>NC_069699.1:24985672-27554839 GCF_023699985.2 Odocoileus virginianus
GAGGGACGGAGGGATGGGATGGAATGTGCTATTTTTTGAACAGAGAGGAAGGGAATCATGCTTATAAGGTGAAATTTGAACATGAGATGTAACAGTAGGAAAGGCGTGCAACATAGAAATATTCCAAATTTATGGAAATAATTCTGAAGACAGAAGTAGGGCTAAGCCAGGATGCTGAAGAACTCTGGGGATGTGAGGGTGTTCAAGGGGGATAAAGACAGCAAATAATATAATACCACATCCCCCTACTTCCCAAGCCATATATTTCTATGTCTCCCTTCTCCTCCTATCAGAGGTAAAATTGTTAAGTCCCCAGTGAACACCCTGTTGATCTCCTTCACCCAGATAGAGAACCCTTTGCTCTCATTCTCTTTTATGTTGCCATAGCAAATTATCTGAAAGAGTAACTCATATAAAAATATAAAGTGTGAAGTGTTTCCACTCTCAGAATATTTTTACAAAAGTTATACTCCAAAGGAAGATATATCTAATCATCATATAAATCTGAAATTAGCAAAGGCAAGAAACTGCAATAGGCTGATCAAAAAATATTCACACACCTGTCTTATCATACGTGCTCATTGTGGATAGTGTGAGGAACTCAGGTCTATACTTCAATTGTGTCTCTGGGTCTGCTATTACATCCTGGAATGACTGAAGTTTAAGTCTTTTTACTCTAATGGGCATTAGTTTTGTCATGTGTAAATTAACGGGTTGGGCTACAGCCAGAATGACAACTATTAAAATCTCCATCAGCTCTACCCCATTTCTACACTCATGGTGGACACAGAGTTTATTATGGCTCATTTTGCTTGGAACCCAGACTGAACATTGAGAATCCTACTTAACATAGTATTCCCGATGACCATTCCCAATCAATGAGAGTTGACCCTGGAGATGAAACATATTTGACCTTTATGAACATTAATCCCTAAGACTCGTTCTATTTCTAAAACTAAATATCTAAGTTGGACCCTTGAATATAGGAAATAAGCAACTGGTGAATAATTCCTTATATCAGATGAGCAAAGAAAATTTTACAAATGCATTCCATGAGAGCTGTTCTTTTTTGTCAGCCTTCCTGACCAAGGCATGCTAGCTCTAGCTAGTTCAGTCAGTTCAGTCACTCAGTCGTGTCCGACTCTTTGCGACCCCATGGACTGCAGCACCCAGGCCTCCCCGTCCATCACAACTCCCAGAGCTTACTCAAACTCATGTCCATTGAGTCGGTGATGCCACCCAACCATCTCATCCTCTGTCATCCCCTTCTCCTCCCGCCTTCAATCCTTCCCAGTATCACGGTCTTTTCAAATGAGTCAGTTCTTCACATCAGGTGGCCAAAGTATTGGAGTTTCAGCTTCAGCATCAGTCCTTCCAATGAATATTCAGGACTGATTTCCTTTAGTATGGACTGGTTGGATCTCCTTGCTATCCAAAGGACTCTCAAGAGTCTTCTCCAACACCACAGTTCAAAAGCATCAATTCTTTGGCGCTCAGCTTTCTTCACAGTCCAACTCTCACATCCATACATGACCACTGGAAAAACCACAGCTTTGACTAGAGAGACCTTTCTTGGCAAAGTAATGTCTCTGCTTTTTAATATGCTATCTAGATTGGTCATAGCTTTTCTTCCAGGGAACAAGTGTCTTTTAATTTCATGGCTGCAGTCACCATCGGCAGTGATTTTTGGAGCGCCCCCAAAATAAAGTCTGTCACTGTTCCCACTGTTTCCCCATCTATTTGCTATGAAGTGATGTGGTCAGATGCCATGATCTTAGTTTTTCTGAATGTTGAGTTTTAAGCCAACTTTTTCACTCTCCTCTTTCACTTTTCCTCGAGGCCATTTTATTCTTCACTCCCTGCCATAAGTTTGGTGTCATCTGCATATCTGAGGTTATTGATATTTCTCCCGGCAATCTTGATTCCAGTTTGTGCTTCATCCAGCCCAGTGTTTCTCATGATGTACTCTGCATATAAGTGAGATAAGCAAGGTGGCAGTATACATTCTTGACATACTTCTTTCCCAATTTGGAATCAATCTGTTGGTCCATTCCCACTTCTAACTGTTGCTTCTTGACCTGCATACAGATTTCTCAGGAGGCAGAATGGGTGGTCTGGTATTCCCATCTCTTTAAGAATTTTTCAGTTTGTTGTAATCCACACAGTCAAAGGCTTTGGCATAGTCAATAAAGTAGAAGTGGATGTTTTTTGGAACTCCCTTGCTTTTTTGATGATCCGATGGATGGCAATTTGATCTCTGGTTCCTCTACCTTTTCTAAATCCAGCTTGAACATCTGGAAGTTCATGTTTCACAAACTGTTGGAGCCTGTCTTGGAGAATTTTGAGTATTATTTTGCTAGCATGTGAGATGAGTGCAATTATGCCATAGTTTGAGCATTCTTTGGCTTTGCCTTTCTTTGGGATTGGAATGAAAATGACATTTTCCCGTCCTGTGGCCACTGCTGAGTTTTCCAAATTTGCTGGCATATTTAGTGCAGCACTTTCACAGCTTCATCGTTTAGGATTTGAAGTAGCTCAACTGGAATCCATCACCTCCACTAGCTTTGTTCACAGTGATGCTTTCTAAGGCCCACTTGACTTCACATTCCAGGATGCCTGCCTCTAGATGAGTGATCACACGCATCGTATCACATCGATCACAGTTCTGTAGTTAATGACATAAAACTATTGTAATTTTATTTGTCAGATCTTTGAAGCCATACTTCGTAAATTGGGAGTGATTTGGAGTTAAAAAAAATTAAAATGCCTCTCTACCTGGAAGAAAAAGAAATTGCATAAAAGGTAAAAGGAAAAAAAAATAGCAACCATTCAAGCAAATGTTGGCCAGTAAACAGAAATAATGGAAGCTGTTCATGAAATGATTGATACACAAATGAAATTCAGCACCTGACATTTTCCTTATTGTCTTTTCAGAGTGGCTTGTTGGCAGCCTGTATTTCTTTCTTCTTGTACGAAGCCCCATCCCCGAGGGTCCCTTTTGACCAGCCACACAGTTCTCACAGAGGAAAGCGGGCTGTCTGAGGCACTGTTTACAGGACTGTTGTGCTCCCAGGGAAAGTTAATAGATCAAGTTTAAAGGCTGTCTGTAAAGTTGGTGGCCTTTTGAAGTAATCAAAACAAGGGGAAAAGAAAAAAAAAAATATTGTACCTTAACAAGGTCTAAAATCGACTTTATCAGGAATTTCCATGGCAGAGAGAGACAAACTTGCTGTGTTTTTTGAACTTTGTCTGCCTTTGAACCAATGAAACTGAGCTCTAGAATGCATTCATTGATTCCTGGAGTCTTAAGTAGTCATTCTTCTCCTGCAGTGTTATCAGATGCAATCCATGACAGAAAATAAACTGTTTTACTTCCTAGGTCACAGATACGAGTCTGGAGGAGGATGAGACAAATATTGTGTACTTTCTCTTCAGGTCACACTCTGGTCCCCTCAGCACCCTTCACAGGTGGCCCCATGATAGTCCTTTATCAATTTGCCCCTTTCCCTCTTCTGTCTTCCATCTCCTTTCTGCAACCCTTCTGGCTTCCTGATCTGTTTTGGTTCTCTGTCACCCAACTGACTTAAGTCTTTCAGATATTTTATAGTGAAGCACCTACAAGAGTAATGACACTTCTACAAATAGTTGACTATATTTTATAACATAACTTTGATCTGTTTGAATGAAAAACAAAGTTATTCTATTTCCTGTCTTATCAGTGAGTCCCTCGGATCAGGGAAGAATGAACAGGCGAGAAGAGTCTGAGGGAAGGAAGATCCAATTCATGCAACTCAGGAGCACTGCTGTGGAGGATGCCTGCCTGGAGGTAGGATTACAGCCATTTGATGCTGGTCCACAAGCAGTTATTATTACCTGAAGATAACCCAGGTTCCCAGCACCAAAACCCTGAGGAAGGCAGGGGAACCAGGCTCAGCACTGAATCCTTTCTTTTGATGTGATGCCTTTTATATGTAGGGTCACATAATTTCATTTTTTTTTACATAATTTCTTTCAGAATCTAATAAAAAATTACATAAAGTTTCTCTAGAAAAATGCACAGTTTCCTAGATTCATGCATTCTCTTGAGTATATTTGAAGAAATCAATGAACCTGAGTTTATGCTAGAAGTTTAAGAGCTGTCATAAGTTATCACCAAAAAGTTAATTTTATATTGACTTTCTTTCATGTTCCCTTTACCTACTGCCTTCTCAGACTTAAGGCATTGTGACATGAAGGTTTGGCACTTTAAGACAGAAGTTCCTAGACTCAAACTCTGACCCTGTCTTCACTTCCTGACCTTGAGCACATTACTTAACTGACTCTGTTTTCCTCCAGTAAAATGGGATAACAATGTCATCTTACTGTGTCCATGTTACGAGGGGTGTTTAACCTGGCAGAGACTAAGCATTCAATAAACAGGAAGCTGAAGGTGGCTCAGTGGTAAACAATCTACCTGCCAGTGCAGGAGATTTAAGGGATGCAGTTTCAGTCCCTAGGACGGCAAGACCCCCTGGAGTAGGAAATGCCAACCCCCTCCAGTACCCCTGCTGGGAAATCCCATGGACAGAGGAACTTGGTGGACTACAGTCCACGGGCTCCAGAGAGTTGGACACCACTGAGCAGCCGAACATGCAGCCAACATTTCACTATTTCCAAAACATAAAATGGATTTGATTATTTTTCCTGTTACTTGTATAATTAAATCATTTATTTTTTCATGAATTTCAGTTAACATGATCAGAGCACTTGTGATGAGGAGGAAGACTAGTTTTTTCCTACCCCGAACTCTAAAGTATCTTGTTTGTTTTAATAAATGGAACTCAGAGCTCATACACAGTTCTGATCTCTTGTAACCTGTGGAGTTTTACACAGTCATCGACTCTTTCACAGATGAGCTGCTGATGAAAGCACAGAAGGCGATCCCATGAATGCAGAAGGAGCATTGATTTGTCTCAGAAGGGCTGGTGCTAGCACTCTGACTGTTGACTTCATGGCCTGGGGGAAGCGAGTTTACTGCTCAGAGCCCCAGCTTCCTCAGTGATAAATTGGGCATCACTGTGAGGGTTGAAGATATGTGTATACTTACGAATGTTGTTGTTATTTTGCCTCCATCTCAATTCCCACCATATTTGTGATTTCCTGGGGGAGACTGCGGGCTAGACTATAGCAACAGCTTTAACCTTATTGTGTCCTTTGGCATGACCTTTCTAAATGCAAATCTAATCAAGTCCTTCCCCTGCATAAACCCTTGAAGGGATCCCTTCAGAGAGAGCTCTGTTTCCCCAGAATCACGGCCAGGATTCACCATGGCGCAGACCTCCACACCCAACCCACTGTGCCTCCCTGCCCACACTGCTGCCCACACAGCACCCCACACTCAGGCTGGACAACCCCGGGCCTCTCCTCCACATACCTGGCATTTTCTTCATGTTCATGTTTTAAAGTGATACCAAATTATGCTATTCTTGGATAAAGGCAGCATTGTGACAAAAACTTTGAAATTCAATAGCTCAGCCCCAAATCCTTGGGTAGTAGAACAATAAGATGCTGGAAAAATGAGTATATCCCCCTTTCTCTCGAAACTTTTTTTTTTTTTTTTTGCTGCAAATAATTGTCTTTGGTTAATCTAGGAATAGCTACTCTGTGACTTTAAAAAATTCCTCTGTTTTGGGGTTTGAGGACCTGAGTGAGTGTTACTCATTTTAAGAGGAAGGAAATGGGCAGTACTTTCTACTCATTTGCTCTGTGAATATTACTGATGTGATAATTGTATGATGGAATAACTTACCTCCATGACAGATAATATATGCTGACTATAAGGCTTAACTTCTCTGCCTATATTGTTTTGTTCCTTAAAAGCAAATGTTACCTGGTACTCAAGTTGTCATAAAGTATCTTATATTAAAGGTTTTGCAGAAGGGGGATCCCCAGGGCCCAAGAGTGAGTTCTTGTCTAATACTTGAAGGTGAATTGTCCAAGGAGACACACAGGCTGACAAAGCAAAAGCCTTTTAAAAAAAGTATTACTTTATTTTTGGGTGTGCTGGGTCTTTGTTGCTGTGCACAGGCTTTCTCTAGTTGTGGCAAGCAGGGCTACTCTTCCTTGAAGCGCAAGGGTTTCTCATTTCAGTGGCCTCTCTTATTGTGGAGCATGGGCTCGAGGCACTCTGGCTCAGTAGTTGTGGCTCATGAGTTTAATTGCTCTGCGGCATGTGGGGTCTTCCTGGACCACAACTGGAACCCGTGTCCCCAGCATGGGTGATCAGATTCTTAGCACTTGACCACTAGGGAAGTTCCAAAGCAAAAGACTTTCTTGGGCGTAGGGAAGGGGTGCTGAGCGGAGAGCAGCAGGTTAAGGGAACACAGCAGAACTGTTTTGCTACATGGCAGTTTCAGGTTTTACAGTAATGGGATTAGGTTTCTGGATTGTCTCTGGCCAGTCATCTTGCTTGGCTCATATTTAGTCTGACTCAACTCAGTGGTAAAGAACACATCTGTCAATGAAGCAGAGGCAGGTTTAATCCCTGCGTCAGGAAGAAGGGAAATAGCAACCCACTCCAGTATTCTTGCCTGGGAAATCCCATGGACAGAGGAACCTGGCAGGCTACAGTCCATGAGGTCACAAAAAGTCAGAGACGACTTAGCAACTGAGCATACACGCAGCCATAGCGTCCTTGGTTAAACAGAGCACCTCTTAGCCAAGAGGGATACCAGCGTGAAGGATTCTGGGAAGGTGGCAGGACTGTATTATGGGCTGGCATCTCCTCCCTCCTTTTGGCCCCTCCCAAATTCTCCCTGTTAGTTTTCAGCAGCAGCACCATGTTAATTATTCAGACCTCCTATAGTGAGATAACCCAGGCTAGCAGTTATTATTGTGGCTGGTCAAGTCAGGCAGTTTCGGTCAACTGTTCCCTATACAGGTATTCTCAAATATTTGTTTCCTGTCACAAATTCAGAGTTCTAGCAAAGCCAATTTATTATCTCACAGTTCCATGGTTGGAAGTTCAGTATGGTCTCTCAGGGCTAAAATCAGTGTCAGGATGACTGTTTTCCTATCTAGAAGTTTTCTGGGGAAAATCAATTCCTTGGCTCATTCAGGCTGTTATAAGTGTCAGTTCCCTATGGTTATGAGACAGGGGCCCCTGTTACCTTACTGGCTGTTGGCTGAGAACTGTTCCCAGCCTCTAAGATCTTCCTTCATGAGCCTTCCTTCATTGTCAAAGACAGCAGGGCCAGTGGAGAGCAATTCTCATGTTTCCAATCTTCTAGCCTCTTCTTGTGTCTTTTCTTCTCTTTGACTAATTTCCATCCTCACTCCTTTACTTTAAAGGACCCTCGTGATTATTTTGGGCCTGTTTGTATCATCCAGGGTTATCTCTTTTTTTAAGATCAGCTGATTAGCAATTTTAATTCTGCAAATTTAATTCTCATTTGCCATATAAGCTAACGTATTCAAACTAACATATTTTCAAATTCTGGAGACAAGGACATGGACGTCTTTGGAGTAGGGGGTGCTATTCTATTTACAACATCTCTCAGTTACCTTTCTTTAATCAAATGAAGAACTGTTTGAAGGTCTACATTAGCCAGAGATGACCGCAATCAATGCTAGTTGGAAAAGGTCACAGGGGCCAGAATGTAGAATTGTTAACGAGTGAGGCAAGATGTGGACATTTAACAAAGGTTTGGTAATTATCCTGGCATGTGTGACCTTAGCATTGTAAGCATTGGATGCCTGTTGTAAACAAGCTCTTTCAGGTTACTTAAAAGGCCACCCAGTAATTGGAGAGCATGACTTTACACCTACAGAATGAACAGGAAACCAGCTCTTCTCAGGTTATGTGGATGAATACTTGTGGCTTGGGGTAAAATTCTCTATTGACGTCCTCTTACATGGATTTAAAAAGTCTTGAAGAAATTAGAGAGAGATGAAGTTGTCAGAAAAATGTCTTGGAAGACACAAACAGTAGCTCTAGTGGTGACAAAGACACTAGTGTTAAATATCATTAGGAAGAACTTCAAAAAATCTTGTTTATAAGATGTGAGAGTATGAAACCAATCATTTAAAATTAACATATAGAAACAATTTAAATATGCATAAGGTAGTAATTTAAAAATCATAAGTCAACGAATAGTTCAGAATTTTTTTAAAAATATCATCATTGGAAAAGACAAATTCTATATGCTGAAGATTGCCTAATATGTAGTATTTAGCTATAACAGAGTTGAATTGGAAAAGGAAATGGCAACCCACTCCAGTGTTCTTGCCTGGAGAATCCCAGGGACGGGGGAGCCTGGTGGGCTGCCGTCTATGGGGTCGCACAGTCGGACACGACTGAAGCAACTCAGCAACAGCAGCAGCAGAGTTGAATTATTTTCTAGATTACCCTTCTAATTTACTTTGGGGCTAGAAGAAGTGACTATAGTTTAAAAAAAAAAAAACTTAGTTTATTTCCTTCAGATTCAAGAATCGATGGTATTGCATTAGCCTTACACACAGGATACAATATTGAAAGAAAAAGTTTCCAGTAGGATGATTAGAACCAGATTTTCTTGTCTGTTTTATCTACTATTTCCTTAAAGTTCTGCATTATTTGATATCCACAGGAAAAGAAAATACACTGCCTAGTAGCATGTAAAATTAGAATTCTACTCATGAAACTCCAAGCTACTGCCCACCCCCCCCCCCCCCAGTAATATCACTGTTATAATCTCTTTTCCAAGTCAAAAATTCAAAGGAAAAAGAGCTTCATAAAAGTTAGGTGAGCTTGTACTGCCAATTCACTTCTTGGTGCATAACTATGTGTGATTAGAGGAAAAACTTGTGAAACTGGATGTGGTAGGATGGCAAAACCTAGAGGGATTTCCTCAAGTAATAAGGATCAGTTGCAAAGCTCAATATGGTGCATTTCTGTTTCACTAAACACTGCAATTTGTACAGGCCACAGCTCAGTTTAAATAAAGAGAAGCAAGAGTGAATAATATAGAAAAAGAGGGGAGGGGAAAACCATTTGAACTTTGGAGATGCTCAAATTCTTGAGAATGTAGGAAGTTGCCTGCAAGAGTGAGGTCTGTATATGGAAAGAATTCCTCCATACTCCTGCTAAATTTGTAGTAAAGGCAATAAAATATTCATGGTATGTTGAAGGCGATGAGACTTCTTGAGGAAAATATTAAGGAAGCTAAAATCTTCATGTCTTTGGGCGTGGGACAGACAGACTCAGTACATCTAGATGAGGAAACAGTGGGGTTTATAAAATATATAAATGATTGAAAAGTTACAAATTTGCATCTCCTGTCCCTTATAAAAATTCCTGACTATTCTGTGAGCAAAAATAAAAATCTCTCGATTATTTATAGCTTCTTGGCAGTTATTTATTTATTTTGAACTCTGGCATTTCAAGAGACAGAGAAGGCACCGAAAGATGTTTTCTTACATCTGCCAAGTTTGGGTCCATTCTCAACATCAACGTAAATCAGTATTTATAAAACTTAACTTCTAGTGCCCCCATTTAAAAGAAATTTTGACTGAACCTACCTCAAGGGAGATTTAGATGTAAAGTACCTTACTGTTACTTTCCCACTGGAAATGACAAGACAGCTGAAAGACTGATATAGGTCTGGGCAGTTATATTTTACTATGCTTGATGAAAAAAAAAAAAAAAAAACACCATCACATTAAGTGGACCAGTTGAAAAATGAAGTTGTTGCAGGCTGATCTCTACGGAATCACTAAAATGCAGGGGGAAATATCAAAAGCAGCAAATTAAATTCAAGATAATCAGTTCCGTGTCTTACCCTCTGTGGATTCTCTAATCTAGCTCTGCCTAATTGCATTCTTTATAGGACATATTATTCCTGTTTTCCCAGTAGGATTTTTTTTTAATTTTTGAGTTTGAAGACTGTATAATATAATTGCTATCTCTTTATGTTATAAATGTCATGATTTTGAAAAGGAAAATTTCCTGGCATATGTAATGTCAATCATCTCTCTTTGTGGGAGAATATGTCATTCATTTTGTTTAAAATGGGCTTGGGGAAAATACCCTTTATTCCAAGAGCTGTAGGTTTTTAAGCCTATTTCTACCTAATTTGCATGACAGTGTAGGTAGAGGAGGCTTATACATTTGGGAGTGGAATTGTGCTCTGTCAAAATGTGGGTATTTTATATTCCAATTACATCCTTCTAAATAGCCAAATAAGATTTATACAGGAACCACTTCCCTACCTTCACACTCATACTCAACTCTCTCAATTCACACATATTGATGTTTTAATATTTGGAGACAGGTTTGCACCTCCTATTTGGACAAGGCCGCTATGCTTCTCCCCTTCCTTTGAAGCCCAACTAATACAATAATTACCACATCGTGGAAGCTCCCACAGGCCTCAGAACCTTGCAAGGTATATGTATTTTATGACCTGATCCAGCCTAGAAGCTCTGATGACCTCATGTCAAATACTGTTAATAAATTAAAAACCAGAAGTGACTGAAAGGAAAATTCTTTCGCAGAATCAAAAGCAAAAATCTATTTATTCAACTCTCATGGAAAAGACTTTATGCTAACTTTTTTATAATAATTAACTCCAAACTGTCAGTGTAACTGTTGCAGAGCTAAGGGCAATAAAAATGATATTTGAGACATTCTGTGTAAACTCTAAACTGATGTAAGCTATAAACCTAAGGGACCTGTAAACTCCTTTTATTACCCTCTCACTTATTATCTAAGAGGGGCATCCACATGTCCAGTGAAATTTACCTCTTTCCTTAGGCCCTGAGCATCCCACTTACCTAGATTTACATGTGCCCTCAGTACTGATGTGAATGTAAGTTTCCTTTTCTCCTGAACCCCAAGGCCCCTTGGTAGCATAGATCCATCTTTGTTTTACTCCGGAGATTCTTCTTCTTAGCTATTGATGGACACTGCGTATTAGGCAATCGAATAAAGTTAAGGCAGTTTGTTAAAGGAGTGCATGCATGGTCAGTTGCTTCAGTCATGTCTGACTCAATACGACCCTATGGACGGCAGCCCTCCAGGCTCCTCCGTCCCTGGGATTCTCCAGGCAAGAATACTGGAGTGGGTTGTCATGCCCTCCTCCACAGGAATCGTTGGAGGCAGTTTCTTTACCCACTGAGCCTACCTGAGAAGAAGTGATGTGAGAGTCACTCAGTCGTTGCCGACTCTTCAAAGTCCATGGACTGTACAGTCCCTGGGATTCTCCAGGCCAGAATACTGGAGTGGGTAGCCGTTCTCTTCTCCAGGGGATCTTCCCAACCCAGGGATTGAATTCAGGTCTCCCGCATTGCAGGCCAATTCTTTACCAACTAAGCCACCAGGGAAGCCCAAGAATACTGGAGTGGGTAGCCTAGCCCTTCTCCAGTGGATCTTCTCAACCCAGGAATTGAACTGGGGTCTCCTGCATTGCAGGCAGATTCTTTACCAGCTGAGCTACCAGGGAAGCCCTGCCTGAGAAGCCCTTGTTAAAGAAGAGCCTTTATTTTATTTTTTTCCTCCAATAGCATCGGCGTGTTAAAAGGAAATTCCTTGGCAGAAATGGATCCGTTTCTAATGCAAATCAGTCTATCTACAGTAGATAAGATCATTACTCACCAAGGACTTAGTGCTGCTTCCACCATCTCCAAGGTTAGAGTGATCTTTTCATCCTTTGACTTTGAACTTCCTCCTTTGACCTGCTTTATTTCTTTAACTTTTATTTTTTATTGAAGTATAGGTCACTCAGTAGTAAAGAATCCACCTGCCAATGCAGAAAACTCAGGTTCCATTCCTGGGTAGGGAAGATACCCTAGAAAAAGAAAGGGCAACCCACTCCAGTATTCTTGCCTGGAGAATCCTATGGACAGAGGAGTCTGGCAGGCTACCTATAGTCCATGCAGTCGCACAGAGTTGAAACACAACTGAGCGACTAACACTTTTCACTTTTCCATAAATTAAATACCTCTGTGAACAATGGCATCTTGGGCTTGGCACTAATTAAAATGTGTTAACACATTTATTTAGCAGAGAATGAAGGTCTTATTTAATAGGAAAATGAAGTACAGAAGTTATGTCAGCTGTTGTTTTAAGGCCTGATAGTTTTTCACTCCATACCCAACCAAGATGTAGTGTGTTTTTTTAAAGGTTTGCAGGATGGAAGTAATTGATGTGTATACAAGACCACAAAAATGCTAAGATCAACATGTAATTTACCTATAGAATACTGTTATTTTTACAATAGAATGGTCTGATTTCTGCCTTTAGCTTCTCAGTCCCAGTATTTTAACAAACAAGCCAAATACCACCCTGGGATATAAGTCTTACTGAGTGGGAGCAACCTGGAAAAGTTTATCAGCGTCATGACAGTATGTGAGGATTAGGACACATGAAACACAAACATGAAGATGCTCTATAAGAAAAACAAAAATCCTTCAGTATCATGTAAATATCTCTACTTCTTAAAAATTCACTCTGTATGTTAGGCTCTGGGAAGGCCTGTGATTATACTTAACACTTGTTTAACCAAGGAATTCTTTACATCAATAAGTAGATAAAACCACACACAGCTATGATCCCTAAACAGTTTTACTGGGAATGTTGTATTAGAAAAGAATAACTATATGGAAAAAATGAAGCCAAATATGTTCCAGTATTGAGAAAATAACATAAAATTCAATTTAACAGGGTTTCAAGTGTTTGAAGGACTGAAAACATAGAATATTCTGATGTCCATCTCTATGGGGGAGAGAACATATATACATAAACTTGAACTGCAACAAGATGAAAATTATTATGCATGTAGGAAAAAGGGAAGAAGGTCATCAGGGTGAAACACTGAAATGGTTAAAGTGCTTAGTTACACTCAGGTTTTTAGAGAATGCTGGGGTGGTTTAAGTATGATCCTCTCACAGGGAGCTTAACAAGAGAGGCCCAGGCAATTCCGTCTAATCCAATAATTGCTTAGCTATCTATACTTAACGTTATTCTGATCTATAAGCAATCTTCAAAACAAGCACTTTATGGAGCAAAGATAAAATTAAAAAATATTCAGTATGGTCCATAAAACCAGTCTGCCTCATTATCAAATATTTTAAACATGCCTTTTGTGGACATAAATGAAGGCCACCCGAATGGGAATAAGCAGAGGCTCTTTCTTTATTCAGAGTTTGCGGTAGCAAAGGGCTTGGCCCCCATCACTTGCACTTGACAGAGACGCAAAGGCAGGAAGAGGAGTGGAAAGTGTTACCATGGATTAAAGGAAAGACACCAGTGTGTCCTCAGTGGAGGCTGTCAGCGTGGGGAAGGTACAGATGAGCTAAAAACTTCTGACTGCTAGGAAAACACATCCTGAGAAGGCGAGGGTGGGAACTGAGAGACCCATTCAGCGTCTACTGCAGAAATTTAGGTGGTTGGATCAACACAGGTGAGGAGTCACTAGACCTCAATATTCTTTGAAGGTAGGGCCAGCAGAATTGCTGGCATATTGGATTGAGAGTTTGACAAAAACAGTGACCCCATGGGTGACTGTTTTTGATCTGAGAAACTAGAAGGTTGGAGCTGAAATCAAGAGAAGTAGAAAGGTCTTCTACTTCTGGTGGATGGAGCCAGCTTGACAAGGGTGGAGATCATGAGCTCATTTAGGGACATGTTGAGTTTGAGGGTCCAAGTGTCCAGGTCAAATGTGAAGATCAAGAGGGCAGTTCTCAAGGATCAGAGTTCAGAGTTGAATTAGTCAGCGTAAACTGCTATAACAAAACGCCACAGACTGGGTGGCTTAAACAACAGAAATTTATTTCTCATGGCTCTGGAGGCTGAAAGTTCAAAATTAAAGTGCCAACTGGTTTGGTTTCCCTTCAGGCTTCCAAATGCCAACTTCTTGCTGTGAGATTCCGAGGTCTCTCCTCCCTCCATATAGGCACGTCCCAGGAGTCTCATCTTCTTTCTCCGGCATCAGTTATATTGGATTAGCATCCACCCTAGCGACCTCATTTTAACTTAATTTCCTCCTTAAAGGCCTTATCTCCACATGCAGTCATATTCTGAGGTCCTAAAAGTTAAGACCTCAGCATTTGAAGAGGGAAGGTTGCATAATTCAGTTCATAACAAGAGTCGAATGCAGGTTTTCTGATTCCAAGTTCATTACTATTTCCCTACAGAAAGCAGCAAGGTTAATTGCCCTAAAATGTTACCTCCTGAGTGAAGTATTTGCACACCACGGTATTTAAAAATTCCAACTCCTTCCCCACTTCCTTGAGACACTAGTCATTCCTTTTACTTGCATCATTTTTTTCCTTATAGTTGTAATCTTCTAAGTTTATATCTATTTTTATTTAGCTTGTGTATTGTCCCACTCCATCCATCCATAGGTGGCTCAGACAGTAAAAAAAAATCTGCATGTAATGCAGGAGACATGGGTTCAATCCCTGGGTGGGAAAGATCCCCTGGAGAAGGAAATGACAACCCACTCCAGTGTTCTTGCCTAGAGAATTCCATGGACAGAGAAGCCTGGTGGGCTACAGCCCATGGGGTTGCAAAGAGTTGGACAACTAACACTTTCATCCGTAATAAATAATCCATGAGGACAAGAGTTTTCCTGTCTTTTTTATTGCTATTTCTCTGGAACATAGAGCCCCCACACATCACAGGTATTCAATAAATATTTCTGACTGTGTGCGTGGGTGTATATATGCATAAATGAATCATCTACAGAAAATATCTTAATTCATGTGCTGGGGCTATACAAGATTTCATTGAGTAAACCCAGCATGGAGTGACACATCTTCTGAAAACAGATCATCCATCTGCCCTGCCACATAAATGATCAATGCAAGACAACAGACTTTGGTAACATCCCAGCACCTTGATGCTTCTGTTCCAGTTCCATCTCTCCCACACAGGACCAACGCTTTCCAAACTGAAGCCTTCCAGCACAGAATTATACTCGTCGTATCTCTACAGGGCAGCAATCAAACATGTGATGTCACCAAAGCAGAAACCATCAAGAAACAGGTGCTAAGATAGCAGGAGCTGATCAGCTCCTGGAATCCTGTTCTAGGGGCTGACTGCAAAACATGCCTTGGGAATGAGGCAACCTCTTGCTGCTGTGGGTGAGAGAGTGTGCACCATTTATAGATGCACTTCCCTAGTGGGGTTTTCTTGCACTGGAAGAGAAGTTTTAAAACAACAACGCTGAAATGACTTCTGTTCTTTGGCAATCCATCTAATAGTGCAGGGTGTAAAAAGACATTAGAAAGAGAGGGGAGAATGACAAACTCTATGTAACAAATGGAAGAAAGGAGTGAGGGGCATATTGGAACACTTCCTATTCATCCAGGTACAGAGAAGCTGAATTATTATGTTTGTAAATTACTGTTTGCTGTTTCTCTTTTGTCTGAGCTTCAAAGGGTTCAGGTCTTCAATGCATCTTTTGAGAGGAAAGTTGCAATTTACCACTCAAAAATCCTCCTAGGATATAGAAAGTAGAGGGGACCTTAGTCAATAAGGAATCAAGTGGTTTTTATTTTATTTTTTAAATAAATTTGTTTATTTTAATTGGAGGCTAATTACTTTATAATATTTTAGTGATTTTGCCATACATTGACATGAATCAGCCATGGGTGTACATGTGTTCCCCATCCTGGCCCTCCCATCCCAGTGCACCAGCCCTGAGCACTTGTCTCATGCATCCAACCTGGACTGGCGATCTGTTTCACACTTGATAATATACATGTTTCAATACCATTCTCCCAAATCATCCCACCCTTGCCCTCTCCCACAGAGTCCAAAAGACTGTTCTATACATCTGTGTCTCTTTTGCTGTCTCGCATATAGGGTTATCGTTACAATCTTTCTAAATTCCATATATATGCATTAGTATACTGTATTGGTCTTTTCCTTTCTGGCTTACTTCACTCTGTATAATAGGCTTCAGTTTCATCCACCTCATTAGAACTGACTCAAATGTATTCTTTTTAATGGCTGAGTAATATTCCATTGTGTATATGTACCACAGCTTTCTTATCCATTGGTCTACTAGTGGACATCTAGGTTGCTTCCATGTCCTGGCTATTATAAACAGTGCTACGATGACCATTGTGGTTTTTAAACTGCTCTATACAGAACTGAGTTAATTCCTTTGTTGTTGTTGTTTTCAAAAGTAAATCTTACATGTATCCTCAATGTAAACAAAGTAAAAAGGGAGCCTTTGAAAATATGTGAGGTTGCCAGCATTACTGTCAAAAACAAGAGAGGAGACCGGGAAGAAAGGGGAAAAGTCAGATAAGAAAACGTCAGGAGTGATATCATGATGAAAATATACCATTGCAGGAAGAGAATCATGAACTCTGCTCTCAGTACATTGGTTCCAATACTTAAAAAAAAAAAAAAATCAGACTGAAATCAAGTTGTCCCAGCTGAAATTTGGTGCAGGGGAGTCTTGAACTAGGTCCCAGGAAATAACTTCCCCTTCCCTTCCCTTCTGGAAACCTAAGAGGTATTTCCATAGAACATTTTTTTTAAAACCCAATTCTCTTGTTCACTAGATGAGGGTATTGAAATTCAGAAAGATAGCATGGTTTGCCGAGATCTCCCCAGGGGCTAATGGATGTGATATCTAATTCCTTTCTCATATGTCATCCCTGTGTGCTGAGATGGTGTGGGTACCAGTGTGCAGAAACGCAGCTTTTGTTACCTTTGTACACATCAGCTTAATTGTTCTTTCAAGCACTCACTCTTCCAAGAGGCAGAGAATTCATTTCAATCTGTTGAGGGTCATTTCAATCAGTTGATCTCTCTGCGTTGTGCCTGTCATGTTGGGAGAAGGAGAAGTGAGACATGCCAAGGAATGAGGTCAAGGTGTCGTCCCCCATCCACTCCGGTATGTAATAAATGGTCTGCCTGACTGCAAAGTCTTGGAAAGGTCAGTTCATCGCTGCCCTTCCTTCTCCAGCCTAACCCTGATGCTTTTCAGGTTGGCGGCCTTTCAGCCATTTTCCTGACCACCCAGAGATGAGAGAAGCATTTGGTTTCTCCTGGAGCCAAATGAAACCCAGAGAAAATCTCTCTGATGAGATCTCGGTCTCAACTTCCTGGAGATCTCTGCAGCTACCTCTTCTTAAAACCCCCCAGTAATCCTGAGGGCGAGGGAGTAGTGAGTGGCATGTCACTTCCCCAGGATGAATCAGAGGAAGGAAGGACAGTCTTCTAAGTTATTCAGTTCCTCCAAATTGACCTGAGGTTTCTACTGCACCCTGGTGGTGGTGGTGGTTTAGTTGCTGGGTCGTGTCCAACTCTTCGACCCCAAGGACTGTAGCCTGCCAGGCTCCTCTGTCCCTACCAAGGGGTTAATACCCAGGTCACTTCTCAGGGTCACTAAAGAAAGCTGTTCAGCTTCTGGTTGGACATAGAAAAGGTGCCTCTTACCATCATTATTGTTCCAGGGATGTTGTTTACAGGGTCAACCCTTCAGGGCTTTAGAAACTCAAAAATTCATTTCTCTGCTTTGTGTTACAATAACAGTTCTTTCAGGCCATGAGAGCTGTCTAATCTTGCATCTGTGGAGAATGCCCAGAGGATGAGAAACAGTTATTAGAAATGAAAAACATATCGATTGGTAAATTAAAATAAGATCCCATGATGTGCACATCACATTAATAACTAACATCTGTAAACCATAGCATAATTTCCAAATTGCTTCCTATTTAAAAGCCTTTTAATGGGATGAAATCCTTTAGAAAGCAGACCACCATGTTTATCACTCAAATCAAGTAAGACTGTGAATATAAAACTCATTGCAGAGTGCCTGGGACTGAGTACTGTTTGAGAAATATTTGTAGTAGTAATAAAAATTATTCTGATTTTTGCAAGCACTCAGCACTGGGGACTAGGTTTTTAGTCATTCTCATGGACAGCCCTGTACTCGCCCATCTTTGCGCTCCTCCTGCTTTCCCAAATGAAAGGTGGCATCCCCTGGATTCTAAAATCTTTTCAAGTCTTTCTTTTTCATCTTTGTCAAGGGAAAAGTCTCCAAGATAACTGAAAACCATAGATAGGACCCATCCAGAATACTTGATTTACTACAGCCAAAAAAAAAAAAAAAAGAGAGAGAAGTTAAATTGAATTGTGACTGTTAAAGCTCTTGAAAGAAAATTGCAATAATGAGCTAAAAATCAACTCTAAATATGTTACATGGAGAAAACCTTGGGCGGCACAAGCAGGCAGCATTCTGCCCTTTCAAACACATTGGTGGGTGAAGACATCTTTGATTTATTTTGTCATTTAATTTCCCTTCCATCTCTTGGCCTTAAGCCATAGATGCTTCAAGCCTCTTGGTTGGATAATCAGAATTTTCTTTCTTTGCCCATTATTTTTCCTGTTGGCAGTGTTCCCATAATAACAGCCTGATGAAAATGTGCTTTCTCTGTGGCTCCTCACTGCCTCTGAACAATCTCCAAGGGGGTTAGGTCGCCTTCTATCAAAAAGGAGAAGTCGGGAAAAGTTCAAATGGGTTGGAAGTCAGAGTCGGATGGTTTTCTCCCTAATTGTGTATGCATGCTCACAATAACGGTAGGCATTCTTCAATGCTGGTCTCTTCAAAGATGTCCTAGTGCTGGGGGGTGTTTGCCAAGACTCCTGATACCTGCCAGGATTCCTCTTCCAAATGGTCACAGAAGCGGGTAGCTTGTTTCCTTTTAAGAAGCCACCCCAGATAGAGGTTATTATCACATTAGGGTGGTTCCTATTGCTAATGGAAGGCTGAGAACACCAACTTGAACAAGATTCTTTTTTCTTGCCTGTCATTTGGGGAAGACTCCCCATTTTTTCTCCCACTGGTCCCTCACTGTATCAATTGATGCCAGTGATGCAGTCTAGATTTTTGTTTGATCTTATCCTGTTCAAATGTCTGCTCTATTTGCAAAAGTTAACAGCATCTATATTGCCAGAAACAACAAAGGAACAGGACCTATTACCTCTAGTAATAGGTTTTACTGGTGTCCTCTCCACCCAGTGTATTCCTATTCCTGGTGGCCCTGGAATGTTTCAGTTTTACCCAGTTTTTACTCATTCCCTCAAGTAATTCAACAGGTATCACTAAACATCTTCCATGAGGTTGGCAAGTGCTAGGCCCAGCTAGTGGTCAGTGAGTATTAGTGCTATGAATCCTGAGTCTGAATAATAGGCTGTGTTGAAAGATCGAAGCCACCATTTCTTAACCTGTAAGCCCTGGTGTTCTTAAACTAGATTCTTGTTAGTATCATTCCTTACTAACTCCTCAGCTTAATGATGCCTTTCTATGAATTATGTATTTTTATTTCACCTAAGCTAGAATCTGCTTTAGTCAATACCTCACACACATGGCTGTGTTTATCAAAACACGTGCCCTTATTCTGACATAAAAGTAAGAATTTTGGACCACAGAAATAGAAAATTAGCCTGGTTTTTTCAATGGCTTAAATTTGTTCCTGCTTAGAGTTTGTCTCTTGATGGGGATGGAGATATCAGCCAAGAAGTAAGTGGAATAAGTGAGAGCACAGAGGATGCGGTGAAGGTGCTCTGTCTGAAGCTTCCAGCTGCCTCAGCAGGCTTGAGATGAGCGTGAGAATCAGGGCTCTGCCAAGGACAGTGGGGAAAGCATTGATGCCAGAAAGACACCAGATGGAAGCTAGGAGACCTGAACACTAACCTGTCATTATTTAATAATGTGTGCAAGTGAGCCTTCTTACATTCTTTTGGATTACGTGATAGATTTCTGTCTGATTAAGAGGTAGGGGAATATGTAAATGCCAGGCGTCAGTAGTGTGAAGCAATTGAGAACATTGACTCTGGCACCTTGTCTGGATTAAGATCCCAATCACTAGTTAACTTTACTAAGCTTAGGAAAGTCCCCTGTGCCCCCATTCTCTCCTGTATAAAATATTGCTGTTGATGACAATGCTAGCACCAGCCTCAGAAGATTTTATGTTTTGTTGGATTTTTTTTTGTGTGTGTGTGTGTGAGTATTATTAAGTGAGATCATACATGCAAGGGTTTAGAACAGCTCATGATACACAGTAAACCCCGAATGACTATTAGCTACGTGGTCGCTATTTGGGCTGTTTGTCATATAGTCTCCACTCCCTGTCTTGGGATAAAAGTCCAGTTGAATATCATGGATCTCTGTGATTGGAAAATTTTCAGCCAATGTGTTGGGAGAAAGTGTTGGTTGCTGTCATGTCCGTCTCATTGCGACCCCATGGACTGTAGCCCACCAGGCTCCTCTATCCATGGGGATTCTCCAAGCAAGAATATTGGAATGGATTGCCATTTCCTTCTCCAGGGCATCTTCCCAACCCAGGGATGGAACCCAGGTCTTCTGCATTACAGGCAGATTCTTTACTGTCTGAGCTACCAGGGAAGCCCAATGAGTTGGGAGTGAAAGAATTCAGGAAAAGCATTTGGTTACCAGAGTGAGACCCTGTAGAATTTCTTTTTCCTTCTTCCAGGAAACGTTCCATTTTGTGGCAGCTTCAGCAGTCTGAATCCTGGAATGAAGATGCAAGAGCTGAGCTCCCCATCAACTGGCAGTGGACATGTAAGTGAAAAACTGATCTTTATTATCTTAAGTTGCTGAGATTTGAGGTTTGTTTGTTACCACAGCGTAGATGAGTACTTCCTGACTGATGAAACTATAACTCTGATCATCCTTGTATTTAAAATATAGGGACAGAACCAAATTTTATCATAAATGTGTTAGCATACAAGTCTACTTAATCAGTTTTTGAAAAATGGCTTTATTGAGATGTAACTCACATACCATATTATCCACCCGTTTAAAGTGTATGCTTCAGTGGTTTTTAGGATATTCACAGTTGTATGTAATCACCACCACAGTCAGTTTTAGAATGTTTTCATCACCTCACCAAGAAATCCTGTACCCTTTAGCTATCACTATCTAATACCACCCCCTCCCCACTTGGGTTGCTGTAAGAAATCACTAATCTACTTGCTATAGATTTCCATATTCTAGACATTTTATATGGATAAAATCATGAAGTATGCAGCCTTTTGTGACTGGCTATCATTTAGTACGGTGTTTCCAAGATTCATTCCTTGTAGCATGTATGAACACTTGATTACTTTTATGGTGGAGTAGTTTTATATCATATGAATGCACTACATTTTATTTATCTCTGGTTCATTGATGGGCATTTTTGTTGTTTCTACATTTTGGCTATTATGAGTAATACTGGTATAAACCTTTATGTACAAGTGTTTGTGTGGACATATGTTTTCATTTCTCTTGAGTCTATACCTCAGAGAGGAAGGGTCTCTCTTGCTGGGTATATCTTGCTGGGTCACAAGATAATTCTGTGTTTCATCAATTGAGGAACAGCCAAACTATTTTCCAAAGTGTCTGTACCATTTTCCAGTTGTGGAATCATACAGTATGTGTCCTTTTGTGACTGGCTTATTTCATATATTATAATGTCTTCTAGGTTCATCCGTGTTGTAGCACATTTCCAGTTTCCTTCCTTTTTGAGACTAATATTCCACTGCATGGATATATCATATTCTGGTTATTTGTTCATCTATTGATGGACACTTGGGTTGATTCCAACTTTTGGCTTTGTGAATAATATTACTATGGACTGTAAGTGTATATCAGTAACTGTTCATATCTCTGTTTTCAGTTCTTTTGGTTATATACCTAGAAGTGGAATTGCTGGATCATATAATAATTCTATTAATATGTTGAATTTTTTGAAGAAGCTTTATACAGTTTTCCAAGGTTGCTGCATCATTTTGCTTTACTATCAATAATGCACAAGTGTTCCAATTTGTTCACATCCTCACCAAGAAGTGTTATTTTCTATTTCTGTTGTTTTTATAGCAGTCATCCTAATGGGTGTGAAGTAGTATCTCATTGATTTGCATTTTCTTAATGATTAGAGAAGTTAAGCGTCTTTTCATGTGCTCATTGTCCATTTGTATATTTTCTTTAGATAAATTCAAGTCCTTTCTTATTTTTAAATCAGGTTTGTTTTTTGTTGTAGAAGTTTATATGTATTTGGGCTATTAATCCTTTGTCAGAAATACGATTTACCAATAGTTTTCTCCCGTTTATGGGTTGTTTTTTATTCTATTGATAGTCTTTCAATGCACAAAAGTTTCTATTTTTTGATGAAGTCCTGTTTAGTTTTCTTTTCTTTGTTGGCTGTGCTTTGGTGTTATATCCAAGAAAGTAACTGAGTTGTGAAAAGTTCCCTCACATTTTCTTGACTTTATAGTTTTCATTCTTAAATTTAAATCTTTGATGCATGTTTACTTAATCTTTGTGTGTGATGTAAGGTAACAGCTTTACTTTTTCATGTGTGAGTATTTTTCACACATCATTCATTGAAAAGATTATGTACTTTCTTTCACTCAGCATAACTCTTTGGTATTTGTCCATGGGAAATGTATTGCATTTATCAATAGTTCACTTCTTATTACTGCTAAGTTATATTCCATTGCATGGATATGTAACAATTTGCTTATTCATTCATCTATTGATAGGCCTTGGAATGTTTCCAGTTTGGGACTATTACAGAAAAAGCTGCTGTGAACATAGATGTGTGAATATATACTTTAATATATGCTGGGTAAATACTTAGGAGTAGAATGGCTGGATCATCTAGTTGGTGTATGTTTAACTTTTCAAGATACTGCCAAACCATTTTCCAAGATTGCTTAATTTTACATTCTCACCAGTAATGCGTGAGAATTCCAATTGTCTTACAACCACTCACATTGGTAAGATCTCTTAAGTCATTCCTAAATGTATATATATCATCATGGCTTTAACTTGCCTTTCACTAATGAATAATGATGTACTTATTTGTAATAATTTAATGTGCGTATTAGTCATTTGTATGTTTTCTTCTCTGAAGTGTATGTTCAGAATTTTGCCTACAGTTTTTGAGAATTTTCATATATTATTTCTATATTTTAGGTGCAAATCCTGTATTAGATATGTGCTTTGCAGATATTTTCTAAGTCTGTGACTTTGTCCGTTCATTCCCTAAAGAATGTCTTTTGAAAACACTTTTTAATTCTAATGAGGTCCACTTGATCAATGTGTCTTTCGTAAATCAGGGTCTTGGTGTTATGTCTAAGAAATGCTTGCCTGCCCAAAGGACACAAAGATTTTCTTCTAGAAATTAGTTTTAGCATTAAGTTCTTTCAGTTAATACTTGTATATGGTAGAAGAAAAGGAATATTTCATCCAGATGTCCTAGTGTTTTAGTATTATTGTTGAAAAACTCTTCTTCCACCTCTGAATTTGCCTTGTATCTATGTCAAAAATCAATTGTCCTTATATGCATGGGCGTATTTCTGAAATCTCCATTCCGTGCCATTGATCTATTTGTCTAACTTGATGCTGATATTACGATGTCTCAATTACTGTAACTTTTTAATAAGTTTAAATCAGATAGTATGAGTTTCCCAACTTTGTTCTTTTTCAAAGTTGTTTTGGCTGTTTTAGGTCCTTTGCATTTCCATACACATTTTAAAACAATTTCACCAATTTCAAAAAGGCCTGCTGGGATTTTGACTAGGATTTTCAATTATCAAGAGAGTCGATTAAAATCTTCCACTATAGTTGTGGATCTGTCTAGTTTTCCTTGCAGTTCTGTCATTCTTGCTTCAATTGCTTTGAAGTTCTTTTATTAGGTGCATAAATACTTTGGATTATTTTGCCTGCTTGATAAATTGACCCCTTTATCATTATGAAGTGACCTTTATCCCTGGAAATATTCTGTGCTCTGAAATCTAATTTGTCTGATATTAGTACAGCTCCCTTTGCTTCCCTTTGAATAATGTTAGCATGGTATATCTTTTACCATCTTTTAATTTTATTGTATGTGTGTTTATATATTTGAAGTGTATTTCTTCTGAATTGGTTCTTGCTTTTTTACCAATTTGACAATCTCTACATTTTAAGTGGAGATTAAAGGCATTTTAACATTTGATGTGATTAAAGTTTAATTTGTTCATCTTGCTACTTGTTTTCTTTATGAAATATCAGGTTTTTGTTTCCTTTCTCACATTTTCTTCCTTCTTTTGATCAAATATTTATTTTTTAAGTTGTGCCTTGCTTCTTTTATCAGCTTGTTACCTTGAAATTTAACTTCAAGTGATGGTGCTACATTTCACATATTAGAAAGTTCATAATTATATACTTCAATTTCTTTCCTCTTTGCCTTTGTGTTATTATTATCATATATTTTTCTTTTACAAACATTATAAACCTCACACCCATTGTGACTGTTTTTGTTTAAACAGTTAAATATCATCTAAAGAGGTTTAAATAATAAGAAAATATCTTGTATATTTACCCATGTAGTTAGCATTTTCAGCTAACTCTTTATTCCTTTTTGTTCATCCATATATCCACTGAGTATCATTTTCCTTCTGCCTAATGGACTTCTTTTAACATTACTTGTAATGTAAGACTAATGGTAGGGAATTATTTCAGCTTTGTATGCCTGAAAAGGCTCCATTGTACTTTCATTTTAAAAGATATTTTTACTGAATATAGTTATATATTTTGGGTTGATAAGTTTTTTTTTTTTCCTTTTCTCTCAGTACTTTATAGATGTTACTCTACTGTTTTTCAAATGTATTATTTTCAGTGTGAAATATGCGACTTCCTTATTTTATTTGTAAATGTAATACAGCTTTTTTCTCCGGCTGCTCTTCCAATTTTTCTTTTTAATTGCTGCTTTTAAACAACTTGATTATGATGTGCTTTGTTGTGATGTTCTCCATGTTCCTTGCACTGGGAGTTTGTTGAATTTCTTAGATCCATGGTGTTATCATTTTTAACAAATTTGGGAACTTTTAGCCATTCATATATTTTTTTCTATCACTCTTCTCTTTTTGTGGACTCCAATTATATGTATATTAGGCTGCTTAAATTTGTCCCACAGTTTAATAATGTTCTATTCATTTTTTAAAAATCATGTTTCTTTGTGCATTTCATTTTAGATACTTTAATATTGCTGTATCTTCAAGTACACTTACATTTTCCCTAGCATGGTAAATTATCCACTATTATCATTCAGTGTATTTTTCCTCTCAGATATTAAAGTCTTCACATCTAGAAGTTAGATTTGAGTTTTTGAATCTTCCATGTATTACCTAACTTTTCAAATGTGAGGAATGGAGTTATACTAACTGTTTTTATATTTTTGTCAGCTAACCCCAACATCTATGTCAGTTCTGGTTCAATTTTGGTCATTTTATTTTTATCCTTATTATTGTCTTATTTTTCTACATCTTTGCATTCCTGGTAATTTTTTTTTAATGTCAGGCATTGTTAATTTTGTCTTGTGGGATATTGGCTGTTTTATATTTCTATAAATATTATTAGGCTTTCTTTTTATATATAGTTCAGTTATTTGAAAAGCATTTAGTTGTTTTTTTTTTTTTCAAGTTTCCTTTCTTTAAGACTTTTAAAGCAGAACCAGACCAGTGTTTAATCAGGGCTAATTTTACCCACTATTAAGGCAAGACTCCTTTGGTTACTATACCCAGTGCCCTGCGAATTTTGAGTTTTTCAATGTGGCTGGGGAGAATAGGCTATTACTGGCCCTGCCTGGGTTAAATGCACTATAAAGGTGCTATACACCTTTCAGGTGACCTTTGTTGGGTTTCTAGTAGTTTCCTCACACATCACATAAATTAGTCCTCTACTGAATATTTGAGAGAGAGTCCCTCCAGTTCTCTGATTACCTTCTGTGTGTAGACCCTCCTTGTCAATACTGCCAACTCTAGCAGCTTTTGTCTCTCCAGACTCTCAGCTCTGCCTCTTCACCTGGGGGTCCACCATGTTCTGCATCAGTTCTTCCTTGTATTGTGGCCTGGAAACTCTCAAGTCAGTTTGCTGGGTCAATTGTAAAGCCCACTTCATTTTTTTTATATATTTCTGAAATTACTTTCCTTCATTGCCTGATGTTTGATGTCTTGAAGAACATTGGTTCATATATATTTGGTTTTTCCATTATTCCAGGTGAGAAGTCCCAGTTACTTCACATCAGTTGGATACAGAAGTCTCGCTCTTAATCCATTTTTTATTAACTAAAACATGCACTGATTTCTTGTGGCAGACCATAGGAACATTTGTGCACTCTTCATGCACAGAAAGATTTGCCAAAAGCTGTCTACATAAATTTCGCTTAACGTACAAAATGGCAATGTAATCTGTCATTGACTGAGACACCCACATGTTTTTAATATTTGATTTTGCATTGAAAAAGAAATAGATAATCAAAAACATAATAAGCACAGAGTCTTCCTGTTTATCCTCTGTAGTATTTTGTCATCTTGGGGATGGTTTAAATATTCTGTCCTTCCATGCATGTCCAACCTCCTGATCCATGCCTGTAGATCTACAGGCCACCGCCCTTGAAATTTTACAAGCAAGTTTGTTGACAGAAAATCACTACCCTACTCTGCCCAGATGGTAATGTGCATTTGAGGCCACTGAATACCAGGACTTCTTCCAATTTATCACAATTAAACACCTGTGCTAAATAAGTTGCATAGGTCCACTGTGGATTTAAAGCCACGAAATTGTAACCGTCAAAATCTCTTTTTCATTTAATGGGATAAATAGTGTGAGGGCCCTCCAGATGTTGTTTAAAGATAATGCATGATGTTTTGAGCAGGGAGTTCCTCTAGAGGCTTTTCAGACTTTGGTTAATCCTTCTCTTCCATCCTCTGTGCTGTTTTTCTGATGGGATGACTCTATGCTTAAATATCGAGATTCTGCCTCCCTACTTATCACATTCTTATTCTTATTTTGTGGCAAACCTCCCTTATATTGCTCCAGGAAAGGCATAAAAATTACTTATGATATTAAATGAGGATTAAGAACATGGGTTTGGATATCTGACAGGGCCAGATTGAAGTTCCAGCCATTTCCCTTACCAGCTGTGTGACCCTGGGTCTGTTATTAAAGATTTATGGCCCACAGTTTCCATCCACTCCCCTTTTAAAAAAGAAATAGCACAAGACATTTTGTGTAGACAAGATAATGAATGTAAAAAAGGTTGAGTATAATACCTACCAACAAGAAATACTCAGTAAAGGTGACATTTTGATACTCCATAAGTCAGTAGTGATGGTAAGTCCCACATCATCGTCACCACCCTTTATAATAATTCTCAGTGCAAGGGTTACTCTCAGAGTCTGATGGGCTATCCATTGTTAAATACCTGATATATTACCTCACTATTCTCAGCCAGATGTCTCAAATTGATGGCCCACAGGAAAGCAGCGTGAAGTTTTTAAACATTAAAAAAAAATTAAGAAAAAAGCGATTTCCTATTGAATCCAGAGTTCAATAAAAAGTCAGACACCTATCTTAAATGTTTGGAATGTCTTTTAGGTGTAGACTCAGGATTCCATGTGTCTTAATAAGAGGCAGCTATGAACTAGCTATCATATTCAGTAGTGCAAAGCTTGCCAATTTGCCAGGACCCATCCATCTCATTTGCCTTCCCCATACCAAACTGAGAGTCACCCTAACCCAGCACAGGAACTCTTCATTATCCTTCCTATCCCCTGTTTTATCTGTGACCCTGCATGAGGCTGCTTGCTCTCCCTAAATGAGATGCACTAAAGTTTAAAGGCATTTAGAATAGAGACTAATATAAAGAACAGCATTTCTGTAAATGGCCTTTGTCCTGAAACATAATAAACTGATTTGGGGAGCAGTTCTGGCCATTCTGCCTTTTGGTGTTTGAGATGAGACTGCAAGTTGTCACCAAACATGAATTCTGCTTTGCTTCTCTAGCACAAAACTAATGTGAGCTGGGTTCATTGCTGAACAAAATAAAAATTCCAAGTACCCCTCTCAGTTTGACATGATAATGTGAATAAATGAAAGATATATGTGTAGCTCTTGACTAACATCATTAAAGAAAGAGGCATGCCCCTCTCCTGCCCTTTCTTGTCCTCTTGGGGCCAAACTGTGGGTGTGATGACTGAAGCTGGAGCAGCCATTTTGTAATGAAGTAGAAGGCAAGAGTTGAGGATGATGAAACAACAAATTAAAAGGCACCTGGATTCCCGGCAATCTTTGTGCCCAACTTACCTGTCCTGGACTACCTACATTTTTATCAGAGAAGTATATATTTCAGTAATGTTTATGCCACCCCTATTTGGGAATTTCTGACACTTACAGATGAAGTTAACCCAAACTGATACTACTATATATTAATATGACACATTTAATATCAACTATTATGTTGGAGAAGGAAACAGCAACCCACTCCAGTATTCATGCCTAGAAAATCCCATGAACCGAGAAGCCTGCAGGGCCACAGTCCATGGGGTTGCAAAAAGTCAGAAACGACTGAGCGACTCACTTTCACTTTCATTTTGTTGATAATAAGTTTTATATATAATTTATAGAAATCAGCATAGGCATCTCAGAAATTCACACTAATTAATTTTCTGCATTAATTATGTCTTCCGTGTGACTTTTCTTCCTTGAAATAGTTCACACACTTAAAAAAAAATTATTTATCATCTCTTCTCACAAATTCTACTTTATATATATTCAATTCTGTTGTACTTTAGGATCATATATGTATTGTATTGTATTTTTGTAACAAATCTGTTGAGATATAATCCATATATCATAGAATTTACTCACTTAACATGTATAATTCAGTTTTTAATATGTTCACAAGCTTGTGCAACCATCACCAGTATCAATAGTACTGTCACTTCCACTTGCTTTCCATTGGTTCAAGCAAGTCATATAACCTTGAGTAGCAAAGCCTCCTGTAGAGAGGCATCTCATACTGGAAGGCAAATGCTCTGAAGAAGAATGCAATCTAACACACATATTATCCCCACTAGGTAGATATTAGGGGTCATAGTGATCAGAGTATATGTGGTAGAAGAGTTGAGCCTTGCGTAGGTGTTATATCGAGTTGGATTTGCTGATAGAAGGAAATGGCATTTAAGAAAAATATTTTCTTGTAAGTTGAAGTACAGATGAAGAAAATAAACAAATAATAGAAGTATAGAATAACAGTAAGAAAAGTATTGAAGAGATACTTTTGAATAAAAAATAAAAAATATTCTTACAAGGGAGGATTTTTTTTTTTTAATTGAGAGTGATAAGTTCTAGGATGTAATGTAAGGCCAGCTGTAACAGAGACTCTTGACTGAAAAGTTAGTTGATTTTAAAAAACCAACTATAAAAACAGTAATTAAAATATGAAAATAGCTTTCTTGTGTAATAGGTGCTGTTTTATATATTTTACATGCTATATCTCCTTTAATCATCACAATAACCAGATGCAATAGGTCCAGATAGTATGTTTACTTACCAGATGAGCAAACTGAAACTCAGAGAGGTGAATGTCATTCAGTATGACAGTTCCTATTGCTTCCAATCAAGAATTATAATTCATACTGAATAGAAAAAGTCTACAACAATATACACCATAATTTTAACAGTGAAACTGTGTTGGGTAAAGGGAAATTTCCATTTGTTTGTATCTTCTTTAATTTTTTTCAGCAATTTTTTTTTTTTTTTAGTTTTCAGTATACAAATCTTGCACCTCTTTGGTTAAATTTATTCTCAAGTTTTTATTCTTTCTGATGCTATTATAATGGATTTTCTTAACTTCATTTTCTGTATATTGTCACCATGCTTATTTAACTTTTATGCGGAGTACATCATGAGAAACGCTGGGCTGGATGAAGCACAAACTTGAATACAGATTGTCAGGAGACATATCAATAACTTCAGATATGCAGATGACACCACCCTTATGGCAGAAAGCAAAGAAGATCTAAAGAGCCTCTTGAAGAAAGTGAAAGAGGAGAGTGAAAAAGTTGGCTTAAAGCTCAACATTCTGAAAACAAAGATCATCACATCTGGTCCCATGACTTCCTGGCAAATAGATGGAGAAACAGTGGAAACAGTGCAGAATTTATTTTGGGGGGCTCCAAAATCACTGCAGATGATGATTGCAGCCATGAAATTAAAAGATGCTTACTCCTTGGGAGAAAAGTTATGACCAACCTAGACAGCATATTAAAAAGCAGAGACATTACTTTGCAGACAAAGGTCTGTCTAGTCAAGGCTATGGTTTTTCCAGTAGTCATGTATGGAAGTGAGAGTTGGACTATAAAGAAAGCTGAGTGCTGAAGAATTGATGCTTTTGAACTGTGGTGTTGGAGAAAACTCTTGAGAGTCCCTTGGACTGCAAGGAGATCCAACCAGTCCATCCTAAAGGAAATCAGTCCTGAATATTCATTGGAAGGACTGATGTTGAAGCTGAAACTCCAATACTTGGCTACCTGATGCAAAGAGCTGACTCCTTTGAAAAGACCGTGATGCTGGGGAAGATCAAAAGTGGGAGGAGAAGGAGATGACAGATGATGAGATGGTTGGATGGCATCACTGACTCAATGGGCCTGAGTTTGCATAAACTCCAGGGGTTGATGATGGACAGGGAGGCCTGGAGTGCTACAGTCCATGGGATCACAAAGAGTCAGACACAACTGAGTGACTGAACTGAACTGAACTTCATTTTCAGATTATTCATTGCTAGTGTGTAGAGATACAAGACATATTTACATACTGATCTTGCAGCCTTGAACTTTGCTGAATTTATTATCTCTAATAGTTGTGTGTGTGTGTGTGTGTGTGTGTGTGAATTCTTTAGGATTTTCTCTACATAGAATCCTGTCACTTGTGAAAAAAGATGGTTTAACTTCTTTCCCTGGTGGCTCAGCTGGTAAAGAATCCGGCTGCCATGTGGGAGACCTGGGTTCAATCCCTGGGTTGGGAAGATACCCTGGAGAAGGGAAAAGCTACCCACTCCAGTATTCTGGCCTGGAGAATTCCATGAACTGTATAGTCCATAGGGTCGCAGAGAGTCGGACACAACTAAGCAACTTTCACTTTTAAATGTGAATGCCTTTTGTCTTAGGCAATTTTGCTGCCTAATTGTTTTGGCTGGAACTTTTACGGGAGAGTTAAATACCAGTAGTGAAGTGGGCTTCCCTCTCTGGTCCTTGATCTTAGGGGAAAAGCTTTCAGGCTTTCACTATTGAAACAACGTATTACTTTTAAACATAGAAAAACACATGATTATTTTAGGCAACTAATAAAAAGTAGAATGAAATCTATTTGAGAAGTTATTTAATGTCTAAAGCTCCCACTGACCTCTTAGTATTCTGTAGGAGAAAATGACAGATTAGTATTGAAAGGAAAGCTAGAGTCAGGCACACAGGACTACAAAGAAATAACTAGAGATCCCTTTCCTCAGGGAATAAGGACTCATCCATCAGTGGGATAGAATGAGAACATTGAAGACTTGAAATAAGATACTCCCTAAAAGATGTAATAAGGAGAGAGCTGTCTTAAAAAAGAGAACTAGATATTTCAGACTTCAAGGCCAAGATCAAGATAAAGGAATAGTAGTTACTAGTTGCCACTCACTATAGTTAAAGATTTATGAAAACCAATATGACTGAAGAAACAGCAACTTAGAAGAAACTGCTAGAGTTGAAGGCTCAGGGTTCCTGAGAAAGAAGCACAATTAGGGGAAATCAGCAAGAAATATGACTCGCCAATCTAATCTATGTTAGTAATGGTCAATAGCTCATTACACTGAAATTGTGGGTTCTGTGTTTATGGCTTCCATTTAATGCATTCTTAATAGATATCAGTCACTGGGCAAAGATTTCTATTAATTCTTATAATAGCCATGTGAGAGATACAGTTTTGGTTTTATTATATAAAAAGGGAAATTGAGATTCAGAAAAGTGAAAGTGAAAGTTGCTCAGTTGTGTCTGACTGTTTGCGTCCCCATGGACTGTACAGTCCACGGAATTCTCCAGGCCAGAAAACTGGAGTGGGTAGCCTTTCCCTTCTCCAAGGGAGCTTCCCAACCCAGGGATCAAACCCAGGTCTCCCGCATTGCAGGTGGATTCTTTACCAGCTGAATCACCAGGCACAGATTCAAAAAAGTCGTGTCCTTTTTTCTAGCTACACAGTGAGTAGATATTAGAAATAGGATTGGGGGTCTAGAGTTTTTGTTAAATGTTGTAATTTCAATAGATGATACAAAGAATTTTTTAGTATAGGTACCTATATTCATACTATATGGTCAGTTTAGGTGAGGTGATGCTACAGTAACAAAGAGGCCCCAAACTTCAGTGATTTAAAACAATGTTCCATATCCTCTTCACTATGCAACACAGAATAATGGATTATGTATCGCCTATGCCAAAATTTCAGTAGTCCATGATTCTACCATTTCTCCATTTCCCTCTTGCTATCCCTTTTTTTTTTTTTTTTTTTACAAATTACTGTGTCTGTGTGAGCATGAAAGAATGTAAAATGAAAATCAGCATCTCTATTTTAGACTGACATTTTGAATAATGAAAGTTGTATGTGAGGGCATTTTAAGCTCCTTAAAAAAAAAAAAAATCATGCCAAATTCAAGATATAGCAATAACAGTGGTTCCTGTCATTTTGAATTGTTTAGTTTCAATATAAAGCACCCAAATCAAAACTAAAAACAAGTCTTGACTACTTAAAATTTTTCAGGGGAGTTTTTATTAAAGTTTTTTATTAAAGGGCAGAAGTTCAGCTTAATCTTAGGCAGAATGAAGGATTACAATCCATTAAAGTGTCTGAAAAGATATTGAATTTGGTTTTGACACATGAGCAAAGAAGATTTTAGCTTTGTGTGTGTGTATGTAAGAGGCCACTGAAAAAAGAGAATTAAAATTGTCACACTGTGTGCACAATGACCCGCCATATTCATGAAGTTATTGCAGTGATAAATTTGTAGTTTTCACTGTCTGCCAGGACTAGTAATGTGCAATGCATTTAACAAATAAATTTGCATACAGAAAATATCATTGACCTTTGAATCTCAAAAGACAAAGATTTACAAGGACCATCATCCCAAAATAAATTATTTGATTTATGTTCTTGTGTTTTCTTGTAGCAGCAACAGAAATGCAACAAGCTGCCATTCCACAGTGAGAAAGAAAGAGGAGAAATACCTTCCCAAGTGGGAGATACACCAATTTGCATTGAAAATTGATAGTTACATAATCTGATTTCTCTTGATTCTTATTTTAAAGCATTTTTTTTGGTTCTATAATTGAAACTGTTAAAATAGCATATGATCATGGTGAAATGGTTCTTTAAAATAGTAGAATTTCAGGAACATAGATTTGTTTTATTTTAATCATAAATTCAACTGGGATGTGAAGGCTGCTTCCTGTTGTGCTACTCTGCCACCTTCAATGTGAAACATCTAGAAAGAAAATCCTGTATTTGCTTTCTTTCCTAGCTGGCCACCACTCACCCCTTTGCAATCTGTCATCTTGGTTCACCTTAAAATTATATAATTGCATTTATTTATTCATTTCTTGTTTTTTGTTCTTTCATTGATTACTATTAAGCATTTGCTTGTGTGTATCAAGCAATGTCCTCTCAGTGGGAATGTAAGGCTAAACACCACCCATGTGGGCCCTGGCCCCTTAGACTTTCTATCTGCCAGAGGGTGAGAGGCAGGAATAATATCAATAAATAAATGCATGAAGAGAATAAATCCAGAGAATACAAATTCTATAAACAAAGTTAGGTAAGGTGGTATGATAGAGTAGCTGAGTAACAATGAGTGCATACAATAAATTAAGAACGTGAAGTCTCTGAAAATATGATATTATGTTCAGAGGCAAATCATAAAAAAAGTGAACTCAGAAGAGAATTACATACAAATTGCAGAGTAAAAACAAAACCCAGAGTTGGGCACAAGCTGGGCTTATTCAGGAAACTAAAAGGTTCCTTCTGCACTGGCCAACTTGGCTGTGTCTGTATCCTTCTTCTACCTCTCTCTGATGATGCAAGAAGGTGATAAGAGTGGATAAGAGCACAAGATCTGGAATCTGGTGAGTTGTAACTGAATCTGTATTCTCCTTCTTCCTCCTTTGTGAGCCTCTGATTTCTCACCTGTAACGCGTAGGACTGTCTTGTCAGAGTTCTTAAAAGAAACAAATGACATGTCCAAATAAGGTTAATTTGAGGAGGTTTGTTTGCAAAGGGGTAATTTACAAAGGCATATGTGGGGTATAAAGAAAATAGGAGATTCCATTCCAGAACTCTTGATACACCGCAGCCAGATTATTCCCACCTCTAGACCAAAAGGGACAAAAGAGAGAGAGAGATTACTAGACCTTGAAAAGAGAGAGAGCACGTAGTCCTTTGAGAGCAACCGTGACCCTAACTGAGACTGACTGGTTTATCATAAGATATTGAATGTAGTTTTCTGTGTTTTACAATAAGACCTTATTATTTGTCCATTCTATATATAGTAGCTTGTATGTGCCAACCCCAACCTCCCACTCCAACCCTCGCCCAACACCCTCCTGCCTTGGTGACCACCAGTCTGTTCTCTGTGTCCGTAATTCTATTTCTGCTTCGCAGGTAGGTTTATTTGTGTCCTATCTTAGATTCCACGTATAAGTGATATCACATGGCATTCGTCTTTCTCTGTTTGGCTTACTTCACTTAGTATGATAATCTCTGGTTGCATCCATGTTGCTGCAAATGGTATCATTTCATTCTTTTTGTGACTGAGTAATAGTCCATTGCTACATGTGTCATATCTTCTTTATCCATTCATCTGTCAATGGACATTTAGGTTGCTTCCATGTCTTGGCTGTTGTGAACACTGCTACTGTAATATGAACATTGGGGTGTGTGTATCTTTTTGAATATAGTTTTGTCTGGATATATGCCCAGGAGTAAAACTGCTGGATCATATTGTAGTTCTCTTTTTAGTTTTCTGAGGAACACCCATACTGTCTTCCACAGCGGCCACACCGACTTATATTTCCACCACCAGTGTAAGAGGGTTCCTTTTTCTTCACGCCCTCTCCAGCACTTATTATTTGTAGACTTTTTGGTGATGGCCATTCTGACTGTTTTGAGGTGATACCGTATTGTAGTTTTGATTTTCACTGTTGAGCATCTTTTCATGTCCCTATTGGCCATCTGTATTTCTTATTTGGAGAAATATTATGTAGGTCTTCTGCTCAATTTTGAATTGGGATTTTTGTTTTTGTTGTTGAGTTGTTTGTATATTTCAGAAATTAAGCCCTTGTCAATCATACTATTTGCAGGTATTTTCTTTCATTCTGCATTATTTTTTTCTCCAAAAATATACACCAATTTGTAATGAGAAAAATAAGAGATGCTATCAAGAGGGGGTTCAGCAGGAAGAGCCTCATCTTTCCCCACTGCCTTTATTGCCTTTGCTCACGCTCCCCTCCCTGAGAGATACAGGCTCAACTTTGGACCTCAGGGGCTTGCTTGGATAATGGAATATATCCAGTCTTATGTGATCCTCCAACCTTCCTGAAGCCACTGAGTCACTGTTCATGCCAGCATCCCTTGAACACATGGATATAGACAGAGCATCTCAAATTTTAAGATAGAAGAAACTATTTTTAGAAGCTTTTTGAAGACTCAGACATTCTACTCCACCCCAGCAGTATGTCTGGAAAGAAATGTTGATATCTGCATTTTTAAAAGCCCTTCCAGATGATTATTTTGCTGGTGGTTAGTTGACCACCTAGTAACAATCACTGGAGAGTTATGGTGTAAATGTACCTTTTCGGGTATCAATTTCATGCTTTTGCCTCCAATGGAAAGATAAGTGGTTACCTGCAGAGGCTCAGGGCATGCTATATGACCTAGGGGCAGAGATAGGTGGGGGCGGGCAGGTTGGATTTTGATAGGTGGACAAAGCTAGGAGTGGCCGGTAAGTGAAACGAATGATCCTGAACTTAGTCGTCAGAGCAGAGATGGACATGGTGCTCTTGGGGAACTTGAGCATTCTGTGGGTGTCATGGCTGGAAGCATAGGTGAAGGCCAGATTGTCCTTTTCCTGTAGGAAGTAGCAGATCACTGAAGACTTTAGAATAAGAAAGTAAAAAGAGATATTATGTGCATTCTAACAAGGCAGTGAGCATGCAGACCAAGGGGCCAGACTTAGAGCCCAAAAGACCTGGGTTTGGGCCCAACTCTACCTGGGCCCCCCTGGTGGCTCAGCTGGTAAAGAATCTTCTGTAATAAGGGAGACCTGGGTTTGATCCCTGAGTTGGGAAGATCCCCTGGAGAAGGGAACAGCTATCCACTCCAGTATTTTGGCCTGGAGAATTCCATGGACTGTAGAGTCCATGGGGTCACAGAGTCAGACGCGACTGAGTGACTTTCACTTCACTTCTGCCTGTCAATGGTAAGTGATTAGGCGGCAACATAAAAACCTTTCACAGTTTCAGTTTCCTTTTCTCTGAAGTGAGCTTAATACAAATTTGTAGAATCAATATGAAAGGCCTATATTTTTGTATGAATTTACACTCGGGTATCCCGTAAACGATGCTTAAAAGAACTTGTCAGAATGGTGAAACACAGGTAAGGATGAAAAGACTGGCTTCAGGGAAAGTGAGAGAACAGAGACTATAATCACACTGCAGTATTCTTCGTGGTCTTCCTTTTCTGTACTGATGGGGTCTTCTCCCAAAGTTAGCAAAGCTCTTAGATGAAAGCAGTTCTGTGGAAGCAACCAATCACTGCCCTGCTGTAGTGCTTCTCAAAGGGGGGTTTTCCAACGCTGCTGACTCTTGACCAGCGTCATTACAGTTACTACAATGACTGTCACACATGGTACATATATTTTGGGGTGATTCCAGCAAACACACTTTTCATATGAATTTCACAAATGATGAGATGTAAGGTTTACTGTGTTAGTTATAGAATTCTCATTACATTTTAGGGTTTTCTATGTTTGAAACAGACTGATGGTCAGTTCCTCTCAGCTAACATGCAATTAACTGTGAAATTTGCATTTGTATTCCTATTGAATATGTTATACTCATTCAAAAAATGTTCAAGCCACAAAAAAAGGAGTTCATTGGGGCATAAAAGTGGTGATTAAATTGGAGCATAAATACTACATCTCAGAAAGCATCACAACCATAAAGAGTAATGGGACTCTAGTATGAATCTATAATATGAATAGGTATTGTTTTAGGAAAAATGAGTCTTAAGTGACAATTTCATGAATATCTTAAAGATTGTATGTACTTAAACTAGTAAAATATAGAAAATTTCCATGTAAAACTTTATTCAGTATTGGAATAAACCCATAGTACTATTCATATTATGCTTTTTTTTTTTAAAGTGACCTCTCTGTTTTTCCTAAACAAGCTCAAAATAATTCTTTCTGAAGCAAAGTTGATGACTTCTGCTGTCAGTGGTGGAAAAAAGACCAGAACTACAGAGGCGTCTTTCAAGGTTGCATTCATCTTGCCAAAACACAGGTACAAGTCACACCAGTGCCAAGAAGCTAATAACAACAGCTGCCACGTTAATGACAAATAGTGTGATCACAGGCAAAGCAGAATGAGCTATTGGCAAAATTCCTTATCAAATAACACTGATGGATGTTGCAAACTATCAATGGAATACATTGTGGAAGAGCAATTACACTCTTGTGCGTCTGCTGGTAGATATTTCACTGTAGACGTGGGTGATGCCACTGATGGAGAGAGTATGAATTAGCTGCTCTTGGCATAAATGCAGTACATAAAGGAAGGAGAAGTGCTTGACATGTTTTATTCTGTTTATCCAGGATATAGGAAAAGGGAGGTGTCTGTTGTTTTACAATTCTTTTTCATGATCTGTGAGCGACTAGAAAACGTGCAATGAAATCAGCCCCACTGGACTCCAGCAACCCATACATAGCATGGATGGGGTTTGCTTTGCAAAGAAAAGGATTCACACCTTAGTGCCAACCAGAAGATATTTTATTTGCAAAGAAAATTTGGTGGTCAACAATTCTACTTTGATTCAAATTAAGCAAACAAACAAAAAAAGTGCAAGTGGTGACATAGATTGAGAAAATGAATGTAAGAGTCTGCTTCTATCCTGAAGTATGTTGGCTTTCAAGATAAAGTTGTTCAGAAAGCAAGTTTGAAATGAGAGAATAAAAAAAAAAAAAACCCTTCAAAATTGGGAATGGAATATGCCAAGGCTATACATTGTCACCTTGCTTATTTAATTATATGCAGAGTACATCATATGAAATGCTAGGTTGTATGAATCACAAACCAGAATCAAGATTGCTGGGAGAAATATCAACAACCTCAGATATGCAGATGATACCACTCTAATGCCTGAAAGTGAAGAGGAACTAAGGAACCTCTTGATGAGAGTGAAATAGGAGGGTGAAAAAGCTGGCTTAAATCTCAGCATTCAGAAAACAAAGACCATGGCCTCAGGTCCCATCACTTCATGGCAAATAGATGAGGGAAAAGTGAAAGCAGTTAGATTTTCCTTTCTTGGGCTCCTAAATCACTGCAGGTGGTGAGTGCAGCCATGAAATTAAAAGACGCTCCTTGGAAGAAAATTCTGACAAACTTAGACAACATATTAAAAAGCAGAGACATCACTTTGCCAGTAAAGGTCCATATAGTCAAAGCTGTGGTTTTTCCAGTGGTCATGTACAGATGTGAGAGTCAGACCATAAAGAAGCCTGAGTCCTGAAGAATTGATGCTTTTGAACTGTGGTGCTCGAGAAGACTGTTGTGAGTCCCATGGACATCAAAGAGGTCAAACCAGTCAACCCTAAAGGAAATCAATCCTGAATATTCATTGGAAGGACTGATGCCAAAGCTGATGCTCCAGTACTTTGGCCAAGTGATACAAAGGGCCATCTCATTGGAAATGATCCTGTTGCTGAGAAAGATTAAAGGCAGGAGGAGATGGAGGCGATAGAGGAAGAGATAATTAGATAGCATCACCAACTCAATGGACATGAATTTGAGCAAAGTCTGGGAGATAGTGGAGTACACAGAAGCCTGACATGCTGCAGTCCATGCAGTTTTAAAAGAGTCAGACACAATTTAGTAACTGAATGACGACAACAACAAAGACCACTCTTTGGGGAAACTACTAATAATAGTTTAGTTCTTTGATCTTATATTATTTGCTCAAATGGCATGTCTCAGCAATATATGCACTATCAGGAGTAGAATGGCTCAATCATTTCAGAGCTAGAATGTCTGTATTTATATATTTTATGTTGAAACTAAGATATTAAAGAAATTATGGAACTGACTTTCTTTATTAAAAATTTTTATTGACGTATACTTGATTTACAATGTTGTATTAGTTTCAGGAGAACAGCAAAGTGATTTAGTTATACATATGTGTATATACACACATATATATATATATTCCTCTTCAGATTCCTTTATCTTATAAGTTATTACAAACTATTGAGTATAATTCCCTGTGCCATACAGTATGTCCTTGCTGGTTTTCTGTTTTATATAGAGTAGTATGTATATGTTAATCCCCAACTCCTAAATTATCCCTCTCCCACCTTTGCACTTCAGTAAGTTTCATAAGTTTTGTTTTGTTTTATTTTATCTGTGACTCTCTCTATTTTGTAAATAGCATTTTTATCATATTTTGGATTCCGTATGTAAGTGACACCATATGGTATTTATCGTCTTTTTTCTATATTCCCTTCACTTAGCAGGATTATCTCCAAGGCCACCCATGTTGCTGCAAATGTCATGATTTTATCCTTTTTCATGGCTGAGTAATATTCCATTGTGTGTATATGTACCACGGCTTCTATATCCATTCCTCTGTTGATGGACTTTTAGGTTGCCTCCATGTCCTGACTTTTGTAAATAGTGCTGCAATGAACTTTAGGGTGCACGCATCTTTTCGGATTATGGTTTTCTCTGGATATATGCCCAGGAGTGTGATTGCTGGATCATATGATAGCTCTGTTTTTAGTTTTTCAAGGAACTTGCATACTGTTCTCCATCATGGCTGTACCAGTTTACATTCCTATCAGCATTGTAGTAGGGTTCCCTTTTCTCCACATCCTCTCCAGCATTTTTTGTTTGTAGAATTTTTGATGATGGCCATTCTGACCAATGTGCAGTGATGCCTCTTTGATTTGCATTTTTCTAACAATCAGTAATGCTGAAAATCTTTTCATGTGCCTCTTGGCCATTTGTATGTCTTCTTTGAAAAAAGAATGTCTATTTAGATAGATATTCTTGACTTTTGCTAATCCCGCAACCAAATAGTTAACACTGGGTATTTTAAAGGGTTGTTTGTAATTGGAAGGTGGAGCAAAGGAGGCCCTCAGTATATCTCTATATGATTTTTGTTAAAATGAAGATGCATTAATTTTTAACTTCAGATTTTAAGAACATAAATTTAGTATAATTTAAATTATAAATTGATATTGCTTTACATCAGGATACTTGGCAAACTATTAAAATTCAAAGTAAGAATACCTTTTACTGCTATAATTTTACTCGTAAGACTTTATCTCATTAAAAAAAGTTTGTCTCTATGTTTATATAAGTGTGTGTGTGTCTAAACATGAATGGATATTCACTGCAGTTTGAGTTAAACTGTTGAAAAGCAGAAAAAAATTAAATGTTCATAAGTATTATAGAGATTTTTATTTTCAGTAAGATGTATTTATATAACACAGTACCAGAAAGTTAGTAAAAAGAATGAGAATGAGATGACTACTCATGACCTAGAAAGAGATCCAACACAGTGTCTAAGGGAAAAAAGAAAGTTATAAAAGAGTATGTGTAACATGAGCCAACTTTAGTGACTATATAAAGAAGTACAAATATGTGTGTGTATGTATAAAATAACTGAAGGATGTATGAAATACATTAAGATTTCTACTCCTCTGAGGAATAGAATTGAGATAAACTAGAACAAAGTGGAGAGTGGGCTAAGAAGGAAAATATTTCTTATATTTTATGTTTCTGTACATTTTTATATTAAGTTTAGATAAATCTTCATGCCATACATCATTGTATAAATTATGGAAAAATCCAGTTATCAACACTCCATCACATAATGCAGTAAAGAGAAAACTTGAACCATTAAGATGGAAAATCAACTGATAAGATGGAAAAACAGTTAAGCAAACACTTTGATAAACAAAAGCTAATGTGATAGAAAAAGGGAACCATGAAAATAAATGTGGAAGGAGAAGATGGAGAAGAAATCAGAAAATCATTATCATAGTAATGATGGTTATGCTGATCATTATAGTACTACTAGTAGTAACAAAACAATAATTATAGCAACTGGAATGCTAATAGAATATAGATATGTAACAAGAAAGTTGCATATCTACCTCTTTACTCTGTTTTGCCACAGTGAACAGTGCCTCTCAATCTTTAGGGCCATTCCAGTTAATTCACTGAATTATCTCAATTATCTTGAGTGACTGTATGGAGTGATGCATATTAAAACAAAATTTTAAAAAAAATTAAAAACAAGCCAAACATGTATTGGGTTGGCCAGAAAGGCCATTTGGGTATTTTCCTAAGATGTTATGGATAAACCTGAATGAACTTTTTGGCCAACCCAATATGTATGTCTTGTATACAACTTTCTCTCTCTCTTTTTTGTGGGCCAAGAGATGGGGCTGGAGCAGTATGAGAATAGTAGCTGGTGCTCTGGACCTGGAGGCTTGTGAATCATGGTACTCTGATGGTTACAGGGAGGTGACCCAACTACCTGGCTGAAATTACTCAAGTGAGGAGTGCAGGCATTAGTGATTAGTGGGTTCTAGGAAGGAGGATTCTGAGGTCACTTATTGCCAGCCAGAGGTAACAAGCCCTATCTTCTCCGTCTTCTCTCTCCTTCCTTCCTCTTTCCCTGCCCTCTCTTCCCACTAGCCCCCTCCCTTGCTGGTCCTTTCCCCTCCACTTCCCTCTGCTTCTCATTTCACCTTTCTTTTAAAATCAGATTCAAAGATGACAGATATTTATTAATCATGCTGTCACTCCTGTAATAAATCTCCCATTTGTATTTAGACTGAGAAATAAAACTGTCTTTATGGCCAAGGTCTTATGGTCGAATGTGTGTGGGAACCCCAGTAATCTGTGCTGACTGATGATCAGGTGTTTGATTTTATTTTTACTTAAAAGTCAGCGGTTAGCATAGTGATATCCTAAGCCCAGCTCTAAGTATCTTGTGGCCTGAGAAAGCCAGGGGCACGCACTGCAGATCATCATCTATCAAGTGCTCAAATCTTTTCAGCTCTCAAGTTTCCAAAGCCCTGGCAGTCTCCAAAAGCAGTGTGCTGTTTCTACAGCTAGAAGGATGCTGGTTTGAACCCCTTCAAGTCTGTGACACTGATACACTGTCCCTCTCACCCTGTTGCCCTGCCGCCAATTCCCAGCAGTCTTGGGAAAGTTCCTTCTGTTGAGAAAGAGGCTGTGTATTTGTGAGTGCTTTCACATGAACGTTTTCATGTGATACACTTTTGGATAATATTTGAATTGTAAATTTTGCCCTGTTTTCTTTACATCTGAATGAAGAAGAGATTTCTCTTTTCAATCTGGTGTCCTGAGTTGATGATATTCATTCATTCACTTGTTTACCCTGCCACCGTTACACAATCATTTATTCATTCATACACCTACTCACCTACCCAGTGTTTCATCATGAAGAAGAATACATTTTCTTGAGCCTATTCCTGGCTGAGTGTTAATCAAATTGCTTAGCTTTTCTGTGTCATCTGCCAAAGTAGAGGTTTTCATTGCACCTGTTTTAAAGGATAAAGGGGGTCTTGTCTGCAAAGTATATCTAGAAGGGCTCCTGTAATATTTGTGGTGGTGGTGGTGGTTGGCACTTTTCTGTTATGTCTTATTTATGCATGTTTGTAAGGTATTGTGTTTTACTCATTCATCCAACAGATTTTTTTTCCTTTTATTATGGAGATTTTATTTCTTTATTTACTTATTTATCATTTTTGGCTGTGCTTGGTCTTCACTGCTGTGCAGGCAACCCTCTAGGGGCCGTGTCCAGGCTCCTCATTGCAGTGGCTTCTCTTATTGCAGAGCACAGGCTCTGGGGCACTGACCTCAGTAGCTGTGACGCATGGGCTCGGAAGTTGCATTTCCCGAGTTGTGGAGCACAGGCTGAGTGGTAAGAAGGAATCGGCTTTGCAAAGCCATCACAACCGTACGCATACAGGGCCTAGAATCAGACCTCGTCGGGCCTTTTTGAGCCACGGAAGAAGCCGAAGGTGCTGGAGCAGAGTGAGTTTGGGAAGAATGACAAGAGATGGACTCAGGAGCAGAGGGAGGCCACAGCCCTGGGGGCCAAACTCATGAGGCTGAACGTGCTCTAAACGCATCAGAAGCCAAAGGAGGCCACCCCCCAGGGTCATTCTGGATGCTGTGTGGAAGGTGCAGGCGCAGGAGAAAGCAAAGAGCTCTCAGTGAGGCGTAAGGAGTTTAGGTCTGAGGATTATCTGCTCCAGAATCTTGCTGGAGGATAGTTAAGAACGTAGTTGCCCATGTGCAAAGAATATAGGACCCTAAGTTAAGCAGCATCAACATCTTTGAAAAAGAACCTGGGAATCGCAAGCAGAACCCTTATGCACATTGAAATCTGAGCATTACTGTGCACATTTTTAAAACTGATGGACAGAGTATGTGAATAGCAACATTTAAAAAAAAAAAAGCATCAACACCTTAAAAACTTTTCACTGAAGTATAACAGTGTTTTTTGTTCATTTCAATTAGTAAAGTTCTTCCCGTCTACCTTAAATAATCTGTTCTCTAACTGAAGCGCTTATAACTTTAAGAATATAGAAAGGCAACAGTGGAGGAGGAGATGAGAATAAATATTTCTCACTTATTTTCAATATTTCAAAACATATCCAACTAAAAGGTTATATTAGAAAATAAAAACTCTTTGTATATTTATGAAAACTTGAAATATTTTGCTTTTACCTAAAATTCTACCAACTCTGTATGCTAAACGTGGTTATATAATGTGGTCCAAAATGTCATGTTTACAATTACATTACTTTTTGTTCTAAAACATTAAAAATTATGAGATACCAAAGGACAATTCATAGAGTGCTTAAGAGGACTGTCTTTAATGTTAGGAACACGGGTTTAAATTAAAACTGTTCCTCTTTCTATAGGCAACACACTCCAGTATTCTTGCCTGGAAAACCCCAAGGACAGAGGAGCCTGGTAGGCCAAAGTTTATAGGGTCACAAAGAGTTAGACACAACTTAGCAACTAAACAACAACTCTTTCTATACACTATGTCTTGAGGCCTCAGTTTCTTCATCTGTAAAACAGGAATGTAAAAATCCTATTTATAGAATTTTTTGAGGATTAAATCAGCTAACCATATAGAAGTCATACAAGATACCTAGTATGTAATAATGTGAATATTAATGCAAAAAACCATTAATATTATTGCTATTTAGTAATGGCATTTTCAAGGTTTCCCAGGTGGCACAGTGGTAAAAGAACCCACCTGCCAATGCAAGAAATGCAGAAGGCATGGGTTTGATCCCTGAGACAGGAAGGTCCCTTAAAGGAGGAAATGGCCACTCACTCCAATATTCCTGCCAGGATAATCTCATGGACAGAGGCTACAGTCCATAGGGTCACTGAGAGTCGGACAACTAAATAACAGTGACATTTTGCTTAATAGGAAAACTTATTTCAAACTGTGGAACACAACTGGAAAAAAGATAAAATCCTGTATTCTTCATTGTCTGGGAACATGGCAGTGTGGTGAGGTTGCTGGTCATACTAGCATGACATCTTGATTTAAGAGCTGAGATGGATTTCAGATTCCATGGCTCTTTGCCAACAAGATGTTAATACCATAGAGTCAAGATTTGTTATTGATGCTTCTTGGGGAAAACGCCACATGCAGCAAGAATGTTCATGTCTTTGTTCAGATCAGTTCCTCAACTTTGTGTAAGTAAAGACACACTAGGAATTTAACTTTCTTGCTAAGTGTGATAGATGTTCCAGAACCAAGGAGTCAGCTGGGAGCTACATTTGTAGTCACGTAATGACAGGCAGGTCCATTAACTTCCTCTTTGGTTACCTCTCCTTTTCATCTATGTTTGATTTGGCTCAGCTGAAGAGTTGAGATGTTACTGAGACATAAGCCCTTGGAAGAATGGCATGGCATTTCAGCTGAGCTCTTGTGATTGCCTGCAGAAGTATTTTTCTTGGATATATATTCTGAGCCTGTTGAGAGATTGACTGTATTCAAAGTGGTTACAGTGATACACAGGTGGACTTTAGAAAGGGTTTCTCAGGACTTTGGAGAAGTCTATGTAGTTATTAAAGAGGTAGTAAAGAGTTTTCCAAAGTCTGTCTCAGTATAAGACAGAGTTATAGAACATAGTTCTCTCACTCATCTTCAGTGTTTCAGCAGCTCAAAATACGTCACGTAATTTTGAGTCATTGAAGGCCATAAAGCATTGAAGTGTGTTTGAGTAGGGCTTGTATCTTTAAAGCTACACTTCTAAGAATGTTTTGAGCTAATGCTTTCATTTTTTTATGAATCACCATGACATATATGAATAATTCATTCATAATACTGAAAGTGTAACCACAGAGGCTTCTTCCCCAGTGTGTCTTGGAAAAGCTACTGAAGATACTAAAATGAGTGTTAACAGAAGAACATCACCAGGGATGGGTTGGAGGGAATGATCATCAGACCATCTCTTGAGGTAGTCTGTCAGCTTTTACCAAGTGTGGTGCTAGAAAGCTCACAAATCCGACACCAGTTAAAATGCTTCCAAGGTATGTTTGCAGGGAACTATGTATATGGCTGGAGAGTATCTCGTCATTTTTCTTTAGGTTATGAGTAAGAAATAAGAAGTCAAAAATCCCTTGCCTTGGCAGTCTTTCCTGCGAATATAGCATTCCTTAATAGAATTCACAAAAAATGCCTTGAAATGAGACACAGACAGCTACCAATATAGGAATTTTCCATCCCAGTGGTACAGGGGGTTATGAACTTCAGGTATCACTTTGAGCTGACTGAAGGCTACTAAATAGTTCACGTAATAGCTAATGGTATGCCTCTGTTTCCAATTATGATGATAGCTAATAGGAATGGAGCTCTTCATGTGCCCCATCTCATTTAATCCACTCTACAGTTCTGTGAGATAGATTTTTTTTATAATTAACATCCCATTTTACTGATGACAAAGCTGAGGCTTGAGAAAGCAGGATACTTTACTCAAATCCCCCAGTAAGTAAAGGTGAGTATCTGGATTTGAACACGTGTCTGCCTGACCAGTGTGCTTTTTCACTGCCAGAGAGCAGAAAAATGAAGGTGCGAAGAAGACAGTCAGGACAGACAGTCTTTGTTTTGCTCCTACCCTGGGGAAGAGGAGGGATTACATGGGAATCATGAACCCCAGACTTAGCTCCATCACGGCGACTCACATAAGCTTCTGAACCTCTGTTTTATCATTGATGAACTGAACTTGCTGGGTTTTCCATGACGATGAAATTAGTTATCATGTGTGGAAATGATCTGAGATCATGAGAAGGCAGTACAAAAAGTGAGGGCCTCTGGCTAGAGAAAACAGTAGAGGTGGGAACCTTGTCTTCAGGGTGCCAGCTGCATTTAACGCAAGGAAAAGGAGTGATGGGTTTAAGGCGTGCGCAATAGAGCATTGAGAGGTTTCCTATGCTACCCATTAGGTCCGTGTTAATAATCTATTTCATATATATTACTCTGTATATGTTAACCCTCTTAATTTCTCTGCCCCACCTATCACCTTTGGTAACCATAAGGTTGTTGTCTAAGTCTTTGGGTTTGTTTCTGTTTTGTTAATGAGTTCATTTATATCAATTTAATTTTAAAACTCTACCCGTTAAGTGATATCATAGGCAATTTGTCCTTCTCTGTCTGACTTCCTCACTTAGTATGATCATCTCCACATCCCTCCATGTTGCTGGAAAAGGCATTATTTCACTGAGACATACTTCAATAAGGGATGTATATGATATTTTTCCTGCTGTCTGACCTACTTAACTCAGCACGACACTCTCTAGCTCCATCCGAGTTGCTCCAAATGGCATCGTTTCACTCCTTTTAATGGCTGAGTAATACTCCATTGTGCATATATACGTACCATATCTTCTTTACCCGTTACTCTGATGATGGACTTTATCGTTGCTTCTATTAATATAGCTTGGCTAAGGAAAACAGTGCTGCAGTGAAGGTTGGGTGCATGTATCATTTTGAACTAGGGTTTTTTTTCCCCATGAAGAGGCCCAGGAGTGAGACAGCTGGATCATGTGGTAGCTCTATTTTAAGTTTTTTTTAGGAACCTCCATACTGTTCTCCACTGAAGCTGTAATCAATTTACATTCTCTAAAACAGCATAGGAGGGTTCACTTTTCCCCATGCCTTCTTCCGTTTACTGTCTGTAGTCTTTCTGATGATGGTTTTTGTGTCTGGTTTGAGGTAGTTTTGATTTGTAGGTAGTTTTGAATTGCAGTTTTGATTTCAGGTCTCTAATAATTAACCATGTGGAGCATCTTTTCATATACTTTACCAAAAAAAAGTGCATTAAATTGACCTCTAGAGACTGACTTCTTGAAGGTCTGCCCTATATTGAATTGTTTTTCAACTACCTGCTGCTGCTGCTAAGTCACTTCAGTCGTGTCCGACTCTGTGCGGCCCCATAGATGGCAGCCCACCAGGCTCCCCCGTCCCTGGGATTCTCCAGGGAAGATCACTGGACTACCTCCCCCAGAACATTTCTTGAGGGCAAGTGTTCTTTACAGGCCCGCAGGAATAGGAAGTACCCAGAAGCATCCTTTTTCCAGTTGTTGTTCTGGGAAATATCCACAAGGCGGCAGCACTTCTCCATGCTCCTTTTGGATTCCAAGAGCCCTAGAGAAAGCCATGTTACTGGCTTGTAGATTAGAGTGGAATGTGCCAGGGTTTGTGTCTCGTTATTTTTCCCCCTTCACCTTGCACCTCCCAGACAAACCTTAAACCCTGGCAAAACTGCAGTGCTGAGGATGCTGTCCTGCTTAGGACCAGCGACTTCAAAGAAGGAGGGTGCTGGTGGGAGCTCCACCACTGGGAGACTTGGAGGCCAAGTGATTTTTCCAGACCAGAGGGTCCACCATCCTTTAAGTATGCTAGACTTGCCTGAACTTTAGGAGGGCCCAGCTGGATCTGGAGATTGGAGTCTCATCCACAGGGGTCCAGGCACTGCATATCCATGGGGGCTCCTTTGCCGATACATCCTCCCCAGCTCCCTCGGCTCTGCCTCGTCCAGCCTTGGGACCCCAGAGCAGCTCAGCTCCAGGGATGTGACTCCAGCCCAGATGACCAAGGCCTGAGGGGAGTATAGTAGGTACTTCTTTGTTTATCCCTCTTCTTTCTTTCTCTCGCTTTCTTTCTTTGTTTTGTTTAACTTTTATTTTAGACTGGACTATAGTTGATTTACTATGTTGTGTTTAGGTAAATAGCAGCCTGATTCAATCATGCATATATTTATTTTTTCTTGGATTCTTTTCCCATGCAGGATATTACAGAGTGTTGTGTAATATGTAATATGTATCCCATGGGCTACAGTGGGTCTTTTTTGATGATCTATTTTATGTGTGTGTATATATATATGTTAGTGTTTATGTGTCAGTCCCCACCTCCTTATTTATCCTTCCCACCACCTTTTTCCTTTGGTTGCCCTAATTTTGTGTTTTACGTCTGTGTATCTTTTTCTGTGTTGTAGATTAGTTCATTGGTATCAGTTTTTCAGACTCCACATTTAAGTGATATCATATACTATTTATTTTTCTCTTTCTGTCCTTACTTCATTTAGTGTGATCATCTCTGTATCCATCCATGTTGCTGAAAATGCTATTATTTCACTTTTTTATGAGCTTCCCTGGCGACTCAGACAGGAAAGAATCTGCCTGCAGGACAAGAGACCTGGGTTCTGTCCCCGGGTCGGGAAGATCCCCTGGAGAAGGGAATGGCTCTCACTCCAGTATTCTCCTGGAAAATTCCATGGATGGGGAGCCTGGTGGGCTACAGTCCATGGGGTTGCAAAAAGTTGGACATGACTGAGTGACTAACACTTCACTTTTCAAGTATGTGTTCAAGAGTGGGATTTCTGGATCATGTGGCAACTCTATTTTTAGTTTTTTAAGGAAATGTCATGTATTTTCCATAGTGGCTGCTCCCACTAATTATATATTCCCACCAACAGTATAGGAGTATTCCCTTTTCTCCACATCCTCTCCAGCTTTTCTTGTTTGCAGACTTTTTAATGATAGTCATTTTGACTGTTGTGGGCTAATAACTGCATTTTAGTTTTGGTTTGCATTTCTCTAATATTGAGATGAATTTTACGCTTAATGAGTTGATTGAATGAGACATGAATAAAATCTTCACAAAGCTTGTATTAAAAATAGGCACAACCTAAGATTTAATGTCATGCTCTTGGGTAGTCAGTGAAAGTGAAATTGAAGAAATGAAAACAAAGCTGCCCTTTAGTGCTATGGAGAATTGTTATTAATAGTAGTGGGTCTATAGTAGTCAGTGTTCACACTGATCTCAGTGACCTAGACACATCGGTACTTTTTATTTTTTAAACCAAACTTACGCGTGCTTTTCTCTTAGTTCTCTAATTCAAAGACTGCCAGACATGAAAGCATTCTTTCAGACCTTTCCTATTACTTTCCTTTTTATAATTGAGTTCATGAACAGACCCAAGGGATAGTATTTAATGACACCCTCTGCCTGTTGCTAAGTGTTTCGTTCTCTTATATAACTCTCGATTATACTGAACTCTGGCTGTGGTAGAGAGTCTTCCCCAATGAATGATACTGTTTAAATAGTGAAAAATACATTTCAAAAATATCTTAGGGTAACAGTAAAGGAAATCATCAGCAAGTATCTTTCTAAGTCTGAATATTATGTTTTGAGTGAGTAGTATGTGGTATTTATCTACTGAATACCTTTTATAAAGATTCTTTGTAGTGCACGTATCTTCATAGTTCTTCAGGTTGATAAAATATGTCATCCCTGGAATTCTATATTATTATCACAGTTAGAAGTGGATTTCTACAAATAGTAAAATTATGTACGTAGGCTTTGAGGTAAAAAAGGAAAAAGACAAAACCCTTAGAGTATTTATTGTCTCACAAGAGGAGAATAAACTATGCCATAAATGAAAATAAAATAAAATAAATAAATAAAATAAAAAATAATAATAAATAAAAATACAAATGCCGTAAAGCTGTCAGTGTCATAGCTACCTGAATTTACTAAGAGACAATTATTGATGGGCCTCCTGGGAGGGCTGGTCACTTTAGAGTAACTCAACTGTGTAACTCATTTTATATGCATGAATATATCAACATAAGATAAAGGTTTTAGAGAACAGAAATTTCTTAAGAAAAAATTAAATGTCAAAAGAAGAATAGCAAACTCATAAAACTGTTAGATCCAAAACATGATGTGTGCATTTACTCCCCTAGAGTGTGGCGACCAGTGTTAGTTTATTTTAGTCTTGCATCTAAATGGCTAGAAATGAGCATTAAGTAATATTTGAGCTACAAATGGATTTATTTATATAATTTTAATAAATGTGTGCACATTTGCCTTAGAGCTTAGCATTCAAAGCAACTCCTTGATAGGCTAAGAAGTCTACATTTGAAAAACCTTGGAAAAAGAATGAATACATGGACATGTATAACTGAATCACTTCGCTGTACATCTGAAACTAATGCAACATTGTTAATCAACTGTGTGCCAATATAAAGTAAATATTTTTAGAAATGAAGTCTATAGTGTATATCATGTATATATATAGTGTATATCATGATTAGCAGATGAAACTGGGTATCAGAAACGGGTCTCTTTTGGTTTTCTTGGTAGTTAAAAAATGAAGTATTTTCCAACAGGTAAGAATCAAAATGTTTAATAGAAAATCTAGATTTCTAATTGATCTTGGGAAATGAAAAGCTACAGAAACACTGAATTCAGATTGTAATGTGACCACAGCTGGCAGAGTGATCAATGGCTCTCTCCTTTTGTCAAAATGACTCCATCTCTGTGTTGATCAAATCTCTGCCATTCATCACTATATTCTGCTTGATTGGTTTTACTATTTTATCTACTTGGCCTCAGGTATGTTTTTAAATCCATGATAACAGTTGGCTGAGTGATCAATAGTTCCCTCCTTTAGTCAAAATGACTAAATTGCTGTATTGACCAAATCTTTGCCATTCTTTACTGTATTCTGCCTGGATGGTTTCACTACTCTATGTTATCTGCCTGACTGTGGTACCTATTTAAATTTGTAGCATAAAGCATTTCAGACTGAACTTATAAACCAAAAACCACAGCCCTTATAATGTGAGGTAGAGACCAGACAGCTGTTCACCAAACCGTTTTACTCATTCTTAGCACACAGCTTGACTCCCCTCCCAGATTCTTTTGCAGTTGGCTTTGCTACTCGGGGATCCTGGTGGGCTATAGTCCATGGGGTCGTCGCAAAGAGTCGGACACAACTGAACGACTAACACTTGCTACGTCATTAAGTTTTATTTAATGGAAGAGGGATTGTAACTCTCTTTTCTTCTTGTGTCCACTGGCTAGATATCAGCCATCTGGGTCATCTCAAAAGCTATACATGGAGAAGTGCAAAGACTCCATCAACCATGGGTCAGGAACCAACTTACCTATTCTCCCCTCCACACAAAAAATTGGATTCTAAATGAATGTTCTCTTAAGTCACTGATAGTTGAAGCATTACCTTAATTAATTCAAGATGTAATCATCTTTCCCTCCATCTCTATATGCTTCCTCTCAGGAAACACAACCAGTAATCTGGAGGAAAGAAAAAGGAGGAAGAAGATGAAGGAATATTCATCCCTCCTTCTCTAACACTGTTTTTTTTCTTTCACTTATTTGGCATTCCCTTTGATGAGTTCTTAATCCTCACTCCATGTCTTTCGCCATGTTATGTCCTTGAGGCAATATGTAAACCAAGATGCTTTTAGCTGAAATATCAAAAAAGCCCAGTTTAAACTGGCTTGAACAATAAAAAAACATGTTTTGGCTCCCATGATGGAAACAGTACAGAGGGAGGGCAGGCTTTCTGTACAGTTGGATTTAGTCCCCTGGAGTTCTTTAACTTCTGCATTTCTCAGATGAGTATCCCTTATGGGAGCAAAATGACTGCGGGAGTTCACACCTCTGTCTGTACAGCACACCCTCTGGGGCAGGGATGTAAGTCATTATCCTAGCAGCCCTGAGCTTCTCTCTCTCTGGATCATTGAAGTCATGTGCCTACCCTGAACCAGTGTCTGTGGCTAAGAATTGCTTTGTGCTTGGCTGTTCATCCCTGAACTAACACTTTGGCAAGAGAGATGGCCTTGTGCCTGCCTATTGTTTATGCCAACTTGGGAGCTGATCAGACCCACTCAACTGGCAGGGTGGAAGAAGAATACAGAATCCATGTCAGAATTCAGTGATACATAAAACTAATTCCTGGTGCCATGGCAACCTGGCTCTTAAGAAGAATGATTTCCAGTTACCCAGTGCCTTAGACTTTCTAAGACTGTATAGTTTTATATATTATTAATGGGCTTCCCTGATGACTCAGAGAGTAAAGAATCTTCCTGGAATACAGGTGACCCAGGCTTGATCCCTTGGTCAGGAAGATCCCCTGGAGAAGGGAATGGCTATCCACTCCAGTATTCTTGCCTGGAAAATCCCATGGACAGAGAGGCCTGTCCAAGGGGGTTGCAAAGAGTCGGACACGACTGAGTAGTAAGCACACATATATTTATGTATTAATCCACTAATGATTCTTTGGGATATACAATGTGTATTTTATTGTATATGTTTTACAGATAAATTTTAGACTGAGAGTTGTTAGGGAGTGTGCCCTAGGTTGCAGACTAGTTAGTGGCAGAACTAGAAAATTGTTTATTTCACCATGACTCTTCTCTTCCTCACTTTCTTTGAAAATGTATTAGATAAAGATTGTGTTGTAATTGCATTTCTGGTTCAGAAAATCAAACTACTACTGCCATAATAGCCCCTATAAAGCACCACTGTGGCTGCTTTTAGTTCTAAATTGCTTAATCTTTGTGAATTCAGGCGGCCAGATACAACTGCAATTAGGCATCTTACCCATGAACACAGAGCCCGGTTGAAGGCTAAGGAGCGACTCAGCCTTCGTTATGATTGAATCCTAGGGTTGAGAGTAAATACACAATTATAGTTAAGAAGGAAAACGGGCTCTCTGTCTTTTGTGCTTGTCCGAGAAGTCAGTATACTGCAGATTAAAGGGGGTGATAGTCTGGCTGCATACAAGCATAAGCCATTGATTAGAGTATTAATGCATTACAAGTTCATTGCTGTTAAACAGAAAAACCATATAATTACTCTTCATAGAAGGCGGTTCACAACAAGCAAAGAAGTACATTTCCAGGCTCACATATTTAAGTTACAAACATAAAGCTCATTTTCACCTAAAGAGAGGGCATCATGATTCCATTATTTAATCATTTTTCAGTAGAGATAAGGATTCACCAGAATGAGAGAGAGAAGTGCTTTCATTAAGACTCACATTACCATATTCCATGTAGAAACTATTGAGCCAGAGAGATATTTTTGGAAAATTGAATCCATATCAAATCATACTGAACCAAAAAAAAAAAAAGTTAAAGAAGAGGTACATGCTCCAGGTAGTTGAAATAATAGTTCAAAAGAAAGTAGAAATGACAGGAACTTGAAGGTAAAGGTTACAGTTAAAGCAATAGGAAACAAAATCGGTAATAAATCACTCACAACTGACTTGATCTCAGTAGTGAGAGTGTTTTAAAGACAAATGCCTGAACAGGGGTTATGAAATCAGATTTCTTTTCCTAAATCCACTGAAGGTTGTTTATGAGAATAAGTCACTCAACTTCCTATCTAATTTTCCTATAAAATTAAGCCATAGAAAATATTGATACCAATCTTTGTGGTTTTCACAACAATTACACTCTATTTTGAAGCAATGTTTCACCATATTCACCAATCACAGCAGCCTATGCTGCTGACCATAGGCAGCATTTGGTATGAGTATTGTTCAGTCGCTAAGTCGTGTCCTACTCCTTGTGACCCCATGAACTGCAGCACGCCAGGCTTCCCTGTCCCTCACTATGTCTTGGAGTTTGCTCAGACTCATATCCATTGAGTCAGTGATGCCATCCAACCATCTCATCCTCTGATGCCCCCTTCTCCTTTTGTCCTCAATCTTTCCCAGCATCAGGGTCTTTTCCAATGAGTCAGCTGTTTACATCAGGTGGCCAAAATATTGGAGCTTCAGCATCAGTCCTTCCAATAAATATCCAGGGTTGATTTCCTTTAGGATTGACTGGTTTGGTCTCTTTGATGTCCAAAGGACTCTCAAAAGTCTTCTCCAGCACCACAGTTCAAAAGCATCAGTTATTTGACATACAGTCTTCTTTATGGTCCAAATCTCACATCCGCACATGACTACTGGAAAAACCATAGCTTTTAGTATAGGGACTTTGTTGGCAAAATTATTATTATTTTAAAAGATTGTTGACTTTTAAAACCTACTAGTTCCTAAACATTTTTAGTAGCCTATGACATGTTCATTATCTTTTCACACTTGGAAAGGTCGCTGCCACGTTGTATTTATAGATCTCTCTGGCAGGAAAAAAGTGAAGCAAGAACTACAAACTCTGTTATTTTCCTTAAAATTCTTACTTATTGTCTCAGTGCCCTTTGATTGCAGGTAAGAAACTGGATTCTGGCTAATTTAGTCAGAAAAGGAATATACTGGTTGTATGAAGGGCAGCTCACAGAATCCAAAGAATACGAATGACATTGGGTGGGAATAGGAGATACACAGCCCTGAGAATGTGGTCCCAGAGACTCATTGAACATTTCAAGACATGAGCGTCCCAGGGAAAGACGTCCTGTGGTTTTTCCTTCTTTGCGCAGCTTCCCAAAGATTCAAATTCCAGAAGATAAATTCCGTTTGGCTGAACTTGCATTGGCTTCCCTGGGGGCTCAGATGGTAAAGAATCTGCCTGCAATGCAGGAGGCCCAGATTCAGTTCCTGGATTGGGAAGATCCTCTGGAGAAGGAAATGACAACCCGCTCCAGTATTCTTGCCTGGGAAATCCCATGGACAGAGGAGTCTGGCAGGCTACAGTCCATGTGGTCGCAAAGAGTTAGGCTTGACTGAGCGGTTGACCCACACTCACAAAAGGGTGGACAGGCACTCTTGATAGAGCTCTCACCAGGACAGCAATGGGTGTCTGTGACAATGGTCTTATCATTCTCCAAAAGGCAGCACGAATGTTGGTCAGCCCCCAGAATGGCCTTGCAATTCATTTTCTGATCTCATTGCATCCACTTAGCTTTTGTTTATAGTAGGGAATATTAGTTTATTCGTTAGTTTCTCATATAACTGCTAACTGGGTGAGAAAACTTATTCCTAATTGGAAACTATTTACTGAGAATCAGTAAGACAGTCTGAATAGCTCCCTTAAAAGAAAATATTCCGAAAGCTGTGGCTACACTGCCTTTCATGTGAGGACATAATGGTTAGGCAGTAGCGAATTGCACTGGTATTGTATCAAACAATAGGAACAAAACACTACCTTTTCTGGTCTATTAATAAACACCTTGCTGAGGAACACATTATTTCAAATATATGCAGTGATGGCCTGATGGCATGCCATTACCTTGAACATGAACTGTGAGGCAGGGGCTGTGAAGGCGTCCTCTCTTGGGACTCCCACACGGAGTTGACTGTTACTGGTTGTCTGGCCATCAGTTCCCGTCTAATTCCTGTAAGGACAGAAGACCTTAAAACAATAGGCTTGCACTGGGCTGTCATTTTAAAAAAGAAGCAGGTTACTGCCTCCTAATTTCTGCACAGTGGGTCGAGACAACTGCTGACAGTATAAAATGTTTTAAAAACAGTAGGACAGCCCGCAGATCAGTCAATCAGTCACCAGAATTTGCATGGTGTTCCTAGGGAGTAGCAATGTAGAGAGCTTTACAAAACAAACTAAGCTCCATGAAGACCAAACCCCAAAATCAACCCTTTCGACAGCATGGGTATCTATTCTGGTAAGCAGTCAGTCTAATTTCAGAGAAAGACATTATAAGAACTTGCTACCCACAACATTCTCTCCATAGTAAGTGTTTTATTAGAGGATTATAGGAAAGTACACAAAATAGTACAGTTTAAAAAAATCCCCCAGAATAAGGAATAAAACCCTCCACCTACAATTCTTGCTCCTCTTCTTCACCTTCATCACTTTCTCCTTCCCTTTCTACCCCTGCCTCCTGTTCTTCTTTCTCCTTCATCATTAGTGCCTTAAAAGAACTAGGTTTCACTCTATAACCCTCAGAACCTATGAAAAGACTCTGCCATTAAGCTACAAATTAACGGGGGGAAGTTGCCCATGACGTCCTAACCCAAAGTTAATTTTGTCAATCTGCTTACTAAGTGGGTGTTCTCTCTCTCTCTCCCTCTTTCCAACATCTGGAACTCTGCTGGGAAAATGACTTTCCCATATAGAAAAGAACATCTCGTAAATCGATGGAGTACCAAGCGGCAACAGTAGGATGTCAATAGTTTAACTGGAATCCTTAGTTCATGTGCAAACAGGGCAAAGAGTGCCTGTCCTTTTATAGGCTTCCCTGGCGGCTCAGAGAACCCACCTGCCGAAGCAGGAGACACAGGGGACCTGGGTTCGATCCCTGGGTCGGGGAGATCCCCTGGAGAAAGAAATGGCAACCCACTCCAGTGTTCTTGCTTGGGAAATCCCATGGACAGAGGAGCCTGGCGGGCTGCAGTCCATGGGGTCACAAAAGAGTCAAACACGACTTAGCGACTAAATAACAGCCTGTCCTGTTGCCTAAAACAAGGGTTGGCAAATTATGGCCCAAAGGCCAAATCTAGCCTGTTTAGTTTTATTGGAAGAAAGCCACGCTGATTTGCTTATGTATTGCCAATGGCTGATTTTACTCTGTTCCTGCAGAACTGAATCATTGCACCAAGGACCACGTGACCCTTTAGGCTGCAAATACTTATTACCTGGTCTTCTCCAGAAAAAGTTTGCCAACCTCTAGCCTAGACCTTTGCTAAGTGAATGGGAAAGAGCTCCTCTTACGTGTTAAAGAATGTGTCATCTTACTAGACTGGGAAGTTGATCACAGAGAAGATGTTTAGTTAATGGTGTAAGATAGAATTGAATAAATATCAAACTTGTGAAGTATTGATTGCATTTGTATAAATAATTCAGAAAGGAGGGCTTAGGCTGGTACCATTGCAGAAAACCGTGTGATGAAAATGGTCTTTATAGAGTGGGTGAGGTTTGAATTGGAAAATTTCAGAGCTGGAAAGCAGCTTTGAAGACATCTGATTTGGGGTTTCCCAGATACTGGGCTGTGGGCCAGTGTGAGCTTGTGATGGGTTTTCCCCCAATTACTGACAACAAGAGAAAAAAAAAAACACAAGTGGGTTACAAGTTTTAAGGTAGGGCTTTCCCCAGATCTATCCAACATGGACTGTCTCTTCTTATACCTGGTAAGCTTCATAAAACTAAATTTATTCAACCTAACCTAAAAGTCATCTCCTTCTTACATTTATGTAATATTTCCCTTTTGGAAACGACACAGAGAGTTGAGGGTGTGTGCTGGTGCTGCAATTATTTGTACTCTTCCTTGGCAGAAGAAAATTTGACAAACCTGGTGTTTTTCTCGGTCAATAATTTTTTTATGTTCCTTGTGCTGTGAAATCCAGGAGACTTGGAATTACGCAACAGAGTGGATGCTAGTCATCGCTTCAATATCTTCTATATTTGGCAATAGGCAAAATCCATGAGAAGAGAAAACTATGTAGATGGCAGAAAGAGAAATAAGTTTCAAATGGAGATTATGTTGATTCCTCCCAATTCAGGGCTATCACTCTGCATTTGACTTTTGCACCCAAAGCTCTTCAATGTTTTGAAACTTCCTCTTCCTCTGCAGAGCCTACCAGGGATTTTTTAGCTTTGGACTCAAGAGCCAGCATAGGCCACAGTGTACTAAGAAGGCTGGGATTCAGAGTCCAAAGCTCCCAGGAGGGAGGCAGTGGCATTCTCCTCCTGTGGAAAGCCTTGCAGTGTCCGTGGGACAGTTATTGTGGTTTTCAGAGCATCTCTCCTAAGGTGATTGCTCGAGTGCAAGAGAAGCCCGTCGGGCAGGTATCTGAGCAGCCCTAGCCTCACGGGAGCTGATACGCTCCACCTCTGCATCACAGGCAGAGTTTCCAGGATCTGCGCCAGGGCCCTGCCCAGTTGTCAGAGCACTCACCCCACTCAGGAGAGCCTGGAGCTATGACTCCCCATCAGATAGATATGCTTCTTCCAGTCTAAATGTAACCTTCCTGTATGGAGTCATTTCATTAACAACACTGCCTAGCAACAGTTGACACATTACCTTATGAGGTTACCAGGGGAACAGAGTAGAGAATTAACCAAAAGGTTAAGTTCTTATGAAGAAGGGGAAAAAGCTCTATTAACTCATTATCCATGATTGTCTTCTAAACTCTTAGAACAGCAGGTGATTAGGAGCATCTTTAAATCTCTCAAGTTATCAGAGAAATTGAACAACAAGCTATCCTATTCAGACAGGAAGGGGATATTGACTTTTTCAAGAAAGACCCCAGAGGTTCTGAGTCAATGTTATACTGTGAATAAAAAGCTATTTCAATAACCAGCACCTTCTTCTGGACATCTCTATCTAAATATCTCCTCTTCCTGGAAACCCCCCTTGAACATCTGTAAAGTGTATCCTTCTCAGCTATTCTCCATCACACCACATTTAAAAAAAATTTATTTATTTATTTTAATTGGAGGCTAATTACTTTACAATATAGTAATGGTTTTTGCCATACATTGACATGAATCAGCCATGGGTGTACATGTGTTCCCCATCCTGAACCCCCCTCCCACCTCCCTCCCCATCCCGTCCCTCTGGGTCATCCCAGTGCACCAGCCCTGAACACTTGTCTCATGCACCGAACCTGGACTGGCGATCTGTTTCACATATGATAATATACATGTTCCAATGCTATTGTCTCAAATCATCCCACCCTCACCTTCTCCCACAAAGCCCAAAAGTCTGTTTTTTATATCTGTGTCTCTTTTGCTGTCTCACATATAGGGTCATCATTACCATCTTTCTAAATTCCATATGCATATGTTAATATACTGTATTGGTGTTTTTCTTTCTGACTTACTTCACTCTGTATAATAGGCTCCAGTTTCATCCATCTCGTTAGAACTGATTCAAATGTGTTCTTTTTAATGGCTGAGTAATATTCCATTGTGTATATGTACCACAGCTTTCTTATCCATTAGTCTGCCAATGGACATCTAGGTTCCTTCCATGTCCTTGCTATTGTAAACAGTGCTGCGATGAACATTGGGGTACACGTATCTCTTTCAATTCCGGTTTCCTCGGTGTGTATGCCCAGCAGTGGGATTGCTGGGTGGTATGGCAGTTATATTTCCAGTTTTTCAAAGAATCTCCACACTGTTCTCCATAGTGGCTGTACTAGTTTGCATTCTCAACAGTGTAAGAGGGGTCCCTTTTCTCTGCACCGTCTCCAGCATTTATTGTTTGTAGACTTTTGGATAGCAGCCATTCTGACCAGTGTGAAATGGTACCTCATTGTGGTTTGGGTTTGCATTTCTCATTTCCTTCTCTAACCTTCCACTAAATGCTAACTTTAAAGGGTTCTATTTATTTCCCTTTGGGATTATCACCCTCACTAACACATTAGTCACTTTCTCTAAGGCATCTAATTTCATATCTAGAACATGGTGCATACTTCAAATGCATGTTCATCTCATGAAAGAATGGGCAGTGAAGCAAACAGAATGCACAGAGCTGTGAGTCCTCTCTGACATAAGGTGCATTTTACAGTTGTATTCTGAATATTTCTCTTGCTTCACTGGAAGAACAAAGGTTAAGATTCATGTGGTTTGATCTTTTTCCCCTAAAACTTACATCTAGATCTCTCATTATATCTGCCCCAGAGGTCTGACAAAAAGTCCATAGGAAGCCTTCCTAACCACATTCTAAACAGCTGCAGGTTTCATTTAAATGCCCTTTCAAATGCAGAAGGAACACAGTCTGGCTTCCTGTGGCATTCCTTTGGGACCAGTCAGCTCTGATTCTCATTAGCATCCCTGGAGGTTAAACAAGATGAGTTTGGCACAGAGAGCAAGGACTGCTTCTCTGTTTCCATACAGATCACTTTGATAAGCCCCAACCTCAAACTTCAGCCAAACTAGAAGTAGAAGGAAGAGATTATTTCCCCTTTGACCCAGGGGAAAACAAGTTCTTCAATAAGATGTAAAAATCAAGGGTTTACTTAAAAAACAACTCACAATATAAGAAAAGGAAAATGTTTTCCTAAAAAAAAAAACTTTATAATATAACTTACCTTTTCAGGCAAATTCATAAAAGGGAGGAATTCTGAGAAAACATTAAAGAAAAATTCCCCTCTTGCACATTCCTGTGCTAGTTGATATCATAGCAGCTGGTTCTTTGATGATGTTCTTTTACTAATAAATTTTTCAGCTGGAAAGAGAAATTGGCTTCCCAAAATGAGCATCAGCTCTGGATTTTTGTGGTTAGAATTTTGATGTGATTCATTGAAAACATACAGCAGCATCAAGGAGGACTGGGTGAGGCATGAATAGCGTGCCTAGGGACCCACTGTCCAGCCGTGATGCCTGGAGGTGTCGATTCTTACAAAATGGGATGAGTTTGCGCAGTGGGCTTGAATTTCAAACACCATGTTGATGTCTCAGATATCCATGTCTGTTTTATCTCAAAGTTAAGAAAATGAGTAGAAACTTCTTTCTTTCAGGGTGGTTTAACACTTCTCCCTCTCCTTGCCAGTATTTATTCTGGGAAAGAAAAGTATGTAATACCTTGAATTTCTGGGTGGGCTCTTGGTTTGTTTGTTAATATTGGAAGATGGAGTTTATTCCAGGTGACAGGTATTCTAAGTGGCTTTTTGAGCTCAGAAGCAGGTGACCCAATATTGGAGGTACCAGGAGCTCCTCATCAAAGTCCGAGGTAGGAGATGTCACAGAAACTCTTCTTTCCTAGGGTAGTTAGCTCAAAACTTTATCTGTTCAGTTCGCTGTGTGATGAAACTGATGCAGTACCCTTTCCAAAGATGACATCATCAGTAATCCAGATATGCTGTCATCTCTAAGTATAACAGCTTGTGCTAGCCATATTTTAATATAAAATGGATGGAGACCAAGAGGGGACCAACTGAACTTTAGTGTGTTCCTTTTACTAATTATTTCTCCATGTCCGTTCTAGAAAACTACATAAAATAGGACAGACCAAAGCCAGCTTTTTCAAAAAGTGATGTGACTTGCAAAACTACACAAATTAAAATCACAATGAAATGCCTATCAGACTGGCTTGAACAATGCTTATATCCAGTGCCAGATGGGGTGTGAAGAAAAAAATAGTGTCTTACACATATTGCAAGATTGATACACAATTGATAGAGAGTTGTAAACTAGTTTAATCCAGCAATTTAGCTTCTGGGAATTAAACTTAAGGAAATAATTGTAAACATAGACAAAGATGTATGTTCACAGAGGTTCATTAAGTGTCATTTATTGGAAAAGTATAAATGGAAGCAAACTAAGTGGCCCAAAGTAGGTGATTTGTAAAGTATGGTACCTGAAAACAAGTGAATACTATGAAGCTATTCATTAATTAGTTTCCATAAAGAGCTCATTCAATGAATATTTGTTGGGCTCCTTTCCTATGATGTGCCATGTGCCATTCTGAACAGTGGAGATTCAAGAAAACAAATTAAAATCTCTCTCTTTGAAAATCAGTAATCTAGTGAGACAGAAAGTCAGTAGACAAGATAAATAAGTAAAATAAATATAGTATGTTAGATAATTAAGTGCTAAGAGAAAAAGACATAAAAACAGAAAATGGATGAAGTGGGCTTTTTGACAGTGAGCTCTTTGAAGACGAGAGCTGTGGTTTCTTAGTACATCTGCAGTGCCTTGCTCAGAGCCTGGCATGTAGCTGAACAAGTAAATGATTTTTAAACTTTTATGAATAGCCTTCAGACAGAAGGATTGCTATGTTTGGGGGCCTCATGAGTGTGGTTTCAGAGAGAATCTAGAGTTATTAGTAGTATGGTTGCCTGGAGCCTCATATGAGTAAGAGATGAAGCTTGAAGAATAGTGAAATATAGAGTCAATTTGGATTTTATTCTGAAAGCAGTGGGGAGTCACTGACAGATTTAAACACGTGAATAGCTTGATCTAGTTGGTGCCTTAGAAGCATCACTTTGGGAGCTGTAGATGGGGGTGAGAGGGAGGGGGCAAACCCGGAGACAGGACCACCAGTTAGATGTTAATTGTGTATTACTGCTGCCAAGCATACACATGCACACACACACAGACACACACACACACACATACCCCCATCCCCAGAGAAATCTGCAGGCAGTCCCCATACATGTTGATAGCTTCCTGTGTGTCTCTGTTAATCTGGCCCCAGGAAAGAATTTGGGTGAGCAGATAAATACTTCAGCTTCCTGGCACTTCAGGAAGACAATTCCGAGGCATGTACAGTAAGGTCTTTCAGGGGATTCCCAGTAAATGCAGCCCAATTGACCCTCTAAGTGACATATTCCTTAATAGCCCTTCCTTTCCCAGTCTTACTTCCTCGCTCCCTCATTGCATCTCTTGGGCTGTTCTTCACACAACTTGAACCAAAAAAAGGGAGGAGGGGTAGGTAGATGGTATGTACTGCACTTTTAGATAAGGTAGCCCCTGAAAGTCGCAATGAGAGACAGGCAGGTGTGAAATCCTAAAGGAAGGAAGGGAGCCAGGTATGTCTGGAAGAAAAACATCAATGAAAAAGGACCAGTCCATGCTAATTCACTAAGCCTTGAGACAGCAGCTTGCCTGGTGAGACAGCGGTCAGTGTGGTTGATGTAGAATGAAAGAGGCCAAAGCTAATAAGATGTGAGGTCAGGAAAAAAAAAGCTGAGGATGTTTAGGGAGGCATATTAAATTTTGTCTTTTACTCTGTGTGTAATGCAAAGCCATTGTCTGAGACAATGACAATGTCTGAGACAGTGACAATCTCTCATTGTCACTGAGAGATTCTGTCTGAGCAGAGAGGAACTTCTCCGACAGGTTTAAGTGCTGTCTCTCTGGCTGGCTGAGAATAGCCTAAAAGCAGAAAAGAGCAAAAGCGTGGAGACCACAATCCAGGTGAAAGATGATAGTATTTTGAATTATCTTGGTAGCAGTGGTGGTGATAAGAAGCCTTTGGAAACCATGTTGTAGGAGAATTATTATCATGATAATTATTTAAAAGCAAGCAAAGAAATAGGAAAGTCTGTCATGATTTTGTAGACTTGTAAAAAAAAATTCCTCAAAGGGCATATTCCAGGATAATCACATTGGTTATCTTGGTTGATTGGAGAATGCTTAAATCTTTCCAGTTTTCTGGATTATGTTTCTAATCAAGGGAAGAGGAGCCTTCATAATTTGGAAGCTCACGAATCAAAGGACCAAACCACTGAATTCTCATCGCCAGAACCATGTGAGTTTTGCATTTCTACAGATCTCTGCTCTGTTTCCTTTTGGAGAATAGCTTTCTCTTCCTCCCTTTCTTTCTCTTCCTCTGTATTTCACTGAGACCATGGAGGAAAATATACTACAATTGGCTTTTCAGAAAATGTTTTCGTGGGTTAAGGACTTAGACTCTTCCTGTCAAGGCCTCACTGTAAGAGCTGCTAAACTAGCTGAACGCTGTAGCGCCGGCACGCTCTCTGGAGGACACAAGTGAAGACGTTAACTTTTGTTTTTACACCAAAAGAATGTGCTGTTTTCCAACCTGGGTCAAGAGGGACCATTTTGATGGTTTCTGGTGCCCAAGAATATAGCATTTAAACTGTAGACTGAATGCTTTCTATTTATTTGAATTAAATTGTACAGTCCTCTTGTTATTCAAGAATAACTGAGTGTGTTTATCACCAGACATGTTTTGCATTGATGCTTCTGGGACTCCAAGGCTTGTTAGACACACTTGCCTTTCAATCTTATTAGGAAACAATTTCATTTTCTTTTTATTTCCCCTCCGCTTAATGACTAGAAAGTATGTAAGAAAACATTTTTATACCAAAAAAAAAAAGTCAACAGAATAAACTCATCAAATTGTAAAGATACAGAAATGCTACACAAGCTCTTATCTTTTGTCAGTGCAATTCTAATAAAAAGTGGTTGGATTGGCTTAGTGAGATAGTTCACACTGGTGATTAAATCAAGCTTGAATGATGCAATTCAACAGAGATTCTGGGCATTCTTACATTTATACTAGAACATTCTTCTGATAAGAGTTTAACTAATTAAGCCAATTGCAAGAAAAGCTTGTTTTAGTTACTGTTAAGTAAAGAATGTGTAGCTAGGCATTGTTGTTTATTTAAGGATATTTCCCCAGGTCTAGTCATAGAGCAATAATACCATTAGTATTAGTAATGATTGAAGTGATCATAACAGAGTGCTGAGGTTGAGTAAGATCTGTACTAAACAGCTGACTTGTATTATTTTATATTGTCTTCATACCAGTCTGAGGGGAAATTTATTATTATTGCTATTTTACAAATAAAGAAATGGAACATAAGAAAGTTAAACAAAGAAGTTCATTGCTCTTGTGATTTGCCATTGAGACTGAAGCTTTCAGAGGAGTGTCCATAGTATGATCTTCACTTGAAATTATTTAAAGGTTGTCTTGATAATTTTGAACTTCTCTTGCCCATTGAACTCAGCAAGATGACTTGATGAGTACAGAAAAATACACCTCCATTAAGTGTTAAAACTGATTTATGGATGTGGTAATCCTGACAATTTATGAACCTGCATATCTGGTTGTGATTTACTGATCATGCAGCCAGAGAACCAAGTTCTAGCCCAGATGTTGGTCATTTCTAATTCTGTGTTGCTGAGCAAGTCTCTTAATGTTTGAGGGCCTCAGATTCCCTAAACTGGGATCTGAGAAGATAGAGTGGATTATTTCCAGGGTATTTTCCAGTTGTGACATTTAGAAGTGGTAACCTGATTGCTGTCACTAGGCTCTGAATTCTGAGTGGGCCTGTCAGTGAGAGACCATAGACTTCCTCACACAGATACTTGATTCATCACAGAAATTGGAACAAATCTGGGCTGAGGAACTAGGGAAGTCAGTTACTATATATATACTAAATCCACTGGATATGCCTTAAATGAGTTTCAGAGAAGCGGCAATTTGAAGAAGAGATTTAAAAAAAAAAAAGGGGGAAAGGTACAGTTAGAAGAAGGACAAGTGGATTATGGGCAGCAAAACAAAACATACCCTATGCCATATTTTAGCCATGCTTGGGTCTAATAGCTGCTTTCAAAATGCCCATTTCCCCTGATAACTGGATAAAATCATAGTATTTCAGAGTGAAAAGAACTTAGAAAGTTAACCTTTCTCTCACCTTTCACTGATGAGGAAATTCATTCCCTTAAGCAGTTACATGATAAAGTATGTGGAGCCACATTGCCTTCATCTGATTTAATTAACCAATGTAATTTTGACATTTTCCATCTTTGAATTTATAGAATAAGCTCAGAGCAATAAAATATTCTTCTCTCCACTGCTCCTTCAAAACCAACATCTGGAGAATTTCACACAAATAGAATTTAAATATAAATATGTACATTAGAGTTTTGATCCCTGCACCCCAAGAGGGCCTTCATGGATACTGACTTTGTTTTTAATCAGTTAGACCTACAGATCAGTAACCATATCCATCTACATTTTGTCACTTAATCATTTTATCATTTCCCTCTAATCTGTTGTATTCTATGGCTGATTTTAAGAACAGAGTCCCTCGTGGCTCAGATGGTAAAGAGTTCGCTTGCAAAGCAGGACACCCAGGCTCAATCCCTGGATTGAGAAGATCCCCTGGAGAAGGAAATGGCAACCCACTCCAGTATTCTTGCTTGAGAAATTCCATGGACAGAGGAGCCTGGTGGGCTACAGTCCATGGGGTCACAAAGGGTCGGACACAACTGAGTGAGTTTTACTTATACTGATGATGAAAAAATAATGACTAAGCATGACTAAATAAATAATGACTAAAATATGTCATTCTTAGAAGACACAGAGCAAATAGTTGTTACTACTTCAATCATCTACTTTAGTTTTATTCTCTCAGATTATCTCTTAGTTGTGACATCATGTTGATGTGCTTTAAAAAGTACAAAATAAATCCAACCAAAAGCAAAATTGGTGACAGAAGATTCCTGAGTGTGCAATTAAGGCCCTTGTAAATTACTGAAATTATCATGCCATAATACAGCACTGCAGTGTATGTCCCCTCCACCCCCTGCCTCCCAGGAAAAGTTCAGACTTCAGAGAATATGAGAGGCAAGTAGCTGGATCTGGAGATAGAGTGAGGGCTGCTGGTGCCGAGTCGTGGCCTTTGAAGACTAGTGCTACCACGGGCCCTTCTAAGTGCCAGGGCTTGTCTTCAGGAATCACTGAGAGTCATTCAAATCCAGGCAATTTCCCTGGCAACCGAAATAATCCATGGAGTCTTTCAGATTTAGGCACTTCTTTGGAGACTTGAAATACAAGCATCGCTACAACAAGAGTCTGTAGAGAAACTTACTGGTTTTCATTTGGTGAATCACATCAAGATAGTTTGAAATCTAGGATATGATAGGAAGACAGTCGGTCTCTCTTCTCTTCCCCTCCCCTGCCTCTCCCACCTCACCTCTCCTTTTTTTTTTTTTTCCTTTTCTCTTCTCCTGCCTCTTTCCTTCACTTTTGTCACTACTCTGGAATTAAATTGCAATTTATGGATATTTTCAGAATTTGAAGGCTATCTCTTCTGTAATAATTCAATATGCTCTTTCTGGTTGAACAGATTTCCTTTTTGTTTTTCGCCATGCTTTCTAAATAATAAAGCGTCTAAAAAAATGAAGAATTTAGTATAATAATAGATGTATAGAACAGACTTTTGGACTCTGTGGGAGAAGGTGAGGGGGCATGATCTGAGAGAATAGCATTGAAACATGTATATTATCAATTGTGAAACAGATCGCCAGTCCAGGTCTGATGCATGAGACAAGTGCTCAGGGCTGGTGCACTAGAATGACCCAGAGGGATGGGATGGGGAGGGAGGTGGGAGCGGGGTTCAGGATGGGGAACACACGTAAATCCATCGCTGATTCATATCAATGTATGGCAAAAACCACTACAATATTGTAAAGTAATCAGCCTCCAACTAATATAAATAAATGGAAAAAAAAATAAGAAAGCAAAACTTCCTCTTTGAATCTTAGCTACATTTCTGCATAATTTATCTCCCACAAAAAGTGGAGAGAGTAGGGTACACATCATTCTTTGTCTGAACTGGATTTGTATTCCCCAGACCAGAAAAGTGTTACCCGGTGTGGGACCCCATTGGGATGCCAGCAGCCTTGCTCTTTGTCATTCCTGTGGCATGCTTGGTGGACTGTATCATGGGATCAGCTCTTTCTTAACCTTGATGGGCTCGCTTGTTGTCCTGTTTTCCTCCTGGCTTTCAAGTCTACTCCCAAACTTGGTGAGAAACCGAGAGATGCATAGATGAAAAGACGTGGAAAGGAGTTGCGGGGACTGTGTAACAAGCACTGAAGAGCAAGGGCCCTGGAATTGAGCAGCCGAGGATTTGAGGCCTTGCAGTTACTTAGCTGGGCTTCTCAGATGGTACCAGTGGTAAAGAACCCGACTGCCAATGCTGGAGACATAAGAGACATGTGTTCCATCCCTGGGTCGGGAAAATCCCCTGGAGAAGGGCATGGCAATTCCATCTAGTATTGTTGCCTGGAGATTCCCCAGGGACAGAGGAGCTTGGTGAGCTACAGTCCATAGCATCGCAAAAGATTTGGACACAACTGAAGTGACTTAACATGCATGCACAGTTTCTAGCTATGTGAGAGTGGCTGTAATAAACTTCCCTGAAACCCCATTTCTTCTCCTATAAAATGGGACGTTGAAATATGCATTCTCCTTCCTGTATTTAAGAGGGAAAAGGTCTTTATTTTCTGAAAGAATTGTCCCTCACCACAAATTCATCTTGGTACATGGTTGCTGATCGAGTGACTAGATCTTGTGGTCTTCCTAGACATTAGCTGTAGCCATGTGATAAAGGTGCCATCGGTGGGATTTGAGCAGAAGTAATGGGTATTCTCTGCCTGGAACCTGAAAATGTTGAGCGTGTACATTCTAGCACATTGTACAAAGAAGACACACTCTGCCTTCTTTCCCATGGCTGGCAAATGGTGGCACCTGGAAGATCCAGCCTGGAACAGGGCTCATGAAAGCAGAGTCACTCTCCCAGCTCCTTAGCACTCCCCTTTGCAAAACTATGTGTGAAGAAGAAATACTTCTTTGACTGTAAACTTTCTTTCTGTTACTCATTTTATGGTATGTCTTCTTCCATCCTCTTATTTTCAACCTGTCTGCATCCTTTTTTTTTCTTTCTTTTTTTTTCCCCCATTTATTTTTATTCATTGGAGGCTAATTACTTTACAGTATTGTAGTGGTTTTTGCCATACATTGACATGAATCAGCCATGGATTTACATGTGTTCCCCATCCCGATCCCCTCTCCCGCCTCCCTCTCCATCCCATCCCCTCTTCCCAGTGCACCAGCCCGGAGCACTTGTCTCATGCATCCAACCTGGGCTCCTTTATATGTAAGGTTTTATCTCATAAGCATTACACTTTTGAGTTATTTCATCCACTTGGGCAATCTTATCTTTTAATATTTATATTTAATATAATTATTGGAATATTTAGGCTTATATCTACCATCTTATTTTTATTTTCTATTTAACTCATCTATTTATGTTCATAACACCCATTTTTTTTTAAACTGGAGGGTAATTGCTTTATAATGTGTTTATTCTGTACAATAATATGAATCCAACTGTAAGTATGTATATATATATATATATATATATATATACATATATCCCTTCCTTCTGAAGCCTCCCTCCCCCTCCTCCCCTAACCCATTCCTCTAGTTCATCACAGAGCACCAAACGGATCTCCCTGTATTATATGCAACTTCCCACCAGCTATTTGTTTTACACGTGGTAGTGGATATGTGTCAATTCTACTCTCACAACTTGTCCCAGCCTCTTCTTCCCCTGCTGCGTCCACAAGCCCACGCTCTACAGCTATTCTATTCTGTGTCTCTATTCCTTCCCTGCAAATAGGTTTATACTTAAATTGCAATATTAGTTTACATATATATTTGTCTCCTCCTTGAGATCCTCAAGGTCAGGTGTTTTGGTTAATCTTAATAATAAAAGTAGCTAAGCATTTAGTCATTTCAGATGCTTCACTGCACACTTCATGAGAATAAATTCACTTCATTCACTTCATCCATTCTGTGAAATAGATGCTATTTTAACCCTCATAGGGCTTCCCTGGTGGCTCAGAGGTTAAAGCGCCTGCCTGCAATGCGGGAGACCTGGGTTCAATCCCTGGGTTGGGGAAGATTCCCTGGAGAAGGAAATGGCAATCCACTCCAGTATCGCCTGGAGAATCCCATGGACAGAGGAACCTGGTGGGCTACAGTCCGTGGGGTCGCAAAGAGTCTGACACGACTGAGCGACTTCACTTTCACTTTCACAGAAAAGCAATTAGATACTCAACGAGAATATAACTTGCTCAAGGTTCTCCTAATTGGATGTGTTGAGAAGAGAGTAGTTATTCAATAAATATCTTCTGAATGTCAAAGGAAAGGATGAGCCCCACAGGTGACTGTTCATGTCCCCATGGCTGGCAAGGCTTTTCCACTCACCTGCCTTTCTTAAGGGATCGACTTGTGTCCAGTGACCATTAAAGGCAATAGATGAGCTAAGGAACTAGATGTCGTTGAGGTGAAAGGGCTTATGAATTTGTCATCCAATTTAACAGAAAGAAATATTACCTGTCTGCTATCAAGATTCACTTCATCAGTTTTTTAAATTCATCTATTTTTAATTGGAGCATAATTGCTTTACAATATTATGTTAGTTTCTGCCGTACATCAACATGAATCAGCCCTATCACCTCATCAGTTTTGATGGGATGGTTAGATCTAATGGTGAACGACCTACTCCCTGTATATGGGCCTTTTCTTGTTTCCATTAGCTCTTATGCATCTAGATTGCTTGATACACATGCCTCTCTTGGTTTCCTTCAAGATTCTGACTATCAGCGGACAGTCTATGTCTTCTTATGAGGGCAGTAAATACAGATTTTTGAGAACTCTGAAACTGAAGTTAAGAAACAACATTTCTTTACATCCTACCAGGCTCATCACAAGTATCTCTGCCTAATTTATGGCGCACAGTTTCAGATTGCTTCCATCTCTCTACACAATGCTCTTCTGCTCTTCCCTTGGGATGTTGACCAGACAAGCTCATGAAACAGTACCATAGTATATGATTCAGGATAATGACTGAGTCCACGAATTTATGTATGTCCCCTTCCCAAGACTCCATTACAATTGTAACAAAGAAAGTCAAAGTGTACAAACCCCCTGCAATGAGGATACCATTATAAACTCACAAATGCCATTCACAGCAACATAGACGGACCCAGAGATTGTCAAACTGAGTGAAGTCAGACAGAGAAAGACAAATACCATATGATATGGGATCTTTAAAAATGGCACAGATGAAATTATTTACAAAACAGGAATAGAGTCACATATGTTAAAAAAAAAGAAAAGAAAAACTTATGGTTACCAGGAGGAGGGGTAAATTGGAAGGCTGGGACAGACATGCACACTACAGTCTTTGCTGAAACCAAAGATTCAGGAAGTCGAGAAGGGCAGTCATTGACTTAATACCACCCATGAGATGACGGAGGAACACAGGCTGCATTAAAAGTAGATGATGCTTGAAAAAAGAATGACAAATAGAAATTATCAAAGCTTCTAAAAGAAATGAAATATACTCATAGCACACTACTTGGCTGTGTAGCAAATATCTGCAATGTCATAATGATGCAATCCCTGCTCATTGATTGGCAATGATTGGATTCATGCTACCTGTAAAACAAGAAAATCTTCATTAAGGTTCTGAAAAACACAAACTAAAAAATAATTTAAGTCAGTACAGATAAACAAGAAAGAGAGAAGGATGAGAGGAAACTGGAAAGAAATAGAGGTGATCAGAAAGCTTAATGTAAACAGGGGGACCCAAAGCAATATGTAGTGAACAAAATGATAAATAAAAGTGGGATCCAAGTACAAAGCCTATAATTACAAATATTGCTGAGATAGAAACTAAATCTAGAACTATGGTTATATTTTAGAGAAGGGAGGTAGAATATTATATTACTGAGCTAAGTCCTCATCTGTCGCATTGGTAATCAATAGATAAGGTCTAAAATTGATTAGACCTTATTGATTCACAATACACTGTGGAAAATTCTGAAAGAGATGGGAATACCAGACCACCTGATCTGCCTCTTGAGAAATCTGTATGCAGGCCAGGAAGCAACAGTTACAACTGGACATGGAACAACAGACTGGTTCCCAAATAGGAAAAGGAGTACGTCAAGGCTGTATATTGTCACCCTGCTTATTTAACTTATATGCAGAGTACATCATGAGAAATGCTGGGCTGGGTGAAGCACAAGCTGGAATCAAGATTGCCAGGAGAAATATCAATAACCTCAGATATGCAGATGACACCATCCTTATGGCAGAAAGTGAAGAAGAACTAAAGAGCCTCTTGATGAAGTGAAAGAGGAGAGTGAAAAAGTTGGCTTAAAACTCAACATTCAGAAAACTAAGATCCTGGCATCCAGTCCCATCACTTCATGGCAAATAGATGGGGAAACAGTGGAAACAGTGACTGACTTTATTTTGGGGGACGCCAAAATCACTGCAGATGGTGATTGCAGCCATGAAATTAAAAGACGCTTACTCCTTTGAAGGAAAGTTATGACCAACCTAGATAGCATATTAAAAAGCAGAGACATTACTTTGCCAACAAACATCTGTTTAGTCAAGGCTACAGTTTTTCCAGTGGTCATGTATGGATGTGAGAGTTGGACTATAAAGAAAGCTGAGTGCTGAAGAATTGATGCTTTTGAACTGTGGTATTGGAGAAGACTCTTGAGAGTCCCTTGGACTGCAAGGAGATCCAACCAGTCCATCCTGAAGGAGATCAGTCCTGAGTGTTCATTGGAAGGACTGATGTTGAGTTACGTTGAAGCTGAAACTCTAATACTTTGGCCACCTGATGCAAAGAGCTGACTCGTTTGAAAAGACCCTGATGCTGGCCAGGAAAGATTGGAGGCAGGAGGAGAAGGGGATGACAGAGGATGAGATGGTTGGATGGCATCACTGACTCAATGGACCTGAGTTTGGGTGGACTCCGGGAGTTGGTGATAGAAGGGAGGCCTGGCATGCTGCGGTCCTTTTGGTCGCAAGGAGTCGGACACAACTGAGTGACTGAACTGAACTGAACTGAAAATTGATTAAACAAGAAATAGCTGTGTGTACATGTATTTGGCAACATTGCTAAATAATAGAAGAAATAATACCAGAAAGAGTTGAATTAAATAAAAATAATTCCTTCTGAATTATAGCATGTAGATGATAAACAGTTGCCCAAAGGACTATTTTTTCACAGAGTTCTTAGGCAGCATTTCAAGTTCTAACCATGTGCATGTGATCATTTGAAACATTTCATGTTTCTCATAAAGCTGTTTTTCACCTCGACAGAGGATGTAGAAAGCAGAAAAGAAGTGTCCCTTCTATCTTTGCCACTATACTAAAAAATACCAGATACTCACCCAACTCACAACTTTACTTGAACCCATCAGAGAGCTGTCAATCATCTGAAATCTGAAGACAAACAAGCATTTTCAAGAAGACATGACATCTGAGCACTCAGTTCGTGCTCAGAGAAAGCCAGCAAGCCATTAAGAGGAAGCTAGCAAAGGCCAACCAAAGACCAGCATCTGCTTAGTCTGATGCTAAACTTGAAAGGCAGGATGTGCCCTTCCTCTGCCCCAACCATCAGGACCAAGCAAGTGTCAAGTTACAAATAAGAGTCTTATCTTTGTAGCAGGAACAAAAGCAGAGAGAAAAGGCCCTTCAAGGGACAAGTGTAAAGAAACTGCCAAGCTGCAGGTGGACCAGATACTGAGAAGACCCTCTGGCAAACCAACACCACCCTAAAGCCCAAGTAATGCTGCAAGAGTTTGGACACTTGGGTGTATAAAAGTAACCCCAGAAAAAACAAACCCTAAATTCAGGGGCACTCCTGTCTAACTTAATTCAGGCCTACACATGGAAGTTTTAGTGAAGTATGTCCATCTCCAATCTTGCTTTTGTTGTTCAGTTCCAATTTTAAATGCTATTAAATTTGTTACTACAAGTAATACCCTTTGCTCTTTTTCCCCTGGACTCTTGCTCCATAGGCTGGCACCCTGATGTCGGCACTGCTCCCTTGTTCTGGGCAGCGGCAGGTGCCATGGAAGACCATGCCTTCGATTCACACTTTAGTTCAGATGTCAACCATGCCACTCAGGGACCTTGACCAGGCTGTTTAACTCCAAACATCAGTGTCTTGATGTGAACTAAGGGCTTTAAACCTACTTCAAAGGATTTTTATGAGAAAAAAGTGACTTACTGAGTTTAAAGAGCTTAGCACCCTGAATCTCTGGTGACGCATAGACCCTGAGCAGAGACTGGTCAGTCATGGCTCAGGGACCGAATGACAGGTCTGCTTTGCACTCTGCTCGCTGATGTCTCTCCCTGGTTCATAACTTTCTAGTTCAGTGGTTCTAAGTGAGAGAATTGTACAAATTAGGGGAAGGACTGTTTTGGGTTGTTACAGAACTTGGTGTATGAAGGGGACCCTTCTTGAATTTAAAAGATGGGAGCTGCGGGTGTTGGATTTCCTGCACAGGGGAGAGAAACCAACACAATGAATGATTCTCTATTCTGCATTTGGCATGAGCTTCGAGTGTCTCTTTGGACGTTTTTGTAACTGAAAGCCTGTTTGTAATTATTTGAGCTAAGAAAATAACTCCATATGATCTACAAAGTCTTCCTAGCACCATTTTTATATCTCACTGATTTTGCCAAGAATGCAACCACAATGCAATTTTAGGGAAGATGGTCTTTTGTTCAAAATTTTACTAAGAGTTGTTCACTATTTTGGAAAATTCTATCACTAATGGCAGTGGTGCCTTAGCTTTTGAATTCCCAACAAAAAATACCTGGAGCAACAATTTTTGTTCCTGTAATAGTCATGGTACTATCATGTCTGAATGCACACATAAACTGTTTCATTGTCTTCTGGTGTAGTTGGATATATATGAACATTTAAATATCAAAGTGTTGATTTGACATGAATTACTTTTGCTTCATTTCTAGTTTAAATTACATTTAGGAAAGTGTGTGGATTTTTTGGCACTGTTTGAATAGGTAGGTTAGATTTTCTGTTGATGATCTAAGAGGCTTAAGGAAGTGTTATAAAATAGTTCCTATTAAAAGGGGTCTGGGATCTCATGGCTGCAAGTCCCAGCACTCAATGCTCATCTAGGTTGCCATAAGTTTGTGTACTTTAGTACTGAAGATGTCCACATGAAGACTTACTTTAAAAATACAAGTTTTTGTCTTGTATCCAAAAATGCCCGCTCTTTGGTCCAGGTTATCTGCAGTTTTAACAGGTACTTGATGAGGCTCTTCCTAATACACTTTAAGAAGCAGAGTCCTGGAGTCTGAAGCTTGATCAATGCTATTGTCTCTCTCTGGAGAGGGCCAGACTGAAAAGAGTCTCTCCACTTGTCTCACTCCCCCAGCACCTTTATAACCCTTATCCCTACTCCCAGCCACCCCTTGCCTTCAGCTCACTTTTGGTCACTGCTAGTTAACTGAAGCCTCTGGATCAGTACAGAATCATTCCTTTGTTAGCAGAGAGTAGAACTTATATAGGACATAGGAGGTGAATCAGAGAGTATGAGAACTCTGTAAAGATCTGAATTGTAGCTAACTAAATAGGGGGAAGTTCCCATTAAATTTCAGCAAAGTTTTGCAAATCTTTTATAAATAAAGTAGAACCTAAATGAAACAGTATTAGAAAAGAAGGTGAATTGGAGTAGGGAATTTATTTATTCACAGAATTTTTAAAGTCCTCCATTATGTTAGCTGTTAAAATCCCAATAAAGAAATGATTTGAATCATTAAAGCTTGGCAAGGTGAGAAGTGTCAGCATGTATTTTTCCCATTTAAAATATAAACAAGTTTTTTGTCTGTTTTTTATATATAACTGCTGACATTGAACATAATGGTTGTGCTCAAGAAGCATTTAGCATTTGATTTGTCGCTGAAATATAACTCACAAAGACTTGAAACACAGAAAATAAAGCTCCAGGTGAAAGAAGGAAAGGGGTGTCAATTATGTGACCTCTTTAGTCTGTGTGAGACCAATCTGAAACTCCTGGAGGAAAAAATAATAGTAATACTGACTATCTATTGGGCCATAGTAGACTGGCAGCTATACTAAAAACTATTATCTCTCATTTATTCTAAATAATGAATATTTATTCATTCTAAATAAATTTTATTATCAAATAAAATATTCATTAAATCTTATCAATAATATTTTAATATCTTGATTAAATGAGTGATTAAATACTTTATGAATTAACTAAAGTTTATGTAAAATTATTTATTAACTGTTCTAAATAAATATTTATTGAGTGCTATGTGCCACAACCCTGTGCTCAGCACCAGGATGTACCCGTAAACAAAGCGAACAATACTCCTTGATTTTTATGGAGCTTCTGTTCTGCAGAAAAACACTTTTACAAAGGGGCTATAATTATCTTGGCAAAGCAGATGAGGATACTGAGAATTATAGTCATCCAGGGCTTTGCCCAAAGTCACACAGCTTGCTAGTGACAGAGAAGAATTTGGAGACTGGATCTGCCTGACCCTAATGCCAGTTATGAATCAGCAGTCTACACTGCAGTAATGAACATGCATCTTCTATTTATACCCTCAGCCTTAGATAGCTAGAGTAAGGCTGTCTACTGTATGCAAGTTGTGGCTGTTTAATCAGAAAGTCATGTCTGACTCTTGGCGACACCATGGACTGTAGCCCACCAGGCTCCTCTGTCTATGAGATTTCCCAGGCAAGAGTACTAGAGTGAGTTGCCATTTCCTTCTCCAGGGGATGTTCCCAACCTAGGGATTGAACCCACATCTCCTGCATTGGCAGGTGGATTCTTTACTGTCTGAGCCACCTGAGAAGCCCTGAAGTATGCAAGAGTCCTTTTCAATTCCAGTGATGCCCACACTATATGAGAAATTAGAGAAAAAGGGAGATGAGTGAGTCAGTTTTAAGTGCCCTAAGGATCTCATGAGAGTGCAGGAGAAACCCACAGAGAGCAGTACCTGGGTCACACAATGTTGCTTTCAAGTTTGTTTGTTTGTTTTGAAAAAAAAAAACCTTTTGAGAAATTGAGAGGCTTGTAAAATGGCTGAAGTTAACAATTGCATTTCATTTTTTAGAAAATGCCTGTTATTTGTTTAATTAAAAGTGATAAAAGGGAATGACACTGGAAAACAATGCCCTTTATATCACAGGTATTGGATACCAGGTTTGTAAGCAATTCTTACAGTGTAACTGAAAGAACTTGCCTTAAAATCTGGGGGAATTTTGTATCTAAATCCCTACCAACCACTTCAGACCATGAGGCTAGCCAAAAAGGATGTGAAATGCTCTCCCTGACAAGATTTTTATAGATTTTTCTTTTTTATAAAAGTGACAGAGGAGAAAGAAATTCTTTCTCAAAGGCCTGCCAACCTCAAGAAAATAAAGCATTTCTTTACCTTCCTCCTTCCCTGCAAAATAATGATTATGATTATTTAACTTCTATTCCGATGCCAGTTAAAGCATATAGATAAAATCCTGCTGGAAGTAGATAGCTTTTAAAAGGGACAATTACTCAGGTCTTTCAAAGATTTCTTAGTCACAGTTTGAGCACAATCAAAGTGCTGTCATCCCACTGATGTTTCGCTCGATGGACACTGTTAATAAAACCTAGCCCTCCTCAGAGGAGGCTCAGAGGCTGCAGTACGACAGTGATACCAAACCATCCAGGTGGTAGTTTCTTCAGACTGGAGATGCGCCAGAGGAAAACCAAGGGACCAAGTCCCAGGGCAGATTTAGATGGCATGCATTCGTGAAAGAGTTGTTTTTAACTGGACTGTCCTCCTGAGAACACAAGTAGTCAAGTCGGAGATGGAAAACTGAGTTGGTTATTGATTGTGTCCACATGGCTTCCTCCGTGAGAATCTTCACAGAGCCCAGGACAGAACTGGAGGAAACAACACTCTGGTATAGCAGGTGATGAAGAAACCATCCCGTTCTCCTAAAGGAACATCAGCCCAGCATGCTGGTTTTCTAAAGTGAAGCAGGAAATTGGGCACATTGGAGAATCTCTTTTGGTTTGTTTGCTCATTGGCATCAATCCTGCTCCTGGTCTGGCTAAGGGAGACTGATGGACCCATAAAGGAATCCAAGTATAGTAGATTAAAGTTAGACAGGGCTGGGGGTTTGAGTTCAATTCCTTACAAATGAGTACAATTCCTTACAAATTGTACAAACTTGGGCAAGTCACCTGATTTTTCTGAACCCATTTCCCCATGTTGTTATAAGTTAATCCAACTCATCATGTTGTTATAAGTGTTGAACAAACAAAAAATACTCAAAAAATGCTTACATATGGAAGTTATGACAAAGTATAATGTCTCTCCCTGTTAGAGGGCTATAGACTATTGACTGTTACCTAATGAGACATCTAGCCTTCCTCATCTAGTTCAGTTCAGTCGCTCAGTTGTGTCCAACCCTTTGTGACCCCATGGACTGCGGCATGCTAGGCTTCCCTGTCCATCACCTCCTGGAGCTCGCTCAAACTCGTGTCCATCGAATTGGTGATGCCATCCAACCATCCCTTCCTCTGTCATCCCTTTCTCCTCCTGACTTCAATCTTTCCCAGCATCAGGAGCTTTTCTTTTTTTTTTTTTTTTAATTTTTATTAGTTGGAGGCTAATTACTTTACATCATTACAGTAGTTTTTGTTATACATTGAAATGAATTAGCCATGGATTTATATGTATTCCCCATCCCAGTCCCCCCTCCCACCTCCCTCTCCACCCGATCCCTCTGGGTCTTCCCAGTGCACTAGGCCCGAGCACTTGTCTCATGTACCCAACCTGGGCTGGTGATCTGTTTCACCCTAGATAATATACATGTTTCAATGCTGTTCTCTTGAAACATCCCACCCTCACCTTCTCCCAGAGTCCACAAGTCTGTTCTATACATCTGAGTCTCTTTTTCTGTTTTGCATATAGGGTTATCGTTACCATCTTTCTAAAGTCCATATATATGTGTTAGTATACTATAATGGTCTTTATCTTTCTGGCTTACTTCACTCTGTATAATGGGCTCCAGTTTCATCCATCTCATTAGAACTGATTCAAATGAATTCTTTTTAATGGCTGAGTAATATTCCATGGTGTATATGTACCACAGCTTCCTCATCCATTCGTCTGCTGATGGGCATGTGGGTTGCTTCCATGTCCTGGCTATTATAAACAGTGCTGCAATGAACATTGGGGTGCACGTGTCTCTTTCAGATCTGGTTTCCTTGGTGTGTATGCCCAGAAGTGGGATTGCTGGGTCATATGGCATCAGGAGCTTTTCAAATGAGTCAACTCTTCGCATCAGGTGGCCAAAGTATTGGAGTTTCAGCTTCAACATCAGTCCTCCCAAAGAACTTTCAGGGCTGATTTCTTTTAGGATGGACTGGTTTGATCTTCTTGTAGTCCAAGGGACTCTCAAGAGTCTTCTCCACCACCACAGTTCAAAAGCATCAATTCTTTGGTGCTCAGCTTTCTTTATCGTCCAACTCTCACATCCATACATGACTACTGGAAAAATCATAGCTTTGACTAGACAGACCTTTGTTGGCAAAGTAATATCTCTGCTTTTTAACACGCTGTCTAGATTGGTGACAGCTTGTCTTCCAAGGAGCAAGTGTCTTTTAATTTCATGGCTGCAGTCACCACCTTCAGTGATTTTGGAGCCCCCAAAAATAAAGTCTGTCACTGTTTCCATAGTTTCCCCATCTATTTGCATGAAGTGATGGGACTGGATGCCATGATCTTCATTTTTTGGATGTTGAGTTTTAAGCCAATTTTTTCACTCTCCTCTTTCACTTTCATCAAGAGGCTCTTTAGTTATTCTTTCAGTTCAGTTCAGTCGCTCAGTCCTGTCCAACTCTTTGTGACCCCATGAACTGTAGCACGCCAGGCCTCCCTGTCCATCACCAACTTCTGGAGTCCACCCAAACCCATGTCCATTGTGTCAGTGATGCCAACCAACCATCTCATCCTCTGTTGTCTCCTTCTCCTCCAGCCCTCAATCTTTCCCAGCAGCAGGGTCTTTTCAAATGAGTCAGCTCTCCGCATCAGGTTTCTGCCATATGGTGTCATCTGCGTATCTGAGGTTACTGATATTTCTCCCAGAAATCTTCATTCCAGTTTGTCCTTCATCCAGCTGGGCATTTTGCATGATGTACTCTGCATTAAGTTAAATAAGCAGGGTAACAATATACAGCCTTGAGATACTCCTTTCCCAGTCTGGAACCAACCTGTTGTTCTATGTGCAGTTCTAAATGTTGCTTCTTGACCTGCATACAGATTTCTCAGGAGGTAAGTAAGATGGTCTGGTATTCCTATCTCTTGAAGAATTATCCAGTTTGTTGTGATCCACACAGTCAAGACTTTGGTGTAATCAGTAAAGCTGAAGTAGATGTTTTTCTGGTGTTTTCTTGCTTTTTCAATGATCCAACGGATGTTGGCAATTTGATCTATGGTTCCTCTGCCTTTTCTAAATCCAGCTTGAACATCTGTAAGTTCATGGTTCACATACTGTTGAAGCCTGGCTTGGAGAATTTTGAGCATTGTTTTGCTAGTGAGTGAGATGAGTGAAATTCCTCATCTAATAGGTGAAGAATTCAAATTTCAAAGTTGGAGTGGGGATTGGAGGACATGGGCTCTAGAGTTGGAGAGAACTAGGGTAGATTTCTTTTTCTGCAGTTTGCTAATTATGTTATTTTGAGCAAATTAGGTAGTCTTTTAAGTCAGTTTTCTCCTCTTGAAAATGGATATATTCATAATAACTCACAGGTTTATTAGGAGGATACACTGAGGTATTATGGGCAAGACTAATTAGCCCAGTGCTTGACAAGAAATGAGCCCCACATTTTTGGTAAAATAAAAAATACCCTATAATTGTGGTAAGAAGCAGGATATGGCCTAGAACCCAATAGGACATGCAGCCAGACAGGAGAGCCAGGGAAAAGAAGATAATCAAGGTATTGGATAAGGAAGCAAAAATATGGACATGAGCTCAGAATGAAGAAGATCCAGACAAGCTCCATGCTCTCCTGGGTTGTCTCTGGTTTTCTGTATTCTCACCCATAACGTCTACAGTTCCTAAGCATCTGCTGGGCTCTAGAACTCTGCCGTGCAGTGTGAGATCTGTTACAAACAAGGTAGCCTCGTTTTTGCCTTCATTATTGGAGCTGATGCTGCTGCTGGAGAAGTTGAATAAGCAATGATGGGACAAAGGGGAGACTGACTTAGCCGGGAAACCCTTGCGCATGTCAGAGAAGGGGTGGCTCAGAGCCTGGTGAGTGTCGGGATGGAAAGCGCTGTAGCTTGGTGACTCTCCTGGTTACGGTGCTGATACCAGGGGTGCTGTGCCGTCAGCTAGCGTTAGCAACACCAGATTGTCAAACACCCTTGCTCAGGCAGCTCAGATGAATTTATTCATTATGAGACCTTGTGCCTGGAGGATAGAGTTCAGGTTACTCTGCGACACAGGCCTGGCCGTTCAAGAATTGAGATCAAAGAGCTCTTGAAATTTTCTGTGCCATGGGTGCTTAGTAGTACAGCTTTGCCCATGAATCTCCCTTAGAATAATATTTAGAAATGACCAAAATAAAATACAAAAAAATTGTAAAGGGATCCAGTTATAGTAAGACAGTTATCAAAATATATAAATTCCTATTTACAAAATAATATGTGCTTCTTTTTAATGAATAAAATAATGAGGACTAGCTGTGGATGTGATAATTACCATCATTTCAAAATAGTGTTGAGTATAAATGATTATTTGAGGTATTAGAAACAATTGTAATATGATTAGAAAAAGATTGTGATTTCCATCAGTGATGAAGTCATGGTTATTGCTTATCTTACTGTGGTTTGTTGTCAACAAAGAAATGCTGCATTTCAGTTAAAATTTGGTGAGCGTGGCAAGGGCATTTGGGCCCAGCTAAATTCACAGACACTAAATTTTCGCCATGAACTTGCAGAGGTGTAGACCTGGTTAGACGCAGGCAGAAATAAAGCTGGGGCCAGAGACTCTTGCAGTCATTGATCCACACAGACGTAAAAACCTACTTCCCTCTACTGAAATATTTAATTCAGGGAATGAAAAAAGACATAGAACATGTATTAGGCCCCTCTGGTTGCCACAACAGACTAGCACAGACTGAGTGGCTTAAGCAACAAAATGTGCTTTTCTCATAATTCTGGAGACTGGAAATCCCACATGAAGGTGCCAGCAGCCTTCATTTTGGAGAGACCCTCTCTTTCCCGCCTGCAGACACTCACTTTCTTGCTGCGTCTGCAAATGGCCTTTCCTCTGCGCTCCTGCACCTCTGATATCTCTTCCACTTCTTAAATGGCCACCAGTCCTATCAGATCAGGCCCCACCACTGAGACCTCATTTAGTCACAATCACCTCCTTAAAGGGATCCCGTAACCAAGCATGCATGTGCTCACCTGTTGCCCACAGCATCTCAGTTCTCCATGACCTCACTTCTCCTGGCGATACTTGAGTTTGCAATCCTGATATTCAGAACTTCCCCCAGAGACAGTCTAGTAAATGTAGATTTTTTTTTTTCTGTGCCTTTACTTTTCCAGTGATAGTTTATCACTTCCTTGAAATTGACACCTCAGTCAAGTGCCTAGATTAGCCATTAATTGTGGTTTGGTTACACCTAGCAAATTCTCTAAAACGTAGAGATTGTAAAGATGTGTGTTCATAGCACAGAAGTGGTTAGGTCAGAGGGACAAGGGGAGGAGGCAGAGATTGGGGCATCAGGGGTGGCCTTTACAACCTTGTCAAAATTACGCCAGAGGCAGGCTGTACAAATGTAGCCTAGTGATTATGCAGGCTAGTTAAATAAAACTTAGCATGCTAATTTCTCTCCTTTTCTAGATCATCACAGCGGTATCTTTGTATTCATAATATACCTCCTGTTAGAGCAATTCAAACAACTGAAGGGAGAGGCAGCCCTAAGAATCAGAGTCTAAATTCTAGTGTCCTGTCAAACATACCACTCTCTATTTTTGTCATTTGATCCGATAATTTTTAACTAAGCAGAAATCTGTCAACTGATCCTCATTTTATGTCCCTAAACCTGGTGGAAAGATTTTTTTTTTCTCCTTTCCTGTTGCTTCCTACTGTGTTAAACTGACAATTTTCAGAGAAGCACCTCCTGTCAGTTAATGAGAATCAGCCTTGACTTTTGCAGATTGAATTTTGTAAATTGGTTTTATTGAAAGTGAGAAATGGCATAAAGAACTACAGAAGGGAGAAAAATTAAGAATATGCCCAAAGAATAGAGGTCTTGTCGTACTCTGCTTTGGATAAGTGATCATGAGCTTTGGGGGCTTCCTACCAGGGAATTTCACCTGCAATGCTGGAGACCCAAGTTCGATCCCTGGGTCAAGAAGATGGCTTGGAGAACTCAACAGCAACCCACTCCAATATTCCTGCCTGGGAAATCCCGTGGACAAGGAGCCTGGAGGGCTACAGTCCATGGGTCACAAAGAGTTGGACACAGATGACTTAGTGACTAAATGACCACAAAGCTTCGGATCTGGCACCATGTGGGATAGCCTAGGGGTCTCTTCCAGGTTCAGATGCTGACCTTTTCCACACTGATCTGTGCACATGGGGCAGTAAATTATAGTCACTCCCCACCTCTGAGGTATTGCAAGGGTCAGTGACTTTACAGTGCATCTTCCACACCAGTATTTGAAAGGTCTCTTTGCAGAGGAAGTTATTGCTATAGTCCTTTGACATTGTACTGTTCATCCAAAGAGGTGATGTTGAATGGTCTTCCTGAATTTGAATCTGACAGTTTTCAGACTATGAGTTTCTCTCTATGCTCTCCAGAGTTGTCTCAAACACCTTAATATACACTTGATTTCATAGAAAGGTTTTTTCTTTTTTCATCTTTCACTGTTTACTGTTGTGATTGTGTTCACGTATATTTATAAATTTTTTTCTAATATTTAAAAAAATTTTCTCTGGGTAGAAAGGTTGAATGTCGGGGGGAGGGGGAGCTGATATGCTACAGTTTTCATTGGTCTGCCATATCTGATTTGCAGTTAGCATTGCTTGTTTCTCTTCAAAAAAGAAAGAATGATTTATGATGCAGAATTTGATACAGAGTATCAAACCCCAGTGATCTACTTTAATGAGAATAGTTCATCCCATCCAAATCTATAAATCTGCTTTCTTTAAGTATTTTGTTATTTCAGGATAATGTTTGTGAAATGAAAAAGAATGACAAATATTTACAGAATACTTTAGTGCACTATGAACTGGGCCAAGCGGCACTTTAACTGCATTAACTAACTTCATACATAAAACCCAGTAAAGATTAATACTATCCTTTTTCTATAAGAAAGAGCTCTGTGAACTTTATATCTTTTGTGTTCTCCTGCTTGGGAATATGTTGTCATATTCACAAGGTTCTTCAGGTTAAAAGCCTGTCCAATTTCTTTTGCCTGGTATTTCCCAAAGTTACCAAACCATGGAGATTATTCTCCCCTGGAACACTGATTAATACTAAAATTCCCCATAATAAGGTGGGAAAGCCCTGCCTGGTACATTCTCAAGTATGCACAGTTCCTGAGCGCCTATGGTCACACCACATACATGCTCTTGCTTATACAGTGCTTTTTGCCTGAAGTGTCCTATTTCAGTCTACTCAAATACCACTCACCATTTAAAGCTTAAAATATATATATATATATTTTTACCTCCTTTGGGAAATCTCTCCCAGTGACCCATGTTATCTCCCTTTGCTTAATAAAAACCAAATGAAATCAGTTTTCTATCACTTGGACAGTCTCTTTCTACTACTTTCCAAGTCTCCCCTCTGCATTTGATTGTGAACTCTTTAAGGATCCACTTTAATTGCCATATACCTAACTGCTACCTTAGAACTTGACACAAAGTAGATATTCAGTGAACACTGAAGGAATAAGTTGTTGATCCTTTTGTATTCAAAGAAATAAAAGTAAAGGAGTATGTCAAGGCTGTATATTGTCACCCTGCTTGCTTAACTTATATGCAGAGTACATCATGAGAAACACTGGGCTGGAAGAAGCACAAGCTGGAATCAAGATTGCCAGGAGAAATACCAATGACCTCAGATATGCAGATGACACCACCCTTATGGCAAAAAGTGAAGAGGAACTAAAAAGCCTCTTGATGAAAGTGAAAGAGGAGAGTGAAAAATTTGGCTTAACGCTCAACATTTATAAAACTAAGATCATGGCATCTGATCCCATCGCTTCATGGGAAATAGATGGGAAAACAGTGGAAACAGTGTCAGACTTTAGTTTTAAGGGCTCCAAAATCACTGCAGATGGTGATTGCAGCCATGAAATTAAAAGATGCTTACTCCTTGGAAGGAAAGTTATGACCAACCTAGATAGCATATTATAAAGCAGAGACTTACTTTGCCAACAAAGGTCCGTCTGGTCAAGGCTATGGTTTTTCCAGTGGTCATGTATGGATGTGAGAGTTGGAATGTGAAGAATGCTGAGCGCTGAAAAATTGATGTTTTTGAACTGTGGTGTTGGAGAAGACTCTTGAGAGTCCCTTGGACTGCAAGGAGATCCAACCAGTCCATCCTAAAGGAGATCAGTCCTGGGTGTTCATTGGAAGGACTGATGCTGAAGCTGAAACTCCAATACTTTGGCCACCTCATGCGAAGAGTTGACTCATTGGAAAAGACCCTGATGCTGGGAGAGATTGGGGGCAGGAGGAGAAGGGGATGACAGAGGATGAGATGGCTGGATGGCATCACCGACTCAATGGACATGAGTTTGAGTAAACTCCAGGAGTTGGTGATGGACAGGGAGGCCTGGCGTGCTGCGATTCATGGGGTCACAAAGAGTTGGACACAACTGAGTGACTGCACTGAACTGAAACATGTTTAATGGCTTCCCTGGTGGCTCAGATGGTAAAGAAACTGCCTCCAATGCAGGAAACCCAGGTTCAGTCTCTGGGTCAGGAAGATCCAAGGAAGGGAATGGCAAGCCACTCCAGTATTCTTGCCTGGAGAATTCCATGGACAGAGGAGCCTGGTGGGTTACAGTTCACTGGGTCTCAAAGAATTGGACATGACTGAGCGACTTACACACACACACAACACATTGTTCAAGAAAACAGAAGTGATCCTAAATGGAGAGAAATTAAGTAGGAGAGCAGAGGCAAGAAAATGTAAGCCACCTGTAAAAAATACAAGTGTGATCTTGGCTGTTGTGTGTGGTCACTTTATTTTTGTTGGGGCTTTCCAGGTGGTGCTAGTGGTAAAGAACCCACCTGCCAATGCTGGTGACTTTATCTTTGCCAGCGCAAAAATATGGATGTGCTGTAATTCATTGCAGTAATAGCAATCACAGTTTTTGAAGGTTTCTCATGTGCCTGTTACTATTCTCCTCTTTCCACATTAGCTTATGAAAGAACATCTTCACAAAGTAATTGCAGTTCTTACACACAGTCTCTACCAGTAAGGTATTAAAAGAAAGTAGAAATTTAATCCCAGACTGTAGAATCCAGCGACTTCCAAAACAGCAGGCAAAACAGATGTTGCCCTGACTTCCACTCACTGGGATGTGACAGCCACCTTGATTGCCCTTTTCCAGCCATTTAATTTGGTTATTTAGAGAGGCAGTGACTTTGATGCATCTGTAAGAGGTGGCCTGACATAAATCAGATCCTCTTACATTTCTCTAAGAAAAAAACTCTCCACCCTTTTCATCTGAGAATTGCATTATTTCTACAGTGAGGCTGGAAAAGAGGAGAGATGAGTCGTATTTCCCAGGATCCTAGAACAAATGAAAAATCTGCCGGCCTGGCAAGTAGGTAATGCTGCTATTCAGAAGACACGTGCATATGACCAAATCACCAACAGATGCTCATGAAATGTTCTTTCCCTCCTTTTGTCACCTAAGAATGAATTTTACATCTTTTTTTTTTCCCCTTTAATTTCCACAAATTTCCAGAGCTCCTAATTCTGCCTGACATTAGTGAGGCCTGGCATGCAAACACAAATAAGGAAAAGGCCCTGTGTCAGATGGTTCACTATTGGTTAGAAAAAGCAGATACATAAATAACTCACTGTCTTCCATACAGATAATGGCAAAACTTCAACTGGCTTCCACCCAACAGAGATCAGCATTTTGCCAGACTCAATAATGTATTAACAATCCTATGATGAGAACACCAGCTGTCAGCCATGAGAAACACTAAAACAGGGAACAGAACATTTTCAACAATTCACTTAAAGAATCCCAGCATGTGCTTGCCCCTATCCACTCAGCATCCTTGCCTCTTGTTACCTGCCTGCTTTAAAACCTTCTGTGGCTCCTCAGTGCCTCCTGGAGAAACCTATGCTTCATTTTCAGCATTGCATGGTGCTATGGTTGAGTAATTTAGAGTTTATTTCCTAGAATCATACATGCTGTAACTCAACTGCTCTGTGACCTTGAGTAAGTTCCTTAGACTCTGTTTCCTCTCCTGTTGGATGAAGTAATAATAATGCCTAAGTCATAGGGTTTAGAGACATTTAAATGATATAGTCTATGTCAAGTGTGCAATATAATAAAAGTAGAAACCATGATGGTGGGAAAAGTTGTGGAGATGGTGAAGGTAAAATAGAAGAGAGGTACAAATTCTAGTTTTTGGTTTTCCACAATCAAATATGTTGTCACATTAATATATTTGTGTACATATATGTAAGTGTATAGATATGTATGTATGTCTACATATATCTATTCATATGTATATGTGTATGTGTGTAATTTTAATTAACCTATCCTAGTTTGAAATAACATTTCTTCCGTTTACTTGATATGGGACAGCTGACTTTAACTTGGCCTCAGTTTTCCGTCTATAAAATGGGGATAGTGATAGTACCTACTTCTAAGAAGTAGGTTTGTCATAAGGATTAAATGATATAAAACATTTTTTAATTTATTTATTTTATTTGCAGGCTAATTGCTTTACAATATTGTAGTTGTTTTTGCCATACATTGACATGAATAAGCCATGGGTGTACACAAGTTCCCCATCCTGAACCCCCCTCCCACCTCTCTCCCCATCCTCAGGGGCATCCCAGTGCACCAGCCCTGAGCACCCTGTCTCATGCATCGAACCTGGACTGATGATCTGTTTCATATATGGTAATATACTTGTTTCAATGCTGTTCTCTCAAATCATCCCACCCTTGCCTGCTCCCACAGAGTTCAAAAGTCTGCTCTTTACATCTGTATCTCCTTTGCTGTCTTGATATAGGGTCATCATTACCATCTTTCTAAATCCCATATCTATGCATTAATATACTGTATTGGTGTTTTTCTTTCTGACTTACTTCACTCTGTATAATAGGCCCCAGTTTCATCCACCTCATTAGAACTGATTCAAACACATTCTTTTTAATAGCTGAGTAATATTCTATTGTGTGTATGTACCACAGCTTTCTTCTCCATTCTTCTGCTGATGGGCATCTAGGTTGCTTCCATGTCCTGGCTATTATAAACAGTGCTGCGATGAACATTGGGGTACACATGTCTCTTTCAGTTCTGGTTTCCTCGGTGTGTATACCCAGGAGTGGGATTGCTGGGTCATATGGCAGTTCTATTTCTAGTTTTTTAAGGAATCTCCACACTGTTCTCCATAGTGGCTGTACTAGTTTGCATTCCCACCAACAGCATAAGAGGGTTCCCTTTTCCCTGCACCCTCTCCAGCATTTATTGTTTGTAGACTTTTGGATAGCAGCCATTCTGACCAGCATGAGATGGTACCTTATTGTGGTTTTGATTTGCATTTCTCTGATAATGAGTGATGTTGAGCATCTTTTCCTGTGTTTGTTAGCCATCTGTATGTCTTCCTTGGAGAAATGTCTGTTTAGTTCTTTGGCTCATTTTTTGATTGGGTCATTTATTTTCCTGGAATTGAGCTGCAGGAGCTGCTTGTATATTTTTAAGATTAATTCTTTGTCAGTTGCTTCATTTACTATTATTTTCTCCCATTCTGAAGGCTGTCTTTTCACCTTGCTTATAGTTTCCTTCGTTGTGCAAAAGCCTCTAAGTTTAACTAGGTCCCATTTATTTATTTTTGCTTTTATTTCCATCACTCTGGGAGGTGGGTAATAGTGGATCCTGCTATGATTTATGTCAGAGAGTGTTTTGCCTATGTTTTCCTCTAGGAGTTTTATAGTTTCTGGTCTTACATTTATATCTTTAATCCATTTTGAGTTTATTTTTGTGTATGGTGTTAGAAAGTGTTCTAGTTTCAGTCTTTTACAAGTGGTTGACCAGTTTTCCCAGAACCACCTACTTGTTAAAGAGATTGTCTTTTCTCCATTGTATATTCTTGCCTCCTTTGTCAAAGGTAAGGTGTCCATAGGTGTGTGGATTTATTTCTGGGCTTTCTATTTTGTTCCATTGATCTATATTTCTGACTTTGTGCGAGTACCATACCGTCTTGATGACTGTAGCCTTATAGTATAGTCCTAAGTCAGGCAAGTTGATTCCTCCAGTTCCATTCTTCTTTCTGAAGATTGGCTATTCAAGGTTTTTTGTATTTCCATACAAATTGTGAAATTGTTTGTTCTAGTTCTCTGAAAAATACCGTTGGTAGCTTGATAGGGATTGCATTGAATCTATAGATTGCTTTGAGTAGTATACTCATTTTCACTATATTGATTCTTCTAATCCATGAACACGGTGTATTTCTCCATCTATTTGTGTCCTCTTTGATTTCTTTCATCAGTGTTTTATAGTTTTCTATGTATAGGTCTTTTGTTTCTCTAGGTAGATTTATTCCTAAGTATTTTATTCTTTTTGCTGCAATGGTGAATGGAATTGTTTCCTTAATTTCTCTTTCTGTTTCCTCATTGTTAGTGTATAGGAATGCAAGGGATTCCTGTGTGTTAATTTTATATCCTGCAACTTTACTATATTTCTTGATTAGCTCTAGTAATTTTCTTGTGGTGTCATTAGGGTTTTTTATGTAGAGGATCATGTCATCTGCAAACAGTGAGAGTTTTACTTCTTTTCCAATCTGGATTCCTTTTATTTCTTTTTCTTCTCTGATTGCTGTGGCTAAAATTTCCAAACGATGTTGAATAGTAGTGGTGAGAGTGGGCACCCTTGTCTTGTTCCTGACTTTAGGGGAAATGCTTTCAATTTTTCACCATTGAGGGTGATGCTTGCTGTGGGTTTACCATACATGGCTTTTATTATGTTGAGATATGTTCCTTCTATGCCTGCTTTCTGGAGGGTTTTTTTTTTTTTAAATCATAAATGGATGTTGAATTTTGTCAAAGGCTTTCTCTGCATCTATTTGGCTTTTATCATTCAGTTTGTTAATGTGGTATGTCACATTGAATGGTTTGTGAACACTGAAGAATCCTTGAATCCCTGGGATAAAGCCCACTTGGTCATGATGTATGTTTTTTTTAATATGTTGTTGGATTCTGTTTGCTAGAGTTTAGTTAAGGATTTTTGCATCTATGTTCATCAGTGATATTGGCCTGTAGTTTTCTCTTTCTGTGGCATCTTTGCCTGGTTTTGGTATTAGGGTGGTAGTGGTCTCATAGAATGAGTTTGGAAGTTTACCTTCTGCAATTTTCTGGAAGAGTTTGAGTAGGATAAGTGTTAGCTCTTCTCTAAATTTTTGGTAGAATTCAGCTGTGAAGTCATCTGGTCCTGGGCTTTTGTTTGCTGGAAGATTTCTGATTACAGTTTTAATTTCCATGCTTGTGATGGGTCTGTTAAGATTTTTCTGTTTCTTTCTGGTTCAGTTTTGGAAAGTTATACTTTTCTAAGAATTTGTCCATTTCTTTCAAGTTGTCCACTTTATTGGCATATAGTTGCTGATAGTAGTCTCTTATGATCCTTTGTATTTCTGTGTAGTCTGTTGTGATTTCTCCATTTTCATTTCTAATTTTGTTTACTTGGTTACTTCTCCCTTTTTTCTTTCATGAGTCTGGCTAATGGTTTGTCTATTTTATTTATCTTCTCAAAGAACCAGCTTTTAGTTCTGTTGATTTTTGCTATGGTCTCCTTTGTTTCTTTTTCATTTATTTCTGCCCTAATTTTTATGATTTCTTTCCTTCTACTAACCCTGGGGTTCTTCATGTCTTCTTTTTCAAGTTGCTTTAGGTGTAGAGTTAGGTTATTTATTTTATCTTTCTCTTGTTTCTTGAGGTAAGCTTTGAACCTTTTGCTATTGCTATGAACCTTCCCTTTAGCACTGCTTTTACTGAATCCCATGGGTTTTGGTTTGTTGTGTTTTCATTTTCATTCATTTCTATGCATTTTTTATTTCTTTTTTTATTTCTTCTGTGATTTGTTGGTTATTCAGAAGTGTGTTGTTTAGCCTCCATATGTTTGCATTTTTTAATAGTTTTTTCCTGTAGTTGACATCTAATCTTACCACATTATGATCAGAAAAGATGCTTGAAATGATTTCAATTTTTTTGAATTTACCAAGGCTATATTTATGGCCTTGGATGTGATCTATCCTGAAGAAGATTCCATGTGCACTTGAGAAAAAGGTGAAATTCATTGTTTTGTGGTGAAATGTCCTATAGATATCAATTAGGTCTAACTGGTCCATTGTATCATTTAAAGTTTGTGTTTCCTTGTTAATTTTCTGTTTAGTTGATCTATCCATAGGTGTGAGTGGGGTATTAAAGTCTCCCACTATTATTGTGTTACTTGTTAATTTCCCCTTTCATACTTGTTAGCATTTGCCTTACCTATTGTGGTGCTCCTATGTCGGGTGCATGTATATTTATAATTGTCATATCTTCTTCTTGGATTGATCCTTTGATCATTATGCAGCGTCTTTCTTTGTCTCTTTTCATGGCCTTTATTTCAAAGTCAATTTTATCTGATATGAGTATTGCTACTCCTGCTTTCTTCTGGTCTCCATTTGTGTGAAATATCTTTTTCCAGCCTTTCACTTTCAGTCTGTGTGTGTCCCTTGTTTTGAGATGGGTCTCTGTAGACAGCATATATAGGAGTCTTGCTTTTGTATCCATTCAGCCAATCTTTGTCTTTTGGTTGGGGCATTCAATCCAGTTACATTTAAGGTAATTATTGATAAGTATGATCCTGTTGCCATTTACTTTGTTCTTTTGAGTTTGAGTTTATAAACCTTTTCTGTGTTTCCTGTCTAGAGAAGATCATTTAGCATTTGTTGAAGAGCTGGTTTGGTGGTGCTGAATTCTGTCAGCTTTTACTTGTCTGTAAAGCTTTTGATTGCTCCTTCATATTTGAATGAGATCATTGCTGGGTATAGTAATCTGGGTTGTAGGTTTTTCACTTTAATTACTTTAAGTATGTCCTGCCATTTCTTTCTGGCCTGAAGAGTTTCTATTGAAAGATCAGTTGTTAACCTTATGGGAATCCCCTTGTGTGTTATTTGTTGCTTTCCCCTTGCTGCTTTTAATATTTGCTCTTTGTGTTTGATCTTTGTTAACTTGATTAATATGTGTCTTGGGGTGTTTTGCCTTGGGTTTATCCTGTTTAGGGCTCTCTGGGTTTCTTGGACTTGGGTGGCTATTTCCTTCCCCATTTTAGGGAAGTTTTCAACTATTATCTCCTCAGGTATTTTCTCATGGCCTTTCTTTTTGTCTTCTTCCTTCTTTTTGTATCCTGGTAGTTTGTGGTTTCTCTTTATTGTGGAGGTTCCTCCCTGTGGGTGGGGTTGGATGAGTGGCTTGTCAAGGTTTCCTGGTTAGGGAAGCTTGCATCAGTGTTCTGGTGGGTGGAGCTGGATCTCTTCTCTCTGGAGTTCAAAGAAGTGTCCAGTAACGAGTTTTGAGGTGTCTATGGGTTTGGTGTGACTTTTGGCCACCTGTATTTAATGCTCCTCTGGAGAAGGAAATGGCAACCCACTCCAGTACTCTTGCTTGGAAAATCCCATGGACAGAGGAGTCTGGTAGGCTACAGTCCATGGGGTCGCACAGAGTCAGACACGACTAAGTGACTTTACTTACTTACTTACATTTTAATGCTCAGGGTTATGTTCCTGCACTGTTGGAGAATTAGCTTGGTATATCTTTCCCTGAAACTTGGTGGCTCTTGTGTGGAGCTTGGTTTCAGTGTAGGTATGGAGGCTTTTGGATGAGCTCTTGTCGATTAATGTTCCCTGGAGTTAGGAGTTTTCTGGTGTTCTCAAGTTTTAGATTTAAGCCTCCTGCCTCTGGCTTTCAGTCTTATTCTGAAATAAGACTTCTCCATCCATACAGCACTGATGATAAAACATCTAGGTTAATGGTGAAAAGATTCTCCACAGTGAGGGACACCCAGAGAGGTTCACGGAGAAATTACCTAGAGAAGAGAAGAGGGATGAGGGAAATAGAGGTGACCAGGAGGAGAAGAGGGGGAGACAAAAGGGGAGAGGCCAATCTAGCCAGTAATCATTTCCCTAAGTGTTCTCCACAGCCTGAAACACCCAGAGAGATTCACAGAGTTAAGTAGAGAAGAGAAGGGGGAGGGAGGAGATAGAAGTGACCTGAGGGAAAAAAGGGAGATTCAAAAGGGAAGAGAGAACAATCAAGCCAGTAATCAGACTCCTACATAAAAATGGGTACTGAAGATTAGATTCTTAAAGGTACAAAATTGATTATAAATACCAAAAAAGTGAAAATTAAAAGTCTAGAGTAGAAGTTAGACTCTCAAAAATACAATATTAAAAAAAAAATCACAAAAATTATAAAAAATACATATATGAAATTTGCTTTTAAAATAGGGTGTTTTTTTGCAAGGTAATAGTAGGTTATAAAAATTGAAAATTAAAGGAGCAATAAAGAACTTATTTTTTTTTTCATTTTTAAATTAAAAAATGATAACAGTAAAATATATCTAGGAATTTCTCTGGAGATGTTGAGGGCAGTGTGGGGTCAGTTCAGTTTCAGATAGTTCCTTGTTCCAGCTTATACTTCTTCTCAAGGTCTATAGGCCCCTTCCAATGCAGTCAATGCTAACTGCTGCTGCTGCTGCTAAGTCTCTTCAGTCGTGTCCGACTCTGTGTGATCCCATAGATGGCAGCCCACCAGGCTCCCCCGTCCCTGGGATTCTCCAGGCAAAATCAATGCTAACTGCAGGATTTTAATCTGTTGCACCTGTCACTTCCAAAGTGGTTCCCTCTTCTTTATTTTGGCTTCCTCTGTTTGTAAGTCTCTTCAATGTCTAATTTCTGCCCTGACACAAGGGGGTGAAAGTTGTCACTTATGTAGGCTCCCTTGTTCGAGTGTGCTGTGGGAAAGGAGGAACACTGTAAATAAATAGCACTGGCATGTGTGGGGAGTGCTTGCAGTGTCTGAAGCACACTGGATTTGCCCCAGCCCATGGAGGCGTGTGCTTTCCCAGTCTACACTGCTCAGGCTCCAGGTTACTCTGCAGGGGAACTGTCCTAAAGCAGGCCCTGGGTTGCATGCATTTCCCAGGTCCAAGCCACTCAGGTTCAGTTCCTGGGGTACTCCACAAAGGCACAGCCTCGGTTGGGCCTGCATTTTGTGCCCTACCCAGCTCCGAGCAGCTCAGGCGGCCAGGTGCTTGAGGAGCGCACTGTCCCAGGTGTGCGGTGCGTCTTACCGCCTCCCTGGTCCCAGCCACTCGGTTTCCTGGGTGCGCCATGAGAGTGCCGTCTTAGATGTGCCTGTGTGTCTCCTCTGCGGAGCTGATCTCAGGCTGCAAGCCTCCTGGCAGATGTCAACCGTCCAGGATCCCAGGAAGACTTGTTTAGCAGTGGGAGCCTGCTCACAGTTTGGTGGAGGATGCCATCTCTGGGGTCAAGACTGCCCCTTGCCTTCTGGCTCTGGCTGTCGCCCGCCTGCCTCTCTGCCTCCAGCGGGGAGATGGGCCAGTCTGCAGCCAGCTAGCTTTCCTCTGCTATTCGCTCAGTCCTTTGTTCTGTGAGCAGGCCTGGCTGTGCCTTGGGTTAGAGCTTTTTGAGGGAAAGTTCTCTCTCTTTTTTTTTTCCTCTCCCTGGCTATCCCACAGCTTGGGTTGCTATCTCATGTTAGCTCCCTAAGATTATCCTCAGGGCAGTCAGGCCTGATCCTTACCCTAAGAATGCAACCTGCGCCTCCCTGTTCAGCCCCTGCTCACTTGTGGCAGACATGAGCATCTGGGTTACTTCGCCGTTGGAGTTGCAGTTAGGTGTGTATTTTGTGGGTTTTTTTTTTCCCCCTCCTGGCTATGTTGCCCTCTGAGATTCCAAAACTCCCCTCAGACCCACTGGTGAGAGGGTCTCCTGGTGTTTGGAAACTTGTCCTCCTTCACAACTCCCTCCATGGGGCGGGTCTCTGTCCCTGTCTTTTGTCTCTCTCGTTGTCTTTTGTATTTTGTCCTACCTCCTTTCTAAGAGAATGGGCTTCCTTTCTTGGTGCCTGGTGTCCTCTGCCAGCATTCAGAAGTTGTTTTGTGGAAGTTGCTCAGCATTCAAATGATCTTTTGATGAATTTGTGGGGGAGAAAGTGGTCTCCCCATCCTATTCCTCCACCATATTAACTGATATAAAACATTTAAAGTAGCTGTCACATGGTAAGTTCCCAATAAATGTTAATTTTCAAAAACACCTCTTGGAAAATAATACAGTATCTTGTTTTTTAAATCAGAGTATACTTGATTTACAATATCATGTTATTTTCAAGAATAACACAGTGTCTTTATGCCTATCAGTTCAGTTCAATTCAGTCACTCAGTCATGTTTGACTCTTTGCGACCCCATGGACTGCAGCACGCCAGGCTTCCGTGTCCATCACCAACTCCCAGAGCTGACTGAAACTCATACCCATCAAGTTGGTGATGCCATCCAACCATCTTATCTTCTGTCATCCCCTTCTCTTCCTGCCTTCAATCTTGCCTAGCATCAGGGTCTTTTCTGATGAGTCAGTTCTTCCCACCAGGTGGCCAAATTATTTGAGCTTCAGCTTCAGCATCAGTTCTTCCAAAGAATATTTAGGAGTGATTTCCTTTAGGATTGACTGGTTTGATCTCCTTGCAATCCAAGGGACTCTCAAGAGTCTTCTCTAACACCACTGTTCAAAAGCATCAATTCTTCAATGCTCAACTTTCTTTATGGTCCAACTGTCACATCGATATATGACTACTGGAAAAACCATAGCTTTGACTAGACACATCTTTGTTGGCAAAGCAATGTCTCTGCTTTTCAATATGCTGTCTAGGTTGGTCATAGCTTTTCTTCCAAGGAGCAAGTGTCTTTTAGTTTCATAGCTGCAGTCACCATCTGCAGTGATTTTGGAGCCCCCCAAAATAAAGTCTGTCACTGTTTCCATAGTTTCCCCATCTATTTGCCAGAAAGTGATGGAACCAGATACCTATAGAAAAAATTATTATTACTAGTTCTTATCCATAAAAAAATCATCTGTTTCCTGTCCCCTGATATTTGCTCAGTTCTGAATTTGAAAAGCAGAAATGAAAAGACACCCTAACTGTTCTACTTCTAGGACTGATACACAATTCCTCTGGTGTGGGTACTTTCTGGTTTAAAGCCCAAAACCCCTGAGTTATTGTAGTTGAAGTTGAGAGTATAGAAATCTACTCTGTCACAGTCACTTTCAATGAAAACTACAATTTATGATGAGTTTCATAAAACCTGCTTAATTCAACATTTATGAGAGACACTGAAGATAAATGGAAGGTGTAGAAATGGAAAAATTTCTAATCAGTCATTTTGTCAAGAAAAGGGGACTAGAGTGATAGGCGTGAAAAGGAGCTGGATGTGCATATAAATAATCTACTAGAGATAAATGATTAAATATTTTTATAAATTTTGCCAAAATATTCTTAGTTCTATAATAAAAAGCTTAGTTTGTGTGAGCCCTTGAAAGATTAAGTGCATTTGCCCATATCACACACCTGAGCCAGGGCCCAGGTTAGGTTTGGGGAAACAAGTTCTACAAATGTATATTCCAACAAGAGTAAAAGAAGCTACAAAAAAGCTGACTTCACAAGCCTAGTGCAAATTGCCTGTCTCTCCCTTGCCTCTAATTGCTGCGATAAGGTGCAACATCTAATTAAACCCCTGGAGGAAGTTTTATAGCTGTGTCATGTTGTTAGAAATGAGTGAATATAGAAGAACTAACATAGCCCTCAAAAAGGAAGAGAACAGATGTATAGTGTGAGTGGAGAGGATGCCACACACGGACCACTTTTGGAACATCCCTTTCTTTAACTCAACAGAAGAGGCAGAAACAGGAGGCTGGCCCGTTTTCTGGCCTAGCTGGGTGGCTGGAGCTCAGGGAGGAATGGAAGTGTGCTGTATCCTCTACGGTGGGCCTTAGGCCTGGGTAGGGAGCTTCAGTAAAGCACCAAGGACTGAGCTTTCTTTATATCATATCCATTTTCCCAGGCCCTTGGGGAATAATAAATTCCTTGAACAGTGAATGAAGTCTCCCAAGTCAAATTATTTTCCTCCATTAGAACTTCTGGTTTTTCATGCCCTCCAGCCCTGGTTGTGTCCAGTGAGTGCTGAGTGCTCTGTTTGATGGATTGCATGGAGTTACCCAGCTCTAACCAAGCAGATTTACCCTAGCCTGGGGTACTTGAACACATTAGGATATCAACACGTGGGTCCTCATCCATATTTGTAAACACCAGATGACTCTAACTTATGTAACAAGTGGAGGAACACTGTCTAGCCCTTTCACGACTTAAGGCTTCAGTCTCATACTGCTCAATCATCTCTCAGCTCCATTCACCTAAGTAATAGTCCTTAAGAACTTTCTTTATCACTTCATGTGCCAGTAAGCCTAGAAAACCTTCCAACTGTTCTAGTCTTCTTGGCAAAAAAAATGAGCTTAACTTGCCTTGCCTGGGTTTAAGAACTCATTTGCCAGCTGTTGTAATTTTAACTTTTTAATCGCACTTTGGGGCTCCAGGATGAATATCACAGAAAGATTATATTTGCTTTTAAATTTATCTAGGTTAGTGATTCTCAAAGTGTGATTCCCAGAGCAGCAGCATTAGTATCATCTCTGAACTCATGAGAAATGCAAATTATTTGGCCCCATCCATAATCAGAATCACTGGGGAAATCAGAATCAGAAACATTGGGGAAAGGGTCAAGAAATCTATATTTTAACAACCCAGTTAGTTGTTGCTAATAATCAAACTTGAGAACCAGTAGTCCATATGCAGTGTACCAGTAGTGCACCCCAGGGCGTACACTTCCTAAAGGTTCTTAGATGGTAGGTCAGGAGGGCATAAGAAGATATGTATGGGCTGGCTTTTCTAAAGAATTTTAAAATGTCCATAAGGAACTGGGAAAAAAATCAGTTTTCATCGCAATCCCAAAGACGTGCAGTGCCAAAGAATGTTCAAACTACCGTGTAATTGCACTTATTTCACTTGCTAGTGGAAGGTTGTTGCTGAACTATGAAAAGATGCCAGGATTCTTCACCTCCGGAGGAGAAATAATTCAATCCAGGGCCAGAGACGAGGTTTGATCACTCAGAGCTTTTGTGCAATAGAGTTTTATTAAAGTATAAAAGGGATAGAGAAAGCTGCTGACATAGACATCAGAAGGGGTCAGAAAGAGTACCTCCTTGCTAAAGTTAGCAATGGAGTTATATACTCTCCCATTAGTTATTACAATGAATCAAAAGAATGCCTGGAGGTTGTAAAGATCTCACTAGACCTACTCCCATAATTTACATGTTAAGGTAACAGGATTAGCCAGAAGGTTTTTTCCAGAGACTGTCCTCAAGCAGGATACATTATTGTTATATAATCCTAAGGAATGTAGAGGGGGAAAAAAAGTTTGTCCTTTCTTCCTCCTTGAGAATTCCAGACCCCTCTTTCCTTGGGGACCCCTGAACTCCTTATCAACCTGCCTAGAAAATTACTCTCTCACTAGCAAGGTAATGCTCAAAATCCTTCAAGTTAAGCTTCAACAGTATGTGAACCAAGAACTTCCAGATGTACAAGCTGAATTGAGAAGGCAGAGGAACCAGAGATCAAATTGCCAACATCGGTTTGATCATAGAAAAAGCAAGAGGATTCCAGAAAAACATCTATTTCTGCTTCATTGACTACATTAAAGCCTTTGTGTAAGATCACAACAAACTCCAGAAAATTCTTCAAGAAATGGGAATACCAGACCACCTTACCTGAGAAATGTGTATGCACGTCAAGAAGCAACAGTTAGAACCAGATAAGGAACAACAAACTGGTGCAAAATTGAGAAGGAAGTATGTCAGGGCTGTACATTGTCACCCTGTTTATTTAACTTATATGCAAAGTACATCATGCCAAACGCTGGGCTGGATGAATCACAAGCTGGAATCAAGATTGCCAGGAGAAATATCAATAACCTCAGATATGCAGATGATATCATCCTGCTGGCAGAAAACAAAGAGGAACTAGAGCCCCTTGATGAATGTGAAAGAGGAGAGTGAAAAGGCTGGCTTAAGACTCAACATTCAAAAAATGAAGATCATGGCATCCGGTCCCATCACTTTATTGCAAATAGATGGGGAAACAATGGAAGCAGTGACAGATTTTATTTTCTTAGGCTCTAAAATCACTGTGGATGGTGACTGTAGCCATGAAATTAAAAGACACTTGCTTCTTAGAACAAAAGCTGTGACAAACCTAGACAGCATATTAGGAAGTAAAAACTCCACTTTCCCAACAAAGGTCTGAATAATCAAAGCTATGTTTTTTCCAGTAGTCATATATAGATTTTGTGAGTTGGACCATAAAGAAAACTGAGCCAAAGAATCAATTGCTTTCAAACTGTGGTGCTGGAGAAGACTCTTGTGAGACCTTGGGCAGCAAGGAGATTAAACCAGTCATCCTAAAGGCAATCAACCCTGAATATTCACTGGAAGAACTGATGCTAAAGCTGAAGCTCCAATACTTTGGCCGCCTGATGCAAAGAACTGACTCATTGGAACAGATCATGATGTTGGGAAGGATTGAGCACAGGAGGAGAAGGGAATGACAGAGGATGAGATGGTTGGGTGGTGTTACTGACGCAATTGACATGAACTTGAGCAAACTCTGGGAGATAGTGAAAGACAGGGAAGCCTGTACTGCAGTCCATGGGATCGCAAACAGTTGGACACTACTTAGAGACTGAACAACAGAAGAAACCTGAACTTTAGCATGGTTTTTCCCTTATATTTATTTTTAAAATTAGGGTGTAGTTGCTTTACAATATTATCTTAGTTTCTGCTATACAACAAAGTGAATCAGATACACACACACACACACACACACACACACACACACACACACATGAACATACCCTCTGCCCCTTGAGCATGCCTCCGACTCCTCCTCATCCCACCCCTCTAGGTCACCACAGAGCACTCATCTCCCTGTGATGTACAGCAGGTTCCCACTAGCTAGCTGTTTTACACACGGTAGTGTTTATAGGTCAATCCCAATCTTTCAGTTCATCCTACTCCTCCTAATCCCCCCACAGTGTCCATATGTCCACGTCTATGTCCACGTCTCCATTCCTGCCCTGCAAATAGGTTCATCAGTACCATTATCCTAGATTCCACATATGTGTGTTAAAGTCTATGCCTGCCCTGCAAATAGGTTTTCATCAGTACCATTATCCTAGACTCCACATATATGTGTTAATATACAGTATTTTTTTCTCTTCCTAACTCACTTCACTCTGTATGACAGACTCTAGCTTCATTCACATCTCTACAAGTGACCCAATATCATTCCTTTTAATGGTGGAGTAACATTCCATTGTGTATATATACACATCCTCTTTACCTATTCATCTGTCAGTGGACATTTAGGCTGCTTTCATGTCCTGGCTATTGTAAATAGTGCTTCAGTGAACATTGGAGTGATGGTGTCTTTTTAAATTATAATTTTCTCATGGTTTATGACCAGTAGCAAAACTGCTGGTGATCACAAACTGAAATGCTTATAGAGACCGATAAAGACAATAAAGAAGTAGGCCAAGCATGAGATTAAACCATAGGAATCTGGTGTAATCATGAAGTGTGGAATCTATCTTCTATCTAAGATATTGAAAAAATAATTCAAAAATCATTGTGCAAATCCAGTAAAACATTTCTTTGGGGTCCCGATTTGTCCTTCAGGCAGACTAGTGGTTTTGATTATATATCTTCTCTCTGTCCATAAAATAGGTAGGAAGGATGCCTGTCCTCTTGACTAGGTTTTCTGATTCATACAAAATGGATTGGTTATTTGAAAATGTTTACCACTAATACACTGAAGAATTTTGCCTCAATACTCACATGTTCTTGCGACCAAGATGAATGCTGCCTTTGACTTTAGAACTGATTTCTGATGGTGAATTCAGAGTGATGAATGAATGAATTCCTATAACACCTGAGAGGATACTTATATTAGAAGGAATACTTGTTCTTCAGGAATAATGCATGTACTGACTTCCCTGGTGTCTCAGCAGTAAAGAATCCACCTACTGATACAGGAGACACAAGTTCAATCCCTAAGTCAGGAAGATCCCCTGGAGAAGGAGATGGCAACCCACTCCAGTATTCTTGCCTGGGAAATCCCATGGACAGAGGGGTCTGGCGGGCTACAATCCAAGGGGTTGCAAGAGTCGGACATTACTTAGTGACTAAACCACCAGCCATCTGTTATCCAGAGCAGGGCTATTTGTATTTTGAGAGAATTGATTCCTGTAATGGAAATTAAGCATTCTCTAATCCTGGGTGTTGGCAACAGCTTATAGTGAAGGTATGATCAAGTCTGTTAATTCTATAACCATGTAGTCAGAATTTCTGGTATTTCTGTCATTATTATTTTTTCACTTAAAATTTTTTTTTATTGTGGTAAAAGTCATATTATGTAAACATATTATTTTAACCATATTTATCTGTACAGTTCAGCGGCATTCAGTACATTCACATTGCTATGCAACTCTCACCATCATGTATCTCCCAAGTTTTTCACCTTCCTCATCTAAAACTGTTCCTGGCATCTACCAATAAACTTTCTGACTCTGTGAATTTGAATCTTCTAGGTAGCTTGTATAAATGAAATCAAACAGCATTTGCTGTACCTAATGTATGTTGGAGTGCATTATTAAGCTTAATTTAATATATGTCCTACAAACAAATTGTACCTTCTTTTTTTCATCTGTGCTATACAGTAATTCTCATCTGTTTCATACACAGTAGCATATATATGTCAATCCCATTTTTTAAATGTACAATGAAATGACTGAGTATACACACAGAGATGTGTAATGGACACCACAGTAAATTTCGTAACATTTTAGTTGTCTCAGAAAGAAACCACACACCCATTAGCTGTCATGCCTAAACACCCCCACCCAACCATTCTTTCCCAATAGATTGGCTTATTGTAGGCATATCATGTGGGTGGAATCACACAATATGAGGTCCTTTCTGACTGGCTCTTTTCACTTATGACTTCACTATACTTACTGTGATGTTTTCGATGTTCATTCCTGTTGTAGCATATACCACTATATTATTCCATTTCCATTGCTGAATAATACTCCATTGTCTGGCTATAATACATATTATTTATCCATCCATCAGATGATTCAAATTTGGGTTGTCCAGTTTCTTCATGTTATCTTTCAAATTAAAATCATCCTAGTAGGTATGAAGTGGTGTTTGTGATTTTGATTTGCATTTTCTTGATGGAAATTCTGTGCAGATTGACTATAGATGTCTCATCTATAGTGTTAAAAACTTGAATACCTTGTGTACATGTCATATTCTATTGCTTTTTAACTAGGTATGTCCAAAAAAAGGCAACAATTTTGATGGTATAGTAGAGCAGCTAAAATTTATTGGGTACTTATTATGTGCTACAAACTATGCTTAATGTTTCATAGTCATGATCCCATTGTCTCCCATAAAGTGTTATTTGTAGATAGTGTTGTTATTCCCACTGTACAGATAAGGACTCTGAGGCATGGAAAGATTATGAGATTGCTCCAGATCAATCACACAGATGTTGATATTGCCCATAGAGAAACCTGAGTCAGCTTGCCTTTAAATTATATGCTCTTCATTTCTGAGAACTGTTCACTGTATATTTTCAAATGAAATTTTTCAGGTGGGAAAAAATAAAAACAAGTATAATTTACTGATTTCTTTACATTTGGTCATTCATTTCATGAGAACAAAACAGAGAATTAAAGCCATGCATTTGGTTACTTGGGGAAAAAGACCTGACCCCAAAATTCAACCTCAGTTCTGGATCTAATTGAAAATGAGTAGATTTGCTTGCTTACCTCCCTCTACACACAGTTAGCTACAATGAATCCAAATTTCCAAGTCTGAAATATGAAGTATTCTGATATTATTTAATGGTAACTCTTTGGATTTTAAATGGGTTTTCTTGGGTTTGTTTGCTATAATTTGAATTTAAATGATTTCTGTGACAGTAACCAAAGCACCATGAAATTTCATTTCATATCAGTTTTATTCTTAAATTGACAATGTTACATATGTATTTACAGGCTCATCTTCTGATAATTTTCTCTTTACTTGCCCTCCATTTGCAACCATTTTACTGACACAGAATGGATAATAGATTAATTCTAGTTACCAATGTGAATACCCCTTTTTGAACTTGCCATGGATTTGTTTTTGTCAGCTAACATACTGACAATACTCTTTTTGGTTTTTGCAAAAGTCTATGTGGATAAAAGGCAACAATTTACTAAAAATACTGATTATTCCCCACTGATCAATAAGACAGGCGGATTTATGATGTTAAAATAACATGAATGAAAGTGCTGATGATAGTATATTTTCTCTCCATTTTCACATTGTTACTAGATTTAGCTCTCAGAATAATTTTCTCTTGTGCTTACTGCATTGATAATTTCTCCTTCTAATAGGAACAGACTTTTTGTTTATCATATTTTTCCAGCAGCTTTCATTGTTGTGTGTGCCATTTAAATTCCCAGATTCCCTCATCTAATTTCTTCTTGAGTGTCAATTCAGTATCTTTGCTTGTTCAGTGAATGCACTGCTTAGTTAGGCTTAATTCTCCCAGTCACGGTAAGAAAGATGATATATTGAAAACTTAAAAACCTTTTTTAAGGCCAATTTTTAAAACAACCTGAATAAACCCTTTCAGGAGGTCAAGCATATTTTGTGACTTAAAAAAAAACCTGGCATATAGAATATCTAGTAGTAACTGAGACTTGTATATTATTTCTTTATTTTCATTCAGCATCTTTCTATTACTGTGTGTCATATTATTTTTATTTCCCTATATAAACTGATTTCCCAGTTCACTTCTATTGGCAGAGAAATTCAAATTGGATTAATAAAAATGTCAAAATTATAAAAATGTTCCACAATAGTTTATTGCTTTCAGCAACATATATTCTATTCCTGCTAGTTAAACCTATATTGCATGCTCTAGGATTCTATATGCTTGGCAAGCATACCTGAACTCCGCTGTAACCATGACAGACGTTGTTAATCAATCATGGAACTCTTTCCCAAGCATTTGAATCTTTCTCAGAAGTATATGCGAGGCAGACATTACAAAAGATTGGATTCCATTGCAGGTCAGCTGGAAATGCACTTTTCAATTTTGGAGAAACATTTGTAATTAACATAAAGATGCAAGTAGAAGTGAATCTCCATAGTTAAGTCTCTAAAGAGATTTAGAACTCCTCCTTGCAACCTCTAGAGTGAAAATCTGAGCATGACTTCTCTCACTGTTCTGGAATTATAGATTAAGACCCAAAGCTGGGACAAAAAATGCATACTACTGAATCTTGCAGTCAGAAGTAAGAATGGACGCCACCTCCAGGACTAATAAAACAGCAGCCGCATAGTCTCTGGCAGCCCCTAAAAAATCTAGCCACCCTTCCCTACAGTGGTCCATATAAGAATTCAGTTTGACAAGGAGTGGCGAAACTTTCACCGAATGGCAGATGCTGCCCATCAGCCCCTCCATATCTGTGGGAGAATGGGGCTGCAAGGGATCCATGCATAGACTTCAAGAGGGCTGCAAGAAGAGGAAAAGCTCCCTTGAGCTTCTTCTTAGGCCAAGGATTTGCTAACCTGCCCGGGACTTGTAGACAGGAAAGAACAGAATCAAAGGGAGATGACAAAATAGAGAAAAGGGATCCCAGTGTATGAGGTGAACCAATGGAGGAGAAAGGAAAGGGATGGGAAAGAGTCCTAGAAGGAATTTAATCTTCTAAATCAGGGAGTTAAAACCTGAGCAAAATCTTCAGGGCCCCATCTGTCTAATACATGTGCTCCAGGGGCAAGCCAGCACTGGGTAAGCCCCAGTTCTGCTCAATTCAGTTCAGTCACTCAGTCATATTTGACTCTCGGCGACCCCATGAACTGCAGCATGCCAGGCTTCCCTGTCCATCACCAACTCCTGGAGCCTACTCAAACTCACGTCCATTGAGTCAGTGATGCCATCCAACCTTCTCATCCTCTGCCATCTTCTTCTCCTCTTGCCTTCAGTCTTTCCCAGTATCAGAGTCTTTCCCAGTGAGTCACCTCTTCGCATCAGGTAGCCAAACTATTGGAGTTTCAGCTTCAGCATCAGTCCTTCCAATGATTATTCAGGACTGATTTCCCATAGGATTGACTGGTTTGATCTTCTTGCAGTCCAAGGGACTCTCAAGAATCTTCTCCAACACTCCAATTCAAAAGCATCAATTCTTTGGTGCTCAGCTTTCTTCATGGTCCAACTCTCACATCCATACATGACCACTGGAAAAAGCATAGCCTTGACAAGACAGACCTTTGTTGGCAAAGTAATGTCTCTGCTTTTCAATATGCTGTCTATGATTGTCATAGCTTTTCTTCCAAGGAGCAAGCGTCTTTAATTTCATGGCTGCAGTCCCCATCTGCAGTGATTTTGGAGCCCAAGAAAATAAAGTCTTTCACTGTTTCCACTTTTTCTGCATCTATTTGCCATGAAGTGATAGGACCAGATGCTATGATCTTTGTTTTTTGAATGTTGAGTCTTAAGCCAGCTTTTTCACTCTTTACTTTCATCAAGAGGCTCTTTAGTTCCTCTTTTCTTTTTGCCATAAAAATGATGTCATCTTTAGGTAGATATACTCCTAAGTATTTTATTCTTTTTGTTGCCATGGTGAATGGTATTGTTTCCTTAATTTCTCTTTCTGTTTTCTCATTGTTAGTGTATAGGAATGCAAGAGATTTCTGTGTGTTAATTTTATATCCTGCAACTTTACTGTATTCATTGATTAGCTCTAGTAATTTTCTGAGAAATGCAAATCAAAACCACAATGAGGTACCATTATACACCAGTCAGGATGGCTGCTATCCAAAAGTCTACAAGCAGTAAATGCTGGAGAGGGTGTGGAGAAAAGGGAACCCTCTTACACTGTTGGTGGGAATGCAAACTAGTACAGCCTCTATGGAGAGCAGTGTGGAGATTTCTTAAAAAGCTGGAAATAGAACTGCCATATGACCCAGCAATCCCACTTCTGGGCATATACACCAAGGAAACCAGATCTGAAAGAGACACGTGCACCCCAATGTTCATCGCAGCACTGTTTATAATAGCCAGGACATGGAAGCAACCCAGATGCCCATCAGCAGACGAATGGATGAGGAAGCTGTGGTACATATACACCATGGATTATTACTCAGCCATTAAAAAGAATTCATTTGAATCAGTTCTAATGAGATGGATGAAACTGGAGCCCATTATACAGAGCGAAGTAAGCCAGAAAGATAAAGACCATTACAGTATACTAACACATATATATGGAATTTAGAAAGATGGTAACGATAACCCTATATGCAAAACAGAAAAGGAGACTCAGATATATAGAACAGACTTGTGGACTCTGTGGGAGAAGGCGAGGGTGGGATGTTTCAAGAGAACAGCATTGAAACATGTATATTATCTAGGGTGAAACAGATAACCAGCCCAGGTTGGGTACATGAGACAAGTGCTCGGGCCTGGTGCACTGGGAAGACTCAGAGGGATCGGGTGGAGAGGGAGGTGGGAGGGGGGACTGGGATGGGGAATACATGTAAATCCATGGCTAATTCATTTCAATATATAACAAAAACTACTGTAATGATGTAAAGTAATTAGCCTCCAACTAATAAAAATAAATGGGAAAAAAAAAATGATGTCATCTGTGTACCTGAGGTTATTGATATTTCTCCCGGCAATCTTGATTCCAGCTTGTGCTTCATCCAGCCCGACATTTTGCATGATGTACTCTTCATATAAGGTAAATAAGCAGAGTGATAATATACAGCCTTAAGAAACTCCTTTCTCAATTTGGAGCCAGTCTTTTGTTCCATGTCCAGTTCTAACTATTGCTTCTTGACCTGCATACAGATTTCTCAGGAGGCAGGTAAGGTGGTCTGATTTTCCCATCTTTTTAAGAATTGTCTGCAGTTTGTTGTGATCCACACAGTCAAAGGCTTTAGCATAGTCAATGAAGCAGAAGTAGATATTTTTCTGGAATCCTCTTGCTTTTTCTATGACCTAACAGATTTTGGCAATTTGATCTCTGATTCCTCCGCCTTTTCCATATCCAGCTTGAACATCTGGAACTTCTCAGTTCACATACTGTTGAAGCCTAGCATGGAGAATTTTGTGCATTACTTTTCTAGTGTGTGAGATGAGTGCAATTGCATGGTAGTTTGAGCATTCTTTGACATTGCCTATCTTTGGGATTGGAATGAAAACTGACCTTTTGCAGTCCTGTGGCCACTGCTGAGTTTTCCAGATTTGCTGGCGTATTGAGTTACTGGCATATGTTACTTTTATAACATCATTTTTTAGGATTTAAAATAGCTCAGCTGGAATTCCATCACCTCCACTAGCTTTGCTTGTAGTGATGCTTCCTAAGGCCCACTTGACTTTGCATTCCAGGATATCTGGCTCTAGGTGAGTGATCACACCATCATGGTTATCTGGGTCATGAAGATATTTTTTCTATAGCTTTTCTGTGTATTCTTACCACCCCTTAATATCTTCTGTTTCTGTTAGGTCCATACTGTTTCTGTCCTTTACTGTGCCCATCTTTGCATGAAATGTTCCCTTGGTATCTCTTAATTTCCTTGAAGAGATCTCTAGTCTTTCCCATTCTATTATTTTCCTCTATTTGTTTGCATTGATCACTTAGGAAGGCTTCCTTATCTCTCCTTACTCTGTATTCAGATGGGTATATCTTTCCTTTTCTCCTTTGCCTTTTGCTTCTCTTCTTTTCCCAGCTATTTGTAAGGCCTCCTCAGACAACCATTTTGCCTTTTTACATTTCTTTTTCTTGGGGGTGGTTTTGATCATTGCCTCCTATACAATATTACAAACCTCCATCCATAGTTCTTCAGGCACTCTGTCTCTCAGATCTAATCCCTTGAATCTATTTTTCACTTCCAGTATATAATCTGAAGGAATTTGGAGGTGCTTAAAGGACACATCACACTTGAGCTCGAATAGGAAGGAGATACATTATACAGACTAGACCTGATACTAACTAAAGGAGATGGATGAGAAAGAGAGATGCATTTGCTGACGGCCAAGAGCTGGCCTCGTTTTACCAGCTAGGCTGGGTGCTACTGGGAGCTGCACTGTCCCCTGGGGGCTTGGCATTCTCCTCATGCAGGTATACAATTTCTTAGACTGTCAACATCTGATGAGCCCCTTCTATACCGTGAAGGCAGATAAAATAAAACCTCTTCATAATTTTGTCTAAGCAGACAAAAACAGGGTCACTGTACAAAGCACAGAGGTCCAGACAACCTCTCTGCTGGCTGACTGGAGTGACCACGGCTTCTCTAGCTGTGACAGCTTTCGCCCAGCCTGGATCTGTACCCCCTCTAGAGAGACTCAGATTCCCTTCATAGAATCATCCATCTCCTGATAAAACCCAGTCTGGAGAAAGTCCCACTTCTTGAAACCCTTCCCCAAACGTTAAACCCTTTTCAAATTCAGCTAACACAAGCCCACATCTTGTAAACAGTCCATTCTAACACTGTCCAGTGGAGATGCCTCACAGTTGCCCACAGCCCAAGGTGTTCCTCACTGAACCCAGTAATGACCCCCACTCGTCAACCATAAGTATGGTCTGGTGGTACTTGGGCAGAAGTCATTGACAGGGAGATGTTACATATTCTGTTGAAGATGTCCCTAAAGGACAGGAAATATTTAGCAGCATAGAGTAGAAGCCACTTATTGGAAAAAATTAGACAGTTTTATGATGCTGCCCTTTCTGGTTCAGTGTTCAATAAACCAATTCCACTTAGTATCCTCTTTCTTTGCCAAAACTGAAGATAAAAGAACGAAGTCCAGTCCAAATCCTATATACACATTTCAGATCAGCCATGTACAAATTAATTGGATATAGCTCTGTGTTGCTCATGTATGTGTTTGAATGGCTACAGAATATTTTTGGAAATGAAATTTAGTCTTGGAACAATTTAAAAGCACTGAACACATCTAATCCTCACAGGCAGGGATGATGACTTTTGTTTCTTCTGCTTCCAATCCAAATCAGCCTTAGTCCTCATTTCTCTAATAACGTGCTTAGTAAATGTTTCTTGACTTACTTTGAGATGCATAAATGTACAGGATTCCCTAAGTGTTAAGATTGCAATAGCACTTCTGAGAAATGAAAAAAATAAAAATGTAATGGTCATGCTGGCTTGAAGCTGTGGCCAATTTGATCCAACTTAACCGTTATTTATGTCCAAGTAACCTTAAAATTTCTCACTCCACATTCCCCTTAGCTTTGTTCCCTATTTCCTAGTAAATGGATAAGTAAATTAAAGTTATTTTAAGCTTCTCATTAAGTTAGAAGCTTTATCTTTTCTTAAAAGAAAAAAGGTTTACTACAGTGCTCTCTGATACTCAGTTACATTTTCTCCCCATTATTAGTTCCACCCCAAAGCTTCAATCTACAATTGTCCTGGATTTCTATTAGAAAAACAACAAAAATCTTAGTACTGTCACCCCCAAGGAGGCCATTCCCAGTTATTTCCCCCCATTGCTTTCATTTTGCATTGTCTTTAGAAATGTGTATGTATAATTCAGCCTCTAAACTATAAATAGGCATAGCCGAGTTCTTCCTTCAAGTGGTTTTATCCTTAGTTTTTTAAGAATAGAGATGGTAAAATCTGCCAAACTTTAGTTTAATTTGATGCTTTCCATAATCATGTCTGTAAAGCAGAAGCTACTAAAGATATGATGAATTTCTGTTGAGAATGTCTTTTCTTTCAGTTGTCAATATACTGTCCTCATTAACACTGCCAAGTCATTTGAAACCAATCTCAAATCTTTCTTGAAATAGCACTAGATATAAATGAAATAATAAAGATGTCAAATAACTAAATGACAGAAATGGTATTCAAGAAGCAAACTCATGTCTCATCATCACTTCTTGACCTTAAAATTCAGTACTGTCTGAAATTTTTGGACCCTTTATTAATAATATTATTTTCCTTTGTAGAGGACTGAAAAGTGTGTAAACAGTTAATCCTAGAGAGTCAGTGTGCATTTAAATAAGTTATTTTTATCTACCCCAGAGTTGCAGAGTATTTCAAAACCTCAGGGAAAAGCAGACTATTGACAATTGAAATCCTTATAATCATACTGCTCTTTCATGTATCAAGGTCCACCTGAGTATGATATGGAAAGGCATAATGCTAATGGGCAAAATCATGTTTGCTTTCCCTCAGTGGAGCTCACACTCTTTAGGTTAGCATGAGCTGATACAGATGTGAACATGCTGTCAAAATGAAACTCTTCCTTCCTTTTGGCCGAGGCCTTGAAGCTAAGAACACCATAAGAAGTGCCCAGCCACCATAGCAGGTTGTGATAAAATGTTTGTGGAACTAGTTTTGTAAACTCTTAGCTTATCACCCACTATGAAGATATCAGAAAAGAAGAGCTTGCAGACACAAAAAGGACAAATATATTGTATGATTCCATTTATATGCAGGACTTAGAATAGGTAAATGTATAGCAAAAGAAAGTAGAATAGATGATGCAGGGGCTGATGCAGGGAGGTGGGGAGGAGGCATATGGAGTTATTGTTTAATCGGTGTAGAATTCTGTTTGGAACAATTAAAAAGTCTGGAAATGGATATTGGTGATGATTGTACAACATTAGAAATGTACTCAGTGCCACTAAATTGTATACCTAAAAATGGTTAGAATGATCAATTTCATGTTATGCTTATTGTATCATAACATAAATATATATACACATAGGTACATGCATACATATGTATTGTACATACATATGAGATTTTAAAATAAAAAATAATTGGTAACAAAAGAAACAAATGGCTTCCTCCTCCCCTCCAGATGAGCTGACCCAGCAAATTCCAAAGGCCAGTGTTCAGAACTTTACCTGAGGCCTTCTTTAGTCCCTTGAACTTACTAGGTCTATGTACAAGTCAGGCAGAGATTCAGGAACTCTAATATCCCCTGGGAACAACCCTCAGTGAAAGGCCAAAAGGAATTAGTAGTTTATTGCTCCAGATCACCTTTGTGTAAAGGGGATGACTCTAAGGCATGTTCACCAATGTCTCCCAGGGCTCCCAATGAGAATGAAGCCCAGTCACCTGCCATGTTCTAAATGCTTGAGAATATCCCTGTTATTGGCTTCCCTCACCTCCCTGTCTCAGTTTCCTGTTGATGCTTTCTGAGATCACCTCTGTTATAAATTACTTGCCCTGAAATCTTGGTCTCGGAGTCTGCTCCTAAGGAAACTACCCTGCAAGCTTGCAGTGCGAAGCTGGGAATTGAGGATGGAGGGATGGTTCCTAACACACACCAAGGAGATCTGCTTACCAGGATAACAGAGCCTGGGTTGCCTGGAGAAAAGCTTGCTCTGCTGAAGCTTGGAGGGGATGAAGCACTCATCAATGTAGACCAGAGAGATGGGATTGTTTTGAGAGCTATACTTCCAAGAAAAGTTCCTGGAGGGCAGAGGTGAGCCCAAAAGAATGGTAGTCTTCCAGAACTAGGTGCTAAGGTGGTGGCCGTATCTACAATTGATGCTTTCATGGGCGGAATTTGCATCTCTGAAAAACTCACAAACAGGAGATACAGAATGCATTTGGGACATCGGACATAGCAAATGGACACCAAAGCCAGATGGTCACTGTAAGAGCCTGGTGAGAGATTTACAGACCCTTCCTACTCTCTTCCTTTCTGCTCCTGTCCTGAGGAAACTAGGAAAAACATAGGAAATCTGAAGTTGGAAATAAAACATAAGGTATGCAAACTGTGAAGGAACTGGCTGCGACTTCCCACACATGCCTGTTCCATCCCCATGTCAGGCTTGTAAGCCCAAAGCAGGTCTGAGCCAAAGGAGGAAAAAAAGATTTAAGCTGCTGGAAATAAGGTCTATTTAGATGATACTAGTCATCAAATCTATGAGACTGGCATGATATTTTATCCAAGAGCCAGAAAGGCACAAGCCTGTGAGACTGGGTTAGCTGAGATACTACTTTCTGCTCAGATTCTACAGATTATGGCTTGTTCAACAGATTGTTCACAAAAGATATTTTTCTTCATCTAAATTTTTAAGCAATAACAAAATAATGTCTATTAAGGATAATATCTAACAAATGATTAAAAAAGAATGACGTCAAAGTTGATTAACACAATCCCATCCATCAGGCCCAGGAAACATCTGTGGTACTCTCAAATCTCATAGTACCAACACTAGGCTTTTTGCCATGGTCATATTGAAATAAAATGACCTAGTTTTCCTTGTGAGTTTTGAGCACTTGCTCATTTTTCTACAATATCTTCAATGAGCATATGTTGTTTGTATGATTAGAAAAGAAATATTCTAAGAAGATGTCATCCTGAATCAATTAATAGGATATTGAAAAAGTTGAATTAATAGAAGTATAGCTGATTTTCATCCTGTTATTAACCAGAGCAATAATGACCAACAGATTGTGCTCCATAATTGGAAGTAATAATTCATGTTTATAGTGAAAACCCTAAGGTCACCAGAAGGTCTGAAAGCACCTTTGTGATGTTGAATATAGATTGATTCACAAAGCTAATTCTTAAATTAATCCACTTCTCATACTCAAGATAAAAACAAGACTGATTCACTAGAGTTTCCATCGCCTTTTCAATCAAGTTTTTTACCATGTATTTTCTTCTGGGGTCCTAGTATCCATAGTGAACATGCTACTGATCAGCAAACAAACTGGTATTGTTCAAAGTTCTCAACAGCTTCTTTTCTCAGAAATCCCATTGATCTTTTTGGCCTGCCATGTCTCCTTAGTCAGATATTCCTTTTTTCCAAAGACATCCATGAATGTCCAGCTGAGAATTTCTGCTAATTAATGTTCTTCTTCTGTAATAATTAAGGTCCTTTAAAAGTCATGATTTTTTTCCTTCCTTTAATTAGATGCAATGATTAGAAAGTATTTTATAGTATACAGCACTGTAGCTCTAATTGATTCCATTCTTCACTTGCTTTAATTAATTTTTGTGTGATGATAAAGCATTTTTGCCTTTGGGCATTTGTCAGAGTTGGTGTGTGAGTTTGTGTGTATATATACACAGCCAGTGTGTATCTATAACTGCTACTATTCCATTGACTTTGCCTACAAACAGTCTTGAAATGAGAAGTGAAGAAAATATATGTTGTATATGATATAAATATTTTCACCATGTGGTTTTCATCTTCTGTTTTGAAGTATGTATTTAGCCATTTTTTTTTTAATTGGAGTATACTTGCTTTACAATGTTGCGTTCGTTTCTGCTCTACGGCAATGCGAATCAGCCACATGCGTACATAATCTCCTCTTCCTTCCCATTTAGATCACCACAAAGTGTTGAATAGAGTTTCCTGTGCTATGACCAACCTAGACAGCATATTAAAAAGCAGAGACATTACTTTGCCAACAAAGATCTGTCTCGTCAAAGCTATGGTTTTTTCCAGTAGTCAGGTATGGATGTGAGAGTTGGACCATAAGAAAGCCAAGCACTGAAGAATGGATGCTTTTGAACTGTGTGTTGGAGAAGACTCTTGAGAGTCCCTTGGACTGCAAGGAGATCCAACAGAAATCAGTCCTGAATATTCATTGGAAGGACTGATGCTGAAGCTGAAATTCCAATAATTTGTCCACCTGATGCAAAGAACTGACTCATTTGAAAAGACTCTTATGCTGGGAAAGATTGAAGGTGGGAGGAGAAGGGGACAACAGAGGATGAGATAGTTGGATGGCATCACTGACTCGATGGACATGAGTTTGAGTAAACTCTAGGAGTTGATGATGGACAGGGAGGCCTGGCGTGCTGCAGTCCATGGGGTTGCAGAGTTGGACACGACTGAGTGACTGAACTGAACTGACCTGACAGTCAGCTCTCATTATTTATTTTACACATAGGCCAATTTCACTGTCCCAATCCATATTACATGCCACCTTCCCCCTTGGTATCCATGTGTTTGTTCTTTACATGTGTGTCTCTATTTTTGCTTTGCAAATAAGATCATCCATATCATTTTTATAGATTCCACCTATATGTGTTAATACCTGATATTTGTTTCTCTTTCTGACTTAATTCACTCTATGCAATAGTCTCTAGTCCATCCATGTCTCTGCAGATGGCACAATTTGTTCCTTTTTACAGCTGAATAATATTCCATTTTATATAGGTACCGTATCTTATTATATCCATTCCTCTCTTGATGGACATTTAGTTGCTTCTATGTCCTGGCTATTGTAAACACTGCTGCAATGAACATTGGGGTGCATGTGTCTTTTTGAATTATGGTTTTCTCCTGCTTAGCTATGTTTTTGGTGTTAAGTTTTCTTAAAACCCTAAGCATTTGAGGAGTAAGACTTTCTGAGAAACTTTGTAACTTCTTTCACCATCAGACCATCCCCAAACTATGAAGAATAGTTCACTATTTGGGGTTTGGATACACCTACAATCTTGAACTTTGAAATACCCTGGGATCTAGTTCATATTTTGATAACCACAGATAGCAGCTTTCCTACACTACAGAGAGATGCTGAGTGTGGGGTGCCTGTCTGTGAAAATATTTTTTAAAAACCCTTTGAAATGATCGGCACAGGGGACTGAAAGCAGCTTCTCCCCCGTTTCCTTCCTGTAGAAGCATCAGTTTCTCATTCTATACATTTTTGTGCTTTATTTTATTCATCCTTATATTTCCATCTAAATGTATTATTCATGTGAGTCCTGTCATTGCAGGTAAATTGTAACTTCCCTACAAGAAGGACCCACATCTGATTGCCTGTCCTCTACTGTGGAGGTCAGCAAGTAACTGCTCCAAAGACCTTACTGAACTAAATTTAGCAGTCTGATGGTCAAAGCATAAGACTGGAAAGCAAAAATCATTGTCAAAGAATATTATTACTACAGAAGTCCCTCCCCTCTCTTTGCTGCATGGGGGGAATGATCTTAATGGGATTTTCTATTATTTTCATAAGTATGATCTACATACAGTGTCCCTGACCTACTAGACCTTTACTTCAGGTATGATCCCCAGACCAACAGTATCAGCATCACCTCAGAATGTGAGAGAAAATATCTAATCCACTACTATCTGGCTCTACCCATAGACATACTGAATTAGAATCTGTATTTTAACAAGATCTCCAGGTGATTTGTAAACATATTACAGTTTGTGAAGGTCTACCCTAAAAGGTGGCTTCTCTAGTGGCTCAGTGGTAAAGAATTCACCTGCCAATGCAGAAGACATGAGTTTGATCCCTGGGTTGGGAAGATTCACTGGAGAAGGAAATGGCAACCCACTCCAGTATTCTTGCCTGGGAAATCTCATGGACAGAGGAGCCTGGCGGGCTACAGTCCATGGGGTTGCAGAGTCAGACATGATTGAGTGACTATACAACAATGCTAAAAGAGACATCTAGTGTTTTCCCTCAATACCATACCTAACACTATCACCATCTTTTATTTATTGAGTATTATCATATGCCAGAAACTGTGCCATGCACTTCATATGCATTATCCTATTAAAAACTCACAATTATTCTATTTGGTAGATACGACTTTATTTCAATTTTAAGTAACAAAATCCAATAGCTGGTAAGTGGTAGATCTGAGTCTCAAATACAGTTTTCTTTTGGTCCCCAAATATTTACTCTTCACATTCTACTGTGAATACATTCTACTGCCTTTCATTCTGAGTGAGACGTTATGCAGTCATGGATTCTTTTAAGTAGAAATACTTTCCTGTTGGTGGCTTCCCAAGTGGTGCTGGTGGTAAAGAACCAGCCTGCCAGTACAGCAGATATAAGAGTTGCAGGTTTGATCTCTGGGTCAGGAAGATCCCCTGGAGGAGAGTGTGGCAACCCACTCCATTATTCTTACCTGGAGAATCCCATGGACAGAAGGGCCATCCTATTGACAAAAGTTGCACCTGAAAATAAAGTTCTTTCTGCCATACAGAAGTCTGACTCACTTCCATTAAAGCATAACTTACTTTTTTAAATCTTTTTTTTTTTTTTAGTTTTTTCCACCCATAAACTCTTTATAATTAGCCTCCTTAAACACCCATCATTTGTTATTTCTCCCCAGAGAGAAGAGGAAACACTAAAGAATTTAGAAATGATCATGATTTAGTCTTGTTGAACTCAGCTTTCAGTTTTTCCATTTATTCATGACATTCACACACATAGAAAAAGTGTAGGTTAAAGAAAATCCAAGATTTCAACCAGTGCCACTTTCTGTAACTGAATATAAGGCAGTGTTGATGAATTTAAAGCTCTATGCAGAAAATTCTTCAAAGTCAAAATACCTATTTCTAGGGGGACTTCCCTGCATTCCAGTGGTTAAGACTCTGCTCTTCCAGGGCAAGGGGTGAAGTTTCTATTCTTGGTAAGGTAACTAAGAACCCACAGGCTGCACAGTGCAGCTAAAAAAAAAAATTATTTAAACACATGTTTCTATTAAAATATTTTATTTCTGAATCTTAAGTAAATGCTGCAGAGATACTTGAGGAAGAGGGAATATGGAGTAGTGATGAAGAGCATTGGTCCTGGAGTTCAACTGAGAGGGTTCTCATTCTCTGTGCCACCATCTATTGGCTTTGTGGTCTTGGCCAACTTATTTCTCTTTTATCACTGGTTTCTTCTCTAGAGCATAGAGATAACACCCTCACCTCTTTGGGCACCATGAAGATTAAATAAGATAGTAAACATGAGAAATACAGTTCTCAGCAAAAAGCAAACCTAGCTTTTAATAAATAGTAACAACCAGTAAAATTGTTTACTTGTAGAAGTGTACACTTTTCCTAAAAAAATATTGGGTTTCTCTTCTGCTTTCCTTTCTCTTGCTCCAAAAGAACACTTTCCTTTTTCCTTTAATCATCTCAGTAGGTAAAGGTATTGAGGGAAGCAAGATGTTTTTGAGGGGGCAATTGATTTCAGGCCTTGCTTTTGAAGTCTCCTCTTTCTCTTTCAATTAGCCAAGTCAGCTCTCTTTGACCCAAGAGTAGCCAATATGCATAAAGTCATGAATGCCAATCCAACCTTTATTGGATCTTAGACTGATTATTGCAATGCTAGCTTAATTGTATTGTACACTGCTATGATCAAAGGTGCAACCAAAGGAGAGTTGTTTCATAGTAACATGTGAAACTCGGTCTTGGCCCATGTGCTCTCATAAACCCCAGGTTTCATTCTTAGTTATTTATTTTTATGTCCATCACATCTAAGTTATTTATTAATTAAATCTATGCCTTTTTTTTAGGACACTAAACTATGTGTACTGATAACCTTGAGTGGATAAAGCAATATTTTTAAATATAGAAAATAACATGAAACCTTGTTATTACAGCAGTTGAAGTTTTTCACTTAAAGAAACCATGAATTTTATATAATGGTTTAATGGGCAAGTTTATAATGTTAGTAGACACTTAAACTTGTTTCAACAGGCAAACATTTTATAACCCAGAGAGTGGCTGTTGACCTCATCCAAGGTCTCATGACTCTGTTCTGGTTCACACCAATCTTGATATTGGAAGTCATTCAATACCTGCCTAGACATCCCAGTATTTGTTTTGTGTTTCTTCTGAAGATTGGCGGTATAACCTGCTGAGTTTAAAAGTCTATCTTTAGATAAGCAGGTTGATCAGAAGTGAGGTTATCTCAGTTGAGCATGCTTGCTAGACAAAGACTCACTTGAATTAATGGAAGTCCTCAGAGTGGTCTAATTTTATTAATTTTACTCTAAATATGTAACTATGTGTTTTGTTATCCCTTTGTTATAAAAAAAAAAAAAAAAACTTAGATGGTTAAGAAGTTTTGTCATCTTCACTGAAACTTTGTTTGCATTTTTTTAGGCATATACCAAATCAATGTAATGTAATTAACATCATTTCAATTGCAGTGTTCTAGAATATGGCCATTAATTCCATCTCTGGAATAACTGCACTCTCAATCTACTTTGTTGGTTTTTAAAAGGGTCAGTATACAGTTTTGTGCATTCTTTGTTGATGTCCTTTGTGCATCCTAACAGTGAAGGGCTGAAAACCTTCCAGTTAGTCTCAAGACTAGCCAAATTCATAATCTTTTTCCAGACATTGTCTCCAACAACTGACCCAGTTGCTCTAGATTTTCAAAGTCTCTCTCAGTCATCTCACAAATGAGCTTCTGGTCATTAATATTAACATTCACCAAATCCACGCTTCCTTCAACTCCCTTCTATATACGGCTGCTGCTTCTGCTGCTAAGTCGCTCCAGTCGTGTCCGACTCTGTGCGACCCCATAGACGGCAGCCCACCAGGCTCTCCTGTCCCTGGGATTCTCCAGGCAAGAACACTGGAGTGGGTTGCCATTTCCTTTTCCAATGCAGGAAAGTAAAAAGTGAAAGTGAAGTCGCTCAGTCGTGTCTGACTCTTAGCGACCCCATGGACCGCAGCCCACCAGTCTCCTCCATCCATGGGATTTTCCAGACAAGAGCACTGGAGTGGGGTGCCATTGCCTTCTCCTCCATATATGGCAGTATCCCGCAATTCAAAAGCTTCAGATCCCATTGCCCTTAATAGTAATACCTAACGCCTTTCCCACACTGACTGAATCTGGAGCAGTGCTAAATGTTCACATGCCTTTGGTTATTTGCCCCTCTCAGCATTCAAATGAGGTAATATGTTGATATGCCATATACCATATACCATATATACCAAAAATGTTGATATACCCGCATTACCAATCACTCTCAGAGAGAAACCTAGTAAACTACTTAAGGCCACACAACTACTCAATGTTAGCACCAGGTCTTGAGCTTATTTTTGCCAGATTTATATCTCCCATACCAGTAGCCCCTATGTTTTTATTACCTGTAGAATTGACATCAAGCCTCTTAATCTGGCACCGTGTTCTCTATGCTAGGACTCAATACTGTCTTCACAGCTGTATCTCCTACAATACGATTGCAATGCAAAGCTGTGCAGTCCATGGTCTGTGAACATGCCCTATATTTTAGTACTTCAGCATTTCACTTATGCTATCCCCTCACTTCTAAAGTAATTTTTCATTTTTATGCATGCTCAAGCATCCTTATCTTTTGGATGCTGTTGTCTGTGATTTCTAAATCAAGTTTCTCCTCTTCCACATTCTAATAGTGCTGTCTTTTCTTGCCACATTCAGGGTTTGATTTACTAGTGGATTTGTCCTGCAAGCTTCTTGAGGCACACTTCTCAATATATACCTCTTGGAATTAAATGCATACCTACAATTGACCCTTGAACAATGGAGGATTTAGGGGTGTTGACTCTCCTCACAGTCAAAAATCTGAGTATCCTTAGAGGAAAACATAGGCAGAACACTCGATGACATAAATGAAAGCAAGGTCCTCTATGACACACCTCCTAGAGTAACAGAAATAAAAACAGAAGTAAACAAGTGGGACCTGATTAAACTTAAAAGCTTTTGCACAGCAAAAGAAACTATAAACAAGGTGAAAAGACAGCCCTCAGAATGGGAGAAAATAAGAGCAAATGAAACAACTGACAAAGGATTAATTTCCAAAATATACAAGCAGCTCATACAACTCAATGCCAGAAAAACAAACAACCCAAAAACTGGGGAAAAGATTTAAACAGACATTTCTCCAAAGAAGACATACAGATGGCTAACAAACACTTGAAAAGATACTCAACATCATGCATTATTGGAGAAACACAAATCAAAACTACAATGAGATATCCCCTTACACCAGTCAGAATGAACATCGTCAAAAAGTCTGCAAACAGTAAATGCTAGAGAGGGTGTGGAGAAAAAAGAATGCTCTTGCACTGTTGATGGGAATGTAAATTGATACAGCCACTATGGAAGATGGTATGAAGATTCCTTAAAAAACTAGGAATAAAACCACCATCTGACCCCACAATCCCACTCCTAGGCATAAACCCTGAGGAAACCAAAATTGAAAAAGACATAAGTATCCCATTGTTCATTGCACCACTATTTACAATAGCTAAAACATGGAAGCAACCTAGATGTCCATTGACAGATGAACAGATAAAGAAGTTGTGATACATATACAAATTGGAATATTACTCAGCCATAAAAAGGAATGCATTTGAGTCAGTTCGAATGGGGTGGATGAACCTAGAACCTAGAACCAGAGTGAGGTGAGTCAGAAAGAGAAAGATAAATATTGTATTCTAATGCATGTATATGGAATCTAGAAAGATGGTACTGAAGAAATTATTTACAGGGCAGCAGTGGAGAAACAGACATAGAGAACAGACTTATGGACATGGGGAGAGGGGAGGAGAGGGTGAGATGTATGGAGAGAGTAACAGGGAAACTTACATCACCATGTGTAAAATAAGTAGCCAACAGGGTGAGGGGGGTGGAAATCTGAGTATCACTTTACAGTGGATGCTCCATATCTGCAGTTCTGCCTTTCAAGTTCTGTCAACCGCAGGTCATGCAGTAGGTATTTATTGAAAATTTTCCACTTGTAAGTGGACCCACACAGTTCAAACCCATGTTTTCAGGGTCAACTATATTCTCTTCCACCTTTAATTTCCCCCCTTAAAATAGAAAAATACAATTAAAAGTTAGGAAGTAAAATTTTTAAGATGTTATTCACCTTGCTTGTTTAAATTAGAAAATAGGAATTAAATCTGTTTTTTTTTTACCTTTGCTTTTGAGATCCTTGTTACATCAATATAAAGTAAAAATCAACATTTTATTGAGCTGTTACTACTGCTTTTTGGTTTTTTGTTTTACAGGCATGAAATATTCCTAAAACAATTGCTCTCTCCCAATGGAGTCATTTAGTTTACGTGTCCCCTCTCTTTAACCAGGAGTCTCAAAACACAGAACCTAAAGGACATATCTATGAAGTCTCCCAGATGGGGTACACAGTAACAGACCAGTACCATGGACACATTTTGTCCCTGGTAACTTTGTAGAAGCCACAAAAGGCTAGTTACTTTTGATTTATAATAGAGGGAAGGTCATTCTTATAATGAAAAAAAGATAAAAGAAGGAAAACAAGGTCTATATTTTCAGACCCCGAGATTCAATTTATCATAAAGATCAATGACAGTTTTATTCTCTAGAGAGATGCACTATCCTTTTGCTGTAAAAATCATCACCCTTTTTCAGACCTTATGTTGTTGCTAAAGAGTTGTGAGCTGGAGATCTAATAAGATGCTTTAACAATAGGAAAATACTACATTTGAGCTATTCTTTACAAAAATACAATACTATTTTGTATAAGGTGCTTCTCGTCCAAACAAAAGATACATGAATCTACTACTTGAATTGTGGGGACTAGTGAGATGTGACCTCATTAGATTGTTAATGGAACTATAAGGCTGGGTATTTTCTGAGAAATGCTAGATGATGAGAAGTCAAGAGGTATGGTTAAAAATAATTGGAGGTCAGCACAAAGGAAAAAAAAAAGTAGTTGCAAAGTAGAACAGAAATTCTTATTGACCTCAAAATACTATAGAACAAAAAGAAGAAAGAGAAAACAATTGAGATTTCAAAGGGGAAATGTGCCACCTCCACTAAACTATCCAGGGTGCCTTTGTTGAGAGTCTACCATCTACTCAACTTTGTGCCAAGTGCCAAGGGAAGTAATACATCACAGAAAAGAAGCATCAGCCATTGTCTCTGAATTTAACACTTCGAAGTCTAATTGTAAAATCAGGCATACAGTCATTTTGTCATGTATGCATTTCCCAAAAGTTTATCCAGTGCCTATGTACTGCCTAACTAGAACTAGAATGACTGCTGGGGAACTAGAAAAATACAGCCCCTGACCTCACACAGCTTTCAGTTTAAAGAGATGGACATGCACTATAAATACCTTCTCAAGTAAAAAACATAACCAGAGTTTCCCTTTCCAATAGCTTGAGATGGCTCACACTGACATCCCCCACATGATCAAATGAGCAGGAGTCCATTCTTTTCCTTTGACTTTTTCCCCTAAGGGTCATTTCAAAAAATATAAATGTGGTTTATTCTTGTTCAAACATCAGTTTTACTGCTCTATGCTCTTAACCAACTAAATCAGAAATGAGACACAACCCCCTTTTTGGACATTTTTTCCAACTTTATTGAGGTGTAATTAACAAAAATCATATATATATAAGGTTTATAATGTGATGTTTTGGTATTACATTGTGAAATGATCACCACAATCAAACTAATTAACATATCCATCATGTCACAGAAGGTTATCTATTTTTGTGTGTGGTGAGCACGTTTAAGATTTACCCTCTTAGCACATTTCAAGAATACAGTATGGTGTAATTAACTCAGTCACCACACTATACATTAGATCTCTAGACTTGTCTATCCTGCATAACTGAAGCTTTGTATTCTTTGATCAATATCTCCCCTAGCTCCTGGAAACCACCATTCTACTCTCTACAATTATGAGTTTGAGTTAGACTCTTTTAGATGCCACATATAAGTGAGATCATGCAGCACTTATCTTTCTTGCCTTGCTTACTTCACTTAGCATAAAGTTCTCCAAGCTCATCCATGTTGTCACAAATGACATGATTTACTTCTTTTTTAAGGTAGAATAATATTCCATTATCTATGTATCACATTTTCTTTATACATTCATTTATGGACTGACATTGGGTTGTTTCCATATTTTGGCTCTTGTGGATAACACTGCAGTGAATGTGGAAGTTCTGATGTCTCTTTGAGATACCACTTCATTTTCTTTGGATATATATCTAGAAATGAGATTTCTGGATGACATGACAGTTCTATTTTTTTTAATTTTGGATGAATCTCTATACTGGTTTTCATAAAACTTATACCAGTTTACATTCCCAACAGTATACAAGGGTCTTCTTTCCATCATGTCCTCACTGACAATTCTTGTCATTGATCTTTTTGATAATAGTCATTCTAATAGGTGTCAGGAGATATCTAATTGTTGCTTTGACTTGGATTTCCCTGATGACTGGTAATATTCAGCATATTTTCATATACCTGTTGGTCCCTTGTATATCTTCTTTTGAGAAATGTTTTTTCAAGTCATTTGCCCATTTTAAAACTGGGTTATTTGTTTTCTTGCTATTGAGTTATTTGTTTTCCTTATAGATTTCAGACATTAATCCTTTATCAGATTATGCTTTGAAATTACTTCTTCTCATTCCAAAGGTTTCCTCTTTACTCTGAAGCTTTGTGATGTGATGTAATTCCATTTGCCTGTTTTTTTCTTATGTTGCCTGTGCTTTTAGTACCAAAAAGTACTATATCCCAAAAAATCGTTGCCCAGACCAATGTCACGAAGTTTTTCTCTATGTTTTCTTCTAGTGGTTTTACAACTTAGTTCTTATACTTAAGTCCTTAATGTATTTGGAATCGATTTTTGTATATGGTATGAGATAAGGTTTCAATTTTATTCTTCAGCATGCAGATATCTAGTTTTCCCAGTACCCTTTAATGAAGAAACTGTTCTCTCCCCATTGTATGCCCTTAGCACCTTTATAGATGTTATTTGACTATAAATGAATGGATTTGTTTTTGGGTTCTCTCTACTGTTCCATTGTCTATATATGTGTTTTTATTCCAGTACCATATTGTCATTACTACTGTCGTTTGTAGTGTATTTTGAAACCAGGTGATGTGATGCCTCCAACTTTATTCTTCTTTCTCAAGATTGCTTTAGATACTTAGAAGTTTTGTGATTTGTTATGAACTATAGAATTGTTTTGTTTTTTCTATCTCTGTGAAAACCGTCACTGGAATTTTGATAGGGATTGCAATGAATCTGTTGATCACTTTTGGTAGTATGGCCATCTTAACAATAGTAACTCTTTCAATTCATGAATACAGTGTTTGTTTCCTATCTCAAAGGAAAAGCTTTTAGCTTTTAACACTGAGTGTGATGCTCAATGTGAATTTCATTCTGTTGAGGTATGGTCCTTCTGTACCTCACTTGTTAGGAGTTTTCTTTTGTATTATTATTATGAAATTATATTTCATGTATTGTTATGAAAGGATATTGAATTCAGAAAAAATGCTCTTTCTGAATCTATTGAGATGATCATATGATTTTTATCTTCCATTTTGTTAATGTGATTTATTACATTTATTAACTTGTGTATGATGAAACATCTTTAAATCTCAGGGATAAATCTCAATTGATCATGGTGTATACTCCTTTTAATGTAATGTTAAATCTCATCTGCTAGTATTTTGTTGAGAATTTTGCATGTATATTCATCAGAGATATTAGTCTGATTTTTTGGTAGTATCCTTACCTGGCTTTGGTAAAATGGATTTGGAAGTATTTCCTCCTCTTCATTTTCTTGGAAGAATTTGCGATGGATTGACATTAATTCTCTGAGTGTTTGGTAGTATTCACTAGTGCTCAACTAAAGAAATCAAGGTCTTTTTTAGTGATGGAAGAAAGGGGGCTATGTTGAACTTGTTGAGAAATCCTTTTCAGTTTCCAATGTGTTGCATAAACATAGCCACAGCAAGTCTTGCATCTATGCTACCAAGAACATATAGAACAGAAAAAAACCACAGTACCATGCACTTCACAGAGTACAGTGTTGGAAAGTCAAGCACAAGATAATGGCAATTTGACCATTACTGTTAAATGATCATTAAAGGGTAATTTCATCTTACCTAATGTCTTAATGTTATAACATCCAAGGGAGATGCAGCTCTATCATATTTATGGTATTATGCTAAATCTAAGCTTTGAACATTTGTACTTATTGACACATACCTTCTTATCCTCATCTTAATTAAATTTGAAACACACATAGCATAGCTGTATAACCTTGAACCAGTCACATAAATTCTGTTTCATCATCTGTAAAACCAGTGGGTGGGACTTTTAATCACTAGTGCACCTTCCAGTAGTATCATTCTCATTCTAAATACATTAAATCCCATTCTGTATGCAGAATAATCTAACTGGGAGATGACTTGGTTAAAGCTTTATTATGAAAATCAGACCTAGAAAGTCATTTTGTGACATGGACAATAGTCAGGCAGAATTGGACATAGGAGCTTGCTGAGTGAATTATTAAGATTAGTACTAATGAGATTCTATTTTTATGAGTTGTCCCTTGACAGCAATTCTTAAATAAAAAGATAGGACTAACATCACAGGCAAAATTCGCTGCATATATTGGCAAATAGAGCAATACCTTTATTAAATTACCCTTGAGTCAAAAGCCTGTTGTCTGTGAGATTAGCCCTTATAATCATTTTTCATGAAAAAAGACAAAAAAGAAAAGAAAAGAAAACAACAGTTGATGGCCAAGGGTCTAATTTGAGAACGTTAGAAAAATAACCATTTTCAACATTTTTATATATTTGAAGAATTTGTTGTGTGTATTTGAAATTCTGTTTACAATGAATACAAGAGAAATACAAAAAAAGTATGAATCCTGATTAGTTTCTGCAAGCACTCAAAATTTAACCCTGCCAGGCCCATAGTGTAGTGATAAACCCATGCTTCAGTCACATATAATGCTATGCATTTTCTATCTACTCTAGCATAATTGCTGAAATTTGTGTAAGAAAAATTTCTCTGGGACATTCTTAATATGTAAACTACTAGAGATATTTCAAATTATATACCTATTATGAAAATTTAGGTTTTAATCCAGAGATCAGCATTGCCTATATTCTGAACAGAAGACTGTTGGTCCACAGGGGGAAGATGTCTCTCACAGTTAATTCTTTGCAAGAAATATATTTACTGTACTTTGTTTTGCTCTCATAAATCATACTTAGCCATTTTTTTTAATATTCCTCATGCCCTTTGTTTATATAGACAGTTATCTAAGAAAATAGTGAAACTCAGAATTTTGTCAAAATTAATTGAGGACAACAGGAGCAAAAATTAAAATCCAGGTTATTTTAGAGTCCAGGTTATTCGCATTAAAACCATAATTTTATTTATTGCTGTATTTATTTTTGGCTGTGCGTGGCCTTCATTGTGCATAGGCTTTTTCCTGGTTGTGGCAAGCGGCAGCTATTCTCTAGTTGTGGTGGGCAGGCTTCTCTTTGCAGTGGCTTTTCTTGTTGTGGAGCAAAGGCTCTGGGGCGTGTGGGCTTAAGTACTTGCAGCGCGTGGGCTCACTAATTGTGGCTCGGGGTCTCTAGAGCACAAGCTCAAGCGTTGTGCATATGGACTTACTTGCTCCACAGCATGTGGGATCTTCCCAGATCAGGGATCCAACCCATGTCTCCTGCATTGACAGGTGTATTCTTTTACCACTCAGTCACCAGGGGAGCCCCAGGCTATGGACATTTAATCAGATAATGTTTAATATCTCAACCAGTGAATCTTTAGTTCAAAGAATTTAGCATTACTTCATGACCCTTCCCCATGAAGGCACTCATTTACATGTTTTATGCTCATAGCCTCAGAAAAATGATAACTGAGAACAACACCAAACAATCCATTTTTGGCTTTTGATTTTTAAGCTTAATTGTTGTTCTGGAAAACGGTGATTGCTTCAGGAGAGAAAGCTTCCCGACTGCCTCTATCCCTCTCCCTAACTTCCATCACAATAATAATACCCTGCGTTGCTGAAAGGAAGGAGAACTAGAGGAGAAAAAAAGAACTTAGACATGAGTGGACAGAAAGAGCCCTGAACCCTTAGATTTAGGCTCAAGGTGGTGTGTGCATGTAGAGTCTCTCAGTCGTGTCCAACTCTTAGCGACCCTATGGACTGCAGCCCACCAGGTTCTTCTGTCCATGGGATTTTTCAGGCAAAAAACTAGTGTGGGTTGCTGTTTTCCTTCTCCAGGGGATCTTTGCAAGCCAGGGATCGAACCCTTGTCTCCTATGTCTCCTGCATTGCAGGTGGATTCTTTACCTGCTGACCCAAACTGGAAAACCTAGAACAGGTTGAGGGAGATCTGTCCCCCGAATAGCAGATTTTCCCTGTGACCCCACCTATTGTTGTTTAGTCACTCAGTCATGCCCAACTCTTTGCAACTCCATAGACTGTAGCCCACCAGGCATCTCTGCCCATGGGATTTCCCAAGCAAGAATACTGGAGTGGCTTGCCATTTCTTTCTCCACCCCACAAACCAGATTTATTTCATCTTTTCTTTAGTCATAGAACTTGCAAGATTTAATTGCCACCTGGACTCCCAAGCAAAAGGCTATTTTTCTTGGCCTTCTGTGCAGCTAAGTTTGATCATGTAACCAAGTATACCCTTGTTTCCTTCTTCCTCTTGACTATAATGAAAAAGAATAGTGAAAACTGGCCCACAGGTTGAAGTAGAGCAATGAGGTGAAAGAAATCTGGATAATGACACATTTAAAGCATTGTATCAGCACAGGACCACTTTCCCAAATTTTTCTATAAGGAAGAAATACACTTCTATTTTACTTAAGTGACATTATTTGCTGTCTCAAAATAAAAGAGCTCAATTACTATCCTAATATACTGAATAAAGCCCCCAGAATGACCAGATGTTGATTTCTCCACCCAGCATGGTGGGGAGTATAGCAGAACTTTCTGCAAGATGTGTGTAGGCAGATGAGACTGTGGCCTCCTCCGAGAGTTCCCGTGGCTACACAGAGCTTGGGAAACACAGGAAGCAGGGCGGCAGGTCCCTACCATTCCGCATAGTGCAGGAATGGGAGATGATTTACCATGTGCCTGCACGTGACAGAGAACAGCAGGATCTGAAAACGTTGACAGCTGGAATGAAGGGTGAATTGCAATAGCCGCATGGACTGGTGACCACATCCAGACTGAAATGAGAACTTATCAGCAAATGCCAATGTTAATAAACGGTGTTGACCCAAATAAGCTTGTGTTCACCCCCACTCTAAGCTAATATGCCCTGATATTAGATAAACCCACTAGATTATAGACACAAATGTAGAGAGAAAGGGAAGAAAAGGCAGATCCCTGAATTCACTGAACTGAATTTTTTAGCTCTTAGAAAATCAGAATCTTATAATAGACATTAAGTTCCAAAAACTAAAAATATTCCCAATTCTTGCATTTCTTGGTTTGTGGTCTGTGACTTATACTTGCTGCCCAAAATAATTGGTGGATGGTGGAGGATGGTAGAATTAAAAATGTTTAAGCGCCAACTAGTTGCTGAGTTATTCACTGCAGTCATCTATCCACCATTCTGTCTTCAGCCTACATAATGTCTGGCACATAGTGAGCACTCAAATATGTGTAAATATTTCTTGACTTACTCTAGTTCATTGACAGTGTTCCATGAGTAAGTGTATCATTGGTAATTTTTTAAACTATCCCCTCCTGTTTTAAGAAATTAGTAGGAGAAACTACTTAAAATTCCTACACACATCCCCTAATATACTAACACAATGACTTGAATATATGCATTTCTTATTAGAATCTGTTTTGTAATATTCTATTAAATTTGGTGCCAGAATTGGGTTACAATCTTCTTTTCAAAGCTATTTGAGTGGTATTTTGCAGTTGACAAATTGTCATGTAAGTTTTAGATATACAGCATTATAGTTTGTCATCTGTACACAGTGGCAAGTAATCACTACCCATATGTTCTAGCTGCCATTCATCACCATGTGATAGACTCCTTTCACCCATTTCCCCCACCCCCAAATACCATTGCCTCTGGTAAGCACTGTTCTCTGTCTCTGAGGGTGTTTTGTTTAATTTTGATCATTTGTTGTCTTTTTGTTAATGAAATCATACAGTATTAGTCTTTCTCCATATGACTTATTTCACTTAGCATAGGTTCACTCATGTGGTTGCAAATGGCAGGATTTCATTCTTTTTTAAGGCTGAGTAGAATTCCTGTGTGTTTGGAGGGGGTGTGGGTGTGGGTGTACGCACACGCATGCATGCACACTCATGTCTTGAAATCTTAGATGGCAGGAGCTGTGTCTGAGAAATTCCAAATTCTTAATGGCTATTTCAATGAAGGAGAAGGGGGAAGTGGAGGAGAAACTGAAAAGTTGTGCACACACTAATGAAGATTTCAGGACTCATAAAATCCCTCGAAGGAATCTAGGAATAAAACCCGTTTTCCTAAAAACCATCATTAAAAATTAGAGCCCTGATATTGTAAGTGAGATGCTTTCAAACCTGAAGCCCCCTTGAGGTGATCAACTATTTTTCCTTCCACCTCTAGAAGATATCACCAGTAAGGAAAGAGTGACCAGCAGACTTAACTACTTCTATAACTGTATGTTTTAACAATTATTTAGAACCTTGACATATACTTTAGATTAATTTCATTGATTTTTCACAAAGATTTACAGTTTATAGATTTTTTTAAAGAAACTTTTTCCACTCCCATTGCCCATCCTCAATATTAGCCTGAAAATCTTTTCAGAAAAGAGATATCAGTTGAGATAAGCAGGGAAGAAAATTGCTTTGCCCTCAGCCCCTTATACTGTTTTTCTCTAGGAATAGAAACAGATAATGCCTCTTGACTAAGAGCTGATGGTTGGGTGTAAAATTCTTAAATTAGAAAATCTTATTCAGTTAATTAACAGATTTTTTTTTAAACTAACAGAATTTGAGGGAATTCAAGCTTGCCAAGAGATAGAGAATTTATGAATGTTCAAGGGAATAAAAGTATACTTTGGGGAAAAATGTTACTGATCATCACATCCTAGACACTAACTGTCCATGGAAGGATTGCAGTGAGTTCAATTCTACTGAGGACTCTAGAAGAAATACCCAACTAAACAATCCATAATAGAAGAAAGAATCTGGACTTTAAAAAAGCTAACACATTGTACAATACTCCCTTAAAATTGCTAAACCAGAATGTAGATCTGTATCAGAAGATTTTAAAGCCCAGTTCAGAGCTGAGTTAAGGGTCATAACTACTGCACTTCAGGAAGACAAAACAGAAAGTTATCATGGAATTCCAGATTTTGTAAGAAATTGTTTACTATTCTGAACTACTGTATCTGAACAAACCCACTCACTAAATTGTAAGCTCCCAAATTAGGGGAAATGTTTGAAAACAGCAGGAGGAGAAAGATCAGGAGAATATTTAAATACTCCAAATATACACAGTTTGAAAATTGACCTTAAAATGGGAAGAAAAAAAGACACTATGTAAACTCTGAAAGCCTTTCTCTTAAGAGTAGATTGGTCAAATATTCCAAATTGTAAACAAATTAAAGATGAATAAATAGGAGACTTTAAAAATAGACTTTGGGTTATAAGATTCAGGGGTAAAAGAAGTCAAAGAAGTTGTGTTTTCTTTTGCTATGGATTGAATATGGGGGCCTGATATGGGGACATGGTCAAAAAATAACTAGAGTGGAAATTACCAATTTAGAAGATCTCCAAGATGTGGCTAAATATTTTTAAAATATCCAAAAAAGTAAACAAGCTAGAAATAAAAACAAACATTTGACTCTACAGATAAAATAACTGGCCCCCAAATAAAAATATGACCACAGGGTTCCATGTTCTTTAAGAATCAAAAATCTATAAATAAGGGTACTTGTAGATAATTGCAAACAAGAGGGTCGTTGGAAGAGTCAACATCACTTATTGGCTGAAAAACAAAAGGACAGCTGTCCAAAATCTGTTCAGTGATGCTGCCCCAAGAGAAACATTAGAACACAGTTCCTCCAGTCCTTTCTTTAAACTCTTGAGGTGAATTATTTACAAATAAAAATCAACAGCAGTACACTTTACTTGTTGATACAATGCAACTCTGTACACCTTCAATTCCACTGCCACAGCAGCTTAGGTCATTCAGAGCACTGACACCCTTGAAACAATGGTAAAAATCCTAAACCCCTTCCAGTGTCCCACCTTCAGATTGTCACTTTGGGATTACCTTTAGAAACACACTCCTTTCTCTTCTAGGACACAGCCTCTGCAGATTTTATAGGTAAGAATATACTTAGCAAAATGAACTTCCTTTATACGACACAAAGATTATTTTTACTAGTTTCAGGAAATTCTACACACAGTGAGATTATAACTGATATGGATAGTAATAGAGCTACATTGTATATAATTCCAAAAATACCCAGGGTGTTAGCGATGGGTCCAGAAACATGGGCAAAAGACTTTACGATTTGGCAGAAGTTACTTGAGGATGACCTGTCAGATTGCAGACTGGTTTTCCTAAAACTTTGCCTGACTTTCCTCACTGCCCTTCTATTGATAGCTGAAGCCATGAAAGTTAAGCCAGTTCTGTATTTGGGGCATTCCAACTTGCCTATCAACTGACGAAAAACACGGTCTGGTGGGATATGTTAGTTGTGAATTAAGCAAGACCTTGCCCTGAACCCCCAAAACCTCACTGTCTTCATCACTCTCAGTATGCTGAAAGAGTGGAAAAAACTAGTGAGAAATAAAAACTTACATTACCCAAATAATCAAATACCCTGAGGACCCACAGTCTTAGATTCTCCCCAGGCTCTTATGTTCTTGTATTCTTCCCCTTCAGGATATCACAGATTCTCTCCTCATGATCCAGTCACTACTGGACATCTGTTTTAAGGCATAATCGCACCAGCTACCTGATTCAAATCTTACAAGTCAATGAGGCTAAATATAAAAAGCAACAAATCCAATATATTCTGTCCTATCATTAACAGGTACCAATCACCTAATCTGTATTTTATGACCTAAAAGTAAGTGACCTGGTGTACTGGAAAACATCAGAATACAAAAGGTGTGCATTTATTATCTCATTCAAATAGTATAGTAATGTTTTGAAATAGGTGTTATTAATACCATTACCTCCATTTCACAAAAAATAAAACTCTTGGTTAATTTATTTGCCCAAGGTCAGATGTCTAGTAAGTGGTAGATCTAAGATTTGAAACCGGCTTGTCCAAGGAATTTAACCACTTGCAAAAACAATGTATGCAAAGAACTTTTTAATTACTTGATATCAGATTTTGTCAATACTGAGTAACACAAAAAATGAAATAACATTTGGTGTTTTACTCCATAGAATTTTGGCCTGATTTATTTACCAAAACTGTCTAGTGATGTCTTCCTTACTTTTCTCTCCTTCATGGATTTTGTTACATTGATTCCTTAGGAATTGTTACTCAGAGTGTTTGTTTTTTATGTGTGGAAGGAACAGGCCAGAGTCTTAAAGATAATGATTAAATACACAGTCTGGATGTCATAGGAAGACCTTACCAAAAACAATGTTGGTTTTTTAGAGTAGAGTGATTAGTAAGAAGACAATGAACAGGTTTTCAGAGTCCCAGCCAGTTCCTTCATTGTGTGGTAGTAATTATCATGAAAAATGACCTGACTTCTTGAGTATTCACAATGGTGGGGTAAAATCTCCTCCTCTAGAACTTTCTTCCAGCTCTTCAGATATGTGATGCTGGCAGAAACGAAGCTGGCAAATTAATGCACAGAGCATCATCTCACATATGTAGCTGTGCCCAGATTATGCATATGTATATCATTTGCTCATTAGCATTTACTGAAAGGAAAAGAGCATAAAATAATAGAGGCACATTGGCAATCTGTAGAGAAATAGAAATAATGAGGACCTCATCGCTTTTAAATTCCTCTAGAAATATTTTTAGAAGGCAATTTCTGTTGATCTTTATTTTCACTGGTGTATGTTAAATAGCTCTCCTGGATTTGTTTTTGTTTGGCAATAGACATGACATGCATTTTCCTAAAGCCTAGGAAATTAGATGCAGGCCCCACGTGTTTTCTCATTCTGAAACTCATGTTATAAGCACTTGATTTATTGGTCTTTTAAAAGTCCAGAACACCCACAGATCTGCCAACTGACTTTTATTTATTATCAGTTTTCTCTAGTGTAGAATGAAGTAACTCCATCCGTTATTCCTCACCATTACCATATTCACGATCATCTACCTATATTCTTTTTCATTATGTGAAGTATTAATGTTCCTTTCAAATCCCTCTCTGCCCACTGCTTCTCTTCATTTTATTTCCCCATCTTTGCCTTTCATTTCCTATGCTAAATTTCTACTTACCTGGTGATTGCTTTCAAACCCTTTTGTATTAACCTTAGATTTTGAACTTTGTCATAAATGCTTTATAGACCATTTTCATTACCAAAAAAAAAGCATACTTGGGCTCCAAAACCCATTTGATATAGAATCCAACCATTTGATTTCAAAGTAGATATGTATAATAAAGGATACATTTTAAATAGACAGAATTCCACACCAAATACCTCAATTTTCTAGGATCAATTTTTTTCATTATTCATTAGGCCCTGACAGCTGAGTAAATTCTAACTGAATTCATCAAAGGAATATCCTTGAATGACAAATGCAAAGTGCATCCTTTGCAAGAAAGACCTTGTACCCCATTATGAATTTATGCAACCCATGAATAACCAAAATCATGTTCATCTAAAAGCCTTGTTAATCTGCAATGAATTATTTAAATATAACCACCAGCCATTTTGTAGATCTGAGGTGCCACATTGATTTCATAAATGAATGAGTGAAAGAATTGATAGAGCTAGGGAAAAATTTTTTAAATACAGACATCTAAGAAAAAGTATACTTCTAAAGCTATTTTCAAAACACACAAGCAATCAATATATCTTTGGACATCCTCAAATTATGGTCCCACTGTTTCTCCTACCCAGTTAAGTATAACTTCTGCTCATTATAAAGTTAATCACAGTGTTGTAGTATATTGTTTTTCTTCAATTCTGACACCAAAATTGCCCTTAAAAGTCCCTGTATTTTGAAGTGACTGAATTTATTTTTCAGTATTCTGATGAATCAAATAATTCAAAATATAATCATAGTAATTTTATTTAGGAAAACATTTTGCTGCAAGCCACAGAAAAACCCACTTTAGTAGCTTAAATACTTACTTTGGGGTAGCCGTTAGTTGGTGATTCAGGAGTGACATAGCACTTCAGTGGTATCGACAGGGATACAGGCTCTTCTGTTTTTCCACCTTTGATCTGTGGGCCTTCATCTTCACGTTGTTTTACCGCATGGCCACAGATGGCTGCGGTACTGCTAGGCTTCACATCTTTGTTCAGACAGGAAGGAAGAGTGCAAAGAAACTTAGGTTTCTTTCTTTTTTTTTCTTTCACTCCACATTTTGCCTTTATTTCAAGGAAGAAAATCCTCCCAGGAGTTCTGACCTTGTTAGCAAAAATTATATAACCTGGCCATTTCAAAACTTCAAAACAGAATATTTTGGCTTGCTTTTCTGTATATTGTGCAAACATAGGTGAATAGGAGTATGAATGACTTTGGGGCAAACGGTTTTATTTTTAGTTTGTTACCATTTCTGTAAAAAGAAGCCATGCAAATTACTCAAGACATTATTAGGAATAACAAAGGGATTTTTACAAAAAATAGCAGTTGAAGATCAGATAAACAGGCTAAGATTGGCGGCACATGGTTAGTTTTGAAGCTAGATTGAGTTGACTCTATTAGGAAAAGCAAGGAATACCATGCTGAGGAGATTTAACCATCCTGAGGAGATTAAACTTGATCCTATGGACCCCTGTTCTCTACTGGACTACATACAGATTAGAATCACTTGAGGGACTTGTCAAAAATATTAATGGCCAGTTAAATCAGAATTTCTAGAGGTAGGATTAAATATCTGTTTCTAAATTTTCCTTCAGGTGATTCTAAAGTGCAGTGAGGGTTCAGAGAAGTGCATCTGAACTTTATGGGAGGGCATTGGAGATTTCAGAGCAACGCATTAAAATAACATAGCATTCATGGATTTATTCACAACATAAATATGGAAGAAAATTACCTTGTCAAATAAATAACTTTTATAGAAGACTTGTTTAAATATGTCCTTAATGTTTGGAACTTGAACCCATGAAAATTTCTGGAACTTGAACATCTCTAGAGAAATTAGTTGCAAAAGTTTAACACTATATTTTTATTTGTTGCCTTACCAACATTAACCTTGAAGACCTTAAAAGCCCAAACTATGTACATGCCAAATTTTTTATACATATGTTAAAGAATTTCTATTTAAAACCTGGTTTGTTTTAAAACACTTTGTTTTGATTTGTGCAATACAATTGCAAGCTTGATAAATTATTAAACTTGCTGTCCAAAGAGTATTTTTTAATTGGTCAGGAGAAACTAACTTTTGTAGCAAACAATCCCAAATCTCAGGGGTTTAGGAAATAATTTATTTCTTTAAAACAAGGGAGAAGAAGGAGCACAGAAAAGAAGTGAGAAGTTTTAGGGAGTAGGTATGGACTTGACCCACTATCCAGAACTCAACTACATGACTGAGTGAAGAAATACAGTCATCTTCTTTGCCCAGAAAGAAATGTAAGCAAATTTTGGTAAACACATGCCATCATTTCTACCACCACTACTTAAACAATTGGAACTGAAATTTTAAATAAACTGGGAAAAGCCATGTAACTTTTCCCTAGAAAAAATGCACACTATCATATCTTTTATGTATAAAGATTTTATGGATCTAGCTTTACAAATTCTGGTCTACAGAGGGTTGACTATCTGGATTTGTTACTAGCAGTTTTCATAATAGTAACAGAAAGTAAATTATTATTTGACAGTTTCAATAATTATAAATTATTTATACTTTAGTCTACCCATAACTTCAACCATTCATCCTTTCTTATTTTGAAGTATGTTAGTTGCTCAGTTTGTGTCCAACTCTTTGAGACCCCATGGACTATAGGTAGCCCACCAGGCTCCCCTGTCCTTAGAATTCTCCAGGCAAAAATACTGGAGTAGGTTGCCATTTCCTTCACCGTGGATCTTCCCAGTCCAGTGATGGAACTATATTCTCCTGCATTGCAGGCAGATTCTTTATTTTCTGAGCCACCATGGAAGCCCATCACTTCTTGAAAGAGATACATGATAATCATTCTTTCATATGTCCACACTTCAATTATTTGAAGAATGTTTTATGACTTCATATGTCAGAGAGAACACAGCTACTTAAGGACTAGCTTTGGTCTGCAGACAGCTGTTATTTAGGCTGAATAGTCTAGTTGTTATTGTTTAATTTTGAGCTTGCATGCTTTCAGACTAAGCATCCTGTCCCAGTTTCCACCATACTGTAGGCTTTTCATTTGATTATCTGTCTGGCATTTAAAAACGTTTTAGTTTGCAACCCACTGCTGAACTCATGTGTTTTCTAGGAAAGTTAGGTGTGGTAAATAAGTTTTATCTTGTAAACCAGCTTGTATTCTGTTTGAGACTTTATGCCTAGAGAGCTGCCTTGTGAAAAGAAGTTCTTTCCCTTATGAACCCTCAGGTACAGCAAGAAAAAACCTTGTGATTGAACACTAATGTCTGCCATGAATGCAAAGGAGGGGAAGAGTTGCATGTATAAACCATCATTTGTCATACCTGTGCTTCTCATTTCTATTCCCTTCAACAATTTCATTCCTAGACCTGCCTTTTCTCTACTTCCCCAGGGTATCATTGAACCTTTACAAATGTTGTTCCAAGGACATGAAGTCTTTATGAAGTATAAGCATCTCATGCAAAAATATGGGACTATGACTTTTAGAAATTATTACTCTAATTCAACCTCAGTTGGAATCCATGTGAATCACTTAATTATCAAACATTGTTCTACAACATTCCTAGAGATTCTTCACATAAAGCATAGCATCTGCATTTCCTCCATTCCATTGTTTTGTATGATTAAAAAATATATTATTTATTAATTATTTTATATTTATATTATTGATATATATAATCACCAAATTTTATACTTATCCACATTAAATCTCCTCTTGTTTACCCAAGCCCATAACCACCCCATTAATAACTCATTGAATCCTCTTATGTTCATCTAAGTTATTTGCTATCTTTCCTACTCTTGCATCGTCTGTCAATATGATTATCAGTCATTATTATTTAAGGATTTTCAGCTGCAAACAGAAGTCTATAATCCATTTTGAGTTTTTTTAAAATAGGGTGTGAGGAAATGTTCTATCTTATTCTTTTACACGTAGCTGTCTAGTTTTACCAGCACCAATTGTTGAGGAGACTCTTTTATTCATTGTATATTCTTGCCTCCATTGATATAGATGAATTTACCATAGGTGCATGGGGATTTTTTCCTAGACTCTGTATTATATTCTGTTGATCTTTGTGTCTGTGTTTTATGCCAGTATCACACTGTAGTACCTTTGTAGTATAGTTGGAAGACAGAACGGGTGATACCTCTAGCTTAGTTCTTTTTCTTCAAGATAACTTTGGCAATTCAGAGCCTTTTGTGGTTCCATATAAATTTGAGGATTGCTTCTTGTAGTTCTGTGAGAAATGTCTTGAGTATTTTGATAGAGATTGCATTAAATCTATAGATTCTTTGGGGTGCTGTGGTCATTTTAACAATAGTAATTATTTCAAATCAAGAACATGGGATATTTTTCCATTTCTCTGTATCATCTTTAATTTCCTTCATCAGTGTTTTTAATTTTCAGACTGTAAGTCTTTTGCCTCCTTGGTTAAGTTTATTCCTAGGTATTTTATTATTTTTGATGGGATTTTTTTTCCATTTATTTTTATCAGTTGGAGGCTAATTACTTTACACCATTGCAGTGGTTTTTGTCATACATTTAAATGAATTAGCCATGGATTTACATGTATTCCCCATCCCGGTCCCCCCTCCCACCTCCCTCTCCATGATGGGATTTTTAATGGGAATAATTTTTGTACTTTATCTTTCTGATAGTGCATTTTTATTAGAAAAGCTACAAATGAAAGATATAAATATAAGACCTGAAATCACAAAACTCCTAGAAGAGAACATAGGCAGAACACTCTTTGACATAAATCACATTATTTTTTGGTTCTATTTAGACAGTGGAATATTACTCAGCCATTAAAAATAATGAAATTCTGCCCTTTGAAGCAATACAGGTAGACATAGAGAATATTATGCTTATGTAGTAAGTCAGAGAAAACAAAATACTGGGGCATCTAAAAAATATAACAAATGAATTTATATAGCAAAATGGAAACAGACTCACAGACATAGAAAGTAAACAAACAGTTAACAGTGAACAGAGGATAAGGCAGAAGGACAAGATAGAGGTATGGAATTAAAAGACACAAAGTACTATGTATGAAAAAGGCAACAAGAGTGTATTGTACAGCATATAAAACTATAGCCATTATTTGGTTATTTGTTTTAATGGAATCTGTATAAGTACTGGATCACTATGTTATACACCTGAAACTAATATAATACTTTAAATAAATTATACATCAATTAAAAAAACAAGTCTAAGTCAGACTTGTTTCATTAACACAGGAGACTTTGGCTCATATAACAGAAATGCAGAGGTAAGCCAGGCTCTGGAGCTGGATGTTTCAGTCATGTTATGTTATCAAGGACTCATGGCTTTTCCATTCTTTTCCATGGTTACATTCTTGACAGTAGTGTCATCTTCATCCCAAGGCTTAATGTCCCTCCTTATAACCATAGGATGCCTGCCAGAGCATGCTAGGCTTCATGCTATCACAGTCACATATCAGACAGGATACATCTTCTATTCCACTGGCAATCTTCCGGAAGCCCCCCCATAAAATGTCCCACTGGACCACACCAGCCCACCTTCTCCTCACATCAGAAACCACTGTGATTGGGTGTCTTAAGTCAGGACTTTGAATTAATCATTGGCAAAGAATACGGGCTGGCAAGGATTGATTTAACCAATCAAGTCCAACTCCTCAAAATGTGGTCAGAGTATAAGTCCCTAAGCCTTTCACAAAGTTGTTGGTATACAGTGAATATTAGGGAGACAACACCATTGACCATTATACTGGCCTCTTTAATCCTGATGCGAGTCATTGATGAGACACAAGACTTTTGTGTATGTTTTTCCTTCTCCCTGAAACATCTTTCCCTGAGGATGTTCTCCCCCACTCACCTTGCATTTTACCAAGATCAGTTTTAGTTACCTTTCAGCTCTCATCCAAGATGGCATTTTCCCCATAACGCTTTCCCTAAGATGCTATTACACTCTCTCTCTCTCTTTTAGGCACACCTTTATCACCATATAGAACCCCAATCCTGCCATAGTATTCGTAATATTTGCAGGGTGTATCACTCCCTACTTTAGTGCTCTCAGCTCCCTTGGGTTTCCCCCAAAATTGCAAGTATCTTGAATGCCCAGCCATGTCTAGCATTGTGACATCTACATAGTGACATCCCCAACGTGTAGCCCAAACACCTGCCACAGAGAACAGTATCATAAATAATATTGAATGAAAACATGTTGAATAAGAATTGCTTTTGAATTTTGTCCCCACCCCACCACCACTAGAATTCTTCTACATTGACTTTAATTCATTAATCAACTTTAAACATAATCATTGAAACAGATGTCAATCTACTTAACTGTCCTGTCACCTAATCCAAATTTTTGCAAAAAGTTATCCTAGAAGCCTAAGGCTGAACTTCCCCGGAAATAGTTTCTTATTTGCCCACATCTCAAATTTAGCAAATATCAGAAAATGAGATTCATTTCTGGGACTGGTTCTCAGTAAATCAATACAGGTTTTCTGAAATTACTGATGTGTTTCTTTTCTTCTGTTCCTATAGGTCTGCAATGTATCTGTTCATTAATAAAATAAATAGAGGGATTGAATGTGGTATCATGAATCTAAGTCAAATATTCCTAGCCTTTGGAGGAATGGAAGGTCAGATTAGCTCAGATAAATAGAAGCAACATTTTGTCATGTTGCTAACTGTGTCTGGATCATGGTTTGTCCTTTTCATTAGTGTTCCTTTCCAGGTATTGATTATCACCCCTCACTCCCCTCAGATTTTTGACATCCCAACTTTGGTTACACTGGGGGAAATCCAAAAGCATATGAGTAATGGATGTTTTTCTTTTGTTATAAAAGTCTTCTTGAATTTTTCTCAGAGAGACTAATTTCTTATGGTATAAATTGAAATTACATATTTCTGCAAGACAATACAGAAGGAAAGAAAAGAAACCAGGAAAAGCAATGTTTTACACGAAGCCAATAAAAAGGAGACAGATTAGCTCTAAATCAACTGCAGTGTGTCAGAGAAGTAAATTTAACTGCTCAAACTCACAGAGGGAGAATTCATCTTTGTCTCTGTGGTTTAAGGGAGATTTTGACAAGAAATTTAATAACATGAAAGAAGAAGGGTGATACTACACAGTGGTTTACTTCATGAAAGAAAAGAATGAAAAAGTCACTAGATATTAAGTCATTGTTCTCAATTCATTGTTTCTAATTCATTGCATCTATTCATAAAAACAATCTTCACTTGGTCTCCACGACTTTGGCATTTGGAACAGAAATAGGAGAGAAAGAGTTCCCCAGAGCTCTGCACTGAGCATTTGAGGTCATAAATGTGAAAGCAGGACATTAAAAATGCTACGCCATAAACACAAAGCATTCCTATATGTTGAAATTAAAAATAAATTAATTCCAGATTTTCTTATTGTGATATTGTAAAATTTTGGACAGGCTTGTCAAACATTTACCTTTCCTCAGGTACTCCCGTTATAGGGTCTTACAACATACACCTGCCACTTTGCCAGTCCTGTAGTCTCTACTGGAACAAAAACAGAGAGGAAATGGCCATCTACAAGCCAAGAGAGAAGACAGTATCACATCCTTCTCTCACAGCCTTCAAAAGGATCAAACTCTGTTAGTACCTTAATCTTGGGAAGATCCCCCAGAGAAGGAAATGGCAACCCACTCCAGTATCCTTGCCTGGGAAATCCCACAGACAGGAGTCTGGCAGGCTACAGTCCACGGGGTCGTAAAGAGCCGGACATGACTTAGTGACTAAACAACAACAATAATAGACTCCAGAACTGTGAGGTTTTAAATTTCTGTTGTTTAAGCCACTCAGTGGTACACTGTTAGAGAAGCCCTAGCAGACTCATCTAGCAGGTCAGGAAAATTGGTTTATTTCCCACATGTTCACCTTTGGTCTCCCTCTTTTACTAAGTCACTCCCCTTCATTGTAATCCCAATATTTTCTCCTTGCCACGAGGGTGGGCATCCTCTAGGAAACGGTTCAGAGTTACCAAAACCTTGCTCTAGTCCACCCGGAATCATGGCCAGTTAAATGCACTCTGATGATCACTTCTTGTGGCCATGCGAAGCCTGTCTTTACCCAATAAAATGGCTTTAATCCAGGTGAGAAGGACAATTAATTAAATGAATTTCACTGGTCCTTGTGCCTAGAAATATGCAAAAGTTTTGACATAATTTTTCATAATGTGATTAATTTATACTAGTATAGTGTCTAAATCTTTTAAAATTAGCTTCATGTGAAAGAATTAAAATTAAGAATTGAAGAATAGTTTGCCTTCTCCTGGAGTTGGCTGGGTTGATTTAGGTAGAAACCAGGTAGTAAACCTGTTCACTTCTTAGAATAGGAGAAAAATTGTATCTCCAGGGGCCTACCTTGAATAGAAGTAACAGATGAACCAACACTACGGATTCTGATCCTGCATTAAAATTCCATTTTGTGTACACCAAATGGACTAAGGATTCAGTAGCCCTGAATTGGTGATTTTTCAGCTGTTCAGATTTGACACAAATGTGCAGGGACCTACCACCCCAGCAAAGAAGCAGTTTCCCAGTAGAAATTAACTAAAACGTGTCTGTTTCCATTATTATTTGTATTTGCTTCTTTGGCAGAATGCATTTCATTTTCCCTCAGGTATTACTTCTTTCAATATTTCTTGACTGAGTTCAGTTTGATTTCTGACACTTTGGCAGCATTAGTTCAAAAGATGAATGCAACTAATTTGGTAGATAAAATTTTAATCTTTCCTGTCTTGATTGTCAATTTTTGAAAGGTAATCTAAGGTGATGTCTTTATCCTGTAATTTATTTTGTCTAGATTTGACTAAAGCCAGGTTTGAGCAGTTGATTATATTCTCTCATCTGATCTACTGCAGGCTCAGACCAATGACATAGGCTCTAAGTGTGGGAAAAGAATATACCTCTAAAATTTTGTGATATGACATTAGCTATGAATTTGCCAATCCAACAGAGTGTTTATGAAGTTGCTAATAAGTGAACTTAGCTTTCTTCTTTGATATCTGCCTTACTTTGTTCTCCTTGGTCCAGCAGAAAACTCTGTGGCCATGATTTTTGAAGCACTGGGAAAGATAATCTTTCAGAGTGAACTCTTTTGACTCCAAACAAAACTCCATTCCCCAAAGTAAACTTGATATCAGCCTAAGCAGGTGCCAGCCACTGGAACTTGACTCTAATAAATATATTTATTAAATTGTAGGTTTGGTGGAGAAGCCATTAAAAAATGTTTCTATAATTAAATAATCTAAATTGCTTGTCTATCACTTTTAAGAAATTACATTAACACACACACACTCCACTCCTTTGGAGCTCACTAATGCTTAAATTGTTCATTCTCTTCATCTTGAAAGATTCTGTTTACACAAATGAGTTTAAATATTTTCACTTCAACCCTGGGCTTTTTTAATTTAAATCAGTAATGAACTTACTCATCCTTGTGTGTTACCAAAAGGAAAATCTCCCCCGCGTCTGTGGACATGACCTCCCCACACTAGTCCGGGGCAGAACTGCCTAGACTTTCTCAGCTTTAACCTTTAATGTGGCAGAGGCACCCTAAGCCCTGCATGCATGATGAATGGGATCTCTGGCCCCGTCTGAAAACGGGTTTGTGTCGGCAGGAAGATTTAGTATCCCCTGTGTACCCTCAAGATAAAAAATCATCTGGGCTTGTGGGAGCAATTTGTCTAAGAAGAGTAATTTTAGAAATTCTTGCACTGACTTTAGAGGGGCTGAATTCATAGTGGCTTCCCCTTGATTTTATTTCCAACACCTGTTCTTCATGAACAAGCATAATTTGAAGCTGAGGTAATGGGAACCCGCGGATGCGCAGAACACATAGAGCTGACACTTATCCTTTGCATGGCTTCTCTCCCCAGACTGCGTGTGAGCCCGGGTGTGTATTAGGAACGGTTGCTAACTCTGGTTCTTGTGTTTTCAAAGCCGCAGTCCCCATTATGAAGCACTCTCAGTGTGAGAAGTCTAACTGATAAATTACTAAAACAAAAATAGAAAATTGATAGCTGCAGTAACTTTCTTTCGTGCACAGCTGGTGCAAGCATCTTGTTCTCACATCTGTGTGTTAGCAGTCTGCCCCCCACCCCACCACTGCAGGCACTTCTTTTCTTCTTGGAAGTAAATCTCATTGCCAAAAATCTGTTTGTGTGTTCTGCTCAACAAATGGCACATCTTGTTATTAATGAGCTCGCTTCCAGTTTTTATAGGAAGATTTTCCGACATCTCTTCCTTTTGCATAGTCTTTTGACCAATCTTAACTGCTTGACTGAACGTTTTCTCCAGATGTGCAGTGTTGTAGGGAAAGTTTGTCTCTGGTTTCCTTGCATTTTTCTCAATAGCAAACACTGTTAACATTTAGTCTGTTCAGTTTGTCCTGGCCAGTCCTAGGCCAAGTGGAAGAGCGTTTGAGAATGCAAAATCTGCAGTCATGCAGATCTGATTTATGTCTGTTGCATGTATGGTCTCAGGACCACTCCATCTCTCTTGGGGCTCAGGGTTCTCATCTCCAACAGAGCAATGACGACACTTGGTAAATACAGAATGCAGGAGGATATTCATTTAGCCTGAGTCTAGGCCACTATAGCAAAGACATCTGACACTAACCCAGTGGCTTAAGTATAGTAGAAGTTTCTATCTTCCACACATCTGAGTCTGAAAGGAGCATTCCAGATTGGTGGGTAACCCTATACAACAAAATCACTCAGACGTCTTTTTTAAGATTTTTATTGGAATATAGCTGATTTACAATGTTATGTTAGTTTCAGATGTACAGTAAAGTGAGTCTTTCATATGTGTACGTATATCTACTCTCTCCCCATATAGGCTATTACAAAGTATTATGTAGAGTTCCCTGTGCTATATAGTAGGTCCTTATTAGATATTTATTTTTTATGTAGTTTTACGTAGTGTGTATATGTCAATCCCAATCTTACAATTTATGCCTTCCCCCTTTATCTCCTGGTAACCATAAGTTTATTCTCTACATCTGTAATTCTATTCTTGTTTTGTAGATAAGTTCATTTGTACCTTTTCTTTTAGATTTCACATGTAAACAGTATCAAAGTTTATTTGTTTTTCTCTGTCTGACTTACTTCACTTCATATGATAATTTCTGGGCTCATTCATGTTGCCTCAAATGACATTATTTTGTTCCTACATCTGAGTAATATTCTATTCTATGTATGTGCAACATCATCTTTATCCATTTCTCTATTGATAGACATTTAGATTGCTTCCATGACCTGGCTATTGTAAATAGTGCTGCAGTGAACATTGGAATGCATGTATCTTTTCAAAGTATGTTTTTCTCCTGATGTATATATGCCAAGGAGTGGGATTGTTGCATCATATGGTAGCTCCGTTTCCAGTTTTTTAAGGAATGTCCATACTGTTCTCCATAATGGCTATACCAGTTTACATTCCCACCAATAGTGTAGGAGGCTCTGCTTTTCTCCACACCCTCTCTAGTTTTTATTGTTTGTAGATTTTTTGATGATTGCCATTCTGATCATGTGAGGTGATACCTCACTGTAGTTTTGATTCGCATTTCTCTAATAATTAGTGATGCTAAGTGTCTTTTCACATGTTTCTTAACCATCTGTATGTCTTCTTTGAAAAAATGTATATCTAGGTCTTCCACCCACTTTTTAATTGGGATGTTTGCTTTTCTTGATTTTGAGCTGCATGTGCCATCCATATATTTTGGAAATTAAACCCTTGTCAGTTGCTTCATTTGCAAATATTTTATCCCATCCTGAGAACTGTTTTTTCATTTTGTTTATGGTTTCCTTGGTCTTCATTGGGCTTCCCTGGTAGCTCAGTTGGTAAAGAATCTGCCTGCAATGCAAGAGACCCCTGTTCAATTCCTGGGTCGGGAAGATCCCCTGGAGAAGGGATAGGCTAACCATTCCAGTATTCTTGGGTTTCCCTTGTGGCTCAGCTGGTAAAGAATCTGCCTGCAATGCGGGAGACCTGGGTTCGATCCAAGGGTTGGGAAGATGCCCTGGAGAAAGGAAAGGATACCCACTCCAGTGTTCTGGCCCAGAGAATTCCATGGACTGTATTCCCGATGCTCTGCTATTCCCTAGAACTTTGTTTTTACCACTTGAGTCCAGGCTGGGTTTCAGTGGGTCTAGCTTACTGAAAGGAATACAGAACATCAAGGAAACTTGACTGTGGTCTTACAGCACATATTGCTTCTACTCACATTCCACTAGAGTAGATACTGTCACATGACCACAATTAACTGCAAGGCAAGTTGGAAAATGTAGTCTTGCATGGGCCCAGAAATATGGAAGACACAGTAAGATGGAGAATTACAACCTTCCACCACAACTGTAATAGACTCTATCTCAAAAATCCTCAGAAGATTAAATTAGATCACACATATTTGTGCCTGGCAAATACATACAAATCCATATTTTCATAATAGCAGTATCTGATAAAATCAAATGCCAGGATGAAGACAGACTACCAGGTGACTTGATTTCACTTAATCCCAGCACTAATAAGACCCACCTCTAACAGGGAACTAGTCTGTGTCCCGATGTCCACTGGCCTGGATCCTTGGGAGGTAGCTGTCTGCTTGGTTTTCCAATATGGTTTGGAATCCTACTTCTAGTATGGCTTGGGTGCTACTAGTTCTAGTAGTTCTCTAACTAGTTCTCTGCTAGGTTAAGACACTTCCCTCTCTCTGTAGTTTTTGATAGTTTTCTTCAAGATATGGACCCTGCTTTCTCAACCCTAAGCATCTAAATGGGCTCCCGCCTCCCTGTTGACCACCAAGTGTAGATTAGGATGAAAACTAGCAGAGTACCTTCTTTGCTCTCTTGTCCCGTCACCCCATGTAGTTCATCTTACTGCTGTTGTTTGCTTACCTGTCTGCCTTCTGCCCCAAACTATGAATTTTCCAAGAACTTTGAAACTAGATATTCCTTATTTATCATTAGACCTTCAAATGTCATTAAACTACCTAGCATATAGTAAGCACTCAATAATTATCTGAATGAATGAATAAAGAAAAAAGAACTGAAAAATGTCCCTGGAAAGTCAATATATCGGTTAGTTTTCTTGGACATAAGTAACTGAACCTGACAGTGGACAGATTAAAATAGGAAAAAAAAAAAGATTTTAAAAGGTTAACATATGGGAAGTCCCAGGATTATTGAGCACATGTAAGAGGTAGGCCTGAGGCCAGGGGACCAGGGCAGCACCCAGATCCACACTGGAAGTGGGCTAGAGGTGAGAAATGGTACCACCACTGCCAGTGACACTACGTTTGCATTGCTGCCCCTTCTGTGCTCAGAATTTGATTTTGAAATAGCCGTCAGACCATGCATGGTTACTTTTGGTTGAGGCTTTATCTTGGCCAGTGCCCTAGCTGCAAGGGGCTTCATAGTATCTTGGTGTGATTCAGTATCTGCCGTGCCCCAGGATTCATAGAAGAAAAGTTCACCAACAAATAAATACAAGAAACACCATTTGGCAAGTGTCAGTTGGCCAGAAAGGAAGATAATTAGTTGTTATACTCAAATGACCTATTGCTGTTTTAATGCTCTGATTCCATCCAGAGAAATTTGACCTGAGACGGAAAGGATTAAAGCATACCATACCATATCATACCAAAAAATTTTTTCCTTTAAATCCTGTCTTGCTTTCTCTTAATCTCTCACTACTGTGTGCAGGCACATTTCTGAATGGTTTCTTCATCATTTTTTTTTAATTTTATTTTTTTTCCATTTATTTTTATTAATTGGAGGCTAATTACTTTACAATATTGAAGTGGGTTTTGTCATACATTGACATGAATCAGCCATGGAGTTACATGTATTCCCCATCCCGATCCCCCCCTCCCACCTCCCTCTCCACCCGATCCCTCTGGGTCTTCCCAGTGCACCAGGCCCGAGCACTTGTCTCATGCATCCAACCTGGGCTGGTGATCTATTTCACTATAGATAATATAGATGTTTTGATGCTGTTCTCTCAAAACATCCCACCCTCGCCTTCTCCCACAGAGTCCAAAAGTCTGTTCTATACATCTGTGTCTCTTTTTCTGTTTTGCATATAGGGTTATCATTACCATCTTTCTAAATTCCATATATATGTGTTAGTATGCTGTAATAGTCTTTATCTTTCTGGCTTACTTCACTCTGTATAATGGGCTCCAGTTTCATCCATCTCATTAGAACTGATTCAAATGAATTCTTTTTAATGGCTGAGTAATATTCCATGGTGTATATGTACCACAGCTTCCTTATCCATTCATCTGCTGATGGGCATCTAGGTTGCTTCCATGTCCTGGCTATTATAAACAGTGCTGCGATGAACACTGGGGTGCATGTGTCTCTTTCAGATCTGGTTTCCTCGGTGTGTATGCCCAGAAGTGGGATTGCTGGGTCATATGGCAGTTCTATTTCCAGTTTTTTAAGGTTTCTTCATCATTTTATTTATCATGTTGTCAGTCATATTTTACACTTCTCTAGACACAGAAAAGAATGGCACAAAAGTTTCTCAAACTGTACTGCTTTACTAAGACAAGAGCTTGTTTATATACACAAAATTAAGGAGGATGCTAAGCCTTAGGGCTGTGGTACGTTTCCTCTGTGAAAGGACAAGAGCCATATTCTGTATTTGTATATTTATACCCTTGTTTATTATCTTTTTTCCCCACAGAATGTAAATTTTGTAAAGGTAAGGTCAGAGAGTTTTGGTTTTGTTTGTTTGTTTTTTACTGTTGTATCCCTGGAAGACTTTATAATGAACAGTAAGCATTCAATAAATACTTGTTGAATGCATGAATATATGAGTAGAGGCTTAGCCCATAAGCTAACATTTTGACCTGTTTTTTCCTCTTCTTCATGCATCATTGGTCTTTATGTGTTATCTTTCTATAGAATAGGATAAGGAGACTATAGGAATCCATGAAAAACCTAAGTCCTTGTACTCTCTACCTCTAACTAAATGCCTCACCCCAATGTCTCCAATTATAAAATTTCCTTCAGTCAATAAAACCCTCATCCTCTTACTTCTGTCCATCTTAACTTCAGACTCCTCTTTGGTCCCATAACCACACTGGGTTGTTTTATTTTGTCATCCCCTTTGTCAGTTCTTGACTGTTCAATCTATTCTACAGCCATCATTTCACGGCTTTCTTATGAGTTTACTGTACTGAATAATAGCACCCTAAAATGCATGTCCTCCTAGAGTCTCAGAATGTGACCTTATTTGGAAATACAGTCTTTATATATGTTATCGAGTTAAGATGGAGTTGTATTGGATTAGGCTGGACTGTAAGTCCAATGACTGATATCCTGATAAGAGAGAAATCTGGAAACACGGGCCTACAGTAAAGAAGGCCATGTGAACAGAGACTGGAGTTATTCTGCCACAAACCAAGAGTTCCTAAGGATTGCTGGCCACCACTAGAAGATAGGAACAGGCAAGGAAGGATCCTCTTCTAGGGTCTTGGAAGGGAGCCCTGCCAACACCTTGATTTCAGACTTCAGCCTCCAGCACTGTGAGAGTATAAATGTCTATTGTTTATAGCAGCAATTCATGGAACTTTGTTAAAATGACCCTAGGAAATAAATACCCTAGCCCTGAAGTCCCTCACCACTTTCTCAGTCATGATACCCATCCTCAATCCCAAGTCTTTTCCAATTTTTGCCTCTGGTTCTCGTTAGCTATAAAATTTGCTTTAAAAAGTCACAAAGAAGGCCATCTTTGGCCTTCACCCCATTTTTCCACCTAACATACCATCTCACTCCACTAAAATACTTGCCTCCCCAAAACTTACCCCTTACATCTAGAACCACTCCCTTTTCACTAACTCTTTTTTGTAAACTTACCCTTAAAAATCCTCCCAATGGCCCTATTACTTCTAAGGCAATAGAGGTAATAGGGCCATTGCTGTCTCCCTCATGTGAGACTTAAAAGAATAAATAAATGTGCTTTTCCTATTTTCAGTGACCTCTCATCCCTCCAAAACAGGTCTGTAAATACCTCTTATATTAATTGACATCTCTGTGGGATTTGGCCATATTGAGCTCTCATGAATTTCTTCCAGACGTCTTTCTCATACATCACATTCTGGGACTTTATGTTGTTCTGATCTCTTCCCTAGTTGACTATCACTTCTTTTCAAATTTCTCTTCCTCCTTCCCATACCTCTTAAAATACACACTCCCTCAAGTCTGGCGTTTCACCTTCTCTTACCATTTCCCTTGATGATCACGTTTATTTTCCCAAATTCCTCTATCCCCTCTGCTTTGTACATCACATGCTTTCGAACACCCCGAATACATGTTTTAATGAATAAACAAATAAACACCAAATCTATATCTTTCAGATCCATGCATTTCTAAACACTAGTTTTATCTATTGTATTTTTATTTATAAAACTAGTTTTATTTATTGTATATCTCTAATGCTTAATATAGATCTGTGTTCTTTATGTGCTGAATTAATGAATAAATGAATGAATGATTCACTGTTTCTACACAAATAGCCGATTTGTACAGAAAATTCAGTAAATTCAGCAATGAGTGTATTTCCCTTTCTATACCCACAGCCAATATTGTCCTTTCAATATGTCCCCAACCATAAAGTGCTGTACCAGTATTTGGGATCATTTTCATTTCCTCTCTTTTTCTTACACTCTGTCAGTTTCCATAGTCTTTTGAGTTCCACATCTATGGAATATTTCAAATCCCTTTTGTCCCAATCCCAAATCTCGTACTCTGGAATGGCATTCATTTCTCTACTATTTTCCACATTCATTTTCATCCATCCTGAACTCATGGGAAATAGATGGAGAAACAATGGAAACAGTGTCAGACTTTATTTTTTTGAGCTCCAAAATCACTGCAGATGGTGACTGCAGCCATGAAATTAAAAGATGCTTACTCCTTGGAAGGAAAGTTATGACCAACCTAGACAGCATATTAAATAGCAGAGACATCACCTTGCCAACAAAGGTCCGTCTAGTCAAAGCTATGGTTTTTCCAGTGGTCATGTATGGATGTGAGAGTTGGGCCATAAAGAAAGCTGAGCACTGAAGAATTGATGCTTTAGAACTATGGTGTTGGAGAAGACTCTTGAGAATCCCTTGGACTGCAGGGAGATCCAACCAGTCCATCCTAAAGGAAATCAGTCCTAAATATTCATTGGAAGGACTGATGCTGAAGCTGAAACTCCAATACTTTGGCCACCTGATTGGAAGAGCTGACTCATTTGAAAAGACCCTGATGCTGGTAAGAATTGAAGGCAGGAGGCAAAGGGGATGACAGAGGATGAACTGGTTGGATGGTGTCACCAACTCAATGGACATGAGTTTGAGTAAACTCCAGGAGTTGGTGATGGACAGGGAGGTCTGGCGTGCTGCAGTCCATGGCGTTGCAAAGAGTCAGACATGACTGAGCAACTGAACTGAACTGAACTGTACCTGACATAGATAAACATTCAATAAATGAAATAATCTTTGGGAATATTTTAGAGACGTGTGAGTTGAAGTACTAAAATGAGGATGTATTCTCGTGGTAACAACACATGGAAATTGTAGCAGACATTAAAACCATTCTCCTTTACTTAAACCCTCAAAAGGATCATATTTTCCTGCTTTCTTGAATTGCGGCAAGTGTAAAAAGTGTTTTCTGACCAGGGAAGTGTGAGCCAAAATGACCACTCGTACATAGAAACATTTAATTGCCAATGCTCAGTTTTCTGAAATTCCTGTGCCAAGCAGAATCTCTCTCTTTACCTTCAGTAGAGATCTAATGAGAATTAGAAATAAATGTTTGTTTTTTTAAGCCACTGAGATTTGGAGTTCCTTTTATCACAGCATGGGCTTCCCTGGTGGCGCAGTGGTAAAGAATCTGCCTGCCAATGCAGGAAACACAAGACACATAGGTTCGATCCCTCAGTTGGGAAGATCCCCTGGAGAAGGGAATGGCAACCCACTCCAGTTATTCTTGCCTGGAAAATCCCATGAACAGAGGACCCTGGTGGGCTATAGTCAGACATGACTGAGTGACTAAACCACCATTATCACAGCATAACTCAGCCTATTCCTACTGTTAGGGGCCAATAGCCAGGGTCAGGGAGGAATTCTATATATCCAGAGAACTATCTAAACTTCTTCCCAGTTTTGAGTAATTTTTTAGTAAAATGAACCACAAGTTTTTTTTCTTAATTATTTTTTATTGGAGTGTAGTTGATTTACAGTGTTATGTGAGTTTCTGCTTTATAGCGAAATGAATCAGCTATTCATACACATACACTCTTGTTTAGATTTTGTTCCCATAGTTCATTACAGAGTATTTAATAGAGTTCCCTGTGCTATTCCATAGATTCTTATTAGCTATGTATTTCTCTATAGTAGTGCGCATATGTCAATCCCAATCTGCCTATTTATCCCTCTCCCCTCCTTTCCCCACTGGTAACCAGAAGTTTCTTTTCTGCCTCTGTGATAGAAATAGATTTTGTAAATAAGTTCATTTGTACCATTTTATTTTGTGAATAGTTTCATTTGTACCATTTCTTTAGATCCTACATATAAGTGATATCATATACTGTTTGCCTTTGTCTGACTTACTCAGTATGACAATCCCTAGATCCATCCATGTCATTGCAAATGGCATTATTTCATTCTTTTTATGGCTGAGTAATATTTCATTATATATGTGTACCACGTCTTCTTTTTACACTCCTCCATCAGTGGACATTTAGGTGAACAGCGATTTTTAAAATGAGTTATTTAGCAAAATACTGCTGGTTTTCTCTTTAATTTCTTCCTTCACATACACATTTTCACTATTCCCTCTACCTCAAAATGTATTCTAAAACAGTCATCATTCCTTTATCTCCATATCTGAATTGCATCCATCATTCAGGGTCCAACCACATATCCCATCTCTCTCTAAAAAAAACTTCTAAGCCTTCCCACCTGGAAGTTACATCCACTTTTCTGATGTCCTCATGGCATTTTATTATACCTCCCTTAATTTACTCTTTATTTTTTAAATTTTGCATTCTTTACACACACACACACACACACATGTATATATTAATCCTTACTTGATTGAAGCTTTTTGATTGTTTGATCCATGACTGTGCTATCTTATTCTGGGTGATTTAACAGATTGTCCTGGCCTTAGTAAGTCTTTATAGATGATTATGACACCTGATAATGATGATGAATGAAAGTTTTCATTTTTAACTGCATGACAAGACTTGGCAGTCTGTAGTACAAGAAATAAACTGTACTAAGATTTTTTCAAAAGATATTCTGATTTGTAGAAAACCTAACTAACTTATCATCATCCTCTTTCAAATTTTGAGACAATTGAGAAATTGCCCCAGAAATGAGTGGTAGTGGTAAAATTGGATTGGATAATGTGATTTGGATCATAGCTCAAAATGGGACTTCCTGCAACAAGATCTCTAGAACTGATTGATTGTACCCACCCAGTCACAGACGTGGCATCTGGGGCCATCCAGGCCTCCCCTGGCTGGGTGGAGAGCTTGACCCTGGGGAAATTCCAACACAGTGGACAGAAACACAGGGGAAAAAGGAGAAGGGTCCTCCCTCCCAGGAGACACTCAGAAATCTGAGCCGTAAGAACTGAACTAAATCGTTCAGCAAAATAGATGAGAATACAAAAGAAAGAATACAGAATTCTTCCAGCTTCCTGTGGTTTTAAGGTCAGGTTTTTAAGAAACAATACATATGCCCAGAAAAATTGACTTTAGATAAGATTTAGAGATCTTACATGCCTGGAGTCTCCAAAGATGAATTTTTTAAATATGCCAATTTTGTACCGTTTACTCATTTACTCAAATGCAATGTGTGTATTTTGATTAAAGAATAGTATGAGGTGGACAACATCATATTGTCCAGAGGTCTTCTGAAAAGCAGACGCCTTAACTAGGCATCACTGCTTACTGATTGTCCATCCTATCCCAGTAGCCATGGTGGCGTACGTGCAAAAGTGAGATCATATGCTCACACTTGAAATATGTAACATTTTCACTTCTGATAGTGCAATCTTTCCATCTGATCCAGAAATCTAAACATCCAGTTTTTCAAAAGAAGAATGTCAACTCTGTAGAGATTTAGCAATCCAGCAAGTAAATAAATGGCTTCTCAGATGGGGAAAAAGTATCCTGGCTCTCAATAACATACACTCCATTAAAACTTAGAAGCAGGATAAAAATGTGTTATTGCTTTTATTGTTTGAATCGTGTCTCCTATGGGGGTTTGTAATGCAGTATTTCATATTAGGTCACTTACAAAGAATTTTCAAATTATTAAGAGTCCACCGTTAATAGAGTGGTGGGAAAACAAGAAGAAAGTGCCCCCTCCCCCTCCAAAGCCCTCCTCCCTCCCCATAGACCAGCATCTGGAATAAGCCATGCTGTGCTTTCATAAAAAGCTGCTGGAAGCCAGAGAAAAACAAGCCTGATAGAATTAAGAAAAATGGATGTATCCCACTGACCCTGAATATAGAAGAGAAATGTGGAGAATGTGTGAATTATTAGCACAGTAGAAAAATATTTTATTTAAGACCCACATCTTCACAGCTCTGCCTGAAGGGTTTCACTCAAGCAACAAAAATAAGTACAGATTCAAAGCTCAGGATACACAAGAATCCATCATGTGGTGTGTAGGAGAATCATAAAATCACCAGCAAAAAAAAAGACGACACAGTGGGAGTCCCAACTTGTAAACCATTAAGCTCCCGGGCATGCATCATACTTCATCCTAAGGGACAAAAGAGGAATTCCAAATGAATTTCCAAGCTCTGTCTATGAAGTGGCTCTGACAGTAGAGTTTATCTCTTAAGAAATCAAACTCAGGGTTTTATTTTATTTTGTTTTGCATTCACCTTCAATGAGACATGAAATGAGCTTATCTTTTAGTTTTAGGTCCTTCAGAGTAAAAGGTTGCAAGTAAGTCTTTGCAATTTGTTACCTAAGAAGGAAAGATGGGAAGGAAGGAAAGGAAATAAAGAAGGGAGGGAAGGATGGATAAAGGAAAACAAAATCTGTCTTTGCCCTTAATATAATCAGCGCTTGGACAATTCATGGGCTTCCCTGGTGGCTCAGATGGTAGAGAATCCACCTGCAATGCCAGAGACCCCAGTTCGATCCCTGGGTTGGGAAGATCCCCTGGAGGGGGGCATGGCAACCCACTCCAGTATTCTTGCCTGGATAATTCATGGGCCACCAGGATAAGAGCCATAGCTAAAACTACAATAATATCTGCACTTAATCAAACTCTGTTTCTTTTATAGAAGAGTCAATCTACTTAACACTGCAGTGTGTTATATGGGAAAGTTGTTAAGAGTAAATCCTAAGAGTTCTCATCAAGAAAAGACAACATTTCTTTTTCTTTTATTTTGAATCTATAGGAGAGGATGGATGTTCACCAAACTTATTGTGATAATCATATCATAATGTAGAAAGTCATATCATTATGCCTTAAACTTACATAGTGCCATATGGCAGTTATATCTCAGTAAAACTGGGGGGAGGAAGTAGTAAAGAGCAGCCTGCGTTTTGCTCACTGCATTTGCAAACAACCATACCAGTTTAAAACTTGGCAGTGGAGGACACTGGTGATTACAGTGACAACACATTTTGCTCCTCGTCAAGGAGAAAACATTGTAGAGTGGCAGAGCAGGTGTTTGACTCCCACCTCTGTCTGATTCTGAAGCCATGTTCTGCAGGTTTCTCAATCTGGGCACGACTGTCATCTGGGTCTGCAAATTCTGTGTTGTGGGGACTGTGTTGTACACCTTGGAATGTTTAGCAGCCTCCCTGCCTTCTACTCACTAGATGCCAAAAGCAATGTGCGAACTCAGTTGTGACCAGCAAAACAGTTTCCAGACAGAAGCAAATGCCCCTGGGAGGCAAAACTGCCCCCAGTGAAGAAGAAGTACTCTAAACTAGTCTTACACTACTTGTAAAACAGACATAGAGTCTCAGACATGGAGAACAAATATTTGGATACCAAAAGGAAAAGGAAAAAGGGGGGGCAATGGGAGGAACTGGGAGATTGAAATTGATGCCTACACATATACACTATTGATAATACGTATAAAATAGATAACTACTGAGAACATACTCTAGACCACAGGGAACACTCCTCAATGCTCTGTGGTGACCTATGTGGGAAGGCAATCCAGAAAGGAGGGGATATATATACATGGACAGTTGATTCATTTTGCTATACAGCAGAAAGCACCACAACACACTATACCCCAATAAAAATTAATTTAAAAAATAAAGAAAAAAACTAGTCTTACTCAAAAATGTGGACTATTGCACTAATTACCAGAGAATCAACATAAGAGACTTGAGCCAGAATGCAAATTAACTATGTCACTAGAGCATACTGTTTCTGTCCAGTGACTTTTTTTTCCTTTGGGATTGATTTTTTTTTTTTCAATGAAGAAGGCAATATGTCCCTTTTCCTTCAGAAAGAGACATATCTTTATCTCTTTATCTCTTCAGAGACCAGAACTATGTGAAAGGGAGGCCCTAGATGATGGTGCTCCATGGCCTCCATGAAATGATGATGTTCAATGAGGATCTGATAAATCAATAGTTTTTGTTTTTCCTCTTAAGCCTGTATTAAGTACTGTTTATTCTGGCAACACATCGCTCATCAGTGACAAGAGGATGGTAAAGCAGGGCTTCAGAAATGGCTTTCAGGTTTATTTTAAGGGCAGATTGTTTTGCTTGCTCCTTGACCTTCAAGTTCCAAGATAATATTCCCAAGTGGAAAAGTTCTGTGCCCAGCTGGACAGGCTGTCCTGGACCACAGTATTATGATGTCTGACACAAGTCAATCACCATTGCTTCCCACAGGTTAGCTGGGACTCCGTGACCCCAGCAGCCTCACAACCGCTGTTCTTCTTCAGGCCCACCTATTCCCTGTACCAACTCAGCAGTCTCTTGTCACAGCCTCATCAACCAGCGCCACCAATATCAGTGCATGAAGGGTAACTAACAACAGTCGGGTAAACAAACAACAGTAGCAGCAATACTGTCTGGCAATAACTGAATGCTTCATTATGTGCAAGGCATCCATTAAGTTTTGGATAGGCATGAGATTCCTCCACAGCCAGTCCCTCTCATCAGCCAGTCCCTTCCACAAGCCTCTTAACCTTACCCATCAGAAGGCAGACAGGATGAACACCACAATCACAGAAAACTAACAAACTGATTACATGAATCACAGCCTTGTCTAACTCAGTGAAACTGTGAGCCATGCTGCGTAGGGCCACCCAAGAATGTTATAGTGGAGAGTGCTGATAAAACATGGTCCACTAGGAATGGCAAAAAAAAACTCAGGATTCTTGCGTTGAGAACCCCATGAACAGTATGAAAAGGCAAAAAGATATGACACTGAAAGATGAACTCCATAGGTTGGTAGGTGCTCAATATTCTACTGGAGATGAGTGGAGAAATAGCAAATGAAGAGGCCGAGCCAAAACAGAAACAATGTCCAGTTGTGGATGTGACTGGTGATGGAAGTAAAGTCTGATGCTATAAAGATCAATACTAAGCATAGGAACCTGGAATGTTAGGTCCATGAATCAAGGTAAATTGGAAGTGGTCAAACAGGAGATAGCAAGAGTAAAAATTGACATTTTATGAATCAATGAACTAAAATGGGCGAATTTAATTCAGATGACCATTATATCTACTTCTGTGGGCAAGAATCCCTTAGAAGAAATGGAATGGCCCTCATAGTAACAAAAGTGTCTGAAATGCAGTACTTGGGTGCAATCTCAAATGACAGGATGATCTCTGTTCCTTTCCAAGGCAAACCAATCAGTATCACAGTATTTGAAGTCTATACCCCAACCACTAATGCTGAAGAAGCTGAAGTTGAATGATTCTATGATGACCTACAAGATCTTCTAGAACTAACACCAAAAAAAGATGTCCTTTTCATCATAGGGGACTGAAATACAAAAATAGGAAGTCAAGAAGTCCCTGGAGTAATAGGCAAGTTTGGCCTTGGAGTACAAAATGAATTTTGCCAAGAGACAGCACTGGTCATAGCAAACACCCTCTTCCAACAACAGGAGAGACGACTCTGCACATGGACATCACCAGATGGTCAATACCCAAATCAGGCTGATAATGTATTCTTTGCAGCCAGAGATGGAGAAACTCTATACAGTCAGCAAAACAAGGCCGGGAGCTGACTATAGCTCAGATCATGAACTGATTGCAATATTCAGAGTTAAATTGAAGAAAGTAAGGAAAACCATTAGACCATTCAGGTATGACCTAAATCAAATCCCTTACAATTACACAGTAGAAGTGACAAATAGATTCAAGGGATTTGATCTGATAGAGTGCCTGAAGAACTATGGATAGAGGTTTGTGACATTGTACAGGAGGCCATGATCAAAACTATCCTCAAGAAAAAAAAATGCAAAAAGGCAAAATGGATGTCTGCGGAGACCGCACAATAGCTGACAATTCAAAGAAATATTTCACAGAGGAGGAAATTGAGTTACGTGGAAGCCAAAGTTATGAGAAAAGCTTCAAGAACAGCACATACCATGGACCACTCTGCCAATAATACCCAAATCTTTGTCTTCAACCACCTTTTGCCAGTTAATACCCAAATGTTGGCAAACTCATGACAATGAATTGATCTCAGTGTGAAGTTTCAATATGCTCAGACTGTGACAAGTAGCGAAAACTAGCATTAGTCAAGATTAGTAAATGGAAATAATAATGATGATTATGATTAATCAAGCAGAACAGTGATGCTTATGATAAAAGCAGACAAGCAGATGAGTATCTGACAAGTAGGATTGCAGGGACTAAGATAAGGATAAAATTAAATCTATGTAACTTGAACTTCAAAAGGGGATTGGTAAGGCCATCTTCTCTATAGCAGATGGCCTCAAGATAATAGATTCTTCTGGTTTGAATTAGGATTCCTAAAGACAGCTTTCTCCACGGAAGTTATTTTTCCTTGATTCACACGCATTAGCCTTGGTAGCATCTGGCGGTAAGAGAGAAACTTGGGGTGTGCTGCAGAGACGGATTAATTAATTAAATTGATGATTATTCCTGTAAGAACATTAATGCACATGAATGAAGCAATAAGGCACTACAATTGAGGGGGGAACCTCTATTCAAATATCTAGTTCAAAGTATTGCTGAAATAAGCTGAAAATAATATTTTTAAATGCACTTAAATATTTATACTGGATGTGGTTATTCTTTAAATGTTACTAAGCTGAACATTTTCAGTGCTTAGAGCATGCAGACCTACTCTTATGATAAACAGTCACTGCTAAATGATTCTGAGTAAGTATTTCCCTGTCATTTCCTTAGAGTGACCCTCCTGGGTTATGGTGAACTGGCTAAAAATATTGATTCCAGAAATAAGTATGAAGTGTTGTGATTTCCAATTATTCTAAGAAATTGGTCTTTGAAATCTGAATGATGAAGGATTAAGTGGCTCCAATTTATTCTGTGAAACAGGACTTTTATTTAGAGCCTTTGGTCAAGTTAGCAAGGCAAATAAGACAGAATACTAGTGGGATAGTAACATTGTCAACTGGTGCCCTCCAGTGGTGGAATTTGAAGCAGTTTTCAGTCAGTAAAATTCGTAATGTCTTCTGCTGTTCAAATCTCAGATTTTTTTTTTTTTTAACAGAAATGAACCCAAATCTTTTGAGAGCCTAATAGTTAAGAATAAAACCACAAAGCCTTTAGATCAGACTTTGTTTTACTTTGTACAGTCATTGTAAGATGCCGGTGAAGGAGGCTGTTTGTTTGCCTTTAAAGTCAAGTCCTCTCCGGAGGGTAAAAGGCTAAGAGCCACAGGTGCTCATTGTCAATTTCAATTTCAATTGACTTAGCAGGAAGCACTTGGGAAGGCATTTTTGAGTCCTCGGGCTAATCGGATCTCCCTTTTATCATATTCCTTTGTGAAACCCTCTTTTGCGTGAAGGAATTACCCTTCTGGAATGAGCAGGTCCTCACTTGGGAATACAAACCCTTTGCTTCCTGTCGAAGGCACAACCGTCCTGCCTGTCCATATGGGTGTTTGATGAAAAAACGGATGACCGCGCGTTCACTTGACAAATGTCTAGGTGTGGGTATCCCCACCCTGGCTCACTTGTTTCCCTTCTTATTTTAAAGTCTTTCCCTCGACCACCTCAGGATGTCTCTGGGTCCTGTCCCCACTATGATTTATCCACCCTCACCTTCCTTCAGGGTCTTCCTTTTAGGTTTGGATCCTCAGATCCTGTTGGACATCAAGGGGGGCCTGGAATACAGATATTCTTAAGCATCTTCTTCTATTAAAACATAAAAAAATGCCAAGACAAATTTAGCAGAATTGTAGTATATTTTTTCCTTCCTGAATTGAAATACTTTATTCCACTAATAATTTCAACACCAATTCAATATTATTACGAAACCCAGGTTCAGCTGCTCACCACGCAGAAGCCAATACTTTGAGAGGCAAGTGTCAGTATAAAGGAAAGATGCTTAATCAGAAAAACTGGCTATCTGGGGAGATAGTGGACTCCTGTGCAGAGACCAACTCCAAAGAGTCTCCTCAGCCATAACAATTTTTAAGAGAAAATGAGGTAGTGGTGGGAAGAATCTCAGTGAATCATTGTTGAGAAGGTTGGGTTCTGCCTCATTCTCTGTTGCCTGCAGACTAGCTGACTGTTACTTCAAATATTATCTTGCCCAAATGATCTGCCTGCAGGATTGCTTAGGGGGCTGTTAAGAGTAGAGCTAGACATTTTTTTTAAAAACTGCATAAATCTTTATTCTTACTTCCTTTTATCTAGGAAAAGGATCAACAGGTTCAGTTCAGTTTAGCCGCTCAGTCATGTCCTACTCTTTGCGACCCCATAAACTGCAGCACATGGCAGGCTTCCGTGTCCATCACCAACACCTAGAGCTTGCTCAAATTCATGTCCATCAAGTTGGTGATGCCATCCAACCATCTCATCCTCTGTCATCTCCTTCTCCTCTTGCCCTCAATCTTTCCCAGCAGCAGGGTCTTTTGAAATGAGTCAGTTCTTCGCATCAAGTAGCCAAAGTATTAGAGTTTCAGCTTCAGCATCAGTCCTTTCAATGAATATTCAGGACTGATTTCCTTTAGGATGGACTGGTTGGATCTCCTTGCAGTCCAAGGGATTCTCAAGAGTCTTTTCCAACACCACAGTATGAAAGCATCCATTCTTCAAGGCTTAGTTTTCTTTATGGTCCAACTCTCTCATCCATACATGACCACGGAAAAACCATAGCCTTGACTAGACAGACCTTTGTCGGCAAAGTAATATCTCTGCTTTTTAATATGCTGTCTAGGTTGGTCATAGCTTTTCTTCCAAGGAGTAAGCGTCTTTTAATTTCATGGCTGCAGTCACCATCTGCAGTGATTTTGGAGGCCCCCCCCCAAAATAAATATATCACTGTTTCCATTGTTTCCCCATCTATTAAACATTTGGCATTCAGGATATTAGCTACAACTCTTGGTCACCTGTGAGAGAAACTCAATTTCAACTGTTAATAGCTAAGCAGAGAATATGAAAGAGGAGAATGGAAAAGTTGGCTTAAAACTCAACATTCAGAAACTAAGATCATGGCATCTGGTCCCATCATTTCATGGCAAATAGATGGGGAAACAATGGAAACAGTGAAATACTTTATTTGGGGGCCTCCAAAACAACTGCAGATGGTGACTGCAGCCATGAAATTAAAAGACGCTTACTCCTTGGAAGAAAAGCTATGACCAACCTAGACAGCATATTAAAAAGCAGAGATATTACTTTGCCGACAAAGGTCTGTCTAGTCAAGGCTATGGTTTTTCCGTGGTCATGTACGGATGAGAGAGTTGGACCATAAAGAAAACTAAGCCTTGAAGAATGGATGCTTTCATACTGTGGTGTTGGAAAAGACTCTTGAGAATCCCTTGGACTGCAAGGAGATCCAACCAGTCCATCCTAAAGGAAATCAGTCCTGAATATTCATTGAAAGGACTGATGCTGAAGCTGAAACTCTAATACTTTGGCTACTTGATGCGAAGAACTGACTCATTTCAAAAGACCCTGCTGCTGGGAAAGATTGAGGGCAAGAGGAGAAGGAGATGACAGAGGATGAGATGGTTGGATGGCATCACCAACTTGATGGACATGAATTTGAGCAAGCTCTAGGTGTTGGTGATGGACACGGAAGCCTGCCATGTGCTGCAATCCATGGGGTCGCAAAGAGTCAGACACGACTGAGAGACTGAACTGAACTGAGTACCAGCCATGTGATTTGAGTCCCAAACTGGTAAATGGTTTCAATCTCATTCTTATAGCTAGGATCTTTTAAGGTTAGAGGGGAACAGAAATGGTCATAGGAAAGGGTCAGAAGAGCTGCTTTCAGTGTAATTGCATTACCTGTAAGATGATTACAGATGATACTTATAAAAATTTGGTTCCAAGTGAACTATGAAAAGGGTGATCTAGTATAGGCTCATAATTTTAAAGCTGCTTCTCTGGTGGCTCAGGCAGTAAAGAATTTGCCTGCAGTGCAGGAGACCTGGGTTCGATTCCTGGGTTGGAAAGATATCTTGGAGGAAGGCATGGGAACCCACTCTGGTATTCTTGCCTGGAGAATCCCCATGAACAGAGGAGCCTGGTGGGCTACAGTCCATGGGGTCACAAAGTGTTGGATACAACTGAGTGACTAAGCCCAGCACAAAGACCATCACCCTTCTTCCGTCCTGTTAGTACATCTCTCTAACAATAAGTATACATTCATTGAAATAAAATATGGTTGCATCAAAAGTCTAAAAGGATGCATCATCAAAAATATAAGCCCTTCCTAAGTGGGAAACATGGACCAAGTAAACGGCTCAGCCTTTTTTTCGAGAGAACGTGTGAAAAGTAGACTGTTTCTATGTAACTAAATATGGAAGTGCATTAGGCTCAGAAACAAGTAGGAATTGAGGAGAATATTTCATTTAGAGAGAAGAGCTAAAGGATCTCTTAGTAACAACCTCCCAGACAAACCTCAGTCAATTCATATACGAATCACACAGATTTTAAGGGCAGGAGATCCCCCTTATGGGGGGCTTGGGGAAGGAGTCTATCTTTACAGGCATTATTATTGACTCAGAATGGAAGCAGATGGTTGAGGAGCTCTCTTTTTGGATATTCATGTCCAGTAGAGATAGTTCATATTCTAATGCTTTTATCAGCCCATCCTAATATTTTATAGCATCTGGAGGAAATAGGAAAAGCTCATTATCATTTACCTTCATTACCCTTGTCATCACAGGCAGACTTCTCCACTCTGTGTCTGCAGGTAGTTGTAAGCAGTCAGGCAGAGTTTTGAGTGTAAACCAGAATGACTGGTAAAGGAGACAATAACCTTATACCCCCTCCATGAGTTATATCATTTTCTTCTCATTCAATCTAAGAAAGCTTGTGCCCCAGTCACACTCAGCCTCAACAGATCCCATAGCTGTTTAGAGCATATACATTTAACCTCTAATCTCTCCACCTTTCCATTTGGCTAATTTGAAGTTTCAATAATAATGATTCTCTGGTTACTAAATTGCTGCATTATAATCCCTTTCCATTGTTGTAGTATTTTGACCAGCATCTACTTCTTCATGGATTTCCTTGCTATTTAATGCTAGAAATGAAGTGTTCAAAATCAGTATTGCAACACTAAAGGATCGAGAGGGCAAAGCAATAGTATAGTCTAAGGAGACTGAAATATTTAGGTTTATCATGGGAATGGATTTCATTTTGAAAGCAGATGTTTGGACTTGTAGTACGAATTTATTGGTGGCATGCACCTCGTTGTATAATTTAACATCTCTTTCCACTAAATCAGTGATTTAAAATCTCTTGAATCACAGATACCTTTGGGAAACTGTGGAAAGCTATAGACCCCTTCCTTCCCCCTTTATGATTTGTACCCCAAAACGCACCTAAGCACATGGACTCTAAGTGTCATGTGCAGTTCCAGGTGATTCACTGACTTCATTTTAGAATGCTTACTCTATATCGATAATTTTCAACTGGAGTGATGTTGCCCTTCCAGGAACACTTAGTGATGTCTGGAGATATTTTTGATCGTCACAGTTTGAAAAAGCACTGCTAGAGTCTAGAGGCAAGGCTTACCATATCTTACCATGTTTTGTCACAGCCCCGCAGAGCCAAGTACATCCCTGCTCAAAATGCCCATAGTGCCAAGGTGCTCTGGGTCTGCACTGTCCAGCGCAGTGGTCACGAGCCAGCGTGGCTGGACTGAACTGAGATGTTCTGTCGGTGTCAAAGACACGCCAGAATCCCCGAAACTTCATGTGAGAATGTAAACTATCACATCAATATATCTACATGTTGAAACAGTATTTTGAATATGTTTGGCTACATAAAATGTATTCTTAAAATTAATTTCACCTCTTTGTTTTTATTTTTTGTTATGGGGCTGCTAGAAAATTTTAAATTACATATTTGGCTCGCATCTGTGGCTCACAATACATTTTTATTGGATAGAGCTAGACTCTGTATAACATGCAATCAGTGAGAACTAAGAGTTTGATTCTAAAACGGGACAAGAAGCTAGAACCTGGGAGCCAAACCCAGCTGCCACCTGTTTTTATAAATCAAGTGTTACTGGGACACAGTCAGACTTATTTGTTTACCTATTTGTTTATCTATGACTGTTTTCATGCTCCAACCAGAGTTGAGTGTTGTGACAAAGATCATATGGCCCCAAGAAAGCTTCAGATTTTTGTTATCTGCCTCTCTACAAAAAAGTTTGCCAACCCTGGATCAAAGGGTATTTCCACTAGACGGGTGGGATAAAAATGTTGTCATCCTGACAGTAATAATATTTGCATAGTTGAAGTAAGCAAATCTGGGACTTTTGAAGAAGAGCTGACTGAACAGATGGGAGCAGGTACAGCAGAACACACTAATTGGCTAAGCTACCCTCATATGACTGTACTTTTCCTGTTCAGCTGGAAGATGGCTCTTTACAAAGGAGAATAAAAGATAATATTAATATCTCATATCAGAAGCAGATTATTAGTAAAAAAAAAAAAAAAATTACTGAGCACCTACTCTCTGCCAGGCACTCTTCTAAGAGCAGGAGTTATGACAGTGAACAAAAGAAGCAAAGTCCCTTCACTCGTGGGGCATATAGTTCATTTGGAGAGAGAGAATATAAACAAACAAATATATAATATGTCAAGTGGTGATAAGTGCAGTGAAGAAGGTGATAGGATAAATAGCATTGAAGTGGAGGTGATGCAGTTTTATTTAGAACGATACCATCATAGAAGTCTTCTCTAAGTAGCCAACATTTGGGGGTGTGGAAGACACACAGCTGTAAGCTTTCCCAGAGGAAAGTCGTATAGTATGTGTTTAAATCTTAACTGTGACCCAGTGTTTGTACTTGTAGTAACATAGCATAAGCAATTATTAAAGCACTTGTGCTGAAATAGGTGCACAGGAATATTCCTTGGAGCAGGTTTATCATAATAAAAAAATGACAACTATGTATTTAGCTATTCAACTAAATTTATTAAGTTAAACAATGTTCATGACATAGTAAGTTTCTTTAAAGAAGCAGAAAAAGTATTATAGCATAATCCAAGTTTTGTAAAATTTGTGGTTGCAGAGAAAAATGTCTAAAAGTCTTAGCACAAATGTTAAGATGACTCAATGGCAGAATTTTAGGTGTTTCTTACATGCTTCTTTATACTTCTCTGTAAAACAAACAAAAAAAAGTCAATGAACAAATTTATTTAAAAACAAAAGGGAAATTCTATTCCTCCAAATATGCCAATGGGAAAAAAAAATTGACATTAAAGATCTCCTACAGTGTGGATATCTTCCACTGAAGCATCAGGAGTTGACGAGGTATGAGATAATTAATAGAATGACAAAGTGAATAGCTTTTCTAAACAAATCCTGTAGATTCTGGGACCCCAATCTCACATACTCTATCAGAGAATTAAGGTAAAGCCAATTAATTTCTTAACCTGTGGCCATGTTGAAATGCTTAGAGATGTCAGTAGACAGAAACTCCAGAGAGAACAAAGATTACCTACAAATGGCAGGTGGCAATTCTAGACTCTATACCACCCAGGAAAACTGAGTTCTCAGTGTTTATCCAAGCGTGGTCCTGAGACTACTACACAGGCATCATTTGATAATGGTAGTAGTAGTTGGGGATAGCAGGGGAGATGCTCATTTAACATTTGGAGTCTTGGGTCCTATTTCACAACCATACCTGGGTGGGGTTCACCATTTTCATTCATAAGAGATTCCCTGATCGATTCTTGTGCAAAGCAAAGTTTAAGAGAAAGTGCTTGTAGGAGAGGAAAATGATTACTTTCAGTTTTGTTATCTCTTTAGTTTAGAAGTGCTTATACTATAGGAGAAGCCCTTGGGAAAAATAAAGGCAATTGAGACTTACCTAGTCATCATGTAATTATTGAAAAAGGGACTCCTGCTTATGTTGGCCCTGTAAGAAGGATCCTGGCTAACACATAGCCATGGCCTGCTTTTGAACAATCCCGGTACTCTGAGAACTGAAACCAGCCTAATCTCCTGTCCCTGGGTAAACAGTCCTGGGATTGGGCATATTGTCCCATGCATGTGTTAATACTGACAACAGGTAAAAGTAAATCCCTACCTGTTCCTTGAAGGAAATCCTTCCTCATGGAAGATAGGAATGCCTACCAATTAAAATATCTTATTTATAAAGACTTAGTGCTTGTTCACTAAGGTTAAATTGAAGCTCTTTTCCTCTTTGTGTCTACCATTGACAGCTAATATGTCATAAAATATGCCCAATTCCAACCATTCACCATCCTGTAAGACACACCTCAGAAGCATCCATACTGGGCCCTAAAACCTCAGAAACACCTTCCATGCCTTCCCTGGTTTGAACACTACTCTACTCTGCCATGGTGGTGTCTGTCTAAGTGCAGGAGGGCTAAGATATATTGCACTGCCTAATCAAAAGCCTACTCTGAAAAGCTATAGGATATTTACTTTCAAGATGCCACTATTTCGGTTGCTGTGGGTTGGCTCACTTCAGCTTCCCCGGGGTATCTGTGTTACGTGACTCATACACATTCTGTTTCTAGGCTTCACTGTTCCCCTTTCAAGAACGGTAATGTTTCTTATTCCCAAGTAAGGCTCTTGGCAAACATCCCCATACAAAGTTGCACTTATCAAAGAGATACCCAGATGAAAAGTATAAAATAAAAAAAAAAAAAAGCTCTGTAAAAGTTTGTGCAAGATTCTCTCCTAATTTAAATTCTAGAGGTGCTTGTAAGCAGGGGCAGCTGAATTCCACCTTTTATTAACTTCCTTGGTGCAGCAGCTGTCTCACTGATACAGGATTTAGAGTGTAAGCTCCAAGCTCAACAGAGAACCAAGGAGAACACACAGGGAAAAGTCCAAAGCAAAAATAAACAGAATAAAAACTTGAGCATACCTGGAAAACAGGATCAAACATATCTGAATGGGTATTTGATTCTTCCCTTTGTGGCCTGTGAGACCTTTGGCATCTCAAATGTTCCTCACCATAGTGAAGTGAAATGAAGTGAAAGTCGCTCAGTCGTGTCCGACTCTTTGCGACCCCATGGACTATCCATGGAATTCTCCAGGCTAGAATACTGGAGTGGGTAGCCTTTACCTTCTCCAGGGGATCTTTCCAACCCAGGGATCAAACCCAGGTCTCCCGCATTGCAGGCGGGTTCTTTACCAGCTGAGCCACAAGGGAAGCCTTCCTAACCATAAGTTGCCCTAACTAAAATGGAAATTTAAATTGTGCAGTGGTACAGATTAATTGCTAAAGCTAAAACACGAGCCTTCTAAATGGAAACTAATTTATTTTTTTTAATTTCTGCAAATTGTATCTGAAAGCTCTCAGATGAAAGTTGAAATAAGATTTAAATGTAGATTTATTTTTGAATCCTGGTTCTTTCTCTTAGTAACCTTGTGTCCTTGGGTAATTAATCCCTTTAAGTCTTAGTTCTCTTATCTACAAATCTTAAAATATTATATTCCCATGGATAATAAATAATATATTTAAAGTGCTTAACACATCATTCCATTCAATCAGCTCACACTTTGGTCAAGATATGTAAACTTCTACGCCTAATTCAGAACATTACATATGCCAGATGTCCTTCAGAAGCAGAGAACTTCCCATTCCAGTGGAACCCACCATTGTAGTAAGCCAAGATTTCTCTCCTTTTTGATTCCAGGATATCTCTGCTATATATCAATTTGAACTCTAACCTAAGAAACTCTAACAAAGAAACTCATTTAGTTCTAAACCTTTAAATTTTCTACACAAGTCCCAGCTACATTATCTGATTTCTCTTCCTTTGTCTTTCTGTTTCTTTTCCGTTCTGTGCTTCTACACTCATGTTTTAACCAGAGATGTTTTGTTCCAAGATATACCCACCAAGCAGTCAAAGAATGTTAGGACCCATGAGTGACCTGATGCCTACTGTGAACCTCTTTTAGGGCTGAAAATTATAAAATTGGAGGTATGTTAAGAAGCAAATATTTCCATGGTCTATTCAGATGTTCAGCCCCATCACTTTATGGCCAGTAGATGGGGAAACAGTGAAACAGTGGCTGACTTTATTTTGGGGGCTCCAAAATCACTGAAGATGGTGACTGCAGCCATGAAATTAAAAGACGCTTACTCCTTGGAAGGAAAATTATGACCAACGTAGACAGCATATTAAAAAGCAGATACATTGCTTTGCCAACAAAGGTCTACCTAGTCAAGGCTATGGTTTTTCCAATAGTTATGTATGGATGTGAGAGTTGGACTATAAAAAAGCTGAGTGCCAAAGAATTGATGCTTTTGAACTGTGGTGTTGGAGAAGACTCTTGAGAGTCCCTTGGACTGCAAGGAGATCCAACCAGTCCATCCTAAAGGAGATCAGTCCTGGGTGTTCATTGGAAGGACTGATGTTGAAGCTGAAACCCCAATACTTTGGCCACCTCATGCGAAGAGCTGACTCATTTGAAAAGACCCTGATGTTGGGAAAGATTGAGGGCAGGAGGAGAAGGGGATGACAGAGGATGAGATGGTTGGATGGCATCACCAACTCAATGGACATGAGTTTGAGTAAACTCTCGGAGTTGCTGATGGACAGGGAGGCCTGGTGTGCTGCAGTTCATGGGGTCTCAAAGAGTCGGACATGACTGAGCGACTGAACTGAACTGAACTGAATTCAGATATTCAGAGGCTTTCACTAGTATAAGTTTGCATTATTTAATTTCTCTAGTAGCAAGCAAGAAAAATACCAAGAGTCTGCCTTTGGGGAGATGCCATTTCATGAGCAATCAAGCAGTAATAAATGGTAATTCTGGATTTTGAGGGGAAAAAAATGAAGCAATAGAGCCATTTATTTCATGAGACTGCCATGGGATTTTCTTCCTTTTCAATAATCTGCCCATGCAGTTGATAAATGTTTACTTAGTGACCACAGCATCTTGAGTACTAACATCAAAAAGGAATTCCCACATTCACTGAGACCCGCAGGATGACCTGCATTATGGGAATGATTTTATGCAGAAATAAGCTAGAAAGTAGGGGTCAGAAGCTCAGTAGACAGCCCAGGAATCTGAGGGTGGAAATAATATTGTGTGTTTGAGAAAACGGTGAGAGGAAGGAACTGAAGGGAAGCTGGACTTGAAGTGTACACTCAGGCAGATGGAGCACAAGGATGTGCGCAGTCATGTGCAACTCTCTGAGACCCCATGGACTGTAGCCTACCAGGTTCCTCTGTCCATGGGATTCTCCAGGCAAGAATACTGGAATGGGTAGCCATTCCCTCCCCCAGGGGTCTTCCAAACCCAGGGATTGAACCTGTGCCTCCTGCAGCTCCTGCATTGCAGGCAGATTCTTTACCACTGAGCCTCCTGGAAAGCCCTGGAGCACAAGGATAAGGTGGTCCTATTACAAACTGCAAAATGGACTTAGATGCACAAACCAGTAGCAGTGTGAGGTTTCACCCATTTAGACCCAAGATCTGAATTCACTTCAGATGCCAAGGGCTTGCTTTTAACCACTATACTAGTGTCTCTTTCAAAGTTTCTTGTAGATGGCTGAACTCAGATGAGGCCCCTCCTACTCACAGGTAAGCATCATTCCTCCTCAAAGTCTTCCCTGGGTGCCCCCTCCTATCTTAGCTCCCCTCTTTCCTTCTCCCATTGCATCCACTTCCTTCTCCTAACGATAATTCTAGTCCCTCTGTATAATAGTTGCTGCCTTGTCTTTCTTCCATCCTTGGACGATAGTTTTCTTAAAGCCAAAGGTTGTCTCCTGTTTTCTGTAACCTCACTATTGTCTGGTTTACTGTTTATACTCTACATGGTCTGTTGAATGTGGGGTAAATGGAAGAATGGATATCAATGAACCCATGGGGGGGATGGACCTGTAAATGGTAAGAATTATGCATGAAGGCTATGCAGACTTGTTTACCTGAATGGGGTCTAGGATAATCAAAGTAAAAAGTAAATAGACATGTTGGCTGTTGTTATCAATTCAGATATTGATCTATTAACTGATCTAACTGGAATTCAGAATCTAAACTACAATGGCAGATTTAGTTTAAATTTCCTGTGTCTCCACTGAAGTGAGAAGCAGCAGGGGCATGGTAGGCACTGCTCCATCCTATGCTGTGTCAAGAACCCAGGGGCCCTGTCCCCACATCACCCCACCTCTGCTGTGGTCTGCATGCATGGTGCCTTGAGCACGTATATCTCCATCCCGAAAAAATGGCCACTAGTCCATCCTCTTCCTTATGAATCAGCCACAGACATTCCTCTGCTTTTCATTTCTTTACACTGTGCTAATGGAGAATAAAATACATTCTGAAGCCCTGTTCACTGTATGACCTTACTTGCATTAAAAAAGAAGGCCACTTATATGTGTATGAAAAAATATAGAAGAGATGCCCCAAATGATCATGGTGGATATTTCTGAAGTAGAGGGATGCTGGAGAATCTTGGAGCTTTTTTCTCTATTGTTTAGGTTTTTTCCAATAACTAAACCATGTACCTGGTGAAATGAAAGCAATTTAAAAGTTAGGATAGCAATCCTGAACTCACAGCAGTAATTGTGACCACTATGGCTGTACCACTCGATATATACCTCCACTCCACACCCCTGCCTCCTGCCCAACCCCACCCCCATTTACCGGGAGTCCTTGGTGTCAGATCATGCCCTTAGGGGTCAGATCCTTACCCTCAAGCATAGGGCTCTGCAGAGAAAGGACTAGACTGCAGAGAATGGACTAAACTGAGAGCATGAACTCTCCGTTTCTGTTTTTAATTCGAACACCTGTGCTTTGAAGTGAGCATGATGAATTTTTTATTCCGCATCTAAAATTTGGAGAAAAGTCTGAAGGATATTTGTGCACTCTGGGATTGTCAGTTGTTGAAATAATGTTAGCCTGAGGTCAAAAAGAATAGCAATAGCTGCTGAGTCAGTTATGCAAATAGGCTCGTTGATTCTGACTAGCATTGAATGGTAAACGGTCTTCATCTATCTTCCACATTCTTCTCAAAAGCATTTTTTCCATTGCAAAGCAGGCCTGTCCTTATGGTGCCTTTCAAGGGAAGCCTTTGTCTGCGTTTGCAGTCTGAGAGTCCAGGGAGGGACGCAGAGGCCAGTGTTCAATTTATTCCATCTCTTCTGAAACAGGCAAATTGTGCATAACCGCAGCCAGCCTGACAGGGTCTCACTGAGAGTGCATTTTATTAGGGTTGTCATTTTTCACAGACTTCCAGCAGACCCGGTGAAAAGCTGACCTCGTACCTCGAGAAGGGTCAACTTTAATAATAAACAACAAAGATGGACCAAGGAAGAGCATCACTAGGCCAGACCTGGATTTATTCCCCAAGAACTAGAGCTATAAGCGTTTCTTCTAAATGGAATCGAGAGAGACTCCTTAAATAATTTGGAAAAGGAGCCAGGAAAGCAGAGTAACCAAGGGTTAACAGCACAAGCTTTGACGTTAGGTAACTTGAATTCAGTGACAGGCTCTACTGAACTTATGTGAGTCAATGACTCTCAGCCTCATTTTCCCCATCTGTAAAATGGGGACAATATTAATCTCCAATCCCTGATTCCCAAAAGGTTTAAAAAAGACAGTCTTTATGTTTCACTATACATAGCACAGTACCCGGTACCTTTTTGGTACTTAATAAATGTTCTCATCATCATGAACAGTTGGAGCACAACAATGTGGGATAATTAGAAAAATCTAATACTGCAGTTAGAGCCAGACTCTGAATCCAGTCTCCATTCATCCACTAGTTATGTCATTGTGGGCTGCTGTATAATTTCTAGTTCTCCATTTCCTCATTGATGAAATAAACAATTGGACTGGATTTAGGGTTGCAAGCTGGCAGCCTACAGAAGTGCTTCATTTGGCTCCTTAACAATGTTCCAAAAAATTAGAGAAATTTCTCTAAAGTATCTAGATATCTGGTTTCTAATGAAAATCAGGGCAACATTTCTACATGGCCATAACTGAGCAGCAGAAGGTTTTTAGACAGGTTTTTAGTCCACTGTCCTGTTCACCACAGTCCCCACCAGGCCCTATTGTCTTACACTGAGACCACCTAATTAATTTGCAAAAATTTCCTGGTCCCTGAAACCATTTAGGTTTGCAAAACAAGGATTAGATCAGTGGTTCTTAACTTCAGCATCACCTGGGGAGTTTTTAAAATAATAGTGAAACCTCCTCCCATACTTCTTAAGTCAGAATATCTGTCCATAGGGCCTGGACACCTATATATATATATATATATATACATATATATATATATATATTTTTTTTTTTTTTCCCTCCAAAACTCTTCAGGTGTTTGAAATCTAAAACTGGAGATAAGACCTGCTGAATAAAGCATTCCCTAAAGTTCTCTCAGTGTGATGGTTCCCTGATTCTGAATTCATTAACTTTTATACCACTCTGGCTTCCCTGGTGCCTCAGCTGGTAAAGAATCTGCCGGCCATGGGGGAGACCTGGGCCGCAGAGGTGTTGGAAAGATCCCCTGGAGAAGGGACTAGCTACCCACTCCAGTATTCTGGCCTGGATAATTCCATGGACTGGATAGCAAAGAGTTGGACAGGACTAAGTGACTCTCACTTTCTTTCACAGCCTGAATGTGCAGACAGCTACTGTATGAAAATTGCAAGTTCAAACTACAACTGCTGCACATTAAAACATGATGAAATAGAGCAAATGAAAGCCGAACGTATTCCTTTCTGTGCCTTCTCTTTAATAGCCTGGGAGGACTTGGGGATAAATTTTGCTTACTCCAAAAAGAATCATTGCAAAAGAAAAAATATACATAGCCTTTGTCACTTCTATATTTTCTTTTTGCATCTTATTAGTTTCTAGTTCCTACATCAGGTTTTGAAGCCTCTTCTAGATTTATGTTTGGATGTCTCATTGTAATTACTCTAGTAAGGAAGAAAAGATGTACTATAACTCACACACCCCTCCCATCATATTAATACCAAAAATAAGCATTAATTTCTTTAGACAGGGAGTTTCCAAGTTTAAAATATTCTCTTTAGCCTGCTTTTTTCCTTTCACCTCCTCTAATTTTATAAAGACATTTTTGATAAACTTCTTCATCTATTTACAACTTTTGATCAGTTTATCTTGATGCTCTTTAATTTCAGAAGATTAAAATGTACTTGATTTTATCATTTTAATTCTCCTATTGCCAAATTTAGTATTTCTATTAACTGTGCTGTCTAGAACATTTGGAGGGAGACTTTTCCCACCCAGGGGGACATTTGGCAGTGACTAGAGACATTTCTGGAGAAGGCAATGGCAACCCACCCCAGTACTCTTGCCTGGAAACTCCCATGGACAGAGGAGCCTGCTAGGCTGCAGTCTATGGGGTTGCTAAGAGTTGAACAGGACTGAGCGACTTCACTTTCCCTTTTCCCTTTCATGCATTGGTGACAGAAACGGCAACCCACTCCAGTGTTCTTGCCTGGAGAATCCCAGGGATGGGGAAGCCTGGTTGGCTGCCATCTCTGGAGTCACACAGAGTCGGACACGACTGGAGCGACTTAGCAGCAGTAGCAGCAGAGACATTTCTCTCGCCTGCCACCCCCGGCCTTGGGCCTGGAGTAGCTCCTCTCGGCCATGCCTGTGTGCCGTTGCAGTAAAGTGATGCTTAAAATTCTCCAAGCCAGGCTTCGGCAATAAGTGAACCATGAACTTCCAGATGTTCAAGCTGATTTTAGAAAAGGCAGAGGAACCAGAGATCAAATTGCCAACATCTGCTAGATCATCGAAAAAACAAGAAAGTTCCAGAAAAACATCTATTTCTGCTTTATTAACTATGCCAAAGCCTTTGACTGTGTGGATCACAACAAACTGGAAAATTCTGAAAGAGATGGGAATACCAGACCACCTGACCTGCCTCCTGACCTGTATGCCGGTCAGGAAGCAACAGTTAGAATTGGACATGGAACAGACTGGTTCCAAATCAGGAAAGGATTACGTCAAGGCTGTATATTGTCACCCTGCTTATTTAACTCATATGCAGAGTACATCATGAGAAACACTGGGCTGGACGAAGCACAAGCTGGAATCAAGATTGCCAGGAGAAATATCAATAACCTCAGATATGCAGATGACACCACCCTTATGGCAGAAAGTGAAGAAGAACTAAAAAGCCTCTTGATGAAAGTGAAAGAGGAGAGTGAAAAAGTTGGCTTAAAGCTCAACATTCAGAAAACTAAGATCATGGCATCTGGTCCCATCACTTCATGGCAAATAGATGGAGAAACAGTGGAAACAGTGGCTGACTTTATTTTTCTGGGCTCCAAAATCACTGCAGATGGTGACTACAGCCATGAAATTAAAAGACACTTACTCCTTGGAAGGAAAGTTATGACCAACCTAGACAGCATATTAAAAAGCAGAGATATTACTTTGTCAACAAAGGTCCGTCTAGTCAAGGCTATGGTTTTTCCAGTGGTCATGTATGGATGTGAATGTTGGACTATAAAGAAAGCTGAGTGCCAAAGAATTGATGCTTTTGAACTTGGTGTTGGAGAAGACTCTTGAGAATCCCTTGGACTGCAGGAGATCCAACCAGTCTATCCTGAAGGAAATCAGTCCTGGGTGTTCATTGGAAGGACTGACGTTGAAGCTGAAACTCTAATACTTTGGCCACCTGATGCGAAGAGCTGACCCATTTGAAAAGACCCTGATGTTGGGAAAGATTGAGGGCAGGAGGAGAAGAGGATGACAGGATGAGATGGTTGAATGGCATCACTAACTCAATGGACATGGGTTTTGGTGGACTCCAGGAGTTGGTGGTGGACAGGGACGCCTGGCGTGCTGTGGTTCATGGGGTCGCAAAGAGTCGGACACGACTGAGAGACTGAACTGAACTGAACTGGAGAGACATTTCTGGGTTTCAGGAGTGGGAGTGACATAACCATCGGTGCCAGTGGCTAGAGAGCCTTACGTCCCAGTGCACAAGATAGCATTCACCACTGAGTTACCTGCTGGCCCAAAATGACAATCGTGCAGAGGCTGAGAAACCTGATATAAAGTTTTATTCTAAGAAAAAATGTGCTCCACATGCATAAATTGTGGGATTCCAATCCCTGACCATGGAAATATCATTAAGACGGTGTTTCAGTTTAAAAATGTGAAGCTTTAATTTTCCCCCTTCCAAGTACTTTCTACTCTGAAATGAACAGTTATATGCAAATACTGGCCAATCCGTCTGTGGTTCATGTAAGAGCGGGAAGCAGGCAAGGTGTGGCAAGGACTCAAGAAAGGAGACAAGGGGAGAAACATGTATTTTTATTATATTTAGGCCAATCCTTCTATTTGCGTCTTCATAAACAGAGGAGATTCTCCTGGGAAAGTCAGCCCCTTCTTGGGGAATAAGAACTTGCCAGTATTAATCAATGGGCATCATTAACAAGTGGTCTGGGAATCTGCATCTCCTGTTAAAAGTGCATTGTCGGCAAAGGGTGGTCAGTTATAAATAGCCAAAGTCTGGCTCAAAACACACTGTCAATTTCCAGGAGTCGAACCCTCTGGTTTTGAGCATGGTTCTTGGTTGGTATGCGTGTTCTCAGAGTTCTCAGTGACCACAGTTATGCACGATTCATGGCAGTTAAAAAAAAAAAAAAAAGCCACCTTTGAAATAAGACTTGGAATGGGATGAACACACCCAATAACATTCTTTCATTGGTTAGAATTTTATTTCGCTAAGGATTCTTTCCTCCTAGCTCTACCTGGACATTCTACAAAGTTCAATTGACCCATCATGAGAAGAAACTATGAATCAGAGGGTGCATATTCTATCTAAAAACTAAAAGGAAAAAAAAAAAAGTAAGACACATTAAGGGACCAAACTAAAGGAAATATACTTTGGGGCTGTGGGGCTGACTCTGATTCATGGGTCAGCAGCTTGAAATTGATGGAAAAATTACCTAGAGCTCTTTAAGCTCAAAAATTCTATGGTTGGAGTTTTTAGTAAGAAAACTGCCCACTGCTAAGACATGCTTTTAAAAGCAGCCATTTCCCTGATTGTGTTGTTTTCCTATTCAAGAATCCGCCATGGGTCTCCACTGTTCCTCAAACTCAGTCCAAACTTCAAAAAAATGCAAAACTGTGAAATTTGACTTGAGCATCCATTTTCATCCTGATTTCCCAGCATCCTCTGACATTAGCGTTAGCTTTTAGCCCCCTAACATTCCTCCGGTTGCCTGGCTAGGCTCCTTCCAAGGGCTGCATCTTGCCCAGTCTCTGCCTCCAAGCAGACTGCTCTCTCCTACCACTTCTTGTACCAAAGTCGATCATCCTCCACTCTCAAATGTCTTCTCTTTTAGGCCTTCCCGATTACCCTGGGGAAAGATGTCCATCCATTAAAAGTCTCTACCACAATCTACCTGATGAGAATTCAGACCTAGAAGTCAGCTATACTGTTGACCAGTGCTTCACACCTGCCCATTTCTTTAACTTGTTACTTCCTCTTGAGTCCTCTTGTCCGTAGTCCACATAACTAGTTCACAAACTAGTTTCTGCAAGTGATCCACTACATTTCCCATTCATACTTTTTGTTGAACACCTATTTTACTTGAACTTGAGTGTGTGTGTGTATACACATACACCCTCTTCAAAGTTCTTCCCCTTGCTAAAGTCATTATCCCCTCCCCCCTCCCATTTTCACCCGGTCACTCGGCCCTTCAGTCCTTTATTTCCGATTTCTTCTTTCTTGGTCTCTTCAGACATTTTAAATGCCTGAGACTCAATTATACAGGGAAACTTACTCTGTAATTCCTGTCCCCATCCACAAAATTCTGAATTTATCTTCCATTTCTGTGAAACAAGAAACGCATCTTAGGAAGTAATGGTGAAATTAACATTTTTGTACCAGTGGTAATACTAGCCCCCACTTTGTGGTGTTACCATAAAGAGAAGTGACATCTAGCCTCTAGTTAAGTACTGAAGTCAGACGTTTGTCATCACAGTCCATTGTGGTTTGTCTGTCTCCCTTATGAGATCGTCGAGACATTAAGAGGACTCCTCATTTTTCCATCTGCCATTCTATTCTCCACCTGGGCCCCACATTACAGCCACTGAGAGAATTTGAAAGAAAATTAAAAGGTCAGGTGCCTAAGCCAGATTGAGTAGATCAGAAAGTTTGCAGCAGGGCCTGGGGTCATCGTTTTCCAGGTGAGTTTAATGTGCAGCCCCAGAGAGTAATGCCTCACAGGCGGCAACACTCGCTGTTAACGAGGATCAGGCTGTCCTCATAAAGCAGGCTTTGGGCTAAGCACTTTCCTAGTAACACCTAATAACACGGATCTCCAGGTGATGCCGTTGCACCACCAAGGTCGAGAACCAGTGCCAGTCGCAGCGTTAGTTCGAGAAGCTTCACTACCTCCTCATGAGGTAGGTTGGCTGTTGCAGCATCTTACAGATGAGGAAACAGGTTAAGGGAGGTTGAGTGTGCTCGAGTCTCTCTGGGAGCAAGTCCCGTGGCGAGGTGGCCAGTCCAGCCTGAGCAGTCTGACCCTGGAGCCCCGCCGTCCTCTCCTGCCTTCCTTAGGAGGACGCATGTCAGGGTCTCTGAGCTGCATTCTGTTGCCCTTCACCCCATAGGACTCCGTTCGAGGTAAGGGAAGTGTCCCTGGGATGCTCCATTTTCTTTCACTATCATGCCGCCTTGTGTTGCTTTTGGTAGCTCTGTGTATATGCTTATAGCATTTTTACCCTCTCTGTGATGCTTTTTAGCTCAAAACACTTAAAACCCCAATATGTTATTTTGTAGTATGAAAAAATCCTGAGACCTTAATATAATTAAAAGAGGACATGACTTGATTTCAAATGCACATTTGCAAATAACAATATTTTCCCATCCTAGGATATTTGATAATGATGGCTTTCTTTTATTACTATTTTTTGATGATTTTAAATGAAGCAAGGTGGAATAGTATGTCTTTGCTCTAAAGGATTTGCAGTTTGGATTTTCATTGTGTGTGTGAATAAAACTTTAGTTACTTAAGGGATTTAGTTTAATCTCATAAATGATTTTAGCATAAGACCAAACAGAAAACCTAAGCCAACATTTCCTTTATTTTCAAGTCTTGATAGAAAAAAATCAAATTCCCTTGCTAGAAAAAGGAAACGTTGCCAATACCTGGGATCTATTTTTATAAAAAATAAATATTCTCTGAAGACATGCAGGTGGTCTGGGCTGTTCTCACTACTCCCCTCTTCTCTTCTGTAGGCACCGACCTCAAAATATCACCCACTCTGCCCATTCAGTAGAAACCCCCATTTCCAAACTTTCAGATCCCTGGTTCTCAAACTTCAGCATGCATCAAAACAGTCTGGCTACCTTGGTAAAACATCAATTTTTGAACCTGTCCTGTAGAGTTTCTGATGATAATCTGGGGGGAGAGAGGAATCTATGCATTTGCATTTCTAAAAAGATCCCAGGTAGCACTGCTGATCCAGGAATAATACTTAGGAAACTACTGATTTTCAATGAACATCCTGTAAAGAGTTGAACGTGTGTATATTTTTTAAAGTTCAGAATTTGGGGGCATGGTAGTAAAGCACAAGTATCTTTTCATGTATTACCTAAAGGAGCGTTTTTCTGACTAACATCAGCTAACAATAATGTATTAACAAGAAAGCTACAAGAATATATTTGAGGCTTCCCAGATTTTGAGCAAACGCCCCTGACTCAAAAGGCATTTAATTAGTATTAACAGATGCAGCTCATTTTCCTGAGCATTGTAGCACCCCTTGGTTACCTGCAGATGGCAGAATATTCTAGCATAAATGCCAGCTTCTATTTATCTTGTGAAATGATTGATAACTTTCAGAAAGTTTTATGAAAATCAATGTGTGTGTTAAAGGAAAATATTTTAAAGTATAATGCACAGGAAAATGAATATTATTAACAATTTGGGTAATTAATTTGGCAGGTCTTGAAAAAGTAACATTTAATAGTAATTACTATAAATAGGTTTCCAATACTGTATAACAGGCTGTGTATTACTTGCTTTACATGAAATCTGTCTCTTTATGCTCAGAGCATACCTGTAAATGTTAATTATTTTTGCTGTTACATACAAAACAAATCTAAGTTTCAAAATTCTACTCATCCTTCAAGTTCTGTTTAGGCTTGTTCCACGAAGCATCTCTCAGTATCCCTGTATATGAAGCAACCTGTACTGTGTCTTCCTCTACCTCTCCACTTCTCTCATAGTCATTTCATAGTCTTGGATTTCTGGTGTTTTGTTCTCATAGTCCTCATCCACAGAGATGTTGTGATAATTACAATTTTAAATGAGAATATGGTGTTATAAGTGGGGTCTGGCTGCTTGCTGCTCTAAAGCCAGGAAAGAGACAAGCTTGCTGGAAAGAAAAGTTTTTTGTTTCCTGGAGGCTGGCAGGAGGCTGGCTCCTATCCAAAGCATCATTGGTAATCATTGGGCAAGACCTTTTATAGATGGAGGGAGGGGGCTTCATGTAGAAACAACACAGTCAGCTCTGATGGTCATCTTGAAGTTGGGTTATGCAGTGGTCTGATCAGGATCATTTTGATTGTTCCAAGGTAGGTTTGTTCCCATTTCTTTGAGGCCACTTTTTGGAATTGTGGCAGCTTATGTCACGACTAGTCCGGTCACTACGTAGTTTTCTTCCAGCCGATGGGGGTTTCAGTATCTATAAGACAGCTCAAAGGATATAGCTCAGAATCTTAAGAAGAAACCAAAAGTCCTTGACTTCGTTTAACTAATAGTATTTGGTCTTGTTTGTTTGTGTTTACTTCTGCATTTTCTCACTTCTCTGATTAAACTTATTCTTCGACTAAAGGTTTTCTATAGATAGAAGTCAGACAGAGGATATGAGTTGGGGAGAAGGACCATGGGGTCCTCCTCCATTTCACATATACATGAAAGTTATTTATTTTTTAAAAAGGAAAGGCTATACAAATATACACTATGTAGTGAGTTGAGAGATGTCTTCCCCCAAATATATTCACATCCCCAAATCCAGAACTCATCAATATGACTTTATTTGGAAACAAATATTTTTGCATATGTGATTATGTTAAGGATCTCCAACTGAGCTCATCCTGGATTATCCCAACAAGCCCTAAATCCAGTGGCAAGTAACCTTCCTAGAGACAGCCACAGGGAAGAGGAGAGGCCATTTAAGACAGAGGCAGAGGTTGGACTGATACAGCCAGAAATGTAGAGAGAGGTTGAGTAAGTTCTTCAGGTCACACAACAAGCAGAGAGCAGTTGAGAGACACCACATTGCATTGCCTGACTCCAAATTTCAACCAGTCTACCACCTTGGTGGTTGTTTCATTGCTCAATCCTGTCTGACTCTTTGTGACCCCATGGACTGTAGCCTACCAGTCCTCTGTCCGTGGAATTTCCCAGATAAGAGTACTGGAGTAAGTAGCCATTCCCTTCTCCATGGGGTCTTGCTAACCCAGGGATCAAACCTGCGTCTCCTACATCTCCTCTCTTGGCAGCAGATTCTTCACCACTTTACCAAGTAAGTGACTGTGTCACAAAATTATAATTTCACTAGATATAGAAATTTTTATTTTAGGTCTACTCGGAAAAAGACTACAGAACAAAAATTCTGACCAGACCTTGTCCCCCGAGGGTTGGAGGGAAACCAGGCTCTTCCTGGAGTATGGTGCAAATCCAGTTTGAAGGAACATTTTCAATATTGTAATTTCATATTTCTCAGATAACGAGTTAACTTTTTTTGTTTAAGAAACTCAAGTCTTTATTTAATTGTGTTCCTCAAAGTGTCATTACAATCATTTTATCCTATGCACTGGCTTTACCTGAGCGCTTTTATAAAGATGCCCCTTCACCCCCGCCTCCCAGGTATACGTCTCCTTAGTATGTATCCAAGCTGTGCACAGAGTTGGAGAATCACCACCCTCCTGTTGCCTTTGGCTATGACACCTCCAAAGTAGGACCTCATATTACAGATGTGATGTGTGGTACAAGCAGGGTTTGAAGTCAGTGGATTTTGGCTAGAATATCAATGCAACCACTTAGCAACTTTCTCCACTTGGACATTTAAGCTCAGTCCAATGAATGGAGTAGTATCTTCATACTGGGAGAGTAGTGGCAGGTTGGGGGTGGGGTGAGGGTGAAGAGGAAGTTTAAGAGTAAGGACATAAAACTTATAAACCAGTGGTATTTAAAATTAATCTTGAAAAGGAATATTTCAGTTGCCTAGCACTGACAGATTTCTGTTTCTTTAGTTGGAAATTAAGATTTTTTTTTTTTTTTTAGTGATGATATGTATAGAGGAAAAAAACTGCATCTTTATTTTATTTTTTTTTTCAGGAGGTAGTGAAAATTTTATTGTATTTATCATTCTGTGATCCTTTCTTTTTTTTTCCTGCAGTTGAAATTCGTTCTTTTTTTCATTTATTTTTGTTAGTTGGAGGCTAATTACTTTACAGTATTGTAGTGGGTTTTGCCATACATTGACATGAATCAGCCATGGATTTACATGTGTTCCCCATCCCAATCCCCGCTCCCGCCTCCCTCCCCATCCCATCCCTCTGGGTCTTCCCAGTGCACCAACCCTGAGCACTTGTCTCTGCATCCAGCCTGGGCTGGTGGTCTGTTTCACCCTTGATAGTACTTAAAACTGCATCTTTAAACACCTGACTTATCCTCAACCCAGTATGATTCCCACCCATTGAGAAAGACAAGAAAGCAGCCTGCAACTCCCTATTCACACTAACTTCTGAACATCATATCATTCTGTAGAATTCAGAGCAAACCCACCCACAGCTGGAGAGTCATCCCCACCCTCCTGCCCTTGGCTTCTGTGTCTTCCTCTAATTCATGGGCGTTAAATACATTCATGATGAAATTCAATATATTCTCCTCTGAAAAACACATATCACACCTTGAGAGTATATTGAATTATAACCTCAGTGCAGTGCCTGGCAAACCATAATCACTTGAGGCATGGGAAGCACTTAGTGCCCCTGATCCTGTCATTAGTTTCAGGCTTATTTGAGAATTAAATGAAGCCTATATATTGTTGTTGTTCAGGTGCTGAGTCGTGTCTGACTCTTTGCAACCCCATGGACTGCAGCATACCAGGTTTCCCTCTCCTTTACTGTCTCTCTAACTTTGCTCAAACTCATGTCCATTGAGCCAATGATGTTTCTGTGTGTGTGTGTGTGTATACACCTATATAGATATATATAGGGTTGGCCAGAAAGTTCATTCAGGTTTTCCTGTAAGATCTTATGGAAAAACCCTTCTTGGCCAATGCAATATAAAAAACTGAACTTTTTAAAATAGCTAGTATAAGTACCCTCATGGCATAACCATCTGTCTGGACCTTGATAACTCTGAATGTATCCCTGTATGTTATAGTTCTGAGTATCAAAGGCTCATGAGATACTGGATACTGGAAGGACTTAGTTACTGACTGCTTAAAAAAAAAAAAAACTTTAGCACAAGTGTCTGGTTGAAGTTTAATCTTTTTTTCCCTCTCATATAATAATTCCTGTCCACAAGAAAGTCATTGCTTTAAAATGTTGGCCAGACCAGAAGACTCCTGCAATACCACTTTGCTTTTTATGAACCATTTACCCCTTCTAGATATTTCTAATTGGCTACTACAAAATGTATTAATTTGACTGACCAGCCTCTTTGCTGCTTGCTCACAGCCAAAGATGTTGCATAAGGAAGAAGAGATGATTTGAAATATCTATGAATCAGCACCATCAGTTTCTCCACACAGCTAAATTTGGTCATTTTGGGAAATATAATATTATTTATCCATTTTGGCAAACCTCAGATCCCTGTCTGCAGTTTATTATTATATGTTGAATTAGAAGTCATTGGCCCTCTCCACTGGATGGAATTATCCGTTGCATAATTGCATTCTCAGACTCCTCAGCACTTAGACCCTGATGTGATGGGCCACGATGGCTCCTCTGGTGCCTCTTGGTATATTGACACAAGCCAATAACTAATTCAGCTAATCATTGAGGAGAGTATCTGGTTTTAGGCACTACCTCTGGGACACAGGACATCATACTTAAAAACTGCAAAGAAATCCAAAATGTGGTGAGATCCATTCATCTCTTTCTACTTGCTAGGTAATTCTTTGTTTTCCAATGTTCCCCAGCTTATGAAGTCATCTTAAATGGAGTCAAATATTTCCTTGAAATGAGAAAGATGTATTAGGCAAAAAATAAGTAGGATGGAAAGCTGACAGATATGGAAATGAGCTCCCAGTGAACAGAAGGCAAGAATGAGAATATCTATTAGATCTCATTGTAGAAAAAAATCAATGGGAAGAATGCAGAGGAGAAGCATTTCTCTGCCTTTTTCAGGAGATGCACTTTCTTTCTTTGAATTAATTTATCCTAACATGGAAGCTATCTCATCTACTATTTAAAGACTAGCAATATTTCAGTGTAACATTTCAATGTCTTACACCCAATTCTTAAAATAAAAATTTTGTAGGGGTGTAAAGAATCTACCTGCAGTGTGGGAGACCTGGGTTCAATCCCTGGGTTGGAAAGATCCTCCGGAGGAGGGCATGGCAACCCACTCTAGTATTCCCCAGAGAATCCCCATGGACAGAGGAGCCTGGCAGGCTATACAGTCCATGGGGTCGCAAAGAGCTGAACATGATTGAGTGAGTAAGCACATAGCATACATAGCTTCCCAGGTGACACAGTGGTAAAGAATTTGCCTGCCAATGCAGGAGACACAGGTTTGTTCCCTGGGCTGGGAAGTTCCCCTGGAGGAGGAAACGACAGCACACTCCAGTATTCTTACCTGGAAAAGCCCATGGGCAGAGGAGCCTGGCAGGCTATATTGTCCATGGGGCTGCAAAGTACTGGACTAAGTGACTGAGCGCACACACACAGCATACATACCAGAAAGTGCACGTAGCGTACGTATAGGGTCATGTGTTTCTTTTTAACACAATACGTAAGACCATGTAACCAGTGCAGAGATCACAAGAAGACATTAACGGTAGTAGACTTTGACTACCTTTGACTGTGTGGATCACAACAAACTGTGGAAAATTCTTCAAGAGATGGGAATTCCAGACCACCTGACCTGCCTCCTGAGAAATCTGTATGCAGGTCAAGAAGCAACAGTTAGAACCAGACATGGGACAACAGACTGGTTCCAAATTGGGAAAGGAGTACATCAAGGCTGTCTATTGTCACCCTGATGATTTAACTTTTACACAGAGTACATCATGAGAAACGCTGGACTGGAAGAAGCACAAGCTGGAATCAAGATTGCCGGGAGAAATATCAGTAATCTCAGATATGCAGATGACACCACTCTTATGGCAGAAAGTGAAGAAGAACTAAAATGCCTCTTGATGAAAGTGAAAGAGGAGAGTGAAAAAGTTGGCTTAAAGCTTAACATTCAGAAAACTAAGATCATGGCATCTGGTCCCATCATTTCTTGGAAAATAGATGGGGAAACAGTGACAAACTTTATTTTGGAGGGCTGCAAAATCACTGTAGATGGTGACTGCAGCCATGAAATTAAAAGATGCTTACTACTTGGAAGAAAAGTTATGACCAACCTAGACGGCATATTAAAAAGCACAGACACTACTTTGCCAACAGAGGTCCATCTAGTCAAGGTGGTGGTTTTGGCAGTAGTCGTGTATGGATGTGAGAGTTGGACCGTAAAGAAAGCAGAGTGCAAAAGAATTGATATTTTTGAACTGTGGTGTTGGAGAAGACTCTTGAGAGTCCCTTGGACAGCAAGGAGATCCAACCAGTGCATCCTAAAGGAGATCAGTCTTGAATATTCATTGGAAAGACTGATGTTGAAGCTGAAATTCCAATACTTTGGCCACCTGATGCAAAGAACTGACTCATTTGAAAAGACCCTGATGCTGGTAAAGACTGAAGGCAGGAGGAGAAGGGGATGGTTGAATGGCATCACTGACTCAATGGACATGAGTTTGAGCAAGCTCTGGGAGTTGGTGATGGACAGGGAAGCCTGGTGTGCTGCAGTCCTTGGAGTTGGAAAGAGTCAGACAAAACTGAGTGAGTGAACTGAACTGAGTAGCAGGCTACGCCTGATCAAGGTTATTCAAGGCTGAAAGTGAAGTGAAAGTGAAAGTCGCTCAGTCATGTCTGACTCTTTGTGACCCCATGGACTATACAGTCCATGGAATTCTCCAGGCCAGAATACTGGAATGGGTAGCTGTTCTCTTCTCCAGGGGATCTTCCTAACCCAGGGATCGAACCCAGGTCTCCCACATTACAGGCGGATTCTTTACCAGCTGAGTCACCAGGGAAGACCTATTCAAGGCTGCTGTCCTCCCAAAGGTAAGCAGTGACTTGTAACCCCAGAGATTTGTTTCACCTGTTTCTGAACTCTTTGTAAACAGACGCATACAATTTGTGTTCTTTTAGGCCTGTCCATAGCCCACCAGGATCCTTTGTTCATGGGATTCTCCAAGGAAGAATACTGGAGTGGGTTGCCATTTCCATTTGCAGGGGATCTTTCTGACCCAGGGATTGAACCTGTGTCTCCTGAAGCTCCTGCACCATGGGCAGATTCTTTAGGCTAAGCCACCAGGGAAGCCCAACATTAAGTTTATTTCATTCAACAGCAAGTTGAGATTTTCCCCATGCCATTACATTGATTTCATCTCACTGCTTTCTGAGATGCCATTGTACAGCTATGGCGTTGTGTGTCCATTCTATTAATGCACATTTGGATAGCTTGCAGCTTAGAGTTATTATGAATAATGCTGCTAGGAACATTTAGCCCAAGCCTTTTCATGCACAAGTTTACACATTTATTTTGGTTGCATGACTGGAAGTGGATTCCTAGGTCATAAGGTAGGCTTATGTTGAGCTTTACTAAACACTGACAAAGAGTTTTTAAAGTGATTGGTCAGAGTGCAAGTGAGTACAATGTACTTGAAAGTTCAGTTATTCTGTATGTTTATCAATATGTAGTATTATCTCTTTATAATTTAGCCATTCTGTGATGTAAAACAATATCTCAGTAGGATTTAGCTGCATTTATTTGGTGACTAATGAAGCTGAGCACCTTTTCTTATGTTTTGGTTTTTTTGTTTTTTTGGTACAAGTTTTTGCCCAATTTTCTCTTGGGTCATCTTCTTTGTCCCTTATTGATTTGTTGCTTACCTTTGTAAGCTCTGGTCCCTAGTTCTTTCTCTTATTTATCTTCTGTGAATATCTTCCTCCACTTTTTGAGTTGCATTTTCACCCTCTAAATGATATTTTTTGAGAAACAGAGATTCTTTAAATGTAATGCACATTACCTCTTCTCTTATAAGAGTCTTTTCTGCTTAACAAATCGTTACACCAGATCAAGAAGATATGCTCCTATTTTATTTTTCTAAAAACTTAATTGCTTTACCTTTACCATTTAGATCCACAGTCAATCTAGAAGTGATCTTTTTTGTAGTTACTTACACTGTTTGTCCTCTGAACTATTTAAGTCAAATCATTCTTCCCATCAGAGGATAAATATTTAACAAAATGGAATTATATTTTTCTTGTTTTCATGCTTTATATTTGGTAACTAGTTTTGTGCACTGAGTTAATAATGTACTTTGTTAAAATATAAATATACATTATTATCTTTATAACTCTGATAGTCTATTGAATGGTTGGGGAATTATTTAAATCACTTCCTGTTGGTAAATATTGAGGTTGATCTCTTTCCAAGTAATAAATGCTATGAAAGTGATCTTTAAATGGATTTGTTGTTTAGGTTCTAAATCACATCTGACTCTTTTGCAACCCTGTGGACTATAGCCTGCCAGGCTCCTCTGTCCATGGGATTTGCCAGGCAAGAATACTGGAGTGGGTTTTAGTTTCCTTATCCTGGGGATCTTCCTGACCCAGGGATCAAACCCATGTCTCCTGCTTGGCAGGTGGATTCTTTACCACTGAGCCACCTGGGAAGCCCAGGTGAATGTATAACTTTAAATATTTATTAAAACAGTTATTTTAAATATAATCAAGAATTAGGTTGCTGGGTCAAAGGGTATCCACATTTTAAAGTTTTAAGCAAAAGTAGATGTACCATGGAACTTAAATTTCAGAGCCGTCTACCTTCTGCAAGCATCTTTGAAGTCCCTGTAGCGAATTTTTTATTTGTAATTTTGTATCTTATAGCAGTGATTGCTAAAAGCTTTTTCTTTCATTTGGCCCTTATGGTATCATCAATTGAAGGTATCATTTAAAGGGCCCATTCTTGCTTTGATACAGTATACTTTTGGTTTGATAAAGCCCACTGGGCCTTTTGTCTGTGTTTATTGTCCAACTAGTTGCTAGTGGGAAGAAGTGCTTGGCTGACCCATAGGGTAAAGAGCGCCTCTCTAATATATTTCTGGTTACATTTTGTGTTCATCTTTCCATGATAACAAAGAATGCCATCCATGTGGATTTCAGATCAAGAAAGAAACAATACATACTTGCCCTTGTGTCCTAAGGAAAGGATAGTATTCCAAGATGTACTGTGACTTTGTGTAAAGAGGAGAAAACAAAAATGCAATTTACTGTTTTTTGGAATTCAAGTGATTTGAACCTGATTGAAAATGAAAGTTAAGGTCAGACTACCACACCACCTGCTTAGGTTGCAGCTTTATTTCTTTACTCTTAAATTTTCACTATAAAATTTTCTTTTCTGGAAAGTAAGTGCCTCCAGTTTGTTTTTGCTATGAGGTGTGATAAATTCAGCAGCATCTAATCTGAGCCTCTTGTTTAAATCATTAAAATCTTTATCTAATCTCAGTCACTACCTAATAACACATGAGTGATCAGACTTCTGTGTCCATTTAAAACAGGGCACCTAGCTACCCTCTTACTTAAAAACTGATAAGTAATCCTTTAAACTTAGGAATGCTTCTTAATAAAAAGGAACATGTAGAAGTCATTAGCATGGAATGTAAATTTAAAGCTGCTTGATTTAGAATGTACTTCAGTTCTTTCTCCTCCCTCATATTTATATTTTTTAGCTGGTGGCTTTTTTTTTTAAGTGATTTTTTTTTCTGCATGATGAGTGAATACACCAACCCTTTAACAGCTTGTTGGCCATTTGCACAAGAAGTGAAAGCACTTTCATGAATACAAGTTACTCAATTTTTGGCGTGGAGTTGGATTTTGACCGTAACTGTCAGTAATCATTGCTGCCTGCAGATGTTAGTGGTTGCTGTCCATCATGCTGAGTGGTCCCAGGCCGTCAGATTAAGCTGAGGCATCTGGAAACACCACATCTGAACATCAGTTTTATGATACCCAGCAAGGAGCCTTCTTTTATCGTAATACCTAAAAGTTTCTGAGCCAAGAGGCCATTGCCTGATAAACTTTGCAGAAACGTCACCTGGTATTAAGAGAAAAAATTTCCTTCCAGAACAAAGACCCCAAAGGAAAAGCAACTCAATTCATGAAGGATGTAAATAAATACACCCTAAGTTTTCAGGGAGCGTCTTTGGGTACTTTTTTTTTTTTTTTTTTTTTGCTTGTCACCTAAGCATTTTACAAGTTCTGCTGACTTTCTAGATCAAGCAGAAATAAAAACTACCATTCTCCATTTTTGCAGTCAAATCCACGATAGCACCATGGAACAGGCAGAACTCTGAGCTTAGGACACTATTGTTTGTGTGTTAGTCGCTCCGTTGTGTCTGACTTTTTGTGACCCTATGGAATATAGCCTGCCAGACTCCTCTTTCCATGGAATTCTCCAGGCAAAAATACAGGAATGGGTTGCCATTTCCTTCTCCAGGGGATCTTCCCAACCCAGGGACTGAACCCTAGTCTCCTGCATTGCAGGCAGATTCTTTACCATTGAGTCACCAGGGAAGCCAGGATGCATTGAGAATAACCCAAATGCCCTTGGGCTTCCTGGGTGGCTCAGTGTGAAGAACCCGCCTGCCAAGCAGCAGATGCGGGTTTGGTCCCTGGGTCAGGAAGATTCCTTGGAGAAGGAGATGGCAACCCACTCCAGTATTCCTGCCTGGGAAATCCCATGGACATAGGAGCCTGGTAGGCTACACAGTCCATGGGGTCACAGAGTTGGAACATGAGCATCTGCCTGCAATGCAGGAGACCTGGGTTCAATCCCTGGGTCGGGAAGATCCCCTGGAGAAGGAAATGGCAACCCACTCCAGTATTCTTGCCTGGAGAATCTCATGGACGGAGGAGCTTGGTGGGCTATAGTCCACGGGGTCGCAAAGAGTCGGACACAACTGAGCGACTTCACTTTCACTAGCAACTAAATAGCACAGTAGCAGAAATGCCCTAAATCACACTATTCCCTTCCACTGCCAGAAATTAAAAAAAAAACACAGACATTTCTCCAAAGACATACAGATAGCCAACAAACACATGAAAAGATGCTCAACATCACTCATTATCAGAGAAATGCAAATCAAAACCACAATGAGGTACCATTACACGCCAGTCAGGATGGCTGCTATCCAAAAGTCTACAAGCAATAAATGCTGGAGAGGGTGTGGAGAAAAGGGAACCCTCTTACACTGTTGGTGGGAATGCAAACTAGTACAGCCGCTGTGGAAAACAGTGTGGAGATTTCTTAAAAAACTGGAAATAGAACTGCCATATGACCCAGCAATCCCACTTCTGGGCATACACACCTAGGAAACCAGATCTGAAAGAGACACATGCACCCCAATGTTCATCGCAGCACTGTTTATAATAGCCAGGACATGGAAGCAACCTAGATGCCCATCAGCAGACGAATGGATGAGGAAGCTGTGGTACATATACAGCATGGAATATTACTCAGCCATTAAAAAGAATTCATTTGAATCAGTTCTAATGAGATGGATGAAACTGGAGCCCATTATACAGAGCGAAGTAGCCAGAAAGATAAAGACCACTACAGTATACTAACACATATATATGGAATTTAGAAAGATGGTAACGATAACCCTATATGCAAAACAGAAAAAGAGACACAGATGTACAGAACAGACTTGTGGACTCTGTGGGAGAAGGCGAGGGTGGGATGTTTCGAGAGAACAGCATGTATATTGTCTATAGTGAAACAGATCACCAGCCCAGGTGGGATGCATGAGACGAGTGCTCGGGGCTGGTGCACTGGGAAGACCCAGAGGGATGGGATGGGGAGGGAGGTGGGAGGGGGGTTCAGGATGGGGAACACATGTAAATCCATGGCTGATTCATGTCAATGTATGACAAAACCCACTGAAATGTGGTGAAGTAATTAGCCTCCAACTAATAAAAATAAATAAAAATAAAATTTAAAAAAAAAAACCTGGAGACACTACATACTTAATTTCCTCCTAATGTTAAGGACTTTTGCACTTTTGATTATTTTTTAATTTTTCTTTCAGTTTTATTGAGATGTAATTGCCATACAATACTGTATAAGTTTAATGTGTATAGCATAATGATTTGACTTACATTAAGAAACAAACAATTTCAAGTTATTTCATTTCTTCATTATTTTAATGAATTAAGCAAGGCAAAATTGAGTTATCTCTGTGAAACCCTCTCTGATACATGTCTGTTTTTATAATTGTACTGAGTATTTTTATTAATAAATATTCTAAACTCTTCTGATATGTTAAAATATATTTATTCATTTTACCTGCATATATGAGATTAGACTTCTCAGTGAAAAGGTATGAACATCTTTAACTTGAGAAATGTGGCCAAATTGGAAATACTGCAGATAATGGGGTTGTACCTTACTTCTGTACTTTCTATTTCTTAAAGATTCCATCTTTATATTAAAAAGTATATTTCTTAGCCTTGTTGCTTGCCTTTTCAAAGTATTGTTACGAGGTTTTTTCCCCCTGGGTATTTTGAAATTTTCTCTTTTCCTTTGATTTTCAATAATTTGATGATAATGGGTGTCAGTGTGTTCTTCATTCTTCATGAGAATCACTGAGCTCACAGAATCTATGATATGGGTTTTTCACTTTTGAATATTCTTGGTCATTGTCTCTTCAGCTGTTTGTGATCCTTTGTTTTCTCTCCTTCTAATACACCAAATAAGTGTACAATATGTTTAGACTTTTGGCTGTGTCCCTTGTGTCTCTTATACTTTTAAAATTCTCTTTTGTCTTTTTCAGTTTACCTAACTTATTGAGTCATCATCAGGTTCACTTACTCATAAGGCTTGCTGTCTCCAGTATGCTGTTAAACCTATTTATGTGTAATTTCCAGTGTTTTAATTTCTAGGATATTTGCTGATTTTTATAGATTCACATTTTCTATTGAAATTCTCCATCTTTTCATACATTTTATCCATCTTCTCTGTATTCATCATGGCCATGTTTAAATTGTGATTTGTTAACTCCTATATCTGGACCATCTGTGGACCCACTTTTACCGTGTGTTTCTTTTTGGATTACCAATCACAATTGTATTATACATTGCATTTCTCATACTTCATGAATGTGTGTCAGACATTGTATTTAGAGAATCCAGGAAGTTACAAGTAATGTTTTTCCTAGAGACAGTTCCATTTTCTTCTGCTTGGAAGTAAAGAGAGAAGCCCATTTTCTCAATCCAAGCAGAGACTGAGCCAGCCCAGGTCTGAATTTTTCTCTCAGTAAGATACGGTTCTTCTCTGCGTCATCCTTTTTGCTTAGGCATGGCTCTTCTCATGTTTGTTTGCAAGCCTGACTCTTTAGACCTAAAAAATGACAGATTCAGTGCAGCTCTTGGGAGGTTTTTCTCTTGAACATTTCATCTCCAAATGTTCAAAACTGAGCAATGTTTTTAAAGAAAAAAAAAAGTTGAAAACAAGTGGTTTGTTTGAAGAGAGCCCCACTTCTCCACTTTGTCTTGAAACCATGTCAAGATTACTGGGAAATTTATTCTGGCTTTAAGGATCCTTTTGTCTCCTCTCCCAGCTTCCTATGTACATCCCAGAGCCTGTTAAATGCCATGTGGATAAAACCAGTTGGATTTGGGCCTCCTTAAATTTCCAATCCATCAGCCAGTGTCAAGTACCCACAAAAAAATTTCCAGTTTCTCTTTCCTTGAGTAGAGTTTCCCTGTTTGGATCAGGCCTTAACCTTTATGCAGCCCAAATCAGTAAATATCCCAGGATAAAAAAAAAAAACAACTGGTGATCCTCAGCTCACATTTGAAGTCCCCTCCATTCTGCTCTGAGATCCAGCTTATCTAATCCTTGTCACTTCTGTAGTTTTCCAGTGTCTTCAAACATATGTCTTTGGTAACTTGTCTGGCTTTTCTAGTACTTGCAATAAAGGTGTTTCCCTGCTTTGAGTTTCTACGGCCAGACTATAAGTAAAAAGCATTCACTTTATTGCCCAAAATATGAGGCCAAAGGAGTCTTTGTGACTTTAGGGGGAAACCTGATGGCCACTGAGAAGCTTAGAGTTTTCATGCTAATCTCTGCTGCTTCCTTGGGATCACTTGACTTTCTCTGCATTGGGAACATTCACTTTTCCTTACAAATAATCCTGAACTAAGTATGGGGTGTTTAAGACTCTCTAGTCTGGTATTACCACCCACCTCATATTTTTGACTCTAGTAACATCAGATGGCTTATAGTCCTTTCTCCTGGGCAATCCGTCAGCTTGTTCAGTCCTCTATGATTTTGCTTGTTCCCTTCTATGCACTACATATGCTTTTCTCTGACCTTCTTTATCTGCTTAAGTATCCTTCATAATACTTGGTGCAGGTATCATCTTATTACTAAGGCTTCCAAATTAAAAAGGGTGCCATTCCTCTGTCTACCTCTACATACCCCTCCATACTCAATTGTATTCTATCATTCTATAGAAACAGTTGAAAACAGGCATTTAAGCACTCCACAACTAGAGAGAGCTACCAAAAAGTTGGGGCCAACAACTTGCATCTCAGGCTTTCTGATAGTTGGTTGAAAAGTCACTAGCACCATCAGTCAACTCCATCTATTCTTCCCCATTTGCATAAACTGATTACTAAAGAGAAGAAATGTTGACTTGAGCTAAGCTACTCCACGATATTGCTGCCTTGGCATCTGTTTTGTTTGACAAAATGACCAGCAGAGACCTTAAACAAACACTAGTCCCCTCATGCAAACACACATCCTAGTTGTCAGCCTGCAGAATAACAAGCAAATGTAAATTTTTGATAAAACTTCCCCAACAGCACTCATGGTCAGCTGTCTCCCTGGTATATCTGCATCTTTTTGTTTTACGCACCTTTTAGGTAAGACTCTTGTGAGGTTAACCAAAATTCTGTTCTTTTGGTTTGAATGGACAAATCTGGGCCTAGCCTGGGAAACCCAAAGCACTCCACCCATGGATCCTAATAAAGCAATGTGCCTGGGGTCCTGCAGGTCCCTGTCAACAGAGAGAGTTGAAGATCAACTCTCTCTGAACTCTGCCTTGACCTCCCCATGTAACCCCTGGGGGCAGGCTATGCACTTCCTCCAGGACCTGTGAGTCATAAACTTTCTATTTCACTTTCTCTTGCGACCTGCTGTTGAACCACAGCTCACCATCTGGCATCATGTGCTCCACTTAACAAATGTTCGCTGAACTAAGTCCTACCAGAAAGGAGATAGAAAGGAAAGTCAGACTCAGGTGCCACAGACTTTCTCCAACAGTCCAATCCTTTTCTGTGTTCTTCTCCCTGGAAACTCCTTCATGCTTCATTTCCATGCAAGTGAGACAGAAGCTTTGAAATATCTGTTCGTAGACAGGACAGGAATTCCTTTTCTTATTTCTTGATTTTTATTGAAGTATGATTGATTTACAATGTTGTTAACTCCTATTGTACAGTAAAGTGATTTGGTTGTACATATATATACATTCTTTTTTTAAATATTCTTTTCCATTATGGTTTATCATAGGATATCTTTTGTAAGCTGGAGAATAACTGCTTTACAATGTTGTGTTAGCTTCTGCTGTCAGGAACATGAATCAGTTATAAGCATACCTATTCCCCCTCCCTCTTGAGCCTCCCTCCTATCCCCGTCTCACCTCTCCAGGTCATCACGGAGCACCAAGCTGGGCTATCTGTTTTATACATGGTTGTGTAGGGGTGTCAATGCTATTCTGTTTGTCCCACCTTCTGCTGCTGTATCCATAAGTCTGTTCCCTACATCTGCCTTTCTATGCATGCCCTGCAAATAGTTTCATCAGTACCATTTTCTAGATTTCGTATATATGCATTAATACACAATATGGATCTTTCTCTTTCTTCCTTCAGTCAGTACGCTAGACTCTAGATTCATCTATATCACTACAAATGACTCAGTGGAAGTTTTTACGCTGGTTAGATATTTGCTTAGACAATGTACTTAACATCCCTTTTTGTTGGTTTTTTTTTTCTTCTTCTTTTTCTGCTCAGGAAAGAGAAATTTGGGGGAAAGATGACATATCATTTACTCTTGACAATCTGAGTCGCTTAGCTGTTGTCATGCAAAAGGGCTGCCTGCCAGACAAGAGGCTTATGCCTCCCGAAGATGTGGGCTGGACCCCTGAGTGTAGGAGTGAAGAGGACAGGTAAAGGGGTTGACCTTGAGTCTGACTCTGAAGTGAGCCTGCTGCTCCCAGTCTCACTCACTGGCTTCAGGGATTTGGACAAATACTTCCTTTCTCTAAGCCTTAATTTTCCCATCTGTAGAAAAGGGTAGTCTAAAAACTGACCTTACAATATTTTAATAGGGAAAATACAAAACAGTGAAAGAAAAATGTTTAATATAGGGCTTAGCATAAAATAAAGGCATATTTAATGTTAGTAAATAAATGTAACCATTGATTTTTTTTTTTCTCTGCATCTGAGTAGACTTTGTTACAGTTCTTTATCAGAGTTGGATTCCTAAATCTTTCTCTTCCTTCTTCACCCTGGCATGGCCTGGGTCACCCTCTGCCCTGTTTAGTTTTGGGGCACTAATATACAAAACATATATATAATGAGATTCTTAGCCCCAAATCCTCAGTTACCAGCAAAGGAAATCAACTATTTATGAGTTAGACTTGCAGTAATCAGATTGCTATCACCAGTAACAATCCAGGAAGCCAAAGAGAACCCTTATAACATCAGTCCCCAAACAGGCAAGACTTGATTATTATCCATTATTATTGATAATAATTAAATTATCAATAATTATTATTGACAGCAGTTATTATTGACAGTTTCCCTAATTTTATTCCTGCTTCCAAGTTAGGACCAACCAGAGAAATTCAAATACGCCAATAAGCAATCACACAGGCTGCCTTGCTTCTATTAATAGTTTTCCTGGGTGCTTCTTCCCATGCCTCCAGCCTCTAATCCAGGCAAGACTGAAGCCTTCCCTTTGTCCTCTATAAAGCTCCCCTGTCCTCTGCTTGCCTCTGAATCTCTGCCAAAACACAGGTGATGGTGGCCGACTCCCTTGCTCTAGCAGTCTCTGAATGAATTCCTTTGCTTGTTTTCATTTATGTGGTCTTTCTTTAGTTCCACAATACTTAAGTACAAAATCTTGCTTCAACTTTATCTTAATGAAATCTGATCACATATTAAGCTATGACTGTACAGTATCTTGAGACTGCCTGGTCCTGCTTCAAGGTACCACAGAGGCTTAATCTCTGGCATCTCAAAAGCACCCAGACTGAAACAGAGCAGAGAGAGAAATAAGTTAAAGTCCAGAACTCCCGACAGGAGGCAATTAAAGATTTAAGAACCACTAAAAGTAAGTGAGGGCTCACTCTGCCCTAGCAGAGTAGGTCAGTTCTGAGAGGATGACCTGGTTGATCTGTAAGGTAATTAGAAGTGTCACCCTAAAATTAATTACATAGTCAGATGAACCACTGACCCACTGACATCATCACAAACGGTCAGCTCATTTCCTCTGTTCTCAAATTACCCAGAGACACCAAATGTGTTAGGAATTCCCAAGCTTTCAACAGCAATTTTTGTTAATGCTTTTTCGTTAACCTATGCATACATTACTTTAAAACAATAATGTAAAGATACACTGATATATTCTTTAATAAATAGATTATTTTCTCCTGCTAAGGAGTTTTTAACTCCTATTTCAAAATTAATGATTGCTTCCTTTTATTTTGGGCTTTCTTGGTGACTCAGACAGTGAAGAATCTGCCTGGAATGCAGAAATCAAAAGGAATTATGTTGTCTTGGAAGGCTGAGTGGTGGAGAGTGAGCGCAGGTAACCCAGTAGGGAGAAGAGAACACCAAACATAACAACAGAATGTGGAAGAGGGGTACTCTTCCATTTTTAAGTGTATTTTGACAATAACATCCTCAAGCTAGAGAGTTAACTTGCTTTGATCATTTATGAGCATCTGTGTCTCCTCAATAAGTCTTTAACTCACACAGGGGAGTGATGAAGCCAGAAATAGTAATGATCGTTAATCCAGGAGAACCTCACTATAGTATGAGGTCCAAAATAAGACCTGCTTGTCTTAGGCTTTAATTTTCTGTGTTAAAATATTTTATCTATGGATATAAAGAGAAATTTCAATATGCTCTGTCTCTAGCTTCTAGTGCCTACTAAGGGACTGTCAGTAAGCCTAGTTTCCGGCTAAGACCATCTCTCCCTCCTTCTTCAGGTGTCAACCTGATCATCATTTCCCTGGGAAAGCAATCTGTCCCACCCCAGCCCCAACAGTTTCCATCTCCCTATTACATGATGTCCTTCCCATCTTTCCTCCATATTTCATGCAGTTTACATTTCTCCACATCCTAATCATACTTGTATACAGATGCTCATGATAGTTTTAAAAATAATGGCCCCAAGCTGGAAACAATGCAAACATCCACAGGCCAATGAATAAATGAGATACACCATTTTAAAAACAATTACATTAGATTTTTGATATGCTTTTATTATCAATCACATAGCATCCTTGAGTACTTAGTTTATATCTATAAGAAACCACCTGACATTTTCCCAAAGTGAGGGTACTACTTTATATTCCCACCAACTATGTATGAGGGTACAAGTGGTTCTATACCATGGCCAACACTGGGTAGTGTTAGACATTTAAATTTTAAACATTCTATTGAACATGTTGCAGTATCTCATTATGGTTTTAGTTGCGTTTCTAATGATAAATGACACAGAGCACTTGTTAATATGTTTATTGGTCATTTATATATCCATTTAAAATATCTCATCATTTTTAAAATTCAGACTTGACTCTTCTTACCCTTGAGTTATATGAGCTCTTTGTACATATCAGATATGAAGCCTTTTTCAGGTATATGTGCAGGGAATATTTTAAACCAGCCTGTGTTTTCCCTTTTCGTGTTTTCAAAGTGTCCTTGGAAGAGTAGAAATGTTCAGCTTTTTGTTTAACTCTGTTTATCCTTTCTTAAAATAATTCTTAATTTTTTAAATTGGGTTATGGTTTTCATGGGAGCATTAGTCTTAGAGTCAGTTACAAAGTGTTTATACTGAACTTAAAATAAGACATCAATTCAAAGATTCCATAGCCTCAGTGATTCCCATGCAGGTTAAATAAAGAAAAATCACATGAGGACCTATTATGGTGAAAGTTTTGAAAATGAATGAGAAAGAGAAATCTTAAACACATTCAGAGAAAAAAGACTCTTCAAAAGAAAAGCAAAAGCTGAATTATCACAAGGAACCATGGAATTTTGAAGAAAATGAAACAGCATCTTTAAAGTACTTGGAAGAAAGAGAAGTTAGCCTAGAGTTCCAGTTCCTAGAAAAATATTCTTCAGATACTAATATTAAATCATGATATTTTTAGACACAAAAGATCTAGAATTTGTCACCATAAGAATTCCACTGCAAGGAATTATAAAGGAAGTTTCTGGCTGAAGAGAATAGTTCTGGATGAAATCACAGAACTGCAAGAGAAAGAAAGCACACCACACAGGGAAAATAAGAACAAATATTGACTGTTGTAATGTTAACATTTATAGTCTTGTGTTGTTTATAAGGAATGATAATATAAAATACATGACATCCATAGTAGAAAGGGCAGGAGGAGGATAAAAGGAATTATACTTTTAGATTTTTTTACATCACTTGGGAAGTGATAAGAGTACTAATTTAAGGTAGAATGTCATAAATCAAGGATGCATTTTGAAACCTAACCACTAAAAGAATTATATCAGACTGTATAATTAAAAGCCAATAAAGAGAAAAATAAAACTATATATATATATATATATACACATATATATATATATTCACATCAAAAAAAAAAAACAAAGCCAACAGAAAGTATCAGGATTAACTATAAATAGACCACAAAAAAATGTAAAATTTTATTCCTTTCTGCCAAAGTATGAATTCACAATCCCTAATCCACCATCCACCTAATGGATTCCATTTGTTTCAGTCTGGTAGAGAATGTTTTTATGCTGAACTTGTGAACGAGTGTTCCTCTTTCCCAGCCACTCAGCTGTAAATTTCATGGTCAGAGGCATCAAGAGTAGCGTGATCTTTTGGCCAAACTGTGCTGTCAGTATTTATTTATATGTATTGATTTTAGATAAAGCTGGGGAGAAGGGAATAGAATAAGCATGATCTGTGAGTTAGGTCTCACTAGGTTATGCTGCAATAACAAATAACCCCCAAGTCTTAATGATTCGGAAGATAAAATTTTATGTCTCACGCATGTGACATGGCAATGGCAGTCAACGTCAGTTCTCCTTCGCACCATGAAGTTCTACTGTGATGCCAAGGGAAGAAGTATCCCTTATCTAAGGCAGGATCCCTTTTGTAAGAGTAAGAGTGATAGCAGAACAAGGCAATAACTTTTCTCTTCCAAAATAGTGGAGGTCACTTCTACTCATATTTCTTTGGCCAAAGCAAGTCTCACAGCCAAGGCTGAGATTAACACGGTCATAAATGTCCTCTAGCAGGAGTGGCCTATGAGAAATGGGTCTAAAAGGGGGAACAGTAAATATTTTAAACAAATACTATCAATACAATCTACCACATGCGTGGTATTTCCTTACCATTACATTTTTCTTAAATCATCTTCTTCCAACCATTATTTGGAAATTATCATGTTCCCAGGAGATTATCTAATTAAATTGCTTCTTCTCTAAGAATAACTTGGCACTTTTCTTATTGCTTTTTTACTTTTTACATTATAACCTGGTTATATATATCACATTTGCTTCTCATTCTGGTTTTTTTTTTTTTAAGTTTTTTCTTTCTTTATTTTTTTAATTGAGATATAATAGACATATAACACTGAATTATTTTTAAGGGTACAGCACAATGATTTGAGCTATGTACATATTGTAAAAGGATCACAACAGTAGGTTTAGTTAACATTCACCACCACTCACACAGATTTTTTTCTCGTGATGAAAACTTTTAAGATTTCCTCTTTTAGCAGCTTTCAAATATACAACACTGTTAATTAAGTTAACAACTATATTCACCATGATGTACATCACAGAATTTACTTTTCTTATAACTGGAAATGTATCCATTTTGACCACCTTCACATATTTTGCCCACCCCCCAACCCCACCTCTGGCAACCACCAGTGTTGTTGTTGTTTTTCTTTTTCAGATCCCACCTATAGGTAATATCATATGGCCTTTGCCTTTTTTTCTCTGATTTATTTCACTTAGTGTAATGTTCTCATGGTCTAGTGCATGTTGTTCCAAAATGACAGAATTTCATTTGTTTTTCTGGCAGGCAGGAAGGAAATATATATGGTAATTTATGTATATATGTAATATATACATTATACACACACATATATATAATATCACATTCTTTGTCAATTCTTCCTCTGATGAACTCAGGTTGTTTCCCTTTCTTGAATGTCTTAGCTATTGTAAATAACGCTGCACTGAACATCAGGGTGCAAATATCTTTTCGAGAGATAATTTCATTGGCTTTGGATAAATACCCTGAATTGAATTGCTGGATCATATGATACTTCAATTTTTAATTTTTGGAAGAGCCTCCATACTATTTTCCTTCGTGGGTGCACCAATTTATGCTCCCACCAAAAGTGCAGAGTTCCCTTTTCTCCACTTCCTTTCCAACACTTGCTATTTCTTCTCTTTGACAATAGCCCAGCTAACTAGTGTGAAATGATATCTCCTTGTGGTTTTGATTTGCATTCCCCTGATGATTAGTGTGTTGAAATTTTTTCATGTTCCTATTGGCCATCTGTATGTTCTCTCTGGAAAATATTTACCTCAGATCTCTGCTTATTTTCCAGTTAGATTGTTTGGGTTTATTCCTAGTGAGTTGTATGAGTTTCTAAATATATGTTAAATGTTAACCACTTAGCTGATACATGATTTCTAAATATCTCTACCATTCCATAGTTAATGGTTTCCTTGGCTATGTAGAAAGTTTTTAGTTTGTTGTAGTTCCCCATCTTTTTTTTTTTTCTTTTCATGCCAAATCCCAAAACCATTGCCAAGACCAAAGTGAAAGAGTGTATGCCCAATGTTTTCTTCTAAGGATTTTATGGTTTTCCGTAAGTCTTTAATCCACTTTGAGTTGATTTTTGTGTATGATGTAAGAACATAGTTTCATCCTTTCACATATGGATATCCATTTTCCCAGCACCGCTTATTGAAGAGGCTCTTTTCCTTGTTGTATATTTTTGATTCTTTTGTCATAAATTAATTGACAACATAGGCAGGAGTTTGTTTCTGAATTCTGTGTTCCATTCCCCTGATCTATGTCTATTTTTATGTCGACACCATCCTGTTTTGGTTACTATAGTTTGATAACATAGCCTGAAATCAGGAAGCATGATGCCTCCAACTTTATTCTCTCTCAAGATTGCTTTGGCTATTTGGAGTATTTTGTGGCTCCACACAAATTGAGGTTTGTCCTGTTTCTGTGAAAAATGACATTGGAATTTTGCTATCAGTTGCATTGAATCTGTAGATTGCTTTGGCCATTATGGGCATTTAATGATATTAATTCTTCTAGGTCATAATCATGAAATAAATTTCCATTTATTTGTGTCTTCTTCAATTTCTTTTATTCACTATTTTGTAGTTTACAATGTACAAGTCTTTCATCTCCTTAGTTAAATTTATTCCTAAGTATTTTACAATTTTTCACTGCTGTTTTTAATTTTTGTTTATTTATCTATTCATTTATTTTAGGCTGTATTGTATCTTTGTTGCCCCTCAGGCTTTCGCTAGTTGCAACGAGTGGGGACTACTCTTCATTGCCGTGCCCAGGCTTCTCATTGAGGTGGATTCCCTTGTTGAAGAGCGTGGGCTTTAGGGTACTTGGGCTTCAGTAGTTGTGGTGTGTGGGCCCAAAAGTTGTGGCTCCTAGGCTCTAGTGCACAGGCTCAATAGCTGTGCTGTGTGAGCTTAGGTGCTCCACTATACGTGGGATCTTCCTGCACCCGGAATCAAACCAGTGTCTCCTGTATTGGCAAGCAGATTCTTTACCACTGAGCTGCCAGGGAAGCCCTATTTTACTATATATGATGCAGCTGTAAATGAGAATGTTGTCTTAATTTCTTTCTGATATTTACTTTAAAAATGCAACTGATTTCTGTATATTGATTTTTCAATCCTTCAACTTTACTGATTTTATTAATTAGTTCTAACAGCTTTTTGGTGAAGTCTTCAAGGTTTTCTATATGCAATATGTCATCTGCAAATAGAGACAGTTTTCCTTCTTTTCTGATTTGGGTGACCTTTATTTCTTTGTCTTGTCCAATTGCTCTGGTTTGGCATTCAGTATGGTGTTAAGTGTACTAAGACTGGGCATCTTTACAATTTCTGATCTTAGAGTAAAAGTTTCAGTTTTTTCATTTCTGAGTATGATGTGAGCTGTGGGCTTGTCATATTTGAGGTACATTTGCTCTATACCCATTTTGTTGAGAGTTTAAAATCAAGATACAATGATATAAAATATATATAGTTTTCCAAGTATATAGTTTTCCTGATATGTTATCGAACCAAATGTGTTTATCAGTCAGTATTTTAAAATCAATAAATATCCAGTTTACTTATCAGTTCTAAGCCATGTACATGTGAAGCAGACATATTTTCCTATTTTTAAAAGAGCTATTGCTACTGACTGTAATTCATCATAGCTGGGTGAGAGCAGATGAATTTTCATCTGAAAACTTCTGTCTCATTTTCCACACAGTAGATAAACAGAACAGATTCAAAACATGGACTATATCATAAAGAAAAATTTTTATAAACCAACACACATAGAAAGTGTTGAAGACAGATGTATTTCTTTTAGTAATCTACAAATATGAGCTTAAAACAGACTTACAACATCAAGCTATCAAACACCTCTGCAATTCTCTGCCCCATGTTTCATTCATAATTGCTACCCCTGGCATCATAAGTCAGCCAAATGGATAGAAGGAGGGGAACAGCTACGCAACAAACGCAGCAATAAGAGAGTCCACACACACCATGCTTTGTAGTTTACAAAGCAGTTTCACATCTGTAACCTCATTTCAACTTGTACACAACTTTGCTGTAAGCAGGACTGGTGTCAATATTTTCATTTTTATACAAAAATGAAATGCGACTTGGAAGCATCAAGTGACTTATCCACTGTCACAGGGCCATTTAGAGGCAGAGCTTGAACTTAAGCACATGTCTTTGCATACTGACCAATGATTTTCCAACTTTGTATGCCTGAAAATCAAGAGAAGATTTTGTTTAAACTGCAGTTTCTTATTCCTATGTTCCAGAGATTCTAGCTCCATTTTTCTGATGTGGGGCCCTGAAATTTACATTTTCATTAGATTCCCAAGTGATTCTGGTGCAGGGGAAACCCAATTTTACATTGTGGAGGGCAAAGAAGGGCAGAAAAAAAATCAATGGAAAGCACTTACAATTAAATTTCTATCACTAGCCCTGTGAGAAAAACTTAACTGACTCTCTTCACTGATATCACTGGTAACATTAACTGAGATAGTAGTAAGTTAGGATGAAAGAAACCAATAGTGTTGGTAGATTTTTATTTTAAAGTAACATGCTCATAGCATCATTCTGTATAATTCCAGTGAAGCTTTATGAACAACTAATGTGCTTTAGTTTTGCCTTATTATGATACTGCTATCTGATAATACTCATGTAGCAGTGTCCAGGATTGGGGCCCGGTTTTTCCTTTGAGACAACTTTATGCTCTCAGTCTTAACAGGATGACAGCTTGCTAGGGGATGTTCCCAACTATTACTTCCTTAATTGTCTACATTATAGACAATTAAATGCTCTTATTTTCTTGACTTCATTATCTTTCGTTTGGTTCTTTTAATATGACTTTGAACATCAAGACTTGCAAACCTGAATTCTTAGAAAACATGTTTAATGAGTGAAGTCTAGAGTTGTGTTTTAGAAAAACTGTGTTTTTTTTTTTTTTTTACATTCTAGGCAGGTCAGTATCAAAGGAGTCTCTTAAAGAATGATGAACTAGTGTTTTGTTTTTTTTTCTTTTTTTCCCCCCACAAATAGAACAAGGATCTTTCTTGTCACCATGAATTTAATACTGTCTCTCGTGTTTTTCTTTGCAGTCTCTTTGACTGGATTATATTCAAGGACACAGGGGCCTCTTGTCTTTTAGGTCCATTTAAAAGTTCATTTTCGAGCTTTGACATTCAGCTCAAGAGTTTCAACAGCAATTAATCAAAAATATCCATATCAGAAACATCATTAATCTTTACTAGACAGGAGCGGTTATGTTTGTGACTAAATTTCAGTGGACTCTTTGGAGGTGGGATTTGCCATTTGCAAATGTTTTGAAAGGAAAGACAAGGCTTTGAAGCCAAGTAGGAGAAACAGTTTTAAAGAGTTAGAACCAAAATCCAAGAGTCACTCTGTGAGGCCTGGAGGAAACAGTCGTTGCTGTTGTAGGTTGTGAAAAGGGTCACTTCCAGGTTGAACACCATCCGAGTGTGAGTTAGGGCACCTGGTTATCTTTCCTCCAAATTTCAGTCCTCAGCCCTTCTCTGCCATCTCCCCTTGGATGAGCTAGTTTCTTCCTGATATCCAGTTATCGCCTCAATGCCTCAGTGTAGATAACTCATGGATTTGTTCAGTTACCAGTAGGTATTGAATTTCCATTACTATGATAACCATCATCATCATAGCTTCCATTTATTGAGTTCTCATTATTGCCAGAAACTTCTAGACTTTTCTGTATATTGTGGTAAGAATTGGGTATTGTGGTTAAGATGGTACAAGATCTGGAAGCCAACTGTGTGGGTTTGAATAACCTTGTGGAAATTATTTAAGTTTCTGTGGCATTGCTTCTCTCTCTGTCTATAAAACAGAATAGAAAAGAGTACCTACCCACAGAACCTTGTTTTTTTTTTAGATTTAAATAAAAGAAATTGTAAAATATTTAACATACTGCCTTACTCATGGTAGATTTAAATTAACATCGGTTGTAATGGTTGATGGTTGTATAATAGCACAATACTCCTAGAATATAGTTACTATTTTTTCTAAATTATAAACATACTTGTGTTCTTCATCATCATGGTGTGAGCCTCTCTGCGTTCTGGCTCATGAGGATAATACATTATTAGAAAAGATACCAGACCTTGACCTCAAGTTGTACACACGCACCAATAAGAAGCCTGAAAGTGTGAAATGAAAGTGTTAGTCGCTCAGTGGTGTCCAACTCTTTGCAACCCCATGGACTGTAGCCCGCCAGGCTCCTCTGTCCATGGAATTCTCTAGGCAAGAGTATTGGAGTGGGTTGCCATTCCCTTTTCCAGGGGATCTTCCCAACCCAGGCACGTGAATTACAGGCAGATTCTTGACTGTCTGAGCCACAGGGAAACCCATAAAAGGCCTGAGATAACATAAAATATTAAAAACTAATATTAACATATTAAAAGCTGAGCCCAGGATCCTCACTGTCTGTTGACAGCTTTATTCCCATCCAATTTCTAGGTATTTAGAGTCACACAATGTCAGAGATGGAAACACAGTGAATACCAAAATCCCAAGCTGTGATCACTGCAAGGTGTTCCATTTACAACCAGGAGCATTTGTCTCAATGAGGCTAAGGGATGTGGGGACAGTCACCATTAGTGGCACAGGCAGAGCTCTTGACTCTGGTCCACAGCTCACACTAGTATGTCATACCATCAACTCTACTCACCATTTAAAAATATAAACTTGGAGTCAACCTGCCTGACTTCAGACTATACTACAAAGCCACAGTCATCAAGACAGTATGGTACTGGCATAAAGACAGAAATATAGATCAGTGGAACAGAATAGGAAGCCCAGAGATAAATCCACACACCTTTGGTCACCTTATCTTTGACAAAGGAGGTAAGGATATACAATAGAAAAAAGACAACCTCTTTAACAAGTGGTGCTGGGAAAACTGGTCAACCACCTGTAAAAGAATGAAACTAGAACACTTTCTAACACCATACACAAAAATAAACTCAAAATGGATTAAAGATCTAAATGTAAGACCAGAAACTATAAAACTCCTAGAGGAGAACATAGGCAAAACACTCTCTGACATAAATCACAGCAGGATCCTCTATGACCCACATCCCAGAATATTAGAAACAAAAGCAAAAATAAACAAATGGGACCTAATGAAACTTAAAAGCTTTTGCACAACTAAGGAAACTATAAGCAAGGTGAAAAGACATCCCACAGATTGGGAGAAAATAATAGCAAACGAAGCAACAGACAAAGGATTAATCTCAAAAATATACAAGCAACTCCTCCAGCTCAACTCCAGAAAAATAAATGACCCAATCAAAAAATGGGCCAAAGAACTAAACAGACATTTCTCCAAGGAAGACATACAGATGGCACAAAAACACATGAAAAGATGCTCAACATCACTCATTATCAGAGAAATGCAAATCAAAACCACAATGAGGTACCATTATACACCAGTCAGGATGGCTGCTATCCAAAAGTCTACAAGCAATAAATGCTGGAGAGGGTGTGGAGAAAAGGGAACCCTCTTACACTGTTGGTGGGAATGCAAACTAGTACAGCCGCTATGGAAAACAGTGTGGAGATTTCTTTAAAAACTGGAAATAGATCTGCCATATGACCCAGCAATCCCACTTCTGGGCATACACACTGAGGAAACCAGATCTGAAAGAGACGCGTGCACCCCAATGTTCATCGCAGCACTGTTTATAATAGCCAGGACATGGAAGCAACCTAGATGCCCATCAGCAGACGAATGGATAAGGAAGCTGTGGTACATATACACCATGGAATATTACAAAGTCATTAAAAAGACTTCATTTGAATCAGTTCTAATGAGATGGATGAAACTGGAGCCCATTATACAGAGTGAAGTAAGCCAGAAAGATAAAGACCATTACAGTATACTAACACATATATATGGAATTTAGAATGATGGTAACGATAACCCTATATGCAAAACAGAAAAAGAGACACAGATGTACAGAACAGACTTGTGGACTCTGTGGGAGAAGGTGAGGGTGGGATGTTTCAAGAGAACAGCATCAAAACATGTATATTATCTAGGGTGAAACAGATCACCAGCCCAGGTTGGAGGCATCAGACAAGTGCTCGGACCTGGTGCACTGGGAAGAGCCAAAGGGATTGGGTGGAGAGGGAGGTGGGAGGGGGGACCGGGATGGGGAATACATGTAACTCCGTGGCTAATTCATGTCAATGTATGGCAAAAACCACTACAATATTGTAAAGTAATTAGCCTCCAACTAATAAAAATAAATGAAAAAAAAGAATAAAAATATATATATATAAACTTACCATTCAACATACTGGTTACTGATTTATTACAGTTTGGAAGGCCCCATGTTTGACAAAACTCTCTCTTTCAACATGCTAGATACACCACATTGCTATTAACCAGAACTATGCATATTGGAGCCCTGTTTCAGATTTACCAGACAGAAGCGTTTGTTTGTGCAACTAAACTTCGATGGGATTTACCATTTTGCAGATGCTTTGAAACGGAAGGCAAAGCTCTGAAGCAAAGTGGGGGCATGGGATTTTAAGAGCTCAGTGCGGACTAAAACCCTTGAGTTGTTAAACTCATTCTTTAAGGAATCATTTGTTTGTACTGCAAGATATGAGAACTTTGTCCCCTCATCTCTCACCTGTTGGGAAATCTGGTCTGTCTATAACACATTCAGTATCTGAGCACTTCTCCCACATGGTGGATGTGGCCACCCTCCTATTCCAGTATGCCATGGCCATCTCTCACCGAATTCACTGTCGCAGACTCCTACCTAGACAGCATGCCTTTACTTTTACTCTCTGGAGTATATAGTCTTTGCAGGGAATACACTCCATGAAGAATTGCCAAAACAATGAATGTTAAGTATGAGTCAGATTATGTCCTTCCTAATTAGGATCCCCCAGTAGTGTCCCACGGAACTCAGAGGAGAGCTCAAATCCCTTTCAGTGGCCTCGGGCCACACCCTCTCCAGCTCCCTTCTCCTTTGCTCCCTGCCGGCATCTCCAATAGCTCTCCCCTCCATTCCATTCCCCCTCAGGGCCCTGGCCACTTCACATTCCTTTAAAATCTCAGGGCTCTGGCCCTGGAACGATCTTCACAAAGATACCTGGGAGGCTTGCTCTTTTACTTCTTTAGTTCTTTGCTCAGAAGCCCCCTTCTCAATGAGGCTTACCAAGATACCTCCTTAAATATTGTAGTGTGGCCCTGCCACATGTACACACACACACACATACTCTTTGTCTCTCTCCTGATTTCCTTTAACTGTGGTTACCAGTTTATATAGTGTCTGATCCAAACTGGGAAGCCTTTTAGAGTTAAGTAGTTACTGTTCATAGTTATGTTGGGACAGTAGGGATAAACTGAGGCTGCCTTGGGCAAACAGAGACATCCACCCAACCGGATCTGATTGTTCTCCCTAGCATTTCCTGACTTTTGGCAGACTATAATATTTACATATTTATTATGTGTATTAGTTATTGTCTGTCTCTCCCTCTTGGAACGTAACCTCCATGAGCCCAAGGACATCAGTCTATTTTATTTATTTATTGTTTTCTAAGTGTTGAGAATAGTGCTTGACAGCCCGGCCCATAGTAGATTCTCAATAAATATTTGTTGAATTGAATGAGTAAGTGATACTGGGAAACCAAAAATGACCTCAAAGTCCTTTCAGACTTTGAGTATGCGGTGAATTTTTCAGTTTAGTTCTATCAAAAATCTTTATAAAAATTAATGAGATGAATGTGTGTGCATGCATGCGCTCAGTTGTGTCTGATTCTTTGTGACCCCATCGACTGTATCCTCCAGACTCCTCTGTCCTTGGGATTTTCCAGGCTAGAATACTGGAATGGGTTGCCATTTCCTGCTCCAGGGGATCTTCCCAACCCAGGGATCAAACTCGCATCTCTTGCATTGGCAGGCAGATTCTTTACCACTATATGCAAACCTAAACTCTGAATTAGAGTGATGAAATTCTAGATTTTTAATACTGGACCTGAAAGAGATACTAATGGGTGATCTAGATCTATCTCCTTTATTTGAAAAAAGCAAATGTTTACATCATTGCTCCCAAATTATCTCCTTCTTTGCACTTTCGAGTGTCTCTGACTTGTTCCTCTTCATCTTTAAAAGCTCAGGTAGAAATTGCTCCCTAATATTTTTCCTTTTTCCCCTCACACCAAGAAAAGGTCATATCCACAGACCAATGTGACTTCTTTCCTTATATTATTACTTACGTTCCTTGTACATGTCCTGGGATTGTGTATGTCTCATTAAATACATTCGGCCACATCACCTTCCAGCTTACTGCTATGTCGTCTTTGTGTATTTCAGTGAATTGTAAGTCTTCTTAGAGACAAGTGCTGTAATGTTTTCATTTTTGACTTACAGCAATTGGCACAGTACCTGGCATACAGTGGGCACTATATATGTATTTACTGATGTGAATTAAATTGCTTTTGATTCATTGACCACTAAATTTTTCATCTCATTAACTACTTCACCTACCCAAAATGTACTGTATAATTGCAACATTACAGCCTAACTATAGCATTTTACATTACTGTGATATCAAAGGCCCTTTATAACATCACATGTTCACTTAGTAATGGTTTGATAGCCTCCAACTGACCCTGCTCCCACCTATAAATGATCTTCAAACCCTAGTTGCCATATTAGAGAAGGCTACTGTTGGCAACACTGCAGATGAGCAGTCTAAACTGGGTTCTTTTATTTATTAATTAATAAAGAATTTTAAAAATGAATTTGAAGCTATCAAATATAATCTATGTCTACATGAAATCTTTTGCAGTTATAATCACTGCAGTTATAAACCAAAACATAAGTTTCCATGTGTGTTGAATGCATACACACACACAGATCTATCATCCCCACAATGTATGAGGATACATATTACAGAACTATATCACCTAATTCCTGTAATATTTGGATGACTGTTGGTCAAGTCCTCTTTGACTTGGTTACTGAAAATTTTATCCATTACTGCTTATATTTTCTACTTCTGTACTATCCACTCTGTTTCATCCTGAGATGCTTTTACCAAAATTGTGCAACCCACCTATGTTTAACTTTGATTATACTCAAATTCTTTTGCGTTCTTGAACCAGAAGCCAGTTCCATTTCATACATCCAAGTCTGCTTTGTAACTGAACCTTTCAATAGCCAAATACCCAGAAATAAAGGAAATACTTGAATACCTTAAATATAAATAATTTAAATATAAGTTAATCAAGATTCACTCCAAATTCACCACTAGTTGTCAAATTTCTTTTATTTTGCCCTCCACAAATCTACCCTCAGAGCCTTCCACCATGAAAGCCATCCAGTATGAATTGGTGATAATCTCCATCATTTAAAAATCCTCCCCCACTTTCTCCATCAGAGAATATAACATATGGCATCTTTTTTTATCATCTTTTCCCAGCATGCTGCTTTTGTCTAGTCTAGAATCAGCAATTCATATGACAGGTACACTTGATTTACAGTGTGCTGACTCCTATCCCCACCAGCATTGCCAGATTCTATCCCCTTAAATCACCATTGCAAGGAGAGGAGGAATAGACTAACATTACTGAAAATCACAAAAAACAAAAACAACAAAAAAAAATGGTTTCTCATGAAGTTCGGTATGTCATGGGATGATCTTCCCAAAGCCACCAAGAGTCCATTGGAAATAGTTGCAAGAGTCAAGCCCTCACAATTCCCAGAAATCCAAGCTGCCGAATGTATGTGTGAAAAAGATGTGCAACATACCTGCTGTCTAAAGCACCTAAAGGATGGCATCCTGTTCACTTTTCACTCAGATGATATCTGTATTTCAGCAAATGTCAGCAGGTCCACACACTTTGGCAGAACAAATGCTATTTTTCCTTTCATAACTGTCCTAAGAGGAATTGTGCAATCCTATAGATTATCACAGAGAGCTCTTGTTGGCACACGGCCAAGGCAGGATACTCTGCTCCGGAGGAGGCAAATTGTGTATTAGGTTCACTGCTGGCAAATTGCTTTTTTGTGTTCGGTTTAATTTAGTTTTCATGATTTTTCCTGAGGGCTCATCCGGCCTTGCTCAACTTAACTGGTTTAACAGATCAGCTAAAGTTCAGAAGCCCTCAATCTTTCCAAGATTTCAAAATGTCTTTTTATTCAACCTCTGATCAGGACAAGCGAGAGTAACAAACATTTTACAGGTCTTAAAATCTCCAAGACAGACAGTTAGAAAAAAGGGCAGGGGAGGAATTAAAATAAATTACACCAGCCATAATTTTACCCAAACTTGGAGGGAAAAAGAAGGAAGAGTAGGAAACAGCTTTTAACTTTAAATGAAAGACTCTCTAAAGAATGATGTCTTTAAAAATATGCTGGGCAACCCATGAATAGCAATAGTAATGCAACAAAGAAAATCCAGGATCTGTGTTCAAGACAAGAGACCAGGAGCTAAGACCCAAATGTTCTTTGGGAACTCGGATGCTACTTATACAAACTGGCTAGAACATTAGCCGTGAGTAAGCCCAGGGTTTCAGATCAGCTCTGTGAGGGAAACATTACTGGAATAAAAATGTTTATAGATTTTATTATTAAACTCAACGGATGTTTTAATTAGAGTTAGGTTCAACTACATAAAATGTACACACATAAGATAAAATTGAGTCATTCAGATGAGGGAGAAATTTATGTCTTTCTGACATAATAGAATTCTGGAGATAAATAGTCCAATATTGAGGTAATTCATTCCTCACTGACACTCTGTTCTCCACAGTGTTATCACATGGCTTCGATTCACAATGTTGCTTCATGTTCCAAAACGGCTGCTGGAGCTATGGCCTGTATGTATGCCTTCCAGGCAGGAGAAGGGGGTGAAAGCAAACACCTCCTGGTTGAGTTCAGCTCTACTTGAAGAACCTGCCTAGGAGAAATACACTACTTGTTACATTAACCAATAAGCTAGATAAACAGAGACTGGAAAATTAAGTCTTATAGCTAGACACCTTTCTGCCATCCTAACCAAAATCCTGACTCAGTTACTAAACTTACAAAGAAAATGGATTCTGATTTAATCAGCTTCAATCTATCATGCAGGTAAAGTAATAGCTTCATGAAACTGGACAGCAGACACTTAGAAACCTGTTGGCTTCTTTTAACCATTACAAGTGACACTAGTGTTAAAGAATATGCCTGCCTGTGCAGGAGACGAAAAAGACACAGGTTCTATCCCTGGGTCAGGAAGATCCCCTGGAGAAGGAAAGGGCAACCCACTCCAGTATCCTGGGAAATCCCACAGACAGAGGAGTCTGGTGGGCTCCAGTCCATGGGGTTTCTAACAGTGAACACGCCTTACCCAAAGCGCGTAACTGTCATGCCATTCAGTATCCAAGAATCCATTTATCTGTATCAGTTTATCAAATTAAGTATAGTCATGAAAAATCAAGAGTAAGGCTCTGAGGAAGTAGGTACACTTAGTGGATACAAGTTAGGTACATTTTCAGGAGGGGTCCTTTATTACCATGGACATGAGTTGGTGTGAAAAAGAGGGAGAAATTTGAGAGACTCCACCTAGAGAAAGCAAGTGTGTAGTCAGAGTTCCACAATTATTTTCAAACAAATGAAGAAAAATACATGCACTGCATAATTCTCAGTAATTCTTTCTAGCTGACAATTGAATAAATGGATGAGGAAGTGAACAGATGAATAGATCCTCGAGTGAATTTTATCAGTGAAGATTCCTTTCTTTGTTGTTCTTGCTAATATTGGCAAGTTTTATAATAGCAATCGTAGACATAACTGATGAAGGAGAAGATGTGCTCTATTATAGCCAATCTGGAGAGTCAATGATATGGCAAACGTTAGGCTAACAAGTAGAAAAGGGACCCTCAGAACCATAGGTCACATGACAAACCAGGCCCTGTAAACACCAAGATAGCTGACCAGGGGAGCAGGCCCTGGGCTGTTAGTATGAGGTTGAATGTGTGATTATTTCATCCAGCAATGTAGCAGAGAGAGCGTCAAAATAAAAAGTCAGCATGAGACAAGAGATAAAGATTTGCCTCATGATCAAACAGGTGTATCCAACTTACCCTTAGTTATGTACGTATTAGTATGTATGTATGTATTATGTATGTATGTGTGTATTATACCGTATCATAACTTTGAGTATGTCTTTTCTTTCCTGGGCTGGAGGCAGTATAATATAAACGATTACGAATGTCAGCTATCCTTTCAGAAACGTTTGAATTGCAGTACCGCCTTTCCACTCGGTAGTTGCATGCCCTTGAGCAAGTTCCTTAATGGCCCTAGATCTCAGTTTTCCCGTCTTTCAGATGGGAAGAATGCAGCTGCTTTCCTCTTAAGTAATTGTAAGGATTGAGAGGGGAATTAGTGTTATGATTTGTTGGAATTTAAGAGGACTGAATTAGAGTTCTCTAGAAAAACACAACCCCGATAGGATATATAGAGAGAGACAGGGAAAGGCAGTCAGATACAGACAGTGTCAGAGAGAAGAATAATTATTTTAAGTAATTAGCTCACACAGTTGTACTGGCTAGAAAATACAAAATCTGTAGGGCAGACTGGAAATTCAAATGTGATTTCATGTTGCAGTCTTGAGGTAGAATGACTCTGGGAAACTCAGTCTTTGCTTTTAAGGCCCTTAGCTGAGTAGATGAGGCCCACTGACATGATGGAGGCAAATCTGCTTTACTTAAACTCACTGATTTAACTATTAATCACATCTAAAGAAAACACCTTCATAGCTAAATCTGGTGTTTGATTAGTCACCTGGACACCATTGTCTACTCAGGTTGAGACATAAAACTGACCAACACAGATATCCAATAAATATGACCCCCCTTCTCCACCTGGATTCTGAACAAATAGAGAAAAAAGACAAAAAGAGTTGCAGGTTGGAAAATCTAACCATAACTCAAGTGACAGGCAAAGGCTAGGATGGAAGCTGTACTTTTTATCTGCATGTAGGTGCGTGCAATGGAATTAGGAACCCCCTCCCCACCCCTTTCTGATGGGTAGCCGAACAAAACCAGCCTGAGCAGTGATGTCAGGCAGGATCCACAGCATGGAGGAGCTGGCAGGAACTCACCCTGCTACTGATAGGTTCACACTTGGAAAGACAGAAAGAGGAATCTTCTCTTTCCACATTTTACTCAGCCGGTAAGTTTCTCCCCGTCTTAAGAGGAAAGGCAGTCAAGGGGCAGAGAGCAGAGTGTTGTCAGTTACACATCCTGCACCGCAAGGGACTGTCAGGCGCCAAGAAGGATCGTTTCACCTCCCAACATCCTCCTCTCCTCACCACCATCATCATTTTTCTTCCTGATGGACCAGAGCTGTTTCTACTTCTTATCTGGACCCTTAGAAATGGAGTCTGTGGAATGGATGCTCTGCAGACTTCAGTTTTGAGGCTCGGCCCCAGACTTAGGCAGGACCCTGTATAATCCTCTACTCTGCCAACTGCATGCTTCCTACCCCTTGGGGACCACCACTTCATGTCTCCTTCCCCAGCCCCCACTCCTACCCCTGCCAGCTTCACTGGAGAACCTGCTGGGGTTTAAAGTGCCAGGCCTGGTTTAGATCTCTTGACACCTCGGAAGCAAATTCCCCATCACATGGGAAAGCTGAAGACTGCTTAGTCTGTCCATAGAGGCCCTCGCGGTTTGATACTGAAGGACTCGGGCATGCCCAGGGTAGGGGAAGAGATGGGACCATTGGATCACCCTTGACAGGATCCCTTTAAAAAGCTCTTGCTTCCCTCCACTGTGAAATCTGGGGGCTGAAACCTGAGTCTGACCTCATCTCTTGCCCCTGGCCCGGAATCCAGGGCTGCACCCCTCCAGTTCGCTGGAAGCAGCTTGCCTGGGCAGGACTGTGTCAGTCAGAGCTGGGAAGTAGAACTTGCCTGTAGAAGGTGGATGGAAAATTAAAGTGACCTTCGGCTGGCAGGCTGGTTCAAAATGCTTGGCAGCTTAGATCAGTTTTATGTGGTCTCCACGTGAGAGATGGTAACGCAGGTCTCCACCACAGCCCTTAATTCCAAAGCCAGCAGAAACCTAGCGGCCTTCACGTTTAACTAAAGAATGTCTTTTGGTTCAAAATGAAATCACGGTGATTCCTGAGTTATCTCTAAGAGTTGCAGTGACTGGAGAAGCCTGAGGGAGCCCAGAGGATCAGCGTTTGGGGGGAGCATCTGCCTGCTTTTTTTGAGGCTGTGTGAAACTGGGGAGAGAACACAGTCTTTGGAGCTACCTCTCCCCATTAACCGGCTGTGAGACCTTCAGTAGATTATTTGACTTCTCTGGAAAACTCATTAATCTCTCCAGGCCACATTTTGAAGGCATGCTAAAGCTGACATTTCAGAGAGAACTTTTCCCTGACTGGAGAAATTGCTGGCCAAAGTAGAAAGAGTGAGTCACATGTGTGGTTCAGATTTGAGATCTCCCCTGTGCCCCGGGTGACCTTGAGCACTTACTCAGCCTCTCCAGGCCTCAGTTTCCTCATCTATAAAATGAAAACAAATACAACTGCCTCACAAGACACTGACTTGAGAGTTATATTTTAAAAATTAAACATTTAGGAGTCCCCTAGAAGATGTGCTCTCTCATCTTTCTGTGTCTTTTCCCCTGTCATTTGGGGAACCAGGGTTCGAGTGTGGAATACAGACAACCCTCTCTGGATTTCTTGATTTTTTTTTTTTTTTTATGTTTGTGTCAAGTGTCTTATATTTCCCTTATACTTGTCTGAGATACTCACAAGAAGATCTGCAGCAAAAGCAATCTCCTTGATTTCCTGGCATCAATTTGTTTATTGGGTTCTTAGAGGAGGATTTAAGTAGATAAGACGAAAAGTTCCCTGTAATTTTGTCTAAGCAATTTGACACTGATCAGAACTGGCAGCAGCTCCCTGAACTGCATTATAATTTTTTGACTGCTGCACAAATGTGCCCCACGGATCAGAGATCAGCAAGGCTGCCAGATACTTGGAGTTCATCCTCATGAGGAAACACTAGGGAGGCCTGGAGCTCCAACTAGAGAGAGTTTTATATCCAATAAGGTCATAAAGTAGCAACATCTTATGCCAAAAACAGGCTCAAATCAAGTGATACTGATACTGATCAGAAGGGCAAGAATTAGTATTGGGTTTTGTTTTTCATTTGTAAAAAAAAAAAAAAAAGACTTTGGGCATGCACCTACTAATCCACATAATAATCTGTTTAAAATACTAAGTTATGGTATTTCTTTTCTTTATTTATTATGGAAATATATTTGATTTACATTGTAGTATTAATTTACAGCCCAGTTATGCATAGATACATTCTTTTTTATATTCTTTTCCATTATGGTTTATTCCAGGACACTGAATATAGTTCCCTGTGTTATACAGTTATGCTACCATAATTCTACAATGCTTAGTTTGTTCGAGGTGCTTTTCATCCATAACCTTATTGCGTCATCCCAGGTGCAGGCACAGTGATTTCCCATTTTTAAGACAGGGATACTGAGTTTCAGGAAGAGTTAATGACTTTGCCAAAGTCACAGCGCTACTTGAAATCCCATCCTTGGAACCACTAAGATGTACCACCCACCACAATAGTAGCTACCACTGATGCAGACATTGGACTTTACACATACTGTCTGGGTTCACTTAATGTAATTATCTCCATAAACCTGTAGTACTGTGGTCTTACTCCAGTTACAGATGAGGAAACTGAGGCTCAAGTATACAGTCCCCTTAACAAATATCATCCATTAAAAACAAAAATCTGGAAACCGAATCAAAGGCAAAAGTGACAACTGTCTCCATAGGACATCCTTAAACCTCACATAGATTTTCTACCTGCATGTTCTTCACGCAGAGGATGCTTTGTTACTGTGGAAAAGTTATCCACAGGAAACCCAAAGCCATCCAGAATTTCTCAGAATTGAACTCCACTGTTCACAACCCAGGGCAGGTTGCCACAACTGATGGGAGGAGTCAGTGATGATCACTCAATATTCCTCAGCCTCTGTGATCTGCACACATTATGAGATGACGTCTCCAAGCCCCTTTGCTATAGGGTGGAGCCATGTGACTGATCCTGACCTTAAGCAGATGCCACCTGTGTCACCTCTGAGATCAAAGCATTTCATTGTCAGTGTGAGGAAGTCCCGAACTCTTGCTGGCAGTGTTTGAGGCAGTAGCTGCTCAGATTGTATTTCTGAATGACCGCTTGTCCCAAGTCTGATGAACATGTTTGTAGCCTGAGTGAGAAGGAAACATCTGTGATTCTAAGCTATTGTGACTGCAGTTTTTGTCTGTTTTAATAAGCCGCAACCACAGTGACTGATACAGAACCAGACCTTAAGGAGCTTTGTAGACCTCCCAAAGGATGCTGCAGGTGTCTGGAGGTTCTATACCCAGAATCACAAACTGAAGTGTTACAGGACCAGGCCGGGCAGGGTAAATAAGTGAAGCATAAGAGCGCGTACAGTGGGAGAGAGGGGAAGGGGCGGGGCAGACTCCTGGGCACCTGCCAAAAAAAGGTGGGCTCTGGTTTGCCAAATCTGGCTACTTATCAGAAACATCTGGCCATTTGTGACTTTACCCAATGGGTTTAAACACTGTGCTGGTGAAAGAAAGCTGGACTGTGGGTTAAGTTCACTCCAAGATTTTTGGTTTGCAACTCCTGCCTCAAGTTCACAATGAGGTTACCATCTGTCTGCTGTAACTCAAAGATTTAAACCTAGTTCCTTGAGTCTTGCTATGTGATACTGGGCATGTCAGTGATGTTGTTAGTATTCCCATCTGTAAAATGGGTTAAGTGGTAGAAAATTGGTGATTCTTAATCTTTCTTTGGTGCTTCTCCTCCCCAAAATCTCACAAGCCTACAGACACAAGGTCTTATGTATAGTTTTCATGGTTGATGCCATGGACCTCAACCACTGTTCTCTCTCCCTGTAATAGATGCTCGAAATCAAAGCTAAGGATCTCTGGGCCTTCCTCCATCCAAGAGCATGTCTCATTTTAACTGGAAGAATAGAGTATTTTTCTCTCTCCAGAAGATACTCAAGAGTTTCTACTTCCACTTAGGGAGTCTGTGGCTCTGATGTAGTACTTGACGGTGATCACTTAGAATGTTGTCTCCAGGGCATGCATTTTGTTGTAATGTTTAAAGTGGGCCCATGGCTCTCACCCCGACACTTTCAGTTCAGTCCAGTTGCTCAGTCATGTCCAACTCTTTGCGACCCCAAGGACTACAGCACGCCAGGCCTGTCCATCACCAACTCCGAGAGTTCACCCAAACTCATGTCCATTGAGTCGGTGATGCCATCAAACCATCTCATCCCCTGCCATCCCCTTCTCCTCCTGTCCTCAATCTTTCCCAGCATCAGGGTCTTTTCAAATGAGTCAGCTCTTTGCATCAGATGGCCAAAGTATTGGAGCTTCAGCTTCAACATCAGTCCTTCCAATGAACACCAGGACTGATCTCCTTTAGGATGGCCTGGTTGGATCTCCTTGCAGTCCAAGGGACTCTCAAGAGTCTTCTCCAACACCATAGTTCAAAAGCCACCAATTCTTCAGCACCTGACACTTTATGTGGTATCTAATCAGAGGGAGACCTAATAAATGAGTTCATGCATTTTTTTCCAGCTATGAATTTCTAGGTTCTAGTGTAATTCCAATGGTTCAAATTTAGTTATCTTTGGCCCTTTCAGCTTTATAATCCAAACCATCAACACAATGCTGCTTTAAAAAGTAATCTTTCAGAATTCACATCCAAACTGACTTTCCCTCAATGCAGGCGATGGGTGGCTTCCACTGGGAGGCTTTGGAACAAGTCTTTTTCTGTGGTCACATTGACAGCTCTGGTCTATAACTCTTAAAAATCCATCCAGACAAGCCTTCAGATGCACTTTTCCAAAGGAACCATTGTAATATTTGTGTGGTGGAGAGCATGAAATTGCTGAAGTGTGCATCACATAAAGGGAGTAGAGTTCTCCTCCAGGTGGGTTTTGACTTCATTCCCACTTTGATAGTATGTGCTGTTAATGTTTTCGTCAGTAGCACCTTTTACTGCCTGTCTTGCATAAAGGAGGATTCTCACCCCATTTGTCAGCCTCCTAAATGTATGAAACCATTTTCTCTGGGAACTCCTTGATGTGATTGGAATGAGACTGAAACTTCTATTAGACAACCATTCAGCTGAAATAAAATTTATCATAAAGGGCAACCCTAACATGAAATCTTTATATGTAACAGAGAGGTCTAAATGCAAAACAAAAAAAAAAAAACAACCGCAAATGTAGTATTAAATTATGTCAAGAAACAGGTCCAAGGTCAAAGGATGAATTGGTCACAAAACGAAAACATTAAAGCTCTAGAGAAAACCAAATAATGTTTTTAATTGGTACTAAATTAATTCAAGCAAGGTAGCTACCCCAAGATGCTGGAAATTTCTGGAAGCAATCTGATTCTTCTTAACTATTCTGCCAACTTCATATATTCAGCCTATCAAGCCAATCTGTCCTGTCTAATTACTCATGTTCTTGGAATGTGTGTTCAATTCTACAAATATTAATGGGTCTTGTGTGTGTAATGCAACTCCCAGGGTCCTATAGGGACTGCCAAATAAGGAACTCACAAGTTAAGGAAGTAGTTCCCTAAAGCTGATGTGTAAGTCTGATGACATCTGAGTCATTTAGAGTGGTCTTAAATTACAAACTCCCAGGCCCTACTCCAAGCAGACAAAATTAGAATCTCCAGGGGTAGGAACAAGAGTCTGTATTTTAGCTGAAACTGATACAGTATAGATTTGGGCCCTATGTCAGTCAAGACCTCATAATCGCAAGTGACGGGCCTCTAATTCCATATAACTTCAAGCCAAATGGGAACCAGTTGACTCTAGGAACTGAAAAGTCCAACAAGATGATGGCTTCAGGCACAGCTGGATCCAGGTGCTCAAGCAATATCATTAGGGTTAGGGATTGAATAGTTCTATCTGTCAACTCTGTTTTCATCTGCATTCATTTTCACTCTTAAGCATAAAGCACTACAGGAAATATGAGTAATAATAGTAGTGGAAGTAGTAATAATAGTAACAGCAGTGACAGCAATAATAGAATTCTTACTTTGCTTTAGGCATAGCACTTTATGCATATTGTCTTGATTGATATTTATAATGATAATATAAGGTAGGAGTTATTTCCAAGGTATCTACAACTACCTTGTTGTAGTTCTCACTCTGTTATCCTTTCTTCTATGCACAGAAGTAAAAAATACTGAAAGAAAAATGATCATCAGAAGGTAGGAGAAGGACAGGAGGGTGTAGATCAGAAGGCAATTTTTATGTGTGCTCATAAAATGCCCATATGCTCTTGGCTCTCTGTAGATGGTTTGGATAGGCCCAGAAGTTTGCATTTTGATTGTTCCCCCAGTTGATACAATTTATACCTCCTACAACAATAGAACTTTTTCCAGTCCTTCATCACAGTTCACAGGAGATCTCTGGAAGCCTTTGAATTCGTGGACAACATGTGCAGCACAATTGCTGAACTTGTTCTAGCAAAGAAAGGCAGGGTAGGTGTCATCAACAAAAGGACATAGAAAATGATTGCAGGGTTACCAGGGGAAGAAGACTAATAAAGTCTTTGTAGTCCAACTGATAGGAGCTGATAACTCCTGGATCAGTGGTCTCATTATAGGGACAAAACAAAAAAAGAATATAATACATGAAGCAAGATTTAATAGTCAAAAGGATATAAACCATGAAGATAGCATATTTTTGAGTTTGAGGTGACAGCAATTCCCAGATTTCTTACTTAGATTGTCCTTAGAAACTCTGGTAGTGTGGACCCCATGAACCATAACTCCTGATATTCCAACGTTGTGTTACTCTCGCCTTGGACACATGACTTGATTTTGTCAATGGGACATTAGCAAGGATGACGCAAATAGAGACTTGATATGTGCTTACATGCTGAGACTTGTTCTATTGGAACTCTTTCTTGAACTGCTACCTTGAGTCTGCCATGCTGTGAGGAATCTCAAGTTGACCACATTGGAGATAAATAAAGATATCCTTATGAACAGCCCCAACCAATCCCAGTCTCCCCTCATTTTCCAGCTACATGTAGATTCATGGATGACCCCAGGCAAGATCAAAAGAATGACTCCCTGAACCCAGAAAATCTTGAAAAATTATGACCACCACAGGTTTTGAGGTGGTTGGTTATGCAAGTAACAGTAAATGAAACAAATATTAATGCTTTCTTTTAGTTGGTGCTGTAACCCAGTGTTCTATACATTGTGTTTCCCTCCCTTCCCTGGGTGCTAGGAATCTCAGATCTAAGTTTGTGTTCATTGCTCATTAGAATTTATGCTTTTCTCTTTCAGGCTTTTGTCTTTTATATAAATTGATTGGTCTTGCCATATCTGTTGAACTGACTGAAGTTGCTTTTGGTATATACATCCATTTATTTTTTAGATTGTGCATACAAGTGATATCATACAGTATTTATCTTTCTCTATCTGATTTATTTCATAAACATAATATTCTGTAGGTTCATCCACACTGTTGCAGATGGCAGAATTTCACTCTTTTTTATGGCTGAGTATTAGTCCATTGTATAGATACCAAATTTTTTGTCTGTTGAATACTTGAGGTGCTTCAATATCTTAGGTATTGTAAATACAGTCATGCTATGAACTTTGAGTTGCATGCATCTTTTTGAATTCATGTTTTCATTTTTTCCAGTTAAATACCCACCTCTGCTGGGTATTTAACTGGAAATACTGGGTTTCTGGGTCATATATGGTAGTTCTATTATTGATTTTTTGATGACTCTTACATACTGCTCTCCATAGTGGCTGCACCAATTTACATGATCAACAGCAGTATACCGGGGTCCCCTTTTATCTGCATCCTTGCCAGCATTTGTTATTTGTAGACTTTTTGATGATAGCCATTCTGACAGGTATGAGATGGCATTTAATTGCTGTTTTGATTTGCATTTCTCTGATAATTAGCGATGCTGAGCATCTTTGTGCCTCTGAGCCATCTGTATTTCATCTCTGAAAAAGTATTTAGGTCTTCCTACCCTTTTTTTTTTGATTGGGTTGTCTTTTTGATATTGAGTTGTATGAGCTGTTTACATATTTTGGATATAAACCCCTGGTTGGTCACATTATTTGCAAAAGCTTTCTCCCAGCTCATATGTTGCCTTTTCATTTTGTTGATGGTTTCTTTTGCTGTGCACAGCTGTTATGTTTAGTTAAGTTGCATATGTTTATTTTTGCTTTTATTTCTCTTGGCTAAAGAGACAGATCCAAAAATACATTGCTACAATTGATGTCCAAAAATATTCTGCCTGTGTTTTCTTCTAGAAGTTTTATGGTTTCAAGCCTTATATTTACATCTTTAGTACATTTTGAGTTTATTTTTGTACATGGTGTGAGGAAATACTCTAATCTCATTCCTTTGCATGTAGCTGTCTAGCTTTTTCAGCACCACACATTGAAGAATCTTTTCTCTGTGTTATATTCTTGCCACATTTGTCATACATTAATTGCCTACTGGTGTGTGGTTTTATGACTAAAATTATTCTTAAAGTAGTCACATATAAAATTCAGTGACAGAAGAAAATGACGGGTAAGAAAAAAACAATAGTAACTACTAATATGTATTAATTCTATAAAATATTAATATATTTTTTGAGTCAGGCCCTGTTCCAAAATACTTACATGGATCCAATTATTCTCTCAATAACTGTGTATAAGTACTGCTGTCTCCCATTTTACAGATGAAGAAACTGAGGCATAAAGTTTTTGTGGCTTGCCCATAGTCACACAGCTAGTAACTGACAGAGGTAAGGACTAGCTTAGGCCTGCCTAAATCAGAGTTCCAATTCATAGACACTATACAGCAAGAGCACTTCTTTTAGTGCTTTTTAAACTGTGTTTAACCTATTTTGTGTCTGTGAAATTTAAAAGAGAAGAGATTATCTTCCAAGTGCTTTTAAGTTAATAGTTGTCACCAAGTTAAGTAGTTTTATAAATTTAAAAAAAAAAAGTGGAAACAAAGCCACTGCCACCTAAACTGGGTAAACATTGGATTCCAAAGAAAATTAATTTTCTCCAATTCAAAACAGAAATTCAAACCCCAGCTTCTGATGCCACAATTAGCATAGTTATCAAAGCTATTTCATTAACCTCGTTTTGTCCTTTGATAGATGCACATGCTTTCAACTGTATGTCCTCAAAGAGAGGTTTGGTACATTTGTAAGAGTCAATCACTGTTTCCAAAAAGTACAACTATTAGAGAAATATATGGTCTTACTGGCTTTCTTGATGTCTCAGATGGTAAAAAATCTGCCTGCAATGCAGGAGACCTAGGTTTGATCCCTGGGTACAGAAGATCTCCTGGAGAAGGGAATGGCAACTCACTCCAGTATTCTTGCCTGGAGGATCCATGGACAGATGAGCCTGGTGGGCTACAGTCCGTGGGGTCTCAAAGAGTTGGACATGATTGAATGACTAACACTCAACTCAGGGTCTTACTTCATACAGCTGGTCCCCGAATGTACAATCAGTACATTGACACATCAGTTACCTCAGAGCACTCAAGAGCCAAACATATACTTTGATATGTGGACTGAACAAATGTCTCGAGTATTCCATTTGTCCTACTTTTGGTTCATAGAACCATAATATCACCAACTTTGCCTGTAAAGTGGAGCTTATTAAATAGTTTAAATGCTTTATTGAATTTAGATATCAGGCTTTTATTTTCAAGTGAGTGCAAAGTGGAGAGCAAGATATTGGTTCTAATGATCAATTATTTTGAAAATTAATTAAAACCACAAGGTTGAAAGAGTTACGAGGCATGCCAAATGTGGAACTCTTTTAGCCTCGGAAGGATGCCTTTCCTCTTAGCTGGTCAACTGAGATGGAAAATAACAAAGTTTTAAAATATATATTTTGGAACTTTGTCACTGAATTTTATATCTAAAAGGTAAACTATGAAAATTTTATAATTTTTGGTTTTTATATTATGACTTGAGCGTTTGGATCAATGGAATTATTTTATTTCTAACACGCAATGTAGGCAATATTAATGAGAGATTCAAAGTTACAGTTGTCAATTTAAATATAGATTCAGCCCTGGATTGTTATTTCCTTAAAGATAACTGTTGCCTTTTCAAGGGAGCGGTGTCTGCCATAGACATTAACTTTCCTATGTCCTTCGTGTACATCCTGCCCAAAGGCGGGTGGCTGGTCAAATTTTGTGAGATGCTTTCTGTCTGAGTACCACTCTCTTGACCATGAGACTGGTTTTCAGTACCCTCAAGGCAATTTGGGATTAAACGGCCCAAAAAGGTGCAAAGCTGGTCTGTTGTAATTTGTTCCTAGCAATGAGGTTCTCACGGAGCTGCTGAGTCTACAAAGCAGATTCTGCCCCTGCCCGAGCGCTGACATGGACCTGCCCTACTTCCTGGCTTCCTCCAGGCTGTGTGTGAAAGCTCTCATTGCATAAGGACAGTGTACTCTTTTTCCTCTCAAATTCTAAATGACAAACACACTGACAAAAATACTTTGGTAGAGCCCTGGTAAATGTTCACTCTTAATACAGTGTGAGAAGCAAGTCTTTGCTAACATAAACACAGCACTGATAAAATACTAGCTCTAGAAGAGTCATAGCCCTATAGTGAATAATTCACAGGCTGGTCACCTCATAAATAATTGCTAATCTTCTGATGTGAGTGTGCGGATGGTGAGAAGGTAACTTTTCCCAATTTCCCTTTCTGCTGTTCATCATCTCTTCTTGCCTGTTTTCTTCCTGACATCAATACTTCTTAAACTCCAGGGATACAGAGATGAAATTTTGTTTAGAAGCTGGTTTCTTCTTCCCAAGGATAAGAGAATTCAAATGGAGAGTAAAACTATCCAGGCTATATTTTTTAAGTATTCTTCACTCTTTATACTGAAAAGAGAAGTTTTCTCAGTTGGTGAGGAACAAATGCAGGAAAAGTTAAGTAATTCCCCAAGGTTGCTGACAGCTTTTGCTCCCATCCTAGAATTCAAACCACAACAAAGAGCCACTTCAAAGTTACCACACTACAGAGTTCTCAAATTTTAGTTAATAATAAGGTTTCTGCCTACCCTAAGTCCACTGGGTACCAGAGAATTTTTCTGAAAGTGGAAAAAAGAAATCACATTTTAAGTATATTTTTCCCCATGCCTTCAAAATATAATTTATAGTAAAATATAATATTTGAAGATAAAAAGCAAAGATAGCATCCCAGACTTGATTGCTTTTTTCTACATAGTTTTGGGAACAGGCAGCTTCATTCAGACTCAGAGAATCTGTTGAAACTGTGTGATGTGAGTGAAGTCATTGATTGTTAGGGAACTTTTTCTTCTAAGATTATACCTGTTGTTTTCAGAGTAATGGGTTGAGAAGAGCTGGAGAGCTCATAAAATTGCTGTTTGATATAACTTGGGAAAACTTCAAAGCTGAGCAAAATAATCCACATATGCAGATGCTCCTGAAATAATGGATGCTAAAAATCATGAGAGTTTTAAATCATAAAGGCAAAAGTAATTAAATAAAAAGGTGACCAACAAATTTTAAAAAGGGTCAGGACGATATAAATAATTTCCTCCAGCTGCTAACTCACTCTCAGAAGAAGCAGATGCTATTTTTATCTCCAAAGGAAAAGCTTTTTTTTCTTCCTATAAACTCTTTTGTTTTAATCCTAAATTGAGTATTATGACTTTGTCTGGGTTGAGTAGAAAGGAAAATAAAAACCTATGGACTGATCTCAAAACTCAGTTTTCCTTGTAAGGTCATTCCAGAATGAAAGTATTTCATCTGACCCATTAAAGACTGTGGGCAGATTAGAAATCCAACCATTCTTTTGGAATTAAAGGCAAAGATGCTTTTGTTGAGCCACCCTGGGGGAAATAGACATTTCGGATGGTTTGGAACTGTGATGTAGACATAGTCATGGCTTATTTAATCCCCTTCTCTACTTCCCACCAAAAACTCTCCAAGAACCCTTCCATGACCCCCACTTCCACCCCCAGCTCCTACCATCCCTGCTACAGACATAGAAAATTGTAGCAGATAAGAATGGGGTCTGTTGTCACCAACTGCTGAGCTCAGGCTTGTTTTTCTTCTGCTTTTACTTGAAGGTTAGTGTAGGATGGACCCCAGATAGAGAACTCTTGGCTGTCCTGACATCAGCTCCGCCAACGTTCCCCAAGTCAAGAATAGGCAGGTACAAAGTCAAACTTCGATTGGTTTTTTTAAGTTGTTTTGGACATTTTCCGCAGTGAAACCAAACTGGGTTTTCTGCTTTATACCTATTTCTTGCAAGGGAAAAGCCTTTTTATAACTGGACATGTTTTGTGTTTTTTTCTCCATGAAAATTTTAACTCTCTTTTGTATTATTTTTACAATAATTTGTGAACATTGAACATTTATTTTACCTTTTGTTGTTGTTGTTGATACTTCTCAGGTCAGATTTTTTATACTGTACTTACTTGTCAAAATAGATTCTCAAATGCTGTTTTTTCTTTTTTAAAAAAGTAGCCATAGCAGTAATAGTCACTAACATTTATTGAGCATATAGTATGTTCCTGGCACTGCATGCAGTATCTTATTTAATGTTCACAACTGATACTGTTACTCCTTCACCATGTATAATATTTTATTTTTGGCAGTCCTGTCCATGCTTCATTCATACCGAATTTCTTGTCTGCTTAAATTTTGCAGTCTTTTTGCCTCTTGCATTTGCACAGATAGTGTTTTGACCCAAGGCCAGGACTTATCTCTTGTCTGTGAGATATCAATAGATATGGGGAGAGCCTCAGCCACACTTAAGCTTCCTGCCTGCAGTGTGGGAGACCTGGGTTCAATCCCTGGGTTGGGAAGATCCCCTGGAGAAGGGAAAGGTTACCCACTCCAATATTTTGGCCTGGATAATTCCATGGGGTCACAAAGAGTTGGACCCGACTGAGCAACTCTCACTTTTCAACATCACTAAACTTGGCTCCCTGTTCGAGCTGGTCCAATTCCATCCACATTCTGACTGCATGGCCACATATTCGCTCTACTTTTCAGCCTCGTGCTCCTCACAGATTAAGTGTAGCTTGTAAGGCACTGATAGAGCAGACCTCTTTCCGAGCCCATTCAGCTGCTTTCTTCTGAGTGTGTCCTTTGGGGTCTCCACTAGCAGTGGGGAGTAGATGTCACAGCATATTCCCACTGTCTGCAGTAGTTGTCTGTTAGAGACCTGGGGGCCCGTGAACCCACCATCTCTCCTTCCAGAGGAATCCACTGGCCCCATGAGAAACTGCATGCAGATGCACCCCCTCCGTGTTGGGGAGAGGGCCATCCTGACACCCTGCTGGTTATTGTCCGGTCAGCCCAGATGGAGCTCCCAGGGCCGCAGTTGCACAATCTTCCAACCTTAAACACTCAAAAAATGGTCAGACTAATGGATTTTCTTGGTCCCTAGAAAGAGCTCATTTCTGCTTTCTTCTTTCCCCTCTATTCTCTCAGTTCTTTCTTACCCTCTCCTCCCTACCCCCCACACCCACTCTGAACCCTTCCCCTCCCCAAACCCCCCTAAAGGAGGAGCTGATCTGCCCCCCTTGGTTTTCCCTCCCCGAGTCTCTCTGCCTCCTGAGCTGCTCGTGAGACCACCCCAGCTCGGCCTCCCATGCAGCCTCAGCGCCTCTCCTCCTCTCCGCTCCCGCCTTCACTTCCTCTTTGCACAACTCCTTTCCCCAGTGGCAGGTATAATTTGCTTCTCAACTCCAGCTGGATATTAATATTAGGGAACTGGGAAAAAAAGATCAGAATTCTCTGAAACACCCCAGATCATAAATTGTTATTAAAAGACTCCCAGTATATCCCCAATGTCGTTCCTGTACTTAACTCAATCTTAGAATTTTCAAAAAGAAAATTTAAGAAGAAACATAAATCAGTTTAGTAATAGTCACAAAGAACTGTAGTCTAGACTGAATACACAAATACTGGAAAATGTCTGGGGACATAACTGGGTGGGTTTTATATAATGTAACACTCTGGTAAGACTATATGCTCTACACAGAGGTGTGTAGAAATTACCAATTTGAAATTTTATTTTTCTTTCAAAACCTGTTGTTTTGGGCAATATCACTCATTGATTGAGTATAAAAAATATGTGAATAACCTTAGCAATTACTTTATTTGTAAGAAGAACACATCATTAGCAGCCAACAGGGTCATGAACAAGTATTTATAACATGGCCATAGCTACAAGCAAAACTGGTTAGACTCTAAGTGCTTCTCTCCTCCTTGCCTGGTCCCAATTACCAGAAATCTTGACTTTGACCTTCAACTCTGCATGTCTGCTTTTTCTGCTGTTGCTTTGTTCTTGACATCACTGGGTTCCTTTGAGGAGTAATGTATCTGTGTTAAATGTTAATCTTTTATTCGACTGAAGAGTTATAATGCTTGCCCCCATTTTTCTGATTTCTAAAATTCATCTTTCTTCAAATGCGAAATTCAGAAAAAAAAAAAAAACCCAATTACTTCCCCAAGAAATGCTGGGGCAGTCTCCACATGGAAACAGTTATTATAAGGACTATTGTTTTGCCCTGACTGGCAATATTTTCCCCCTCCTTTTTGAAACAGCACCCTGATTTTCAGTTGTGGAACTTCCCTGGCCCACTCTGGCTATCCAGCACGGTGGCTCCTGTCCCCATGTAGCAAACAGGGCTACCACTTTTTTTCTATTGGCTGCAGCCTTGTTGTTGACTTGAGTCCCTTGATAGGGGTAACTGGTGCCTCATTCAGAGCCACTTACTGATTATTAGATGTGGGTATGGCTTCAGAGAAGAGGTCAAAGAAAGAGTTAAGATACTTGATGTTATGTCTACATGTTGACAAAACCGATTCTAGGAGTTTCACTTGTTCCTCTTCTTTCCAAACTCCCAGTTGTTTAATTATGACATCCTAATATGTTACTCCCTTGGGCTGCAAGGAGATCCAACCAGTCCATCCTAAAGGAAATCAGTCCTGAATATTCATTGGAAGGACTGATGCTGAAGCTGAAACTCCAATACTTTGGCCACCTGATACGAAGAGCTGACTCATTGGAAAAGACCCTGATGCTGGGAAAGATTGAGGGCAGGAGGAGAAGGGGATGACAGAGGATGAGATGGTTGGATGGCATCACCAACTCAATGGGCATGGGTTTGGGTGAACTCCCGGAGTTGGTGGTGGACAGGGAGGCCTGGCATGCTGTGGTTCATGGAGTTGCAAAGAGTTGGACACAACTGAGCAACTGAACTGAATATGTTACTAATTTTGTTTGTTAGCAATAATTACTTTGCTTGGAAATGAGGAAACTTAACTTATTCACTGGCAAAAAACAAAAACAAAAACAGGCTCCAGACCTACTATCTTGACCCCAAAATGTTTGATCCAATGCCCCACATCATGTCCACTCAAGATATTAATTAGACTCCTTCTCTTGCTTTTGGGCTCCCATCTTTTTCTGTGTAAATACATTGAGGTGAGCTTGCCAATAGTTGTCTGATTAGACTTCCAGGGTTTTGGTGTGAGATTTCAGAGAAAGTCCTTCAAATCACACAGATTTGGTTCTGGATTATAGACTAACTTTTAGCCCAGGCAGTGGGGAATTTCTTAGGTCTTAGGACCTTGTCCTATGGAAAAATATTCTTTGGTGCCCATTATTTTTTTCTATTAAATTTTTTAATTAGCCTATTAAATCAAATATTTGGGTATCACCTTTTAAAAATCTAGATTTTCATATTCTTTTAAACAGATAAAAATATCAAGACATTCTGAGCCCATGTCGCTAAATGACAGTCCTTTCCATGGATCACACAGTATCCCCTGGGTCTGCCTTTACTCGGCGTTTTTCTTCTTTGTGTTTACCTGCCTGAACCCTGTTAACAACTGAGTTTGTAACATCTATCCGGCATGATCCAGGCCAGCTCAGCAGAAGACTAAGTTTTGAGGCTAAACCCTCATCTACAGTGTAATTCCCTTGTGGATCTAAAAGGATAGGGGTGACGAGTTGAGGGTAGAATTCAGAAATTCAGTCATCTAAACCCAAGTCACCTTTTACTCTTTACTTATATCCAGCAGGTTATTGGTTGGAATAGACAATACCAAGAAATAAATAAAGCAATAACAGCAACAAAAATACAGTGGCTCAAACCAAACAGATGTTTCTTTAGCTTTGCTGAGATATTCCAGAGGCAGGCACATGGTCCACATTGTAGGGAGCTCTTTCCTGAGAAACCATCTGAGCATCCAGCCTTGTTCTTCCTTCTCCATGTGGTTCTGCTAGCCTGTCCTATGATTTCTCACACACCTGGTTAAATGTGGCTTACATCCCAGGGCCAGTTCATGGGAAGGGGAAAGTGTGGAAGAAACCAGTTGCATTGAAGCAGGCATCTCAAAGATATATCCACTACTTCTGATCCAACTCCACTGGGTCAGCTTAGTCACAAGGCCTCACCCAGTTGCTAGAAGCTTTGCTGACATTTCTGATTGGCAGCCATGTGACCTGCCAAGAATTGGTGAGATGTCGGTACTAACAGGAGGCATCAGAGCATGCGCACTGGAGAACAGTTGCTGTTCCCTGACTCAGCTGGCCTTTCAGAAGGTATCAGAAGAAAGAATGGTCTTTCTTCTCAGAGACCACACACACACACTCACAAACACACCTTCAAAACCACCGCGGGTAGGGGTGCATATTTATAAGCCCTGAATGTTTCTCCCTGTTTTGAATTCAGTAGCTAAACATGGTGAAATCATAAGGAAATGATCTTCCTATCAAATGTGGATTAGAAACCAAATTGACTTTCACAATCTCTTTCCAGTTTTTCCCTCACTTGAGAGGTGAGACTTCTCACTTCACCAGCATAGAAGTTATGCATTTTCTGAAATGTTCAGAGTAGAATTCCCTCCTAGACTTTTATCTTAAAAATACAACTGTCATGAAAGGAAACTAAATCTTATGCCATACGTCTGTTGGTGGGCATGTGGGGGGGGGGCACATGTGTGTATGTAAACTATATGCCACAGGAAAGAGAAAATTATAGTTACACACTGATCTCCCCTCGTGAATTCTCCAAATCTTTGATCAAAGTTGCATAACAATTCTCTGGGTCCGCGGGCATCCTCCTCCGATAGTATACTTGTGACTAAACACACACGCACACTCCATTTAGTTCTCAAAACTTTAAAACTATCCCCTAGGGCTTCAATTCCACTGAGAACTTTGTAAGAAACTGCATTTAATGCCAGAGTTTTAAGATGCCTCAAAGAACGTATTTATTTTCTATTCACAGGGAGCCATTGCTTTCTTTTTCTGTTTTTTGAACCTTTATGCTCGTCCCAGAAATCTCATTTGCAGAGTCCCAAGACACGAGGCAGATGAAACAATCACTGCTGTGGTTAAAGCAGAGCTGTGTCAACTGGAGCTCTAACTACTGACCCTCCCTGTCACCTCACCCTAAAGTCCTTGAGGCCGCTCTGAGGAGCCCCCTGACACCCTGTGAAAACTGCCTGAAAACCATGCTTCACGGACCCTTTGCTCATGACTTGAGGTTCAAAAGTGGGAGAAAGAAGGCAAAGGAGGGGGGGGGGAACATCTGGGAAAACGTATGCCATTTCTAGGTAACACCAGTGCAGTTTCCCAGTTCTGTTGCCTCAGTGCCATAGGAAAGCACCAGCCATATCACCCATCACAGACACAAAGAGGTGGTGGGTTGGTCAGAGCCTTGTGCAGTTTTATTAGTGCCAGACATGGCAGCCGCTCATGTAGTCACAGCCCCCTTCTGACCTGCATCCTTTCACAACGGGAAGCGGATGCTGTGTTGGGATCTGGCGGGGTCCTCACAGCTTCCTGAATAAGAGAGCGTGGGAAGCTCAGTTTCCCCACCTGTAGGAGGGGCTAGGACTGCATCCTCTACACCAGCACCAGGGTTTCCCCAGGCTTCTTTGACATCACCGGAGAAGCCCCTCTGACCATCCCGTTCAATAGCATCCCCGTGGCCAGGCATTCTCTGACCCTGTGCTCTACTTTCTCTGTCCCCTTAGTTCTGACCACCACCTGCTACCAGATGTATTTGTTTTGTTTGTTTTTTATTTGGCTGCACCAGGTCGTAGTTCCAACATGAGGGACCTTTAGTTGCGGCGTGCGAACTCTTAGCTGCGGCATGTGGGATTTAGTTCCCTGACCGCGGATCGAACCCGGCCCCCTCTGATGGGAGCATGGCGTCTTAGGCACTGGACCACCAGGGAAGTCCCAAATGTATTTATTTGTTGATGGTCTCTCTCCTCAACTAGAATTCAGCTTCATGAGAGCAGACTCTTTCTCTGGTTCTGTTAGCAGCTGTCCCACCCCCACCCCCTGGGATCTGGGAGAGTGTTTGGCATTCAGCAGGTGGGCAATAAAATGAGTTAGGTGTTGAATGAGTCATGAAATTGTTGCGAAAAATAAAAAATATGTGTAAAATGCTCCACTGCACAGCTGGCGTACGAAAGGGCCTCAGTACGAATTAGTTACTTGCACTGTTGTCAGTACCTACCACGTGGTAATGCTAAGATGGTGGTTGAGGTCCTGGTCTCACCTGCTTCTTTGCCCCTTGCTGGATCTCCTTGATATGGTCCCCAAGTTACAAGAGAGATTCCCACAACACCGAGAGGCATGTGCAGATGGTGTAGCGTTTCACCTAGTCTAAACTTGGCACGTGAGGTGAAAATTCACATATAGTTTGAATTACCCTCGAACATTCCTTAGGTGGGGGTTTCCCTGGTGGCTCAGTGGTAAAAGAATATGCCTGCAATGCAGGAGACATGGATTCAGTCCCTGGGTTCGGAAGATCTCCTGGAAAAGGAAATGGCAACCCATTCCAGTATTCTTGCCTAGGAAGTCCCCTGGACAGAGGAGCCTGATGAGCTGCAGTCCATGGAGTCACAAAGAGTGGGACTTGACCTAGCAACTAGACAACAACAAGGGTTCCGTGGGAGGATCATTTCCACAAGGCCATCCCAGCTCAGTGTACCTCCAGGATCACCACAGATCATCGATTTGGGGGTTAAATATCACATGATGTATCTGGCTTGTGTTAGAGCCTATACTGTATCAAAAACAGTAATAAAAGTTGAAGTTATTATGTGAAACACTAGTCTGTGTAAACATCAGGATGCTTCTCAGTAAAGTGAGATTCTCATAGGACGGGAAGTTCCTGATTTCTGAGACCAAATATTAAACAATAATATATAATAATAGCTTCCCTTGTGGCTCAGTTGGTAAAGAATCTGCCTGCAATGCAGGAGACCCCGGTTCGATTCCTGGGTTGGGAAGATCTGCTGGAGAAGGGATAGGCTACCCACTCCAGTATTCTGGCCTAGAAAATTCCAAGGATTGTATAGTCCATGGGGTCGCAAAGAGTCAGACACAACTGAGTGACTGTCACTTTTCATATAATAATAATAATAACTAATTTATATGAAGGTTCACATCTCTTCTAAGTCATCCTAGACATGCCCTTCTAGACTGGAAGACCAGCCAGAATTACTGTTGCTGTTTCATTTCTGTGTTTCTTCTGCCTTGGTCTTTATGTCTTTCTCCTCTGCCGTTCTTTCCACCCGTTTTCTTTTTTGTCACATATAAAGTTGAAATGGAATGAGTTAGATGTGTGCATTTATAGAATCGGGAGCTGTAACCAAAACTGTTATGCCGAGAACATTTTCTAGTTGGGTGTTTCAAAACCTCTTACCCAACCTTCTTCATTTTACACTAGGCATGTAAGAAAGCTGGCTCTTGCCTAAAAGCGCACAGTTAAGGTCTAGTAACACAGCCCAGTTGAGAGGGTTTCTAATCCACTGACTTTTGCATCTTATTCATCTGCCTTCTGGTGTATCATCTGTGACTCTCGCACTCTCCTGTCTCCCTCTTCCCCTCCTTAAACCATCCCCCCCAGAACCCTGCAATTGCTTGGCTCAGGGGCCAAGGTGGTGTGCTTCTTCCTTGGCTCCCTCTTCAGCCTCTTGTCCCTCCACCCAGGAGTCAGGTGGATTTCCAAGAAGCCCCTGGAACACTGACTCACTGGTCTGTAGCCAGGCCAGTGCCTGCCTCCTCCATCCCTTGGCAGCTACTGTAATTCCTGGTGGGAAACATCATTCATGAGGCCCCTGGCATGGCAGTCCTGACAACATAGGGCATAAGAGTCTGATGCTTTGTTTGTGAGTCATGCTGAGAGAGGCAGCTTCCTCACACAGAGATCAAGAACCAGGTCCAGACAGACAGCACGAATGGACGATGAGGAAGACTTGGAGACTCCGGCAGGATAAACAGAACTGCCTTTTTAGAATAATAAGTGTTCGCATAGTTCACATATAAACACCAGATTATTGGTGTAGATTAGATTGTGGCTCACAATGACCTCACATAGCACTTAACGCCCCGAGGAGGTTTTGATGCAGTGAGACATTACCCAGAACAGTTTGTGGCCAGAAAGCCACCAGGGTTCTATAAATGTTGGAGCACTTATAAACTGGATCCTCCTCGTGTGATTCGATTGGAGTCATCTGGCTCATTTCCCAACGATGAAGCTCCCATTCACCGCCACCATCAGTCCCCCTGACCCCCCGTCTCTCCCTCTGTGTCTCTCTCACAAATTCACGTGCTTTACAAAATTCTGCCAAGAAATGTATGCATCTCATTTCCTCTTTCTCTAGTTGTGGTCTTTTAAATACTCTCAAGGGCTGTGACTGTGGAGAAAATTGCAAAAGGCAAGGAGGAGGTGCCTTGAAGCAAAGGCTACGGTGTAGCAGTAATGTCTCTGTACTTCCCCAACATCACTGAGTGGAGCTGCCTGTTAATTACTCAGTGCCTTTTGTCCCCAGTGTTCTCTTTCTTTTGATTCCTACAAGGGATTTCCAGTTTCTCTTCTCTCCTCCCTTCCCCATTATATTCACTGAGGTTGGGGGAAGAGGGCAAAGAGAGAAAACTGTCTAAAATGTCTAACTTCACAGCCCTTCCTTCAATGTTTTAGCTATTATCTCTAATGGCCTTTGAAACTGAAAGCGGAGTTGAGTATATATTACTTTCTGCCTTTACAGTCTGACTGATGACATTTCATGTTTTAAAATAGTTTTTTTCCAATGATTTCTTCCCCTAGCAATGGATGGGAAAATCCTAATACATGAGGATATCGTATGATAAGTGGATAATAATCGGCAGGCATTCGGGTGGTGGACAAATCAACTGTGTGTTATTTTTAGAGTGTTCACGTGATATGATTCATCTTAAAAGCATTTCTGAGTGTTGGGATCTGAAACTATCCCCATGATTTACTGAAGTCATGGGGAACACATGTGACTCTTGTTTTGAAAATGACAACCTACGGATCCCATGGCTTTTTTCCTCCCCTTTTGGTTTCTTAGAGAATTGGTGGGCAAAACCAAAGGACCAATAAAAATTCCCCCTGGTACCCTGCTGTCCATGTTCAAAGACTGGGAGTATTTGGTGTACATGATCTATGTACCAAGGTGATATTCTAAGAGAGACAAATTATGTTCAAACATCTGAAAGTCATCATTTCCATGCATATGCAGGCATTTTGAGAAAAATCTACAAGAGGATCAAACACAAGATTAAACCACATCTGTTTGGGTTTAAACGACGTTGTCTATGTAGTTCAAAGTTGTTTCCTTTTGTATTAAAAAAAAAAAAAGAAAGAAACCCTGCCCAGCTGTTTTTTATCTTAAATTTTTTGCGTTTATCAAAGAAGTGTTTTCATTGGCTAGCCAGTGTTGTTTCTAGAAGTTGAACTAGTTAGGAAAGGGGGCTGAGAAAAAGAAAATATGCTTTATTCATTTTGGTTCTGTCCCCGGAGTCTTTCCTTGGCACTCAGAGAAAACGAATACAAGGGTTTTGTTCAATTCTAAACAGAAATGCTGTATCTACTGTGTGTCATCATGTCATAAATTAGGTCTTCCTTCAGTTTATACCAGTAATTGATACAATCGATAGTGATAAGAAACGTGAAACAAATGAGTCCTCAAAGGCATGGATTATATAACAAGTATGGATTTGACTGCCTGAATGTTGTGCGCTGTTGGATGGGAAAGGGGATGCTTTTGAAAGCTATTATCTCTTAGTAAACAGCCGTATTTAATAGAGATATGAGTGTAGAGTGATACCGCCCTAGCAGTGTGTTTCTTTCAGGCTTCTGATATATTCATTCATTTAACAAAATCACATCTGATTACAAAGTCCTTCTATTTTATGAGGAATAAGTAGCCTCCACTTAGAAGCACCACCACGTGGGTTATTAGAATGAAACCTGAAAGCAAAAAATAAGAATGAATCAAGGGAATATGATATGACAAGCAAACCTTTCTAACCATTTGCTTAGCTGCTTCCTGGTGAGATGATTCTCCTGTAATTTCCAGCTGTTTTTAGCACTGTGACTGAACCACAAAATACAGACAGGTTTCCATATACAAACAGACTCTGTTGATCTTCCCTGTGTCAGTGACCAGCAGGTAACTTTAAGGAGCATATTATTATTGCAAAAAGAAGTTTCATTGTTTACAATCAGTTCTCCCTTAAACACACACAGAACTATTCTTTTTTGTTACTAAACAAGAAGAGCTTTAAAGCCCTTGGATCCCTAGTTTGTGTCAAAGAAGTGGTTCCAGTTTTCCTCTGTTTTGATTGCCATAAAAGCATATTTTTGAGACTAAGTAAACAAATATTAAGTCCTAGGTATGAGTGCAAAATCTCCTGCACTTTCTCATTCATGGGGTTTTTATCCCCTTCTTTTTTAATTTTTTTTTCTTTTTTTCCCCACGTCTTCTTGTTCCTTAATACATTCAGAATGCTCAGTTAAACATAGTGCTTGGGCTCCAGAGTCATAATGCCTGATTTCCAAACAGAGTTTTGCCCCTTACCAGCTAAATAATTTTGGCTACTTTACTATACTTTGCTCATGAGCAAAATGGAGAGCATCATACTGCTAAATTCATTGAGTCACTGGAAGGATTAAATAAGAAAAGACATGTGAAGCGCTTACCAGAGTGTCTAGCTCATACTGGTTGCTCAAAAAAGAAAAAAAAAAATCATCATTATTCCATTATTCTGCAGGTGGGTCTAAATCTTCTCTCTGCTCCTTATTCCCCACTCCTCTCACCTCATTGCTACCCCGTGAGCTGAGATCATAAACCATGTTCCTCCATGGAACAGGCAGTTGAGAATATCTGGTCATTTCCATCATGAGATTGCTGGCACTATTTACCCTCTCTCCTTAGCTCCTCCTCCTGGAAAAGCCACGCTCTGAAACTAACTCCTCCCTCTTGAAAGAGAGCACGTGGGTTTGCCAAGTGTGAGCCAATAGCAGGAGCTCCTCCTGCCCCTTGTTCAGTGGGAAAGACCGTCCATAACCAAATGTGGCTGTTTGCGCTGATCCACAGAAAGGAGCTGATAGAATAGGGTGGTCAGTGGGTACCACCAAGTCTGAGTTCTTGATCCTGGCCCTTCTTGCCTCCTCTGAACCCTGACTCCACCATTTACCCTCCTTCTCAATCACATTTTCCCATGCCTCCCTCTTAGAAATCATTAAAATAACATCTTAATAGCCTGCTAACTATTGCCTTACCTCATCTTATTTCCTCCCACACCTGTTGCCAGGTTTATCTGGCACAGTTCCTCCTGTTCAGAACCCTTCATAGCTCCTATTACAAAACAGGAAAAAAAAAAAAAAGAATCCACAAATCCCCTCTCCTTGAGTAGCATTGACACCCGGACATTACCATATGTAAAACAGATAGCCAGTGGGGATTTGCTGTCTGATGCAGGGAGCTAAATCTGGTGCTCTATGACATCCTAGAGGGTTGGGATAGAGTGGGGAGTGGGAGGGAGATTCAGGAGGGAGGGGGCACATGTATACTTACGAATCATTCACGTTGTTGTACCGCAGAAACCAACACATTGAAAAGCAGTTATCTTCCAATTAAAAATAAATTTTAAAAAACCCACTCTTTTTAAAGCTGATAGAGGGAAATATCAGCGATCTTTATTGAGGGAGAGAAATTTAACTTTAAAAACTAGATAAAATTTGGGGTGCTTTCTGTGTGCCAGACACTGTGTCGCCCATTTTCTCTATTTTAACCTTCACAAGAATTGAAGGTGATGGGTCTTCTCGTTGCCACCATTTTGTAAAAAAAAAAAAAAAGGAAGCTCAAGAGAGCTTAACCTTCTGTGAGGACGCATGGTGTGATGTGTGGCTGTTTAATCACTGTGTGTGCGTTTCTTCCCACCACCCCTACCACCACGCTCACAAGTTCTTTGGCAACATGGAAAACATCCTAAATGCAGAATGCATGCATGCATGCTAAGTCATTCAGTCGTGTCTGACTCTTTGTGACCCCATGAACTATAGCCCTCCAGGCTCCTCTGTCCATGGGATTCTCCAGGCAAGAATACGAGAGTGGGTTGCCATGTCAGAGTAGGTGCCTGATAAATTCCTTTTAAATCAAATAGGTCCACAAGTTTCAAACAAATCCTCAATGAGTCACAAAGGACAGCTGCATCAGTCCTCAGAGGACTTCTGATTTTCCAAGCTTATATGACATCAAAACTTTTTGTCCTTAAAACATCTCCCCATGCCTCTTATTTGATCTTCAAAGCAACTGTACAATCCAAATTTGAATATTTCCATTTTGTGGATATGGAGAATAAAGTTCCACATGGTTGTGTGATGTCCCAGGGTCACACAGCAAGTCCCTGGTGGCTCAGTTGGTAAAGAATCCACCTGCAGTGTGGGAGACCTGGGTCCGATCCCTGGGTTGGGAAGATCCTCTGGAGGAGGGCATGGCAGTCCATGGGGTTGCAAAGAGTCACACATGACTGAGCGACTAAGTACACACAGCAGGAAAATCACTGAACTAGGAAGCAAACCCACGTTTCTCCCATCTTAGGTTTTCTTAAGCTAAAGCTTTAAGTACACCTCTTTAAGATGCCTGGAACAGCATCTCAGAGACTACTAGAAGTTGGTAGGCTATGTTATTTTTAAGCAAAGAGCCATTGAAGACCTTAAAATCCGTCCATAGTTCAAGAGCATTAGCCCCCAGCATGTGGTTTCTCTACCCACTTCTTGCTTGCGAGGTGAGTTGAGGACAGAGTTTCGACTTAACAGTGAATGTCTTGGTTTTCCTGAATTTATTTAACAACCACTCTGGATGTTATTTCAACACAGTTTATCTTCCTCGGCAGTAATATGTCCCTTTATAATTTCAAGGCACATCAACATGGACTGGGGCTCTTGAGGTTTTGGGACAAAGGTGGCACTGAGGCTTATTCCAGGGATTTGAATTTCAAATAGGCAGAGGAGGGCTTGGCAAAACGCCTGCCCAGAGACGTTGGATGGAACTGCCAGTGAAGGAACATTAATGCTGCTTCTGTGTTGAGCTGATCTTCATCCAGGGAAGGAACAGAGTCAGCACAGAGTTGCTTTTCAAAGTGGTAGGAGGTAATACAATTTAAAAAAAAAAAAAAAAAAAAGAGTATTTTGGTCTCTTGGTTCCAGAATGGTTCAGTTAAGTGGGTGTTCAAAGGAGAAATAATGAGAAAGTGAGGTGGCAGCATCTACAGCCTACGCCAGCTATGGATCAAAGAGGCGGCAGAAAAATCTTGCTGCTATTTTGGTTGTATGACTGTACACAGCACGTGCTTCAGGGCTCACAGTTGCCCTTGATCCAATATTATTTATGCATTATCTTTGTTGACGTCACACATTTGATGGAAGTACCTTCCTTCGTTAATTCAGCTACACCCATCTGTCATCTAGGCAAGAAGGAAACAAGCTCAACATCTTATGCCAAGAGCATAGATTTTCTTTTCTTGAGTAGGAAATTTTCTGTATACTTCATGTTTGACAAGGAACATCAAGAATTGATTTCGAGGAATCATTTTTCCCTAGCTAAACTTAAATTTATTAAAAAATTGAAAACAAACAAAAGTTTAGTGCTATCCCCGTATCTTCATAGGGCTGGCTCCTTTTTTGCACCTGGATCTCATCACATTGGGCCTCCTTCAATAGGCTTTCCCTCAAACCAAAAATCTAAACCCATATCACGAATGATTACTTCTCTTCAGATATAATAATGGCAGCCTGCTTTTGTATAAAAAGAAAACAATGGCTAGTTATATTTTGGAAATAACATCATGAAATATTTATAAATGAAGTAATCAGGCAGAGTTGGCAAAGACAGAGAGGAACTAAGATCACTCATTGTTGAAGAGGGCTAGGGTTACATGGAAGTTCATTTTACTATTCTTCCTACTTTGGGTATTTGAAGTTTTTTCATAACAAAGAAATTTTAAAGTAATTTTTTTAATCAGTTATAAAATAGCGCCCCCCCTCCCGCCAACCTCACAACCCACACTAGATCACTGTGCTTCGCTTGCTCCCATTTGACGTTTTTTCCAGCATCTGAAATCTCTTAAATCATCTCATCAGTGAATTGGTTTCTTTCAGTTCCCCCAGAATGCAGGATCCTTGAGGGCAGATACCTGGTCTGAGTCATTCATGTCTTACTAAGACTGCAAATGATGATACATTCAGATTTAGGTTTCTGTCTCAGCCTCACAGTTTTCTAAATAGAAGGCCTGGAGCAAGTTACCTAATTGCTGAGCCTGTTTTCTCACCTTCAGAAAGAGATCAGCAGCTTCTCTGGTGGTCCAGCGGTAAGGAATCCACCTGGCAGGCAGGACAGGAGATATGGGTTCGATCCCTTGTCTGGGAAGATCCCACAGGCCGTGGAGCATCGAAGCCCATGCACCGCAACTATTGAGCCTGTGCTCTGGAGCCCAGGAGCCACAAGTGCTGAGCCCACGTATGCAACTACTGAAGCCCTAGGGCCCGTGCCCGCGACAGGAGAAGCCACTGCAACGAAAAGCTCAAGCACCACAGCTAGAGAGTAGCCCTGCTCTCCACAACTAGGGAAAAGCCTGCAAAGCGAAGAGGACCGAGCACTGCCAAAACTAAATAAATAAAACTTTTTTAAAGTCAGAGCTGATCTCTCTTCAGGAATGGTGTTGAGCATTAACTGAAAACATGTCAGAGCCCATCAGAGGACTTGTCACTTGCTGGCCTTCTAACAGATCAGTGCATTTTAGTTCTTTCTTTGCTTTGTGTTGGGGATATTAGCTGATATTTACATCTCAATAAAGTCAACCATTTGAGAAGATTGGGTAAGTAAAGGTATTTCTCTTCCCTTTAAAAATAGACTAAGGAAGTTGGAAAGCTGTTCTTGGCTTTACCACTTCTTACTTGATCTATTAATTTCTTTTGCTGATTTCTTCTGCAAAATGGAAAGCCAGAGTACATGAGTTGGGATGATCATTAGGATGAGAGAGATAAAAACTGTTTGGAATCCCATATAAAAGCGAAGCCAAATTTTATAGAAATACAAAACGCATTTGAGATATTCAGCAGTTCTCTCAAGGCCTGATTACAGGCTTGATGGCCTTAATTTTTCTCTAATATATAATTCTGTGTTATAGTACTCTACAAAAATGCTGTAGCATATCATTAATGCTTACAAAATGTCATAAAAATACACAGAGCAGAAAACCTCCCAGCTAGAGAAATTTTACAATCTGAAGATAGAGGCAGTTAACTTTAATCTAGGAAACTGAAAGACAACCACAAAATGGGTGGATATCATGGAGAGAATGAATGCTCTTACATTTTCTTTTGAAGTAGAGGACTTTATTTGAGAACTGATGATGTTTGACTACAGAAGAAAATCTAAAATAAACTCCCAAAAGTAACCATAGTAAAGGGAAGGAGAAATAGCAGTCAGGGGAAGAGATTTTTGACAGAAGAGAAACCTCCATGGAAATTTATAAACAGAGCAAAGAAATAATTTGTCCACAGATAGATTTTTTTTAAGGGAAACCTAAGTTTGACATTGTTGTAAATAAAAGACAAAAGCAGCATTATGGACGTTTGGGAAGCCGTATTATATTGTTCACCAAATCCACAGAATGCATATAATATCAGTGCATGATTTTGGAGTTGAAATCAATTTAAACTGTGAAAAGCCTATGATAGTTATTCCTAGAGGTAAAGAATAAATTGAACCAGTCAATGAATTAATAAAGACTTAGTGAGAAGATGCTATATGCCAGGTCTGGGGACAGACCCAGGGAAGTCAGCCAGGTGTATTATTCCCTGTCCTCACAGCATTTATAATCCACTTAAGGAGACAAGTACCAATAAAATAGGTACCTAAAGATGACTGAATAATGGTAAATTTGCAAAATACTGTTAAGGAAATCCAAAAGAATAAATTCTGTTCAACCTAGGGCCATGGGGAAAGGAATGGGGAAGACATAGAAAGTAACCCCAAGGAAGTGCCATTTACTCAAGCTTGATCCTTGATAGTTGGATGTTGGGTAGGTTACCAGTGGGGAAAGGCTTTTGACAAATAGGAATAGTTTGCATAAAGGCCCCAAGGCAGGAGAAAGCACATTGAATGTGTGAGCAGGGAAGCTAAAGTGGAAAAAAAATTGGAGGAGATTAGCCAAGATGAGCCTGCAGGAGCAGGTAGGAGTCAGAAGATATAGGGTCTTGGTAAGAACTTAGGACGTTATTTTGTGAGCAACACGAAGTTATAGGAGGTAAGATCAAAGACAGTTTGACAACTCTTCTTGTGATTCTTTCTGTACGGAAGTAAATTATAATTGAAATTTGCTAGAAGACAGGCCATTTGTCCTCACTAGCCAAGACCCTCAGACACCTCCAGATTTGTAGGATTCTAAGAACTCATTGTACCTTGAAACTGAAGAATCACAATGTATCCTGCCAAAGGGAATACAAATGTACACAAACACACAAAAACAAAACCTTGGAGATCATCTCTGGAAAAGAGACAAAATAATTCTAAACCACATCAGAGGTATAAGTGCTTAGAAGAGATGTCAGGTGGGTGGAGTTGACCCACCCAAAGGGTTATTGGGCAATTGCAGTGCATACTTTGGGGTGGAGGATAATCTGCAAGGTTGGCCACAAATGGGAGTGGTGAACTACCATCCCTGAAAATTCTGGCTTGTGGTTTGTCGCATAGGAATTTTCTGACTGTATCTTGAAAAGATTTCACCCATTTGTTCAAGACATGAACCTGGAAATCATCCTTGATTCCTCTTTTTTTCCACACATTGAATCTGTCAGCAGCCTACTTGTTATTCTTCCAAAATACATCTTGACTCCATCTCCACTGCTACCACCCTGGACTAAACCACCAGCATCATTGGCCTTGCCAACTGATAGAGCATCCTAGTCCTTTGCCACCTATTCTCCTGTAGTAGAGAATGAAATGTTCTTCAGTGGTTCTTCAATGGTTTCCATTTGCACATAGAAAAATATCATTCTTTTTCCTAGCTTACACAGTTCTATATGGTCTGACCCTCTGCCTACCTCTCCATCCTTATTCCAGGCCTCCCAGTATTCTCTAAAACTAGCCTTGAGTCCGGAGAAGGCAATGGCACCCCACTCCAGTACTCTTGCCTGGAAAATCCAATGAACGGAGGAGCCTGGTAGGCTGCAATCCATTGGGTCGTGAAGAGTTGGACATGACTGAGCGACTTCACTTTCACTTTCCACTTTCATGTATTGGAGAAGGAAATGGCAACCCACTCCAGAGTCACTGTAGAGAATCCCAGGGATGGGGAGCCTGGTGGGCTGCCGTCTATGGGGTCACACAGAGTCGGACACGACTGAAGTGACTTAGCAGCAACAGCAGCCTTGACTGAGTGCCTTGAGTGTGCCAAACTCTTTTCTGACTCAAAACTCTAGGACAGAGCTTCTCCAAATGTGGTCCAAGGGTCTTCTGCATCATCTGGGAGGTAGGAAGAAATACACATTCTAAGATTCTACCCCTGATCTTATTGCTGCTGTTTGGCCACTAAGTCATGTCCAAATCTTTGTGACCCCGTGGACTGCAGCATGCCAGGCTTGCCTGTCCTTCACTATCTCCTGGAGATTGCTCAAACCGCTGATCTATCAAGTCAGAATTTGTTGGGGTCAAGTCCAGAAATTTGTTTTCTTAAGGTCTCCAGGTGATAATTTTGAGTGCTAAAATCTGAAAGTCATTACTGTAGAGAATTCTCTCTTCTGTGCTTTTAGCTACGAATTTACACACACAAAAACTAGAATCGCAATGGTTCAAAATGTAGAAATCTATTTCAGAACCTCTCCTTGGACCGCATGATTCTTCTGGCTTTACTGAAAGCTTAAAGATATTTTCTCCCTCATCCTTCTTACACAGAATATAAGCCTGGGTCACATCTACTATCGTTAACATCTCTGTTAGAGTTCTTGGGTTGAGAAAGAAAACTTGGTTAAGAAAAAATTCTGGGTAGTAGAAATAGAAACCATTTGTTGCAGAATACTGGATGATTCACTGAATCCATGGAAGAGATGGGCAGCTATGCAGTGGGGAGTCTGGGAGTCAGGGCAGCTGTAGCCCGTAGTTTGTAGATGTCAAGGAGAGTTTATTCACATAGGTATTGCCATGAGACGAATCAATGCTGAGACCCATTTTCATGTGTCTCTGCTTGTGATGCACTTTCCAGAAGAGAGATTTCAATGTGTCCAGCTCATTACAGGCTGTACCCCTGCCACGGGCCATCGCTGTGGTCTTTGATGCCAGCCCTCTGGTCTATTTTTCAAGCCTCGTCCCCAGCTTCCGGCTGAGTCTGTTGTTTCTGATATTCTTTATATCAATTCCCCCTTCCTTAGGAAAACCGTAGTTGGAGCTTGTTGCTTACAACCAAAATCCTGGCTAAACCAAAGGGGGCTTTGTTTAAAGGGTTGTCGATAGTTGACACATTTCAGAGATGGGGGACATTGTGATGTTGGTACAATAGGCTGGTATTTTATTTATGTATTATGGGATAAGGCTAAACATAGTAGAAATTATGTACTTCAGTTCAGTCGCTCAGTCATGTCCGACTCTTTGCAACACCATGGACTGCAGCACACCAGGCCTCCCTGTCCATTGCCAGCTCCCAGAGTTTACTCAAACTCATGCGCATTGAGTCGGTGGTGCCATCCAACCATCTCATCCTCTGACAGCCCCTTCTTATCCTGCCTTCACTCTTTCCCAGCAATAGGATCTTTTCAAATGAGTCAGCTCTTCACATCAGGTGGCCAAAATATTGGAGTTTCAGCTTCAGCCTCAGTCCTTCCATTGAACTTTCAGGACTGATTTCCCTTAGGATGGACTGATTGGATCTTCTTGCAGTCCAAGGGCTCAGGAGTCTTCTCCAACACCACCGTTCAAAAACATCAATTCTTCAGTGCTCAGTTTTCTTTATAGTCCAACTCTCACATCCATACATGACTACTGCAAAAACCATAGTTTTGACTAGATGGACCTTTGTTGGCAAAGTAGTGTCTGTGCTTTTTAATATGCTGTCTAGGTTGGTCATAACTTTTCTTGTAAGGAGCAAGCGTCATTTAATTTCATGGCTTCAGTCACCATCTGCAGTGATTTTGGGGCCCCCCAAAATAAAGTCTTCCACTGTTTCCCCATCTATTTGCCATGAAGTGATGGGACCAGATGCCATGATCTTAGTTTTCTGAATGTTGAAGTTTAAGCCAATTTTTTCAGTCTCCTCTTTTACTTTCATCAAGAGGCTCTTTAGTTCTTCATTTTCTGCCGTAAGGGTGGTGTCATCTGCATATCTGAGGTTATTGATATTTCTCCCGGAAATCTTGATTCCAGTTTGTGCTTCCTCCAGCCCAGCGTTTCTCATGATGTACTCTGCATGAAAATTAAATATGCAGCCTGACAATATACAGCCTTGACGTACTCCTTTTCCTATTTGGAACCAATCTGTTGTTCCATGTCCAGTTCTAACCATTGCTTCCTGACCTGCATACAGGTTTCTCAGGTGGTCTGGTATTCCCATCTCTTTAAGACTTTTCCAGAGTTTGTTGTGGTCCACACAGTCAAAGGCTTTGGCATAGTCAAAAGTATAGTATATAATATAAGTATAGTATATATAGTCAAACAGAAGTATACGTTTTTCTGGAACTCTCTTGCTTTTTCAATGATCCAGTGGATGTTAGCAATTTGATCTCTGGTTCTCTGCCTTTTCTAAATCCAGCTTGAACATCTGGAAGTTCATGTTCTGTTGAAGCCTGGCTTGGAGAATTTTGAGCTTTACTGGAGTTTGAGCATTCTTTGTCATTGCCTTTCTTTGGGATTGAAATGAAAACTGACCTTTTCTAGTCCACTGCTGAGTTTTCCAAATTTGCTGGCATATTGAGTGCAACACTTTCACAGCATCATCTTTTAGGATTTGAAATAGCTCAAGTGGAATTCCATCACCTCCACTAGCTTTGTTTTAAGTGATGCTTCCTAAGGCCCACTTGATTTCACGTTCCTGGATGACTGGCTCTAGGTGAATGATCACACCATCATCATTATCTGGGTCATGAAGATCTTTTTCTGTATAGTTCTTCTGTGTATTCTTGCCACCTCTTCTTAATATCTTTTGCTTCTGTTAAGTCCCTACCATTTCTGTCCTTTATTGTGCCCATCTTTGCATGAAGTATTCCCTTGGTATCTCAAATTTTCTTGAAGAAATCTCTTGACTTTTCCATTCTATTGTTTTCCTCTATTTCTTTGCATTGATTGCTGAGGAAGGGTTTCTTATCTCTTATTGCTATTCTTTGGAACTCTGCATTCAAATGGGTATATCTTTCCTTCTCTCCTTTGCCTTTCTCTTCTCTTCTATTTGCAGCTATTTGTAAGGCCTCTTCAGAGAGCCATTTTGCCTTTTTGCATTTCTTTTTCTTGGGGATGGTCTTGATCACTGCCTCCTGTACAATGTCATGAACCTCCGTCCATAGTTCATCAGGCACTCTGTTTTTCAAATCTAATCCCTTGAATCTATTTGTCACTTCCACTGTGTAATCTTAAGAGATTTGATTTAGGTCATACCTGAATGGTCTAGTGGTTTTCCCTGCTTTCTTCAATTTAAGTTTGAATTTGGCAATAAGAAGTTCATGATCTGAGCCACAGTCAGCTCTCAGTCTTGTTTTTGCTGACTGTATAGAGCTTCTCCATCTTTGGCTGCAAAGAATATAATCAATCTGATTTTGGTGTTGACCATCTGGTGATGTCCATGTGTAGAGTCTTCTCTTATGTTTTTGGAAGAGGGTGTACTTAATCTGATTGAAAACCTCTAAGTGTATTGAACCTTTGGTGAGACCACAAAGTAATGCTACAGTTTCTATTGTTGTATATTTGTACACAGCTCTGTATTCTGAGTGAATGGTTTTCATTGATTACAATTGTCTTCTTGCCTCTGATTATAAAATCTCAAAACCAAAGCAGAAAGGCCTGCAATAAGCCCTTTCCCCTGCCAAAGTGAGTTTGTCAAGACAATAGACAAAATAGAAGTCAATTTGATCATCCCAGGAGAATGGAACTTGGAAATCCTTTGCCAAAAATATTTTCAGAACAAGCCTTCAATCAGAAGGTGCCTTTTATCTTTGGAGACATCAGTAAGCTGACCTAAGAAAATGTAACTCTGCTCTCTCTAGCCTTAAGTGTGTGGGAACCAGACGTATGTCTCCATGTGCCAGAATTTTTATTACAGATCTAACCTAAACCCCTCAAAGAGGATCATAAATTCACAGAAATATGTCCATTGCGACTTTTTACCAGTTAATGTGTGGGAAAATACACATATTGTCAAAGCCAGTGTTTGCCCAAACAACATCCAGGAGACCATGACCCAGCCAAGGACCTCAGTCACCACAGCCTCACTCTGTCCTTAATTTTTCTACTTTCATGGAAGCAACTCTACACAAAGTTTGCCCCAAGAAAGCCACTTCTTGAGAAAGAACAGAGCCTTACAAATCTAGAGGGTGTCTGTCTTAAGAGAAATAAGGAAAACCATGAACTTGGAGAATCCCAAAAAAAGACTGCACTCTCTTTGGAAATCCTGTGCATTCATCCTTAAGGCACTTCACCCTAAAATATGTGCCAAGAAGTGGTCATCTGATACGTAGTTCTGGGGCTACAGCCAATAAACATATGAAGAGTTGCTCAACATCATTAGTCATCAGGAACATGCAAATTAAAGTCACCATGGGATAGCGTTACACCTACCAGAATAGCTCAAGTTAAAAAGGTGAACCACACCACATATTTCAGAGGATGGAGAAATTGAAGCTTTCATAAAGTGCAGATGGGAACTTAAATTGCTTTAGCAATTTTGGAAAACCATTGGGTATTATTCATTGAAATTCAATATACCTATATTTATATACATTTACACATTCTGTGACCTCCAATTTCGTTCTTATGTATATGTCCAACAAACTTATTCACACGTACTAGAAATGTACAAGAATGTCTTTAGCAACATGATTTATAACGGTCATAAACTGAAAATAATCAAGTGACCATCACCTATAAAAGGTAAGTGTGTGCATGCTTAGTCATTTAATCATGTCTGCTCTTTGTGACCCCCTGGACTACAGCCCCCCAGCCTCCTCTGTCCATGGGGATTCTCCGGGGAAGAATACTGGAGTGGGTTGCCGTGCCCCCCTCCAGGAGATCCTCCCAACCCAGGGATCAAGCCCAGGTCTCCCGCATTGGAGGCAGATTCTTATCATCTGAGCCACCAAGGAAGCTTATTAAAGATAAGTAAATTTGTGCAATTAATGTTACGCAGCAATGTGAATAAACAAGCTGTAAAGGACATCCATGAATCTTAGGAACTTAATGTTCAGTGAGAGAGGCCAGACAGCAAAGGATGCATATAGTGTTTTTCTACTTATACAAAGTTAGGAAACTCATACAACCACCATGGTGTTAGAAGCCGGGGTGGTGGTCACCTCTGGTGAGGAAGGAAGTATGTTGATTGGAAGGAGCTAGAGGGGAGTCTTCTGCAGGACCCATCTTCTAAGACCTTGATCTCAGTGGTTGTTAAATGAGGGCTCTATGATTTCAGCTGTACATTTATAGGTTGGACATTTTTCTGTATGTGGACACTTCAAAATTAAAAACTTTGAAAAAAAAAAAAAAAACACTGCCAGAGACCACTGGAATAAATATTTTTCCAGTCCTTAATTGGAAAAGAGTCTCTGCAGCTAAAATTTCCCATCAGACCTGGATTTGTTGTTCAGCCTCAATGTTGTCATATGTGAAAGACCTAAGAGTTTGTACCTAAAAGGATTGCCTTGGGCTGGCAAATGTGCTGTTCCTCTGCCTATTACCCATTTTCTGGTCCCTCCCCACAACTTATTTAAGCTGGACAATTCTTAATAGTCTTTAAAATACCAGTGGATTTTCTAAATTTTATTTTATTGAAGTATAGTTGGTTTACGGTATTGTGGTAATTTCTGCTGCTGTATAGCAAAGTGGTTAGTTATACATATAGTTTTTTTATATTTTTTTATTATGCTTATCATAGGATATTGAATATAGTTCCCTGTGTTATACAGTAGGTCCTTGTTGCTTATCCATCGCACATGTAGTAGTTTTCATCTGCTAATCCAGACTCCCAATCCTGGCAACCACAAATTTGTCCTCTTTAAGTATGTGAGTCTGTTTCCGTTTCATAGACAGGTTCATTTGTGTCATATTTTAGATTCCACGTATAAGTGATATTATATGGTATTTGTCTTTCTGACTATCTTCACTTAGTTTGATATTCTCTAGGTCCATATATGTTGTTGCAAATGGCATTATTTCACTGTTTTTTTATGGCTGAGTAGTATTAGCAACTGAACAACAGCAGTATTCCATTTATACATGCGCCACATGTTATTTACCCACTCATCTGTCTTTGGACATTTAGGTTATTTCCATATCTTGGCTACTGTAAACAGTGCTATAATGAACATTGGGCTGCCTCTATCTTTTCAAAGATAGTTCCCTCTGGATAGTTTCCTTAGGAGAGGAGTTGCCAGATCATATGGCAACTCTATTTCTAGTTTTTTAAGGAACCTCCATTCTCTCTTCCATGGTGGCCGCACCACTTTACATTTCCACCAACACTGTAGGAGGGTTCCCTTTCCTCCACATCCTCTTCAGCATTTGTTATTTGTATGATGGCCATTCTAGCCAGTGTGAGGTAGTATCTCACTGTAGCTTTGATTTGCATTTTTCTAGTAATTAGACATGAGTGTCTTTACTTGTACCTACTGACCATCTGCATGTGCTAAGATCCAAGTAGACGTCACTTGCTCTAGGAGGGCAATGATTGCTGTGCATTGATGATACCGTATCCCTGTCCTTGCCATGGGTCTCTTCAGGGTACCTAGTTTCACACAACAGAAAGAACTCAGAGAGACCAAAAAGAAAATGAACTTTTTTTTCATTTATTTTTATTAGTTGGAGGCTAATTTCTTTACAATATTGTAGTGGTTTTTGTCATACATTGACATGAATCAGCCATGGAGTTACATGTATTCCCCATCCCGATCCCCCCTCCCACCTCCCTCTCGACCCGATCCCTCTGGGTCTTCCCAGTGCACCAGGTCCGAGCACTTGTCTCATGCATCCAACCTGGGCTGGTGATCTGTTTCACCCTAGATAATATACATGTTTTGATGCTGTTCTCTTGAAACATCCCACCTTCGCCTTCTCCCACAGAGTCCAAAAGTCTGTTCTGTACATCTGTGTCTCTTTTTCTGTTTTGTACATAGGGTTATCATTACCATCTTTCTAAATTGCATATATATGTGTTAGTATACTGTAATGGTCTTTATCTTTCTGGCTTACTTCACTCTGTATAATGGGCTCCAGTTTCATCCATCTCATTAGAACTGATTCAAACACATTCTTTTTAATGGCTGAGTAATATTCCATGGTGTATATGTACCACAGCTTCCTTAGCCATTCATCTGCTGATGGGCATCTAGGTTGCTTCCATGTCCTGGCTATTATAAACAGTGCTGCAATGAACATTGGGGTGCACGTGTCTCTTTCAGATCTGGTTTCCTCGGTGTGTATGCCCAGAAGTGGGATTGCTGGGTCATATGGCAGTTCTATTTCCAGTTTTTAATAAATCTCCACACTGTTTTCCATAGCGGCTGTACTAGTTTGCATTCCCACCAACAGTGTAAGAGGGTTCCCTTTTCTCCACACCCTCTCCAGCATTTATTGCTTGTAGACTTTTGGATGAAAATGAACTTTAGAAAGAGTAATAATAGGCCCCCAGCATACTGGGAAGACTTGGAGAATTCAGTTTAAAGCCAGCAGCAGGAAAAAATAGCTAAAACAATGCTTTGGAGAGAGTTCAAAGAGGAAAATGTTACCCTCATCACAGCCCATCAGAGAAATAAAGTGCCTTGTCCCTTCTTTGAAACACTGGGACCTATTCAGAGTCTGGTAAGCTGTAATCTGATTGGCACAACCTATTTCACATGCCTGTGACAGAGCTTGACAGAACTGCAAGGGATGCTAGGGAAAAGGACCCACTGCTCCGAAGTGGCTCAGTGGTAAAGAATCCACCTGCAATGCAGGAGATGCAGGAGGCCAGGGTTCAGTCTCTGGCTTGGGAAGATCCCCTGGAGGAACGGGCATGGCAACCCACTCCAGTATTCTTGCCTGGGAAATCCCATGGACAGAGAAGCCTGGTAGGCTGCAGTCTATGGGGTCACAAAGAGTTGGACATGACTGAGCGACTAAGCTTACATGCACATATCTTCAGGCTTTATAGTTGGAAGAGGTCTTTGTTCTATCTCAATAAAAGATTTCTCAGTATAGAAAGCCAATAAAATGCTTAGTAGCTAAAATAAATTGCAGATGTTAAACACTGTGTTTCTTTTCTTGCTCATCTGCTTTTCCCAAGAGGGAGCCATATTGGTGAGGGCAAGAACCATATCCAGGTTGTGTGCCATTTCATCTTAACACTCAGCACAACATTACCTAACACAGAGTGGGCCTTGAGTTGGACACTGTTGAAGAAATTAATAATGAAAATAATAGTTATAAAATGTTTAACATAGTATCTGACACATAGTAAGAGTTCTTCAAACAAACAGAGCAATGGATCTTTTGAAGACAGGTGTCATTTGTCATTCTGATTTGTGTCCCTAGCAATATATCAGATAGTTAGTATGTGTTCAATTGAGTGGATAATTAAATTAATGAATTAATAGATACATGTTAATGTAATTCATTTCTAAGTGATATCCAAGGAACTTAGAGCAGCTGGGTCCTGATGGGGAGAAGTCACATAATGGGTTTTCCACCAGCAGTCACAGAAAGTCCACAGAAGCTCATATCTGTATAAACAGTCCTTCTATGAATCAAAATAGAAATGCTTCCTTTCCTTTCTTCATCTGCTTCGCAAAGCTGCTTTGTTGCTAGCCTTACTCCCAGCTGCCTGAACACATAGCAGCGCAAGGTGCGCAGCGTGATTTTCACTGTAAAATCACCAGCCATGGTTCGGATCCCCTTGCAGACAGCTCAAGAATATAAAATTTTATGTCCTATATTGTCTTTGGGGCACTTTTTGCTAATCCAGAGAACAGCACAAGTTCTGATTTCCAGCATGTAATGTTGGTAAATTTACCCCCAATGCTTATAACTAGAACTTTCTCCAAGATTTCTTTAGAGCCTCTGACTCAGCACTGCCGCCAAATCCCAAAGGCTGGCCCAAAGCATACCTTCAGATGCAGCCATCAACACTGATCTCAAAACACATGTGATGTGGGAAGGAAGAAACTCTGCTTCTCATGGGAGTCCATGATTTTGTGTACTCCCGTCAGATTACAGCCTGATGCAATCATTTGACAGGGGGTAGAATGTGAATCAGAAAAGCCAACTAACACTATTGTCAGATTTCAGTGAGCAATTCAGTTACAAGAGGAGGAAATGGGGAGGGGCGGGGAAGGGGAAGGGTTGTTGAAAAACTCCAGATGGTTATATTTACCTGCATAAAAAGGAAGCTTTGAAGAGTGATAATAGTGTTCTTCAAATTTAGAATAATTTTAAAACTGTTTTCTGCATGTAAGGTTGTGTGCACTCAATCGCTACAGTCGTGACCCTATGGACTGTAGCCCGCCAGGCTCCTCTGTCCATGGGATGCTCCAGGCAGGAATACTGGAGTGGGTCGCCATGGCCTCCTCCAGGGCATGTTCCCAACTGAGGGATCGAACCCACTTCTCCTGCATCTTCTGCTTTGCAGATGGATTCTTTACCCGCTGAGCCAATAGCAAATGAAAAGAATAGGTAACTGATTCCTCAGGCATCTGGATTCTTTAAGATCCTGAAACACTAGTTAACTGTGATGACCAGTAGATGGCAGCATAACCTCCACCGTTTTTGAGGTTTGTCCTTGAAACACTGAGGCTATCATCATTTGAAAGTTAACAGTCACAAATTGCATACCAGCTGCCCAATTTGTTGGCTGTTGTAACATTTCTTTTATGATAGACTCCTCTTTTCAAAGAGATCCATTCAGCCAACATAGCCTTTAAATATGTGCATGGTACTAAAGATGCATAAGCATTGTGCCAACCTGCCTTTTTTCTTTTTCCTTTCTTTCTCTTAGCTTTTATACAGGCAAGTCCTTGCATGTCTTATTGGATAAAGACAATTAACTGTTCTTTAAAATGTTGCTTCCATCTATCTCGTATGCGTAACCGCTTACCTACAAATTTAGTTACCAAGTACCCAAGCGCTGCTGTGGAAGCAGAAAGGACGGGGGGACTGATGTTAAACAGATTATGATTCAGTTACTGGCTCCATCATTTGATTCCTCTGAGTCACATTTTGTTTTGTTTTTGTTTTTCATATAAAGATGAATTTCCTAGAGTTAATAATATCCACCCGGTAGGATTATTATCATAAATAAATAAAGTAGCTGAATTCCCTAAATGTTGATTGAGCTCTTACTAGGCGCTCAGCATCGCATCAAGCCCAGGGAATCAGCACAACATTGACTATCCTCAAGAAGGTCACAGTCTACAGCTGCATTGTCCAGTACCGCGTCCTCTCGCCATGTGCTGCTATTTAAGTTTAAATTAAGCAGAATTAAGTCAGATTAAAAATTCAATTCCTGGAGTACACTGGCCACATTTCAAGTGCTTGATAGCCTTACGTGACTTGTAGGTCCTGTATCTCTTAATGCAGATAGCGAACATTTCCACCATTGCAAGGAGTTCTATTGGACAACCCTGGACTGGATGACCACACAGGCTCATAGAAGTTAATAAAGTTTCAAAATTGCTTTCAAAAACCAATACATGGGACAGGGAGGTGAAACAAGCAAACAGAAAAGAGTTATGAACTCTTTCTTGTGGTGTCCAAAAAGACTTACAGACAGAAATTGTTTTAATGGAAGTCACGACACGAGAGATGACACATGAGGAGCGGTGTGAGGAGCATCGGGGTGCTTTTAGGAGGCGCTGCGGGGAGGAGGAGGGTCTCTGAAGAGGTCCATAGTGTGCAAAGACTGTAAAAAAGACAAAAAGCACACAAGTTCTGCTCAGGGAACTCGAGCTGTTCTAAATCGTGAAAGGAGAAAGACTGAAGGGCAAAGAAGGTTAGACAGAAGGAGATGAAACCAAGGAGAGAAAATCACCCTCTAAATTTTGAGTGTTAGCCTGAACACTCGTGACGGTGAGAGCAGCAGCGGTGACCCTTTTTCCAGCTGAGCTCAGAGAGCGGGAGCAACAGAAAGAGGGAGAGGTCCCTGACGGATTCTTTCCACAACTGCGTCTGAGTGGAAAATGAAACTAACCCCTTCCAGCCTGCACAGCACCTCCCAGAACAAGACTGTTTTGCTCACACATTCCTCAGACTGTGAGAACAACCCGCCAACCATGTCACCAGTAACAGGACTGCCCCTTCAGCCCCCGTGGACGCGCATTCCCCCCAAATCAGTGAAGAATGCCTTCTGCCAACCTTAAAACTGATTCAAGCCTCTTGAGCCCTAAGCTTTGAACCAATCTCCAACTTTTTGTGGTTACAGTTCACAGTTGGCTGGCAAAATATGACTTCCTGGTTTGGAGATAAAAGACTTGGGGGTGGGAGTGGGGAAAAGACTGAGGGGGAAAAAAAAAAACTTACTTAACATCAAATGCCTCTTTCAAAATGCAACTTTAATGAACAAAGTGCCAGTGAACCTTGCTCATCCTGATTACGTTTCTGAAAATGTAATCTTTTAAAATTTGAGGAGATCGGGGTTTGGCAGAAGTAGACTTGGGGTTTCTTTAGCCCCCAGACATCTGGGAGAGAGTGGAGGTATTGCTGATTTGCAGCACACAGCTGGGAGGAAAGGGCCCCGTTTCAGGGGAGGAGAGAAGGAAAAGGAAAGAAAAAGCCCCATTGTAATAGATGTTCCAAAAATCATCAGTCTTTCAGAAGAGATGAGGTGGGGATGTTGGGGGAGGGATGGGCTCAGCGCTTCATACGGTTTTATTTAAGCTTGAATACAGATAATCAGTCCTGCTGTTTATTTCCATACCAAATGCTCAGGGGGCCAGAGCTCTGTCACATTCCTAACCCGGATCATTTTAGCAGCAATCTTTCTGGGATAGAAAATATACTCAAGACGCTTCCTCGTAAAGAGTTAGCAGGAGAGTCTAGAAGAACCCTCCTGGACTTTCACAAGCCGAAGGGTGCGCCTTCTCCATCCCAGGTGCCCAATTATTCCCGTGACAACACCTCATACTTTCCATGTGATGCCATTTGACAAAGGATGAGCAGGGCCAAGCCAAATGCTCACCCACTTGACACTTAATCTCTTTATCGTCCCAATTAGAATGTTCAGAGAGGCGCTGGCACCAGGGGTCAAACTGCAAACCCCCTCCTTAGTGGTGGTGAGACAATAGGTGTGACTTTGAAAAGCAGAGGGTTCTGGCATTGGACAACAGGCTTTAGAGCCCAAACTTGGCAACTTGGACATTGAATTCAAGTCCTCATAGCCTCATCTTTCTCATCTGTAAAATGTGAATTTACATCATACTTCACCTCACAGGGTCAGTTTTGAAACTATAGGAGCCATGTCAGCTGGGTGTCCAAAAAAGGAGCTTGACACACACAAGAAGCATTTGATTAAGATGGGTTATGGCCTTTGCCATTATGATGTCACACAAACTGATTAGCGTACTGGCATTCTGCAGAGCCTGAGGGTAGAGCACGCTCTTCCCACCAAGGGATTTATTTTCAAGTTTCTTAAGAACAAATGGGATATCCACCTCCCCCAGTTGTTTTTATTGTGGAAAGTATGTATACCATGAGATTTTCCTTCTTAAGAAATTTTAGAGTGTACAGAGCAGTATTATTTTCAACTGTAGGCACAGTGCATTTGACACTAGTGGTAGAGAACAGGCCAGTGCAGGATGCAAAAGAGATGTGGGTTCAATCCCTGGGTCGAGGAGATCCCTTAGAGGAGGGTATGGCAACCCACTCTGGTGTTCTTCCCTGGAGAATCCAATGGACAGAGGAGCCTGGTGGGCTGCAGCCTATAGGGTCACATCAAACAGACTGAAATGACTTAGCATATACATAGGCACAACACAGATCTCTAGAATTTAATCATTTTGCATAATTAAAACTTTATACCAGTTGAGTTTCAACTCCCCATTTCCCCTCCCTCTGGCTTCTGGAAACCACCACTCTATTCTGTGCATTTGATTATTTTATATACCTCATAGAAGTGATACAAAGGCAATATTTGTCCTTCGATGATTGGCTTATTTCATTTAGCATCACATCCTCAAGATTCAATCATGCTGTTGCACGTGAAACAGTAGCCTTCCTTTTCAAGTCTTGATAGTAGTCCTTTGTATATGTTTATATTTACAAGGGGATAATAGCCCTTTGTATATATAAGCGCCTTTGGGGCTTTGCTCAGATGGTAAAGAATCTGCCTGCAAAGCAGAAGACCCCGGTTTGATTCCTGGGTCAGGAAGATCCCCTGGAGAAGGGAAAGGCTACCCACTGCAGTATTCTGGCCTGGAGAATTCCATGGACTGTATTGTATAGTCCATGGGGTCGCAAAGAGTCAGACACAACTGAGCAACTTTCACTTCACTTCACTTGTGTATATATACAAGTATATATACACACCATGAATTCTTTATTCATCCACCAATGGACACTTACTTGTTTCCTTGTCTTGTGAGTAATGCTGCAGCAAAACACAAGTATGCAAATATATCTTCAAGATCCTGATTTCTATTCTTGTGGGTAAGTACCCAGAAGTGGGATTACTGGATCATATGGCAATTCTATTTTTAACTTTATGAGGAATCTCCATACACTTTTCCGCATTGGCTACACCATTTGACATTTCCATCAACAAGTGTGCAAAAGTTTCAGTTTCTCCACGTCCTTGCCAACACTTGTTATCTTTTGGTTTTGTTTTTGTCTTATAATAGTCATCCTAACAGGTGTGAGCTGATATCTCACTGTGCCTTGCCTTTGGATTTCCCTCATGATTAGTGACACTGAGCACCTTTTCATATATATGTTGGCCATCTGTATGTCTTCTTTGGAGAAATGTCAATTATGTCTGTGCTCATTTTTTTAATCAGGTTGTTTGAGCTCCTTATATGTTTTGTATACTAACTCATCAGATATGAGGTTTGCAAATGTTTTCTCCTATCCAATATGTTGCCTACACACTGTTAATTGTTCCCTTTGCCTTTTCACTTTACTTATCTCCATCAGGCTTTCTATTTTGATGTAGTCTTATATGTCTATTTTTGCTTTTGTTCCTTGAGCTTTTGGTGTCATTTCCAAGAAATTATTGCCAAGATTGACATCATAAAGCTTATCCCTTATGTTTCCTTCTAGTAGTTCTACAGTTCCAAGTCTTGTATTTAAATCTTTTATCCATTTTTAGTTAGTTTTTGTGTATAGTGTAAAATAACAGTCCAATTTTTTTTCCTTTTGCATGTGGATATCTAGTTTTCCCAACACTATTTAAAGATGATCCAGCCCCAAATTTAACCTCTTGGTACCCGGGACTTTAGGGAAGGCAAGCCTGTCCTCAGTGACATCAACCTCAAGTCTGAATACTTTGGCCTGTAACTTTCCTTTATTAGTCTAGAATCATTTGTCAAAATGTTTCTTAAACTTATTTTCAATCTATATTACCACAGAGGATCATTTCATACCTATGTTCCTGACAGAGAATGTCTTCTTTTCATGGAATTCATTGAATCAAAGTGTTTTTCTTGAGATCTGATAGGGCTTCCCACCACAGTGAATGTAGGGACTTAAGAAAGAGCTGTAAGTTCATCCTGGCTTGCCTTTGCTGTCCTTAGAGCCTACCCTCCATCTTGGAAACGACATAATTCTATTGTTGGTTTTTTTACTCTTTCCTCATCTAGAAAGCTTCGGCCCAGTCCCTGGTTTACCTTTTTTTCTCTTGAAGTCTTCTGCAACAACACCTGTTCCAAGAGAACATTTTTTCTCCTGTTTACAGATTCGGTCAAATTAAGCAAGAGTGGATGACTATTTCATCATGACAGAAGAGTAGTCTCAGAACTCACATCTGGATGTGGTCATTCCCGTGTACCAGGCTTTAGGCTCAGCTTCCTTCCTGGGTTTGCTAGTTCTACACCCAGCTTCCTACAAAAACACCTGTCAACATCTGACAGAAGAAAAGGAAAATAATCTGCGAAAAAGTTGAATCTTCTTTCCTTTGTGCTAACTTTGAGAAGTGTGTTAGCTACTCACTTAGCAGATCTATAACCAGACTGTGACAATAAGAAAGAACTGCTGCAACATCTGTTCTTAAGAAATTCTTCAGATATCCTCTGTGGTTCCCAGTTATATGAGGAATCCTCAAGTTTAGATCAGGAATTTCAAACTCAAATGCCTATAGGGGCCAGACATGTAATGTAAAAAGTGAAAGTGAATTCATTCAGTTGTGTCCGACTCTTCGCGACTCCTTGGACTATAGCCTTCTAGGCTCCTCTGTCTATGGGATTTTCCAGGCAAGGATACTGGAGTGGGTTGCCATTTCCTTCTCCTGGGGATCTTAACATATAATGTATGTATAATGTAAATTAGGGAGGCAAGAAAATATCAGAGAAGTTTTTACTTAATTCTATTTTAAGTGCATTGATTAAAGACCACTGCCAATAGCTCTAAGTACTAGGTAGCAGGGAGTGATGGGGACTGTGGCAGATTGGAAAGGGGATGCCTTCCTGAAGAGAGTAGTCCTTTCTCAAGTCCAGCTGTTTGTTGCTCTGTGAGAACATAAGCCCAGTGTTGCTAATGCTTCAAGTTTTCAAGAGAAGCCAGACATCAGATGTTTCTGTTAAATCTAATTTTTTTTATATTGACAAGTTATCAATATAATTAGAAATCAGGATAGTGACAGCACTTATAGAGAAAGTACAAGTAGAATTCGGGGATTCTGGTTCTGTTTCTTGATCTTGGTGCTAGTTATACAGGTGTGTTTTTTGTGAAAATTTATGGAGATGGACAATTATATATGCAAATTTCTGTATGTATATGATACTTTCTTATACTTTTAAATGTGTTGACATTTTAGGAACAATTTACAACATTTTCTGGACCAACATTATGTATGCCAAGTACTGCCCATCTATGGAATGAATTAAGCCCTCAAGGTCATTCTTTATCAGCTTTAATTTAGATAACTTGGGGAAAAGTTGCTGATTTTTCTGTCACTCATTCACATGCAGGGGAGGAAGGAAAAGGCCAAACATGGTTGCAAGGCCCAAACACGAGCAGATGTATTTCCAGGCCACACTACCCTGGCCTGAGTACATCTAGAGGGTAGCCCAGATCCTCAGGCCATGCCCTTCTCAACCTCTGAGAGACTAGGTTTGTTTGACTTATCCAGTGCTTCCCTTGGTCCACCATTATTCAGTTCAGTTCAGTCGCTCAGTCATGTCCGACTCTGCAACCCCATGGACTACAACACGCCAGGCCTCCCTGTCCATCACCAACTCCCAGAGTTTACTCACTCATGTCCATTGAGTCAGTGATGCCATCCAACCATCTCATCCTCTGTCATCCCCTTCTCCTCCTGCCTTCAGTCTTTACCAGCATCAGGGTCTTTTCAAATGAGTCAGCTCTTCACATCAGGTGGTATTGGAGTTTCAGCTTCAGCATCAGTCCTTCCAATGAACATTCAGGACTGATTTCCTTTAGGATGGACTGGTTGGATCTCCTTGCAGTCCAAGGGACTCTCAAGAGTCTTCTCCAACACCACAGTTCAAAAGCATCAATTCTTCTGCACTCAGCTTTCTTTATAGTCCCACTCTCACATCCGTACATTATTGGGACCTCTAATTCTTGCTTCACTAGGTCTCTCCTTGTGGAAATTCAAGTCTCACATTTCTTCTCATTGAAATGAGAGCTGCTCACTGCAACCTAACCTTTAGGGGGAAAAAATGAAGGTAATGTGAGACAGGAGAAGATAGGCAGGCTTTGAAGTCAGACACAACAGGATTCAACCATTGGTCCTAACACAAACTAGCCAAGAATTTGGCCAAACTCCTTAACCATCATGATCTGTTGTTTTCTCATTTGAGTAACATGGACATAAATACAAGCTTCCCCTGTGGCTCAGTTGGAAGAGTCTGCCTGCAATGTGGGAGACCCAGGTTTGATCTCAGGGTGGAGAAGATTCCTTGGAGAAGGAAATGGCAACCCACTCCAGTATTTCTGCTTGGAGAATTCCATGGACAGAGGAGCCTGGTAGGCTGCAGTCCATGGAGGTCACAAAGAGTCAGACACAACTAAGTGAATAACATTTCACTTTCATGGTCATAAATACGTGTGCCCGAAATGTATGAAGTGCATAAATAAAATACCTAGCCCTGCTATGCAGTACTTCTCAAACTTTAATATGTAGGAAATTTTCCCCAGATACCTTGTGAAAATGTAGATTCTAATTGAGTAGGGCTGGGATGGAGTCTGAGATTGTGCATTTCTAACACATTCCCGAGAAGCCAGTACTGCTACCGATTCCCAGACCACACTTTAAGTAGCAAGGCTGCAGAGTGTTTGCTCACAGTAGATATTAGAACTAATAGGTAATAGTTCCTCCCCCTTCACCCTCCAAAAAACATGTGCCCCCACTGTGGAGTTTGAAATGGAAAGTTGAAGGTGGATAGCTAGAGGCACTGACTTTATTTAATTTAATTTATTTATTTATTTTATTTACTTTACATGGGATCCCACTTGCTTTACATGGGCCACTTGCTTCCCTTGTGCTGATAGCAACAAGGACCAGGTCTCTACTGTGATGATGAATTTCACATGAAGAAGGCTGGGATGGTTGTCAACCATGGTGGTGGTCAACAGGGTTCCCACATGAGGAAATGAGACAGGAAGAGTTAAACATGCTTCTCTATAGGAGGCTTCTCTTTATTTCCTCAAGATGACTACCAAACTCTCTGTTATTATTTTTTTTTCATCTGAATGTTTTATTCCATGAATAGCTGACCAATATAAATGTGTTTTAAGTCCATGAATAAACAACGTAATAATAAAAAGCACATGGTTTTCCTAAGAATTTATCCGTGCAGTTCTGAGTTAACCAAAAGACAGCAACTTTCACTTTGGGGGAAGGGAATGAAGACAGTTTCAAACGTGCTGGAGAAACTCCAAGAGGAGAGGAAACAGAAGGGAAAGAAAGGATTATTGGTCTGTACCACTCGTAGTTCCCCATAGCTGTTTTGGTAGGATTGGGGTAGAGGAGGCAAAGCTGCTACAAAAGAGATTGAAGAGGCAAGAAAAAATGCATCGGTTTTGGGGACAAGAAAGATCTTCTCCCCAGGAGTATGAGAGAGAACAACTGGTCTCCTTTTCCCTCCAGGATAAACCTGTGTAGGTCACTCCCATGAGTCTTAGATTCTTCATCTATAGCATATGGGAAGGTGCATCTCCCTACTGAAATGTTCTAAGAAGGTGCTAAAAGCACACCTGAGGATGTGCCTAACTCCTTGGTCACTTGGGCTGTGGATCACAGACCCTGGGTCCAAAGGAGCACCATATCCTATTTACTAGCCTTACTGCAATCATCAGGGCACTTATTTTGCTCAGCAGATACTCTGATCCAAGATGACAGACCTTGGTACACATTCATGGGATGTGTTTAGAAGGATCCATTGCCATCACATGGGCTCAAGGCCTACTTTGGTCCCCAAGATCACACAGGCTTTCATTTAAACCCACATTCATCCAACCTAAGTTCACCTAACACTTACTTACCTCTCACCCCACACACCTCTGATACTGCCAGAACAGTCTCACAAAGCTCTAGGTTTGAAGTGTAATTTTCCTACTCACTAGCTGTGGGAATTTAGACACACCACGTAATTGCCTAGTTTCCATGTTTTCATCTGTAAAATGGGAACATAATAAGTGTAAAATAAGGCATTAGACCAGTGCCTGACACGTGGAAGACACTTTGACATGTTACTTGCTGCCATTACTATTATTTACATTGGACTTTGTCCTTGTATGTATGTGAGAAAAGTGACATTGTAGGTGAATGAGTGATACAGTCAAGTTTTACATTTTGCCAGTTCCATGGGGGCAAGGAGTTCCCAAAATGCACAATAAAAGGTGTTCAAGCCATTAAAAAAAGTTTAAACAATAAGCTGACACTGAAGCCCGTGGCCTGGGTATTCATCGGGTATCAGACTAGGACCTCCCATCTTCTATTTCAAGGTCTCGAACCTACTGAACCCTTATCTAATATTCTTTTTGCCCATTATTTCCCCTAACTGGGTAACTGCTCATTTCAGATTTGTCTACCTTCGTAGTTTTGACTTCTCATGTGGATCTAATACCCACCAGATTCTTTGAAACTTGCCTCATTTCCCCAGTATCTGTCCTTCATCCTGCAATCACTATTCATTGCAGTAAAGACTATGTATCTTCTTTAAGGCCAGTTCCTATGTCTTGATTTTTCTCTGAGCAAGAAAACTGTACTATAGTGAGTCTATGTGGTTAGAATCCAGCTTTCCTACTACTACGTGAGAAAGTACTGTACTAAGTGAAAGGGAAGTGATACGAGGTAAAGCAGAGACAAGCAGAAGCAGAAAAATTACTGCTTTTGTTTGCTACCTGCTCTGAAAAGATCCAGATGCTAGAAAAGATTGAGGGCAGAAGAGGGTAGCAGATGATGAGATGATTGGATAGCCTCCCTGACTCAATGGACATGAGTTTGAGAAAACTCTGGGAGATAGTGAAGGAAAGGGAAGCCTGGCATGCTGCAGTCCACGGGGTTGCAAAGAATCAGGCATGACTTAGCTACTGAACAGCAACAACAATAAAGCACTGTCGCTCAGACTTTTCACCTCAGTTTCTTTTCCAGCAAGTTCCTCCTCTTCCTGACCTTTAATTGATGGAGTATCTTAGGATTCGATTGAATGTCTCCTGTGTCTTGTCTGTACTCACCTCCTAGGTGACCTCATCATCTCAGCTTTAAACAGCTCTGTCTGCTGTGTCTCCCAAACCTGTATCTCCAGCCCAGCTTCTCCCCAGCACTCAAGGTTCATACATCCAACCACCCACCTGATCCGTCACTCGAGTGTCTAACAGGCATCATACATCGAGTGGCGCCATGTCAACTCTCCCCCCAGCCTTCCTCAGCTTGGCTAAAGACAGCCCTAAGTTTCCATCTACTCCTCCTAGACAACCACACTTTCTCTCATGTGTTACAGTCAATGAGCCAGCAAATCTTAGAGGTTTTATCTTTTTTTAATATTTTAATAATATTTTAATATTTCTTTTTTTTGGATTTTTTTTTCCATTTACTTTTATTAGTTGGAGGCTAATTACTTTACATCATTGCAGTGGTTTTTGTCATACATTGACATGAATCAGCCATGGATTTACATGTATTCCCCATCCCGGTCCCCCCTCCCACCTCCCTCTCCACCCGATCCCTCTGGGTCTTCCCAGTGCACCAGGCCCGAGCACTTGTCTCATGCACCCAACCTGGGCTGGTGATCTGTTTCACCCTAGATTATATACATGTTTCGATGCTGTTCTCTTGAAACATCCCACCCTCGCCTTCTCCCACAGAGTCCAAAAGTCTGTTCTGTACATCTGTGTCTCTTTTTCTGTTTTGCATATAGGGTTATCATTACCATATTTCTAAATTCCATATATATGTGTTAGTATACTGTAATGGTCTTTATCTTTCTGGCTTACTTCACTCTGTATAATGGGCTCCAGTTTCATCCATCTCATTAGAACTGATTCAAATGAATTCTTTTTAATGGCTGAGTAATATTCCATGGTGTATATGTACCATAGCTTCCTTATCCATTCGTCTGCTGATGGGCATCTAGGTTGCTTCCATGTCCTGGCTATTATAAACAGTGCTGCGGTGAACATTGGGGTGCATGTGTCTCTTTCAGATCTGGTTTCCTCGGTGTGTATGCCCAGAAATGGGATTGCTGGGTCATATGGCAGTTCTATTTCCAGCTTTTTAAGAAATCTCCACACTGTTTTCCATAGCGGCTGTACTAGTTTGCATTCCCACCAACAGTGTAAGAGGGTTCCCTTTTCTCCACACCCTCTCCAGCATTTATTGCTTGTAGACTTTTGGATAGCAGCCATCCTGACTGGCGTGTAATGGTACCTCATTGTGGTTTTGATTTGCATTTCTCTGATAATGAGTGATGTTGAGCATCTTTTCATGTATTTGTTAGCCATCTGTATGTCTTCCTTGAAGAAATGTCTATTTAGTTCTTTGGCCCATTTTTTGATTGGGTCATTTATTTTTCTGGAGTTGAGCTGGAGGAGTTGCTTGTATATTTTTGAGATTAATCCTTTGTCTGTTGCTTCGTTTGCTATTATTTTCTCCCAATCTGAAGGCTGTCTTTTCACCTTGCTTATAGTTTCCTTTGTTGTGCAAAAGCTTTTAAGTTTCATTAGGTCCCATTTGTTTATTTTTGCTTTTGTTTCTAAAATTCTGGGATGTGGGTCATAGAGGATCCTGCTGTGATTTATGTTGGAGAGTGTTTTGCCTATGTTCTCCTCTAGGAGTTTTATAGTTTCTGGTCTTACATTTAGATCTTTAATCCATTTTGAGTTTATTTTTGTGTATGGTGTTAGAAAGTGTTCTAGTTTCATTCTTTTGCAGGTGGTTGACCAGTTTTCCCAGCACCACTTGTTAAAGAGGTTGTCTTTTTTCCATTGTATATCCTTGCCTCCTTTGTCAAAGATAAGGTGACCATAGGTTCGTGGATTTATCTCTGGGCTTTCTATTCTGTTCCATTGATCTATATTTCTGTCTTTGTGCCAGTACCATACTGTCTTGATGACTGTGGCTTTGTAGTATAGTCTGAAGTCAGGCAGGTTGATTCCTCCAGTTCCATTCTTCTTTCTCAAGGTTACTTTGGCTATTTGAGGTTTTTTGTATTTCCATACAAAAGAGGTTTTATCTTCAAAATAAATCCAGAATCTAAACCCAACTGTTAACTACCATCAGTTCTTGCTAGAACTTCTGCAATAGCCTCTAAATAGGTCTTCTGTTCCACCCCTGTCCACTGCAAGTTTACTCTCAATAGAGCAGCCTGAGAGAGCCTCACAGAGAGCCTCATGGCACTCCTCAGGCTGCCCGTTACTCTCAGTGCGAAAGCTCGCCTCCTGATCCAGCAGTCCCACTCCTGGGCATATATCCAGAGAAGACTCCAATTCAAAAAGGTATCTGCACCCCAATGTTCATAGTAGCACTATTTACAGTAGCTAAGATACAGAAGCAACCTAAGTGTCCACTGGCAGATGAGTAGATCCAGGAGATGTGATACATGTATATATGGAATACTACTCAGCAATGAAAAGAATGAGATCATGCCATTTGCAGCAACATGGGTGCAACTAGAGATGATCATACTAGGTACCATAAGTCAGAAAGAGAAAAACAAATACCACTTGATATCACTTAGATGTGTAATCCAAAATATGACAAAAATGAACTTATTTATAAAACTGAAAGATTAATGACATAGTGAACAAACTTACAGTTACCAAAAGGGAAAGGGGGTAGGGGAGGGATAGGTTAGGAGTTTTGGATTAGCAAATATATACTACTATATATAAATAGATAAACAACAGCATCCTATAGTGTTTAGCACAGGGAACTATATTCAATATCCTATAATATACCATAATGGAAAAGAATATGGAAAGGAAGATTTGTATGTACATGTAACCAAATCACTGTACACCAGAAACCAACACGTTGTACAGTCAACTATGCTTGAATTAAAAAATAAAAGCTAACATTCTTACAATTCACTTCAAGACGCTGTGTGATCTGACGTCTCCCTGACATCATAGTCTTTTGCTCCTCCTCTTTCTCAACGTCTCTCTGACACCCTGGCCCTCTTATTGACCTAAACCATACAAAATATTCCATTCCAACTGAAGGCCTTGACATTCACCCTTCTTTGTGCCTAGAAGACCTTCCCCCAGATACCTGCACAAGTCACCCCATGTTTCAGTCATACCTATGTTCACATTCTCACTCTACCACAAGTTCGTCCCTAGCCACATATCTAAATGGTACCCATGCTCCTTAGTCCCCATCGTCACTATCCAACTCTCATGCTTTGTCTCTCCTGGAGCTGATCACCACCAGCATTGTCCTGCACTGATGGATACATTGATACACTTGGATTTTTTTATGATCTATCTCCCTGAAAGAGACTAGACCTTTCTATACCCCCTGAGCACAGGCGTCTTGCTTTGTCCTTCTGTCCTCGGCAACACCCCCAAACAGTTCCTAACACGCAGCCAGTACAGAATAGATATTTGCTGAATATGAACTTTATTAATATCTTGGCTCATTTTCTCATGTGAGTCGAAGCAGACTGAGAATCACCTACAAAATTCATAGCGGTAACGATGACCCCGTTGATACTTGAGTTGTCTCCAGGTGACGTAACAACCTCTTTGTGACCCTTTCCTCCTGTTAATCCAGGTCCACCTCAAGGCCAATTTATGAAGTGCCAGCTTTTTCAAATTCCTACATTTTCACATCTTTCCTGTTGCATTATTCTGGATAATTTCTATTGCAAGTTACAGAAACCCAATTCAAACATGTATCAGGTTAAGGGTGGGAGGGTGGAGGAAGGGATTTCTTGCCTAATAGAACTGAAAATCCCAGTACAAGAGCAGTTGGAGAAAGGTGCTGAAAACATTTTGTCAACAGTGTACTTCTTTCCTTTTCTTGGCTTTTCTTTCCTCTCTTTTGTATAATTCAAACCAATTCACTCCAAGTAGAGGTAACAATGGTCACCCACATCCTGCCAAGTTAGCAAGCTTGCTATTAGATCTGACCATGGGTCAGTTCTATCCAGACCAAATGGATCTAGGAGATACCAGGGTGGTTTCCTCATGAAAAGTCAGCCTGGTGAAACTGAAAAAGAATAAGGACAGTTGGTGGGCAAATGAAAGCAGTCAGTGTCCACTTCATCGTAGCATCTGTTTCCTGACCCTGCTATATCTAAGGAGAGAGACCAGGGTTTGCCTCTTTGTAACTCTGAGATATCACAGGGGGCCATACTTAGGTTTAACATGTAATAAATGTTTGATAATAATGATAAGATCCCAAAGCCAATCACAGTCCTGAGCTGTGGCTTAATTTAATTTTTCATGCCAGGGGAAATTTGAACTCCTTTTCAGAGAATGGTTCCTTTTTCTTCTTTATCCCTGCCTCCTCACTTTCATGGAATCTGCTAAAACCTTACTAAGCTAGCTGTCTATTGCTGTGTAACAAATTATCCCAATACTTAGTGGCCTTAAGCAATGGTATTTATTATCTCGTAGCTGCTGTGAGTTGGAAGTCCTCCGACTCAAGGTCTCTCTTGAGGCTACAGGGAAGATGCTGACCAGGGTTGTGGTCATCTTAAAGCCTGGCTGGGGGATGGCCCCCTTCTTTCAAGATCACTCATGTGGTTGTTGGCAGTGTTCAGTCACTGGCTTTCTTTTGGACTCAGGGCCTTAGTTCCTCCCACACTATGCTAACTAGAGGCTCCCCTCAGGTCCTTGCCCTGTGGACACTCCATGGAGCAGCTCACAACGTGGCCGCTGGCTTCTTCAGAGTGAGAGGGCAAGAGTGAGTCCCGACGAGATGAGAGTCAAGTCTTTTGTAACCTACTGAAGAGTGACATCCCATCATCACTTTTGCGTATGTTGTTCACCAGAAGCGAATGGCTAAGTCTAGCCTACGCTCACAGTGAGGGATTACACAAGGCTGCAAACGCAACAGAAGGGACTTGCAATGGTAGCTATCAAAACTGCAGGATACTTTTGTGTCACCTGGAGACAGAGCCCTACTCAGTGTTCAGTGATGACAAGTCCCACACTGAAGGACTGGCTACTCGGCACTTCATTTCGATGAGACTCTAAAGCCTTATGGGCTCAGTGGGAAAGAGTGCTATAATCGATTAGTGATGTTGGTGCTGGGTGTGCGCTGGAAGAAAGGCAGCTTACATCCACAAACTGACTGGTCCCATTCTAACAGCATCCAAGCTAGTTTTCCCAGACCTAATGTATATGACAGTTTCTCTATGGCGCTACTCAGAGGAAGTGATGAGTGGCTAAAAACTCACATATCTGATAGCTGAGTCTGAAGGTGCTTTGATTGAATGGCATGATTTGAGTTATGTTAATAACGGGTGCCTTGTCTTAGGGGCATTTTTTTTTTTGAAACTTTTTTTTCTTCAACATGCTCAAATCAATGTTGAGCCATTCTCTGCATCTGCATTCCGTTTCCCACTACAAACACACTTAAGAAATGGAGGAGGACATATTTGTTCTGATTTTTGGTTTGGTTTCTGAGGTTGTGTGAGGAGCTTGTTCAGATGCTGTCATCTGTCCCTAAATCACACATTGGACTCCTGATGGTGGGCGACCAAGCCTCCTGCTGTCAGAAATAGTAACTGTAAAGGCTGGACCCGTGGGTAGAACCCTAGAGAGAATTGAGTCGTGTTTCTCATGGTGTTTTCTCTTCCTTGAAAGAACTAGCAGCATGTTTAGTAAATGGCTAAATAAATAATTATGTAAAAATGTAAAAGTCTGATTAAAAACATGTTTGTAAACACTCCCTTCATTTTCACTTAAACAAGAGAACAGAGCTGGCTTATTTTGACTTCTCCCCAGCAGAAGTTTGTCTGAAATAATGGAATAAGCAGAGAAGGACAGCAAGCATCTCTTGCTTTAAAATACTAAGGGATGTTCCAGAAATGAAAAGGTTGCTTCACTCACTGAATGTTGATGCAACCGGGCTGTATTTACAAGCTGCTTTAGGAGGTCAGTTATTGATCATTAGTCTTGTAGTTTCCTGCCTCTCCCTCCCTTTCTCCCTTCCTTTCTTCCTTTTTTCCTCTTTCTTACTTTGCTGCTACCCAGCTGTACCTAAAGCTTGGTAGTTGACAGCAGAGCTTATAAAACACAAAACAAAAGATCAAGACCAAAATAAGTTGGAAATACACTTTATTTTGAGTTTATTTTTGTCCCTTCTATTTGGTTTGGTTTGTTTTCCATGAGGTGACGAGGGCCATCCTGAGATTAAAATTTCTTCAAAGAATGAAATACAGACTTGCAAACTTCTTGAAGCCACCCCAACACTCAATATTCCCAGGGTCCACGTGTTAGTGTGACTACATGTCACACTCAGTTTGTTCTTGGGTGTTACAACCCCCAAAATCAGCGTCTCAGAACTTACAGCCTGCATCCTCTGGCCGTCTGGAGCCTGCTTGGCCGAGTAGCCTCCTTTTCACCAGATAAGTTACAGAAAGGGTTAATCAATCACCATGCCAGTTCAAACACAAAGCTTTCCTCCTGCTTGCTACAGCTCACACCCCCCAAAGCCCAGAGCCTGCTGAACAAGGGCCAACATCAAAGCCGGAAACTCAAAGCAAATGTGCCAAAAGTGCAAATGGAAAGGGCCGAATTGGAGAAGCCTTTATTAAGTGTCACTTGTTAATCCAGCCCATGAAACAGACAGAGGTGACGACTGGCACACCCAGAGCAGAATTCAGGCACGCCAGCGGAGATGAGGGCTCCCCACCAAGATCACCAGTCTCCCGTAAGACGGTTTCTTTAACAATGCAACTTGAAAATGCAGCAAAGACAAACAACAAGAAGCCCCACTTCCATGAGGTTACCAGTGCAAGGCATGGCCTCATAGACTTACTGGATGTCCATGAACACGTGCAGATGACCTGCCTACCACCCCTTCTTCAACAATGCCCTGCATCGGACACAGATGAGAATTCATCACCATTGTATTGGCTTTCTGAGAAAGGGAGGCTGTTTCCTTTCTTGAACTGGCTCTTGGTTAGAACATTTTCCTTATCCTTCAGGGTAATATATGTGTGACTCACTCTTCTACTTCTCCGGTATCTTGCAAATAGTGACGTAAGTCAAATGGGCTGGGGTGGGAATAGTGTTATCACTTGTGGGACTGACCATTCCAAGCCTCCATTGTATCATCTGTAATGTGGGGGTAATCAGAATTCCTTGAAGAAAGTAAGCTGTTGAACTGAGTGAAGGAGTACATATAAAAGCTCAGCCCAGTGCCTAGCAGAGAGTAAGCATTCAACGTATGTTTTTCTGCTGCTGTCGATCATGCATTCATTCAACAGGCATTCTCTGAATACCTTCTCTGCTAGATGCTGTCTAGAGCACCACAGGCAGGGATGAACAAAACAGACAAGATGCTACTTCCATGAAGCTCAACATCTCATCAGAGGAAACAAAAGATAAAAATGAGTAAATGAACAAGATAGAAAGTATTTGATGCCAAGAATGAACACAGCTTAATGTGACAGAGAAAGACTTGCACTTGGAAAATTTAGACTAGGAGCTCCTAGGAGAATTTCCTGTAAAAATAAGAGGACTGAACTCAGACCTAGTGAACAAGAGACACCAGGCCTGTGAGAATCTAGGAGCAGAGCATTCCAGGCAGAGGGAACAAGTACAAGGGCTGTGAATCAGGACTGAAGTTGACATTTCTCCTTGAGAACAGAAGGTTGAGCTGGTCGGAGCCCCATGGGAAGAGGGCGTGGAGGAATGAAGGGAACCCCAAGGGGTGGGGGCCTGATTTCTGTACGTTTTCTAGTTTGCATGTAACTCAAAAAGTATTTTTGCATTTCACTCTGCTCACTTCATCCTGGAGTTCGCTAATCCACTGCTCAGAACAAGGAGCAGGGAGTGTTAATTTATTCCCCACAGCCTAAAAGCCCCCCACCACCATCATTTATAAAGCACAGATTGTTTCCAAGAAAAATCAGAACCTGAGGCTCAGGCAGCTTTGAAATCTCTGGAGAGAAGTCCGCACACATGCCAAAGAAGGCAAAATGGAAATGTGCATTTTTTTTTTCTTTCCCCGTAGCTGAAATGGATATTGTAAATGTAAGAATACACAGTGACTAAAATCTCAGTTGCTTTGGGCAAAGGGCTAAATATCTGATTATATTATTATCTGCATTTCTCTTCTGTGAGCTTCAGTGAGCTGTGATAGAAAGAAGTGCCATGTGGAATCGTGTTCCACAATTTGCTTCTCAGTTTTCCAACTTAATCACTGTGTGGCCCTAGGCAACTTACTGACCCTCTCTGAGGTGAGCCTCTCTTCCTTCATCTGCAAAATAGGGATGATAATATGAATGCTATTAGAGTTATATTAGAATTAGTAGGAGAAGCACCTAGCATATGCTCCTGATACTGAGTACAGATGCTCAGTAGATAGCACCTTCTGCAAATCTAGTAGAAGTACAAATCTTCAACTGATGCGACAGCAGATGACTGCCCATGAGCCAAATCCCAGTGTGTGTAAGTCAAGTTTAATTAGGACATAGCCATGTCCATTTGTTTACATGGTGTCTAGGAGGCCTTCAATGGCAGAGTTGAGTAAGTTACAACACAGACTCTATGGCCCACAAAACCTAAATATTTACTCCCCAGCTCTTCAAGAAACAGTTTTCCAACCACTGCTCTTGACTTCAAATATCAGTATTCTTTCTAGTAGTTCATGGTGCCTAAAAATATGTCATAAAAATCGTATGTCTTCCTCACTGTGCCTTGCACATGTTGAGCAGTTATTACTTAGTGATTTAATTGAATTAAATCTATACACACACATATATATAATGTATATACATGTATTCATACACAAATGCTTATATACATATATATGTACATACATATACATACACTTTTAGATTTCTTGTGGTCGTTCAGTCCTTTATTCTCCCCAGAGAGAGCATCCCTCAGTTGCATGCTCAGTTTTTCCAAATTATTTGTGGCCCCTTTATCTGTGCATGGCCGACAGATGTTATAGGTTTGGAGCCACTCACATAACCCTTGCCCTTTGCAGGATCTAATGTTCATGGAATGAGCAGACCCTGCTGACCATCTGGCTCCTGAATATTCTATTAATGCTTTAACTCTCTCGACCCTGAAATGTCAAGCATTGGACGGGGTTACTCAGACCTTCTACATGTCCCCAAGCAGGAACTGCAAATATTGGATCAGCCTCTAGGGGACAGAATGTGAGGGAGGGGGTCCTAGTCTAGCAGCTTGAAAGGGAAACCCTACATGGCACCCCCCACCCCTCACTCCATCCCACTGCATCACCTCTCTGACTTCATTCCCCTCCTCTCTTGCCCTTGGTCACTCCAGTCCAGACTCATGGGCTGTGTGCTGTTCCTCTGGCCCTTGCTCTAGCTGTCCCCCATCAGGAGTACACTTGCCCGAGAGAGCCACCACTTCTTACTCAGAGTTTGTCTTCTCTCTGAGTCCTGCCCTGACCACCATGTTGAAATGCAGCCCAGCACCCCTATGAATGCTCCCACCCCATCCTCATGCCTTGCTCTTTTTCCATTGCACTTATAACCTGCCATGCTCTGCTGCTTGTTTGCTACACACACTGTTTATCATCTGCCCCCTGTTACATGTCCCCTGTCTTAAGCTTCACAAGAGCAGAGGTTACATTGTGCTTCGTTCACTGATATATTCCATTCAAGCCAATAATTTATGCATTTATTTGTCAAACACAGTCAGCACTTATTTTGTAGCTGACACTGTTCTAAACTCTTTAAACTCATTTAATGGTAGATACTCGGTAAGTATTTATAGGCTGGGTGAATAAAGAGAGACAGCAGAGGTGGGGATCTGAGGTCAGAGTAAGCTGTGTTTTAGCCCTGGATCTGACACATTGCTGCTCTGTGACCTTGGGCAAGTCACTTAACTTCCCTGGACATCGCTTTTTGTCACTGAAAGAACAGGAATGAAAATTTTGCATCCATAACTAACTCAGACAGAGGAGGAGAAATATCATATGACATCCCTTACATGTGGAATTCAAAAAGAAATTATATGAGTGAACTTAGTTACAAGACAGAAAGAAACTCACAGACTTAGAGAACGAACTTGTGGTTGCTGGGGGAAGGATGGAGGGAAGGGATAGTTAGGGATTTGGGGAAGGTCATGTGCACATTGCCATATTTAAAATGGATAACTAACAAGGACCTATTGTGTAGCACAGGGAACTCTGCTCAATGTTATGAGCCAGGCTGCATGGAAGGGGAGTTTAGGGGAGTTTACGCTGCATGTATATGTATGGCTGAGTCCCTTTATTGATCACCTGAAACTATCACAACATTGTTAATAAACTATACCCCAGTTCAGTTGAGTCACTCAGTCATGTCCAACTCTTTGCAACCCCATGGATTGCAGCACACCAGGCTTCCCTGTCCATCACCAGCTCCCAGAGCCTACTCAAACTCATGTCCATCGCATTGGTGATGCCATCCAACCATCTCATCTTCTGTCGTCCCCTTCTCCTCCTGCCTTCAATTTTTACCAGCATCAGGGTCCTTTCCAATGAGTCAGCTCTTCGCATGAGGTGGGCAAAATATTGGAGTTTCAGCTTCAGCATCAGTCCTTCCAATGAATATTCAGGACTGATTTGCTTTAGGATGGACTGGTTGGATCTCCTTGCAGAATCCAAGGGAGTCTCAACAGTCTTCTCCAACACCACAGTTCAGAAGCATCAACTCTTCAGCGCTCAGCTTTCTTTATAGTCCAACCCTCACATCCATACATGACTACTGGAAAAACTGTAGGTTTGACTAGATGGACTTTTGTTGGCAAAGTAATGTCTCTGCTTTTTAATAAGATGTCTAGGTTGGTCATAATTTTTCTTCCAAGGATCAAGCTTCTTTTAATTTCATGGCTGCATTCACCATCTTCAGTGATTTTTGAGCCCCCCAAAATAAAGTATTTCACTGTTTCCATTGTTTCCCAATCTATTTGCCATGAAGTGATGGGACCAGATGCCATGATCTTAGTTTTCTGTTGCCCCTTCTCCTCCTGCCCTCACTTTTTTTTGCCCAGAATCAGAGTCTTTTCTAGTGAGTCAGCTCTTTGCATCAGGTGGCCAGAGTATTGAAGCTTCAACTTCAGCATCAGTCCTTCCAATGATTAATCAGCATTGATTTCCTTTAGGTGGGAGTGCTAAATAAGATATTATTGAAAAGCTCTTGGTACAGTATGCTACACAGAGAAAGAACTAAAGTTGGGTAGCAATTTGATGGTGATGATGCCATGTCACTAAGCAACATCTTTCAGGTCCCAGGAGGCCATGATGTCTTCTTATTTCCATTGCTACTTCTCTTTCTTTAAAGAAGAAAAGGGCTTATTAGGGTCATTCATAAGATATCAGTTTCTTCAAGCCAAATTAAAAAAGGAATCAAAACAGATTCCTTGGGCAAAATTTCCATGCAATTAAGTTGGGAACTACTTAAGAAATTTCAGTTGTAGTGCCTCTCTCTTTCTGTCTCTTTTTAATATTGTTTTAAGAATACATGAGATCTACTGTCTGAAAAAATGTTTGTGTGCAATTATTAAAACCATAGGTGCAATGTTGTTCAATGGATCACTAGAGCTTGACCATCTTACAAAACTAAGTTTTATATCCACTGAACCCAACTCCCCACTCCCCTCTCCCCTAACCCCTGGAAACCACCATCTGACTCTGCGTCTGAGCCTATGATAGATACCTGATATGAGTGGTATCATGCCATACTTTCCCGTCTGTGTCCCTGTGGTTTCATATGGAAAGATTTGCTTCCTTTTTAAGAATGAATAATATTCCACTGTAAATTTGTATCTTCTTTGTATACTTGTAGCAAAAACACAGAACGGATGACTTAAACATAAAAATGAATTTATTTAGCCATCCATCCACTATTTTTGTATTTATGGAATACCTGAGGTGTGCCAAAATCTTTGTGTCATAAACAGAAGACATTCAGTGATCAACAGAGAAGGAGTAACCACTATGACACAGCTCACTCTTTAAATGGTGGTGATAGGTGTTAACAACACAATAAGTGTTGTGAAGGGGGCAACACAGAGCCATAGTTCCACACAGATCTTACATTATAATGACTTATTTGGGGGGGGCTCCAAAATCACTGTAGATGATGCCTGCAGCCATGAAATTAAAAGAAGCTTGCTCCTTCAAAGAAAAGTTATGACCAGCCTAGACAGAATATTAGAAAGCAGAGACATTACTTTGCCAACAAAGGTTTGTCTAGTCAAAGCTATGGTTTTTCCATTAGCCATGCATGGATGTGAGAGTTGGACTGTAAAGAAAGCTGAGCATGAAGAACTCATGTTTTTGAACTATAGTGTTGGAGGAGACTCTTGAGAGTCCCTTGGACTACAAGGAGATCCAACCAGTCCATCCTAAAGGAAATCAGTCCTGAATATTCATTGAAAGAACTGATGTTGAAGCTGAAACTCCAATACTTCAGCCACCTGATGTGAAGAACTGACTCATTTGAAAAGACCCTGATGCTGGGAAAGATTGAAGGCAGGGAGAGAAGGGGACAACAGAGCATTAGATGGTTGAATGGCATCACCAACTCAATGGGCATGAGTTTGAGTAAACTCCAGGATTTGTTGATGGACAGGGAGGCCTGGCGTGCTGTAGTCCATGGTTCGCAAAAAGTCGGGCACAACTGAGCAACTGAACTGAGCTGATAGTTACTGATCACTATCTTTCAAGTACTGAATACTATACAAAACATTCATAGATATTGGTATATCATTTAATTTTTCTGCTATACCTGTGAGGTAGTTTCTGTTTTTATGTACTTTTTGCAAGGAGAGAAATGAAATTTGAAGAGGTTAAATTGCCCAAGTTCACAGTTAGTAAGAGATAGAGGAAGGAAGTAAACCCAAAGTCTCAGCTCAATAACCAGTGCAGATTTGTAATTTGCTGACACTAGATCTACTATAGCTGATGAGCAGGTTCTTATTTGTTTGCCTTTTTAGAATTTGTTTTCTCATTCATGGAAATAGTATCTTCCTCTAAAAGATTATTAGAAGAATTAAATAAAATAATAAATAGGGAATAGTCAGCTAAGATCTAGGCCATGGTATGCAATAAATATAGTTCTTATTCATCTGTCTTCTTAAATAAATGATTGTAGAATCCTGGGTAGATGAACAAACATATATACCAAATAATTATATTAATAATAAGTGATCTCAATGAAGCATGACTATGTGCCAGACACTGTACTTCTTGCATAGATTAACTCAATCACTCAGTAAGTAGGTACTGTTGGTATCCTGGTCTTTCTGGAAGGGAGACAGAGGTACAGATGCTGACTGAGTTGCTAATAGTCACAGACCTTATACCTGACAGACTAGGACTCAGTCCCTGATGGTCTAGTTCCATGGCCTGCTCTTGACCACTCTGCTATCTGAATGCCATCCCAGAAGGACTTCAGATACCCTTGGAAGTGGTTACTGCTAGTAGCGGCACCATCACTAGTGTGACTCCAAAAGTGGAGGTGCTTGCTTAGTTACCAAAATAATGAAATAATGTTTACTCATTTATTTTCAAATTCAGTTCAGTCGCTCAATCGTGTCCGACTCTTTGTGACCACATGAACCGCAGCATGCCATGCCTCCCTGTCCATCACCAAGTCCCGGAGTCCACCCAAACCCATGTCCATCGAGTCAGTGATGCCATCCAACCATCTCATCCTCTGTCGTCCCCTTCTCCTCCTGCCCTCAATCTTTCCCAGCATCAGGGTCTTTTCAAATGAGTCAGCTCTTCACATGAGGTGGCCAAAGCATTGGAATTTCAGCTTCAGCATCAGTCCCTTCAGTGAACACCCAGGACTGATGTCCTTTAGGATGGACTGGTTGGATCTCCTTGCAGTCCAAGGGACTCTCAAGAGTCTTCTCCAACACCACAGTTCAAAAGCATCAATTCTTCAGTGCTCAGCTTTTTTTATAGTCCAACTCTCACATCCATACATGACCACTGGACAAACCAAGCCTTGACTAGATGGACCTTTGTTGACAAAGTAATGTCTCTGCTTTTTAATATGCTGTCTAGGTTGGTCATAACTTTCCTTCCAAGGAGTAAGCATCTTTTAATTTCATGGCTGCAGTCACCATCTGCAGTGATTTCGAAGCCCATAACAATAAAGTCAGCCACTGTTTCCATTGTTTCCCCATCTATTTGCCATGAAGTGATGGGACTGGATGCCATGATTTTAGTTTTCTGAATGTTAAGCTTTAAGCCAACTTTTTCACTCTCCTCTTTCACTTCATCAAGAGGCTCTTTAGTTCTTCATTTTCTGCCATAAGGGTGGTGTCATCTGCATATCTGAGGTTGTTGATATTTCTCCCGGCAATCTTGATTCCAGCTTGTGTTTTCTCCAGCCCAGCATTTCTCATGATGTACTCTGCATATAAGTTAAGTAAGCAGGGTAACAGTATACAGCCTTGACTTACTCCTTTTCCTATTTGGAACCAGTCTGTTGTTCCATGTCCAGTTCTAACTGTTGCTTCCTGACCTGCATACAGGTTTCTCAAGAGACAGGTCAGGTGGTCTGGTATTCCCATCTCTTTCAGAATTTTCCACAGTTTATTGTGATCCACATAGTCAAAGGCTTTAGCATAGTCAATAAAGCAGAAATAGATGTTTTTCTGGAACTCTTGCTTTTTCAGTGATCCAGTGGATGTTGGCAATTTGATCTCTGGTTCCTCTGCCTTTTCTAAATCCAGCTTGAACATCTGGAATTTCATGGTTCACGTATTTCTGAAGCCTGGCTTGGAGAATTTTAAGCATTACTTTACTAGTGTGTGAGATTAGTACAACTGTGAGGTAGTTTGAGCATTGTTTGGCATTGCCTTTCTTTGTGATTGGAATGAAAACTGACCTTTTCCAGTCCTGTGGCCACTGCTGAGTTTTCCAAATTGCGTGCAGCACTTTCACAGCATCATCTTTCAGGGTTTGAAATAGCTCAACTGGAATTCCATCACCTCCACTAGCTTTGTTCGTAGTGATGCTTCCTAAGGCCCACTTGACTTCACATTCCAGGATGTCTGGCTCTAGGTGAGTGATCACACCATTGTGATTATCTGGGTCGTGAAGATCTTTTTTCTGTATATTCTTTCCACCTCTTCTTAATATCTTCTGCTTCTGTTAAGTCCATACCATTTCTGTCCTTTATTGTGGCCATCTTTGCATGAAATGTTCCCTTGGTATCTCTAATTTTCTTGAAGAGATCTCTAGTCTTTCCCATTCTATTGTTTTCCCATATTTCTTTGCATTGATCGCTGAGAAAGGCTTTCTTATCTCTCCTTGCCATTCTTTGGAACTCTGCATTCAAATGGGTATATCTTTCCTTTTCTCCTTTTCTTTTTGCTTCCCTTCTTGTCACAGCTATTTGGAAGGCCTCCTCAGAGAGCCATTTTGCTTTTTTGCACTTCTTTTTCTTGGGGATGGCCTTGATTCCTTGAGGTACAAGATACACTTGAGGTACAGTGTCATGAACCTCCATCCATAGTTCATCAACCACTCTGTACATCAGATCTAGTCCCTTAAATCTATTTCTCATTTCCACTGTATAGTCATAAGGGATTTGGTATAGGTCATACCTGAATGGTCTAGTGGTTTTCTCCACTTTCTTCAATTTCAGTCTGAATTTGGCAATAAGGAGTTCATGATCTGAGCTACAATCAGCTCCTGGTCTTGTTTTTGCTGACTGTATAGAGCTTCTCCACCTTTGGCTGCAAAGAATATAATCAGTCTGATTTCAGTGTCAACCATGTGGTGATGTCCATGTGTAGAGTCTTCTCTTGTGTTGTTGGAAGAGGGTGTTTGCTATGACCAGTGCGTTCTCTTGGCAGAACTCCATTAGCCTTTGCCCTGCTTCATTCTGTACTCCAAGGCCAAATTTGCCTGTTACTCCAGGTGTTTCTTGACTTCCTCCTTTTGCATTCCAGCCCCCTATAATGAAAAGGACATCTTTTGGGGGTATTAGTTCTTGATTGGATATATTTTTCTAGGTCACCACTAGCGTCCTGTAGTTGGATGATCCCATACATTTTCCCTTGCTGGAATCAGTCAGTGCCATGAGAAGGCCTGCTTACTCTTTCTTAGAATGTTCTCATGCAACCCACCTGCCCTGCGCAGCATCAGTACACAGCCAAGTGCAGCAAATGGCTCCCTGAATAGTGTCAGTGACCCTGGCAACACCTCCCAATATTCATGATAAAGCTCACAATTTAATTTTGGAATGGAAGATTGGAAAGGTGGTCTTAATAATGATGCTCCTCCAAGCTGCTAAGATATTTACATTGCTTTTACTGAAAGCCATGTCAGCTTGCTCAGTGACTCTGTTCAACTCCATAAAGCACAGAGTACAAGCTGAGGAACATATTTTCTATCCCCCACAGAATTACCGAAAGAAGACTTCATGTAGAGAGGAGGGGGTAGTTATTCCTCTGTGCTCCTTTTCAAAGCTGCAAACCTCAGCCGGGGCCCCAGAGCTTGAGTTTCATCTGGACACTGCTCTTAAAAGGAACCAGTCCTTTCCCAGGCAATGAAATAGTTGCTAACTTTTCCTAATGAGGGTAGTTTGCAGACTATAATTTCTGTGTAACTACATTGCCAGGGCAAGTTGGGACAGAAATACACAAACAGTAAAGCGCGACAGGGCACGTAGAGTTGGGTCATAAAACACACGTCCCCTGTGTATTATGAGGCACGATGCCAAAGGCCTTGTGCCCTCAGCCACCTGTGTACAATTCCAGCCGATCATCTGTGACTCACTGGAGGCTGATTAGATTGTTTCTGTCCCGAGGCCATTTATTACAATGTTTGGTTGTGAATTTCATTAAGTTTTACAGTCCTACACACGTGTGTTTATAACAAGAGCCATCTCCCCTCATGGGATGACATTTGTTTTTATAAAACAAAAATTAAATCAAATTCTAAGCTTATGAGGGTTTAGGAAAAAAGTGTGTGAAAAGTAATGGGCAGACACCAAACTGTCACATAGCATAAATCACCATGGAATGTAAATCAGTGTTGATGGAGGGGCTATTTCTGGCATAACTCAAAATGCAACATGAAACATAAATTGAGATGACGTGAACTCATGCTCAATAAACCCTTGAGTAGTTGGGTATTTCCTTCTGGCCAGTGCCAAGACACACCTAGGTAGAGGAATATGGAATTTTACCTAGGCCGCAGGGAACTGATACGGCTTCCACCACTATGGAAAATGCTGACTCCAAGTTGCAGTTTGTGCAGAATATTTAGAGGAGAGTCAGGGATCACGAAATCTGGCTTTCCTGCTTTCTCAAAGTGATGTAGACTCAAGGATACAGTTGGATCCACTAGATATTCTGCTCACCTCTCTGTTTCATGATGCAGAACTGTCAGGCTTCAAACCTATCTAAGAATAGGCTTCAAACTGTTTGAGAACCGTATATTGGGTTGACCAAAAAGTTACTTCGAGTTTTTCCATAAGATGGTACAGAAAAACCCAAACAAACTTTTTGGCCTACCCCAATAGAGTTACGGTATCTCATATCTGAATGAATCGTTCAGTCCACAGGTTGGTAAATGTTTCAGGTAATAGGCCAGTAAAGACATAGCAGATATTTTCAGCTTTTCAAGCCATGTGGTCTCTATGGCAACTGCGTGACTCTGCTGCTACAGCACTTAAAGCAGTCAGATACAGTACACAAGCGGATGGGCGTGGCTTTCTTCATGGCCACTGAAATTTGATTTTCTTATATTTTCACAGTTATATGATATTCTTTGTTTTTTTCCCCAGCCATTTATAAATATAAAAATGACCATCTGTATGTCACAGGTTATGCACAAACAGGCTGTGGGCCAGATGTGGCCTCTAAACCATAGGTTTTAACCCCCAATTTCTGGCCTGGAAAATCCCATGGACAGAGGAGCCTGGTAGGCTGCTGTCCATGGGGTCGCACAGAGTCGGACACAACTGAGCAACTTCACTTCACTTTCACTTTAACCTGGCAACACAGCCTCTGAGACGGAGGTGGCAGATTCCCATATGCAGACTGGCTTGCTTTGTTTACTTGCCTGAGTGTACCTTCTTCTCCAATAGGCTGCAATAGAAGAATTTAAGAGGTCAAAAAGCAGCGGCAACTTTCTCATCGATATGCAGATGTTTCATAATATACTCAGCCTAAATTATGATCTTCATGGAAATCATTAAGTGTATTTAATTGTGACTTTTTTAAAAGGGCAGTTCATAACCCTTGTTTCCTAACTTGATCTTTGGCAGGATTTCGGCCTGTGTGATCCAAAGCCTTATTTTACAGACTTAATAAACAGAAATACAGTTGTTACTTGAAATTAGAGTGTGGTAAATTCTGTTATTGTGCAGCCAGTAGCCACACCTCAACCGCCCTCCATACAAGGGAGGAGTATTCTTCCTTCATCCCTGCCCCCTTCTTTGAGTTTAGGTTTGGTCTGGCTAGCTAAGGAAGGAAGGTCCCTGAGGATGGACATGACAGTGTACCAGTTCCACTCGGAGGCCTTGAGAGGAATGAGATGTTTCCATTTGCCTTCCAGAAGTTTCCCATCTCTTCCATGATGAAGATGTCCCTGGTAGCTACTGCCCCTTCAGCCTGATCTAGGCAAGAGAGACTCTTGAAGTAGACCTGACCTTGATTGGAGTTGATTGGTAGTGACCTGTAGACTTGCAGACAGAAGCAGAGCAGTACCTGCCGACCCACAGTCAAGTGAGCAAGAAATGAATGTTCATTGTTGTCTGCCACTGAGATGTGGGGTCTTTTGTTTTGCAGCATAATTAAAACTACAGTTGACTGAAACATAAGTTGATGGAAGAGCTTAGGCAAAAATCCAAACTTCCTAATCCCACCTGCTGTACTTGCCACTAACCTAGAGAAAGAAATTTCATAAAGCTGCTCTTAGTGGTAGCACATTCTCTTAGTGTGGCCTCATAAACACAATGTCTAAAACAAGATAGGAGACCATCTATGTGGGGTGAAATTACTGATGACCCCCCAGTTCTTGTGACTGGTGTGCCCCCCTCAGTGCCTCTGACACGCTTACAGCTTGCTTCTTATATTTTCATTTATCCTGCTTTGAATAATTGTTGCTGTATTTATTTTTCCTTCTTTTTCTCTTTGTTTTTATTCCCAACAAAGCTTGGCACATTGTGAGAGAGAAATCTTATTTTGTTTATCTTAAAAACAGATTTAAGAGAAGAAGCTCATGTTTCCTCTAAGTGGAAAAAACAGTGTTATAAAGAGAGGGGGGATAGAAACTTCAATGGCTAGAAAATGATTCAAATAGCATTTCGAGCTCAAAAGAAACCCTTGAGTGGACCTGGCTTCTGTGGGATTGTGTTTGTTGGAAACTTTTTTAGATCCTATCTACATATTCCAGTTGTGTAGAACCAGTTAGCTGTATTGTATTGAACAATTATTAAAAATATGATGCCAGGCTCTATGTAATGGTTGGCTTACATAGGTCAATATTTGGCATACTGCTATATACTTGAAAAGAACAATTCAGGAACGAAAGACTGGTGATGCCGTGCAGCACACTCTTTCCCTCTATTGCTATTACAGTCATTCCTGTTTATTGACAGTTTCACTTCCTGCAGTTTCATTTACCCGCATTCAACTGTAGTCTGAAAATATTAGACGGAAAATTCCAGAAATAAACAACTGATACATTTTAAATGTCATCATACTTTCTGAGTAGAGGTTAAATAACCTATTCTAAATAAGAAAAAAAAATCTTACTAACCTTGACTTTGCAGGCAGATTCTTTACCGTTTGAGCTACAGTCAGTCCAATAACCTTGATTATATAAGAAGAAAAAAAAGTGGTCTGAAGTTGCTTAGATCTAGACTAAGAGTAAATCTTCTATCCATGAAACAGGGAGGGAGGAAAAACGAACTCGTGCTAATTGCCTCACAGTTGCATCACAAACTGTGAAAGTCAGGGCCACAGTGCATCACGAGTGCTTAGTTAAGATGGGAACAGCATAAATTTTGTACAGTAAGATATTTTGAGAGAAAGAGAGTCTATTCACATAGATTTTATTCTAGTATACTGTTTTAATTGTTCTATTTTTATTATTAGTTACCATTGTTAATCTCTTACAGTGCCTCATTTATGATTAAACTTGATTGTAGTTATGTATGGGTAGGAAATAAATATGGTATATGTAGAATTCGGTACTCCTGGTTTCAGACATCCAGTGGGGATCTTGCAACTGTATGTCCTGTGAGTAAGGGGGGAGCCCTGGGATAATTTTCAGTGAGCACAGTGGTTTGAGGGGAGAGCTTTCCTAGCTATCAGATTTGTTTGTTCCCCCCTCAGTTCTTTTGCAATTAAGTCAGTTGTTTCTTCACTGAAGAAACATGCTTTAAAACTAAGCCCATTTACTTTGGACTGCTGCCAGCTTGCTCTTTATGAAAACACAGATAAAGCGTTTTAAACTGGGGTCCTTCTAGACCACAAATAAAGAGAAAGAAAAAGCCAGAAGAACTTCTGAAAAGAAACATTACCCTTCTAGCACAGGGCAAGGGAACATTTGAAGAAAAGCACAGACTTTACCATGAACCATCTCCTTAAGCATATTTCATCTAATTTTCTGAATTTCCTTGTGAAACATTAGTTGTGCTATATGATCTAATTTTCACCAGTATGAAAATAAGAGCAGGTTATACATTGGATAAAATATTGGGAAAGTGAATAAAAGAAGAGGTGATTTTCAAATCTTGCTTTTTTCCTTTTGCTTTCCTGTGAAAAATCGTCAAATTAAAGATAAGAAAAGCAACCCAATAGCCTTGTCTTACATCAAAAGGCGCATAAGGTAAAGCAGGACCACTGGCACAGTATTGTTGATTGCACCTGACCCAAGACATTAACACCCAGGTGAGGGTGCACGTGAAGCTGAAGTGATCGCCAGGTATCACGTTTGAGTCATAAACAGCGTTTTTCACGTAAGTCTCACCAGTGTCGTCAGCAAATAGACGTGCCAAGAAAATCATGGACATTTTCATGAAATTATGTTCTAGTTCTGTACCTTGTCCAAGAATTACATGGAGTTCTGTCAACTGAGCAATGGCATTCTGGCCGTGAGTCCACATTGTCTTGCTCTGTAAATTCCGTATTTTTGCTGGCTGAGAAAAGACAGGGTCCAGGATTAGGGACTCTGGAAATGGGCCTTTGATGGAACTTACCAAGTGTGACGGAGCCAGTCTTGTTACTCTGCTAATTTGTTGCACTGGTGACATATGTGTCTTCACTAAGCCCATCTCAGATGAGTTCTTAAGTGTGGGCTGTTAAAACGAGTCACAAACCCTATGAGGGTGACATTTCTTAAATGTTTTTTCAGATTCACTTTTGTTCACTCAGCCTTCTCAACACCATATCTGACATTCCTTAGCTTCTTATTTAAATATTCTCATTGGAATGGTCTGACCATCAGTGGAGTATTTAAAACAGTGTAGTTAAATGTGATACAGCATAACTTAAGGACAATTTTACTTAAAATAAGGCTTGGAAATACTGTATTCTTTTCAGTTAGCAGTTCCTTGCCACCTCCTGGGTGTGTCTACTTTCATAATACTGATCTTCGTTTAGTCCTTTGGTCTATCTAACATATTCTTTCCTGCTCTCAAGCCCCAGCACCCATTCTTCCTTCTCCCTATGATCCTTTCTTTCTCTCTTGCCCTAATTAATTTCTGTTCATCCTACACATCACAGCTCATCATTTCTCCTCAGTGAAGTCTTCCATGACTTCCCTAAATTAGTCAAATCCTCACTCAACGCACACATGGAACATGACTCTCCTTGGCAGGGGGCTTCTTTCACTGGTTATTTAGTATTTTTTTCTTCAGGACTGTTTGATGAATGCCTGTGTCTTTCACACGCAGGTTAATTGATCTGTATGTCCAGAACCTCTCCCAGGACTCCCAACACTGAGGAGACATTCAACAACTGCTTTGGACTGAATGTTTCGTATCCCTCCCCAAATTCAGACATTAAAACACCACCCACCAATGTGATGGTATTTAGAGGTGAGCCCTCTGGGGGTTGATTAGGATTGATGAAGTCATGAAACTGGGACTCCCATCATGAGATTAGTGTCTTTATAATGAGAAGAGACAGTTTTTTCTCGCCTTCCCTCATTCTCTGTTCTCTCTCTACCATGTGAAGACACAGAGAGAAGGTGGTTATCTGCAAATCTGGAAGATAACTCTCATCCCAAACTCAATCTGCCATCACCTTGATTTTGGACTTTCCAGTCCTCAGAACTTTGGAATAAATGTTATTTAAGTCAACCAGTCCATACTATATTTTATTATAGCAGTCTAAGCTAAGACAGCAACTATTTGTTGATAAACAGATGCATGAAAGACTAAAAGGGAGGGAAAAGGGAGGAAGAAAAATTTATCTGAAGACAGTAACCAGATAAGTGTGCAAGGCTGGACCCTCAAGATATTTATCAGACTGGTAATTATGATAGCAAAAGCCAGGGAATCAGTATTTATAGTGTCAATTATTCTACATAGCTTCCTCCAGTGACAGCTCACAGGTAAAGTGATGGTCTCAGTGAGGTTAAACCAATGCAAAATGTTATAAAGCAGTGTATACCACATGAACACTACTTTCTTTTTAAAGAAAAGAATAAAGGAGCAACCGAAATGTGCTCAATAATCTAGAACAAGGACCAGAAGGCATCAGCACATTAGCAACAGCTATATTGGGGTGGTTTAAATCTGGAGCCCTTCTTTCCTTCCTTGTGCTCACCCAGACTTTCTCACTTTTCCACATTTAGCTGGTGCCACTTGTGTGTACCATATGTTGGTTGCCTCCTACACAGGCGCTGCTTTCTCCTCACGCCTACTTTGAGGCAGCCTGAGCACCTTTCTTCCTTTTCCAAAAAGAATCTGAAACCATGAGCTCAGATGAGCAATCTAAATTCTATGGAAGTTTCAGGTGAAAGAGAAGAGAGGATGCTTCTCAGAGCCCACGGTGTTTTATCTCAAAACATCCCCGCTAGGACCTTTCCTTGGATCAGGGCTCTTTTCCAAGTAACCTCTGGCTTTTCCCCTCTCTCATTTCCTACCCATTCAGCCTCTTGGTCTCCCTTGGCCCGCTGTCTCCACTCCAGCTTCTGATGCTTATAAATGGAAAGTCCCTTCCTTCCTTCTTCTACGTGAAAACTTGCCCCAGCTCCACACTTTCTCCTTCCCCACAGCTGGCTGCACATAACTCCTCAGCAAAGGCTACATTTCTCAGTTTAAAAGAATCCTCAAACCAGCTGCTGAGAAGACACAATTTTATCTGTACTGTTACATATAAACAATAAAATTGGAAACATTATTATCAAAAGATGAAAAAGTTCATATGCAATTTACCATTTTCCTGCATAATACTCTATCAGTCCGTAGTGAAGACCTGGTCTCCTGCATCGCAGGCAGATTCTGTACCATCTGATCCACCAGGGGAGCCCCGGTGAAGACCATCACTAGCCTTTAAAGCAGAAGCATTTCGATTAAGAACAGAAGTGTCAGCCACAGCCTGAGCTAAGTTGTTTGCTGCTCTTTGGGGAATATCATCCACTGCACATTGGTCTCATTATCAAATTTCCCAGCATGCTCTCAGCATTGGTTTTGCAAGTCTCAGATCTGGTGAGTGAGTGAGTGAATGTCGCTCTGTTGTGTCCAACTCTTTGTGACCCCATGGACTATATACAGTCCATGGAATTCTCCATGCCAGAATACTGGAGTGGGTAGCCTTTTCCTTCTCCAGGGGATCTTCCCAACCCAGGGATTGAACCCAGGTCTCCCGTATTGCAGGCGGATTCTTTACCAGCTGAGCCGCCAATCTGGTAGGACTCTGCAAACCCAATTACTGGCATACTTTTAGGGCATTTAAAGGGGGTGGCATAAACACAAGTAAGTCTATCTACCAGGACCACACTTTCTTAAGGAACCCCAACTGTCGTCTTCTGAGACTTAAGAACTCACAAGATGCAATGAGAAACCACAGTTCTTGGCAACTGAGCAGAAGCCAGGAAGAGGTTGGATGGCCAAGTCTCATGGTAAATTCTAGCAATTCTGATTCTTATTCACCCCAATTTAATCCAGAGCTCCCATGTGTAACCACAGTCAAAATTCCATTTCTCTTGTAAAGAATCAGAGATAACATTTGTAATTTTCTGTAGCAATAGCATTCTCTTAACTATGTAGGCCACATCCAGTGCTCAAGTTTACTGTGGATTATCTCATCCAGTTCTCCCAACAATCCTGTCTACATCATACATATACCACTTGCATCATCATTTTACTAGCAAACTGGACTAGGGGATAAATAACTTATCCAAATTCCCCCAGGAAGAGCTAGAAGCTGCAGGTGAAGCTATGGCTGACGTCAAATCCACGCTTCTAACCCTGTGACACACTCCTGCTTCCCCTATTGATTTAAATCTTCTCTGCTTCCCTTTTAGCACAGAGCTGGAGAGAATTACGTGACATCCTTAGAGCAGATTTGCTAATATTACATATTTACAAAAAGATTTTTTTGTTGCTGTGCCCCGGCTATTTTTTTCAAATGACTCCGATTAGTAAGCAGTTAAACATCTGTGTTCCCAAATGGTTGGGAAGAGCATCATCACATGTGTTTCAGCCCCTAACATTGAAACTAATGCAAAAGAAGTAGGATGAATTCAAGGGTTGTTATTATAAACGACATTAATATGATGTCATTCCAGCTCTAGTCTTCTGAAATTAAAATTGTGATATTACACATCTGGTAGAATGTGTACAACAGCCCTCCAGATTCACTTGTTCTGCATCTGCAGATTCAACCAAATGTGAATCAGAAATATTATTTAATCTGTGAGGGACTTGAGCATCTGTTGATTTTGGTATGAGGGGTGGGATTCTGATCCTGGACCACTGTTCACCTAGACAAGGGCACAAAACTATAATTTTCTTAAAAATTAATAGCAAGTACATATGAACACTATATCTTTTCTTAACAATATAAGCTCTAAAGCATCTTCCGAATTATTTGTTCTTTAGAATCTATGGTTAAAAAAATATAAAAGAACATACAGTTCATTCTTCAAGGTAGACTTCTATGGGCACAAGATTGCTTCTCTCTCATGTAAACTTGTGGAGATTTTTTTCCAGGTCAAATTCAATTAACTGTCACCCCATTTTCATATTAGAACAGTTTATCATTACACACACACACAAAAAAAGATATAATTAAAGTGGGAACATTTTGGTGGTTATTTTCCAAGTACAAAATTGAGGACAAAGCTTAAAGACTATTCAAGTTACTATCCAAAGTCTTGACTTCCACTATAAAATATTACCTCACACAGAAATAAATTATGAAGTGGAAAATTCTTTTTTGTGTCCTGACCAGTTCCCCAGATAGCAACATAGCATCCATCATCATAGAGTCAGTACTTTATATTACCTAGTGTTTATGTGGCAAGGATTCTTAAGAAAGAGGAACACAGGGAAGATGAGTTTTTGATGAGGGGAGAGGACAAGGGAAAGTTCTGAGCAAAGGCAGCATCAGAGCAACCATATCTAAGGCATTGGCATGTCCACCACTTTAAATGCCACGGAAGAGGACCCTTATCTTCTGCCTTACTGATAGGACCCATGGTGTTAACATTCCTTCGCTCTGCAGTCTGGTTCCCCCTCCAGTGCTGAATCCTCAGCGCTGAGCCCATGATTATTTTCCCTAACACTCATAAACTTTATAAATAACAATGGTACCTCATCTTGGATAGCCTGTTAGAGATGTACTCCTGAAACTCTTCACCTGCATGTGAATTGCCTGAAGACCTCGCGAAGATGTAAATCCAGATTCAGGAGTTCTAAGGTGGGGCTGGAGATTCTGCATTTCTAACCAGCTCCCCGGGGATGCCAAGGATACCGGCATCCAACAATCACAAGCAGTCCTTAGAGTTTACAGGTCATTTTCACAGAGACCTCGTGGATGTTGGAAACAAACCCATGATCAGGACGGGCAAGTGTTTTGTCTCAGTTTTGCAGGGGAGGAGACCAAGTGGCCCGGGAGTTAAATGTCTTCTTAAAGTCAGATGGGAAGACATTCAAAGTCTTAATTCAGGATCCTTCCAGCAGCATCATGCTGCCCTGACTTTAATTTTCAGTGTCTCAAGTGTCATGACTGACTTATGATCAATTCACAGATTCTTTTCAAAAGAAAGAGGAAAGGAAATCACTGACTTTTCTTTCTGATGACTCTGGATCTATTCTCCACAGCAACATATCCACCTACGCCTTCCTGCCCACTCATACCTCTTACCTGCTTCTCGCTGTCTTCACTATATAAATGTGTATCACACAGATGGTCCTCTTCTGTTCAACTCCAGAAATAAATACTTACTGATCTTTTATTTGTGCAAGGCTTTGAATGATAGTCTAGGGGCAAGATAAGACTTGGTCCCTGCCTACAAAGCAGTTTCACAACAGTGGAGAAGACCAACATCTGGACCAATTGTTTTGGTAGAAGACAACCCATGGTGACAGAAGGCGTGATTTGACATAAAAGAAGAATAGATGGAGTGCTAGGAAAGCACCAGGAAGGGAGCGATTAGATGGGACTTAAAAGGATCAGAGAAGATCTCTCAGTGGAGACTGTATTTGTGTCTTAACCTTTAAAGGCAAGCAGGATTTCGACATGTGGGCAGAAGTGTGGAGGAGGAAGAGGAGGGAGAAAAGACAGATTGCAGACATGAGTAAGGGCTCAGTGCGAGATTTGCTCCTTTGAGCTGGTCAGGCTCTGGTGCTGCAACTGCGCATCAGGCTTGCGCGTCTGTAATACAGTCCAGGGGAAACTCAATACCTTGCCTCTGAGATACTGGCGGCGGAGTGCAGTCTCCCGTCCCTCCCCCTCGGAATGGAACCCATCCAGGTTCCCACATCTCTTTCTTCCTGAGTCCAATCCACCTCAGGAAAAGTATCACTTTTCAAGAAGGGACTTAGAGGCTCAGATAACAAACCTCTCATTGGTGAGTCATGTTCTTCTTGGCAACCCAAGAGCCCATGGATATTTCCTTTCCAGCCTCTTTTTTTCCCCCCAGTCATCCCTAATGGAAACATTGCCTCATGCCTTCCTTTGCCAAGGCCTCCAGCTTACCTGAAGCCCAGCTTCCAGGATTTCTTGCTCGAACTCAATTCCTATCTCTCATAAACAAGTCAGCCAGGCAGTCTTCCTTGAGCCATTTGGGCGCTAAACATAGAAGATGTTGCTAAAAATTGCAAGATAATTTTTTACTTTTATCCTTTCCAGGCTTCACAGTTTAGAAACTAGCAATAAATTGGGTGAAGCAGGCAAAACAATGAGCAAATAGAAGATGCTCAATAAGTGCTCATTCTTGTTGTTATTACCAGCTTTCATTTTCCAACTTGATTTTGGTAAATCCCCAACTTCAAAACATTTTTTTATTTTACTTGACAAATGTCCCCCTTGTGAATTCTTCTCTGGATCCTTTCTTCAGTAGGATGGGACATTATGCATAACCTTTTTTTTTTTCCCAAAAATGCCAAGATGTCTAAACCAACCACCTCCAAAGAAAAAAAAATCGTCAATGAACACCATATGTGTGTGATTCCAGAGAAGACTCTTAGCCATGGAAATACTGGCATGACATCCTTCACCACAACCATTGCTAAGGTTTCCAATTACAAATGGGTCTTTTCTAGTCACTTATATAACCCTGGAGATTTTTATATTAAAAAGATGTATGTATACACACACACACACACACACACACACACACATCCACGTGTGACAAAAAACCATTTAAAATATTTTCATGTTATATTCAATCAAGTTCTCTCTTGGTCAACATTTTATAAGTGCTTTTAAATGAGAGAGAAGTCATTGCTCCCAGCCCTATGGGTATGTCTTCCATTCTCTGCAGAAAGCATCTGTCTCTTTACCAAAAGCCACCTCCCATCCTTGGAGCTCACATTTCAGAAGGATATGTAATGTACATAATTTGTATGTATTAAAGGGAAGGCAAATCTGAAACAGAAGAAATATGTATTTCAGGACATGTAGGTGCAATCATATTACTATGAAATACATGCAGTAAAAGAATGAATAAACCATCAAACTTGAATTGTTAATAAGCTGCAATTCATAATTAGCATACTAATTATTTATAAACTGAGTTCTCTAATGTGCCCAACATTTTGAATAATTTTTTGGTTAAAATGATTTTTATACTTCTTGACTAAAAAATTCCTTTATTGCAAACCTAGCATTTGCACGAATTAAAAAGAATCTCAAATTAGGTATAAAATTTTTAAAATATTTTTTCTTTCTTACTCGAAATACATTAATTGTGAACAAACTGAAAATCAAGTCAAATTTAAGGGAGTAATCTTTAGTTCTTTATTTTTGTCTTTAAAGAAATGATGCATCAGAATATTAATGTGCTTTCTCTTTTTATATAATTTGCATAATTGAATTCATATTTATAATCACTATTAAAGAATTTCTCATTTAATTAAGTCTATTTGAAAAATTTCATTTTACTGAATCCATTTTTAACTGCTATGTATAATGGTTAACCTTTCTCATTATGTGGTAGATATGTTGTTTATAATTTTTCATTATTGTAAATAATTCTTTGATAAGCATATTTGTACATAAGCAGTTATCTCCCCTCTTGTATTCCCAAGGGAGACTTTCAGAAGTAAAATTACCGAGTCAAGGTACATTTTTTTTTTTAACTTTTTGTTTTGACCTAGTTTTAAACTTACAGGCAAGTTGGAAGGATTGTATAAAATTACCATATGTGCCTTCACCTATATTTCCTCATTCCTAAATTTTAACATATTACCACATTTGCTTTGTGAAACTTTCTCTCTCCCTCCTTCTTCCACTCCCATTTTAGAGTTTCTTGCAGATATGATACATCTCTACCCCTAAATACTTCAGTGTACATTTCATGCAATTAAGGATATTCTCCTACATAACCCTGTACAAGAATTAAGACAGAAAATTGACACTGACAGTATCTGTTATCTGACCTACAGAATTTATGCAGTTTCCTCCAATTTTCCTAATAATAATCTTTATAGCAAAAGAAAATTTTGGATCATACGTTGTTTTCAGTTGTCATGTATATCTTTGGTTTTCTGTAAACTAGAACGTTGCTCAACTGTTCTTTGTCCTTCATATTGACAGCCTTGCAGAATGAAGTTGTAGAATATTGTAAAATGTCCTTCTCTTTTGCTTCTTGGCTATTTTCTCATGAGTGGTTTCAGGTTATTTATTTGGGGCAGGAATACCCTAGAAGTGATATTGTTTCCTTCAAAAGATCCCTGATACTGATTAGTCTCGTTACTCATGATGTTAACTTTGACCACATGGTTAAGGTGCTATCTGCCAGGATTCTCCACTATAAAGACAGATTTTCTCCCTTTATCATTAAAATGTATTTGTGAAACTATGTAAATATTCCATTACTCATCAAACTTTGACCTACTGGTGTTATTATCTATTAACTATTGACTATTTTAGCATGAATGAATTTGATGTTTGCCAAAGGGTGATTTTCTGATTCCATGATTTCTTCTGCATTTACTAGACACATTTTCCCATAAGGAGAAGCTTTCCTTCTCTTTGACTCATTAATTTACTGATATCCATATGGACTCATGGTTTCCTATTTTACTCAGTAGGTCTTAATCTGTTAATATCACTATTTTGATGCTCAAATATAAGCAGTGTGGGCTTCTTCAAGTTGGTTCCTCTGTCCTCTTGGCGTGTCCATCTAATTGTTTAAGTACTTTGTACTTTCTTGAACAATGTGAAGTTTCAAGTCCATCTTGGTTTTGTTTTGTTTGTTTGTTTCCTCTCCCCTGGAGTCAGCTGTTTCTCCAAAGGGCCCTACTTGCTCTTCAGGGGAAATATTTTCAAATCAATATAGATGTGCACATGGATACCAAGGTGTTATTGCTTCTAGACCTTCTCCACCTGCAGAACTAGAAAATATAAATATGTATATGCATACTCTCATGTGTACATGTGTGTATGCATGTACATACCCATCTTTATCTGTATCCATATCTGTAAGTTTACTGATAGCTATATATATGTATGTGTGTGTGTGTATATATATGTATATATATATAAAATATATAAAATAATGTGTGTTTTATGACCTTCAATTGGAATGACCTCCAAATCCAACTCAACAGAATGGGATTGCCCTTTTCATATATGTAACCTCATTGTTCAATAATCTGAAATATAGCTACTACCATCCACAATCTAGTTATTTACTCAGCCCTAGTTTACACAGAAAGTAGCTTCAAAATTGCTTACCAATAACTCTGTGGGAAAAAGAAAATCTGTTAGGTGAACATTTGTTAATGATTTCTTTGTGTTCAGCCTAAGGATTTATGATCCAAAAAGAGTGGTCCAAAAAATAGAAACTTTTAAAGATTCTCACTATATATTGTCAAATTTATTTCTACTCTCATCAGCAGTAATTAAGAGCCAGTGATTCATAGAAACTTACCCACTATTGAGTATAGTCATTCAAAATAAAATGTTTACTTATTGAGTAAGTGAAAGAAGCATTACTATTATCAATCATTTTTCTTTAATTGCTAAAAGAAAAATAACTTTGAAGCCCCACGTGTTTTCTGTGACTTGGCTTGTATAGAATTAGCTGATCAGTGCTTGCGGAAACACCAGTGGGATTTTATCCAATGCTGAGGAGACCATGGAGTGGGCAGTGCCTCTGAGAGGTATAGGTGAAGAAGTAACAGTAATACTGAACAGGGTGTAAGACTCACGTGTAGATAAGTAATCACCAAAGGAATCATCTTTTTTCCTTCTCTGCACTGCCAAATTCCAGCCCATGCATTTTGCTTTGATGACTTTTATATCCCCTGCCTGAAAAAAAACATTTTTAACTTGAAATCACTGAATTCATGTTGGACTGGGAGCAAGCCCACCTACACTGTGATTTGCCATCTCCTCCAATCCCCCTTGGACTGGCCTTGTTCAATAAATTATTCTCAAAGAAAGCCAATATCATCCAGTAGTCCTATGGATCTGACAAGGTCAATAATAAATAATGAATGAAGTCACAAGTATATGAGAACTAGCTTCAGAGTTAAGTCAAAGAGGACTTACTCTGAACAAAACACATATGCATGGATACTATCCTGGGTCTCTCTAACAAGACCACCAGGAAACTAAATGAGATCCGCTCAAGTCTACTTAGTTGGCTTATAATTACATAGACTGACCATTGATAAAGCTTCCAGGCCTTTAAAACACCAACACAAACCCCCAAATCCAACAAACACAGCCTCCAAACAAAGCTATTCCCTAAAAAAGTGAATTCTATAGATGAGTTATATCTCTTTTATAAACATAACAAAAAATAACTACTCCCTAAAGCCATCTCAGTGATGAAAACTAACCTTCACAGTTTGGGATGAGCTGCAGTGTAGATGGGGTGTCTTATTGTTCTCTTTTAATGTGTAGAGAAACTGAGGTTCAAAGAGTAAAAAAAAAAAAAAAAAAAATGTCCAAGAGCATGCAAGTCGTAAGTAAAAGAACCAAGACTCAAATCCAGTTCTTTTTTCCCCCCAAACCCAGATTTTTACCAAACATGCCATGGCTTCAGTGACGACATATAAGTTTCCTCCTGTTATTGAGTCACCAAAAGTCAACCCAGCTTCCTATCAGAACAAGGCTTTGCAACGGAAGTAATTCCATCACACAAGGAGGTATTTTGGTTGATGCATTATGTAATGGTTAATTGTCCTGGCTGATGGTTTGGGGATTTTGTGAGAGCGTGTTTTTCCCCACGATTAACCACGCTCTTGACCAGAGTAATTATTTCAGCCAGTAAGTTCAACATCACGATCACATTGCCTTGAACTGAGACTCAAAGCACAAATTTGTAGAATATATTTAGCTGCCCAAAAGTAGGATAAAGTAAAGCAAAATATAGTTTCAGACCGTAGATATATTGGGTTGGTCAAAAAGTTTGTTCAGGTTAAACATCTTATGGAAAACCCAAACAAACCTTTTTGCCAATGCAATATAACAAATGGTGCTTTTCAGACATCACTGTACACACGAATCATATTGAGATGTCGCTCAAGTTCAGAATCTGACTTGGGGGGTCTGGGCTGAGGCCGGAAATTCTGAGGTTCTAACCAGCATCCAGGTGATGCTGATGCTGCCGTTGCAAGGACCACACTCTGAGCAGCAGGAGCTTAGAGTGTTCTTGTCTATATGTGCCCCATCACAAGGATTACCCAAAACACCTATGAAAAATGCCCCTGTAGGAAGCATCCCACCCTGCTGAATCAAAAGTCTCCAGAAGTAAGGTCAGGAGAATTAAATGTCTATCAGTTACGTGAAATAACATATCATCAACCAGGTTGGAATCTGTAGTTTAGTTGACCCTAAAAATTCCATCCTGAAAAGTGAAAGTGAAAGTTGCTCAGTCATGTCTGACTCTTTGCAATCCCATGGACTATAGTCCATGGAATTCTCCAGGCCAGACTACTAGAGTGGGTAACCTTTCCCTTCTCTAGGGGATCGTCCCAACCCAGGGATCAACCCAGGTCTCCCACATTGCTGGCGGATTATTTACCAACTGAGCTATCATAATCCTGGGGTTCCCCAATACTATGAATATATAGGAACCAGTGCGAATTCTTAAAATCTGCCTTGACATCTTTCAGTGTGTTGTTTCAACTGATCTATGCCATATGTATTTAGTGACTCATGCGTGCACGCTAAGTTGCTTCAGTCTTGTCCAACTCTTTGTGACCCTATGGACCGTATCTTGCCAGGTTCCTCTGGCAAGAAGGATTCATGGGATTCTCCAGGAAAGAATACTGGAATGAGTCGCCATTTCCTCCTCCAGGGGATCTTCCCAACCCCGGGATCGAACCTGCATCTCATACATCTCCTGCATTGGCAGGTGGGTTCTTTACCACTGGCTCCTCCTGGGAATCCCTCCACTCCATGGGACCTCATTATGTAATGAAGTTGTGTGTGTTAGACAGTCTTAGTAACATAGACCCTGTTTGTCTCAAACACCCAGCTATGAATCTTCACTAAGGATGACAGGTACTGTACATATTCATGCTTGGTGTTGGTATATATGTATGGGTAGATATAATTTGTGCAAGAATATTAGTTTGTTGGTGGTTAAAACTGGAGGAGAAGAAAAAGAAAAGAACAGGAGGAAACATAAAACTTTGTTGCTGTTCAGTCGCTAAGTCGTGCCTGACTCTTTGTGACTCCATGGACTGTAGGCTCCCCTGTCCTTCACTATTTCCCGAATTTAGTTCAAACTCATGTCCATTGAGTCAGTGAGGCTATCTAACCATCTCATCCTCTGCTGCTCACTTTTCCTTTGCCTTCAATCTTCCCCAGCATCAGAGTCTTTTCCAGTGAGTCAACTCTTCACATAAGGTGGCCAAAGTATGGAGCTTCAGCTTCAGCTTCAGTCCTTCCAATAAATATTCAGGGTTGATTTCCTTTAGGATTGACTGGTTTGATCTTCTTGGAGTCCAAGGGACTCTCAAGAGCCTTCTCTAGCACCACAATTTGAAAGCATCAATTCTTCAATGCTCAGCCTTCTTTATGGTCCAACTCTCACATCCACACATGACTACTGGAAAAACCATAGCTTTGACTATATAGATCTTTGTCAGTAAAGTGATGTCTCTGCTTTTTAATATGCTGTCTAGGTTTGTTGTAGTTTTCCTTCCAAGAAACAAGTATCTTTTAATTTCATGACTGCAGTCACCATCCACAGTGATTTTGGAGTCTAACAAAATAAATTATTACCACCTTCTCCTGGTTTTAGGAAACTAGTAAAAGTTGGTAATATTTGACTCTTTGATGTAAAATAGTTTTAATTTTGACAAATTATCTTGTTAGAGATGTACCAGGTTCCACTTGTTTCTTTAACACATTTATACATTCATCTTATAATCAGCAAACTGATATATAAGCACACACATTATGGTTACAAATAATGTTTTTTAGAAAACCAGGAAGCATATTTGCACAACTTGTGTTTATGACTTTCCATATTTTACCATGGGCCACATTCCCACCCCTAAGACCTTCATCCTTATAAAATAGAATTGTTGAAATTAACAAATTATCTATGTTATAATACTTTAGTTTTACTATTATTAACTGTATTCTTCAGTTTCTAAGACAAGGGAGAAAATACTTTCTGGTATGTAAGTTCAAAGAAATAGACTTCTTACCAGACATGAGCAGTTGTCTTGGGAATGCAGATTTATGAAAATTGATAGCTTGTCTTTGTCTGGCAAAACAAAGTGCCTTTCTTTCCCATTTTGTTCTCTGCCTGTGTAAGAGACCAGTTTTTTTTTCCTTCCTTTTTCAGGGGCAGGGGTGGGATGTGAATTTTTAAATTAGACATACCTCTCAAGCCCACTGCAAGGAAACATCTCTTGGGTCTCAGCAACTCCTTTGAGGCCCAGAGAAAAAGACATTGACTTCAAGTTCAAGCTAAAATGAGAACTTAAAGCAAATAAGCTGGGGTCGAAGAAGACAGATGTCCAGATTGTATGTTTAAATTGATGAGGAATAAACAGGTTATTATAAACAAAGCCAGACAGCTGGACATGATTAGAGAACGTTGTTTCAAAAATAAATAAACAAAATTTCAATTCTTTTTTTTTAAAATGAACATGTAGGAGAATGTTAAAAGAAAATAGTTTTGTTGTATTTTGGTATCAAGGAGACAGTATCTAGGATTTTATGTTTTTTTTTCAGTCCCAGAAATTATGTGTTGCACTTACCTAGGCTTACTTAGCATACACTAAAAATAATAAGGATTTTTCATCTCTTGGGATGTGTCACATGTTCCTCCAATTACCCTGCTTTCAGTTTCAGGGCAGTGAGCAGGGCCGCTCAAAAGGTAAACAGGCAGCTGAGCTAACACTACAAATTTAAAACGTCGCTTGAACATACCCATTCAATAAAGAGACAAAGGGGCCACACTGGCCTTTTTTTCTGCCTTAAAATCTGGAAAGCAACTGGGTTTTCTATCACACTTTTGGGGATTTGAACAGCATCCAGACATCTGTAAGATGTGTATTTTTAATCACATCTGACTTTCACTCCCAAGCCTTGTGTACTGAAACTTTAAACTGCCATGTGGCCTACAAGCCTGCAAAGCATCCCCCACCCCTTAACATGTGAAGTTTCCAAAAGCATTTGTTCCCAATTTCTGCAGTTTGGGATAGAGAACATCCACTGGGCTCCCTGACTCTTAGAAAACTGGAAACCAAGCTTGATTTGGCTGTGTTTCTGCAAGCTGCACCTTCCCAGAAGACTTGCCTTAACTTTTTCTCTCTGACCCGAGTAAATTTTTGTTTGTTTGGGTGAAATGATGTAATAATTTTGCTACTAAATGAAGAAAACATTTATTGAGCATTTATTAGGTAAGAGACTCTGTCCTAGCAGTGAAGTGAAAGTGAGTGGGTGGATGATATAGTGCCTGCCATCACTGAGCTTGGGGCCAGTCAAAAAAGAAGACAGAGGCGGGAGAAATGGTCAATAGCAATCAAAGATGAAAAGAACTATATGGAAAATAACATAAAACAAATGGTATGTTTATAACTCTTGCCAGAAGATGAAGTAAATGATTAGGGTTCAAAATGGCAAAGAGTATTACATGAGAGATGCACAATGATCAAGGGATTACAAGAGGTTGAGCAGATGTACTGACTTGGCTGAGGCAACACTGGTTTATACTTAATGGTGTAATATTGGTCCCTCTCATTCTCCGAAGTGTCCTAGTTTGCATGAGGAATTATGTGGTCATTCAGTCTTCAATTATGCAGTCTTCCCTACTTATGGAAGACTGAATTTAGATACAAGGTATTGAGAGTGGAAAAGATATTCCAGAAGGCAGTAAACAAAGATTATAAGCAAGATCAAAGAGAGATAAGATATATAGCACATGCCAAGGCTCAGAGAGTAAAGCTATGTTTAACTTTAACACAGACAAGTACATATGCAGTTTGCATGTGAAGGTTATTACTACCAACCCACTACCTATGTATAGGGCATTGTATTTAAAATACCTAGAACTATATAAAATTGTACTCTTGCATATAGTAGCTGCTGCTGCGAATAAATAGAAAATAGACATGAGAATAAAAAAGATTTATAATCACCCTGATTGTCTAGAACTTAGTGTTCACTACTGTTATTTGCTTGGATGTCATTTGAAGGATTTTTTTTTTAACAAATGCAAGCCCAAAAGGGCATTATATTGTCCATATTGATCTTTAATATGCCTTATTCACTGTATTTTTTTATTATGGATACTGTTGATATCATTAGGAAGATTTATATATGCAATAATTGTTTCAAAAAATTCACTATATAGATGAATTGAGATTTGTTAAACAAGTTCCTAGACTGAGTATTTGGGACATTCAAACCATAATTTTTTGCTACTGTAAACATTGTTGTAGTGAACATTCTTATAGTTAAACCTGTGTTCACCTGTTTACTTCCACATAATACATTACTAGAAGTATAATTTTCAATTAGGCTTTCTGTCAGAATTTTTAAACTCAGAGTGGGAAATTTTAATCACCCAGACCATCCACCTATTGTCATTTTATTCCCACAGATTCAAAAAGAAGAATTTTAAGAGATCTCTGACTTTTCTCCATACCCATTCCAGCCATCTCAGGTTTTCTGAGGTATCGTGTTAGTCTCTTAACTTGCGTGACTTCTTCCACACTGGTTTTGTCCAAAACATTCTTCACATTACAGAAAAGCAGTATATGTTGCCCAGATTATATCATTTTTCTGTTTAAAACCCTTTATCATATTCCAGTGAACCTCACATAAAACCTAGGCTCCCTAGCCCTAGTTTGCATGATCTAACCTGTACTTACCTCTCCCTCCCAATCTCCTGCCCCATCCCTACAACCGATTAAATTCCTTCAAGGTCTCTTTAAGTTTCTAGATCAAGTCAAGCTTCTCCCTTCTTCTGGGTTTTCACACATCAGTCCCTGAAAGGCTCTTTTCCTTCCCACTGCTAAGTTGCTTCAGTCGTGTCCAACTCTGTGCGACCCCATAGACGGCAGCCCACCAGGCTCCCCTGTTTCTGGATTTTTCTCCAGGCAAAAATACTGGAGTGGGTTGCCATTTCTTTCTCCAATGCATGAAAATGAAAAGTGAAACTGAAGTCACTCAGTCGTTTCCAACTCTTAGCGACCCCATGGACTGCAGCTGACAAGGCTTCTCCATCCATGGGATTTTCCAGGCAAGAGTCCTGGAGTGGGGTGCCATTGCCTTCTCCATTCTTCAGGAGATCTTCCCCACCCAGGGATCGAACCCAGGTCTCCCACACTGTAGGCAGATGCTTTACCATCTGAGCCACCAGGGAAGTCTTATCCTTCCTAGCTTTGCTCAAATTATAACTATACCAATCTGTTTCTAACTAGCTTATTTTTCACTCTCTCCCAGTAGACTGGGAGTTCCAAGTGGCAGTATTGAAGGTGAATTGTTCATCATTGATTTGGTGGTACCCAATTAAGGTTGACTGATATGTAGTAGGTGCTGAGTAAGTATTAGAGGGTAGATGATAAACTAGATCTGTGACCATAGACCCAACTAAGTCAGCTAACTTCATTGTTTTAGCATGGTGCTCTAGAAAATCTAGCTAACCGTTGCAGGTCTGTGAGTGTTTTTTGGTGTCAGATGACAAATGTCGAGAAAGGGAGTAGCTAGAGATAGACCCATGTTTTCAGTCAACTACCTAGAATAAGGCATCTTTGTTGTTCAGTCACCAAGCCGCGTCCAACTCTGCAATGCTGTGGACTGCCGTATCTCAGGCCTCCCTGTCCCTCACCATCTCCCAGGGTTTGCCTAAGTTCATGTCCCTTGACTCAGTGATGCCATCCAACCATGCTCCTTTAGCCCCTGCATAGGGTTTGTCTGCTGAAAGCCAACCCAAGGTCAAAATTGAAGCAATAGGTCAGAGCCCTATCAGTCTGAGTTTCTGAAAGAAATCCTCTAGAAGCAGAAGTCACCCCCAGGGCTGGATGAGTGACATGATGCAGCCGGCACCAGGATGACCACCAGGATTAGCTGGGTCAAGACATGAGCTGGCCGACACAGCCGTGACAGGCCCAGCAGATGCTGAGGAGTGATCGGGTGTCACTTCTGCTCATCCCCATCTGTTCATTCAGCTGACCCTGGAGCTGGCCCCAGCTTTCTTTCTGGACTCACCGGCAGCTGGGACCCAAGGAAAATGAGTATGTGCAAGGGTATTTGGCAACTGTGTGTCTAATATGTGTTCATAAGTCATGGAACTGACCAGGGCGAGGTGTCAGCTTACAATCTCTGCATGTTTCTCCTTCCGACAGAGCCCAACTCCTGCAAATAGAGAATGGAGATGTTAGGTGTCAGAAATCTCTACTCTGGTAATTTTGGGGATAAAGACATCTAAGGGTGCTGGCCAAAAGTTTGTCTTGGGCCATACCTTTATAATATCCTGTGTTCACCCAGACTGAGGGAAATCATTTTAGGCCCAAGGCCTCTGAGCTTAAAGTTGATACTTTGCACTGAAAGCTTCTTGGGTCTAAATTTAAGACCATTTCCTCGCTATGTGATCTCAGGCAAATTTCTTAATTTCTCTGAGCCTCAGTTCCTTCATCTACAAAATGAGAATGGCAGCCCCTCATGCCACTAATGTGAGGATGAAATGAAACAAAAATAGTTCAATGTACATTGAAAAGGTTTAATAAATAACAGTTGCCTTTGTTATCATTGATATAAACTATCCCAGGTTCCCCACCATCCTGAGAACCTGAGGAATCCCCCATGATTCATGAGATTTTGGAACCTTGACATTATTCTTGTTCCTACATCTTATCTAGTTCGAGATGTTCTCTCAAATCTTCCCTGGGGTATATTTAATTATCTTCTATCCATCTTGAGCGCTAACTGTGATCGATTGCTAATGGCTGCCTAGAATGAGAATGTGCAGTGATCCATTGGCAATGTCTCCCACAGGCAAGAGTGGTGACATGAGTGCCCGATACTTTCTATCCTTGTAGAGCTGGGACTGTTTCTGTCACTAAATGATCTGTAATTCTTTTTGAGGACCTACCTGGCTTCGGCAGGAGGCATTTAACCTCTCTGGTTTTCCCACACATTCCTAGTTGTCCTGTTTTCCTCTTCTTAAAGCTCCTGCACCCATTCCCAAAAAAGAAAAAGTCACAACCACCCTATGCACCAAATTTCTCCTTTTCAGCCTTTCTTTGATTCTCTTTCATGAATCTGAGTCATTTCTCCACACCCACCAGAAATCCTGGCTGAAATTACTGTTTTTCACAGCACTTCCACTTTTCATCTCCCTGAGACCTGCTTTCTGTCTGATTCAGAAGCCTTTAGAGAGTGGGGAAGGGCACTCCAGCCTTCTCTCTGACAAAGATTTCTTGCTGAAATGTATCTTCTCCTCCACATCAAAGTCCATGGGAAACACAGAAACCTCAACCCATCAGGGGTTATATACATACAGAAATACATCTACTCACTCCTCCAACCCTGGTCTCTATCAAGACTAACTCCTTTACAAGGACATGAGCATCATATCATATAAGGCAGCTGACAATCAATGGCCCTGTCCCTTGAGGAGGTGACAATAGGCATTTTCCCCTGTGGGGCCAAACTGTGTGTGATGGCCACACCACAAATCAAGTGATCCCAGGGCCTGCAAGCCCTATTCCTAACCATTTGTCGGCTGAGGCCACTTCAAGGAAATCTTCCTGAGTAGCAACAAAATCTGTGCACAGCATGACACAGGCCACGGGTTCTGCAGCAGAGGAAATTCCATTGCAGAAGGAATGTCAGCCAGCCCTAGAAGAGCCAACTTCTCTGGGCCTCTGTACGCAGTCAGAAAGCCGAGCTGACAGATGGATCTGAGTAAGCTTTCTGCAGCGGGAAAAACGCTGGCAGACTTTTCTTTCACAACTCTTGCTTCAGTCAGGAACAAAGACCAGAATCAGTCTGTCTAAAGCAGGATTCTCAGAGCCTGAATCACAAGGAGTCATGGCAGGAAAAGTGGCAGTGGGGTAGCATCTTGTATGAGATACATGTTCCCAGGGACCCACCAGACCTACTGAGATAGTCATCCTTCGGAATCTAGGAATCTGAATATTAACCAAAACCAGCACGTGTGGGCATGCACACCCACGCTGAGATTCTTGTGCATGCTCGGTTTTTTAACTGCCAGGAAAAGGCTCAGAGTCAACTAGAGAGCTACCTCGCTTTTCATAGACCAGGCGAGAAATACATTGCTTGATCACCAAGTAGAAGAAAGTTTCAGAACATCAGCTTCCCAGGGGCAGGAAGTATGTTCAGTCCTCATGAGTCCCATGAGAGATCTTTCTTTGCAGGGTCTTCTGTTGTCCACATGCAAGCTCCAGACCATTCTCAGCAGGAGAGTTCCGTTTCTCTACTGTTGCCTTCTTAGGTGGAGACGTTCCACAGCAACATCTGCTGCTACTAAGGAGCATTCGGAAAACCAGGTTTGAATCATGTCATTGGCAGTCCCTATTTATGCTTCTGAGAATGCCATTCTGTGTTTTCCCACCTGCCTTTGTTGTACTTTTGACCTTTTTTGATTGGAAATAATGGTATCTACTGAAATGAATTTAATCCAGAAAAGAAAGGGGGTATAGGTGACCAGGGTATTCCGGGATCATTCTAGATAGGAAGTACATTCAGTTTTCCCGCAGATCTAAAACCAGGACCTTGGCAACACTGGAAACTGCAGTATCTGTGACTGAATATCTTCCTAGAACTCCCTTCCTTCTTCCTTAGAGAGTCCCCGTTCCCCTCAATATTCAGCCCTCCCCTTCAGGGCCCAGTGATTACAGAGGAAGCCCAACTCAGCTCTCAAAGAGGCCCAAATCACTGACTCCCATTTTAGCAGACTCCTATAATTTGTGGCACCCCCTATATTATCATGAAATGAAATTCAGAGATACATCTTTTATAAAATCAATATGATTCCCTAACTGCCATACAAAGGATAAATAAAAGTTTCATATGATAAAATTATATACATTTCAATCAGAATATGCCCCAGCATGGCTCCACTAAAGCACATAATAAATAGTGGGAAGACCGTGCTTGAGGGAAGAAGCACTGTGAATTGGAGAACTATGAGCACACATCAGGGTTTTTCAACCTCAGCAGTATTGACATTTGAGGCTGGGTAATTCTTTGTTGTGGGAACCACCCTAAGCCTTGAAATGTGCTTAATAGCATCCTGGAACTCTGCTTCCTAGGTGCCATTAGCAGCTCTCACCCACTCCTAGACAACCAAAAAGGCCCTGAATCATTGCCAGTGATTCCTGGGGCAGAAGGCAGGATCACCTCTGGTTAAGAATCACTGATGTAGACTGATAAAAGGTGTGAGGGTAACTCGAATATAACAAATAGTGTGGTTGTCAGTGAAGTGACTTTGCTGAAATGGTGACCAACAAACGCAGTGAAGTCTTCCCTCAGTTCACACAGTGGCTGCATTCTTTCCATGAAACCAAGTCTAAGAGGTGCTAGTAATGCATCTAATGCTTGCAAAACAATGCTTTGTGTTTATATGTAAATCAGTGTCATATAATGCACTCAGATAATTAGAAACAGGGGTGTTTTCATCTGCAGATAAAGTAAGAATAGAAAATGTTTTGGACAATCTGACAGTTCTTCAAAAGTTTAAACATAGAGTTACCATGTGACCCAGTATTTCCATTCCTAGGTTCATACCCAAGAGAAACATAAACTTGTATCCATGCAAAACTTGTGCATAAATGTCCAAAGTAGCATTATTGGTGACAGCTGAAGACTGGTAACAACCCAAATATCCATCAACTGACATAAATAAAATGTGGTATATCCATACCATGAAGTATTTTTTGCACTTAAAAAAATGAAGTTCTAATGCATGCTATGATATGGATGAATTTTAAAAACATTATTCTAAGTGAAAGAAGCCAGTCACCAAAGGCTGCATTTTGTTTTATTCCATTTATATGAAATATCCAGAAGAGGCAAGTATTTTAAGGCACAAAATAGATTAGGTTTCCAGGGTGTGTGTGTTGGTAGGTGGGGTTGAGCTGCAGGGAGGGCAGATTTGCCACAGAGAGGGCAAATTGTGGTAAAATTTGTTGTGATCATAGTTGCACAGCTTTGAGTAATATGAAAAAAGGGTCATGTACTTTAAATAGATGAATTCTGTGGCATATGAATTATATCTCAATAAAGTTTTTTAATGTCCTGTAGATCAGAGGATAATTCACTATTGTTTGAAACTTTACTGCAGTCCTCTTTATACTTTGTGAGACCTTTAGTGTCTCAGCCACTTGTTTCCCCTAAATCATTGCAAGGACTGTTACAACCACTTAAATTTCCTCCCAAGACTAGTTTGATCCCCTTAGAGAACCATGAACCACTGATCTAAGCACTTTACATAAATGAATTCTTCCTTGCTAGTGATTGGTTCAGACTTAAGCCAGTCAGTAAACCTTTTTAGACCTCCACCGCCTTGGAAAGTGTGTTTTTCACCATCTCTGACTGGGCTTGAATTAAGTACACATATGTCTAAGTGCCCCTGACAGCTACCTTGAGATTATAGCTAGCTGTAGAATGAAGTCAGTAGTCTTAATAGTAAGGCAGTTAGAAAGAATCTGGGTCTGTTGCTGAATTGCTGATTAACCTAACTTGAAGCCCAGCCTACCTTTTGATTTTCTGTTAAGTGAAATAATACCTTTCCTTATTTTTTAACTAATTGGAGGCCTGTTTTTCTGTGAAATAGGAACCAAGCTGAATTGAGGGCGGGGAATATTACTACCATAAGACAAACTGAAGTCCCAGAATGTCTATCCCTTCCTGGGAAGATTTCTAGCTTTGCCCAGGAAGTGCAGGATGTAAAATCAACCCTCTTCCTCTAGGAAAGAGAAATACCAAAAAGGACCCCAGTCCATAAGTGTTAACATCAAGACCAGGCCTAGACCTAGAAGTAGAACTTGGGAGAGCAAGTTGAGTGGAGGGCCAAAGTGAATAGAGAAGCTAAAGAAAAGGCGTTCTGCTACAAGGATACTCAGAATTCATCTCAGCCATTTCTGGAGTTGGATAATAACTTGAAGATATTCTGAAGTTAGCCTTTTATTTATTTAAACATTCTAAAACCATTGTTTTATAATACTTTATTGGTGAGTCCAATATCTGAAGTCATTATAATTTTGGTTCTGCTCTATATTGCTTCTGCTGCTTCTCACTCTTGGTGCCTTGTTTCCTTACATGCTTGATCATTTTTACTTGTATGTTGGCCATTGTCCTTAAAAAGTGTCTGTAGAGATTGCATTTAAGTTGAAGTTTCCTTCCTCCAGAGAAAACGTGAGTTGCTTCTACCACACAGCCAGATACACCATCAATCCAGGACAACTTTAAATTCCTAGATTGAGGAATAGACTTCACAATTGAGGTGCATATTGTCAATGTCAGCATCTTTATGCCTGTTATTGTGGTGGACCTTTTAGTGCACCATATGGAATTATCATGCTTAGAAGCCTGATATCATTCTCAGAAGCCTGAGAATGCAGGTATTACAATTATCCCTGTAATTCAGAGAAAAGGCTCAGGTACAATGCATTAAGAAATTGGCTAACCCAGTGTTATATAGTCAGCTGGTAGCAGAGATGTTAAAGTCCTACAGCCTAAAAACCTAAATTTCAGGACCCACTAAGAAAGATAGCAAGCATTTAATATATGCATGTTGCTAATGTTCATCACTGTAAGTCTTTTGTTCTTATAAGCTAAAAAAAAATAGAAGTAAAGATACAAATGAATTCTTTTTAATGGCTGAGTAATATTCCATAGTGTATATGTACCACAGCTTCCTTATCCATTCGTCTTCTGATGGGCATCTAGGTTGCTTCCATGTCCTGGCTATTATAAACAGTGCTGTGATGAACACTGGGGTGCACGTGTCTCTTTCAGATCTGGTTTCCTGGGTATGTATGCCTGGAAATGAAACACTCAGCAAGAGTTAAAGATGCAGTCAAACGTTATGCATGAAACAGTAGATGTAGGCCAAATTCCAGAAAAAGTAGACCTCAGAATCACAAATAGCACTGAACTCACAACTAAAATGTAAAATTATTTTTCAAGAAGAAAAGTTTGCAGAAGTACTATTAGTAACAGCCTTGCACAAAACTTAAGAGAAACTTCCTGGGGTTTCCAGCTACCCAGCGATTAGATTTGACCAGAGAGTAAATTTGAATTGAAGATTCCCAAATGCAGCTTCCTGAAGGGAACCATTATCTTGCTTTACTAGAGAGATTCTCATTGTTCCTGGACCATGCCCTCAAATTGTCTGGAACTGCCACAGCAGGAAATGAAACCGGTGAGCTGAGTGAGCCAGCATGTTGTTGCTTTCTTTTGTCAGGCCTCTCATTATTCGTCTGGACAATTGAGATTGATTTCAGACTGGCCTCCAACCTTAGTTGACTCTCAGCTTCTTGAGGGCAGGGACCAGTGATCTTTCATTAATACTCAGCATGGGGATGGCACCCTTGCCCATTGGTTCAGAACACCATTATATAGTGAGCATTACTTTCTGCTGGTCATTGAGAATGTAATGGTGAACCAAAATCTGCATGGATCATGCTCTTATGGAGTACATTGTCATGGTCTAGTGAGGGGTATACAGGAATCAATAATAAAAGTCAAAAGCATATTACAAACTCTGTGAAGCTGCCTCACAAATGCTGTGAAGCAAAGAGACTCAGAACATTAATAATCTGATCTCTTCCAGAGGTTCATGAAAAGCTTCCAATAGAAATTAACATTTGAGCTAATAGCTAAAAGATAGATATAATTTAATCCAACAAAAGGAGAGAAACATTCCAGGCAAAGGGAACTGTAGTTGCAAAGACTCTGTGGTCAGAGGAAGTGTGGCACAGAGTAGTTGATCAATAAAAATAAACGTAGGAATGAACTTTTGACTCAGAATAGTAGTTAATGTTTCTCTATGGCACTTACTATATTCTAGGTATTATTCTAAGTGCTTATCACTATCAATTCATTTAACCTCCGCAACAACACTGTGTAGCAAGTATTATTATTATCTCCATTTTACAACTGGGGATGCTGAATTACAGAGAAAATATTTAACTTTTCCAAAGTTAGACAGTTAACTGTGAACCTGGGATTTGAACCCAAGTACTGAGCTGAAGCAGAAAACTAGAGTTTTCTTGGTGATCTGCAAAGTTCCTGGAATTGCTCGCGTGCGCGCGTGTGTGTGTGTGTGTGTTCAATTGCTCAGTTGTGTCCAACTCCTTGCAACCCCATGGATTGTAGCCCACCAGGCTTCATCCAGTATCCAATGGGATTCTCTAGGCAAGAATACTAGAGCAAGTTGCCATTTCCTCCTCCAGGGGATCTTCCCAAATCAGGGATTGAACACAATCTCCTGCGTCTTCTTGTATTGGTCATTGTTTTTCAATGTCTAAGTCATGTCTGACTCTTTGCAACCCCATGGACTGCAGCACACCAGGTTTTCTTGTCCTTCACCATCTCCCAGAGTTTGCTCAAACTCATGTCCATTGAGTCGATGATGCCATCCAACCATCTCATCCTCTGTCGTCCCCTTCTTATCCTGCATTCAATCTTTCCCAGTATCAGGGTCTTTTCCAGTGAGTCAGCTCTTTACATCATATGGCCAAGGTCTTAGAGCTCTACTGAGCCACCTGGGAAGCCCCCTGGAATCACATATATCATTAAATTGAGCAAGTCTGGTGGGCTGAAACAGTGAGTATCAGTTTTAAAATTAAGTCTGTGAGATCCAAGAGCTCCTTTGAGTGATGTGAAAGTGAGATGGCTTTAAACAGGTAGTAAGGTTTTTAAACTTCAGTTAAAAATGCCTCTATAAAAACCATGACTCTTAAACTCAGAAAATTTGCAGTGAACACTATAGGGAATAATAAGACAAAAATACTGTTAACTAAAAATTTAAAAAACTTTAAAAATAAAATATTAGCATTATCAACATTACTTCTTTTGAATATCTTTTCCTCTTATATGTGCACATGAGAAATATCATGAACACTATTTCTTCTTGTGTTTTTCCCCTTTCTACAATCTGTGAATAGACTCATTATTATTTTGTCTCTGAGCACAAGATACATTGTGAATTGGGAAACCCTGGAAAACCCCTCCTTGCTTCATAATAATGATGTATTGATGAGCCCAGTTGAGAAATTCACTCTGGAGGTCAGTGGGGACTGTTTTCTCCCTGATGCTCATATTTGTGTGAATCCAAACTCCAAGAGAAATTCTACAGTCATGGTGCGAGGCTGGCAGCCAGCCAGAAGCTCTGTCAATGCGAATCACCCTCATGCAACCAAGGTGTCTTAGTATTAGCCGAGGAGTAAGTAAGCTTTGCCCTTTTCCACTGAATTTTTTAGAAAGTTGAAAATCTCAGGGTACTTAGGATTGGTGGTTTGCTTTGAAATCTCTCCTTTCTCTCTGTCTGTCTCTTTCTCTCAATGCTGGGTTCCTGCTTCCTCTCTTCTCTCTCTCTCTCCCCTTCTCTCTCTGCCTCTGTCTCTTTTTCACTTTTTCACTTTCCCAGCATCTCTGCTCCTCTCGGCCACTCTTAAGAGCAAGCACTGGCAGGCCATGAATCAAAGGGGGCTATTTTTGCTCTTGCTGTGAGAATGTTTACAACATACTGAAAACTCGGCCTGTGGTTTAACGTTGTGTATATTTTCAGAGAAACTGACTGGTTTCCAAAGTCAGTGGACGCCTGTGAAACCCCCACAGGGCTTTATGTATATGAGCTATACCTTGGGCGTCTGTGTTGACCCTCACCGCCCCCACTAGGTCAAGTCCGGCCCCACATGGGTAGCACAGAAGTGAGCCGGCTGCAACCCAGCTTTGTTCCCTAACAATGCTGATTTCATGACTAATGGCTCAAAGTTGTGAAAGAAGAAATTCAAACCTAGTGCTTTATGACCAGGAATTGTATGAAAACTCTATCTGTGGCCTAATTAAATTATTCCTCCTTCCCACCCAACCAAATGTTTTGTATACATGTACCATCCCATTAGAATACAGTTAATCTTGAATATATTTTACCATGAAACACGAACATAGTAATTACAGATTTTTCCATTCAACGTCCCCTATCATATTCCTAGCATATTGGATTCTCTTAGAATAGCATTTAACTGTTTTCATATGGGCTTCAGCTGACATCTTGGAAATTTTGAAATGGCCAGTCACTTCAGTGCTTTGAAACCTAGTCAAACTCTTTCTCTTTTTTCCTCACTTTCCCCCCCAAGTTTTAAAACAAGATTAAGATTAATTTTCTAAGTGCCTTCTTCTGATTTATCAGCTGATAGCAAGTCTGGGCTATTCAGGCCAACGAAACTGGCTCACCAAGTATTGTTCAGAGGGTAAATATGAAGTGCAAATGTCCAGGGGAGTTTTCTCTTACGTGGAGCTAAAATCAGAGGGAGCTATAGAGGCTGATCAGTATTCATCAGGATGGTAGCTCACCGGTGCACTAAAAACCATGCTGACATCAGCTCGTGAACGGACTGAAACCTCGAGTGCCCCAGGTGGACAGTGCAGACAGAGGCGGGCCGAAATCAGCTGGCCTGCTTTCTTGGACCGAAGCTAACTTTCCCCTGAGGTTTGGATCCTCCGCAATGGATTCAGTCCTTGTTTTGTGAGCAACTCCCATTGTCTAGGTGTGCTGCCGACTCAGACCAGGCAACACTGGGCCTCTTGTTCCAACTCCCGTGGAGATTCTGTAGTTTAAACAAGGCAGAGCGTGGGCCAGCCTCCAGAGTTATAGCCTAGTTTAACTGGATTTAGAAAACTGGTTAAACAAGGCTACAGCTCCCCGGTCTTGGGCCTGCTGTTTGTGTTTTATTTTTGTTTTTGTTTTTCTTTCCCCTCTGTTTGAAATACAAGTTCACTCCCTTTAGAGAAGTGAAAAGGATAAGAAAATGGAAAATGACAAGTAGATTGGAGTGATTTATTTGTACTGGCACAACCCTCTTACTTTTAACAAAGAATTTCTTTAAAATGTTAGGCTTTAAAAAATAAAATAAAATAAAATGTTAGGCTTTTGCAAATGGTACTGGCCCCCACTAAACGATAATCGCTTGTTTAGGTCTGAGTTTTCCACTTGAACAGTGATTCTCAAACTCCACAGAGCATACAATTGCCAGAAGAACTTGTGAAACCACAGAAGGCTACCCCATGCCTGGGGCTGCTAATTCAGTGGTTCCAGGTAGGGCCTGAGAATCTGCCTTTCTGCTCATAAGTTCCCAGATGGTGGTGATACTGCAAGTCCAAGGAGGACATGTCAAGAGGTACTCACCGTCCAAGACTATAAGTTTCTTGAGGGTAGGAATTGGCTTAATCATCCCTTCAGAACGCCTTGTCCTATGTCTGGTACAAAGACATATTCCAATAAATGATCAACTCTCTCCATTCATTCAACTTGTATTTAGTCATTACTGCATTCAAAGCTGTTCTTTAAGTTAGGATTCCACAGTGAATAAGACGGAAATTTCACATGCTCAGAGAATTTCCATTTTAGTAGGGCAGTCATGGAAGAAGCATGTCTATAAAATTATTTCACCTGTGATAAGTGGTGTGAGGAAAATGAGAGCAGGGCAGGAGGATAGGGAGTGATGGGCTTGGAGGTAACTACAGGGGGGATGTCAGGGGAGGCCCCTCCGAGGAAGAGATGTGTACAAAAATGAATAAAATAAGTGAACAAGTCATGTGAAGATTTTTTGAGAAGAAAGATTTCAGGCAGAGAGAATAGTAATACAAAGGTCCTGACGCAGGAACAGGTTTGGCATTTTCAACATGGAGTGAGAATTCCTGGTGGCTGGAGGGAAGTGATTTAAAGGGAGAATTTTGTTGTTATTCTTCTGTTGCTCAGTCGTGTCCAACTCTTTGTGACCCCACGGGCTGCAGCACGCCAGGCCTTGCTGTCCATCACCAGCTCCCAGAGCTTGCTCAAACTCATGTCCATTGATTCAGTGATGCCATCCAACCATCTCATCCTCTGTCATCCACTTCTCACACCTTCAATCTTTCCCCAACATCAGGGTCTTTTCAAATGAGTCAGCTCTTCAAAGTGGTCAAAGTATTGGAGCTTCAGCTTCAGCATCAGCCCTTCCAATAAATATTCAGGACTGATTTCCTTTAGTATTGACTGGTTTGTTTTCCTTGTAATCCAAGGGACTCTCAAGAGTCTTCTCTAGCACCATAGTTCAAAAGCATCAATTCTTCGGCACTCAGCTTTCTTTATAGTCCAACTCTCACATCCGTACATGACTACTGGAAAAACCAAAGTTTTGACTAGATGGACCTTTGTTGGGAAAGTAATGTCTCTTCTTTTAAATATGCTGTCTAGGTTGGTCATAACTTTCTTTCCAAGGAGTAAGCGTCTTTTAATTTCATTGCTGCAATCACTGTCTGCAGTTATTTTGGAGCCCAGAAAAATAAAGTCAGTCCCTGTGGTGACCACATCTGGTGGCCAAAGTACTGGAGCTTCACCTTCACCATCAATCCTTCTAATGAGTATTCAGGGTAGTTTTCCTTTAGGATTGACTGATTCAATCTCCTTGCAGTCTGAGGGACTCTTGAGGGTTTTCTCCAGCACCACAATTTGAAAGCATCAATTCTTTGGCACTCAGCCTTCTTTACTGTCCAACTCTCACATTCATACATGACTACTGGAAAAACCATAGCTTTGACTATTCATCTCTGGAATAGGAACTAATGTTAGCCCAACAGAACCACACAGTGTGAGAGCTGGGGAAAATATAACTTTCCAAAGGAAACTATAATGCTGAACCAAAGATGGTGGCCTGGACTCTCAGCAAAACAAACCCACAAATATCACATCTCCAAACTTAGAATCTTGCTGCAGAAACAGGCTATGGGTTTAGAAGTGAAGTAAGGCAGGGTATACCTGGTATGAGCCAGAAGGATCATTCAGACACTGTACATGTCAAAGGATGACATGGTAGGGGGAGGTCATTATGAGTAGACACTCCAATCATTCACCGGGAATTCCCTGAAGACCAGCTGTGTACAAAGCTCTGTGCTAAGTGCTTAGAACATGTCAGTGAGCAAAACAGACAACGATGCCTGCCTCCCTGATGTTTCCATTCCAAAGAGACAACATGCCATAGGTACAAACACGAGTAACACTTTCAGGTTTATTAGAAGGTGTTGGGCGCTGTGAAAACAGGGAAAGCAGAGCAAGATGAGGGAGGCCGGACATTTTCAAGGTGAGACTGGGCTTACTGAGAAGGTGACATCTGAGTGAACTTGTGAAAGGGCTGAAGGAATTTGCCATATGAATATCTGGGGGAAGAACATTCTGCCAGAGGATCCTGCCAAGATGAAGGCCCTACAGCTTCATTGTGACTGGAATATTCTAGCAGAGGTCAGTGTGGCTGGACTGGAGTGAGCAAAGGTGAGAGTAGAAAGGTGTCCGGGTGGAGAGGTGATGGTGGAGAGCGGATCCGGTTAGGTGCTTCCCAAGCACTTTGATTTATAACCTTTGTGAAACAGTCACTGCAGGGCCTGGGAGAGGAGTGACCTTCTTCTGATGAACATTTTTAAAGATCGCTCTGACTGTGTGGAGGTTGGGCTGTAGTGGGGAGAAGGGTAGAGGGTGAAACTGATAGGTTCCTGCAGAAATCTAGGAGGGAGAGGGTAGAAGCTTGGAACTGGGGATTAGCAGTGGGAGTAGGATTGAGCCAGATTATGAATATGTTCAGAAGATAGTAGTGTGTGCACTTTCCTTGGGCCATAAGCTTTTATGAAATGGGCAGTCAGAAGGCAGAGAAAGACAAAGAGCTTTCCAAGAGACAAGAAGTATACAGCAGAGAGGTCATAGAACTGAGGGGGGCGGAAAAAAAGGAGAAAATCGATGAAATGTTAATAAAGCCTGTAGTTGAGTAAATGGCATTGTACTAAAGTTCATCGCCTAGTTTTGTTAATTGAACAGCAGTTGCATAAGATGTTAATAGTAAGGGAAGCTAGATAGTGGATATATGGGGATTCTCTGTATTATTTCACAGCTTTTCTATAAAACACTTTTTTAAAATAATTTTTTTAATGGAAGAAATTGTCTTTAAACACAGAAAGGAGACACCAACAGGACTTCACGATTGGTTGGCTTTAAAGAATGAAGGAGTAGGGGGTGACCAAAGCTACCTTGAAGACTCTTCCTTGAGGTTGTGATGCAGAATCCAGAATTGAGGAAGTCCTCTAGTATAGAGCTGCTTATGTGAGTGTGAGGAGGGGTGGCTGTGGGAGTCATGGTTCCCCAGAGAAACAGAACAAATAGGATGCAGCAGGATATACAAATCATATTGATACATATAGGGATGCCAATATCTCTTAACTTGTATCTATAGATAGAGAGATTATAAAGATTAGGATGCTGAGGAATCCAAACCCAGGAGATCCAGTGATATAATTTCCAGTCTAAGACTGAAGGCCTGAGAACCAGGAAAGCTGATTGTATAAATCTCTGTCTGAGTTCAAGTTCAAACGCAAAAAATACATGACCCCAGTGCAAGTTTGATGCATGAAGCGGGGCACCCAAAGTCAGTGTTCTGGAACAACCCCAGTATATGGTGAGGAGGGGTGTGGGAGGGGGGTTCAGGATGGGGAAACACATGTATATCCATGGCCTATTCATGTTGATATATGACAAGAACCATCACAGTATAGTAAAGTAATTATCCTCCAAATAAAATAAATTAATTTTAAAAAAAGAGAGAAAAAACAAATGGCTTATGTCCCAGCTCAAAGACCATCAGAGACAAAGAATTCTTTCTCATTCAACCTTTTATTCTATTTAAACCTTTATGGGATTGAATTCTACCCAGCCATGCTGGGGAGGGCATTTTGCTTTATACCACCTACTGATTCTTATTAATCCCAACCAGAAACACCCTCACCAACAACTCCAGAATAATGTTTAATCATATGCCTGGGGACCTCATGCCTCAGTCAAGTTGACATATAAAATTACCTATCATAGTGAGTGCGTGTGTGACTCTGTGTGTGTCTAGGAGATGAGGTGATCACTTCCACTCTAGACATGTATGGCAAAGTCCTCCAGTAGCTGGATAATGAAAGTGGGAGATGACTATAGAGGAAAAAGCAGAGCAGAGAAGTGAGGTTAGGGGCATATTTGAGGAAACATGTAGAGAGAAGATCACCAGGGAGAGAATTTTAGAAAGGCGGGAGGAGATCTCAGTGAACAATTGAATATCAGTGAAATGACTTTCCATGACACAATGGAAGGAAATGCAGAGAAAGACAGAGATAAGGTCACAGAAGGGGAAGGAGAATCAAGATCCTGTAGCGCTGAGACTTCCCTGGTGATCCAGTGGTTAAGGCTCTACACTCTTGATACAGAGTGCACGGGTTCAATCCCTAGTCAGAGAACTAAGGTCCCGCATGCCGCAAGGAGCAGCCAAAGAAAATAAAAGCATGAGGCACTGCAGAAACTAAGGGAAGAGACTGCTCTAAGGTCAAGCCAACCTTGACCAATGCTGCTGTCAGACCAGGAAGCAAAAGGTCTGAGAGAAGGTCAAGGAGTTAGCGTAAGTAACACAAGGCTGATTTTCAATACCATTTCATTAAGCCAAGGTATATGGACTCCAGGTATCAAAAGAGTAGGAAGTGGTGAGGTGGCTTTGAGGTCTGGAAGCTGCAGGCATGATCCTAACAAGATCCTCAAACTGTAAAAGAAGCTAAGAAGTCTTATCAATATTTTCTTTCATCCACTCATTGAGTAAATTTGTGAGTGCCTACTATGTGCTTATTAGCCTTTCCTGGTGGCTCAGATGGTAAAGAATCTGCCCGTAAAGCAGGAGACTTGGGTTCGATCCCTGAGTTGGGAAGATCCCCTGGAGGAGGGCAGGCAACCCACTCCAGTATTCTTGCCTGGAGAATCGCCATGGACAGAGGAGCCTGGTGGGCTACAGTCCATGAGGTCACAAAGAGGTGGACACAACTGAGCGACTAAGCACAGAACTATGTGGTTAGTACCTCACATAGTCAGTGAACAAGGAAAACCAATCACTGCCTTTGGAAAGCTTCAATCCTAGTATTTTCTGCATACTGGCACTCAGGCTCCTCAAAAGATATGCTAACACAGCAAACTTTGAGTTTTCTTTCTGGAAGATTCGAAGAAAGACACTGGAGGATTTAGCAATAATAAATCTTTTTGAGCTCACACTGGGAGTGTGGTAGAGAGGACAATGGCTTGTATTATTTCATCCAAGCTTTGAACATTTGATCCACCGCTCAGCCTCCTAGGTGTGACTTGTTTCCTTCCTGGGTTTGAGAAAATCCCATCTTTTGTTCTCTACAGAAAACAAAGCCCATGACACTACACTTAGTCTTGCTAGACTTCGACATTTCCCATCATGAACTTCACGAGTTAATACGCTTTCTTTGAAAATCTCACTGGTAAATCGCTGAGTTTGACTTTATGAATAACAATGAAGTAGTGTATTAAGACAATAAACTATGCTCTGATTTTGACAGTAGGCAATTCACAATTCACAATTTTGTCCTAGTTTGTAGAACAAAATTTATACCTGGTTTGAGTAGAATAGGTACAACTTATTTCTCATCCTGGAATGAGAAAATGCATAAACAAGAGCAAGGGATATCCACCTGGGAGGCAGGTCTTGATTTTAGTGAGCAAAGTACACATATAGGAACACAGCTTCAAGGAAAACACCTTGTCCATTGTAGGGCCCTGAAAACTGCTAAGTTAAATGTGGAGGATTGGAGAAAATCTAAAGACAGTTTATCACTTTCCTAAAGTTCTCAAAGGCTTTTAACAACTGTTTTATTATGACTTTAAATCTCAATAATAAAGAACAGAAGAGTTCATAGTAGAAGTTTATATTGGTCTGCACAATTCACACCACACTAAGAAAAATGAGAAACTCTAGGAGTTTACCAAGGTATCTCATGTCACATAAATTTCCAAGGACAAATCAACAGTTTCTGAAATGCTGACCTACTTATTATATGAACTTGGGCTTCCCAGGTGTCAGTGGTAAATAATTCACCTGCTAATGCAGGCACTGCAGGAGACACACATTTGATCCCTGGGTCAGGAAGATTCACTGGAGGAGGAAATGGCAACCCACTCCAGTATAGTTGCCTGGAGAATCCCAAGGACAGAGGAGTCTGGCAGGCTACAGTCCATGGACTCACAAAGAGTCGAATGTGATTGAACATGCACGAATATTACTGTGTGGCATTAGGCAAGTTATTTATCCTCTCTGAGCCTCAGTTTCCTTGTTTATAATACAAAGTGACATACTATTTCTTATTCAGTATGGGTTTTTGACTATCTAGTGAAGATTAGTTATAGCATGGCACCACATGTCTTAAATAGTCAGTGAATGATAATTACTTTTCTTAGGTAGATTTGGCATAGTTTGTTACAATTATTCATCATTCGTTCCTTAGTACCGGAACCCTAAGCAATGTGTTCAGCTGAATGAATACGTTTCTATCCTCCCTTATATATAGGGATGGTCATTTAAATATATGCACAAGTTTGGGACTTAGGGTATCTGGGAGAGCCCTTTCTGTTTTCCTTCCTCTTATTCAGCAAGCTGACATGATGGCTGGAACTCCAGCAGCCATCTTGTGACCTAAGGATGGAAATCATGCATTGATGGCTGGCAGAGCCAGAACACGGTACAAAGCTGGACTCGCAAGGATTCTAGGGAGCTTCCATAGCAATCTTGGATGGCTATTACCAATATTCTTTTAAATGAGAGAAATCCCAAATTGCTTCATTGGGTCTCTGTTATTAACAACAAACTAATAACTCAGATAAGTAAACCTGAAGATCTTCTGAATTTCTATTCACTTTCAGGTTGACCTGCCAACCCACACTAGGTATACAACTGTATCTGGTTTATCTCCTTTCCTTCACTTAGCTCTGTGTTGACAAATTATTTCTTCTCTTCAGCCTAAACTTCTCTTTGTCTTAGGGGGGATAAGCATCATTCAACTCTTACCTATGTCTCTACCTATTGAATAAGCCACCTTCATCTTCCCATTCTTCCATTGCTCCACACATAGAATCTGACTCTGATCTAGATATGCTTAAGTGTACTAAATAGGGGGATGAGTGGAAACTGGAGAACAGTTCCCAACAGTAGAATGAAGCCTTGGCCATATGGATTTCTAGACCAAAACAAAATGAATCGTGTGTGTGCAGATGTAGTGTTAACAGAAGACAAGCTGGTGGTTTCTTTTCATGGCTGTTTTATCCACCCCATGCTAGTAGAAAAGTTAGTCTTGCAGTTGAACATGGACTTCACATGCCACTGCTAACCTGAACTGTTAAGAAAGAAAAGATATCAAAGATAAGGATTCACAGTCCTACTGAAAAATTATAGGATGAAATCACTCTCTTGACCTTGGGAACAGAGAATATAGGTTATAAACTGTTGGCTACTTCAGTCAGGCAGGTATTTTTTTTTTTTTAATCACATGGACACCTGGGTTATTTTTCACTTCCCCATTTTGATAGAGCCATAAGTTTTAGGGACCTTCCTGTACTCTAAAATAGCGTTGTAATCACAGTTATGAATGACAAGCTGCCAGAGCCTTAGTGTCAGGGAAAGAGAAACAAAAAGCTGGGGACCTTGGTGAATGGAAGGGCGCCTGCCATCTCTAAAGGGGGCCCTGATTTCTTAGCTCCAGTAAACGTTTTCATGCCAGAGCTTTGTATTTTTCAAGAGAAACAGGAACTCATATTTTTGTGTGAAACCTCGTAACTTTCAAATGTTGGTTCAATTTTTTTAATCATGTGTGAGCCAAATAAAACACATCAGCTGGCCCAAATATGCCCAGATGGCAGCTGAGCCCTAGTGAAGAGTCAGCCCTTCAGAAGGGCAGCAGGGGAAGGAAATCAAGAGCTCGTTCAGTGAATGCGTTCATTCATGTCACAAGGGTATGTTAAGTGGCCACTGGATGTGCCCTGGACCACGCTAAGGACTGGATCTGAATGAAAACCAAGGGGGAAAAGTAGGGAATGATGAAGGATTGTTAAATCCAGCCCCCCAAATTAAAAATATTATAATTGAGACGGGAATTATAAAATCTATTGGAAGTCTCTAAAGTCCCAGGCAAGGAGGAGAGTAAGTACTGAGAGTTGTGAAAGAAAGGAATAGTAGGTGTCTTGGCCAGCTTCCTTAGTGGTAGGTGTTGGAGCCAGTCTCCAAAGATTCTCACCTTCCAGTACGCACACCCTCATGGGGTTCCCTCCCACACTGGATGGAGCTGGCCTTTGTAACCAACAGTATGGTGCTGGAATAATGAGTGTAACTTGCAAGGCCAGGTCGGAAAAGGCACTCTGACTTCTGTCTTGCTCTCTGTTGGATCACTCACTCGGGGGAAAGCCAGCTGCCGTCACATGAGGTTACTGAAGAGGCACTCTGAGAGGTCCATGCCGCAAGAGCCCAAGGCCTCCTGCCAATAGCTGGTGGGGAAGGGAGTCCTCCTGGCAAAGTCACAGGAGTGAGCCAACCTGGACGTGGGTCCTCCACACCCAGTCAGTTCCGCAGACAACTGTCACCCCAGCTGATACAAGAGACCCTGGGGTGGAATCTCCCAGCTAAGCTGCTCCTGGCCCAGGGAAGCTGAGAAATAATAAATGTTTGTTTGTGTTAATCCGCTCAGCTTTGGGGTCATTCATTAGGCAGCAACTGATAACTTATACCATAGAGGAAGTTGAGGTATTGAGTGTATATCACCAGTGCAAAAAAGAGGAAAGAGAGAGAGGGAGAGAGCAATATGGGTGGGGTTGCCAAAAGAGAATAGCATAATGGTAAAGAGTTTGGACTTCTGAAACAAATCAGACATGAATTGGAAAGCCAGCACACACACCTCCATCAGTACTATGTGGCCTCAGGCAGACACTTAACATCTCTAAGCTTCTGTTCCTTCTTGTGTGTGTGTGTGTGTGTTTGTGTGTGTGTGTGCGCTCTCAAAATAATACTAACGATTGGCTTGCCAGAAAGTTCATTCGGTTTAAAAATAAGACATTTTTCCTTTTCACCAATAACTTCATTGAACAACATATTCACTAACTGAATGAACCTTTTGGTCAACCCGGTGTTTCATACAGTTGCTGTGCAGATTAAAATAATTTCCATGAAATAGGTTACTTGGCACATAAGAAACATTCTATGGGCTTAAGTTATCAGAGATCATATCAATGAAGGCAAAATTCATATACTTTTCAGATTCAGCATTGCCAGTCTTTTCAGGGGGAAAAAAAAAAGATCATTTTGATGCTTTTTGTGTGTGTAATTCTGAAATATATAAGAAACTTAAATAACTGTTAAAAATTGGATTATCTTAAATTAAGCTCTGTGCTTCCCAAACATTCCAAGGAAGAAAAGCATAGAATACAAAGTAGAAGCTCCACGTGTGTGGAGTGCTAACTGCATTCCAGATCCTGTGTTACAGGCTTTAAGCATCAACTAATTCCCACACTGGCAGTGGGGTTCATTGTTACTATTCTCACATTGTTGCTGTTATAGTCGCCTAATTGTGTCCAACTCTGCAAACCCAGGGGCTGTAGCCTGCCAGGCTCCTCTGTCCATGGAATTTTCCAAGCAAGAAGACTGGAGTCGGTTTGCCATTTCCTCCTCCAGGGGAATCTTCCCAACCCAGGGATCAAACCCACGGCTCCTGCTGCCTCTTCTGCATTACAGGTGGATTCTTTACCACTGAGCCACCAGGGTGATGTTACAGAGTGGTAAACTGAGGTTCAGCAATATTAAGTAATTTGGTTCATGGCAACACAGCTAGCGGCCAAGCTCAGATTTAAAACACTGCCTAGTTCCAACGTCCACATTCTCAGCCCTCCACTCTATGCTCTCTTCTTGAGAAATAGACTTTGAGAAACACTAAATAGAGTCAGGCTACTTTGTGGCCAGAGTGAAAACACAAATACATGCTGTCTAAAATCTTTACAAATACTAAATGTACATTCTTCTCATATTTTCAAATATTCCATGTTAATCCCATGGCTAATCTTAGGGCCAAGGACAGAATGGAAACCTGTTTGAAGTCTGGTTTGAAAGGAACTAAATCTCTGGAATGTGTGCAAGGCAAGGGGAACTTCCTCTCCATGAAGGAGCAGCTTTCAGATATAAAGTAACTGAAGTGTAGGGAGGTGACATGACCGCATAGGATTAATACACTTAAATATAATTCAGTAGAGAGACACCATTCAGACATCGCAAATCTGTCAGTATCTCCTTGGTTTGCCCATAAAAATTATTTATTGGCTAAAACTAGCAGAGAAAAATCTCAGACTGTTAGGTAGAAAATGTTTTTACAGGCAATCCTAATTATATGTAATGTTGAGGAATTTACAGAACAGAGACTTTCATGAATCAGAGTTAGAAGAGTTTTTTCTAAATAAATGTTTATCACTTAAAACTAGTCTCCATAGGGCACTTCATGTGTTTGAGATGCATATTTTAGTAGGCCAACACTACCCTTTGCTGGAATGTTTTATTGGCATGTGCTTCAACTTCTTTAATGATTACTGCCAAAGAAGTTTATGTTTTTAACTCATCTAAATAATTTATCTGTCTTTGTCAGTCTCTGTGTTAAGTGTCAGAGAAGGCAATGGCAACCCACTCCAGTGCTCTTGCCTGGAGAATCCCAGGGACAGGGGAGCCTGGTGGGCTGCCGTCTATGGGGTCGCACAGAGTTGGACACGACTGAAGCAACTTAGCAGCAGCAGCAGCAGTGTTAAATATGGTCAATTATTTTGACATGCATAGGTTCATATTAAGAAAATTTTGAACTAGTGGCTATATCTTACTTCTTTTTATACTAATTTATATAGCGACAAAGCAATTTCAAAACGTAACTGCATGTACTTACAGACTTTAAAAGAAAAAAAAACACTTCTATCTATAGTTCTTTCTCCCCAGTGAGTAACATTAAATATAATATTTAGTTCTGGAATGGAGGAAAACTGGTGAAATCTGAACACAGTCTGAAGTTTAGTTAACGGTAGCGCGCTGGTGTTAATTTCCTAGTTTTTGCAGCTGTATCACAGGTCAGATGATAATGTTAGAACTCTCTTTAATGTCTTTGCAGCTTTTCTTTAAATCTAACTTTATCTCAAAGAAGAAAGTATATTTTAAAAATTGATGGATGTCACCCGTGTTAAACCGCATGTGTTTAATGCTGCTGTTGCTTGTGTGTGCGGTCTGGGACTCAGATGACGTTGAGGCCTAATGATCCATTCACCCCATCTCTGTTGCCTGTGTTTCCATACCAAGACCTCGCAGGTGTCTAACCAGGAAAACAAAGCCAATCATCAGAGCAGTAAATCACCCTCTGGTTGACACTCCTAAGACATGAAGGTTGGTTTGTTTAACCAAATTCTTTTGTCCTGATCAGCTTCATCAGTAGAGAGCTGGCTCCCTATGGATGCCACCTCCTTATACAAGGTACCCTTCAAAAGAAGCACACAAACAAAATCAACCTGAAAATGTCACCTCGGAGTCTGTATATGGAAAACCACGTGGTATTTGTTTGCTTGTTATCTGTCTTCCCATCTAGGTCATATGTCTTTCTGGAGCAGGAGTTAATGAATCCCAGCACCTTGCCTGATGCAGAGGAGGCTCAAATGTCGCTTGATGATGGGTGAGTTCGCAAATTAATTAGCTGGCGAGTAAATGAGAGAAATCTTGGAGGATGTAAAGAAAAGATTGAATACCTATGTATATGCAGGGAGAACAGTGCTCTTGTGCCCACATGTATATATCCCAGAAGAATTAGGGAACAGATTTCCCAGTGGCCTGAGTGGGGAATCTGAATTCAGATCTGAATGGGCCCACAAAGTACCACAAGTATGAGGAATAATTCTTTGCTGAGGAAAGCGAAACAGGTAAACAAAATTCACATCAATCCCCAACACAGTGAGGGCAAGGAGCATGACTGACACATTGAAACACGACCCCACATTGTGGGAAGGCTCAAGTTCATTTGCTCATTCATGGGGCAAATATTTTTTGAGACCCAGAGATTTGGTAGTCAGTGAATGAGACAACCAGAAACCATGCCCTCGTACAGAGTAAACAAGAAAAAGAAGTAAACAAGATGTTTCTAGGTTGGATGCTTCTCCAGGATGCTTGAAGCTATGAGTCCTGGGCAGGCTTCCTTAGCTAAATAAACCTGGGCATCAATCAGCAGGGCTAATTGTGAAGATTAAGGGAAATTAAGTGGAAACTCTTTATTAATCTAAAACACTTGATAGAATATGGGTACACAGTTTATTTAGTCATTCATGACATTCTTTCTACATCCATTCATCACACTTTCATTGAGCAGCTAGGATGTGCCAGATCCTATCGGAGAGACCCAAAGATAAAGAGAATTACAGTCTGAGTGGGCTGTCCACAGGCCACAAAAGGTCAGCAGAGGTTCTCCAAAAAGGACCAGAAAGTAAATAGATTGAAGCTTCATGGGCGATTTAGCATCTTTGTTGTATACACATTGTCATTTGTTTGCTTGCTTGCTTGCTTGTTTCGCAACCCATTAGAGATGTGAAATTTGCCCTTCTTAAGATGGTGGCCTTGTAAAAACAGTCCATGGGTCAGATTTGGCTCGTGTGACATAAATTGCCAACCCTGATCTAGAAGACGGACAAAATGACAACTACAACATACTGGATGCTGAAATTCAGGACTGTGCTGTTGCTGTTGTCTGCTTTCTGATGTAATCTCACAGACAAAGCCTGTAAATTGGCATCCAGAATCTCATGCCACTTTATTTTTCCATTTATTTTTATTAGTTGGAGGCTAATTACTTTACAATATCGTAGTGGTTTTTGCCATACACTGACATGAATCAGCCATGGATTTGCATGTGTTCCCCATCCCGATCCCCCTCATACCACTTTTAAAAGGAAAACATGAAGGCAAGTGTAAGTGCGGTAGCTACGTCTGCTTCCTTCTTCCTTGAGATGGTAACCCAGATTGTTCAAAGCAGCAGTGTGCCCAGCTAAATACTTGCTTTCTAGGACAAAAACAAATACTTATTTTCCTTACTTGTTGCAAGGAGTCGCCTTTGGCCCAGTTTTGTCCAGTAGGCTGTAATCACATTTCTGCTAGGGGTTCTGGGTAAATGTTTACTTTCCTGGTGAGAGAGGAGAAATGTATCTGGTACTCTCCATCACACATTTTTCTTGCTTTCAATCAGACTTGGTGTTTGGGGCTACAGCAACCATCTTGTGACTATGAGGCAACCAGAATAAAAAAGGGCCAAAGGACCCACTGGTAAGCTAGCTCTTAGATCACTGAGGCTGTGAACCAACTGTGGTAGTACTCTTCCTTCATAAACCCTGACTTATTTTATAGGCCACTTGAAGTTGGGTTTTCTCTTACTAGTTGCTAAAATCATTTCTGATAAAATAAGGTTTAGTGATCTAAAATAAGGTTTAGTGTACCCCAGAGGGTTTGTGACAGCACTTGAGTGAGATGAGAGGTGCTAGGCTCCTTTGTCATTGTCACCATCACCATCACTTCAACTAATGTTTGTTGAACATTTACAAGCATTACCTTTTGGCTTTATTGTCTAATTTTATATTTATAAAATCATTATCTAACTTGTCTAATAATTATTTAGCAGTCAAAGCAATTGTCTAAAAATCTGTTTATTGATGATCTAATATCACAACTGAGGCTGGAGCTGTTAGTATCATCACTGTCGGGTGAGGAAATGAGTCTTACAGTTTAATTTTTCCAAGATCTCATGGCTAATCAGTGGCCAAGCCAGGATTTGGACCAGACAGTGTGACACCTCAAGCCTTGCCCTTTACCCCTGCCCCCCATTTCCTCACCTCCATCACAGGTCAGTCAACACGCGTAACCTGTGTTCAGGTCCGGTGCCAGAGTCTGCTGTCTCAGTCTGTAGCTCTGGTCATAGTGTCCCCGGTTCTCTTATACACCCCGGGAACAAGCCTCAGTCGTTGTTGTTAGCAAAGTTGAACAAGCCTGTCACATAATTTCCTTCTTCTCCCCAACATTAGGAATTACTGTCACTGGGAACACACAATTTCCCAGAATTTGACAGTTGAACTAGTTTGGCATTTAAAAATTACCTTTATTAGTTTTAGCATGTGAGCAATTTCTCTTCCAGTCTTGTGGTTTGCAGAGTTTGTTCTTAATCCTTTAACTAATGATGGGATGACATATTTCATTTGTTTTCAGATTTCCTCCTAGACTCTCTGAATAGTCAGACACCTGAACTTTTTTTTAATTGTTACTGAAAAAAAGAGCCATCAGTTTAATCTTCCTGCATCCCTATCCTCTTTATGTTGGTGCTATATGGTTGGTTGTAAAGACAAAAGAGAAAAAAAGAAAAGTCATTAATATTCATTTTTTCTCATATGTTAAAAAATCAATATTCTAAAGAATCTGTCAGGAAGGTTAGGCTGAGTGTGGATCTTCTGTTTAACTCTTAGCTGATTATTATCCTTGTCATATGGAGACAGAAAGGGAATATTAATTAATGCAACATTAATTAGCCTTGTGTGCACAAAGCTAGCACACAAAGAAAGATGTAATATAAATAATACTGATAACCATCATCATCATCATAACAAAGCTTTATATTAAGTGGCAGCTAATACTCTGAACACTTGACGCATGTTAACTCTTTCTTCATTGGATAGACATGCACATAATATGAAATTCATCATCTTAACCACTTTTAAGGGTACAGTCCCATAGCACTGAGTATATTCACATTGATGTGCAATCGTCACCACCATCCACTATCTGCAGAACTTTTTCATTTTCCCAAACTGAAACCCTGTACCCATTAAATAGGCTTCCCTGGTAGCTCCGATGGTAAAGAATCCACCTGCCATGCGGGAGACCTGGGTTCGATTGCTGGTTTGGGAAGATCATCTGGAGAAGGGAAAGGCTACCCACTTCGGTATTCTGGCCTGGAGAACTACATGGACTGTGTAGTCCATGGGGTCACAAAGAGTCGGACATAATTAAGCAACTTTCACCTTCACTTTCACCCATTAAAGATAACTCCCCATCCTCCCTCCCCCTCACCCCTTGGCTACTACCATTCTACTTTCTCTCTCCACAAATCTGGCTACTCTAGGAACCTCGTATAAGAGAAAGCATACCATATTTGTCCTTTGTGACTGGGTTGTTTCACATAGCATAATGTCCTCAAGGTTCATCCATGTTGTACCATATGCAAAAATTCACTCAATTTTAAGGCCAAGTAACATTACTTTGGCCACCTCATGCGAAGAGTTGACTCATTGGAAAATACCCTGATGCTGGGATGGATTGGGGGCAGGAGGAGAAGGGGACGACAGAGGATGAGATGGCTGGATGGCATCACCGACTCTATGGACATGAGTTTGAGTAAAGTCTGGGAGTTGGTGATGGACAGAGAGGCCTGGCGTGCTGCGATTCATGGGGTCACAAAGAGTCGGACGTGACTGAGCGACTGAACTGAACATTACACTTCATATATACATATACACACATACATTTTGCTTATCCATTCATCAATCAATGGACACTTGGGTTGCTTTCACTTTGTGGCCCTTGTGCATAGTGCTGCTAATGAACATGGTTGTACAAAGATCTTAAGGCCAGGATTTCGATTACTTTGAGTATATACTGAGAGAAGGACTTCTGAGTCCTGCAGTAATTCTCTATGTAATAGTGTGAAGGACTACTCTCCTGTTTTCCATGGAGGCTGCAGGGAACCATTTTGCATTCCCACCATCAGGGCCCAAGAGTTCCAGTTTCTCCACATCCTCACCAGCACTTATTTTCTGTTTGTTTGTTTGTTTGTATTCAGTTCAATTCAGCCACTCAGTCATGCCCAACTCTTTGCGACCCCATGGACTGCAGCACACCAGGCTTCCCTGTCCATCACCAACTCCCGGAGTTTGCTCAAACTCATGGGCATCAAGTTAGTGATCCCATCCAACCATCTCATCCTCTGTCGTCCCCTTCTCCTCCTGCCTTCAATCTTCCCCAGCATCAGGGTCTCTTCCAATGAGTCAGTTTTTTGCATCCAGTGGCCAAAGTATTGGAGTGTCAGCTTCAGCATCAGACCTTCCAATGAATATTCAGGACTGATTTCCATCTAAATTCGTGTGTGGTATGTGCAGGGCTGTATTTGTCTCCATTTTGTAAATGAGGGAAACTGAGGCAGAGAGAGACAAAATAACCTGCCCAAGGTCACATACTTATTATGTAACAGTAGAATTGGGATTCACACCCAAATGGTGCAGTTCCAGAATCCACACTGCTTTCCAGACATTTTAAAGCTGAGAGCAGCCACCCTTTGATAAACATCTATTATGTGTCAGGCACTGCAGTAAGCAGTTTACATGAATTGTTTCATCTAATAAGGATGAAACTGGTTTGTTTTTTTTTTTTTTTCTTTTTAACAAGGAATATAGACAGTTTAATACATTATCCAGAGTTACTTAGCTAGTAAATAACAGAGCTGGGATTTGAATCAAAGTCCCTGAACCCAGGTCTTAAGCAGTTAATCTCTATCCCATATTTAGTTGTAGACAAATGATCATTCCTTTAAGTTCTTTCTCTTTCTCTGTGCCCTCAGCAGAGATATTCCCCCCTCCCTATAGGTAATCGAAGTCCTTCAAATTGGATTTCTTAGTGATAGGGATCTTTTCCCTGTCTCAGGGAGGCTTATGCTGGCATTTGACTGCAATTCCTCAAGGCTTTCCGATGAGCTAAGTGCGTTGAAACATGCACACTTAATGTAACATTCCTTCCCAAGTAGAGTAAGTTGGCAGGATTCAACCTTTCATAGAAGGGCTGTGACTCTCAAAAAAAGCCTCTCATTTACCACTTACCCCTTCCCAGTTATCTTGTCGTTGATTAATAATGTTTTCTTCCATTGGGCAATGCTAAAAACAAAGTTTCTCTTGCTGACTCTTTCCTCACCCTTTCATCATGTCTTCAAAATAGGTGAGTCAATTTTACCTCCTTCACTCTTTGGTGTGAACCAAAGACTGATGTCTTGGTATCCTTCAGGAATTCGGCTAAATCTCGCTAAGTGTCGGTGACTTGCATTTGCCAAAATCAGCCCCAAAGAAGTAGGAAATGCTATTCAGAATAATGGGGTGTGTGCATAGTTGAGTGGTTATGAGCACAGGCTTTGGCATTTACTCAGCCTAAGTTCGAATCTACTCAACCACTTAAATAGATGTTTTACTTTGAATGAGCTGTTTTAAACTCACCAGGCATCAGTTTCTTCATCGGGAAAGCATGCTTTGAGAAGTTTCAGTGTCATAGGGTTTTAAAAGGACACATGATATCATATTCATGAGAACATCAGTGTAGTATTTGGCCCATTGTAAGCTTGCTATAAATACTAGTTGTTTTATTAAATCTCACCAATGAAAGAATAGCATTCCAAGGGTGGAGCTTTATGCTTCTTGCCATTCCCAGCATAGAACTTTACACATAGGAGATGATCAAGAAATCTTTTTGGATAATCATTGCTCTTTCTTTGGATGGCATAGCCATGATCTTTTCAACACTTTATCTTCAAAATCACAAGTTTCAAGATGAAGGATCAGGAAGGAGGAGGGGAAGGAGGGCAGAGAGGCTAAGGGAGGCAGGCATGGGAGACAGACACACAGAGGAATTTCAGAAGTCATCCTCCTGTGAGATCCAATCTTGAACAGTGCACACTTCACGCCAAAATAAGTTGGCTAGCATCTCTGTGTGAAGAGATGGATTGTTGAGCAAGGCTCTGCATGTCTAAATGGTTTCAGCATCTTGCCCACCTGAGACATTGTCCTGACTCTTCTCCCCAGTGATTATTCTGCTTTTCCACACCCACACTTGAGGAGAATTCTCCTCTCTAGCACATCCTAGGCCAAATCATCTCCATTTGTATCTCTGAATGCAGTCAGACCTGGAAACATTTTGCTTATAATTGGAATGTTGTAGGATTGTACTAGAAAGCCTGCCCAAAACTTACATCACAGCTGGAATTTGAACTCTTCTTTCTTTATTTGTTTATCTAGAACTGAGCTGCCCAGTGTAGTAGCTATGATACACAGGAAACTATTTAACTTTAAATTAATTAGAATTAAATGACATGTAAAATTCACTCTCGTTAGCCATATTGTCAGTGCTCAACAGCCTTATGTGACCAGTGACTGTTTTACAAAAGTGAAAGTGTTAGTCATGTCTGACTCTTTGCGACCCCACAGACTGTAACCTGTCAGGCTTCTTAGTCCATTGGATTCTCCAGGCAAGAATACTGGAATGAATTGCCTTGCCCTCCTCCAGGGGATCTTCCTGACCCAGGGATCAAACCTGGGTCTCCTGCACTGCAGGCAGAGTCTTTACCGCTGATCCACCAGGGACAGAGCAGATGTGGAGCATGTACAATATCACAGAAAGTTCTATTGGACAGCCTTGCCCTGCAGCACAACCTCAGGCATCATGGAGTAAATGATTCTCATGAAAAACAGTTTTCATAGCTAGATGATTTGTAGGAGAGCTATTATTCTCGGCATACTCTGGTGATTTTAAAACCTGTCATATATGGTTATCGTTACCATCTTTCTAAATTCCATATATATGCGTTAGTATACTGTATTGGTCTTTATCTTTCTGGCTTACTTCACTCTGTATAATGGGCTCCAGTTTCATCCCTCTCATTAGAACTGATTCAAATGAATTCTTTTTAATGGCTGAGTAATATTACATGGTGTATATGTACCACAGCTTCCTCATCCATTCATCCATTCATCAACATCTAGGTTGCTTCCATGTCCTGGCTATTATAAACAGTAGATCTTTTAACCATCAAAATGTGGACTCTCATTCTCCTTGTCTTGTGTATGGGCTTTTAGTGACTTGCTTCTATTGAACAGAATGAGGTGGAAGTGAAACTGGGATTTCGGAGGTTGTGTTAGAAAAGGTGATAGACCTTCTTCTTGGCTTTTTCTCTCTTGAAATGATCAGCTCTGGATTCCAAGCTGTGAGGAAGCCCAGGCCTCATAAGAAGGCCACATGAAGGTGCTCTGGCTGACAGCTCTCACCACAGCCCAGCTGAGCATTAAACTCAAGTCAGGAGTTTCCTGAAGTCACCCCAATCACTAGGTAGAGCAGAGAAAAGATGTTCCTGTTATACCCTGCCTACATTGTGGATTTGGAAGCCAAATGAATTTGTTGTTGCCACTCTATTTGGGGTGGTTCCTTGTAGATAAACAGATCATTGGAACAAACACATTCTCAAAAAACAACAGATTTTTAATGAAGTGTCTTTAGTGAATTATCTTTAATGAAGTTCAGGCCATGATGAAAAACTGTCGGGGAAAGAACAAAGATCTTTCTCTTCAGTACCTAACTGAAACATTAGTGGTGAGAACATGAGACAAATAGAGTAGGGAGATTATAATTCACTTTTAGAAACAACAACGTCCCCACCATCCAGTTGCACAAACATCACCTTCCTCCAGCCCTGCTCTCAATGGTTAAATAATGAAAGAGCTCTTTTTGTGCTGACTTCTCTCCATGTCAGAAGTTCTGATTCACTGGCAGCTCAACACTTCTATATAGGGGTTATAGTCTGGTGGGAAGAGGACGTGTCTGGGTACTGTATCTGCCTAGAACCCTTGATGCATTTAATAATGTAGTTATTTAATCACTAAAGTCATGCCCAACACTTTGCAGCCCCGTGGACTGCAGCATGCCAGCCTTTCCTGTAATAATATTGTATGTGATAGTTAAAATGGCAGATTCCTAAAATTCTTTTATTCTTAATTCACATCAAATTAAGAAAGTGGTCATTGTCCATATAAAATTATTTTTCCTTATATGCTTCAGTTTCGGTGAGAGTTAGATTTCCCCAAAGGCAGCCCCTAAGAGAAAGACTTCTGTGCAGGCAGCTTATTTGGGAGTGTCAGATGGACAGACGAATACAGGGAATGATTGAGACCCAATACACAGATGCGATTTTAAGTTGACAAGTGCTTGGGGAGACTGAATTCTTAATGTCATGGGACTTTCAGAGGAGTTGAAATGCTTCTCAGGTCCATTGACCTGCAGAGAAATGAAGGAAAAATGTTTTCCACTGGCTCCTATTTTCTGTGGATCAGTCGTTGGTCCACAGGCTGTGTCTGAGCAAGTGCCAAGTGGATTCCCAGGGGCATCCCGCACTGTATACCATCAAAGGAACCCCACAGCAGGAAGCAGGAGACATGCAGGTCAGTGGAATCTTCAGGTAAAGCACCATCAGGTTCACCTGCATGAAGCTGGCTGAAGGATGAGCGCAACCAGTTATCTCAGATCAGCTAGAATAAGAGGTGACGATAAGAACAGATAAGAGGTGCTAAGGTGGTACCCAAGGTGTGTCTGATACGGTCTACCCTTTGATCCACTCACCTGTGCTTTTGCTGTCTTCATCCAAACAATTACACAGTAGATTTCATGTGGCAGCCACCACGACCTGTGCAAAGACTTAATGCAAGGGCATTAGTGAGCCAGGCTAAGTGACTGCAGCCAGCCCTGAGACTCTAGTTGATATTCAGCAGATCTCTCTAGCACCGGCTTTACCTCTGTGGTCTTCCTCTCAAAAACCTAAAACTCCAATAATCAAGAAAAAATACCAAGCAAATCCCAATTGAGGGACATTGTACCAAATACCTAACCAGTACTCCTCAAAACTAGGGCTTCCGAGGTGGCTCGGTGGTAAAGAATGTACCTGCTGATGCAGGAGACACAGGAGATGTGGCTTCCATCCCTGGGTCAGAAAGATACCCTGGAGAAGAAAATGGCAGCCTCCTCTAGTGTTCTTGCCTGGAAAATCCCACAGACAGAGGAGCCGGGTGGGCTGCAGCCCGCGGGGTCACTAGGAGTTGGACACGACTGAGCGCGTGAGCACACACTCACTCCTCGAAACTGTCAAGCTCGTGAAAAGCAAGGAAAGACGGAAACCCTGAGTGATGCAGAGGAGGCTGAGGAGACAAGACGGTTGAACGTAATCTGTTCAACTGAAATGGAAAAAAGAAACAGGTTTGAAAAAAAGCAAGCTAAGGAAATTTGAGTAAAGTATGGACTTCATAATGTATCAATATCAGCTCATTAGATGTGTCAAATATACCGTATTTATGTGAGATGTAATAGGAAGGTATATAAGAATTCTCTGTACTGTGTGCATGGTTTGGTTTTTGTTTTTATAAATCTAAAAACTATGCTTAAACAACAAATCTTGTTCAAAAAGAGTCCACTTGGTAACAAAGAACATCACAGGTGATACACTGAATTGAAGCATCCCAGAATAGGGTAAGACGAGGGAGAAGCATGGGACTCTGAAGACCCTGCTCTGTTGTGAGTTCTTTTACTTCCCTGGCTATAGAACTCAAATCAACTTCTTAGCGTCTCAATTTTCCTCATTTCTCATAATAATTGTGATTAAATTTTAGTAAAATGTATATGATTGGGAGCCCCATCCTGCATATCACTGTATCCCTAGTGCCAAGAACAATATATGCACATTATAAATATTCAATAATTGTTTGTGGAGTTGAAAGAAGGATGGCAGAAAGGAAGGAGAAAGGCAGGGAGGGAGTAAGCAGAAAAGAAAGGTAGAGAGGGAGGGAGGAAGAAAGGGCAAGTAAGGAAGTAAGGAAGAAAGCCTTACTCTGTCAGGCTCAGCATTCTCTGCTTTCCATCTTTGACTTTGAGTAATACACTCAGTAATGCATGATGCATGTTCTTTCGCATATGACACCTGGGGCCCTGTGCCTTGGAGAAGCTCTATTTCTTGCCCATATGCAACAAAAAATGACTCAGGCAAGATTTAAACCACGCTGTCTGACCCTGGACCGCATACACTGACCCCGTACTCCCCTGGGTGCTTAAATTCCTAATGGAACAAGAGTTTGGAAGGAATTTGCACTTTCCCACACCTCCCATGCTGCATCGCCTCTGTGCCCTAATGGAGTCACACTGGATTATTTCTAAAGTCCCTTGTGTGATGCCAGTTACAGGACTCAATAGAAGGGACTCTTCTCCTCCAAGACTCTCCCTGGCCCAGTTCTGTTTCTCTTTGCTCGCCACCCCAACTATTTATCTCCATCTGAACTTTGCTTGGATAAAAGCACCCCATCCATAATTTTTCCTTTCTCTGGATCCTGAGCGGGAGACAGAGAGACAGAGATAAACACATGACCTCCACATCCATTTTTATGACAACAATTTCTTGTCTTGACACACACAGGCCTGGGACTACTCAGCAGGTTCCACTGAAAAGAATAATAGGGTAGGGGGCAGGGGTGGAAGGCAACAGAAGAGACCTTTCCCTTTAAACACCAGGAGGATAAAAGGCAGCCCAACCCAGATAGCATCAGACACCACAGGACAACCCAAGTAAGATCTCTGTGTTGAAGTTCCTGGTCTGTGTTGTTGTTGTTTTACCCCTAAGTTCAGACCTAATTGTAAGATAATGATTTACAGTCAGATAAAACTCAGGGAGGATGTCAGATTGTGGAGGAGAAAGCTTTTATTCAAATTAAACTTCTTTGATGGTAGAAAAAATAGGGCAGATGTCAATGGCTATTTTACAGCGATCATCTAATTGCTAAATTCCTCCTTAGGCACAGGGCAGTTTTTCTTTTTTGAAAGAGAAAAGAGCAAAGATGAGTTCTCTTCAGTAAAGATTCCAAGCCAGCCATCTCGTGTGTTTTGAAACCAGCTGACATTTTAGTAAAAAAAAAAAAAAAATTGAGCTTCCCATATAGGACTCAAGATAAAAGCTTGCATCCTGCCCTGGGTTGTCTGTGAAACAAGTGAAAAATTTTTTAATGCATTTTACAGTTTTTAGAACGATTATGAGCTCCACACATTTCTGCTTGAGTAATAAAACTGGGGGAGATGTTTGCAAGTCATAATGTTCCATAAATGGTTCCAAATTTATGGTTGTGCTATAAACTATATTAGGCGATCCAAAAGCAAGTTTGTTGCTTTCACTGGTGCTTTCAGAGTCTATAAATTAGAGATTTAAGCCTGTAAACAACAAATGAGCAGTCATGAAATCACCCCGGGACAAGGTGCACGCACTGACTGCTCAGAACATTCTGTGTCTCTGGGCTCCCAGGCATTACTTAATAAATCATCCGTGGACTGGAGTCAAGATGCCCCTCCTCAAGAGGCACCAGCAGACAAATTGACTCTGATGTCGCATTCCTACCAACTAGAACGAGGATGACTAAGGTGATCCATATGGTGGAGAAGGTCTGTCATGTCCCAAAGGCATCTTCCTCAAGGGAAACTGTTTTGTTTTGTTTATTTTTTCCTGAATGCTTCTTTTCACAAGGCCCAAAGCAGCCTGGCAGAAATCACTGTAGAATAATAATAATAGAGATTAAGATGATTGTCATTGTTTATTTATTGAAATCTTATAGACACTATGCTAGGCCCAATAGATGAATGATTCATGCTGTTCTCACAGCCCTGTGAAGATTATTGTATGGGGAAACTGAGTCTCAGAGAGTCTAACTACTAGGATTGCCTGGTCCCAGATAAATGTCTTAGTCTTTCTATGTCCAAAAGCCAAACTGTCAGCCACTCAAAAATGTTTTGTTTCTAGACGAGACACAGTCCTTTCGAGCCTAAGTAGATAGTATAAATGCCTTGAGTCGGCCTTGTGTGTGGTTTATCACTCACTGTGGATCCAGTTTAGCCACAATAAGGCAATGACGACCATGATGAAGAGCCGGAGGCATTGTCACCTTTACTGGGTGATCACCATGTCCAGAGTGTTGTGCCAGGTGTGATGTGTGCAGAATTCATTACATCCTTACGAAAGCCCTCAGAAGGAGACTCCACTAGCCCTGTGGTACAGATGAGAACACTGAGGCTCAGAGAGGCAAAGAAACGCTTCCTGAGTCACATGACTGATAAGTGGCCAAACTATGACTTAACACCATATCAGACTATGAGCTGTGTCCTCGTTCTATAGCACCAGGCTTTGAGCACCATCTTTGTGGAAATGATAGGATGTGAAGCTTAAACAGGTAGATTATGATTCAGTTATTATTATGAAACCTAAGTCTTCCATTAACTCTTTTACAACTGTATGTGGTCAAATTGGACCAGAGCCCAGATAGTCTGGCCACACCCTTCACCATCCTGACCACCTGTTCTTCTTCCTCCCTTAATGACAAGAGAACTTTCTAGGTCCACATTGTGGTCATATTTACACTTTTTAGTGTGAACCCATTGTCCTGGGGTTTGTTTTGTTTTAAATAGGAATTAAACACAAATCTCACTTTTCAAATAACCTGTGAAATGAAGGTCTGCTTTCCCTTCTCCTGTCCTTTCTGTAGTGGACATGTGTTGCTCCTCTGTCTCCATCACCCCTTCTCCCTCTTTATGGTTATGGAAACTTGATTCTCCTTTGCAGAGCATCACTGCCCACTTGGGCTTCCCTTGTGGCTCAGATGGTTAAGCATCTGCCTGCAATGCAGGAGACCTGGGTCCAATCCCTGGGTCAGGAAGATCCCCTGGAGAAGGAAATGTCAACCCGCTCCAGCATTCTCCTCCATGATTAGAGGAGCCTTACAGGTTATAGTCCATGGGGTCACAAAGAGTCGGACACAACAAAGCGACTTCACTCTCACTTTTCACTTTCCCTGCCCACTTGTCAATCCATATCTCAAAAAGTAGAGAGGTGTTCCTGACAACTTCATCTTAGGACCTGGAGGCAGCCCTGTTTGAAGTTAATCATCTAACTTTTCTCCCCCCTTTTCTTTAGCCAATTGATATGCATTGTGTGGCTTGCAAGCTGTGTAGACCTGACCCTTCCCAAGTCACAATTTCAAGCTCAAGTCACAGGTTCATATGAAAGACTGAAATTACTCACTCTCTCTACAACTTTGTGTCTTCCTATGCCCCCCTCAGCATTTCTAAGTAAGATAGCCCTAGAATACTTGGGTATCAGAGAAGAGGGGTCACAGTCATTGGGTTTAGTGGATTTTTATTGAAACATCTTGATACAGACAGTATAATCTCCAATTATCCGCATCAGGACAAAATCACCATCATTTCTCTTCTTGCTGAGGTTGTTGACCAGATCCCTTGTACTGTCTGCACCCCTGAAATTCTCCCTATGGTTCTGGGATTTAAGGACCCGCCTTTGCCGTGTGCTCAATACTGATAGCCATGATTATTGTGAGTCCTGTTCTCAAATGTTTGAAGTGCTGCTAAGCGAGAGACTAGAATAGTGGACATGTATGTGACTTTATTACACAAAACAGAAACTAACAAAATCATAAACTCAGGTATAATTTTCTAAGAAATACAACTTTGAGCAGTTGCATTTATGTAGATTCTTCTAGATGATTCTGAAGTGCAGAAAACCATAGCAAAGTTTAAGACCCAGTGGTCGATTGTTTAAGAGAAGAGACTCATGGTAGACTTCTGTGTTTGAGGTAATAAATACCATGGTGTATTATGGAATCTTGAACACCCGCTGTATGATAATTAGTATCAGTATCCCAATTAATATCACCAGGTCCAGTTCTCTTCTAATCTTCAATCTCATGTATGCAAGTGCTTACGTGACATCATTTGAATAGCCATCTCAAGCAGAATTCTTGATTTCATGATCCAAACCCACTCATGTTCCAGGCTTCCCCATGCTGGTAAAGAACCATATATCTCTGTTTGTTCAGAGCAGAAATTTTGAAGTCATGAATCTTTGACTTTTCTTTTTCCTTCACACCACATCCAGTCCAACAGCAAGTCCTTCCGTGGAAACTTCCAAGGTTATACTTGATCAGTCTACTCCTCATCCCCTTCACGGCAGCTACTCTATTCCAAACCACCAGCATTTCTTACCACTACAGTAGTCTCCTATCTTTTCTGCTTCCTCTCTTGCCTCCTGGAATCAACTTTTGATCCAGAAACCAAAGTGACTTTTGAAAAAGGCAAATCAGATGATTTCTCTCTTTCATCTAACCCATCTACTTTTCACCATATACCCAGAATAAAATCCAAAGTTTTTAACTTGATCCACATAGATCTGCACACCCTACCTGATTTCTCTTCTTGTCCTCAACCCTACTAGTACCTATACCCAACACATAACCTCTGCTGCGGGCATTCAGAGGTCTTATTGTTTGAACAAGCCAAGTTCATTCTCAGCTCAGGGCCTCTGCATGTATCCTTCCCTCTTCCTGGAAATCATCTTTCCACTTTCTGAATACCAACCCCCCCCCCCCCCCGCCCTTTCTCCAGGACTTTGTTCAGGTGTTCCCCTCATCAGTGATGAGTTATTTATCCAAACTCTTAAAATACCCCCCCATCCCCAGAACTCACATCTAACGTGTGCAAATCTAATCATTGTCTATCCCCACCATCACCTTGAGTCATCCTTGTTCATAGCACACAGCACAGTTGTTTTGTTTACCTCTGTATCTCCCATGCCTTACATGGGTCTCTTCTTAGCAGAATTTAATAAGCATTTATTGAATTCATTAATTAACAACCGTAACATCAGCTTCAGCCCCAGCAGCCTCAGTGCTCCCATTTTTTATTATTTCTCCCATGTGTTTGGGAAAACACACCACTTACCTGGAATTCCCCACAGATAGATGCGTCCATCCTAGCTCAAGAGAGAAATCATTAGATCTCACATTTAGTGAGGCTTCCCAGGTGGCACTAGTGGTAAAGAACCCTTCTGCCAATGCAGGAGACATAACAGACCTAGGTTCGATCCCTGAGTCAGGAAGATCCCCTGTAGGAGGGCATGGTAACCTACTGCAGTATTCATGCCCAGAGAATCCCATGGACAGAGGAGCCTGGCAGGGTACAGTCCATAACTTCGAAAAGAGTTGGATATGACTGAAATGACCTAGTACGCACGCACACACATTTAGTGAACATCTCTGTGGGTGGTATGTGTTAAGTCCTTGACCTTCAAGATCTTGTTAATTCTCAGAGCAGTGCTTTGAGGTATTTAATTTTAATTGTCCCATTTTAATGATGAGAAAATGGAGATTTAAAAAGAAATACCTTGTGCAAGACTTAAGTGTGAAAAATGAAAAGCCAGAATTTGTCCCAAGCATGCTGACCTCAGAGTTACGTTCTTCCCCTCCTACATCCCACCTTCATCCCTAGTGCATTGAACAAGTTTCTCAGAGTTTGGGCAGCGGGGCAGGTTCTTTCCTCTTTTTAGCCTCTCGATATGGTTTGTTTTGTTTTTAAGGAGGACAAATTGTGGGCTAATTTAACTGTGCTCACTTAGCAAAGTTACACTGCTGACATACAAGACACACGGAAGCCACAGTGAGCTCTGAGTACTGTTTACAAGGTGATAATAGAATTATTAAAAAGACAGCAGTAATGTATAATGAACTCCAGGTGGGGAGATACAGCTACAAGACTCAAAAGAATGGTGTGTTCTTCTACTCCTGTCACTACCCTTCTGGGACCTTAGGCATGGCCACCTTTGGCACTAGTAATTTGGGGCCCCTGGTTGCTGGGATGATAAATAGCTCTCCTTCTCCTGCCCCACACCTTGTGAGAGGCGCTGGCAGTGCTGATAGAACATAACAAAGTAGTTCATGGGACGCGGGATAGGCCAAGGACTGGAAAATCAAAACCCAAGCCTTGATTGTTGAGTTCAGAATCCCCATACTTCTGTGTCAGTGTCACTTCATGAGCCGAACATGACCTTGGTGTGCCATTTTGACTGCATTTCTGGATAAAAGGGATTTTTACTTCTGAGTCCCCACTTATCGTCAGCCTTGTAGCCAAGCCCTGATGACCGAAGCTGATTCAAACTTTGGTCACACCCAATCCTTTTTCGTTGGGAAAATGCAAAGAAACATGTTGTAAGCTTTGCCTTCATTGTGACTCACGCTTTCTAGAATTTTCTTTAGCTTTTCTTTAAAGCTAAATTAAGGGTCAAAGCCAGGTTGCCAGTATGAGTGTGCAGGTTGCATGCTGCACAATCCTCGGGGTGGCCTTTCACGGAGACCACAGGGGGACTCAACAGCTCTGGTCATACTGTGGTGCCCTTTAAGCTCTGTGAAGTTTTACCTTTTTCCTTTGTAAATTGCAGGTAAAACCTGCCTGATTGATTTACCAAAGTTGTTTGGGGATAATGAAATAATCTAGGGTAAACATCTCATGAATTGCAAAGTTCTTTAGAGAGTATGTTAAGTGTGTGTTGGGGTGAGAAGTAGGGAATTCCCTACTTTATAATATATAAGATCTTATGGAGAAACCTAAACAGAACTTTAGGCCAACCCAATATAATTGACAATTTTACAAGCAGAAGCCCATTGTTACAAATGGCACCATTACTTTATCCACAGATTCATGTCCTAAGACCCTCCAGCTCCTTTAAGGGAATATTTATTCAGACCATAAACAAACCTAAAAAATTGAAATTCCTATACCTCAGGAAAAAAAAACCCTATATTCTAGATAAAGTAAAATAGAGTAAACTTGTTTTAAGTGGAGATTATTTAACTATGATATTAAAAGGCTAACTGAACTCCAAGGTGATCTTTGAGCAGGTAAATCCATAACCATATAAACGGGATCTCAAATTTTAATCAAGGGGATGCCTTTTTCAATCAGCTTTTTACAGTAAAATAAATGTTTTCAGAATACATTTGATGAAATGGATATACTAATCAAGAGAAAAGTGAAATAGCCAAGCAAATCAGACATTCCATCTTAGACCAAGCACAACCAGCCCAGAAGCAACAATAAAGTCCTGCCAGCAAACCTGATGTTATCACTAGGGAAATAGGAATTAGGAATTGCTTGAGCCATGTTTTGACTCTCCTTGTGGAAGAATTGCATGCTGTACCCAGGAAATGATTCTAATCCAAGGCTCTGGCCATCTGCATGGATTTTGAAAATCGAACTGCTCTAAAATTACATGAAGACAATCGAATTCTGGGTTGCCTTCATTTTGGATTTTCAATTAGTGAAAGAGTAGACAATTTCAGCTGCTTAGGGTTCTCTGCTCAATAAAAGCAATTCACAGTTACATTATTTTTTTAATTGATCTTCATTCATTAGCGCCAAATGAGAGAGATAATTGGCCTCTAATTACCCTGGCATCTGAGTAAGTAGTTGTATAATTTTCCATTTGGCTCCAAAGTATTCTCAATAATTAAGTCATGTCTCTCTTGCTATCTAATTTAAGAACCTGAAAGAAATAGTGGGAGGAAAAAAAACCCACTTAATCACAATCCTTATTGATATATAACTTCTTTTATATATGCAGCTTCATTTTCATTTTAATCAAAACTGAGGCATGATGTAAAGTTCATGGAGATGGGAGCAAGGAGTGAAGTCTACACAAGAAGTCTCCTCCGTTGTTTATTGGAGATGGAAATTCAGTGCGTAACAATGTTTACTGCTAAGATGGACAGAAAAACAGATACCATCCCACGACATGCCTGGGTGTTTTTGTTTTGATTAACATCAATTTGATTGCTGTCCAATCCCTTCAGAAACCTAGATAAAGATGTATCACTATCTATGATAGCTATTGACTTATATTTATAGAACCCTTTACAGTTTTCAAAACACTTTAAAATACATTATCTCATAGGAACCAGAGAGGAAGCATAGCTTCTTGCTTAAGATGCCAGCCCTGAGCTGGGACTGCCTGGGTGCCAATCTCAAGTTCACTTATTTCCTAGCTTAATACAGCCTTGTGCAAATTAGTTCATCTCTCGGTAGCTCATTTTCCTCATCTGTAAATTTGAGATGATAATAGCATCTTCCTCATAAGGTGGATGTGAGGACCACATTAGTGTACATTTGTAAAAAAACTTAGAACACTGATGTGTAGCAAGCACACCATAAATTCTCACTAATGCATGAATTTTTCAAAAAAATGATAAATCCAAACAATGGGATATAAACCAGGAGTTGGCCACCTGTGGCCCAGGGATCTAATGTGGTCCACTGTCTACTTTTGTATGGCTCACAAGCTAAGAATAGTTTTATACTTTTTGGAAAAAAAATAATTAGCAACATGTAAAAAGGATATCAAGTTCAGATTTCAGTGTCCAAAATAGGGTTTTATTGGCATAGGGCCACACCCATCATTTATGTATTGTCTCTGGCCACACTCAGTGTAGCATTTTCTAAGCATTGTCTGTTTCAGAGTTAAATAGTTGTGACAGTGATCATATGTCCTGCAAAGCCAATAACATTTACTGCCTGGTCCTTTACAGAGAAAGTTTTCTAACCACTGGTATAAGTATTAAAGCAAGTTACAAGATCAGGACCTCCAAAATAGTACAGTTAAGGAAGAAGGGAAAAGAAATCAACTTCCTGTAATCAGTATCAGTATCAGTTCAGTCTCTCAGTCGTGTCCGACTCTTTGCGACCCCACGGACTGCAGCACACCAGGCTTCCCTGTCCATCACCAATTCCCGGAGCTTGTTCAAACTCATGCCCATTGAGTCAGTGATGCCATCCAACCACCTCATCCTCTGTCACCCCCTTCTCCTCCTGCCTTCAATCTTTCCCAGCATCAGGGTCTTTTCCAGTGAGTCAGCTCTTCGCATCAGGTGGCCCAAGTATTGGAAGAAGGAATTAGAATAATATGTGCTTTGGAGCCAATCAGACATGGTTGGAATCTTAACTCCAAACACATACATCTCTTGTCACCTTGGACGAGTCACTTGAACAGGTTTCTACTTGATTCCTCATGTGGGAATAGTTTTTAATAATAATTCTACCTTTCTCACAAATGTGTTTTCAGGACTCTACTAGATAACCTATATAACACACTGAATAGCCAATTAGTATCCAAAGGTCAAGGATGAGAGAGAACTAGAAAGTACAGAATCAAGCTCAAGAACTCAGGTCTAAGAATCAGAGAATCACCTCAAGTCCTAAGAAGGATAAAGGTCAGAGTGAGGAGGAACAGGAAAGGCCAGTTTTCACAATGGTAACCTGGGCCTGCCTAAGGCCAGGGAGACAGAATTTACCTGGATGTTCCTACCAGCATGGCCTCCACCTAAGCCTGCAGCAGTTCCCCCACTGGGGTGTGACATGGGCTTGTGGTTTCAGCTGTTTCTGTGATCCATGTTTATCTCCAAGGGTGTTGTCAAGACCAGGAACAAGTCAAGAGGGGTGGAGGAAGTCAATGTGTCCTGTCAGGTCCGAGGCACCAGTGGGACTCCCAAGTCTACTTGAGCAGCAGGCTAACAGAAATTAGGACTAAGGACAGAACTGTGTCCTGGAAGACCAGAGAAATTATTGTTGGTTCACATCATTGAGGCTGAGATGAAGAACACAGAGGGAGGAAAAATTAGAAACTCAGAAACAGAACTGGGGCAGAACTGGTTGTCCATACAAAGGCTAGGCTAATCGTTCCTGCTGCCAGAGTGTGTGAGGTTGCGTGCTCCTCCAGCTGATTTAGTCACTAAACCCTGTGTGTTAGGGGTTCTGGGTAGCAGAAACCTACTCAAGCTAGTTTCAATTCAAAAAGAGGGTATAGTAGTCCGCCAGTGTCCTCTGTCTTGGGATTCTCTAAGCAAGAATCCTGGAGTGGGTAGCCATTTCCTTCTCCAGGGGATCTTCTCAATGCAGGGATCGAAACTGCTTCTCTTGTGTCTCCTCCACTGGCAGGCAGATTCTTTACCACTGTGCCAGCTGGGAAGCACCTTACTATAAGGATGCAAGGTCATTTCAGAGAATTCGGGGATAAGAAGGGGCCAGATCAAAAAATTCTTTACCACTGTGCCAGCTGGGAAGCACCTTGCTATAAGGATGCAAGGTCATTTCAGAGAATTCAGGGATAAGAAGGGGCCAGATCAAAAAAAATTTTTTTTAATTTAAAAAAAAATAAAAAAGAAGGAGCCAGATCTTACCATGGACTCTGTTAGGAGCCTGACAGGGTCCAATAACTAGAATCCCTCTTCATTTCCTGGATTCTGAACCAATTGAGGATTAAGGCCAAATGGGAGACCAACTCTCAACTTTTGTTCTATCCAACATCCAGGCGCCCAAGGCAGTGTTGAGTTCATGGCAGGTGCTCTGGGCATATTCTTTGAATTTGAATAAGTGAATGATGGTTTTGTCAGTCCAGGCAAGAAGTTCTTTTTACAGTAAGAGAATAAGGCCCAAATGATTGAATATCAAGAACTGATGGCAAGAGATGAGCATAAATAAAAGTCTCTGCCCACTCTACCACACTTTGATTTCATAGCATGTATCACAGTTTTTAATAATATAATGATTATTTGATTAATGCCTCATGAGATTATAGACTTCGCAAGGGTAGAGGTTGTGTCTGTTTTGATCATTGTCTAGCACGGGGTCAATGAACATTTTCTGGAAAGAGGAAGACAGTAAATATCCTCATCGCTGCAGGGCATATGGAGTCTGTCGCAACTACTCAGCATGGCTGTTGTCACACAGAAATAGTTACAGACCATATGCATTGAATGGGCACGGTTGTGTTCCAGTAAAACTTTGCTTGTGATGATGGGAGACAGGACGTATTTGTTTCGTGGGCGACAATTTGCTGACCCCTGATCTCACAGAGAGTTAGAGTTCAGTAAATGCTAAATGAATGAATATTCTGCATAATGATCTCATGCTGTCTGTGCCCAAAGACCTCAGTGATGTCATTCCCTCTGACTTAGGCTAAAAATTCCATCGGGCTTTGTTCACTTGATTTGGTGGTCAGTTAAGAGGCAGTCAGAGGAGAAGAGAACAGACAAGACTGAAAAAAAAACATTTTTTTTTTCTTTTTTTAAAGAAAAGGAGAGTTGAGGGTTCAAGTTTTAGATCTAGAACTGAAGCAAAACCAATTTCTCTGAACGACTGTGACCCAAGTATGAGAAAGTTACCTAAGTAATTTTATAAGAAGACCACTTGGACTTTGAGTTCCCAAAGGCCTGAGCTTTAAGTCCCTCTTCTGTCACTCCTTGACTGCATGATATGGAGCCAGTGACTTGCTTATGACTGAGCCTCCATTTCCTGATCTGTAAAATGGAGATCATCAGAGACATCTCCCTTGCAATGCATTTATAAGGATAAGACTGTGTGTAAATGCTGAGGTTTTTGTGTGATAAGGAAAAAATACAGGCTCAGCAAATATTATCTTTGTTGCTTTGACTCAGTTCTGAAACTTTTTCAAAAACTAAATTTGTCCTTCTCCCAAAGCGCTGCAAATAGCCATTTGGCCCCCACCAGCTTTCATGAAAAATTCAAGACCTTTTCACAATGTACACATTTCCTTTGACATCACGACACAATGCAGAACATGTGTGTCATTACAAAGGCGAAAACAAGGCTTTGTGGCATAAATTATTGATATGTTCTGGAGCATATGCAAAATGAGACATGGGGGAGGGAAATAAAGTGAATTAAAGAGATGAATTTGAAAGAAACTCAATTTACAGGCACAATTAAATCCCTATGAAATAATCCTAGCCAAATAACAGTAATTTAAACAGGCTGACTATAAATTAGAGAAAATTGAGTTCACTGAAGTTGTTTATTGGCAAGTCTGGTGTGGTTATTCTGAAGCCATATACCTCATGTTACCCTCAGCAAATAACTGGGCTTATCTTTAATGTGAAAATAATGTTGATGTAATTCAACATACCTTATTGGAGAACAGTAAGACTATTCGCCTTATGGGTGTTTTGTAGATGCAAGCCAAATAAATTCTAAGAGAGCATCATTTGGTTAACCTCCCTCACCTGCAAGGACATGCACACACACACACACACACACACACACACACACACACACTCATATTTTACCTATATAACAATTTATCTTGTGTCTCTAGAGTGTCTGAAGCTACAGGGTTTCTCAATTAACATTGGTTCCTGTGAGAAGCATGATATGGAATCCTTATGAGTGTCCTCACATGTGCCTTTGCACATGTCCTCACAGTTGTATATTTCATCTCTCCTTAATAAACATGTTTCAGACTTGAGTCATAGAGACTGCTTCTCCCTAAGTAGACGTTTCCTAAAAGTTGAGCACAGGTGAGTTTTACCAAAATAAATGGATTTCCAAATAAACACAGAATGACTTAGTTTTGCCATATTTGGATCATCATTCAACTTAGTTTTGTTTTCACTTTTTTTCCATTTCCCATCCTTCTTAGAATCTGAGTGAGAGGGTCCTATAATTTCTCAACGTGAAATCTCGACAAAGTGGGTTGCTTCCAAAGAGATGGGGCTGTAAGAGAAACCGGCAAAAGAAAGCCAGGTCCCTTTTTATTCTTCCTTTCATCCTAACTGCTCAAAACTCTCATATGGAGAGCCAGCCTCACAACTCCTTTGATGCACGTCAAGTTCCATGCTGACTTTGGATACATTTTGAAACTGTGGACTTCCTATGTACAACAAACCTTTGACGTAAGGAACTGATTGTCTTTTTTTGACTGCTTGTTGATAGGACTGTCTTGCCACCAGAAACAGGACCTCCAACTCAAATGTCTGATTAGAGTGCCGATAGAATATAGATTAACCGAAAAAGATCAAGTATTTCCACACTACATACACACAAGTGTTCTTGACTTCAACAAACAAATATACTCTTTCCCATCTTTCTTGAAAGATGTGGTGATCTGTGTTTTGTTTCCCCATTTCTGAGTCACGGATGTAGAGAGATTGCTTCACTCTGCCGTAATGCGCTTGCGCAAGCTCAGTGAAAAATGGCAGCTTGCGCTTTGGTGCGGAGAAGACAATGGCGCCTGGCAGGCTCCGTGGTGAGCCGGAGAATGGAGTGGCCTCACCCAGAGGAGGCAGAGGCTCCTCAGCAACATGATAAACAAGGAAACAGGAAGGTGTGCTCCTTAGAACAGTACCTGGCACCAAGCAGTAATTAAACAAATATTAGTTGTCGTTGTGATTATCATTGTTATCACTGTCATTGGTTTGAAATGGGTGGAGTTGGAGACCAGAATTAGTGTTGAGTTGGGTCAACAGTTAGGGATGGAATTGGATTACAGAACCAGTGCACTCAGTTTTTCCATTCTTGCTCCCAGCTTTTCGTCCTCCTATGCCTTCTCCTGTTTTCTTCCCTTAGGAGTAGGCCTCTCCCTCCATTTGCTAAATCCTCCATTTGCTAAATCCTCCATTTGCTTTCAGGCTCAACTAAAGGTCCTACTTTTGATCTTTCCCTCCCTCAATTAATACTCTTTCTTAGGATACCATACTCTCCTATGCATCCTCGATTGTAAGTCATAAAATTTCTTCTACATTGTACAGTCCTCAAGGGCAGGATAGATATTCTGTTCATGATTATATTCCCCAAAACATCTAGCATAGTACGTACTCAATATTTACTTATCAAATAGAATTAATTCAAAGTGACAACTCAGTTTTGGGAAGTGAAAACCAAGTGTCACATTTAAGTAGTATAATATACTCTTCTTTGTGTGTGGACCAAATCAGACGACACAGAATTGGCTGTAGGGAGGCCAGCCCAGAGCTCACTAGAGGAGTCTGTGCAAGGTGAAGGATGGCGCATACAGCAGTAGTATAATGGAAAATTGCAGAAGGTAAGGTCAACTTTAGAAATAATTAGTCTGAAGAGCATTGATAATATTGGTGTCCTAATTTTCTTCTATTATATTGGGATAAAGAATTCTTCTTCACAAATCTCCCTACTTCAGAAAATTGTTCTCAATCTCTCCAGTGTCAGAATATATATATATATATAACGTCAGAATAGGAGCTATAGTGTTTTTTTGTGCCAATCCTAAGGATTTCCAATGCCATTAATTCCTGTCTGCTTACCCACACCTCTTTCTAAGGGCAACAGGCTTTGGACAGCCACTGTTGCTCACATGGTCCTATTTTCTCCCAGGTGACCTCGATCCCTTAGCTTATTTGCTCACAAATAGGTACCTGCCTAGTTCTTAACAGTTTCACGTTGGAAGCATAGAGCACTTGAGCCAGTTAGAATTAGTAGAATTAAGTGAAAGTGTGCCATGAAGGGGCTACAAAATAGAACTGGTACCACAGCAAGCAGGAGCCATGTCATAAACCAGCAGAATTTGGAGGGATTTTCTGGCAGTCCAGCAGTTAAGACTCCATGCTTCCACCGAATGGGACACGAGGAGCTAAGATCCCACGTGCCGAGTGCTATGGCCAGGGGAAAAAAAAAGTTAGGATTTTTGAAAAAGCAGGAAAAAGTTTTTGATGGATAAAGGAATTTGCAGCATATAGAGAAAGAGTTTGGTAGAGAATGATTGTAACTGGATCATGGAACTATTTTAGTTTCGGGTTTAGCAGTTATATTCCATAATTTTAAGAACAGAAAATGTAAGGAATTTTTACCCAAGATCACATATAAGCAGTTAGACTTCTCAATCCCAGATTTTTTCCAAACAGATGGTAGTATATTTGCTACAACTCCCACTCCATAAGCGTCATTAATAGCTGATTGAACCAGTAACATTTACCATGAAGCCTAGATTTAGCTTCTAACTTCTTCTCACATTAAGATTGGAAAATTCAGTTGCATCATTCAAATTTAAGAATGATTGAGTCTAATACTTCTGTGTTCATCCTGCAAATGTCTGTTTCAAAATGTTATTCTATAATATTGGTAATAGGTTTCCTTTCAAAATTCAAAAAGGAATCACTGAAATAGTCATCTGAAATCCAAATTAAATGCAAAAAAAAAAAGTAAATAAATAAAGTGTTTAAAAAAACAAACAGAATATGGGTTTATAATTTTGGCCAGCTATAAGCATCTTGGATTCCTGTGTAGAAAAAGAGAAGTATTTTAAGGACAGAGACATGGTAAAGTAAATTAATCCCATTATGAAAATTGTGCTAGAAAATCATGAAGAAAAGACAAAATAATATATGAAAAATGAAAGATCTTTAACAAAGCCAGAGAACAATTGACTATAGAATGCAAGACTTTTCTGGCAGTATCAAAGAGCAAATGATGAAACTATGAAAACCTTGCAAGTACTTTACTTTAGCTTTCCATGAACTGTGTGATATGTGATACAGCTCAAATAGTACTCTGGATTGGTTTTGTCTTAAAGGGATTCCAAATTTATTAAGAAATATTAAACCAAATTTAAAAAGTCAAAATTGTGTAGATACTTTTCAACTTGTATCTGTCAAAGAAGAATTTCAGCTAGATGTGAAAAATTAGTTTCTATCATGATGGACTTCCAAGTATGTTAGGTTAAAAATCTAAAGTTAACGGTACTTTAAAACAAAAGATGGGTGATTCCTTTAATAGTTTACTCACTGTAAAGATTCATATTGAAACAATTTGTGCTTTCTTTACTAAAGCAAACCCTATTAAAAGTATCACGAGTGCGCTGTTAAAAATTGTTTAATATATGTGCAACTGCTAGAAATCATCACCAGTTTTTAGAATTCTTGATGAGATTAGAAGACAGTGATTTTAATGATGTTGTATACTTTGCCAATATACATCAGTTGAGTCATGGAAGAGGTTTATAAAGATTTAACTCCCCTCCAAGATTTTCATGAAGAAAAATGAATGCTTGTCAAAATTTAACACTCCAAACCAAAAAAATGGCAGAATGATTTATATTTTGCACCAATATCACACTATACATGAATAAGGTAAATTTAAAGCTTCAAAAAGTTCATTTCTATCAACTGCATTAATAGACTGTTTCATCCATCAATAGCAAAACACATATTTTTATCAAACTTACATGGAGCATTCACCAAGATGGATCACATTCAGGGCCATAAATCACACCTTAAAAAATTTTAAGGAATAGAAATCATAGCATAGAAGGGGAATTGCTGGATCACATGGTAGTTCTATTTTTAATTTTTGCAGTCTCCATACTGTTTTCCATAGTGACTATGCCAATTTACATTCCTATTAGCACATATATGTTCCCCTCTCTTCACATAGTTGCCAACACTTATTTCTTGTCTTTATGATAATAGCCATTCAAAGAGGTGTGAAATGATACCTCATTGTGGGTTTGGTTTGCAGTTCCCTGATGATTAGCAATGTGTCTTTTCATGAACCTGTTGGTCATCTGTGTGTCTTCTTTGGACAAATGTTTATTCAGATCCCCTGCCTTTTTTAAAATCACGTTGATTTTGGTGTTGTATTTGTTACTGAGTTGTGTGAGTTTTAATGCATCATGACTATTAACCCTTTATTGAATATATAATTTGCAAATATATTCTCCCTTTCAGTAGTTGCGTTTTTATGTTAATTTTTCCCTCTGTTGCACAGAAGTTAGTTTGGTGTGGTTCCTTTTTTTTTGTTGTTGCCATTGCTTTTGGAGGTAGATTAAAAAAAAAAAATTATTGCTAAGACTGACGTCAAGGACATTACTACCTATGTTTTCTTCTAGGAGTTTTATGATTTCAGGTCTCATATGCAAGTCTTTAATCCCATTTTAACTTATTTTTGTGTGTGATGTAAGATAGCAGTCTAGTTTCATTCTTTTGTGTGTTACTGTTGATTTTTCCCCAAGATCATTTATTGAAGGCATTGTCCTTTCCTCAGTGCCTATTCTTACCTCCTTTGTCATGAATTAGCTGACTGTATATGCATAGATTTATTTCTAGGCTCTTTATTCTGTTCCATTTCATCTATGTGTCTGCTTTTATGCCAAAAAAATATATGTTTTGACTACTGTACCTTTGTAATATAGTTTGAAATTAGGAAATGTGAGGCCTCCAGCTTTGTACATCTTTTTCAAGATTGCTTTGGCTATTAGGGATCTTTTGAGGTTTCATAGATTTTAAGATTGTGCACTATATTTCTGCAAAAAGTGTCATTGGAACTTTTACAGGGATTGCACTGAATATGTAGCTTTCTTTGGGCATTGACATTGTAGCATTATTAATGCTTCCAATTCAGGAGCATAGAATATCTATTTACTTTATTTCTGTGTTTTTCAATTTCTTTTATCAAGAAATATACAGGTTTTCATTATACAGGTTTTTCACCAACTTCATTTAAAAAGATTCCTAGGTATTTTATTCTTTTTGGTGCAATTGTTTGTCTTTAAAATAGGTGCCAAATATATATAATGTAAAATTTTCCATTTTAGTCATTTTTAAGTCTGCATTTCTGTAGCATTGTGCAGCCATCACCACCATTCATCTCCAGAACTTTTCATCTTTCCAAACTGAAAGTTTATGCCCATTAAACACTAACTCCTAATTTCCTTCTCCTCCAGCCTTTGGCAGTCACCTTTCTAATTTCTGTCTGTTTGCATTTGACTGATGTAGGAACCTATCTAAACAGAATAATATAATATTTGTCTTTATATGTCTGTAAAAGTTTAAATTATATTTTCCAGTAATATATTTCAAAGTTTTATCCCATCCTGTTTCCAACAGGATGTTAACTATTCAGACCAAAGGGAAAATTGTACTTTGAGAAACATTTTGCAGTGGTAAATTTTTGTGAAGTTTCTTTATCCTCGGGGGAAATTAAGTTAAAGTCAGAAAAATGCTAGCAGCTCTGCAAGGAAATATAAGGGTGATACTAGAATAATTTACAACAGACTTAAGAAATCATTCCTGAGACCTGGAATAGTTCTTCTAATATGGGCCTTTTGTAATTGTATGTTAATGTTCAGAATATGTGTACTGGCTAGATAAAGGAAAAGTAGCATTACTTAGTCAACAGTGAAATTAGATGACAACTCTAACATTTGTAGTACTTAAGTTCAAATCTTTCCCAAGATGAACGATGTTGCCATTATACAACGTACATCAATGTTTCCTGCTAAGAAAAAAAGATGAGTGGCTAGATGGACAGATTAGATGGAAGCTTACATAATATATATGCAGGCTGTAGACTGATTTCTTTGCTTTACACTTTTTTAAATATATCAACAACCGACTCATTCTGTGATTATATGTTTTCTTGACTCTCCAATAATTATTTACATAATTTCTGCCTGTAAACACTTAAATACAAGTTTGTGTGTTCATAAACAACCAAAGGACAATGGACCAAAGTGAAGAAAATCAATAAACCGCTGATTAAATCCTGTACAGACAATTTGGTTTGCCTTGAGGTTCATCAGAGGGTAAAAGGAAAAAAAAAAGTTAATGCGAAGATAAGGTGAGGATATGAAAAAAGTACTGAATACTGAGTTTCGAATTTTAAAAATCCCCTGGAATTACTGAAAATGCAGAAATGAAAGAAGAAAGGGAAGTGACTGCTGGTGGTGTCAAATTGTAGAACTACAAGAAACCTTAGCATTCACATCACTAGTTGATTGATATCTTACAGATGTCACTGAGGCTGGGGGAAGGGTGTATGTGATTCACCCAAGGTCACGGTTGCTGATAGTGTGGGGCCTCAAGCCAGCCCAGTCTTTTTTGCTCCATCCCACATTGTATCCAGCCCACATCTGGTCATGAAAAACAAACAGAGCTTTCATTTATTTTCCCCTTCATAAATGCAGGAAGTATCTGCATTTCCAAGGAAAATATTTATGTATTTTTAAAGTGGATTCTAAGACCAATTGAATACACAAATTGAAACAAATATATTTGCCTGCTGGCCAATGCCTCTCTGAAGCCCTCAAGTTGATCTTTACACATAAAAACAGGCTAAATGTTTTAACTCTGATGAAAGAGAGTTTCATTTGATTCTGTCATCTTGTTTTTGATGGAATTTATGCTCCTCCCTGCCTCTTCCATTCATTTCATCAAATGGTGATTCTGCATTAGCAAAAACCCAACACAGCAAACAAGGTGTGAGGCAGAAGTTCAGAAATCTTTAACTTGTGTTTCAGTTGTTTTTGAAGAAAAATGGTTGGTTGGGCAGTGAGCATTTGTAGGGTTCCATTTGCATTTGAACACAAGACTAGACTTGTTAGTTCACAGGGTCTCACATGTCTGGAGCATCATTTTTCATTTAGGAATGGCCAACCTAGCTTTCTTTTTCCATTGTAAGGGAGCAAGCATGAAAGACTGTCATGGGACTGCTACAAAAGAAACTCATTATCTCAAAACCATATGACAGCCTCAGTTCTATAATTAGAATAAGCTAAAGAAATTAAAGAAAAATAATGTTAGCTCAATGCTTTTCATAAATATGATTAAAGTCTCTGTTCGGGGGGGGAAATAAGCTTGGGTCTCTGAAATTTCTGTATTTGAATGGACTTTCAGCTTTAGGGCTTTGAAAACTAGCAACCCAAGTGTCTTCCCTGTAGTCATGTTGATTAATTGGTTAATGTAAATTCCAAGGAGTCTCATTAATTAGAGTAAAGAAATAGCAGTAGGCCATGTTGAGTTTAAAATTAATTATGGAATTTAATCATTAGTAACAACAATACAACTCACCTTTGTAATATTTTCCAAAAGCCAAATAAAATGTAATAAACAAGAAATCACTGTAAATATTTAAAGACTGCCCCCTTTAGTCTAGATAACATTGGAGCTCTAAAAAGAATCGTGTAACTCATGTTTGGATGATGTTCTTCCACTGTTTTCTCTTAACAAGCTGGTACATACATAGTCAGTCCCACATTAATCCCTTTATTCTGCTTATGTTGTCTCCTGGCTGCTTGGGACAAAGAACAGCCATCAATAACTGCTGTCATGGGCAGCTTTGGGCCACAGCTGCAAGTTGGGATCTTCTCTGACCCCATCCACAAGGTTGGCTGTGATTGACCTTGGTCAGCCTGAAACCTGCCCTGTAGAGCTCTTGTTCAGCTTGATCATTAGGCCCCAGGCCTGAAAGCTGTCAGGGTCAGAGCCAGAAATCTCATGTACCATTTACTGTTCCCACCAGTGTGGTTCTGTGAGTATTGACAAGAAGCCATCTTGCTGATGAGAGAAATTTATAACATCTATATCTTTCTGTTACTGTTTTTAAACTTTAATCTTGTTGGCTTTACCACCAAAAATGTATCTCAACTCTATTCCTTCTGGGACCTGGAGTGTTCTGTTTCTACAATCTACCCCAGTCCACAATCACTATCATCTCTTACCCAGATACTAAAATGACCCTGTTATTTAATGGTCTCTTTGCTTTCATTCTTCTTCCTATTCATATGTGATCTATTCTTCCTCAGCAGAAAAAACAAGAATGATCTCTTTAGAGTATAAATCAGAGCACATCTGTGTTTAAACTTTCTATTGATGTCTCTAACAATAACCATCAATGTTTTTTCTAATATCCACCATCATGTACACCCAAGACCAGCTGTAAAATGTGAACTGAAAGCATGGGGCCTTTGATCAATATTATTGCAAATTTCAAGATAGCAACAGGAGAGTATTAAAACAAATGTGGGGTCCTTCTAATTATGGGACTCCGTGCCACTTCAGAGGTCTCCACCAGCACCATCACTAACTCGCCAACATACTATATCCTTTTTGCAACCAGTACATTGGAGCACTGAACGCTGTTTTGGAAAATGGGCTTGTACATACACACAGCTCCTATCACTGTGGACAGTAGTTGGGTTTCAGAACATATCTTCGAGGCAGTTTACCTTTACCATACTCACTTCAAGTATTTCTTAGGAATACTAGAGCAGTCCCAGTGGTATTGGCTATTGCCTTGTATGGAAAATCAAGACAGTTAGGAATAATTCCTGCCATATTTTTCCTGGTATATCCATAAAAAAATAATATAATTGATGGCAAGAAAACAAGTTTGGTGAGGGTTACCTTTAAAGAAGAAAAGAGCAAGATACCACAGAGAATAAAAACACGGGAGTTGCGAATACAGAAAGATGGCCTGGCTAGTGCAAGGAGTGGATAGTAGGGCATCAACCAGTTAATAAACCCTTTCCTTGGCTTGGTTCTACTGCCCCATCCCCTGCTTTGTGGAGTTTTTCTGGTGCTGAAGTCATTGTAGCACATCTTTGAACATGATTTTTTAAAATAATAGTAGGATTCAGAGTAATATTGTGATTCAGTGAGTTCCTGCAGTGTGCCCAAACGGTGAGACACAGTTGAGTGACTGAGCAAGCACGTACTAGGTGTTTTACTGACACCAGTACACTCCAGGGAGATACTGTTGTCCCAGTGTTAGAGATAAGCAAAGTAAAGGTAAAGAAGTTAAGACATTTGATCAATGAGCAGCACTGCAGCCAAACCATGCCAGCTGGGCTCCTGTGTCTCAGTTCTTTGCTATACCAAGGAGCACCTCCCAAATAAGTGTTTCTGAAAGTATGGTCAAGGGATTGCTTGCCCCCAGAATGTGGAATTCGTTAAAAGTATGGAGCACCTTGTCTAAAGCCTGGAGAATTCGATTCTCTATAGTTGGGGCCTAGAATGGTAGGGAGTAGGACCAGGAGGAAAGCAAGTCTCAGGTATTCATTTTTCCTTAATGAATGAATTTAATTACTTGTGGCCCTGCCCTGTCTTCCAGAGAAGGCAATGGCACCCCACTCCAGCACTCTTGCCTGGAAAATCCCATGGACGGAGGAGCCCGTTAGGCTGCAGTCCATGGGGTCGCAAAGAGTCGGACACGACTGAGCCACTTCACTTGGCCTTTTCACTTTCCTGCATTGGAGAAGGAAATGGCAACCCACTCCAGTGTTCTTGCCTGGAGAATCCCAGGGACGGGGAGCCTGGTGGGCTGCCGTCTGTGGGGTCGCACAGAGTCGGACACGACTGAAGCGACTTAGCAGCAGCAGCCCTGTCCTCATTGCTCTGCAGGCTTTGCCCTAGTTGTGGCGAGTGGGGGCTGCTCTCGGTTGTAGTTGGCGGGCTTCTCATTGCAGTGGCTCACGGGCTCACTGTTTGTGGCTCATGGGCTCAGTTGCCCCCACTGCACGTGGGATCCTTCCGGACCACGGATCCAGCCTGTGTCCCCTGCGTTGGCAGGTGGAGTCCTAAACACTGGGCCACCAGGGAAGCCCTCCCGGGTAATCTTATGCACAGTGATTTGAGACTTGCTGCTCTTCACCCATGTATGTATTTTTTCTGAGGACCCTTCTGCCTCATCTGGAAGCACCTAAGGGCCCTGCGCCTGCTTCCACCTCAGCTAAATGATGCGAGAGACCTGAGCATGATGCAGCCTGTTGTACATGCCAGCAGGCTCTGCAATGCCTCCAGACACACAGTCAACAAAGTTCAATAATCTTATCCAACAAAACCTCAAGCAGATCACTTTCCCACACGTGATATGAAATGAGATCTGCAAAGCAGGGTCCTTAATGCCACGGTACGCACTTTGCATCTGCCTCCATGCCCGGCAGGTCATTTGTTATAATACATGTGACACTCCACAGTACAGCCGGGGGCTCTCAGGGTCGTTAGCTACACGGAAGAGTGAGCCAGAGAGGATGATGCAAAACAGGCCCCTCAGATAAGAGCCATCCTCCCGACCTAAAGGCCATTCACAAGACTGCATGATCAGCACCAAATTCCATAAGTTATCCTGAGCTTGAATCCACTTTGAGATCCTGCCGCTGAGGAAATTGCGAAGTCTTACTATATAACCCCTCAGTCTGTATTTTCCTCCACCTCATTCATACTTTGTCGTTAAATTCCTGCTTGTATTTACTTTCCAAATACCAAGTCATGATGTCATGTCACCAAAACTGAATTCTGTTTTAGTGACTTACATATATTCATCCTATAGGTTTGCTTGGGTCTCATCTTTTGGCAAAAGTTATGCCGGTTTTTAACATGTTTAAGTAGTAAAGGAAAAAAACAAATGAAGAGAAAAGGCCAGTCATTGGAATCATCAGCTGCCTTCTGAAATCAGAAGAGAAAAATGAATTAATGGAATCTGGCCCCAGGATGTTTAAAAAACAACGTGGAGGAAAAAATAAAAACATTGCCCAGATAAAGAATCTTACACCAAGATCAGGAGTTTGCCTTGTGAGGTCAGAATTCATCCAAGTACAAATAATAAATAGAGAAGCATTGTTGGGTTTACATTTTCCAATTAGCGTTCAGAACATCAAAGCTCTGCGAGAATGTGGAATCCCTCTAGGCCCAAGGAGGGGAGACTCACGTGGCAACAGCATGTCTCTCCGTGGGGGACTCTCACTTTCAAAGGTCTTTTTAGAATCCTCTTTGCCACAACCCAGCGAACCTCAGCGTCCTCCCTAACCCTGTGCTGTTCCATACAAGCTTTGGCCTGAAAATGCCTCTCGTCACAACTGAGCGTTTCTTATCTCCAGGAGGATTGAAACCAGACCGCCCTCAAAGGACCCAGGGGCTGTTTAAAAATAGCAGAAATTTACCTGGCCAAACCTATGGATTGGAGAATTCTCAAAGATGGAAGAAAAATGTCTAACAGTCAGCGTTTGGCCTAAGCACTTGCTCTTGCCTTTAGCTATTCCCTCTGCCTTATTCCATTAAACCTCAGTTATGATGGTCATCATTTTCCTTTGAGGACCAAGGGCTGGTTTGTGGGGGACAGAGGCCGTAAATCACTTTTCAAAGGCCTCCTAGTAAGCTTTAAAGATGCCTGAGTTTGAAAAGCAAAAAACTATAATCCAATGAATTTTGTGACTTGAAAATGTTCATTTTTTTTAACAGAAGCAAGAAGACATTTATTTTCCTCAAATATATCGATAGGTATGTATTTCCTCAAAAATGAATAAATGTCAATATGAAAGATTACCAGGAAAGACATGAACTTCATAATGGCATAGGAAATAAAATATAAAATGATAACACCAGTATCAGACAACACATTAGGCACCTAGGTATACAGACCATGGCTTAAAGCTCATGGATATATAATATCTTTGCATGCTAAGTAGGACATCTTTATTTTAGTATGGTGAAAGGAATTTAATTCCAGTCAAAAGAACAGTAGTGCTTAGGAGTTTTGTTTGGCATCTAAATCAATTTGTAAAAAGGTGAAGGACACACAGCCCCCAGTCATATATCATTAATGTATTCTTCACAGAGTATCAGTGCTCTGCATGGTTTCCACGGAAGAAGCTGAAGTTATGTAAATAACATTACCCTAAGTCCCTAACCAGAGCTATTCATATAAAGCCTTTATTGTAGCTATCTTCCTGACCATGACCATGTAGCATAGAGATATTGCATTGTTGACAATCAGATAATGTAAATTACATTTGCTCTGAAATAGCACTGGCTGTTGCTTTTGAAGCCAGCCAAGGTCAGACTTAAAAGATGGAGAACAAATGCCCATATGGCTTAAGAACTAGATTGCTGTCTGTTGAAAACCAAAATTCCTTGAAGCTATCTAGAAGATGAATGCTAATGGAAAAGCCCCACGTATTCTTGCTTGTAAAGTAGTTAAATTTGCTTGCCCTCGGAAGGCACATGGCATTATTTCACCTAGTGGAACTGAAACCAGAGGAGGGAAAAAAAACTAATTGGGCATATGCCAGGAAAATGGATCCTGTACTCAGTAATTTCCGTCTATCACCACTTGGTTATTATTTAGTTATTTTTAACTAAATAATAATTATTTAGTTATTCCAAATCATTATTATTTAGTTATTAACTAAATAACTGTAGTTATTATTAACTAAAATAATACCTTTAATTTGCACTGTGATGCATATTTCCAAAGAATTTCATATATACTTTCTCCTATAATTGCAATTAATCTGGTTATAAATGTGTAGGTGACATAAAACTAAAAGACTTTATTAGAAGATAGGATCCAGATGCTATTATCTAATAAGATTAAGTGTCACGGGATAAGTGTAAGGATCAAACCATCAGCCATGTTCATGTGAGGATTCAAGACCTGGCAGAAGTGCTAACAATAACAACCCAGGAGTATTGGTTGATGAAAATCTCAGTTAGAGTCAGTCATTACTGTGAAAATGTACCTCCCCCCTCAGCCCCTGTTACTAGGGTCTGAAATGAGGAAAATGGCGTGCGCTCTATCATACCTAGAGTATTGAATTCCAATCTGGGGTCCCTACTTCCTGTAGGCATACTGTGCTTACTATATGCCCAGCTCTGTGATGAAACCTTATGCATGTTATCTTGTTTAAGCCTCAGATAATCGATAAGGCAGCCAATGGCAGGTTAGAGAGTGCAGTGGACACCTGCCGCCTGGCCTGCCCAATATTCCTTCCAGGAATTTGAGCCATGAGTGGAGTATAACAAGAACAGAAAATAGTGGAACTGATAGCACCCAGCATCAGTATTCTGCAGAAATGCCCCTGTGGCTTTGCTCCTCAACTCTGCTTTTCCAGAGACTTTTTTTTTTTTTTCCATCAGATCTCTGAGCCAGTGCATGTACTTCCAGTAAGTGTACTTTTTTATTGTTTAATTCAGCCAGTTACTGTTGCTTATTATAAAGAACATCAAGTGACTTGCAGGAAGATAAACAAGTCATTCAAGAACCTTTTGGGCTGACTACAGAACCCACACAGTTAACTGATGCCTGACGCTCTGGTCCAGCACCAACCACCACGAGAGGAGAGCTGGCAAACTACACGGAGGAGAGAAAAGAGGGACCAAGAGAGAAGGGGAAGTCGTGTGTATGCCATCCATGGGATGAGTTTGGTTTTCCCAGAGAAAGATTGACCTGGAGATCAGTAAAATCTTTACATGACAAGAGGAGCGTTGTTTGGAAGAAAGATGACAGATGAGCTGTAGTCATTTATTCTTTCACTCTTCACAACACTATTTTATTGAAATGTGTGAGTCAGTGTGGGTACAGAAGCAAATAAACACAGTCTCTGTGTTTTCATGGAGTTTGCAGTCTAGTTAGACATAATGGACAGGAAACACATTTTATAAATGAATATGCCAAATAAGAGATGATAAATGCTATGAAGAGTGGTGATGATATTTGCAAATGAATGAAATGAAGTGGTAACACTTGAGCAAAGACGAGGGTGAAGTGAAGGCGCCAACCTCAGGGTTACCTGAAGGAAGAGGATTCCAGGCAGAGAGAACAGTAATGCAAAGGCTTTGTTTTTTTTCAGTGGATGTCCAGGAATGGATAGAAAGGAGGGAGTGGGAGGAGAATAGATCAGAGAGAAAGAGCACCATGGGTCAATTCAGGAGCCTTGTATGGCTGCAGTTGAGATACTTTGCAGAGCTGCCAGAAAGTTTTGACCAAGGGAGTGACATGATAGAATGTACTGGGGGGATGGGAGCAAAATATATTAAAACTATTTTTATTCAATTATAGTATATTTGCAATATTGTGTTAGTTACAGGTGTACAACAAAGTGATTGTTATGCATATATTCATTCCTTTTCAGATTTTTTCCTCATGTTGGTTACCTCAGAACATTGAGTGGCTTTCCCTGTGCTATACAGTAGGTCCTTGTTGGTTATCTAGCATATATATAGTAGTGTGTGTATGTTAACTCCAAGCTCCTGACTTATCTGTCCCCACCATGTTTCCTGTGTGGTAGCCAAAAGTTTGTTTTCAATATTTTTAAGTTCATTTCTGTTTTTTAAATAAGTTCATTTATATGATTTTTTAAAATTAGATTCTGCGTAAAAGTGATAGCATATGGTATTTGTATTTTTCTGTCTGATTTCACTTAGTGTGGTAATCTGAGGTCTATCCATGTTGCTGGAAACAGCATTATTTCATTTTTCTGTTAGAGATGAGTAGTAGTCCTTTGTGTATACATACCACATCTTCTTTTTTCATTCCGCTGTCGATGGACATTTAGTTTGCTTCCATGTCTTGGCTATGGTAAATAGTAGAATTATTTCTAAAACATATCCCCCTTGGGTGATATATAGGCAGCAGATGAAGGCATGAGAAAACATGAGAAAATATGAGAGCAAGCTCTGAACAAATTATTATAGTAGGTCCAGGCTAGAGAATATAGGGGCTCATGTACTAGGGTGCCTGGAATAAAGATGAGAAGTGATGAAGTTTGGTAAAAATCTGGGGTGAATCTGATGGTGTTTACAGATGGATTGAATAGCAAGTATAAGAGACAGAAAAGAGTAAAGAGTAGCTCTTGAATTTGGTTTACATGAGTATCTAGATAGTGAAGATTCTGTTTACTTTATGGCCTTATGGAATAGAAGTAGGAACTAATGGTAGAGGGACTGGGATGCTATATTAATACTTTCCAACAGTCATATCTGGCAAAGGAAGGAATGAAGTGATTTAAAGATAATGAGTTTTCCACATAAGAGGTTGGCACAAGTAAAGAGGACAACTGTTCGGCAACGTCTTTCTAAAGGAGCTCAAATGCCAATTAGGGACAGAACGAAGTGACCTACAAGAGTCCTTCCAATCATGAACTTTCATCAACTATGAGGTTTACAGAATTGATCAGGGACTTATTACCCATTACCATTCATACAGGTAGAAGGGAAGAAAAGTACACAGACAAATTGTGTTTTACTGGCTTCCAACTTGGGCAAATTAGAGCATTGGTTTCTACATCCCATGAGTCTCACTTCATTACTTCCGTGTAAGACAATCCCTTTTCAAAGTCAGAACATCCTGGGAAAACAACAGGGTGTGGTTTGTTATTGTTCCTTTCCTTTTCTTGTCTCAATGTCAAGCTGGAAAAGTCCGCACGTCTGTGCAGTCTGGAAAGGTACTAGACATTAAAAGCAAGGGCTGGGATCCAGTTACACTTCATTCCTTGTGTTAGCCACTCTTGGAACTGACAGATTATGAAGGGGACCCAGACAAACAGAGGGGAAGAAAGAAGAGACAGGCTCACTGACTTTTTTTTTTTTAAGAGAAATAAATCCTATAAACTCCACAGAAAGGTGCCTAGAGTTTTGCAAGGCACATTTAGAGTTGATTCCACACATCCAAACTCTTTGATTCCCTAGACTGGTATTCCCAAGTTCAGCGTTCTCTTTCTAGACAAGCTATGGGTCCCACTTCTAGTCAAGGGGACCTGGGACAACGCTCATAGTTGAAAATGCTCACCAACACTTTCCCATTCATGTCTAGTGCAGAAGAAATCAAGCAGGAACTACACCATGATTTATTTAATTTTTATCCCACCTGTCCTGCCTTTCTTGGCTTGTTTCTAAGAGAGAACATTCCCCTATACTTGCCAGGACTAACCCGCCAGCCTCTATCTCCGTGTGCTTGACTCGCATGGGAACCTGCCTCCCCAGCCACCTGCTCTCTCTGTCTCCTTCCATCCCATTCATGCTGTTGTCAACCACCTTTGAGAGCCTGTTCCTGTCTGACTGTGTGCTAGGAGTGTAACAGGATATTCGTGTCTCCACCCCCACCCGGACAGTGGAAAAGGAATTTCTGCCTCACTGTGACATCTTTTAAGTCTGAAATTCCTTCTAGCTCTCGGTCATGCTCAGGTGGGATACTGGTGTCAGTGGTATAGCAGGGTACCACCACCTTGGACATCTCGGAAAGGCAACGGAAAGGCCGGGCATGAGTTAGGAGTAGGTGGAGGAGAGCTCACCCGCTCATCGTGAAAAACTCACTATGAATTTGTGAGCAGCTGGGAATTTGGTCATGGCAAGGGGGGGCAGCTGAAATTATGACTAGCAAGGTCATAAGATTATGACTAGCTCCGAAAGTGAGGAGTGATCAATCAGATTGTCGGAACAGGAATGTCAGACACTGAATCTGGTATCATGAGGGCTATGGTCTGTGATTCCCCAAATTCAGTCAAAGTCCACCGTTGCCCATGACATTTCTGTTTAAAGTGCTTTGGGGGAAGGAAGGAAAAGGAGTCCAATCCATGATAGAGGTGGCAAGAGCGGAGGGCGGAGCCAAAAGACAAGACCAGAGACCACACAGAGAGACTGCTCCAGCAGGCGCTGTGAGCATCCATGCAATCCTCTTTCCCATAAATGTGCTTTAAAAGGGAGATTTGGAAGTGCTGGATGATTGCATTACACTGGGATGCAAAAGATAATAAGATATTGGTCCTGCCCTCCCTAAACAAACTGGTATCCTCCTTTTCTTGAGTACCCACCCTACTTTATTTTTCTATCTCTCTTAATAATGCCAGTCCCCTCATGCAGCACTTATACCTGTACCTGTTTACCTGTGCCACCATGTGCTGAGTTCTCTGAAAGTGGGGTTATTCTTTCAGTGAACATTTATTGAATGCTTACTGTATACCCAGCGGGAAGCCCTGCTGGCTCAGTGGTAAAGAATCCGCTTGCAATGCAGGCGATGTGGGCTCGATCTATGGATCATGAAGATCCCCTAGAGAAGGCAATGGCAACCCACTCCAGTATCCTTGCCTAGGAAATCCCATGAACAGATGAGCCTTGTGGGCTACAGTCCATGGGTCACAAAGAGTTAGACATGACTTAGCGACTGAACAACAACCACAAAACAATACACCAGGCATAGGGATAGGCCCCAGTCATGTTCAAGTGTATGAGGCATGGGCTGTGGATTTGTTCTCAGTAAGCTCTTGATTTGGAAAAACAAAAAGGAAAGGTGTTCTCTCTTCATGTCTTTATGTGCCTAGAAGAAGATGGGTTCATGACAAATATTTGTTAAGCAAGTATCTATTTGAAAAGTGAAAGTGAAATTGCTCAGTTGTGTCCGAATCTTTGCGACCCCATGAACAGTAGCCTGCACCAGGCTCCTCCGTCCATGGGATTTTCTCAGCAAGAGTACTGGACTGGGTTGCCATTTCCTTAAAGGGACATAAATTAGGCCATAAATATATCCAATAGGGAAAGAAAGAAGTCTAAACTATTGGGTGACACTGGAATATGCTCTATCATTTGGAATTATATGGACAGTAGAAACTTTTTTGTGCGAGGATGTTTAAACGTATATTTTATATTTTCTTGATGTTGCTTCAATATTACATAAAACAACAACTTATCCTAAGTACTTCTCTGAATATTACCCCCTGAGCCTAAAAGAATGACTTGCCACGTGCAATTTTAAAAATCCAAAACAATAATGGAAACTAAAAGTTAAAATCCCTGCATGGGCTAGATGTCCCAGTGCTATCAAATCACTGAAAATTCAGTAAAGAAAACGGGACAGAATTCTTTCCCAATAATGTTACTTGGCTTCACCTGAAGAAGTCAGACCTATATTTTTAATAAAAATTTTTTTCCCTTCCTTGCTGGCTAATGCCTAGGCTTCCAAAGTTTTTTAGATTTTGTAAACCAAATGAATGTCTTATGGTCAGAAAGGAATGTGGAAGGCAAGAAAAGCATGGCAAATAGCAGAAGAGGATGAACGTGACAAAAAATAAAATAATAAGACAACTTGCAAATGTAGGTCTTTGTCTATGCTCTCCAGTAGAGAGACTGGCTCAGTGATGGGGGAGCTTCTATAAATATAGACTGTCACCCTGGTGACACCCACCCCCCAACCCTGATGCTCTGGTCAGGAATTTGGTTACAAACAATGGAAACATTTCTGATTACCTTATTGAGAGGTGAAATTTATTGGAAGGATATCATATAGCTCCTACTTTTGCATTCCAGTCCCCTATAAAGAAAAGGACATCTTTTTTGGGGTGTTAGTTCTAGAAAGTCTTATAGGTCTTCATAGAACCGTTCAACTTCAGCTTCTTCAGCATTACTGGCCGGGGCATAGACTTGGATTACTGTGATATTGAATGATTTGCCTTGCAAATGAACAGAGATTTGAAGAATGAACAGAGATTGGAAGCTGGAGTAACAGGCAAATTTGGCCTTGGAGTACAGAATGAAACAGGGCAAAGGCTAATAGAGATTTGCCAAGAGAACCACTGATCATAGCAAACACCCTCTTCCAACAACACAGGAGAAGACTCTACACATGGACATCACCAGATGGTTAATATGGAAATCAGATTGATTATATTCTTTGCAGCCAAAGAAGGAGAAACGCTATACAGTCAGCAAAAACAAGACCAGAAGCTGACTGTGGCTCAGATCATGAACTCCTTATTGCCAAATTCAGACTTAAATTGAAGAAAGTAGGGAAAACCACTAGATCATTCATGTATGAGCTAGATCAAATCCCTTACAATTACACAAGTGGAAGTGAGAAATAGATTCAAGGGATTGGATCTTATAGACAGAGTTCCTGAAGAACTATGGACAGAGGTTCATGACATTGTACAGGAGGCAGGGATCAAGACCATCCCCAAGAAAAAGAAATGCAAAAAGGCAAAATGGTTGTCTGAGGAAGGCTTACAAATAGCTGTGAAAAGGAAAGATATACCTATTTGAATGCAGAGTTCCAAAGAATAGCAAGGAAAGATAAGAAAGCCTTCCTCGGTGATCAATGAACAGAAATAGAGAAAAACAATAGAAAGGGGAAGACTAGAGATCTCTTCAAGAATACAGATACCAAGGAAACATTTCATGCAAAGATGGGCTCAATAAAGGACAGAAATGGTATGGACCTAACAGAAACAGAAGATATTAAGAAGAGGTGGCAAGAATACACAGAACAACTATACAAAAAAGATCTTCATGACCCAGATAACTATGATGGTGCGATCGCTGACCTAGAGCCAGACATCCTGGAATGTGAAGTCAAGTGGGCCTTAGGAAGCATCACTACGAACAAAGCTAGTGGAGGTGATGGAATTCCAGTTGAGCCATTTCAAATCCTAAAAGATGATGCTGTTAAAGTGCTGCACTCAATATGCCAGCAAATTTGGAAAACTCAGCGGTGGCCACAGGACTGGAAAAGGTCATTTTCATTCCAATCCTAAAGAAAGGCAATGCCAAAGAATGTTTAAACTGTCACACAATTGCACTCATCTCACACGCTAGTAAAGTAATGCTCAAAATTCTCCAAGCCAGGTTTCAACAGTACGTGAACCGTGAACTTCCAGATGTTCAAGCTGGATTTAGAAAAGGCAGAAGAGCCAGAGATCAAATTGCCAACATCCGCTGGATCATCAAAAAAGCAAGAGAGTTCCAGGAAAACATCTACTTCTGCTTTATTGACTATGCCAAAGTCTTTGACTGCGTGGATCACAATAAACTGTGGAAAATTATTCAAGAGATGGAAATACCAGACCACCTGACCTGCCTCTTGAGAGATCAGGAAGTAACAGTTAAAACTGGACATGAAACAGATTGGTTCCAAATTGGAAAAGGAGTACGTCAAGGTTGTATAGTGTCACCCTTCTTGTTTAACTTATATGCAGAGTACATCATGAGAAACACTGGGCTGGATGAAGCACAAGCTGGAATCAAGATTGCCAGGAGAAACAGCAATAACCTCAGATGGAGATGACACCACCCTTATGGCAGAAAGTGAAGAAGCATTGAAGAGCCTCTTGATGAAAGTAAAAGAGGAGAGTGAAAAAGTTGGCTTAAAACCCAACATTCAGAAAACTAAGATCATGGCATCTGGTCCCATCACTTCATGGCAAATAGATGGGGAAACAATTGAAACAGTGACAAACTTTATTTTTAGGGGGTGCAAAAATCACTGCAGATGGTGACTGCAGCCATGAAATTAAACAACACTTGCTCCTTGCAAGAAATGTTATGACCAACCTAGACAGCATATTAAAAAGTGCAGACATTACTTTGCCAACAAAGGTCTGTCTAGTCAAAGCTATGGTTTTTCCATTAGTCACGTATCATTGTGAGAGGTGGACTATAAAGAAAGCTGATCACCAAAGAATTGACGCTTTTGAACTGTGGTTTTGGATAAGACTCTTGAGAGTCCCTTGGAAAGCAAGAAGATCCAGTCAGTCCATTCTAAAGGAAATCAGTCCTGAATATTCATTGGAAGGACTGATGTTGAAGCTGAAACTCCAATACTTTGGCCACCTGATGTGAAGAGCTGACTCATTTGAAAAGACCCTGATGCTGGGAAAGATTGAAGGCAGGAGGAGAAGGGGACGACAGAGGATGAGGAGATGGTTGGATGGCACCACCGACTCAATGGACATAGGTTTGAGTAAACTCAGGGAATTGGTGATGGGCAGGGAGGCGTCCATAGGGTTGTGAAGAGTCGTACACTCCTGAGCAACTGAACTGATCACATAGTTCCTAGCATCAAAGAAGGCAGAGAACCAGCTCAGGCAGGAACGAGGGCAGGCACTATAAAGCCAAATCGAGCCCCAGGAACGTCCCCTCAGTGTGGTCCACCAGGGCCATTGTCACTACCATGGGGCCATTGCCACTGATGGCTCTTCCCATGGCCCGGGGCTCAGTGACACTGCGCATGCTCTTCTCCGATCTTGTGCCTTTGCGCCACTCCCTGAGATTCGGAGACTGGAGCCTCCACTCCTGATGGACTGTGGGGCCAGGAGCCAAGGGAGAAGAGTATGCAGCCCAGCCTCGGAGCTCTTGTAGTGAGAAGTGGGCTTTCTTTGGCTCTGATCTTGAACGAGAGTGAAACTGTTAGTCGCGCAGTCATGTCCAGCTCTTCGTGACCCCGTGGACTGTAGCCCGCCAGGCTCCTCTGTCCATGGGATTCTTCAGGCAAGAATACTGGAGTGGGTAGCCATTCCCTTCTCCAGGGGATCTTCCTGACCCAGAGATCAAACCTGGGTCTCCCGCATGGCCGGCAGATTCTTTACCATCAGAGCTGCCAGGGAAGCTCTGATCTTGGGATCCCCTCAAATAGAATATTCAAACGTCATGCCGCCGGAATGTCAGAGGTCCACTCCATCTGGCTGGCAGGCTGGGTGAGGGCCAGGACTGTGTCGTGAGAGGGCAGAAGGTGAGCTAGAGAAGCTTCCCCAAGATGGAGACTGAAGTTGTACTGACCGTAGCTAAGAGGTGGGAGCAGAGGTGATGTGCAGACAGGCCGGATAACCAAGAAACACATGATCGGGGGCCAGAGGGGTGCAACAGTGGGTGGGGTGTACTGTACCCCAAATCTGGAGGTTTGGAGCCTATGCTCATGTGTCACGCTTCTGTTCACAGATATTTGGGGGTAGATCCTGATGGTTGAAAGGGCAGAGACAAGTTATTACCTGCTCCCCTTCGCCTTCTAAAGATTTCTGCCATCCATCTGGCAGCCGGTCCACATTTCCCATATGGTGGTGCATTCACCTCTTAGTGTGTGAGAGATGAGTTTCAGGTCATCATTGAGTTACCTTCCCCCCACCCCCTTCATTATGCTTTATCTTTATGGTGTTCAGAATTGTGAAGTAAAAAGTAAAATGTACTTACTCTGTGCTGGGTGCTAAGTCCTTTTCACACATTCACTGTCATTTAATCCTCATAAAATCCAAGGAGGGGATCGTTATTATTATTACTACCTGCATTTTACAGATGATAAAACCGAGGCTCAGATAGGTTAAGTTAGTCACATGGCTAGTGAATGAAATCTGGGTTTCCCCTGGGGTATTCTGGCGGCAGAATCCCTGCTGTCTGTGCATGTGGCCAGTGTCTTTACTGTGAGATGAGCATCTGCTGGGCATTTTGAACAAGAGCATGACTTCATCTGTCTTCTCTGTAATACACACGAGTGTTTCTCTTCACCGCAATCCTGTAAGGGTGACAGTTGCTAACATCACTTAACACTTACCCTGTGTCCAGCAGGCTTCCTGGTGATGTACATGGTGAACTCACACCGAGGAGGCCGAGGCTCTCTTATCCCCACGAGAAACAGAAACGGAGGTGCTAAGAGATCGTGTCACCTGCTTAGTAAGTGATGGAGTGTCTGCTCGGGCCCATACGTTATTTTGCCTCCTTAAGCTGCCAGCCTGGGAGGGAGGTCCCATTATTATCCCATTTTACAGGTGAGGAAAGTGAGGCTCAGATAAGGTGATCGTCCTGGTTCAGGAGTCAGCATACTTCCTGTAAAGGACTAGATAGTAAGTATCTTTGCCTTTGTGGCCTCGTGTCTTTGTACCCCTACACAGCACTGCCAAGGCAGTCATAGAAAAACATAAACCAATGGGCATGCCCGTGTTCCAATATAACCTTATATAGAGAGACCGGAGTGTGAATTTCATATAATTTTCATATGACACGGATAATACTTCTCCTTTTGACTTACTTTCAACCATTTAAATGTGTAAAATATATTCTTAACTTAGGGGTCAGGCAAAAGCAGGCCGCTAGCAGGATTTATCCTCTGGTCACTGTTTGCCAACCCTTGGCCTGGGTCACGTCACCGAATCATGTCTGATTACAAACCAGATCTCTTTGCACTGAGCCTTGAAGCTTCCACAGTGAGAAAGGAAAAAGAGAAGGGTCTCCCACACCAGAGACAGGCCGAAGGCTAATAGGATGACAGTTCCCTCCTGGCCCGTGTCATCCCTGTGGGTCAGCTCCTGACATTCAGTAAAGTAGGACCATTCTGGTGGATGGAAAGAAAGCATTGATTGTGAAAAGCAACACTTAAAATCCAAATGCAACACTTTTAGAACATATTTTAGAAAGCATCCTCTCTGCCACAAAAAACACCCCACCTTTTTCTTCAGGATCTTGATGAAATGAATGGTTTTGAGCCAATGGCTTGCATTTTCCCCTTTCTCCAAAGAAAATCAAGCTGTCAAATCATGAATTTCCCTGAGAGTGTTCTTTGGCCATTCAGCCATGTCTTCTAAGGGGTTTGACTTATTGAAAAGTAGAAACCACTCATGGCTGTAAAACCAGTGAACCTCTTTCCTTTATTTAACCTTTTGCCCTTGAAAATGTACTTTTTTATGGTCCACACGTGATCCAACCAAGCCTGCTCTCAGCGAGCCTTTCACATGAGTTATACAGAGAAGCACTTCAAAGAGAAAAGAGAAACGCTACATAAATACAAGGTAGTAGTGACTCAAATCTAATCTTAACTCATAACTTGAACCCTGTTGCCAAGTATAATAGTTTCTGATGGAGACAGGAATTTCCTGATGGACGCTCTGTCCTGGCTTCCTCTCCCTTTTATCCCTGTCTGTGCACACTGGTTCTTGGAATACTATTAATATCACACCCAACAGCCAGCACATTACTTCTCTGTTGAGAGCTGCCCCCCTCCGGCTACTAGAGCCAGATTTGCTCAGGTAGAAGGACTGGGGAATTCAGGCAATCCCACCCCTAGGGGCAGCTATTGACCAGTAACTGATGGATGTGGGGCTATAGACACTCCTGCTCCTTCACTCCTGATGATGACAGCTGAGGCTGGAGCCTGTCTGTGTCCCCCGCCTCCCAGTGGGACTGAGTCACTTTCACTAAGACGGTGCATCCTTGATCTCCTTCTCTTCCCTGGTTTACACTTGTACTCCTCCACTCATTTCCCCAGGGTCACCTCCTAATAGACTGCTTTCACACAAATCCTTATTTAAGGCTCTGCAACTGGGGACCCATCTAATCTGTGGGGTTACAACAAGCATCTTAATATTCTGCCTTCCGCTATACAGCATGTTGCAATAGAAGCCCATTGCTTTGTTTGCATAGCTCTGAAGAGTTTTCCAAATGCTTCTAGAGCAGCGTCTGTATAATGCTTCAGACTGATCTGTTTATCTCCATCATACAGGGGAGGAACTTGAGGCTCAGAAAGAGTAAACAGCTTACCCAAGGTTACGCAGATGGGCATGAACAGGGCTTGAGCCTCCTGTACCTGTGGATTGAGGACCATAGTTTGGAATTAAGTTGTCATGGGATATTTTCTCAGAGAAAAGTATAGTCTCTCTTTTAGGACAAAGGAAAAATCCTTTAAAAAGAAAATATGTTAGAATCATTTATTCAGACCACAAATATTTATTGAGCACCTACTTCACTTCATGGATTTTCCCCATGGCTCCACGGTAAAGAATACGCCTGCAATGCAAGAGATGCAAGAGAGAAGGGTTTGATCCCTGAGCCAGGAAGATCCCCTGGAGGAGGGCATGGCAACCCGCTCCAGTATTCTTGCCTGGAGAATCCCATGGACAGAGGAGCTGCCAGTCCATAGGGCCACCAAGAGTCAGACATTATTGAAAACCCGAGCACACACACACTTCATTTCATGTGCTGAGAAAAAGCTATAGATATGACAGTGAGGTCCTCATTGGGACTTAACTTGTAACAGGAGGAGGAACAAGAGAAAAAAAGCTAATTATAATGGCCATAATTTCTTTGAATAGAATAAACAAGGAACTGAGTAAGGAACACTCAGACGGGCTCCTCTTTAGAGCAGAGACCGTCTGCCAGGGTGGAGGAGGGGGACCTTTGATGTGAGAACTAAGAATGGGGAGGAGAGGCGGGGAGAGAGGGGAGCCAAGAGGTGAGAAAACGTGCTCCAGGAATGAGAATCTGAAGCCCACTCTTCACTGGTAAATGTAGAATTCAGGAATTTGGTTTTCTTGTAGGATCAAACTTCTTTGCAAGCAGAGAAGACGATGATATTTAAAGTAGAATTTCAGGACTGTCAACAGGAAGTTAGGCAGAGATATCAACCACCCTGTTGGCCTGGACTCTTGACTGAAATATCCAGCATTTGTCTTATTCTTGAAGGATCCTCTGGAGAAGCTCAGTCCGTTTACTTTGGCTCCGAGTCCACTGTTAACTGGAGAGGAAAAGCATTTATTAGCAGGGGCCGGCCTGTTGGACTAACTCCGGACAAACCACCCTCAACGATGGAAGGCTGTGGGTGGCCCACAGCCAAGTATTGGGGAGATGGCTGTGAGTGAGCAGGGTGGAGAGTGGCGACGTGGACTTGAGTTCCATCTAATTCCCTGTGTCCCGGGGAAAGGAACTCATCTCTCTCAACCTCTGTTTCCTCTTTGATTAGTGGTGAGAAAACCAAATACACTAGCAGGCTGCTTGTGAAGATCAGAAAGAAAGTGCGTAAGGACAACCTGGCTCAGTATCTGGAACTCTCAAAATGAGAGTCTAGCTTATAATAGAAGTAGTAACAGTAGCGAGAACTGTACAGTGAAAGTAGCAGCAGTCATAGTAATGGTAACAATCATACTAGTGAGCATTGATACTGTTATTATGGTTTTTTTTAATATAATTCACCCATTTTATTTATTATTTTTTCCCAATTATTTTTATTAGTTGGAGGCTAATTACTTTACAATATTGTAGTGGTTTTTGTCATACATTGACACGAATCAGCCATGGATTTACATGTGTTCCCCATCCTGAACCCCTCACCCACCTCCCTCCCCATCCCGATCCCTCTGGGTCATCCCAGTGCACCAGCCCTGAGCACTTGTCTCATGCATCCAACCTGGACTGGCGATCTGTTTCACACTTGATAATATACATGTTTCAATGCTGTTCTCTCAGATCATCCCACCCTCACCTTCTCCCATAGAGTCCAAAAGTCTGTTCTATACATCTGTGTCTCTTTTTCTGTCTTGCATATAGGGTTATCGTTACCATCTTTCTAATGTTATTAGGGTTATTATGGCCTCTGCCTATACCTCAATCATTCTGGTAATAAACTAGGCCCTAAAGTCTGAACTGCGATCTGTGTGTGTGTGTGTGTGTGTGTGTGTGTGTGTTAGTCACTCAGTCATGTCCAACTCTTCACAACCGCTGGACTATACAGGAGTGGGTTGCCATTCCCTTCTCCAGAGGATCTTCCTGACCCAGGGATTGAACCTGGGTCTATTGCCTTGCAGGCATATTCTTTACCATCTGAGCCACTAAGGAAGCCTGTAATCTCATACCCATCTATAATAAAATATCAGTGATCACCTATTGCTTTTGAAAAAGTGAATTGAGCTTTGGGATGAATCCAGAACAGAGCAGCACACTCAATAGAAATATAATGCAAGCCATATAAGTGAGTTAACATTTTCTGGTAGTCATATTTTAAAAGGTAAAATAGGGTGAAATTAAAATTTTTTCTTTAACCTAATATAGTCCAAATATTATCATTTTGACATATAATCAATATAAAGGAAATTATTGCTGAGTTTTTTTTATACTAAGTGTGTATTTCATATTTATAGCACATCTAGTTTCAGACTAGACACATTTCAAGTGCTTAATAGTTCTATGTGGCCAATGGCTATGATTTTGGACAGCACAGTTCTAGATAATAACAATATATTCTGTCTGACTAAAATTAAAGTATCAGGGTAGTTCATGGGGCAAGGCTTACATGTTCCCAACTCTGCAGAGGACAAAAATTGCAATTATTAGAATCATAGCAAAATGATGAAAAGCAGAGACTATCGGTTGTGTAAGTTGTAAACCTAGGAAGCAATTCTGTCCTTTCTCTAATAGTGGGAAAGTTTCTTTCTTTTACCTGCCAAGATTTACAGCCAAACACACCAACAAATAAGACCTCTGAATCTTTGGTTTAACTTGGTTGAAGTGGACCCTGAAATTCACCTCTTCATTCATGTCTCTCTTCCAATGTCCCCTCCTCAGAGAAGTGACCACCCCACACATTTGTTGGAACACAAATGTCTTCCTGTCACTTCTGCTTTCAGTGGTGTGAAATGTTCTTGCTAATTGTTACCGGCTCAAGATGCCATCAATATAGAAGCCCTTCTTTTTCTTCCTGCCAATCTCCCAGGAGCTATGCCTCTCCAAGGCACCTATCATTGGCTAAATCCTGCTGTAGATCCAATCTTTTCCCCCCTGCCCTTTTCCCTCACCCAGCTCCAAATGCTTAGAAGTTTGCGGGAACCACTTACTCCAAAGAAGCATCCCTAATACCATGGATATTACTGATGGTTCTGGGCCATACAAAGTAGCGCAAGGACTCCCCTCAGTTACTTTCCCCTCCATGCTGTTCCTAATGATATAATCTAGAGTCTCTTTCCTCATCTGTAAGGTGAGGGTGTTGGGCCAAACCAACAGTTCTCAATATTGTCAATAATGGTGACCCAACCCACATCAAAAAAAAATTTTTTTTGAGGACTAGAATATAGTTATATCAGTTTCTAAAGTTGTACTTCAAATCACTCAAAATTCCAGCAAACAGTCATCTTAATATTTGGTGATAATTACAGTCAATATTACTTTAAGTATATAAGAATAAAAAGAAGACAGCAAAGAAGAAATACAGGGGAAATGGGGAAAAGAAAACATGGAGGGAAGGAGTGCTGGGAAGTAAAACAAAACAAGATCCATTGTGAATTAAAAAGTCAGTCCTGAAGAAGGCAAAGTAAAGAGATGGAAAGATCCTGGATCCAGCATGATTCTGTTGAACTGTGGAATCAGCCAACCCTAGAATTCCACCTACTTCTCGACTTTTACTACAGTCTTTCTCAGCTACAGCTTTACACTGAAATTTCCTGGAATATTAAAACATGCAGTAGGCTGCCCGAATCCTAGATTTTTTAATTTGTATGGGTTGTTGCCTCTATGACAAGATGGCTTACAGCTTCTAAGGAGATTCTAATGTGTTGCCAAGTTGAGAACACTGCTAAAAAGAAATCTTAGATCATTTAAGCCAGTGTTTTTCAAAGTGTAATGTACATATGAATCACTAAGGGATCCTGTCAAAATGCAGGTTCTGATTCAGTAGATCTAGGATAAGCCTGAGATTTTGCCTGTCTAGCAGGCTTCCAGGTGAGACAATGCTGCTGCAAAGGGCTCACATCTGGAGCAGCAAGATTGTCAGCCAGTTTGAGTCAGAGTTTCATATGGGTAAGAGCATCCTGGCTGAAATACTTTCCCATGCTGTAGATTATGTGGTTGTCTCCCTCAATGAGGTTATCTGCTTCATTCTCCTTATATTACAAACAGCAGGAATATTCCTTGTGAAAACATTCAAATTAAGCTTTTTAAAATAAAGTGGCGTTCACTTCTTCTAGGATATACCTTTTGTTCCTTTTATATATCACTTTTTCCAAGAATGTGGTATGGCCTCTTCAAATTAAAAGTGTATGTTTCAGTGAGACTCTATTCCATTTTACCTTTGAATGTATTCTTCTACTGCATTTGTTGCCACTGTTCTTTAGCAACCCAGTTATACATAAGTTGTATCTCATTCATCCACCATCCATACCTGTTATCTTTTCTACATGCATGTGTGCTATGTCATTTCAGTTGTGTCTGACTCTTTGTGACCCTATAGACCATAGCCCTCCAGGCTTCTCTTGTCCATAAGATTCTCCAGGCAGGAATACTGAAGTGGGTTGCCATGTCCTCCTCCAAGGGATCTTCCAGACCCAGGAACTGAACCCGTGTCTCTTACATGTCCTGCATTGGCAGGTGGGTTCTTTACCACTAGTGCCACAGCCATTTTTATATCTTTATTAATTTTTCTTTTCTTTTGCAGGATTTCTTTAAATCAGTTTGGAGTTATGTGTTTTTATTGTTATTGTTCTATTAGAAAATTCCCTATTACTTTTTTTCTCTTTCTTTCTCAGTCTCTGCCATCTCACCGTTAGCATCTTCTATTGTTTTATAGCCTCTTCTTTGAGTCTTTGCATCTCTTTTTTGAACTATTTTCTTAGTGAGATTATATTGTTTTTTTTTTTATTGGAGTGTAGTTTATTTGCAATGGGGTGTTAGTTTCAGGTGTACAACAAAGTATATCAGTTACACATATATTCACTATTTTTTTAAGTTTTTTTCTCATGTAGAGGCCTGAAGTTTTTGATGTGGGAAGTTGTTTAATGATTTGATAAAAAGAAATTCAGATTATCTATTTCTTGAGTGCAGTTTAGTAGTTTTGTCTCTCAGGAAATGTGTCCGTTTCATCTAAACTGTTGAATTTATTGGCTTGAAGTTAATTATAATGTTCCTTTACTCCTTTAAGTCTGTGGAATCTGTAGTGATGTTCTGTCTTTCCTGATACTGGTAATTTATATCTTTTTCCTTTTCTTTGATAAGTTTGGCTATTGGTTTATCAATTTTATTGATCTTTCCAATAAATAAAGAGCTGTCCAAAAAAAACAAAGAGCTTTCAGTTTCATTGATTTTTTTCTGTATTTTTTTTTCTTTTCTATTTCATTGGTTTCTATTTGTTCTTAACTTTCATTTTCTAGCTTCTTAAAGTCGTGTCAAAGGTCACTGATTTGAGAACTTCCTTTGTTTTCTTTTTTTTTCCATTTATTTTTATTAGTTGGAGGCTAATTACTTTACAATATTGTAGTGGTTTTTGTCATACATTGACATGAATCAGCCATGGAGTTACATGTATTCCCCATCCCGATCCCCCCTCCCACCTCCCTCTCCACCTGATCCCTCTGGGTCTTCCCAGTGCACCAGGCCTGAGCACTTGTCTCATGCATCCAGCCTGGGCTGGTTATCTGTTTCACCCTAGATAATATACATGTTTCGATGCTGTTCTCTTGAAACATCCCACCCTCACCTTCTCCCACAGAGTCCAAAATTCTGTTCTGTACATCTGTGCCTCTGTTTCTGTTTTGCATATAGGGTTATCATTACCATCTTTCTAAATTCCGTATATATGCATTAGTATACTGTATTGGTCTCTATCTTTCTGGCTTACTTCACTCTGTATAATGGGCTCCAGTTTCATCCATCTCATTAGAACTGATTCAAATGAATTCTTTTTAATGGCTGAGTAATATTCCATGGTGTATAAGTACCACAGCTTCCTCATCCATTCGTCTGCTGATGGGCATCTAGGTTGCTTCCATGTCCTGGCTATTATAAACAGTGCTGGGATGAACATTGGGGTACACGTGTCTCTTTCAGATCTGGTTTCCTTGGTGTGTATGCCCAGAAGTGGGATTGCTAGGTCATATGGCAGTTCTATTTCCAGTTTTTAAGAAATCTCCACACTGTTCTCCATAGCGGCTGTACTAGTTTGCATTTCCTCCAACAGTGTAAGAGGGTTCCCTTTTCTCCACACCCTCTCCAGCATTATTATTTGTAGACTCTTAGATAGCAGCCATCCTGACTGGCGTGTAATGGTACCTCATTGTGGTTTTGATTTGCATTTCTCTGATAATGAGTGATGTTGAGCATCTTTTCATGTATTTGTTAGCCATCTGTATGTCTTCTTTGGAGAAATGTCTGTTTAGTTCTTTGGCCCATTTTTTGATTGGGTCATTTATTTTTCTGGAATTGAGCTTCAGGAGTTGCTTGTATATTTTTGAGATTAATCCTTTGTCTGTTGCTTCGTTTGCTATTATTTTCTCCCAATCTGAGGGCTGTCTTTTCACCTTGCTTATAGTTTCCTTTGTTTTGCAAAAGCTTTTAAGTTTAATTAGGTCCCATTTGTTTATTTTTGCTTTTATTTCCAATATTCTGGGAGGTGGGTCATAGAGGATCCTGCTGTGATTTATGTCGGAGAGTGTTTTGCCTATGTTCTCCTCTAGGAGTTTTATAGTTTCTGGTCTTACGTTTAGATCTTTAATACATTTTGAGTTTATTTTTGTATATAATTTCTTTGAGGTGGTTTCCATCATATTTTGTGTATTTCTTCTTTTTATCTTGAGACTTCAGTTTAATCAGTTCAGGCACTCACTCATGTCCGACTCTGCAACCCCATGCACTGCAGCATGCCAGGCTTCCCTGTCCTTCAGTATCTCCTGGGGTTTGCCCAAGCTCATGTACATTGAGTCAGTGATGCCATCCAACCATCTCATAATATATAATTTTTATTATTTATATTTTTCCAGTTCTTTTGCATCAGCTTCATGTTGATCCTTTTCTTATTAACATGTTTGAATGAATCAAACAACCTGTAGAATGCAGATTGTGATATAATTACATTTCTGTTGAAACAATCCATAGCTTTCACTCAGGTTTATGATCTATTATACTCTCTCATCAAATCTATATATATGTGTTTATTTCCTGAGGATACATGTCCCTCATTTTTTAAATATCCTAAGTTGGAGTTTCTCATTATAAAGACCCTAAGGAAAAATTTTCAACATTAAAAGAGGAATTGCAAAATGCTAACTGATAACTCTGTACAGGGCCTAGTTGTCAGGAGGTGGAAGTGGGGAAAACCTCATGTAAAGAAGCCCTGGATTAAGAAAATACCTAAAAAAAAAAGACAACATCAATTCATTCACACTGTAAATGAACTTGTGCTTTGGTACACACGACAGCATCTGCAAACATTTGACAAAGAGCTTGTGCCTGGGCATCATGTGGTATTTATTCTGTCTGTGGAAAATGTCTTGTCTGCACATGGAATCACAGAACTCCTTTTCATTCAATTGTATTTATCAGGTGCTGACCACATGCCCACATGCGGTTTGGTCTAGTGGCAAGACAGATTTGTTGTTGTTCAGTTGTGTCTTATTCTTTGTGACCCCATGGAATGCAATACGCCAGGCCTCTCTGTCCTTCACTGTCTCCTGGAGTTTGCTCAAATTCATGTCCACTGAGTCAGTGATGCTATCTAACTATCTCATCCTCTGCCACCCTCTTCTCCTTTTGCCTTCAATCTTTCCCAGCATCAGAGTCTTTTCCAATGAGTTGGCCCTTCCCATCAGGTGGCCAAAGTATTGGAGCTTCAGCTTCAGTATCAGTCCTTCCAATGAATATTAAACATTGATTTCCTTTAGGATTGACAGGTGTGATCTCCTTGCAGTCCAAGGGACTCTCAAGAGCCTTCCCCAGGACCACAATTTGAAAGCATCAATTCTTTGGCATTCAGCCTTCCTTATAGTCCAACTCTGACATCCATACATGACCACTGGAAAAACCATAGCTTTGACTACATGGACTTTTGTCAGCAAAGTGATGTCTCTGCTTTTTATTTTTTTATTTTTCATTTATTTTTATTAGTTGGAGGCTAATTACTTTACAATATTGTAGTGGTTTTTGTCATACATTGACATGAATCAGCCAAAGAAGACATACAGATGGCTAACAAACACATGAAAAGATGGTCAACATCACTCATTATCAGAGAAATGCAAATCAAAACCACAGTGATGTCTCTGCTTTTTAATATGCTGTCTAGGTTTGTCATATCTTTCCTTCCAAGGAGCAAGCATCTTTTAATTTCATAGCTGCAGTCACTGTCTGCAGTTATTTTTGAGCCCAAGAAAATAAAGTCTGTCACTGTTTCCACTTTTTCCCCTTCTATTTACCATGAAGTGATGGGACCAGATGTAATGGTCTTAGTTTTTTGAATGTTGAGTTTTATGCCAGCTTTTTCACTTTCCTCTTTCACCCTCGTCAAGAGGCTCTTTAGTTGCTCTCCACTTTCTGCCATTAGAGTGGTATCATCTGCCTATCTGAGGCTGCTGATATTTCTACCAACAGTCTTGATTCCAGCTTGTAATTCATCCAGCCCAGCATTCCGCATAATGTATTCTGCGCATAAGTTAAATAAGTAGGGTGACAATATATAGCTTTATTGTACTCCTTTCCCAATTTGGAACCAGTCAGTTGTTCCAAGTCCAGTTCTGACTGTTGCTTCTTCACTTGCATACAGGTTTCTCAGGAGACAGGTAAGGTGAGACAGATAGTACATATGTAAACCAAGCAATAAATAGGGCTTCCCTGGTGGCTCAGAGGTAAAGAATTCACTTGCAGTATAGGAGATGTGAGTTTGATCCCTTGGTTGGGAAGATCCCTTGGAGAAGGAAATGGCAACCTACTCCAGTATTCTTGCCTGGGAAATCCCACAGACAGAGGAACTGGTGGATTACAGGATAGGGGGTCGCAAAAGAGTCAAACACAACTTGGTGACTAAACAACAACAGCAAACCAATAAATGAGTGGCTTCAAAATGTGCGAATCTGTAAGGAAATGGATCAAGTTTGACATGGAGATTGGCGTGCCCACAAAGCTGGCCTCCTGTAGGACACCAAGGTCGAAGTCATAGGAGGCCCTCTAGGGGATGGGCAAGCAGTGCTCAGGAGAGGTAACGCCACTAGCAGCTGCTCCTAAAGTGGCCTGCAGATGTCCCAGACAGCAGGTAAAACCTTATGGGGCTGGATAGGTGAGTTGGTACAAAATGATATGAGAGATGCAAATGTCGTCAGAGCACATGGATCCCGTTTGCTGCTGCCGCCGCTGCTACAACCTGGATCCCCTTTAGGCCACAGTAAACAATTAAATCTGCATGCAATATGAGCAAAGTGCCTTAAGCCGGGGCATGCCATGATCCGGTTAAACCTATTTTTATTGGGCGTAATGTAGAGAATGGATTCAGAAGTGAGTTGTAGAAGAATCAGAAAATCGAGTTTGGCTGTAATCTTGGATAGAACTGGTCGTTCTTGAACTAGAGTGGAGACAGTAAAGATAGAAGTCTGCAGATCTGAGATCTATTTAGGAGACAGAACAGACAGGACATGCTGACAGCTTGGATGTGGGCAGCAAAGGAGAGGGAGGAATCCAAACTGTGTCTCCAGTTTCTAGCTTGGACAACTGAATAGATGGCAGTGGCCCTCACTGACCCAAGAGTGACCCAGGAAAGAATGTATTGGGGAGGAGAAATGAAGAGTTTAGTTTTTAGAAGGGGTAACATTTGGGATGTTTCTGAGTGACCTTGCAAACACCTTAGGAAACCATTTAGATAAACTGGGGCACTGAGGAGAAATCTGGGCAACACATATAAACGTGGGAGTCAGTACAATACAAAAGATATTTAAAGTCATATGAGTGAATAAGACAATATAGAAAGACTAAAAAGAGGAGCCTTAGCAGTTTTAACTCTCCATGGCCCATGTGTTGAAAATCATTGAATATAGTTATATTGGGCATATTGTAATCAACTCTTTTGGTGATCCATGACAGAAACCCCCATCAAGTTGTATTAAGCAGGATAAGTTTAAACACTGGTAAGACCAAGAGTCAGTATGCCTTCAGGTACAGATGGATCCAGGAGATCTTATATGTCACCAGGACTCAGTCACTTGGCTTTCCTTTCCTCTCTGTTGTCTCCATTCCAGGCCAGATCTCTGTATGTGGTGAGCCAGAGTTGGACTTACAGTCTTCTATTAGAAAACTCAAAGTTAAATACAGCTTTCCATTCCACTAATTCTAGAAAAAGAATGTGTGGATTTCTTCTGATTGTACTATCTTGATGGCCTAGTGAATTTGGACTGCTGCAACAAAATAGTACTAACTGGGTGGCTTATAACTAACATATATTTATCACAGTTCTAGAGGCTGGCAAGTCCAAGATGATGGCACTGGCAGATTGGGTATCTACTGAGGGCCTGTTTCGAAGATGGCCATCTTTTTTCTGTAACCTCACATGGCAGGAATGGCAAGGGAGCTTTCTGGAGCCTCTTTGATAAGGGCACTAATCCCATTCATGGGGCCTCTGACCTTCTAACTTAATCACCTCTTAAAGAGTCTGTCTTCTAACACTATCACACTGGATATTAGTATTTAACATGCATTTGCTGGGCATGCAAGCATTCAGTCTATAGCACTCAGGCCGTGTGTCTAACATGGTACTGATCACTGTGAGCAGCATATGCGGTTTGGCCAGGCTGGCTCTCTTGCCCATTCCTAGATCCAAGAGATGCAGATAGCAACTTGATCCGAAAGCGGTGGGTGTGTGTACAGTGCCTCAAAGGGAGAAGCAGAGTGCCCCTCTGAAAAGAAGAGAATGTTGATGCTGGGCCAGGAAGAGCAGCAGCCATGCTTATAGATCACTTCTGTCTCTAAAATACACTGACTACACGGAAGTATCTGAAGTTTCCATTTGTCCCATCAGGCAATTGACATAAAAGTCGCCTTACTTTTAGTGGATGGCCATTATGTGCCAAACCCTGGAGGTGGCAGAGGGTGGGGCAGGGGTGGGCTGCTGCAGGATGACTCACAAGCTAAGAGGTCCAAATAAAGAGGTTGGATACCTCACCTCAAGAGTAAGAGTACAAATGGACAGATAGAGGGGAAGTCGGAGAAATAACAGCGGCTGCTTGTGGAAGTGGACACACTTGGAATTCTAACTGGAATGGGTGATATTGTGTTGGATAAGGCCATTTTACAGCCTTCCCTTACTCGAAGGCCAGTGTCTGAGAATTCTATCAGGGTCAGGGGCCTTGGTCCGAATAAGAAACCTTGAATGCAAATATCCTATGGCAGCAGTTCCCAACCTTTTTGGCACAAGGGACCATTTCTGTGGAAGACAATTTTTCCATGGACCGGGGTGGAGGTGGGGGATGGTTTCTAGATGATTCAAGCGTATTACATTTATTGTGTACTTTATTTCTATTATTATTCCGTCAACTCCACCTCAGATCATCAGGCATTAGATCCTGGAGGTTGGGGACACCTGCTAAGGGATAAGTTTATGAGACAAAGTTGGCGGGAAAGAGTATAGAGTGAGGTGAAATATGTGCAGCTTTTAGAAAAGGAGGCTGACCCAGAATTTCTGCGTGGGTGTGACAGCTTGGAAACCGCAACTGCAGTAATGAGTCTTAGCTGTGCTCTCTGTGTTCTATTCAAAAACACTAAATCAAACCCAGGTCCAGACTGCAGCTCACAAGTAGCACACACAAAGTAATTAGGCTCATGTACTAGCTATTGTCTCTGTTTGAGGCTGTCATAAAAACAGAAAACCAGAACCACCAGGAGTTGTAACTGGGTGCCACGTCTGCGTTTTAATTCCATGCACTTTCCCTTTTTCCATGAAAGTACGAAGCAAAGAGCAGAGAGAAAAGCAGAGAGTTGGTTTCCATTTCTCTGGGAACATCCATCAGGCGTCAGCCTTAGCAAAGGTAGTTCTGAATCTTTGTTCATATCAAATATGAATTCCCAACCTTGAAATGAGATGGGTTGGAAACGGTAAAGTAGGTAAGTTGAATTTTAAGGTTAAAAGAGGCTTGATGCTCTTTTCTTTCTTTTTTGATGCTCCTTTCTTAAGTAATACATTTCTGTCTGGTTCTGTGCATGGAGATGGAGAGGAACACGTTGGGGAGGGGTAGCTGGAAGTGAGGAGAGAAGGCTATGGATCTGACAGCTCTTAGTAACTGTGCAGAAGTCACTTAATTAGTCAGGGTTTCAAAGCACCTGGAAAATTCATAAAAGACAAGCTGGCTCAGAAAGCCAGACGCTCAACTGAATAAAGTGTGACTGAAGAAAATAAGGAAAAATAATTCCAAGCCAAAGGAAAAAGTAGCTATTACTATTTTTTTAAAGTAAATGCTTCATTCTGTTCTCCTGGTGTTAATTTGAAATAATTTAATAGAACACCTTTCAGTGTTTGAAATATTATTAGCATTGTCTGCTGTCTTTTCACATTTTCTCTACAAACTGCTATCTTGCTTTATTTGAAGAGGAGATAGAGTGTAAATGGTTTTAAATACTAGCCATGTTTAATAAGTCACATTGGAATTTAATTTTGTCTCCCAATTATGGAAATGTTTATTTTATGGTGGCATAATTCATTTGCCATTTACTTATGCTATCTAGGGGCTTCTTTTTAACTGATTAGACTGGTCGGGAGCCATTTTTGTTCCTTAAAGCAGAGTGAGAAGTTGTATTAGTTAAGATAGTCTAGTGGCTGTGATGCCGTTCCCTGGTAGTTCAGCTGGTAAAGAATCCACCTGCAATAAGGGAGACCTGGGTTTGATCCCCAGGTTGGGAAGATCCCCTGAAGAAGGGAATGGCTACCCACTCCAGTGTTCTGGCCTGGAGAATCCCATGGACTACTATATAGACCGTGGGGTCACAAAGAGTCAGACACGACTCAGCGACTTTAACTTTCACTTTCTTTCAGTGGCTGTTTACAAAGAAGGCCTAAAAATCATGATGACAAGATTCGAATAAAAGTTCATCTCTTTTTCATGGAAGTGTCCCCAGAGAGATTTGCTGGTCAGCCCTATGTCCAGGTAGTGATTCAAAGACCCAAGTTCCTTCGTCTCCAAGTTCAGTCATAGCTTGGCTCTTGGTGGTCTTAGGAATTGAGCTAGTGGAAAGGGCAAAATGACATGGAAGGGGCATGCCTGCCTCTTAAGGATGACTGTGGCAGCACAGATCTCTTTGTGTCACGCTTCAATAGAGAATGTGAGTGGCAAGTCCCACCTCAAATCAAAGAATGGTGCAAGGATCCGTCATGCCTGCCTGGGACAGCCACATCAAAGCAGCAGCAGCATGCCTTAGTGGAGGAGAAGGGATTGGGGGTGGCCAAGAGCCTTCTCCACCACTGAAATCCTCAGCCTTCCACTATGTGGAATCCCTGGGACCCCACTCTATGGCATCGTGAGTTCAGGGTCTGCCATCCAGTACCCAGGAGCTTGACACTCTGCTGGGTCACTCACAGATCCATGGGAAGTCTTGGCAGCTATGGGCCTCATTTCCCTCATCTGTCAAATGCAGGGAAGAGTATCTACCACATTAAGGTTGTTGTGAAGATTAAAGGAAGTCATTCGTGTCTTATTTGCTAAGCTTTTGTCATAAAGTGCAAAGTAAATGACAGTTATGAGTTTTTTTACCCATCTCAGGATAAAATTTCTGGATGCTCAGTTCCACTCGCTTGAGAACTTACGGCTTGATATGTCTTGACACTTTGTTCTTATTCCTTTCTTCCCAGCCTGTCCTCACTTGAATGGGACTTCATGCTCTGTCCTGCCCTGTCCTTATTCCAAGGCTCCCCTAAGCAATTATGAACATCTTCCAACCATGAATCAATGACTCTACACAATGTTTTCCCCATAAAGGCATAAGGTAAAGATTTCTTGAGCAGATTGCAAAGGTTCTGGTGGTGTATGTGCAGGTGGAATTTTTTTTTAATTGAAGGATAATTGCTTTACAGAATTTTGTTGTTTTCTGTCAAACCTCAACATGAACCAGCCATAGGTACACATATATCCCCTTCCTTTTGAACCTCCCTCCCATCTGCCTCTGCATCCCACCCCTCTAGGTTGATACAAAGCCCCTGTTTGAGTTTCCTGAGCCATACAGCAAATTCCCGTTGGCTATCTATTTTACATACGGTGATGTAAGTTTCCCTGTTACTCTCTTTATGCATTTCACCCTCTCCTCCCCTCTCCCCAGGTCCATAAGTCTATTCTCTATGTCTGTTTCTCCATTGCTGCCCTGTAAATAAGTTTTTCAGTACCATTCTTCTAGACTCCGTATATATGTGTTAGGATATATTTATCTTGCTCTTTCTGACTGACTTCACTCTGTGTAATAGGTTCTAGTTTCATCCACCTCATTAGAACTGACTCAAATACGAGGTGGAATTTTTGTATGCACATAAGCACATGCTGGCAATGCAGGTGTGTATACAGTGAGCTTCTGCACGTGTGCAAGTGTCAGAACATGAGCATCCTGCTCACCATGTGTGTCCAAGAATTAGCGTGGAAAAAATGCCTGTTGTTTACAGTGTCTGCCAGGAGCTCCCTCACATGCCTGTTGTTATTGTTCAGTGGCTCAGTCATGTCCGACTCTTTGTGACCCCATGGACTGCAGCACGCCAGTCCCTGTCCTTCACCATCTCCTGGAGCTCGCTCAAATTCATGTCCATTGACTTGGTGATGCCATCCAACCATCTCATCCTCTGTTGTCCCCTTTTCCTCCTGCCTTCAATCTTTCCCAGCATCAGGGTCTTTTCCAATAAGCTGACTCTTTGCATCAGGTGGCCAAAGGACTGGAGTTTCAGCTTCAGCACCAGTCCTTCCAATGAATAGTCAGGGTTTATTTCCTTTAGGATTGACTGGTTGGATCTCCTTGCCATCCAGGGTTCTCTCAAGAATACTCTCCAGCACCACAATTCAAAAATGGTAAGGTCCCCTATGGTCTGGTTAGCAGAACACTGTCATTGTCTGTCCCATGCACCAGCTGGCCATCTCAAGGAAGTCTGTGAGCTATCTCAGGGTTTCTAGAAAAAACTAGGTGAATAGATCACAGAAACATTCATCAGATGCAAGATGTATTATTTGATCCATATAATATCACCTTGAGGTAAGCATTCTTAGTCCCATTAAAAAGATAAACTACGGTTCCAGAGAGATTATGCAATTGTTCCCAGTCATTATAGTACCCTAAACAATTGATTGAATTAAGTCTTAGCATGAAATCTGACCGCAAAATACAAGCTTTTGGTCTGTTGGTAAAATATCTCTTGCAACCTTCAGTAGAACACCTTGCGTATTTCTACTAAGGGAGGATTAGAAGGGTACCTTTATTATAAACATATACAGGTTCCCTTGCAGAATGCTAAGAATCTTGAGAAAGAGATTTTGGCTTTAAAGGCCCAGAAACCTAAAGAGAGGGACTGAGACAGAAGACAGACTCATTGAATAGAGAGAAAAATGTAAAGGATTAAGTAGACCACACACATCTCCTGTTATGGCCTTGTGCCAAGGAAGCATCTAGACCTCTCTGAATGTTTAGCCTCTTTGTTCCAATAACAGTGGGGCTGGAGAATGTAGGGCGCACATTTTATCTGTGTGTGAATTTAAAATGTGATCATAGGGATTATTTTTAACTTTTAAAAAGGCAGTGCAGGGTTAATAAATCATACCATATATAATTGAGCCTGAAAAGTACAGGGTTAAAATGCAACCAATGCAAAACCAAAGAAAGTACAAATCCACATGTTGCTCTGAAATGCAGAAAGGCACCCGCTATAGCAGATGTTTTGGCTGCTGTGGAAGGAAGGCAGGTTTCTTGGTTTATGGGAATCCTGGGGCTGAGAGGTAAGGAGACCTCATTTCTTACTGGCTGCTTCTCCCTTCTTCTATAATCAGCTTCTCCATCCTTCTAGAGTCCCTCTCCCCCAATCAGGGCCATAGCAAGACTTCAGGTTCACTTTCTTTACCATCGAGTCTTTTGCTTTCCCCTCAAAATTGCCATGTCACATGGCTCAGGCGGTCAGCAGTGATTTATTGAGTGGCCTTCTGTATATCTATGAATGGTGAACAACTCTAATCCTCACACTCTTGCGCCACAGGGAAACTCCAGATGACGATCAGAGCATTTATTTGGTGGGAGGATCCATGGAAGTTTTCCCCTGAGGATTTGATGTGGAAGTTGATACACGGCACTTCTATAGGAGATGACTAAGTGAGGGGGGTGGGAGTAGGAGGGCGCAGCATGGGAGTGGTCCTAGCAGTGAGGGAGAGATGCTCAGAGGTACAGTGAAGGGGAGAGGTGCTCAGTGGAGCTGGTTCAGCTGCTCTAACGCAGCAGTCCTCAACCAGGAGTGATTGCAGCCCCCGTGGGCTATGCGGCAGTGTCACACCCTGGGAGATGGATGCTTCAAGCACAAACCAAGGGATATGGCTGCGGTGAAGAGCACGGCCCCCGTAAACAAAGCATTCTCTCACCCAAAATGTCAGTAACATCAAGGTTGAGGCACTGATCAATAGGAAGCCCGAACAGAGGATTCAACAAGATACAGTTTGGTTTATGTATGCAAATTTTTGGCTGGGCCAGGTCTTCTTTGCTGTGCGGGCTTTTCTCTAGGTGCAGCCAGCAGGGGCTTCTCTCGGTGCCTGGGCTTCTCACTGCAGTGACTTCTGTTGTTGCGGAGCAGGGTTTCTAGAGTGAGCAGGCTTCAGTAGCTGTGGCGCGCAGGCTCAGTGGCTCTGGGGCATGCGGGATCTTCTCAGACCAGGAATTGAACCCGTGTCTCCTGCATTAGCAGGCGGATTCTTTACCACTGCGCCACCGAGGAAGCTTTACAAGTGTGTCTGAAAAGTATGTCTCACAGGCCAGACGGACTGATTTGGCTGACATGAGCGGCTCTGTAGGGCCAGGAACCCAGGCTCCTTCTCCCTGGTAGCTCTGTGCCCTTAAGGGCACAGGCTGGCAGACTCCTGTATGAAGGACCAGACTGGAAGTATTTTGACTTTGCAAATCAGACGGTCCTGATCACAACTTTTCAACTCTGACCGTCTAGAAGCCACCACAGACAATGCCTAAATGAATGGATGGGCCATGTTCCAATCAAACTTTACAGACGCAAAAGTGATGAACCAGCCTTAGCCTGCGGGATATAATTTGGTGCCCTGGCTGGTCACATGTGCTTGGGGTGCATGCTGACCAGTGGGGGTGGGACACTTACATCCTTTTGAGGGACAACATAACTTCTGCTCACATTGGATTGTCCAGAATTCAAAGGGCTGAAAATGTAGTTCTTTACTGGGCAGTCATAGGCCCAGAGGAAACCTCAGTATTTTTTTTTTCTTTTCTTAAGCGCAAGAGAGAAGTGATACTGGGGGACACTTGCAGTGTCTTCGGTTGCTGAACTGAAGCTGAGAGAGAAGCTCAAAATGAGGCTGGCAAGAGAGGCATGCAGGGTGAGATCATGCCAGCCTTAGAGGTGAAATGAAGTGTAAGGTTACAATTTTTCTCTTAAGAGAAATAGGAATATCCCAGCTGCAGCAGTTCGGAGATATTTTTCCATTTTAAAAAGATCCCTCTGGCAGCAGCGTGGAAGGGACTTGCAAGGAGACAACTTTGGAAAATGCTGCCATCATTGGGATAAGAGAGATGGTAGCTTGATTGAGGCTGGTGGTGAAGACATTACATAAATGGATGGGAGAGAGATTTGGAGGAGAGAATCTATAGCATCCTCCAGATTAAACTCCCTTCTGAGGAATGAAGGAAAAGCAGCTTCATTATTAATAATATTTTAAAACGGAAGAGACATGATCACCACGATCCACATGGAGCATCGGATCCAGCCCCAGCTGGTCCTTGTCTGCTGAGTTCCTCTTTTTCCCCCAGGACTCACATGCCCATTGTCCAGCATATTTTGGCGGCGGGGGGGGGGCGGGGGGCAGGGAGGAAGCCATCCTGGTACTCCCAAGCATAAGCCTCTGGGCAGAAACCACTCAGGATGCGGACACAGAGTTCACAAGTCCCAAATGTAATGAGTGGGCTACCCCAGCATTTGACATAAGCAAAGCATGTGTTTTGAGACTGGCTGGCACCAAAGGAGACAAAAGCCTACAGTATAATTATGCCAAGCATATAATATGATGCAATCGGTTACTGTCTCCAATATACCCTGCGGTGCAGTGCAAGGGCTTTGAATGGTAGAATGTTCCAGACCTGTGTGTCTGTCCCATCAGAAGCCTGAGAAAGCCATGGCACCTTCTCTTCCTTCAGTCAGTACTGGTGTGGGCATCAACTAAGCACCTCCTGGATGCCAAGAACCACGCTCAGTCTTATGGACAGAGAGGTAAATAAGACATGACCTTGTGACTTCCTCAGTGAAATAGCTCTCTGGTTTCTGCCTCCAGTTCCTGTAAACAAAGGATGAATAAATATTTCCCTAAATGGCTTAACATGGGTTTCCAGTAACGAAGGCATCTTGGAAATCTGAGTTATAGAACGCCTAAAAAGATACTTTGGTTTTTACACTTAACACAGTGGACACATTTGACCTTGAAAGACAATGCCACTCAGTAATCCACTTTCAGGGAATTGCCTGAATGACTCTTGGCACCGTTTTTTCCTAAAAAGAGAGGCCACCGCATTCTTCCTTTATTCATTTGTTTTTGGAGGTTGTCAACATCGTGACAGCGACTAACCAGCTAATTCACAAAATAATAACTTCAGAACAGAGAGATGATTCATTTGTGGCTCTGTTATGGCTTCTTGTCCCTCTCATTCTTTTCTGGTAAAGTTTGCCAGCAAATTGCCTCTCAGTGTCACTACATATGTGGCTTCAGATTCACTCTCTGTATCACGTGCAGATGTGTGTGTGTGTGTGTGTGTGTGTGTGTGTGTGTGTGTGTTCAGTTGTGTCCAACTCTTTTGCAACCCCATGAACTGTAGCTTACCAGGCTTCTCTGTCCATGGGATTTCCCAGGCAAGAATAGTGGAATGAGTTGCCATTTCCTTCTCCAGGGGATCTTCCTGGCCCTCGGATTGAACCTGGATCTCCTCACTGCAGGTGGATTCTTTGCTACTGAGCTACCGTAGGATCCTGGAATTCCAGGGCTGTAGGGCAGAGGATCTGGGCTTCCTTTGTAGGTGATAACTTCAGAAAGCACCAGCAATGCCAGTACACTAGAATCCTCACCCTCCCCATGGCCAGTAACTCAGTCTTAATATTATCCAGTTCAGTCAGTAATGTGCCTGGCACCATGCGAAACATTTCACGAGTTTGCTCATTTAAATGTTATCCTATTGAACGTACATCAACTCTGTAAAGTAGGCACTAATAGCCTCTCCCTTTTGCAAATTGAGCAAATCTGCAAATGTATAGCCAATAATAACTGGTGGGTCCAGGAAGGTTGATTTTTCTGACTCTCAAGTTGAAAGTGTTATTATTTATTGAGCATCTTTTTATCATAAAGTCCATATCACTTTGTCTTTCTCTGATAGTCTTAAGGGTCTCAGGTTTAGTTGATTTTGTCTCACCAAAAGGCAGTGCATTTACAGATGAGAAGGGCCACCAATCTAAGCCCCGTGGGCCAAACCAGCCCTTTTGAAATCAGAGCTGAGCTGGAACACTGCCGCAATCCTTTGTTTACATGCTGTCTGTGGCTGCTTTTGTGCTGCCTCCCTTAGACTGGAGTAGCTGTGACAGAGAGCCCACAAAGCCGTTATAGAGCTGAGATATTTACTATATGGTTCTTTAGAAAAAAAAAAGTTTGCCAAACCCTGATATAGAGTGCAATCATATAGATTGTTTCTTTGATTAAATTATTTCTAATGAATAGACTGGTGGTGTTCAATGGCTCTTTGCAACCCCATGGACTATACAATCCATGGAATTCTCCAGGCCAGAATACTGGAGTTGGGTAGCTATTCCCTTCTCCAGGGGATCTTCCCAACCCAGGGATTGAACACGGATCTCCCTCATTGCAGGCAGATTCTTTACCAGCTGAGCCACCAGGGAAACCCAAGACTGGAGTGGGCAGCCTATCCTTTCCCCAGGGGATCTTTCCAACCCAGGAATGGAACTGGGGTCTCCTGCATTGCAGGTGGATTCTTTACCAGCTGAGCTACCAGGGAAGCCCATTCAATAGATCAGAGTCAGTTTAACTGTTAAATTTATATGTATACAGTATTTATTCCATTCAATACATTTTTATCAAATGCTGCTCCCCACCCCACCTCCCACCTCCAAAAATGGTTGTCAGTCCATCCAAGGGGGATTTCTGGATGGAGAAGAAAATGCACCATTCCCAGTTTAACATGTGAAACCTTTGACTTTTCCCAAAGGTACCCCTAAGTGTTTGTGGCTATCTAGAGTTGTCTGTACTTCTGAGACCTTCACTCGTCGAGCCTATTTACAGACTGAGCAGTCTCCACCCTGGCTAGTCAGCTGGTTAGTGCCCATCTGAAAAAAGCAAAGCGTGCAATACACAAGTTAGAAACACACTTTCACTCACCTCCTGCAACTGAAAGAACCATCAGAAACTGCCATTCTGGATAGAGGGAAAACCAGTATGAGCTCTCTGATTCCAGCTTTATCTTCATCTTGAAGCTTACACAACTCACAGATAAATTATAAGTTATGATAAAGATTCCCACCAATGACAAACTGACTCACTGTCCTCCACATCCTTTCATCTCTCTGGATTCCACTTCTAAGCTCTTTTATATTCTGTTAAGACGGAGTGTGCCATTTGCCAAAATGACAGAGAGTGTGCCAGCATTGGGACATATTTTCCACTTTACCTGTATTGAAAAAACGTTATCATACTAAGGTGTTTTTCTCCCCCATGATTGCTTTTTGCCCCTGTAAAAAGCGCCGCACCAGCTTCGTGAAATGCTTTGTATCTGTTCCTATCCAGTGATGAAAATAGAATGAAAGATTCAAGTGACTTTTGTTTGTTAAAATATAACAAACGATTATCCTAGAAACACCATACCCTCATAGCACTATTTTCATTCTTGCTATGTTTTAGCTTTTTCATTGCCAAGTGCCCGCTTGATCTGGGTACCAAAACCACAGTTTATGGACAAGATTTCAAAGAACGGCAATATGACAGTTCTCTTGGTTGGCTGACATCTCAAAAATGTTTTGCCTAAAGCCCTCCCAGAAGAAAAGAAGTTATTCTTTGGTTGTAAAAATTATAAAAAGAAAAGGCAAGGAGGAAAAAAACAATGGGCAAGCCTCTTTTTAATGCAATCAAATGGGATTTAAATGAAAGCAATTGTGTTATACTTTATGGAGGCGGTAGGGAGTCACTCTGGAAATCCATTCCTTTAAGAGCTGCCATTCTACATTAGCTGAGCTCAGACCGCTGTTTGTTGCAGCCAGTGCCAAAGTGGTTTATACCTTGCTGTAAAGAGGCCCCCGCTGATGAAACGGCTCTGGCTATTTGAAGTCCTAGGTGACAAGAGAAAGTGATATCACGCTGCAGGGTTTTGCTTGTCACATCTATCAGTAATGGAAGATACACGGACAGAGTGTATGAAATTCCATCTCTGTGGAAGGGACAGCATTCTCGAAAACAGAAAGTACTATCTTCACCGTCAGCTTAAAATGATTATATTTAGCAACTGTGTACATTCTTCAAGGGCTTCTACATATAAAAATTAGTTAATTAGGAATCGTTACCTTCTGTTAGGGAAGCATGGATTATTATTATCCTAATTTTAGAGACAGAGTAAATGAGAATGATGGAGAAGTTGCCAGGAGAAAAATTAACATGAATGATGAACAACAGACCACAGGCCTGAGCTGCAAAGATTTTAAAGAGCTTGCTTATTTTAAAGAACACGCTTTCTTAAAGTGAAATTTAAATATTGGAAAAGTAGGTTTTCCAAATTTAGAAAAAAAGTTCTACTTATCAATGAAGCCAGTGCTAGGATTCTGGGCTTTATTAATTTATGAATATTTATTTTTATGATTTTTTTTATCTTCCATACATCTGTGAAGGTCTTCCTTTTGATGGGGATTTCATGTGATTATAATTCATACTCTTCAAATTGCATTCCTTGGTATTTTGCTCTTTCAGAATAATCAAAGATTTTTGAGGCTTTATTAACAGAAAACAGATTTTTTTGGGGGGACTTGTAAATATTTGAGTAAGTTACATATGCAATATACAAGTTTAGTGAGTGTCCAGTGTGTGCCAAACACTGTCCCAGGGCCTGGGGATCTAGCACTGACAGACGAGACAGGTATCTTTTAACTTTGAGTTTAAATTTGACTTTAGAAACCGTATCTTCCTGTCATTTAGCTGAAGGAGGAGGGTCTATTGTTGCAAAAAAATAAAAATAAAAACCCAGTCATTTTGAACGTAGTTATTAAAAAGTAAAAGAGGTTTGAAAATGCTATACTGCTGGTTTTGAAGATAAGAGGATGGGGCTGTGAGCCATGGAGTGTGAGGTGATTCTAGAAGCTGAAAAGGTCAGGAAGAGAATCGTCCCCTGGAGCCTCTGGAAGGAATGCATTCTTCCCAACACCTTGGTTTCAGTCCCATGGGACACACTATAGATTTTTACTTCTAGAATGATAAGAGATTAAACTTTGTGTTTTTAAAAGCAGCCCTCACCAAAAAAAGCACTACATGGCCTTGTGCATGTGTGTGCGCTAAGTTGCTCAGTTGTGTCCAACTCTTTGTGACCCTATAGACTGTAGCCCACCAGGCTCCTCTGTCGATGGAATTCTCCAGGCAAGAAGACTGGAGTGGGTAGCCATTTCCTTCTCCAGGGGATCTTCCCGATCCAGGGATTGAACTCAGGTCTCCCGAGTTGCAGGTGGATTCTTTACTGTCTGAGCTACCAAGGAAGCCCTTAAATGGTCTTAGTATGTGTATTTGTTTTCCTTTCACAGATGATTGCTTAAAATCAGGATATAACTCAGAACAGTTAAGGGAGCTGAGGGCATTTTAAAATGTCTTTCCTAGACAGTGGGTGTGTATATATTTTTCAGGTAATGCTTCTTCCCCCTCTAGGGCTAGTGATGACTTCTGTAGTAAGACTGTAGTAGGCATGCATTTTTTGCCTTTCTGGAGTCTCTTTGGAGAACCACTGCCTCCCCTATCTTCATTTCTTGTGCTATGGGTGTGACTGTCATCCACTCCCTGGTTCAGGAATGGGCACATGATCGGAGGCAGACCAAGAATTATGCCCAGGACATTTCTTGGAACTATTAGGAAAGGATGTTCTTTCTCTTGGGGTTGGCATGCTGGTAAGATGTAAACCTGGATTACAGGGACTGTGTAGACACATGGGGAGAGCCTGCCTGAGAAGCTAGCCAACCCAGAGGAAAGCAGGGTAGATTGGTAATGTGTTTGTGTGAACATCTGGATTCAGCCATACCTGAAGCCATTTTTACTTCCTGGACTTTTCAGTGATGGGGCCTTGTCTTTTCCCCGCCCCCAAATGCCTGAGTCACTTTGAATTGAGTGTCAAAAACTTGTAGGAGAAAAGAGTTTTAATTGCAATTCAAATAAATAATTTAAAAAAATATAGCCTTTAGTATGAACAAGAAAATAAACACTAATTTTTTTAGATTGAAAAGCTTATTCATATATATGGATACAAGCAGAATAGTTGTATCTGTGTAACTAATATTCATCATTCCCTTATTCCTTATTTATATAACCCTAGTAATATTTTTGTTTTTTTATAATATCTTCATTGAGATATAATTCACATACCATGAAATTCAGCCTTTAAAAGTGTACAATTCAGTAGCTTTTAGTATATTCACAGTTATATAACCATTGGCTTGATTAATTTTAGAACATTGCCATCACCTCGAAAAGAACTCCCATATCCATTACAGGCATTCCTCACTTCTGCCTCCCCCCAGCTCGTGACAAGCACTAACCTAATTTCTGTCTCTACAAATTTCATATAAATAGAATCATGCAATATGTGGCCTTTTTTTGTTAAGTGTCTTTCACTTAGAATAATGTTTTCAATGCTCATCCATGTAATAGCATAAATCAGTACTTTCTTCCTTTTTATGGCAGGTGATATCCTATTGCATGGATATATTAAAGTTTGTTTACATGTTTATCAGTTGATGGATATTTGGGTTGTTTAAACTTTTTTGGCTATTGCAAATAATGTTGTTGTAAACATTTATATATAAGTTTTCATGTTGATAAACATTTTCAGTTCTCTTGGGTATACACCTAGGTGTAGACTTACTGGGTCTGATGGTCACTCAACGTTCAACATTCTGAGGAGCTGCCAAACTGTTTTCCAAAGCAGCTGTCCCATTGTACAATCCCACTAGCAATGCATAAGGGTTCCAATTTCCCCATATCCTTGCCAACCCTTGTTATTATATCTTTTTGCTATTAGCCGTCCTAGTGAGTATGAAGTGATAGCTGTGGTAAAACTCTCTTAATATTCCATGAAGCAATGTGCTCTCATAAAAGACTATATTTCACAGATCCCCTTCTTTGCATTTAGTGGTTGCTGGTAAGTTGTGCGGGAACGTGGTTTGATAGGGCTTCAAGAAAAGCTCTTAAAGAAGGCTGGCCAAGGAAGGGGTAGTCATTTCGGGCCTTTCCTTCATCCCCCCATCCTTCTGCCTGAATTTTTGGCTCTGCAGCAGGCATCTTGGTCAGTGAAGGGAGATTCCTATCGATGTCAGAGCAGGGAGATGAAAGAATCCCGAGTCCCTGTGACCTGGAAGTCACTACATCAGCCATGGGCTGCTAACTATAAGTCATATGGTTTTCTTGGAGAGAGAAATAAAAATCTAGCTTGTTTAGTCCCTGGTTGTTCTGTTCTATTAGCTCAACATAATCCTCTATTTTCTGGAATTTGTGTGTGTATGTATGGGAGTGTGTGCGTACATGTGTATATGCTCATATAAAGGATGTACACACATATGGGGTGCGCACATATACATATACACACATATGGATATATTGGCTAGAATCCTTCAAGCCTAATTCTTCTTTTTCCTGAGAACATAGCTAGACCACATTTCCCAGATTTCCATACTATCATTGCCACCCTGTGACTAGATTATAGCCAAAAGAAAGTAGGAGGGAGAGTGTACGCCATCCACAAGCCTTGTCAGTAGAGCAGTCTTTCCTTCTTTCTCCCCATCTACTGACTAAACGGAGAGGCTTTAAAGAAAGGACTTTAAGGAGAGGACTTGAGAAGGGCAGAGCCATCAGGTGGAAGGAGCCTGGGGCTCTGAGTGACCATATGGATATCCACACCAGGGGATAAGAGTAGAAAAAAAATTCTTCAGACTGAGGTCTCTGAGAATTAGGGTTTGCTTCTCTTAATTACATTGCGTATACATACACATTTATGCCTACATACACTCATATAACTGACCCAAGGCCACCCGTGATCAGTGTCACATGCATCTCCCAAAGCTTAGTCCAGTCCTCTCTCCACTGAACTGGCATGCAGGGTATCTGGGTGTGTGTTATGAGAGTATGTTTCATCAGAAATATTTAGTCATCTAACTTCTTTGAGCTTCCATTTCCTCATCTGATAGTGAGTAGTTGGGACTAGATAAGATACTTAATGTATTAGTTTCTGTACTAGAACTACTGGAACTTCTAGTAACCTTGGGGGCCTTGTAAGCTCTTTAAAGGTAAGAGGGTCTGTGTCCTTTTTCATATTCTTTCCTTCTAAGCTCTTTATAGGATAACGGTTCCATAAGTATTTGTGGAATAAAAGGGAAGGTCTCTTCCAGCTCCAAATGTCTACAGTGCCATGTATCTTTAGAATCATATTTATCACACGCACACTTTTTCTCTGCACAGCCTGCTAATTCATGACCAGAGCATGATCCAGCTGTTCTTACGAGAGTTGAAAGTGTTAGTCACTCAGTCGTGTCTGACTCTTTGTGACCCCATGGACTGTAGCCTACCAGGCTCTTCTGTCCATGGAATTCTCCAAGCAAGAATACTGGAGTAGGTTGCCATTTTCTTCTCTTATGAGAGTTGCTGCTGCTGCTAAGTCACTTCAGTCGTGTCTGACTCTGTGCGACCCCATAGACGGCAGCCCACCAGGCTCCCCCGTCCCTGGGATTCTCCAGGCAAGAACACTGGAGTGGGTTGCCATTTCCTTCTCCAATGCATGAAAGTGAAAAGTGAAAGTGAAGTCAGCTCAGTCGTGTCTGACTCCTAGCGACCCCATGGACTGCAGCCTACCAGGCTCCTCCATCCATGGGATGTTCCAGGCAAGAGTACTGGAGTGGAGTGCCATTGACTTCTCCCTTATGCGAGTTGGTTGCTCCCAATTTCAGAATACATTTTCTTCTGGGAACAATGTATTAAATGATGATACATACTCTAAATAGGCCACAGCAGCCTGTTTAACCCATCCTGTGACACAGACACTCATGCTCTTAGCATCAGCCTGTACTTAGGATCCTAGAAGCAGGAACTTACATGACCAGGGAGCAGGAACACCTAAGTGTTACCCACGTGAGATAGAATGTGGACATGAGGTCCTGACTCTCTAATAGAATGTTAGGCAGAGACCAAACCCTTCAACACCGGCATCCGGCATTCAGAAAAGCAATGAACACTTCTTACTGTGTAAGCTGTGCAACTGGATGTTTGGCTCCTGCCTAATTTTTTACCCTTATTTGATTCTATTCTCCACCCTTCTCAGCCTGTTCCAGGGATGTTCTGTCCAATTTCAATAAACCAAGAGCTTGACTCCCTCTGGACCACTGCACTTCTGTTGCTTCTCTGCCCGGAATCTTCTCCTGCTGACTGTTGCTGGCCTGTCTCATCTTTCAAGCCACATCTCATTTCCTCTCAGGAGACTTCTCTATTTGGAACAGTCTCCTCTGATTTCTCTCCAGCAAGTTGTCTTGGTGGATGGTCTTTGTAGCCATGCTTCTCAAACTTTTGGTGCACACTGATCTCTTGGGGATGTTAAAATGCAGGTCTTGACTCCGTAGGTGCAGGGTGAAGTTTGAGACTATGCATTTCCAACAAGCTCCCTGGTTCTGCCTGTGCCTCTGACTACACTCTGAGGAGCCCTGCTCGAGAGCACTCACCCTATCACACTGTTGTCTCAGGAAGCTCTTTGTGTCTGGATGCCTGCATCTCCCCAGCCTGGAAGGACTGCTCACTGAGCCCATCTTGTTCACCTATTGCCCCAGTGCCAGAATGGCATCTTCCTAGTGTGTGCACACACGCGTGCATGTGTTCATGTGTGTGTATGTGTTAGTCATTCAGTCATGTCCAACTCTTTGCAACCCCATGGACTGTAGCCCGCCAGGCTCCTCTGTTCATGGGATCTCATGGGCACGAATATCAGAGTGCGTAGCCATTCCCTTCTCCAGGGGATCTTCTCAACCCAGGAATCAAACTGAGGTCTCCAGCATTGCAGGCAGATTCCCTACCATCTGAGCCACCAGGGAAGCCTACCTACTAAATAAATACCTGCTGGATAAGTTCAGAGACTTTAAGTGGGATGAGTGTTATACCAGGGAACGTCCATGGTGCTGTAGAGAGGGACAGGGATGACGTCTTGCTGATATGCAGCACCAGACCTGCGCACAGAAGCAGGTAAGAAACATTTTCCCAATGCTTCCTCTTCTCTGTCCAAAGCTCCCACTGTGTGAGCTCATCTTGACTATTCCAAGCCTTCCACAGTCCAGGTCAAAGATGACCCATCTTACCTGTGTGCGAGTTAGTTGTGTCTGACTCTTGTGACCCCATGGACTGTAGCCCGCCAGGCTCCTCTGACCATGGGATTCCCCAGGCAAGAATACTGGAGTGGGTAACCATTTCCTACTCCAGGGGGTCTTCCTAACCCAGGGATCGAACTTGAGGCTCCTGAATTGCAGGCAGATTCTTTACGTCTGAGCCACCAGAGATGAATCTCCCAGGCCCTAGAATGGACGACGTTCCTATGGTAGGAGGCAAGCAATCTGACTGAGACATTTCACACTTGTTTGTAGATGACAAATATACCTTAATAAACCCTCGTGGTACTTTCAATTTGGTTTTTTAATAAAGATGCTTATTAATCTGATTGTTTAGTGCTGTTTTGGCTAGTAGAGTACATATATTTAAGCCCAGGGAAGCCACCAAAAACAAGAAAAAAACTTGCACCTTTTTTTCCTTTCTTACTAGAACTGAACCCACAAATTATCTAAAGCTCAGGGGAAACAGGACTGATAGAGAGAAAGGGGAGATGAGTAATGCTGGAGGTGTGGAGTGATTATCTATATGATCTGTAAGGTGATGACTTCCAAGTTTAGGAGTTGTGGGGGAGGCAGTGTGTGCTCACAGATGTTACAAGTGAGGGTTCTGGAATCCTTTTGTCTACATTCCTGACTGCTGTTCTTTTGTTGTTGTTCAGTCGCTCAGTCGTGACCAACTCTTTGCAACCCCATGGACTGCAGCACTCCAGGCTTCCCTGTTCTTCACCCTCTCCTGGAGCTTGCTCAAACTCGTGTCCATTGAGTGGGTGATGCCATCCAACCATCTCATCCTCTGTCAGCCCCTTCACCTCCTACTTTCAATCTTTCCCAGCATCAGGGTCTTTTCTAATGAGCTGGTTCCTTGCATCAGGTGGCCAAAGTATTGGAGATTCAGGATCAGTCCTTCCGAAGAATATTCAGGAAATTGACTGGTTTGACCTCCTTGCAGTCCAAGGGACTCTCAAGAGTCTTCTCCAACACCACTGTTCAAAAGCATAACTTCTTCAGTGTTCAGCCTTCTTTATGATCCAACTATCATATCCATACATGACTACTGGAAAAACCATAGCTTTGACTATACAGACCTTTGATGGGAAAGTAATGTCTCTGCTTTTTAATACGCTGTCTAGGTTTGTCATAGTTTTTCCTTCAAGGAGCATGCATCATGCATGCATGCTAAGTCGCTTCAGTCGTGTCCGACTCTATGCTATCCCATGGACAGCAGCCCACCAGGCTCCTCTGTCCATGGGATTCTCCAGGCAAGAATACTGGAGTGGGTTGCCGTTTCCTTCAAGGAGCAAGAGTCTTTTAATTTTGTGGCTGCAGTCACCATATGCAGTGATTTTGGAGCCCAAGAAAATGTAGTCTGTCACTGTTTCCATTGTTTCCCCATCTATTTGCCATGAAGTGATGGGCCCAGATGTTATGATCTTAGTTTTTTGAATGTTGAATTGTAAGCTAGCTTTTTAACTCTCCTCTTTCACCTTCATGAAGAGGCTCTTTAGTTCCTCTTCACTTTCTGCCTTAAGGGTGGTGTCATCTACTTATCTGATATTACTGATATTTCTCCTGGCAATCTTGATTCCAGTGATAACTAGTATATTAAACAGTCTCTTCATTTGTAAAATGGGTCAACAATACATCTATCTCTTGATGTGCTGTGAAGATTAAGGAATAATGAAGGTAAATTGGTGAGCAAAATGCTTGCCACCGAGCAGCAGCTCAAAAATGATAAATATTATGCACATGAACTTCTGATAAAACATGTTGGTGGAAAGGAGAGTAAGAACAGAATCTAAATCAGAGTGATGGTGAACATCGCATGTTAGGTTTGGGGCCACACTTTGGTTAGAAAGTGCAGAATCAGACTATGAAAATAAGGGGTGGTGGCAGAGATGGTCTAAGCTGCAGGAAATTGTAAAGTGTCCACAAGGAATCATCCCTTCATAAACATTCAGATGATTCTCAGATGCTTGAGTATCTAGTCCATACCAGAACAACCTGCTACTTTTCTCACATGACTTGTGATGGCAAATGTTCACCTTCTTACCATTTGTATTCATGTTTATTAATGTGGCATCTCAGCTTTTCAATTCAACACCCCTCTCGCTATGCTGTATTCACTGTCATTCCACAGTCAGCAGAGGACACGGCATGGGCTGCCAGTACTGATGTCAGACCGATCTTAGCAATGAATGCAAGCCTGCCCCCAAACCAGTGGCTCTCAACCCAGGGCAGTTTTGCCTCCTCAGGACTTTGGCAATGTCTGGTTGATGCCACCAAGCAAGGGTGTGGGGCGGAGGATACTATTGGTACCTAGTAGGTAGTAACCAGAGATGCTACGAAACATCCTACAATGCCCAGGGAAAAAAATTATTTGCCTGAAAACAGAAATCTTGCCCTTAAACTTTTCTTTTCTTAACCTTTCTGGTTCTCAATTCCCCTATTAAATTCAGCCACTAAATAATATGCATGATCCGCCAACTCTGACATTCTAGGAGGCTTTTTTCCCCCCAACCTCCAAGAATTTTGCTTCTAAAATTAACCAACAAGGAGTGGTTCAGACAGACTTTTCTTTTACCTACAGAGGCCAATCCAGTCTGCTATAGCTTTTCTGTGGCCTCAGCTGTAGCATTTCATCAACAGCTTCTTAGTTGGTGATGCAGTGGGGGTGGTGGGACAAGTCTTAAGAGAAACCTACACCCAAAGTGAGCAGGAATTTCTCATTCATGGTTCATGATGAGCTTTCCCTGTTTCTCAAAACCAGTTTGGTTTGACGAGGATCACCCTGTTGATACTAGTCCACCCTATGAAACTGACAGGCCCACACACCTTTGGTGAAAGAATGTGTTTCTTACCCATTATCTGAGAACCTGTGAGCTACTTAATATATATACTGATGGAGGATTTCTGGCACATGCTTATCTGAACAAAGGCCAATTATATTCCAAGAACTAGCAAAGGAATGCATTAATTGATTTAAGCAATTAAAGTCCCTACCACAAATAGACAACAAATGCCACCAACACAGATGAAAGAACACCATCCAGGGACCTCAACAAGGCACTAAAAAATCTAATCAGTGACAACTTTTGAAAGGCCAGTTCAAAACACGTAATCCTTTTGGACATCAAGGGAACCTTCTCAATCTGGCAAAACAGTTACATAGTGAAGGTCATGGGGCTTTCTCAGCCACAGAAAGGAGAAAAGTAAAAGCAATTAGACAAAATGGATGCTGTAATCCCACTTTCCAGACCCCAGAGCCACACTAAACACTGAGATTCAACTTTTCCACTTCACTATTCAGGATCTGGCAGCACTTCCCAAATGAGAATGCCATAGCTTGATTTCTTTCTTACCAGTTCTGGCTGGATGTTTCTTAGCCATGTCTAGAGCCTGGGGTAGAGAAAGAAAAATTTAAAAAAATCACTAAACCATGGATGTTGCTATAAATTGATCAAGTAATTTGGAATTCCAAAGTACTATTGCTGAAAACTGCCCTGCTTGAAACTACTCCCCAGCAGAAGTAAAACATCCAGATTCATGGACTGCCACTTCCCAATCAGGTGGAAATCCACTGAGTAATAGCATCAGTACCACTTGGAGGCTCTTTTTTACAAGCAGGTTCTCAGACTCAACCCCAGACCTACAGGATCAGAATCTGCATCCACAGTAAAATTTGAAAAAGAATGCTCTGCAGGGCCTTCAGGAGTAGTTTATTTTTTGCCTTCCCTCAGCCTGAGTTTCCCCAATTGTAATATGGAAATATAACAAAGTGCATACAAAGAGAAAAACAACAGCAACAACAACGGAAGGAAGACAGTTCACAGGAGTGCGGGGGACTTTGGGGGAACTTCTCCAAGTTCTACACTGTGCAGTTTTTAACAATGTAAGATCAGGGTTACTTCTTTTGTAATGGCGGAAAATAATTTTTAAATACAGCTGACGCTCTCTCAAAGTATTGTACTGATTTTTAAACGGACCAATGTAGCAGGGCCCAGCACCATACTGCAATGCAGATTAAGTCGGAGGTGTTAAGTGAACTGGATGGAGCCAGCCTGCACCCGTGCACCGGGTGAGCAGCTCTCGTCTCCGAAAATTGGCCCTCATACATTCGCTCTCAGCACCTGGAAACCTTGGCCTGGCAAACTTCGGGATCCGCTGAACCTCGGATCTGACCCGTAGTTGCTGGAGCGTCCCGCCGACTCTGTAACTTTCCCTGGAATGAAATAAATAAAGACCGTAAGTGCTGAAATAGCGGACCCCACACTAATCTCTCTACAGGAAAGAGGAGGCCGGGGAGTGGAGTCAAAAGTCGCAGTCTGGCCCGGACAGGGCTCCAGGGAAACTAGTTTGAGCGGCTGCAGCATCCTCAGCGGCTAACTCAGTGAGCTTTCTAGGCTGTCATTTTGTCTCCTGTAGCTAAAACTGCAAGTGAGAGAGGAGTGGAGTTTCCCGAGAGAAGGGCTCAGGCTGGCGTCCTGGGCGGGCCAGTCCCCTTGGCGAGCTTCTGGGTCTTCCCTCTTTCCTCCGCCTCCCTCCGTCCCTCCCTCTCTCTCTCTCTCCTCCCTTCCTCCCTTTCTCCTCCCTTTTGCGTCGGGCGGGCGGGAGGCCGCCGAGGCAGAATGTTCTTGCGCACGCGCTCGCGCAATTACGGCCGAGGAGTTCTGTTCCTCGGGCATTTTCCGAGGAAGTCTGGAGCAATTAGGCTCAGTCCGGGGAGAGCCAGCGAGCGAGCGGGCGGCGCTGCCGGCGCGTCTGGGCTGCCTCGCAGGGAGGGAGGGGGCGGCCGGCCGCCCGGCGGCGACCCCGGGCCCCGGCCGCCACCATGGGCTTCGAGCTGGACCGCTTCGACGGCGACGTGGACCCGGACCTGAAGTGCGCTCTGTGCCACAAGGTCCTGGAGGACCCGCTGACCACGCCGTGCGGCCACGTCTTCTGCGCCGGCTGCGTGCTGCCCTGGGTGGTGCAGGAGGGCAGCTGCCCGGCGCGCTGCCGCGGTCGCCTCTCGGCCAAGGAGCTCAACCACGTCCTGCCGCTCAAGCGCCTCATCCTCAAGCTGGACATCAAGTGCGCGCACGCGGCGCGCGGCTGCGGCCGGGTGGTCAAGCTGCAACAGCTGCCCGAGCACCTCGAGCGCTGCGACTTCGCGCCCGCGCGCTGCCGCCACGCGGGCTGCGGCCAGGTGCTGCTGCGGCGAGACGTGGAGGCGCACATGCGCGACGCGTGCGACGCCCGGCCGGTGGGCCGCTGCCAGGAGGGCTGCGGGCTGCCCCTGACGCACGGCGAGCAGCGCGCCGGCGGCCACTGCTGCGCGCGGGCCCTGCGGGCGCACAACGCCGCGCTGCAGGCCCGCCTGGGCGCGCTGCACAAGGCGCTCAAGAAGGAGGCGCTGCGGGCCGGCAAGCGCGAGAAGTCCCTGGTGGCGCAGCTGGCCGCCGCGCAGCTGGAGCTGCAGATGACCGCTCTGCGCTACCAGAAGAAGTTCACCGAGTACAGCGCGCGCCTTGACTCGCTGAGCCGCTGCGTGGCCGCGCCGCCCGGCGGCAAGGTAGGCGCCCGCCGCCCGCCCCGACCCCCTACTGGCCCCGGGGCGCCTCCCAGCCTCTGTGGTCTTGGGGTTACCGGGAGCATCTCTGCCTCCCACTTCTAACACTCCTTGCTAGATAGATCGCTTTGAGCCGGTCGGGGAGTCAGTCTCACCTTGGGAACTGTTGTCCTTAGAGATTAACCTCAGGCTGAATTATAGGTGCCGCAGCTTCATCGGTTCTGGAAAAACTAAAAGGAATTCGAGAGCAGCGCAGAGTTAAGGGCGAGTGTGGCTCTTGAGTCAGAACCCCGCAGGGGCTTTGGTGCAGACCAGATGGATGATCATGAGCAAGTCGTTTAACCTCTTTGAAGGTTGGGAAACAGGGTTCCTCTACACGTGACGGAGGAGATAAGATACTGACACAGGAGATGTTAACTATATCCATGCACCCTCAGGCGGCCCGGAAAGAATCAAAGGAACCCACAGCCCAGCCTTGGAGACTAGGTTAGCAAGGTTGCCAGAGGAGAGGCCGCTGGAGTAAAAGCTGGATTCCAGTGTGAGCTTTGCTGCCAACTAGCTGGCTGACCTTGAGCAAGCTGCTTAAGCTCTCTCAAGTTGGAAAGTAGGGCCCTAGAGATGTGACACAGGGGGTGAAACACTGCCAGGCCCCTCCTGTGGTATTCCTCCAGGGATTGAAAGAATTCCAGAAAGAATTAAAGGAACCGCCACCAAATATAAAGTAATAATTGGCAATGAGGCCTCTGGAGTTAGAACTGTTTTTCGAGTCTGGGCTCTTGGCTAATGTTGTGGCTTGATCTCCAGGTGCTTCAGTCTCTCTAAATGTAGAATAGATTCTTTGCCTGCTTCAGGGAGAGAACATATGAAAAGGATCTAGCAAGTTGCCCTGTAGAGAGCAAATGCTCAACAAGTGTTGCCTGTAATTATCTTTACCTCCTCCCCTTGTAAGCCATCCCCCTGTCCTGGGAGTTGGTGTAATTACAACAGCCACTACTGCTGGAGGCTTGCCTTGCTCCAGGCCCTATGCTAAGCTCTTGTGCTTCTCAGCTGTTTCCTTTTTAATCAAGGGAGGCAGGTTGCTTCTCGTTTTGCAGACGAAGAGAACTCAGGACCAGTGAGGGGCAGCCCTGGCCCTGAGTCATGGCTTCGAGGTGGCAGAACTGGGTTCTGAACCCACGGATGCCCAGGCTCTTAATCCCCATTGTGTCGCTTCTCAGTGTAACCACAAGTACCATTTACTGAGGGTTTATTATGTACCAGCCACAGTAGCAAGCACTCTGCATGCGTTCTGTATGTAGTCTTCTGAGATGAGGAAGCAGGCGCAAGTCCCAGAACTTGTCCAGAGTCAAACGGTGACTCAGGAGACAGAGCTAGGATTGAGGATCCACCTCAGTCGTCAGCCTTGGGCATTTTGACATTTTGGACCCCCAACTTCTTTGCTATAGGAGGCCGTCCTATGCGCTGAGAGGCCTCCTTAGCACACTGGATTCCAGTAGCACCCCCCACCCCCAGGTGTGACCACCAGAAACGTCTGCGTGTGTTGTCACGTATTCCCTGAGGGGACACAGTCCCCTAAGAGAACCAGGGTTTGCCGTGATTGCAGAGGCCACCTTTTCACCAGCTGGTGAGGCACCTGGGCCATGCTGGTGCCTCTCTGGTCGCCTGTTGCAGGGGAGGAGAATGTGTGTGCCTGAGGGTCCCCAGGGGCCTGCGTCTGCTTTGCCTCTCTGGCCCCTCTCCCCAGCCCCCTCTCCCATAGCGCACACCGACTCCCCCCTCTCCCCTCCACCTCGTCTTGGCACCCCCCCCCCCTCCAGGCTTGTCTGTCAGCTGCAGCCCCAGCAGCTGGCCGGCTCTCTGCGAAGGGCAAATATTTACAGCTCTGAGGCTCACCCAGGACCGCACAGGCGTACAAAAGACTGGAGTGAGCCTGCAAGTCCCCAAAGCAGGGGGCCAAGCTCTGTCTACAAGCAGGCGCCGGGCTTGGGGTGAAGGAGTTCCCGGAGTTTCTCCTGTTTATGCTGTCATCTGGACTTCCTGTGGAGTTTTAAGTGATGCTTATTTATAAACAAGCCCTTCACTTCCCCGGAGTTTATACATCATTCATTGTTAAGCTGGTTTATTATTTCTTCTTGCCTTTCTGTTTTCTTTCTGGAGTGTTTGGGTAAACTCCCTCTCTCGGAATCAAAAATATGATACTTGAATCAAAATTGTGGATGTTTTTGAAGTTCTGTTGGGTGAGTCAGGAGGATAATCAGGGGCATTAAGCTTGGGGACAAGATGTTACTTTCTGAGCTTACAGACAAAAGTTTCCTTCTGGAGTTGGAGCGTTGCTCAGGACTTTCATGGACCTTAGTGCTGGCTTGAGAACAGCCAAGAAAGGCCTGGCCTGAAAGCTGAACTCATTTTTCAGGCCTCCAACCCTGGCTGTCTCAGCCCAGGCCTTAGGGGAAAGCGTGCTGCTTTTGCCTTAAAGTTAACCCCTAGTCACCCTTGGGGAGAGCTTTTGCTGTTCCTGCATCTGCCAGACAGACCCCCCTCCCACTGCAAGCTGTTTAAGAACTTGTTTATTTCATTGGCGGGACTCTCTGCTCCCACCGGGTACTGTTTATTCTCTTCTATAAGGCAGAAGGATTTATATTCCTTGGAAACGGGCATGTACAACACTTTTATTTTTTTTTTTTAAAGTCCTATCGCTTACCTCTCTGTTAAGAGCTAAAGTAGATAAGAAACACTCAGAAGATTTTCCATACCCCTCTTCAGGGCTTTAGAACTTGTACCATAAAATGATCTGGCATTATTTAAATAATCTTAGATTGCAATTTTTGATATCCGCTGAACAGAGGAGTCTGGCAGGCTATAGTCCATGGGGTCGCAAAGAGTGGGATACCGCTGAGCAACAAACACTTAACCATTCAGGGTTTGGAGCTAGGGTTTCTTCTGCTCTGAAAGGTGAGTTGGAACAGGTCTTCTCAAACCTTCATATGATTGGAATCACCTGGAGATGAAACAAGAGATTCCTGAATCTCACCCTTGGAGATTCTGCTCCATCAGGGGCTGGTATGGGGTGTGAGGTTCTGGTAAGTTCCCAGCTGATGCTGGACCACCTAGCACATTTTGGGTAACTGCTCAGCTAGAAAGAGAGTTTAGGCTCAAGTAGAGACGTAGACCAACATGTGTTCTTTTTCTTCACACAGTTATGATTTTACTGATCATTGTCTAAACATCTCTTCCTGAGTATTTTATGAAGGACCAGTGCATAGTTCTCAAACTCAGAGCACCTAGCAGTTGTATGATAGGTAACATGACCCAGAAAGGCATTTGAACCAATCTGCAGCCCTATCTGGGCTACAGCAGACTTGGGGAAACTATACTTGAAGATGTTAAAGAGTTTGGCTCCTAGCCTCAGTTTCCCACCCTGACTTACCACCTGATTCTAAGAACAAAGGCATTCCACAGCAAAAAAAAAAAAAACAACTTTGACTTTCTGGGAAAGGGAAGGTTCTGGGCATAACTTTCCTTGGAATTTTTGAGAACCTTGAGACTGAGCCTCAGTAGCATCTGCTCTTTTACCCCCACATCCAGTCTTTCATTAAACCTGGTTGATTTTACTTCCTGAATCTCTTCACTACTCTCCAGCCCCATCAGATCATCGCTTTGGTCCAAACCAGGATTTCCTGACCTCAGCCCTGTTAGCATCTTGAGCTGAATAATTCTTGGTAGTGCATGTGTGTGTGTGTGTTGTGTGCATTACAGGATGGGGAGCAGCATCCCTGGCCTCTGCCTGCTAGATGCCAGGAGCAATTCCCACATTGTGACAATCACAGATATCTCCAGGCACTGTCATTGTCCCCTGTGGGACATAAATCAGCCCTGGTCTCAACCTCCATCACCTCTTACCTAGACCACAGCTGTTCCCTCTCTGTATCTTCTTGCTTCCTCCCAGTGACCTCGAGCTGGGAATCATCTCTTAGAAATGTAAATCTGCTACCCTGCCCAGTCACGAAGTCATGTTTGACTCTGCAACGCCATGAACTATGTAGCCCACCAGGCTCCTCTTCCCTGGGGTTCTCCAGGCAAGAATACTGGAAGGGGTTGCCATTTCCTCTTCTACGAGATCTTCCCGACCCAGGGATCAAACCCACATCTCCTGCATCGGCCGGTGGATGCTTTACCACTGTGCCACCTGGGAACTTAAACCCTGCTGGGCCTTGAGTTTCTCTTGAATGGATGTAAGGTGAAGCACACTCTGGATCCTGCCTGCCTGTACTCTGCTCTGCTTTCCTTCCCAGGTTCTGTCGTCTCTGGGAATAGATCCATGTGCTCCTTCCTGCCCCTGGGCCTTTGCACTTGCTCTCTTTTCCCCTAGGAATAGTCTTTCCAGGTGCTCATCACTAGGTAACCTAGGTAACCAGCAGGTTTTCCAACTCTTCACCTTCTACCCCTTGCCTTTCTGTCGGCAGTTAGGGTTTGCGCTTGACTAGATAACCTTTCTGTCCTCCCACCATCATTACTTGCAGAAAGCCCTCGCTCTCTGGCCTGACAGACTAGAGCTGGTACCCTGAGACCCTCACTTTGGTGCTCCACCTGCATGGCCTTCTTCACTGCTGTAACTGAATAACGGGAAGAGCTGTTCGTTGTCTGTGAGGGATGATAAAGGAAGAACCACGTGTGCATTCTTCAGGGCTGTGTCCCGGCACCAGTTCGGTTACCAGGTGCCCTGTGAGCTCGCGATATATTTTCAGTGAATAAACTCAAGATCGAAAGGGCTGTCTTGTCAGCCGTCAAAACTTTTCAGATTGCTGACCAAGAGTGAGCTTGTTAGCTCACTCTTAAAAAAGAATGAGTTTTTCCTTGACCTGCAAGTGAGCAAAATTGTTTCCAGGTTTGTGGGAGGCATGCTTTTTGTTTCCCTGAGATCTACCCAGATCAAATTGTATAAAGCCCCAAATCCCAGAAACGATTTTGTCCGTTTCAGAACTCCTGGAGATAAGTGAATCTATAATAGACAGTTGTATGGAAAGGTGTTCCAGATGTCCAAACACTTTGAAATGTTTCTATCAGAGTGTTCACAGTTCAGTGTCTTTTCTGTTTCTGAAAAGCCATCAGGAGAATGACTGTTCCGCAGTGTCCCAGTTCAGCTAAAAGAAGTTGTGGGCTGTTGCATCCATTTCGTTTCATTGATATATAAAGAAAACTAGGATTCAGCTTACAGATGTGTTTCCCAGCTACACTGGCTCAAATGATCATAACTGAATAATAGAAACCGGGAATTCTGTTCCCGTCTATCTGTCAGTGGTTCTTTCTGAGTTCAGAAATGGTGTTTGCTTCTTTGTAAAAATATTTGATGAGAGAGCATCTATTTATAAGCTGGTTTGTGTTGGCTGTAGACACAGAGCTTAAAAGGAAGAGGAATAACATTCACTGAGTTTTACTGGGTGCCATACACTTAGAGTGCATTGTATATATACACACATTAACTTCCCCATCTTATTCATTTGGTAGATTTTTTTTTTTTTTTTTTTTGGTAAGAGAGGCAGGTTGTAAAACACTATAAAACATCTGGGTTCAGGCTAGAAGTTATATGCATTTGGATTCTAATTGTGTAGAGATGGTATTTTTACCCAGAACCTGATTCCAAGCTGTTACCAAAATAAGACCATATTTTCTCCTGAGGCAGTGTCCCCTCCAAAGGCTCATGCAAGTTTCCAAAGGGTTGCTCCTCTACGCGCCAGCACTGTGTAGGTTAGAGATGTGTGTGCAACTTCAGAGAGACTCTGCAAACTTAGTACCCACAACCCGTTACAGATGGAAAAAGAAAGATTCTGGAGGTAAAATAACTTCCCCAGCATCATCTTCTGGCTCCAGTTGGTCCGATGGCTTGTGGTTCATGGTGATGAAGTGGGTTCATCCCAGGCTGTAGTTCCCATCTTCAGAGGTCTGGTGTGGAGCATGTGGAGTATAAAACAAAACAGGTCCTCACTGTGAAAGAGAGGCAGAAGGAAAAGAAAAAGATGGTGTCTTGGATGGAACCATGCCTCATTCCCTAATTTTTAATCCTTCCCTAATTTTGAACCTAGTGAGTTAAAGAGTGGCTGGTGGTAGGAAGCAAATGAAATTCTTCCAAATGTGGTCTTTCGGGTTAGCTTCTCACATGCTTACACACCCTGTACCAGGCACTGGGATGGTCACCGCTGGGTACAAAGGGGAATGTGCACAGCTTTCACCCCTGGATTCGTTAGACACCCACTTGTGTCTTTGAAAACACCACGTCGTTCTGTTCTTTGCTCACCCGAGTTGTGGGTCACCTCTGTCCCCTCCTGACTAATGGTGTTCTAATAAGCCTGTTCCAATAAGAAAGGGAAGTGGTGTAACATAATGATTACTCTTGTAAAGAAAATAACTAACAGATGGACCCGGGCGTCCATCTTTCTCCCCCATACCGTGAGTCTGATGGTGGGGAGCCTTTGGGGCGGAGCCACAGTGCAGCCCGTATGTACATGGGCCCCGCAGCGGCCCCTCCTCCAGGAAGGGGAGTCTGATGAACTTTTCCCCTGGCAGAGGACCACAAGGGTGTGCAGAAATGAGTCCTGGACAGAGGGGTCACCCCTCGAACTTTGAGAGAAGCTGTTTTCAGATGCCCTGTGTCTTTGCTGCACGTGGATGGGGGAGAGGGTGAAGTCCCATTCAGGCTGCCCGCCAGGGTTGGATGCAGGCCTTGTGTCACTGGCAGCTCCAGGGTACCCTGAATTGAGCCGGTGTGTGATCAGTATCACACCCTGGAGTCAGTGATATGCAGGCACCTGTGCTCCTTCTGCCTCATTGTTGAGGGTCTCTGGGAGGATCCTCTAACCTCCTGTAAGCCTTAACTGCCTCATCTCTAAAATGGGCTAATGCTATGCCCATATGAGACAGGCTTTAGGATAAAATGAAAGTGTTAGTTGCTCAGTCATATCCAGCTCTTTGAGACCCCATGGACTGGAGCCCACCAGACTTCTCTGTCCATGGAATTCTCCAGGCAAGAATGCTGGAGTGGGTGCCATTCCCTTCTCCAGGGGATCTTCCTGACCCAGGGATCGAACCTGGCTCTCTTGCAGGCAGGATCCTAATCAGGCTTACCGAGCATTTGTTGAACATTTATTAAGTACCTGTGGGTTTGGGGTTTTTCTCCAGGTAAATCACTGAAGAAACTTTAGAAATTGGAAATGGTTTAATGGAGAAGAAGGAAAGGGATTTTTTACCCAAAGGATCACAGGCTCATTGCAAGCCTCAGGCTGCCCCTGAGTAACCCATTCCCTGGGTGTCTCTTCTCTAACTGCTTGTCAGTGCTGGAGACTCTGAGAAAGAGGGGTGTTTGTGTCAGTTGCACTGCATCTGGGTAGCAGCTCTGGGCTGTACCTAAAGCCGCAAACACAATGTGCTTTCTGCATGTTTATGTGTATTCACTTGTCCTTCTGCAGTTACCAAACTAACGAGAGGTCAGTTCAGTTCATTTGCTCAGTCATGTCCGACTCTTTGCGACCCCATGAATCACAGCACGCAAGGCCTCCCTGTCCATCACCAACTCCCAGAGTTTACTCAGACTCATGTCCATTGATTTATTTGTTGATGAGAACCAGCCATCTCATCCTCTGTCACCCCTTCTGCTCCTGCTCTGTTTTTCCCAGCATCAGGGTCTTTTCCACTGAGTTGACTCTTCTCATCAGGTGTACAAAGTGTTGGAGCTTCAGCATCAGTCCTTCCAATGAATATTCAGGACTGATCTCCTTTAGGATGGACTGGTTGGATCTCCTTGCAGTTCAAGGGACTCTCAAGAGTCTTCTCCAACACCACAGTTCAGAAGCATCAATTCTTCAGCACTCGGCTTTCTTTATGGTCCAACTCTCACATCCATACATGACTACTGGGAAAAACAAGAGGAGGGGAGGCAGGCCAAACTCCCAGCATCCTGTAAGCGGGAACACAGGACATTACAGCTGGGTAGCCTTTGCTTTGTTTCTGATTCGGAGGAGAAAATGCCCTGGGTTGGGTGACTGGATAGTCACAACTCAAAAACTGAAACCCCCTTGCAGTCCATCAAGTGGAAATGTGAAAATGCTGTAGTACCTTAAGTCAGTTTGTTGTGTTGGTGACAGTGTCGCCTGGAGGTATTCACCAGAAAAGCAGATGAGCGGATGATAAAAACGAGAGACACAGTCTTGAACTCCAACTCTTGCAAATAGAGAAGTAGACTTGGGGGTTTCTCAAGTTATTTAAATATAACAACAGGCTAAAAATGTGTGTATATTTTTGGCCTAGGGCAACACTGACAATCTGTACTTAATTTCTTAGGGTATTTTTCAAAACCATCTTGTTTGGCTTATGGATGAATGTTTCCTAGTCTGTGGCTCCAGGAAGTCTTTGTTCCTTTCTGCCTGTCCCCCCACGCCCTTTATCTCTTTTCCTCCTATCTCTTTTCATCCTCCCTATTCTCGTGGCAGGTACATGCTGCTAATACTTCTGTTAATCTCATCCATTTCCAATTTGTTTTCAGGTATCATTCCCACTACTCCCTTTGGTCTTGGGCGTGAGCAGTTTCCCCTCCTGTTCTTCCTCTGAGAACGCCTTCTTTAGAACTGAGGCTGCAATTACAGGGAGGGCTTAGTCCAGGCTGCTTCCCCATTAAAAACATATTTTGACCGACGAAGAGGACAGAAGCATCTCAGTTCGGAGAAAGAGAGGGCATCCCGTCTCTTTAGGAGAGAATGCCTGGTGGCCAGCTCTGTCTCCTGGCCCCCCAGCCCCGCCCTCCACATTTTTGCCCTCTCTTGTCACTAGTCAGCAGGCAGAGCTGTTTCCCAGCTGTGTGTCTTTGAGAGCTTTGCATGATCTGAGGCAGAGAGGTGTCCTGTCATCCCAGATATGCAGACAAGTGGTCAGTCAATTACAGTGCTCACAACCCGCCGGGCGGCTTTCCAGTCGAGCCAGTTCTCAGCTGCGAGTCCCACGGCGGCAATAATCAAGGAACACCCGTCACTGGGAGGAAAGGAGTTTGTAGAAAGGATCCACATTGATGGTGGCATGGATGGACTTTGGGGGCCGCCACATAGATTAGAAGATGGCTGGCGTCCAAGTTTCTGAGGCCGGGTTGTTTGGAGGAGAGCGGTGCGGTGACTTTAGAGTGATGCTGAGAGGAAGAAGGACTGTGCCATAGAAAGACAGTTCACATTCTTGGGCTTAAAACAAGAACAGCCACCATATGGTGTCTTTCTGACAAAGGACTTGTGACTTCTGCTTTTTCACTGTGACTTTTGTTTCCCTCCTCTTAATCTTGTCCAGTGAGATCTTAAATTGAGCAGATTATAAATCGGGTGCTTTTTTTGAAACACTGATCTGGTAGTTACATGTTGGAGTACAATAGCCAAGTTTATTTTCAGCAGAACCGATTGTATGTTCCTGAACTTGGAGCTGCCGTTTCTGCTTGTAACTTACCTGCCATGGATGGCTCATGCTACGCCCCCTTCTCCCAGGTTACTGAGTCTCTGCCCTGTCACCATCAGCAAGACCTAAGCACCTCCCGAGGAGACCCGGCCGTGCGCTGGGGGCCTGACTGTCTGCTTGAGTTGGATTCTGGGGTGGAGATGGGGGGCTGAGCATGTCAGAGCTTCGTGCCGCTCCCCATGGAGGCAGTGCTGGCTGGACTCCAGAATATGAAGGCATCTTTGTTTCCCAACGCCAAGTGAGGGCTCTCAGTGAGAGCTCCTCGCGCTCCCAATCCTGGCTGTGGAGGGAAGAGACCCTGCCACTCTGGAAGGTCGCCAGAGAGCACTGAGCGCAGTTCTCTACGCCAGCACTCCCCCACCTCGTTGGCACCAGAGACCAGTTTCGTGGAAGACAGTCTTCTCCAGGGACTGGGGGCTGGGGATGGTTTCAGGATGACTCAGTATGATTTATTGTTCTCCTCATGTCTAGCAGTGTTACATCAGCTCCACCTGAGGTCATCAGTCATTAGATCCCGGAGGTTGGGCATCCCTGCCCAGTGCTGTAGAGTAGGTTCTCATTCATTACCTGCTTTATACACAGTGTCAGTAGTGTATATACGTCACTCCCAATCTGTCCGTTTCCCCTTCTTCTCAGCCCATCAAGACTCAGCCCTCTGGTAGAATCGGAAGCTGTCCCAGTGTCTCAGCAGCCCTCCAGTGTCCTCTGTTCCCAGCTCCTCCCTCCCCTGTCCGTATCCAAGTCCACACTTTCTTTCACTTGATGTCTCTTCTGTCCTGTCATGAGGACATCTCCCTCCACGCCTGGGGACGTCCTTTGTCTGATTTCCCTTCTCATGCTCCAGCCATCGTCAGTACCCTCTGCCCATCCTGTCTCCACGGCCCTGAAGCTCCAGGTTCAGGCCGAGCTGCTCCCCTTGTCTGCATCATGCCTCTCTCCCACTGCCTCCAGGGTAAAATCTGCCTCCTGGCCCTTTATCAGCCCTCCAAGACTGTGCCACTCTCTCTCCAGACTTGGGAAGAGGAGAAATGTATACGTGGATATAGTTCCCATTTGATGGCCAGATGTTGTGAACACGTAACTGTCTTTATTTGCTTAACTGCAGGCCTCAGTTCTTCCAGACTTGCTGTAGACTAAGTTAATTTAGGATTAGACATTCTCCATTTCCGGGGTTTTGTAGCAGAGTCACTTATGTGGTCAGAGAGCATCATGGCCTCACTGCTGTTCTCGGCTCATGTCTGGAGCCCTTTCTATTGGCCACGCCCTGTACGGAGGCACTGGGCAGGGATAGCCCCAGCTCATTCATGTTTCAGAAGAAGCCATTACTGTCCTCCTCCTAAGAAGGAGAAAACTAAAATCACCTTTTGACTCTGAAGTCCAGGATCTTAACCATCACCCTGATCCTGTAAAAGGCACAGTATTATTATGACACTGTTTGGGGTATAATAGATACTCTAATCTTTGCCACTGTTGGTGCATGGTCCAAAGAAGCCTTGCTTAAAACTCTTAATTGGAAAAGAAATTAGATGTCTAATCCTTCCTGACGTTTTAGCGTGAAGGCTCAGTATTTTGAGGCAAAGGGGTTTAGGGTAGGGCGCACACATTTCCCAGCACAGTAGCAAGAACTTGCCTGTTGGAGTCCGTGGATTGGGTTCCAACCCTGCCCCCGCCTCTTGGCAGCCACGTGATCTTCAGCAAGTGTATGCATTTCTCAGAGCCTCAGTTTCTCAGATACAGAGCTTGATATAATACCTGCCTCAAAAGCCTGATGTTTTGGTTACTCAGTTGTTTATGTGAAAGAGAGCTCTTTCCTGTCTTTTATTTTGTTATACCAAGACATTGAGAAGGTTTCAAAGCATAGGTCATGATAAACTACCAAGACAGAGAAATACTGATTAAATTTTCCTTTAGATGAATGATGTTACTTACAAATATAACATCTGTGAACAGCCGGGAAAGCAGCATTGATGAGAGCCTTTGTCCTTATTCCATTTGTCCATCTCTTGAGATCTTTGTGGCTCAGACGGTAAGGAATCTGCCTGCAAGGCAGGAGACCTGGATTTGATCCCTGGTTTGGGAAGATCCTCTGGAGAAGGGAATGGCTACCTGCTCCAGTATTCTTGCCTGAGGAATCCCATGGACAGAGGAGCCTGGAGAGCTATAATCCATGGGGTCACAAAGAGTTGGATATGATTGAATGACTGACACTTTCACTTTCTTTGCTTTATTGGGTGGAGTATAACTGAATGAGAATCATTTAAATGCTCTCTATCCTGATACACTTTGAACCCAGGAACAGATTAAATCATTAAGCAGAAATTAAAGTTAATCTGTTAACATGGTATTTTGTGAAGCCTCCTGTTAAAATTCTGTTAACATTTCTTCTGAAGAATAAGAAAGTAAACAAAAGTAGTTCAGGTTGCTTAGGGAGAAAGAAGTGGAAAGGAAACATCAGAATGGAGCTCAGGGTGTCAGAGGAAAGGAACTGACCTTTGAGAGTTAGAGAAATGAAAGTAATTCAGTCTAGCCAGAGGGTTTCTCTTCTCTGTCATCATTCCCAGCATCATGTGTTGAAACATCCATGTGGTGACTCAGTCCTGTAAATTAGTCCTAAAATAGGCAGTGTCATCTAAAGCCACTGTGTAAGCTTGCTGGACGACAGACTGGGTCAACACACTTCTAGAAAAAGAGAACATGCTCTCTTATCCCCTGCGGTTGATTGCATCTGGCAAGGAGGGTTGGAGGGTTAACTTGACTGTTAACTTGATCAGCCTTTGCAGATTGCTGTTTGGCTAAATGGTGTTGTTTCAGGCATTGTCTCAGTTGGTCTCCATTGTCCCTGGAAAGAGATTTCTGAGTTTGGGACCAGACCTAGGTGTCTCTGGGTATCTCAAGTTGGATCTTTTGGAGATTAATAGTTCAATAAAGAGTTTGGAGTTTTGTTCTGATACTGGTTTCCCAGCCAAGACCTCCTATAATGAGTTTCTTTGTGGAACTTTTTGAAATGCCATCAAGGGAATCAACTTGGGTGGGACCTGAGATGTTGCCAGCCTACATGGCACTCTTCTACATCCCACATGAGAAGGAAGTTAGTGTAGAGAGTTGAGGTCTAGAATCTGGGAGATCATGGGTTTAAATGCCAGTGACCTCTTACTAGCCCTTTGACAAGCTTTTTTAATCCTCCCCATCTTCCCATCTATATCTTGAGGATGGTAATAATACCAGTTGATAAGATTGGTTGGATTATTAAACAAAATAAAGCACTTAAGTGCTCAGTATAATTTCCAACACATGATAAAGAGCCAGTAAAAGTTAGCTGTTATCATTGTTAATGTAATATGATTTCTTTATTTTTCATTTTTTTAAAGAATAGTTATCACACAGTAGATTTTAAACTAGTCTGTTTTAATCATTTAGCTATGCATTCTCCTTTTTGCATCATTTGAGGTTGTCCAACCAGAGCTATCTGCCTTAAGATTACTATGACCTGGCAGTTTCTATCATTGATTAGTTATGAAAGCCAGAAATGTAAGCTATGTATGATAACTCACTCAAATTTCCATGTATTTCTTTCTCAGCTCTCTAAGAAAACAAAGCAAGATGTGAACTTAGCAACCTTTTCCATTTCCAAGACAGAAAGATATAAACTGTTCTGGTTTGCAAAACATTACATTTACATCTCCAAACTATTAGGGTGATTCTGCAAGTTTTAGTCTCTTTAATTTGAAAGTTGCTGTTGGTTCAAATGAATGATAAAGATTGATAGCATCGATGAAAGTGAAAGTGAAAGTCGCTCAGTCGTGTCCGACTCTTTGCGACCCCATCCATGGAATTCTCTAGGCCAGAATACTGGAGTGGGTAGCATTCCCTTCTCCAGTGGATCTTCCCGACCCAGGAATCGAACCCTGGTCTCTTGCATTGCAGGCACATTCTTTACCAACTAAGACACCAGGGAAGCTAGATGCTCTGAATGGTGGTACTGTGGGTTGGAATTGTTTTTTTTTTTTAAGTAAGTAAATGGTTGTCATTAATGAGGCCCTGCTGTTTTTTTGTTAAGTACCATAGCTTGATAGAGACTGGCTTCTCTTATATTTATATACTCTATTTTCTGTAGTAACTAAGTGACCCTGCAGAAATGAAGATTTTGTTATTTTGTTCTTATTGAATACCTAGTTATTCCATCAGAAATAGCCTGTTTCTAATAGTAAATTATTTTCATTTTTTTTACAACGTTTTAGTAATTGATGCTAACTTTCATGACATTTTTTAAGATATTTTGAGTTCTGCTATATACTAACTAGGCATGAGAAACAGGCTTGTTTACTGAGGATTTTAAGCCCATGGAGATAATTTTACACATTGAGACCTCTTAGTCTTTAATATATGTGTGAATGTGCATGTGGCTGTGTTGTGCATTTTTCCTGGCCAAATATGGAACAGTGTTTTACATTGACAGTGGTGGAACAGTATTTTACATTGAAAGTGGTGGCAGGAAAAACCACTGGGCAGTGCAGGTAAAAAGTGTGGCTTTCTTTGCCACCATGGTGGTCAGGTCAGATAGCTGTATTCATGTCATTCAAATGTTGCTATTTATTCCCCCCCTACCCCCACCCAACCCCTGCCAAAGTATAAGGCACAAGTTGCACCAGGAAGCAGTAAATATCAGAATAAACCTCTTTTGTGATAAGCTGTTAGTACTGTTTTTGAGAAAGCATATAATGAAATATTTCATACTTTTTTTTAAATGCCCTTTTAAAAGATACCCTGTTTAAATAGAAAATGTGAGTGAAGCAATTGGAAATTTATAGCCAGTGCATGTGGACCTTTGCATACCATTTGAATAGTTGGAACCCTTTCAGTGGTATATCAGCGAGTTTAATATTTATGTCAAAGCCTATTAAGTGATAGTTTGCGTAGAAGGTGAGATCTATTTTTATCCATCTGTCTGTTACTGGAGAGTGTTGGTTGGGGTGCCCTGGCATCTCCATCTTCTTTGACTGTTGAACATTGCGCCTCTGAGACCTGCCGGGGCCACTTGTTTGATTTAAAGTGGCTCACGTGGTCCCACCTGCCTTAAACAGAGTGTTTTCTGTTCAGCAGTCTGCGTCTCCTCAGGACTGGACAGTCATTACTTTGTGAAAATGCCCCCTCCTCCCTTTTTAGTAAGATTCGGGATTTTCCTTGTTCCCACCCATGTTTGAGTCTGACTTTTTAAGTGCTATTTCTCCCCTGAAACCTCCCAAACACAGATGACTATTGATGGGCTGTATATGTGCTTAATCTTCCGAGGGGATTGCTACTATAACCTTTCACGGCATATTAAGGTGAATGCTGCTGTTGAGAATGGCTGAGGGACAGAGGTAGCCGTCGAAACAGCCAGCCTATGGTGGGCTGATCAAAGCAAAGATGTGTGTGCAGAGCAAGGTGTCACTGAGAAAATGTTCATTTCTTCTGTCTGGATGTCTTCAGATGATCTTAAGTGCTCACCGCAGGGTCTGATGGTATCTAGAAATGTTTGTAACCTCCTCAACCATAGACCAGAGTTTCAGCATGAACCTCAGAAGTTTTCTGGGTTAAACTTCTCTAGAGACATAGGGTTTTTAATGATCAGGTTGGCAATCCATGAGTCCATTTAGATAGAAAATTCTTCCCATTTGTTTTCCTAAATGTTAATGAAATGCTGAACTCATTTATTCCCTGCAGGGTGAAGAAACAAAAAGCCTGACTCTTGTCCTGCATCGGGACTCCGGCTCCTTAGGATTCAACATCATTGGTGGCCGGCCATGTGTGGTACGTTCGTTGTTGAGATGGATTTTACGGGTCCCTGATGGAGCTGGGAGAGGGGTCAAGGATTGGGGTGTGAAGGGTAGGAAACCTAGCTCACTTCATTCTGCTCTAGTTAGAGTTCATTGTGCATTTATCATCTTTGTACTCGGGGGTTTCTATCTTCTTGCTTTTTTATAGTTTTATAGCATAGTTCATTTGCAATGTTGTGTTAATTGCAGGTGTATAGCAAAGTGATTTGGTTTTGGGGATTAGCTGTGGTTTCCTAATGTAGCATCGTCCTAGTCATACAATAGCTAATCCTAGCTATTCAGCTTTGAAGAATTCATGTCTAATTTGATAGCAGTTGAACTGAGAAAAGTCATGTTAATATGTGTGGAATTCTGCTCAATTTTTTGAGACAGCCCAGATAGGAGGGAGCTTAGGAGAGAAAGGATGCATGTATATGTATGACTGAGTCCCTTCGTTGTTCACCTGAAACTGTCACAACATTGTTAATTGGCTATGTGCCATGCTTACTCACTCAGTCATGTCCGACTGTTTGCAACCCCATGGACTTTAGCCTGCCAGGCTCCTCTGTCCATGGGGATTCTCCAGGGAAGAATACTGGAGTGGGTTGCCATGCCCTCCATCCAGGGGATCTTCCCAACCCAGGGATTGAACCCAGGTCTCCCACATTGCAGGTGGATTCTTTACCATCTGAGCTACCAGGGAAGCCCATGAATATTGGAGTGGGTAGCCTATCCCTTCTCCAGGGGATCTTCCTGACCCAGGAATCGAATCAGGGTCTCCTTCATTGCAGATGCATTCTTTACCAGCTGAGCTACCCCCTCAATACAAAATAAGTTTAAAAGAAAAAGGATTGTGCAGTTATACTGAGGGGCTTTGCTGGGTTCAGGGCTCTAAGACTGGCAGTCTTGTCAGGACTTCTACCCGCCTTTCATTAGACAGGGACGATTCCCTCATTTGTGGGCTGGTGTAGCCTTTGCACTTCCCTCTCACTGGAGCCGTTTGTTCGCCCCATTCATCATGATCCCCTCCTCCAGAAAGGGGATCCTCCAGAATTCAGATCTGTTGATTTAACTGCCAGGAAAATGTCTGCTGAGAGGGCTCTGGGAAGGTGGCAGAGGATGTGTTCTGGAGTCTCACCTTTCACATGGGATTCCCAGAGTATGCATCATCTCTTGTTCTTTTCCTGTGCTCAGCCTTTCCTCATTCTTCTCAGATGGTAAAGAATCTGCTGGCAGTGCGGGAGACCCAGGTTCAGTCCCTTGGGTAGGGATGATCCCCTGGAGAAGGGACTAGCACCCCACTCCAGTATTCTTGCCTGGAGAATCCCATGGTCGGAGGAGCCTGGCGGGCTATAGTCCATGGGGTCGCAAAGAGCTGGAAACAACTGATTGACTAAAATCAAACTTCTTCCTGGTTAGTCAGCTTAAGAGGAAAATAGTCAAGGAAAAGGGAAAGAAAAATCAGATTCACTCATTCAACAATTAAGTATTATACATGGGCTATTTGCTGTGGACTTGGAGATACTGGCCAGGGAGACTGGATCCCTCCCTCTGGTCATTGAGTTTATGTCCTGGGTGATATAAGGCAAGAAACAAGTGTTTCATTAGGTCCCATTTGTTTATTTTTGCTTTTGTTTCTAATATTCTGGGATGTGGGTCATAGAGGATCCTGCTGTGATTTATGTCGGAGAGTGTTTTGTCTATGTTCTCCTCTAGTAGTTTTATAGTTTCTGGTCTTACATTTAGATCTTTAATCCATTTTGAGTTTATTTTTGTGTATGGTGTTAGAAAGTGTTCTAGTTTCATTCTTTTACAAGTGGTTTACCAGTTTTCCCAACACCACTTGTTAAAGAGGTTGTCTTTTTTCCATTGTATATCCTTGCCTCCTTTGTCGAAGATAAGGTGACCATAGGTTCGTGGATTTATCTCTGGGCTTTCTATTCTGTTCCATTGATCTATATTTCTGTCTTTGTGCCAATACCATACTGTCTTGATAACTGTGGCTTTGTAGTATAGTCTGAAGTCAGGCAGGTTGATTCCTCCAGTTCCATTCTTCTTTCTCAAGATTACTTTGGCTATTCGAGGTTTTTTGTATTTCCATACAAATTGTGAAATTATTTGTTCTAGTTCTGTGAAAAATACCGTTGGTAGCTTGATAGGGATTGCATTGAATCTATAGATTGCTTTGGGTAGTATAGCCATTTTGACAATATTGATTCTTCCAATCCATGAACACGGTATATTTCTCCATCTGTTTGTGTCCTCTTTGATTTCTTTCATCAGTGATTTATAGTTTTCTCTGTATAAGTCTTTTGTTTTTTGCACAACAAAGGAAACTATAAGCAAGGTGAAAAGACAGCCCTCAGATTGGGAGAAAAGAATAGCAAACGAAGCAACAGACAAAGGGTTAATCTCAAAAATATACAAGCAACTCCTCCAGCTCAATTCCAGAAAAATAAATGACCCAATCAAAAAATGGGCCAAAGAACTAAACAGACATTTCTCCAAGGAAGACATACAGATGGCTAAAAAACACATGAAAAGATGCTCAACATCACTCATTATCAGAGAAATGCAAATCAAAACCACAATGAGGTACCATTACACGCCAGTCAGGATGGCTGCTATCTAAAAGTCTACAAATAATAATGCTGGAGAGGGTGTGGAGAAAAGGGAACCCTCTTACACTGTTGGTGGGAATGCAAACTAGTACAGCCGCTATGAAAAACAGTGTGGAGACTTCTTAAAAAACTGGAAATAGAACTGCCATATGACCCAGCAATCCCACTTCTGGGCATACACACCAAGGAAACCAGATCTGAAAGAGACACGTACACCCCAATGTTCATCGCAGCACTGTTTATCATAGCCAGGACATGGAAGCAACCTAGATGCCCATCAGCAGACAAATGGATGAGGAAGCTGTGGTACATATACACCATGGAATATTACTCAGCCATTAAAAAGAATTCATTTGAATCAGTTCTAATGAGAGGGATGAAACTGGAGCCCATTATACAGAGTGAAGTAAGCCAGAAAGATAAAGACCATTACAGTGTACTAATGCATATATATGGAATTTAGAAAGATGGTAATGATAACCCTATATGCAAAACAGAAAAAGAGACACAGATGTATAGAACAGACTTTTGGATTCTGTGGGAGAAGGCAAGGGTGGGATGTTTCAAGAGAACAGCATCGAAACATGTATATTATCTAGGGTGAAACAGATCACCAGCCCAGGTTGGATGCATGAGATAAGTGCTCGGACTTGGTGCACTGGGAAGACCTAGAGGGATCAGAGCGGAGAGGGAGGTGGGAGGGGGGACTGGGATGGGGAATACATGTAAATCCATGGCTGATTCATGTCAATGTATGACAAAAACCACTACAATATTGTAAAGTAATTAGCCTCTAACTAATAAAAAAAAAAAAAGAAGTGTAAAGAGTAATTACAGATTGGGAGAAGTACAATGAAGGGGAAAAAAATGGGAGGATGGCTATGCTACATTCCAAAGAGCAAGGGGCATCATTGCCCAGAGTGATCAGGAAAGAGGGGAAGGGATATAAAGCCAAATCCTAAAGGATAAGAAGATGCCAGCTATCTGGATGTAACTGATGTTTGCCCCATCTTCATGGAGCTCATGTCCAGTTGAAGAAACTGATGAATTAGAGAGGAAGGTGCTGTTTTCACTGATAAAACTCTGTGCCTGAGTTCAGCTAAAGATGCTTTGGGAGGCAGTTAACCCTAGGGAAGAAGGCATCATGGGGCAGGCCGTTGAAGCTGGCTTCTGAGGGATGAGTAGGACTTTACTAGATCAGAGGTTCATATATAATATATTTAGTTGAACAGTCTTAACTATAGAAAAAAAATGGGACATAGTTCGTTATAAACTATACATATATTTACTACTGAACTAATATTACCTGTCTTATAAAAGTTACATGCTGAAGAATCATTTTAAATGATGAAATTAAAATGACTTTTAATATACTGTTTCATCATTCCACTGTGTTTCATTGCAAGTACCCATCTTTTAAGGTCACTGAGATAAAAGAAAGTGGACAGACCCAGGGGAACCTGGACAAGGACAAAGACAGAGTTGAGGAGTGGCAGGACGTGGTCAGAAAGAGGCCAGAGAAGAAGAGGCGGGTTGTGATTAAATTCCCTTTGCTTTTGGCCAAAGCCACAGTTTCAACAACAAACGAGCGTGGTTTATTGCAAGAAAATGACAGCTTAGTAGTAGGTGATACGTAGTCATTAAAGTGATGAACAGATACATGATTTGCCTTGTAAAATATATTTTAAAAAGAACACTTCTAGATGATGAGGTTAAAATAGAAGGAAGGTTGGTCGGGGCAGGCAGCAGTCCCCCTGGGCTGAGCCCCAGGGGTATGGGCATACCCTTGTTCTTCCCATCATCTTAGGGGAATTCTTAAACTAAAATTATCTCTGTGCTCAATTACTCAGACATTTCCTACTCTTCTCGACCCCATAGACGATAGCCTACCAGGCTCCTCTGTCCATGGAATTTCCCAGGCAAGAATACTGGAGTGGGTTGCCATTTCCTTCTCCAGGGGATCTTCCCAACCCAGGGATTGAAACCAGATCTCTTGTGTCTCCTGCATTGGCAGGCAGATCCTCCACCACTAGCACCATTTGAGACGCCCCAAATTATGTCAGATTGGGACTTTTTTGCTTTTCCCTTTTTTTCTGGTCTGCCGCTATCCCAGGCTGCATGTCATGGTGCTGCTCTGATTCAGCACCGTGCTGCCGAGGGTCGGGCTTTCCAGCTGTGAGACGGGCTGAGGGAGCCAATGGGGTTTGACTTGCTCAGTCATGGTCCCAGGACCACAGGAACTCAGTCCACCTTATCTTTGGGAGAGCGTGTTTTGCCACTTGGCACATGTAACAAGACGGTTGGCTGCAGTTGGTTTTTATTCATAATTATTCATTCTCTCCCTATCCATCATTACATTACCATTTTAAGAAACAACTACAGTAAACAAAGATGCTTTTCATTTTTAGACATTTTGAAAGCTCCTGTAACCCAAAGAGTCCGAACCAGGAAGCTCTCTTCTCTGCACACCAAAGCATATATATAGGAAAGGGGAGCCTAAATTTTGCAAAATGCCTGAAATGGAGAGGCAAACTAATGGCTTGGCAATTGTTGTCAGGCAACAGTGGGAAAGCCCACAAAGATGGTATTTCATTTCTGCACCTCCTCAGGGATGAAAGGATGCTTCCAGGCTCACTAGAATGCAGTTTTTTTGTTTTTCTCAGACTTACCAAAAAAATATGTTTTAGGTCATTTTCTTTTTCCTTCAAAAAAGTGGTATAAGCACAAACTAGACAGATTTTTGTAGCTTTAAAGGGCTCTCAGTTTATGTGGTCTTTTTGTGAGAACTCCATGCCTAGCCTTGGGGAGGGAAATTGAATTCCATATGCATGTGTTTGCCATCATGTTTTTAAAAACGTGTCCTGATTAGCAGAAGCAGCATAATGAAACCTAAATGGATTCTGCCCTGTTGCCTGGAAATCTGGCAGGTCATTGAGAACATGCTAAAAAGCCAGGATGAGCAACAATGTGTACTCATTGTTAGTTACTGGAAGTAGAAGGCAGGGCGAATGACGTGTGTGTTTCCCAAGGAATTCCTGTGTTGGATGCTTGGTTGAGTTGTGACATAAGCCCAGCAGGGGGCTCTGACATAAGGCTTTTCATTGCACCTTGCAGTACGTAATGCTCTTAGCAGCATCACATCACCCATTCACCAGTGCTCGGGTCCCTGAAAAAACAGCAGCCAGCCTGGAGTATCAGACCTATGCCTTCAGCCTTTGGCAAATTTACTTCATTGTCTGGCACCCCTGGGGTGGCAAACAAGCCCTTTCATTTTTCTGTTTCTCAGGCCAGTAAACCCAAACAAATCCTAAGTTATATTGGTTCACTTTGGTGCATAGCTCTCCCTTAAAATGCGATAGGAGAGGAGCCGCCAAACAAAGAATAGAGAGATATGTTCTGAGAGGATCAGGAATGTCCTGGATTTGGTTTTCTCTGGTTTTGTGCTATGTTTTTTACATTCTGTTTCCATCCCTTATCACAGTCTTCATATGACCTCAGTTTGGTGTTTGCTCTTGCCTGTCCCTCTCTGATTTTTGCTGGGACTTTCTGATGCTCCTTAAGATAAATTACTTCAAATGTAATTTGAAGTTCAAATGTATTATTCTGCAAAACGAGCCAAAACCGAAATCTCAGCCCCTGTCTCCTCCTTCCTCCCCAGCCGAGAAACGCAAAGCGGTTCAATCACAGTAAACACCGATCTCTTTTCATTTGATATATTGACGTCACCTCTTAAGGAACTTAAGCTTGTCCATAAATCCTTTGTGGTCCATTGAGACTCTTCAGGGTCCTCTAGTGAAATATTCCATAGCCTGGAATGCTTTTTTTCTTAATTCACGTGTATTTTTGAAATTTTTCTCAATGGGAGACACTGTTCCACTTAGAGTTTGTGTAAGAGAATCAGCCTATCCTAGTTGGAAACAGACCTTTGCCCCTTTTTAGCTGTATGGCCTTGACTAGGTTACTTAACCTCTCTGTCTCGGATTTCTTTCATCTATGAAATGGGTAGTTATACTCCTTACCACGTGTGGCTCTTATGAGCATTACATGATGGCCAGGGAACACTCATTACATACCTGTTTGTTGTTGTTTAGCCGACTCTTTGCCACCCCCTGCATTGTAGCCCACCAGGCTCCTCTGTCCATGGGATTTCCCAAGCAAGAATACTGGAGTGGGTTGCCATTTTGTTCTCCAGAGGATCTTCCTGACGCAGGGATCAAACCCGTGTCTCCTGCTTTAGCAGACGGATTCTTTACCTCCGAGCCAGCAGGGAAGCCCCATGTCCCTGGCACCTGCTGTGCACTCAGTAAATAGAAGCTGTCGCAATTCCGTGTGCTTGTATCTGAGAGATGCTTGCGACTCCTGCATCATCATCAGTAGTAGAGAGAGAGGAGTCTCCAAGACATTCAGACGGGAAAGGGTTAGTGTGCAGTAGGCCTGAGGGGAGGTCTGCGATGCTGGGCAGTGGTGTCTTTGGGGGCTGGCTGATCCAGCTCAGCCCCCGCAGTCTTATTGATCCTCCCCCCGGAAGAGTGTTGGGGGAACCCAGATGACAGTGGGAGACTTACCTTTGTCTTGTGGGGAGGGATGTTGGGAAAAACACTTACTGCTCATTTTACATTGTGATTGTAGTTTCTTTTGAATCCTGTTATTACATTGTATAGTGTTGTGTGTGTGTCTTTGTGAGCAGCGGGGCAGGGAGGGGAGAGCAGAGTTGCGGAGTGTTTTCCCACCGTGGGTTCCTGCTGTCAGACTTCAGGGGGTAGACTGAACCTCTTCAAAGTCATCTCTCTCCGTCTGTAGAATATAGGGTTTGGGGTTTGTTTAATTTTTTAGCAAATGGAATTTTGATGTATTTGCATTTGATGTATTTGTATTTTATAAATTTGATGTATTTGTATAGAGAAATGATTACTGAAGTAGATGTTCTTACGGCGTTGTGGCAGGGAAATCACTAGGATGGTGGATTTGGGAGTTTTTTGTGGAACATCCTGAACTTAACTTCCCAAATCTTTTTGTTTGGAAACAACATGCACTTTTGCCGTTTCATTTCTAAATCCGTCTGTTAATCACGAGAAATTTAATCCACGCTCTTGGAGAGTATTCATCCCAATGCTGTTTGGAAAGTTGTTCATGAACAAGCTGTGAGGGGTTTTTTTGTTTTGTTTTTTTAATGAGTTTGTTGAAGCTTTTTGCTTTTAAATAAAGGAGAGACTTTGAGCAGTGAACTGTCTTCTTTCCCAGAGACTTTCAGACTGGAGTTTGAAAGATCTAAAGGGGTTCAAAGAGATTGGAGATCAGAATTCATTAGGATTGAAGAGGTGGGGGCTGGTGCTTGGTGGGGTTTTCTGATGCAAATCGCAGCAAAAATAAAAAGCCTATTTTCACCATCAGATTATTGAATTTAAAATTTTAATATTACATTTGTGCTTGTAAGGATGTGAGAAGATACTCAGTTGAATGAGCTTTCAGTACAGGCTCTCTGAAGGGTAATTTGGCAACATCAATCAAATACGCATACTCTCAACCCAGCAGTTCCATTACTAGGCATTTGCAGCAATATATACTAGTGAAAGTATTTATTTAAAAATACAGGTAGAAAGGTGTTGGAGGTGATACTGTCTCTAACAGCGACTAGCTAGTGTTAGTATCTCAGTTGTGTCTGACTGTGCAACCCCATGGACTGTAGCCCCGCCAGACTCTTCTGTCCGTGAACCCAGGTCTTCTGCATTGCAGGCATTCTTTACCATCTCAGCCAGCAGGGACGCAACAACAGGAGACAGTACTAATTACTCCTGTGTGAGGATTGTCTAGTCACTTAAGGAAATGAGGGTGATAGTGGGTCAGATGGTGAAAATTTTCTCACATTTTTAAAGTTAAGTGAAAGAGATTGAGTGGAGCATAATCCCATTTATGTGTATAAGAAAGGAATAGATATGTGGTTAGGAAGGTGATGGGCTTCCCTGGTGGCTCAAGTGGTCAAGAATCTGCCTGCAATGCAGGAGATGTGGGATCAATCCCTGGGTCAGGTAGATCCCTTGGAGAAGGACATGACAGCCCACTCCAGTATTCTTCCCTGGGAAATCCCATGGACAGAGGAGCCTGGCGGGCTACAGTCCATGGGGTCGCAGAGTTGAACATGACTGAAAGACCAGACTTTCACTTAGGAAGGTGATACATTAAAATGTTTTGGAAAGGGACTTCCTGGCGGTCCAGTGGTTAAGATTCTTGAGTTTCCACTGCAGAGGGCAGAGGTTCCATCCCTGGTCAGAACTGAGATCCCATATGCTGTGCGGCCTGGTCAAAGAAAAAATCTTTTAGAAAGGATGGATTAACTGCCAATCGATGCTGCAAAGGGATAGGAAGATTGTGGGTTAGAGGTGGAAGGGACTTACCCTTTTATACCTTTTGGTCGGACTTGAATTATTTTACCATGTGTTAATTTTAGTTTAAAACAGATATGAGGGGAAACAGCTGACTTCTACCCCTTTGCCTCTAGTGACACCAGCAAGAGTCCATTACTGTTTTAAGAGTGTTGGCTTGATTTTCGTGATCAACTTAATGCCTAGCATTCATGCCTTTGTTTTTTTAACCCAAAGGACAACCAAGATGGATCGTCCAGTGAAGGAATCTTTGTATCCAAAATAGTTGACAGTGGGCCCGCAGCCAAGGACGGAGGCCTGCAAATTCACGACAGGATTATTGAGGTATGTGAACACTGCCAGGGTCTTTTATAGGCTGAATGCCATGCAGTCTTCATCCGGCTCAAGGCTAGATGTTTGGTAGAAGAGGGAGGCCTCAACTGGTGGCTGTTTGGGCGGGAGACAGATTTCTCCGATTGTATGGGACCCCATTGGGTGTTGATTGCCTTGGTGTTAAGTTTTTGTTTATATTCAGTACAGAGAAGCCAAAGTATGAGTGGCTTGTTCACGATTTGGCTCTTTTCATGCGGCTGTGCATCTGTTCTGTGTGCTTCGGTTGGAGCTTCGTGTGAAAACCTCTGGGGAGTTGTGTGTTAGTTAGAACCAGATGAGCAGTCTCTGGTGGGCAAACGGTGACTCTGTTCAGGTCGGTGACCAGGGGGTAATTGTGTCAGCTTTGGGACCACTCTCATGTCCTCAGAGCTCGCGGCACGCGATTATTTCTGCATATATATCATTCCCCCTTTTCTGTGTCTTGCCTGTTGTCAGTTGTACCAGTTGCTTGACTTAAGGGTTTGCAGACAAAGATTGATATTCAGGAGGATCACTTATCACCACTGTTCTCATTTTCAGTTCTTCACTCATCATTTTAAACTTCTGTGTAGGAGGTTTCTAGTTTTATGCTGGGGGAGGTAGCTATTTCCACCCAATCATAGGACCCTTGGGAATAGGGTCAGTGTCCTAGCCTTCCCCGAGCTGCCGAAAGCTGTTTGTGTGGCCTGCTTGTGTGGGCTCTCATTGCAAAGTCTGATATAAGTGACTATTTTTCGTTTGTGATTTTGACCATTTTGATTGTTCTTTTAATGGGTGAATATGTGGGCTCAATTTGCTGGATTTTCTGTGAGGGAAAAAAATCAAATATGAGAATCCAGGATGAGATGTTAAAGTCCAGAAAAAGCTCGCCCATGTGCTGTCACCATAATATAGCACGTTAAATAGGAAACTGGAAAAATGGCCCTGTGACCACTGAATGTTCTATGTTCCAAACACATTTGTGTAGGGTATCTATACTTCTTGAGTGTATTTCTGGCCTATTTCAAACCTTGGACTGACTGGAAGCTCTGGCCATGGGATAAGCCACAAAGGAGTCTCACATAACCAGCAGAAAAGTGGCCACATGCTGCTGGGAAGGGAACCTTGGGAAGAGAAAGACAGAGTCTCGCTTTTCTGGTCTCATGTGGGTGATTTCTGCGATCTTCAAAGCAGTACAATTCAGGGCAGTTTATATCTTCAGGAAAATAGATGGTTATATCTCTCCAAGAAAACAAACTAAAAAAGTTATGGTGTAAGAGTTACTTTTTAGAATTAGGGGATGCAATGTGACAAGTTACTTACTGAAAGGATACTTGATCTTGTTTTAAGGACATTATTAAGCATGCTACATCCTCCTTGACTTTTTGAAGAGTTCTTAAACTTGGAACTCTTTCTGCTGCATGTTTTAGGGTCAATCTTCCTACTTCCCAGGTCAGCGGAGTGGATTTTCCCTTCCAGGAATTTGCTTGGGCAAGATGCTCTTTCAAGAGCTCAAATGCATCCTTTACTGTCTTCTGTGAAGAGAGAGAGAGAATACATTTTCTGAGACTATTGTTCCAAAAGATAAGTACAGCTTCCGTTGCCAAGGGTTTGGTGGAACAGCCAGTTTCTCTAAGTAATGGAATTTCATTGCTCTTATGTTTTGCAAATGAGCAATGTACAGCTGGGCAGGATTTTCTCTTGGCAAAGCGGGGATCTGTATTTGAAGCGTTCAGTAAGGTTTCTGGTAAGTCACATTCTGCTTTTGGACAGTATGTAAAATATTAATCATGTCCCAGTGTTGAGATAGAAAGAGGGATGATCCCAATAGAGAAACAGAAGATGTGTAATTGCAGTTGACACCCCATGCCCTTCTCAGTCAGATTCTAATCTCTTTTGACATGATGCAGTGATTCCCATGCCTGAAAATGATGTTCCCCGGTTCACCTCGTCTCTGTCTGAGTTTATTACCAGGCATGAATTTGATTATTTTAAGTGTGCATGTGGGTTTTATCACTAAGAAGAGTCAGGCAGGGGTTTTCTAGTTTTCCGTCAGATTGCTTCCTTTTCAGAGGAGTGGGCAAACTCCCTCGAGACTTTGACCATAAGAACTTTCATTCCGATGAAAGGATGCTTATATTAAATCCGTAGGGACCGAGTGAGTCTTGTCCTCAGCAGAGTTGTCAGCAGTTACCCTGTTCCTACTGCTCTTTGTTCCCTGAGAACAGAACAGTAGATCGCGCCCACATCAGAGCCACGCACACTCACCTTGGTTTTTATAAGAAATGTTGTGAAATGCCATCAATACTATCATGAAACAAAATTCACAACTAAGTTTTATATATTGGCTTGGCCAGAAAGTTCCTTTGGGTTTTTCTATAAGCTGGTTTACGGAAGAACTGGAACCAGCTTTCTGACCAACCCGATATGTATGCACCTAGTGGTAGATTTCGTACTGACTTGGAATAGAAGAATAAAAGGGAGATCATTTATAAAAAAATGTATGGATCAGTGTGTAAATGCTCAGGCCCAACAACATTAGAAGACGCTGTGATGTTTATTGCCAGATTCAGGCACCTCTGTGTGGACTCACCGTGGTTACACCAGCTTCTCGTCTGCTGGGTGCAGGTGGGCAGTGCTGTGGATTCAGGCATTGCTCTCCACAGTTGCATTTTCCAGGGTGGTGAACAGATTATGGTTATGATATGGCACAAAAAACTGCAGTCTTCCTTTGATCTACACACATCTGTGTGTATGTATTTTTTTTATTGTGGTCAAATCTACATAACATGCAATTTACCGTTGTCACCAGTTTTGAAGTGTACTTTCCTGTGGTGTTAAGTACGTGCATGCTGTCGTGCAGCCATCACCACCGTCCATCCCCAGAACTTTTTTCTCTTCCCAAACTAGACCTGTAGCCACTAAACTACCCCCCTTCCCCTCACCCTGTTCCTGGTTGCCTCCTTCTATTTTCTGTTTCTATGCATTTGACAACTCTTTGTGCCCATGTAAGTGGAATCACACAGCATTTATCTTTCTGTTACACTGTGTCCTTCAGGATTGTCTGTGTACTTGTAGCTTGTGTCAGGATTCCTTTCTTTTTAAAGCTGCATGCTATTCTACTGTATGTGTAGACGTATATACCGTATTTTGTTTACCCATTTCTCCATTGATGAATGTTGGCTTGCTTTCCCCTTTTATGCTGTGGTGAGTAATACTGCTGAGAACATGGCTGTGTAATCTGTATGTATTTAAACTGCAACCACTAAAACCTCCTTAGTGTTTATATGTAAAACAGACTTAGAATCTGCACTCGGGTACTTATTAAAAGTGTGCTATTTTATCTTTACTAATGTCTGGAATGATATGGGGAAGTTATCCTGAAAGTTAAATAATTCTTCACTGTCCAAGACTCTGTGCAGTGTAGGGCTTCTAGCATCCCTGGTCCCCAGCTCGATCTTTGCGACAGTGAAAATCACTTCCATAGATTTCCACCAGTACCTCTGGCTATGATAGGGACCCCAAAGAGGAAGACTGGGGTAGAGATTTGTCCTATTCCCAAACCTTATGTTGCCAGGCACCTCGTGCAGAAGCTTGTTCTTGTATCGTGCTCACTCCTCACTTGGTGGTAAGTGAATTTCTCCAACAGTTGTCTGGGTTAAATGCAAGGTCCTGTTTCTGCTTTGAGATAATAAATGCAGTTCTCCAAATGCAGTGCAGGCGGGACAGTTAAGCCCTCTGTTGCCAGTAACCTTTATTTCGTACAGTCCTCTGTAAATCTCTGTTCATCTCGGGAGTGTTATGATTTGGAGACTGAGGCATGTAGTCACAGAAGTCTTGTATCCTCAGTGGCTTTTGTGTAAATCAGTCATTCTCCATTTGCTCTAGCTTTAGTTCATGTGTCATTGCTGAAAAGTCTGAGTCACAGAGTTGACTAGAATGGATGAACACTGTCTTCCATTCCCAAACTAGGCCACGTGGTAAAGTGAGATTTTACTTAGTGAAGATAGTATTCTCCCACCAACTAAAATTGTAAAATGGCACATGGATTCACCTGAAAAGCTGTTTAGTTTTAGGAAAAGCAGTAGAAGATGCTCATTTTTTTTCCGTTTATTTTTTATTTTGACATAATTTCAGACTTACATCCATGAATTCCTCTACAGTCTGTACCCAGATTCCCTCAATATTAACATCTACTACATTTACTTTATCCTCTTCTGTCTCTACTCCCTGTTCCTAGATACATCAGTGTGTGTTTCTTAGGAACAATACCTTCGATTATGTAACTGCAGTCCAGTTATCTAAATCACGAAATACACATTGGTGGGGTACTGTTGTCTCGTCTGCAGCATGTAGTCAGATTTTTGATCTTACAATGTCTGTGATAGCAAGAGCAAATCCCAGATCACAGGTTTTATTTGGTTGTCCTATATCTTTAGTTTTCTTTCCTTTAGAGCAGCGCCTCAGTTTTGTCTTCCGTGCTACTGATATTTTTGCAGAATGCAAACTAGGTCTTTTGTATAAACTCTCTCAATTTGGTATGGATTCAGGTCATACATTTTGGGTAGAAGAAGAGATGGTGTGTACTTCTCCATGCATCCTGTCAAGAGTCACGTGATGTCACTTTGTCCTTTTTTTGGTGATGTTAGCTTGGACTGCTCAGTTGAAGGTCTATCTGCCAGATTTCTCTGCTGTGCAGGTGCTGTTTTCTCCTTTTTTCTGGTATCTTGTCGGGGTAGAGGGACTATGTTAAGGTTGTGTTAATATCCTGTTGAGACTCGCATACACTGATTTTCACATCCACTTACAGGTTTTCCTTGAATTTATTATTACTATGGTTGACAAGTGGTGATTTATTGACTACATTCCTTCTGTGTTTATTAGTTGTAAGAAAAAGTGTTTTTTCCTCGCTGTTTTTTCTACCTGTCTATCTCCATCTCTCTTTTTGCCTGTTTCAGTATGGACTCATGGAGTCTTATAATTTGTGTTCACATTGGCCAGTTTGGGCCAGAAGGACCTCTTTCTAACTAGTTCCTCTATCCTTGGGTGTGTTCCCATCACTTTTTGAGCACTTGTTACTTTCTGGAACCACAAGGTATCCCAGGCTCATCTTGTACTATGCTGGCCCCAGCTCTATAGAGTCCACTTTTTTTCCAAGTAGCTCTAACTCCATTGAGTGGAGTGTGAGTGGCATTTAGAAATCTAATTCAGCTGCTAGCATGATTGTTACACTTGAGGTTTCATTGTTCCTAGGCACTCTCAGCAGACAGAGTTAGAAAATATAAATATCTACGCAGACACACAACATTATCATCATCAACAGCAGCACGCATCTCTCCATGTATTTCTTCATTCATCCTTTTATATATTAATATTTTGAAAACTATGTCTGCATCATAACTTCCAATTCCAATCCAAATCTGCGTGGCTAATTTTTTCCTTCTTCTTTGAGGATTGGTAACTCCTAGAGGGATCCCTTTTGAAATAGTAATGAATATACTCTCTTCTTTTGAATCAGCTCGCTGATATTTGCTTAGATGTTATCAGTGAACTAAAAATTGTTGATGGCAATTATTTAAAATATCTCCACACTATTTTTAGTTCCATTTTTTCAGGAAAAATATCCTATAAAGTATATGATTTTACTGTTATACTCTTCTTTCATGATAGGGAAAAGAAAGCTCAGTATTTCTTATGTAACTGCATAGAGGATTCTTACTGTTGCTGAACAGGCAGAGAGATGCACACGCCATTTGGGGGTAATATTCAAAATAGACATGGGTCACCAAAATAGACAAGGGTCTCTGCCCTTGTCCTCTGCAGTGATGTTCGCCATACTCAGCAGAGAGGAAAGAATTCTATAGCAGTTACTCTCTTAAGAAGTATGACCCATTCTTGTCAGTTTGAGATCTCTAACTTTGCGTCAGTTACACAAATACTCTGTTTTGATGAAAGAGATATGGTGTAATTCAAGCTATGTTGAGAATTGTTGAGAAGTTCTTTTTTAGCTGCAAAAATAAACAGGTTTTAGAGACCCCCTTATTAGTAATGGATTCCAACTCTGTTTCCAGAGGCAGAGACCAGAGTTTCACCTTAGATACTAACTGCAGTTGGTTGCCAGCGTTGAACCCTGGATTGCGTTGTGGAAGGATTCTGAGACCGTGTCTAGATTGAGAGGGATGAATGTAGTGACCATTTAGAGATGTTTGCCTTGGACACAAGAGAGGCAGGGTGACAGCTTGACTCTGGATTTGTTATCTCTGGATGGACTCAGATGTTTTTGGAATGACAACTTTATCATTTGGAAGTAATGTCTCCTTTCATTGGCAAAGTTCGTATTTAATAATAATGTATCAGCTTTCATTGGCATAGTGCATATTTAATAATAATGTATCAGCCGTTCTTCTCAGTCTTCTGATGTAAAATAATAAAACAATACCTTTGTTGCATCTTGTGTCGTCGTCCCCCCCCCACTCCGTTTAAGGACTATCTTCACTTTCATCTATTCTTATAGCCTGTACTACAGCAATAGAAGTTCTGGCAAAATTAAGGCAACTCCTTTCCTTCCTATTAGAAGGCACATACCGAGGTGGAAAGAGCCCTGAGATTTAAATAAAAATTAAACCTAAAACCCAGGTTTAGGTTTCTACTCAGTTATTCACTCTGTGGTTTTAGTGTCCTAAATGCTGAACCTCAGTCTCTTCATCTCTAAAATGAGAAGAGAATTACACTCTGTCTCCCATGCCTGTCATGTTGTTTGGGTAGCGCTTGGAGATAATGTAAGTCAAAGGAATTTTGTTGTTAAGTGCAAATATTAAGAATTTTTTTTTTTTTTAGTTAAAATTTTAGTATCTTATACAAGAACTCAATACCAAAGCTGAGTATATAAGTCAGCAGTAATATTTCTGAGATTTGTTTCCCCCTTGCATGTTTTAGCAAGAATGTAATGTTGCTGTAGGACTGTTGTGAAAACCTTTATGTGTTTCAGGAAGATATACTTTCCAGAATTAACAGTGTAACCAATTAACACCAAGTATTTCCTCTTGACTCCCAGTTGCCTTTTAAAAAATAATATTATGTATTAATTTTTTTCTAATGACTGTAGTGACTTGGTTTTATTGCTGTTGTTATTTTCTTGTTACAGTTTTGCCATTAAAGCCAGTTTTTCAAAGAGAATAGAAAAAGCAAACTAGGGCTTTCAGTGAACATCTTTGTAACAGACATCACTGCATACCAGCCAGATAGTCTAGGTGAAAAGTGGAACATGTGCCATGATGCAGTTTGTTTTAAAGGCATTTGTATGTATATTAGTCTTTCCATAGGAAAAAAAATGCTCAGCATTAATAAAACATTTTAAGGTTTTAAATAGAGTTGTAGAGTGGGATTATGGGGAAACTTTTAAGTTTTTAAAGTCACATTTTTAAAATGTTGGAATTGTTCTGCCAAGAAGTGAGTGTTCATTTTTGTAATCCACAAAAACAGTGTAAAATGTGGTGAGCTAGAAGTTTCTTTTGAATTCCAGGTATAACAGTGTTGACTCCTGCTTGCATGTTTCCTTTAAAAGTTACTTGCCATTCTCTTTTCCACCAGCTCCTAGCATGTGGCCCTGGGTACAGACTGTGTGGGCAGCCTCTGGAAGCTCTTCCCTCCCATCCTCTGCCCAGATGATCCGAGTTCACTGTCTCTTGACACTGTATTGTGTGGGAGTTGTGACTCCGCAAATTTTAAATCTATCCCTCTGGGTCGACCCTTAGTAAGAAGAGTTAATTAGCTCTTACACAAAGTGCTTTAAAATCAAGGTTAAATCAGAAGTGACTGGCCTCCCCATTAAATTTTTCCGATGAAGATTGGGTCCCAAAATTAAGTCTTTGGTAATTTCCCAACAACAGCAAAACAGCAAATCCTTGACAGCAGAAGAGACAAGATACAGTTTCTGTTCTGTTGTCTTCTAGACTCTTAAGTATGGGGGTTTTGAGAATAAGAACCCATGTCAGTTTTGTTTTGTTTTTTAAATAAGCTTTTGTCTTTTCAGTCTGTTGGTATAAGACACAAAGAGCTGGATGCACTTTTATCAAATTTGGAAGGAATGTTTGGGCTGCGTGTATGCGTGCTCAATTGTGTCTGACTCTTCGCGACCCTACAGACTGTAGCCTGCCAGGCTCCTCTGTCCATGGAATTTTCCAGGCAAGAATACTGGAGGGGGTTGCCATTTCCTACTCCAGGATGTTTGGGATGGTCTGACAGCTATGAACTGTATGTAAAATAAGCTCTGTGGGCGAAGCCCTGGGGGAACCTTTCAAAGCAGTGGGTCCACATCACTTGGAACAAAATCGGAGCAGAGGGCCTACAGATGAGGCGATGGGGCAGGAGGAGGGAGTGTTGGATTATGAACTGTCCCTGGGAATTACACATGGAAGACTCGGTCAGATTGGCAGCTACAAGTGCTGATGTGCGGTTATGCCCCTGTCGCTGAAAGCCCCCTATGGCCCAGGGTGGGCGGCTGCAGCAGCGTGGTTTTGTCTAAGGATGGTGAGTGGTTCCCATGAGCCTCCAGGGGAAGGCAGCTGGGACCCCGTTCTCCGCCACACCCCACGCCGCTCCAGGAGGAGCTTTGGCTTTTGTTTTGTCTATTTGCCTGTGTCTGTTTTGACTGTCATTTGAAGTGCAGAGCGCCTGGGTCCCACCCCTCTTCTCCGGAGGGTGGCACTCCCTGCTTCCCTTTGGCTTGTTTGATTCTCTTAATTTCCATCTTTTCTCGCTCTTCCTCTTTTCCTGCTATTACTGCTGAGTCAGTTGACAGCTCTGGGGACCAAGAGAACTAGAAGCCTAAGAGTGCGTGGTTTCTTTGCCACTCCCCAAAGAAACATGTCGGTCTGTTTTTAAAAATAAGCTAAATATAGTTAGGTTTTATTTTTCAATATCTGGAGAAACTTTGGGGCAGATTAGAAGATGCTGACAGTCTGTAATCAAAGGAGGCAGTTTTTGTTCATTTCCTAGAGTGACTGTTGCTGGGACATTAGTGTTTCTACACATGTTGATTTGAGAATTCATTAACCAAAGACATGCAACTCATATTAGGTGTTTGTTGAAAGAGCTGAAGAGGGAATGGACTATATAGAGTGACCTCTGGTCGTGGGCTTGTTGAAAATCTTCATGTTGTAGGAGTTCTTAGGCCCCTGGTGGAAGAAAAACCATCAGCGGGCATGTGTTCACCTGTTGTGTTCTCCCTAATACTGAGATAGGCCAGAATGGATGGTGAGCTCATATGTGGTCCCTGGATCTGGGAAGTTTCCGTGTCAGACCAGTGGACAGAAGGTAGCTGATACAAGGGTCATAAGAAAGGCAGTCAGCATATAGAGTGGTTAGGATTCAATGGACTCAGATCAGATTTTTAATTCTAGTTCTCCTATTGCCAACCTTGCAAACTTGGACAGGTTTCTTCTCCTCTCCCAGCAGTGCTTTCTTCTGTAAAATATGAAAACCATTTAGACATACCCTGGGGACACTGCAGGTCCAGTTTCAGACCACTGCAACAAAGCAAATATCACAATACAGCAAGCCACACAAAATTTTTTGGTTTTCCAGAGCATTTAAAAGTGATGTTCATGCTATACTGTTAAGTGGCAATAGCATTCTATCTTAAAAAATGTACAGACCTTATTTTAAAAATACTTTATTGCTAAAAAATGCCTAACATCACTGATCACAGATCACCATAGCAAGTGTAATAGTTGTGAAAACATTTGAAATAGTGTGAGAACTATCAAAATGTGACAGAGACATGCAGCAAGCAAACGCTGTTGAAAATGATGTCAATAGAATTGCCTGACTCAGCTTTGCCACAGACCTTCCATTTGTAAGAAACCCAGTAATCTTCAAAGCTCTATAAAGACAAGGCACAATAAAACAAGGTCTGCCTGTACATATATCACGGGGTTGCTGCAATAAAGAATATAATACATGTGTCTGAAAACTGTAAATTTGGCTCCAGAATAAACACTCCGCAGGTGGTTAGCTTTGCTGTGTTTCCTGTCATACTGGAGAGGCTGGACTAGAGGACCTTGCAACAAGCCAGCGCTTTGATGACGGTTGTGTGGCACGGTTTCATAAACCCAAAATTACAGTTGTGACTAGATCACTTTAATTTGTTTTAGATTTCTTTTATTTAATTAGTGGCCCTTTGAATCTGGGTGGAGAAAGAGCTGTCACTTCCTAAGGCCATATAAATCTCAGTAATTGATCAATCAGGAGTAATTCTTAGTTTACATCTTAGTGTGAAGCTGGTAATTCATTGCATATGTGGTGACTTCAGTGTTCTAAAAATAAAACGATTGCGTGTTTAATATCAGCTATTTTTAAAGTGCCTGAATAGATGAAAATTTACATTTTTATCCTGACTCGTGAGGAATATTGGAATTTTCTTAAAATTATGGAGTTTGTATTTCTTTGAACCAAATCTTCACTTAAGATGGCAAGCTGCATCACATTCTTTGTAGGGTAACATTTTTGTATATTGATATGAATGCAGTACACCCATGTAGAAAATTTTATGTATATGCTAAAAAGTTAAGATGAAAAAAGAAAAACTTATATTATCTTGACAAAAGCTAATCAGTTTGCTTAATCACAGGGTATTAATGGCCTATGTGTTAGAATCTAATGAGACATGGAAGTTGCATATGGGGCACATATTAACTTTCATTTCTTGTTCTAAACTCTAGCTTAAATGAATTGGTAAGAGCACACGTAAAATAGGATGAAGTATTTTTTTTTATAGTAATGTTACTGGATTTCAAATACTTCACATCATTCTCTGAAATATCTAAGTCATTATGCTTATAGGGACCACAGGGGAATATTAACATATGCAGGGGGCTTGGAATAGAATTGCTGATGATAAAGGAATTTTAAAGGGGGAATCAAGCAAGAAAAAAATATTTTATCTAATTTTTTATTGAAAGTTCAAAACATTAATACTATCAGTAGAGTAATATCTTAATTTTCCTTGGTGGCTAAAAGGTAAAATTGAAAACTGAAAAAAACTTTCCCCTTTGCTTTTGGAGAATGAAAGGTAGTAAGTAGCAAAGTTGGAGAAGTTTATAATTTCTCCGTTCAGCTGCCCTGATCAGCATGTGAGTCTATCTGAAGGACTGATTGCATTTGGTATTTGAAATGGCAGAGGGAAACATCAGATAGAAGAAAGACATTAAATGCTGCATTTGGCTGAATCTTTTTCAGATTCATCATTTTCATAAAAGCATTACTTCAACCTCAGTATCTGCATTTTCAAGTTCTAAACCACATTTTAACTTTAATTAGTCATAAACCTTTAATAAACTGTGTTTTGACAAATAAGGTTTTTTTTTTTTTTAAAGATTGCTTAAAGAGCTTGTAGAAGCTGCATGTATATGTATGACTCCATGTAGGAATTATACATGTTTATGAATCTGGGAGCGAGTGTATATGCCTGAATATATTGACTTCAAGTGAGTTACTTGAGAGATTTTGCCTTTATTTTGTATGAGTTGGTCATTGTAGACCCAGGACAAATTGGATGAGGTTTTAAGTTGTTTTGAATATAGTCCCTGTTTAATAACCTCTGTTTATACTTGGTGAGAAATGAAAGAAGAATCCTTTGGACACGTGGTATCATGTAAAGTGCAGGCCAGCAAATCTTTGTTTTGACAGGGTTGTTTAATTGCCTTCAAAGTCTGTTCATAGGTAAGATTAAGCTAATTTGCCTGATGTGATTAGTACATCTTAAAAGTGAAATGCAGACAGTCTCCTCTGCTACATTTACTAGGTTTAATAGAATGTACAGGATGTTACACTAATTCAGAGAGAGGACAAGGAAGGAAGTTGTTACATATATTGAAATAATGTTTTCCTTTCTCCTTCAGTTTGTTTGAAAGTTAAGTCTATGGAAGGGTTTGTTGCTTTTTGCCATAATTAGAACACTAAAGGCATTCAATATGATCTGTTTGTGACCTGTTGTTATAGTTGATCCCAGTTCTAAGTGACCTTTTAAAACTTAAAATAGAAGAAATTTAAGAAGAGAAAGATTGATATATTTCTTTTTGTTCAGAATCAACTTAGTCCAGCCTTAATTAAGCGTGATGTGTATAAGAAGTACAAGCCAGAGGGTTAGAAAAATAGCATCATATCATCTCCTGAGAGCACCGACCTTAAATTGTTGTAAGACAATGTGAGAGAGAAATTAGTCCTCTGATGCTTTGGAGCACAAGAGAGAAGCTACCATCATCCTTGGAAAATCAGGGTTGGGGATAGTCAGCTAAGCCAGTTTAGCATTTCACGCTGATCAGCAAACATGAGCAAGAAGAAGCCAAGAACAAGGGTTTCTCAAACTCAGGTCAGTTGCATACCATCCACTCAGTTTTTGCATTTCTACACCACCTGTTTTGTTCAATACTTCACACTTTTCTTAAAGGAACATGCTTTTGTCTCACCTAGATTTCTTTTAAAAGGAAACTTTATGCCATGATTGCACAAATGGAAAGTCATTTTGTGCTGTAAATAAAAGGTAACAGTAGAAATAAATACATTAAAAGTGTAGAGTTGGTTTCATCCAAATGCTGTTGCTTGGGGAATACTTTGATCCTGAGATCCTGAGTCTTGCTTTCTCTTTAAGAGCAAAATTATCCTTTGGGATTAGAAGTGAGGATGCTGACTGGGAGCCCCAGGGGAGATTCTGGGATGCTGGCCCCATGCTAGTCTTCATCTGGATAATGGTCAGTTCATATGCTCAGGCTATGGAAATACATCAGGCTGGACACTTGAATACACAAGATGGACATAATCACATCCTGCATGGTAAACATAGATAGCATTTATTTTACCAAAGGGTGTTGCAAACCCTAGGCTCAAATTGACTCTGTCCCCTGGATGCAAGAGCTTCCCTTGGAGGCTCAGATGGTAAAGAATCTGCCTGCAATAAGGGGAAACTCAGGTTCAGTCCCTAGGTCCGGAAGATCCCCTGGAGAAGGAAATGGAGAATTCTGTGGACAGAGGAGCCTGGCAGGCTGTAGTCCATGGAGTCTCAAAGAGTCTGCCATGACTGAGTGACAGACACTTTCACTTTCTTCGATGAAATCGGACAGGTTGGAGATGGACAGTGGGATGAGCCGCTCATCCTGTCAGTCGGGTCCTTTAACACACGCCTCAGGAACGTCGGGTGCTGTGGATTTCATCTTGCCCACTGCTGCCCCGAGCCAGTCGGAGCCATACTTTGTGTAGACACTTGAGTCTGGGGTAGAGGAGGGAAGGGGCTTTTAGAGGTGAGGGTCCACCACAAGGGGGAATAATTCCATCACCGCTAAAGCATTTCAGGGACTTGCCTGGTGGTCTTCCTGCCAGTGCAGGGGGCATGGGTTTGATCATGGTTCTGGGAAGACTCCACATGTGGTAGAACAACTCAGCCCGAGTGCGGCGTCTAGAGAGTAGGGCCAGCTCACCGCAACTAGAGAAAGCCCGTGTGCAGCAGTGAAGACCCAGCGCAGCCAAAGATAAAATAAATAAAAATTAAAAAAAAAATAATTTCAGAGGCGAAAAGGTGAATCACAGCCAGATATTAGGGCATCCATCTTTGATAAAGTTTTATTTGTTTTGATAAATTTATGAAAATCCATACTATCTTTATGCATTCCCGTCGTAGCTGTTTTATACTATGCACATGTGTCAGTTTATGCATCCCAAACACAGATATTTAAGTACTGTCCCCCAAAGCCCCTCCTGCTATCTTCCTCTTTGAAAGAGCACTTTGCAATCTTTTTTTGGTAAGAAATATGTTTTATATAATCACAGTACAACACTCACTAGTGTGAGTGAGTCCCCATGTATGTGTCTAAAAATTAAGAAAAGGTTCACAAAAGATATTTATCCTTACTACATTTAGAAGTCTGGTGTTTCTATTTAATTTTTTCTTTTAATGCTGTTTGCCACCCACTGAGCTGATTTCATGGCTCACTAAAAGGCAGTGGCCAACAGTTTGGAAACATTCTGCTGTGGAGGAAAGAACTGTACCTTCCATGTTGAGAGCAGATGTCTTTTCCTGATATTATACCCTGGAGTCTGTTGTATCTGTGGATGGCACATCTAAGCCCCAGCCTCTTGCCAAAGAATGGAGTCAGATTTATTAAGACATGTGACTGTATTTACAAAATGCTGAGCTCCACTACCTGTCAACTTTCCACTTAGGAACGTCTTGCCCTAGGCAAAGTTCACGGATTCTGCGGGCCACCAACAGACAGAGGGCATTAGTTAGCGGTCACTTGCATCATAATGGACTGACTACAAAGGGGCCCTAGGTCCAGCCTTCGGAAGCCTGACTTGCTCCTACATGTGAAGTTCTGGTGCCCAGGGTGGATTCTTCTCTTAGTAGGGAAAAGTGTATCTGCCTGGCATTTGATGTGACTGCTTCATGTGCCACGTGTGGTGACTGACTTCCAGAGTCTGAGGAGGGGAGGAGTTTGTAAGTTACACCCACGCGGACTTCGGAATTCAGCATCATTCAGCATCTGTAGGGCCCTGCTAAGGAGGAGGTCTCCCTGTGAGATGTGCAGTTTAAGGACCAAGGCAGGTCCTGCTAGAGTGTCAGCCCCAGAGAACAGGGACACGTGGATTGAGCTCTGTATTTGCAGTGTTCTCAGGACTGAACAGGTGCTGCTGACTTGGAAACAGATTTTCAAGTTACCTGACCAGTTTCTGAAAGTAAAACTACAGGAAGACCACCATCAGAAGCCTTAAAGGCAGGTGACACTGTCATGAGGTCTTGGGGACATCTGATACTTTGACAACACCTCCTCTGGACAGGTGGAATCTGCCAGCTGTCCATACAGGAATAGCATTGCCTTAAAATAGATATATCTCCTCCCGCCAGGGGGAATTCAGGAGTAGAGTTCCATTTTGGGGGATGCAATATAAATATAATGAGGCATAAGAAAATCAGGTGTGTGATTTTTGAGATACCACAATTCATTTTATAAATTAAACTTAAAGTCTCCTACATTTATGAATTCCATACTTTATGCTTTAAGAAAACATTGCTCTCAGTCATATTTAGCAATCTGATACAGGAAATTGTGTATTCTCTGGTTAACTCAGTTTCTGTGAGATGGAGTACAAGTTTCCTATAGTAGTTGTGCTCTTTGCTTGTGAAGCAACAGGCTTTGCCACCGTATTTGGAAAATATTTGACACTGGTCACCTCTGTCCTCTCATTGGGCTTTCCAGGTGCCACTAGTGGTAAAGAACCTGCCTGCCAATGTAGGAGATATAATGTAGCTCAGTATCTGGATTGGCATGATCCCCCGAAGGAGGGCATGGCAACCCACTCCAGTATTCTTGCCCCATGGACAGAGGAGACTGGGGGGCTACAGTCCATAGGGTTGCAAAGAGTCCTCTCATTGTCTTCGGTCTTAGCACCCATAGGACCCGGGTTTGGCAACATAAAATCAAGAACAATTAAGTTCTGGAAGATGCCTTCACTCCCTTTTATTTTGAATGTGTCATGTTTTTAGATGGAAGTTTAGCCACCATTGTTGCCATGGATTTTTTTATACGTGCTGCAAGAAATAATTCCGTTGTTTATCAAACCAAGTTGTCAGTGAAGCCATAAACCTTGATAGAATTTTCTAAGGGCTTCTTTGGAGGGGAATACAAATTAGAACATTAAGCAAAGACCTTGGGAAAGGTCTTCACTGCTCCTTGCCCCCAGATCACATCCAGGATGATAAGTGAGATGATGTTTACAGTGCAACATAGTAAACAGTTTAATCTATTTACTGATATCTTCCTGCTAAAATGTTTGAGACTTGTGTTCTGTGCTGTATTAGTGAGAAAATACAACAAGCCAAAAGTAGATGAATGTCTTCATAGAATTAAATTAAGCTAAAAACAACGCAAACATGAATAAAAATAAAGAAATCCAGTAGAAATGTCTTCATAGTTCCTGCTCTATTTCCAAATACTGTTTGCAAACAGAGACTTTAAAATTTGAATTATTAAGCCCTAAAATGGTAAATAATATAGAGCAACTGTCTTAATTTTTCCTTTGAACCCTTGAGCCAAGGAAGGAAAGCAAAATTGTTTAGAGACAGGCATTTGCTTGTGTGTTTCTATGCCATGCAGCTTAAGAGTGAAATGCTCTCTCTCAAAGGTGGAGGCAGCCTGGACTCACATTGAAAGAGTTTATTTTGAAAAAAAATTTTTTTTGGTTAAAGATTTGAAAAGGAGAAGGTAAATAAAAAACAATGCAGTTTCTCTTGCCTTTCAGAATGGGGGATGGCAGAATTCATTCAGTGGACATTTTAAAGAATAAGTATGACCTCTCTTATACCAACTGAAAGGATTAGTGGGAAACTGTGCATAATTAATTAGCTACTTTTGTTAACATGCATTTGTGATTTTGAATGCACTTAATGTAACATTTTGCTTAGCTTGCTATCCAAACAAGAATATACACTCTCCATAAAAGAATGCAATACAGCGTCTGTATTTACTTTAGAGAAAATGCCATGACATGTCCTTTAAGGATATCGCAAAAGTTGACACTAGAATCTGAGCAAAAATAACTCGGAAGGAATCAAAATAAATGTTTCAGGGAACCTTAAGAAAAATTTTTTTCAAAAGCTAGGTTGTTTTCTTAGTAATAATTTTTTTCTTCTTTTCCTAAATCAGTTTTCATTTATTTTCTTACACACATATACACACACACATACACATCATTCAGTGGAGCAAGAAAATTTTTCTAAAAAACTAGGTTGTTTTCTTAGTAATACATTTTTTCTTCTTTTCCTAAATCAGTTTTCATTCATTTTCTTACACACACACACACATACACCCTCACCCATACACACCCATTCAGTGGAGCATCTAATTAAGCAATAAAAGTCAGTAGCTTCTGAAAATGTAGCTGTCATCTTAACTGAGGAAAATGTGTTGTTAGCATTTAAGTTCATCTGCTTAATGAGATGGACTTGTCTGCCATTATCCTGTTTCCCAGGCAGAAGTGGCTCTTTTTCTCTCTTTTTTCCCTTCTTCCTCACCTCACCCCAGTGACACCTGACGTTCCATAGCAATCACAGATGATGCTCCTGTAACACGGGTGCGGGATTCTGCCCCTTTAGAGCACTGGATTATAAATGACCTGCTTTTCTTTCCTGCCTTCTCTTCCTTCCCTCCCTTTCTTCTCTCTCCCTCCCTTGCTGCTTTCTTCCCTCCCTCCCTCCCTTCCTCCTTCCTTTCTCTTCTCATTTACCACCCAGACAGAAGGAATGCCCTGGCCTTGACACAGAGAGAAAGGAACTTGGGTGGCATTGGAAGTGAAAGCATGAAGCTAATTGTTGATGGTTTAATGTTACAGACCACCGATAGGTCAGACTCCAACTTGAGGTCTTTTTGACCTTTAAGGAGACAGAAATGCCATTTTGATTTAATTTAGGAGAGTCCTAGAAGTAGCAGACATACGGTGAAATGTGCAGATTGGAAATGGGTGATTTTTGCAGGACATTGGGGTCACATGTATATTTAATAGCCTGTGGGACCTTTCATTCCATCATAAACTAGTGAGATATTCACTGTTGAGGGCTGCCCCCTTGGGTGACCTTCCTGGGGTGAGGTGACCCATGCAGGAGCATGTTTCATGTGAATGCAGACTTGAGGCCACCCTATGCTGTTTTCCTTGGCTCGTTTTTCCTTCCCTTTAGTTCCATTTTGTTTGGGGTACTAAACATGCTTATGGGAAAAAGAGAATCCCCAGGCTGGTGGGTCTCCTTGTGGAGTGTAACTGGATGGGCACATGGAGAGTCGGGGAGAGAGGGCTCCACGTCCCAGGTGGGCTAGTTTGGGGTGACCAGGTAAGTATACACCTGAGTACCCTAAAGGAAAGGTTGGGGACCCAGTGCTGAGAAGATAACCCGGCATCCTGAGGCTGCTTTAGCTAGCGTGGTCCACCTGTTGTGACATTGTCCCCACAAATGCTCCTGTCAGTCAGTTCAGTTCAGCTCAGTCGCTCAGTCGTGTCCGACTCTTTGCGACCCCATGAACCACAGCACGCCAGGCCTCCCTGTCCATCACCAACTCCTGGAGTTTACTCAAACTCATGCCCATCGAGTCGGTGATGCCATCCAGCCATCTCATCCTCTGTCGTCCCCTTCTCCTCCTGCCACCAATCCCTCCCAGCATCAGGGTCTTTTCCAATGAGTCAGCTCTTCACATGAGGTGGCCAAAGTATTGGAGTTTCAGCATCAGTCCTTCCAATGAACACCCAGGACTGATCTCCTTCAGGATGGACTGGTTGGATCTCCTTGCAGTCCAAGGGACTCTCAAGAATCTTCTCCAACACCACAGTTCAAAAGCATCAATTTTTCGGCGCTCAGCTTTCTTCACAGTCCAACTCTCACATCCATACATGACCACTGGAAAAACCATAGCCTTGACCAGATGGACCTTTGTTGGCAAAGTAATGTCTCTGCTTTTTAATATGCTCTCTAGGTTGGTCATAACTTTCCTTCCGAAGAGTAAGCGTCTTTTAATTTCATGGCTGCAGTCACCTGAGAAAATGCTCCTGTAGGAGAAGGTAATTCCATAAACTCCTGCTGCATTCATGGTATTGAGCAGCCATGTGTGTGCTGGATAAGAGTAAGCTAGCTGCCTGAGTTGGAATCTCAGCTCTGATAAAATTAGCTGTATAGCCTTGGGCTAGTTACTTAACTTCCCTGGACTTTTATATTCTTGTCTGAAAAAGTGAGGACCGTGGCACCCATCTCATAAATTGGGTGCAAATTAGGTGAGTTAATATGTCTCAAAGAGTCTAGAAGTTCTTCCATGAGTTTTTAGCACCCAGAAGGAATTCAGTGACTTTTTAAATATTATATCATCCTTAGTGGGAGTTCCCATTTGTTGTTGAGCACCTACTGTAAGTCAGACAGGGAGCCTCATTTTCCTAATGTGTTTTTCATTTAATTCTCCCCACAGCCCTGCAACAGCAGGGAGTCTTGTTCCTACTCTAGAACTGACACCACTGAGTCTCGGTTAAGGCTTTATCTGGGGTCTCTGAACTGGTGGTTGAGGATGACAGGCTTGAAATCTGCATCAGACTGTCTGTGCTCACTGAATGTCACATCTCTGCCCAGTTAGACCCCGTGACCCCTTCCACCCCCATGAGGGTGGAAACCTCATTAAGTGAACAACAATATGTATGTGTGTGTGTATGTATGCATATGATTTCTAATTTATTTTGTTTTAAAGATGATCAGATGCATCATGCTTGGTTGAAAATACTTGCTGAATTTGGACTTTGAGGCAATCAAAATGTTTAAATCTCAAGTATTGATTTTTTCACTTTGCATGAAATTTGAAACTTAGACCTGAACCTTTTTTGTTTATCTTTTAAGGAATATTTGCTTAATCTATCCAAATAAGTCATAAGCATCTTGGTGAGGGGTGGGGGATTTATACACTGGACACTTTTGATCCCTTAGTTTCAGTAAATACTTTGTTTGAGAACATCTGTATTGAAGTAGATACAGAGAGGAAAAAGTTATTTTAGTTAATGTAGGCATAAGTACTAATGGGAACTTGCACACAGCAAGTTGCCAGCAGTGGCCTCACTTGAAGGATAGTAGGAGGGGAGTGGGTTCTAAGATCTTTCCTTATTAAAATAAATATATAGTTCTCTTTTTAAATATTTACTGAATTACGGCTGCCCAAATTGCAAAGTTATGTATAGCTAATACAGTTATGGAAACAGTAATTTTCGAACAAAAAAGACAGGTCTCCTTCCTTCCTGTTCTCTCCTCCTCCTGTGTTGGAGGTAAGCAGTGATTCAGCCTGGTAGGCATCCTTTTCCTTGAATAGGAATAGAAACACATGCACACATGGGACGTTAGGCATTTCTTTTCATTTTTAGATCATTTTCTTTTTGCAATTGAATCCTGCTTGTTCTTCAGTTTGCTTTCTTTACCTGTGTGTCGTGCACAGGTCTCCAGGCGGTAACACAGATGGGTCATCAACTGTAATAAACACATACTATTTCATCACATGGATGTGACCCCGGCTTATTCGAAGCCACATGAATCGATATATCCTCCCAGTGTTTTTACAGTTTTGAACTTGCCAGCATTGCTGTCATTACATACCTGTGCATCTTCCCTTTGGACCTGGTACAGTAAGTCCCCTGCATACGAACCCTCAAGTTGCAAACTTTCAAAGGTTCAAACATGCCCCGTGTGCCAGCTATTGTGCAGTACTACTGCACTTTTCAAGGTTCTGTGCTGTGAGATGATGCGTCTTTATGTTTTGTGTTCATTTTTTATGTGTTATTTGTGTGAAAAGTATTATAAACCTCTTAAAGTACAGTACTATGTAGCCAATTGTGTTAGTTGGGTACCTTGGCTAACTTTGTCAAACTTAAAAACAAACTGGACTTATAAACAAGCTCTCAGAAGAGAACTCATTCATACTGTATTTGGACTTTAAAAAGCTGAATATGTAATGTACATTCGTACGATTTTGATGTTTTTTTTTCCACAATGAGAAAATGTTTCTTTGTGATCAGAGATAAAATTTCACATAAAAGATTGAGGACTAGATGATCATACATTCAGACCCACACACAGACACACCACACCAACTTCGTGGCTGGTATGGGAAGACATAGCTTCTAAAAGCAGAGCCACATTAATTCAAAGACTAAAGTAACATAATGAAGAGAAACTAAAGAGCCACTTGATGAAAGTGAAAGAGGAGAGTGAAAAAGTTGGCTTAAAACTCAGCATTCAAAAAATTAAGATCATGGCATCCAGTCCCATCACTTCATGGTAAATAGATGGGGAAACAATAGAAACAGTGACAGACTTTTATTTTTTGGGCTCCAAAATCACTGCAGATGGTGACTGCAGCCATGAAATTAAAAGATGCTTGTTTCTTGGAAGAAAAGTGATGACCAACTTAGCATATTAAAAAGCAGAGACATTACTTTGCCAACAAAGGTCCATCTAGTCAAAGCTATGGTTTTTCCAGTAGTTATGTATGGATGTGAGAGTTGGACTATAAAGAAAGCTGAGTGCCAAAGAATTAATGCTTTTGAACTGTGGTGTTGGAGAAGACTCCTGCGAGTCCCTTGGACTGCAAGGAGATCCAACCAATCCATCCCAAAGGAGATCAGTCCTGAATATTCATTGGAAGGACTGATGCTGAAGCTGAAACTCCAGTACTTTGGCTACCTGATGTGAAGAACTGACTCATTTGAAAAGACCCTGATGCTGGGAAAGATTGAAGGTGGGAAGAGAAGGGGACAGCAGAGGATGAGATGGTTGGATGGCATCACAACTTGATAGACTTGAGTTTGAATAAGCTCCAGGAGTTGGTGATGGACAGGGAAGCCTGGTGTGCTGCAGTCCATGGGGTCGCAAAGTCGGACACGACTGAGGAACTGAACTGAACTGAAATAACATAACTGGGTTCATTGGTGATACTGTGGGATTCTGTAGTAAAAGATAATATTTAAGGACGTGTGGTCATGGCATAGGGAGTGTTTTTGTTTTAAAAAGAGGGAAAACTGGTAAACACACTGAGAGAAAACCATCAGTTCTCTTTGCCTACTCAGCTGCCTGAGAAAAAACCACACAAAGCACACACACACACACACAAATACACACGTGCACATACTCATTCATGTATGTATACACATGATTCTTTGCACAAAGAAAAGTCCCAAAGGAATATTACTTATGCTCTTGCGTAGACCTGTTCGTCTGCGTACAGGCATGTGTATGAACTTGAAATTTTATACTTGGTCAAACCTCAGACCCCAGAATTCATTTCCCGCTCCACACACAAAAAAAGGCATTTTACTAAAATAAAAACAATTGCTGGTTGCTTCTGGTATGTTACATGGAAGCTTTGGATACTGCAAAGGTGGACATATTGTGTTTGAAAATTCATTTGAAGCAAATTTTATTGCTATGAAGTAAGGTAGAATTCTAGCCAGTCTCTGGAAAAATAGCAGCAGTAATGAAACATAGTTTTTTTTATGGAAAATCAACAAACCACAAACATGGTATACAAGGAGGTCCATGTGCATTTTTTGCTTCATTTTCTCTCATCAGACTGATGAATATATTTTGAGTCTTAGACTGGAGGTTGAGATATTGCCTAATAGGTGAAAGGGCCACAGAAGAGGCCCCAGTGCTACTTGAGTAGCTACACCATTTAGATGGGGTCCAATCAGCCGTCTTCTCTTCGTGTCACATTCCATTGTGCAGGGAATAGTGACGTCAAAGGGTCATTTGAGTCACCGATGAATAAGGTATCATTCAGTGAGTGATGGGAAGTGCAGGGACCGGCCGAGAGGGCCTGGATTTAACCATGTAGCTCTCTGTTCACCAAGAACTCATGCCATTGTTTCTCCCATGGTCACAGATGAACAAAGAATCCTGTGGAAGAATCTTTCCATTTTACTCACCCAAGTATGAATGGTGCTCATATCCAACGGGAAAAAGCAAGATAAGGCGAGGGAGATCAGCTTCTCACCAGTCACCAGAGCAGCTAAGATTCTTGGCCGCTATTAGTTTATCTTTTAAATAAGAGGGGAAGTCATCCATATCCTGAATGTGTTGACAAATTTTTAACACGTCACCAGTCAAGTCTTGTCTCTTTCTCTCTTTAAGCCTATTTTTGGCTGGCCTTTCTTTTTTCCCTGAAACTCAGTGTCACCCTCTTTTCCTTTCACCTAAATATTTACTCCTAAAGGAATCTTACATTTTCTTGTCCTCTGTGAAATGGGAATAATTACAATAACTGAAGCTACTTCACAGGCATAGTTGAGGACTGTGTCGTTTAGGATCCCAGGAGTGAACAGAGCATACTTGCAGTGGAATGAATCAGGAGAGGTTAGTGAGGAACCTTCTCAAGGGTGTGGGGAGAGTGTAGGGCAGGGGTTAGCAAACTATTTCTATCAGGGTCCACATGGTGAATATTTTCAGCCCTGGGGCCATGTAGCCTGTTTGAGATCCTTAACTCTGCGGTTCTGGGGAGAAAGCATCCATGGACAGCGTTTACCTGAAGAGATGTGGCTTCCAGTAAAACTTTATTAACAGAAGGAGGCTTTGGGTTGAGTCTGGCTCATGGGCCATGTCTTGTCCATCCCTAGTAGAGGGATGCTTAGGTGATGGGGTGGCATCCAGGGCAGGGAGCCGTGCTGGGACCAGCTGTGGCTTGAAGCGCAGGAAGGAAGTACCGCAGCCAGGCGGAGGGGGCGCTGCGGAGCAGGCCGCCCAGACCTGAGCCTTGGTCTCTGGAAAGATGCTGTCGACCCCACAAGGAGGGTGCCCTGGCCAGATATGCAGGGGTCGTCTCTCCTCTCTCGGGCTTCTCCTCTGGTGTGCCCTGTGGCTGAAGCCAGCCGAGCTAGGGGCCTGGTGCCCTGTTCTGTGATGGAAGTCCTCCCTGGGATCAAAGAGCGGGCCTGACTGTGGCAGGTGGGGTCAGTGAGTCGCGGCCCGCCGTCATGAAGCGTGGCGTCCCTCAGCACGGAAGGCTCTGTAAACATTGTTTTCCTGTTGTTGTTTATTAATCCTAGTCGTCATAAACATCTGCATGTCTGATTACATGTGGGGTTTACATGCATTCTTTCCATTTACAATCTTTTAAAGAGTTAGTGAGTAAAGAGAGCTTGAACAGAATGCTCATCAGAGACCTGCTCAGTGCCGAGGTTCGTCATATAACAGTGTCTAATCCCCTGGCCCAGTCATGCGCTCCTCCAGACTTTTCTTTCTGCAAGGAAGCTTTTGGAAAGACATTTCTGCGAAGCTCTCAGCTGGCCTTTGAAAGCAAGGAAAGTCATGTTTGCCAGAATGAATGAATGAAAATTAACCTTTTATCGAATTTAAGGTGTCAACAATGCATGAGTGAGTACGTCCATTTAAGGAAAGCATTATGTGAGTTAGGTCCCCAAATACCACATTTCAGATTAAAGTAAGGCCAGGAAGATGAATGTCTTGATAACCTTGCCATCCTCACTAATAGATGCACTGAAAATAGGTGTCTTGGGAATGTGTACTGTGCTTGGTTCATCCTGATTTCTTTTCACTTTTATTAAAAATTATTTATTTAAAAAATTATTTTTATTGGTGTCTAGTAGTTGCATAATATTATGTAAGTTTTATAAGGTGTACATTAGGGTGATTTCACAGAGTTTAAAGGTTATACTCCACTTACAGTTATTATAAAATACTGGATATATTCCCCCATGTTGTACAATTTATCCTTATAGCTTATTTTTTACCTAATAATTGGTGCCTCTTACTCCTCTACCCCGATACTGTTTCTCCCCCTCTTGATTTTTTTTTAACTCATAATTCATTTTTGTAATGCTTTCTCTAGCAATTGTACTTACCTCTAGGACCTGACCTTATTTATTTGTAGCTCTCAAAGCTATCACCCTAAATAGTGATATTTAGGGTGACCCACCCAATAGGACCCACACCAACAGGATAGCAATTCTGTAAAGTCTACTTTTGCAGGAACCGGCCTTGGTTTCTACCAAGTCTATCTAGTCTGTGAGTTTCATCAAGCAAAATAATAAAAGGCTAAAGGTTGGTGATTTCAGCAGACTTTTCAGGGAACTTAGGTTTGGTGTTGGCAGCTGTATTCTGACAGATTATCCTTAAAAGATCATTTCTTAGTATTTTGGAGCCTCAGAATTCTCCTTGAATCACCCTGAAAACTTGTTTTTCTGCCTTTTTTAAAGTTTGGATCACTTATTTATGTTTACATTCAGAGAAAGACAAAGTTCCCACTGCAAGCCAGCACTGTGGCATTGCTATTGGGCACACTACAGCCAGAAGCTATGTGCAGCTGTCTTGACTTATAGGTGGGTGATGAGGGCAGAATGCACTCAGATCTGGAGGGTGCAGTTTGGCTCATTCTGTATCACTTACTTAAGTAGAGGACCATCCTTTTAGATCAGCTTTAGTTTTCAGTGGCTTTGATAACACTTCTCATCAGGTATGTTAACTGCATTGTTTTAATCAGCCTCACTTTGGACTTCTTTCTCCCATCCTTAACACATGATGGAGTGCAGTTCCCAGTTTGAAGTCAAGGAGTAGGGATAAAGAAACAATTTTGGCAGAAAATAAGCAGTATGAATACCTGTGTTTGTGCGTGTGCAGATGTGCAAACACATGTAATTTCTTCTAAAGGACATTCAGTTACTGCAGAATGATAGCAAGATAACTAAAGATGTGTTGGTTGGGTCTTTCTCTCCTTTTCTTCTCTCTCCTTCCTTACTTATCCCACTGCGCCTCTTCTCTCCCTCTGTAGTATTTCACCCTCACTTTCAGATTACATCAGTCTTTAAGTGTTCTTGGCAGTCAGACATACGTTTAAGAGAGTTGCTGCTGAGTTATGAATCAGAAATTGATTTTGATCAGCATACACAGAGGATTGTACTAACAACTGGGTGATCCTTGGAGACCAGTTCACTTGGCCTCCTGTTGGTATAGTGAGAAAGTGGACTGGAGCCAGGCTTTACAGCTGAGGTGCACGGATGCAGCAGTGCTTTTTGTCACCTGCTTTTCTATCTCTTCATTCTGAACTTCCTAAGTTTTCCGCTTCTGTAAACACGTTGTCTTTTAGACACGTGTCCCAATTTTGGCCCACCTGTCAACATGATCAAAGCTGATGATGAGTTTTCCGTTTGACTTGACTGCTATTTCTCAACTCTCTTGAGAAAGGCACTGGAATTTCTGGGAGAAAAAGATGAGCTGAATGTTCTAGAAGCAGCTTTTTCTTGTATGGCTCTTTCTTGAGCTTGGCACAGATGTTAGTAGGGAAAGAGGAAAAATGAAAGTGAAGTCGCTCAGTTGTGTCTGACTCTCTGCAACCCCATGGACTGTAGCCTACCAGGCTCCTCTATCACTTACCCAAAAATGGGATCTCCAAGCACTCTTGGAAGTGTAAGATGTTATACTTGAGTTGGTGTTGCAAGGCTGGCTTTTCCAGAAGGTTCCAGGCACCTCTGTAGTCTGTGAATCGCACACATATTGTAGCTGTAAACCACCTCGAGAATTACATGTGTAATTATAAACCCAGTTCTCCCTTTTAAGTATAGCTGTTTGTGTTCATTCATTGTTTTTATCAGCGATCATGGTAAATTACAGAAGTACTAGTTTGTGCAATAAAAGATGAAATTCTTTAGAGCTTGGAGATTGTCTGTGTATTATAACTTATTAACTTTTTTCCCCCTTTCTTTAAAAAGCCATCACTTTGCTCTCTTGTCCCACACTTGAAAGGAGTGACAACTTATCTTGGCTCTTTGGGGAGCTGAGAGGTAGAAAACGCAGTTGTATTTGGCAGCTGCTCCAGTAGGACTTGTCTTATAAATGAAGCCATTGTTCAGCGTGGGACCGAACTGCCAGAGATAGAAGGGGCTAGGTGCAGGTAGGAGAAACCTGACTTTGGTTTAAAAATCACCTTCCTTTCTCTTCTTTTGAGTCAGTGTTGGTTGGTCCCTTTTGGCTGTTTTTCAGTCATCAGTATGCTTGTTTGTTTGTTTTCTGTTTTGGCCACTCGGCATATGAGATCTTAGTTCCCAGACCAGGGATTGAACCCATGCCCCCTGCAGTGGAAGCATGGAGTCTTAACTCTGCGACTGCCAGTCAATGTGCTCATTTGAACTCATTGCTTTTCTTTCTGTTTCCGGAGAAGTGTTAGGGAAGGAGGCTGGGCAGAGATTCCTCAGCTACACAGGCTCCCGCTGCCTAATTAAGATGGTCAAGTACATACCCTGTTGTGTTTTGGAAGCTTTATCCAGCTTTAGCCAAGAAGGCACTTCTACCCTGGGGCGGGTTTTCTCCGTGCTGAGGAGATTAGCGGTCAAGAGGCTCCGAGTGGGGGTTAGAATGCACTTAGAGCACAGCCTTTGGCCCTGGAAGGTAATTAATGTTGGATGTTTTTTCTTTTCCTTTAGAGGCTGAGTGTCAAGTATCAGACAGGGATAGAGTCAGCTCACTTATCCAGACAACTGTTACTTCTCTGTGACGTTAGAGTGAGGGCTATTTGCCCTTTTAATTTGAGGCCTTCTTGCCCCCCGCGACTGCTCAGGTCCAGAGGATGCGCCGAGTCCAGCCGCACACTCTACCTGGCCGCTGGAGCTGTGTCCGTGGCAAGGCAGGGGTGAACTTGTCTGGAGTGGGGTGGAAACCCTTCCGTATTTGCTGTGATTTTTTTTTTTTTTTAAGTGTCACAGCATGGGTTACTTTGAGGGCCTGGTGTGGTAAGGACCCATGGCCAGGAAGGGTAAATTGTATATTTTTTGGCCTTTTTAAAAGCCTTATAAAAGGTAATTTTGGAGGGCTTGAATAGATTTGGAAGACTGAAAGTGGCCCATAACATTGACATTTCACCATTGAACAGGGACTTACACTCTGTAAAGGGCAAGATAGTAAATGTTTTCAGCTTTGGGGGCCACATAGCCCCTCGAAACTAATCAGCACAACAACATCTTCTTGTTTAAACCGTATGTAAACATATGGGTATGGCTAGGCTCCAGTGAAATTTACTGAAAAAAAAAAACAAAACAAAACAAAACCCAATACTAACAGGTGGTGGACCAGAATTGGCTTGCAGGCTGTGGTTTGTTCAGCTCTGCTAGAAAATACTGCTGCTGATTTATAGATCTGGCTTTGCAGCTAGATTTTATCTCAGGGACCAGTCTGTGCCTTCCTTTCCCTCCTGGTGCTCTGGGGCCCCGACATTCCAGATTATCACTTGCTACACCTTGCAATAAAAGTGACCAATCCTGGGCTGCATCCTGCCTACTCTGCCCTTCCCTGGAGCTGAAGACCCTGGAGATCCCATCTTGCAGTCTGGTCTGGGGCCTTCTACTGCTGGCGAAGGTCACTTTCGGATCTCAGACCTTTGGGGCAAGGAAGACAGCTCCACATTTGTATTGGTTTCCAGCCACCAGTCAACATGCTCCACATCTTGCTGTAGACTTGGAGAAAAGCCACAGAAAAGCAACTGCAGAGAAGAGCAGAAAGCTTCTCTTTTGCTGATGAGCTTGTGGCCTTTACTTGGTTGATCCACAGTCTCCATCATGAAAGCTCTAGTCCTTTCAAAACTACAGAAGTTTTTCCACGTGTCTCCTTAAACTCTTGAAAAATGAAGTCATGTCTGACTCTTTGTGACCCCATGGACTGTAGCCTACCAGGCTCCTCCATCCATGGGATTCTCCAGGCAAGAATACTGGAATGGGTTGCCATTTTCTTCTCCAGGGGATCTTCCCGACCCAGAGATTGAACCTGGGTCTCCTGCATTGTAGGCAGATCCTTTTACCATCTGAGCCGCCAGGGAAGTCCCAAACTCTTGAAATCCAAGCCAAATATGTGTGGTGCTTTCTCAAGTGCAGGAAGGAATCGGTGTTTTTTTATCAGAAAGTGTGGGAAGGAGTCTTTTGCAAAATCACGCCACTCACTCCCTCTTTGCCAGGCCCCTCTTGGATTGATGATTAAGTGTCTCCTTTTTGTACTTCTGTGCCCCTGCTCACAGTGACTCCGTGTGCCTGTAACTGGTGCACAACCAGCAGTGCTTAGCGCTGTCGTATGTACTATGACAGATGGAATGTACATTGTGATTTATGGGGGGTTGTTCACACAGAGATGAGTTAGCTTGATTCTCTGTCATGCACGTGAGGTCCAGGGATCCCTGAGAGAAAAGCACATCTGAGGAACAGAGGGAAGCTCTTAATATTTCTAAACTTTGTGATGAATTGATCTGGGACTTCTTTTCTTTTCTCTAATCAGCCGGAGTCCCCTAGAATAAAACATAGCATTGAATTTCCACCCAGTGAGTTAGGAGTTAGAAAAACTCACATTTTGACCAAGTGGACTTTGATCTTTGGGAAGAACTGATTAAAATCTTTGAAAGAGGGATAAGAGGTACAGAAGACAATCCACGTGACCACCCATGAAATTGATCAAAAGTTAGAAAACACACAGCCGTGAGCAAACAGATTGCATGTTTGTCTTTTATTGTCTTGATTATCGGGTTTGAAAGGAGAGACTGCCCTCGGAGACCTGACTCCTTGCTAAGCACTCCAGCTCACTTCTGTGTGAAAGGCAGATGCTCAGTGAAGCGATTCTTGAGATCTTTTTTTGGTATGAGTGAAAATTCTGTTGACACAAACCTGATGAATTTCCCGAAAACCACCCCACTGTCGCTGTTCACCTTAGGTACCACATTACCTGGCACACCTTCCCCAAACCGAAGCCCCTATTCCAGTCTCCATCCTGGCCTGTGTCAGGGCAGATGGCCCCCCCTGTGCTCAAGGGAATGGGTCATCCTTGTCTTTTCTGGAAGTACATGTGTCCCTCTCAGCTTTCACGGAGCTGCCTCTGTTCCCTGGGTTCTGAGCAGCCGACTAAGGGATGAACTCTGGGGGCCGAGTCTGTTGGTGGAGCGCAGACCACCTGCTTGTGGAGATCGAGTTCTCTGATCCTTCTTGCTGGGGCAGCTGTGGCTTTGATTGAAAAGGTATGCAGAGCTGACTTCAACCCAGTGGCACTAGTCTTTGAAAAATGTCCTTCGTCACAGCCCCTGCGGCATGTGTTTGCTTATGGATTTCGCCTTTTCTTAGAAGTGAGCACGAAGCTTGGGCTGGATTGCCCGTCACTGAAGGCATCTACTCTGAATGAGTCTTCTACTAATACATTTAAGGATTTATAAGGAAAACAGAGTTGTTCTTAAATAAAGGGGGCCTCGACATACAAAGCAGTAATGGTTGATGCTATCTGTTTTTGAAGATAAGGGTTTTGTCAGAGAGGCACGATTTATGGTGGGAATGCCGAGTAGCTACCGTGGCAGGTGATAAATCACTTTTCTCACCACTGGGTATTGAGAAGAAAGGGATACAAAGACCTTTTAGAGATGGGAAAAGTAAAAGCACCCTGGAGCATTTATACATGACGTATATAGAAACTGCAAGAGAGCTGGGATTGTGGGTATATAAGTTGTTACGTGAACTGTCTTCCTTTCATTTTGAGGAAGGTGAAATCTTCCTTTGAGAAAACCTTACTTTGAGAAAATGGAATCTTAGAAACCTCAGTCCATATCTGGGATGGAATAAGTGATGCTTCTTAATTTAGAGTTTTCATGCAAGTTGAAGAGGTGACTCTGATAAAGATCAGGACCCTTATCTTGGTCTTCTGCATAAGTTTTCTTACCATCCACAGCCAGCCAGGTAGATCTGAAAAAGAAAAAAAATCAAATGCAAATGCATTTGTAAGCTGTTAAGGGCGAGAACAAAGCAGGCACCTTAAGAGAGTTTTTAGGAACGTCTTGGAAGGTGTGCGTCCAGAGAGGGATTTTGGAGCTTGAGGTCTTCCTTCCCAGGCACTTGCATCCTCTCTACTTCCTCTTCCTCCTCCTCCAGTCTCGGTGCTAGTGGAACTTGATACCTTTACCCCTCGGATGGATGGGGCCTCCTGCAGCCCTCCACCAGTGCTTCCTTTCGGATAGGGAGCCTCTGGTCAGTCAAAGACTGGCCTTTGAGGAAATCTGAATCTAGGCAGCTGGAGTGATAGATTTCCTTACAGAGGACTCGTCCTTTTCCAGAGAGTTTTGTTAAAGCAGAGGTCTGTGGGCCATGAGCGTGTGGGTTCATGAAGCATTCATTATATAACAAAGAGTCTGGGGACAGGTAAGGTACAAATGTGAGGACCCCTGTACCACCTAGCATGAAATCAGCCATCAGTCTTTTCTAAGAACTGAATACATGTGCAGCCTTTACTGTGTGTGTGCATACATGCAAAGTCACTTCAGCTGTGTCAAATTCTTGGCAACCGTATGGACCGTTGTCCACCAGGCTCCTCTGTCTATGGGATTCTCCAGGCAAGAAAACTGGAGTGGGTTGCCATGCCCTTCTCCAGGGAATCTTCCCCCACCCAGGGATCAAACCTGCATCTCTTATTGTCTCCTGTGTTGGCAGGCGGGTTCTTTACCACTAGCGCCACCTGGGAAATCCACACAAAAAAGGAAATATCCTTGTGGCTTACATCCCCGTGATCTTGCCAGGGCTTACATCCTGGCAAGAAGCAAAGCCAAATATATAATGTGTCAGCTGGATATTAATCACCTGGAAGTAAATGAAGCAGGTTGGGTGGGGACAGAAAGGGATGGAAGGTTAAGACAGCATCCATAGTGTTCTTAGCCTCTTGGTGTCAGGGACCCCTGGCTTCCTTTCCCTGTCATTCTGACTGCAGGTTTGTGGGGGCTGAGCAGGACCGTGGTCCCCATGTACAGATAGGGAAATCAAGGCACAATATTTAAGGGACAGGTAAGGTGACACAGAGGGTAGATGTGAGTTCACCTAGAAACCCTCCTCTCAACCCTCCTGAGAGTCCCTTATCTCCATCACTGCCACCTCCAGCCCGGCACCTGGCTTGGCTCGATGAGTATCTCTTTGAAGTTGATCCTTGAAGGTTCTGTGCTCTCTCCTGGGGAGGAAACACAAAGGTAAATTCAGGTCCTTCCTGGAGATGACCTCGTTCAGTGAGGAGGGCTGCCGGGCTGCGCTCTGCCACTGTGCCCTGAGGGTTATTGCTGGGTGGAGCCTGTGCCTGTGTTTGGAGGCGCAAGGGGGTGGAGGAACTTCTCAGAGGGCTCTGCTGAGGATGGAGCCGCCTTGGTAGAGAGTAGGACAGAGAAGGACTTTTCTAGCAGTGGGAGTTGTCAGTGCAGAGGCCTAGAGACTTGGAAGAGCAGGGCATCCAGGAGGCAGACTGTGCCCCATCGTGCATGGATGAGATGCCCTCCGCTCCCCCTTATGGAGCCTTGGTAACCTGCTTGTGCTGAGGTTCCCCGGAGGCTGTTTGGAGAGAAACTCAGTCTTCATTTCATATAACAGTCTCCAGATTGCTCGTGTTCACCTTAAGCCCTTCCTATGAAGGGCCTGCAAGAAAATCTTAGAGGACTCCTAATGCATCGAGGTATAAAGAAGACAGGAACATGATTCACCAGGTGAGGCCTTGTGAGGCAGAAAAAGACCATGTGGTTTGGAATCAGATGAACTTGATTCAAATTTTAGCGGCAGCACATACCTTGGGCAAGTCCATTTACTCCTTAGGACATCAGTTTTTCATCTGGAAAGGAGAATAATGGTACCTCCATCCTCAGGGATCCTCCAAGGCTGAACGGGAATTTCAGCCGTGCTCTCTAATTGTCGTGATCTGTCCCCTGGAGTAAGAAATGACAACTTGCTCCAGTATTCCTGCCTGGAGAATTTCATGGACAGAGGAGCCTGGAGGGGTGCAGTCCATGGGGGTCACAAAGAGTCGGACACAGCTGAAGCGACTTAGCATACACACACGTCCCCCGTTGCAATGCAGAGCTCTTTTAAAAACTGCACATCTGGTTTACCCTAATCAAACAGAAACGGTTGTAACATAATGCCCTGCGCTTGTTAATAGGTTTGTCACTCGTTTTAATCACAGGATTTTACTTTCTCTTAGCACTGTGACTGATTATTTAATTTTTACATAATCGTGTGGCAAATAACCATGCATTAGGAGGTAGGGCTGTAAAAAGAGTATGCTGCAAATAGGGTTTGGTCGTCAGCCAGCAAATTCCTAGCTGCCTCTGCTGCCTCGGGTTACCATGTCAAATGGGTTGCCCCGGGATCCTCTGCCAGCCACTCAGGGCTCTTTCTAATTTGGGTGACTGTGACACTGTACTTTTGCAGTGTCATTGTGTTGGTCATTATAGCAATGACGTGTGTTTACTAAAATTCTGTAGGAGAGTTGTTCCCCGTTCTGCCTGGAGAGAGCCCCGTGGATCTCCAGGTATCTCCAAGGCCATAAAACGTAACCAGTCAAAACTGGTTTTCATTTACTGCTTCAGAGATGCAGAATGAAACCCAAGCAAGCAATAGGTGTATATTTTTGGAGCAACTACAGCCTCTTGCTTTTCCAAGGGAAGATTGATAATTAAGGACATTTATTACTGGTAGGGCCTTTAACCTTGAATTCAAAAAGAAGAGGACTTTTTTCCTTCTTTCTTTTTTTCTTTCTTTTCTGTAGCTATACCAAGTTCCTGGAAGACAAGTTAGTGATGATCTGTACCGTTTTACAGATGAGATTGCTGAGGGTTGTGGCTTCAGGACCAGCATCCATTTTGCTCTGATAGCTGGCTTCATGTGGCTTTTCCCTTGGTGGGTTTCTTCTTGGCCCTAAGACCTCAGCTTGTATGCTGCCTGTTAGAGGGGCCTTGTTTCATCCTTGTTGGGGTAAAACTGCTCTTTCCCTGCTCACTGTCGCCTTTGCCTCTTATTCCCTTATTAGCATTAGTCACGAGTTTAATCTTCTTTATATTAGCTTGTTGTTAGTATTTATTATTTAATTGTATTGTTAGTCTGTCTCCACCATAAGAATATGCAATCTCTTAAGGTCTAGTCTCCATCTCTGTTGCCCTCATGCAGGGCGTGACCCTTGTGAGACCCTTTGTTAATATTTAAGCAAGGAGGGTATAGTAAGAAGTTTTAAAGGCTAAGCTGTTCATTGAATGTTTATACGCAGAGGCAGAAAGCAGACCAAAGGGAAGGTTGGTTTGAGGTGTGAACATTGTTATGAAAATACATGTCCACAAATGAAAGAGGTGTATACTTTAATGTGTGTGGTTTTCCAAATAATGGCTGGTAGATAAATAAGATTTGCTTGGGGGATTTTTTAAAAATTTTTAAAAATACAGCAGACTTTGAATTAAAGAAGTTTCAGTGCTGGTTCTACTTGAGTAGTATTGATAAAAATCTGTTAATCATCAGTTCGGCTTTAAACACCTGAGAAATTTTTCAACTTTGGAAACCTCGGCCATGATCTTGAACTAAAAATAATCATACCTGGCTTTTTTTTTTTTAAACCAAATGTATAGTTGCTCATTGTTTTTGACTCCTAGCATATCTGCATGTCATTTAGAATGCTTGATGTGGAAGTATGCAGGTCAGCAATAAAAAGCTCCTTCTTGATTCTTAAAACATGTTCCTTTCACATCTGGCCTTTTGGGTGAGGTAGAGCCATACAGTTCTGGATGACCATTGCAGAATGTATAGCTAATGAACGTCTAGACTTCCAGATTTTTCCACTGGTCCAATTCAATTGCTTGAGATATTTTCTACTGTAGGTGGCAGAACTCTGAAATCAAAACAGCATAAACATGTTATCGCAGATACAAGGACTGGGTGGTTCTCCAAGTCAGTGAGTTGAGCAGCTCAGTGACCTGGTCAGGGACTCAGGTTCTTCTTGGTTGCCCTTAGCACGTCCACTTGGTCTCTTGATGGTCTAAAGATGGCTACCAGAGATCCTGGCATCATGTCTAGCTGACATGACATGACAGCCTTCAGAGAAAGTAGCGAGAGGTAGTCTCCTGTTTCTCCGTCTTAGTGTAAAAGATGCTTTCCTGGAAGCCCTAGAAGGGACTGTATCTTTATAGTCTTGCTGGATACAAGGGGGCCCAATGCTAATCCAGTTATGGGACCTGAAATACCCTGATTGGCTGGGACCAGTTGGGATCTAGTCACTTTTCTCTGCGGGTGACTAAAACATGACTTGTCTGTCAAAGAAAAGGAGAGAAAGAAGTGAGCAGACAGTAAGTGGTTACTGCCATTCCAGGTCCATCCTCCCGGACGCCCCCTTCATGGATGTGTCTGTTGCTCTCTGATGATGAACATTTGACAAAATTGGAACCGAGTCATAGTTCTTCTGGGGGAAGCTTCCCAGCATCAGGTCAGGTTATCCTCCTGGGAGTTCTGTGATGACAGCTCCCCCATCAGTATTTTCTCTTTTATGAGAGGAGTGCTGTGCTCACAGGTCATGTGACTCTGTCGGTAAGATTTTCAAATAGCCTTTTAATCCAAATGTGCTAAGTGGGCACGCCTGTTTACCAGCTGAGGTTTTCTGCATTCCTAGTACTGGAAGATATGTCATTTTGTGCGGACCAGGAAAGGAAGTTGGTTCAAGTAACACTGACTGCAAAATCAAACCCACCTTATCTCTCTCTTGCAATAGAAAATAAAAATAGAACTCAAACTTGTCAGTCATCCTGTGATCTCTCGGAATTTCAAGTTTGCGCTACCTTTGTCTTTTCCCCTAATTATGTTAATACTTGGAACGTTTAGGCTTTCAAATGTTTGACTTCTCTGAAGTTGAGAGAAGGTATCGAGTTTATTTTTACTTTTCCCAGATGTCGTTCATTTCTTTGGCATAAAAATCCTTATCTCACAGAATAAGCTTCAGGAAATGTGTTGAATATCAAAGACCAAGCTGGATGTTCAGGAGAACAGGAGTGCTTTTCACTGAAAACATAGATTTCAACAAATAGTGCCAGTTTGGAAGCCTGTCAGATTGGCCACGTCTTCACGGGATGCTGTGGAGGTTGAAATCAGCATACAGGTTTATTCACCTTATTCTTAGAGACAACATTCAGAAACATTATCTGTCAGTTCATCCAACTCTTCTGCTTTTCAGATGAGGAAGCATAGGCTTATTCCCTAGTGGTTCAGACAATAAAGAATCTGCTTGCAATGCAGGAGACCCGGGTTTGATTGATCCCCTGGAGAAGGGAATGGCAACCCACTCCAGTATCCTTGCCTGGAGAATTTCATGGACAGAGGAGCCTGGTGGGCTACAGTCCATGGGGTTGCAGAGTCGGACATGATTGACTTTCACTTTTACTTTTCCACCTGTGTTAATTTTGGAGGATCTGATACTTCCTTATAGCCCCAGAGAACACACAGCACATGCAATATGGTATAGTGTTGTGTATACAGGAACTTGAACACTGTTCAACTGAGAGAATTTTGATACTGATTGTAAACGTAGCAATTGGGAGTGGTGGTAATAGTGATGATGAGAATAATAAAAGGCAAAGAGCAGCATCCTAACATTTATCCAGCACTTACTGTGTACCAGCCAATATGACTGGAGCTCTGCTGACGTGCTGTCACTTCAGCCTCACAATAACTATAACCTTCCCACTGAAAAGGGTAGAGTGGGCAGGTTAAATTGGCCCAGTGTCTCACAGCTGTCTTCGAGCTGGGTTTCCAGCCCCTGTTTCTCTGATGCTGGAGCCTGCGTTCTTAACGATGAGGCTTACCGCTAGTCACAGTGTGGAAGGGGGTGGTGTTTTTGACAAGAAGGTAAGGTCCTGAGTGGCATGAGGCATGGTCAGCCCTGGGAAGGACTGGATAACCCAGTGGACATAAGGTACCATTTAGATTGGGGGAAAACTCCAGCTTGCTTTTGCCCCACCAGTGGAAGAGCTGGGAAAAGAGGGAACCTCAGCCAGGGGTTCAAGCTTTGAAAAGAGGTCAGCTGCAGGTGCTCGGAGAACTGATGAAACCCAGATGGGCCCGGTGTTGGGAACCTGGCTCCCTGTGGCATACCTTGGATGAAGGTCCTGGGGCTGCTGGTGAGAGAAGACCAGAGGCTTAAATAAAAGGTGGGCCTGTCACATGGACAGGTGTCCTTTGGGGAGACAGCAGCTAACATCTGAAGAGCCCTGCAAGGCATACAGTGGGTTTTACAGTTATGAAAAGCTTTTTCCAGGTGGGAAACAAGAATTTGGGGGACTTTAAGTGACAGCCCCAAGTCTACAGCTCTAGGTCATTCAACTGGGCTTGCCAGGCCCTGGCTTTGAGATCTCGTATGTAGAGTTATATAGGTTTGGTTCTAGAAGGCCTGGCTCAGGACGTGAGAAGGACGGGAGGCAGACAAAAGACAGAAGAGTATTGAAAGAGTTGAGTGAGATTTACAACAGGAGCTGGCAAACCTTTTTATAAAGAGACAGTTGAATATTTTTGCCCTTGGGGACCAAATGGTCTTTGTCAAGACTGTTCCACTCTCCCGTATGTTGGTGGAAAACTCAGGCATTTAAAACTCTGTTATCTATCATAGAAAATCTATAGAAAATCCCCAGTAGGCAAGTGGTCCTTGCCTTATGTATGATGTCACAGAAAATGGTAGCCTTATATGTTCAACCTCAGATTCCAAATTGTTAAATGCAAACAGTCAAATGCAAAAAACAGATAGCTTTTTAAAAATACAGAGTTCCAGTCTGTGTAAATGTGATTATAAGAGGCGTGTTCTCTCTGCAAATCTGCTCAGCTTTCTCCTCAATGCTTCTTTTTATTTGTCCAATTCATCCACCATTTTTTAAAAAATGGAAATACAATTTGGCACATTGCAGCCCACGGATAAGCAAGGATCACCCTAAAGCCTGAAAATGTGTTTTCCATTTATAGAAGAAGGGGTTAAGCTGATTTGGAAATGTTGAGAACATACACTTCATTCTTAAGGTGACTTTTAACTGAGATGTGTATCTAGGAACCTTTGGTAAAGAATTCTCTTGCACTCTTTTGAAATTAAAAAGTGAATGAAAGTAAAGACAGTACAAAAATCTGTTCGATCTGTCTGTTCGAGCTGTGCTTTGCGGGGGAAATGCCCATGTGTATCTAGTATGCCCCCAGTTACATAAATTTTAGATGCTCTTGCACTAAATGAAGTCAGAAGAAAGGACATGGCATGCCTCAGATGAGGCTGACCATGGTAATCAGGGGTTCATGGGGCTGGAGGATGGCTGTGTTACACGGCTCTCCAAAAGCAAATTGAGGTCTGAGTAATGACATATTTTGTCTGTACTTTACAAGGAATGGAGCCTTTTTGTTTATTTTTTCAAAGAAACTCTGGAAACCATGTCTAATTTCAACCTAATGAAACACCTCCTAACATCAGGGGTTTTTTGGGTCAATGTTTCAGAAGAATTTCATCTCATGGTCATCATGTAACAGGGTGTCCTGTGTTCACATGCACTCCACATTACATCACCTATTAGATTTCTTTTATTAACTTAACCCTGATAATTGTAATGAAGTTCTCATTGCTAGTTTTTAGATGTTGGACATTAATTTATTAAGTGTCAGCTCCTCCCCTGTGCAGTTAGAGCGCTAAGAACGGCTGTGGGGATGTCGGTCTGTTTATCCCTGTGAATGTGTGACTCAAAAGGATGCAGGCTTTTCTGTGCTGTTTTGGAGATTAAAAATTGACTCAGATCAGAGGATGTTCTGTGACCAAAGTTTATAAATCTCCCAGAGGATGTTGGCAGTGGAGTTTGGCAAGTGGAATATATCTGCCTGAAGTCCAGCGCACTTAGATGGATTCCTAATGAAGAAAAAAACAGAGCTTTTCCAAGCAAGAAGATAATTTGGGTTGCTTTGAGATATTCACTGTACCAAGTTGTGATTATTTGTTTAAAATCATACCAAGAAATGAGGAAAGAGAACTTTTTCAAGAAGTGTGCTTTTCCAGGAATGGAGACACTGGACTTGAGGAGTTCAGGCTGGCCTTTCTCAGACATGAGCCTCATACATGGTGGGCGAGGATCTGCTCATAAAGACTGACCCCAGCATCCTTTCCCCTGCCCATCAGGTGGATAGCCATATTTTTCATCACTAGCTCATTTCAGCGTTCCTTCAAAAATGCTGACATCCTGGGAAGTGAGTGGATGAGCCGTGTCAGATGCTGAGAAAGGAATCTTCCATGCTCAGCACCCACGTGTTGAGAGCACACTGGTGGAGTGTCCATTAGTGAATAGAAACAGCACCTGTGGTCCTGGGAGCCCTCGCCCCCTGGTGTGTGCCACAGCCTCTCCTTCTGGGAATGCTGAGTCCCACAGCGGGGACACTCACTCCATCCTGGTCAGTGGCCAGAAGGACAGCAGCTTGCGCTGGACACGGCAGTTCTGAAGCAGGCAGAGGGTGCAAGGGCTTGTCTAAGTCAGGGTGGGCCCTGATGGCTGAAGAAAGGCAGAAAGCTTTCCGAACATTTGCCACTTCTCTTAAAACAGCCCTGCACAAGTAGCTGAGCAGATGTCAAAACTAAACATTGTCCCGCTCTCAGATCAATCAGATCACAGACAAAACACATATTTTATTCAAGTATCGAGGTGATCAGTGGTAAGTAAAGAGTTTCTACCCAAAGGTAGGAAAATTGCATAAAGTTTATTTCCGAGGTCCCTTTATCTGGTTGTGTTCTGCTAATCAACAAATGCACATATTTTTCAAATGGTTTATGAACTGTTTACATGATTGCTTCTTCTCCTCCCCTTCCCTCTCTTTCTTCATCCAGTTTCTCTCTGACAAGCCTCATGTTGTTGTTATTGTTTAGTCACTCAGTCGTGTCTGACTCTTTTGCGACCCCATGGACTGTAGCCCACCAGGCTCCTCTGTCCATGGGATTTCCCAGCCGAGAAAATTGGGAGTAGGTTGCCATTTCCTCCTGCAAGGGATCTTCCTGACCCAGGGATCAAACCCACATCTCCTACATGGGCAGATGGATTCTTTATACCCCTGAGTCACCTGGGAAGCCCAAGCTTCATGTAGGTGTAGCAAATAGATTTCAGGGTCCACAAATGCCAAACCCACTTGATGCACATGAACCATGACATTTGTTGACTGTCTCAGGAGCCAGGAGGCTTTCTGTATTAAAGGATCTGAATCCTGATAATGCAGTGATCCTGCCCAAGAGTGAGGCTCAGTCCTGGCAGTACCAACCCGAAATATCCCTGTTGCAACACTTCTGTCTCTGTGGAATTAATCTTACAGACCCCTGTGGTTCCACCAGAGAGGTCCATTTGCCAAAACCTGTGCCATCATCTCAGGATGATGAGAAAGGGACCAGATAAAATTGGCAGATTTGATAAAGTTTTGTTGAAGCACCTTTGAATGAGTAAGTTGAGTATTTCCAGATATGGAGCAAAATGTGTCTGATATGCCATTGCATCAGTATGTTTAACTAGTTTCCCAATTTTTATCCCATGTTTTATATACAGTGATGCAAGTTTTCTTATGGAAAGTCTTGTTTGTCAGTTGTTGCTCAGTTGCTAAAGTATGTCCGGCTCTTTGCCACTCCATGGACTGCAGCATACCAGGCTTCTCTGTCCTTCACCATATCACAGAGCTTGCTCAAACTCATGTCCATTGAGTGGGTGATGCCATCTAACCATCTCAGCCTCTGTCACTCCCTTCTTCTCCTGTCCTCTATCTTTCTCAGTGTCAGGGTCTTCTCCAATGAGTCAGTTCTTTGTATCAGGTGGCCAAAGTATTGGAGTTTCAGCTTTAGCATCAGCCCTTCCAATGAATATTCAGGACTGATTTCCGTTAGGATGGACTGGTTTGATCTCCTTGCAGTTCAAAGAACCCTTAAGAGTCTTCTCCAACACTACAGTTCATAAGCATCCATTCTTTGGCACTCTGCTTTCTTTATGGTCCAACTCTCACATCCATACACAACTACTAGAAAAATCATAGCTTTGTCTATACAGACCTTTGTTGGCCAGGTAATGTCTCTGCTTTTTAACATGCTGTCTAGGTTGGTCCTAGCTTTTCTTCCAAGGAGCAAGCATCTTTTAATTGCATGGCTGCAGTCACCATCTGCAGTGATTTTGGAGCCCCCCAAAATAAAGTCTCTCACTGTTTTCATTGTTTCTGCATCTTTTTGCCATGAAGTGATGGGACCAGATGCCATGATCATAGTTTTCTGAATGTTAGTTTCAAGCCATCTTTTTCACTCTCCTCTTTCACTTTCATCAAGAAGCTCTTTAGTTCTTCATCACTTTCTGCCATAAGGGTGGTGTCACCTGCATATCTGAGGTTATTGATATTTTTCCTGGCAATCTTGATTCCAGCTTGTGCTTCATCCAGCCTGGCTGGATGTACTTTTGCATGATGTAAAATACTTTTGCATATAAGTTAAATAGGCAGGGTGACAGTATTATAGCCTTGTCATACTCCTTTCCCAATTTGGAACCAGTGGTATATTGCTACTGCTAATTAATAGGAACCTTGTGACAATCAAATTAGGAAGATAAGTGTAAATTGCCAAGTGTAGCACTTAGCAATTGAAAGAAGTTCTCTTGAGGTTTAAGGGAAAGTTTAATAAGGCTTTGAGGAACCAGATTTTACTCCTTCTTGGAAAAGCCGTGTTGATACCTCAGTGTTGGTTACCTTGAGAATAGGCACTTTCTGGTGCAGCGGACTCTGGGGAGATGTCATGTGCAGAGAGAAGGTTTGACATTAGCCATTCTAATCAGATCATGTTAGGAACAGTGACCAGGACTGCTGCTGCCCTTGACAGAACATATTATCTGGGGCTTGTAAATGAACTATATGCTCACACAGGTCCTCTGTACATATAAATATTGATTCTTAGGAATAACTGAAATAATATTGTGGTAGGATATTTTCTAGTTGTTTAGATTTTGTCTTGTATTTATTTGCATGCACACCGAACCTGCACTGCAGCCTTAGCTGGACTTCAGATATCCAGCCACCTCTGCCAGTTTTTCTGTGGTCTAAATTGTTTTTTACTTAATATTTTTATTTAAATTCACTCTTTTAAAATGTGAATTTATTTTAAAAAGAAACAATCTCTTCCTCTCATAAGTGGAAAACTACCCTTGCAGTAACTGTTATATATAGTGGAATTGAAAGGGAGTCCTCTATTATGAGCTCCTTCCAGAAAACCAGTTAATTCCCATAAGTAGTGCCCCCAGTTAGACCAGCTAAAAGCTGCACTTGACAAAAAACTGTCTGGAATTGGTCAACAGAAAATGCATAATCTTACATCAGGATAACGCAAGACCTCATGTGTTTCTTTGGTGATCAGGCAAAAATTATTACAGCTGGCTAAGAGGTTCTGATTTATCCACTGTATTCACCAGACAATGCGCCTTCAGATTTCCATGTATTTCAGTCTCTACAAAATTCCCTTACTGGAAAAAATTTCAATTCCCTGTAAGACTGTAGAACAAAATGGTGAGTACATTGTTCAGTGAAGTTCTTGGTGAAAATGAAAAATGTGTCTTTTAGTTTTTGCTGAAAAACCAAAGGAATTTCTTTGGGTAAAGCTGACCTTTGATGTGATTGGTGGTGGTCCAGTTTCACTTGCCCCACAATCTCTCCCATTCCACATTATGTTACAGTGTCCATTTTACATCTCCGTCACAATTTGTTTTAAAAATGGAACATTTTCTTTACATTTAAGTAGAGAATCACAAGTGGAAATACAGCGAAGAAAGTTTTTTTTTTTTCTGCTTAACATACATGGAACCCAAACATCAAAGCGATTAACATATCCAATCTGGCACACTTGGTTTTCACAGCTTGATTTGGATATTTTGAGTGCATCGGTCATCTCCCGCATGGTATAACTCTCATTATTCTGAATTAATATCATGATTTGATCACAGTCAACTGGTCTACCCACCTGTGGAGCATCCATCCAGCATGAAATCTCCAGCATGAGACTTCACAAACTACTTTTTAACACATTTGATCAATCACAGCACCATCTCCATATACTGTAGAAATGTACAGTATTGTACATGTACTGTAATGTACTGTACTTCTTATTTTGCATTTCCATTGGATTTTACCTTTCTTGAAATAATAAAGTATAATATGCCAGAAATGTTGCTTTTTCCTTCCATCTTCAATATTAAAATGGCTACACAAATTCACCAATTTTTATAAGGTGTTTTTTTTTTTTTTTTAATGCACAATGACATGACAGGCTAACAGAATTGTCTTGAGTAAAGTTAAAGACAACTAAGTGGAAAAAAGCGTTTTGACCAAGCCATTGAATGTGTTTCAATGAGCAGGGAAAACAGTGTCTTAGGATGGGTGGAAAACACCAAGTTTAAGGCCTGCAACCCTGGTGCAAGAGGAAATTAACAAGTGGGTGAGAGGGCTATTTAGGATGTGATGGCACCAATCAGAGAGGACTTTCTCCTTGATGTGAACTCCTTAGACAAGTTCTAAGGGGTTTTGTTTGGATTCCTGCAGCAACCTGTTTTGTAGATTAGACCCCATTTAATGGCATCACCTAATCTTTTATTAACACCATTATCACTAGGGGTTCCCGTTTTCTCCTTTTCTGGAAACAAAGTTCAGGGCATTGCTCGTCAGCAACTGTACTTCAAAGAAGCACAGATTTGAGCAGCTCTTCTTTGGTTAGGCCTTCAGTTTGGGAAGGACATTGTCAACCAGGCAGAATGGAGTGAATCCAAACCCACCGAAAGATGTTAGCCAGGAAACTGCCATGCACCACCCCTGGCTAACTGAGGCTCCCTGGGAGTCCTGATGGCTGTGTGTACCTGGGCACTTGTGGAGGGGAGGAGTCCCGTTTTATCTCTGCTGCAGCGTTATTCTAAGCCTGGTGCAATGCGTACAGCAGACTCCGTGATGAGTTGTTGGGCAGACTTGGAGCATCTGGCAGCTTGCTGAGAGCGCAGTCCCATGTCCTTGGAAGCTTCTGGGCTCCTCTTTCAGAAGCTCCCAAGGATCTCAGGTGTTCCCGGCTGTGGCAGCAGTGATGGGACAGAAAGGCTCATGAGTGTGCATGATCTAAGAGTTTACTGGGAGTCTGGCGCAGAGTACTTAGGTCATTAAAATTATAGCCCGCCCCTCCCTGCCCTTGGCAAGGACAAGCGTCTTAGAATGAACTCTCTCCCGGCTAGAGCCGCGTGCCTTACCTTACCGGTCCTGGGGTCGCGGCCCCTGATCAGGAGGGAGGCTGGCTGGCAGAAGGAGAAGCAAGGAGAGCGGGCATGTTCACACTCGGGCCCTGGGTGCTGGGTGTGCCTTGGACCCGGCAAGGGCCAGTGAGGAATGAATCATGTCAGTGTTGCTTCCTTTTCTGTTTTGATTGACCACATACTCTAAGCCTGTGATAATTTGGGGCAGGGGGGCAGAGCAGGGAGGAGAGTTATTATATGTTAGAATAAAAAAATTTAGTTTTCAAAATCATGGTATTTTTGAACCATGCTCTGATATTGGTATCTTATAAAAGACTCTCATTGTGCAAAAATCAGGATATTTAACCTAATATTTAGCACTTAAATGGTCTGCCTGCTAGCTTTCCAGATCTGTTCCTGGAGGCTTTTGGAGTTGGTTGCTTGTTTTTTTTTTTCAGATGCCCAGGGAGCTTTACTTGTCTATACACAGCTAGCCATGGATTTTATTTTTATTATATAAAAATAACGGCTACATTACAGAGGGTTATTTTTGGAAACAGTACTTCTGTATTTGATTTCTTTAGTCCTAAAGACAGAAAGTATGTATTAAAGATGTAAAACTTCTTTTTGAAATTATGAAAGTAAAGTCTTTTCATTTTATAGAACATATGGAAAAATATGTGGCAGAGTGCAAGCCCACCAAGTCGAGATCACCACGGTTGATATTTTGGTGTTTCCCAGGTGGCTCAGACCATAAAGAATCTACTCTTTTATTTTTATACAAAGAAAAAAAACATTGAGATTAAACCACCTGACTTTGTGAATTTTCTAAACTTGCTTCTCTCCTTGTGTGTAAGACACAAGTTGAACTAAATGGTATTTATGTTCTGAAACTCACTGCTTATGGGGTTATTCAAATGATTTGAAATGGTGTTTTAAGACTTTATTAAACTGCCTGCCTTTTTGAAATCGTTATAACAATATAGTCTTTCATATCTTTCAATATTCTTTAGAAATGTTCATATTTAGACATAAGATATGACCTTTAAATGTTAAAGAAAATAGCCAAAGAGATTGATGAAAAATGCTGAGATACATTCCAACATAATAATTTGTAATTTGTAATTACTTTTATTTATCCCACTAGTTTGGTTGCATAGTTTTTAATATGAGGCCTTAGATCTTAAATGGGTCATTACTGACCTAAATTAAGGATAAAAAGTAACCACACACTCAGTTTTATTACCACCCCAAGGACAAAGGACTCAAATCAAAAGATGAGAAATTGTCACAGAAATCCAGCTTTCCAAGTTAAAACTAGTGATCAGTTTCCAAGCAGAGAGACTTCAGATTTTATTAACTTGAAGCAGCTGTTGTCTTTAATATGCTACTTTTTTTTTTTTCCAGAAATGGAAAAGGTCTTATAAAGAATACTTGTGTTGTTTCTTTTTGAAAGCAGCTGGCTTTCCATCCTTGAGCTGTTTGTGAGTTCAGAAACCCAGGCTGTGGATATTTTCCTCCCGAAGGAGCTGGGGGAGGGAGGAAGCAAGGAGCAGGCTTCCACCATCCTATGCAGGGACCCCGTTCTTATTTCACCCACACCAGCCCCATTGCTGTGTGTCCCACCCTTATAAACTCTGCCTCAGGGACTCAGAGGGCTTCCCAGGTGGCGTGCTGGTGAAGAATCCACCTGCCATGCAGGAGACGCAAGTTCAATCCCTGGGTCGGGAAGATCCCCTGGAGGAGGGCATGGCAGCCCACTGCAGTATTCTTGCCTGGGAGATCCCATGGACAGAGGAGCCTGGCGGCTGTAGTTCACAGGATCACAGAGAGTCAGACGTGACTGGGTGACAGAGTGCGCACACGCAGGGGACTCAGAACGTGAGGAGCAGGATGAGAGCAGTCTCACCCCACAGGCACTCAGAGGGGAAGGCAGGGAGGTGGCCGAGTCCTGGGGCAGAGCAGGGCAGAGGGAGCCGTCCTCGGCCAGGTACCCACCGCTCAGGCTTGCGGTGGAGCTCCTTTCACGGCACTTGAATCACTGCCCCCAGCAGCTTCCACAGGGACAAGTGAGGAAGACCCTCAGAGCTGGAAGTCCCCTGGTTCTGGCGCTGCTTCCGCAAACCTGCCCTGTGATCGCAGCGTCCTTTGGAGAGCCGCTCACATTGCATTTCTTCAGGGTTGCCTTGGATCCCGGGCACGAAATCGCCTCCAAACATAGTCTGTGGTTACTGTGTATTAGGATTATTTGATTACTGTCCTCCTCTCTCCGTTTTGTACACCGTTTTGTCCTCAGCCCCAGGCACCACCAAAAGCCCTACCTAAATATTCACTGAAGGAGTAAAAAGACTTTTTGAAACGGTATTTTACCTCTCTTTAGTTAATCTAAATATCTAAAATCTCTTGATGAAAATATTTATGTAAATTTTGATAGCTCTTTTTGGTGGCATAGTATTATGTTGGGTTTCCTTGGTGGCTCAAATGGTAAAGAATCGCCTGCAATGCAGGAGACCTGGGTTCGATCCCTGGGTTGGGAAGATCCCCTGGAGAAGGGAATAGCTACCCACTCAAGTATTCCGAGTTGGAGAATTCCACAGACTGTATGGGGTTGCAAAGAGTTGAACGTGACTCTTTACATTTGCCAACAGGAAGAGGACAAAATTATATGTGCCTTATTTTAGGTATTTATTGTATTTTAATATAACTTTATATTATTATAATGCTATGTTACTGTATGTAAGTTTTATATTATTTAATGCCTGAAATTGTTTTTGCCAAGGTCTTACCTTTTAATTCAAATTGTTTTAAGTGAGAAATAGAGATTATGAATGATTATTGCTTATTATATTTGAGATTTCCTTGTGTTTAAGCCATTCTAAAAATTTCAAAGTGTAGAGAGTGCATTAGTAATTATGCCCTTTTTAAGATGAGGATTTTGAAAGTTGAAAGAATTTCTCAAATCAGTGATGGATTTGGGAAAGAAAATTGAGCAGTGGCGGAATTTTCCAGAATTTTCTCTTTTGATTCCTTAGAAGATTTTGTAATCATTATCTTTTCAGAATCACTTTGCCATCTTCAATGATTGGCACAGCACCCTGAATGTGTTAAGTACTGGGTATTTGTTTGAATTTATGTATTTATTTATGTAAATATTTGTATTTACTTATGCATAAGGACACGAAAGGGCTTCCCTAGTGGCTCAGATGGTGAACAATCTGCCTGCAATACAGGAGACCTGGGTTTGATCCCTGGGTTGGATTCGATCCCTGGGCTGGGAAGATCCATGCAGAAGGGAATGGCATACTCACTCCAGTATTCTGGCCTGGAGAATTCCACGGACAGAAGAGCCTGGCAGGCTACAGTCCATGGGGTTACAAAGAGTCAGACACAACTGAACAACTTTCATATATCATATATAAGGACACAAAAGAAAGACAGAGATCCAGCTGGAAACAGTCTTGTGTTTAAGACTGTTCTTTTTAATTTATACATTTTAAACAATAATTGCTTTAAATTCAGAAATAGAGAATTTCTGAATTTAAAGGTCACCGTCAGCCTTTCCCTGTCATCTCTCCATATCCTAAATTTTGTTCTTTTCATAGTTGCCCTTTCTCTAGCCTGTAAATTCACGGTGCATATCTTGTCAGTTTTATCTTTCCAGAGTTGAGGACTTTGAGACGTGGCATTGATTCAGATACGAGTTATGTGGAATGGGAGGTCATCATGCTGGAGCGAGCCTGAAGACAACCCTTATTTTTCATAAGGAAAGGGAAAGCCAGGGAGAACAATCATTTTTACAAAATGTCAGTGGGAAAGTTTTAATTACTTAAGAGAATTGAGCTGTTTCTAAACATCCTGGACTGTAGGAATCTCTGCAAATGAGGGTTCTCCCTATGGGTTTGTGGATTCAGAGTTTGGCCTTGCCTGTTTGATAACCATGGCAGCTGTTTTGTTTTATTGTTTTACTCTGAGAACAAACGTGCTCCTTCTGAGAGCTTCTCTAAAATTTGCTTTCTTGTCCCAAGGGACATGGCTAGGTTTTAGTAACTAGTCCTTGTTCTAGGGGAATAAAAAAGTGGCTCTAAAATGGTCCTTTAGAATGTCAATGGCATAATCATCTTCCTTGAAAGAAAAAAAAAAATTTCTGGCTGTGATCCAAAAAATTACAACACTTTGGCTATAAATCCCTAATTGCCTCTAAAAAGTGAAACAGACATGTTTAATTTTTCTATCCCCTGTGTAGCTTATCTGCTCTGTCTGGTGATTAAGGCAGGCGACAGCCAGTCAGGCTTGTTGGAATCTGGTTCTTTCTCTGCCACTGAGGGCTTTGGCCCAGGCCTCACAATGTGCTTGGCCCTGCTAAATGCATCAGTATAGAAAACTGTTCTCCCTACCACACTGGGGTCTGCAAAGACTCATTCTGCTAAGAAATTAGTAAGATGTTTGTGTGACACTCATCATTTTCACTGCCTTGCCAGAATTAGTGTGTATGGATGAGAATTCTGGAATCTACCTTATTTCTATTACTTTATATCTTGAAGGCCTTTCCAGGCTAGAATATATAGAACCCTACTCCAGTTTTTTAAACTGTCTCATGGTATTCCATGGGATAGCCATTTCCCTATGAATGTACATGAAGGTTGTTTCTAATTGTTCCCTACCACACACAGTGCTAGAGACTATGCTTATTTGAATGATGGTGATGATGACAACAATAACAACAATAATAAGCAGACACTTAGCAAGTACTTAACTATGTGCCCAGCATTAGTTTTATCATTGGAGTGTGTGTTTGTGTGTATGTGTGTGTGTGAATCCTCACATCAGCCCTGTGAGCTAAGTATTCTTATTTTCCCCATTTTATATTTGAGTGAAATTGAACTTGACCAAAGTAATAAAGCTAGTAAGTTTCCTAACTGGGATTTGATCCAAATAGAACCTTGTTATAAGGGCCAAGTCATATCTGACTCTTTTGCCGGACAGGGATTGTAGCCTGCTGGCCTCTTCTGTCCATGGGATTTCCCAGGCAAGAATACTGGAGTGGGTTGCCATTTCTTTTTGCAGGGGATCTTCCCGAGCCAGGGATCCAACTCAACATCTCCTGCACTGGCAGGCAGATTCTTTGCTGCCGAGCCTCCAAGGAAGCCCAAATAGAATCTTATCGGTATAATAAAGTCCATTAAAATGCATATTCCTCTTTCCTGGTTCTCTCTCCTGCCTTAAGTAGTCACCATTACTCCGACCCAGACTTTGATCCTCTCTTTTTCCATCTCAAAGCTACATAAAATCTTCATTGAGCAGCTCTGTGCTGATTAACACCTGGGTTTCTGGGCTTCATTTGCCTCTGCTTTGCATCTCCGGCTGCCAGGGAGACATTTGCATACAGTTGTAGGTTTCTTTTTCCTCACGCCCATTCTTTCTTTCTGTTTCCCTACACCCCCTTATATAGACTCTGGTTAGGATGAGTGTCTTGTTTTCGGCATCTCTTCCCATTCCTGTCTATGCCTTTCTCATAGCCTCCTAATCCTTTGCCAGATCTGAAAAAAACAGACTCTTGTGTGTGATTTTTGCCAGCCAGCTACTCCAGCCTGTATTGTTGGTCCTTATCCTATGTTCTGAAATCATATAGTGGAAAGCTTCAGGATACAAACCGTGTAATCAGAAGGTTTGGATTCAAATACTGACTCTGATGACCTTTAGCTTCTTCAGGCATAGGGTGGGGTAATACTTCTTACTTCAGTCATGAAGAATAAGTGAGATAATGTTTTAAAGAATGCTGACTATCATTTTACTTCCATTTACATTCTCAAAATGTTTTCCTGTCTTTGTATCCTCTACCTGTGCCCTTAATTATCCACTTTACTTGTTAGTTTTACCTCTTCAGATGATGGGGGCTGGGGTCACCTGGTCCTTCTCTGTGTACCAGAGAGTCAGGTCACAGTGGGGAGCAGGCGGTAGACCTGGCTTGTTCCCGAGTGCTGCAGGGCTGGGAATGCCTGAGTCATCGTGCTGGGCAACTCTCCTCTGGACAACTGTGTTCTGTTTATCCAAGGATAGAAACGTTTACCTTAATTCTGAAGAGCTGTTTCCAAATACCGTATCTGAGTCTCTGCAAACTCCAAACAGTTGATCAGTCATACTTCTCCCAAGCAATGGCAGCTGTGTTCTCTGGGCAAATATTCCACAGGCAGATAGCTAGATCGATCCAGTTAAAATTCACACACATAGTGATGTCTCAGCAGTAATTTTTCATGTAATCTTTGTCTTCATTTCTGCAGAATCTAGTTGATAAAAAATGATTTGCCTCTTTGAAAGCTATCATGGACGGACTCACAGAGACCCATACACACTCCCAAAAATCTGCTTTTTATAATAGTTCATACTTTGAGAAAAAACACCCTAACTTTCTAGAGTCATGAAGAATAAATGAGATAATTGTGTAGTTTCCTCAGTAAACCTGCTGTCTAGATATGATTATGTGTGTGTTCACTCACTCAGTTGTGTCTGACTCTTTGTGACCCCATGGACTATAGCCCGCCAGGCTCCTCTGTCCATGGGATTTTCTATGCAAGGATACTGGCAGCTGGAGTTGCCATTTCCTTCTCCATGGGATCTTCCTGACCCAGGGGTCAAACCCGCATCTCCTGCTTTGGCAGGCAGATTCTTTTTCAGGAGTTGGTGATGGACAGGGAGGCCTAGTGTGCTGCAGTCCGTGGGGTTGCAAAGAGTCAGACATGACTGAGTGACTGAGCTGACTGATCGACCAGGTTAGTCTCCAATTAAAGTTAGTAAGATACTGCTCAGGTGCAGTGGTAGGGAGGTGGGTATAGTTTTGAGTGGTGAGCAATTACTGGGGTAAATAGTACCTAATCACAAGCATAGTAGTGATTATTTATATAGCATTTCTACATGCAGGGCCTCTGCTATGGTTTGTAGCTTTACCTGTAGCCGTTTATTCCTTTATTGTCTCAAATCCAAGAAGCAGTGTTGAAGTAAGGACACCAGGGTCCAAAGAAGAGAGTGACTCCTGGGGAGAGAAGAAGGGGGCTTGCGAAGGAAGTTGGAAAGTGAATGTGCTCCAGGGAGCTAGCATGTTTTCCTTTGCAGAAATTGTCTCTGAAGTAGAGGGCACCATTCACAAGGAAGGAGTGGCAGTGAAGGGACCTGGAAGACCACAGGCATCAGAGTCACCCAGACATGGACAGGTGTTTCAGCTTAGCTGCCTTAGTGACTGGCCTTGAGCAAGCCCCTAACCCTGTCTGGGCCAGTGTGGGGCCTGCTGGTCTGTCTTCAGAATCTGTGTTCCAAGTGCAGTGCTTCCCTGTCTCTCTTCCTTGTGAACTGTCATGTGAGATGAACCTGAACTATACTGGAACCTAAACTGAAGCATGTAGAGTGGCCACGTTTACAGTCGGCAGCCCATGAACAAAGAGTATATTTACTGACGTTAGATATTCAATCTGGAACTAGGGGGTCTCAGGAAAGAGAACTATTGAGGAACACGGGAATGGAGCTACTATGCACAAGTACACACTTGAACCTATTTCTAAAGAATTTGAAGACAAAAACTTTACCCTGTAGGGTAGGGCTTCCCAAGCATGATGTCTCTTTTTAAAAAAAATTTTATTTATTTATTTTAATTGGAGGTTAATTAAATACAATGTTGTGGTGGTTTTTGCATGCATTGACATGAATCCGCCACGGGTGTACGTGTGATGTCTCTTGAAAGGAGTGTAAAGTGATGTAAACATCGCAGTTGACATGTGAGGAAGCGAAATCAGACCAGTGTGCGGCTCTCCTGCGTCGTGACGGGCTCGGGTCACGTTTCAGAAGCCGCACGTGAGACCTGCCACCTGTCAGGAGAGGCTGGTGGAGGCCAGTCTCTTCTCAGTCAGCTGTCTGAGGCTCAGAGGCCGAACCAGTCGCCTTTTTACTGAAAGGGCAGCTGGTGGAAACCCTGCGCGTGCAATGCTGCCTCCATCAGATGACTCGGAGTGGCTTCCATCTCCATGTCGTCTTCTTTCACTTGAGCTGCAGGGAATGACTTCACCGTTGATTATTGTAAACGTCAACTGGGATGATGACAGATGCAGAAAGCTAAACCATGGCTCCCTGAGAGCATCCAGAGCTCTTTGCTCTTGAGCCTCAGCTGGTTTTCTCGCTGGTACCCTCATTATAAACACTGAAAAGAACATTCTGGAACATTCTGCTTCTGCAGGGCAAGGGACAGTTTGGAGCGCCGCTGTCCACCTGACCCCTGTCTCAAGGAATCTGCTGATTTCTGAAGCAGACCCAGAGGCTGATGTTATTTTCTTGAGCATTCGTTCAGGCATCCTTTCCTTGCCCTGATTGCTGGCATTTGCCTTTCTTTCAAATACCCGAACTTTGTATTAGAGAAAGCCCTCTTTGGGTAAAAGTTGTAGTACATAAATATCGCTTTATTTTTAGAAAGCAGTACTCATTCCACAATAATTAAGTTGCTTTGGGGGGTCACTAAATTGTCTGTTGCGGTGAGATTTACCTTGAACAGAGCAGGTCTGCTCACTGGCAACCCTGGCTTTTTATTTGGACTGTGTGCTAAATCAACTGAGGAAATTTTCCATGAAGACTGCAGCCAACCCCCCCCCCCTTCAGAGATTTCTGGTTTAATTGATCTGGAGTGATTCTCAAAAACTTAAGTGTGCTGTGGAATCCCCTGACAGGCTTATGAAAACACAGATCTCCAGGCTGCAGCCCCAGAATTTCTAGTGCAGTAGGTCTGGAGTGGGGTCCAAGATTCATCATTTGTAAGTTCCCAGGCTGTGCTGATGCTTCTGGGAACCCACTTTGAGAACCTCTGGCTGAGAGGACTCTTTCCGAGAGCCATATAAGATTCTGTTTTGTCTTGTTGTTTTTTTTTTTAAAGAAATGATGCCAGTACAGATACACAGTCTTGCTTTTTGTAGAACAACCACGCCAGGCACAAACATTAAAATCTGTTTCTCTTTTCCTAGGTGATTTGAACCTTTTTTTTTTTTTTTTTTTTTTTCCCTTAAACCAGTATCCTCACTGACAGGCAACTAGAGACCCAGGATCTGAAAGGAACTAGATTCAAGGCAGATTAGAAGTTTTGTTTTTTAAATAGAGTGTTGCAAGGGTCTGTAGAATCGTTGCTCAGGCTAATAGGCTAATAAAGTTACCCACAGATTGTTCAGCTTTACTGAGATGTGTAGTTTGGGAAAAGATGAAATGGCAACACTTTTAATGTTCTGGACAGCATGATACGTGGCCCAGAAGTGCAAAGATGAATACAAAGCATGGTACTTGGCCCACAGAACAGGACATTTTTAGGTGCAGTATGTGTGGTCTCTGGCTAGATGTGTATACTTCTTATTTAATTGGATATTGTAAATTTCTTTTTATCCAATTCTTGGGATTTTTCCTATTTGCTTTTAGAAAAACCTCCCCCATCTTTAAGTGAAAAATCCATGATGAGATGTTTGGTCTTCTAGGATGACAGCTCCGCCATGTCCCTGGAGTACATTCACTGTCCACCTGTCTTCACCTAACCTGTACGGCTCGGGCTTCCCAGGTTTTAGTGCTAAAGAACCCGCTTGTCAATGCAGGAGACAGAAGAGACATGGATTCCATCCTTGAGTCAGAAAGATCCCCTGGAGGAGGGAATGGCAACCCACTCCAGTATTCTTGCCTAGAGAATCCCATGGACAGAGGAGCCTGGCGGGCTCCAGCCTATGAGGTCGCAAAGAGCTGCACATGACTGAAGCGACTTGGCACACACACAGTCTTTATGGAAAAGCGAACTTGTGGAAACAGCTATACCGTGTCCATCTTGGGCTTGTGGGATTGGGCTTTGAACCCAAGCAACAGTGCAGTCTGACTCACCCTTCCTGCCGTGCAACTTCTCTCGGTGAGAGTGTCTATGCTGGCTGATAGAGAAGAAAAGAGCCCATTCTATCCCTTTGACAGACCCTTAATTAATAGTAATCATGAAAATTGAAGTTGTGCACAGCCATGGCTATTCACCATTGTGGTCTTAGCAATTCCTGGGCTGTGCGAACAGAGCACCCCTTATTCTGCAGTTAAATGAAAAATAATGGCATCACTTCAGCCTTAAGGAAGGAAATGTTCAAGTGCAACCTCTGTGTAATTAAGCTGAACATGATTATCAACAGAAAGTGATTGTACTTGTGTTCAGAGGCGAGAAGAGATAAGCCACCAAGCATGTGACATATCAAAAGAAAATGGTTCTGGGGATGTTTGATGTCCCCCCGGACCCGGCCAGCTCTGTGCCCGATGGGCCCCAGGGTTGGGGCAGGTGCCACCCTTCATACCATTTTCTCTCTCTTCCGGCTGTTTGAATGTTCTTTCTCCTCCATTCTTGAGACTCTCTTGTACCATCTATCTGTTTGCCATTTCCCTGTAGATCGTTCCCCGGCATCTGTCCCTGCGTTTTTTTTGTTACTTTCTTCTTTGGCAAGAATTGCCTTTCTCCACTTGAACTTGCCACTAGGTTTCTGACAGGCAAAAATTAAAGCAGTCCATTTAATTTTTAGCCAAAACAGGTGTTGAGTGATTGACCCTCACTCCAGAAACCTCATTTATTCCTCACTTCTTTATTACCCCCTCATAATTCATTAGCTTAATAAAACACATGTGTGAAAGTTCGAAGTGGAACGCACGGCTGTACATAGTGTGGATGCCTGCATCCTTCTCCTGCCTACATCCCGGGGATTTAAGGGAACCAAGTTCCTAGTGAGATAGTCAAGTCTCCAAGATACGGCACCTCAAAGAACCTCCAGTTGGTGAGGTTTGAAACATAGGATTCCTTCTTTGCTCTGGTACCCTGGTAAGATACCTCTTACAGAAAATGCTGCCTCCATTCCCTTTAGTGGAATCTTACACACATAAAGCCTTTCTCTCTTCTGCATTCTGATTCCCAGCAGTCCCAAAATAGCCCATATTTTCAGCTGGTTCCAGAGCACTTCCAAGGGGCCCAGCCTCATTAGAAAAAGACCCAGACCCCAGTAGTCATCACTCTGGGGTATCTGTCTCACTAGCATATGAGCTTGGTCGATGGATCCCGAAGGCCCACAGAGGAAGGGGTGGGTGGGGTGGTCATCTCCATCTTAATTTCAGTTTAGCAAATGTCTGAAGCTACATGTCTGAAGCTCCCCTGCCCCCCCCCCACCACCCTTTAACATTTTCGCCAGAGCCCAGACTCCTCTTGCCAAGTCCTCCCCCACCTCTTCGTTCCTAAACCCCTGTGTATTACGAAGGAAATGAAATCCATATGTTTCTGATTCATTTACACGTAGCTCATCAAAATGTAGTTTTGTAAGAGCTCTTTGGTATCCAAGAAGCATTTGGAGCCTTTTTATGAGACTTTTAACTCCCCCGACCCCCCAGCCCTCCATCCCCTTAGAAACAGGAAGTTGGGACTTGCCAAGAATAAATAAAATCAAGCTTCAGGGTTGACTCTGTCCCTGGGCTGAGCCTCTAGACCTAAGTGGACTCACAACTCCAGCAACAACAGAGAAAGACCCTCTTCCCCCTTTTCAGGGAGCTGGGGGGCGGCCCTTATGCCACTTACACACACTCTACAGGGCAGTGAGTTCAGGCTCCCCATCTGCTCCTCTTAAGGCAGCCGCCCGCCTCCGCACACTTGTTTTGCAGCCGAGTCTCTTCCCTCTGGCCCGGGGAGTGAGAGCAAATAGGCACAGAGATGGCTGCTGCTTGGACCAGGGCAGTGAGCAGACTTGAACAGCCATTCCCCACCTGTGTCCATTCACTGGTCCCTAGGGTCTCTCTCTCAGACCTTCCCACCCGCAGATTCTTACCAAGCAGTTGACTTTCTGTCTTTTTGCTGGGATGGTGGCTGAAATACCCACAACTCTCAAACCAGGCTTCAGGGCAGCATGGCCATCCTTTTATGACATTTTGGAATGTTTCGTTTTTCTTCAAGGAAGGCTTATAAGCGTAAAGGGAAAAGACTGCCTGCTGCCACTAAGACTCCAAAGCTTTTACTGTCAACCTCAGACATGAAATGAATCAACTTTTTTCTAGAGCTGGGTTAGGGATAGATTGGTGGTGGGGGGGGGGGTGGATTTTCCTCCTCGATCCTAAGGATGATGAATTAATGGAGAACCGTTCGAGAGCTTGCAAGAATTCCTTGCTTGGGCTGTTGTCAAGAGTTCAGTGGAAGGGATTCTGCCCTTGTCTTTGCACATCCCAGCTTGTTTCCCCTCCTCTGTCAGGATGGTGCTGGGCCTTTTAGGGGCAAAAACCTGGGTGCGTAGGGAGGTAGGAAGTGGGTAGCAGAGCTGGGCCTGAACATTCTTACCCCACTTCCCAGCTACAGAACTTGGGCTCTTTCCACAGTGTGTTTTATTTCTTCATGTGGGTGTGTATGTTGTATTAACAACTATCCACTCATTCCTACACTGCATGGACTCCAAGGCTATTTATTTGCAGAAGAATTTTATAAAGTCTGTGCTTAGCTTCAACATGAAAACAGGTAAATATTATATGTATACATTTTGTGTATGTAAGTGGGGGACCCATTCGCAGCAGAATTCTGTAAAAAACAATTGCAAAATGTTTTAGGCAAGTTGAAAAAGAGTCTTGAGTTGCAGCTTGTGAGACCTTGCAGTCTGAGCTTCACTTGATATCCCACATCAAGGAGAACCTTTACCAAAGATGCTTGTGTTGAAGTGTTTCCTTCCTGGTGAAAGGGCCTGGCAGGAGTGTGCTGGGTTTATTTGGTTAGTTCTTTCTCAAAGTGAATAAGTCGGTGCGTCTATGATCCAAGGACAGATAGCTGTCAGTGCATTGCCGAAGGACCTCCAGGTGGCTCGAAATTTGCTTGACAGTGAGGACCACATGAGTAGGGTTGAGGTTTTCTTCATTCTGTGCTGTGTCTTGCTGGTCCTTTTTTCCAGAAAAATATGCTGCCTTAGGTTTATAAACACTATACACACAATCTATTTAATCCCTTCAGGTCTCTTAGTACTGTCATTTCAGGTAGAGAAAAAGTAGTTGACGTTCTTCAGTGAATTTGCCGAGTGTGATTCATTCACTGATGAGCTCGTGTATTCATCAGATATGAAGTCCCTGTGTGTAATCCTGTCCGAACTGAGAGGAACTCATCTCCCTGCTGTGGGTGTAGGTTACATCCCACTGCTCACCTGGGGAGTGGCGGAGCTAGGGGCTGAGCCTGGACCTTCAGTTCTGTTCAGAAAGTTTAAGATATCACTTATATGCAGAATCTTAAAAGAAATGACACAGATGAACCTATTTACAAAACAGAAATAGACGCTCAGACTTCCAGAACCAGCTTGTAGTTGGTGGAGGTGGGGGGAAGTTGGGGAGTTTGGGATGGACATGCACACGCTGCTGTGTTGGAAATGCGTAACAAGGACCTACTGTATAGCACAGGGAACTCTGTTCAATATTATATAGCAACTTACATGGGAAAAGAATTTGAAAAATAGGCGTGTGTGTGTATGTGTGTGTGTAATTGAATCACTTTGTGTACACCCAAAGCTATCCCAGCACTGTTAATCAACTATGTTTGTTACCTAGTCCAAGCTCACTCTGCCACACAACAGGCCAATGAATCCCAGAGGTGAAGTATTGAGGCAAGGAATACAACTTTATTCGGAAAGTCAGCTGACCAAGAAGATGGCAGACTAGCACCTCAAAATAACCATCTTATTGGGGTCTGGATGCCAGCTTTTATAGGTCAGAGATGGGGGTAGGTGAGGGAGCAAAGTGAAAGGGCCATTAATCTCACAACCATCTCCTAGGACGGCAAGCCTCAGGCAGGGGATGTGTTAATTTTTTCCTTCCTGCCATCTATAGGTGGACAGAGTTCTGAACAAAGGCACTTTAGTTTACAGTCAGGTGGAGGGACAGGATTCTCTGAGGCAGGCCATCGGCATAATTAGATTAACAAAAGCAATGAAAAGCAAGTCACAGAAACAGTTTCAACATGGAGTCAGAATTGGCTTCTTCTCTGCGATGTGTCATTGTTCAGTTCAGTTCAGTTACTCAGTTGTGTCCGAGTCTGCGACTGCAGCACGCCAGGCCTCCCTGTCCATCACCAACTCTGGAGTTGACTCAAACTCATGTCCATTGAGTCAGTGATGCCATCCAACCATCTCATCCTCTGTCATGTCCTTTTCCTCCCGCCTTCAGTCTTTCCCAGCATCAGGGTCTTTTCAAAGGAGTCAGTTCTTCGCATCAAATGGCCAGAGTTTTGGAGCTTCAGCTTCAGCATTAGTCCTTCCAATGAATATTCAGGACTGATTTCCTTTAAGATGGATTAGTTGAATCTCCTTGCTGTACAATGGCCTCTTGAGAGCCTTCTCCAACACCACAGTTCAAAATCATCAATTCTTTGGTGCTCAGCCTTCTTTATATTCCAGCTCTCACATCCACACATGACTACTGGAAAGCTTCACTAACCCCGAAGGGGTGCCTGGACAGGGCTACAGCCAGGCCTTCAGCCACACACACAATCAGAAAGCAGTAAACACATGCATACCTCAACTCAGGGAATTAGGTGGATGAGCAATTATCGTTCCCATTTATTGGTCACTTACAAAGTACCAGTCTCAGTAATGATCATCTCAATGGACACAGCTCTATAAGGAACTATTCCCCATTCTGTTTATGAAGAAGCAAGCTTTAAGCAAGCCATCCTGAGGACATTTACATCATAGGGAACAGAGTTGCGACGTCACGTCCAACTCTCTTTGACCCCGTGGACTGCAGTACACCAGCATCCTCCGTCCTCTTCTGGCTCCCCGAGTTTGCGCAAATTAATATCCGTTGAGTCGGTGATGCTATCTAACCATCTCATCCTCTGCTTCCCCTTCTCCTGTTGCCTTCAGTCCTTTTTTTTTTTTTTTTGAAATTTATTTACTTTAATTGGAGGCTAATTACTTTACAGTACTGTAGTGGGTTTTGCCATACATTGACATGAATCAGCTGTGGGTGTACATGTGTTCCCCATCCTGAGCCCCCCTCCCGCCTCCCTCTCCATCCCATCCCTCTGGGTCATCCCAGTGCACCAGCCCTGAGCACTTGTCTCATGCATCCAACCTGGACTGGTGGTCTGTTTCAGATATGATAATATACATGTTCCAATGCTATTCTATCAGATCATCCCACCCTCGCCTTCTCCCACAGAGTCCAAAAGTCTGTTCTGTACATCTGTGTCTCTTGCTGTCTCGCATATAGGGTCATCGTCACCATCTTTCTAAATTCCACATATATGCGTTAGTATACTGTATTGGTGTTTTTTGTTTTGACTTACTTTACTCTGTATAATAGGCTCCAGTTTCATCCACCTCATTAGAACTGATTCAGCTGTATTCTTTTTAATGGCTGAGTAATATTCCATTGTGTATATGTATCACAGTTTTCTTAGCTATTCATCTGCTGATAAACATCTAGGTTGCTTCCATGTCATGGGTATTATAAACAGTGCTCCTGCAGTCCTTCTTAACATCAGCATCTTTTCCAATGAGTCAGCTCTTCACATCACATTGCCAAAGTATTGGAGCTTCAGCATCAGTCCTTCCAATGAATATTCAGGGTTGATTTCCTTTAGGACTGACTGGTTTGATCTCCTTGCAGTCCAAGGGACTCTCAAGCATCTTCTCCAGTATCACAATTTGAAAGCATCAATTTTTCGGTGCTCAGCCTTCTTTATGGTCCAACTCTCACATCCATATGTGACAACTGGAAAAGCAATAGCTTTGACTATACAGACTTTTGTTGGCAAGGTGATGCCTCTGGTTTTTAATAAACTGTCTAGGTTTGTCATTGCTTTCCCTCCAAGGAGCAAAAGTGTCTTTTAATTTCATGGCTGCAGTCACCATCTACAGTGATTTTGGAGGCCAAGAAAATTAAATGTCACTGCTTTAATTTTTCCCTTTGTATTTGCCGTGAAGTGATGGGACCAGATGCCATGATCTTAGTATAAGATATAATCAACTATACTCCAGTGTTAAATAAAAAAAAAAAAAAAAAGCAGTGACTTTCCCCTGAACCAAAAGGCACACTTCATTTTCGTCAAGCAAGTCATGGTCAAGAGTCAGAACTTGTAACCTACCGACTCGTTAATTTCCAGTTGGAATAGCAGTGGAGAGTTCTCCCTCTTCCCAGGCCTGTGGTGGGCGTGGCTTTCTTTGAACTAGCCTCCTGAACGTAACATTGACTGAATTTGATTCAGAATGGTCAATGCCAGTTGATTTCTGCTTTTCCTTAGTTGTATTAGCCTGAATTTTGTGTAAAATACCTCAGTGGCAGTTGCACATCAGGCCTTGCCATAGGTGAATTTGAATTCACTATTTGCAGACTGAATTGTTTTTGAACACTGTATGAAAATTAGCATTTAAAATGTGTTATTTCTTATATCAGTTATTTTAAATAAGGTGAATAAATGCCTGTTCTTTTGTCTTTTTTTTTTTTTTTTCCTTTTACGAAGGAACTTTTATTTATTTTTTTCTTTATTTTTTTTAATTTTTTTTTATTATTTTTTTTCCATTTATTTTTATTAGTTGGAGGCTAATTACTTTACAAAAATATACATTTTAACCTATTTTTTAAAAAACGTAGTGGCTTTCCTCCCTGCCCACCCCATAGGTAACTCCCCTCAGTTCTTGTACTATAATGTGTAAAAAAAAACTCTTGTCATTGCCCATGGCAAAAGTCCCATACTAGAATACTAGAATCTGGGACTTCAAGGAAAAAGCATGTTTATCAAAATGTTGCTGTCACCTCGATGTTTAATGCCTGTTCAGGAAGTTTTTGCCTGCATGTTTGAGTAGTTTCTGGTTGAGAATGTCTCAGGGACTAGAACCACTACAGAAAGCTATGTGGATTGTCGTTTCAATGTATGTCAGAATGGGTGATTATAGGCATTTCCTTCTGGCCTGGTCTGCTGCGTTTCTTTCCTCTTTGTACCTGGCATGTAGTAAGTGCTTAATAAATGGGAGGAAAATTGCTGTGTATGTCCCAGGCACTCAGGCATTTTCTGAGCAGCCTAACCTTTTGTTCATTTTTTGCTCCTGTAGTAGCTGAAGTGATACAAAGTTGTATTAAAACTTGGTATTCATTTGCAGCGGTAGCTGACAAGATTTTTTGGTGTGATCTGCCCTTCTCCAAAGGATTTCTTAAACTCTGATTCCTAGATTATGACCTAACCGAGAAACAAGGTGCACTTCTCACCACCTCTTACGGTGCTAATGAAAGGGGTGCTAATGAAAGGAGATAAAACTTAATAGATTAAGGTAGTGTGTGTCAGGACCCTCGTCTCTGCGTGGGGTTTTGGGGGTTGCCCTCCCGCTTACCTGTCCCCCACCTACACCCTGTCGTAAGACACAGGTTCTAGTTGGGCTCAGTAAGTTAGCATTTGGCTTTATTCTTGTGATTAAACAAGTCATGTAGTGAGGCATGGTGGGAAGTGAGCAGAATAAGTGGATGTTTTTTCTTTACTTCTGTTTCCCTTGCAAATTGTTTCTGTTGTTTTGTTGTTTTGTGTTTGTGTGTGAGTATTTGAAGTAGGGAAAATGGCTGTGGAGATCTTGATGAGAAGATACAGAATCAGGTTCAGTTTTCATATCACATCTCATGCATATTCTGAAATCTGTGAGAAAATGACCTCAGGTTGATGCCAGCTCATAATAAACTCCCCAGAAAATGCTATTAAGAATAGCTGCCACGCACAGTTCCTTCCTTTTCAAACCAACTACCTGCTGATGCAGCATTTTTTCTTACGCTTTTTCTAAATGCCAGGGCATCTCCTTGACTCGGGTGTGTCAGAAAAGAAGTCCAGATAGTCAAGCTTCAGGGTGGTCAGTGGTAAAAAGTCAGAAAATGGAGTAATCTGGCTTGATGAAGGAACAGTGTCTTTGAGAGTTTTTCTGTATAATTTTCTTTACAATTCAAATATGCATAACAGTTTCAGATGAAGTAAAAGAACAAGTTTTAAAACATAATGTGTTATGTGACCTCATCTGTGTTAAATAATAACACACATAGGGGTAGCTTGTGTGTAGAACTACAGTTGGGAAAAGCATGGTTTAATTGTGGTTGGAGGTCACATTGGGCAAGATAGGAAACTTGAACTAGTTCATTATACATGTTTAATTCTTTAATGTTTTTTATAATGGACATGTATTTATTTTAATGACAACAAGTAGGAGTACTGAATCTGAGTTAGGCAGGGAAGTGCTCTTTCTTTTCCCTGTGCTTGTTGGTCTGGAAGAGTCTGTTTTAGATGTGAAGGTGTCAGATATCCTGTGTTAACAAACGCCCCAAGGACTGATCCAAGCCCCTTCCCTACAGCCAGCTTCATTTCTAAGTTAAATAGTTGGTCTGCTTTTATGAAATACACCTGTAGCATCTGTCGGTACCAGCTGCCTTGAGAGCTTTTCCTGGAAATAAATGTGGGAGAAGTGAAAAAAACTGAAGCAAAGACTGAATCTTTTATCTGTCAGGAATGCCTACCCTTTTAAGTTTCGGTTAAGACTGAAACACACACGTGTGCACACACACGCACACGCACAGGACCCAGTAACCTTTGTAAACTTGCAAGAATAAATTTGAAGGCTGGATGAGAGGCCGTTTTTGTTTTCAACGCCAGATTGAATTTTGTCTGGTTTGTGTAAGAAGGAACTCCCTCCTTTCTCTGTGCTGCCCTCTGTCACTGCAGCAGTTGCCCGTCTGGTTCTAAGGAGGACTCCTGGGAGATGCTGAGCTGGGTCCTGGCCTCCCAGGGGCAGGCAGGGCTTTGGGTGTGCCTGCCTGCTGCAGTTGGATACCTGGCCCCCTCTCAGCTCTGGATGCTCTTTGTCCTGGCACACCGCTGCTAGAGATGCCTCGAAGTAGAAAGCAGCTTCCCTGAGCCCTTGGGGATTCTTTCTGGATGGCGTCTTTGCCTTCTTGAAGCTGTCCATGAATATGAACTGGGCATATTTGCATTTGTACAGGTAAAATATGAATCTTAGAATAAAATTCAGTGTGGTCTAAAATGCCAGACACTTGTGGTGCACATAGCAGGAAAGGCATAATTTCCCCTGGCCAACTTCAGTTTTGTTTTAAAAGTCACATGAGTGCTTGGGGAGTGTGAAGCATCAATTTTGATGACATTCCACATAACTGTATGAAGTCAGTGTGTTTTCCTGCAGTGATCATTGGTAGGAAGGTCATAGAATGCCCTTTATTGTGCCTTGATCTAATGAAAGATTCCTTTACGTTTAACTTATAAATCTGCTGGGGAGAAAATTGGTTGCTGAAGATATGGTGTAGTTGGACTGGGACTGGCAGTGTGATGATAAGAAGGCAGGGTTTGTGCTCATAGCAACATAAATACACCAGCATGTTCCTGCCCAGATACTACTGACCCTCTGCTCTCTGCTCATCCAGAGGGACCTGTATGGTATCTTGCTGATTTCTCATTTGCTTTGCATCTCTCTGTCCATAATTATTTAATCATGCTATCGAAGTGAGCAATTAGTCAATTATAAAACTTTGATAATTTATAGAGCTTTGGACACCCGGTCCAATACTGACTCCATTGTTGATAGTTTCCACTCCAAAGAAACTGTAGACTATTCTTATCTTCTGTTTGTTTTCCCCACAACATTAGTTTCTGATGACACCTCTGCCATCAGTAGTTTAGAGTTTAGAATAGTTCCAAAGCATTTTTGAAAAGCAGTTACTGTAATCCTCCTTGTCTCAGATACCTCTCTGCTGGAAATAGGTCAAACTCCCAAATGTTTCCAGCATTTACAAACTTTCACACAGTGTTTGAGAGTTGGGAGATGAGTTTAAAATAAAATATGGTCCTTGCACTCAGTAACCTATGGAACACATTGTACTAAACACAACATTTGAAATAGCTAATTTAGCCACTTTGGAGGGTTTGGGGACAGCTGGAAAGACTGTGTGACAAAGGTGAGACTCTGCCTGATGGTTATTAGATGTCTTAACAACAACAGAAATCTCAATGTAAGTCCAGTATGTGTGCATCATAAATAATATAGAAAAAAGACTGAAGGGAAATTGACAACCCCATGGCAACAACATATGTAGTGATTCAGACTCTGAGACCTAAGCCTGGGCACCCAGATTTTTCTTTTACTGGCTATTGGACCATGAAACTCACGTCGCTTAGTATCTCTCTCTGCCCCAGTTTCCTTATTTGTAAAATGGGGATAATTCTGGTACATTACTCAGAGGCTTAGATGGATTAAATGAACTAATATATGTAAAGAATTAGCCCACTGTCTGACTTGTGGTGAATGTTAGGTAATTTGCCAATTTGGAAAGGCGAGATGATGAGAGGTTGTATCTTGTTCTCCTACAGTGAACATATGTGCCTTTGATAGTTAGAAGAAAAATATTTTTAAAGTAGAGTCTCTTAGTAGGGTTTTAAATCTGTGTATGCCACAGGTGAGTCATATTTAGGTGACTCAAAAGCCATTTAGAACAAATATTCATGAGGTTAGGCAACATTTTTTTTTGTTGCTAAAACTCAGCTCACATTCCTTTTTAACCTCCAAAAATGGAATTAAAAACTGCCCACGAGTTCCCAGAACCTTTTTGCTTCTCAAGAAATTTTAGTGTACATTAGAATAAATTATTTCCTTTCCTTTATCACTTTGAATGGTTAAATTCTATTTTAAGAATTGGTTACACAGGCATCTCCGTCAGCAATGTAATTAACAGCAGTTGTTTACAGAAAATAAATATAGCTTTTGTACCTTCTCAAAGTAATGTTTGCCAAATTTTAGTCTCCAGTCATTTATTATACTTTATTATCATATTATAAAATACCATATATGCACAAATCTAGGCTGATTCTGTCATCTCCCCAATGAGAAAATTGAAAAACCTGTTTTGTTTTGGAAGGGGTCATCATCAACATGTAAACTTTTATAGATGCAGGTAAAGAGCTAGTAGTATAACCTTTTCTACTCTACATATTTAGGATTTGAGGTAAATCACATACAAAATAATGTGCTAAATTAGAAATACTGCCTTTTTACTGTCCTGTTTGACAGTTTTTTTTTTTTCATCCAGCAGTTTTTTAGTGCACACCATCCTCACTTTTATTAGAGACACAGCACTTCTTGTGTTATATACGTCATAGGAAGTTTCATCTGAGCCATAAATTCTCTGTAGCCTTTCAACATATTTTCCCATTCATCCTATAAAAGTGTTTGTGCTCTTTACTATTAACCCATTATTGATCGTTTTCAAATTATCTTTAAAAAGCTTCTCTCCAGTAATGTCTGACACTTGGAATTATATAGATATATTCACGAGGAGTAGAGAATATGTCTCTCTCAGTTGTCTTCCTTCAGGTTCAGGGTATCAGACCATCTCCAGATTTGTTGTTGGAACAGTGGTTTATTATTCTTCATGATTCTCTAAGTGGGCCCTTCTTCCGCTGGTCCCGCTTGGGTTCACTTAGGTGACAGCTGGGTCTGATGTCTGAGCTGGTCCCAAACATGAGTTCAGCTCTTAGTGCTGGGTATTGACTGGGCTCCTTTGTCCTTGTGGGCTTTCCTGTTCCGTGAGGCTGATAGGCTCATGGTGCGTTTGATTTGGAGTATCGGGAGGGAGGAGTAGAAGTCAAGATGTCCTTGAGACCTCACTGAGGAGTCTCAAGTGTTGTTTCCCCTGCGGGCAACTGGTCAGAATTAGCCCAGAGGCCAGCGCAGATTTGAAGTGAGGAAGTAGATCCATCTCTTGGAGAGAGGAGCAGCAGGGCGTGTGTGGCCGGTTTAACCCACCACACCCTCAGTTTTGACTGATGCCCTCCAGTGACTCTGGGCTTCCCTGGTAGCTCAGTTGGTAAGGAATCCGCCTGCAGTGCAGGAGACCCTGGTTCGATCCCTGGGTTGGGAAGATCCCCTGGAGAAGGGATAGGCTCCCCACTCCAGTATTCTTGGGCTTCCCTTGTGGCTCAGCTGGTAAAGAATCCACCTGCAGTGTGGGAGACCTGGGTTTGATTGCTGGGTTGGGAAGATCCCCTGGAGAAGGGAAAACCGGCCCACTCCAGTATTCCGGCCTGGAGAATTCCATGGACTATATAGTCCCTGGGGCCACAAAGAGTCAGACACAACTGAGTGACTTTCACTTCACTCCAGTGACTCTACAGACATGCCAAAGTTTCTTTGATAGAAAACATTTCAAGCTAACGTATCTTCCCTGAAGATAACGTTGTTATGTGGCCCAAAACTTAGTAATCCAGAGAGTGACTTGTAACCTAAAAACCTTGTTAAGGACCCAAATGTGAGAGGAATGCCTTTTCTGAGGAATAATCGCTTTTCGTTTTATTTTAGTAAATATGATAAAGTCAGTGACCCTTAGACAAACCCAACTTCCTTGTCAGCCTTGAAGGGATGAAGCAGATTTAAGGGAACAGTGGTATTTCCATGGGGATGGCGGGGGATGGTGGGGAAGCTGTATACCACTGTTGTTAAAATATGGAGAAATTTTATAAACATAGCATTTCTTTGGGAATAGACTTTGTTACAAGAAAGCAGTTTCACCATTGTGGGTCTTTGTGGAAGCAACAAGATTAAGGAACTTTCTAGAGACTGTAAGAAACATGGTGAGCCCTTCAGAGAATGGTTAGCAAACATGTCCCGTGCATCTTCTGGGCGACCATGAGGGCTTAATTACCAGGTCTTGGAGTTTGCCTTTACCTACATCGTTGTTTGAGATTAAAACCAGATGAAAAATCAGATGTTCCATGCAGGAGAAGAATGGATGCAAAACAAGGCTTGCAAAACCCTTAGGAGCTTTATATTGCTGAAGAATAACTGCATTGCCTCACATAAGGGAAAGACTGAAACTACTCTGAGTGAGTGGTAGCTTCAAGAAACCACAAAAGAAAGGGCTCGACGTCATAAGTACATTTTTAAAATGCATAGTACGCAGCATAAAAGGCAGACTGCAATTTTTGAATTATGTGTCCCATAAAAGTACATCAGGTAAATACATGTAATTGGAATCCCTGGAGTTCTGGCTAAGCTCATTTTGAAGACCTTCAGAAAGCGAGATTGCCTTTCTTAGGAGGTGTATTGTGATTTGACGAAGCTCTTTGCCAGTGAGATGAAGCTCTGTGCATACAGAGAAGGAGACACACTGCACAGTGCTAGGAGTGTGTGCAAGACGTGCATATTCTATGCGAGGAAATTAAAAGCCTTTGCTTGTCGGTCAGATGCAATTAGAGAATGTCTTTTGTGGCCACTGTGAGACAGATGCAAGACTCTTGGAAGTCTGACGTGTTACACAAAGGTGGAGAATTAAAGTGAGATGCTTCTCTGCGAGTCCTAGATCTTCAGGTGATGGCCCAGACCTGGGACGGTGCAGTTTATGCATTTCCACTTATCAACAGGTATTATGGATTCCATGACCATGCCCCCTCGAGATTTGATGGCACATCAGGAAGTTGTTTTGGTCCAGAAGCCCCTCTTAGAACAGTGAATTAGGTGCCGATGTTGAATGCAACTTAAGAGACCAAGTTTCCTTAAACCAAGAGCTATTCTTTAGGGACTGGAAAAAGGGATGGCTCCATGTCTGGAGTGCCATATGTGTTCTTCAGCTGCCCCTCTGCGTTTAAACACCCCCCCCCCCATGGTGGCAGGTCTGTACACAAGGAAAATGTGAAAGAAAGGCCTTGTATCATCTTTGTACAGAAGGTGACAGTTGGGTCTTGTTGGCTATCCTTTGACTACTACTGTCCAGATTCTGTAGCACTCTAGAATAGAAGCTGGAGAGTTGAGACTATCACCTAGGGTTTACTGGTGCCAAGTATCAGCACATGTCCAGATATTAGTTCAGCATTATAGATTTATGCCATCTAGCCAATTAAAGCAGATTTATTTATCTCTGTAGTAGAGTAGATGCCAACACTTTCAACACTCAACACAATAAATACTTATTATGTGTTCACATCGAGGGTCAGATGCCATTTGACAGGGGCCAGGCCCTCTGTTCTTTGCAGCGATTCAAGGATATAGCTTCTCCCATCTTGCAGCTGCACCTTCTCTAGGACTCCTGAATCTCTCCACTTGGAAAGCGAGTGAGGATCCAGCAGGGGCGGGGACTGTGGGTCAGGAACAGAGATGAGGTGCATGACTTCTGCTCACATTCTTCCAGCCAGAAGTCTGTCTCATGACCGCATCTAATGGAGGTGAGGGAGAAAAGAGTCGTGAGCCCAGAGAAGATGCAGCGTCAGTGAGCCCTGGCAGCCTGCCCCTTGCTTTCCAGTTGAGGACTCTGGGGAGTGTAATTGCACCTGGGGCACAGATGTGGTCACAGTCTTAGCACCAACAGTGGGAGGCCTCCCAGTGGCCCTGGGATGATATGCAATGAAAGTGACTCATCACACAGGAGAAATTCTCTGTAAGCCTAAGATGTTTTCTGGAGGAGTCAGGACCTTACCCCTGTCCCCCAGCAGAAGTAGGGTCATGTAGCCCTATTCACCTCTGGACACATCCCCTTTCTGGTCTTGGGTGCAGGAGTTCCTGAGTGTGGAAAGCATGTTTTCCTTGTGTAGAGACCTGCCACCGCAGAGGATTTAAGGACAGGGACAGCTGAAGAACACGTGTGGCATTCTAGATGCAGTCCCTGCCTCCAGTCTCTTAATTATGGATATTGGCTTAAAGAAACCGTTGTCTCTTAAAACAAGTTCTCAGTGTTCAGGATTAGAAGCAGCTGGAAATCTGTGCAGAGGGGCAGAGGTTTCAGATGTGTCTGAGTATTTTCTCAGTGGGCATGGCAGATGATCGGAGATGACAGACGTCATCTGTCAGGCCAACAGAGCCATATCCTCAGGGTGGACACCTGGGCAGAAGTGATGCCTGGGTCGTCAGAGCAGCTCTGGGCCAACACGGAGTTCACTCCCGGGGTCCTGTTGTGGGGCCTTCTCCACTTCCATCTGGTCAACCCTGCTGGCAGGCAAGCTGAAAGGACTCCGGGAGAGTTTGATTTGGAATGCAGAATCTTGATATTCTATTAGTCTGATGTAATGAAACTTTAAACAACTGTGAGGTACATACTTGGTGGCTATGAGGCATTAAAGATAGTAAATGCCATGATCTGTCAGAAATGGCTTACTCTGGCATGCCATAGACATTTGTCTTGGTTACCATGACACAGAGAAAGAAATTACAGCACTTTCATGGATTTTTTTAAAAGTGAAATTAGCATCCAAAAAATTCTCACTTTTATTTCTCAGCCACATTCATCAAATTGAGTGTGTTTGAGTCTGTCTAGATCATATCATTTTTCCTTTTATAGTGGTGTTACATAATGTATAATTATGGAGAAACCCCCTCGTTCATATCCCTGTAAATTCCCCTTGTCCCCACAGTTAAATCCTGAGCCAAGTTACTCCAGGCCTGGAGGCTGCCTTTCTTGTTTGCGCTGTGCCCCATGTATGTGGGTGCCTCATAAATACTGTTCTATAATCACCTTCAAGGTGCACATTAGGTGTGAGGCTTACACCGTACATCAACAACAGATGACAGTTGAGGTAACGCAGATTATAAGCGTGCAATTATCTAATTATGGACCGATAGAGAACCGTCTGCCCCATGTGAATTGTCAGGTGAAACTTTCACAAGATAATTTCTCCCGAGGAAGCAAGTTCTGTCTTTGTGTGTCGGTTTTTATTTTTCCCAGGGCTTCTGCTTTCACTTCAAACGTGTTTTGAGCTTTGGGAGTAGGGTTGGGGCACAGACACCAAGTCGTTGGACTGCACTGGCCTTTGCTGTGACCGGGCATATGCGTTACTGATGCTCTGGTGAGCCTCCATTCCATGTGGAAAGAGGGAGCCTCAGTGACTGTGAAGGCATGGCAGAGTCCTTATCCACATGTCTTAATCAGGGATCCGACTGTGAGAAAGTAGTTACTACCGTGAAACTGTGATCAGTGTATCATTCTGCACCAGGTTGAATCCCGATACAGTAATGCCTTAGGAAAATCTAAGCAGTTTCCAGCAACAATGTCTTGCTCTTATTATGTGCCCTTGTGGGGTCAGCAGAAGCACTGTGCCATGTCATCAGCCTTCCAGGACCCAGGCTGAAGGGTTGACCCCTCACCCCCACCCCACCTGGGTTGTTGCTGGTTTCTAGGGAGAAAGAAAAGGCAGAAACAGGCGATGATCTTTCATCTTCAGCTCAGAAAGAGGGACATCCCTCCCAGTCGCATGTCCCGAGTGCGTACCTGGGTGAGCCTGACATCACCAGGACAGGGAAGTAGAATCCTCCCACAGGGAAGGGCAGTGCATATCCTAAGCAGCAGTGGATCCTGCCGCACACGGCAAGGCAAGGCTGATTTTCTCAGTGCCGCCCTTTGACAACTGCGAGCATTTCATCCTTGCCAATGCAGGCTGACGGACTCCAGGAAGGATAGAAGTGGAATCCTTGATCTTTGCTAATCCTCACTGCCACAGAGGGACAAAGAAATCTTTGGTGCCAACCGAAGTGGGTAAGGGGGTATGGCATGAATGGGGAGATTGAGATGGATTTATATACACTGTTGATACTATGTATAAAATAGATAACTCATGAGAACCTGCTGTATAATACAGGGAACTCTACTGAGTCCTCTGTGGTGACCTAAATGGGCAGGAAATCCAGAAAAGAAAGGGTATATGTGTACATGTAACTGATTCACTTTGCTATATAGTAGAAACTAACACAACACTATAAAGCACCTATGTGCCTATAAAACTTAATTTTAAAAACAGTAGGAGAAAATAAAAAGACTCTTCAGTGTCAGAAGGCGTTGTCTATAAGAAGTAAGGAGAAAACTAGAAAGTGTGGGACACGTATGGAAGAACGGGAGCTTACGAGAGGGGGAGGGCTGCCCAGCCAAGGCCAAGGAGCTCCTGCTTCAGGGTTCACAGACTCCTCGTCAGTCTTGACCCATAATCTTCTGAACTTTCGGGGAACTGATCATTGTTTACCCTCCATTCTCATAAATATATTCCTCTCCAAAAATATTCCGTCTATTCCTTTCACCAGTGCCCTTTTAAGATTAAAATAAAATTAACACCTAAAAGATGAGATTAACTAACTGTAGCACTCACCTCCAAAGATCCACAAAAGGAAAAGGGGACCTTGAACGCCCACTGGACACTTGCCTACACCTGGAAGAATGCGGCTGCCTGGCCAGTGGCGTTGGCTTCTTAGCTTCCCAGTAAGCCAGGCAGTATCCTTCACTGACCTGCTGATTCAGGCATTAGGTTCTATTTGTCCGGCATTATTGTAGGTGTTGGGGGACTGTAGGGGAGATGGAGACAGGAACCCTGCTTTTGAGGTGCTTGCATTCTAGTGGACTTGTTTGTGAATGAACTATCACTTTTATATTAATTACTTTATTGAAATATATATATATCTGTTGATTAAGTGTGATACTGGGGACTCAGCAGTGAACTCGATGGTCCAAGGTCCAGCCCTCATGGATGTGCTATCCTGCTAGGGGGATGAATAGGTTATAAACTATGAACTGATGAATGTAGAATGTGAAGTGCTGCAAAATGCAGTGATACACTGTCAAGGTAAGTGGGGTAGGGAGTTTCGGTGTGGAGTGCTGATATTGAGTGTATTCTTGGCTCTTGGGTGGTCAGGTTAGGCCCCGTGGAATAGGTGATGTGGACACAGAAACCTGGAGGAAAAGGCCATATTGGCAAAAGATGTTCCAGCGCAAGGCAGTAAAAGATACAAAGTGGAATGCCCAGCAGGACCATCCATAGTTGATGTCTTTGGTGATCTCTCACCTGGGCTTCTCATTAAGAAAGTTCTTTACATGAACTTCCCTCTTCTGCTAAAGTGGCCTTGCCTTTCACAGAGAATGGTGACCCATTCTGACCCACGGACAGTCAGTGGGTATTGTGTCTGCCCTGTGGTGTGGGTCACCTAGACAGTTCCAGTAAGTTGCTTCTGTTACATAAAGCACTCTGAAATGCAGCCCCATATAATTCCAGGCAATTTTTTTAATAAAAAAAAAATTACCCTTTGAGTTTATAATATAGATAGATATTTTCTCAATTTATTTTTTGCACTTGGAGTTGGAAATAGGTAGTGGATTGATACACAGTTAAACACTCCCGTAGTTGTGCAGCTCTATGTAAATAATTGGAGGTTTGTTCTCAAAAATGGCTAGAGAGAGGTGGCGGAGGTGGAGTATTTGGGAGGAAGCTGTGTCCTTCACAATCGCTCTATTGTCAAGTTGAATTAAGGCAAATACAAATCGCAACTGGTCTGTGCACTAATTTTGGACTCAGTTGCTTTTGCTTTAATTTTTGCCAAAAGTGAGCATTAAGCAATATGGAAACTTGATTAAGTTAACATAATTAAGAAATAGTGCTGCATGAGGTTACCAGAAATTTTTTTTTATAAAATCCTTCATTTCTGATCCATTTGATGTTGAACCTTTTTTCTCTCTTTGATGTTGAAATAAGGAGATTAAAATCAACTTGTTAGTTGTGAAACTTCTAGATATAAGAAAGAGTCATTATGTGTAAAGCCTTCTGCAACAAGAAGTTTCTGGTTTGCCTTTTAAAAAGTGCTTATTGTTACTTTTGTTATTATTAAGAATAATTTTGCTTGCAAATCTAGTTATTGACCAGATTTCTGGCCTCCTCTGGCCCATTGCACACCAGCCAGCAATTATCACACTGAAAGGCTGAATCATATATTTGAAACATGGTCAAATACACTGTTATTTATCACTACTTAGGTGACTGCATTAAATCACTGACTCTGAAACAGTACACTTGGTAGTGTGTACCCAGCAAATGCCACAGAGATCTGTATGCCACCTCAGCTATTTCCCTAGGGCTGAAGAAACCTCTTCCGCAAGGTCTGCTTTATTCCACTCTTGTTTCTAGGTGGGTCCTGTGCATTAGTGGAAAGTTGGTGCGGTTTAAAGTCACAGAGCCACAAGTTCGAATCCTGCTCCTGCCTGACTCTCAGAACTTAGACAAGGTCTGAGCTTTCCTGAGAGGCTTTCTTTATCTCTTCAACCTGGGTAACGATGTTGCAGTCAGTTTGTAATGAGGTTCAAAATGAGATGACTCATGGAAAGCAGTTAGCAGGGTGCCTAGCCCCTTGGTTGGGGCCCATTATTGGTCAGTCCATTGCAAATACTGCAGAGATGGAAATGATTACTTGGGTTGCCTGACCTTTTGGGGGAGTCATCTCCATAATTGGCAGGCTGCAGGCTGGATGTGGCTAAAAGAAGTGTTTGGCTCAGTGAGCACTGTGTTTAAAAATGTTTGGAATTTGTTGCCAACATTTAAAAATCAAGAGGGTTTTTACAGAGATGTCTGGGTTCCTGGCTTTATTTGAAAACGGAGACTGTCTGGCAGCACAGTACCTCCCCCACCTTTCCCGACACCCAGCAGGAGCTGAGGGGTAGTGGCTTCGCTCAGAGAGAACGTGTGCACTGACCCCCTTCTCTCCTCCTCGTTTCTGCCTGCTCTGAGGCCACCTCGAGTGTTAGCAGCACCCAGTCTAGACATTAGGCTGATTGGATTTCCTGAGCCAATGTGCATATTTTCGCTGTATGGCATTGAGAAGTTTGGTCCATCTCAGTATGGGCCTTGAGATGTGTTTGTCTCTAGCAAGGAAAGGTGACCCCTTGCACACCCCTGGATGAAGAAGCGGGTTACCTCCTTCCAGAGAGGCTATCTGTTTGACCAACAGTGCAGCTTTGTCTTCAACTAATAAAAAGTAGCATTTGGGGAGGGTTTTAGAACACTGGATCAGATCAGCACTGTTGGAAGGTCAGCCTCTACAATCACCCACTGAGTGGGGTGATAGACATACCCAAGTCATCCTCAGCATGACAAAGGCAAACATGGTTATGGCAGAGGTTATGAATAGGGGAAATTGTAGCAATACCGTGAAGTGAATAGGGCCTAAAGCTTACATTGGAGAAATCAGGAGAAAAGATAGGATTTAGTTGGCCCACAACAAAAAGGATCATTCATTACCAGACATGTTTTGGGACAGAATCAACACTCTTGATCAAGTTAGGATAATAAGAATTATAGTCCAGTAATAAAGTTTTGCATTGCCCTGATTTGTTTCTCTTCAAAGCTATATTCCTTATCTGGTCTTCATCACAACTCATTAGATTTTTCACAATCCAGTGACAGAAGAGTTTTCAGTTGATTCACTGGTGCAGTCAATGAATTCATGACATTTCTTCCTGAAAATCCCACAGTTTTGACTGAGTGCATTTTGAGATACATAAGAAATGAAGATAAATCAAAGATATCCATGATTTTCTCCCCAAGAAACAAATTTAAGACTTTTGGCTTGAATTTGTTTTAGAAAAATGACATTTAATCTATATTTTTCTCATTGCCCTTTAAGGGGCTGCATTCTGCTTTAAATGACAGCTACAATTTTGTAGGCCATTTGGTTCTTATAATAGACCCAGATTTGGCATAACCTGGTATACCAGGACTTTTTAACAAGATCACTTTGATGATTATTTTTTATTTTTTTAGAAATTTTCAAGGAACCAAGAATGGTTTTCCTAAAAAATATGACTATGTTGGTGTTGATCTTGAGGTTGTTGATTCTTAATAACCAGTTCTCAGTTATAGCATCCATTTCTCTAAAGGATTTTGTAGTGAACCAATATATAATCATGTTTTTGTCATTTGGTAGTGGTCTTATGTAAGCACTTAATTTTTATTGCGTGAGTATTAAGTCATAAAAAGTGTCTACACTGTGCCCAGTAAAAGAACCAGACCTCTCTAGACACCTTTGTGGTCATTGTTCCAGCCTTCCCAAGGGCACTTCAGGCTGATAGGGAGTGTGGTTGAGCAGAAGCACTGCAGTGAGGCCAAAAGTTGACCCCCAGCCTGTAAAGAGATTTTGCGTCCTGTGGCTTTGCGTTAGGTTTTTATGGTGGTTATCAGATGTTTAAGGAATTATGGTTAAGTGAATGGATAAGAAGTAAAATCATGCTGCTGCTGATGTTGACAGCTCACACTTACAGAACTTACATGTGCCAGGCCTTGGGGTAAGGGCTTGCCCTGCATGAATGCCTTTCATTTTCACAACAATCCTATGAGGAGGGTATTATTACTCTCCTCTGTTTATATATGAGGAACCTGAGACAGATGAAATGACTTGCTCAATTCAGTGCATCCAGTGATGGAGCAGGATTTAGACCTTTCAGCCTAGCTGATGTTCTGCATTGCTGTCTCCTTTTAAGAGCAGCTGGAAGAAAACAAACAGCACAGAGAGAAACATTTGTTTTTCACCTGTTGATGAATTCACTCTGGCCTGAATGGTTCTTGAGGCGGCATGGCAATGCAGATCTTGTGCTGTCAGGAAATGAATGGAAATGTTCTCTTGGAGCGCATTGAACAGTACCAGTTGGATGAAGCTCTTCAGAAAGTGTATCACTTTATATACTTTCCTGTTGTCTTAAAGAGCAGATAGTGGGTATAATGCAAGTCTTTTCCGATGGCTGTGACTCCCAGGCAGGGCAGTGAGGACGCTATTCTTTTTTGTAGGATCACTGCACCAGGTACTTTGCTTTTACTCTTTAAAGCCCCAAATTGTACTGTGTAGTTCATACATCTGCACCTTTAAGTTTTGTGTTTCTTCTCATCTTCTCCCTGCTGTTGGATTTTGAGTATAAATCTCCCCACCCCACCCCTTCCCCTCTCATCCTACTTCTGATGCCCCTGGAGGAGGGCATGGCAACCCACTCCAGTATTCTTGCCTAGAGAATCCCCAAGGACAGAGGAACCTGGAGGGCTGTCGTCCGTGGGGTTGCAAAGAGTTGGACCCAACTCAGTGACTAAGCACAGCACAGACAGGAAGACAGACCAGCTAGCATGTGGAAAGAGTGACATGATCACCAGAAAGCAGCCCAGGTTCTCAAAGCAAAGTCAGGACCAGGCCCCATGTATTTCATTTCTTTCATTTTTCTTAAGCATGTGGTGGCTTACCATGCTTGTAAGATGAAATCTAAACTCCTTAATATGATATTTATTTTACTTATTTATTTATTGGTTGAACTGTGTGACTTGTGGGGTCTTAGTTCCCCGACCAAGGAGTGAATCCACACCCTTGGCAATGAAAGTGCAGAGTCTTAACTGCTGGACTGCCAGGGAATTCCCATTCTATTTATTTTTTTTTCCTTTTCACTTTTCTCCCTTCTCCCTCTTCTTTCTCTCTTTTTTTCTTTCTTCCTTCCTCCTTCCCTCCCTCTCTCTCTTTTTTCTCTCTCTTTCTTTCCTTCTTTCTTTCATTAATGAGGAAGACCACCAAAATGATGTACTTAGACCCAGGCATTAAAAAAAAGAGAGAATTTGTACTTTCCCAGCGGACACCTTGCCATCTGCTTGGGGACAGGCTGTGTTGTGTGCTTCCTGTATCTTCCTTTCTCAACCACTTCCCACCCCTGAAACCCCCTTACTTCATTAATAAGGTGCTTTGCAGATGGCAGAGTCAGCATTCACTGGCTTCAGTTGGAAATGGAGATTGAATGAGGTGAGGGATGGCAGAGGCAGCAGTGCAGAGGAGAGGGGGTGTGAGATAACAGGCAGGAGTGGAAACCCATTGGAGTGAAGAACACGAAGTGGAGACCTTGGGCCACCTGCCAGCTTCCCCATCTCGGGGCGGGTCTGTGCCCTGGCCTCAGTTCTGATTTGTGTGAATGTCTTGGAGGAGCGCTTTGATCTGCAAATGAGGGAGGGCCAGAAGTGACCTTCAGACCCCTTCCAGTGTCTGTTCCTTACAGGTCCTGAACAATAAGTCAGCACTCCCAGCAGCCTTAGGTCACAAGTATAAGGCTTATAGGTCCTCATTTAGGAGGATAATGAACGCAGCAAAGCTTAGGTGGAAAGTTACCACTTGCAGTTCATTCCAGCAGAGGTGTGCTTAATTTGTATTTGCACTCGTGGACCAAAGTTCCAAATCCTCAACCCTCATTCTAGCCATGGAGATATTAAAAAAAAAAAAGCTCTTACATACTGTAGTCTGTATTATTCTTGCCAGAGCTCTTTTAGTGAACACAGGTTGGTCAGAAACATAGGTTTCTCTCCCTGTGGGTTAACTATTTCTTTCTGACAAGGTTTTAAAGCAGTTCCTATCAGCTTTTTGTTCCAGAAATGGTCTTGAGATTAAGCATATCCATTTTTCCCTCATGATCATCTGTCTCCCTCTCTTTTCCTAAAGGCATTGATGCACAGGCCTCAATGTCAGGTTGTGTGCAAGACACACAGTCCCAGGGTCATGCAAAGTCTTCGTTCTGTTTCTCACACTATTTCACTAGCTTGTGAAAATGGCTTCATTTTGTTGCTTTTGTTTGTTTTGATCCTCATTACATGGCCCTCTGATGCTGTGAATAAAATTAAGAGTACAGTCAGAAATAGAGGAATGCAATTGAATTTTTAAACCAGGAGAATTTGGAGTCAGACGCATTCCTTCCTCATTATTTATAAAAGATGGTGAGCATTTGTTTATTCCTGAGTCTCTCCCCCTCCTTGGGTTGAAATGGGGCCATTGTTCTCTTGCCTAACTTGGGCCAGGTTCTGCTGCATCTTGCATTTATCTAATCCTTATTGACAATTGCTTGCTGCTTGCCCTGTTGGCCATTATTCCCATTGAAAGGTTTTTCTCTACAACACAAGTCTTCAGACTCCCTAACAAGCTCCCCTGACCCTCTGAAGGGAGGTCATTTAGTTTAACCTTCTCAGCACACTGGATAAAAGCAAGATAGGTTGTTTGAAGAATTAACCAGCAGGTTTTTAAACCAGCTGCTAAAGAATACTCTCTTCTTTGGCACATCTCGGCCACGAGGGATCCAAGGCGAGCAACCACACAGCAGTAATGAGTGATCTTGCCTGTGGCCTCTTTAGTCTGTGGTGGGTGGCCCTTGACCCCAGAGCCCACTGCCCTTTGACCTTGGCCTTCCTAGCTGAGTGTCACCATGAGTGATTTGTCCAGGTCAGTTGAGTGCAGACATAAGCCTGTTGGTTTTGGACGCTGCCTTCAAGGAGGACTCATGAAGGGAGCCTTACTTCTCTGCTCATCGTGGGAGAAGAGTTCTCTGTTTTGTGTCTTTTGCCCAACCCATGTAAACAGGGGTTTATTTCTACCATTTGGTTTTTAGGTCAAGTGGTCTCTTGGGGTGGTCTGGAACATGATATGAACCATGATTATTTAGGATTCCCCTTGTCCTTCTTGTAGCAGTGTTGAGTCTCCACTAATAGAGTTCTGAGCAAAAAAAAAAAAAAAAAATTGTTAGGAGTGGGCAGATTCTTTAAATAGCTTAAAGAAAGACAGCCACTTTCCCTTGAAGCAACTTTATTCAAGAGTCTAAGAGTTTGAAGGCTATCTCAGAATGTATGAAATTTTTTTTAATGCCCTAGATTTGGGATTTTTTATTCTTCATATTGTATCTTAAGAGAGTTTAGGTACTTTTAAGAAGAGTTTAGACATTTTTTTACAATGTTTTTATTTCTTTTAATTTTTTTTTATTGAAAGATAATTGCTTACAGCATTTTGTCATTTTCTGTCAAACCTCAACATGAATCAGCCATAGGTATACATATATCCCCCCCTTTTGAAACTCCCTCCCATCTCCCTCCCCATCCCACCCCTCTAGGTTGATACAGAGCCCCAGTTTGAGTTTCCTGAGCCACACAGCAGATTCCCGTTGGCTCTCTATTTTACACATGGTGATGTAAGTTTCCATGTCACTCTTTCCACACATCTCACCCTCTCCTCCCCTCTCCCCATGTCCATAAGTCTATTCTCTATGTCTGTTTCTCCACTGCTGCCCTGTTAATAAGTTCTTCAGTACCATTCTTCTAGATTTCGTATATATGTGTTAGAATATGTTATTTTTCTTTCTCTTTCTGACTCACTTCACTCTGTATAGTAGATTCTGGGTTCATCCACCTCATCAGAACTGACTCAAATGTGTTCCTTTCTATAGCTGAGTAATATTCCATTGTGTATATGTACCAAACTTCTTTATCCATTCATCTGTCAATGAACATCTAGGTTGCTTCCATGTTCTAGCTATTGTAAATGGTGCTGCAATGAACAATGGGATACATGTGTCTTTTTCAATTTTGGTTTTCTCAGGGTGTCTGCCTAGGAGTGGGATTGCTGGGTCATATGGTGATTTTATTCTTAGTTTTTTAAGGAATCTCCATACCGTCCTCCATAGTGGCTATATCAATTTACATTCCCACCAACAGTGCAAGAGTGTTCCCTTTTCTCCACACCCTCTCCAGCACCTCTTTTGTTTGCAGACTTTTTCATGAGGGCTATTCTGACTGGTGTGAGGTGATATTTCATTGTAGTTTTGATTTGCATTCTCTAATAATGAATAATGTTGAGCATCTTTTCGTGTCTGTAAGCCATCTGTATGTCTTCTTTGGAGAAATGTCTGTTTAGGTCTTTTTCCCACTTTTTGATTGGGTTGTTTGTTGTTTCTGGCATTGAGTTGTAGGAGCTGCTCTTATGTTTTGGAAATTAATCCTTTGTCAGTTGTTTCATTTGCTCTTATTTTCTCCAATTCTGAGGGCTGTCTTTTCACCTTGTTTATAGTTTCCTTTTATGTGAAAAAGCTTTTAAGTTTAATCAGGTCCCCCTTGTTTACTTCTGTTTTTATTTCTGTTACTCTAGGAGGTGGGTCATAGAGGATCTTGGTTTGATTTATGTGATCAAGTGTTCTGCATATGTTTATCTCTAAGAGTTTCATAGTTTCTGGTCTTACATTTAGGTCTTTAATCCATTTTTAGTTTATCTTTGTGTACGCTGTTCAGAGGTGTTCTAAGATCATTCTTTTACATGTAGCTGTCCGGTTTTCCCAGCACCGCTTATTGAAGAGGCAATCACCATCTGTAGTGATTTTGGAGCCCAGAAAATAAAGTCAGCCACTGTTTCCACTGTTTCCCCATCTATTTGCCATGAAGTGATGGGACCAGATGCCATGATCTTAGTTTTCTGAATGTTGAGCTTTAAGCCAACTTTTTCACTTTCCTCTTTCACTTTCAGCAAAGGCTCTTTAGTTCTTTTTCACTTTCTGCCATAAGGGTGCTGTCATCTGCATATCTGAGGTTATTGATATTTTTCCCAGCAATCTTGATTCCAGCTTGTGCTTCTTCCAGCCCAGCGTTTCTCATGATGTACTCTGCATATAAGTTAAATAAGCAGGGTGACAATATACAGCCTTGACGTACTCCTTTTCCTATTTGGGACCAGTCTGTTGTTCCATGTCCAACTGTAACTGTTGCTTCCTGATCTGTATACAGGTTTCTCAAGAGGCAGGTCAGGTGGTCTGGTATTCCCATCTCTTTCAGAATTTTCCATATAGTTGTTCATAATAGTCTCTTGCTGGAGAGGGTGTGGAGAGCTGGAAAGGGTGTGGAGAAAAGGGAACCCTCTTACACTTTTGGTGGGAATGCAAACTAGTACAGCCGCTATGGAGAACAGTGTGGAGATTTCTTAAAAAAACTGGAAATAGAACTGCCATATGACCTAGCAATCCCACTTCTGGGCATACACACCGAGGAAACCAGATCTGAAAGAGACATGTGTACCCCAATGTTCATTCGCAGCACTGTTTATAATAGCCGGGACATGGAAGCAACGTAGATGCCCATCAGCAGACGAATGGATAAGGAAGCTGTGGTACATATACACCATGGAATATTACTCAGCTATTAAAAAGAATTCATTTGAATCAGCTTTAATGAGATGGATGAAACTGGAGCCTATTATACAGAGTGAAGTGAGCCAGAAAGATAAAGACCAATACAGTATACTAAAGCATATATATGGAATTTAGAAAGATGGTAACGATAACCCTATATGCAAAACAGAAAAAGAGACACAGATGTACAGAACAGACTTTGGGATTCTGTGGGAGAAGGAGAGGGTGGGATGTTTTGAGAGAACAGCATTGAAACGTACATTATCAAGGGTGAAACAGATCACCAGCCCAGGTTGGATGCGTGAGACAAGTGCTCAGGGCTGGTGCACTGGGAAGACCCAGAAGGATAGGATGAGGAGGGAGGCGGGAGGGGGGATCGGGATGGGGAACCCATGTAAATCCATGGCTGATTCATGTCAATGTATGGCAAAAACCACTACAATATTGTAAAGTAATTAGCCTCCAACTAATAAAAATAAATGGAAAAAAAATTATATTTACCAGTTAAGAACAAAACTAAAGCACAAACTGGAAAACAAAACTAAAGCAAGGTGCCAATTGGAGAATAAAGCAATGAAAACAAAGCTAACAAATATGTTGAGAGGAAAGGAAAGAAAGACTAGATATACCAAGTTAAATAGAAGTAGATAAAGATTTATATACATTAAAGATTAGCTACAAGGGGAAAAGAACAGTAGGAAAAGCAAACAAAGGAGTAAATGTAGAAAAAATAGTAATAGATTTAAAAAATTAAAAATTGAAAAGAAAAAAAAGGAAAACTCCACAAAATTGCAAAAGCCCAACATAGAGGCAGAGGTTTGTAACAACCGTAAAAAAAATGTGACTGAGGAAAAAAAGAAAGCTCAAAAGCTTAATTAGATTTCATAGTGCCAATAAAGTGGACAACTACAACGGGGGTGGGGGGGAGGAAAAAAATCCAACAGAATCTACAGAACAAGTCAAAACATAAGAATAATAAATGTCTTTGTTGAGTCACTGCTGTCAGAGTCCTTTCCCTCGCTGGGAGCCACAGTCCAGCTCACCTCCCTAGACGCCCTCTGACACCGTGCTGATCTCTGGACCTGCTGCGGGGGCAGCTCAGATTCTAATCTGGCCCTACTCCTGTGTGTGCTTGCCTCCAGCGTCCACAGCCATCAGAAGTAGTGCCTTTTGTTTTGTGGATGCTCTTGACCTTCTATATATTCCATAGACACAGAGTCTGCCTAGTTGACCGTGTGGGTTTAATCTGCAGCTTGTAGAGCTGGTGGGAAGGTTTGGGGTCTTCTTCCTTAGCCACACTGCCCCTGGGCTTCAATCGTGATTTTATTTCCACCTCTGCATGTGGGTCATCCACTGGGGTTTGCCCCTGAGGCTGCCCTGGAGGACTTGGGTTTGCCCCTGTGAGGCCCAGGTGTGGAGATGGTGCAGCTGCTTGGGTCGCAGGGGTTCTGGCAGCGCCAGGTACTCAGGAGGGTTGGCGGTTAGGGCAGCAGGAAATACAGTGCTCTAGAAGGGTATGGCAACCAGTGTTGGCCAGTACATTAAGTATTCTTGCCTGGAGAGCCCCCTCCCTGACAGAGAGGCCTGGCAGGTCACAGTCTGCAGGGTCGCAGAGTCGGACACTACCCAAGCGACCCTGCGTGCGTAGACACAAGACTTTTTTCGTTGTGGCCGCTCTGCCCCAGTGCGAGGTGAGCTTGAAGGTGGCGCAGCGGCTCGGCTTGCGGGGACCCTGGCGGTGCCAGGTGTGCGGGGACACGGACTGCCTCCGCCGCAGGAGTTCTGACCCCGTCAGAGTCTTATTCCGAGCCTCTTGTAGCTGCCGACCAGAAGGCCTCTTTGGCCAGTGTTTCTCCGTAGCTCTGCCTGTTCAGGCACTTCAGGGACTCCCTTGCCTGGGGTCCTTCTCTGTTGTTTGGCGTGTCAAGCACATAGAGGGGGCCCCCCTGGCGGGGGTCCTACTCTGGAGTTCGGGGCATCAGTCACTCAAAGGGGCACCCTGGGTGGGGTCCTGTTCTATCGTTCAGTGCCTCAGGCATTTGATGGGCCAGCGTCTCTGTTGTTCAGCTGCTGATGCTGGCATGCGGGGAGAGAGGCCATGGTGCTGGCTTTACCCACACTGTGTGACTCAGCAGCATCGCCCTGCTTCCGTGGCTGCCCAGCCTCCCTGCACAGGCATCTCCCACCACAGTCTCCTCCCTGACATCCCCTCGACCCGTCTCTCCGCAGTCAACAGCAGCCCTCGCCCTGGGATTGCTCCAAAACCCCTAAACTCCAGCTCCCAGCCGCTGCACCCTCCAGGGGGCCTGTGTCCCTGTCCAGGGTATGTATGGCTGCGGCAAGGACTGTCTGATTCTCATTCCATTTAGGCTGCCGCAGATCAGCTGTCTCACTCTCAGCCTTAAGTGTTTCTCCTCTGACTCAGATAGTGACCCCAGTGTGGGGTCAGACCCCTGCTTCAGTTCCCCCACCAGCTGAGGGCAGGTCCAGTCCTGCTAACACTCCTGTTTTCCTCCCTGGTTGCTTTGTCCTATCGAGTTTTGCGTGGTTCTATATGTTCTTTTTCTCTGGTCAGGTCCTGCTGACAACTCTCAGCTGTTGTTCTGCATGTACTTCTGTGTCTGAAGGTGTATTCCTGATGTATCCGTGGAGAGATATGTACTCCACGTCCACCTACTCCTCCGCCATCTAGTTCTTGCCTAGAAACTTTGAAGGAGTAACATCATACAGTATTTGTTGCAAACCCAAAGACCTCAGCATTCTAGCTGCCCTGTACTTTGAAAGCAAAATAGTTATTTCTAATGATTTCTCACCATTGAACTAGTGAGATTCAGGATAAAGTATAACTTATGGCCTTAAAGAATCATTTAGTGACTCACATCCTCTCAGAAGCAGGAGCTGCCTTTTTCAAGCACCTAACTAATACCAGACCCTGTGCAGGGCTTTGTATGTTTCTCTTATGTCTTTATTATCCCCATTTCACAGAAGGTGAAAACTAAGGCTCAAAGGGTTTATAGGATCCGACAGAACGTCCATATCACACTATGTTTGTAATCAGATAAACATTGTTTCATGAATATAGATTGATTCCTATTGGATTTTATTGTGTGTACTGTCTTTTGATGGCCCCTGCCCATAACAGATTGATGGTGACACCCTTTCATGAGAAACTGGTAGAAATAATGTCCTCAGTTTATGCTTGTGGGACTGGGGCTCAAAGGATGGAAGTTTCCAGAGTGCTGTGAGGCTTTGAGGAAGGCATTACTAATCTTTCTAGTCTCCTACATGTGAAGTTGGTGTAGAAGTACCTCATGAGTTGTTGTGAGAATATGCAGTTTTAATTGTATTAAAGTGTATCAGTTTAGTAGGTATTTATCCTGCATCTTTTAGTATGAGAGCTGTAGTTGGCACTGGGTATACAGTGGCAAATAATAACAGTGCTCATTTATGAAGTGCTTTACTTGCATCATCACATTTGATTTTACCCTTAGAAAACATGAGGCAGATGCTCCACGTGCCCTACCTCCATGCAAGAGGGAGAAATGATTGCCCAGAGGGGTTAAGTACCCTGCTGAGGTCACACAGCTACTGCATTGGTGCAGTTGGGATTGGAACCCAACTGTCCACGTCTAAAACCACCATTTTAACCATGACATCATAGTGTCTGTGATCTACTAACATGAAGATCTCTGCCCTCAGGGAACTCAGAGTCCAGCAGAGAAAGGATGAAAGTAAAACAAACACAAGGACAACATACTGTGCTAAATGCTATGAAGCAGATAAACAGGATATCCTAAGTGAGAGGGGCAAATCTGGGAGGGTCTCTTGGAGGGAGTGATGTTTAATTGAGACCTAGAAATGAATAGCAGTTAGCCAAGTGACAAGGGGGGAACAGAGGACTTCAGCAAGGGGGGGGGGTATATCTAAAAGTGGGAAAGTCTAAAGATGGGAAAAGTCTGGATACCAGCTACTCGTATAGAGTAGCTGCTCAAAATGAGCAACGAAAGTTATTGGTCAGGACTGCTTTGAGTAGTAAAATCTCTTCACAATCAGCTGAAAAGAGTTTCTGCAGCTGCCTCTGTGGCTTTAGTGTTTTCTCTGTTTTATTACATATGTTCAATTTTATAAACATGAAAGGGATTCAGCCTTTTCATGAATGCCTATAACTGACCACATTTCACCATCCCCTCCCCTCTCCCAAATGTGGAAAAAGAGGACAGAAAAGTTTTGAAGTTCTGCTTCTAAATATTTCCTTATTGTTCTTTTATGGGACTTGGTTCCTTAGAACCTGACATGTTCATAAAACATGATGTTCCTCTGCCTTTATATACATTCTTTTTCTTTAAAAAAAATAAAAAGATTTAACAGAGTCATAACTCTGAGCAAGGAAGCCCTCAAAAGAGCGTCATAATTGTAAATGCTGAAATATATGCTACGCATGAAATTAATGAATGCTAATTTATTTGTTCTGCATTTAGCAGAGGCAGCATCACACAGATCACCAAAACAGTTTCATGAAAAACTGTTCTGTTAATGCCTGTCCGTACCTTTCAAATCTGCCACAGGAAGTAACATTTCTTTATTTAAAAAAAAAAAAATTAAGGAAATCACGTCTTTTGTCCCTCTCAGGTACATTTCATTTCCCGAGACACACTGGCTATTTTCCAAAAATGTAAACTAGGATTATGTTCACTTTGAATTTGCATGCCTGGATAGCAGTGTCACTCACCTTTGCTATTCCTTTTTAAATCGAAATTAATTAAACTAGAGCTTGCCAGTGAAAACATACCCATCTAAATTTAGATTTTGGTTCTGTATCCCCATCCAGGAAAAAAAAAAAAATCCCTCTTATTAGAAATTGCTGATCTTACATCAAAGCAGCAAGAGAAGGCGGAGTTCTCTTTCATTTTTAATAAAGAGGTTTTCTGATCCTCAGGGGCACACCTGACCACACTGCAGCCGGCACTGGCAGCCTGTGATGAGTGGCCCGTGGAGGTCACAGCCTGCTTCCAGAGGTCATGGCTTTTTCAGTAGGTGGTGTGTTTAGAGGGGCTAAGTTGTTAATCAGAGAAAACTTGAAATTTCTCTGTGATTTCTTGTCAGATACTGGTGGTAATATGCATCGCCACAGTTTTTAAGCTTTTTTTTAAAGACTAATTTTGAATATCTATAGGAAAAAGGAGTTCTGTGTTATAAGGAGGAAAAATATGTACAAACTCATGCTGTTACTTAAATTTCCTTTTTTTAGGTCACCCAGCCTGCCTGTTTTCTAGTCTCCAAAATGTTTTGATACGTTTGCATCCTTGACTATATGAAGGGATAGTGGTATCCAGCCCTGTCTTCTTTTTGCAGTATTTAACATTAAAGTAGAAGTGGCCTTTAGAGTCCAAAAATGTTTCCCACACACTCAGAAGTGTCTGGTGAACAGTGAGTTTCCAATGAAGGGTAGGCATGCCCTCTGGAATTTGCATGTGAGATACAGTTAACAGTACTGAAACTATCCTGTCCTGGTTTGTAAATCCAGTGAACCCACTCACAGGCTCCAAATTCCTTTTACAGAACACGTTGGATCCTTTGCCAGGATCTCAATGAATGTGTTCCCTGCTTGTTCATTTCCTGCTGCTTTTCGAAAAGCCTCCCGCTTCCTTTCTGACAGTTGCATCTGCTCACTCCTAAATGAAAGCAGCTTCAAGAAAGACTGGCCAACATCTGAGCAATGGGAGGGCTGTGTGTCACCCCGCTGTGTAATACTGAGATTGAAGTTTGTTTTAAGCTCTTGCATCCCACCAGATTTCTTTTTGGACCTTTAACCAACTGTTCTGTTTCTGTGGTCTTATTTTTCACTGATTTTAACTGTTATAATTTATATTCTTTCATAACATTCTTTTGTATGTGTCACTAAAACATTGTGCTTTTCTGTAGAGAATCACTCCTCATTTCATTTGCTGTTTGATATTTCGTGTGTGTGTGTGTGTGTGTGTGTGTGTGTGTGTGTGTGTGTGTGTGTGTAGGGGTAGGGAAGATCCCCTTGGAGAAGGAAATGGCAACCCATTCCAGCATTCTTTGCCTGGGAAATCCCATGGACAGAGGAGCCTGATAGGCTACAGTCCATGGGATCACAAAAGAGTCAGACAGGACTTAGTGACTAAACAACAACATGTGTGTGTGTGTGTGTGTGTGTGTGTGTGTGTGTAGATATATATATAGAGAGAGTTTGGGTAAACTCCCGGAGTTGGTGATGGACAGGGAGGCTTGGCATGCTGCAGTCCATGGGGTCACAAGAGTCAGACACAACTGAGTGACTGAACTGAACTGATGCCTATCTTTATACATGCATATGTATATGTAGCCGTATATATACACATGCATACATATATACATATAGCTTTTGTCATTGTTCAGTTCAGTTCAGTCACTCAGTCGTGTCCAACTCTTTGCGACCCCATGAATCAGCATCGGTCCTTCCAATGAACACCCAGGACTGATTTGCTTTAGGATGGACTGATTGGATCTCCTTGCAGTCCAAGGACCCTCAAGAGTCTTCTCTAACACCACAGTTCAAAAGCATCGATTTTTCAGCACTCAGCTTTCTTCACAGTCCAACTCTTACATCCATACGTGACCACTGGAAAAACCACAGCCTTGACTAGACACACCTTTGTTGCAAAGTAATGTCTCTGCTTTTTAATATGCTATCTAGGTTGGTCCTAACTTTCCTCCCAAGGAGTAAGCGTCTTTTAATTTCATGACTGCAATCATCATCTGCAGTGATTTTGGAGCCCAGAAAAACAAAGTCTGACACTGCTTCCACTGTCTCCCCATCTCTTTCCCATGAGGTGATGGGACCAGATGCCATGATCTTAGATTTCTGAATGTTAAGCTTTAAGCTAACTTTTTCACTCGCCTCTTTCACTTTCATCAAGAGGCTTTTTAGTTCCTCTTCACTTTCTGCCATAAGGGTGGTGTCACCTGCATATCTGAGGTTATTGATATTTCTCCTGGCAATCTTGATTCCAGCTTGTGCTTCATCCAGGCCCAGCATTTCTCATGATGTACTTTGCATGTAAGTTAACTACTTACATAGTTTTATGGTTATTCCAGTGTTTTGCAGTAGTCTATTATGTCATCTCTAAATAATGAGAATTGTTTCTTTCAAAGATCTTTTGCCTTTAATGCTTTTTTCTTGTCATATTTCATTGGCTAGAACACCTCACTCTATCATAAGAATCTTAAGTTTTCATGTAGACACATGTTGTCGAGGTTTCTGTAAATTCATAGTTAGCAACTAGATCCTAGAGTAGTAATTCACATTATTATCATTAAATATAAAAACTGCAGTCTGATGTGAATAATTCATTTCATAGACAAATACCAAAGAGGACATTTTCTTCAAGTGAAGCCGTCCTCCAAAGGCAATGAGGGAAAGTATTATAGTTCCTTTTATCAGAGTCTTATTAAACATTAGATACCAGGTTAACAGGTAAAGATACACTGCATTATTTAATTCTTAGAACAACTGCCTGAGAAAAAGTCTTATTACTGTGCCTGTTTTACTGCCAAGGAAACTGAGGTCTAGAGAGTAAGACCTATTAAACAGTATTATAGCATAGGGATTAAATGTAGGCCCTTCTGAGTCCAGGGCCTGCTACCTTACACTGCTAAGATATTTTGAACTTCACGCCCCATTTTAAAATGTCTTTTGTATTTGTGCCAATGACTGGAAAGTCTTTGAAAAGAACTCTCCTTGTGAGGAAGTTCGTATTCTGATGGATATATGAAGTTTATCTCCTAGTTTAGCATTACTTGACATCAAGGGCCAACTAACTTTTTTGATCAAGGGCCAGAGTGTAACTATTGTAGGCTTTTGGGGCCATGTCATTGCTGTAGCAACAATATAACTCAAAAATACTGAAATACCCCAAAACAGCCATTGACAATACCAAATGGGTATAGTTGTGATTCAAATACACTTTTATTGATGGACACAGAAATTTCAGTTTCATATAATTTCATACTTTACCCACAAAATATTTTTTCCAATCATTTAAAACCTTGAAAGCTCCATAAAAATAGCACATGGCCCAGAGTTGGCTCATGGGCTATAGTTTCTCAACCTTGCTTTACACATTTAAGTCTTAGAACTTCAGATAAACAGAGAGGCATACATTCCACTAGCACTTCTGCAAAGCAGTCTTCCCATCACATTTATTTAACAAATACTCCTGAGGGTCGACTGCTGCATGGCAGCCATGACTTTGGCAATAAGGAATCAGATATATGAGTTAAGGTGATCTTTTTTCCAAAGAATTTACAGTCTAGTTGGAAAGAGCGGCAAGGTAGCAGAGTGGATGTGTTACAAAGTGAACAGTGACCAAGCAGGATGAGAAATACTTCAGACTGGAGGCAGATTTGCACATGATCATTGATTCCAGCAAGATCCTGGTGAGTCATGGGTTTTCTAAAATCCCAGGCCTTCTCAAACTGCAGTGTATCCTCCTCCATGTCTTGTAGAGGTGCACAGTCTTTTTGGAGAGACACTCATGTTTTCAGGCCATGTGATGGAGTTGCTGATTCCAGACGGCTGTGCTGGAGACCCTTCAGAGACTGCAGAGCAGCAGGTGAACCCAGCGTTCTTCTAATCCGATGCCATCTGCCCACCCACCCCTCCCAGAGGCACATTTTGATACTCTGAAGCTTGGAGAAGCTTCCCTCAGCTGGTCTAGCTCCTCACAAATGAGAAATGCTGGGGAATGGGAGGACTGTCCCTGGGCCCCAGCAGAGAAGTCCAGACGTGTGAAGTCTTTCTTGAGGCCGAGGAAGGGTCCAGGGAGCCTGACGGGGTTACAGCCACGGTGACCTGTTCGGGAGTCCACCAGAGAAAGATGCTCCTAGGGGACAAAGTCCATGGGCAGTTCCCCCTGTGTTGTCTCCTGCTCTGTCTCCCTGGAATAAAATTATTGACTCTTCCACACCAAGAGTCTTTGGTCGAGTGCCTGCTGGCTTTTTCTGGTCCCCTTACATCCAAGTCAGGTGTCGCACACACCTTCACCTGCCTCTGTTCAGCTTTAAGGTGGAGGTTCTCCGGGGCTTGGTCCCAAGCACTTACTCCAGTGTTTACACAGTCTCTCCAAGTCATTTTACCTGTGCTTATAGTTTCACTACCATCTGGATGCTGATGGCTTTCAGATCAGTATCGCCAGCTGGAACTGACCCTCTGGCTTCTGGCTGCTTCTTTCCACTGCCTGCTCAGCAGCTCATGTCTTCCTCACCAAGACCTGCTTGCCTGAGCTGAATTAACCTACAAGTGTATCATGATCTTTCTTTGTCTTTCCCCTGTCCTTCTTCTAATCTAGACTCAAGCACTTTGTAATCTGATTTTGAGGTTTGGCTATAAAGATGTCTTGAATTCCATTAAGGTATCTTTTACTTTAGTTCACTCCTAATGCAGCTTATAAACAGCCCCAAGGATATATACACGGGACAGAGTGGCTAGATGGAGTTCCTCATCACGTGTCTCCTAGGTAACACCACTGCCACCAGGGCCTTTTCACAGACCACTCTGATTGTGTCTTCCCTCTGTTAAAACTTCTCTGTGGGTTTCCCACTGTTTTAAGGACAGCCAGGTTTGGTATGCAGGTTTTGCACTGCACAGCCCTAGGAGGCAACATTCTCCTCCTACTCTGCATGAATTGCATCTCCGTCAGTTGTGCAGTGTACAACCTGTGCCACTGTACTTGGCAGCTCTGGTTCAGAGGCTCCAGCAATATCTGTCCTTGAACTCCTGTCCCACCACATCCCATACACCTCTCTCCCTGAAACACAACCCCAGAGTTTCTGATTCAGTATGGCTGGGGTCAGGCCTGAAAATCTATTTCTTTCATGTTCCTTGGTGATGTGATGCTGCTGATCCAGGGACCATGCTTGAAGAACCACTGATAACAGACATAGCTTGACATACTGTGAAACTTGTTTTATTGTAACTCTACTCACTTAGGCTCCTAGGACATCCCTGGGCATGGGTTTCCTCATTCAGTTTGGTAAGAACTAGAGGTATCTCCATTTCATTAAATTAAATGAACTGATGACATTAACCTATTTTCATATTAACGTTCAGCTGGACAAGCAGTGCAAGAGCACATTCTTCTCGAGAATTGTAGAAACATTACGGATCAGGCTAAAGTCCCTTGGACGGCCCTTCATCTCTGCCCCAGATGTCTCTTGCCATCCCTTCTTTCTGACCCCTGCTCTCTGCTCAGGGGACCTCTCAGCAGTTCCAGTGCCCCCTGCCTTCTTGGTGGGTTTGGCCGTGGGGAGCCCTGCAGGATATCTGAGTGAGGAGGGAAAATGGAGTTGGGGACTCGTTTCTTGTCCTCCCGCTCCAAGGTTGTCTCAGGCTGGCTCCAGCTATGGGTGGAGACTCCCTGCCTCTTTCCAGACACCTTCTGTAGGATGTGCTCTCCTTTGGACCAGGTCCCTGCTGTTGGTCCTTGTGGTCCTCCCTGCTTCTCATGCCTGCTTTGCAAGTCAAGCTGATTTGTCTTAGGTATGTCATCCTTTTCCTGCCGGGAACCTCACTACAGAGGTATGCTTCATTTTTTTTTAATTGTGGTAAAATATACATAGCATGACATTTTCCATCTTAACCATTTTTAAGTGTGCAATTCAGTGGCATTAAAAACATTTCATGTTGTTGTGCAACTTTCACCGCTGCCCATCCTCAGAACATTTTCATCATCCCAGATGGAAACTCTACACAAGGAACAGCAGTTCTCAATTCCCTCACTCCCTGGTCCTCAACAGCCGGGACCACTGTCTCGGTGAATTGGACTTCTTCAGGCACTTTTTAGAAGTGGAGTCATAACAGTATTTGTCCTTTTCTGATTGGCTTATTTCACTTAGCATCATGACCTCAAGGTTCATCCATGTTGTAGGACAGGTCAGAATTTCCTTCTCTTTTTCAGGCTAAATGACATTCTATTGTCCATATATACCACATTTTGTTGATACACTCATCCAGCCATAGGGACCTTGGGTTGCTTCCACCTTTTGGCTGTTGTGAATAATGCTCCTATAACATGGATCTACAAATACCTGTTCACAACTCTGCTTTCAGTTCTTTTAGGTATATATAACCAGAAGTGGGATTGCCATATCACATGGCAGTTCTTTAGTTTTTTGAGGATCCACTGTACTATTTTCACCTTCTGTTATTTATATTACTTGTTTTGACCTGAAAAGCTCACTCTTACACTTGTTCTATCTATATGGTATCCCACATCAGAGAAACTTTTTTTAGTCATGTCTATGAGATCAACTGCTTTTGTCTTAACCCATTTATCCTTTTGATGCTGGCAAATATTTTGGTCCACAGAAAGTTTCAGCCAAATGCATGGCAAAAAGTTCACATCATCTTGCTAGTGAAATATGAAGCTGGCTTTCAAAGCAGATGTATAAATTACAGATATGGATTCAATTACATGGCATAACTGAATATTTTGATTGCCATAGCTACAGATTCTACAGATAGTCTCCTATTGTAGTCTCCTCCCTGTTGTTTTGAGAGTATCCTCCTGTATGTGCCTCTGTGGTCCAGCCTGTAACCTTTTAAAGAGTGTCTCAGCATCTTTTTGGTCCTTAACCTAGATGTGATGTTAACTTTGGGAGTTTTGGCTTGTTTATCTAATGTCTATTTTTCTATAATGAAATTCTTGGTATTTGTAGTAATATATGCTATGCCATGTTGAAGTTGAGAGTTCTTTTCATGTAGGAATATCTATTTGGAAGATCCTTGGTATACCAGGATTATACATTTAAAAGAAACTGTAACTTCTTTTAAATTGTTTTAAACCTTTCCAAAAAGTTACTCACAGGTGAGTTATTTTACATTTTAAAAGCAAGTAACATTTGCTAAGTATTTGACAACAGCCAAGCAGTTAGCAGTTAGACCCAGATGTCTGGCCTTAATATTCTTTGCCTAACCCTGAAAGATAATAGAATTGTCCTCACTCACTGGACAGAGAAATGGAGATTCAGAGAGGTTAAAACCTAAGTTACCCAGAGACACAAAGCTTGTAAATGGAGGTTACAGAACTTAAACCCTGGTCATTCCACTGCATCCACGCTTTCTGTCCTTCCTCATACAACCCGCTGTGAAAGGACACACACACACATACACACACACACACCACTGCCCTCAGATATCTGGACTGTTTCCACACTTCCTTTGTGGTAGCCAGTGAATACTCTCAACACGTCTTAAATAAGTAAGTCCTTTGCATTTCTTCCCTCAGAGGAACCAGGGTTGACGGGAGATCCACTGGGAGTCTGGCATGGCAACAGCTCCACTCAGAATTTGAACTTAGCTCTCTGCTGTTGGTAGTGTCTGCCTTGACTTGAAAGAATCCTCCAAGTCTGTAGGCAAATGAGCACAGCCAGCAGCAGATTAAGACCATAAATGGATTTTTTAGTGCTCTGCTCCGGAAGGTTTTGGGCAGGTGTCCAGAACTCTCTGTACTCTAACAAGTGTAGACCTCTTTCTGGAGTGTTTGTTGTAAATGTCAGAACTCGAGGATAATTTTGGCCAGGCTTGGGTGTGCATTTTTTCATGGGTACCTATTTATAGGTCTGAGTCTAAATCTGTTTTTTTTTAACCCAGTCTACCCAGAGCCATAAAGAAAGACATTGATCATTTGACGGACTAAAACTTAGAAGTTACATAGGGTAACAGAAATATAATAAAAAGTAATCTGGCAAGAGCAGGCAAAGGATTGATTTCCGGCCTTTCCTATATGCCCCTACATGTCTATAGGAGAAATACGAACTACTACTCAATAGAAAAGTAAGCCAACAGTACCATGAATAAACGAATGAGAAGGTGCTCAACTTCATTCATAATTAAGAAAATGTAAAACGAGATGATGTTGGCAAAGATGTAACCATCTGATAATATACAACATTGATGAGTGTGTTGACATAAGCACCCTCGTAAACTGTTGGTGGGAGTTTAAACTGGTGAAGCTTTTGGCAATATCTATTAAAATGTGCATTCTGACTGGCTCATAAATTACATTATTAGACGTCTACGCTGTAGATACAATTACAAAACAGTACGCCAAGGTTTCTGAGTACATACACACACACACACAAAAGAAGGATGCTACAGATAATAATATGCAATGGAAAACCAACACTACAAGATAGCACTTCCTCCCAAATTAGAAACAAGCTGAATCTTAAATTTCATGACAGTCACTATTAAAAAGAATGAAGTAGATCTGCAGCCGGGCTACTGGACAGATTTTTGAGCTTCAGTGTGATGTGAAACAGCAAATATTTGTATAAATCACTTTTTTCCAATTTGTTTTCATTTGTTTATGGAAATTAATTTTTACTGGCGTAGAGTTGATTTACAGTGTTGTGTTTCTGCTGTACCGCAAAGTGAATCAATTATACGTGTATCTATTCTTTTATAGATTCTTTATCCATATGGGTCATTACAGAGTGTTGAGTTCCCTGTGCTATCCAGTAGGTCCTTATTAGCTATTTATTTTATGTATAGTAGTATTTATGTGTCAATCCCAACCTCCCAATTTATCCCTTTCCCAGCCTTCCCGCCTGGTAGCCATAAGTTTGTTTTCTACATCTGTGACACTTTTTCTATTTTGTAAATAAGTTCATTTGTATCATTTGTTTAGGTTCCACATATAAGCAATACCCTACGATATTTGTCTTTCTGTCTGACTTAACTCAGAATGACAGTGTAAGTCCATCCATGTCCCTGTAAGTGGCATTAGTTGTTTTTTATGGCTGACTGATATTTTCTTGTGTGTATGTACCACATCTTCTTTATACATCCATCAGTGAACATCTAGGTTGCTTCCATGTCCTAGGTATTGTACCTGGTGCTACAGTGACCATTGGGCTGTATATGTCTTTTCAGATTACGGGTTTTTTCTCTATATGTATGCCCAGGAGTGAGATTGCTAGATCATATGGTAGCTCTATTTTTAGTTTCTTAAGGAACCTCCATACTGTTCTCCGTAGTCGCTGCACCAATTTGCATTCCCACCAACAGTATAGGAAAGTTCCCTTTTCTCCACACCCTCTCCAGCACTGACGGTTTGTAGATTTTTTAAATATTTGTTTGTTTATTTTTTGGCTGCGTGGGGTCTGAGTTGTGTCGCGAGGGATCTTTTAGCGGCACGCAGGTGTCTCTCTGCTTGTGGCAGACGGGCTCGGTAGTTGGGTTCCGGGGCTCCAGAGTCTGTAGGCTCCACAGTCTGTGGCCCGTGGGCTCTCTAGTTGCAGTGCACCAGCTCGGTTGCTCCAGGGCAGGTGGAATCTTAATTTCCCGACCTGGGATCAAACCTGTGTCCCTTACATTGGAAAGTGAATTCTTAACCACTGGACCACCAGGAAAGTCCCTGTTGGTAGACTTTTTTTTCGATGATGACCACCATTCTGACTGGTGTGAGGTGATCCTTCATTGTAGTTTTGATGTGCATTTCTCTATTAATTAGTGATGTTGAGCATCTTTTCATATGCTTTTTGTCCATCTGTAAGTCACTTCTAAAAATGATACAACCTACTGGTACCGTCAGCCTTCAGTATCCCAGGGGGATTGGTTCCAGGACAGCACCCTCAGATGGTGGTGGTAGTTTAGTTGCTAAGTCGTGTCTGACTCTGCCACCCCATGGACTGTAGCCAACCAGGCTCCTCTGTCCATGGGATTTTTTTCCAGGCAAGAATACTGGAATGGATTGCCATTTCCTTCTCCAGGGGAATGTTCCTCACTCAGGATCTCTGGCAGTGCAGGTATAATCTTTACCTACTGAGTCAGCAGAGAAGCCCTCAGATGCCAAAATCTATAGAAGCTCAAGTTCCTTATGTAAGTGGCCTGGTACCTGAATCCAGTCAGCCCTTTGTGTCCACAGGTTGAAATTTCATGGTAGAAAATCCACGATGGATTGAACCAGCATCTGTGAAACCGGTGGATATGGAGGACTAGCTGTTTGTGTGTCTAGTATATGGTTTTACCTAGAAGGATACCCAGGAGATTGCTACAGTGGTTAAAGTTTTGACACTGCTGTTGTAGCAGTATGGATAAGCTTTTTGTTTTTCCTGTTTACATTTTCTACTTTGTTAAAATAAAAAAAAAAAAGTTTTCCCCAATGCAGTCTGTTCATTGAAAAAATTTGAGATTTGATTGAGATCCATTTGAAAATGATCCTAGCAGTTATAGATGACCATATTTAGCTTTAAGTCTTGGTCCCATCTATGCAATACGATTGTCTGGAGCTGTCCTTTGGAGAGGGAAGAACACAGAGTTACCTGTCGTGGGGGAGAGCTGAGAGCTGTTTTCCGAAGCAGACTATGATGTGGATATAGATCCTCGGCTCGGCTTTTCTGTGGAAACCCATCTTTTAAAAGTCTTGGGTGGAGTTACACTGCAAGCAGAATGCGCAGGTGAGGTCATTCCTTTATAGGAACTTTTCTGGGGTGGGAGGAAAGCACTTTTGGTTCTAGGCTCTATGCAGGCCTGATTTTTGGTGGAAAAGGAGGCTCACTAGATTACCTGGTCAGCAAAGGCCACCTAGGCTGTTGTATCTGTGGAGCCCTTCTGTACCATACTGTAGTGAGCACGTAAGGGTAAACTGTTATTTGAGGAGTCAGTTTTCCATGTTAGGAAGCATATGAGGGGAATTTGCTATGTAGACTGATACACCACATGTAAATTGGCTTCCTTCATTTTTCGCTTTGTCATCTCGCAGATTTGTTTTTTCATCTTTAAAATGGGTTTGTGAAGGATAACTAGCTTATGGAGCTCCTAGCTAGGATAGGGCAGGTAGAATGGGCCTAGCAGCACAGGACAAGTCTTTGTTAGTACCTGTCATCACTGTTGAACCATAGCTCTACAATCTTAAGTAAAGAATTTGTGCAGTTCTGCCCAGCCTAGATCAGATAGGCCACCGGCCTGGAATTCTGCCAGTTGTTAATTGGGTTACAGAACCAGCACCGATCATGAAAGCTGGTCAGAGATCAGAACTCAGAACTGTTGGCTAGTCACCTGATGTGAAGTGCAGAATACGCAAGATCAAGTTGTGTTGGTGGAGAGTTCTTAGTTCAGAGACTTAGCGGAAGTGGATGGGTGCGAGTGTATTCGTGGTCATGGCCCTCCTAGCGCAAACCGAGACCAGAGAATTTGCCCAGATAAAAAACCTAGGTGAACTAAGTACCACCCTGCTTCTCCCCTGCCACTGCAGTCTTCCAACCTTCCCACTCTGTCACACCTTTTTTCAACCAAAACCTTCAAGGGATGACATTTATCGTTAGACATACACAGAGATACTCATTATAGTCTGTTTGCCTAAACCAACCACTTTGGTTAAGGCCTGCCCCAGGAAGAGCAGTTTAGGGTCATCCCAGACTTTTAAATGCATTAATTCCAACTTGAACTAAGTAGAATAAACAGACCTCAGACCTCCTACCTTGGAGTCCTGTCTTTTCAGTCATTTAAAAACCTGCCTTTCAGCATGATCAAAGCAGCTGTACCCCAGAAGACAGCACCAGGACTTCTAAGATCCTTTGTTTGTCCTGCTTATCCCCAACCAAAGGTGATTTTTCATTTGCATTTCTAATCACTGTCTTCAGATACTTTGTTCCTCAAATTAGATTAAATATCCCTAAAGAGTTCCCTCACATTTGACAAAGGCAGTTTGACCCTTCACTATGGGTTGGGCTTTCTGTGCAGATCCCTCCAAGAAGGTCACGGAAGGTTTGTATATAGTAGCATATGGGATTCTTCTTTTCCATCCTTTATTTTAAATGCCATCTCATCAACATGCCTAAATTTTGTGGGTATCCTTTTTCAAGAGTAATAAAAATTAGTTAATTGAAGAACGACAGACTAAGCTCTGAGAGGTTAGCATTCAGCCATGGGTCAAAATGTTTTCTTTTAGAGGGAGACCCAGACATCTTTGGTGGATTGTTTCAATCCAGGTTCAGGGATCGCAGAAAACTGTGGGTGCCTCATTCTTAGATGTTCAGGACCTGGATGCTGAATGTCCTGGTTTGAGGAGGGGAAGGTGAAAACTTGCTTGCTCTTCGGTTCTTTGTAGATGGAGGGGGAACACAGTGGCCGTCGTTATGGACACGCGAATGCTAACAGGTTTGCTTCTCAGGAGCGCTGGTTAAACAACTTCTTAACTGGCCGGAGTCCAGCACGTTAATCATTAACCCGGGCCTGAGCGTCTGCTGCCCCGTGTATTCAGAATTAGTTTATCATTACCTCTAACTACTGCCTTTTATGGTTCCGAAGAGCTTCTATGAAATCCCTTATCACCACCAAGCCTAATCTTCATTAACTTGCAGGGGGCAGCGCTCTGATATTTTAAGCTGGACCAGAGTAAGCAGATTATGGCCAATTGAAGAATTTTTCATCACAACTGCTTAAAAAGAGAAAGAAGAGGGGGAAAAAAGAAAAAAAATCAGCTCACTCATTGCAGTCTTTGGACCATGCTGAGAAGTGCATATTCTCATGACCTACTTTTCCACTTAACTCTTGATAACCCCGGGCTTCTCTGTTTTCTTTTTCACTTTGGAGAACTAGTTTAGTGGGGAAAGTCAGGGTTCCCTGGCAGGCAGGCTGGGTTCAGGGTCCCGGCTGGCGCCTCCTCAGAGCCCCATCTCAGCACCCCCCTGCTGCTTACGTCAGCTCAGCTTCTGGCAGAGTCCCTGCCTGGAACCAGCCCTTGTCGTTTTCACAAATGGTCTCAGGGCTCCAGTCATTCCCGGGGGACACACAGCATCTCTACACTGCTCAAAAGTCCAGTTTGTTTTTCCTTTCCTCCCTGATCCTTCCCTCTTTGTGTGTCTAAATGGGTGTGTGTGACATGGTCATTTTTCTGATTTTCAAAGTATATATTACAGTAAATGAAATCTATCCATGTTTACGTACATGGTGAAAAATCTGGAAGAGTCTAAATTTTTTTAAAAAGAGCTTTCAGAAATCTAATTTTCAAAAAGAAAGCCGAGCTACTTTTCATTTTAGTGTCTAAAAAGAGCTCTGTAAAACATTTTAAAGGGTTCAGCATGCAAGTATGAATGTTTGGCTGTGGGGCCTGTGGTGTGATTCTACTCTATAGCTGAAGGTTTAATAATCATTTATATTAAAGCTTTTCTGTAAGTCTCTAGAAGGGTTTGTCTGGGTCTTATTTACTGTTATAGGCATATTAGGGAGACGGGTTTAATTTATATTTCAGTTCAGTATTTTTTTCATGATTGTCAAAAACAAACCTGATTTGGGCTTTAATGATGGTGGGAGTTGTCTGCCGCCCCCCCCAAAAAAACCCTGAAATTCCCTTATGGTGGCATTAAATGCCTTCCTTTGGATTTTAAGCTTCTAGGATATTGTCCACATAAATATATGCAATGTGAAAAGAATGTGGACGACTAGTAGCGTGTATGTTTTAGCCTCCTGAACCGAGGGTTTATGAAATTGGTTGAAGAGTGTTTTATTGCAACAAGACAAATATTTATGAACAATTCAGAATCTTCTGTTTTGAAATGTAAAGTGCGGGCCGAGTGGCGCGAGAGTTAGTTCCAGGTGTTTCCTGTCTGCGTTTGCAATGGTTTGCTGCTGCCTAGCTCTGCTAGCTTTTTCATAAGAAGTGAAGAATCACGCCGTTTCCCTGCTAATGCCTGGATGGCGGAAAGCACTCCCAGGAACAGACTTGATTTAATGAGCATAAAGCCGTCTTGAGACGCGTATGTGTAAGTACATTCTGATCTGTTACACTTGTCGCTTGATTTAAAAAACAACAAATTTGTTTACGAAAGGAGTGTGTTCACTCCTGCAAGTATGTAAGGTCTAGGTCTGAAACACGTTCTTACTCATCAAGGGTTTACTTTCTGGTGGCCCCCGCGTCTGTGTTGTTAACCATTCCTGGTTTCTGTGAAATAGAAATATTATGCATTTGCCCAGACAGTTGGAAGCTGTTCGTGTAAATATCTGCCGTTGTGATTTAGCTGTCAGCCCCCAAAGGCCCCCGCTCCGGAGGGCTCCTTTTAAGACCGAGCACAATGAGATGTCTGTTTTAGATGCGGCCGCCGAGCCTGGGTCCAAATACTACACGGATTTGTTTTCCATGTGCCAGCAGAATTGCTTTTTTTTTTTTTAAAACAACATCCCCTGCTTTGTGTACTAAAGCTGAAGACGGAACTTGAGGGCAGTGAGAAACACTGCCGTTTTCTCCTTCCATCCCCGATCTGCCCGAGGCCCGGGATTTCAGGATGAGATGCTCAGCAAAGCCAGTGCCTCTAGGAGCACTTGGAACAGGAGAGTGGAAAACTCGCTCCACAAAGGCAGTCCAAAGACACAGGCAGGACCGAGCGTGGGCTCCAACCAGATTCACCCAACTGAAAGCCAGCTCTGGGGGCCGCTGGCTGCGGAAGGGGCTCCAGGGATGCCCAGGGCTGGACTGGGGTGGTTTGGAAAGGAGGACTGTTTTTCTGGCACAGACAAGAAAGGAGAGAAGAATAGTCCCTATTTCCTGCTTTGGCTCTTCTCTACACTGTAGACTTCATTCTCCCAGATGGCGGGTGTCTGTGAGACCACAGAGTAATAAGCCTTGCTTATTTGTTTTTTCGTGAAGGGCAGGGGATGGGTGGGGGCTTCCAGGGTGGCGCAGTGATAACAAATCTGCCTGCCAATGCAGAAGATGTGGGTTCGATCCCAGGGTCAGGAAGATCTGGACAAGGAAATAGCAACCCTCTCCAGTATTCTTGCCTGGGAAATCCCATGGACAGAGGAGCCTGGCGGGCTACAGCCCATCAGCTCGCAAACAGTCGGACCTGACTGAGAGACTGAGCAACCGCAGAAAGAGATTGGTGAGAAATAGAGAAAAGCACAGAGGAGCAATCCAGTCATCTGGACTCCTGCTTCCTAAAGTAGCCCCCTTTGGCACACCTGCTTTCTGGGTTTTTTTTCCTTCCTCTTTTTTATATAATATATCGAGCATATCTGAATACACTTTCCTTCACATTCCCGTATTAAAATTGCAGAGTGATACATATACATCTAAAGCCTTCTTTGGATTCAACCTCTCTTCACTTCCAAGCCCCTCCCCAGTGCAGAGGGCAATCCCTGCTGTGATTTTGGTATGTGTTCCTTCTGTCTTTATTTTCTGCTTCTGGGCCTTTTACTCTGTATATTTTTGTATCTTTCTAAAAACATTTTATTAACTTGTATACATAAAAGTCTAATAAATCTGTATGTAAAAAGTACATATATAATAAATTTACAATCTATATGTAAAAAGTACATATATAATAAATTTACCATTCAGTTTTCACAAACTGACACACCTATATAGCCATTTACCCAGATTCAGAAACAACATTCTTGACACTCCTTGTGTCTCTGCCAGTCATTATTCTTCAGCACCTCAGGGGTAACCAGTATTCTGATTCCTAACACCATAGGTCATCTTTGCCTGTTTTTGTGGTTTTTTTGTTTTGTTTTTGTTTTTGTTTTTGTTTTTTTAATTGGAGTATAGTTTAGACTGCCCTCTGGTTCAGGTCTCTTCCCCAGCCTAGAGCACACTTTATCCATTCCCCTGTGATTGGATATCAAGGTTGTTGGCCATTTTGGTTTTGGCTTTTGCAAGCAATACTGCCGTGAGCTTCCTTAAACATTTGTGCCCATGCCTGCATGCTGGCATTTCTTTCATGGTGGAGATCTAGGAACAGAGCTGCGGGCTTCTGGGCAAGACCAGATTTTACACATTATAGGCAGAAGCACTAGCTTCATGTCCTTGCTAAGGCCTTTTCTGATAGTCGCGCTTGATTTCTAGCCAGTGGATTAATTGACATGAAAGTGGAATGGAAGAGACAGAAAGAACCGAGTAGGGATGCTACAGAATCCTCCAGCTCGGTGATTTACCACACTACTGGAATGTCTTTCGGGGATTTTCTGATCATCACAGTGCTTGCCTCTGATAGGAAGCATGTGGTGGAAGGGCTCTCCTGCCCACCTCTGCCCCCCAAGTGTACAGCACGTGAACCAGTCGTGGTTGAAGAAGCAAATGGCTTTTTGTTGTTGCTGCTGCTGCTTTAAAGATAATCTGTTGTTTTCAAAACATTTGCAACTATTGCTTTCAAGGAAGGGGTGGCGGGAGGCCCTCGCCCTGGTTTTCCCAGGTAGAAACACGTGCAGCGGGTTTCTAGAGACATCACGGGGAAGTGCCACCCCCGACAAGGGCTCGAGGCAGGAAGTTGTCTGTTTGGTATTCACTCAGGCGTCTTCTGGCAAAAAATGATTATTCAGTCAGAGCGGAAAGTGGCAGCTTACAATCACTGAGGAGGTGACGGAAGAGGCTCCTTTTCCTCCCAAAAACCTGAGACTCCAATAGGAGATCAAATTTTGGCATGACTCTCCCAATGAAACACTTCTTCCATCCAGGGCTCAAAGCCTCATTTTGCAGTAAGTTATCAATAATGATGGATGTCCTTCTGAGTCCGTAGCACTGGGTGAGCCAGAAGGGACATTAGCCAGCATCTTGTTCAACCCCTTGGATATTACAGAGGAGGAAACTGAGGCCCAGGGAGGGAGATGGTCAGACTAGGTCACTCATGTGGGAGAAATTAGGCGGGGACAGCAGCGCAGAGGACCAGCTCGTCTGCCTGCCAAGGGCGGGGACCATCTCCTGGACCTGAGGTTCTGTGTCCTCCAGAGCCTCACCAGCATCGGCCGTGTGGCAGGTGTTCAGTGAACGTGTCCCCCACCCTCTGCACACCCCATGCGGGCTGGCTGGTTTCCAACCAGCATATGAAGGCGAAGTCACTTCCTCACAGGAGTCTTGGGAAATCAGAAAGGAAAAGTCAAATGCATTTAAAAATGTAAACAGTGGAGTAAGCCTGCCTGTTTTTAAAATTACTGTTTATATCTTGCCTCCTTCCACAAAGGATTTGAAGCAGCTTATGACTATAAGCACCAAGGAGAAGAGCCCTCCCTCGGCACTAAGTAACTAATTGCCATGTGAGGCTTACAGATAACACACGCCAAGGGGCTGGGGGTGGGTGAAATTGTCCCTTCCTCTAAAGAACGTTTGTTTGCAGGACTGTCTGTATAAACCACAGTCGTAATATATAAATAGAACCTCAAAGGGACAGTAGAGGCTCTGTTGCCAGAGGTTTATTTGTTTATTTTGCCTTTTGGAGAAGGAAGCCTTGGGATGGCTGCAGAAGTAGACAGGGGAGAGAAAAAACATTTATTCTCAAACTTAATTTTGTGTGCCATATGCTTTCTCAGATTTCTAGCACAAAGCCATTTATGCTAACATTTCCAGAGATGTTAAAAAGAAAAACCTTGCTTATATTTATAATCAACCTTTCAAATAGACCTTACCTCGGAGCTAGTTCCATTCAAATGACTAAATTAGAAATTAGCTTTCTTGTCCTAAGGATAGAAAGCTATCCATGCCAAGTTCGCCCCCTAGTGGTCCCATGGGTTATTGACGTATGTGCATGAGTGCTAAGTCCTTTCAGTTCAGTTCAGTGGCTCAGTCGTGTCCGACTCTTTGCAACCCCATGAACTGCAGCACGCCAGGCCTCCCTGTCCATCACAACTCCCGGAGTTTACTCAAACTCATGTCCATTGAGTCAGTGATGCCATCCAACCATCTCATCCTCTGTCGTCCCCTTCTCCTCCTGCCCTCAATCTTTCCCAGCATTAGGGTCTTTTCAAATGAGTCAGCTCTTCGCATCAGGTGGCCAAAGTATTGGAGTTTCAGCTTCAACATCAGTCCTTCCAATGAATATTCAGGACTGATTTCCTTTGGGATGAACTGGTTGGATCTCCTTGCCATCCAGGGGACTCTCAAGAGTCTTCTCCAACACCACAGTCCAAAAGAAAAAGTCCTTTCAGTTGTGTCCAGTCCTTTGCGACCCCATGGGCTTTAGCCCACCAGGCTCCTCTGTCTATGGGATTCTCCAGGCAAGAATACTGGAGTGGGTAGCCATTTCCTTCTCCAGGGGATCTTCCTCACCCAGGGTTCAAACCCACATCTCTTATGTCTCCTGCATTGGCAAACAGGTTCTTTACCACTAGCGCCACCTGGGTTATTGATGGTCTCGTGAAAAGGCAGCTGACAAAACTCGTGTTGGAAGCACCACCATTAGCTTCTTGGGTTGCTCGGAGGTGAAGCTGGCCACCATAATAACATGCGTGGAGCAGTTGGTTGGCTTTCCTTCTTTCATCCCCATGGTTTTTCTTTTGCTTCTGTGCCGCTGTCCCCTGAGTTCTAGAGATGATGCAAGACTGATTTTATGCACAAGGCTCTCATGACCAAAGAGGGAGGCCTTCCTTGGCAAGTACTCTGTCCAAGGCTACGTGATGGGAGGAACTGTTTGGAGGTGACCAAGGTTCAGATGGGGTGTCCAGCGTGTGGAAGAAGAACGGTGTTTTTCAAGCAAGCTTCACCAGTAACTAGATCCACTGTTGAGAAAGGAGAACAGGGCTGGCAGTCGCTGCATTTTAATTGCAAAATTTTGTTGAAGTGTGACCTAAGATCACTAATGCCCGAGACCTCCATGTTGCATACAATTCTAGAGACTGGTTAAGGCTTCATTTATATCCGTCTTTCCTTTGCCAAATGTTCACCTGCCGATAGTGATTTTCTCATTTGGCTGATTCTAATTAGACCCAACCTCATGAAACTCCATGACTTTACCAAGTTGCTGAAATAATACTGTCTTGTTTCTTAAAGCACCAGGAAAAACCAAGAGTGAGAAGGTGTTGCCGGTCATCTGACAATGCTAAAATAAAGTTATTGCTCTTTTACTTTATGCCTTACTTGTATTTTAAGGTGGGGGTGTGTCTTAGGAATATGTGTGATAGAAAGTGAGAATAAAAATGAATGTTTACACAATCATACCCACAGAGGTTTTTTTTTTTAAAGAAATTATGTGTTTCCTGGGGTACTATAGCTATTTTTTTTTTTTCCGCTTAGCACCATATTGTAAACAGTATACTTTGTGTCATTCAATTATTTTTTAGCCTCATCACTTTTAAAGGCTGTGTCGTTTTCAACATGTGGCTATACTGTAGTTTTGTTTACATATTGTCAGGTTTACTGTTGCTGGACTGATGATTCTTATGTAGAAACCCTTATATCCATTTATATATTTGTCTTAAAATTTTCTAGAATGGAATGTGTATGCCATTATGAATATCTCCTTAGAAAGGTGGGGACTACTGGTTTCCCACAGATGGTATCTGAGCAGCTCTTTAACCTGCCCTCTCACTAGTACTGGGTGATTTTAATCTTTGCTGTGGGATAAGTAAAAAATAGCACTTCATTATTTAAATTGGTTGGACCTCATTTCATTTACTCATTAGGTAGTCGTATTTCCTCTTTGGTGTAAGCCTTGTTGCCTTCCCTGGGTGTTGCTTGAGGTGTTCATCTTTTACCTTATTGGTATAGAAAAGCTTCATATATATTAGAGATAGCAGCATTTGCATCTTTGCTGCAGACAGGCATTCCCATTTATTTGTTTTTTTGCCTCTTCCTGAGGTTTGAGAGCTATAAATAAACAACCTGTAGTTAATTTAAAAGGAGTTTAATAAGTAACATAGTAATACGATTTCAGCCTTCAAAGAATTGATAAATGTCCTTAACTATCTTTCACAAGATGGACAGTTAGAAAATTGTAATATTCGGGCTGATAGGGCTTCTGGTTGTCCAGCGGAGTATGTTTCTTCTGATGTGGTTATTATTGCTACCCAGTGCATCGCAGTCCAGTTCTGTTAAAACTGCCGCCCAGATACCTGACAGTGAAGAAAGTTGCATGAATGAAATTCTATGGCTTTTAATTCTGAGCCAGATTTGATGCCTTGAATCCCAAATCAAAGTCTGGAACTTTAAGGGACTGGGTTTATAAGAAGAGTGTGGTCAGAGAGGGCTTCCTACCAAAAATGCCCAAAATGATTATTCATGGGAAACCACATACATAAAATGGCACTGTGTGTGGAAGTATAGCTTAGCTCTTTAAAAAAAAAAAAAGAAGATTTATTTCTGTATTTTTGGCTGTGCTGGGTCTTCGTTGCTGTGTGGGCCTTTTTCTAATTGCAGCGAGCGGGGGCTGCTTTCTGGCTGTGGTTCGTGGGCTTCTCGCTGCAGTGGTTTCTGTTGTTGCAAAGTGTGGACTCTAGTGTGTGTGGGCTCTGGTACAGTTCCCGGGGCCTAGAGCACAGGCGCAATAGTTGTGTCTGCATGGGCTTACTTGCTGCGTGGCATGTGGGGATCTTCCTGGATCAGGGATCGAACCCTTGTCTCCTGCATTGGCAGGCAGATTCTTTACCACTGAGCCACCATTAAGACTTAGCTCTTAATTAACCTGCAGTTCTGTGATTTCATCCTTATCTGTTCTGAACTGCCTCTCTGGGGGGTGGCTCTCTCTCAGAATAGGTATGGGATTTGGCTCTAAATCAACAACTTGATAGACTTCCAAACAGCAGGAGCACTACTTGAATCTGATGCAAAAATGGTCCTTTCCAGTTCTAAAGCGTGGTTATATAGGAAAATGGTGGTTTTGTTTTTTATCCCCCTGCTTATTTGGAAGAATTTTCCAGAAAGTCATTGTGTGTGCTTCTGTCCCCACCCCCACATATCAATCGATCATATTGTTCATTGATATCTGAACAATTATCTTAATGCATGTTCATAAGTGATACTAACACAATTACCTTTACATATAACATCTCATGACTTACATGACCTACTTAATACCAAGTGCTGTACTTTGGAGATGGGAAGAGTGGTTTGTAATGCCTGTGAGTTGTTGAGTCAGAGCATTACTTCATTTCTTGGAATTGAAGCACTCAGAAGATGGAGTCACTGTGAAATATGTCAGATCTCTATCTACAGTCTCCCATGAGTCATGATTTGGCACAAGCAGCCCTGGTCCATAATGGCTGCCCAAGAAAGAGTGTTCAGGTTCACACCAGGCCCGAACTGTGCCCTCCTTGCTAGTGTGGCTGAGATGTTGACTCCAGAAAAATAACATCCTCTGTTTGGGCCCAGGAAAGTCGTCATGGAGATGGAAATCTTCCTGGTACCATGAAAACCTTGCTTGTCATTTGACTTGAGCCCCATGTTTGCACAGGTGGTTCTCCTAGCTGAGAAGGGCCAGATGAAAACAACTCCCTTCTTCCTGAATGGTTCCTTTATGTGTTCAAAAAAATCTGTTTCCTTTCTTTAGCCCCTCAACTAATGACCCATTATCAGCTAATTAAATCACATGTAAATTTTATATGAGTTCCTTTGTTACACAGCACTTGCTAACTAACCCCATATCCTTAGGTGTTTAACCGTTTAACTGTTTTAATTAATGGTGAGAACGAGGAGAGTTGGGAGATGATCTGGAATGAAGAATGTACCCATGAAAGATAGATACGCATGCATAGCCAAGAGTGTAATATTAATTTCCATTTCATAATGGAGGCTATTATAAATAATGTTGCTGTGGACATTGGGGTGCATACATCTTTTTTGAGGTATGAAGAAATGAAGGCCTAGTATGCGTACAGTGGCTGTGGGATGCCATCTTTGCATCTCTATTCTCCTTGGAAAAGGAATAACACAGCTGGGATTTCAGTTTCACTGAGTTCTGCTTCAGATGGAGAGGTCGTCTACGCAATACAAAAACGCATCTGTGCAAGTGAGCGCCTGCCCCGCCGTGGTTTCTTGCTTTTGTGTCAGAGAGCGCAGCTTGACCTATGTGTAAGTTTAGTATAGAAAGCTTTAATTGGAGGTTTTTAATTTCAGTTTCCTATGCCTTTCTGCCCCAGAGAAGCTCAAACGGTTTTTACCAAGTTTCTCGAGACACATTCATGGTTACACTGAGACAGTTGAGTTCAGACACAATAGATGCAATGTTATATTTTTGGAAATGTATTCTGTCATTTAAGACTTTGCAGACTGCATGGAGAAAAGCATTAGATGATGTTCTCTATAGTCAGAAACTATCAAACTAAGTAAAAGAAGGATTTTTTTCCATTGTTCATTAGCTGGGGCTGAGTAGACAGTAATGGGAATAATATTTAGGATAAAATATTACAGATAAGAGATTGATTTAAAATGAAGAAATTGCTTTTTTTCAAGTCTGGTATTTAAACTATGAAATCATACTTCTTGAGGTTTTAAAATAAAGAATTTTCCATGTGTAATGTTAAATTTGGTTATGCATTTCCAGATGTGTAACTTGTAAATGAAAGTCACAGCAGATTTATGACCTCAGGAGAATCTTCAAAGTAAATAATGGACCACTTCAAATTTGCTTGTAAAAGTAGGACCTAATTGAAAAAAAAATTTTGAAAGGGCTTCCCTTGTGGCTCAGCTAGTAAAGAATCCACCTACAGTACAGGAGACCTGGGTTCGAACCCTGGGTTGGGAAAATCCCCTAGAGAAGGGAACAGCTATCCACTCCAATATTCTTGCCTGGATAATTCCATGAACTGTATAGTCCATGGGGTTGCAAAGAGTCGGACACAACTGAGTGACTTTCACTTTGAAGGAACCATTAAAATAAGCCTGGATTTAGCCTATGAAGGAAACACAGCTATGGAAAACTTGTTTAGTTTCTTTTTTGATAAGACTGAGTTACCAAAATTCTTCATGATCATATCTTACGTTTATAACAAAATGTCAGAGTTTTAAAGTTGAGATCAAGGAACTGTTAAGATCTCAATAAAATTGCCTTATCTGAAATGACAGAATAACTAGCCCCTGATAGTATAATGTTCTCTGATCAGTGATTTCCGTATACCGAGCCCCAATAATGCAAAACCACAGCTGTGTTTTTGTGCTTGTCTCTTTTGCTCATAGGAAGAGTTTCATTTTTTTATTTTTTGAATTTATTTACTTAGGATCAAATGAGTGTCCTTTCGACGTGCGTTGTATATAAAACATTGCCATAGCTGTGCCAGAAGGTGGCGATCTGATTCCATATCTCCGCATCCTTCCTTTCCGCACAAGAGGCAGACTGGTCACACTGTATACCACACTCCAGGATTTTCTGTAAAATGCCACATAGCTTGTCTTTAGAAATATCTGGATCCTTGAGTGATTTGCCTTCATCTGACCACTCCTTGACCGAGCTGCTCTGTCCATAGTTGTGAGTTGGCATTCTCATTTCTTATACTTGCCTAGGTTCATGATGCCAGGCCCAGAACACAATAACATAATACATCACGAAATAGGAACTCTTATTCGGTAGCCTTACATATGTTGGAGTGGGAAGATGCTAGGAGGGGGAAAATGTTGCAATAAAAGAACATGCAGAAAGATGAATATTAAATAGAACTGATGAATATTGAAGAGAATAATTTTACTTATTAGTGGCCTTAACTTATCAAGAACCTAGCATCTTTTTCTCTTCTCACAACCATCTGACAATCGCTGTCTTATGGGAAGCCATTTATTTAGACACTAAAGAACACCATTATGGCAGTGGAATCTTCTCTATGAAAACCTATCATTTGGGCTGCAACCAAGTTGTAATTTTGACTGAAAACATAGTCATTACCTTAGACAAAAGGTTTTACACTCGATTCGGTGCATTTGTGAGCCAACTGAATCGAGATGCCTGTAAACCAGTCCCTCATCTTCTCTCGTATTGTCTGCTGCCCTGTGTTCCTGTTTGCTTGATAACACAGCTCTAAGAAAAGGGTCTCACTGGACCCAAAAGCTGGAGACAACTCGTTTTCTGGTGGTTTGTTTTACAGTTTAGATGACAGTGTCAGCTCCCTTGTTCCCACCAAATTATGGATGGAGCCAGAGGGTCAGATTTAACCAGTCTTCCTTTAGACACCCGGCGAGCCTCTCCTCCCAATGTTGTTGCCTGTGCTTTCTGTATAGAAGGCACAAATAGGCGTTTGTTGAATGAATTCTCCATACATTAGGAGGTGGAGGAAATAGGTGAGAGCCTTCTGCAGTTATCACGGCGAGTGAGGATGCTGCCCTGCATGTAGTCAGTCGGGAAGGTGAGGCTGCATGTTCCCTGTTTGGAAGGCAGATAGCACAGAACCTGGGAACAAACAAAGGAGACACATTTACTTAGAGGAGACAGACCTTGAGTAGAGGGCAACATCTCTGAAAGCTCCTTCCCAGTTGAGAGTGGAAAGACACCCTTAGCTCAGGACAGGAGCAGGCACGATCTTCATCAGAGGTGGGAATCAAGTGCAGAAATTAGTTCGGTTGTTAAGAGCTCCATAGAAAACCACACCGGCTGTTGTTTCACGTTGGATTTTGCAGCTCGAATCAGCTTCATGAAGTCATAGCAAAATTTCAGTGAGAGTTTGTCCAAATAGTTCCAAGGATTACAAGATTTCTGAATCACCTGACTACTTTTGTGGGGGAAGAAAAAAAAAGAAGGAATGCAAAAAAAAAAGTTTAACAGCACGCTTACACTTGAGAAATTTAAAGCCTGTGTCTGGGGAGATCAGACTTGCAGAAAGGAGACAAAACCCAACAAACTAAACACAAAAAAAGAAATAACATTGCTCCAAAGGAGCTGTAGAGTTGGTGGAAAAATTCACAGGGTCTGCTGTAAATGGGTTAGGCATCATGAAGAAATCAAAGCTTTAGTATAGGCAGATTTAGAGAGAAAGAGACAAGGTGTGGCAGTGGTGGACAAAGTTAGGAATGGCCTGGAATATAGATGTAGGTGGTTTAAAGGGGCTGACCCAGCTTGGGCGGAGGTGAGAGCTGGCAGGTGGGCTGGGCTGGGTGAGTGAGATGCCAAAATGAAAGAATGAGGAGCTCACCTTTAATCCAGTCTACAAGAAGGAGCCATTGCGGGATAGGAAGAGCATGTTAAGGCTGTGTTTTAGGAGGATTACCCCGGCGGTGAAGCTGATCGAGGCTGGAGCCATGGCGATTAATGTAGAGCAGTCCTAGTAATTCAGCTCAGAGATAGTCAGGGGCCAAAGTGAAGTGAGCTGCACCTCATGTGGAAGCGGGGAGGGGAGGGAGAGAAGTTGAAAAGGCCAGGTTCAAGGTCAGTCTTAATAGCAGACTTTGAAGACACCAGGCTTCCCCTGGTATTGCTGGCAGTGCCCCATCGCGTAGTGACTAGGTTTTTCAAACAATAAAAGAAATCTCTGACAAGTAATAACAGTAATAACCACAACATAATGTTAGTTCACATCTATCCAGCTTTCCCTGTGGCTGGTTCCGTCTGGGTACAGAGCATGTTTTAAGTCATTTAATCACTATAACATAGAGGTAGGTGTGTTATCATGACCCTCATTTTACAGGCAAGGGAATGGTAGCGTAGCAGTTTCTCTAATTCACCCAAGAAGTTGCAGCTAGTAAATGGCAGACCCAGATAGGAACCTGGAAGCTTCCCCAGACCCCTGTGCTTCCTTTTGTGATTAAACAGGAGGTCTCTTTGCCCCTTATCTTCCCTCCCAGGCATGGACACTTTGGAGCTCGTCAGTTGGAAGCCACAGTATTGAAATTTCAGTGGTTTCTTTAACATCTGTGGAGTCATCAGAATTAGGATATTCCCGGAAAATCTAGTCATTCATATCTAGAGCACACGCCCCAGAGCCTAACACCAGTCGATTTCATGCCTCTGAAAGGTGATAGGTGCTGAGTTGGTGTAAGGGGTGGGCAGGGAAGCTCTGAGTGCAGGTCAGGTTTGAGCGCCTGGGAGGATGGTCGTCAGCCTCCAGGTATGGAAACTGGAGGTTTCAAAGACAGACTCCATGAGATCAGGGACCATCCATCTCTAACATGGCTCTGTACCAGTGCCTGGGACCTGGTGTGTGTTGAAGAGGATAAGGCAGTGGGGCTTGCTATTGGCAGGTTATTAAAGGGTCCAGAAAACTCAGTCACACTCTTACTGGGCATAAGAACAAGCCACGTGGCCACCATCCCTTTTGTGTGGTGTCACTGGCCACCGGGAGTCGTGTGATCGTAGTTCCTCCTCCTTGGGCAGCAATAGGGCAGGGCTTCTAGGGCATTGAGATACTAGCTTTTACCTCGAAAACAGCAGCAAGTCTGACCTCTGAGTCACACGGCCACCGTATGACCCTACCCAGTATGTGTTGGAAAAAAAGGAAAAGAAAGTTTAGTTTGATTCCTCACAGCTTTGGAGCATTTTACCTCCTCCCTTTCTACTACTGGCTTGAAAAGCTAGAGTTAGGTTACAGATAATAGCAAGTCATCCATTCTTCTAGATGTAGCAGTTAGGAAAAACAACTCAAATGTTTACACTCTCTCTCTCTCTCTCTTTTTTTTTTTTTCAAATAGCTAGTAGTTGTTTTAAAATTTTGGTTGAAAGCAGTGTTGGACTCTTGTGTTCTCATTTGGTACCTAGATGCAGCAGTAATTCAGAAACAGCTGCCCTATGAAACTAACCACTGAATGTCATGCTTCTCCCAGACACAAGGATGAGAATCTTTTCAAGTTAGATTACAAACAGGGTCACGCATTGATGGACCCTAAAGAAGGAAAGAGTGGCTTCAGGAGGATGGAGACAGGGGGACAGGCCTAGGATATACAGTTGAGCCCATAACAACATGGGTTTGAACTCTGTGGATCCACTCATGCTCAGATTCTTTTCAATAAATCCAGTCAGCTGTCTGAACTCATAGCTCAGCATCCATGGATTCAACCAGTCCAGGTTCATTCATGTACTATGTTTACAATCGGGGTAACTTGCTTCTTTGTTGTTGTTGTTTGGCATCATTTGATATCCACAACAGGTCCTGGAACCGATTCTCTGCAGATACAGAGAGACGACTGTATTTTCAGATGGAGTGACAGGGCTTGGTGATTTATCACATCTGAAAAATGATGGGGAGAAAGGAGATTTTACAGGTCTCCCTTCAGAAATCAACAACTCACACCTAGGTCACTTCTCCCTTGATAATGTTGTGTGTGTCTCATGGGCTCCTGATGGGTTCAGCGAACGTTTGAGCTCCTGTTATATGCCCCACATCCTGCAGAACTTAGGAGGTGCTACACCCCAGCTGTAGTTGAGTTTTCTCAACTTCCTTGTATTCCTGAGATATTCATGGAGACGAATCAGTCCCCATGGCATATTACCAACGTAAAACTACTGATATTGTAGCTGAAACAGGATTAACAAGGAGTTGATAAATGTTTATGCTGGGTATATAGGATTTCATTACAGTACTTCTCTATCTTTGCTTGAAATTTTGCATAAAGAAAGAAATATTTTTATCCCATCGGTAATCACCCTCTAACTCTTGAGCATTTTGGATTTTGAGTTTTCTTAACCGGAGATGCACCTGCAATATCAGAAATGATAATGAGACTTCCGTTTTAGCAAAGTAGCTGAGCACACAGAATTCTGATCCTGTAGCTTACAGGTGAATTTTCATGCATGTATTTCCTCACTCTTTGTAAATACTCCAAGAAAGGCAGGACCAAAACCCCACAGAAGCAGTTTCAACATTTACCTAACAGTGTTCCTGTCAAATGCACGTATGTTACTGCTTCCCAAACACAGATTTCTTTCTTTCTGAGTGTAAAAAGCAAACAGAACAAGGAAGCGAATGTTTCTGAACACCCATATTTAAATGAATCATGTGCTTCCGTAAAGGAAGCAAAATAAATAAGCTCCTAGCCCAAATACTCTGTGGTGTCTGCCCGATTATTTTTAAGCTTGGAAAATAAGGCCCAGAATGTATAATGGTCACATTGTAACAGTGTGGTCCCCATATAATTTAGTTCATTTATTAACCGCATCAGTACACTTGTAAATCTTAAAACTTTACCGACTGCTTCACCCATACTTTAGTGATTCTGTTGTATGTTATGGAAGACATGGGGAAGGGGAAGGGAAAACGGTATCCGTGCTTAGCTTCCTTGAATATACTTGGTAATGCTCAGCAAGTTATTGGTTATACAGTAAAACCTCATTATCGCATACTAATTTGAGGGAGAGATTGGCCATTTAATAGCTTGAAGTGAAATATTTTTAAAATAATGTGGGCTTTTTGGTTTGGATTCTAATTTTTTTTTTCCTAACTGTTAGAAGGCATCTTTGTGTTTAGAAAATGTGAATATGGGTAGAAAGACCCTGGGAAATTTGAAAAAAGGTGGGGGAGGGATAGATGAAACAAGAGTGGCAAAGAGCTGATATCCATTCATTCAGATTGTGTGTTGGATACATGGGAGTTCATTTGGTTATTCTCTCTGACTTTTTGTATGTTCAAAGAGTTCTACAATAAAATATTAATAACAAAACAAAGAAATAGGTCAACATAAAAATCAGAATAATGTCTTCTCTAGGAAGATGAAGAATAGGCAAATGTATTGGCACCCCAAGGTATCATTCATTCAGACATTGTTGTTAAGCTGAATGGTGGGAACTTGGGTATTTAATGTACAGTCTTTGTACTGTACACACTAGGTGTGAGCACATTATTGTGCGTGTATTACACATTGCATTTTAGAAGTGAAGCTCGTCTCTATACAACAGTTTTGTTTTTTTCAAATACATGTCTTCACTGTGACTTAGTAAAAGTCTTTAGGACAGTACTTGATGAATCAGCAATCCATCAATTAACACATCAACGAAACGTAGATCCAGTGCTGAAATTCTGGGGAGAGGGCAGAGCAGAATAAGTGATCAAATAAAAAAATTGCTTTTGAATACCTGCTGTGGTCTCTGTCTCAACTGGGCAGCTTTCCTTCAACCAGCAACAATTCTTGAAAAGCAAAGACAGTGATCTGATCCTTAAAAAGTAAACAGAACACCAACTTTGGTTCATGACAGTTTTTCTTAAATTCTGGGTTTTCTTTTTGGTTTTTGTTTGTTTATTTGGTTAGATGTCCTAAGAAATGAATGTAAATCACACCCAGAGAAGTCCTCGCCTGTGTGTAAAGAGGTGTAAATACCTGGATGTGCATTGGAGTGTTGTACGTAACAGGAACATCCTGAATGCCCGTCAACAACAGAATGATTAAAGTGGGAGTTACTAATAAAAATGAGAGAAATATTTGTGCACTAACAGGGAAAGATCTGTAAGAAGAACTAATGAGAGAAAAAAGTGAAATTACATACCACACAGTGTTTGATAGCATTTATTGAAAGACACGTACATACCACACAATATACAACTATAAGGGCATATACCTATACATCTGGGAGGGCATTCCTATGGTTTCCTCTTCAAAAAGGAGATGATCAGAGGAATCTTATCTCTATTAGACATGCTTAAATTTTTTAGAAGCATAATATCTTCATGCCTTACTTATGCAATTAAAAAGTATGTAAAAGGCAAGCCACTTGCTAAATACATCTTGATATTAAAAAGACTTCTTAAGTAAATAATTTTGTAAAGTGATCGATTTTCTTTGCTTTATTTGTTTTAGTTTTTAGTTTTGTTGGGATATAGTTGATTTGCTTTGTTTTGTAATACTGGATTTTTTTGTTTGTTTGTTTGGTCTATTGCGGTTTTGAAAAGTAAGCTCTATCTTCTATATTGTGGCATGTTAAGAAACATGAAATCTTATTCTTCACTTTAAAAAAATAATGGTAGGTATTGCCTCTAGATTGAATGGTGAATGGAACCAAGTCAATAAATGAGGTTACATAAGTGTTCTTAAAATAATGCAGAAGAAAAAGTTCATGGACAGGCAAAATTACTTTATAAATTCAGCTTCTTAAAGAAGCTAAAGAATTATGGCCAAAACCAACAGCTCTTAAATATTCCATTTCAATAATACATTTCCTAAGCAGTTGCCATGAAACTTTTTTTGCAAATACTATTTCATAGGTTGTAAATATTTTCCTTGATAAGTGTTCCATGAGGTATTTGTGTTTCTTTATTGGTGTTTTGGTGACAGCAAATAAGCTTGCATAAGGCAGACATAGACTTTATTCACACATCTTCCCAGAAATAACTTTATGTAAATGTGTCAGGACTGTCCTGCTCCGAGCTTCATAGTTAACCAAGGAAAACGTGTTATTTTAGGGAATGGTTAGAATTTGGACATCTGGTCAGAATTCGTTTGCTTATAGGTAATGTTAAGAGATTAAAAAAACAGCCTTTTACTTTTTAATTTTTTGATTTGATCTTTTGGTTTTATTGTAAGAAAGCCTTAGTATGAATTTAAAGTATTAACATAAGTTACAGTACTGTGGTGGTCAGTGAAGAAAGATTATATTTGTCAAGATTCTTTGGAATGCTTGTGTCAGAACCCCAGCCCAAATTGGCCATAGCAGTAAACAGAACAGAGAGCAAATGGCAATTCATTGGCTCAAGCGATGGAAAATTACAGGCAGCTCTAGCTTTCAGCTCAGCTAGGTCCAGCTATTCCAGTATTGTCATCCATTTCTTAGCTGTGCCTAACTCCATATTGGCTTTATTTTGGGCTGTGTTTTTCACCCAGATGGTAAAAGCTGGCCCCTAGCATTTCCAAGATTGATCCTATCGGCCCAGGAACCCCAGGATAAGAGCACTTTTTTTTCTTGATAATTTCCATAAAAATCTTAGGGCAGTTTCTCATTGGCCCAAGTCAGATCATGTACTATCCCTTAACCAATCACTGACACCAAAGTTTTGTAACAATTTGATTGGCCAAGCCTGAGGGACTTGCTCATCACTGGAACTAGTGATTCAGTTGCCTTCATCATGCTGGGAGAAGAAGGGATGGTTGCCCAAGAGAAGACAAGGAGTGGATGTCGGCAAGCAGAAAGAAATGTGCCTTTCAGAGATATTGGGTCTGCAGGCTGTCTCTTTTTTCCCCAGGGATTCATATTCTTGTATGTGTTTGTGATCATACACACTTGCTCTCATCATTTACTAAGGAGCTGTTTTTGAGAGGTGTCAGGCTCTTTCATGAGTTCACTCCACCAGGTTTGGAGATGCTGCACAGATGGTATGTGACCTCCCATGTTACAGGTGCACATATATGCTCCCTGGATGAGGTCATGAGTGTGGCCTCTGTCACTCTTCCCAGTTATTTTCTTCTGTCAGGCACTGGCGAATATTCCCATGTCCCTTCCTCCCCCGTATTTCCCTGAGACTTCTCAGAAAGACAGGTAGGACATACAGAGTCTGTAGAGACGTTGGGCATCACTCAGGCAGTGAGGCCATATCTGCAGTTTAGGGAACCTCGAATTTCAGTACGGAGATCCCTCTGAGGTCCAATGAAAAAGTTTCAAATAAGAAGGGAAAGCCAAAGAGGTGGGGGCCCCAGACATACCCTACCCCATCTGCTTCAGATGGCATCCTGTATAAAATTGTTACAAGAATTTTTTTCCCAAGTAAAAAGAGAAAAAGAAATGCTCATCTGTAAGGAGGCCTAGCAAGGCCGGGGGGCTGGCTAAGCACAGGCATCAGAGCCTCAGTACCTCCCAGCCCCAGGGTGCCCTCTGAGTCCCTCTCATCTTTCACCTTTGCTCTCAGCTCCCGTCATGGGGGCTTTCTCATCAGCTCTGCAGTCCCAGATCCCCAAGAACCGTGCTGTGCACTTGGGCACCCAGGGAGTATTCTTCACTTGTGCTTCAGACCCTTGGTAAATCCCACATTCTCCAGAGTGCGATTAGACATGTGCTGTAAACACATGCATACAGGCCTCCTATGGCCCTGGGACTCAGGACAAGAATGAAATGAGGGGCTGTGGGCACATAAGTCTTGTACATAAGCCACTGTCGGGCCAGCCAATTACTGCCAGGATGAGATGCAAGCCTGCCTGCAGCTGCTTGTGCTTCTAGGCTTTTGCAAGAGAAAAGAGAAAACCCGGCTTTTCTGATGAAATGTGTTGATTACTTGGTGTTGGAAAATTGGAAACTTAGAGGCCCCTTGAAATTGGCGTAGGGAGGGGCCGGATAGGCCTGGAACAGAGATTCGAGGATTTGTGAATATGAGAAGCAGCAGTAGAAGGTTTCTTCACTGCAGTCTTTTAAGATGTCTCTGTTCAGTGGTTTGTGTGTGTTTCTTTTGTGGGGAGGAGTCTGGAGAAGTGCAGAGCGGATGCAGGGGTTCCCCGGTCCATTTGCTGCTAGACCTGCCGGGCATCTCCAGAGATACTGGCACGCTGCACCTCTGGTCCAGTCAACAACATTTCCTGCCAGGCTCTTCTTTTGTTCTTCCCAGAGACTGGGGAGTCTGCTCATCTGAATTAGCAACCCCCCCTTCTCTCATGACCTCACCCCCATCCTTTAAAATCTGTGTTGGAGCAAGTAGTGCAAAGCCCAACCAGCAGTATAGATTTGCATCCTCACGAATAGGCTCCACGATGCAAGTTTGGGGCAGAGAAGAGCCAGTTGAGAGCGGGCGTGGGGTCAAAGGCACTCAGACACCACGGTCCCCCTCCTTGCTGCCTGTTTCATGTAGGGGACTGGAAAGGGGGCCCCTGGTGAACCATTGAGTCATTTATAGGCTGATCTTAGTGCCACCCCCAAGGAATGAATGAATTCCTTCTCAGCACGCCCCAGGGAGAAAGTTTTTGTAACCTGAGTTTCTGCAGGCTTATGCAGCCTGCCTGCCTGCCTGCCAGGAGGCCAGAGGGTCATCGTGAGTGAGCATGAGCCACGGGAACTGCTGGGGATCATGGCCGCCTCCCTGAGCTTTCCCAGGGCTCGCTGAACTTACCGTGAACTTGGAAAGTTTGCCTGGCAGGTTTTTTACTGACTCCTAATATTACAGTTTCAGCCTGAGAGGGGCAGGAGAAGGGGGGGGGGCGGTCTATGCATTTAAGGACCGCCGTGCTGACTTACCTCTGGCCAGGGCGTCCTCAGACACTGTTTCCTTTGGCAGCGGGCTGGGTCAGGTCACTTGGACTCCTTTCAAGGTCAAGGATCCGGAGAACAAGCAGCCACTGCCTGCATCCCTTACTAAGGAAGGCAGGCCTGGGGTTCTGCGGCAGCTTGCCTGACAAAGAACCAGACCTGCACTGGAAAGGTCATTTTGGTCTGAATGCACCATAACCTCGTCCTTTACCCCCTTCAGTGGGATTTCATGCTGATTCAGCAGTAAAGAAGAGATACCCTGTAGCCCTAGTTTTTGCTGACTCTGCTCACGTTGGAATTTATGGCTAGGGAACCATCGGTGGAAAAAAAAAAAAGCCTCTGTTCAGCTGCTGGTGCAAATATGAAGATTTTGCCCACACCTGCCACTCTGGAGGGTAAAAGTGCTCCTGCCAAAAGAAGCAAGAACTAGTCTTGCAGGGAGTGATGGGAGGAGCTCAGTCTCTCAGCTGAGCTGCGCGTGGAACTGAAAACCATATGGCTGTGCATGTGCAGGATACTGTATGTGGAACAAGAATCCTAACCAGGCGTCATGTTTTCTCTCTCTTGGGTGGGTAGTATGCGGTGGTGAGATGGGCCAGGCAGTGTTATTTCAGCCCATGGAACCTTCTGGGGTGGGGTGGGGGGGCTTGCCCTTTAAATGCGAGGAAAGAAAGCAGACTTTGCTGCTTATGTGTCCTCTGGGAGGGGGGCTGGGCCCCACCAGGGCTGCAGGTGTGCTGGGCCATTAAGGTAAGACTAGTTGTTTGGGGAAAGATGTCTTTGAGGTTTTGCAGGGCAGGTAGTGCCAATTAAAGTCAGCTCATCAAGGGAGATATTTTTTGTCAGTCCAGAGGTTCCCACGTGAAGAGATGTGATGACGAGGAATATGGCCGAGTCCAGAAGCAGCTCACGAAATTGGGTCATGACCTTGTCACCACATCTGTGGGTTTAGGTACCCGGGAAGCAGTCTGAAACGTGGCCACCTCAGGTGCCCGGAGGAATATTAGAAACTGCCCCTGAGCCCAGGCAGGATCACCTCAGATGCTGTACTTAACAACCTCAAGGGTTGTGTTCAGTCTTCAGTAGTGCAGCTCCATGGAAGTCCTCCTCTCATCCCCCCCCCCGAAATAGAATGGGGTGCAGAGAGTTTTACTCAACAGAGGTTGAGTATCTGCTCTGGGCTAGGTGCTGGGGAGGCTATGGTAGAGAGGATCAGCCTCAGAAGTTACAGGGACCAGTGCAGAATGAAAATGTGGGACCCTGTTTGAAAAGGCAGGAAAAAAGTTGTCCGTAAATAACTAACACATAAAACTCTTTCTTTTCTTCCATGGTCTGTCTACCTGTCACGGTGCTTTTATTTGCTGTTGAATGCCAAGCGCCCTCAGATACAGAGCTCCCCATGTGCTCACAGGCCATGTGCAATGCAGAACCTCATAGACTTCTTGGGGGTGGGGGGGAGCCGGCAATGTGGCAGAGACATGGCCACCAGCCCCTGGGTCTGCTTCCTGCCAGTCACCTGCCCAGTGCATCGCGTGTCACCCGTGGGAGGGGAGTTGAGCCAGGTGTCTTCCCCACTGCTTGAGTCTACAGCCCTAATCCACAGCAGACGGGAGAGCCCCAGAGTATTGCAGTCCGTGCGCCAGGATGTGCTTGGCCCACTGAACACACTGCGGGATGGCCTGCCCAGGGCAGGGACAATCGCCGCCATGCCCGGCCACAAGATGCCACCAACACACACATGTGACTCCAGCTGTCTTACCCAGTCTGTACCAAGGATGAGGTCAGCAGCAGAGGCAAGGAAAAGGAAGTCAGGCAGGACCCCGGGGACAGCTCCGGAGCCTAGTCTCCAAGCTGTCCGCACAGGCTCTGTGGCCCCATCACACTTCACTTATAAAATGAAAATTCAAAGATAAAAGAATTGAAAACTTCATGACCGTGACCACACAGTAGTAAGCCCCAAGCATGGGAACTATGGGTGTGTGAAGCCAGACCCTGCAAGAGTAAAAGAGAAATGTAGTCAGAAAGACACCCATCCCTCCTCCCTCCCACTGAATGTGATTTCTACTAAGGTGAGGGGAAAAAAAAGGAGACCAGGGCAGAGAAAGGCCCAACAAGGCGAGGCTGTTAGAGATGGTACACAGGCAACCTCTGGATAACAGATGATTTAAACTAAGACCCAGCTATGAAAAGGTAACAGCCTCGGGGAAATGGGGAAGAAGGTTGTTGCAGGCAGAACAATGACAGTATGTGCAAAGTCCCTGGGGCCAGAAATTGCTTGGCTTGTTGCAGAAACTGAAAGCAGATGCTCTGGCTGGGGCTTGAGGGTTGACAAGAGGAGCAACATGGGAGAAGGTGGGAAAGCTATAAAGGAGTATTTGGGGACAAGATAAATAAGCCCTCTTTGCTTAAACAGTGCCTGTGTCTTTGTACACCTCATTCTCTTGGGTTAATTCCTGCCTAGAAGTCTAAGCTTCTTTACCCCCAAGGAGACCTTTAAGAAAAAAGTTTAGATTTTAGTTTTTTTCCTTCAAAGGCGGATTTCATCTGGTAACTATGTGTTGACAGTTAATCTAAAAATCAAACCATACTTCCTGCTTGCCATTTGCTCCCGTGAAATACAAAACCTGAGTGTCTCCATCACCACCTTATTGAAAAGAGTTTATCTAAAATGGGGAGAATTCACTCTGCACTAGATAATCTGCTGTGGGTTATTTTTTTCTGCACACTGCTGTCAGATAAGAAGATGGTTTCTGGGGTTCTTATTAGGCTGTGTTTCTGGGAGGCCTTCTGTTGTGAAATGGCCTCAAAGGAGAATGATTTAAGCTGTGAGCAGTAAAAGGCCCCACTTCTGGCAGAGAGGGAGACATCATTGGGAAAATCAGACAGGTTTCAAAAATTGTCTGCACTTGCCTCCAACAGTGACACAGAAATTCTTATTCTTACACCAGAGCTGTTTTTCAACACAAAAAATTCAGCTTGTGAATGTTTTGGCTGCTTAATGGGGCATATTTGTTCTGGATTTGAAAAAAAAAAAAAAAATTAAAAAAGTTTTCAGCCAGAGAAGAAAACTTAAGAGTCGCTAGAGAGCAGAGTCTGAAATGACCCAGACAGTAGCAGCAGTAATTAGCTGGAATCAGGTCATTGTGATGTCTTCATCCTGTAGATTGTAATGAAGTGATGAGTCCACCTCTCAGAAAACATACGGAGGGAAGACAACCTTTTCTTAGGTGTTGCACAGAGAATGTATAAAATAACAATTAGGTACCTGTGCCACATTTTATTATTTAAACACTCATTGTATTGGTGTTACTTTCCCAGTGGTTAAAAAAATCATGTGTGTATATGTGTGTTTTCTTTTTAAGAAAGCGCTTGACCTTCTAATACAATTAGATACTACTTAAATATGGTAAAAAGAAAAATTTTTAAGACTGTGACTTAATTTTCAAAATGAAACTGTCTGGAAACATCTCTCTAAATCTTGAAATATTGAAGTTACTGGGAAAAAAGTAAAGCCCAGTGACATTTATCTCTCTCCCTCTTTAAAGTTAGTTCATATTGTAGAATTTTTGTATTATATTCACTATGAAAATACATATGATTCCCACATAGAGGAAAAATTTTGAATGTTTATACGTTTTAATCAGTTTGGGGAAGGGATGGGACTATAGTATAAAAAACAATGGCCACCAACTTTGGAACAAAAGCCATTAAGCAGACCAGGCATATTTAGTTTATAGTAGGTGTAAGGCTATGTCTTGGGTTGATTTATTCATATCTTTCCTTCAAACTGTTTACCTTGCCTGATATGAAATAAAACACGTCTAATGATCACGCTTAGATGTTACCTGTACCACTGGCCCTCAGCTGAGCCAGTGCTCCACTGAGGAAGCTTTCATGGACTAGATCAATTAAATGTGTGGCTTTTTCCTTCTCTCTCTCTTTTTTTCACTGTGGCAAAATATAGCTTAACACCATTTTAACTATTTTTAAATGTACAGTGGCATTCATTGCACTTACAATGTGGTACAGCTATCATCACTATCTGTTTCCCAGACTGGCTCATTACTCCCAAACAGAAACTCTCTAACCCCCAAGTAAATGGATTGGTTTCTTTGTTGTTGGTTAGTTTAATAGGTTTGTCTTCAGTTTTTGGAAAATTGTATCCGTCGGCCGAATGATCTTTTGTCTCTCACATCACGCTCCCCTCCGGTTTGTGAGCGCCTTGCCAACGCTTTAGCCACGGAAATCCCCCTGTGTATATTTGTGCCTGGGTTGTAATCCCAGTCCTCCCATCAACAGGCTCTTACACAGGCCATAGAATTTGGAGTTATTGCCCATCGGAGTCAGATTCAAGCTGTTGACCTAGAAGCAAGCCATTCGCAGCCACCGGCATCTCCCAGACCCCATTTCTGCTAATGTGCTTATTATTTTTCCGTTTCCCTCATCACACACGTCTGTCCTTGCCGTGTGCTGTTTCCCAGCTTCCTGTCAGCTTGATCCACTTACCTTCCACTGATGAAGATAAAGGTTTTTTTTGCACAAAAGCTGCTCAGCCACGTCCCATGCTGTGTGTTGGCAAGGGCACTGGTAATAGCTTTAAAATTCACTTAAAGAAATTGGAAACAGTGAGTCATGTGTAATCATTGCCAGACATGTTGTTAATTACTTGATAGAGATGCTGCCTTTTGGTTGTAATTATAGGTTTTTATCATCCTTGCCTTGCCTGTAAGTTTTTCCAAATTTTCTTCTGAAGATTACAAGTGGAGACGGATAGGTTAGCACATATCAGGTTACATGCCAATTTCCCTGAAATTGACTTAACTTATTTAATTGTCATCCTTTGCATGCTGGCTATGTTTCTTTGAGAGCCTACATTAAAAAACCCATTTTTCATGGTCTCACTGCTTAAAATGAACAAACATTTACTGCTACCTGTAAGGTTGGACCTGACAAAGCTCTTGTTCAGGAGGTTGTTGGAAGATTAAAATACTACCGCCTATCCTAAAATTAGAGCTTAATTTTTTGTGATGCAGTCAAACTCTACTTGACTTTGAAATTTCCAGGCACTTAGTAGCCAAATACTGGTAGGAAAACTACTTCTCCCATGAAGGATCTGAGTGAGGAGCAGTATCTGACCCATAAAAAAAAAAAAAATCCTTCTGTCACTGGTTTCAATTCCATAACAGTCTCATTCTGCAAAGAGGTCAAAAGAGTTTGAGGAAAGTATTTCTCATTCCACGATGATGGTGTTGAAATTTTGATTGTTCAATTAAATAATTCTTCATTTTTCTTGTTTTACAAGTCAGAGAACTGGTACCCCATAAAAAGCTTATTTTCATCACCCGTGTACATCTGTTGGAAATTGGGTAAAGAAACAAAGGTTAAAATACATGTCCCCATCTGGCTTCATTTTCAGGTTAATTTCACTCCTTGTATTTTAATCTCGTCTCACTTCCTCTGGGAGAAGGTTTATGCTGCTCTTTCCAGGGGTCTCCCGTTCTGCTAATAGAGAAAGTTCAAGAGTCCTTCATCCTGGTTTCTCTGTCTTCAGTATGCAAAGAGGCCAGCGGAGGGTCTTGCTGAAGAGCAGATTCTGGCTGCAGAAGGACCTGACATTCTGAGTTTCTATCAAGCTCGTGGCTGCTGCTGCTCATCCTGCTCCAGGGACCACAGTGGACCCAGCAAGGTTCTCCATTTCACTCCTTTCCGGGACCACACCTTCCTCCCCTTGGAAGTCCTGCTCATCTCTCCCTCCCATGCAATGCCAGTCACCTTGAAAGAAGCCTCAGTCCCTGCTTTCTTTCCTCGCTTTCTGTGTCACAGCGTGGCTTGTTTCCCCAGCCCCTTGCTGAAGCTCTTCTGACATGTGACCATGCAGGGCCTTTCTGCCATCATATTCAGGAAGTTCTGTCCTCACCTCATCCTGGGCCCTCCGGGGCATGTGAGCCTCCACTCCCCTTCGTTGACCTCCCCGCTCTCACACGTCCTCTGAGCAGTCATGACTTAACCCACCTCCCAAATCAGCCATGCCCCCTCTGCAGAACCCAGATCTGGGTTGCCACCTGTCTGTGGGACGTCTCTGTTCCAATGTCAGCGCACCGCAAACCTGTTGTTCAGTCACTAAGACGTGTCCGACTCTGCGACCCCATGGACTGCAGCACGCCAGGCTTCCCTGTCCTTCACCATCTCCCAGGGCTTGCTCAAACTCACGTCCGTTGAGTCGGGCATGCCATCCGACCATCTCATCCTCTGTCGTCCCCTCTCCTCCCACCTTCATTCTTTCCCAGCATCAGGGTCTTTTCCAGTGAGTCAGCTCTTCACATCAGGTGGCCAAAGACTTGGAGGTTCAGCTTCAGCATCAGTCCTTCCAATGAATATTCAGGGTTGATTTCCTTCAGGACCTACGGTATATAAACCCACACTTTTCCTGTGTTCTGTCCTCCTCATCTCCCCAGTCTTTACATCAGCATCATCCACCTAGTTGCTCAAGCTGGAAATGTTGGCGATATTCTGGACACGTCTTGCCCACCTGCCTGTCAGTTGCTGCCAGTTCTAACTTAACATTGTCTTTTGTGCTCCTCCCCTCCTCTGTATGTGCAGTCCCAACCATGCAGTTACCTTTGCCGTGGCTGTTTTACTTCCTTCCTATCTCCTCCCTCCCTCTGTTGTCTTCTTCCAATCCTTTTTATTTTTTTTAATCACCTTGCAGTTGGTCAGAAAGTTCTTTCAAGGTTTTAACAGGAAAACCCAAGTGAACTTTTTGACCAACCCAGTACCTCCAAGCACTAAAATTTGTCTAAAACTCTTACCTGATATATCATTTCCAAATGGAGAAAAATTCTGCTGGTTGCCAAATCGTGCCAGTTACTTAGCCTCGCCTCTCAGGCTTCTTCCCAGCCTCTCCCAGCCCCCGCTTCCCCATCTGGCCTGCTCTCACCCCAGCCTTACACGGTAGCCATCCTGTGTCCCAAATACATCGAGGACGTCCTGCTTCCTGCCTTTGCAGCCACTCTCTTCTCCATCTGAGATGCCCTCCCTCTCCTTGTCAATGAAATCCAGCTCATCTTTTAACCCATGGCATTGCACACTTCATCTTTAGAAAAGGAAGTCAGTGAATGGACTCTGTCCATCTGCCAAAAACAAATCAGGGAAAAGCAAAAGCAGAGTGTTTCACAGACACCTTGACGCCTCTTGAGCATCTGTGGGTCATAATTCACAAACGCAATTTGCCAGTACCTTTTCCATCAAATTCTCGATTAGACTCTTGTTCCAAGTCAGCAGTGCCCCGTGGTTAGCAGACACCATTATATTTGTAGCTTCACCCTAAATCCTTCCACACAGTGCTTCTGTAAGGTTCTGTGTTTTAAATAACATGATCATGCCCCGTGGTTAGCAGACACCATTATATTTGTAGCTTCACCCTAAATCCTTCCACACAGTGCTTCTGTAAGGTTCTGTGTTTTAAATAACATGATCATCAAGCTTCTCACTCTCACTTTATGCCATATGCAATTAACTTATATCACCTCCACATTTACCTTTAAAGAATAGGTATGTATTGGCTTAATTACATGGCATCTACATTGCCCAGACAAGAGATAGTGACAGGAAGCTTGAAATATACCATTATGATAGCTGGCATGATAGCATCTGGTGAACTAAAAATAAATTTCTCCTACTCTGTAAACACTTCAGCACCATGAATCCAGGGCACATTTCTTCCCTGGGACAACCGACAGAGTGGTGAAGACACAGTTGACAGAACATCCTGCTTGGTGAAGGGCATATAGCTGAAATGCTTTATGTTAACTGCTGTTTCTTTTTACATTATGTTGACTGTACAAGGGGGAAAATGTGAGTTCCAGAAAGCACAGCTCTCTGGTTTCTTATGGACTGCTTCAGAATGAAGCTCTTCCCTGAATCCTGGTAGATTTTTCTTGCTGACTTTCTCCCTTTGGAGTGCTTTGATCAGCCATTCAGATACCTAATATTTCTATGACAGTCACAGCCATCTTTTCATGTGTAGTTGGTCTTCTCTGAAGTAGAGAGAAAGTTCCATTTTCTACCCTAGAGTTTGATGCAAAGGCCAGGTGTGCATGTCCATTGTCTTACCTTCTTTGATGCTGGAGAGCTTAAATTACTCAAAAATAAGACACCATCAGTTTTAATTCCCTAAGACACGTGGTGTCCAGAGAAAAATCATGTAAATGTATTGAGGAAAGGTGAAAGATGCTGGATTGATCCAGGGCATGTATTAATAGAATAGCTTCTGAATCTGTTGTGACAGGATGTAGTCTGTCCTCAGAAACACCATAGGCTCCAGACCCCTTAAATGCTGTATTACTATGAAATGGTGTCTGCGGGTAACCCAAGGTCCTCTTATCTTACTGTTGAAGGACTTCCTAGACTAGTCCCATGGGTATCCTGCAACCCAGCCTCACTCCCTGGAGTGTTGAGTTTTCTCAGGGCACTCCCCAAATTGACAAGCTTTCCGTTAGCATTCCATAAGTACTTTAGGCACACATTATGAACAAAGGAGTTGAAGACTGTTGGAGATGTTATTTTTAAAAATCTCAACTGCTTTAAGGAAGTGGATGGTAAATGTGTGATTTGGCCATTGTAACCCAGATGAATGATGGCCAGCACCAAGGCAAACAGGAAAAGGTATATCCGTATAAAGTTATTTTTATAGTATAGTTATTAAAGTCACCTATTTTTTTTTTATGAGAATGGAGGATTGAGAGTTTCTAATGGATTAGTCTCCAGTGAGTTCCAGCTTCATCTCCCTTTCTGATGACTTACCTCACAGGATGAGTCAAGAGTTCTGGAATCCTGCATTGCAACTTAAAATGTATATTCTCTTGAAAATAGAGTTGTCACAATCTAATAAACTAGATCTCGGATGGTATTGACATAATAGCTCTTGAGATAAATTATGAGTCTACTGAAGTTAAATACAGAGACATTTCTATGAAAAAGGAGCCTGAGAAGCAACAGCTTACTCTTCTGTGTTTGCATCCCATACCTGCACCAGGCATGACTCATCAACCCATCATCACCTTCTTCCCCTCAGAGCCTCCTTGCAGTCACTGCCAATCCATCAGGGATGCCCTTATGTTGAAAACGTTTTGCTACGCTTGTATGATAGAATACTGGGCTGGGATTCGAAAAGACACTTGTGTATAGTCCTGAGACTGCCTCTGGCTGGCTTTGTGGTTTTGGTCAAATCCTTTACACTTTTCACAGGGCTTTCTGTTCTGCTCTAAAAAGTGAGTAAAGTGGATCGGATAGTCTCTGGTATCCCTTACTTTATAAAAGTCGCACTGTAAATTTTATGAACAACCTGTTCATAAATTTGAATATGTTATTCCACTTTTTTCAAGGGTAAGAAATCAGAACGGGCAGTTTGCTACTCATGAGGTCATTGGGTGTCTCTGTGTCCAGCTCCTTGTCTTGTTAGAGGTAGACGCCTATCAAGCGAAGTTGTTGGTCTCTTTATTCTTTGTTATTTTGAGGTAAGAGGAGATTATTCTCCAAAGTGATATACGCCTGGGTGGACATGATATTCTGTTTAACCTCCAGCACATGTAATCACCACACATGGCCGTGTGTCAGAGGGTTCAGAAGCCCGTAAGAAGCCCTGTCCAAACGGGAACTCTGTACCTACTGGTGAATAGCTCGGGTAGCAAGGGCAGGGCAGACAGAGGCCAGATCCCAGCTCTGCCGCCTACGGCTGTGACCTTGGACAAGCCGCTTACCCAAACCCCTTTACCGAGCTATAAATCAAGAATAATACCAATCTAGAGATTATCATATTAAGTGAAGTTAGTCAGACAGCCAGGGACAAGTATCATACGGTATATTTATAGATGGAATCTAAAAAGATGATACAAATAAGCTTATTTAAAAACAGCAATAGACTCACAGACAGAAAACAGAATTACATTTAACCAAAGAAGAAGGGAAGAAGGAATAAATTAGGAATTTTGGATTGACAGATGCATACTACTATATATAAAATAAGTAAACTAGGACCTACTGTATAGCAGAGGGAGCTGTATTCAATATATTATAATAACCTATAATGGAAAAGAATCTGAGAAAGGTTATATGTGTGTGTGTGTACGTGTGTGTACATGTGTGTACAACTGAATCACTTTGCTGTAGGCTCGAAACTACCCCCAACACTATAAATAAACAATACTTCAAGTCAAAGAAAAAGAATAGTATCAGTACCTGATTCACAGAAGTGTTAGAGGTGAGACAGCACATGTAAGGAAGCAGTTAGTCACCCCAGGAAAATGAGGCCCCGAAGCTGCGTGTCCTCTCTTGGTGATGATGGAGAAAATGCAGGATGTGAGTGAAGAAAGCATTACGTGTCCCCGAGTCGGGAGCGAGGACAGTAGGTCTTTAGGCTTATGCCTTGTCTGGTCATGCTGTTGTGCGGGGTGCTAGGGGGATGCAGATGGACGGAGGAACAGCCACCCCAAAGGAGCCCATACAGGGCAGTGGGACGAGACAGGGAAATGCCACTGTCCTTCTCTCTGAACCAAGTGCTTTACAGAGACCAGCGTCGTGCCCCAAGGTCCCGGGAGAGCCTGCCAATTGCACTTGAGAAGCTGAGGAAGTTCCTAGAAAGAATAGAGAGTACAGTAAGTCCCCAACAGAAGAACGAGTTCTGTTCTGAGATCGTGTTCGTAAGTCCAATTTGTCTGTAGGTCCAACAAAGTCAGCAAAGGTACCCAACTAACACAGCCGGCTACTTAGTACTGCCCTGTAATAGGTTTATAATATTTTTCACACAAATGCTACATCACAAACATACACACGAACAAGACATTTTTAATCTTAGAGAACGCTGCCTTGAAAAGTACAGTAGTACAGTACAACAGCTAGCATATAGGGGGCTGGCATCAAGTGAGCAGGCTAGAAGAGTTACCGGCTGGACGGGGGGAAGAGATGGGAGATGGTAAAGCTGAAGGATCGTCAGCAGCAGGAGACGGAGGGCAAGCTGCGATTTCACCCACGCCTGACATTGGTGGCACACACGTTCACGTCTTTGAAAGGTCACAACTTGAAGACTGGTCTGCAGGGGACTTATGCTGTCAGCGTGGTTTAGAGGAGAACCGGACAACAGGAAGTCACATTACTATTGGGGAGGCTGAGCGGAGAGCCCGCCTATGCTGAGGACCAAAAGCTGGAGCCTGCATTGCCTGCAGCTTGAACTGACAGCATTTCAGCAGAGGCAGGCTGGGAGGGTCGAGGGGGCGGTAGGAGGCCCTGGCTGGCAGAGGGCTCGCTCCGCCGCTCAGCCCCGGGAGGCTGGCACCCTTCCACAGGAGAGCACTGTTGGCTGCAGTGTGGACCACAGTAGCTTCAGCCCTGTCAGACCTCAGGCTGGCCTTCACACCGCAGCGGCTTCAGGGTCAGGATGCTCTCTGATGGGCAGTCACCACGGCCAGGGGCAGACACGGGTTGTCTGGGGAGGGCGAGCATTAATAGAGTTATAATAGTGAGACCCTGGCCTCAGGTCTTACCCTGCGGATGGTGGCTTGAACTTCTCCGTAATTGGATTGCCACCAATAAAATCCCGTTACAAACAACAGGGTTTATAGGTGCCAGCATCTCTGTTGGAGACTGTGTTCCATGCACGAGTCTGCTCCTCACACTGTAACCTCATTTCCTCCCGTCGTCTCCCCCTCCAGCTCAGTCTGTCCCTCTCGCGTTGCCAAATAACCCCCCGCCCCTGCACAGCGAGGTATGAGTCTCAGCTCTTGTATCTCAGTGGATATGTGAGCGCCCCTGACATTTGTGAATATCGAGTTGAGCTTCCCACATCGTGAGTTGGGAGCCTGGGCAGGAGGGGAGGGAGGCGTTGCTTGGGGATGTTCCATCCATCTGGTGATGCTAGTTGAGGAGCGGGGAGGGAAAGGGCTGGCCCTTGTGGTCCAAGCTTTCCTCACTGAGGCCGTTTTGAAGCACTCCTGGTGGCCATACATACAGGGATCCACCTCTCAGGCTGAGCCCACACAAGGATTGGGTTTGAGTGATTCCACAGAGGTTCTGCTCTGGACTGCATAGAGCAGACTGGAGGGGGATGGCTCCCTCTAGAGTTCTCGGGGAATTGTTGGCTGAAGCCCAGCAGTGGAAAAAGGGCTGACTGCATCAGTTGGGGGAAAGTGCATGCTGGTCAAAAGGAGCCCCTCCACGACGGAGAGGCTCCCACTCAGGGTTGGGTTCTGCTCATTGCTCCCTTCCCCTTTTGAAAACACTGATAAACTGAAGGAGATGAGCTTCTCCTCCTTGGAGGCCAAAAGAGCATCAATGCTCTGAGTGGCAGTTTTATTCGCTGTTGCTGCATTGCTTTCACTGAGGATGTTAGTATCATAAAGAAATGAGATCTGAAAAACCCAGGGTCTGTTTCAAGCTGCCTGAGCTCAAAGAAGCAGAGAACTCTTGAAGATAGAATAAGATTCAGACCACGTTCAGTCATTGCACAAATGCTGATGATAAATAAGCCTCCACAGTGAAGTGATGTTCATTCTGTGGTGAATTACGTACAGTCTCAGGTTCTGCTCTGGGGATGACAGTGATACGTGAATGAATCAATTCTATAAGACTTGTTCAAAATGCGATTTTTTTAAACAGCATCAGCAGGCAGTTTCTGTTAATCCCTGTTAATCTTATAGAGTTTATAACCGTGCCTGGGACACACAGAAGAAAAAAGCCCACCTGGGTCAGAGGACTGGACCTCTCTCTGACTTTGATAATCCTCCTAGTACTGGCGAACCCAGTAACCAAAACTTGAAGTTACAGTTCCTCTGCAGGTTTAGGATGTGGCCAGAGGGATGCACATTCACTTCTGTCTGCTTTGATTTCATCTTAAAGAGAGCCATGATTTAGTGACTCATGGCAACATTTAGTCAATTCTCTGCTCTAAATGTCATTGATATTCAGTAACTGTTTACACCAAATAAAAACCTTGATTCCTTACAGGCTTTCTTTTTTTTTTTTTTTGGTAATTCCTTGCTTTCATTATTTTTTAACATTTGAGAATACTTGTAGAGAATTAGGAAATACCATCAGCTCAGTCAGCATCCCATATGAAGGGGATTTTTAATGTGAATGATCCAAGATCATGGTTAATCTAAGATAGTAAACAATCCAGGAATTACTTACCTTTGTTTTTAGCGTGCATCTTCTCTTCTCTTCTCCTCCTTTTATTTTAGGTTTTAAATTTTACTGAAGTATAGTTGATTTACAGTGTTGTATTAATTTCTGCTATACGGCAAAGTGACTCAGTTATATATATCTATATGCTTTTTCATATTCTTTTCCATTATGGTCTATCAGAGGATATTGAATATCTTATAGCACAGTTCCCTGTGTTGTTTATCGATTCCGTATATACTGGTTTGTATCTGCTAATCCCAAACTCCCACTCCATCCCTCTCCCCTCCTCCTCTTCCTTGGCAACCAGAAGTTTGTTCTCTGCGATTATTTACTCAGCCGTGAAAAGAATGGAATAATGCCATGTGCAGCAACAGCGATGGACCTAGAAATTATCAAAGCAAAGTAAGTCAGAAAAAGACAAATACCATATGATATGACTTACATGTGGAATCTAAAATGTGACACAAATGGACATATCCACGAAAGAGAAACAGACTCACAGAAATGGAGAATAGCATTTTATTTTGTTAATTGTGGACTGCTCTGTCAGAAGAAGCCTCATAGGTTAAGAATATGAGCCTTGAAATAAGAGAGTCTCGTGTTTGCTACTTCTCAGCCGCATGGGCTAGAACAAAGTACTTTGTCTTGTTCAGCGTTGACTCCTCTCTAAAACGAGTAATAATAGTCTTCATAGCTGACATTTAGTAAGTGCTTACTGTGTGTCAGCCACTGTTCTAAGTGTTCTGATGTTGTTTTCATTCATTAAGTCGTGTCCACTCTTTGCGACCCCATGGACTGTAGCCTACCAAGCTCCTCTATCCAGGCAAGAAATTTCCCAGGCAAGAACACTGGAGTGGGTTGCCATGCCCTCCTCCAAGGGATCTTCCCAACCCAAGGATAGAACCCTCGTCTCCTGCATCTCCTTTATTTGCAAGCACATTCTTTATCACTGAGCCACCTGGAAAGCCTGAGCAAATACATACTAAAATGGTCCCCAGTGGGTGGTTTCTGCCTGGATGCTGGGTCAACTGTGCTTGCATGCTAAGACACTTCAATTTTGTCTGACTCTTTGCAACCCCATGAGCTGTAGCCTGCCAGGCCCCTCTGTCCATGGAATTCTCCTGGCGAGAATTCTGGAGTGGGTTGCCATTTGCTTCTCCAGGGGATCTTCCCAACCCACGGATCAACCCCGCATCTCCTGCATTGGCAGGCAGATTCTTTACCACTGAGCCACCAGGAAAGCCCTCAATACTTTATATATCTCTTAATCCTCACTGTACCCCCATGGGGTGCACCTGGGAGTAATAAAATGGGACCTGTGTAATAGGAAGTGATGTACTGTTAAGTCAGATTGTTCGTGAAAAACATGCCACATGCTGTCTGGAAATGGTGGTTGTAATAATTATCTATTGCTGTGTAACAGATTGCCCCAAATGTAGTGTTTTAATGAAAACCAAAAACTTATTATCTCACAGTTTCTGAGGATCAAGAAATGGGGGGGGGGTGGGAACTAAGCTGGGTGTTTCTGGTACAAGGACTCTCATGAAATGGCAGTCTAGATGCCCGCCTGCACTGTGGTCATCGGAAGCCTCAGCTGAGAGTCCGTGTCCGTGGTAGTCCACTCACGGGCTGTTGATGAAGCTTTCTCAGGTCTTCACTGGCTGTGGGCAGGAGACCTCAGCCTCAGCGTGTGGGCTTCTCCAGAAGGCTGCTCAGGACTTGCCAGTTGACTTCCCCCAGTGCAAATGATCCTTCAGAAAGAAATGGCAACCCACTCCAGTATTCTTGCCTAGAGAATCCTGTGGACAGAGGAGCCTGGTGGGCTGCTGTCCATAGGGTCGCACAGAGTCGGACACGACTGAAGTGACTTAGCATGCATGCATGCATTGGAGAAGGAAATGGCAACCCACTCCAGTATTCTTGCCTGGAGAATCCCAGGGACAGAGGAGCCTGGTGGGCTGCCATCTATGGGGTCACAGAGTCGGACACGACTGAAGCGACCTAGCAGCCGCAGCAGAGCAAATGATCAAAAAAGAGAAAGAGGGAGCATGAGCACGATGGAAGCTACAGTGTCTTGGAAGTGACATATCGTCACTTCTACCATATTCTGTTAGTCACACAAAACACCCTCACCATGTGAGAAGGGGCATAAATACCAGGAGACTTGGTATTTGGCGGACTTGGAGTCTTGGAGGTGGACTGCCTCTGTGGTATTTGTGCATTTCTAACTACTGCATTGAATCACTTGTCCATCCATGAAGGTGGCTAGACACTCTAGGAAAACTTCTCTGGAGCTAAGGATTTACCAGTGAAAGACAACCAACCTGACCATTCAGTATATGAGTCCATTGTTCAGTGCACCCACCATCCATGTACAGGGAATGTTCTCTGTGACTTTATTTGCACACCCAGAGATGGTGCCAGATGCTTGCGCTGGCCCCTCTGAGGTTTGTTCGTTCTGGCGTTTATTTTAATATTCTGGTGCATATTTTTTTTTTTTTATCTCCCTCCACTGCAGGCACAGCTAATCTTACACTCAGTTCTAAAAGTATATAGCAACCCCTAGCTAAAGGTTCATTTCATTACAAACTGGCTGAAGGCAGTGAATTTATATTCAATCACCAGTCTTGAATGTTCCCCTCCCCCCCCAATTTTCTGGGGACGGATTCACTGCAGTATTCCCTTAAATGGATTTTTTGGCCTTTCTCTCAGGCCCACATTTGACATTTTCTCAAGAATGTTTATTTTTTAATTTACAACTTTGAGAGGTTTATTTTATAAGATAGGTTTTATGCAACAAAATATAATGGGTTCAGAGCAGGGGAAAACCCTGTGAATTTGAAATTGACTGCCATGAGGAGGAATTATTCATTTCATTTGTAGGAGAAAAATGACAGCTCACATGAAAGGAGAAAGGTTTCAGGTCTCAATTCGCAGATGGAACCAATCACCTTTCCTAAGTCAGCGCACTTGCTGTTTTGTATTTGCCGCAAATATCTATTTAGGAGGCTCTGGAAGGGTGTGATTAGGGCGTGAGCTCTTGGTGGAGGATTTCACAGAGTCTACTTGGCTAAAGGGGCCTTTTGAATTAAAACAATAGAAGAGGAAGGCCCTTACCTCCTCAGGACATCAGAGCCTGCAATCAGATGGGCATGTCTTTATTCTCTTTCTTTTTGCTGGGGCTCCTGATCCCTTCTATCTCACCAAAAGATGCTTGGCTACTTGATGCTGGGCTCCTTCTAATAACATAATGGTGAAATATTAACTTATCAAAGTGCTGGAAGCTTTAATAACTATTCTGCCCAGACTCTTTGAGCAGAAGGGACTGGACACATCACCAGGCTCTCATTTTTCACCCTCACACCCCACATCACTCCATTAATTTCCAGGCATCGCCCTTCATTAGCGACCCCATGGCTGAAGGGCTGTGTTATGAGGCTGCAGGGTCATGAACTACACCATCTACCCTACCCCTTGGTTCATTTCACAGCTTGCTCCCCTCTTAATACCTCACGGCTCATTTTCCCCCCTTCTCTTGGCGAGAGGGACCTTTCCCAGGGCTTGAAATGGATGGGTCCCCCGCTGGTCCTCTTTTGTTTAATGCCTCTCTATTCTCTGAGCTTAAAAGTGTACCCCATCACAGAAGCGAAGCCATGGCTCTGCACCCCCACCACAAGTCAAGTTTGGATAGCAGAGAAGTTATGGGGCTGCGGTGCCTTAACATAGGCAGTTTTTCAGTGAAGATGGAACATGAGAAGATGACCTTATTTTTCAGTACATTTACTCTCGTGGGTAAACCCCATGGTGGAAGATAGTATTTGGTGAGTTTAATCTGCTCTGCCTTCTTTCATAAATGAGGTTTAATTATGAGATGTGTGTGTGTGTGTTTTCCCACTGAACACCGCGATTAGCGGTCTGCCTTAGAAAATCTCGTGTGTGTAAAAGAAACTTCCAAAGCTGATAAAAGCAGGGACAAGAGGGCACCCCTGCTAAGCGCTGGGGTTTCTCCCATCTGTCTGGGTGATAAGCTGTGTTACTTTTGCCCTTTTTCTTTGCTGATCAGCAGGCTGGGGAAGACCATAGCAGCGTCTAAAAGTGCCTGCTAAGGCGGCAGGGGAGCAGAAGTAAAGTATGTTTTCCCATAAAAGAGGTACTAGGTGCATAAAGGAATATTTCAGAAACCCTGAGGAGACACAGTAGGATCGTGGTAAAGAGCATGAACTTGAGAGCCAGGCAAGCTTGGGTTTGCATCCAGGCTCTAGTGCTTAGTAGATGTGTGACTGTGCTGCACTCAGTCATGTCCCGCTCTTTGCGACCCCGTGGACTGCAGCCCACCAGGCTTCTCTGTCCATGGGATTTCCCAGGCAAGAATGCTAGGGCAGGTTGCTATCCCCTCCTCCAGGGGATATTCGTGACCCCGGGATTGAACCTGCATCTCTTGCATTGGGAGGCAGATTCTTTACCCCTAATGCCACTTGGGAAGGTGTGCGACTGGGCTATGACAAATCACAGTAAGTCCCCTACATACGAACCTTCAAGTTGCTAACTTTCAAAGATGTGAACATGTGTTTGCACGTCCAGTCACATAAGTTAGTTCACACGTCTGGTATTTATTGTCACAAGTGTGCATCCTCTACTAGCGGTTGTGCTGATGTTTACTGTATAGAGCGCAGTATCTTTATTTCAAGGCCAGGATCTCTGGAAGAAACATAAAAGCAACAGTGACGTAGCTGGCACTTTTCAGGTACTATACTGTGAGATTAAAAATGTTTCCTGTATGTCTGTGTTTGTAACGTACTGTTTGTGTAAAAAGCATTAGAAACCTATTACAGTCCAGTACTGTGTAGCCCCTCATGTTAGTTGGGTCCCTTGGCTAAGTTCATAGGACTTAAATTGGACTTAGGAACGCACGCTTGCAGTTGGACCCGTTCATGTGTAGGGGGCTTACCGAACCCATTCGTATGTACTGTCCCTTAAAAACTCAGGAGCTCCCAATGGCAGACTTCGTTCTGTCACATGGTTTCTGAATGTCAGGAGCCCAGACTGGCTGACGTGCTCAGTGGTTCCAGTTCGCGGGGTCTCTGCAGGGCTTGCACGCATAGGAGGCTCTGCTGGGTTCCAAGATTCCCCTTCTGAGTTCATGACCATGGCTGTTGGCAAGAAGCCTCAGCTCTTTACCACATAGATCTGCTCATGACCTTATGGCCGGCTCTCCTGTGAGCAGGGAATCCAAGAAAGAGAGCGCACTGCAGACGGAAGCCTTGGTATCTTCTGCCTGAATCTCAGAGTGACCTCCAGGAGCTTCTGAACCGTTCTGTCGGTCACACCGACCAGTAGCGGTACGTTGTAGGCGACAATCACAAGACTCTGAGAACCACACAGAGCCCGCCAAGCTCCAGGCCATCACACCCAGCTGAGTTACTTAACTTCTCCAAGCCTCCGTCTCTTCTTCTCTAAAATGAAAAGTAGTACGTCCTTCAATGATTTAAGTGAGTACTAGAGACTTCCAATGGAGAAGGCAGTGGCACCCCACTCTAGCACTCTTGCCTGGAAAATCCATGGATGGAGGAGTCTGGTGGGCTGCAGTCCATGGGGTCGCTAAGAGTTGGACATGACTGAGCGACTTCACTTTCACTTTTCACTTTCATACATTGGAGAAGGAAATGGCAACCCACTCCAGTGTTCTTGCCTGGAGAATCCCAGGGACCGGGGAGCCTGGTGGGCTGCCGTCTATGGGGTCGCACAGAGTCAGACACGACTAAAGTGACTTAGCAGAGACTTCCAATGATTTAGTGAGTAATAGAGACCATCTCCATTTATCCAGCCCTTTAAGGATCTGGTGAGGATCTTTGGCCCTTCTTTCTTGAATAAAGCTCATGTGCACACATCCAAATTTGCATGGGATTTTGTGAGTTTGCCACCTCCCATCTTTTCACTCCAGGTAAATCAAGTGAATCTATTTAAAAAGAGCAAGAATTCAATAAAGGCCCTTTTCAACGCGTATTTTTATCTGAAGCAAACAGAAATTTTGTGTACCTCAAACCATCACTTACACACCTACATGTATGAGACTTTTGGTGTTTTTGACAACTTCCTTGCTGCTCCAGCTTTCTAAACGGTGCCGGCTACCCATAATTTGTTTTTCTCCACCATGATGTGATCATTAAGTTGCCGTAATGAAGATTGAAGGTTTAATAATGGGAAGTGTTACAAATTCCAATTTAATCATTCCTAAATTGATTAGTGACTTTCCCCAAATGCCTGGCCGTGGAAAACCAGAGGGCTAAGGGAGACAGAGTGCTGTGGTCTGAGTTTGATAAATGGCGCTTTGGTGCAGCTGTAATTGAGTTATTGAATTTACTCCTCTTCCAAATGATGTTTGCATCGTCTCAGCCATATGTGTGGAGGGCCAGAGAAAGGTCATCAGAAGCCTCAGACCGAGGGCACGCTTGGGTTACGGTGGTTTCGAACAGCACCATCGAGGTTAGTCAATTAGAACAAACACCCAGGGCAGGCCATCCCCTAGCCTCAGGCTACAGAGCGGTCAGCGGCAGAATCCCAAAGGCCCATTTAAAAGAGTCTGAAGATGCTGTAAGTAAATGTCTACTCTTGGCCTCGGGCTATTTAGCCTCTGACAAATGGGCGAGCCCCTGCGGGCGGATTTGAAGGAAAGGACACCTATAAACAAAGCTGGCGCGGGCAGCTGTGACAAAGGCAGAAGTGAAACCATCCAGGGCACCCGCCTCGCCCACCAGGCAGTTGTGTCGCTTTCTGCACTGCTTCCTGCTGCCAGACCTGAGCTGTCTAACTTCCCACTCGATTTTGCTCCTCAGCCATCTCTCAAAGACAGTAGATCCGCATTAGACATCAAGAAGTTATTTTTTACAATTACTTTTTTAATTTTATTTTAATTGGAGGATAATTACTTTACAGTGTCGTGATGGTTTTTGCGATGCATCAACATGAGTCGACCAGAGGCATATGTGTCCCTTCCCTCCCAGACCCCCTGCTCTTCCCTCCGCACCCCATTCTTCCAGGTGGTCACAGAGCACTGGCTTTGGGCTCCCTGCGTCATATACATCAGACTCCACAGGAAGTTTTGAGAAAAGTTTCTTTTGTGTTTTTCCTTCGCTGCCGCCTGCTAACGCATCCCCGTTTTTGGCCCACATTCCAGGTGGGTGTACAACATTAGTGTCCCCTGCGTTTCTCTGTTTTGTCGTCGTCTTTTTTCTTTGAACCTATTTATATATGTGTGCTTTGAGAGAAATTTTACTCTGAGATGTGATATTTACACATCCCTCAGAATTAATGTGTATCAACCCTTTGAGATCTTAGGGGCAAAAGCGAGGAGGCTGTTTTGCCTGAGACTTGGAGAAACGCCATAAGGAGGTGGATAAAAGAGGTCTCAGGGAGCAGCTCGTGACAGACAGCAAGGGAGCCCCAGCCTCCTCGAGAGCAGAGCCAGGGAGAAGGCTGACCAGGGCCCCGCTGCCAGCTGGCGCAGTGAGGGCGCTGTGACTTCGTGGCCGTGGGCCAGAACATCCATATGGCGAGCACAGCCCAGCGACGAGCCACCCCAGAAAGCTCGGACTGCTTTCCACTCATGAGTACGGTGTTCTAGAAGCCGCCCTGAACACACACCAAATGCATTTCCCCAAATCTGCCAGTGGATTAATTTACGAAACAGAGACACTCTACTAAATAGTTACCCGAGGTTGCCATAATATTTGTTTCCTTTATCCATTAAGTCCCAAACTGGACGACTTAGAAAAAAGACATTCATTGACTCAAAGTTCTGGAGGCTGTTAGTCGGAAATTCGGGTGTCAGCAGGGCACCACGCTCCCTCTGAGAAAACTGTAGGCAGATCCGGCCTTTGCTGTCCCTGCTTTCTGATGGATGGCTGTAGTCTTTGGCATTGCTCAGCTTATAGAAGCATCAGTCCAGTCCTCTGTCTTTGCAAGGCATTCTCCCTGTGTCTCTTCGTATCATCTTCCCTCTTTGTCAAAATTTCCCCTTTTTATAAGGACACCAGTTATATTGGATGAGGGTCCACTCCAGTGACCTCCTTTTAACTTGATGACCTCTAGCACAATCCTCTCCAACTAAGGTCACATCCTCAGGGACTTGAGATTAGGGCTTTACCCTAATCTTTTTTAAGGAATCCATTTCAACCCATTATAGATATTAAGTTTAAAAAATTACAAAAGAAAATCTAAATTCTTTTTATCTAGGTCAATTGGGAATTTATTTCTCCCAGATAGTTCCATCAAATCTGAATTTTCTGGATACTTAAGGGAGAACAGAGGAATAGCAGGTATTAACAACTGACCCTCCAGATGTCAGTTTGTGATAAGTTGGTTAGATGATTTGTTCAGTGGGTCCTGGGTCATGAAGTTGGGCCCAAGTTTTGGCTTTAGCTCCAGGTTATAGATTTCACTCCAACCCTCCTAGCTTCTCGAGATATAGGTGCCATTGTTTCTAGAAAGGCTTGTCGAAGAGCATATGAATGTCTCTCTCCCATTTGAGAATGGCATCCACAACAAATGGCAGGCAGTGGGTGGAATAGTGGCGAGTGAGTTTGGAGAGTCACTGACCTATATTTGGACCCTGCCAGTGCCTTTTATCAGCTGAGTGGCTGTGCCTTAGTATTGCTGAATGATCCCGATCCTCCATCCGTAAAAATCAGAGGATGAAGCTCCACTAAGTTAATGTGAGCAAAGTACTTAGCACATAGCACTGGCTTAATAAAAGTTTGCTCCTCAAGCAGCCCATCCTTCGTGTAGTCCCCGAGCATACTGAGGAAATGTTAATAATCATTAGCACCATGTTTTATAGTTTACAAAGCCATTTTATGTATTGTTGGATTTAATTTATATTTATTGGGTGGTTGGACAGTGTTGAAAATAGGGAAGTGCTTCTTTCAAATTATTCACAGCTAGTAGCTAGTAATTATTCATAGCTTTCTATATTAAATATTTTAATTATTTTTTCAGCAAATAGCTGCAGTTAGTAATCTCAGTGCTAATATCACCCGCTCATGCAGTAGTTCTCAGTGGGAGGCGATTTTTGTCAGCGGGCATCTGTTCGTGTCCGCTTTTGGTTGTCCCAGGTGGGGATGGTGGCTCTGTTGGCATCTCGGAGGCAGAAGCAAAAGGTGCTGTTAAAATCCCACAATGCTCAGGGCAGCTGCTGCAGCATAGACTTATTCAGCCCGAGATGTCAGTAGTGCTGAGCTTGAGAAACCCTGCCTAAAGCCTCCAACGTATTTCCATGAGTAAGTGCTCACCTTCAATCAATGCATCCAATCAGAAAATGGGTGCCATGTAATAGCAGTTGGTTTTTTATTTCCATCCTGCAAAGAAAACTATTTAAATCAGAAGCAATATTTTCTAATGTTATAAGGGGGAGGGTGGTGGGTAACCCTGCAGCTTAAGTCAATAAGCATTTGATGAATACACACCCCTGGGGTGTTGTGCTGCTGATAAATGACTGCTATGGAGGAGCCTGGCATGCAGGCCAGGCTTTCGACATCAAATGGCTAAGGCTTTCGGGCGGCCCTTCAGCCTGTGCAAGTGCGCAGCGAGTGAGCAGTGATCTCACTCCACTGACCAAACAGTAGAGCCAACTCCACGAGCACACCTGCTCCAACATCTAAGAGAAAACCAAGGTTGCCCTGACTCCAACTAATGAGATCTTCCAAATATGCAAAGGCTGGAGTTGCTCATATTGAATTTATATTGAAGTGCTGAATTACTTTTGTTTCCAGAAACAAAACAGCTATTTGGTAGGATCAGGAGACACAAGGTTCAATCCCTGGGTTGGGAAGATCCCCTGGAGGAGGAAATGACAACCCACTCCAGTATTCTTGCCTAGAGAATCCCATGGACAGAGGAGCCTGGCTATGGTCCATGGGGGACCCGAGAGTCGGACACGACTGAGCGTCTGAGCACAGATAATGTCTGATAATCATGATAGGAATCAGGCCTGAGCCAAAAGTTGACATGCATCCTCTTATTTGATTTCACAGCAGCTCTACTGAGGGAGGTGCTGAGTATCCCATTTTACAGTTGTGCAAATTAAGGCTCTGAGATTAGGTGACTAGTCCCAAGTTTTTGCTGTTCTTAAATGGCAGAGATAAGGTTTAACTTATGGTTGCAGCCTCCAAATCCTCAGCTTAGCTTTTGGTTCATATCTGCATCAGTCAACACAATGAAAGAGTTTGGGAGGGCTTGCTTTTAATAACTAAAGATCACTGCCGGTCATAGAATTGTATGTGAACCATGTTAGACACCCATTTTTAATCCATCATGTTAATTCTGATGCCTCTTATGTATAACAAACCTTGGAAAACTTGGTTTGTCTTTTACAGCCCAAAAGATAGTGTACATATCTTCACCGGACACCAGGTGTTTACATGTCATCTTCACAGTTTTCCCAGAGACATGTACTTCATCAGACTCATCGCTAAATATATTCTGATTGACTCTAAGAAAAAACATTGAGTAACTATTTTTCAGCGTGAAGGGGGAGAATACAGATTTATCATCTTACAGCTTTGGAAGGCAGAAGTCAAAAATACGTCTTACTGGGTTATAATCAAGGTGCTAACTGAGCTACCTTCCTTCCTGAGGCTCTAGAGGAAAATCTGTTTCCTTGCCTTTTCCTGCTTCTAGAGGCTGCCTGCTTTCCTTGGCTGATGGCCCCTCCTTCCATGTTTAAAGCCAACAGCATTACATCTATCTTTCAGAGCCACATCCTCCTCCAAGTCTGTCTTCCACTTATTTTTTTCTGTTGCAGTAAAATACACGTAATGTAAAATTTACCATCTCAGCTGTTCTTGAGTGCAGTTCAGTAGTGTTAAGTATATTCACATTGTTCTGAAACCAATCTCCAAAACTTTTTCATCTTTCAGAGTTGAAGCTCTGTATCCATTAGACCATTCCCCATTCTCTCCATCCCCCAGCCCCTGACAACCATTCTGCTTTCTATCTATATAAATGTGACTACTCTAGATACTCTATGTAAGTGGAATCCTAAAATATGTGTTTTTTGTGATTGGTTTATTTCACTTCATTTGAGGTACTGTATTTCAAATGAAAATTTTCTCTAACTTCTAGAAATGGCAAATCAGCCATGCTTGTCATCAAAGAAGGAATAGCCATAAGAATGAATACAATGAAAACATCCCATTGTTAGATGCTGGCTGAGTTCTGCTGTCTCTTGGACATTCTGAGGTTCTTATCTCCCTTTGAGGTTAGCAGATGTTAGCAAGATGTATCAGCACCAAACTGAGACTCCGACTTTCTCATAATCTCAAGGACAGCAGGATATTTAAGAAAGCAAAACTGTTCTGTGAGTCAGTGTTTGTTCAAGGTCTGTCCTTGTACTACTTAAAAATAGTTCAGATGCTACTGGAAATCACCACTGTAGGACATCCAGAAAGGAAAGGAGAAATGGGCAGGCACAGTGAATGAGCAAATGATCTCACTGAAGAGGCAAATACTGCTCTTGGAATATTTGGAGAGTCTGTGGCACTGGGTGCCCTGAAACCAAAGAAGGGTGCCGTCATCCTTCCATCCTTCACGTGGGCAGGTTCCAGTTGATTGTCCACAGCATGTTGCCAGGAGGTAACAAAAGGCAGTTTATTTCCCCTTGAAAATTAGGACTTGACCTGACTCTGTGTCTTTACTCCCAAGTACCTGGTGCTTTGAAGCTGCTCATTAATCCCTTCATGTGTAAACTCCTTGATTTTACCCAACTTCGAATGAGCCTGCAGTCTGAGTACTGTCTGCAGCTGGAGTCATGGGACATTAGATGGGATCTGGCGACAGTCAGCCGCTGCGTTCGGCCGTAACTACAGTGTGGATATCATAGTGCATCCAGGATAACTTTCTGGGAACCCATCTTTGCCCTCTTTAGAATCTACCCAGCGTCCTGCCAAGAAAGAATGAAGCAGTGTGTCGCTTAATATGCACAAGAGGGAAGGAAAATACTCCTGTTCCTCTTTTCCTGGAAAGTCTACATGTACTTCTGCCTAGGTTTTATGCACCAGACTGTTCTTTCTGCCATTCTTTTGTTAGTTAAAACAGAATATAGGGATCTCATTGGGGGGTTATGGTTTTAAACAAGATTTAGGTTGTGATGAAGTTTTTGGACTCACATCAAAGCAATTTCACCCTCCGTGAAAATTCGTTCTAGTGTTTCTGTAGGTTTAGGGTGAGAATGCGGTCAACCCAGAACCATTTCTAAGTCCAGTGCATCGTTCAGGATTCCCGCTTTCACTCACATGCGGGACCAGCCCTCCCACTCCCAGCCCCACCTTAATGGACTCACTGAGCTCGCCTTGAATACCTTTGGGATGAACACATGTCATGAACGAGGCCCAGTCTTCCAGGTGAGGTTTTTATTGTTATTTCATCCATCTCTGAGAGTTACCACCATGCTGAGTAGCTTACCTTTCCTTATTAATTGGCCTTTTTCAAGATCACAGATTTACCAGCCCCCTTAAAAGAACTCCAGGGGCCTTTACCTCTTTTATCACCCTGTCTTGTATCCCTAACCAGCAATAACTGTTAGCTTGGGGAGAGAAGGAACTTTTTGCTGGTCATTTCAGATAGGATACCATATGTCAGATTTGTAAAATCTTGTTAACATTGTGTTTCCTTGGCTAGAGAATTACCCTCTAGTAGGAGAAAACAGAGCTGCCAATTACAGCAGACTCCTGCTGTGAGGAAACTGCTGTTATATTCCCAAACATCAGCCTGGGTGAGGAGGGAGCCCCTCGCTGCCTTTTCCTTTCTTGCCTGATAGACAGAGCTTCAGAGTAAAACATAATTAGCTTGACTGACAATAGGAAAATACAGACTTCAGTATCTGTTTTTATTGTAAGATCTTCTTATTTTTGGACATGTATTCCAACCCTGTCCTACAGTTTATTCCTCGATATAAAAATTCAATCAATTTGCAGGGCCGGAATTTGCTTAAAATGTTCAAAAGAAAGATAAATGAATCTACCTCGTGACCCGAGAAACTCAGGTTTATCAGTCTGCAGCTATTAAAAAGGAAACCATAAATCCCTGTGCAGTGGAGCTAGTAAATTTTTGTAAGCTGACTCCTTTGGGGGGAATTTGGCTCCTGCACTAAGTTCTTAATTTTATTGGGACAGAGATATTGCAAAAGGAAAATCGTTTCTCTGGCACTAAACACAAATAACATATGACAATAATTGTGACTTCCCAGTAGACATTCTGATCCTCAGCAGTTGGATCCATCCTTGTATAGAGAAGGGGTCTTCTTCATGAACAAGATTTTGTTTTTTGTTTGATTTTGTATTTTGTTTCATTGGGGGTCTTGTTTTCCACATGTCCTCCTTATATTTTGCAGGCTGAAAACAGAACAATTTAGTGAATGTTCAGTCCACATTCTCTGCCCCCATGCCTAAGGAAGGCGACTTATTGTAGAAAAGGGATGATTGATCTGAGGTGAAGGAAGGGAAATAAACAAAAAAGAGGAGAGGCTGAGATTCAAGATGCAAACACTAAGAAACACACAAAACTCAAAGAGCAGAGTCTGAGTCTAGATTTTTTGAAAGAGACACTTCTTTCTAAGTTATAAACCCTCTTGAGTAAACATCTATGGGTAAAGTTTTCAAAGAATGAGGAATATCTGTGATCAATAGTATCACATGAATGATGAAAGGGCTTCCCATGCTGCTGGCTTCCTGGGTCGTCTTGACACTGAGTAACTCGCTAGCTCCATAGGGATCAGCCTCTTCTTTCTGAGCGGCTCAGCTGCCCACTTCTTGATTTCACTGGACCTTTCCTTCCCAAGTCTGATAGAGCAAGGATGCGACCTGCTTAAGGTCCCCATGCAGGGGAGCCCCAGGAGAGCCAGCATTCTGCCATGGTTCCCCTAGAAGATACCCGCTTCTTGCTGCTTGCTTTATTTCCCTGCAGTATACGTGGACTTTTCTTGCAAAGCTAAAATCTTATCCTCGTGTCTCTCTTTGCCTTTCCATCCTTGGTGTTGTCAACAGCGAGTAGTCGCAAAACACACGAGCAACTAAAGATGATGGAGTATGTTGGTTAAGAGCACAAGCTTGGACGCACAACAGAACTGGCTGTGAGTCCTGACTTTGGACGCAGTACTTAACCCTCTAAACCTTGAGTTCTCATTTGTAAAAGTGTGACCAGTATTGGCTTATGGAGAAAGGATGTCGAGAACTGTGATGCTTTGTGCAAAGCGCTTAGCGTGGGACCTGGTATCTGGTGGTGACCACTTCTGTCGGCCACCATTGCTGTTTCAGTGAGAGAATAGGGCAAGCCCCTGACAACACATGCAGAGGGGTCAGAGGGCTTGATTTTCCCTTGACATGACAGTATGATCAAATGCAAATGCGAAAACTTCTACAGCTTAAATGGAATCAGGTTCCTTTGTAAAGGTGCCTAAGTTCTATAACACTTGAGTGATGAAATTATGACTTTTCTACCTCTAGAGCAAGTTTACTATTCAGGTTATTCTCACCTAGTTACCTTGCCTTCCAACTGCAGGTTTTCACAATAAAAAATAGCAAAATAAAGAAAGAATCATTTCAAATGTGTAATCTGTTTGATGCCTTGCTTTTTATGTAATTGAAAGAATATATACCCAATTTATGCTGGAGCAAAAAAAATGATAGACTGTATCAATGTGAAACAGGAAAGATGAAGTCTAATTTTTTTTCCTCATTAATAAATATTGAACAAATAGAACATTTCAGGATCCCAGAATATATGGGATCCCGCGTATTTTAGTTTCTTCATTACTCTAGCCACAGCATCATGCATTAGTATCTCAGAGATGACAGCTAGACAATTAAAGACAATTCCGTTCAGGTCCTGTCCCTGCGGCGTGAATCACGGCCCTTTCTCTGGCCGCCCCATGGCTGAACCCCTGTCCTTGGGGAACCTTAGGCTGTGGATGACTCGGCAGTTGCTATGACATGTACTTTGCCAGGCACGCGTGACACAACTGTGACAGGATACAGCCACTGGCAACAGAACCGTCCAGATGACATAATAGTGTCTCCACATCTCTCTGCCAAAGACCAAATCCAAGATCTAGGTGAAAAATTGGGGTTTCGTTTCCAAGTTATCATGAACACTTGATGCTTGGGGGTTGCTGGTGGGGAGACATTGTATCTCCACAGATGAGTGAAGAAAACCACCTATTTTTAACAGAAACACATCTGTGGTGGTCAGTGCTTCAGATATTGATGAGATGCACTCCACCAACCCAGTTATTACTGGTGTCTATTCGTTTAACAGGGGAGTGGGTAGTGTAAAAAGAATTTATAATAAGATTTCTGGGTCTCCAAATACATACATACTATTTACCCTAAGTTTATACAGCTTCCTGAATTGTCTGCAAACTTCACTAAGAATGGGTGTGAGATACTAAAAATAAAAACTTATGCACATAGCATAGGCCTGATGGAACAATTAGCTCTGCTTAAGGCTGGCTCTTTTCACTATAATAATATTATAGGGTTTAGATCTTCAACCCCTTCCTACATGATTAGATGAGACCCAGTGCTACTGTCTGTTGACTGACTCGTTTTGAGACCATTTGACACAAATGATAATGAGTAATAGACTCACTGGAAGAGACCCTGATGCTGGCAAAGAATGAAGGCAAAAGGAGAACAGAGCGACAGAGGATGAGATGGTGAGATAACATCACTGATTCACTGGACATGAACTTTAGCAACTCCAGGAGATAGTGGAGGTCAGGGAAGCCTGGTGTGCTGCAGTCCATAGGGTTGCAAAGAGTCGGACGTGATTTAGTGACTGAACAACAACAAATAGTAAATATAACATGAATCCCTGCATTCATGCTTCATCCATAGATGAGCTGTGCTAAATTCATTTACTAGATGAAAATAAAGCTTGTTAAAATTGTTTCTTTGTTCTTGATCGATTACAAGAGCTTACCAGGAATGCACTCATATCGCATTCCATGGTAAAACTCTTCATTTAGAAAATGTAGCATCGTAAATAAAGAAAATGATGGGGCTACACTTGCCAGAAATCTAATAGGCTCCCAGAGGAGACTTTAAAAATTTCTTAATTTGTAAGAAACCTCGAGTTTCCAGTGGATTGTCAAGATAAATCAGAAGTTGAGGCTTCAGACTGTTGGTTTCATTTATTTTGGTCTTGATGACTCCGACAGCTGAGGGGCTTGTTGGCTTGCCAGTCGGGTCTGTAATGATCTTCAGCCACAGGACAGAAGAGAAAGGTCCTTCTGTTGGAGGACGCAACTTGTAATTCAGGCACTTGGGCTCACCAGAGAGAATGTTAGCGAGAGTCATTCCTGTCACAGTCATTATTTGCTCACCAGTTCCTATTTTTTTCAGTGACAGGATTCTTTGGCTGTTAATTCTTAAAACCAGCGAACTTTCTGTTGCATAAAACCCCCACAACATATGTATGAGAATTCTAACAACTTGAGATTGCCCCATCTTCCATAAACATTGTCATCTACCTTTTCACTTAAAATGGGAGATTCAGTGAGTTCCGGTTGAAAAGGCAGGCACAGATTTCACAGCCAGACATCTGAATGCAACTCATGACTCCTGCATCCCAGCATGGTGACCTTGGGCAAGTTACCTAACCCTTGGGCAAGTTACCAAGTCCTGGGTTCCCCATCTAGAAAGTCGGAATAAAAGAGAGTGCTTAACTCATCAGATTATTTTGGGGCCTATGTGAGATCATATAGCTAGGGTTTCTGATGCTCTGCTAGTATATGGTAGGTGTCCAGCACATCCTCAATTGACATTAAAACCTCAGATGTGCACAAAAGTTGGAGGAAGATTACTTTAAATGGAGACCAATTTCAGAAATATGTGTGCTGAGGCACAGGACAGAGAGTTACCTGGCCCTGTGAGATAAACTCATTTAGATTTTTTTTAAAGCAGTGAAAGAAGTATCACTCTCCTCTCTAAAGGAGAGGTGTTGGCACCTGATTTGGGAGCAGTCTCTGGCACCTGCTGGGCACAGAGGTGAATCCACCCACTAGGACCACCCTACTGCCTCCTGTTTCCTGATGGTGTTGATGAAGGAAGCCGAGCACCCCAAGGCAAACAGCAGCTAGTTGATGAGGGCCACGTCTGGAGTGTCTACTGTGTTCAGAGTCCTTCAACCAAGAAAAAGGGTGAAAAGCAAGGGCAGAGCATGGTTTTCCTCATTGGCATCCGAACCCCCGGTCTCTGCATCCAAGCGCCTCTCCAGTCCTATGGCAGAACCGCTGCTGACTCTCTGCTTCCCCATCCCTGAGGAGGCAGCACTGGATGGATGGGGCCATAGGAAACAGTGCCCCCAGGACAGGGCCCGAAGTGGAAGAAGAGGTTGGCAGAAGCCCGCAGGGTCCACGTGGGAACAGAAGGCACGAAGGCACCCTGGCAGCGTGGCTGTCCCCAGTGTCCCTGAATTAGCTCCAGCTAAGCCCATGTGAGGCCAGACGAGCCCAGATGGGGACCATTCTTCACCAACACCATTTCTCTCTTCCTGAGCCTGGATGGGTCTCAGCATGTGAGCTAAAGCTGAAATTTCTGTCCACCACGCCCTGCCTAGAGACTTCTTCAAAATAAATATTGTATATTAGGGTTATGTTAGGATGCATACTGGCGACTAAACAACAACAGCAGGATGCTTATAACTTAAATGTCAATATATAAGTACCATTATTTCTTTTTTAATTTTTCCAAGTTAAGTGTGGGGAGACTACCTTCTTAAAACCAACAGAAGAAATTCGTAGCATATAAAGCAAGTCCTTTGTTGTATTATTCATCTCTGTCTAAATTTTGCATCTTATTGGGTGGTAGTGATGTGATCATAGATGTCTTTAAAGCAATGAGCCTAACATTTTGAAGGATGGATAAAGGGATGTTCTTTCTCTTAACTTACGTTATGCATAAAAGTGTTCCTTTAGTTGGAGGCCTACATCTCTTTACTATTTATCAGTAGTATTCCAGAAGAGAAGATGAACAACATTTGCTTCACATTTAAAGATATTAAATAGGATTGTTTATTTAAAATGTTAGCAATAATTAAGGCAGATGTTTTTAGAAATATAATTATATATTTTTTTTTACCAGTAGACATTATTTTGTTTGACTGGAATCAATATTTTATTCAACCATAAATGTAAACCGTGATTCCACCTTAGAAGAATAATAAGGGCCTATTCACTCAGGACTTTTTTAGGATGAACAAAGCTAAAATGAAAGCTGATCTGATACCAGGGTGAAGTAAATATTTGCCAACTCTAGGCAAGTCTCACTATCTGACCTTAATTATTCCACCACTGATGGAGTAGTTTATCACTGTGATACCAAGCAAAACACACACACACACACACACACACACACACACACACACACACTTCTTGCTCTTAGATACCCAAGAAGCCAATATTTTACTTAGACCGTATGGACAGTGGATTGGATTTGTACCCTAACATTGCTCCCATAATAAAGAGAAGATTATCTTTGGACTACTGACAATTGAGTTTTCAATATATTTCTCCCTACTGCCCTTTAAGAAGGGCAGTGCTGTTTTTTAAGCACAGAAGAAATGGTGATTATTTATGCAGGCTTTGTGCTCCCTCTGCTGGTTTTGTAATTAACTAATAAGTCTAATTCCCATAACTATGCTGATGTCATCAATTATTTTTGCACATGGACATGGAATTACCCAAATCAGCATGTGCTGTTCAGACATCATCAGGAAAATGAGCAGGAGGTCAGAGGAGGACATTTGGCCTCATGAAGAAAGTAAAGAAAATGGACATTCTGACTCGTTAGGAAGGCCTAAATGCAGTTCTGTGCTTTCATTTGCTCAATACTGGAAATGACAGTCTGTTGTCATTTAAACTGACATAAGACATCCCACCTTCTCAGAGCATTTTGGAAACATGTTTTCATCTTTAGAAAAAATTGACTGTAGTACCTGTGTGCAGCTAAGAGAAGTAGAAGCTCGGAAATTAAATATGCCTGGCTCCTGAAAATCTCTACAGGCCAAGAAAGTAGATTTCTGTAGATAGCTCGTGTCTTAATTTCTTCGATCTGAAGTGTCTTTTTCTGCCAGTGTGGGTATAATAAGATAGCCATTTCTTAATGTCAGCACAGCCTCATGTAATCAGTAAGAGCCAGAGCTCTGTAGCTGGGTCAGCTGAGGTTGGCTTGTGGTTGCAGCAGTTACGGTGGGATTCAGAGGAGGCACCTAACTTCCTGACCCCACCTTTCCTGTCTGTAAACTAGACAGAATGTTCTAGGCAAGGGTTTCTATTGTGTGGAGTTACTGAAAGGATTGAAGGCCATGATGCCATGATACAGAATATTTCCCAAAGGGTATTGAAGAGGATGATTTGGGAATTACGGTGACTCTCTCTCTGATATGAAAACAGCTTTTTTTATTATTCAGTTATAAAAACTTAAAACTTACTGTGAAATTAGGAGGGGAACTTCCAAAGGGTAAGGATTCAGTTCAGTAGGAATGTATGTCCATACCTAACCCAACAGCTTGGAACAGGAGGTATAGAATGGGTTGGAACTCCAGGAGAGACCAGCCAGTGCACAACAGAGTGTAGAAATTCAGACCTGTTTCCTCGGGATGAGAAATCAAGCAAACCAAAGTATCAATGCAAAAAATAACACAATACTATTAACAATAATAATAATAAAGAGACATAAAATCAACTATTTTCCCAGTACACAGAGATGAGATTTGAAAAAGTATCCTCTAAATGTTATGTATTAATTTATTATTCATGCATTTTTAAAATTCCCTGGTTTAGTTCTCTATGTAAAATGATCCCACACTGTTCACACTTGTTTCAAAACTTCCTGTTTCTCAATCAGCTCCATATTCTAGCCATCTCTCCATAGCAATAAATGTCGATCTTCATCACAGTCATGGTCAATGTTATTCTTGGCTTGCTTGGTCTTTAGTGCTTATAGATACTACTCCACCCAGCTTAACGACCGTGTTCTTAGGTAATGCTCATAATTCCAATAATAACCAAGGTAAAGCAGACAGAAGAGGTACATCTGGAGTGAGGAAACATGCAGTGCTTCCCAAAGCCAGATATCGGTTCACTCTCAGATTCTTCACTGGGGCCCCTTCGTATGGCCTCTTTCAGTAGAGTTTGGTGCCACATTGATGCTGCAATGCATCACCTTGCTCAGGTGGGGTGAGTGGGGTGGGTGGGGGTCATTGCTAACAGGCAGGGGCATGGGGAAGGGACAACTGGAAACTTAAGAGAATCACTGCCTCTCTCTGTTCTGAATCTCTCTGGGCAATTCTAGGTTTGGCTGAGACTCCTTGTGTTTGTGCACATGGTAGGCATTTCAACCATGTGTGTGAAACTCTCCTGAAACATACATGCCTGTGGTACAGAGCCCAGGCTGATAGTCCTGCCCGAGGGCCACCGCCGTCAATATTTGTTTTCAAGCTGGTTTAAAAATAGGACGCTTTGTGCTAGATTAGTTCGCCTCCATCTGATTATTTAGCGGTAATCTGTACCTGTAACTTGTCACAGACCTTGGCTACCCTCTGCCATGAAAATATTTGGAATTTATTCTTTAAACAGTGTAGGGCACTTTGATTGTTGACTTAAAGCATGCTAGAGGTTTTATAATGGTTATTTATATTGGCCAACACTGACCCCTCTGAGAAATGACCTGTTGATGTTGGATGGGGATAAGAGACAGAGAATACAATGCAGGAAATGGAAAGAGATCAAAAAGAATGAGTGTTAGCTTAGTAACAATGCTTCATGGGTAACACAGAGATCAATGGTCTGTGCGTGTGAGGTTTCAGAATTGTGTGGTTTGGCCCAATTTGAGGCATCAGGCATTCTCTTCTGAGACATTTAAGAGAGTTGTTCAAACTGTGTTTTTCATTATGGTATCGACATTGTTGACTTTATAAAATCATTGTTTAAAAGTATAAGATTCTGTAAAACTGTATTTCGAGATTTTATATACTTAAACCATGAAGAAAATTACTTTATGTACATTGAGATTATTGTGCTTTAAAAAAGTTGTGAAGTTAGTTCATTTCTGTGGACTCTTCAAGAATTAACCATGAATGCCCTCACAGGCCTGCCCAGTCACGGAAGGAAGCAGCGTGCTTTCTCCCAGCTGTTTTCTCTCGTCATTGCAATTTTTTTCTTTCTCATTTATTCAGAGTGTGGGTCTGTCCATGGCCCGTTTCCGATGTCATGCCTCTCTGTACAAATGTCAGATATGAAACAAGAGCACATGTATGTTTGACAGCTGCCCAATAAATTAGGCGAGGACCAAGTTAAGGACAACTGCAATGGACTTTCAAAAAAAGCAAAAATTTGTGGCCGGTAAAAAATTTCCTGTGGAAAGCTTGCTTTGTTGGCACCAGTTGTTACTTCGCAAATAACTTATACATTTATTCACTGTATGCTTTGAGTCAAGTGTCTAGTGTGGTCTTGGGGATAGCATTGGAGGAACTCAGAACCTGAAACCACATGCAATATGATACCCCCAGGAGAGAGCCTGTGCTCTGAAATTCCAAGTATGAGATCAGTGCATGAATAACACCACCAGTTGGGGTGACTATGCAAAGGTCCTCAAAACCCAACCCAGACAGAACTGACTTGATCTTAACTTTTATTCCCTGTGAGAATGGCGTTTCCAGAACATGACTCAGCCTTCCATGCAGTTAGAGGAAAGCAGATTCAAATAGAATGATCCCAAGTGTGTACTTCAGTTAGCAGTTTTGGAGAACTGTGTGTGACAGACATTTTGTAGTTTCTTTGGGGGACAATAGCAAATGCTTGTTGGTGGCAACAATCTTGTTCTTGTTGGTGGCAAAGAATACAACTGCATGTGTGGCTCGGGCATCCATCCACCCGCTACCTCCCACCTCACCTCTACTTGAGACCCCACTTCCAGTCTACCGTACTAGCTCTGTCTTTGTTTTAGTCCTGTGTTCCACCCCGTCCCCAAGAGTGAATCTGTGGGATCTTGGGTGCAGAGTAACAATTCATTCTGTAGCCATGAGGTGCTTTGTCCTTTTCGCATGGGAATGAGACTCCCCAGGGTGGCCTCATGTGCAGCAGTGTTCCAGCCAGCTGAACAAACTGGTCCGTGAACACGTGGCCGCTTATGTCATCCTCACATCAGTAAAGATCCAGTTGTGTTAAGCTCTCAGCGTTTCCTCCCTCTGTTCATTGCTCATCCTAGCAGTGGATTCCTGTTACTTATGAGAACTGGCTCCCCAATAAAAAACATGAGCAGAGTTATCTTTAAATCTCTGTTCACAGGGCCCTGTGTTGATGAGAAGTTGATGCCGTCTGTGGGATTCAGTAGGGGGAAGGCAGATGACCTCATGTGATACCAAACGCCGCCGCCTTGAGGGAGAGTTACCTGGCGGCAGCAGGCGGGTCGTTGTTTTAAGAAGGGAAAGCCCTGTTTGAGCAGAAGTGGGCAGATGTGCTGGGGAGGGAGGCTGTTTTACCTCATCAGGTCGCACATAGACAGGTAGTCAGCAGCTCTGCCCCTTGCTGAAACCAGTTCAGCTTTGGTATTTTTCTCCTGTTCATTTGCTCTCTTTAGTGACCCTGGTTGGCCCATCTCTGCACCATGACCGAAGTGACAGACTTTGGTCTCTGTTGGATTAATCAATGTGCTCTTTGATCCATGGCACTATCCCCATGGACATTGAAAGTCAACACATTCAGCATTTGTGGTCTGGCGATTCAGAATTGTTAACCGGGCTGATGAACTGGTTTGGGTATTTTTAATCCAAGACGCTCCTCTCCTTCTAGGCCCTTCTCTCTCTATCACATATCCACTCCCCACAACACAAATATTGACTGTACCATTCATTCATTAGCAGTCACAATTTGAGAGCAATTATTTTTTATGGTGCTTGCCCTGACAGACACCATTAATTACTTTACTGCCTGTGGAATCGAGCCAGTTTCGGTGCCCCTAATGCCTGCTCCCCATCTGAAGGAGCATTTGCAGCTCCAGGGAACACCCCTCAGGATGTCACCTGGCAAGTGGTGCGGTGACCCTGTGCCTTGACTTTGGAAGTGAGACGTCAAGACATTCCCTGCTTTGGCACTGGGTTTCTCTGCCATGGAATTCACAGGTCAGACCTGGCACTGATTGGGGGTTTCTCCAATGGTCCTGATCCCACGTACAGGTGGGTGGGTGTGAATTTGGAGCATGTCAGCTTTTTGCGTGTTTTTCCAAGAGCATGAGTGTTCTAAGTCATCCTGGAAATAATCATCAGGAGGTAAGAACAGAATGTTTTTGGCCAGTAATTTCGATGATCTCTTCCAGAGGGGCTGGAAGGACTGAGGCTCCTGAGGGGCCAGCCTTTCTTCTTTGTAGTTTTAGTTCTCATCTGTCACTGGTGGGTGTGACCCAGCCGGCACGCTCCTGACCTTGTGGGGTGGCTGTCATCCACTCTTAGCAGCAGAAATAGATGAATGCCTTCTGTCTGGAGGGTCCTGGACCAGCTGGATCACGAGTTTCTTCTCAGCCTGGAAAGCCCTTGGAATGTAGACATATATTTTTTAAGAGGAAGCTCTTCTTTTATTAAACATGTATTGATCATGTATGTGGTGTGTTCTCTTCTTCTCCCTCTGCTAAGAAAGGAAGTGAGCTGTGACTGATTACTGTGTCTGATTACATGGTAAGCCTCAGTATCTGGTGGTCGAATGGGTCAAGTTGAGTGTAGCTGTTCCATGCCATTTGTATTCCACATGTGTGAGAATGCTGACCCCAATTTGTGTGTTCTTTAGCAGTGTCACCCATTATTAATATGAGTTAAAATAGCTCAGTGCTAAGTTTAGCAAGGGCTGAAGAATGTTAAATAAGGTCTAAGGATAAAGAAGAAGAACTATAGAGAAGGTTCATAGATATGTGGCATCTCAGTCCAGGATACGTTAGTGTGGAATGGATTATCCCATGAGAGGCGAGGTGCAAATTCGGATTTGGGAAATATTTTCTGAAAGCCTGTGCTGTTAGAACTCACCATGAAACTGGGTTGAATTATATTCTTCCTTTGGAGATCTTTAAGGAACACGTGTGTCCCTATGGCTGATTCATGTTTTAATGTACGGCAGAGACTAACACAATATTGTAAAGCAATTATCCTCCAATTAAAAATTAACAATAAATTGTGAACTGAGAGTAAAGAGAAAGTCCCGGCCAGTCTTGTGTCTCTGAAGAACGCTTCGAATGTCACCATCTTCTAAAACAACAATCCTCAGGCATCCTGCCCGGCTGTTGGTGGCTGGGAGTGTGAGCCCAACTCAGACACTGTCTGGGGTGCATTATATATTTTTTAAAGCCAGCTGCATTCTCCACCAAAAGTGTGTAGGTAGTCCAGGTACTTCTTACATCCTGGACTGAAACACTTTTCATATATTCTTTTTCATGTTCTTTTCTATCGTGGCTTTCACTGGAAATTGAATACAGTTCTCTGTGCTATGCCCTAGGACCTTGTTCTTTATCCATCCTATGTGTAATAGATTGCATCTGCTAATCCCAAACTCCCAGTCCCGTCCCCCTTGGCAACCACAGGTCTGTTCTGTATGTCTATGAGCCTGTTTCTGCTTCGTAGATAGATTCATTGGTGTCATGTTTTAGATTCCACATGTAAATGGTGTCATGCGGTATCTGCCTTTCTCTTTCTGATTTACTCCACTAAGTATGATCATCTCTAGGTCCATCCATGCCGCTGCAGATGGCCTTATTTCGTTCTTTTTTATGACTGAGTATTATTCCATTGTGTCCTTGTACATCACCTTCTTTATCCATTTACCTGTCAGCAGACACTTAGCTTGTTTCCATGTCTTGGCTATTGTGAATAGTGCTGCTCTGAATATAGGGGGCAGGTATCTTTTCGAATTATAGCTTTGTCTGGGTGTGTGCCCAGGAGTGGGATTGCTGGATCATATGGTGTCTCTTATGTTTAGTTTTGTGAAGAACCTCCATACTGTTTTACATAATGGCTGTACCAATTTACATTCCCACCAACAGTGTAGGAGGGTTCCCTTCTCTCCATACCCTCTCCAATGTTTATTATCTGTATACTTTTTAATGATGGCCTCTCTGACCAGTGTGAAATGGTGTGCTTCATTGTCGTTTTGATTTGCATTTCTCTACTAATGAGCAGTGTTGACCAGGTGCTTTGTGGCCATCTGTATGTCTTCTTTAGAGAAATGTCTGTTTAGGCCTTCTGCCCATTTAACCCGATGCAAACATCTTTTAGTTAAGGGAAGTCAGTAGTACAAGGGAATATATTCTTTTGCAGCTTGTGCCTTATGAATGAATGTCCAGGTTACCACTTACGATAGTTTAAGGAAATGATCGATTCTAGCTTGCTTTGATTAAATTACATATTCAATTATTTTTGTTTGAAATTAAACGCTTGATTATATTACCGAATGCTGTGCAATTTTACACGCGTTGTTCCCTTATTTAACAGTGAGGCACAGAGTGTGATTAACAATGTGGCTGCCAGGAGGGAGAAGAAAAATAATTATTTTTTCAATATACAAGTCCTCATCATGATTCAGAAATCAATGTGCATCCGTGAAGGGTTGGTGCTCACTGTGGATTACAGACTCCAGTATGGCCTTCCCTCATTTCCCTATGAATATAAGACCTGGAGACTGAGGCTGGCCATGCAGGGTTTTATTTCTCTCTTTTTTAAAGACTGATGTTTAACTACAACCACTGGGACCTAAATCAGAGCACCCCATGCCCACATATGAATATTAATGAGACACCAAGCTAGGGAGTGCCTCTCCGAGTCTGACAGTTTAAAGGATCAGTTAGTTAATTAGAAGGTGACACGGCATGCCGGGTCCCAAGGCTCTGACCTGCCTCCTGTCTCCTCTTTTCATGTTCCTTTTTGACAAGTTGGATTACATCATTACTTGTAGTTTCACTTGTTAGCTCCGCCAGGAAATGAGAATATTTTCAGCTGTAATTATCTGTGATTTCTTCTCCCGATCTCGCAAAACCCAGACTTTAAATGAAACTCAAAGAAACATACAAGCATTGGAGGTTCAAAGGCCCATGAAAATCAGCCTTGTGACCAACCACACCACACAGCACAGTGCACCGTGAAAATGAAGGGTCTCCACAGCACTGGAAACTGGGTCGTGGTCGTCATGGTGATTGGTTTAAAATATAAAGACCCTGTTCTGACTTTGGTGCTGCAGGTGTGGATGTATCCTTCCAGGTGTTTACATGGCTTTGCTGGCTTGCAGTTAACTATTGTGCATGTCTCCAGGGGGTGGCTGTGAATTAATACTGGCCTGTGTTTCTTGCCGGCCATTGGTGGCTAGGGAATCATGAATTCGTTTTCTTATGAAGAAGAGACCGGCAGACTGTTGAAACCATTTTGTGGGGTAAACCCTCGAAATAGGTAACTATTTACTAAACCATGTGCAAATGTCAAAATGCAGCTTTTTTTCCTTCTGTATCCTTAAGCATGTTTGCCACCCTGCTCACAGAGATCATGGCAGAAAGAGACAAGAACGTGTGATGATCATCAAAAACAACTCTGGTCTGTGTGTGTTGTTACAGCCACCCTTCCCCACCATCAGGGTGCTCCCCGCATGATTCACCTACGTGACAGGGGCATTAAGGTCTACTGAGTGGATAGAGGTTAGGAATCTGCCTTTCACAAAGTTAAAAATCTTCACTTCCCAAGAGGGGGGGTTCTGATGCAGCCCACAGTCGGAGTAATTCTATTCTAAATGTTTTGGGGGATTTTCCCCGCCATGATTTCGCTTTTTTGCAAAACTTTCTTTTAGGTAACATTTGCACATGGTCCATAGACAAGCTCCGTTCCCAGGAAGGAAAATAAGAATCATATCAATGTTCAGATCTTCAAAGGAAGCCTTTTCTGGTTCCCTTTTCCCACACTCACCTCTGCATACATCCGTCAGAGCACAGCTAAAGTTGATGGAAGCATTTAGTGCCTGCATCGGAGGGCCTTCCAAGGCACTGAGCTACTCAAGAGGAGGAACTAGGGCTTAGCATCATCTCTGGCCGACATGAATAATGAAAATTTAAATAAAAAGAAGGACTCTGCTGAGAACTTACCACAAGTGTTGTGAGCCAGCCACTTTCCTGAGTGGTTCCTAAAAGCTTCCCCGTTAGGCTTCATGACAATCCTGTGTGCTTAGCTGAGGAAATGGAGACTTAGAAAGACACTTGCCCAGTCCCATAGTTGTGTGCTGAATCACCGGCAGAGCTGGGATTTGAAATGTGGGCGTCTGAGCCCTGATCCCAGACTCTTCACTTGGCTGACCCTCACACCGTAGGTGCGTGCTCACGGGTGGTGAATGGGAAGGGTATTTTTAGATGGAAGAGGGCATTTCTTCTCTGCTGAACCCCCCCTGACAGGAGTACATAGAGAGGCAGGAGGAAGGAAAGTAATACTTGTTTAGCACAGGCAAATATACTAACCCTTTTATAATAACCTATAATGGAAAAGAATCTGGAAAAGAGATTCTTTTGTTTTATATGTATAACTGAATCACTTTCTGGACACTTGAAACTAACACAGCAGTGTAAATTAGCTATACCTCAATTTAAAAAAGTGAGGGTGGGATGATTTGAGAGAATAGCATTGAGATATGTATATTACCATATATGAAATAGGTGAGCAGTCCAAGTTCAGTGCATGAAACAGGACACTCAAATCCGGTGCACTGGGATGACCCAGAGGGATGGGATGGGGAGGGAGGTGGGAGGGGGGTTCAGGATGGGGGACACATCTACACCCATGGCTGATTCTTGTCAATGTATGGCAAAAACCACCACAATATTGTAAAGTAATTAGCTTCCAATTAAAATAAATAAATTAGCTTTAAAAAAATAAAGAAAGAATATGTAAGCCATAAAGCCTACCAATCTGGTGCATTGTAATTCAGTATTGGAAAGAAGGAGGGACTTCCCAGTTGGCTTAGTAGTAAAGAAACCACCTCCCAATGCAGGGGATGCAAAAGTTGTAGGTTCGATCCCTGGGTCTGGTAGATCCCCTGGAGAAGGAAATGACAACCCACTCCAGTATTCTTGCCTGGAGAATTCCATAGACAGAGGCGCCAGGCCAGCTACAGTCTATGGGGCGGCAAAGAGTCGGACATGACTGAGCAACTGAACATATTCGCACACATTGGAAAGAAGGAAGTAAGCAGAAAACATGCTCTATCCTCTTTGATGTGTCCTAGTTAACCCTTCTTCCTAAAGCCAGAGAAATTACCAGAAGCAGCCTGGTTTATGTGTTCTTCTGTAGCTTCCCTGGAGTGTGGGCTTTCTGTACTTAAAGTGACCAAATACTTGAAAAGAGAGTCAAATAGAACAGTGTGGTATTTTGGAAATAAAAATTCATTCTGATATTTAAATTTTTACATTAAGTCCATTGAAATTTTTTTTTCTGATTAAAGTCCCGACAAATGAATGCACATATAAAACAATATGTTTTATTATACCAAGGGCATTCTCTTGGTCCTCAGATATCTTTACCCTTTTAAGCTTACCAGTCCATGAGTTCCAGGTGATGGAGAAGGATTGGCCTGTAGTGTACATGATAGGATTCAAAGATTAGCTGGTGTGCAAGCGAGTGAGACTGAAGTATGGCTTGATCAAGCAAAGCTTTGAAAGAACACCCACTGTTGACATAACCATATATTTGTTCCTTTTTTTGTAATGAAATACCTCGCCCCAAGGTAGGTCATGGTAGATGGATGCAAAAACAAGAGAGAGAACATAGAACGCTGAGGGGACACCTCTGCGGTGAAAGGTGGAGTGTGAAGGAAGCTGTTAGCAGCCCTCGCTTCATCCCGTAAAATCAGTCGTGTTTTCTGTGCGCCTGCTCAGTGGCTTTCTCGCTGATATTTCCCAGCCCAAGTCTGCCCGTCCCGTGGGTGAGTCGCATGAATTATGTCAAGGTCCAGCCATCAAAACATTTGGACACACACTAATGGGGTTTACACCCTTGTATTTCTCCAGTATTATGGTTCCACTTCAGCATGCCCACTAATATCAGATATATCCTATCAGGGACTATTTTAAATCACTTCAATTTTCCCTGCCCTTGGGCTATGCCCATCAGATGAGAAGCCGAAGCTTGAGTGCTGTCTGTGATCCAGTGTCTTACTTGCCCCCCACCCCATTTATTTTAGAGGGAACTTTATTAGCTTTTAGACACACATATATCAGTTTTAAAGATTAAGTACAATGTCAATGGTTCATACCCGCTTCTCAAGTATATTGTGTTGTTTTATTTTCCCTGAGAATGTTAAAAAAAAATTAGTATTGCCATTGGTAAGAGAACATTTTTCTCTTAAAACCAACCATCGGTCATAATAGTGTTTACTTACTTATTCGTCGAAGTGCGATTTTATATAGAAAGTAAATCCAGGATAGAAGCCTGGTAAGTAATTTCAGACTTGATAGCACATGAACCTTATAGGAACAGGTGAATTATGAAGCCTCACTTTGCACTGCTTTTTTTTTTTTCCCCTCAAGTAAGTCTCTCCGTCGCAGTGACCTGTTTATCTTCTGAGTGATTTTAAAATATTGAACAAGCGTCTGCTTAGTGGCCAAGTCATCCATCCAGCTCATGCTGCTTCTGTCCTCCAAGGTCCTTCAGATACGAAGAGTCCTGGAGCCTATGGCTCAATTACAGGCTGTCGGAAGGGGTAGTCTGCTACAGGGGCATGTCCTGAGTCCAAAAATCTGACCAAGAATGAAAAAGAGAACCTGGATTTCCCAGAGCCACTTATGGCTGTCGTTCCACCTGACATCCGCCAGAGAAAGTACAAAGTCATTTGCCCCTGGGAACCCCTAGTTCTGAATTCAGACATGAGCTCTTCCCTGGTGTTACCCTCTTGCCAATTTATACCTTCCCCACTTTTGCACCAACAGGCACACCCGTCCCAGGCCACTTTCTCAGATATCACCTTGTCCCAGCATCCCTTTGCCGTCCAGACCATCGTTCTCATGGGCTTGCCTTTCTCAGGCACCCAGCTTCATCTCCAGTAGGAAGTGCCCCCCACACATCCAGACTCCAGCCTGCATCATTTCTTCCTAGGTCCAAATTCCCTCCATCTTACAACAACCAACTCACATTGCAGCTGCCCCACAGAGGCTGGAGTAATCACAGCAGACCCAGAAGCATGGTCCCCAGGAGCTTTGCCCTTATAACCCAGTGGGGTTATAAAGAGGAGTGTGCCTCGGGTTCCTGTCTGCAGCTCTGACTTCCCCTCTTACCCACCACTTCACAGTTCAGTCCTGTCTTCCAGAAAAGGTGGTGAGTTCCATGCATATAGAGACAAAGTTTGACCTTTTTTTTTTTCATATCCCCTCAGCTGGTGCGGTGTGGAGCACAGATGTTCCGTAAATGCTGGCTTTGTTGATTACTCACTGTAATGAAGCTATTTATTGGTCATAAAACACGGCAGAGTTTGTCTCTCTGGGACCTTGTAGCTTTTCTCTTAGAAGGAAGGAGCTGGCCACAGTCACCATTCTATCCCAGATTCTTAGTGTAATCTTTGCCAGCTTGAACTCAGTGATTGGGAAGGCAGACAGACTTGCCCCCAGGAACAAGGGAGAAATTACAATGGGGACGTTGGGGTTTGGTCTGAAGAAGAACAGGGTTTGAAGGATGGAGTTCAGATTTCGACAGCACAGGTTTGTGCAGAGGGTGTGCTGGTTAGAGCTCGCAGCCTCAGTAATGAAGTGAAGAGGTTGGGAGTGTCTACCTGGAGGGGTGGGGCGGAGATAGAGAAGGCTGGCAAAAGAGATGTGGGCGAGGTCACAGTGAGGCTGAAGTTCAGCGACAAATGGATGTACCTTCCACACAACCTGGTAAACGTGGGGGGACCCCAGGAGAATGTGTGATGTTGAGAATGAACCCCTTTTTTCTTTGGAAATTCAGATGGTAATGTGTGCTGTAGTTTTTATACACTGCCAGGCATAATGGTTTCCCATTTATAATCAGCATTAGATTTCACTTGAATATACTTACGTTTAAACAAAACCAACTGAATAGCTTTAAAGAAAAGAATCAAGTAAATAGTGTTGAAGCTAATACATGAAAAATCACGGTGGCTCCCTCCGGCTGGAAGTTTGGAACACAGAGATGTCAACACAGGAAGACTCTGAGTGGAAAGATGCTGCAGAAGAGTTGCCCAGGCCAAAGGCTAAGCGATGGTTGAGATTTGACACTGGAACTGTCATCTGTGAGTTTAGAGCACCTGTCATACAACAGAGGCCACAAGTCAAGTGCAGAGAGGCTGTTCCCTGAGGGCAGGGCTTCTGTTCTGTGTCCATCACTCAATCTCGGTGCCTGGCTCACGGCCACTCATTCATAAGGAGGCCGTGAGTCAAGAGGAGGAAAGTGTGGAGGGAGACTTTTATTTGCACCCATGGAGATGACTCCCATCCCGCTTTCCTCCCACCACCCCTGGGCTGGAGCTGCCGTGCTGGGAGCAGCCTGATTCCCACGCCTCCCCGCCCGCAGTGAGCTCACCGCCTGCCCAGGTGCAGCAGGAAGGTGGGTCAGCCCGAAGCCCGGCCTCTGGTCTCCACCTGTGGTCTCATACCCAGACTTTGCCTTTAAATGAGCATGTATTTATTTTTTTAATTTTTATTGGCATATAGTTGATGTACAGTGTTGTGTTACTTTCAGCCATGCAGCAGAGTTAGTTACACACACACATACATCTACTCCGTTTGTTTGTTTTGGCCACATGGCATGTGGGATCTTAGTTCCCTGACCAGGCATCAAACCCGTGCTCCCTGCAGTGGAAAGTCAAGAGTCTTAACCGCTGGACCACCAATAAAGTCCCCAGACTCTCAAATTTTGTATTTAAACCAACATCACAGGGGCCTGGGTGCCTTGGTTCAACACTCACTTAGACTGCCAGTGAGGAGGCCCGAGAGGGACACGGGGACCATCCCTAGGTGACATCCTGGGCTCTGCACCTGCTCACATTTGTATGGGGCTGCGAGGCCCTCTGTGCAAGACGTGGAAAATGTATCACAAGATGTAAAAAAAAAAAAAAACCCTCTACACATGTAGGTCAAAACTCCCAGTTTATTGGATTATCACCTGATCCAAACTGTTGAAGATGCCACACTGGTCTAGCATGCAGTCTGTGACCTCTAACTTATTTTTTAACTTAATGAGATTGCATCTCCTCCTTGGTCCCTCCATGGTTTTATAATGTTCACGTGCCCCTTTGTGTACATGTTTTCCAGCCTGTTATTCTAGTCTTTTCTGTGAATCATTGATAACATTCCTAGCGCCATTTCCCTGTGTCCCTCGGCTGTGATCCTGACTCTATCCCCCGTTTCCTCTTCTCGAGTTTTCTGGGTCAAGGCTGTTAAGTGCTGTCATTTGCTCTCCTTCTCTCTCAGCTGAGTCTCCCCTCACAGCTAAGCCAGGCTTGAGCCGCCAGGACTTTGAAGGATGTGCGTGGTCCCCACGTTAGTCCCCCCACATCCCGTCCCGACGTCCTCTGCAGTTATTTCTCATCTCCATGTCCACATGTGTCTCCGTCACATCTCCTGCTCTTCCATCTCTCCCGCCCAGGCCCCCGACCTTCTCGAATCTTCTTTCCTGCTATCAGGTATGGTCGCACGTCCAGTAGTTGCCGAAGGCCCACAGGGATCACTGCAGGACTGAGATAACCTCCAGCATCCCTGAGAACCTGGCCAGGGTCACGGGTTCAGAGTAAAAGCCTCCTTGAGGGTCAGATGTTTTCTCGGCTTGTCTGGGCTCACTGAGATGACTCACTCAGGAATTCACCCTCCGGGAATTTCAAATCAGCTTGGGGAAATAGAGGCACTGCCCTCCCCTGTGCAGAAACACACAACTGTGCTGTGGACTCTAGGGAATCAAAACACCCCCAGGACTTCTGCTGAAGTCATGGCCTACCGAGCTCCTTCCCACTGGCTGTCTTCATCAGAAGGGCCTGTGCTCCGACCTCCCGGGGCCTGATCTCCCGCTTGCTCTTGCTGCGTGTGTGTCTGGTGGCCTGTCTAGTGGTTCATTGAGTAGTTCTTGGAGATGGATGCTCATCCACCCATGTGGGGTTTGAGCAGCAGCTGTGGCCAGACTGCTCTGACCCCTCCTCCTCTTCCATCCCCCTCCCCCAAGGGGCCTAGCAGGTACCTTTTCTGCAAATCTCTCCCAGTGGAAACAACAAACTCTCCATCTCCAGCACCCAGGATGGTCATCAGACATCTGGTGCCCCAAGAGAATGCCGTCAGGACAGCAGCACCTCCATCTATTTGGCAAGGGGAAAATATCCTTTCATATAAAAAAAAAGATTTGAGGTCCCGAGCAGATGTTATGAGCTTAGGTAGCTTTTCAGAAATAAAACAGCACTCATAGTTGCTATGATGTATTCTTTCGATTCATCTGACATTTCTCTATGTGTTCTGACATCTTTGAAGTTGCTATTTCTCTTTGCTGTGATGATGTTTCCATCCACATTTAGCTTTCTAGCAATTCTTACTTTTTATTTAAGAATCAGCTCAAGAACTCACTAAATGGGGTTCAGACAAGCTGTGGAAAAGTCTCCCTGATGAAGAGGAGGGTTAACTAGAAGTTACTAACCTGTTTCCTGAACAGATGGTGGTTTTGAATCCCTGGCCATAACTAGTAGGGTGCTTGTGGGAACAGTTTTTATCCTGAAGGTGCTGTCTTAGTGTTTAGGCAGCTGTAATAAAGTAGCATAGACTCTGTGGCTTGTAAACAGCGGAAATGTATGGCTCCCAGTTCAGGAGGTTGGAAGCCCAGTGCAAAGTGTGAGGGCTCGCTTCTAGGTCACAGACTTTGAGATGTATCATCATGTGGTGAAGGAACTGGGAGTTCTGTGGGCGGCTTTTATCAGAGCTGTTGTTCTGTCGCTGAGTCATGTCCAACTCTTTGCGACCTCATGGACTGTGGCCCACCAGGCTCTGCTGTCCATGGAATTCTCCAGGCAAGAATACTGGAGTGGATTGCCATTCCCCTCTTCAGCGGATCTCAACCCGGGAATCAAACTTGGGTCTCCTGCCCAACAGGCACTTTCTTTACCACTGAGCCACCAGGCAAGCTCTTTATCAGAGCTGTCTTCCCATTGAGGAGGGCTCCACCCTCAGGACCCAAGCCCCTCCCGACACCCACCTCCTAACAACATCACAGGAGACATTCGGATTTTAACATAAGAATTTGGGGACACACAAACACTCAGACCCTAGCAGGCATAAAAAGTGCTTTTTCCAGGTTTATGGCCTTGATCTTCCTGGAGGCAGGAGCAGGCTTCCTTGTCCATTTGGACAACAGAGGAGACGGGGAGGTCAGAGCAGCGCAGAGGCACACGCTCAGGGCTTGGACCGCATCTTGAGGGTGGTTCGGGAGTGGGGGGTGTGTGTGTTGCGGGGGCTGGGTGTAGGTGTAGGATTATTCTAGCCACTGTGTATGGCAGGAATTGAAGTGAGAGTGAGGTTCAAACCAGCAAGAAGCCAAGTTAGTGAAGCAGCATGACCCGGGAAAAAGCTGAAAAGAGCCTAGGGCATGGTAGAGCCAGCGGCAGGTCTCCCAGATACTGGGGGGAGCTGGAATTTATCCCCTGAGTAGCTGACTGGTCCTGGCGAGACCCCATTGCTCCATGAGGACTTGGTTCCTGCTTGGCCCCATCGTCCCTCCTTTTTTGGGACATGGCTCTTCCCTGAAGAACACAGAATTCAGCTGAAAGGTGTAGTTTGATGAGACCTGGGCTCATCAGACACTGGGGGAAACAAGAAAAGGTCACATTCCAGGTGAATAGATGAATAAACACCCTGTCTGTGTGCGGAAAATAATACGGTTGGGTTAGGTAGAGATGGTTCCACAATTAAGTGAACATGAGTGGATGTCTCCATCCGCTGACTCCTGCAGCAGCCCCGGTGACTTAGGGAAGTTCAGAGGATGACTGTAAAGGATGTTCCCGGGGCACCTTCAGCCCCCTCTGTATGTGTCCCTTCTGTCCGTCAGTCTCTGAGTGTATTCCTCGGTGACACTCCTTTGCACTGTAGATTTCATCTCCATGAAGGCAGGAAGAGGCAGGAAGGGCATCAGATGGAGCAGAGAGAGGAGAGTGTCCCGTGCGCTCTGAGCCCAGGAAGCACTTTCCAGTGATGCGATAACTAACTTGGAAAGGATGTTCAGCATCTTCTGCAGATAGCGTGTGCCTTTGTGCAGCCAGTAGCTTCCATCTTTACTGGGACAGCTGTTTTCTTAGAGACAGTTCTGGTGTAACTTCCTGTCGCTCACAGACTTCCGGTGCCTTTTTATCTGCAGCGTGAAATGCCTTGTGAATGGTGCAAAATAGGTGAGCCTCCCTTCACACCATTGTGCCTCTTACTTACTCTGTGAAAGCAATGTTTTGCAAGCAAAACTGTATTCTAGATGCCCTGGATGGTTTTGCAAAGTAAAGGGTAGTTTTAAGGTAGGTTATCCCAACAAAGTCTTGTTTGGACCATAATGGGTACATGAGCACTTTGCATTGTTGATTTCCAATAATACATCATTAGTCACAAGAATAGATGCAAAACCAACCCTGAATTGAATTTGAATGAATATCTTCTCTACTCTTCTGTCCCTCCGCACAAGCAGGAGGCTCTTAGACACTCAGCTCATGGGCACATCCTTCTAAAGCAGCCATTCTTAGAATGTGACCCAGGCCCTGCTGAGAGGTAAAACAATTTTCATAAAAATACCAAGATGTTACTTTCCTCTTTCTTTCACTGTTGTTCCTTGATTCATATACAGTACTGTGGAGTTTTCTAGAAACTCCTCTATGACACCATATCAAAAAGGACTGGATGCAGAAACCACTGCGAAAGACCAGCTGTCTTTAATCGAGCGAGACATAGTTTTGTGACATTGTAAAACACTGCCATTCTTCTCAAAAAATTCTTGTTCTGGAAAATATACTGGCTTTTCCAAAAGTGTGACTTATATTAATATGTAATAGATTTGTTATAGCTCTTTTAAATGAATTAGGGAATAAATATTTTAAAATTTGATTGCCTCTAACATGACAATCAGTAGACATAACCCACATAGACAACGGCCCTGGAAGGGGGAGTATCAATGAATTTTTTGGAAGAGTGTGAAGGATTCCTATGCCCCCAAAGTTTGAGAAATACACTGCTGTGAAGTACAGGGCAATATGCAATAAAGCTCTCTTGGCTTGTGGCTGAGATTTAGAAGTTTTCTAACCAAGAAGAGAAGGATGGGGAAAAGTTCCCCATCCATTTAGCCAGGGCCTGTTTCTTTACCAATTTGGGGATGTACAAGGTAAAGATGAGGAAAAAACTAATTGTGAGACACTAAACCTTGCCAAAAAATAATAATTTAAAGGCCCACAAGAGTGGAGGAGGGATGCAAACATGATACCCTCATGGGGACCATTTTCCTCCTTATGTGGCAGTTCCAATTTGCGGTGTAACTGATGAGTTGGTGAGACCGCAGACCCGGCCTTATCTAGTCATTCTGATAAAGAGTACATGTTTCCCAAGCACCCTCATGGGCCCAGGCCCTGCCCTTGGGATGCTGAAATCCCTAGACAGGGAGACAGACAGACAGTGAGCAAATCAGCATGAGTGGGCGGGATCATTCAGTACTGGGTGAAGTGATGCAATGGAAATGATTGGGTTGAAATGACTGGAGGGCTGAGAAAGAAATTCATACAAGGTGTCCAGCCGAAGTTTTTCTAAGCAGTCTTCATTTGAGCTGAGATGGGGGTGCTGAGTGGGCAGGAGAAGGGGAGGAGCTGTTCCAGCGGTGGGAACTTCATATGCAGGGACCCTGAAGAAGGACCTGGGTTGGTGGGAGAGAAAACAGCACTGGTGTGGGGTTGAGAGGGGATTGATGGGGATGGAGCAATCAATGGGTAAGGAACAGATTTTACAGGACATTGGACGCCCTGGAGGAGATTTTTTTAATTCAAGTGTGACGAGACATTACTGGAGGATCTTTAAAGCCTGCGAAAGAAGTGATCGGATTTCTGCTTTATAAAGAATAGCTTGGGCTTCCCAGGTGGCGCTAGTGGTAAAGAATCCGCCTGCCAGTGCAGGAGACATAAGAGATGCAGGTTCAATCCCTGGGTTGGGAAGATCCCCTGGAGGAGGGCACGGCAACCCACTCCAGTATTCTTGCTTGGAGAATGCCATAAACAGAGGACTTGGCAGGCTATACTCCATAGGGTCCCACAGAGTCGAACATGACTGAAGTGACTTAGCACACATTCTTACACAAATAATAGCCTGGCATATGGAGTGTAAATTGGAAGGCTAGTAGTCAGTGGGAAGACGAAAGGATGCAGAGCGCAGGGTGGGAGGCTCCTGATGTGAATTGGATGAGAGTGGACATTGGGCCCATCTGCAGTCTACTGTGGGCTGGAAGAGGACAGACTTCCTGACGGAAGGCTCCGCAAATGAGGCCAGGGAGTGAACAGACGTGGCCTCTGGTTTTGGCTTGAGTCGCTTGCTTTCTCACATCCTGGTAGCAAAACTCTGCACGGTAGTTCATATTATACCTGTTTGGAGATTAGGAAATGGGGCTCAATGAGTTCCTCACGGGTCCAGGAGACCCTCCCCATCATTAAAGGCAGTCCAAGTTCCCTGCCGCAGCTGAGTGCCATCTACGGCTTCCTTTGTCTGATGCCACACCTCAGCTCACTGTCCCTGCCCAGGCGAGGGCTTGTGATGAAGGCTCCCTCCCTCCCCTTCCAGATAGCCAGGCCATTAGCTGATCCAGCCCCATCCCTGTGCCTCACCTTCCAGGTCCAAGAAATGGGACCAGTAGCTTGTGCTGCCAGCACAAGCCAAAGTTTACTGGGACTGGTTTACTCACACTGTAGGTGTGTCTTCATTCCCAGAGAAAGGGAGCTTTATTGTTCAGGCTCCGTGATGCCTCTCGACATGAGACGTGGGAGTCGTGCTGAGAAACAGTTCAACCTTTGTAAAATGAAGGAGGTGAAGGCTGTGGCAGGAAGCAATTGTGAGAATTGTCAACATCAACCATTTGGGCTGAGAAAATGGGACCACCACATTTTGGTCTGGCAGTTGATTGTTTATAAAAACACAGTTTTTGTTTTGGTTTTTTTTTTTAAAGCCATCAAACTTACATAGTAGTTCAGAGGCTGAATGAAAGGGAGGCAAGAAGCAAGGCAACAAAGACCAAAATTATTCAGTCCTGTCTGTGCTCACCTTTCTTGGATACTGAGCACAGGGCAAAGCTACAGAAGTCTGGGCAGATCTGGAGCATTAAATACAGATCTGGAGTCACCAGTGACCCTTAGATTCGCGGCATGAGCTCTGAGATGGGCTTCATGGCTGTGGGGATGGCAGGAGACGGGCTGCTTCTCCACCTTCCAGTTAGCCCAGCAGCCCTTTCACAAATAACTTTCCGCTTTGGGAATTGAAAATGCACCCTAGCAGTGATTATCTACTTGCTCACCTATCGGGCAGCCTCTCTCCTTATACCCCTCTGGTTATTTTGCATACTCATGCATGTATCTCGCAATTTAAATTTTTAAATTTTATTCATATGTGGAAGATTATTCCCGCATCTTAGTAAAGCACTACATGTCCTAGGAATGTGATTCCAAACATGTCCATTCCATAAAACCCGTTTATATGCCATCATTATCTGCAGCATTAAATACATTTTATATCATCACAAATTTTATGGTATATTTAAAAACGAATCTCTACTTAGCTTCAGTGCATTAGGGATTATCCTCAGAGACCCGGCTCAACATGCAGTCATGTTTATTGGTAACTGCCAGAAAATGGCTTGCAAAATTGTTAGTGTCTTTTATTATTCCCTGCCACTGGAGCACTTGCTTGTTAATTAGAGAAATTTCAACTGTCATAGTTGGCAATTATAGCTTCTGTATCATTGTCTGTTATGAATAGTCAATGAGGGCTGATTAATATGCATGAGTGGCAGTATATATAGCGTGTGCATTGGACCACAATCCAGCTGCCAGAATCACTCAGAGGAGGGAGTGGTGTGTGTGCGCGCGCGCGCTCGAGTGTGTGTCTGTATGTCTGTGTGCGTGTGTGCGTGCTTCTGCGAGGGAAAGAAGGGGAGCGTGGACGGGAGCAGAGTTGTTGGCAGCCTCCAGGAGCACCGCCAGCCGGCAGCGGCGCTGCACCTGGCACCTGAGGTTCCCCGAGGACCCCTTCATGCCTGCGCGCTGAGAGCGCTGCTGCTCCCGGGCGCCGGCGAGTCCTGCAGCCTGCCTCTGCCAGTTCTCTAAACATGGGATGCAGTTTGTGCAGCCTGCAGAAGCCGGAGGAGCAGTACAAACTACTCTACGAAGTTTGTCAGGTAACCTGCTGCCTCTTAGCCTGTGGGAGTGGCCGGGCAGCCACCTGGCTGAGCAGAACTCCTGGGAAAGGAACTGGGGATTTCTGCGCGCATGTGTGTGTGTGTGTGTGTGTGTGTGTGTGTGTGTGTGTGAAACGAAACAGCCTTTCTGACGTTTCTGTGTGTTTTCTATGAAGTCTCTTAGGTGATTTCCTTGACAGTGGCCCCGGGTGCCTGTATTTGAGTATTTAAATGAATGTTGAGGACCATAAAGTGTGTTTCGAGCTGCGATGTCACAAAGCTGTTTCGACCGCCCACTCTCTCCGGAGTGGCGGACAGATGTCCTAGGCAGGGTCAGCGCGTGGTCACACACCCTTTGAACAAGTTGCAGAAGACGTGGAAGATGATTAATGTTGCCTCGGTTTTGTCTCTGTTTACAAATTGTTGGAAGGCGCTCCTTTCAGGAGAGCACAGGCTTCTACCGCAGACTTCAGTCTATGAGCAGCTTGTCACAGGACATGTGGTTCAGATTCAGGCTTCGCACTTGCCATTTCTATCCCTTCCCCTGTGAAAAGTTTAAGAACTTCCAGAGCGAGTGGAGTGGCCTTGACTGCCGTCATCCACGGCGTATGGCTTCTCTAAACTTCTGCAGCATCGGCAGTAGGAAATTTCAGTGGAGATGAAGTGGGGTATTTACAGCACAGTTCAGAGCACTTATGTTCATGTTAAGTGCTTAGTAATGCTTCAGTCTTCCTCTGTACTAGGAGATTTTCACACCGTTTTACCTGACAGTTTAAGATATTTTTCCCCTTAAATCATTCTAACTCCTTCAAAATTTTCTCTGGTAATAAAAAAAAAAATCATAATCGTGTTACAAAGGCATTTTAACACTAGCACATTAGAATAAAGCTGTTGGTGAGGGGGGAAAAGGTGCTTGTTTGATTTTCATGATGAATGGTATATTAATAAATTCTTGAAAGGGGCTAGACTTAAAAATGTGGTTAGCTGTTGATTGGGTGCTATTTTTTCATGAGCCAGCAGAGGGCGCTTAACATTAAATCTCCAGCAAGATTTGTGAGTTGGCTGCCTCTATGGACAAAAATCTAATGATAGAGTAACTCTGAGTGAATGAAAGAGGGCTCTGTGTGTGTGTGTGTGTGTGTGTGTGTGTTTCTGCACTGAGGCATAGAGAGTGTGCAAACAAATCTTTTGGGGCTTAGGCACCCAGGCCACTCTTCTCTGTGGAGGGCACATACTGTTCAAAAAACAAGCATCTTAAATAAATTTTGGAAATAATACTTCTGACGTATGACCTCTTGCTCAGGGCTGTGCTGGCTTCTCCTCCTTGCAGGGCAGTCCACGGGCACTTTGGAGGTCTGGGTAGAAGTGCTGTTGCCGCTGGAGATCTGGCTCTCATATTATCATCCGTTGATGTCGTAATCCTAAATTTGCCAAGTTATCGTGTGCAGTGAGCCCTGGTTCTCAGTGAGTGAGGCGTTTAGAAGTGAAACAAGTAGAAAACCAGAACCATCACCAGGGTGATTATATACAGACGCTCACTGATGCATATAAGATAAAAACTGCGTTAAAATCTAGTATTAATAGCTTCCTTTTTTTTGTTTTAACCATCAATGCATGAAAATACTATTTCACATACATTGTTATAGATGTAATAATTAAACTGACACCCTCCAAAAGGTAATACTACCACATTTTCTGCAAATCTGCATTAACCTGTGCTTTATTCATCTGTGTTGTTTGGGCTTTTCCCTCTCAGCCCCCAAAAAGAGAAAGCCTGGGTGTTGTGTGTTTGTTTGTTACTAGGTGAATTTATGTGGAAATATTTCTGGCCAAAGCATCATGCAGTAAATTGCTGATAAATGACTTTCATCTGGAATCCACTTTGTCAGCAATTTAGGAAGCCATGCAGATTTATTTTCAGGAAACTCAAACTACTTTTCAGACCCATTACCCTTGTGCCAACTAAGTAAAACCCCCCTTTCTCCTATTCTTTGGGAGCCCTGAACCATAGCATAAAGGAATTCACAAAACACTTGCAGGAATTAGTAATTGCATTCCCGCCCTTATTATGCAAAGCCTTATTAGAGCAGAGAAATTAAGGTTTCCATAAATTACAGTCGCAGAAGGTCCAGCGTGTCTGGCTTCAGTAAGCCCTTGTAACAGCAGCACAAAGAGGATCAAATATTCTGGGGCTCAGACTTGATCCTTTCCTCATCCAGAGATAATTCAAAGAGATGCTCTTCATTAGGGCCTTTGGCAAGCTGCCCACAGTTTCTTTTTGGGACTGCTGTGAGCTTAATGATGCAGAACAATGGCCATGCCTCTTGTTGCAAACATACCTTATTGTACCTTTAATCACAATAGGAAAACACCAAAACCACACGAAGTTGCCCGGTCATTAAAGGACGTTGCGGAAGCGCACACATCCCAGTGATCGAGGCTGTGTGTTAAGGAATGCCCTGGGATATTTGGGGATGTTTGGACTACTTCGATGGAGAGTACAAGATGCACCCCCTGCCCCCCACCCCCCCCCGGGATTGTCAGATCAGCTGAGTTACAGCAGTGCCTTGTGCTTTAATGGTGACGGTGGCATCCTGCAGAGCATCAAGACACGGCCCACGCTTATGAGAGGTTTAAAATTTAACTTAGCAACTGCTTCGTGCTTTGGAAAGCCTTTGCTTGCCCTGAGTGACTTAGAATACTCAGAAGCACTGTTGAAGTAGAAGGACAGGGAAGTGGAAAGGACAGGGAAGATTCTTTCCGGTTATCAAGGACTGGAATCTTCCAGTTGGATGAATTAATGGGAGATCTCATATTCACAGGATAGCATGACAGGGAGCGTCACAGCTCTGAGGCTGCAGTCAGAATCGAGCTGAAGCTGATGACCTATTGTCAGCTAGGGGATGTGTGAGCAGAGATGGGCAAGTCTGCCACTCGGCTGGCTTTGTGCCCATGACTCCATCATAAGCCAGGCCCCAGCCCTCCACGCAGCAGTGCTCCGTCAGGACTAGGGGGAAGCCAGCCTGTGGATGCTTTGAGGGGGTTCTTCTCACGAATGGAGACCTGGAGTGGGGCAGGGGTGGGGGTGGGGAAGCAGTGATTCACTAGGTCATAGCATTCATTCCTTCTGCCTCTTCTGAGGTCAGCCAGAGACTCTTGGTAGAATAGTGACCTTTGTGGCTTGATGACCCAACAGAGAAGTCATTCTGGTGTTAGTCATAACAACTAACACATTCACTAAAACCTTCATGCAAATTTTCAAGACGGCATATAAAAATATTGAAAATTACAGTGCTGCTCCTTTCAGCAACCACAGTATTATTTTAATTTTTATTCTTTTGTTGAAGTATATTTTATTTACAGTGTTTCAAGTATACAGCAAAGAGATTCAGTTATACGTATGTATGTATCCTTTTGCAGATTCTTTTCTATTACAGGTTATTACAAGATGTTGAATTTAGTTCCGTGTGCTATGCAGCAGATTCTTGTCTGCTTTGTATTAAGTAGTGTGTATATGTCGATCCCAAACTCGCTAGTATTATTTATTGAGCGCTTACTATATGCCGGTGCTATGCTAAGCGGCAACCATGCCTTTCTGCCACAGCAGCACCAAGAGATAGGTGATGTTACTATCCCCATTTCAAAGATGAAGAAAGTGAAACACAAACGACTTATGAAGGGGGCTGGGAGCCACATCTGATTCCAAGGTTTGTGCAGACTTGTATACATCGTTTTCATCAAGGTCCATGAGTAGATCACCAGTGTTACATGCAGCACTTGGGTTCGTTTTGAATTTGCCCTTGCCTTTGTGGGGCCCTCATGCAGACACCACATTCTCACACAGCGACCTGTGCTGCTGGGCAGCTGTCAGCCTGCTCTCCTTTGGATCTATTCTCTTACAAATGAGACGGCTTTCTATAGAGCCTCTGGTCCCTCACATTGGGGCTGGGTGGGGAGGGGGGTGGTGAGCAAAGAGAAATGAGCTTGAGAGGCACTGAGAGAGTTCTTCTCATTGGACACCCCCCCCCCCCCCCCCCCGCCCCGGCCCCAAGCAACTTTTAGAACAGATGATTTGAGAAAGCAAGCTCCTGTTGTTTTACCTCTTAGTAACAAAGAATACTATAGAAGAGGAATTTATGCCCTTTTTCGGCCATTAATGTTGTTGGTTTTGAACAGCAAAATTCCACCCAATAACTGTAACTTGCCAGAAAACTAAAGATATAAGCTTTGTGACCCTTTCTCTGTCAATCTATTGGTAAGTTGGTTAAAAAAAAAAAACCAAATTTCTGTACTAAATGCTACTTCAGATCTGGAAGTTTAAGGACTATTCTGGAAACTTGACCGTACACAGTCTTATTTTCATATTTAATAGGCTACATTCAATACTCAGTTAGGTAAGTTTACAGCTTTGAAGCAAAAGCAGCTGTGAGTCCAATGAGACCCATAGGCTGTGGCCCACCAGACTCTTCTGTCCATGGGATTCTCCAAGCAAGAATACTGGAGTGGGTAGCCATTCCCTCCTCCAGGGAATCTTCCCCACCCAGGGATCGAACCCAGGTCTCCTGCAGTGCAAGCAGATTCCTTACCACCTGAACCAGGCAAGTTCTAGTACAGAGTTAATGGTGGTTAATTAGATGGACATAAACTTGACCTCTACACAGCAGCGTCGAACCTGGCATTCCTTTCCTGCAGTTAGAAGTGTGTTTGCTTAAACAGCCTACCAATAGATTCTGAAAACTTTGTTTTAGCAATGGCTTTACTAAATTAAATTGCTGAACTAATTTACTAAACTAAATTACTAAACTAATTTCTGAGTTAGTTAAGCAAAGCAGGTAAAGAGCCCACCTGCTCCTGCTTTGACAAACTGGGGGCCCTTTATTAATGAGTACAGAGCCTGCCTGTCTTTGGTTGAGAAAGTCACTGCTTTCAGCATGGACATTTACTGTCACTAGCTGTTGTTTTCTCTTCAGTTAACAATGGATCATAAGCCACTTTTATGTTAGGAAATGAAAAGGCATAGCTTAGGGTTAGAACAGGGCTTGCTTCTCTCTTTCCTCCTGTCTCTTTTTTAGGTGGAAAGATATGGGGGAACTAAAAAGGAGTTGTCCTGCTTTCCCCATAGAACTAAGCCCAGCAAACCACCTCCCAGCTTAGATATTCTTCTGAGTATTCCCATGAGGCCATGTGCACCCTTGTATTCCTCTACTGAGCTTCCCATGCTGCCCTGCACACCCCTGGATCCCTGCACTGAGCCTACCCATGCTGCCCTGCACACCCCTGGATCCCTGCACTGAGCCTACCCATGATGCCCTGCACACCCCTGGATCCCTGCACTGAGCCTACCCATGCTGCCCTGCACACCCCTGGATCCCTGCACTGAGCCTACCCATGATGCCCTGCGCACCCCTGGATCCCTGCACTGAGCCTACCCATGCTGCCCTGCACACCCCTGGATCCCTGCACTGAGCCTACCCATGCTGCCCTGCGCACCCCTGGATCCCTGCACTGAGCCTTCCCATGCTGCCCTGTGCACCCCTGGATCCCTGCACTTTGCCTTCCCATAATGCCCTGTGCACCCCTGGATCCCTGCACTGAGCCTACCCATGATGCCCTGTGCACCTCTGGATCCCTGCACTTTGCCTTCCCATAATGCCCTGCACACCCCTGGATCCCTGCACTGAGCCTACCCATGATGCCCTGCACACCCCTGGATCCCTGCACTGAGCCTACCCATGCTGCCCTGCACACCCCTGGATCCCTGCACTGAGCCTTCCCATGCTGCCCTGCACACCCCTGGATCCCTGCACTTTACCTTCCCATAATGCCCTGTGCACCCCTGGATCCCTGCACTAAGCCTACCCATGATGCCCTGTGCACCCCTGGATCCCTGCACTGAGCCTACCCATGATGCCCTGCACACCCCTGGATCCCTGCACTGAGCCTACCCATGCTGCCCTGCACACCCCTGGATCCCTGCACTGAGCCTACCCATGATGCCCTGTGCACCCCTGGATCCCTGCACTGAGCCTATCCATGATGCCCTGCATACCCCTGGATCCCTGCACTGAGCCTACCCATGATGCCCTGTGCACCCCTGGATCCCTGCACTGAGCCTACCCATGCTGCCCTGCACACCCCTGGATCCCTGCTCTGAGCCTACCCATGATGCCCTGTGCACCCCTGGATCCCTGCACTGAGCCTACCCATGCTGCCCTGCGCACCCCTGGATCCCTGCACTGAGCCTACCCATGATGCCCTGGCACCGCAGGATCCCTGTACTTTGCCTTCCCATGATGCTCTGCGCACCCCTGGATTCCCTGCACTTTGCCTTCCCATGATGCCTTGTGCAGCCCTGAATCCTTCTGCTGAGCCATCCCACAAGGCCCCGCACATCACTCTATCCCTGCACCTCCGTCCACTTGGTCTCTGTGGTTCTTTGCTCATTGAACCACCTCTATTATACTGTGACTTCCTGGGGGGTTTCATCACCACCTTTGCCTCAGCACATGGCTGGTTGAACATGTTGGGTTTTGTATGTGTCGGTGAGAGCTGAGGAGCAAGAAAAGAAACAAGGGAACTAGTAAGGAACCCTGAAAGACAGCTTGCTGCTAGATGAGATGACCGTGATTGGGCCCCAGGAGGGTGAGCGGGTAGAGCAGAGGGACACAGACATGTATTTTTCATTCATTCAGGCAACATGTTCATCCAGCCAGCCACTGAGCCCTGAGCTTCTCTGTGCCTTGCTCCCTGGCTCCCCAGAGCCCTGAGGAACCATTTACCTCAGACTGCAGGGCCCTGCGTGCGCTGGCCTCCTCTGGCTCCGTAGCCGCATGCCTCGCTGCTTCCCCTCCTCACCTGCCCTGGTCCCCACAGGCTGCTTTCAGTGCCCAGAACCCTCCTTCCCTGCCAAGACTTTCCCATGGCCCGTTCCCTTCCACTGCCGCGTAGTTCACTAACGCATCCTTGAGGCTGCAGCTTAAATGTCCCTCTCCCTTGAGAGCCCCCCTGATCTGAGGGTCCCCCCAGCCCCGCCAGCTTCGACCTCTCGGTGTGGAGTTTATTTCCTCTCTGGCATTGTCACAGCTCACACACTTATTAACTTGCTTATCATTTGTCTCCAGCGCCCAGGAAAACATGAAGCTGGGGACACTGCCTGTTCTCCGTGACACCCCTGGTCCTGACACATAACCAATAACCAATCAGGACGTGCTTACCAAATTAGCTTCTGAATGAGGAATGGCTCAACTGGGTCCCGCCTTGGTCTGGAAAGGCTTGCGCAGTGACAAATGAGCCCGGGTCCCCAGCCTCTAATGGCTCCCACAGATACCGCCGCACGAGGCCCTCAGGCAGGCAGCCCAGGGTCACAGGGGAGGCCTCTGCCCCGCTCGCTGCATTCCTGCCACCCACCTGCAGGGGCAGGCAGAAACAGATACACAGAGCAGTGGGGAAAATGCAGTTTTTATAAATGACTTTTCTTACCCGCATGAATAATGCAGAGAGGCCGTGGCTAAGTTGAGGAGGAAGAGGTGCAAAAGAATACTGTCAGCAGCTCTGAGCAGAGGCCCACCAGAGCCAGAACAATCCTCATGCATTCTCTGCCTGAGTGGGATTCAGCAGGGGACGTAGCATCCTCTCTGAAGCGTGCAGAGCCGTGTTCCTGGCAGCATCACCTTCAGTGGTATGGCAGGTGTCATAATATTAGTAAGATGCTGTCAGGCCATGCGGCGGAGAGGCAAGCATGAAACCATCAAGAGTGAATTCATTGACTTTGAATGGCCCGTTTTCCCATTTCTCCACCAAGGGAATATTGCATGTGTCTCTTGGGGAACTTTGGGAAGGGGTCCCTTTCCCAGTCATACTAGTCATCAAGCAGGATGTTTTTCCTAAGTCTTCTTTTGGATAAAGTGAAAGTGAAAGTCGCTCAGTTGTGTCCAACTCTTTGCGACCCCATGGACTCTACAGTCCATGGAATTCTCCAGGCCAGAATACTGGAGTGGGTAGTCTTTCCCTTCTCCAGGGGATCTTCCCAACCCAGGAATCAAACTGGGGTCTCCTGCATTGCAGGCAGATTCTTTACAAACTGAGCTATCAGGGAAGCCCTTTGGATAAGTAGACAGCAAGACAAGCTCTTCATCTCAGACATTCAAATGCAGATCAAAAATTTAACCATCTGTAGATCAATACCAAAAAGTTTACTTTATTCTGCTTAAGCAGAGTTTTCGAGTAGATTTTTATGCACTCTCTAGTTTGCAAGTGAAAAATTGTAGGTAAGTGAAGTTCTATCTGTAAAAAGATACACACACACACACACACACACACACACACACACACACACACACACACACACACACACACACACACACACACACACACACACACACACACACCCCACACCCCAGTCCTGACACATAACCAGTAACTGATCAGGACATGTTTACATATTTACTCATCAGGAAGTTTTACAGATAAAACTTCACAAACCTTCAGGGTGTTGTTTTTTTTTTTTTTTTTTTAACCATTGCCCTTGTCAGAATCACCCTAGGCTCCAAAGTTATCCTGTGTTGCCCTAACCACAGACCATCCTACTCCAAACATCCCTTTCCCAGTAGTCAAAGGGAAGGTAATCTAATGAAAGTAATTCCGAATAATGTGAATGAGGTGGGCAGAATCCTCCTGCCAGAAGAGAATGTGTTTTTATAAAGGACCTTGTTACCTAAATGAATCCTGATTTTCTGAAATTAGGGGGAGGTTAAGTTTGATGAGGGACTTCTTTGTGATGATGAGTCAGTTAGCTGTCACCCTCATGACAGTTCATGATATTTGGACCCCACTGCTGGTGACGTTCAGGCTACAGGAGTCGATCTCACTATATATCTGTCAATTAAACAACATCATTGGCCAATCTTAGATAGTTCTCTTAGGCACACCTCTAGTTCTTTTGTCAGAGGATCAGTGATTTTAGAGGTTCTTTACAAGTATTGCCAAGTCACCTCCCCCCAAATAAGCCTGTCTGTGTAATACCCACGAGTATGTGAATGTCTACCTCTCCTCACCCCCACTGCTATACACCCTGGGTGTATAGCAGGATATAGGATAGTCTCACTTTTTTGCCTTTTGGATAGCAAAGACCAGTGAGAGAGGAGAATGGACTCTCATTTTGTAACTTTCATTCTGACACCCGTTTCAAGGCATAAAAAACCGTCTAGGAAAATGGTTCTCAAACTGAACAGGCATCATAAATCACATGGGAGACTTGTCAGAACACTGGGTCCTGTGCATCACCATGAGGTTTTAGCTGCTACTAGTCTGGGTACCACCCTTAGAGAATCACTGCTCTAGGAGACACATAGGTACTTACATGTAGGTAGGTGGGTGAGTGGTAGGCGGGGTGGAAAGAAGGAAAGAGGGAGAAAGGCAGTCAGGGAGAATGAAAAGACAGGATGTGGAGGAAAGGAGGGCATTTGGGGGATGTACCTTTTCAGTTTCACTAGTGCCAAATTATTTTTCATCATCTTGGTAGAGATTCTTATTGCCCCCCATCCCTGTCAACACTTGGTATTGTCTGACTTCTTAACTTTCCCACATAGCGAACATGGAGAGGTAGCTCACTCTGGTTTGAATCTGATTTATTCACAGTTAATGACGCTGAGCACATTCACCCTCAGTATTCTCAGGGAATCGTTCCAGGAGCCCCTGCAGACACCCAGATCCACAGATGCACACACCCTATGTAAAATGGTGTAGTGTGGTGAATGCAGTCAGCTTTTCACATCCCCAGACGTGAAACCTGCAATTACAGGGGGCCCACTGTATTTTTTTTTTCAAATGTATCTTCGTCTTCTTTGAGTTCATTTTTCTCTGTGTGAAGTATCAGTTCAGGGTTTGCCCTGCTCTCTACTGGAATTTGCATCTTCTTGCATCTTCTAAAATTGCCTGTGGGAATTTTAAAAAATAGTCTAGGTACGAGTCCCTTGTCCGTTATGAGTTTTAAACATTTTCTCCGTGTTTGTCACTTATCTTTCCCTTCTCTTTATGATGTCTTCCAATGAACCAAATTCCTTAATTGAATGTCATCAAATAAATCAGTCTTTTCTTACAGTTTGTGCTTTTAGTCTCTGTTGGCAAACATCATCTCTACCTTGAAGTCATAGAGCTACTGGCCTTTGTTTTCTTTTAAAAGTTTAACATAAATTTGACCTTTTCCAGTTACCTACTTATATATGGTGTAAGGTTGGAGTCCAGCTTCATTTTTTCATATGGATTTTCCAATACCACTTGGAGAAAAGCCTGTCTCTTCCTAGTCAAGGGGTCGTGCCAGCTTCCCTGTATGGTCGGGGCTGTTTCTGGTTCCTTTCCTGTCCCTGCACCACTATTGCACTTAGGGCATCTATTCTATCCTCCTACAGTTTTGCAGTAATTTTTGATCCCTGACAGAGCTGGTCCCTCCCCAGAGTCGCCTTGGTACGTTCTTCTTGTCTATTCATGGCACTCTGATCATTCATGGACATGAGATGTCAGTTTGTCGAGGTGACCTGGGGGTAGTGTTCTTTTTCTGAAAATGGGTGGAAGGTTTATAAGGCTTCGTTGTAACATTGTTTACAGTTACACATATCTCTAATATTTTTAAATTTAGTCAATATTTAATGAAAGATAAACATTAATAAAAGACTCAAGAAGAAATATTTTAAAGCCTTCCCCTTCCCCCAATTCTGAAGGAAAGTAAATCACGAATAATAATGGTGGGAGGGGTTGATAAGCTATAAAGATCTTGAAAAAATACAGAACACTGCTTTATTTTTTTCTTAGCATAAAGCATTCTTCACTCACAAAAGAATTCTCCCAAACCATAACATTTGTTGTAACAGAAGAGAAGACATCTGTAAGGCTAGAGTCAGAGCTGGAGTCTTTATAAACACATTTCTTAAGAGTTTGCATGTCTGCCTGTTTCTATATAAAGAAGACTTCAGCAAAATGTTGTCTCTTTTGTGAACAAACAACGCATAAACCAAACAGTGCAGACACTTACCATTCAGAGCATTAAACCAATGAAAACAGAGTTAATTTGTCAGACATCTGGGAAGATAACAGTCTCCTCCGTGTCGCAGTTTACCGTAGAATTACCAGACTCGTTCCTGTTCCGCACGCGGGACAATTAATTGCTCTCCTCCCCGCCTAAAGTGTCAGTGGATGCGGCACACAGCGTTCAAAGTGATGTGCACTTTAATAAAAGAAAACTCCAAAGAATAAGAACCAATTTCCCCTCATCAGGCAGCTGCTCACTATTTGGAGAGTTGGAAAATCCTAGGGAGAAATTACTGTCCCTCAGAATGATATTTTACATGGCATCAGGAGGTGGAAGCAGTGGCTGCCCCTCTCCCTGGAATCTCAATGATTTTTTATAGCCAGGATTGCGTTCCTTTTTATCTAGCTTATGAAACGCTCCCTGTGAGTAACGTTCTGCACATCCTGTCTGTGTTAGATACTAGCACTCTCTTTTGGAGTGATCCCTTAACAAGGGGGGCCTCTCTTGCCCCAGGACTGGCATTTTCTCCTTTTTGATTAGTGCTGTGGCAACTTTCTAAACTGAAGCTTTGTTGGATAGGGCTCGGTCTCTGGAAAACTTTTTAGGTTTTGAAGTTTCAGTTGTTCGGCGTGTCTGTCTTACCTCTCCCACCCTGATGAAGTTTCTGTTCACGGTTGTCCACGGAGTCGAATCCGTGAGCCAGTGGCTGTTCCCCTAAGAGTGAAGGGAGGGAGTCGACCACCATGGAGAAAGCAACCTGGTGTTACTGCATCCATTTTTCTCAGAACCAATTCTATTCCATATGCAGCCACAGTTATGAAATGTCCAAAGGAGCAAAGCAATTCCATGATTGCATTATTTATCTTTGAGTGAACAGTGAAGGCCCAGGGTGAATGTATTCTCATGATTTGGAGATTTATGCTTATCAGCATAAAATAAATAACAATAACAGCAATGATAAATAACTTACTGGATGTTATTCGCAGTGCACATGGTTTATATACATGTGTTGTCGTTGTTTAGTCGATAAGTCGTGTCTGATTCTTTGCAACCTCACAGACTGTAGCTCGCCAGGGTCCTCTGTCCATGGGATTTCCCAGGCAGGAGTACTGGAATGGGTTGCGATTTCCTTTTCCAGGGGATCTTCCCAACCCAGGGATCGAACTCACATGTCCTGCGTGGCAGGCAGATTCTTCCCCACTGAGCCACCTAGATAGCCCTGTATACGGTGTGTTGTTGCTGTCCAGACTTTCAGTCATGTCCCACTCTTTGCAACCCCATGGACTGTCAGTAACTTTTCTGTGTATAAAAGTTCATTTGAGTTCAGTCACTCAGTCATGTCTGATTCTTTGTGACCCCATGGACTGAAACACACCAGGCTTCCCTGCCCTTCAGCAACTCACGAATTCATTCAGACTCATGTCCATTGAGTCGATGATGCCATCAAACTATCTCATCCTCTGTCGTCCCCTTCTCCTCCCACCTTGAATCTTTCCCAGCATCAGGGTCTTTTCAAATGAGTCAGTTCTTTGCATCCGGTGGCCAAAGTATTGGAGTTTCAGCTTCTGCATCAGTCCTTCCAATGAATACCCAGGACTGATCTCCTTTAGGATGGACTGGTTGGATCTCCTTGCAGTCCAAGGGACTCTCAAGAGTCTTCTCCAACACCACAGTTCAAAAGCATCAGTTCTTTGGCACTCAACCTTTATGGTCCAACTCTCACATCCACACATGACTCCTGGAAAAACCATAGCTTTGACTATTCGGACCTTTGTCTGCAATGTCTCTACTCTTTAATACGCTGTCCAGGTTTATCATAGCTTTTCTTCCAAGGAGCAAGCGTCTTTTAATTTCATGGCTGCAGTCACCATTTGCAGTGATTTTGGAGCCCAAGAAAATATACATGTGTTATATGCATGTAATTTTCACCCAGCCCCTTATAGTTCAGGTACTATTACCAGTTCCATTTACAGACAAGACAGCCGAGAGTGGGAGAAGCTGAGTGGCTTGCCTGGAATCATGAGGGAGAGCAGTTATCCTGATTCAGAACTAGTTCACGTGCAGACCTGACCCTGGGCAGGTCCCCTCACTCCTTCCTTCCACAGAGCCTCAGAGGGTCCCTCTGTGGTCCTGGTGTCGTGCCAAGTATCAGGCACTGCCATGGAGAGCAGAGTCCATGCCCTGTGGGGCTGACCCTCATGAGAAGAAGGGGGAGGGAGGCCGAAAATAAATCTTACACCCGGGAGCTTGTAATTACAGTGTAAGGTCAACTGCAAGGGAACATGGGTCAACTGCAGAAGCACTGACCAAGAAACTGTGCTTGATTTTGTCTTCTGTTACATGGAGGCGGGTCTGCAGCTTCTGGGGGCATATGCGTATCAGTCTGAGACCACCTCCAAGTGGGGGTTCCCCGATTCCACACACAAGGTACCCCAGTTGAGAATCATCCTCTAGTTGTCCTAAGGCCAGCATGTATTGAGTGCCTACTGTGTTCTATGGGCCACACGCTGAGAAAAAAACTGAAAACAGCCCCTGTGCTCACAGCATCCATGGCCTTGGTGGGAAGACAAAGCGGAGACCTCGTTTACTCAGCATCGATGTGTAAAAGGGGGAGATTCAGGGCCGTGCCATGGAGTGGCTTTGTGCTGTGGAAGCTCACTGGGCCTCTCTGAACAGTAGACTCTTCCTCTGAAGCACAGGAGTCCACACTCCTCCTCCTGCTAGGGTGCTGGGAGTATGCAGCTGCACTCTGAGATGTGTGAGCGTGCAGACCTGGACCATGTATGGCGCGACGCTGCACCGACCACTGATACACATTGTCAAGCAAGCCGATCTTTGGGGACCGAGAGAGAAAGCCGGCGTCTCTAGAGGAGGTGGGGACAGCCAGGTCTCCAGAATCGGGTCAGAGAGGATCATCATGTTGGACTGTCATCCCCAGAGGAATGCGTGAAGTGCTGGGAGTGGATGCAGAAAGAGCAACTTCTGGGGACATCCTTGGTACCGCTGCTGCTGAGCCATTTCTGTTAAAGTAACGAGGGAGAACAGGGCTTTTGAGACGGGTATGTAAGGCCAAGGCTTCCCCCAGAAATACTCTGCAGAGGTGGACCTATGCAGTGTGTTTGGAGGAGATGCTCAGATTCAGTTCTTTTTTCCAACTGGTGATGTTCTGAACACCTGCAGTATGCCAAGTAGGGACGGTCACTGACAGCGCTGCGGCGGTTGCAACCACACTAAAGAGGTCACAGTCTTCACAGTTCTCACCACGCAGAGAGCGAGGCGATGTCGCCAAGGTACTCAGGTGAAACCACACCCGTGGCCAGGACTCTGGGCGCTGATGGCAAGCACTCGAGGAGGCTGTAATGGGGTGGGGGTGAGGAAAGTCAGTCGTGGTGGCCGGGCTGGCTTTCTTAGCTGGGACCGTGGAGTGGTCAGGGGTCCCCAGGCAGAGGCTCCGGGGCAGAAGGAGTTCTGGATTCTAGAACAGCGCTTCATTCCCTTCGTGCGCACACGTCCTGTTTCTGCTCCTATATCCAGAGAGAGCTTTGTTTCCAGGGTGCTATACAAGCTTTGACACTTACTCCTTGAGCAAAGCCAGAGAAAACACTTTATATAGTATGAAAGTGCCATGTAGCTGGTGGGTGTGACTCTGTGACATATAAAGATTATTTTTCTGATATGGACCATTTTTAAAGTCTTTATTGAATTTGTTACAGTGTTGCTTCTCTTTTATGTTTTGGTGTTTTGACCTTGAAGCATGTGGGATCTTAGCTGCCCACCCAGGGATCCACCCTGTATCCCCTGCACTGGGAGGCAAAGTCTTAACCACTGGACCACCAGTGAAGTCTCTGTGACACATATTTTAAAGAAGAAATGTTTTTGGTATTAACCATATCCCTGCCAAATTAAAAAGCTAGAAAAAGGCATGAGGGAACATACGAGCTCCAACTGTAGGTTGTGAAAACAGTTATATTCAATATCCTGTAATAAATCATAATGGAAAAGAATATGAAAAGTAAATCAGTAAAAATTATTCACTAAAATGTTTAAAGAATATGCAAAATCATATATATATACACATATATATGTAACTGAATCACTTTGTTGTACACTTGAAACAAATACAGCATTGTAAATTAACTACTTCCATAAAAAATATTAAAAGTATATGTTTAGGCCGATACATTCACATCAATAAAAAGGAGCCTGTGTTATTCCCAGCTAGACTTCATACGCAAAGCCTTGGATAGCAGTGAGGGCAGGTATTCGGCCTGAAGTTTCCTGAGACACACAGCAAATGTCACCACAGCCAAACTTGTATTTCAGTGAGTTCATCCAAGACCATGATGAAATGAGATCAGAGAGAAGTTTCCAGAGCTTCAGACTCTTGGTTTCTAACTCAACTATGGAAAGGTTGAAAGAAAAATCCCTGAACCAAAACAAAGCGGAGGAGGGGGAAAAAAAATTCCAGTTGCCTGAAGCAACTAAAGAGAAAATGGTGTTCCCACGGCTGCCCTCTGCCACTGCCTGTGATGGGGAATCGTATTTTTGCTGCCAGCAGTCTCATTTCTTTTTCTCAGACCCATACACCATTTTGCTGAAACATAGCTGCAAATGCATTTCCACCCATCTGGGCATATTTCTAACTACTGAGCATCTGAAAGATAAATATCAACCCCAGCCATCTCCCTCTCCCCTCTGATAACTCTGTTCTTTTTTTTTTTTTTCAGTATGTTCTCTTTCTTTTTTCTTCCAAAACATTTTGTACTGGGGTATTGCCGATTAACAATGTTGTGATAGTTTCAGGTGAGCAGTGAGGGGACTGAGCCACACATACATGTATATCCATTCTCCCCCAAGCCCCCATCCCATCCAGGTTGGCGCATCACATTGAGCATAGTTCCATGTGCTATACAGTAGGTTTTTGTTGGTATCCATTTAAAATATAGCAGTGTGTACATGACCTTCCCAAAGTCCTTAACTATCCCTTCCCCCTGGCAACCGTGAGTTTGTGATAACTATACTCTTCAGTCTTTTTCCAGCCTGAGGTTGGACATAATTAAATTCATATATGTGCACACTTGCCTCTCTTTCTCTCTGGAAAACCCCTAAATTTCCTCACATTCTAATTGTATTATCTAGTGTTCCCTTTGATTGGTTAATTCTTTTCCAGATGGTTTGCTCCTGGTCCGTTTCTAGCAAGGTCTTTGCTGCTGTTCAGTTGCCAAGTCCTGTCCGACTTTGCGACCCACAGACTGCTGCTTGCCAGGCTTCCTCGTCCTTCACCATCTCTCAGAGTTTGCTCAAAAGCAAGTTCTATCCATGCCTAGCAAATCATTTTAGAAAACAGGGCTTGTTCTTCTCTGTCCTATGGACTAGAGTCCCGTGCCCCTGCAAGCAATGGTATTCTTGTTCCTTTCACAAAATTAACCTCTTAAGCTTCATTATTAAAATTCTCTGACAATCTCTGACAACAAAAGAGAGATTTCAGAATGCGACGCCCAGCCACCCTCTGTGGTGCACTTGATCACTCACTTCCCTGGAGCACACTCAGGGTTGTGTCACTTAAGCAAGGTTTCTCCAGGTGGCTGCCGGCAAGGGGTCCATCTCCTCTGTGTCCCCTGCTGGATCTGAGAGTCAGGGGTATGCCTAAAAGGACCCCCTACCATGGATGCTTCCGCGTGACCAAACCAGGGAGCAAGGACATGAAATGAGGAGGTTTTAACCGAGTACCCTGAGGATGTGAAAGGATTTGTGGACACATATCTTGCTCCCAGGATGTGACAGTTAGGGGATTGTGGAATTGTGTCTAGAATGGCCGTAAGGCATAGGTCAGGTGTTGGGGAATGTAAAATGATCAGAGAGCACCTCAAAGCCCAGTGAGATTCACATCAAAATCCATCATCATCATTATCTGAGCAATCTGCCCATTTTACATGTGAGGAAACTGAGGCCCAGAAAGGATCCATGGTTTCTTTTAACTAAAGTAGAATATTTTGCTTACTTGGTTCTTCTTGGTTCCCAGCATTTATCAATTACAAGACCCATGCATATGTAATTTAGTGCTTTTCACCCACTTCATGTTTTCTACGACTATCTTTCATTTCACTTTTTATTTCTGTTCAGTTCAGCAAACTTATCAGAGGCCTCCTATGTGCTGGGTGTTCTGCACAGCTGAAATATGCAATTATTCTGCTATTCTTACTTCCCAGAGTTTAATCACCAAAAAAGCGAGGATCAATTATTATAATGTGGTCATATTTTAAGCCCTCCGGTGCCTGTGAAGTCGAGAGGAGAGTCATTTTATTTCCTGTTTCAGAGGTGATAAATATCCTAGGATGTCATCATTATTCTTTTGGTGCCATTTATAAATCATGCTTATAAATCTTTGAGCAAGAAGTACCAACTTAAGTTTATTTTTGATTCATAAAGGTCCTAAATCTTCCCAGTTTCTGTTTCTTCCACCGTAGATGTCTCCAGAGCTGGTTATTCCCACTCATTTTCATTGGTTCTTCTTTCAAAGCCAATATTTCCAGAAGTCTGCATTAATTTCTCACAGCAGTCATTAGGTAATTGCATATTTCAGGGGAAATAACTTACAGTTGATACCATCTATTGATGTCAAGTCGTTCCTGGTCCCTGGTTGCAAGGGAGGGTCTCAGCACTGGATGACTGTGTTGGTAATCCCAGAAAGCTATATCCGGATTCATTTCTGCATGTAAGCACTCCTAAATGGAATATTTGTACCTATTACAGGTGAAATGTGAACTAGTAGGAGCAAGGTTTTTTGTTTCGTTTTTTTCTTTTTTTTCCTTTTGGAACTTTTATTCAAATTTAGAAATATATCTCAACCCAGCAGAAAAGAGACAAATATTTTCTCCTCTAACCGAAATTTCTGCAACAAATTGAGCAGTAATTTGCACTTAAAAATGGAGAAATTCTCCAAACTTGAGGACAAAGACAAGGTCAGCTTTTGTGCTTTCATTGTATGAGCTAGATAAGCAGTGAAATAGTACCCCTTCCCAAGGACATAGCATCACTCTCCAAAATGATGCTATTAGAATAAAATATGGAGCCCTGTTTCCCTGAGAACACTGGAGCAACAAGAGCTGTGCCGAAAAACCAAAAACAAGGCAAAACAAGGGCTGTCTTGCTACAATGCAGGCTTCAGTTCTGCAATTTATTTCTCTGCTTAGTTCTCCCCATGAGATTTGAACAATTTTCATAATGAAAAGGCCCATAATCACCCATCATACCACTTTTGAACTGCTGACATCCAGTAAAGGTCAAAACTCAGAATCCAAGACTTCATATAAGTGGGCCTGGTTTCCTTTTTTTTATGCTATGATGCCATGAATGTGGGGCAGCTTGTGGGAAGGACGAAGAGTTTTCGGAGCAAGTGGGTAGAGCTCCCCTCTTTGAGGCTGGGGAGTACGTGTCCCACTTTGCAGAACAAATTGTTGAGATTGAGACTGCCTTTTTTTTTTTTAGTATTATTTATTTATTTGGCTGCTCTGGGTCTTATTTGTGACATGAGGGATTTTCGATCTTCGTTGCAGCCTGCGAACCCTTAGTGGGAGCATGTGGGATCTAGTTCCCCGACCAGGGATGGAACCCAGGCCCTGCATTGGGAGCGTGGGATCTCAGCCTCTGGACCACTAGGGAAGTCCCTGAGTAGCTTTTTTAATCCATCAGCAAAAGAAGCCAAGCTTCCTCTTCTAATCTAACCTCTTACGATTTTCCAGCAAAAGGGGAGAGATACAGGGTTCCAGAGTCTTAGGAAGCAAAGTCTCCAGTAGTAACTAGGGGCTTAGGGCAGGGCAGGAGCAGCAGGTGGTGTCATGGTGTCCGCAGCATCCACGGGAACTCATGAGGAAAGGCCCCCAGGAGGAGCAAGGACTCCTGCCTAGGTCCCTCTTCAGTTCAAGGTTTGGACAGTGGTACTTGCCCCTGTTTGTCTTGATCCTCACATTTCAGCAGGTATTTCACCTTTCAAAGAATGCTGTATTTGGAGTTAGGAGACCAAGTTCAAGCTCCCCAAACTACTGTTTGATATCTATAGAACCCTTAGGCAAGTCACTTACTCTCTTAAATCTCAGCTTCCTGTGAAAATGGGAATATGGGGGAAAGTGGGAGGACTCCACTGCCTCGGCCTCAGAGAGTAATATGATCTGCACCTTTCCCCACCTCTCTAGTCTCTTCACACAAGCATCTCCATGTCATGTATCCTGAGCCTGGTGGACCAGTTCTCTCCCAGCCACAGGACTTTGCACATGCCACTGTCTCATCTGCAATACAGTCTCCTCCCTTCTTCCCCACGTAAATCCTGGCTGTTCTGGTTTGCCCTCAACATCTCTTTCTCAGAGGAGTCCCTTCTTCCCAGCACCTGACCCCTGTCCCTGCTAGGTTCTCTTTCCTTCCCTCAGGTATGGGATTATTAGCATCTGTCTCCTTAACCAGACAGTGGTCTTCCTCGGGCAGCTTCTGTATTTGTTTTCACTCACAAATGTACTGTGGTTTTAGTCATTCTGTTTTTGCGCGAATAAGTGATTAAACGTACAATCCGTAAGCCTCGTGTATGGTACATAGAAAATACTCAGAAGTGTTAGATGTCATTCGTTCAAAGAAGTCACAGATAGGAACTCCAGCCTAAGTACCTTGGGCCTTTGAATGACATTTCAAATTCCAGCTATGCTTTCAGTTTTCCCCTGGTGTGGACCTCTTACAAATGCTTTGTAGGAAATTGAAGGTATTTGAGAAGACCCGGCATAATTTATTTAGAAAGGTGATTATGGACAAGCCAGCTAATGATTGTGACTCTATAAAGACAGAAGAAAAAGTAGCCATTCTCTCAGAATTCAGGAGTAGTTTTGTTTTCATGCTGACACCAGGCCCTTTTCAACTGATATTTTTAACCACTAAGCCTACATTTAATTGGGGGCTTCCCTGGTGGCCAAGCAGGAGATGTGGGATCGATCCCTGGGTCAGGGAGATTCCCTGGAGGAGGAGATGGCAACCCACTCCAGTATTGTTGCCTGGGAAATCTCATGAACCAAGCAGCCTGGCAGGCTATAGTCCATGGGGTCACAAAAGAATTGGACACGAGTTAGTGACTAAACAACAACAACTACATTTAGTCTTTACAGTATTTTCTTCAAGGATCCTATCACAGTCATTTTATCAGTTTTACTAATCAGTCTGTAGATCACTAGATGAACTAGTTGGTGATACAGGAGCCAAAATTAATTTTCATCTAAGTGATATACATCAAAAGTTTGCTTCTTTGGATGGAAAACTGACAACAAACAGAAAAGAACCAAAAAATTCCAAACCACTGTTGAGGTTCCCAACCAGATTTGAGGTTACACAAATCCCTGACGGCCAAGAAATTCTATTTTATAGTGAATCCACTTTTGACTTTGATTTTCTTTTTGGAACACATTGGTTTGTTACCTGACCTTCGTGTTCTTTAGAGACAGCTAGGAGATTTCATAATCTTGTTAAAAGAAGCAAATAAAGTGCAGAGCATTAAGGCCGGTAAGCATGTTTTCAAAATTAGCTTTCTTGACCTGACTCCTCTTTAAGATTCAAAGGCTTCAAGAAGTCTGAGACTACTTATTTCATTAGTGGGTAAGAGTTTTCTTTTTTATAAAAGAAGATTACTTTTGCCCTAATTGGACTATTTTAAGTGGTGTTCCATTGCCAGGACTTCATAAAATGCCTTGGGACATGGATATTCATAGTTCAGACATGCTAAAATTTGATGAGACAACTTAGTTCAGTTCAGTTCAGTCGCTCAGTCGTGTCCAACTCTTTGCGACCCCATGAACTGCAGCATGCCAGGCCTCCCTGTCCATCACCAACTCCTGGAGTCCACCCAAACCCATGTCTATTGTGTCAGTGATGCCATCCAACCATCTCTCATCCTCTGTCATCCCCTTCTCCTCCTGCCCTCGATCTTTCCCAGCATCAGGGTCTTTTCAAATGAGTCGGCTCTCCGCATCAGGTGGCCGAAGTATTGGAGGTTCAGCTTCAGCATCAGTCCTTCCAATGAACACTCAGGACTGATCTCCTTTAGGATGGACTGGTTGGATCGCCTTGCAGTCCAAGGGGCTCTCAAGAGTCTTCTCCAACACCACAGTTCAAAAGCATCAATTCTTTGGCACTCAGCTTTCTTTATAGAACAACTCTCACATCCATACATGACCACTGGAAAAACCATAGCCTTGACTAGTTGGACCTTTGTTGGCAAAGTAATGTCTCTGCTTTTTAATATGCTGTCTAGGTTGCTCATAACTTATCTTCCAGGAGCAAGCATCTTTTAATTTCATGACAACTTAGTAAGAATAGAATTTAGGGGGAAAAAAAAATAGATTCCTCTCTCCTTTGAGCTTCTCTGCAGTTAAGTAGGAAGGGATGGGTAAGTGAATGTCATTAAACATGGTACTGTCACCACCATGAGTTCCTGAGAAAGGACAGGTAGCTGAGCCCACCTGGTCCAGCATGCGGAGCTCACCCATCCGCACCTAGGCATGTCCAGTGAACTTTCTCCTTTGACGACGATCTTTGTTCTTCCCATTTGAGAGTCATGTTCCTAATCTTGTGCCTCCCCCTCTCTCTTGCTGATGACTCTGTTTCATCCTTACCCCTTCTTGAGGGGAAGGTGGGTTCTTTACCACCAGCGCCACCTGGGAAGCCCTGGGGCCAGTATAATCCACCGGTAGCACTTCCCTTCGCTTTAAGGCTGAGGCTGGGTCCCAGCACTCCAGCTCTGCTGTCCAGTGGTGAGAGCAGGCGCTTGAAGTTGGGCAGACCAGGTTGAAATCCCATCTCTACTGCTCATGAGCTGCGCGACTTTGAGCAAGCTGCTGGCACGCCTTGGACTTTATTTCCTGATCTGTGAGAGCAGAGGTAATATCCCCCACCTCACCATTGACCTTCCTGCGACCTGGACACAGTTGTCCATGTAAAGCATGTAGCACAGTGCCTGGCACAGAGCAGATACCCAGAGCTGCGAGTTCAGAGTATCACATCTCCGAGAGGGATACCAGGATCTAGAAGAGGCCTTCTTTCCACATCAGTGGGTGGGACATAAAGCCTTGTTTATGAGTTGTTCTTACATAATTTTGCAGTAAAGTTTTTACTGAAATTTGGCAGGTGGAATTTTTAGGAACCACAGGTGGGCCACTTCCCCAGGACAAAGCAGTAACTATGAGCCAGACTGCCTTCTAAGCCCTTTTCAATAGAGTTACACAACTCCACTTAGGGACGAAGCACGGGGAGAGGTAGGTAGTCTGTCCAGGTTCGTAGGGTTGTAAACAATGACTCAGTTGGCAAAGAATCCGCCTGCAATGCAGGAGACCCTGATTCAATTCCTGGGTTTGGAAGATCCCCTGGAGAAGGGAAAGGCTACCCCACTCCAGTATTCTGGCCTGGAGAATTCCATGATCTGTATAGTCCATGGGGTCCCAAAGAGTCTGACATGACTGAGCAACTTTTTCACTCTCACTTTCGAACAACAGCCAGCATTGGGCACTGTGCTAAGATCAGTTGTCACAGAAACATAAGATGTAAGAGCTGAAATATCCCCCATCTCCAACTGAGAACCCAGAGGCACAGGAGTAGCGTGACTCACCCTAAGTCACACAGCCTGGCCGAGCAGGAACTCAAGACACCCGTGCATCTCATCCCAGAGCCCCAACTGTGCCCATCCTCACCCAGTGTTACTGGGCCTTGGTTACCACGTTATCAGTGCCTGGCACCCAGTGGTTCCCCAGTAGTTCTATAATCGAGTGAGGACAACAGAGATTTAGTAGCTGTTGAATCCTCCCTCTGTGCAGAGCCGTGATTACCTTCTCTACACAGCCTAATTAGCTCTGACACCACCCAATGAGTTAGGTCCTGCTGTAAACCCATTTTAATGATAGAGAAACTGAGGCCCCCAGAGGTTAACCTGCCTGAGATGCTTCAGCATCTCTGTGACACAGCCAACACTGAAGCCCAGGCTGTGGGTACCAGGGCTGCAGTTTTTAGCTTTGACTGTGGACCGTCATCATACATAGCACTCCTGCCTGTTCTTGCCTGTCTTCACGTTAGAAGCCCCTCCTCACTGAAAACTTAAATGACTGCGGTGACACGGAACATCATTAAATATTGTTGTAAATTGTGTGACCGTGGTCCTGTGGATGGAAGTGTCTTCCTACACATCTTTTCCTCTGATGATTAGAGACTTGAGGGTAAAAATTTTATTCTAGCCAGCCAGCCCTGAATCTTTGAGGAAAACAGCTAACAAATTTAACTTATACAAGTGACTTATGAGCCCAGTATGAAGTTCATATCAAGCAGATGAAAATGACATAATAAAATGGTTTCCATAAACCTTTGAGTGACGCTTGCAAAAACCTGGCCATACTTTCTTTCTTCTATGTGTGGCCGTATTTGCTGTTATCACAGGAGATCATGCCAGGCAATCATGATCAGGCTTCCCAGGTGGTGCTAGTGGTAAAGAACCAACCTGCCAATGGAGGAGACATAAGAGATGCAGGTTCAATCCCTGGGTTGGGAAGATCCCCTGGAGAAGGGCTTGGCAACCACTCTAGTATTCTTGCCTGGAGAATCCCATGGACAGAGGAGCCTGGCAAGCTGCAGTCCATGGGGTTGCAAAGAGTCCAACACAACTGAAGTGACTTAGCATTCACGTATGTACAGGAGATGCCAGTGTGGATGGTTAAATGAAGTAAAATTGATGTGTAGGAAGAAGTATGAATACTTCCTGAACTAAGCATGTGTCTCCTGATTCAAGGGGAAAGCCACCAGCATCTTTAATGGAAGGTGTTAAGATGCACAGACCCTCTGTGCCTCTTGATTTCATGCCCATCGCATGGTGATGATAGTAGGACTTGCCTCATCATTGTGTGAGTTGGTGTATACACAGTGCGTAGACCAAGTCTTCATCTGGCACACCAGGGCGCTGAATCACGACTGAAGCACCAGAAGCTCCAGTACTCGACCTCACATCTTCTGGTCACTCATTAGGTACAAAGGTGAGCGATGCCGCGCAGAGAGCTGATAGGGGCTTTCTCGGAGTCGTCAACTTGCAAATACTCAGGGGAGACCCCTGTTGACAACCCTCCTGGCACAGGGTGAGGGAGCTGAGCGCCCAGCGGTCCCCTCCGCACGGCCAGGACTCCAGTGCACGTGTCCGTAGGCCACGCCATCATGTGCTTCCGCTGCAGCCGACTCCTGAGCCGGGGAGCAGAGCCCGCGCATGGCCAGCCCTCTGCTTCTCACTGTGAGTTACAGAAGGGCCCTCCTTCCTCTGGGGGGACATGACGCGTTGCCCACCCTCCCTCAGCTCACCCGGCCCAGGCACAGCGCTCAGAGCCGAGTCCACACCACTACTGGAAGAGGGAGAATTGTCTGAGGAACAGAAAGAAGCAATTTTGCATTTCCTGTGAGGTCTATAGATGTGTCATTTGTCTCTCCTCTCCACTGGGGATCAGGGATTCTTTTTTTACTTTCAATGGCCCCACTTTGTCACCTGTGAGTTAAGAACCCAGAGACTTAAGGAGAGCTTAGCTGGGACTGCCTTGATTCTTCACAGACACTCTAAGGCCTCTCTGGACCTCATATATTTTTCTTTCTCCAAAAAGTAGAAGGTATGCCATGAAATGCCAACAAGTGCGCATGAGGAGAATGTGATGGTCTACAGACATATAAATAGGTCACTTGGGTGATAAACATTCGTGAGGCTCCTGCATGCCAGCCACTGTGCTAACCTCTGGGCATCCTATAGTTGAACAGACCACACGCTTTTTTGCCCTGTGGAACTTGGGGCCCCATGAGAAAATACAGGCACTTAACAGAAAATCAAATAACTATGTACTTACACATCTCCCGAAAGCTGTGAAGGGTGACATCCCACTTGCCTCAGTGACGTCGCTTTGTGGGAATGTCCTCCAGCATCAGTAATCTGCATGTCGAAACAGTGAGGCAGCTGGTTGGACCAGAAGGATTGGCCAGGGCTTCGCAGATAAGTAAGAAGGAATGAGAGAAGGGCAAGGATGGTTGAAGACATTTGCAAGGACATCCTCCAGGAGTGAACAGTGATGAACCTTGGCATATAAAGGACCATATTTAAATGACTTGTAACCAAGTCATTCTTGTAACCAAGAAACCAATCTCTTTTCCAGAGGAATTGAATATGTACCTGGAAAAGACACTCAAGTTTCAGAGAGGAATTTACAGGACCCAGAAAGCAGACAGATTCAGCTGTAGAAACACCTTGTTTCCAAGTACTTAAAATGGGGCTTTCCTGTTGTGTATTGAGCTGCTTTCAGATGAGGTTAAAGTTGCGTGTTCATTTTAAGATGCAGAATGGTTCAGATACACTGTAATTTAATGGACACCTATAACCTGGCACTTACAGTGGGATTTAGGGGTGATGCTCTATCAAAGCTTCCAAAAGGAGATAAGGAGGATTTTGTTGATGAAGGTAGGATACTGACCTGAGAAGAAAGCATCTTGTAATATTTTACTACTAATCATTTTCAGTAGAGTACATATATGATTTTTAATAGTGTACATGTATGATTTTTAGCCTCTTTCTTTCAGACATGTCATCTTTTTATCAGTCAAAAACTGGTAGCCAGGTATTTTCTACATTTAGGGGGTAAAGTAAAGGATTTTGAAACATGATAGTTTGACATGAAGTTTGACAGAAGTTTGACAGAAGTTTGACAGAAGACTCCTCTAATAGGAGAATTATCCAGCTTATACATTCATCCATGTAGGGAGATCAGAATATGATAAGGAGAGGAGCTTCCAGTTGAAGACATACCAAACTTATGGAAATAATGTCAGGGCAGGTAATTGAGAAATTCCCATGGACAAACCTCACTGAGGTCCTTACTGCAGACCAAATGCACCCACATGGATTTAAGTTCTTACTGCATCAGAGCCAAGGTCTCTGTGAGTATAGTGTTCTTATCCATGCATATCTCTGAAGTGAGTCCTTTCTTCACACACATCTCTAAAATCAGTGCTTTTCACAGAAACATTAATTTGAACACCATTTGTTCATTAAGACCCATATTCCTTCTTAGCTACATAATACCTCCATTTTAGATAAGTTGGCCTTCCCTTTATCGAGCCCCAGAGCAGACTATAAATTTGAAATAAATTAAGACAGACAGGAATTTCCTGAATGAGAAAAGATTTTTTTAAAACCCAACCTCAATCCGGGCATGAAACCTTTTACTTTTCGTTGTGTATTTTATGATCGTCTATTGCTTCCAGTGGGATCTAAGTTTTAATTAGTTTGAAAACAGGTGTGATATTTTGCAGAATGCAATCACTGCCCGTGTATTTAATTAAATGAACCCTATAAAAGTTGGGTTTTAGCCTGGGGCATAATTTATAATAGGCCGAATTTGAAACTGCATAAGCACTTTATACTGGGGCTATTTGCACATGTAATAGAAATCGAGATGATTGCTATCTGCCGATCCTCAGAAACCAAATGTCTTCCCATAAATAGAAACTTATTTTCTAATTTAGAAAGGGTATGCCATGTCTTCTCTGAATATAGCTTAAAATATCCTGAACCGCTTACAATTTTGTGTCGGGAACTTTGAAAGCTTTCTGGCTCCTCTTTTTCTTGTGCTGTGTATAGTTTTGTTGATTTATTTTTGGTTGTGCTGGGTCTTCCTTGCTGCATGGGATTTTCTCTGGTTACAGAGCGTGGGCTCCAGGGCACAAGGGCTTCTGGAGAGCGCAGGCCCAGCAGCTGTGGTGCACACAGGGCTTAGTTGCTCTATAGCATGTAGGATCTTCCTGGATCAGGGGTCGAACCCGTGTCTTCACTGGCAGGCACTGAGCCACCAGAAGCCCCTGGCTCCTCTTTGGAAAGGTGTTTTCTGAAAGGGTATGACAGCAGTTTTTACCAATGGGATGTCTAGGTAGGCAGTGCAAACCAAGACTCTCTGTAATTCACTAGCTTAGTGTTCCAGTGTAGACTTGCCTCCTCGGCCAGATCAAGTCCCTCCGTAGATGCCAGGGGGAAATGCTACCCACAGCGCATTTCATCAGTGGCTCTCCCGTGCCATCTTTCCCCAAGAAATTCTTCCAAGTGCTGTCCCTGCAGCCAAGAGGGGAGCAAGGCTCACTAAATAACCTCAGTAAATGCTTGATGAATGCATGAAAGATGGACAGGGGGACTATCAGTGAGATTTACCCCCAAATGGAGGCACACCCCAGCTTTGCTTTAGTTCTCAGGGCCGTGGAATACGTACTTGTGGGTGCCTCAAAGAGCCACAGTCACGCTGCCCAGGCTTCAATGCATCCAGGAAGGAATCGTTGCATGCCTGCAGCATCGCATCCCTGGAGATCTCCAGCTCAGGGACCTCTGTAAGTTCCCTCAGCATCCTGTCAGATTTTGTAGCAGCACTTTTTTGCCCTGAGACAAACTGACTGGATTTTCACCCTAATTGCACCTCCGTCCCAGGGGACCATCCTCAGCCCTAGGTGAATAACTTATGCATTTAATGTATAATAAAGTTTGCCATCAGCATTTCTCTTTCCAAAACATTCCATTTACTTGGTTTTAGAGCCACATAAACTGTTTTAAAAAGCAATCTGCTCAATTGGGCGAGTTAATGATATTTAATTTGACTGGGCCAAACGTCACGGGATGAGCATCGCGCCCGTAATTGCAGCCATCATCGTCGCCGTTTGGCGTAATGTACATGTAATGCTAATCCCAGGAATAAAGGTTGTCGTTCTCAGTTGGCTGACGGCGTGCACCCGAGTTATCACCTCGCCGAGTCTCTCACTGATGTGATTCCAAGATGACAGCGTAATAAGTGTTATGTGCACAAGGTAATTCAAAACAAATTTGGCTGCAAAAATAGATTGTCTAGGAGAGTGGAGTCCCGCCTCGTCTCGTCCTCTTTTAGAAGAATGTACCAATGCCTGCAATAGCTTGTCAGGAAGTTTGTGTGGCAGGGGTCAAGTCCAGTAGAATTTATCTGTTGCACCCCCACACACAGAGAATTCCAACCTGCAGACTGAAAACATTACTATGTATGTTGGCAGTTCAGAAACATTTGGGCTAGGGAACTTCACTGAAAAATAAAGAAGCCCCTCAGTATACTAATGTGTCTTTAAGGCTACCTAAGCAGGCTGCATTTTGCTTCTCTGATTTGCAGACTGTTGTCTCCTGGGAAAATGTGGCTCTTCTGGGGTAGGATCCCTATTAGCCCTGGTATCAGTAAATTCTTATCATGTGCATGCTCGGCTGTACAGTAGATTATCTCATTAAACTTTATAATAACCCTAAGAGGCATAACTCTATAAGTACATTTATTTTGCACATGAAGAAACAGACTCAGAATAAATGGTCCAAAACAACAGTCTCTAACCCTGGTCCGATCCCATAGTTTGGGACCCGGGGCACTCCAGCCCTGGGCTGTAAGACAAGAGCGGGTCCCCTGGCTTGTGGAGGGGGCATATTTGAACTGTGCCTGATTAACATACACGTGAGGGCTGCTGAAATCGTTCCATCAGGTCCAGTGCTCTTTCTGTGGAACCTAGTCGTGAGCAGGGGTGACAATCTGATGGGTGATGAGAGGACGTTTCAGAGTCACCCTCAGGCTCCTGGCTTCCCAGAGGGTTTGCCACTCTTCTTTCTCTGCATCTTAGACCATGGGGATGTTGTGGGTTTGCATCAATGCCTTTTAATAATATCCTAAGTCGGAGAGATTCAGAAAAGCCTTCTTGTGTTTGTAAGTGTGCTCCCAGACACAGGGCAGCTCTTTGGCGCCGAGAATCTTAGCATAGACTGATGCAGGAGAGTCCTTCCTTTCACTTTCTAGGTACCATTTAAGCATCTGCTCAGTAGTTCTTTGTTGTTTAGTCGCTAAGTCATATCCAACTCTTTGCGACCGCACGGACTGCAGCCTGCCAGGCTTCTCTGTCCATGAGATTTCCCAGGCAAGAATACTGGGGTGGGTTGCCATTTCCTTTACCAGGGGATCGTCCACACTCGAGGATTAAACCTACATCTCCTGCTTTGGCAGGCAGATTCTTTAGCCCTGAGCCACCAGGGACGTCCTCAGTAGTTCTAGCGTTGGTTCCTGACACCTATACAAGTAAAGCAGCAGATGCCATCACTTTCCTATAAAAATAGGCTTACTAAGATACACTCCTTATCAGAAAAGCATTTTCACTCACCGTCTTATACAGACCAGGGGAATGTCGATGGGAACAAATAAGACGTCCCTGTGTAACTTTCCAAAACATCTGTGCGATAGCTGCACCGATCGGTGTTCTGGGCTGCGGGGAGTTAAGATCCAAGTTAAAATGGCCTAAAGCATAAAGACTGTGTTCTCAAATGTGACAAGAACTTTGAGATTAAGAGGTTCTAAGCTTAGGCCATTCATTTGCTCAGTGAGTCGTCAGGAGATGCCAGTTCTCCATTTTTCTTCTTTGCATCCCTCAGTATGTTAACCTGGCCTCAGAGACCCAGCTCCATCACTAAGCAAAAGAAACCAGACCTCCACACAGGCTAGAGCCAATTAAATGCACACCTCAGGCCTCTCCCAGGGGGAATGCTGTCTGATCTAGTGGAAAGGAAACACAATCCAAGCTCTGGTGGCAGAGAGGAAGCAGGAGGAACAAGGAGAGACACTTTTTATCAGGCAGCTAACCTTTCTGCTGAGGTTATTTGCAAGACCTTGTTACGTGGGTAAAAAGTAAAGGCTCCCAGGATGGCTTTTTTTGAGACACAATTTGAAGACTCCTTAGAAGAAAATCCCATGTTCGTTCCCTTTTGGCAAAAGTCCTTGTATTATAGAGAAAGCACAGTTTTGACATACCTTGCAGAGCCCATTCAGAAGTCATACTATCTTGAGTTTGCTGTGAGTAAAACTACCTTTAGTATCAGCCGTCACCAGCATGGAGAGCTGGCAATGGCCAAACCAGTATCTCCTAAGGGTGCTGTGATGTGTCATTAATAGAATCCAGGGACAAGTTTTGCTGTGACATAAATTCCTTTATTATCTGACTCTAGCTGTGAGGCATTAATGGAAGATATGGCTCAGACAGTCCAGCCTCAGCATTCCGACTTGACTTTCATCCCCTCTACCTCATCCCTGGGCCCTCACAGTTCTCAGCTCTGAGCAGGGAAGGGGTCACAGTGCTCAACTGGTTTGGAGAGCTAGCAAGAATTCCTCCGTGTCCTTTCATTCTGTCCTCAGTGGAAGGAGAGTGAAGACAGTTGTGGTGTTAAATCCTGGCTTCCCCGTCTTTCAGGATGAGGGACTGTAAGACTTTGATGGTTCAGCCATTGACTTATTTACTGGTGCACTCGAGGCATTTCACAGCTTGGAGTTCCTGCTCTGCCTAACTCCCTTATGATGATAGTAAATTACTTAAGTGGATTGACTCCAAATCATTAATAATCTCCACTGGCGTGATTCATTTGAGCTTCATTACAAGGAAAGAATCTGACATCTATTCCTCAACCTAACAGTTGTTTACAAGGCATTTCAGCCTCAGAGTTCCCGTCCCCGTAGGGCCGGAGTGAAAGGGCTGAGAACAAAATAGAAAAACCGCTGCACCGTCAGTATTCATGTGCAGCTTGGGTACAGAGAGACTGAAGTGCCTACCTCAGAGGATGGACCTAATTGTCTGTATGCTCTGAAGTAAATGCTGCTGAGGGCGGAAATGTAGAAGCCAGGCAGGAGAAGCAAGGTTCAGGGTTGGTTTGGGCATTTATAAACAAATGACATGAATTTGTCTGTGGTGCTGTCCAGAAAAGATCTGCGACTCTGGCGAACTCCTGCTAACATGCACTCTACAGAATATGATTCTTAGACCGTCATTTTATACCTGACTTTAAAAAGTAGACCAACTTCTTGGGGTGAGACCGAAATATTCCAGTCTGATGAACTGTCATGCACGTGCAATCCTTGGACCAAAGTATCAGAGCACAGCGTCCCATTCCTGGCCGTGGGGGCTGGGGCAGGGAAGGTAAATGAAACAGTCACGCTTCCATGTTGCTGGGAATGACTTCATTTTCTAGATGTAAGGTTCTGGCTTCTCTTTCCTCTCCTGTAAGCTCTTCTAAAGAGAACCATGTTCGGTTAGTTTGGATTCTACCACTGGAAAGAATCCTGCTTGCAGCATCCGAAGTTGTGGCCCATTAGTAACTAGCAAGGTCATCTCATGTGGCTTATTTGTGGCTGTAAGGGGAGGGGCATGAACATGCTTTGGTCCTGCTACCTTCCCAAGACTGATGAGAAAAGCGTTCAGAGGCCTCTTCATTTCAGGACGCAGTAGACAGTGGGCGCTCAGGAAAGGCAGCCACAGCAAAGGACTCTGCACAGCAGAGCGGTGAAGCTAGGTGCTTTTTCCCAAACATCAGTCAAAGCGTCCGGTCATCTGAGCTCCTCCTTGATCCCTGCCGTATCCACCTACGGCCTGATTATCACTGACTTAATATTCTCAATTGACTTTTTAAGGAAAAGCGAAGGCATTCATTTAAGAAGGAAATGTCACATCCCTTCCATGAAAGGAAAACTAATCTCACCTGACACGCACTGGGAAAATACACACCACTAAAAGGGAAAAATTAATTAATGCCCAGTTATTAATAGCTCGTATGGCACGATTAAGGCTGGAGCCCGAGGCCGCTCCTTTCTCTCACAGGCAAGACTAGGAGGGGGTGAAACTGTGTAAAGACATTCCAGTAGGAAGCCAAGCCTTCCTCACCATGAGGCTTATTGTTTTATGTCTAATCTGCGCACCTCCACACTCACCCGCTTCCCACCAGGCATTCCCGGGGAACCTGACACTAAGCAGTGAAGTTCTTGACACCCCCAAGTTTTCCTTTTAGCTGCTTATACACAAAAACCATCTTCCCAGCTTCTGCTTAATTGAGTTCAGTTCAGTTGCTCAGTCATGTCCGACTCTTCACGACCCCATGGACTGCAGCACACCAGGCCTCCCTGTTCATCACCAACTCCCAGAGCTTGCTCAAATTCATGTCCATCAAGGCGGTGATGCCATCCAGCCATCTCATGCTCTGTCATCCCCTTCTCCTGCCTTCAATCTTTCCTGACATCAAAGTCTTTTCCAATGAGTCAGCTCTTTACCTCAGGTGGCCAAAGTATTGGAGCTTCCACTTCAACATCAGTCCTTCCAATGAATATTCAGGACTGATTCCCTTTAGGATGGACTGGTTGGATCCCCTTGCAGTCCAAGGGACTCTCAGGAGTCTTCTCCAACACCACAGTTCAAAAGCATCAATTCAGTGCTCAGCTTTCCTTGTTGTCCAGCACACACATCCATACATGGCTACTGGAAAAAAAAAAAAAAAAAGATAATGCTGTTAAATTCAAACAATTTTTCATCTTTAACAAAATCTGCTTAGTTATAATCCTCTAAACCCTCTCATATTTTCCGACAGGTCAATGGCAAAGACTTATCCAGAGCAACTCACGACCAGGCTGTGGAAGCCTTCAAGACAGCCAAGGAACCCATCGTGGTCCAGGTGTTGAGGAGAACACCACGCACCAAAATGTTCACTCCTCCATCAGAGTCACAGACTGTGGACACGGGAACTCAGACAGACATCACCTTTGAGCACATCATGGCCCTTACCAAGATGTCCTCGCCCACCCCGCCTGTGCTGGATCCCTATCTCTTGCCAGAGGAGTGAGTCACGTGATAACACATGCTTTTCTTTTTCAGCTTTTAAGGTCATTGTTGTTGTTTTGGCTAGGCTCCGTCTTCACTGCCACACGCAGGCTTTCTCCGGTTGCGGCGAGCAGAGGTTACTCTCCAGGCGTGGTCCACGGGCGTCTCAATGCGGTGGCTCCTCGTTGCAGACCACGGGCTCTAGAGTGTGGGGTCCTCCCAGACCAGGGATCGAGCGGTGTCCCCACCTTCGCAAAGTGGATTATCAACCAGTGGGCCTCCAGGGAAGCCCATGATCGTGCATCCTGAGTGTGAGGGCTGGTACAGAAGTACAGGGAAGTCAGTTTCTTCCTTTCTGTGTGAGGAGAAAAATGAACACGTCTTAACCGTTTTCCTCCAAGTTGCCCATGTTTCACTTTATTGTTTACAGAGGCAATAAATTGAATCCTGCTCAAAACCACCCCGACATATTAATTACTTTATTATAACCCTGGAGCGGAGTTATTCAAATTATAGCCAAAGAACAAAATTACTTACAAATGTCATAAAAGTTGTTTCAGAATAAAATTTAATCACTGCAAATGGCAGTGGAAAGGTTTGGTAGTTATCACTACAGGGAATGCTGATGGCTCTTTTAAGGAGACGGCAGAGCAAGTTATGAGTGTAAACGGAGCCCTGGAGATGGTGCCTTCTGCTTTCTTGGGTCTCATTTCAAACCTGGATCCGTGGAATAAATCCACACGTGCCTCATATAAGTACCACACTTACCGATTAAATAACAGCTGTGACCCAAGACATCACAGTAATTACTTTACACGACTCTCCTCTCACTGCACTTCCTGCCAGAGACATAGGGTAGTTCAGAGCCTTTGACGTGGCCAGACCTGATGCTCAAACTAATCTCTCGCTGTGTAACATGTGTAGTTTGCTTGCCTGGGCCTTATTTTTCCTCTGTTAAAATGGGATCATAATAGTACCCATCTCATAGAATTGTTGAAAGATTAAGTGAAGTCATGTGTGGAAAATTCTCAGCATGGCATATGGTAAGCACTGGATGAATGATAGCAGTAATCATTGCTGATTTAATCAGTGGTGTAAAACATGTAAGGAGGAAAAGTGAGCAGGAAATTTTCTAAGGTGTCCATGTGGCTTAAAAGATGTCCATTTTAAGGTGGCTCGTCACACGTGATTTGGCCTGTCTGTGCGCAGGGTGTCCACTTTCCCGTCTTAACCGCTCTGGCTGATACTACAGTCCCTCCTCCTCCCATCTTGCTCCTGGTCCAGGTCGTTGCCTCCATAATGCCTTATTTCCAAGGGCACTTCCACCTCTTCTAGGGGCAGCCTCTGAGCGGTACCTGTCAGGTCTCTATTAGCAACTCAGTAGTTGCAGCAAGCAACTCCAGACAGAAGCTGGCCTTTCATCGCAGGGTTCTTCCGAGGGTTAGCTGTCATCAGAACCCAGGGCCGGTTCCCCAGCTGTGGCAGAAGGAACTGGGCTGCAGCCGACAGTGCGTGGAGGAGGAGGGGGCGTGCCTGCCTGACACGGGGCGCAGGGCGGTGTGCCAGCACCCTGCTGTGACCTGCTTCTCACGCCTGTCCCTTCTGTGCCCCAGGGAACCACAGACTCAGCGGTTCCGCCCCCCACAAGCTGGCAGCCAGACTGAAAGGGAAGCCGGTCGCACCTCATCTCCCAGACCTCACCGACGATGTGCCAGAGCATCCCAGTTACTAGGGAACAACCAGACCATTCTCTGACTGCAGTCACTCAGATCAGTTATTTGACGTTTTAGACTCCAACTGCCTTTCATATTGATGCGGCTCTAAGGCTACTTCTCTCAATGTTGAACCATCACCGTCACAGGCTTTTTAGAAGCCAAACCCGTAATTTCCTCATAAAGTCTAGTTAACTTGACAGGACTCGCCCCTCCCACCCCCAGGGGCTATTTGAGAAATGTCGGGAGAGTGCAGAGGTCAGCCCGGCCCCAGTCCTGGCTGCAAGGTCAGAGGACTTCAGGATTGTGCATCACGGGCTGAACAGGGGGTGGGTGGAGGCACGTTAGTTGCCCTGAGGCTTGAGAGCCCAGGCCTTCCAGCCACATCCTCAGGGCTCACAGCCCTGGATGTGCAGGCAGCCTATTTGCCTGATGGGTTCAGACAATTGAAAGCCAGCCTTCATTTGAGTGACTGCTCCTGTCTGCTGTGTTGTTTCAAAACTTAATTCCCTGGGCGAGAAGACCAGAGTCCCCAGATTGCTGCGCTGACCTTTGAGAACCTGAAGGTTTGGGCCCCCAGCCGATAATCAAGCTGAAGTTCTCCATCGGTGTCTGACACCTTTCAGAGCTGCTGCCTTGGCTCCGAGAGGTTCCGTTAGTGGTTCTGCCAAAGAGGCGGTGGGTTCTGTGAATTCTGTTTCACACACGTTAACCTAGAGGAACGCACGCCTCCATTCTCCTAGCCGTGTGTGTGTAGGGAGCATGCATATATATGTATATGCCTTGTATGCATGCAAGCACATACATTCCAGACATGTAGCTGCGCATGGATTGTGATGTCAAATGTTTTTCTTATTGTGAGACCATCAAAAGGTGAAAAAAAAAAGACTGTCCTAGACGACAGCATAGCAGTTTCGGCCACAGCCCTTTGAACCTAGGTCAGAGGCCAGCACATGTCTTTAAGTGTCGCCTGAAGTTGAGCTTTTTTCCTCCTCAGAGATAAAATCTAAGAATGAAGTCATGAGCAGTAACTATAACTCTGTCTCTGGACTAGAGGCTGAGTTAGAAATTAGTTATCCTGACTCGAATGATAGTGGGCCAGGGGGATAGCCACTGGAAGGAACAAAGCCAGTCTTGCTTTTAACCTGTATCTTTTTTTTAATTGAAGTGTAGTTGATTTGCAATGTGTTAATTTCTCCCGTGCAGCAAAGTGATGCAGTTATATGTTGGTTTCCCATCATGGTTTATCACAGACTACTGAGCATAGTTCCCTGTGCTATTCAGTGGGACCTTGTTGTGTTTCCATCCTATATCTACTAGCTTACCTCTGCTAACCCCAACCTCCCACTGCATCCCTCCTCCTCAGCCTGCATCTTAACCCCTTCTTCCAGAAGAAATGGACATAATGAAGATGATGGAAATATTACGAGGGAGGTCCTGACTATGCCAGCATACACAACGAAAGAGACTTAAACTAAGACCTGAGACTCAGAATTGCCCCGTGGCCCTGCTGGAGCTCCTGATGGGAAAACAGAGACTCAGAACTGCACGCAGGGTCTTAACGTCCTTTCTTCCTTTTTCAGGCATCCCTCAGCCCATGAATACTATGACCCAAACGACTACATCGCCGGCATCCATCAGGAGATGGACAGGGAGGAGCTGGAGCTAGAGGTAAGAAGAACGTCTGTATCTCATGTCAAGTCATTAAGGCAGGAAGTTCTCTATCAGCATATATCGAGATCATCGATGCACATGTAAAGTACACTTTTCATGGATTTTAGAGTGAGTCTAGAGCTGTCTGGAACACTGCTTTGCAAGAAGGGCTATTTAACAACCTTTACAGGACAACACTGCTTTTTGATGATCATTGTGACAATGCAGAGGTCGTTAAAAAGCTATCAAATACCTTGGGAGCTCAATTTATGGAGGGTGGTGTGTAACCAGAAGTGGGGTCAGCTGCTCACTGCTCAAAAGCCATTAAAGAGGCCAGGTTTGTGGCCAGCAACTGGGAGGTGGGGAGGGTGGATGCCTGTCCGAAGTCGGCTTCCCCCATTGACAATCGGGGCCAAGAACTTTTATGGACAGAGGCAGGGGCCTACATGTAGAAACAGCACAGTCAGCTCTGACAGTCATCTTGAAATGGATCATTGGTGGTGAGATTAGCATTGTCTTGATTGTTTAAAGTGCAGTCAGTCTTCACTTCCAGGGTCGGTTTGTTCCCATGTCCTTTTCCCATGTCCTTAAGGCCGAGGAATTGTGGCAGCTTATGTCATGGGTAGTCTGGTCATCCGATAGTTAACTTCTCCCACCTGGCATCTGTTGGGCAGTATCTATAAGGCAGAATCCTAGGATATGGCTCAGAATATTATCTATAGCCCTTGAGAAGGAACTAAAGATCCTTGTGTGTGTGTATGTTAAGTCACTTCAGTCGTGTCTGACTTTTTGCTGCCCTGTGGACCATCGCCTGCCAGGCCCCTCTGTCCATGGGATTCTCCTGGCAAGAATACTGGCGTGGGTGGCCTTGCCTCCTCCAGGGGACCTCCCTGACCCAGGGGTCGTACCCACGTCTCTGATGTCTCCTGCGTTGGCAAGTGGGTTCTTTCCCAGTCCTTGATTATGCTTAATGACTGAAGTATTATTTGGTCTCCTTTGACTGTTTCCTTTGTTTCTGCATATTCTCACTTCTCTGAGTAAACTAATTCTTTGGCTGAAGTTTTTCCACAGACAGAAGGCAGGCAGAGGACGTGGGTGCAAGGACCCTGGAGTCCTGCTCCATTTCAGGTGTAGACTTTGCAGTTCCTTGGTATTAAGTTACACTCAAGCTTACAGCGGTGGATTCTTTACGGCCATCTTACTTTACGCCTTTGAGCATCTCCCTGGTCTCTCCCTGGAAAAATGCTCCTGTCTCTTAGAGTGTGCATGTGGTTTCTGGAGGGTCACTGAGTTCCCACCATATCTGCCTTATATTACCTGGCTGCATCCAGATACCACCAGAACCAGTTTGCTTTCTCTTTCCCTTTAACTCAACCCAGCTTATTTAAAGAAAATTTTGAAGTAAATGCTTTATCACTTGCTGAGGCAGAAAATTCAGCGTGAATTTCCACGACTCAGAGGTGCCGTACAGTACACAGCGGACCTGAGGCAGTGCTGTCAAATCCCAGTGCCTGTCACTGGTGCCGCGAGGGCGGGACACCCGGGGCCCATTCTCTCCACTGCCTCCTGCTGCTTTCTCTTTGTCTAAGGAGATAGGTTGGTATCAAAGAAGTGTTGAGACTAGCCCAAATTGAGTCTTTCTTCCTAAATGAAGTAACTTTCTTTGCGTGAACTAAGGAAGTAACTTTCTTTGCGTGAACTGAGAACATCTTGCTTCGGACTGGACTGGGCCACTCTGAAACATCTCCCTTGAGCCTCATTATTCAAAGTGTGGTGCAAAAACTGGGGCGGCAGCACCTCAGTGTTGTCAGACATGCAGAATCTGGGCCCTCAGGCCTAGAGAAGCGGAGTCTGCATTTTACCAAGCCCTCCAGGTGCTTCCGTGCACGTGGTCAAGTCCCAGGGGCCCTGACCTGAAGGCCACGGGCCCAGGTAAGCCCCGCTTCCACCTGCCCTTGCCACAGGTCACGTGATTGAGGCTTTCTGAGCTTCCTTCCCTGCGGTGTGAAGATGTGCCTCCCAGCATCTTAACAGCACCCGCACCATCTGTGCAGAGTCAGGTCTCATGGACTAGAGATGACTAAGCCCCGCATGGACATTCAGGACTCTGCTCAGACTTCTTCCCATTTATACATGGGCAGCACAGAGAGTCTGCATCGTACTTACGTTCATTTCTGCTCATCTGCTTTTACTGAGCATCTTAGATTAGATATCTAATTTGGTGCTAGAAATGCAAAATCAGGAAGTCATCACCCTTCCAGCCCTTCAGGAGCTCCTAGTACCTACTTGGTTTATAGCTGTTAGCTCTTTAGCTTAGACACGAGTTTTTCATCTAGAGAACAAGACAGTGGCCACTCTCCATCTGTAGCTCCTTTGAGCAGTTACCATGAAGTACACCAGGCAGGAAGACAGCTTTTAGACTGGGACTTTTGTTGATAGCAGCTTAGATGTTTCCAGGTTATTTCTGTTTACGAAGTGCCATCTCCTAAAGCAAACCTGCTGGTTTTGGATGAGCAGCCCGTCCTCAGATCAGAGGTCAAGACTCTGGGAGATTCTTCCTAAACCTCCCTGGGGCAGCTCACCGGAAGGAAACAGTGTCTATACCTCCAGGAAGGCTCTGTTTTTGGAGGCATCTTTGGGGGGCAGCCCGGTCAGTTCAAGAAGGTTAATGACCAGCAGCCAGCCAAGAGCTGGGCTTCCGAAAGGAGACCCGGTTTTCAGGGGGAATGGTGGGCACTGTCATCCCCACTTCCTTACAAGATTTCTTAGCAGAGACAGGTTGTTGACGGTTCTAAGTCCCATCAGCCTGTTGTACTCCCCCCCACCCCCACCCCCAACCCAGGCTTGCTCTGAATAGGGGGCCAGTCTCAACTGTTCATCGTCTCAGTTGGATTAGATTAACATCTGCAGCTTTTGAAAGATAACTATTTCCATGGATATGATACAGGAGGAAAATACATGAGTGTTTGGGGATGTTATGGGAGCAAATACACAGAGAAAAACAGATGTTCTGTCTTTTAAAGTACACAAAATGATCATATTTAGGTAAGCGTCAAATCCCTGTTATTTTGAAACTGCTTAGTGTTAAAAGAATCACACCCAAGTATGCCCGAGGGTTGAGCCGCCAAATAATTACCCATAAATTTTCAGGTACTGAACACCTGCTCTGGATCTTCCTGTAGGCAATTAAGAAAGAAACTAGACATCTGAAGAAGGCTTATTTCCCTCAGTCTATTGTTTTCATTTCCCAGTGGATTCGTCGGTGGCATCCTAGCCAGGCTGAGGCCGCCGTCACCTCTGCTGTGTCCTGATGTCATTTTGAGATCAGAAAAGGAGAGCTACAATTTCAACAAGGGGACTAAAATGAGCTCCAGACCAGGTCTCAGAGCAAAACATCAGTAGATCATGAGGGAAGTGAGGCCATCCTAGAAATAAATACAGGCTTTCCCCGCCAACCTATGTGATTCTCTGTAGCCTTGAAGGCACAGCATCAGGGCACCTCCAGGGAACCTTCTCACTACCCTCGCAGTTTCATAGGCACTTGCCCATCCTTCTCCTGCTCCCCTGCATCCGGAACCTTCCCCCAGCTCTGCTCTTCTCCCCCCAGGTCCTGGCCTCACTCAGCATGGCTCATCTCCAGAGAAGCTTCCTTCCCACTCTCAGGCAGCCCCGGCCCCACACGACCATCCCCTGCTCGTTCCTCCTGCTCAGACAGTGCCTAGGATGGCAGCCACCCAGCCAACATTTGTGTTGAATAAAAGCCTTGTTACCCAGCCTCAGATGTAGGGTCCTTGAAGGAAAGTGCAGTCTTTTTAGAGGCATCTCTACGTCCCACATAGTGCCATGCATACAGAAAGCATGTAGAGGATTTCTAGAAATATGCACAGAACTTCTGGATCCATAAGGTCTTAAGAGTTATACTTGGGAAACCAATCTTCCTTGAAATGAATAAGCCACCAATGTCCGTCTCTGGGACCTCCCCTCTGATTAAAGTGGCTGTCATTGAAACCAAAAGCTGGGATCAACCAAGGTGGAGTGGCGCTCTTACTTTTCTTAATTGAGCTATTGTGTCGATTTCGTCTTAAGACGTCAGGCGTAGCTGTTCATTTTTATCCAGCAGTCCATCTAGACCAGAGAGCAACAGGACAACAGTGGTGGGGGAGCTGTAATCCAGGTAATGGTAATACATTATTCATACCAGTTTGATTAATGGCCTTCTCTGCGATCGTATCTCCATCCTCAGAGATAGTATGTATTAATGACACCTATGCTTTCCGTCATGTGCTCAATCGTCTAAGCCTTTACCTCTAGCTTGGAGTGAGAATGAAATGTTCAGAATTTACAAGTCACCTAGTAAGTCTGAAGAATAGCAGTTTCCACTGAGCCCCCAAACACTGCCTCTGGGGATAAGAATAGCTGAGAAGTTTCAGAGAGGTTAAATGACTTTCCCAGGGCAGCCTGACTTGCAGTTGGCAGAGCCAAGTTTATTTTTTTATTTGGATCTTTAGTCTGCCTTGGACTCTCAAGGTAAGTCTTTCAATTTTGTTGAGCATCTACCATGTACAGTATATAATAGATAGACACTGCTCTTTCTGTACAATTCATTATTCAACTATTATTGCATTACGGTAATCTTCTTTATGAGCAGCCAGAGTAAATTCAAAATCTATACAAACCCCAAGACAGTTTCAGCTCTTACATCGTTGTGTTTACAGAGCTTCTGAAGACAAGAGCTCTTATGCTTAACCATTAGCAACTAGGCTCTTCTCTATGGTGGGGGACCAGTCTCTGGAAATGGAGTTTCCACAGCGAAGTCATATCATGTGCCTTTTTTTTAAATGCCAAGAGATTCCACACGTTAATGTAAATCATCATTCCATTCTCTGCACTCTTTATTAAACTTTTAGTTTTGGCTGTGCTTGTCTTGGTTGCTGTGCGGGCTTTTCTGTAGTTGTGGCAAGCAGGGCTCCTCCGGTGGTGGTGCTCAAGGCTTCCCGTCGCAGTGGCCTCTCTCGTTGCGGGGCACACGCTCCAGGGCACACGCGCTCACTAGCTGCGGCTCCCAGGCTCTAGGGCACTGGCTCAGTAGCTGTGCCGCACGGGTTCAGCTGCTCTGCGGCACGTGGGATCTTCCCGGATCAGGGAATCGAAACCAGGTCTCCTGCATTGGCGGGCAGACTCGTTACCACTGAGGCACCAGGGAAGTCCTCTCTGCACTTTTCTGAACTTCTGCAAATGTTTAAAAAATTTTTAAATTTTATATGATAGTTGAATAATAATCTTGTGTTATTTTCAGATGTATAGCAAAGTACTTCAGCTATACAAGCATCTCTTCTTTTCCAAATTGTTGAGGATATTACAGAATACTGAGCCAAGTTCCCTGTGCTATGCCAGGTCCCTTTTGGTTATCTGTTTTCAATATAGATGTGTATACATGTCAAACCCAGACTCCCAATCTATCCTCCCCCGGATCCCGCCCAACTGGTAGCCATAAGTTGATTCTCTGAGTTTGTTTCTGTTTTGGAAATATGCTCATTTGTTTCAACTAGATAGCACCTACAAGTGATATCACAGGCTATTTGTCCTCTCTCTGAGGTCCTTCGCGTAGTATGGTCATGTCCGGGTCCATCCATGTTGCTGGAAAAGGCATTATTTCATTCTTTATGGCTAAGTCACATTCCGTTGTATATATGTACCACGTCTTCTTTACCCATCCATGCATCCCTCTGACAATAGACATTTTGGCTCCTTGCACATCTTGGCTATTGTAAAGAGTGCTGCAGTGAACGTTGGGGTGCAAGTGTCTTTTCAAATTATGGTTTTCCTCCACACAGAGGCCCAGAAGTATGACTGACAGATGTGGTAGCTCTAGTTTTTTAAGGAACCCCCGTATCATTTTCCCATCATGGCTGTCAACAATTTATCTTCCCGAAAACACTATAGGAGGATTCCCTTTTCTCCATGCCCTCCCTCTCCAGAATGTATTGCTTGTAGACTTTTTGGTGATGACTGTTCTGACTGGTGTGAGGTGATATGATACCACCTTGTAGTTTTGATTTGCAGTTATCAAATAATTAACAATGTAGAGCATCATTTTAAGTGCTTTTTTCAAAAAAAACAAAAATATCCAAAAAGCGTATGTTGACTTTACCTCTCAAAACTAGCTTCTTGAAGGTCTTCCCTGTTTAGCATCTTTTCAGTTACCTACTCCAGAACATTTCTGGAGGCCAGATGTTGTTTACAGCCTCGCAGGCCTTGTGACTATGAAGTACCCCCAGCACAGGTTTTCAAGTTGTTGTTATAGGAAATGTCCACAGGTGACAGCACTTCTTGATGCCCCAGTCAGGTTATTTGGGCAACAAGCGTCCAAGATAAACTTGTGTTCCTGGTTTGTAGATTCCAGTGGAATGGGCCAGAAAAAAGACCCCAGGGCTTATGTCTGGGTGCTTCTTTTCCCTTACCATGTACCCCCAAGACAATCCCAAGCCCTCCCATAACTGAGATGCTGAGGATACTGTCGTACCTAAGTGGGGTGACTCCAAGGAAGGGGCTGCCGGGGGAGCAGCACCAGGAGACTTGGAGACCAGGTACTTTTCTGAGCTCTTGTGGCCCAGAGGTCCACGGTCCTTCTGTGCAGTAGGCTTGGCTGAGCTGTGGGAGGACCCACCTGCATCTGGAGGTTGGAGTCCCGTCCACGCGGGATGGGGCAGTCCAGGTCCAAGTGGGGCTCGTTTGCAGGCCCGTCCTCCCCAGCCTCTTTATTTCCTCCACAGTGGAGCCCTCTGGACCCAAGGTTCCTCGGGCTCCAAGGACGTGAGAGCAGCCCGGGTCACCAAGGCCCGAGGGGAGTATCACTGACTTGTCTTTATTTTTCTTTTTAGATTGTTTATTTTATATTGGAATGTAGTTGACTTAGAGTGTTGTGTTTATTTTAGGGGTACAGCCAATTGATTCATTTATACATATACATGAAATCAATCTTTTCTGGATTATTTTCCCATATAGGTTATTACAGAGCATTGCGCTCCCTGTGCCATACAGCAGGTCCTTTCTGAGTACCTGTTTCACAGGTATCACTGGGTACAGGTTAATCCCAGCTGCCTCCTAACTTATCCCTCCCTCCCCACCACCCACCTTTTCCCTTTGGGGACCATGAGTTTGTCTTCTAAGCTTGTGACTCTGTTTGTGTGTCATTCTGTGACTTCATTTGCTTAGTATGATCATCTCCAAGTTAATCCATTTTGCTAGGAAAGGTATTAGTTCAGGTTTTTCCAATCACCGAGTCATAGTCCATTGTATAATGTGCCCTATCTCGTTTATCCACTCGTCAGTCAGCGCATCTGTTGGTGGCTTCCACGTCTTGGCTGTTGTAGATAGTGCTCCAGTGAACATTGGGGTGCACTTGTCTTTGGGAATTTGTTCTGAAAAAGTCTTCTTTCTGGTTATAAAAGTAACAAATCTGTTGGAAGAAATTGGAAGAATCAGAAGGGGAAAGTCCAGAGAAAGAAATCATCCCACCAGTAGGAATATGAACTAATGTCCACTTCAATAGGTAATTGTTTAACTATCTGGCAATCAAAATTTTGATGAAAATGGAGTAGAAATGATTTTCAAGTTAGGCTTTTATCAAAATCATACTGATTGTAGATTTCACACTGCTTATATTACTGGCATTAGGCCCAATGAGTATCTTTTTTTACACATCAGACCTCCATCTCTCACATTCCTTATGGGTCTTCCTAGTTCCTACTTGAATACTCTTAGCACATCATGCTGTTTTTCCCCCAAGACATCAGTTCCAGACTTTTCACTTTCCTGGGTTCTTAAATGGAGCCCTCAATTCTAGATGTGTATTACAGAGTCATGCTTCTCAGACTATCAGGGGTGAAAGTCCAGGATGGCCAGGTTAGGTGGTTGGTTAAATTTTTAACATGTCACTGACCAATATATGTGATTCTACCAAAGTGCAAGACTCTATATAGCTCACCCCTTGCCTCTTCAGTTCAGTAATACCCAGTCTTATGCCTTAGTCAGTGAGACGAGTCTGAAAATCTTGTCCTTGGCTATCAGGACAGTGCCTCAGTACTGTAAAAGATCCCAAACGCTACCCTCAGATTCTGCCCGTACCTCATCATGACCCCGAAGCACACGTCACATCCTTTAGAATGACACCCAGCGGAGCTCTGGTACCTTTTGGTCTTTCTTAAGAGCTGTTCCCCTTGGTGGTCGATCATTCAATGAAAACTCTAACCTGTATTATGATTTTTTACTCTGATAGAAGTCACATCACAGAATTTGCTGTTTTTCTCGGTTGCTTCTTAAAACCTCTCCAGTTACCCTTCCCCCTGCTTCCGTTGCACATGTTCTTGTTCCAGAACCAGCTGGCTTCTTTCTACCATGAAGCCAGGGCTCAGGGACGGCAGTGGTACATTTGGACCCGAACAAGTCGTCATGAAACCCCACGGATTTCCACCGCCTCTTGTGGTGGTGGTTTAGTCATGTCCGACTCTTCTAGGATCTCATGGACTGTAGCCCGCCAGGCTCCTCTGTCCATGGGATTCTCCAGGCAAGAATACGGGAGTGGGTTGCCATTGCTTTCTCCAGGGGATCTTCCTGACCCAGGGATCAAACCCACGTCTCCTGCATTGGCAGGTGGGTCCTTTACCACTGAACCACGAGGGAAGCCCACATTACCTGTTAGGAAGCACTGAAACGGAGCAAGTCTTCCCTTTGTCTGTCGCCCGATGAAGTGTGACCTGAGGTGGAGACTTGGGCATGCGGCTGAAACGTGAGGATGCTGTGAGCCCACCATGTGGGCGGTGTGCAAACGGGCTATCCCACAGTATCTGTAAAGAATGCGCCCTTGCGGTTAAATATGTGCTGCCTCTATGATTGCTTAGTCTTTTCCTCCAAACACAAGGAAAGATAATAGGATTTCATTTCTGGGTAATATACCAGATTGCTGCAGCTTTAATGAGGAAGTCACTGAATTAATTAACATGTCAATATTCAGAAAATAAAATTATCTTAATTGGGGGTGGGGGGACGTGAGAAACATACACACTTGGCTACAAATAACTGCTGTGACTTCGGGTAAGAAACCACCTGCACACAGTCATTATCCTTACTGTTTTCTGTAGACCTTCTCTGGGCCAGGCGATGTGCCGAGAGCTCAGCCGTCTTGTCTCAGTCACTCTTCACCCTGTCCAAGCGGCACGATGACATGCACCAGTGAGGAAACAGGCTTAAGAGACAGTCGCAAGCCCACAGAACCCTATGGTGAAGCTGCTAGAAAGAGCTGGGAGCTGCACTCAGAGCCCCAACTCGTCAGCAGCACTTTATCCTCTACATCAGCCACAAAGCCTGCTGAGGGTATCAACCAGAGCTTGGCAGTCTTCACTTAAAAGTTGCTCAAGGCTTCCCAGCATGCTGAAATAAAATCCAAGCTCCCCTCACTGGCCTGGTGGCCCCATTACGTGACCACGCTCAGGGCACCTCTCTTTTCCTTGCTCACAGGGCCTTAGGGCCTCCAGTCCTTCCACCTAGAAAGTGCCTGTGGTATTGGGCACCCGGGAAGGAGGTTCAGGAGTGTCTGCTACATAACTGCTTTGAGCTTCACCACAGAAACCACCACATCCTCACCACCATCCAAGAGCAGCCAGGAGTGAGGAAACAGTCCCAGAGACAGGCCCCATCTCAGAGCCCCTCCTGGTTGGTAAGCATAGCAGTGAACACCGGACCAGGGGGTCTGCCTGGAAACTTACTAGCAGGCGGCCCTTGGCACAGGCCTGTACTTCGGGGCTGTGGAGTCTCGCCTGGGCGGTCGGCAGTGTGGGGAGATGGAGCCTGGGAACGCTTTCAGAGAACCAAGCCTCTTGTTCCCAAGGCTCCAACCCTTTTCAAAGTTCTGACTTCATTCCGAAGCACAGTTTAATTGTCAAATACAGTGGCACTGCGTGTGCCCATGTGTCTCACATTTGGGCTCACTTCACTTTTATCTTATTTAATTTGTTGTAATAGCGTCTGAAACTAATTTCTCGACTATAAATATCACAGCTGTTGTGGAAAGCATTAATTGCATGCTATCACGTTACCGTCCTTCCTTGGATCAATTTATGTGTAATCTGTTTGCAAGTTCTATTACTGCACATATTAAGGGAACGCAACATGAAATAATCTAACCAAACACATTGGAAACATTTGTACTGAAATGGCTGGATGGTTTGGGGTTTGGAAATATTGTCGTTGGTGGCAGACATTGAAAGAATGCTTTTGAAAAGGCCGACCCCAGAAGTCTCGATGCTGAGTGAAATATGGATAATTTTTCTTCAGTGGGATCAATAAAATAACTATTTTCAAAATGACTTTATATTGACTGAAAGGTCAGAAATGCCCTAGGCATTGATCTCTTGCCTATAATCACCTTTTGTTTAGTAAGTTAACTGCTCTGCCCACAGCAAATGCAAAGAAATCCAGTTCATCATTTAAACAAAAGGTTTTTTAAAACATCTGATGTCCTCCCAGCCATCACTGCCTGTTGGAGTCTCACAGGGAATGCCCTTTTCTTTGTCTAGGAGGTGGATCTCTACAGAATGAACAGCCAGGACAAGCTGGGTCTCACAGTGTGCTACCGGACAGATGATGAAGACGACATTGGCATCTATATAAGCGAGGTATTGAGGCTCACTTTTTATACCTATCATAGCAGGACACAGAGGCTGTAGTCTTTCTTTCCTTCTAATGTGTTGAGCAGCTCTGGCTTATTGAGATGTCTTTGGAAAGACACAGCCAGATTTCTTTGTCCCCTTTATCACACTCCATGGAACTACCCTACATAGGGGTCAAGTTCTAATGTTGGCGCGTAAGGCAAAATTACCCTTCAGAAGCCTGCAAATCGGCCATAAAATGGAGCCGTTTGCTTGGTTTTGTGTATTCAACCCCGAGGGAAAAGCAGCCTCCCATTTCCCATCTCCAGTTCACTGAGTGGGGTGGGGGAGGGAGTCGTTTACACTTTTTCAAATATTTCTGTTATCTGTTTCTCTTGATTTTTTTTTTTCTTTTGCTAGACTGTGTATCACTGAGTTCACAGTGCCACTTCAAAGTATTGGGTTGGCCCAAAAATTCACTTGGGTTTTTCCATCAGATGCCATGGAGAAGCGCAAGTGAACTTTCTGACGAACCCAATACATAGACGGAAGTTATTTTCATCTTCCCAGAGAAGCCAATACAAAGCAGATGATTTCAGTATGGATACCTCACCATGCAGCCCATCTTTACTAGCACACAAGCCCCATTCTATCAGGAAATAAAATCCATCTTGATGGGATGAACCAAAGGATGTGACTACTAGGCTTTCTACCCATCCCGTTGAGTAGACTTCGTCCACTAAGCTTAAGCTGGCCCACCATTGCTGAATTTGGGGGTATCTCTCTAAAGTGCAATGCCACTTGTCTCAGCTAGATTCTGTTTGTAAAGTTCCTTTCCAAAATTTAATATACACATTTGGCAAAATAATGAAAATATGGCTGCTATACCACATAATGAAAGGTACTCTTTCACCTGTAGGCCAGCATACTTTTGCTTTTCCTTTCTGGGTGGAACAGCTGTTAGCTGTGCCTCTGCATCCCCTCAGGTGGGCAGGGTCAGCAGGGTTGTGGGGCAAGAGTCCAGGACCATGGCCTGCAAGGGGCTTGGAAACGTATCAGTCCATGTTTGTGTCTCCTGGCACAACACTGGAGTCTTATTTCTCTGTAAAACAAAAACAGAGGGATGAGCATGATGGCGTGTTAGACAGAGGCAGACTTTGGACAGTGCTCTTGTTTATTTTCGTGCATGTCTGAGTTACCCACTTGGTGCCGTGTGTTTCAGATTGACCCTAACAGCATCGCGGCCAAGGACGGGCGCATCCGAGAAGGAGACCGCATTATCCAGGTAGGTCAGTGTCCTCTGTCCCTTCACTGAAGAGCACACTGCTTCAGATCACAGCTTTAGGGTTAAAATGCAGAAGTTAACAAATAGCTATCAGTATCTCAAAACTAGATGTGTGGTGAGGCAGACCAGTTAAATTAGGGCCGAAGTCCCAGCTCTGGAAAACACCAGGACACAGGGCATGGCAGGGCCTGAGACAAACCAGAGAGAGGAGGCCCCATCTAAACAGGCAAGCCACCCCTGCGCCTTACAATACAAGTCAGCTCATCTCACTTCCTGTCCTCCTCTCTGGACCAAAGACAACACAGGCCAAATCAGGTCAACAGTTCTTGTGACCCCAAATAATGCTCATTCTAGCTTTCTCTGAAGGATTCATTTTGGGCCAAGCATTTCAACTTTAAGCAGTCTTTTAAACTTTCTGACTCAGCAGGTAACTACTATATAGAATGGTTTTTAAGAGTACTTTATCTATAAACCGATATCTGTTGCTCTTTGGAGTTGAAATGAGGCCATCTGAATATAGAGACACAGATGTAGAGAATACATGGATCTCAAGGGGGAAGGGGAGGATGGGGAGATTGAGAGACTGGGATAGACACATATACACCATTGATACGAGGTATAGAATAGAGAACTAATAAGAACCTCCTGTAAAGCACAGGAAACTGGACCTGCCGCCCTGTGGCGGCCTAGATGGGAGGGGAGGTACCTGTGTGCACTGCTGAGTCCTGCTGTGCGGTGGGAGCTAACACGGCGTTTTAAAGCAACTCTGCTGCAATAAAAATTAACGTAAAATAAACCATTTGTTCCTCTTGCAGCTAGTCTGTTTTTAATTGTTAAAAAAATTAAAAACCAAATAACATCTTCTGTTGATGTGTGGTTGCTTTAAAATGTGTTCCTTTATGGTTTATTACAGGATATTGAATACAGTTCCCTGTGCTATATAGTAGGACCCTGTTATTTTAGCCGTTCTATATATATGTATCATGTATACAAACTTCTACAACCCATTCCTCTCCTTTCTCCTGGCCAAATAGCAGTCTATTCCTACATCTCTGAATCTGTTTCTGCTTTATAAATAGCTTCATTTGTGTCATATTTTAGATACCACATAGAAGCCATCATATGGCATTCATGTCTCTCTCTCTGACCTACTTCACTGAGTATGATAATATCTATTAATATAGCTGCATCCATGTTGCTGCAGATGGCTTATATTTCATTCTTTTCATGGCTGAGTAATATTCCATTGTATGTAAGTACCACCTCTCTACAGTTTATCTGTCGAAGACTTTTACTGGCATTTAGTTCTTCACAATGTTGTTCGCTTCTGCTGTATAGCTGTACATATACATGCATCCCCTGTGTCACCACAGGGCACTGAGTCTTGTGTGCTATAGGTACTCACTCGTTACCTATCTCATATCAACAGTGTGCATATCTCAATCCCAATTCATCCCACCCCACCCCTTCCCCTCTTGGTGTCCATCCATTTGTCCTCTACATCTGTTTCTCTACTACTGTATTGCAGATAAGTTCATCTCTACCACTGTTCTAGTTCCCACAGGCATGAATTAATATGTGACATTGGTTTTTCTAACTTACTCTATATGACCATCTCTAGGACCTCCAAATGACAAGCATCTACCACTGGGTATGGAAACCCTGAGTTCCTTACCTGCCCTCTCTGCCTTCACTGTGCTGCAGAAGCCACACTTCCCCTTGTTAACCAAGATCCATGATGCCCTTTGCTGTTATAAGACGTAAGACTCAGATGGAAGGCTCAATCTTCCAGCTCATAAGTGGGACCACTGCTGTGGCCCCTGGAGCTGAGACCTCCAGACAAGCAGAGCTCAAAGGTTCCAGGACAGGAAGCAAAAATCCTGCAAGAGAGAGATCAGGTGTGATTGTATAATACTGTTTATGTGTGTAACCTAGAAAAATGGTACAGATGAACTTATCTGACTTTATGTCCCACCTAAAGAAGTTGGTGTCAAACTTGGAACACAAAACACCCTAAATAATTCTATCATATTCGCATCAGACCATTGCTTCTTTTTCAAAAATATTGGTAGTCGTGCTTGAGTATATTTAATTCTGCAATTATGTTAAATTGCTTAGATGTTTTCCCTCTTCACAACACTGCGGTCTCTCTCAGTGCTGCCTTTTGGAGTCCCAGTTACTCCCGTTCACACCGCTCATCTTGTGAATTACTCCTCTGGAGGCTGTCTCCTATAGCAAGAGTGCACCAGACTAAACCAGGCCTTTCCTTGTGAAAACCAGCCTTCTTTTCAGCCTGCCTGAAGTTCTCTGTTCCAGCTGTGCTTGGGCAATGGATACAGGCTTGAAACAGTAGAGAATTGTTTTGCACAATCTAATCATGCTACCGTCCACCCCTCCACCTTTTTCTTTGTAGATTAATGGGATAGAGGTACAGAATCGTGAAGAGGCTGTGGCTCTGCTAACCAGTGAAGAAAACAAGAACTTCTCACTGCTAATTGCCAGGCCCGAACTCCAGGTAAGGTGGCTTCCAGCATGTAGTCTGTAGTTCTAAAATCACTCACGGAGTTCCTGCCCTGCAGAAAATATATTAAATCAGAACTTGAAGGTACCCTGTGCCCTGAAAAGGTAATCTGACTTTCAATCTATCTCTTGCTTTGGCCTTTTAAGGATGGTGCAGATTTCCACCTTGGCATTTACACTGCATGCCCAGGAGCTTCATTAATGCAGGGAGTGCAATGAAGGAGAAGGGGAGGAAACCTGACAGCATGAAAACAACACAGCCAGGGTCACGCCCATCAAAATGTTTGACTGCCCCAGACTCTGACCACTCCTGTGTGGGTCTCATTTACAATGGCAGAGTGTGAGAAACGTACAGCATGGTGTCTATAGTTACCAACACTGTAATGACTACTGGAAATTTGCTAGGAGTAAAGTTCAGGTATTCTCATCACACACACTAAATAAATAGTAACTGTGAGATGATATGTTAATTGACTGTAATCATTATTCCACTATGCACATCAAATCGTCACGATGTACATCTTACCCGTAATACAGTTTTTACTTTTAAAAAGCAAAAGAAACATTACTAAGCAGACTTTTTCTTAAAGGGCCAAGTAAGAAATGTGACTGGATTTGGGGGTTGTGTATGGTCGGAGGTGCAGCTGCAGGCCAGATCTGTGATCTCAAACCCCTGACTAGTCTGCTCTTTACGAGCAAAAGAGACAAGAGCCTGATAAAGGTGGCAGGCCCTTGCCCAAGACTAATAGGTAGTTAGCAGACCTGCCTTTGTTGTCCCGAACTGCCCGTGCTTTCTCCTTGGGGCCTGCTAAGCTTGGGTGCGGGCCTACCAGCAGGAGAGGAGCCAGGGCTGCGGCCCTCTGACCCCCTAACTCGGTGGCCTCCTGCGCGAAGGCACTTAGCCCTGCAGCAGCTAAAGCGGGCCGCCCCTGGACGTGCGGTGTAGGGCGGGAGGGGCTTTACCTTGAGGATGGGGTCAGTGACGTCCGGAGAGTCAAACAACAGGCGGACCGCATTGGGATGACTCCTGGAGGAAGCCTAGAAATGTGGTTCCCCAAGGTAATGTCCTTTCCTAAAAACAAATAAAATGGAAGCAAAAAGGGCCTCTTCTGAAGCCTGTGTGGGTGCCTGCCTCTCCCCAGCTGGACGAGGGTTGGCTGGATGACGACAGGAACGACTTTCTGGACGACCTGCACATGGACATGCTGGAGGAGCAGCACCACCAGGCCATGCAGTTCACGGCCAGCGTCCTGCAGCAGGTACCACTGCCCGCCCCTCCCCCCCAACAGCAGGGAAATCTGCTCCCCACCCCCACCCCATGATGCTTAGGAGCCTGAGAAACCCACCTGCTGGCAAAAGAAAAAAAGTGCTTTTCTGTTTGCCCACCAATGAAAAGCAAGCTGATATCCTCCCAGACCAACAGAGTGCTGCTGGGCTTAGAAAGCAAAGCAGTAATGCCAAGGTACCGCCGACCTTCTGATACTTGTTTGGAAAACAATGTGCCAAAATAAAGAGCAGATCAGAGAAAACAAGTCACATTTTTGAAAGGAAAGCAGTTCCCTCTGTTTAGCCTCAGCTTCTCGGCGCCTTTTCCCCTCCCTTCTCTGTCACCACCATTGTCAGAGAGGCTGGAACCTCTCCAGTGCCTTAGGCACTCAAGGATGTCCTCTGTGCCTCCTGCTTCCTGGTAAGAGGTTCTGGAAGAGCCGCAGTCATTCACTAGGTCAAGTGATCATCCTCCTTTCCCAGAAGGAGGTGAAGCGGCTCACCTCAAGCTAACTACCTCAGCAACCCAAGTCCCCCTACCGGAAAAGCCTTCCTCCCCGTGACCACGTGTTCTTGTTTTCTGTCGTGTAGAAGAAGCAGGAGGAGGACGGGGGAACCACAGACACGGCCACCATCCTGTCCAACCAGCACGAGAAGGACAGCGGCGTGGGCCGGACAGACGAGAGCACGCGCAACGACGAGAGCTCAGAGCAGGAGAACAACGGCGACGATGCGCCCGCGGCCTCCCCGCCGCTGGCCGGGCAGAGAAAGCTCACGTGCAGCCAGGACACCCTGGGCAGCGGTGACCTGCCCTTCAGCAACGAGTCCTTCATCTCGGCCGACTGCGCCGACGCCGACTACCTGGGCATCCCCGTGGACGAGTGCGAGCGCTTCCGCGAGCTGCTGGAGCTCAAGTGCCAGGTGAAGAGCGCCGGCCCCTGCGGCCTCTCCTACCCCGGCGGCGCCCTGGACGCCAGCAAGAGCGACCCCGAGAGCGTGGACAAGGAGCTGGAGCTGCTCAACGAGGAGCTGCGCAGCATCGAGCTGGAATGCCTCAGCATCGTGCGCGCGCACAAGATGCAGCAGCTCAAGGAGCAGCTCCGCGAGCCCTGGATGCTACACCACAGCGGCTTCCGCAACTACAACACCAGCGCCGACGTGCGCCGGCGGGAGCTCGCCGACATCACCGAGCTGCCCGAGAAGTCCGACAAGGACAGCTCGAGCGCCTACAACACCGGCGAGAGCTGCCGCAGCACCCCGCTCACCCTGGAGATGTCCCCCGACAACTCCCTGCGGAGGGCGGCCGAGGGCGAAGGTGCTGCTGAAGCCTACGGGCCGTCCCCCAAGAACCTGCTCTCCATCACGGAAGATTCCGAGGGGGGCTCCCCGAACTACAGCCCTTCCCCGAAAGAGCTGGATCCCAGCCCGGCTCCGGAGAGCAGAGAGAGGAAGCCCGGGGAAGAAGACGACGGCGGCGGCAGCCCCACCCCGAAGCTGGGCGGCTCCTACCTGCCGCCCTTCCCGCACTCCCCCTACAAACACGCGCACATCCCGGCGCACGCGCAGCACTACCAGAGCTACATGCAGCTGATCCAGCAGAAGTCGGCCGTCGAGTACGCGCAGAGCCAGATGAGCCTGGTGAGCATGTGCAAGGACCTGAACTCGGCCAACCAGTCGGAGCCGAGGATGGAGTGGAAGGTGAAGATCCGCAGCGACGGCACGCGCTACATCACCAAGCGGCCGGTGCGGGACCGCCTGCTGCGGGAGCGTGCGCTCAAGATCCGCGAGGAGCGCAGCGGCATGACCACGGACGACGACGCGGTGAGCGAGCTGAAGATGGGGCGCTACTGGAGCAAGGAGGAGAGGAAGCAGCACGTGGTGAAGGCCAAGGAGCAGAGGCGGCGGCGTGAGTTCATGATGCAGAGCCGGCTCGACTGCCTGAAGGAGCAGCAGGGGGCCGACGACAGGAAGGAGATGAATATCCTCGAACTCAGCCACAAAAAGATGATGAAGAAGAGGAATAAAAAGATATTTGATAACTGGATGACAATCCAAGAACTCTTAACCCACGGCGCAAAATCCCCAGACGGCACTAGAGTATACAATTCATTCCTCTCGGTGACTACTGTATAATTTTCACTTCTGCATTATGTACATAAAAGAACACTACCGTTGGGGTAGCAATTCCTGCCTCGTTCAATGCGGCAAGTTTTTGTATATAAGATAAATCGCAACATCATGTTTATAGTCAAACTAGCGAGCCCTACCACTCTGGGTGTCAACTCTATTTTAAGTGGCGAAACCCCCCCCCCTTAACTACTGTCCTGGAAGGCAATATTAACCCAACAGCTTTTTTTCAAACAGCAAGGATACTTTTTTACTCGTTACCTTTTACATAAAGTTTTTAAATTTCAAAAAGATCTTTTACTAAGCATACCTTCACAGAATAATTTGTTTAAACTATATTCATATAAGAAAGTTAAACACGCTTTTTTCCTTTTCTGCTAAAAACACAGATATGACTGCCGGTATGTATTTTAATGGAGCTCTATTTTATGATGTTACTTTGCTGAATGTGTTTCATAGGAGTGACCATTAATATATTATTTAGGTCAAAGCTTCAACTCAAAACCACCAAACTCTGTGGTTAACTATATATAACGCACATAACCAAACCAGCAGTGTTTAGAATTCGGATACACATTTTAACAATTTTCTGGTTAAAGTTCCCAAGAGAGTGTAAAGGTTTTAACAGAAGGCAAAATATAATACAACTTTGTGGGAGTTTACAGCATGTTTGCAAATACTGCAACTCATTGGAGGACTTTGCATGTACAGGAAAGTTGTGGATGGAGAAGGTTTGTGAAATTTTAAGTGCTCATTGTAGTAAAAACCTTTGCTTTGTAGATTCAAAGGGAGACTTTTACAAGCAAATTCACAGAATCATGATTAGTTATAAACAGTTAAGTAAATGAAGTTAAAATAAATTATTATTTTCTATGTTTTGAAGTGTTCCTCATTTTGCAGTGGTGCCTATAAAATAAAAGCCTTTTTTGCAGTGTTTCCTTCTTTCCTTCATTGTCTTACCTGATGCTTTAGAAGAATTTGAGTGTTTCAGATCATCCAATACCTTCATCTTGTCTGGAATCCAAAGACAGAAGTACGATCAAAGTCTGTTAGGAAGAAAAAAAAAAAAGGAATCAAACACTCACCATTTAATCTAGCTTTCTGTCATTTCTTGCAGAAAGCCTCAACTTGACCCGTCTATCCTACAGACTTGAATGAGCAAGTTTATCAACCAACATCATGTTTACAATTTGTTTGAAATTTCTTTGGTTTCTGGCAACCATTACTGCCTGTCAGTAATAGCTAACATCTCTGAGATGTTGGATTTCTAAGACACATCTGCAAAATCTATATTTCCATAGAATAACAAGGTACACCAAAGTAGGTGGGCTTCAAAACTGGTATCTTTCAGACTCCAACAACCCATAGGATTCTACATAATGAATTTGCTACAAACTGTTCCCTGATTATAACATTCACACAAGTTTCAGCTACACTACCTCCTGAAAAGACACATGAATGAATGAGATTATAAAGAGTATCATTTTCACTTGTCTTGATGCCAGATAATTTCTCACTGAAACTTGAAGTATCCAGGTGTTAGGTGTCTGAGACTTAGATTCCTTCAACACATCCTGTTTGAACCAAAGTTCCTCCCTTGCAGTCAGAATCTTAAAACTAATTAGTAGTCATACTTCCATTAGAACAACCTAATGAAGATAAGACACTGATATCTTAATGGGGAGGAATAAATATATCTGTTCATTACCTCTGCAAGACCAGGCATTGCAAAGATCATTACCCCTGCTACGTGAGTTTTTGCAAAAGGTGGACTATTGGCACCATGGTTTTCCAATACTCTCCAATGTCAAGTTCCAACAGATTGGATCTTTGGCTCCAGGTCTCTTACCTCACATCTTTCCTCACTAGTCCATGTGTTACCAAGAATCAGAACAGTCAGATGGATTACAAATTGCTGTGAGACATACACAGGTTGCGTGTAAGAGTTAAACGCATGGGTTTACCTGCCTCATGCGTTATCATTGAAGACCAGACTGTTATATGTGGCCACGAGGAGGGCAGACTTCTGATTCTCCGTAACAGCCACTCCCCTGCGTGGGTGACTCAACTTTATTCCTAAGATATAAGGGGAAAGAAATGAGAATTTATTGATTACCTAGTGTTATGCCTTTCAACACAGTAGCCACTAGCTACAGCTGGCTATTAAACACATAAAAATATGGTTAGTCTAAACCAAACTGTTCTGAGAAAATGGCTTTCAAAGACTTAGTACTAAAAAAAAGACAAAATATTTCAGTAGACTCAACACTTTATTTCTACTGGCTAGCACCAATACAGACCATCAGGCATGTGTGTGCAGAACACGTGACCTCTCCCAATTCACAGGACAGTGATGCCAGGCAGATGGCCTTGTCAACAGTTCAGATTAAGAACAGTGTCCAGATGAGTGTGGGGCTGTGATCTAAGTTTGCGCCCCCGATACCCAACCCTTTACCTTTCCCCCTCTGCCTCCACCAGCTTCTCAAGAAGTAATTCTCTGGGTTGAGCTACTCCTCGTAGCCTAGTCAACATCATGATAAATGGAACTGCTTCAAAGTGACAGGCATTTCACTCTGTTCCCCCTGGAGTTTTAAGTGACAAAATATTCTAACACCACGGGCAAAAACACATGACATAAAAATCTAGGAACTGGGGGCACTAATTAAGCTTTTCATCTTTTAAATGAAAACAGGATGCCCTAAAAAGCAAGAACCACAAATGTGATGTGGTAGGACTGTACACTGCCAGGGGAAAGCTAGTTAGAGAACTAATGAGGATTATAAACTAAACTTTGAAAATTAACCAAATACATTATCTAGTTGGAGTCTAAGTAGGTTACAGGTTACTTGTTAGCAAAATTGCCTAGAACCGAAGCAGCAACAATTCTGCCAGAAGCAACCACAACTCCCACTTTTATTTCAGCTTCCCAATTGTTTTAAGTGCATTAAGATTTCTGCAGAGCATCAACTAATTAAAAAGAAATCACTAAAATGGAGATAAGATGCAAGAATTCTCATGGCTACTGCTGTACTCTTCAATTTTGATTAAACATGAATTCCCTAAAGCAGTCAGAAAACAGTGTGGTTCTTTGAATTTTGTTCAGATGGGTTTTCCTGCTTACATGATCCATTTTTCTTAGCTTCCAGTTTGAACTAATCCTGAAAGGGCAGGGGCCATGGGGCCGTGTGCTCTGCCTGTGGCCTGGTACTGCCTTTCAATGGCAGAAAGCTGACCTCAGTGCACTCAGCATCTTTTTAAAATGAAAAATGAGAAATTAATGATCCTTACTTGAATGGGGCTATTGCAGAGTTACATTTGCTTACCAATTTGGTAGTTCTAGAAAAAGTCCTCAGAAACCAAATGAAACTCCCCAGATGTCAGAGCCTCTCAAAAATATATCAGGATTAAACTGAACTGTCTGTTCATTCCTCCTCCTCAGCTGCCACTGCAGACATTATGGGTTTGATTTGAAGAATCATCACTATCTCTGTGCTCCAGGCGCTGTGTCAGAAACCAACACGGATTTGTTCAGCCAGGAGTTTTTGTGCCCGCTGTGTTTAAGGTCATAATGAGTTCTCACGGAGCTCTCCTCAGTTGAGTTCAGTCACTCAGTCGTGTCCGACTATTTGCGACCCCATAGACTACAGCACACCAGGCCTCCCTGTCCATCACCAACTCCCAGAGCTTACTCAAACTCATGTCCATCAAGTCAGTGATGCCATCCAACCATCTCATCCTCTGTCGTCCCCTTCTCTTCCCGCCTTCAATCTTTCCCAGCATCAGGGTCTTTTCTAGTGAGTCAGTTCTTCTCATCAGGTGGCCAAAGTATTAAATAAAAAAAGAAAAGAAAAATCCAATCATCACACCAATACTTTAAACATATCAACAAGGTTGGGGTGGAAGGCAGACAGGAGATCAAGTGCTCGATTTCAGGGAGGGTCTCAGAGTTACGGTTGAGCTGAGAGCCAGTGGATGGATGTAGGTTAACTGGGAAGACAAGTCGTATCTGAGGCAAAGCAAACCATGTGTGTGAAGGCCCAGGGCTGGGCCCACTTTAAATAAACATGGTTGACTTCAAACAAACCAGTGTACTTGACAGAATGATGGGTAGTGAGAGTGGGAGGACAGGTAGGAGCCAAACAGTTGAGGACTCTGGTTCAATTTTACATATACAAGCCCACTCAGCAAAGGATCAGCAAGTCAGCCACTCAGAGTAAAAAACCTACTTGGGTAGAGTAGCAAAGTGGTCCGCCCTCCCCTCCCCTCCCTTCATATACAGACACAACACATCAGGAGGGAAGATGCACAGACATGAGAACAGTGGAGGACGTCAAGGGGGAGGCAGTTGAGAGAGCGATGGAGTAGGAGGTTGGTGTTATCAGATAGAACCTTTTATATATAGAACAGATAAGCAACAAGGTCCTACTGTATCACACAGGGAACTATACTCAATTTTTCCAGTGGAAAAGAGTATTTTAAAGAACATACCCACACACACACATATATATAACTGACTCACCTTGCTGCACAGCAGGAATTAACACTGTAAATCAACTATACTTCAATAATAAAAGAATAGAGCAGCCACTGTAGGAAAAAATTTTAATAAACTTCGTTTTCCCCTCTCTCTTTAAAAATACTTAGAGAGAGAGGGGAAAATGAAATTTGGATGCCCAGGAAACAAATTATACGTGTATCACCTGAGCCTGGAGACCACTCAGGGCATGGCCCAAGCCTACACTAGTGCTCCATATGAAAGATTTGTGTCCCCGGGGAGCCTAATCCCTAAGGTGATACATGAGAGGATGGATCCTCTGGGAAGTGATCAGCTCATGAGGCTGGAGTCCTCGTGAATGGGATCAACACCTTATGCAAGAGGCCCTCCAGAGACCCGCCCTCCACCATGCGATGAGACAAGCAGAGCACCCACTGCGACCCCGAAGAGGCCTGCTCCCGCCCCTGAGCTTGCTGACACCAGGGTCTCGGACGTCCAGTGGTCAGAGATGAGAGAAAGACATCTCTTCTGTTTAGAAGCCACCCCATCTTATCATGTTTTGTTAACAGCAGTCAGAACAGATAGAGACATTTGGTTTCTCTTGGAGGAATCATCACCTGGTACCAAATACTATTACAACCATTTTTCAGAAAACGCTAAAAGGATGCCAGATGTGAGTTACAAATTCAGCCTCTACTGTAGCAGGCAGGGGACAAAGGTCTGTCTAAGGACATAAAGTGCAGTTGACTGGCTTGCTGAGACCTGGGTTCGATCCCTGCGTTTGGGAAGATCCCCTGGAGAAGGGAAAGGCTACCACTCCAGTATTCTGGCCTGGAGAATTCCATGGACTGTATAGTCCAGGGGATCGCAAAGAGTTGTACATGACCGAGCGACTTTCACTGTCACTTCCCTAGCACAGAGTTCTCTCTTATCTAAAAAACAGATATGAAGCCAGCTCTCAGTAAGAGTTAGCTCACTGTGCAAACTCGGGGAACTCTTCTTTAAAAAGTTTGAATGCTTACATGTTACAGGCTCTCTGGTCGCAAGATCCTCCCTCACACCACCTCTCCTCCTATGTGTGGACACCCAGCATTCCACCATCTCTCTTGGTCCACATGCACACAATCTTTTATTTACTTGCCAGCTCTACAATGCGCCCTCCCCCCCCACAGCATAAGGAACTGTTTTCCCTTAGCTAACCTGATTGAATACATGAGATTTTTCCACTGGGGATGAGAAGCTAACCCAGGTCCTACCTGGCCCATCTGCCAAGATTCCACATGGATCACGGAAGTGGCTGGACTGCCTTGCTGCCCTTCTGCCTTCAGCCCTGCTCAGCCCTTCAGGTGTCCAAGGAGCATCTAGTACATACTGATCCCTCTGCCGGGACCAGGAAAACACTGGGGGCAAGTCAGAGATGACTCCCCTTCACAGAATACCCCTTCTGCCAGTGGCAAGCTGAAAAAGAAAAAAAGTGCCAATAAACAAAAGGCAAAGGACTTGCAAATCATGGTGGGCTAACAAGCCCAGGTTGCGAGAAGCACTACCCCCTCAAGCAGGGCCGCTGAGCCCGCAGCACCAGCAGCACCTGGGATATCACTGGAGATGGGAATTCTTGGGCCACCTAGACCAACTGATTCAGACACTCAGGGCCACGCAGGCTGTCTTCCTCAAGCCCTTCAAGTGACTTGATGCATGCCAGTTTCAGAAACAATGTAAACAAACAGGAATTTCGACTGTTTTGGTTCTGAGGATTGGTTTTTCTTTTTTTTTTTTCTTGTTGGTTTCTTTTGATCCCTAATTCTTAGACCAGTTCCTGACATAGCAGGGGCCTTAGAGAATATGTGGACTGAACCGTCAGGTGGGTTATTGTACTTTAAGCTGGGTTATCAGAAAAGACCACCCTAAATATCTAAGTGAGATCTAAAGGTGGGGAAAGAGACAGCCATGCACAGTGTGGGCAAGGATATTCCACGCCACCTCTCACAGAAAGTGCAAAAGCCCTGGGGTCGGAAGGAACTTTCTTTGGAACCAGACTGCATGACAAACCATGCTTTGCAGTTTCAGCGTCCCACCTCTGATTCTAGGAGCCAGAGTCTTACTCCTCCTCAAGGGACACAGAGGTAGGTCTCCTTGTTGTTTAACGAGCCACTGAAAACCCTACCCTGTCTGCAAGCAGGACCGCCTTTCTTACTTGGCTGCGCACGTGAAAGCAGGGCCGCTGTAGCCCAGGAACCCATTTACAGAGCCTGGCTGGTTCTCCCCTCAGGGTGAACTCCCCGTGACCTTGGACAAAGCCGGCCCAGCTGCCACCCAGTAAGCAAGGCGGGAGACCCTGCGTAGTCTGACTTCCTACACTGTACCCTGCAGTCCTCCTCATTTCTAGACAATAAACAAAGAATGCTCCAGAACAAATTCAAGACGGCTTCACAAAAAGGAGATGAACAACAGCTGATGAAAGAAAGCAATGACAAATCCGACTGCAGTGACTCAAGGTGCCTGGGGCCAGAGGAGCGGGTTGGGGTCAGGTCAAAGCTGATGCTCACAGAACTGTAAAGACCCAGCTCCGGTCTACACAACATACAAGGCCAACCAGCCTGAGCGACTCGGAGGAGGCCACTCGCCTCCTCCCCCACATTCACCTTCATCCAGGAAAAAAAAAAAAAAAGATTCAATCTTTAATTACACCCCTTGGGAAAATATCCTTTTAATACTAAAAAATACCTGCAGAATATTAACATAGATACTTTTTACAATTATAAAAGGGAAAGAATGTGCTGTAGATGTCTTTAAGATCCTCACAATACTTTTTCACTTCTACCAGACAATCAGAACTTAGATGAGGGGCAAGCAAACTTTTTGAGTAAGTATCACAGGTTATGTGGAGACAGAGACAGAATCAAGGATGTGAACATTTCCACAACTTTCAGTGATGAACTTCAAAGTATATGAGTACAATTTTTAGAAATACAGGACTACTAATGAGAAAAATGAAATCAAGTTATGTGGGGGGGGGGGGGGGGGGACAGGTAACATTCTGTTTACCTGGGGATCAAAGCTAAGGGTTCCTATCATTAAATCGATTACAAATATTCATCAGTAAAAACCATTCTTCAATCATGGGCTGTAAAACAACAGATGGCAGACTGCATTTAGCTCACAGGCCCTAGTGTGCTGATTTCTACCTGAGATCCTGTATTAGGATTCTCTGAAGAAACAGTGTGAGAGTGAGTGTGAGAGAGAGTGTGTGGGTGTGTATGAGATAGAAAGGTATTTTCTATAAGGAATTGGCTGTGTGTGTGTACACACAGATACATGTGTATGGCTGCAGACAGAGAGATATTTTCTATAAGGGATTGGCTCACATACTTGTGCAGGAAGCAAGCCCCATGATGTGCGTGGTGAGCTAGCAAGCTGGAACCCAGGAGAGCCAATGGTGCAGTCCTGGTTGGAAGGCAGGTCGGCTCTAGACCCAGGAATTGCTAATGTGTCAGCTTGAGCCCAAAGGCAAGAAAAACCTGATGTCTTAGTCCAAAGGCCATCAGGCAGGAAGAAATCTCTCTGGAGAGGAGTAGCATCCTTTTTGTTCTATTCAGGACATCAACTGAGTGGATGAGGCCCGCCCACACTGAGAGGAATCTACTTTACTCAGTCTCTTGAATTAAATGTTCATCTCATCCAAACACACCTCCACAGGAATACCCAGGAACATGTGTACCCAACTAACTGGGCACCCCAGGGCCAGACAAGGGGACACACAAAGCTGACCGCAACAGACCATCTTTATTTTAGAACTCCTCATGAGACCACGCTTTCAAAAATCAAGTCTCCTTCTTCCTTCCCACAGCCCTTAGCTGCTGTGAAGCATCCTGGAAAATGCCACAAGTGCAGGATGACCTGCTCCCCTAATACCGTGGGAGAGTGCAGCCCTGCCTACACTTGGACAGGTAGAGCTCCACCATGCAGGTGGAGGGCCTGACTCTGTCCCACTGGGGCCCGATGCATCCCTAGAGATGCCACAGCTGTTCCATCCAAGCACGTGTGTCTCCTGGATTCCCTGACGGGCCATTTCCCTGCCCCAAGCACCCCTTGCTTCACACCCTGTTTGGAAAACAATTTGTCGGGCACAGAGTCAACATGGAAATGTCTTTCAGCTTTATTTCTGACTTGTGCCCATGGGAAGCTATTCTGTACGTCCTGCCCTAACTGCTCTGAGAACCGTCCTCAACCACCCATCAGCTCCCAGCACCTATCCCGGCTTGACTCGGATGTGTAAGAGCCTCTGCCTACCTTCCCGATAATGGATTCCTCTAGAGTAAACGAGTCCTGCGGGGCTGGAGCAGGAAAACAAGAGGGAAGTGACGAAATACGGTCAGAGGGGATGGCAGGTACCTGGAAGCAGCCTTCTAGGGGCCTCTAGGGAAGCAGGTGGTTTTCATAAGGATCTGATGATTTAATAAGCAAACCTGACTGATGCTCTCTGTAGGCTTGAAATGAATGCTAGGCCCCAAGTCCTTGAGGCTTCCCATGCTGTGTGTACCAAGGTCTTCCACAGGTCATGGCAAGGCCACCTCAAAAAAGCCCTTCCTCCAGCTTCCGTCTGGAATGGGGGATGTCATACCATCATCCCTATCTTGGTGTTCCCTAACATAATTCAAAGTTTTTGGTGAGCTATGTCCCAGCCTCCATATTCACAGGTGGAGTTCCTAACCCCCAGCACCAGAGGAGTGCTTATTTGAAGAAAAGACCTTTAAAGAGGCCATCAATTTAAAATGAGATCCTCAGGGTGGGCTCTGATCCAATATGGCTGACATCCTTATACAAACGGGCATCTGGAGACAGACCCAGGGAGAAGGCCATGTGAAGAGGAAGGCAGGGATGGAGCTGATGCCTCTACAAGCGCAGGGGTGCCAAAGGTTGCCCACCAACCCCCAGAAGCCGGGAGAGAGACTAGGAATTGATTCTCACTCACAGCCCCTGGAAGGAACAAACCTGCCAACAGCCTGACCTCTGAACTTCTAGCCTAGAACCGTGAGAGAATGTGTTGCCGTGCTTTCTGCCTCCCAGCTTGTATTCCGTGACGTCAGCCCCAGCAGACAAGCGCGCTCAGCACAGAGCGTGGAGAAGAGGCCTGGCCTCCCCCTGCAGTGAGGTTTCCTACCCTTTTTCTTGCTTTCTCTCAAATACGAGCATTGCCTGGGTCTTTTGTTTTGCTTTGGCCGCACCACACAGCATGTGAGATCTTAGTTCCCAGACCAGGAATTGAACTCACGCCCCTGAGATGGAAGGGCTGTCTTAAGCACTGGACCACCAGGGAAGTCCAGATCATTGCCCCGTTTCTGAGTATCTATTTAAAAGTGAAGTAAAATCACAGCCAGTCTCCAGAGAGCCGGGTGTAGGCATCACCACGGGGTCAGTAGACAGGGTGCAAACTGGTGACTTGTCACGTCTCCAGACAAAAGGCAGGCGGCCCAGATTCCAGTGTTAGAACAGCAAGAAGGAGGAGGAGAATCCAGCCTCTCACCCTGGATTTCAGGGCCCAGGACAGTGACTGGACCTCTGGCTGGATGGGAAAGGCTGGGGCGTGAAGAGGGTATCCTTCCCTCACCTCTGCCCAGAAGCCTGGCCCCAGAAGCAGGGGACAGACGACATCTCACGGGGCCCCCAGAGGGTGTACACATCCCGGCAGGAAAAGAGGGGGAGGGAAGGGTCTCGGCCAAGACGCCTCACACAGTCACCCACTGGGGAGGCGGCCGTGGTCAAACCCACGACACCTTCATAAGGATTCTTCTCAACAGAAGTCAGAGTTCGAGTCTAACTCTGCTCAAAGGGTCAACAGCACAGTCTTGAATATCTTCAAAATATTAAGTCTACCAAGATGCTAAGAAGTATTTTCATGAAAACATTCTATATTCTGAAAGGGATATAGATATCCTGGATTAGACCAAGTGAAACATTATTTCTTGACTGTAGGACCCTGCAGTGACTTTGATATGACATGGAACATTATAAGCCTCCTCAAAAAAGAAAGAGATACAAGCACTTAAGTGTGGAATCTGAAATATGCTGCAAAAGAACAAATCTATGAAACAGAAGCAGACTCACAGACACCGAGAACAGACCTGTGGCTGCCAAGGGAGAAGGATGGACTGGGAGTTTGGGATTAGAGGATGCAAACCATTACACAGAGACTGGATAAACAACAGGGTCCTACCGTACACACAGCACAGGAAACTATATTCAGTATCAGAATGGAAAGGAATATGAAAAAGGAATTATATATAATAGTTCTGCTGTATGGCAAAAACTACCATAACACTGTAAATCAATCACGTTGTTCAGTTGCTAAGTTGTGTCCGACTCTTTTATGACCCCAAGGACTGTAGCCCACCAGGGCTCCTCTGTCCGTGAGATTTCCCAGGCAAGAAAACTGGAGTGGGTTGCCAGTTTCTTCTCCAGAGAATCTTCCCGACCCAGGGATCAAACCTGCGTCTCCTGCAATGGCAACGAGATTCTTTATAGCTGATCCATCAGGGAAGCCCCAAATCAACTATAAATAAAATACTTTCTTAAAAAAGAGAAATATCAAAGACTCCAATTTTATTGCATTGCCAACTTTTCATCGTATAGTTCTTTTCACAACACCCAATCACATCTCTGAGAACAACTTACTAAAGGAAGTAATTGGATAATGCTGGTAATGAGCTTTGAAGGATGAATACTTTGAGAGAGAAAGCAGTAAATCAGCTGACAATCAAACCAGCCAGCCAGATGTCCATGACTCCCCTGCAGAGAAAGGAAAAGTTAGTCCCTGCCATTTTCTCCTCACAGGTCTCTACCTGGGGCAGAAAGAGCTGGAGTCCATAAGAAACATCCTCCAATTCTCCCACATCAAGGAACCGAACTACCATTTAAAGATCGGTGAGGCAGTAAAAGTAAGAAATTATTCCAAGCAGAAAACCTGAAAAAGCTTAAAACGTGATTCGCTTTCCTGATAAGAGCGATGCATGGAGGTGACCATAAATTGTTGCTAACAGCCTTCTACAGGCCTATCTTTGGTGCAACAGGATCAGAAGGCAAACAGAAACTGAATTCTTAGCTATTAGCCCATTAAAGATGCCTTCCAGCCTAGGGCACACAGATAAGAACCCTCAACAAGATAGTCAAACAGGTTTTATCGGGTCCTTAGTCCATGCGGTCATAGAATTATGGACTTGGAAACTTTCTCAGTCTAACCTTCTCACTTTGAAGTTAAAGAAAGTTAGCCCAGTGGGGCTGAGAGGTACTGAAGGTCACCTAGCGGGTTCATGGAAAACCAGGAACAGAAAAACCTCAGCTTCCTCTTTACACTCCGCGCTCTTATCACTATATGATTGTCCTGTTACTGCATTACTGTATCCCCAAGGGCTATAGGAGTCAAGTAAAATCAAGGAGAACCTGTCAAGTGTCTGGGAGCAGGCAGGTGCTAAAAGAGCAGCTGGGACAAGTTCTTAGTATTTAAGAAATGGCAACCCACTCCACTATTCCTGCCTGGGAAATCTCATGGACAGAGGAGCCTGGCAGGCTACAGTCCATAGGGTCGCCCAGAGTCAGACATAACGGAGTGCACACATATACACATACATACCAAATGCCAGGTGCTGAGCTAAGTTCGTAAACCTCGGCTGGCTTGTAGAAAACCCCCTTGAAGTGTGTGCCTTTGCATCAGTGAGGATGTCAGCTTTCTGTAAGTCTCAGGGACCTGCTCAAAGTCACACACAGCAAATGGCAGGGCTGCCAGGGGCCCTCAGGGCTCACCACAAGGCCAGTGCTCTTGACTGCTACCTACAGGACCCTCTGGGCCAGTCCTGAAATCAAGAGCATCACTTTAAAGAAACAAGACTGCAAAACAACTATACTCCAAAAAAAAAAAAAAAACCAAAACACTAATTAAAAAAAACATAAAATTACCTTCCTCAGCAAGGGAGAAAATAAAGAATACATTTTTTCAGATTTCCGGTAGCGTAAGGATACTCATGCAACCAAAGGCATGAGTAAGAGTGACCCCGTGAGGTCAGTTTGCCTCTGTCCTTATTAGGCCTCTGCGAGTGTCCACCTCAACCCTCTGTAGTCTTTTCTTTTTCTCTTGCCAGAGTGAGAGTAAGCCTACAGAGCTTCTTCCACAAGAAAACACCTGAAGAACCATTTCTATATTCGCCTAGATGCTGATGCACAATTACATGCTTACTTACAAAAGTACAGTAATCTCTGTAATGTTTTCCCCATAAAAAGACACCATGGCCATTTGCCTGTGTAAATGAATGCAAGTCTATATCCTAACTTTCACAATAACATGGGGGACCACCACAGGGGTGCACACGCTATGAGCTGAGACTTCTACAGTGGCGCCAACGTCCGACTATCCTAACCGGTTCTGCAGTAAACTTGCTGGTAGAATCATGTCTGTTCCACAGTTTCATTACTGAGGCATCCCACAAGTGGAACTGCAAAATCCTTTTTCATTTTGAGAGATACCACCTCTAGAAGGTTGTGCCAAGGCTCCACTGACCAGCTGTGTGGAATGTGTTAGCAGATCCCTTACTAAACAACCAGAGAAATGCCATCCATACAGACAACTGTCTGTTCACACAAGGCAAACACCCAAGCCAACTCAACCCAAGTCAGACATCCTCTCAGCAGGGCCACGATTATAGTCTTTTTAACTGATCTTCCAGTTCAGTCTTACCCACCCCAACCATCCTTCCTCCACAAGGCAGTCAAAAATATCTCTCTCAAATATAAATCTGATCACGTCCCCCTGAGCCTAAATGTTCCACTTCTCCAGATCCTACAAATGACCGCTCCAGCCCTACTGATGCTCTGCCACCCCTTCCATTTCTTCCAGAACATTCTTTCCCACTCAGGACCTTGGCAAACCCTGCTTTCGTTTTCTAGAATCTCTTCCTTGCCTCTCCCCCTGGTCACTCCTCCTCTCCTTTCAGGAACTTCTCAGAGAAACTTTGCCATTCACACACATCTTGCAGACTAAGGAATGTCCCCCACTGTTAACATGTACAACACTTAATATTTTACTTTCTAAAATGTATTAAAATGTTAGTCTGTCTGTCTGTCACCTCTGATTGACTCTAAGCTCCATGAGGACACGCTGAGACCCAGCACGGTGCCTCTGACGCAGGAGACACCTGATGAACGGCAGAAAAGAGAGAGGGAGGGCGGGAAAAATGAAGGGAGGAGAAAGAAGCAGGAGGGGGGGGGGGGGGGAGGGATTTAGATTTTCCACTGAGATTTTCCAAAGAGAGGGAAAAGGGGGGGAAGACCTTACAGCCACGAGTGTAGAATCAGAGATGAGTTCTTTTTTCCCCTCACATTTCCTTTAGATTCAGCCACTGGATAAATACTGATCAGAACCCGTCATGTCCTAGGCACTGCTGCAGATAGCAGAGAAGGTGCTTAGCCTTCTGGAGGCCCTGTCTCGGGATGGGAGTGAAAAGAGAGAATAAACAATGAACACAGACCTGAACAGGACAGCCAGGGAGAAGAAGCCTGTAACCCAGTAGGCCACGCAGAACGAGTGTGCACACTGCTACAGGCGGTCAGGGCAGGCCTCTCTGAGCAGGTGCCATGTGAGGACGTGGCACCAAGAACGCAGGCCAGGGCAAAGCGCACATGGCTTTTAAAAATAAGATGCCGGCGGCTTTACTCTGAAGCCGATGGACAACGCCCACCTGGCAGAGAGAAACCGACGTCCTTGGTACGCAGGTTAGACTCCTAGGGCTCTGACAGCACCGTGCCTCAAGCTGAGCCAGCTGACACCACGGTCACTGCTTGTCTGACAGCGCTGGAGGCCAGAAGTGTGAGGCCAACGTGATGGCAGGACCGCACTCCCTGGGAAGGCTCCAGGGAAGACGGTGTTCCATGCTTCTCTTCCCGCTCCCAGGGCCCAGGTGCTCCTCGGCTCGTAGATGCCACACCCCAGGCCTGACCCCAGCGGCGCCTGACCGTCTTTACAAGGCCCTCCCGTCCTCTGTGCTCCTGTCTCCAGGCCCAAACGCCCCCATTTATAAGGACTCTGGTCACGCAGGATTAGGGCCCACCCCCCAGACCTCAATTTACCTGGACCACCTCTGTCTAGACCCTCTCTCCATACGATTGAATAAGCTGAAATTCTTAGAGAGGAAATGCAATCTATCAGCTGGAGATTAAATTTAAAATGTTTAAAAGGGTTTAATGGCATCTAATAGAACATTATCTCAAATAATAAAGTCTCCTTTAATGTGATTGCTAAAATGTGAGGTTTATAAATAAGGAGATTAAGAAGCTGGGATTATAAATTTAAAGAAAAAGTAGAGTATGACTCTAATAAACTGATTTTTTTAAGAAGTACTGAATAATTTTTATACCATCCAGGATGCCACAAAACTCATATTAACACAAAGAAACCCTGCCCTCCCCCGCCCCCACATGAACCGCGAACTTCCAGATGTTCAAGCTGGATTTAGAAAAAGCAGAGGAACCAGAGATCAAATTGCCAACATCCACTGGATCATCAAAAAAGTGAGAGAGTTCCAGAAAAACATCTACTCCTGCCTTTGTTGCTGAGTTCTCTATAAAGCTACAAAATCTTACCAGCAGAATGTTAAGAAACTCCCTCTTCATACCCTCAGCAGCAAAATATATTGTAATTTCAAAATATTAATGACCTAGTTAACTTAATTTCCATTTCTTTGACTACTAGTAAATGAAATTTTTCTAAAAATAAAAAAATGAGCTACAAAATTGTAATCACAACCCCTGAAGCTCCAATCCTTTGGCCACCTGATGTGAAGAGCCGACTCACTGGAAAAGACCCTGATGCTGGGAAAGACTGAAGGCAGGAGGAGAAGGGGACGACAGAGGATGAGATGGTTGGATGGCATCACCGACTTGATGGACAGGAGTCTGCGAGAACTCCGGGAGACAGTGAGGGACAGGCCTGCCTGGAGAGCGGCAGTCCACAAGGTCGCGAAGAGTTGGACACGACTGAGCACCTGGACAAGAATAACGCACACGAGGGCCTGACATCAGCATCGCCTCACCCGGGTGGACAGGGTATCCCCCATCTCCCACCCACAGGGCCTGGGCTCAGATGGCCCTGGCTGCTGGCAGCTAAGGCGGCAAGAGAGGTCATGTCCTCCTCGGCTCGGGGGATGAGTGGCCGTGCTGGCCACATCCTGGGTCCAAGTGATGCGGAAGTCCTGCTGTTCCTGCTAATGGGCCAGAGCAGCAGAAACGCCGAGCCCTAACTCCTCTGCCCTCGAGAAAGGTCAGCTCACAGCCTGCATTTTATGTTCACCCACTGCAACATCCGAGCAACTGTCAGAGCAGTTAAATGCAGGCTGACTTTAAGCCTTGAGAAGAGGGGATTAATCCTAACAAATCAGGTGGGCTGGGGGGGGGGGTCTCTGCTGATGACCGGGTTGCGTTAACAGCGTGTCTCTGCACACAGAGGCCCCATCTTTATGGCTCTGCCAGGGCGAGGATAAACCCCAGGCTCGTAATGTCTCGCCCCGCAAGGCTGTGATAATCCTCGCCGTTGTCTCAGCTGAGTGAGTAACAGTGAAAATGGATGAAAAGTATATGTTTATGTCCTTCCTATTAAATTCACAGCTATAAACACAGAAGGCACTAAAGGTGATGGCGGCGCTGACGAACGCCTCCTTTTTGAAGAGCAGCGAGAAGGTTAAAACAACAAAGAGAAAGGCAGCAATTCCAGGTCCTGGGATTTGTCACCCAGCCTTCTCTCCGCTTTTGGCCCTTCCCTCCCCCTGCATCTAGTTTAATGTCAAAAATATACTTTGTGGGCAGAAGGAGACGCAATGAAATCAGAACAGTTTTCTTTCTGGGCTGGAAGTTTAGTCTTAAGGTGACCTCAGAAGACTTCTGACAGCCTCCCTCTATCACCACGTGTCATACACATGTCATTACTGCACTGTCTGTGTCGTCCTGCCCAGGGGGACATTCCTGCGTGCCCCTAAGAGTTCTGAGGTCAGCGTCTGACTTAGAATTTCTCTGGTATTCTCAGAGAAAGAAAACATCCACAGTTGGGACTAGGGAGAGACACTGACCTTGGGTGTAAAATTTAAGTGGGTACCAAAACCTTCGATACTAAGGAGAGATAATATTTTAATGCAATCCCTTTAAAAAAAAAAATCAAAGCATCAACTTATGGCTCTTATATTGGTCACCTATTTTTGTAAATAAAGTTTTATTGGAAATCCAGGGCTGGGATTAGAGTAAGGCAAGTGAGATGGTGGTTGGTGGTGGTGGTGGTTTAGTCGCTAAGTCATGTCCGACTCTTGTGACCCCATGGACTATATCCCGCCAGGCTCCTCTGTCCATGGGATTCTCCAGGCAAGAATACTGGAGTGGGTTGCCATTCCCTTCTCCAAAGGATCTTCCTGACCCAGGAATCGAACCCAGGTCTCCTGCACTGCAGGCAGATTCTTTACTAACTGAGTTACGAGGAAGCGTGAGATAGTGAGGTAAGTAGTAAGGCAAGTGAGATAGTGTGGGACAATCACAGGGTCACATCCTCTTTTTTTTTTTTTTTTTTTTTTACAATTTTGGTATTTTGTTTTCATGGATTTTGGTATTCTAAAAACATTATACAAAAGTACTATTCACATCTTTAGTACTAAAGTGAGTTTTCTGGCACCATTTGAAATTTATACTCTATACCCCTCACCCAAATCCCTGCCCCAACCAACTTTTCTGAAGTTCAGTCGGTTTTCTGATGGAGCCCACCATCCTGACTTTTCCGAAGTTCCGTTCTATTATAACTGACATTACCAATATGCTCCTATTTACAAGCACTGTTCCAAAGATATTTCAAATGCATCCGTTTGCTCATTGAATTCCCCACTGAGTGTATAAACTGAGACACTGAGAAGTCAAGTGACTTGCCCCTGGTCAAACAGCTCACAGAGGACCTGGGATCTGAACTCAGAGATTCCGGCTCTGCGACTGGCCTCAGCCACCGGTTCACTCTACACTTGTTTTTTTTTTCCCTTGTTCTCTTCCATTTCTAAACATATTCCATCCACTTTCTCAGCACACAGTGATTTCTTAATCCAATTTACCCGGCTTTATGCTGATAAGTTATTTCTACTGTCAGACACAGATGGCTTTGCAGGAGACCAGCCAGCTAAGTGCATGGCCTAAGAATGCAATACAACTTGCTTTTCTAACCAGCTAGATTGGTTTAAGCGGTGAGATAAATATTGCGCTAAGAGCAGCTCCAGCACATCGTGGGGAGAGAGATGTGGCCCCCATTCAGGCTGGCTGTGGGAGCTCCCAGCACCCTTCCTAGGGTGTTCAGGATGCAGTGGCTCGCGTCAGCGGCTCCTTTGTGTAAACTTTGGGATTCATGTCCTGCCTGCAGCACTGAAGCGTGGGAAATGGCTGCCCAGGGTTGCCCACGTTTATGCGCTCTCTCCTTGAGTGGCTTCCACAGACGTTATCTCTTCTTGCAATCCCTGTTCCTTTCGGGGAGAAGGAAGGTTGTTGGCGATGGCTTTAGCACAATAATTACTAGTGGCGCCTTAGGAACAATTATTAAAAACCATCATTATCATCCTCACTACTAACCCTGATGGACCTGGAGTAGCTGGCAAAGCGGGTTCTCCCCGTGCCCGGGGCTCTGCTACATCACTGAAAAAGCTCCCAGGACTGTGTGGCTCACAGCGCAGCTGATGACACCCTGACCAGGGTCTCTGGTGATGTACAAATCAAGAGGCGCCTTTCTCAGATTAAAAACCACAAAATAGCCATTTTTGGGAAGTCCCCATTCATCCTGACAGTGACTCTGCAGGAAAGGGTGACACTGTTTAAAGAGGCACAAGGACTTCAACTCCACCACTGACCAGCTCGGGTCTCTGGGCAGCTCACCCCACACCTTGGAGGGTTGTTGAGGGCATCCGACTCCCTATTCCATGCCACCACCCACACCTGTGAATGTGGCTGCAGGAAACATGAAGGGGCTCACTGATGCCATGTGAAATTCACGCTCACAACTCGCAGATGCGCACAACTTTCAGGCACCCACCAAGAATTTCCAGGCCAAGTGCACCTCTCTGGTTAAGTTTACTTTCCCAGTTTCTCAATGACTCTCTCACACCTTCCGTGTCCTCAACCCCACCTATGTTTCTCGCCCGCCGTCTCCCAGCCAGGGCCCCAGCTGACTCTTCAGGAAGAAAGTGGAAGCAGTAAGACAAGAACTCCACTGTGATGTCCACCACTTTGACCTGCAGGCAGACACCCGTCTCTGTTTAAAATGGTCAGTTCTCATCAAGAAAATGTGATTCAAAACTGTAAAGCAATTACCCTTCAATTAAAAATAAATAAATTAACAAAAAAGAAACTGTGATTATTCCTGTCCTCTAGGTGTGTCCCCCTTCCTGAGAGTTTAGCTCCACTCTTGCCTGTGACATCATTACTTCCCTGCTAACTGGATCATTGGAAGAAAAGAAAAAAGGAGCATCTCCCATCTTAAAAAAAAAAATTCCTCCTGCTTAATCCCAGGAACCCCTGCAGACATCACAGCATCTCCCGGATCCCCTCCACATCAGTGATCTAATTCTGTGTCCTCCTGCTGTTTGCACTTCCTCAAAGCCTGTTTCCTTCCTCACTGACTCCAGCTGGACGCCTGTCCCCACAAGTGTACACGAGTCCTCAGCGGCCCAGGGGGCCCCTTGTGCTGATCAGGGCTGAGAGCCCGTTTCTGACCTCATCGCCCCCCGATTTCCTAGCACCCTTCAGTGTATCTACTCACACGCTCCTTGACACCCTTGCTCGACGTCCAGCCACCGCGATCCTCTGTCCGTCCTACCCAACGGCTGGTGCTCAGCGCCCCGCGCCCCGGGCTCCCAATATCACTGCCCGCGCCCCCCATGGTGGGACAGCAGAAAACCTTCTGGGTTCCGCCGTAAGCTCCTCCTAGTTCATTTCATGTAGCTCCATGACTGTATCATTTATATGCAGTGGCTCCCCAACTGTTACCTGGACCGCATCCTCCCGGCACTGACTTCACGTCCCTGCCTGTACGCGGGAGACTCCGGATGGCAGGGCGCGGAGAGCTGAGAAGGCTCCATGTCCCGAACCCCACGGCGCTCACATGCATGTTATTCGCTCAGGAAAATTCATCCTTGGCGACGGCTGTGTTCTTCTGGCTGAAATAAAAAGCACTGTCCTTTTAAATTAACATTCTGGAGCCATACTCTCACAGTTGCTCTTTTCTATAAACTTGCTCCCTAGACTCCCCCGAAGACACCCCAAATCTCGACACTATTCTTGGTGATTCTCCTCCCATGTCCAGGTCACCTGCACCTCCTGCCTTTTCTGCTGCTAGAACAAATCCTTTCTTGGCCTTCTCCCCTGACCACATGGTCAGGGCATCAGTGCCTCTCCCTGAGTTCCTGTAAGTTTCCGATGGGCTCCGTGGATCCCACCCAGCCTTTCTTTCATTGCACCCCAAAGGGAGCATCCAAGTGAGGGGCCAAAGCTGCACTCCAATCCTGCTTCTTTGCCTGCCCTCACCTTACAGAAATGAAAACTCTGCAAAGGATTCTCATGGTACGTGGGGTAAAACTTGATGCCTCAGCCGGCCTAGAGCATCCCACAGCCTCAGTGCCCAGAGCCTCCAATCTCTTCTAAATCCTCCTTAGCACTCACAGAGCATCAACCATTGATCCTTTTACAGGCTTCTTGGTGACATCAGTTTCCACCTCCAGGTTTTGCTCCAGCTGCTCTCAATGTTTCTGCAGACTCTCCCCTGGCCTTGGCAGAGCAGCTCCCTCTCATCACTCAGAAGTCAGTTTAAATATTCTATCTCTAGGGACACCTGCCCTGACACCCCCAGTCTAAATACGTCCCCTCGTAACTTTCTAGCACTCACCCCTTTTACTCTACACACAGTACATAAGACTACCTGACAATATTGACCTTGCTTATTTTTTTACTGCCCGTCTCTCACCGCCATCAAGAATGTAAGTTCCCCCAAATAGAGACGTCTGTTGGCCTCTGCAACCCACCCACCTCAATTTAAAACACTGCCTCGCCATATGGTTGGAGCTCAATAAATATATGTTGAAATAAATCTGTATAGCACATAATTCATAGAAACTAGCCCAGAATATATACATACATATACATATATATATATATGTATGTATAAAGCACGTAATTCTGTGTGTGTTTATGACTCCCACTTTCCGCCACACTGCTTAAAGATATGAGGACCCCATGATAAGTCAGCAAAAGAACTGAGACTCCCGGAAAGCCTTCACTGATGACCACATACAGTTGGCCCTGCTTCCTTCCCAAAATCTCAAGATACTTGTTGTTGTTCAGTCGCTCAGTCATGTCCAACTGGTGGCGACCCCATGGACTGCAACACACCAGGCATTCCTGGCCTTCACTATCTCCTGGAGTTTGCTCAAACTCACACTACAAAGGTTAAAAAAAAAAAGTATAAACTCACAAGAACGAACAGAATAGGAGGTAAGATGCCAAGGCATCAGCAAAATGGTTCTGGACCCAGAATGCGGGGCGCTAAGTGTGCATGGGAAGCTGGGGGAGGAAAACAAGGATGCCAACTTGTAAAGCTGACTTGCCCACAGACAGACTCAGAATCAGAGTCACCGGGTATCTCTAAAAGGAGGGGCGATGGGTAAGGTTAAAATGAGAACTAGCTCAAAGTCCAAGAAAGGAATATTTAAACCACCAGGGGACCTCCCCTAATACTGCCAGGCTAGATCAGGATGCACCCTGACTTCAGGAATTCGTGGGATTTTTATATCTGGAGACGTCAGACCAGAAATGTTTTCCAAACCTGAAAACACAAGGCACAGTGAAAACTCAAGTGAGGCATCAAATTGAAAATGGGATGCAGTAAAAGTCTGCATATTAATGCTGAGAGTCCCATCCCTCTGTCCATCGTGATTCCGAGCATCATACTGGTAGCTGAACTGTAGAGGAGGACGTACAGAAGGATGAATAGGAGGACCCAAGGGATAAAAGAGCCTAGCTTGCAAAACTGACTGAAGTGAGAGAAAAATATTTTCAGACACCAACATTTGACAAGTATCGTGATAAAAATGGCTGGAATGAACCTGCTTACCTTACAGAGAAGCCATCAATCTCATCCTACCAAACATAGCCACTCCAAACAGAAATGCATGCACGCGTGCACACACAAACACTCAAGATACACATACTCCACACAAACACATACTCCACCCCACACACATCTCTCAAAAGACATACATATGCATACTCCAAACACACACACATACATACCCCAAAAACATATATACATGTTATTCAGTCACTAAGTCGTGTCCAAATCTTTGTGACCCCATGGACTGCAGCATGCCAGGATGGATCCCTGTCCTTCACTATCTCCCAGAGTTTGCTCAAACTCAGGTCAAAACTAAGTCAGTGATGCTATCCAACCATCTCATCCTCTGCGACTCTCTTCTTCTGCCTTTAATCTTTCCCAGCATCAGGGTCTCTTTCAATGAGTTGGCTCTTCGCATCAGGTGGCCAAAGTATTGCTTCAGCATCAGTCCTTCCAATGAATATTCAGGATTAATCCTTTAGAATTGACTGGTTTAATCTCCCTGCAGTCCAAGGGACTCTCAAGAGTCTTCTCTAACACCACAGTTCAAAAGCATCAATTCTTTGGTGCTCAGCCTTCTTTATCGTCCAACTCTCACATCCATACAGGACTACTGGAAAAATCATAGTTTTCCTTTTTAATATGCTATCTAGGTTTGTCATAGCTTTCCTTCCAAGGAACAAGCATCTTTTAATTTCACTGCTACAGTTGCCATCTGCAGTGATTTGCGAGCCTAAGAAAATAAAATTGGTCACTGCCTTCCACTTTTTCCCTTTCTATTTGCCATGAAGTGATGGTACTGCACACCACAATCTTAGTTTTTTGAATGTTGAGTTTTAAGCCTACTTTTTTCACTCTCATCTTTCACCCTCGTCAAGAGGCTCTTTAGTTCCTCTTCACTTTCTGCCATTAGAGTGGTATCATCTGCATATCTGAGGTTGTTGGTATTTCTCCCAGAAATCTTGATTCCAGCTTGTGATTCCTCCAGCCCAGCATTTCTCATGATGTACTCTGCATATAAGTTAAACAAGCAGGGTGACAATATACAGCCTTGACGTACTCCTCTCCTAATTCTGAGCCAGTCTGTTGTTCCACGTCCAGTTCTAACTGTTGCTCCTCGACTCACACACAGGTTTCTCAGGTTAAGTGGTCTAGTATATCCATCTCTTTCAGAATTTTCCAGTTTGTTGTGAGGCACACAAAGGCTTTCATGTAATCAATGAAGCAGAAGTAGATGTTTTTCTGGAATTCTCTTGCTTTCTCTTTGAGCCAACAAATGTTGGCAATTTGATCCCTGGTTTCTCTGCCTTTTCTAAATCCAGCTTGAACATCTGGAAGTTCTTGGTTCATGTACTACTGAAGCCTAGTTTGAAGGATTTTGAGCATGATCTTACTAGCAGGTGAAATGAGCACAACTGTATGGTAGTTTGAGCAGTCTTTGGCATGGCCCTTCTTTGGAACAGGAATGAAAACTGACCTTTTCCAGTTCTATGGCCACTTTGAAGGCCACTTCTGAGTTTTCCAAATTTGCTGACATATTGAGTGCAACACTTTCACAGCATCGTATTTTAGGATTTGAAATAGCTCAGCTGAATCCCATCACCTCCACTAGCTTTGTCCATAGTAATGCTTCCTAAGGCCCACTTAACATCATACTCCAGGATGTCTGGTTCCAGGTGAGTGACCACACCATCATAGTTATCCAGGTCATTGCCTTTTTTGTATAGTTCTTCTGTGTATTCTTGCCACCTCTTCTTAATCTCTTCTGCTTCTGTTAAGTCTTTACCATTTCTGTCCTTTATTGTGTCCATCCTTGCATGAAACGTTCCTGATATCTCCAATTTTCTTGAAGAGGTCTCCAGGCTTTCCCATTCTATTGTTTTCCTCGACTTCTTTGCATTGAAGACGACCTTCTTAGCTCTCCTTGCTAGACTCCAGAATGCTGCATCCAGTTGGGTATAGCTCTCCCTTTCTCCCTTGCTTTTCACTTCTCTCCTTTCCTCAGCTATTTGTAAGACCTCCTCAGACAACCACTTTGCCTTCTTCATTTCTTTTTCTTTGGGATGGTTTTGGTCACCACCTCCTGTATTGCTACAAACCTCTGTCCATAGTTCTTCAGGCACTCTCTCTACCAAATCTAATCCTTTGAATCTATTCATCACCTCCACCGTATAATCATAAGGGATTTGATTTAGGTCATACCTGAATGGCCTAGTGGTTTTCCTACTTTCTTCCATTTTAGCCTGAATTCTGCAATAAGGAGCTGATGATCTTAGCCACAGTCAGCTCCAGGTCTTATTTTTGCTGACTGTATAGAGTTTCTCCATCTTGGGCTGCAAAGAATATAATCAATCTGGTTTTGGTATTGACCATCTGGTTATATCTATGTGTAGAATTATCTGTTGTGTTGTTGGAAAAGGGTGTTTGATATGACTGGTGTATTCTTTGACAAAACTCTGTTAGCCTTTGACCTACTTCATTTTGTACTCCAAGGCCAAACTTGTCTGTTACTCCAGGTATCTCTTGACTTTCTACTTTTGCATTCCAATCCCTTATAAAGAAAAGGACATCTTTTTTTTTCTGGAGTTAGTTCTAGATGGTCTTGTAGGTCTTCACAGAACCATTCAAGAATGGCTGCTATCCAAAAGTCTACAAGCAATAAATGCTGGAGAGGGTGTGGAAAAAAGGGAACCCTCTTACACTGTTGGTGGGAATGCAAACTACTACAGCCACTATGGGGAACGGTGTGGAGATTCCTTAAAAAACTGGAAATAGAACTGCCATATGACCCAGCAATCCCACTCCTGGGCATACACACCGAGGAAACCAGATCTGAAAGAGATACGTGTACCCCAATGTTCATCGCAGCACTGTTTATAATAGCAAGGACATGGAAGCAACCTAGATGCCCATCAGCAGATGAATGGATAAGAAAGCTGTGGTACATATACACAATGAAATATTACTCAGCCATTAAAAAGAATTCATTTGAATCAGTTCTAATGAGATGGATGAAACTGGAGCCCATTATACAGAGTGAAGTAAGCCAGAGAGATAAACACCAATACAGTATACTAATGCATATATATGGAATTTAGAATGATGGTAACATAACTCTATATGCAAGACAGAAAAAGAGACACAGATGTATAGAACAGACTTTTGGACTCTATGGGAGAAGGCAAGGGTGGGATTATCTGAGAGAACAGCATCGAAACATGTATATTATCAAGTGTGAAACAGATCGCCAGCCCAGGTTGGATGCATGAGACGAGTGCTCGGGCCTGGTGCACTGGGAAGACCCAGAGGGATGGGATGGGGAGGGAGAGGGGAGGGGCATTCAGGATGGGGAACACATGTAAATCCATGGCTGATTCATGTCAATGTATGGCAAAAACCACTACAATATTGTAAAGTAATTAGCCTCCAACTAATAAAAATAAATGGGGGGAAAAAAAGAACCATCCAACTTCAGCTTCTTCAGCATTAGTGGTTGGGGGACATAGATTTTCATTACTGTGACACTGAATGGTTTGCCTTGTAAATGAACTGAGATCATACTGTCAATTTCTGAGATTGCACCCAAGTACTGCATTTCAAACTCTTTTGTTGACTATGAGGGTTACTCCATTTCTTCTAAGGGATTCTTGCCCACAGCAGTAGATATAATGGTCATCTAAATTAAATTCACCCATTCCCATCCATTTTAGTTCACTGATTGCTAAGATGTCAATGTTCACTCTTGCCATCTCCTGCTTGGTCACATCCAATTTACCTTGATTCACAGACCTAACACTCCAGGTTCCTTCGCAATGCTATTCTTTACAGCATCGGACTTTACTTTTGGTGATAAACCAGACACATCCACAACTGGGTGTTGTTTCTGCTTTGGCCCAGCTGCTTCATTCTTACTGGAGCTATTCATAATTGCCCTCTGTTCATCCCCAGTAGCATACTGGACACCTTCCAATCCAGGGGGCTCATCTCCCGGTATCATATCTTTTTGACTTTTCATACTGTTCATGGGGTTCTCATGGTAAGAACATGGGAGTGATTTGTCCTTCCCTCCTCCAGTGAACCAAATTTTGTCAGAACTCTTCACTATGACCTGTCAGCCTTGAATGGCCTTGCACAGCATGGCTCATAGCTTCACTGAGTTACACAAGAACATTCACCATGAGAAGGCTGTGATTCATGAAGGGGACATATATACATACATGTCCCCCAAACTCACAAAGCCATATACCAAACACACTGGAAAACATATGACACACACACACAAACCACAAATACCAAACACTATACAAATATCTCAGACATGTATACACATACTTCAAATATACACACACACACACACACACACACACACACCCTGAATATGCACAGTTAACTTTCAAGCAGTTTTTTCCTGGATTCTTATAATATGACTGGGCAAAGACAACCAGAAACTTAAATTAATTTTTGTAAATGAAAGATCAAATGAAAAATGGAAAAAAAAAAAAGGAAAGGATAAGGGTGAGTTTGGGCACAGAAGAGAGTTCAGAAATTTTTTAAAAGATAATACAGGGAATATAATAAAATTCCCAAATAGCATAATCACATTACTGAGAGAAATTAAAAATATTATATTCAGAAAGCAAAACAGATTTCTATAAAGGGATACATTCTAAAAATAAGAAAGAGGATCTAGAAATTTAAAATATGATACTGGAAAAAAATCTGTTCAAGAAATGGTAGCAATAGTTGGAAGAAGTCTGTTGGAAAGTATAACAAAGAAACAAAGTATGTGGGGGGAAAAAAAGACAAGGTATGTGGAAAGTAAAAGAGAACAGATAAAATTAAAGGTTCAATCTAAAGAGTCTAAAATGGAAGGTTCAGAAGTGGTAAATAAGGAAAATAAAACAAAGTAATCCATCAATGATGCAAAACAAGGAAATGTACCAGGGCAGCAGAAAATAAATTTGTAGAATGAAATGGCCCAATGGATGCACAGCAGTAGCAATTGGTTAAAAGTTCACTGTAATTGTTAGAACGTTTCAGAGCACTATGAACAGAGAGCTAAGAACTTCCCGACAGGCAAATATATATAGCATTTGCCTACAACTGATCTGGAATTAGCATGAGACTTCTCAACAGCAAACAGGAAGACGAGAAGGCAACAGAGCAAGGCCACAAATATCTTGAGAAATAATTACATCCAATCCAGAATTACACACCCAAATAAATTATTGGCCAAATGTAATAATAAAATATCTTCACATTTTCAGATATGTACTTCATTTGTTTTAGCATTCTATGTATCCTTTCTCAGCAAGTTGCTAGGGGACTTGCGCCAGTTACATGAATGTGGAAACCAAGGAGCATGCCTAAGACATGCAGGAAAGGGAATACCAGTCACAAGAGGTAACGGAAAGTGCCTGTGTGATGGTGGAAGGAAATCCCTGGAGGATGGTGGTGCAGCTGGGCCACCGGACAAACAGCTCAGGTTGGTGCAGAAGGAATGCCTCTCAGGAAACTAAACTCTTGCTTATGTGAGGTGCCTATCTATACTGAGAAGAACCGCACAGTTTTATCAGAATGTATGAGAAAACAGGAGTGACAAGTGGTTCACAGAAAATTATGCAAATTAAAATGAATAATCAAAGCAACTATTAACTCCTAGAAAAACAAAAGTCTGTATAGGAAAGGAAAAATTAACTGTACAGTATACTCCATGACTCAGCAATGAACAAAAAAAATAGATTATGGAATACTAATTTGACCAAACCTTACGATATAGTAATAATGGAAGAATGTGGATAGAGGAAATTTGCATGTGGGTTTATATCTCTGTGGGAGGGTATATTAACAAGTGAATGTATCAACTTTGATTTCAGGAAGCCGATAAGTAGTCTAAAATATCAATACAAAGACAAGAAATAGCAATACAAACATATTTCTTAAAACTATAAAAGCCACTGGGATAAAAAGCAGCTGGTATACATGTGTTACACAAAAAATTAAATTAGAAACAGCAAAAAGCAAAACATAAAGGAGTTACTTAATACATGAGGGTGTATTATCAGACAGCGGTGAAAAGCTGGACTCATCATAGAGATAGGCTTCACCAAGAAGAAGCCAGGCATAAATAATTGTGAAAATATCAAATGCGTTTAAAAGCACAAAGCTCAAAGCATCCTCACTTTTCATGTTTGCCTCTTACCATATCATTAAAACAGTAAAAATACCCACTAACATTTATCAAGGGCTCAGTGATAATGCTTAGATAATTCTAAGCAGCTTCCTAACATTAGCTAAGACCATTCTCAAACAACCCCTGAGATAGAACGAGATTCTGTCATTTTTCCATTTTTCAAGTAAGTAAATCAAGGTTCAGAAAGGATAAATAACTGGTCCAATAGAGGTGCAATTCTCTCTTGTTAACAGAAGGGAATGAGGATAAGAAACTGTTTGTACCTGGTTTTCTGCCTTTCCAAAAACGTAAGCAACCAAAGATGGGCAATTCTTAAAATGCTGGGGCAACTTGGAGAAAGATAAAGCTGACTGAGACTGAAGTCCGGGAAGGTAGGTGATAGGCAAAGGAAGCGGGAGGAAGAGGGTGATGGGCAGTGAAGAATACACGAGAGCAAAAAACAAACAAACAACCAAGGCAGCTGAAAATCAGACACAAATCTGTCCCATCATTAAGGAGGAAATTGCCAAGCTGGAAGCACTTATAAATCACCCCAAACTAATCAGCCATTTAAGGACAATCCCATAAAAAAATAAAAGGGACAGCAGGCTGCTCTCGAGAGATAAATGGCTTTGCAGCCTCATCTGGGGTATGCAAATTTGAGGATATCAGCAGGCCTTTTCTGAGTGATAAGTCGGTTTACTTTAGAGGGGGCAGGCCATCTAGAAACAGAGCAGAAAACCTGGGGAGACTTCTCAGGCGGCGGGGTGCGCCACGTGTCAAAGCAGTTCCAGGACAGCCTTTCTGAGAAGCCCTTGTCACATGGCCACTGAAGACAGGTGAGCCTCGCCATTGAGGCTGGCCCCACCACGCAGTCAGGGCAAGTGGAGGGCTCTAACAGCCACGACTGGGACGGGGCCGTTCTTCCACCCTGCTGCCTCTCTGATTTCTCACCCCCCACCTTTCTCAGGGCTACCGTCCCCCTGAAGGGCAGAGGGCGAAGCACTGCTGTACTGGCTGTCAGTGTTCTGAGTTTCTTCCATTTCAAGCAGGGAGACAGGGGACATGGTGGAGTGGGTTGAATGGTAGGTTCCCCAAAGATCCATCTGTCTCCTAACCCTAAGAGTTAGGTCACATCTGTGAATGTGACTTTATTTGGAAAAAGAGTCCACAAAGTTTCAATTAAGGCTCTTGAGGTGATATCATCACGAATTATCCAGGTAAATGCTAAACCCAGTAAGCATCCCTGCCAGAGACAGACTGGAGAAGGAAGGATAGCAGTGGAGAAGACCATGTGAAGATGGAGGCTGTCACAAGCCAAGGAGACCCGGAGCCACAAGAACCTACGACAAGCAAGAAAGGATTCTCCCCTAGAGCCTGTGGAGGGAGGGCGGCCCTGGTGACACCTTCATTTTGGATTCCTAGCCTCCAGAACTGAGAAATAATACATTTCTCCTACGTTAAGACACCCAGTTTGTGGTAAAGCTTTAGAGCTTGAAGGGAAGCCCTGGGTGGCTCAGATGGTAAAAAGTCTGCCTGCAATGCAGGAGACCCAAGTTCAATCCCTGGGTCGGGAAGATCCCTAGAGACAGAAATGGCAACCCACTCCAGTACTCCTGCCTGGGAAATCCCATGGACAGAAAAGCCTGGCAGGCTACAGTCCATGGAGTTGCAGAGAGACAGACAGGACTCTCCAAGCTCACTTTAGAGCTTGAAACTGGTCTAATTCCCTAACTAAAAATGAGGAGAAAGCTGAACAGGAAGTGGCATGGCCTTCTAAAATTCACACAGCTTCTTTGTGATGGAGAAAGGACCTGTTTGACTTTGCATAAGATAATTAACCTACCTACCCCCAGTGTTCTCATCTAGAAAATGCAGATAACAATACTAACATCTCCTTAATAAGGTTGTCATAATAATCAAATGGAACAAAAGCTATAAAACCCTATCATGTTGCCGTGCCCAGCCTGATGCTCCATCATCTCATTCTTGGTTTACTAGAAGAGCCAGTTACTGCACCATCAACGCCACACTCCATTCCAAAACTCTGTCCTTAAACACGACTGTGTTTGAAAATAATATTGATTCTTTGACCACTCCACTGCTGAAAGAAGGGTATTAAAGGCCCCACCTATTACTGTACTGTTTATTTCTCCTTTTAGTTCAGTATTTGTTTTTTTAGGGGCTCTAATAGTGGATACTTAACTATTTATAAATATTAAATTTTCTTGATGAATATGAACATATTAATATATAATGACCTCTTTATCTCTAGTCAGCATTTTTACTTTAAAGTCCATTTTGCCTGTTATAAACACAGCTACCCCTGCTTCCTTTGGTTACCATTTGCTTAGAGTATTTTTTCCATCCCTTTATTCTAAGCTACATGTGTCTTTAAAGCTAACGTGAGTCTCTTGTAGGTAATGTAATGTAATGTTGGCTTTTGAAACCACTGATGACCTAAGTACCAAAAATGGCTCCTGCAGCCCGTCACACTCATTCATCTCACAAGCAGTGTGCTAACATCAGCCACGGGCTGCAGCACATGCTGGAGCTTCAGGGTAAACAAGACCACACCACATCTCCTCACCAGCCACTACCCACTCACTCACTGCCCATCCAGGAACCAGGCAGTGTCAGAGGCGGACAGACGGCATCGGAAGGGTTGGGGAGACACCAGGAGGTGTTGAGTCCCTTGGTATTTGATTTGTTTACATTCCAAAATGCACCAAGATATCTAACGCCTTTAAGCCAGTGATTCTCAACAGGGATAGGTAGGGAGATCTTCCTCCTTGGGGAACATTTGGCAATGTCTAGAGACATTTTTAATAGGAGAAACGGGAGATGCTACTGAAATCCAGTGGGTAAAGAATACGAGGGTGCTGCTAAACATCCTACAATGCACAGGACAGCCTCCTGCACACCTCTGCCACACACACACACACACACACACACACACAAAGAATAATCCTGCCTAAAATGTCAATCACTGCTGATGTGGAAAAACTCTGCTATCGGCCAACAGAACCCCCTGCTGAAACACAAAAAGGCACTGGGACAGGAGCCCAGGATATCGTAGTGACAGAGTCACGGGAACATGTCCCATAAACAACCAAAACTATGTCATGCTGTTTCCTCATCATGTGACTTGCTCCCAGGAGACCTGGCAGTTGATTTCCAATACCTATGGGGCTGATTGTGTGGCTGCGCACAGCCTGATCTGGGGGGACACATGGGGATGAGATGACGGCAAAGGACCACAGTGGTAATGAGCATCTCCACCCCCAACCGTGCCAGCTGCCTCTTCAAGACCCACTCAAATCAGGCTCTGGAAAAAACAGTTGGATTGAGGGTATGAAATCTTGGAGATGCCCAGCCACATTTAGTTGGGAATGAGGTGGCTGGCATAAACCATTTCCTTACATCATGTGAAATGAGGTTATTCCCGAACTTCACGCAAATAGATACCTCCTTCCACTGATCTTCTTGATAACATAGCATAGAATAGAGTCCCTAGAGATGAAGCTTCCGATGACATTAAATTAAAAAGCACAGAGAAAGTTCTTTCCTGTTTGATTTTCTTTCATTTTTTTTAAGAAAAAGCCTCATATTGTTACAAACGGGTCCTTAAAACTTCTGTAATACTTATTTCTGCCACTAACTAATAGAGAGGAGGCCTTGAGCTCAGAGTTTTGAAGACAACAGTATTTAACTAAGGCTGAATAACTGTTTTTCATAGCATAGTACTTACTTTCACAATTACTTCCTATGTGTGGCAAGTAATTTCTATTTTCTATTTACAGTTTACCATTAAATTTTTCTTGAAGTGCAGGCTAATATAAGTTTTTAAAGTAAATTTTGTTTTAAAAATGTTCAGTTACAACAGCAGAGGTATAGCAAGTGGATACAGGAATGAAGGCATAGCCAAACATCATAGTCAGTAGCCCCACTGACTGCAATCTGCAGTTGGGTGCTTGTTCAAAACTCTTATGAATGGAAGAAACACAGTAAGACTAAGCAAGCTGACTGCTCATGAACTCTGAGCAGACGGAGCTGGGTATCAGTTTGTGACCTTACGTCACACTTCTGCATGACATTATTCAGGACACTTTTGTGCTAAGGGCTGCAATGACCAATACATCTGATCTCAGAAGATACATGAATAGGGAAAGGTTATGTGAAATTGCTTTTAAGATCTGTGGGACCACCTCTACGTTTAGGACTCTGATCAGTTGGTTATGTCTGCCCCGGGCATGGCATGACAGAGGGGCAGCATCTGTGTGCCTTCAGGCTGTACCTCGGAGGTTTACTGTGCCAGCTCAACACAGGAGGGTGAAGCTGTACTAGGAAGAAGGGACCTTGTTGGAAGAGGATCTGAGACCTACCACGTACCTTCTCCAATCCCTCTCCCTTCCATCTCCAGGGAGTCAATCTTTCAGTCCAAATGTTCCTCGCTCCCAAAGAGTTGCCAGACTCCCTGAGATAATCTCCCCATCCCCCTGCTTCCACCACCCAGGTCACAACCACTTGAGACTCTGTAGGTGAACTTCTGTCTTTCCCCCCAGTCTCAGGTTTTAACCTGGGTCCACACATTCAAGAGTCCCTGAACTTACATGTGAAAAAACCCTTCACCTTCTCTGACATCAAACTGAAATTGTGCCTATCCTTCAACCATAAATAAAGGCAACAAGTACGCATGACTTCGCCACTCAGAGAAAAAGCAAATATTTTCACGTCATGTCATAGTTACTGTAGCTATATCAAAATATTCTTTATACAAATTCCTAACTTGAAACTACTTACTAGACCCACTACAAGCTGTGGTTACATAATTCATTAATAAAAAACTGCACTTACTGCTAGATCACAGATCTCTTTTAATGTCTTGATAACTGTCAGTGTCACCTGATGTCCTTTGTGACCCTATCTTACTTAGTCACTGAATTAAAAAACAGCATTCTGAGAAGGGACCCTAAAGCTTCACCAGGTAAGTAAATGGGGTCACAGCACACTGTTAGAACCCTCTTAATGGCCCAGATTCTGAGCTCCTGACTCGAGGACAAAGGCCCAGCCTCACGCACCTTTGAGACCTTCCACCACCTAAACGCTGCACAGTTCACGTAACAGTTGCTCAATAAACAGTCCCTGATAAAACGGTCACAGAGCCTCCACTAAGCACGGACACAGAGGTTTTTGCCACTGATGACAGAGTAAGGCCTGCGTTTGAGAGACAGGCAGACCTAACTGGGTCATTAAACCACTTCTGTGCTTGAGACAACCAAACGCTTCCAGCGCTCAAGTTTACCCTCCTGGCCGGTTCTAGCCTGGGCTCCGCCCATTTCAGTGCGTCCAGCAGCATCTGCTCCGCGTCCAGGAGCCACACCTGATTTGTGTGTGTGCTAGAGACAGACGTTAGACTCCTTTCCACAACCTACAACAAGGGCTCCACCCGGCTGTGACTTTGGGGGTGCTGACTGGACAAGAGACATGTTGTTTCCCCCAGAAAGCACAAGAATGGCCACTGTCCCCAGCCCCCCAGCTATCATGATGCAAATTATCGCCACACCTATGGTGATCTTCAAGTGACTTTTGGCTGCCCCCATCCCACCGGTTTAGCTCCACATCTCTCAGAGCATAAAAAGGACCCATGCCTCGTGGCTCGGGAAATGAAGAGAGGGCCGTGGACACGTGTGAATTTGGTTGTGGGTGGGCAGCATCTGCAGGGCACCACTTGCTCCTGCAAGGGGAACAAGCAGGACCCTGGAAAAGCCTGGCTGCTGCTGGCGGCAGGAAGCAAGGACTGGCCTCACAGTGTGCTCTGCCCCTCTCTACAAATTCCCTTCTTATTTTGGGATTACTTTGATTGGCTAGTGAGATGTCTACAGTGAGAGATTTATCCATTCGAATCATAACCACAGCCGTGCTTACCGCTCAATAGCCTTTACTGCCAGCACCAAAAATACAGGCTTTCTCCAAAATAAACACTTTTTATAAAACCAATAAGACCACTCCAGGGAGGGTTGTTATCATGAAATAATCATGGCCCCATGGGATTCCGCCAGTCTGGCCATGTTTCAGGCCTCATAATGCTGGAGTGGGGGAGGGGAGCATGGAAGGGAGGAGGTAAAGGGTGATTATATCAAAACAAGGACACCCCCTATCGTGCCTTTCTGCTTAAAGCTTTAAATACCTCGGTCAAAAACGTGTGCATGCTAGTCGTGCTAGCTTGAACAGCTGTGACTTTCCTGCATACAGCCATCCGCATTCATGTATTTTTAATGGACTGCTTGGGACTGTGAACCTGCAAACAACTTAGGTTAGGTTTTGAATCCTGGTCAATGATACTGAATTCCAGCCTTTCATCTTTTCTCCTCATCAGCATACTAATCCAGAAAGAATTATTAAAGAAACTATAAGTTGTAAGAAAACCATTGAATATTACATTCACGAAAGCAGTCGTGAGCGTGGACAGATAGGTGAGGGTCTCCAGGGTTTGTGGCTGAGCCCACTGGCCTTGATTTTGGGCTGGCTGTGATTACCTCTGAACTTGCTTCCCTGACCGCCATGTGTAGTTTTGGATACCAAAGCAAATTAATCAGGTTGACATGGCAGACAGTGATACAGGTAGTTCACATCTGTCTCTAAAAATGCAAAATGACAGCTGAAAGCCAAAAGGGATCCTTGGAAAACTACTGACAGCATGCATGGTTTTCACAGGAATACGGCATGGGTGTGCACTGCCTACACGCCGCTAGTGATGACTCAGTGATTGAAAGCAACATTTTACAAAAGTGATTTCTGAACTGACATATATTTTATCTACAAAGTCTCTCGTCAGTGAAGTGAAAAATAACATGCTCCTTTGCAGGACACTTTAACTATGGATGTGTATATTAATAAAAGGAAGTCTAAAAAAGTTAAAGTAAGTTTATAACTTAAACAGATTGCAGGCTTTGCTTTCTCCTAAAAACTATCCTGTGATTAAAGATATTAGCCTGGTGGTTTGTTTTGAGATGGTGCTTGTTTAATGCTAGTGTGCATATAAAGAAGTCTAAATATGGCTTAGGTGAAGGATGGTCAGGTCCATTTATCCTCCAGTCAAAAAGGAAGTGCAGACATGCACATATAGACACACACACACAATCCAAAGAAATAAATGGAAACTCAATTTATTTGAGGCAATTTTGCTTTCTCCATTCTTTAAGATTAAATTAAAATGGCATGTCTCACTATTATATATCAAACAGATATCCAGCAAGGACTTACTGTTTAGCACAGGGAACTATACTCAATGTTATAAAATAGTTTATAGGGAAAAGAATCTGAAAAGGAACATACATACATACACACACACACACACACACACATATATGTATAACTGAAGTGTTGTGCTTACCTAAAGCTTACATAATATTATAAAGTAACTATAATTCAGTAAAAAAAATTAAATAAAATGGCATTTATCTATGTAGCCAATATTTTATAACTATAAATGGAGTATAACCTTTAAAAATTGTGACTTACGATCACCTGTACACCTGTAAACTCATATAATGTTGTACATCAACTAGACTTCAACCAAACAAAAAAGGAAAAAGAAAATAGCATTTGTCACCTTCGGTTCTTATCTACTATAAGATCAATTTTACAAGAGTCAAAGTGGACTCTGAGACACTCAGGAAATTATTTTTCAAGAAAGTGTCCACACTCAGTTGACAGGGAAGTAGTAAGACCATCAAGTTTTCCCATCCCAAGTCCCAGATCGCCTCCTAAAAAATACCACCACGACGTTCCTCTTCCTAGGACCACAGTCATCCTTGCTCAGCACATCTCCCTCCTCTTTAAAACCCCACTGGAACAGTTCTGTGTGTGAAGACAAGAAGAGGGGGATTGTTTTGATCTTTCAGCGACACCAATTCAACCAATTCAGCATTTGTTGGAGACTCAATGTTCCCCATTTTTTAATTTCATCAGACCGAAATGGCTATAAAACGTCCTCCGTGAAAGAATATTCCATTTCAATCATGATTTCTCTCAAGAAAAAGAAACGTAAACTTGTCAACATGACACTCAAGGACCACAATGTGTCTTCCTAATACAATAATAGCCATCGGTTTATGAACCACTCGGTGAAACAGCCAAAGGAGAAATTAGATCATTTGGCTCCGGTCACAGAATGTAATAGATCTCGCCTCGGTTAAGAGAGCTGGGAACAGCCTGCAATGATTAATGGGAGACCTCGATGGTGTAAAAACTGCTTAATGTAAGAGCACAATATGGCATGCAAAGCAAACTAAAACAACCATAAATATTTTAGGCACCTTATAAAGATTTAAGAATATTCATTCCACATATAAATCCTTCGTGTAGTATCAGCGGAAAGCTTGGAGCCCACAGATCTGGCAGCCTGCAACACAACATAGGACAGGAGGACAGGGTGTCTTCTTTTTTCTCTTTGCATTTTCCTGCGATGAGTAAACCAAATGCGCTGGCTAACTGCTTCCAAAATGAGGCCAAACTCCCGAGCACGGGTCCTTTTCTAGCTTTCTCAGCACTTACTGCTCCAAGACATCTGATCTTCAAGGCTTTGTTACAAGGCATGGGGTTGGGGCCAGAGGCTCCCCTGGATAGTTCTCTCTCCCGTCTCAAGTTGTCTACACCCATGCCAACTGCAGTGTGGCTTGGGGCAAGCTGCATCAGCAGGGCCTAGATGAGTCTTAGAAATACAGAGTCCTGGGATCTAGCCCAGACCTGCTCAATCAGCTGCTATAGGTCACCAAAACCTGCACGTGATCCGCTTCCCAGGAAGCGTGTTCTGAGGAACACGGAATCACATCATCATTACTCTTGCCTCTGCCCTTCTGGCCTCTGTCCCCAAACTCCAGACAGCTCTTCAGGGTGTAGTTACAAGTGTAGTTAGTGAGAAACGAGCTTTGCATTGACAACCTGTGTGCTGTCAGTCACCTTATTTAGCCTCACTGACCCTCAGTTTTCTCATTTGAAAATTAAGTGGAAAAACAGTACCCATTTCAAGTGGATGAATGATGAAAGGTTTAAATAAGACAATGTATATACCAAAGCTCATTGTATACAATGACACGTCTGGCACACAATAAAATTCTCAACCGATGGTAAAAGGCAGAGTGATAAAGAGGTACCGACGGGACCAATTTTAGGTTTGCTATGGACTTTTCACAAAAGCTTTTTCTCATTTTCTTTATCTATCCAATGGGATTGGTGATGATCCATAACAGAGAGAGAGAAATCAGAAAAATAACAAGTCTGGAAGCTGGGACAGAAAAGTGTTGGTTACTAAAGGAGAGAAAAATAAGTAACAGGAGTACAGTTCAGAATGTTATCTTTTCCTGCATATCAAATTATCCAAAAAATAGGCAACTTAAAACAAACATTTAGTGCCTTGCAGTTCCTGTGGGTCAGGAATTCCACATCATCTTTGCCAGATGGTCCTGGCTTGGAACTCCTTATGAACTCATTCAACATACTGGCCAGGGCAGCAGTCATCTGAGGACTTAACTGGGCTAAAAAGTATTTTCCAAGGTGATTCACGTTCATGATAATGGATGCTTGGGGGGGGGGGGGGGGGGTTCCTCGCTGCCTCCCCTGCAGGCTTCTCCATGGGCCGCTTGAGTAGCCTCATGACATGGGAGGGTGGGTTCCCTCACAAGGCCCTAAGAGACAGGACAAGGAGACGTCACTATGTCTTACCTGGCCTAGTGTAGGAAAGCACACTCCATCAGGTCCACCAGACAGCCTCTCTGAAAAAGCATCCATTGCTGTGGCACTAATGGATGGCCAAGAATGGCTTTGGCCCTTAATTAATTAATTAATCCTCCTCAGAACCCTAAGCCCCCCACTGAAAATAAAATAAGATCTAAGTATAAATTTCTTCTTGCACAAACACTGCTTCAAAGCAATCCCCTTAGCAACCAAATTGCTGCCCCCAAAACCCTACTATGTAGAGATGCTGGGGCCTCTGGAGCGTGTCAACTTTGATTTGGGGAAGATCTCCTGGAGTCTCAGAAATCCAGGTTGTTGGGGAAGTCTCCAGTGTGGGCTAAATTTCCAGTTCAGCCTGAAACACTCCTTCCCACCCCAGCACACAGCACCATTCAGCTGAAGTCTTACAGGTCCGCTGGTGGTGGTGGTTTAGTCACCAAGTCACGGCCAACTCTTGTGACCCCATGGACTACAGCCCACCAGGCACCTCTTTTCCAGGCAAGAGTACTGGAGTGGGCTACCATTTCCTCTCCAACAGATCCTCTAGGTGTAGGTTAAATATTCTCCCCTCAGCAAGACCCTAGGGTAGACAGGACCCTCTGCAGTACCTGTCCAGAGTCTTCTCTAGCTCCTTTGTCATTGTGCTTTAAACACATTTGAAAATTTTTGTCTTCATCTGTGTGTCTCCTTTGCAAGTGAAAATGTTAAGTCACTCAGTCATGTCCGACTCTTTGCTACCCTACAGCCTGTCTGTGGAATTCTCCAGGCAAGAATACCGAAGTGGGTTGCCATTCCCTTCTCCAGGGGATCCTCCTGACCCAGGATGTGAACCTGGGTCTCTGGCACTAAAGGCAGATTCTCTACTGTCTGAGCTACCAGGAAAGCCGATGTCTCCTTTGAGTCAATCACAAAATTCAAGATGCAGCAATCACGTCAAATCTTACTCAGTGAGTATATACTAGAGCCTGACACAGGGTCCTGCACATGGTGAAGCTTCAATGAGAATCTTCTGAGTGTATTTTATTTAGTCATTCAATCAGTACATAATATTGAGAGCCTACTGTTTACTAGGCAGAGTGCCAGGGACAAGAGATACAGCTGTGAACAAAATAAAACAAGTCCTTCCTCCAAGAGAGCATCAATTTTAAACAGGCAAAGAAAATAAATTAACAATAAGAAGAACAACAGTAACAACAAAACACAACAACAATTTCTAGAAAAACTAAAAATCAAGCAAAAACACAACATGCTTAGCTATAACAACATGTTTAGAAGAAAAACAGCATTAAGCAAGAGGACACGGAGTGATTGCGGAGTGAGGGGTTTCTTTTTATAAAAAGGGGTTACAGGAGGCTTCTCTGAGAAGGCAGTATTTGAGAAAAGTTGTGAATAATGTGAAAGCACAGCCATGAAGAGCAAGAGAAAAACAAGAGTCAGTGACAAGGGAATTCCCATGAGGGTATCAGCTGATTTCTCTGCAGAAGCTTTGCAGGCCAGAACGGAATGACATGATACAGTCAAAGCCCTAGAAGGAAAAACCTGCAAAGAGGTATACTCTACCCAGCCAAATTATCATTTAGAATATTAAGAAAAGGAGAGAGAAAATATGTCTCTGACAAGCAAAAAGCAGAAGAAATCAGCTTTAACCACAAATAACCCTACCCTAAAAGAAATACTGAAGCATCTTCTCTAAATAAAAAAGAAGCCAGAATCTATAGGAAAGGAAAAAACACAGCAAGAAAAGGAAAATAAATTAAAAAATTGAAGGTCACTTAAATAAGCTCATACATAGAGTAAAAAGCAATAAAAAAATTTGCACAAATGATTATAACCACCTTTAATAATTTCAGAAAGGGAAAGTAAAACAACAAATTCCTTTAAAAATCACATCCAAAAAAATGATATACTTAGGAATAAACCTGACCAAGGCAGTCAAAGAGTTACATGCTGAGAACTATCAATCTCCTTGATAAAGATGAGTCAAGGAAATGGAAAGATATCCCAGGATCCTAGACTGGAAGAATTAGTATTTTAAAATGGCCATACTACCTGAAGTTCAGATTTACTGTGATACATATCAAAATACCCATGACACTTTTCACAGAAACAGAAGTAAGCTAAAATTTATATGGAATTACAAAAGACCCAGAATCACCCATTCTAAGGAAAAACAACAAAGCTAGGGGCATAACCCTCCCAGAATTCAGACAATACTGTACAGCTACAGGAATCAAAACATGTGGAACTGGCACAAAAAGAGATATATAGATCAATGAACAGAACAGAGGGCCCAGAAATAAACCCACACACTTAGAGTCAAATAACCTATGGCAGAGGAGGCAAGAATAAGCAATGGTGAAAAGACAGTCTCTACAATAACTGGTGCTAACACCATACACAAAAATAAACTCAAAATGGTTTAAAGACCAAACTATAAGACATGACACCACAAAACTCCTAGAAGAGAACATTAGGCTAAAAGATTCTCAGACTTCAATCACAGCAAATTTTTTTAGATCAGTCTCCCAAGGCAAAACAAATAAAAGCAAAAATAAACAAACAGGACACAGGCAAACTTAAAATCTTTTGCGCAGCAAGTGAAACCATCAACAAAATGAAAGGACCACCTATGGACTGGGAAAAAAACATCTGCAAATGTTATGACAAAACAAGGGTTTAATATTCAAGTTATACAAACAATTCATACAATTCAATATCAAAAAGCCCAATTAAAAAATGGGCAGAAGGCCTAAACACAAATAGTCAACAGGCATATGAAAAGTTAGTCATCAACTCTGTTAGAGAAATGCAAAGCAAAACCACAATGAAGTATCATCTCATGCAAGTCAGAATGGCCATCACCAAAAAGTACACAAACAATAAACGCTGGAGAGGGTATGGAGAAAAGAAAATACTTGTACATTGTTGGTGGGAATGTAATTCGGGGCAACCCCCATAGAAAACAGTACGGAATTTCCATAAAAACATAAAATACAGCTACCACATAATCCAGCAATCCCACTCCTGGATATATGTCCAGAAAAAACAAAGCCTCTAATCCAAAAAGATGAATGCACCCCAGTGTTCACAGCAGCACTGTTCACAATAGCTAAGACATGGAAACAACCCGAGAGTCCATTAATTGACAATAAGCTTGAGAAAATCTGGTATATGTATACAACGAAATATTACTCAGCCATTAAAAAGAATGACATACTGCCACCTGAAACAACATGGACAGACCTAAAGATTATTATTCTTAGTGAAGCCAAACATTACATGATAACAGCTACAGCTAGAATCTAAAAAAATACAAATGTATACATAAAATAGATATAGACTCACACATAAAATAGAAACATATGATTTGTATGACCAAAGCGGAAAGGGGGGGCAGGAATGAATATGGGGTTAATTGATACAAACCATTACACATAAACATATAAATACACATATAATGGAGCTTCCCAGGTGGTACATGATAAAGAATCTTCCAGCCAATGCAGGAGACATAGCTTTGATACCCTAGGTCGGCAACATCCTCTGGCGTAGGAAATGGCAACCCACTCCAGTATTCTTGCCTGGGAAATCCTATGGACAGAGGCGTCTGGCAGAGTACAGTCCCTGGAGTTGCAGAAGAGTTGCACACACAACACATACACACACACATACATCAAACAGAGGGCAAGGACTTACTGTATAGCACAGGGACCTATAGTCAATATCTTGTAAAAACTTAACAGTGGAAAATAATCTCTTCTGTCATGTTCAAGGAACCACAAGGAGCCCATGTGCTGGTGTGGAATGAGGTAGGGCAGGAGATGAGATCAAAGGGATACAGGTGGAGAAAGCATGTTGTGAAGGGCCCTTTCAGTCACTGCAACCAGAGAGTTTGACCATGGACAACACCATCAGATGCAGGTGTCCTAAAGATTCATCTGGCCATCATGAGGAGAGGAGATTCTGGGCAGCCAGAGTGGACACAGAACATGACTGTAGTTCAGCCCACTTGTTAAAATACTAAGAGGGATAGAGGATGGAGTCAGCCTTTGACCTACTGGCTCTGGGGGAAGGAAACATGTAAAGCAATGATTAAAGCATGGCTAAGCAACAGTATGAACAAGAGCCACCAGTTCTAACTTCACAATAATAAAGATTACCATTCCTCAATCACGGACTGCGTGCCCCATGTTCCTTACACATTAACTCTTCCACCAAAGGACTAGGCGGAGCCTGTTCCATGGACCATCAATGGGCACATGTCACCCAGTTTCCCAGCACCCCCAGCTGACAACAGCATAAAAAAACAAACTGAAGCCCAAAGAAGTCAAGCAACCTGCTGAAATTCAAGCTCAGCTAAGCGGGAGAGCTGGAATCTGAACCAAGGTGATCTGACTCCTGGATAGGGCTCTCAACCAGGTCGTGAGGCTGACTCCAAACGTCTTCCTTGTATGCATTTAAGCTCCTGACCCCTGGTCTGAAAAATGATGAAGTAGATTTATGAAGCTAAAGATGGTTGTACAAGCAGCAATACACTTTAATGAGTTAAGGATGCTCTCAGCCTAAGAGGGTGATTTGTATTCTTCTCACTTCTACGTGCCCAAATTACAAAAATTACTTTTTCTCCAGTCTCCTACAAATCCCTTATTTATCTTGTTCTCCAGACAAATATAGGCGACCTTTTCATCCTTAAGATTCAGACCTGGGCCTACTTCAAGTTCCTTCCCTTTTAGCTTGGTTTTACTAATTGAATAGACAGCATGACTGGCATCCCCTAACTGCAGAGATGGTGAATGCCTGGCTGTTAAGTCATCTCTCTCCCCTCCCAAGTCCATAGTTGATTCCTTAATTGATTCCAGTACTCTCTGTCAGGCCTTTGCGAAGTTTCAAGATGCTTTTCATGACGCTCCACTCTGAGACACTACCAAGAGATCAAAGTTGAACTCACCTGCAATTTTTGAAGTTTCAGTCTTTTCCAAAGCTTGGTTATGAAAATCAGTGATCACCTCACCCGGGGTCCCTCTTAGAAGGGACCACCAAGGTTCTTAGTTTGGTAACCATGGCAATGCAGACAGGAGGGCAAGACCAGCACACACATAGGGAGGATAAAAGGGCTGGTGCGGTGGGTTCTGTGGGAGCAGTAGAGCTGAGAAGAACAGATAGCACCTAGAGACTACTGCTCCTAACAATCCACACACGAGAGGAAGGTGACCTCACACAGGTAACAACAGTGGAAATGGGAGCAGCTTAGGAGTGTTTCTCAAGACGTGAATCATGAGATCAATGTGCTGGGTTATGCTTGGCTTTCTTACTAGTAAAGTGAAAGAAGTGAATAGCTAAGTATCGTTGGTGAAACTCATTTCAACTAACTGTTACGTAAGTGTGCTGGGTGGCAACATAAAAGGTCTGTCTTATTATGGGCTGGGCTTCCCTGGTAGCTCAGCTGGTAAAGAATCCACCTGCAATGTGGGAGACCTGGGTTCAATCCCTGGGTTGGGAAGATCCCCTGGAGAAGGGAACTGCTACCCACTCCACATTCTGGCCTGGAGAATTCCATGGATTGTATAGTCCATGGGGTAGCAAAGAGTCTGATGACTGAGCAACTTTCACTTTCACTTTTCTTTATTATGGGTCACAGCAAGTGGCTGACTAAATAATGGTGCCTCCAAAGATTCTACACCCTGCTGCTGCTAAGTCGCTTCAGTCGTGTCCAACTCTGTGAAATCCCATCGACGGCAGCCCACCAGACTCCGCCATCCCTGGGATTCTCCAAGCAAGAACACTGGAGTGGGTTGCCATATCCTTCTACACCCTAGTCCTCTGCATTTGTGAATATGTTACACTATATGTTGGGGCTTCCCTTGTGGCTCAGAGGGTAAAGAATCTGCCTGCAATGCAGGAGACCTGGGTTTGATTCCTGGGTTGGGAAGATCCCCTGGAGAAGGGAATGGCAATCCACTCCAGTATTTCTAGCCTATAGAATTCCATGGACAGAGGAACCTGGTGGGCTACAGTCCATGGGGTCACAAAGAGTTGGACACAACTGAGCAACCATACTTTCACTTTTTAACACTACAATAGCAAAGGGGATTCTGAAGGAGGAACTGAGATTACTAATCAGATACTCTTAATACAGGGAGATTTTCCCAGATTAGGGGGCCCAGTGATTTCAGACTTGTGGGTCCTAGAAACAAGAAACCAGTCAAGTCCACAGGACCTCTGACCTACAGAGTTGAGACATCATAATGAGTATAGACTCAAGGCCCTAAATTTGTGGTAACTGTTAGCGTAGCAAGAGAAGAGGGAAAAAGACTAATAAGTTTCAAGATCTTCCATTTAATACCTAGTAGCCTGTGACCTTGGACAAGTTATCCAACGTTTTCTCCTATGAGAAGCTGGGGTATAACAGAGTCAATCATATGGGTTTGGAGGGACCAAAATTAATGGCAGTTTAGCACATTAAATGTTCATAGTAATAATAACTGCCATTATTACTGTGACCTTGACTTAGTAAAAAGCAAACTTTCAAACTTTGGTTTCTTATCTGAAAAAATGAAGATAATAGCACTTCCCTCATCTGGCTGGAAGAAAGGACTAATCAGGTATTGTAAAATAAGGTCCATAAAACTTTCTCTTTAAGGATTATTAAATGAAGATAATAAGAAGAGACTACTGGCTCTAAGCCTCAATAGCCTCTCTCTTCTTCGTCCTTAATAGAGCCTGTACTTTTCAGCAGGGGCATGGCTGCTCAGAATCCAGGCAGTCTCTCCCAATTTCCCTGGCAGCCTGTCACAATCAAGTGAAGATGTTCTACATGTAAGCAGAGGTGTTACGTGTAACTTCTAGAATACGCTCTTCAAAGGCTATGGGCTGACCCTTCTTTGCCTTCTTTTCTGCTGACTGGCAGGCAGACACGATAGCAGGAGTTCAAGCAGGATGCACCACGAGGTGGAGAATCAGAGAGCAGCAGAAGAAGAGGAGTTTGGGAGGTCACACTCAGCCCGGGGTGTCCATCTCGAGTCTTTGTTTACAAAAGAGAGAAATGAACTCTAACCTTATTTAAATCTGCTATTTCGGATCACTCTTGATTTGGAACTAAACCTGACTACTGGATCGGCCAAACACTGTGCCTGGTAGTTCCATACCACCCTGCGAAAACACAAACTTTTTGGTCAATCCAATAATAAGGTGATTAAAGAGACTCAATTCAAAGAGACGCATCACTTCATGGCAAATAGATGGGGAAACAGTGGAAACACTGACAGATTTTATTTTCTTGGTCTCCAAAATCACTGCAGATGGTGACTGAAGCCATGAAATTAAAAAACACTTGCTCCTTGAAAGAAAAGCTATGATCAACCTAGACAGCATATTAGAAAGCAGAGACATTACTTTACCAACAAAGGTCCATCTAGTCAAAGCTATGGTTTTTCCAGTAGTCATGTACGGATGTGAGAGTTGGACTATAAGGAAAGCTGAGTCCTGAAGAACTGATCCTTTTGAACTGTGGTGTTGGAGAAGACTCTTGAGAGTCCCTTGGACTGCAAGGAGATCCAACCAGTCCATCCTAAAGGAAATCAGTCCTGAATATTCACTGGAAGGACTGATGCTGAAGCTGAAACTCCAATACTTTGGCCACCTGATGTAAAGAACTGACTCATCTGAAAAAAACCCTGATGCTGGTAAAGATTGAAGGCGGGAGGAGAAGGGGATGACAGAGGATGAGATGGTTGGATGGCATCACCAACTCAATGGATGGGAGCTTGAGCAAGCTCAGGGAGTTAGTGATGGATAGGGAAGTCTGGCATGCTGCAGTCCATGGGGTTGCAAAGAGTCGGGCATGACTGAGCGGCTGAACTGACTGAACTGAAAGACACTCAGCATCCCACAATGAAGAAAGGAGTATCCCAAGTAATGTGATGGGCTAACAGGGACTGCAGGTGATCAGAAGCTGGGGGAGGTACTCAGTACAGTCAGAGCCCAGCAACATAGGCTGATGATTGTGGTGCTGGTACTGGGAATGACGACCACAGTGCCTCAACCTGGGACCTTTTATATGGCTCCCAAGAAGTGGATTCAATCTCTACTCAGGCTTTTCTGATGGAAATACAGAGCAATCTTTTTTTGGAAAGTAGTGGGAAAGGCACAAAGAAGGGGGATGTCTAACACTCGAACTGGAGAGCATAAAGCTTCCAACTTCATAAGTTGCTAACTCACAACATTAAGTATCAACAGGTTTACGATATTAATGATGCTTTAAAACTTGACAGATGGCTATTCACATATGCAAAAAACTCTTAAAAGGGTTCCAGACATTCATAAAATAAACACATATAAATGAATTTAGATATCTAACTAAAACAGAGGGACGTCTCTCTATAAAAATGTTTGAAAGTAGTAAGACAGATATTTTTCACATGAATCTGTCTCATGGCTCAGCCGTCAGGATAAACAAACTAACCTGCATCTTTGCATAGATTCATGCAGGAAATTAATTTGTAGTCCACAGGGAATCTGCTTTTCAGGCACCCCAAATGTGTTGTGTCAAAAGAATCAATAAAGATGAATGATTTCAAGATGAACATCCCAACATAATCCATTAGAGTGCCCAGGCCATTTGCATTTTCTAGAGAGGTGAATGATGAAATCAGAATGAATAGTAATCCAAGACAATTCTCCAGCCTCCAGGGAAGATCAAGTATACAAATAGAATGAGAAGGCCTCATTCACATTATTCAGAGAAAAACTTTGGCTCAACCAGTTCATGACTCCAAAGTTCTGAATTCCACAAGCACTTGGAAGTCATGATATTAATTGCTCCACTCCCAACACCAGAAAAGAAAATCAAGTCTAATGTGACGGGAAGCCTCTACAAAATACACTGAGAAAAGCAGAAGAGAGAAGACGGCCATTTACTACGGGCTGCACGATTTACATTCAATATTTTAACTTACTCCTCACAATATCTGTGGGAGACAGATCTTCCCCCTGCTTACAAATGAGGAGCATGAGACGTGATGCAGCTTCTCCAGGGTCTCCCTGGAAGAGACTGGCATGCTTAAGATGGAAACAAAGTGATCTGTCTGACTCCACAGCCGAGAGCAAGGGTGTCTGATAAAAATCAAATGTGGTCCACAGACATAACTTGAAACTTTTTAGGAGTAACAGTAAAAAAAAAAGTAAAAAGAAAGAGACAAAATTAATGCTACTATTATATGCGATTGTGGGTTTCTCAGGTGGCTCAGTGGTAGAGAATCCAGTTACCAATGGAGATGTAGAAGATGACGGTTTGATCCCTGGATTGGTAAGACCCCCTGGAGGAGAAAATGGCAACCCACTCCAGTACTTTTGCCTGGGAAATCCCATGGACAGAGGAGCCTGGCAGGCTACAGTCCATAAGGTCACAAAGAGTTAAGACATGATTGAGCATGCATACATGCACACAAACTTGATTATAACCCAACAGATTCAGAGTATTATCATTTCAGTGTATAATCAATATAAAAACTACTGACATATTTCACATTCTTTTGCACTGTCTTTGAAACTGGAGTGTACTTCAAACTTATATTGGAGAAGGAAATGGCAACCCACTCCAGCATTCTTGCCTGGAAAATCCCAGGGACTGAGGATCCCGGTAGGCTACAGTCCATGGGGTCACAAAGGGTCGGACACGACTGAGCTTCACTTCACTTCAAACTTACATACCTTAATTAAGACCAGCCACATTTCAATCACTCAACAGCCACACAGTTAGTGGCTACTTCGTTAGGTAGCATGCCCCTAAGAGTAACAGTCAAATTTGCTACCAATCATTTTATTCTGATGTACAACAATGAGTCCCAGATGCTTGGAGTTCACAGACATAAACATTTCAATACCTGATGAGGCCCTACAGGGCTGACCGTATTTAATTTTGCCAAGTGTGTTGGCTGGCTTAGATAAAGTCACGCTATAATAACAAGCAGCCCCGGAGCTCAGTGGCTGGGACAACAAAGTTTTATTTCCTCCTCAAGCAGCATGCCCAGTATGAGCTGCCTGCCACTCTGTTTCACATCATCTTCACTATGAGACCTAGGCAGATGGAAGAGATCACACCTTACAGAAGAAGGAAAAGAAAGAATGGAGAAATGATACAAACAGCTCATAGAACTCAATAACAAAAAAATGCAAACCCAATCAAAAAATGGGCAGAAGACCTAAATAGACATTTATTGAAAGAAGACATACAGATCACCAAAAGGCATGTGAAAAAAATGATCAACTTTTATTAGAGAAATGCAAATCAAAACTACAATGAGGTATCCCCTCACACCAATCAGTATGGCCATCTTCAAAAAACCTACAAATAACAAATGCTGGTGAAGGGGGTGGAGAAAACGGGACCCTCCTACACTGTTGGTGGAAATGTAAATTGGTGCAGCCACTCTGGAAAACAGTATGGAGGTTTCTTAAAAAACTAAAAATAGAGCTGCCATGTGATCCAGCAACCCCACTCCTGGACATATATCTGGATAAAACTATAACTTGAAAAGATACAGGTTCCCCTATTTTCACAGTAGTGCTATTTACAATAGCCAAGACATGGAAAAAAACCAAATATCCATGGACAGATGAATGGATAAAAAAGACATGGTGTGTGACTGTCTGTGTGTGTTTGTGTGTGTATATACATACCATGGAATACTACTCAGCCATAAGAATGAAATAATGCCACTTGCAGCTCCATGGACGAAACTAGAGATTATCATACTAAGTGAAGTCAGTCAGAAAAAGAAAGACAAATACTATAATGACATCATTTATATAAATGGATTCTAAAATATGACACAAAGGAACTTATCTACGAAACAGACTCACAGACATATAAAACAACTTGAGGTGGCCAGGGTTGCGGGGGAGAGGTATGGCTTAGGAGTTTGGGATTAGCAGATGCCAACTATTATATGGAGAATGGATAAACAACAAGGTCCTACTGTATAACACAAAGAACTATATTCAACATCCTGTGATGAACCATAATGGAAAAGAAAACAAGAAGAAAAAATAAAGAAACATACACTGTTTCTTAAAAGATTTTCATAGGAAGTCACACAGTTGACCAGTGAAATAGCCAAAGCAAGACACAAGGCCAAGCCCGAGGTCTCAGTGGCAGGACTGGGAGAGGACATACATACAGCTCCCCTCTAAGCAGGGGCAGCGACTGTGTGTGTACTTTGAATTAACAGCCCAATCTCCAACTTTAAGAAAGGACTTATGAACATCATCTTAACTAATATCCATTATTATTGCCCTTGTGATACTTTAACACCACAAAAACAGAAAGAACTCATATCATTCTTAATTTCTCTTTTCACCAGAAATCAGAGAGAATTCCCCTAAGATGGGTAGCAGGGTATGACTGGGAATCACTGATTTCTTAACAACATCTCCTCTACTTTTCCCCAATTCCTAATCCTGATGGTCCCCATACAGGCGAAATTTTCCAGGTCTTCTAGAATCTATGTAATTTGATATGCACCAAATAATGGTTATTTCTAAAGGCGGTTTACCCAGAGACTTGCACGGTCTACTTTTTACATTTCTGTACTATTTCTATACATACATATATATATTTCTACAAACACACACACACACACACACACATATATATATATTTCTGTACCACAAGAAAAAATAGACATAAATATTTAGCCGAGTTTGCAGGAGACCAACTGAGTGATGGGGAGCAGATTGGGGGCAGCTTTTCTCTCAAAGTGTGGGTGAAGGAGACAGCCTCCCACATATCATTGGGGCGCTAAGAAACCTACGCTTCTATATCTTCTAAGTTTTGCTTTAGAATGTGGTTTAGGACTTAGGGGATTGGATCCTTTGAGAAATTCAAACCAATCAAAATTGACCCCAAGGTATCATTCCAATAGCCTACCAAGGGAGATGAAAAGACCAGCTTTCTTCTTTCAAAGCAAATGTTTGCCACAAATAAAACACCCAGCAGATATACCAGTAATAGACAGCCCTTTCTCTTAGAGAAATTACAAAGCCTCCAACTTCCACTTATAGTTCAATAAAGCCCACCTGAAATCATAAAGCATTTTCATCTCTCAAAGGAATAAAAAAAAAAGCTAAGTGTGACCAAAAGTCATAGTACCTTGTATAGCCCCAGGAAACTGGCAGAACTTTATTAATCTTTAGATTAATATTTGGTCACCTTATTAAAAAGAAAAAAGTGGCTACTCTGAGTCTCTCAAGAAAACTTATTAGATCTTTAAAGAAAAAAATTTTTTAAGAAATAAAATATCTAAACAAATAAATGCCACAGGCCCAAAGCCCCACAATTCACAGTAACAATTTTATTGCCCTTTTTACTGTTCCTGATATCACAAAAGTTTACAATTAACAGTCACCAACAGGAAAGAAGGAAAAGAGAGCGAGAATGTTTACTGCTTGAAAAACAGTGGCACTCCCCTTCCAGCTCAGTAATGAGCCTCCTTTTTCAGTGTCACTGAGTCAGGGAGGCCGAATAAAACATGTTCTTAATGTGGGTGCCATGCATTTCGACAGAGATAAGCTGACGTGTGGCAGGAGGTGCAGCCCCAAGCAGGGGCAGGCAGGAGGCGTGTGTTGATGAGTCTCCCTAAAGCAATTACTGCCCATGACAGACAGCGTAAATTTCATATTGCCTCTGAGCGGGATAAAAAATATGCTGAGGGGCATCTGAGTTTGAATTAAGACAATCAAAATGCCAAAGGGGAAAGACTATCTCAAGTTAAAATAAAAGATTAAGCTTGAGAGCTGTGAGTTATTTTTGCTGTTTCCTCCCCCACCCCCATAGGCAGTCTTGATTTCAGATATGTCTGTAGTTCATTCCTTCATTCAACAAATACACGCCAGGTAGCAGGAACATTAATAGTAAAAAATAATACCATTCTTTAAATCACTGAGTATTCACTGAAATGCTACATATTCTAACCTTGTGTGTATGTGTGTTAAGTCACTCAGTCGTATCGGACTCTTTACGAACCCACGGACTGTAGCCCACCCGGCTCCTCTGTCCGTGGGATTTCCCAGGAAAGAATTCTGGAGTGGGCAGCCATTCCCTCCTCCAGGGGATCTTCCCGACCCAGGGAACAAAGCCGGGTCTCCTGAGTTGCAGGCAGAGTCTTTACCATCAGAGGCACCAGGGAGGCCCATGCTAATCTTACCACATATTAATATTATTATAAACTACTTCTGACTAGAATTCTTATTAATTTCATGTTGTTGCTAACTGGACCAGGGCAGAATTGAGGTTGATTTTCATGCCACCTACAATAAACACACACATACACAGGATACTGCAATGCTCTGCTGACTTACCCAGAAAATAAGCAGCTTTCATGCAAGTCAAAAGGCATTTTATAAAGCATTTTTCCTTACGATAAATTTATTTTTCAGTTTACTTCCCCTGCAATTTTTTTCACCACTAAGGCTTATCCAGGAAGCTCAAGGCAGTTTACTTTTGCTTTTGGGAAAGCAAAAGGCAGTTTACTCCAAAATAAATCCACAGGGCAGGGAGACGTAGGGACATAAGAAAAAAGGAAAGCAGGGCAGAGACTGAGAACTCGGAGCCCTCAATTTTCTCCCTCCTTCAACAGCAGGGTTGGACCTTGAGAGATGGAGATGGTGGAAACTGGGGGCTAGCACACCCTGCCCCTAGAAGACCTGAGGGGAGACCTCACCCCTCGGAGACAAGCATGTAAGACATGTAAGGTAAAAGACGACACGTAAGGTAAAAAGATAAGGGCCCAACGTCCCGCTGTGGTTCCCGTCTAGCTGCCTGTGCTAAGGTGGGAAGTTCATGGATGCGCCAGGCTGTGCAGGTTCCGAGAGGCCAGGAGGGTCCTCATGAGCAGAAAGTACAGTCTGTGGTCAGCAGCCAAGCGGGCCAGCGCAATTGCCAGCGACAGAACAAGCATGTGCGCGGCATCTGCTGCTCTGCGCTGGGCCACGCTCAGCAGGAACCGTTCGGACGCAGAGGCTCAGAACAAGCAAGAGGCACCTCGTTTCACTGAGTGTTCCCCGGTGAGGTTGCCAGCCTTCTCCTTAAGCAGATGCCACTCGGGGAGACGAGATGGAGATAAAGCGAGAGAATCAGGCATCTTCTCTAGAGATTCAGCGTTAACCTGAAATCAGCTGCTGTAAACAGGGAAAGTCCTAGTTACCTCCCCATGCCAAGTCTAGTTCCTCTTCCCTTGTGGAATAACACAGTGACTTGTTCAACTTTCGCAGTAAAAGAATCCTGACTTTTAGCTGTGTACATGACCAGCTAACTGAAGAATTTCCCAGCCCCCGCCCTTTGTAAGCAGATGTCACCGTGTACTGGATTGGCCTAAAAGTTTGTTCCAGTTTTTCTATAAACCAGAATAAACTTTTTGGCCAACCCAGTAATTAAGTTTTGGCCAGTAAGATGTAAATAGAACTGTTCTGTGAGACTTCCATAATGTCTCCTTAAAAGAATGTGAGCAGAGACTTTCCTTCTTCTATTCTGCTGTCTGGAACCTGGCCTTGATGCCTGGTACCCCAGCAACTATTTTGGACTATGAGTCAATGGTCACACTTTATGAAAGAACAACAAATGGCCAGAAGCAGTCATCACAAATTGATGATGTTGTGGTGCTGTTCTATCAACCCTCAATCTCCTACCTCTAGATGTTTTTTCATGTGAAAGAAAAGATAAAAACCTGGTTTAAATTGCTGTCATTTTCCTATTACCTACTGTAGTAGTATCAGAGAAGGCAATGGCAGCCCACTCCAGTAGTCTTGCCTGGAAAATCCCATGGATGGAGGAGCCTGGTGGGCTGCCGTCTATGGGGTCGCACAGAGTTGGACATGACTGAAGTGACTTAGCACTAGCATTGTAGTAGCATACAGATGAAACTGTCTTGATTAAGTGGCTTATGAGAAATAGCCAGTAAATAATAGCAAGTAAGGAAAGATATGTTTTTACACACCTAAGATTTAATGTATCTCCTGCTACACAAACATCTGTCTTGTTATATTTTATAATGTGTTGGTAAGATATAGAGAGAGTAAGGGCCAAAATCTATTTTTAAAATAACTATTAAGAACAGTTAAAATGGGTTAATTGACACGTTTGGGAGAAAAACTGATTTAATTTTATGGTCTTAACAAGGATGCAAACTGTCTGACTGATTGTACCAATGTAACAGACACATAACTTGATTTTCAACAATTCTGTAAAGTTGTGAGCTCTGACAGTCTCAGTTCAGTTCAGTTCAGTCGCTCAGTCGTGTCCAACTCTTTGCAACCCCATGAATCGCAGCTCGCCAGGCCTCCCTGTCCATCACAAACTCCCGGAGTTTACTCAAACTCATGCCCATCAAGTTGGTGATGCCATCCAGCCATCTCATCCTCTGTTGTCCCCTTCTCCTCCTGCCTCCAATCCCTCATAGCATCAGGGTCTTTTCCAATGAGTCAACTCTTCGCATGAGGTGGCCAAAGTACTGGAGTTTCAGCTTCAGCATCAGTCCTTCCAATGAACACCCAGGACTGATCTCCTTTAGGATGGACTGGTTGGATCTCCTTGCAGTCCAAGGGACTCTCAAGAGTCTTCTCCAACACCACAGTTCAAAAGCATCATTTTTCGGTGCTCAGCTTTCTTCACAGTCCAACTCTCACATCCATACATGATCACTGGTAAAATCACAGCCTTGACCAGAAGGACCTTTGTTGGCAAAGTAATGTCTCTGCTTTTTAATATGCTACCTAGGTTGGTCATAACTTTCCTTCCAAGGAGTAAGCGTCTTTTAATTTCATGGCTGCAATCACCATCTGCAGTGATTTTGGAGCCCAAAAAAATAAAGTCTGACACTGTTTCCACTGTCTCCTCATCTATTTCCCATGAGGTGATGGGACCAGATGCCATGATCTTAGTTTTCTGAATGTTGAGCTTTAAGCCAACTTTTTCACTCTCCTCTTTCACTTTCATCAAGAGGCTTTTTAGTTCCTCTTCACTTTCTGCCATAAGGGTGCTGTCATCTGCATATCTGAGGTTATTGATATTTCTCCTGACAATCTTGATTCCAGCTTGTGCTTCTTCCAGCCCAGCATTTCTCATGATGTACTCTGCATATAAGTTAAATAAGCAGGGTGTCAATACACAGCCTTGATGTACTCCTTTTCCTATTTGGAACCAGTCTGTTGTCCCATGTCCAGTTCTAACTGTTGCTTCCTGATCTGCATACAGGTTTCTCAAGAGGCAGGTCGGATGGTCTGGTATTCCCATCTCTTTCAGAATTTTCCACAGTTTATTGTGATCCACACAGTCGAAGGCTTTCGCGTTGTCAATAAAGCTGAAATAGATGTTTTTCTGGAACTCTCTTGCTTTTTTGATGATCCAGCGGATATTGGCAATTTGATCTCTGGTTCCTCTGCCTTTTCTACAACCAGCTTGAACCATTGCAACAAAAAGAATAAAATGCTTAGGAGTATATCTACCTAAAGAAACAAAAGACCTATACATAGAAAACTATAAAACACTGATGAAAGAAATCAAAGAGGACACAAACAGATGAAGAAATATACTGTGTTCATGGATTGGAAGAATCAATATTGTCAAAATGGCTATACTACCCCAAAGCAATCTATAGATTCAATGCAATCCCTATCAAACTACCAACAGTATTTTTCACAGAACTAGAACAAATAATTTCACAATTTGTATGGAAATACAAAAAAAACCTTGAATAGCCAAAGTAACCTTGAGAAAGAAGAATGGAACTGGAGGAATCAACCTGCCTGACTTCAGACTATACTACAAAGCCACAGTCATCAAGACAGTATGGTACTGGCACAAAGACAAATATAGATCAATGGAACAGAATAGAAAGCCCAGAGATAAATCCACGAACCTATGGTCACCTTATCTTTGACAAAGGAGGCAAGGATATACAGTGGAAAAAAGACAACCTCTTTAACAAGTGGTGCTGGGAAAACTGGTCAACCACCTGTAAAAGAATGAAACTAGAACACTTTCTAACACCATACACAAAAATAAACTCAAAATGGATTAAAGATCTAAACGTAAGACCAGAAACTATAAAACTCCTAGAGGAGAACATAGGCAAAACACTCTCTGACATAAATCACAGCAGGATCCTCTATGACCCACATCCCAGAATTTTAGAAACAAAAGCAAAAATAAACAAATAGGACCTAATGAAACTTAAAAGCTTTTGCACAACAAAGGAAACTATAAGCAAGGTGAAAAGACAGCCCTCAGATTGGGAGAAAATAATAGCAAACGAAGCAACAGACAGAGGATTAATCTCAAAAATATACAAGCAACTCCTCCAGCTCAACTCCAGAAAAATAAATGACCCAATCAAAAAATGGGCCAAAGAACTAAACAGACATTTCTCCAAGGAAGACATACAGATGGCACAAAAACACATGAGAAGATGCTCAACATCATTCATTATCAGAGAAATGCAAATCAAAACCACAATGAGGTACCATTACACGCCAGTCAGGATGGCTGCTATCCAAAAGTCTACAAGCAATAAATGCTGGAGAGGGTGTGGAGAAAAGGGAACCCTCTTACACTGTTGGTGGGAATGCAAATTAGTACAGCCACTATGGAAAACAGTGTGGAGATTTCTTAAAAAGCTGGAAATAGATGCCACTTCTGGGCATACACACTAAGGAAACCAGATCTGAAAGAGACACGTGCAACCCAATGTTCATCGCAGCACTGTTTATAATAGCCAGGACATGGAAGCAACCTAGATGCCCATCAGCAGACGAATGGATGAGGAAGCTGTGGTACATATACACCATGGACTATTACTCAGCCATTAAAAAGAATTCATTTGAATCAGTTCTAATGAGATGGATGAAACTGGAGCCCATTATACAGAGCGAAGTAAGCCAGAAAGATAAAGACCATTACAGTATACTAACACATGTATATGGAATTTAGAAAGATGGTAACGATAACCCTATATGCAAAACAGAAAAAGAGACTCAGATGTATGGAACAGACTTGTGGACTCTGGGAGAAGGCGAGGGTGGGATGTTTCAAGAGAACAGCATCGAAACATGTATATTATCTAGGGTGAAACAGATCACCAGCCCAGGTTGGGTGCATGAGACAAGTGCTCGGGCCTGGTGCACTGGGAAGACCCAGAGGGATCGGGTGGAGAGGGAGGTGGGAGGGGGGACCTGGATGGGGAATACATGTAAATCCATGGCTAATTCATGTCAATGTATGACAAAAACCACTGCAATGATGTAAAGTAATTAGCCTCCAACTAATAAAAATAAATGGGAAAAAAAATAATAAAACCAGATTGAACATCTGGAAGTTCTCAGTTCACATATTGCTGAAGCCTGGCTTGGAGAATTTTGAGTATTACTTTACTAGCTTGTGAGATGAGTGCAATTGTGCAGTAGTTTGAGCATTCTTTCGGATTGCCTTTCTTAGGAATTTGGAATGAAAACAGACCTTTTCCAGTCCTGTGGCCACTGCTGAGTTTTCCAAATTTGCTGGCATATTGAGTGCAGCACTTTCACAGCACCATCTTTCAGGATTTGAAATAGCTCAACTGGAATTCCATCACATCCACTAGCTTTGTTCATAGTGATGCTTTCTAAGGCCCACTTGACTTCACAAATCAGGTGAGTGATCACACCATTGTGATTATCTGGGTCGTGAAGATCTTTTTTGTACAGTTCTTCTGTGTATTCTTGCCACATCTTCTTAATATCTTCTGCTTCTGTTAGGTCCATACCATTTCTGTCCTTTATTGAGCCCATTTTTGCATGAAATGTTCCCTTGGTATCTCTAATTTTCTTGTAGAGATCTCTAGTCTTTCCCATTCTGTTGTTTTCCTCTACTTCTTTGCATTGATCCCTGAGGAAGGCTTTCTTATCTCTCCTTGTTATTCTTTGGAACTCTGCATTCAAACGGGAATATCTTTCCTTTTCTCCTTTGCTTTTTGCTTCTCTTCTTTTCACAGCTATTTGTAAGGCCTCATCAGACAAGCATTTTGCCTTTTTGCATTTCTTTTCCATGGGGATGGTCTTGATCCCTGTCTCCTGTACAATGTTACGAACTGCCGTCCATAGTTCATCAGGCTCTCTGTCTATCAGATCTAGTCCCTTAAATCTATTTCTCACTTTCACTGTATATTCATAAGGGATTTGATGTAGGTCATACCTGAATGGTCTAGTGGTTATCCCTACTCTCTTCAGTTTAAGTCTGAATTTGGCAATAAGGAGTTCATCATCTGAGCCACAGTCAGCTCCAGGTCTTGTTTTTGCTGACTGTATAGAGCTTCTCCATCTTTGGCTGCAAAGAATATAATCAATCTGATTTCGGTGTTGGCCATCTGGTGATGTCCATGTGTAGAGTCTTCTCCTGTGTTGTTGGAAGAGGGTGTTGGCTATGACCAGTGCGTTCTCTTGGCAAAACTCTATTAGCCTTTTCCCTGCTTCATTTCATACTCCAAGGCCAAATTTGCCTATTACTCCAGGTGTTTCTTGACTTCCTACTTTTGCATTCCAGTCCCCTATAATGAAAAGGACATCTTTTTTGGGTGTTAGTTCTAAAAGGTCTTGTAGGTCTTTATAGAACCGTTCAACTTCAGCTTCTTCAGCATTACTGGTTGGGGCATAGGCTTGGATTACCGTGCTATTGAATGGTTTGCCTTGGAAATGAACAGAGATCATTCTGTCGCTTTTGAGATTGCATCCAAGTACTGCATTTCGAACTCTTTTGTTGACCATGATGGCTACTCCATTTCTTCTAAGGGACTCCTGCCCACATTAGTAGATATAATGGTCATCTGAGTTAAATTCACCCATCCCAGTCCATTTTAGTTTGCTGATTCCTAGAATGTTGACATTCACTCCTGCCATCTCCTGTTTGACCACTTCCAATTTGCCTTGATTCATGGACCTAACATTCCAGGTTCCCATGCAATATTGCTCTTTACAGCATCGGACCTTGCTTCTATCACCAGTCACATCCACAACTGGGTACTGTTTTTGCTTTGGCTCCATCTCTTCATTCTTTCTGGAGTTATTTCTCCACTGATCTCCAGTAGCATATTGGGCACCTACCGACCTGGGGAGTTCCTTTCATTATCCTATCATTTTGCCTTTTCATACTGTTCATGAGGTTCTCAAGGCAAGAATACTGAAGTGGTTTGCCATTCCCTTCTCCATTGGACCACATTCTGTCAGACCTCTCCACCATGACCCGACCGTCTTGGGTGGCCCCACACTGCATGGCTTAGTTTCATTGAGTTAGACACGACTGTGGTCCTGTGATCAGATTGGCTAGTTTTCTGTGATTATGGTTTTAGTGTGTCTGCCCTCTGATGCCCTCTCGCAGCACCTACTGTCTTACTTGGGTTTCTCTTACCTTGGACGTGGGGTATCTCCTCACAGCTGCTCCACCAAAGCGCAGCCGCTGCTCCTTACCTTGGACAAGGAGTATCTCCTCAGGCCGCCCCTCCTGACCTTGAATGTGGAGTAGCTCCTCTCAGCCCTCCTGCAACTCAAAACCCTGACCACTCTGACCGTACTTCTCTGACCCTCCCCTAAAGTGTGTGTGCCTATTTCTGACACTCCCAAAGTAGCCAGAAATAAAAGTGTGAAAGGGTTCTGAGGAACATCAATCATGTAATGACTGTTTCAAAACTGCATTTTGACACTTTTGTATACATTAATCAGATTCATAGCACACATTTTAGAATGTGCCCAGGCCTTTCAAAACTCAAATGTAGGTGGTGGAAAGGGATTTAACGGTTAGGAGCTATTTTCCTCAGAGCTACCAAATCAAATTGTGGCCAAGATATTGCTGGTTATTTAGAATTATTTATGCTCCTGTGAGAATAAAGAATCTAGGGTGAGGGTATGTTTTTTTAATCCTAATGATAAATATGGACAGACTATAAAACTGCCTGTTAGCTAGCAGAGACAATTATATTAAAGAGAAACCTTGTAAATTTCAAAAGCCTGTGAACATGATACAGAAAATTGCCTGTGTTTATGGTACCATTCATCAAAAGACTTCCATAAGTGTTAGAAACTTATGTGTGTGTTCTTATGGTAAGAGTTTACACTGAACCTAAAATGAAACAAAATTCTTCTTTGAAAAAAAATCACAACCTGAACTCCAACCCATTAGGAGAGGTGTGAGAGGGCTAGATCCATGCCTTTATTATTAAAAGACTCACAAAAACATTGAAACCTCATTGTCTATCCAAGAAGGGAGAGAAAGTCAGAAAAAATGTAACTGATTAGGCTTGAAAAAATGCTGAGTGGCTATTTTGCAACATGTGCTAAAGATACATACGCTTTCTGATCCTGAGCCTTATTTCAAATGCGACCAAAGCTGTATAGAGTTTGGTTTATGAAAGTGAATAGCAGGGCTCAGAAACTCACAGCTTGCCTACAGTAAAGCTCTTCAACTGAGGTCAGTATTAGTAAAATGACAACAATCACATCAGTAATAATAACAGCAAAAAAGCAAGATGGCACGCTATCACCCATGTGAGGAGGCAGCCACACAGCCTCTTCACATATCCCGAGGGCTCTCTTAGACGCCACACTTCTGTACATTCTGAATCTCACAAAGGCAGGGATCTGTATGATCTCATTCTCTGCTGCATCCCCTCCGGCATCGAGAGCCACGCTGGCACATCACAGGTGCTCCCGAAAACATAATGTGCTGAACAAAAGAAGCAACAAAAGAGAACCCCTTTCTTCCAAAGACAGCTCAGCTCAGGTAGGTGACCTGAGTTTCTAGGAAGATCCCACTGTACTTAGGGCACCAGAGAACACTGTCGCTGAAAACCAAAATAATTACACAAATAATGTATATGCAAAATAGAAACAGACTCACAGAGTGGGTGGTTACCATGGGGGAGATGGAATGGGGAGGGGCAACTCAGATGTATGAGGTTGAGAGACAAATTACCATCTATAAAACAGACAAGCAACAAGGATACAGAGGACAGGGCATGACACCTTTATCATGTATTAACCTCTAATGGAGTATCATCTGCAAAAATACTGACTCAGTGTGCTTGACACTTGAAAGTAAGGTAATAGCGGATCAACTTACATCAGCTCTCCGGAGGCACCCCTACTCTCCAGGACTCAAACACTAGGTACAATGTTACCCCCTCTGTGCCTCAGACTCCCACCCTGCAAAATGAGGAACAGCAGCTGGTGGGCTGCGGGGAGTTAAGTGTTTATTATGAGGCATGTAAGATCACTTAGCATAGTGGCTCTCCCTGGGTGGTTCTGCCTCCTCCCCTGGACGTTTCAGCAAGGTCCTGAGGCATTTTCAGTGTCACAGACAGGAAGGGGGTGCTGGTAGCCTCCAGTGAGTAGAGACCAAGGATGCTGCTAAACCTTCTCTAATGCTCAGAGCAGCCCTCACAATACACAGAATGATCTAGCCATAAACGCTATACGCGCCCAGAATGAGAAAACCTGAGTTACCATCACACCTAAGATGAGAAAAGTACACAGTGGGTGTGTAATATATCTAAAAAATGACTAAAAGGAACACAGGGTGAAAAAAGCCTGGTGCCAATCAGCAAATGGGCTGCTGCTCATCCTGCCCATCCTAGCCTGGCCCCAACAGCCCCTGTCCAGAGGCCAGGTAACTGCTCAGGTCTCAAGAGTGGACATGGGATCCGTGGTGCAGTGACCCAGTAGCTTTTTGTTTTTTGGTTTTTGTTTTTTTTAATTTTTATTTATTTTTCTTTCTTTCTTTTTTTTTATTTTTTCCATTTATTTTTATTAGTTGGAGGCTAATTACTTTATATCATTGCAGTGGTTTTTGTCATACATTGACATGAATTAGCCATGGATTTACATGTATTCCCCATCCCAGTCCCCCCTCCACCTCCCTCTCCACCCGATCCCTCTGGGTCATCCCAGTGTACCAGGCCCGAGCACTTGTCTCATGCATCCCACCTGGGCTGGTGATCTGTTTCACCCTAGATAATATACATGTTTCGATGCTGTTCTCTTGAAACATCCCACCCTCGCCTTCTCCCACAGAGTCCACAAGCCTGTTCTATACATCTGAGTCTCTTTTTCTGTTTTGCATATAGGGTTATCGTTACCATCTTTCTAAATTCCATATATATGTGTTAGTATACTGTAATGGTCTTTATCTTTCTGGCTTACTTCGCTCTGTATAATGGGCTCCAGTTTCATCCATCTCATTAGAACTGATTCAAATGAATTCTTTTTAATGGCTGAGTAATAGTCCATGGTATATATGTACCACAGCTTCCTCATCCATTCGTCTGCTGATGGGCATCTAGGTTGCTTCCATGTCCTGGCTATTATAAACAGTGCTGCAATGAACATTGGGTTGCACGTGTCTCTTTCAGATCTGGTTTCCTTAGTGTGTATGCCCATGAGTGGGATTGCTGGGTCATATGGCAGTTCTATTTCCAGCTTTTTAAGAAATCTCCACACTGTTTTCCATAGTGGCTGTACTAATTTGCATTCCCACCAACAGTGTAAGAGGGTTCCCTTTTCTCCACACCCTCTCCAGCATTTATTGCTTGTAGACTTTTGGATAGCAGCCATCCTGACTGGCATGTAATGGTACCTCATTGTGGTTTTGATTTGCATTTCTCTGATAATGAATGATGTTGAGCATCTTCTCATGTGTTTTTGTGCCATCTGTATGTCTTCCTTGGAGAAATGTCTGTTTAGTTCTTTGGCCCATTTTTTGATTGGGTCATTTATTTTTCTGGAGTTGAGCTGGAGGAGTTGCTTGTATATTTTTGAGATTAATCCTCTGTCTGTTGCTTCGTTTGCTATTATTTTCTCCCAATCTGAGGGCTGTCTTTTCACCTTGCTTATAGTTTCCTTTGTTGTGCAAAAGCTTTTAAGTTTCATTAGGTCCCATTTATTTATTTTTGCTTTTGTTTCTAAAATTCTGGGATGTGGGTCTGTGATTTATGTCGGAGAGTGTTTTGCCTATGTTCTCCTCTAGGAGTTTTATAGTTTCTGGTCTTACATTTAGATCTTTAATCCATTTTGAGTTTATTTTTGTGTGTGGTGTTAGAAAGTGTTCTAGTTTCATTCTTTTACAGGTGGTTGACCAGTTTTCCCAGCACCACTTGTTAAAGAGGTTGTCTTTTTTCCATTGTATATCCTTGCCTCCTTTGTCGAAGATAAGGTGACCATAGGTTCGTGGATTTGTCTCTGGGCTTTCTATTCTGTTCCATTGATCTATATTTCTGTCTTTGTGCCAGTACCATACTTAGCTTTTTGTTAAAAATGATTTCCTTGAGGTTCCCCTTGCTTCTTTTGGGGAAAGATGTTCCTGGGGCACCATGTTCCTGACTGTCGAGTTACAGGCATGATTTTCACTGGTTTCAGAGGAAGAATTTAAGATACAAAGTGCTGAGCAAACTAGGGTTCTTCTTGCAAAAGTAGGTTTTGCAAGTTTTGTCTGTGCGGCTTTCACATAGGGACCCTGACACTGCCCGATCTGGACACAAAAGGATTTTCAAGTACTGCTCATTTCAACTCCTAGGCTACATGGGCCTCATGAGGTCAGCAGGCCCATAGATGGGAGCCCTGTTTGTGGACAAGCCACTGGATGGAGGTCTTCACAGGGGGTATGTACTGTCTACCGAAGGTGGAAGAGGTTAGATTTTTGCTTTCTAAAGTAAAAACTGATTCCAGAATTTTTTTTTCCAAAACCCTAAAATTCTGATTCCACCTAACTATAACCATCCATATTAGTCCTCTTGGAATCAGCAAGTAAAATTCTTAACTCTCACTTGGAGTAAACCAAGTATCGAAGTGCCCTTTGATAAGCCCCCTGCTTATCAGCCAGTCCTGAGGCTTGGGCAAGTTATCCAATCTCTCCAGGCTTCATTTATCCCCCCAGAATACTGATTCATTCTTGGATTCAGTGATGTTTCATTGACGTCTCACCCTTTGCTAGGCACTGGGTTAAATACCAGCAATGTATCAGCAAAACAGCAGAAATGGTCCCTGCCCTCAGGGCGCCTGGATTTTAATTGCAGAGAGGGGGATCGAAATGGAAAATAAGCAAACATGCAATATTTTTGGAAACTGCAGGGATCATAACAGGAACTCTCACACGGTTATAAAACAATTAAGTGAAATAATACATTTCAAGATCTTAGTGCAAAACTGGCCCTCAGTCCATGCTCAGACAACTCAAAACTATTATTACAAATATGTTTTTAAAATTTATCTCATCTCACCAAATAAATAATCATCTTTCCAGTGCTGAAAGGAAATGAATGTCTAATGAGATGACATCCAGCATTTGTTGTCTCAGAAGAGCATTCTCCTCCAAACCAAAAGCTGCACATGAACTTGAAGGACCATATACGACTATGGATGAGGGCACAGTATGCTCTCAAATCAGAGGGGAACAGGACAATATCATAGCTGCACGATCGATCCTGCACACATGACCTAACTTCTCCCAGACTCAGCTTACTTGTCTGTAAAATGGGAATAGTAATGATGCCATAGAGGGTTTTTATGAGCAATGAAATGTCAGTAAAGCACTTAGCCTTGGTGCCCAATGCACAGTAACCTCTGGGTAAATGATAAAATTAGCAGAGTCCTTTCTCTCTCTCCAAACATACTTTTGATGTGCCCTTTAAGGACTCTCTCTGGATTCCCTTCATCTATTTCTCCTACTTCACATGCTATAGTATAGGTTTTCTTAGGAAAAGGCTAGCACTTCCTCTTCCCCCTAAACTGCTACACACAGACCCTGGCAGACCCACGTTTCTCTGGTTCTTTCCCATCACTCAGCTGCTGCACTGTCCCTCGGCCCAGCGGTGGGGTAATGAGTGGTCCTCATAAAACAAAGCCTATCGGTAATCGCAATAAACTCAGGATGAATTACAGGGAATGCAGTGAGCGAGTGAGGAGCATGTCTTAGAAATACACTTTTGTGTGAAGCTTTTACAAAGTTGTACAACTGTGCCCAGGTGGAATGCTCTTGATGCTGCACTAACAGTAGGCCAGATGGCTGTTTGTGTATGTGGGTGGGCATCTCACTCACACACACACACACACAGCCTTCACTGCCCTCATTGCAAAATTTCTCTATAGGCTCCAAAAACCCAAAAACAAACAAGCCTAGAATGAGAGACCTGTGAACTCCCAGGAGAACGAAGGCCCTACAGGAGACTGACTGTCTCTCAAGCCAGATGTCACAATGGCCTGTTTTTTTATCATCTGTCACCTGGTGATTTGGAAAAAGACTGCTGACATAATGAATAACACCAGCTTAAATAATATACCACACATCAATCCTCCTTTGTAACGCAGACACTTTAAGACATTTTCCTGGAGAGCAGAGGGCCACCTGATTCATCTCTTGTTGCTGTTTCAGGGGTGGCTGAAAGGAGGAAACTGCCTGGCCACTCCAGTCGACATAAAACCCACCCTCCCCAGCCTCTAGGGCCACAGCAGGCCCACCACCTGCTCTGCCTGGCATCCGGTGTGCGTTCAGTGGGCACGAGGCCCCCTCAACAGTAAGGCTTCAACCCAGGCAGAGGAAAAGAAAAAATCTACAACTAGATGGTAAAAAGAACAGGAAAACCCATCAACACTTACTCTGGTGGGTAGGGGCTTGGATGCTAGGTCGGTGCCTGCTGCCGCAGGAGGAGAGACTGTAAACTGACTTAAAGACCAAAGGGAACTGTGCCCAATAACAGGAGCAGCCTGATGCCAACTCCAGGCAGGAGAGATCACCACCAGGAAAGCCACATCCTCTCATCTACTAAGCGCTGCTCAGAGCACATTTTCCCTCAATGCCTGTGGGTGTTTCAGGAGCAGGAGAGAGGGGTGTGATCGGCAGGCTACTAGTATTCCTATTCTATTTTTCCATTTAAGGGAGAACACACTCTTTGACCTGGCAATTCTCCTTCCAGGAATTCATAAAGACACACGGATAAGGATCATCACTAACAAAAATTTGAAAGTCACCTAAAATATCCTTTAATAGAAGGATTAAATATATTATGAAATGCTATGTAGTTATTTTGCAAAGTTGATGTAGATCTAGGCAGATTAACATGGAAGAGTATCAATAATATTTCAGCAAAAACAGCAAATTTATATATGATACAATCCCATTAATACATCAACACATGGGTGGATGCATTTGCATGTATGTATCTTTATTTATAAATGACAAACAACAGTCTGGAAGAAAGCGCACCAAACTGTTAACAGTGTTTTTATTTCAGTCACATGGGAGTAGCAGGGCTTTGTACTTTCTTCTTAGTGTTTCCTGTTATCCATTTCTCTTTATATTAAAAAAAAAAATTTAAAACCTGAAACAAAGTGTATTCCTTCCACTGGAAAAATAACAAAGCAAAATGGCTACTTGAGCAAATGAAGCGCATTTTTCCAGGCAGAACAAAGCTCAGGGAATGTGATCTGGCACCCAGTCTGGGCAGGGCCAGTCTGTTTGGTCACCAGATCGATGGGGGCAGTCTTAACAGCTCTCTGCTAAGTCATCACTGCTGTGTCCACCAGTAACGAATGATCACAGAGAGGTATTCGTCACTGAGAAGTGGATGACCGAGGCCAAGGCTTAGAGCTACTGGAGGAGAACTTTTCCTTGGTTTCTAGAAAGCTTCCCAAACCATGGGAGTAGTTGCCACCTGCCTCCACCCCTAAACCATCAGGCTGACTCTACTGCGGGCAGACACCTGCCACCTGACAGGCAGACGGGACAGTCAGCTCCCTTCTTCTGGAGGTTCAGAATGTGGATAGAGAATCGGTGGGTGTTATGGGCTGAACTGCATCCCCTGCACCAGCTCATCTACTGAAGTCCTAACCCCCAGGACCTCAGAATGTGATCTTACTTGGACATTAGGACCACTGCTGAAGTAATTATGAGGTCATTAGGGCAGACTTGAATCCAGTATTACTGGTATCCTTATAAGAAAGGGAAATCTGGACCTGCTGCCATGACACACAGGAAGACCACCGTGCTAAAGTGAAGACAGGGACGGGGGAGATGCCTCTTTATGCCAAGGAACAGTCAGACCGACAGACAACCACCGGAAGCTCGGACGGGGCATGGAACAGGTTCTCTCTCACAGCCCTCAGGAGGAACCAACCCCGAGGACATCTTGATTTAGAACTTACAGTCTCAGAGCTGTGGGACAAAGAACTTCTGGGGTTTAAGCCACCCAGCTTACGGTGCTTCATTATGGCAGTCCTAACAAAGTGATGTAACTGGTCCCTGCAGGTGTCTAGGACTACAGCGTTATGCAGAAGCTCCAGAGAGGGTCCATGTGGCCGCTGAGAAGGTCAGTCAGCTGAGTGCAAGGAGAGAAACAGCCCAAGAAAAGAGCAGACAGGAGAAGCACAGGAGAATTCCCGAATGCTCTCCAGGCCTGCTTCTGGCCCCTTCCTGAGGCTTCCGTTTCCACTGTGCCTTCATCGATTCCCATTATTCTGCATGAGCTAGCTCCAGAGGATTTCTGGTTCTTCCAATACCTCCAATACTGAGTATTTATAAATCCTAAATCTCCAATCCCACAAAAGCTAATAGAGCAGACCCACCAGCACAGAGGAGGATTCAATAAAAGTTTATTGGATGAGAGAATCTTTAATTGGGTGAATAAATTTATCTGAAATAAGCTGATCAGTAGCCACAAACCAAGACGGGCATTATTGATGTAAAATTCATGGGAACTTCTAAGTAGAATGATCCCTTTTCTAGAAAAAGGAAGGAGAAAAGGAGGCAGTATTCGGTGCCAAAATTAGACAACAGCAGGCAAAGTACATGCTTTGGCTCTGAAACAAAGGGCAGAATAAAATGGAGCACATCTGTTCTCTTGCTCTACCTGATGATCCCGACACAGGTCACCCCTGTCCTGCCCCTCCCCATCCCAACCATACAGTTTTATTAGATCTTCCGATGACCCTAACCACTTACTGTCACCCAGGCCACTCAGCCAGACTGGGCCAGTCATATACCCGAGCCTCCCTTCCCTGGCCAGAGTGATCATTCCATGGAAGATCTGTGCCCCTAATTGCAGTCAATCAGAAGCTTTCCCTGAAATTCATGAACTGTAATGCTGTCAGCTCAGAACCTCCTCTTCTGGAATGATGGGGTGGCAGAAAGAGGAGAGACACAGGGAGGAAAGAGAGCCAGACACTGATGGTTTTGATGTCCTGAATCCAAGCATCTGAGGCCATTCAGATCACAGCTTTCTCCGTGGCTTCATTAGAAGAGAAACTTCCCCTTTGGAGTAAGTTAATTCATGTTGGGTTTCTGTTACTTTTAACCCAGAGAGTCCCGATTCGTACAGAGGATACAAGACTTAATTCAGCCAAGCAGGCTGCACATTGCTCACATTCACTCAGCCCAGCAGAGCGCTCTACTCTGGGAAGCCTCCGTCTGGAGGGCCCTCCTCTTCCGCAGGTGGCTGACACTACATACTTTGGCCCTAGTACCTTGGCTGTGGCCATCACTGGAGTGGGCAGTGGACCTACAAATGGCCAGGGGCTCATGGCCTGGGAGGCAGTCTTGACCAGGCACCCTGACCAATAAGGGTGCTAATGCAACCAGTCTCCTCTTTAAAGCCTCTGAGCCCAAGAGCTGGAGGAAGAGGACTTCAGTACATAGTGGCAGACAAGTGGGAAGCCACAACAACATGAAGGCTCTGGGGTCAAGCAGAGGCACACATCCCTGAGCAAGAAACTTCTAGAACTGCTGTTTCAAACAACATAGCCCAATACCACTTGGGCTCAAACTTTGCCAAATTCACTTCTAGATGTAACACAGCCTTGCTGAGCCACGGTTTCCTCATCTGTACCATGGAGACCAAGACTAACTTCAAAGGACTGTCATTAACAATTAAATGAAGCAATGGCATATAATAAACGAAGTATCTCAAATCAGTGAGAAAAGACAGGTTTTCAACAAATGGTACTCAGATAACAGAGTAGCCATCAGAACTACATAGAGCAGGACATGTGCCCACATTTTATACCAAAATAAACTATAAGGGATCAAAGATGGAAACGTGAACATAAAGCCATGGCAGTCCTGGAAAGGAAAACATGCAGTATATCACAACGGAGAGACCCTTTTGGTAAAGCACAAAAGAGTTATAAATTATGTTTAAAAAAATTTTTTTATCGCTATGGCAGAGCCACTGATGCAAAATGAAAATACCAGTGGAAAAACAGGGGAACGATCAGTTACTCACATCACAGACAAAAATTAACCTTTCCTACTCTCTCATAAATAAGGACATCTAGAAATTGAAGTCAAAGAGACAACCCAAAACAGAAAAAAGCATATATACATCCAAACAATAAATGACCATACACACAAAAAAGATGCTCATTCACAATAAGAGAAATGTTGATTGTAACTATACCAAGGTATCAGTTTTTACCTAGCTCATCGACAAGAAAGCAAAAGTTGGATAACCCACTGTGCTGTGGGGAATAGATGCTGGGCTGCAGGCCATATAAATAGATGTGATGACCATGCAGGACACTTTGGCATTATCTACCAAAATTAAAAATGCATATACCCCTTGTTAGGTCAGTTACACTTGTTGGAATTTACTCCATAGATTCATTTATGATGCAAAATGACTTATATACAACGTTTTTCACTGCAGCAAAATCCACATGTGCAAACGAATGGAAGCAATTTCAGTGGCTTTTAACAGAGGACTAAACACATTATATTACTCCAAACAATGGGATATAAAGCTATCTTCCTGAAAACAAACAAAAATAAATGGATTCTTTTATTTCTGACCTGGAAAGAACCACAAGTTATTAATATACTGTTAAGTGAAAATGCTGGATTTGAAACAGGTGTGCACAATGCTTCTGTTTGCATTTTTAAAAAGAAACAAGATAAGGGTAAAGAATAAATATAGATATCTGCTTATGTATGCATAAAATATCTCTGTTACGATATCAAAACCATTAATAGCACTGTTGTCCAGGGGACAGAAATATCCATGTATGTTTTCCTGAGCTGTGACTCTTATCCATTCAAAATATGAAACTTTAAAATGAAACAAGACAAAAGAGTAATGAAGACACAACTCTTAGCACAGAACCTAGAATGCAGTAAGTTCTCAGTAACCATTGGTGGATTTGGTTATGATTATTTATTGTTACTACAGTCCTGGGAGCCCACATCAGACATAGAACTCCTGGTATGTTTTCCAAGATGGCCCTGGCCAAATGTCTCTGCGTTCCTCACACTCCATCCTTATACCAGCTTCTCCCCAGCCATGCCCGACTCACCTCTCTACCTTACTATCAGCTGAGGAAGATAGTGCATCACTCTGTTCCTTGGAACCTGAAAGAGTCTTCAAGCGTGAAGGTTTATTCAGGGAGGCTGATAAGCACAAGACGATGAAACGCAAACCCCTGGCTTCTCTGTCACTCAAAGTCTCCTCAACCCAAACGTCCAGCGCCCTGAACAACAAGCTTATCTACCCGTGTGTGCCCCCCGGCCCTGAGCATGGGGTGGGTGCCCTCAGGGAGTGCCTGAAAGTCCTGGTGGGGAGAACGGAGGGCTCCGCTTCCCACCCACTCTCCATCCTGGGGTCCCTATTCCGGGAGATGGAAACTGCTGTGAGCAAGGAGGCGGCGGTTGGCGGCTGGAGAGAGAGAACACGTGGATCCTTTACCACCGCTCTGCTTCTGCGGGTCCCCAGTACTCCATACCTCCAGGTGTGTGCAGTTACCAGACTCACATTAAGGAAACATATTCAAGAGTATTTTGAAATTTCAAAATGCTGGGCTGTTACCCATTGTTACGGCTGTAAACCCCTGCAGAACAGAAATCATGTCTTACAGGCCTTCTGTAGCCCTCACTGCATTGAGCATGGCGCTGAGTGTATAAGTGTTTGTCCCTCTGTCATGTCCAACTCTGTGCGACCCCGTGGACTATAGCCCACCAGGCTCCACTGTCCATGGGATTCTCCAAGCAAGAATACTGGAGTGGGTTGCCATGCCCTTTTCCAGGGGATCGTCCCGACCCAGGGATCAAACCTGGGTCTCCTGCATTGCAGGCAGATTCTCTACCACTGGAGCCAACACGGAAGCCAAACAGGTCCTAAATAAACACCACTCAACTGTTACCTACATTATAGGCCCATTAGCAAATGCAAAGACCTTTTCATAGCCCTATTATATCTAACTAGAACATTAACAGAACTCATTTCCAAGTCTTTTTGAGAAAACATCACATCCTTTAGGTAGATCCACTGATTCACAGGATGCTGTTAGAAACAGGGAAGAAAAAAAAAACAATCCTGAGTACAGTTTCACCTTGAGTCCAATGTCATCCTCCAAATGCCACTGGTCCCTTCCTTTGTAACTACCTTCTTGAAGGAGTGGTCTACACCCTGCCTTCCATATCTTACTCCCATTCATTCTTCAAACCACTCCCAGTTGGTTTCCACCCCAGGAATTTCTCTTGTCAAGGTCATCATCCCATCTGGACACTTTCCAGAATCTTTTCTTCTTCTAGCCTCTTAGTAGCAGGCTATTTTCAACTGTCCTCCCGTCAAAATCCACGTCTTATTCACTCCTTCCCCCCACCTCTCTAACTATTCCTCCTCCATCTCTTTCATGGACTTTTTCCCCCCATAAGTGTCACACCCTTGAAATTCTATGCCAGGCCTTGCCCCCTTCTTGGGCAATTCTATCAATATTCATGAATTCAATTACCATTTATCTGCTGTTATCATTCAGGTTTTCATCTCTAGTCTTACTTTCTCTACGCAGCTGTAGGCCCCTGTATGCTTAAACCTACTGGACAGCCCTCTGTGGGTTTCACACTTCAAACTTATGGTGCCCCAACTTGACTTCTTCTTCTCCCCCTCCAAACCCATTCAAATTGGACAGTGAAGACATCTCCTACCCCATGGACTAAAGGAATTTTGATTCTTTTTTCTCCTCACCCGCACAGTCGTTCATTCATCCTGTCCTGCTGCCTTTAGCTGAAATATAAGATCATCCACTTATCTCCTTTTGTCCCCTCTACTAACATCCTGGTCCCAAATGGAATTCTCTCCCCCTTGGACCACTACACCTTGCTCCCAAGCAAGTCCAGCATGCCTCATATCTCAGCTGGTGCTGTCCTCCAAAACTATTCTCCAGAGCAATGTTTCTGAAACACAGAAACACCATGACTGCCTGGCAATCATTTTCTGTGAATTCTCTCCTGTCCTCATGATCTAGATGTAAATATAAATACTAGCTACAATAATGGACCAGCTGCTTTGATAGACTAAGAACCAATGGCTTAACAAGATAAACGTTTCCCTTCTCTCTCAGTAAAAGGCAAAGGTGATACAAGAAAAAAGGCCATTTTGCTCCACAAGGCCACCAGAATCCAGAGTCCTGCAATCGTGCCATTCTTAGAGCACTGGTCTTATCTTCATGGCTGACCCTGCCTACAATCCCCAGGTCTAGATTTCAGTCCATCAGGGGGCAGGGAGGAGGAACAGGAGAATAAGCCAAAATAGAGGAAAATCAGGCTTGTTCTAAAGACATAACGTGGGTCGGGGGGAAGGATGAGTACATATCACTTCCATGTATTTCCCACCAGCTACTACTTAGTCACATGACTGTCCGAGCTGCAAGCCGGACTGTGGAACATGGCCACTGGCCCAGTAAGGATGAGCACACAGAAGCACTGCTGATTTATGTGCTAAACACTTCCCAAGGCCATCCCTTACACCCTTGCTCCCCACCAAGTCCAGCATACACAGTATTTTTGTGGGACAAGTACAGATCTTCAGACTCATCTTCCAGCTTTCAACCTCAGCCCATTAATTCTGTCTGATCATATTGATATTTGTCTTAAAATCTTTCAAAGGTCACGAATAACCCTCAAGATCTCTTCAACTTAAAGTGACAACAAATTCACAACTGCCTGGACAGAAAAGGGGAGTTGACTGGCTCAGGTAAGCGGGGAGGACGTTAGGCCAGTGGGTTCTGAGGGACCTTACTAGCCTGGTCTTTCTCTGTCTCTGGTCTCTGCTTTCCTCTCTGTCGATGTCATTCTCGGGCATCCTCTTAAAGAACCTCAGCTTCTCCATTTAGCAACCTCAGGAAGGTTTAAATAAGCTTATATTTACTAACAAATTCAGTAACAGTCTAAGTTCTAATGTATGCAATGTCTGATTGACTCAACTCAAACCTTGATTCACAGGGCATGGAATATCCTCAGTGGGCAGGCCTGGGCCCCATGCCTTCTACTGCAGTCAGGAGGCGGGTCAACCTCTCTTAAGCCACGCTGACTAAGACTGGGGAGAAGTTGTTCCCCAGAGGAATTAAGAGATAATCTTAAAAGTACAGGGGACAAATAAAACGTAAAAACAATCAATGTTCGTAATACACTTCCATTTTACGGAGTAAACACGTTCCTGGTAGGAATGGGAAACAGGCCTTCTTTAACTCAGTCCTATTTGCATCTTTCTCCAACCCCATCTCTTCATCCACCTCCTCCACACCTAACAGTTTCTTTATCTGAATTTTCTATGGGGGTGTGTGTGCGTGCATGCGTGTATGTACATGTGCACGGGCAGCCATGCATTTTGCGCGCACACACACACACATGCACACACAGAGCCTTCTACTTCTGCTCATGCCGCCCCCATGGCTATCCCTCGACCCGTCCACCTCAGTTATTCCCCCTCACCTTCTGAGACTCAGTGCAGAGGCATCTCCCACCCAAAAGCCTTCTCAGACACCCTTCAGGCTTAGATAAGCATTGGTCCCCTCTATTCCTGCAACACTTGATGCAGAGGACAGGGACTATTCCTATTATTTTGAAATTATGCACATTTACATCTGCCCCCTGCCCTGCTTCCAGTGGGAGATATTACAGACCAATTCTCCTGACAATTCACACCATCCGTCTAGTGGGGAGAGTTATGAATGGCTTTTCCCAGACTCCTCTGCAGCTGGATAGAAATCAGACTCAGCCACTTAACGGCACTCATGAAGTCTTTGCAAAGCAGAAGTCAGGCAGAGACCATCGTTCTGCCCTGGTAAGATCGTGTTACCAAGGAAAGGCTCAGAAACCCTAGGTCTTTGGACAGTGGCATTCAACCTGCTTTCTCCAGTCTCTCTGTGCATCAAGAGACAGCTGAGGCAGCAGGGATGGTGACCACGGGATCTTGGTACTTCCTTTCTGCTGACTGGAGGTGCTCAGGGGCTTATTCCTGGAACCAGACCTTACAGACCCTCCAATGCTTCCCACGAATTTCTAACCATCTGCTTTTCAACACTGCATCTCGCCCTGCTTAAACTGCCTAAGGTGGTATTTTCTTGTGCTGATCCCTGACTAACCATTTCTCAATGGAACTGCCTTGTTCATATTTGCACACTCTGTGCCTCATACATGACCAGGCAGCAGGTGCTCAATAAATATTTCTTGAAAGCTAATGAAATTAAAATATATGTGTAATTTCTTGACAGCCAGAGATTTATTAGTACAAAAGACCATCCAAGCATGTCTGCTTGCCTACGTTTAGCTTTCAAACCCAGATCTGGATAGCAGATAGCTGGCTGTTCAGGAAAACAATATGAGTACATTTGTCCAAAGAAATACAAAATCTCTAAGGGACAAAGGGCATCTTTCCTTAAACAAACAGCGACCCGTGCTTTACGTAAGCACAGGCTCTGGTAACAAACAGAAATGTTATTCACAAAAGAAAATGCTATGATCCTGACATGGTCTTGTGATTTAGCACCTGCAGGTAACTTTTATTCTGAATCTTAATTTATTACCCACTGGTGACCCTTGTATAAAAATCAGGACAGGGGAGATTTGATCTCGCATGTAAATTTTATGTTTTGTCTGCTGGCAGATTTATGATTTGGGTTGCGCCCAATGCATTCAATGAGGGAGAGCCACATAATGGTCATACGTGTCATCACCCAGCACATTAGGCTGCCTTGCAATATCCCAGATTACAGTAGTGCATTGCAGAGCATGGCCATTTGAAGGTAATTCATTCCAAATTCCACTTGGATTGCTTTTCCTCTAAAACTGACAGGGGGCTATGTTACAAAACCATCAGTGTGTGTCTCCATCCCAAAAATGAATGTTTTTGCTTTCAGAGCGCTACAACAAGAAGTATGGGTGTTCAATTCATGTTTAAAAAATGGCAACGATATTCCTTTGTAAGACTGCTTGGCTTCAAACAAAAGCAAACAGGGAAATGTCACAGAGGCGGTTAAACAGAGCAGTTATGAGAACGGACCTTCGGATCTGAAGGATGTGGGACCCTCGCTCCATTACTGACACTGCATCGAGGCCTCCGCTGCCTCAAGTGTGCAGTGCACGCACCGCCAGGCATGTTGTGAACACTCACAGTAACACGTGTGCAGTGTTTGGCCCCGTGTGAGGACTCAGTGTGATGCGGACTACTCCTGAGATCTGCCTACTCACTGCTCCTGGAACTTTTTCATCCATCAGCAATTAAACTTCTTACCAAACAGCAAAGAGGCATCCATTTGTGCCCTGAGAGGAGTGGACACAGCTCTTCTGAGGACAGAGCCTGAAATGACTCATGCCAATGCCCTAAAAGTCATTTGGAATCTCATTTTTTAAAAATACCTCAGGTGTATTACTTGATAATATATCTTCACATGATTTAATATAAAATATGCAATTAAAACTGATCCTCTGTGAGCACTGGTTGTGTGGATATGTTTGTATATTGAAAATGTGTTATACCTACACAAAAATAAACTCAAAATGGGTTAAAGATCTAAATGTAAGACCAGAAACTATAAAACTCCTAGAGGAGAACATAGGCAAATCACTCTCTGACATAAATCACAGCAAGATCCTCTATGACCCACCTCCCAGAATATTGGAAATCAAAGCAAAAATAAACAAATGTGACCTAATGAAACTTAAAGCTTTTGAACAACAAAGGAAACTATAAGCAAGGTGAAAAGACAGCCTTCAGGATGGGAGAAAATAATAGCAAACGAAGAAACAGACAAAGGATTAATCTCAAATTCCTGCACCTCAATTCCAGAAAAATAAATGACCCAATCAAAAAATGGGCCAAAGATCTAAACAGACAATTCTCCAAAGAAGACATACAGATGGCTAACAAACACAGGAAAAGATGCTCAACATCACTCATTATCAGAGAAATGCAAATCAAAACCACAATGAGGTACCATTACATGCCAGTCAGGATGGCTGCTATCCAAAAGTCAACAAGCAATAAATGCTGGAGAGGGTGTGGAGAAAAGGGAACCCTCTTACACTGTTGGTGGGAATGCAAACTAGTACAGCTGCTACGGAGAACAGTGTGGAGATTCCTTAAAAAACTGGAAATAGAACTGCCATATGACCCAGCAATCTCACTCCTGGGCATACACACCAAGGAAACCAGAACTGAAAGAGACACGTGCACCCCAATGTTCATCGCAGCACTGTTTATAATAGCCAGGACATGGAGGCAACCTAGATGTCCATCAGCAGACGAATGGATAAGGAAGCTGTGGTATATATACACCATGGAATATTACTCAGCCATTAAAAAGAATGCATTTGAATCAGTTCTAATGAGACAGATGAAACTGGAGCCCATTATACAGAGTGAAGTAAGCCAGAAAGATAAACACCAATACAGTATATTAATGCATATATATGGAATTTAGAAAGATGGTAACGGTAACCCTATATGCAAGACAGAAAAAGAGACACAGATGTACAGAACAGACTTTTGGACTCTGTGGGAGAAGGCGAGGGTGGGATGATCTGAGAGAACAGCATTGAAACGTACATTATCAAGGGTGAAACAGATCACCAGCCCAGGTTGGATGCGTGAGACAAGTGCTCGGGGCTGGTGCACTGGGAAGACCCAGAAGGATAGGATGGGGAGGGAGGCGGGAGGGGGGATCGGGATGGGGAACACATGTAAATCCATAGCTGATTCATGTCAATGTATGGCAAAAACCACTACAATATTGTAAAGTAATTTGCCTCCAACTAATAAAAATAAATGAAAAAAAAAAAAAAAGAAAATGTGTTATACCATCAGGACATAGGTACTTAATGGCTGAGTAATATTCCATGGTGTATATATACCACAGCTTCCTTATCCATTCATCTGCTGATGGGCATCTAGGTTGCTTCCATGTCCTGGCTATTATAAACAGTGCTGCGATGAACATTGGGGTGCACGTGTCTCTTTCAGTTCTAGTTTCCTTGGTGTGTATGCAGGAGTGAGATTGCTGGGTCATATGGCAGTTCTATTTCCAGTTGTTTAAGAGAAAAGTACACACAGAGAAAAGTGTGTGTGTTATATGTCAATAAAAGTTACTTTGGGGGGATTCCCTGATGGTCCAGTAGTTAAGGCTTCATCTTCTAATGCAGGAGGTTCAGGTTCAATCCCTAGTCAGGGAGCTAAGATTCCACATATCTTGCAGCCAAAAAAAATAAAAACCTAAAACAGAAGCAATATTATAATAAATTCAATAAAGACCTTAAAAATAGTCCACATCAAAAAGAAAAAAATCTTTTTAAGGATTCTCCAGAAAAATACACTGGGCTTATCCTAGGGCTTTGAGTACACCCTGAGCACCCCCTAAGCCCCTAGCGTGGGCCTCCCCTGTTGCAGAGCAGGTCACACAGGAAGCAAAGTCCGCATGGAGGGGACGGTGTTACTGGGGAGGCGAGTGGCTCCTTCACGTGACGGAGGACGCAGTGCAGTCAGGAGCTGATCGCAGCAGATGTGGGCTTGTGCTGACTGCCAATTTCCAGACACTCATTTGGAAGCCCACAGTTCAGGCAATTAGGGCTGATTCTGTGCTGTATTTGAAATACAGGATCTTTTTTTTAAACCTCAAACTCATCATCCACGACCATCGAGGCAACATGCTGGTTCATTTTTCCCAGTGACTGACCTTTAAGTGTCTAATTACGGAGTTTTATCATTTTCAGCCCCCTTTCTTTTTTTTGCCATTACCCACTCAGGAAGGAGAGAATTCAAGGGCTGAGAGGAAAGTAGAATCTAAGGTTAAATTGGATTAGAAATTGCAATTACAAAATTTCTAAACCCAAACACCATAAACAAATTTCTAAGAGCAACATTCAAATCAACAGCACAGACTCTCAGGTTGAAATCTGATTTTTAAAAGTTCCTGGGAAGAAGATTCACTACATGATTATGAAAGCATGGGGCTACGTGACCTTTAAGATTCTGTCTGTATATGAATATATTAATCTCAAAATAAGACTCATACCACTGTGTCCCAAAATGGGCTTTATTTAAAAAGCCAGATGACGTTCATGTCAAATCAATCTGAGAAGCACTATGCCTTTTCTTCTGCTCCCAGAGTGTCCTAAGGAATATTAAAGTCTCTGAGAAGTCCAGCAGCAAATAAGTATGTTTACCTGTATTTTCTGGGGTTGCCAAACAAGTTCATTTGAGTTTTTCCATACGATCTTACAGAAAAACTCAAGTGAAATTTTTCATCAACCCAGTAACTCAGCATTTCCCGAACTCACTTGACCAAACACATAATATCACGGAGATTGTTCCAGAAATTAGGGAAATGCTAAGTTCACCCTGTGTTGCTTTGGTTATCATCTTTAGTGTGGAATGTCTAAAGCAGGATGGTAATGCTTTTGCCTTCAGGCCTCATTCGGTTCTTATGCACACATCATTTAGCTCTCAAGAGTTCTGAAATTTTGCTTTCAGATTTTACATGGCGCTGAACTCTTCAGGGAAAGCTGATGCTATAGGACTCCTGTCGCCAACAGTTACCCCACTGCGATTCCACAATCCTGTAGGGAGGGCGGGGTGCTGCCAAGCACCGTGAATATCAGTGAGGCCATACCTGGCTGAAAGAAGGGGTCATGTGCACACAAAAAAAACCTAGTAAGCTCTGGCCTTCTCTCTCTCTCCATCTACTTTTCTTTTTCCCCTTATTCTTCCTCTAAACTGTCCTTTTCCTCTCTTTTCTCAACTTTTCTTCCATTCTATTTACCTAGTACCTCTTCCTTAGCAAATTCTAGTACATCTTCCTAAATTTTTCCACAGAGCGGCCACAGTAAACATTTTAGGCTTCACATGCCATTCACTCCCTGCTGTAATCACTCTGTAACTCTGGCACTGCACGGCAAAAGCAACCAGAAATCATACACGAACTGATGGGGAGGGCCATGCCCCAGTAAAACTTTACACGAACAGGCAGAGGGCCAGACTTGACCCCTGGGCTGTAGAGTTTGCCAGTCCTTGACCTGTGCTCTGCCTGGCTAGTTAAGGAATGCAAGCATGTCTATTTTCTTTTTACTTCATGAATGATGTCGCTTGTTTCCTGTTGCTAACCCACCCTCAATGTCCTTCAGCAAATCTTGTTTCTCTACAAATCAAAACCACAATGAGGTACCAACTCATGCCAGTCAGGATGGCTGCTATCAAAAAGTCTACAAGCAATAAATGCTGGAGAGGGTGCGGAGAAAAGGGAACCCTCTTACACTGTTGGTGGGAATGCAAACTAGTACAACCACTATGGACAACAATGTGGAGATTCCTTAAAAAACTGGAAGTAGAACTGCCATACGACCCAGCAATCCCACTCCTGAGCATACACACCAAGGAAACAAGAATTGAAAGAGACGCGTGTACCCCAGTGTTCATCGCATCACTGTTTACAATAGCCAGGACATGGAAGCAACCTAGATGTCCATCAGCAGACGAATGGATGAGGAAGCTGTGGTACATATACACCATGGAATATTACTCAGCCATTAAAAAGAATGCATTTGAATCAGTTCTAATGAGATGGATGAAACTGGAGCCCATTATACAGAGCGAAGTAAGTCAGAAAGAAAAACACCAATACAGTATATTAACGCATATATATGGAATTTAGAAAGATGGTAATGATGACCCTATATGTGAGACAGCAAAAGAGACACAGATGTACAGAACAGACTTTTGGACTCTGTGGGAGAAGGCGAGGGTGGGATCATTTGAGAGATAGCATTGAAACATATATAATCATATGTGAAACAGATCGCCAGCCCAGGATGGATGCATGAGACAGGGCACTCAGGACTGGTGCACTGGGAAGACCCAGAGGGATGGGATGGGGAGGGAGGTGGGAGGGAGGGCCAGGATGGGGAACACATGTATACCCATGACTGATTCATGTCAATGTATGGCAAAAAACACCACAATATTGTAAAGTAATTAGCCTCCAATTAAAATAAATTTTTAAAAAATCTTATTTCTCACTTCAAAGCTGATTTCTAATCCTACCTCCATCAGGCAGCATCCTAAAACTGTCCCCAACTGCATACTATGAATTTGCCCCTCACCGCCATGAGTCAATGTAAATCAATATGAATTGTAGGGCTTTACACTTTGCCTTGCCTTAGAGCAAATTTTAAAATATTTTGTCTTCTATTTTTTCAAGATTCATTTTTTATGTGGACCATTTTTAAAGCCTTTATTGAGTTTGTTACAATACTGCTTCTGTCTTATGTTTTAGTTTTTTGGTCAAGAAGCATATGGGATCTTAGTTCCCCAACATGGGATCAAATCAGCCCCCTCTGAGCTGAAAGGCTGTCTTAACCACTGGACCGCCAGGAAGTCCCTGTCTTCTATTTCAAATGCATTCATCCCTCCTCCCCGTAGCCCATGCTTGTTGCTGTTTAGTGTTAAGTCGTGTCTGACTTTTGCAAGCCCCAGCACTGCAGGCCGCCAGGCCCCTCTGTCCATGGGGTTTTCCAGGCAAGAATATGGACTGGGTTGCATTTCCTCCTCCAGGAGATCTGCCCAGCCCAGAGGCTGAACCTGAGTCTCCTGTACTAGCAGGTGAATTCTTCACCACTGAGCCACCAAGGAAGTCTCACAACCCAAGTTTATATACACACACGAGAGTTTACTCACAGCAGATTCAGACATCATTCCCTGTTTTGCCCAATTTTCTAAAGGAGACGAGTATTTCTAAGAATGAACACAAGTCACAAAAAAACTAAATGAAGTTGCTCTTGGTGTAGGGTGCTTAATAAGAGTTTTATTGCAATGGATGCCAGGGGGACAATGGGGAGGGGGTCAAGTGGTTGAGCCTGAAATGGAAAAGGGTCTGGAAAGGAAGCTCTTTTAAAGCTACAAAGAGTACCTTTCTCTTCTCACGCATTCAAAATAGACATGCTACTTAAGCATCCATAGTGTGAGCATGAGAGCTTTCAAGAAATACCACATCTATTTATTCTAACAGGGACTCCGCAGTAATGCCTAAAAAGCAACACCTTTAAAGGAAAAGGAACGGCTCTCACCTTGTGAGACCATCAAAACTATTCCCACGGATTCCTCATGAGCCTCTACTTATCCACCTTGAAAGGAGCAGGGCGCCTGCTGCCAGCCTGCTGGGATTTGCATCCTCTGGTTCTGGGGAAAGAAGGTAAAGAAGGAATTACCAAGACCTGCTTTAGCATGAGGCTTAAAAGGCACACGACTGGAAGATGCCTTTACCCACGTGGTTTTGAACTAAATCTTCCCTCCCCTCCCAGATGTAAATGAGATTGTTACTGAGGCCTGGTTTAGCCAGGATGGATGGAAGAATGTAAGGGATACGGGGGGAGGGGGGGAAGCTGGCTCTCAAAGGATGAAAGATGGTGTGGCAGGCCTGAAAGAGGCAATTGGAGTACCGAGGGCCAAATGTCACCTGGGGGGCACATGGCAAGGGTAGCTCTGTAAAAACTTGGCAGCCCTGGCAGGCTTTGAGAGCATTCCCAAGGGATGGGGGCGCAGATACATCCGGTACAGCCGCCTCCAGCTTCCTGTGCAACCCAGGAAAGGTCACTGGCCCTCTGTCTCACGTTCTCCTCCTCTCTGAAGTGCAGGCTATGAGGGTACCTGTGCACTGACTGATTTGTGTTCAGATGCACAGTCCCCAGAACATGCCTCTTTTTTTAAAAAATTGGAGTCTGGCCAATTAACAATGTTGTGCCAGCTTCAGATGCACAGCTGAGTGATTGAGCCATACATATAATATACCTATCCATCCTTGCCCAAACTCCCCTCCCAGCAGGCTGCTACGTAACACCGAGCAGAGCTCCCAGTGCCATACGGTAGGTCTTTGTTGGTTATCCATTTTAAACACAGCAGTGTGCACATCTCCATCCCAGCTTCCCTGACTACCCCTTCCCCTCACCCTTCCCCACTGGTAACTGTAAATTCATTCCAGAATGTGCCTCTTGATGACTCAGGTTCCTCACAGGTGAACAGGGGATAACGATGATATCAGATGCCAAGGGTCATTACAGAGTGGTTTTAACTGCCTAGAAAAGTGCTCGAGACACAGCACATGTAACAGAAGTCGGGCTAGGACTGTTAGTGATGACCAACAGGCAGGTGACTGGGCAAGATAAAGAGCAGGGTGGGCAGGCCTTTTTGGAAATGGCCACATGGTCAGTATCTTGAGCTTTGCAGGCCCCCAGGTTTCCACTGCAGCAACTCAGTCCTGTGGCCGTATAGCATAAGCTGCCTTTGACAGTCCATTGAGGAACAAAGGAGACTGTGTCCCAGTAGAATTTGGCTGATGGACACCAAGATCTGAATTTCATGTAACTGTCCCTTGTTACCAAATATCATTCTACTTTGAATTTTTGTCAAACCATTTAAAAAACATGAACACTATTCTTACATGTGAGCCATCCAAAACCAGACAGGGTCAGATCTGGCCCTTGGACCACAGTCAGCTGAGCCCTAACTCTAAGAATGATCACCCGAGTGTGACAGATGTTATATGACCTTGGTTTCCCTGGCTCTAAAATGGGATAATAACACCACCCACGTCCTAGAGAAGTTATGAAGATTACATGACCTAATGTAGGTGAAGAACTCATCATGAATCCGTAGTAAAGGCTCAAGAAATGCCAACCCTCATGAGAAGCAAACCCACTAATCTCAGATTTAAACTGAGGTCCGAGAGCACTTGCTTACTGGCAATGCCAAGAGGACACCAAGTCTCCTCAATACCTGGGGACATAAAACTACCAGGTTGTCGATACTGCAGGTGTCACAGATTGTGACCCAGTCGCCATGGCAACTGATGACCTAATGTCCCTTAGTGAAAGGGAGCCCAAGGGGGTCTGTGATTGGTAATACCCTCCTACAGACAGTCTAGAAATGATCAGTTAGAAAGTACATGATGTGTGTCCCCAACAGACAGTGCAGATGATCACTGGGGACATTAATGTCCTACAGGTGCAGAAGTCCCTTGAGCTCCCGACCCTTTTGTTCCTCCTCAGCTTGGTCGAGTTTTTAACACACCCAACTGTGCACACTCCACCCAAAATATCAAAATAGCCAGATTCCATATCCTTGTCTTCTTGAGGTCTACCGTGGATTGTTCCTCTGGGAACGGGTGTGTGGGGCCCTGCTTTCTTTTTGTTCTCATCATTAGTTTCTTGTTGCTGATTGTTCTCTTTCTTTAAGAAGGTCAGAGGGAAACCCGGTCTATCATATGATATATGCAGCAGCTGAACCATCCTCACATACATGCCAAGACTCCCCTGACTCTTTTAAGATGCCCAGACAGCCTTATTTTTTTAAATACTCACCAACTATTAGCATAAGGCAGAAAAAAGTCATGACTTCTCAAAAAAAATAAATAAACTTTTTAAGACTTAACTTTATAGGATACACTTTTTAAGGTTCTTTTTGATGGGGACCATTTTTAAAGTCTTTATTGAATTTGTTATAATATTGCTTCTGTTTTATGTTCTGGTTTTCTGCCCCCTGGCATGGAGGATCTTAGCTCCTCCAGGGAGCTAAGACCAGGGATCGAACCTGCACACTCTGCACTGGAAGGGGAAGGTTTAACCACTGAACCGCCAGAGAATTCCCTAAGCCAATACGATATGAAGACAATCAGCTGATCTGAGGCAGTAGCAAAGAGGGTCTAGTCTGTGGGAATCTGATCTGTGAATCCTACTCCTTAGAAACTGGGAGCAGAACCACTTAAACAAATAGACAAGGGTGAAGGAAAGACAGGCGCTGGGGAGAGACTGTTTTGACAAAGGCTTTAGGCCCACTGGATGCTCTCTCCTCTCCCACACAGACACTCCAGGAAAGAGAAAGAGAGGTAGTAGCAACAAGAATAACAGTTACGACAACAATAATTACAGAGCAACAATAGTAATACTTGGTTATTACCTGACATCTCTAAATCTTATGTAGAATGTGAATTAGAGCATCTTTTCAAGCCCTTACTTTTTTTTTAGTGCAGTCGCCAAAAAAATGAAAAACAGTATGAAGGCTCTTCAAAAATAAAAAGCAGAATTACCATGTGATCCAGCAATGTCCCTATTGGATGTGTATCCAAAGGAAATGAGATCAATATCCTGAAAAGATATCTGCACCCCCATGTTCACTGCACTTTATTTACAATAGTCAAGACACGGAGGCAACACAAGCATTCATCAATGCTTGCAATGACTAAAGCAGATACGGCCCCTATATGTGGAATCTAGAAAGACGTGATACAAATGAACTTATTTACAAAACAGGAGACTCACAGACTTAGAGAATGAACTTATGGTTTCCAGCGGGGAGAAGAGGAGGAGAAGGGATAGTTAGGGAGTTTGGGATGGACTTATACACACCGCTGTATTTAAAACGGATAACCAACAAGGACCTACTGCATAGTATAGGGAACTCTGCTTGATGTTCCGCAGCAGCCTGGAGAGGAGATTGGGGGAGAATGGATACATGTATACATACGTCTCAGTCCCTTTGCTGTCACCTGAAACTATCACAACATTGTTAATTGGCTATGCCCCAAAACAAAATAAAAAGTTTTTTAAAAATTAAAAATAAATAATGATATCTAAAAAAAGATATCTTTCACACACACATGCTGGAATATTATTCAGCCATGCAAAAGAAGGAAATCTTGCCATTTACAACAACATGGGCAAACCTTGAGGGCATTATGCTAAGTGAAGTAAGTCAGAAAAAAGACAAAGTGCATGATCTCACATATACATGGAATCTAAACACACACACACACACACACACACACACACACTCTTACACAGCTCACAGATACAGAGAACAGACTAATAAGGTGCCAGAGGTGGGGTGGTAGGGTGGGCAAAATGGGTGAAGGTTGTCAAAATGTACACACTTCCAGTTCTAACACAACTAACTCCTCGAGATGTAATGAACAGCATGGTAGAAAAATAAAATCCTTCCTACTTTAATTCAGCTGTTTAATGTACCCCCTTTGCAACAGTCTTCACCATGCAAACACAGCCTCACAATGGATCCTTGACAACAAACAGTACACTCCACTCTAAAGACCTGCCAGGAGTGATGTTTTGGAAAATGATGACCTATCCGTGGGGACACCGGGGGCTTCCCGTCCTGGGATTCAGCACCCGGCTCCTCCTGAAAGCCTAAGCCTCCCACACTCTCTCAGCCACTAAAGGGTGGCTCAGCTCTGCGTGGGGCTGCCAGCACCGCTACACATGTGGTGCGACCCTTGTGAATCCCGACAGTTGTGATGGGATGGACAGGTGTCTGATTACAAAGCACGCTGCCATTATTTACCAGGCTCCATCTGAGCACCCCTCAAATTATGAGTAAGGAAAACAAACAGGAGACAAAGCAGACTGCCATTCTCTCTGGCAGCGCTTTATTTAAAATGTATCTCACCTCCATAATTCATTAGCTAAAGCTCCACTTGGGCCAGCTTGGAACCTCAAATGATTGTTACAGAGCAACTGTCCACCGCTTGCTTTCTGACTTAAAAGACATTTTTCTGCCAAACAGAAAAAGGTCATTCTGCTTTATAACCAACGAGGAAATACTGAAATGTTCTAGCCGAACAATAGGAATGGGCTTAATGCTGCTGAACTGTGCACTTACAAATGGTGAAACTGGTAAATTTTATGTGTATTTTGTCACAATTTTTAGAAAAGATATTTTTAATATTATCTATGAAAATAAAACTATGTATTTTCATATGTATGACTTAAGCATACATATGCAGAGGTAACCATCAGTCATGGGCAAATATTGACCTTCAAGGAAAGGACTAGGACTGATGGTAAAAACAGCAGAGTGAAGCTTTCGCAACATTTTATGAACTTACAATAAGAACACAGTCCTGTATACTACATTTCACAAGTAAGTTAAATGAAACCTGTCAGCAAGTTGCAGTTTCTTCTCCAAAACAAGGGTACTGACCTAGGTTAGCAATTTTGTGTTTGTTTGTTTAAACCAAGACATTGTAAGGTTTGTGTCTATAGAATTACTGCAATTACTAGGCATCGATCAAGAGGTGAAGAAACACATCCAGGGTCACAAGGCTATTAGTGGAGCGCCTGCGCTTCCAGTCCAGGCACACACAGCTCTCAAGTCCATGGTGAGGGGTGTGTGGATGAGCATACTCTGTCACATCCAACTCTTTGCGACACCCTGGACTATAGCCCACCGGGCTCCTCTGTCTGTGAGATTTTCTAGGCAAGAATACTGCAGTGGTTTGGCACTTCTTCAGGGGATCCTGCCGACCCAGGGATCGAACCCAAGTCTCCTGTGTCTCCCACCTTGGCAGGCGAATTCTTTACCACTAAGCCACCTGGGAAGCCCCAAGTCCACGGTCCTGAAACACAATTCCATGCCACCTCTCCTTCCATCATCTCCGCTTCCCTCCTTGCCTCCTTTCTGTTCTTAAGATCTATCACGTTCATTCCATGCCAGGGCCTCTGCCCCTGCTCTTTCGTCCTCTTAATACACTCTCCCCCAGGTCTTGGCGTGGACTGGTCTTTCTAACAGGCCAGGGTCTTGGCTCAGACACTGACTCCTCAGGCAAACGTGCCCTGATTATCTAAGCTGCAAAGGTCTGCACCATCTCTGTTCCTCCACCACACTATTTGTCTCATTTCTTACATGGAAGTTGCTGCTACCTAAATTGCTTTTTTATTTTTAAGTTATTTATTAGTGCTCTCAACTTTTTCTATTCTGTTTCTTCCAATAGACTGGGGGCTATACGAAGCTGTGAACCCTGCCTGTCTCCTTTACCGCATGTCCCAGTTCTACCACCAGGCCTCACGTAGAGCAGTGTCCTGTTGAGAACTGGATGGATGGACAGGTGGGCAGTTGGAAAGATGGAAAAACACATGTAAGTTTTAATGACTAGAATTCTAGTCCTTTTTGTCCCACTCAAGGAAAACTATCAGGATTCAGGGGAGAGGGGTGCTATGACAGAAATGACCTTGAAATCATTAATTTCCTTTCAAAAAACACTATAACTGAAGGGCTTTGATCTGTTACATAATCATCAGGATCAAATAACTTGCAACACCGTTCACCATGAGAGGAGATACATCTATTGATGGGGAAAAAAGAATTTTTATGACAGATATTTTTCTTCATGAAAAGAAACATCTACCTACTTTGAAAAGAAGGTGAGTGTTATTCACTCAGTCATGTCTGACTCTTCGTGACCCTGTGGCCTGTAGCCCATCAAGCTCCTCTGTTTATGGAATCCTCTAGGCAAGAACACTGGAGTGGGTAGCCATTCCTTGTACAGGGGATCCTTCCGGTCCAGGGAGTGAACCTGGGTCTCCTGCATTGCAGGCAGATTCCTTACCGCCTGAGCCTCCAGAAACAAGACCACTAATTTAGGACCCTGGTGACACTAGTAAGGAAGGACTCCTAGACCACTGGGACAGAACACAACCTTCAGCGGCTCGGGAGCCCAGAGAAGCCAAAGCAGAACCCGTAGGCCACGGGCTCCTCCAGAGCTGCCGAGCACTGGATTTCAAACACTGGCCTCCCTCCTCTCTCTAGTCTCCTTTCATCAAGCATTTTTGAATTCTTTGCTTTAAAAGAAAATAACAGAAGATATCCCATAGCATGGTCCAGATATTAGGAAGCTAAACAAGTAATCTCTAAGAGTAAAATATGAGATATTGAACCAGGCTCCCTGGAGTAGCCGTCTCCCGCATGCAAGTAATTTTAGGAAGATGGAATTGATTTCTGACCTTATGCCTTGGTGTATTTGTAAGCATTTGTATTTGATGAAAAACAGTCAAAATAAAGGCAGTTTGATTTTTCAAGAGCTATGAAGTATAGACAGGGATAACAGGGGGTAACTTGCATATTACCGAGCAAATGGGCAAATGGAAAGTTCTGGCTACAACAGGCAAAAAAATGAAATAAAAGTAAGCAAAGCTTCTCATTTCATTTTTTACCCATTTTATTTCAGCCTTGGGTGGATGAACTCCAGATGGGCAGCTTTGTTCAGTAAGCACAGCCTCCTGCATTTTCTCATTTGACTCCAGGCCTTAGGCAGACTCGAATGTTATCTAACTCAGGAAAAGTTTCTAGATTCACTGAGATAGGGGTCTCATGGACCTCTCAGAATGAGGTCTGAAGGCTCCTGGATCGTACAGGAAGACAAGCCTAGACACAGACTCCCAAACCAAACTCGAAGGTAGCATTTAAGTGATGTGGGCCACAAAACAAGGCTCATCATTCTGTCAAGCAAAACTGGCTTGCAAGCCTCACTTTTCCTGGGCTCACCCAGGGAAGGCAACATGGTTTCTGATACAGTAATAAGGATGTGCATGTAAAATGATTAAATGAACATGCAGTATACATAAACGAATCCATTTTACACACACACACACAGTTTTCTGTACAACCTGGACAGACTTACTGGATGCACCTCCTCTAGCTCAATGACCATACAGAAATTTAGACACCAAACTAAATTTTCTTAAGAGGAACCAAGAGAGGGAGATCACAGCGATTATCTAACTTGAAGACCTATGATTAAGTCTTTAATAAGATTTGGCTTCCATTTCAAAGGTCCATCTCAGCATTTCATAATTAAGGAGAGATGAGCCTGACAAACACAGGATATGTCAGACATAAACAAACTGGGAATTTCATGCTCGGCCTACCCCACAGGAAAGAAACCCAAGAGTGGAAGCAGGCAGGAGGCACTGCTAACAGAACTGGGGTGGAGGTGGGGGAAAGCCCAGTTCATGTCTCAAAGGTTAGGGAAGTTGTTTGACAACTGTTCACTTATGAAAGATCAGCCTTCCTGGTTGCCAAGCCTTCAGAGAGACTTGGGTTCATCAAAGGAGTACCGATCACACAATTTAGCTGAAACAGCCTAGAGGTAACTGTAGCTCTCACACCTGAGATGTGGGGAAATTCTGAAGCCCGTGTGCCTCTGCCCAAACAGGAAACTCTCATTACCAACAGCTTGGAGCTTTGTCTGTGTACACAGTTTCTCATGGCACTGTCCAACCCCCTTTCCTGAAGACAGCTCCCCCAGCCTCTCCTGCAAGCATCCTACCCTACAAAGCAGGCATAAGAGAAACCAAAGCCCCACCTCTAACGCCAGCAGTTAAGGATGTGGTCTAATGCTGCAGCAACAGAACCTGCTGAGGTATGTCCCCCGGATGATACCAATAATTACAGGAACCTTCCATTTTAGACAACTGTGTGCCATGTGCTGTGGGAGAGAAAGTCTTTTCCTTCCAAACTGTCCATCAAAAAGGCCTACCTCTCAAACCTCTCACTTCATGCTGCCACAGTGAACAAGTACATTTAATATTGATTTAACTCATTTAATATTGATTAAAGGCCCCCAGGGTGCTGGGTGCAAATTCTCTCGGGGACCACGCTAATGGAAGTAGCCTTTATGCTTGGGAGCCAGAGCTACAAGGCTAAACACCTTGCAGAGGCTTTATCTTGCTCGCCATTAGAAAAATAATAGATGATTAGAAAAATGCATATATGCAGAATGAATGTGTGACAGCAAATCACAAAAGTAAATGCAGGGGGAAAGCGATGAACAGAAGCTCACTCCGAAGTAGAATCTAGTAGGTTATCAAATTCTGTTGTTGTTTAGTCACTAAGTCGTGTCCGACTCTCTGCGACCTCATGGACTGCAGCCTGCCAGGCTCCTCTGTCCATGGAATTCTCCAGGCAAGAATACTGGAGTGGGTTGCCATTCCCTTCTCCAGGGGATCTTCCCGACCCAGGAATAAAACCTGAGTCTCCTGCACTGGCAGGCAGATTCTTTTCCACTGAGCCACCTGGGAAACCCCCCAGTTCTATTGACATCATCTCAAATACAGCTCCGATCTCCATTTTCCCTAGCCCCAGAGCTCATCAGCACTTCTTGTGCTACTCTAGACCACCCATCTTCCTCCGTGCTCCCAGAATTATCTTTCTAAAGCCCAGCTCTATTAATAAATCTCGAATGGTCCCTAACTGGATTGAAAATTAAGCAAAAAAAAACAAAAAAAATCAGGAGATATTTAGAAGCTTCCATAACATAACCTCTGCTCACCTTTTCAACCCCACCCTCCTGTACCCTGCCACCAGCTCTGGGCTTTCTGCCTGGGAAGCTCCATTCCATGCTCACAGCAGTGCTTTCAGGTGGGCGTCATGACTGTCACCTCACAGTGGAGGAAACTGGGTCTGGGGAGATTTCATTAACTGGCCCAAGCTTGCACAGCCAGGAAGCAGCAGGGCAAGAATCTGAAATGCCTGCCTGATTCCAACACATATGCTGGAACCAGAGATGGGCAACAGAGTCACATGAATCCCAGTGCTGCTCCTTTCCATGAATCCTCTAAATGCTTCAGTAAAAACTGATTACGTTCACCAGTGGTTGGGGGATGAGTAAGTGTCCTGTGCAGTTGTTAACAGGTGTGGAGCTGCAGACGTGGATGGGGGCGTGGAGAGGCAGAGGACACAGGCAGAAATTGTGGGGGGGTGCCCTCTGGACTCCTACAGGTCTTGGTACATATGGAGCCAAATCCCCAAGAAGCAGTTTTTCATCTTTTGTTCTTTTGTAATTCCTTTTATTTTACTTTGCTGTCATTGCTGTTGTCATGCCAGGGGAAGAGGGGGTGACGCAAAAAACACGGGTGCTTCTGGGGACACAGCGGAGCTCAGTGCTTCATTAGAGAAAAGGAGGAGGAATTCCCTGGTGGTCCAGTGATTAGGACTCTGTGCCTCCACTGTGGGGGGCATGGGTTTGGTCTCTGGTCTCAGAACTAACATTTCACATGGTGCATGGTACAATCCTGGACCCCTGAGAGCGAGTGTTCCTTGGACGGGTGGGCAGTATGGCATAGGGGATCCAGGGTTCCCTCTCATCTCCCATCAGAACCCTGAAGCAGAGAAAGGCTCTAGAAAACTCATCTAACTTAGGGAGAAAAAAAAGATTCATTACTCAAGTCATCGTCTCTCCAGGGCTAAGCTTTCCATTTCTCAAGACGAAAGGACAGGGGCTGCCGAAGCTGGACACCAGGCAACAAAGAGCAAGTGAAGGCGCTGCTCTGAAGGCTCGGAGATCCCTGCTTCGTTTCCTGCTGACAAAGGCCAATCCGACACTTACTACGATGTCTATTTTTTAAAATCTAAATTTGTTATTTAATGAAATTGGAAGTTTGAGGTTAGCTGTCAAAGACATACAAGGAAATACTGAAATATAAATTGTCGTGGGCTTTAAGATGGATGTGAAATGGTGATTTTTCATTCAGGGACTATTCCTTCGGCAAAAGAGAATTCAGTTATGAATCTTCTTTAACTTTTCAAAAGAAAGCTAGAAGGACGACACAGAAAGGTATGCACCAAGTGAAAAATAAGGCTGTAGAATACCAGGGATTCTATATTCTTCTGTTCATTATTTAAATTACTGTGGGCGTATGTGTGCATTCACATATATTTGTCTCTTCAACTGGCATTCCAACTCTCCTTTCTCTGGTATCAGAAACTGTCCTCTCTGAGTTCATGGGGTTCTGTCCTTGGCAGTGACCAATAATATCACCCCCTGACCTGGTCACAGAGGGAGGTGACCCAGGGCTCTCGTGTTACAGTCCCCATTGTCCATGGAGATTGGCCCGAGCTGTCACCATCCTTCCCTGGGACTGACCCACAGGTCCCTGGGTGAAGAAGTTCCCCTCTTCATGCGCGATCACTGAACTGGTGTGTTACAAGCCTGGGGACACAGGTAAGCATCTTTCCCCTCAAGAGAAGGAGATCCATCTGCAACAGACTGGAATGAAGAGAAAAGATGATGTGAAAGGATAAAAGGAGAGAAACAAGGATAGAAGGTTTCAAATGAACCCCAGGACACAATCATGCTGGAATCCAGATCCACTCCTGGGCTTCCCAAAGCTCAGCTATGAACTCTACTTTTGGCTCAAGCTAGTTAAGAGTTTGGTTTCTATCATGCACAAATTAAAGGACTCTCCCAAATACCATGAATATTTACATGTATGCTTTGGTATGCTTCCCCACCCAACTCAAAACTTATCTAAGCAATTTACCAGCACTTAGGTCTAAAAATCTATGATTAAAATTTAACGTAGGAAAAATGTTCCACTTGATTCACTCATTTTAACTTTTGCAGTAGGTACATACTATTTTTCAAGTAAAACCCAGTTTTTCCCAGAAACACTTTTGTCTCTAATTAAGGAGAGAGAGTATTTGTGTTCACCTCCAAGTAGAAACAACTAAATACCCCACAGGTAGCAATATCTGAAACCAGCAAATATGCATACACAGCGCACAATATGCCTCTAGTTCGTTTGCTGATTCAGTTCATTGTACAGCAAGCCATTAGAACCTGGAGATAACACAAACATAATTCAGGCCTCCTTCGGAAGTGCCATTTCTACTAAAATGCTCTCCTTCCAGGTAATTGTTACTCTGGGCCCTGAAAATGCAGGATTTCCTACAAATTCCAGCTTGCTGCTTTATCACTGAATAACCCCCAAATTACATTCCATTTTCTCTCTTTATGCCAACCAAAAACAACCAGTCACCTCCAAGGAATACTAGCAACACGGCCAGATTCTGTCAGATTAAAATATGAGACAAATTAACCCTCATTAAGAGAATGCACCTGCAACACTGCCTACCAACTGCGAAAAAGCAACTGGCCGCATCCCTGAGTCCATATTGTCTTCACCCCTCATTAAGCAGCCCCCCGGATTCCGCTGGGCAGACACCGCCATGAGGGGCTGTGCAGTCGGCAGGCCTGGATGGACCACATGGAGGAGGCAGGGTGGGGTGGCTTCTGTCTATTCTAAGGACATTTGTATGGGAAACAAAGAGAAATTTGATTTTAGAAACCTACTTTTATTTTCTTGAGGAAAAAAGCACAGTGAATATTTTTAAGGGATGCAGCTGTGGTCTGGTTTATTCTGTGCCTTTCAAAGCAAAACGGTCTTTAGTGGCTCCGTCTCCTTTCTGCTGCCCTTAAGCTACTGGCTGCCTCAAGTGATCACAGGATCACATTCTGCAAAAAGCAAAGAAGGGTCTCATGTTTTGCCTCAGAATGGATTTTCCTTCTTTCCCACTGAAGACATTCTCAGTAAAAACTAAAATGCTCCTGATTTAATTTCTTTGAGAAAAATAAAACTAACGTGAAGGCCCTGTGCTGAGCAATTTTTTAAACCAGATCTCCTTGATTCCTCTAATGAGGAGACAGAATTCAAGGTGATATGCTGTCCTCCCCCAAGTCACAAGGTCAGAAAGTGGTGGGGCTGGCTTCTGAAACCAGGTGCATCTGATCCCAGAATCCACATCTGCACTCACAGTGCTAAAGCACAGGGGCACACAAGCTACACCCCGTGGGTCGAATCCAGCCCGCCGTGTGTTTCTGTCAATAAAGTTTTATTAGCACATAGCCATGGCATTCAGTACTGTCCAGGACTGCTTTCACGCTCCAAGGGGAAAGCTGAGTGGTCACGCAGCCAGGACCACATGGCCTACAAAGCCAGACACAGCTACCATCTGACACTTTCCCAGAGAAAGTCTGCTGACTCCCAGTAAAGAACAGAAGTCAACTCAGTATCACCGGGGACCAAAACGGATAACTCAAAACGTTCACTACCAGAAAGACCGTCCCCACGGAACAGACACCAACCCGAGCTGGCAGCTTTCTATGTCACGATGGCCCAGGCTTAATCTGAGCAGCTCTGTCATTTTTCAGGCTACATTTTGGCCCCTGACGTGAGAGAAGGCTCTCGCCCACTGGAACCAAGAGGACGCACGGGGAGCTCCCTGGTGGCCCAGTGGTTCGGGCTCTGTGCTTTCACTGCTGAGGACTGGGGTTTGATCCTCGGTAGCTCAGATGGTAAAGAATCTGCCTGCAATGCAGGATACCTGGGTTCCATCCCTGGGTTGGGAAGAATCCTCTGGAGGAGGGCATGGCAATCCACTCCAGCCAAGAATTTGCCTGGAGAATCCACATGGACAGAGGAGCCTGGTGGGCTACAGGTCAGGGGGTCACAAAGAGTTGGACATGACTGAGTGACCAAGCACACAGACTAAGCACGCAAGCCACACAGCACAGCCAAAAAACAAATTAAGAGGATGAGGTCAAAGGTGACAGGGCCCCGGTCTTTCTGGACCACACTTCCCTCCCTCTTCTGTCACCGACCCTCTGAACCCCCAAAAGTAGGCCCCAGCAGGTGGAGTTAGCCAGGCCCGTACCTTCTGCAGATGGACTCATGGGTGTTCCCAATACTATCTGCCAGCTTTCCAGTGACAGCCTTTCCCGGGGGTGGAGAAGCTTACTGACAGGAAATGCCAAAGCTACAAAAGAGGAAGGGGTGACTCTGTAGATCATGCTGCCCAAAATCCAATTTGAGAGAGTGTTACCAGAAATACACACCAGTGCATTCAAGTAGACCACGGGAAATGATCAAAATTGTACAGTGTAACCGTGGCAAAAGCTCATCAACACATGGTTCACAGCTGACCCATTTTTAACTATAGAGGAGAATCCTACACCTTTCCCTCCCAGACCAATAACTAGATTCTGGAAACTGAGAAAATTTTCACAGGCTAGTCACCAAGGTGTTTGGTTTTCATTTATCAGAGGTTCACCGGACACCGACTATGTGCCTATGTTGTAACAGCAGACAACAGTTCCTGTACTCAGAGTCTGGAAGGCAGATAAATAACAAGAATGTTATTTAAGAAGCAAAATAAGTAACAAACAAGAATGTTTTAGATTAGAGGTGGACAACAATAGTAACAACAATAATACAGAACAAAAGAACGGGGCAATAACTTTAGACAAGAAACATGGGAGTATATACCTGCTATACACCCAGAGATATACTCATTGTCAGGGAAAGGGCTGGGAAATGCTGACCAGAAAGAAAGGAACCATCTTATATAAAGGGGGGGGCTTCAGGCAACTTAACTAACCTATCCTCTATGAGTCAAATCCACGGGCCATCTCTTATAAGAGAATAAGAAATCATTTCCTAGGGAGGCGTTTTATCCCCTATGATGTATACAGGGGATCCTTGAACAGCACAGGTTTGAAATGCACAGATCCACTTATATGCTGATTTTTTTCAATAGTAAATATTATAGTGCTACATGGTTTGATGTTGGTTGAATCTGCAGATGGAACACCACATGCAGAGGAGTCTTAAATACAGATGGCTAACTAGAAGTTATATGCAGATTTCTGAGTATGCAGAGGGTTGATGCCCCAACCCCTGTGGCGTTGGAGTCAACTGGATTAGTTCTTTTATTTATAGGTTATATCACTTCTTTATTTATACCATTCTTGTTGCAGAAAGGAATTTCAGGAAGTGCACCAAAACTTAGGAAATACAATTTAACTGTACAATAATGGTGAAATGGTTCATTAAAATGTGCTATAATGTAAACAGCGTAGTGGATGATTATGTAATAAAATGGGAAAATGTTCCCAATATATTATATTGTAAAAGGTATTTTCCAATAAAGCAGTATTTTCGACAGTCAACTTTTACATGTCAACTTGACTGAGCCATGAGTGCCCAAACAATGTTTAAAATATTACTCTGAGTGTGTTGTGAGGGTTTTTCTGAATGAGATCATGCATGAATCTGTAGACTGAGTACAGCAGATGGCCCTCCCCAACGTGACCGTCCCCATCCAACACACTGCAGGCCTGAACAGAACGGGTGACCTGCCTATGAGAGGAAGCTCCTGCCCGACTGCCCGAGCTGGGACATCAGCCTTGCTGCTTTCAGGCTACAGCTGAAACACTGGCTCTCTCTGGGTCTCACCCCTGCTGACTTTGAGACTGGAGCTACACCATCAGCTCCCCACGATCTCCAGTTTGGTGACCCAGATCTTGGGACTTCCCCTGATATGTTTGTGGGAAGAGATGAGTACCACGTTCTACTACTCTGCCATGTGATTCCCACCCCAGAATGTCTCAAAGCTCCATAATCACGTGAGCCAGAGCCAATTCCTTGGGTATTTTCTACTTCCCCTACGGTCTGTCTCCTGGGGATTAGAGAGCGATCCTATTGGTTCCGTTTCCCTGGAGAACCCTAACTAGTACAGTATTGTATTTTATAATGACATTTTTATATAAAATGCAGACATACACAGAAAAAACTTACCATTACATATTAACTGAGGTTAGAACTTGAATAACAGGATTACAGACAATTTGTATTTGAGTGTGTCTGTCTGCATTTTCCAAATGCTGTTCTAATCAGAATTAGGTATACATTTATATTTACATAGAGAGATACAAAAAATTTCAGGTAAAAGACTCAATTTTCCAGTCTCCTTGGCAAAGTCATCCATGAGCCCTTGAGAGCTGATAGTAACAGGCTACCCCTACCCCGAACCTGTAGATTCACTTCACTCCCCTCCCTGGTACCCACGGCCCACTCCCCAGGCCACCTTCTGTGTCAGGCTGGGCTTCCCACGTGGTTCTGCCAAAAGGAAGAGAAGCCAGTGATCACCAGGCAAGAGCATTTTGATCCCTTTGGCACTTGAACTTTTCACTAGAAATAAACAAGCAGTCTAGTTCTGCGGTATTGGTCCTATGAGTCTAGCCAGCCTGAGTCTTTTCCTGAAAGACGGGTACAGTCACGACAGTCGTGGACAGTTGAAGGCCACACGGCTAAAGGTCAGACTCTGAACTAAAGACAGCTGCTATATTTGCCCTAATTCAGTCTCTACATGGATACTTCTCATCCGCAGGCTTTACACAAGAAGAGCTTCTCTAGAATTGTCTGCCACACAGTGATGCATTCCCTTCTCGTTTCTACAACCAAACTATTCAAAAGTCTCCAACTCTGGTTCCTCAGGTTATGGTTCCCAGACCCTTCAAATCACACTTCAAACTCACCTTCATTTAATCTTCTGTGATCCCAAGTCAAAAAACACTAAATACAAGAAAGAAAAAATACTAGACACTATATTCCCAACACAGCCCCACATAATAAGAGAACATGACCTGAGTCTTAACAACAAGCCTATGCAGCCAGGAGGCAGGTATCATCATCCCCATTTGATGGATGTAGACATGAGTCTCGGGAGCTGGCTGGTAGAAGGCCACAGCTTGTAGACAGCAGAACCAGGCCTGGCTTTTGTTCTAATGAATCACTCCAACAGAAGAGAATACCTTACCAGAGCCCTGAGCTTTCGTTCTCTTAGCTCAAAAAGTTGCCCCACCCTCAACTACCGTCAACGTCCTAAAGCTCATTCCTTTAGGAGTTGCAAACTTAATTACCTAAATGGGTCAGACAGGTAACACAAACAGAAGCAGCAGCCAGCTCACAGGATGAGAGTGGCTGATGGTAAACTGAAGAGGGGACAATTGTCTGTATGCTGAGTTCTCTCTCTAAATCTATCATATTGGAGGTAAGCAAACTATAGCCGTGGGCCTGATCCAACAGGATTCATGAGCCAAGAATTTTTTTTACATCTTTAAATGGTTATATAAATACCTACAATGCCTAAAATAGTTACCATCTGGTCCTTTCCAGAAAAAGCTTGCCAACTTTCACTTTACAGGTTTCCGTTAGTTTTCAGAGCAACCAGACATATGTTCACCTGCAGAATGTAAGCAAATACACCTATTTGTTTATTAAATGCCTCCAAATCACTCACTGAGAATATGGTTATTTGATCTGAAAAAGCTGCATACTCTGTAATTCCGGCTCTATGACATTCTGGAAAAGGAGACAGTGTGACACCCTGAACTGGTGGTTTTAAATCCCCTTCTTCTCTTCCTGCACTTTTCCAACACTGAAGCTGCCTTAAGGGAAGCTGTGCGCACCCCAGGCACCAGGACGGTCTCTGCTGTATGACAACCTCGGGCCCCACCAAGTCAGAACAAAATAAAGAATCCAAATGAATTTCCACCATTTGCTCAGCTTCAGCTTGCCAGTCGTGCTCTGCCCTTCTGGTCCCCAGCGGCAACCCCCTTCCCTTCGAACCCCCAACAAACCCAATATGCCTTCACACTCCCGCAACTCCGCACTTTATTATTATCTTAAGGTCAATACCTTTATAAACAGGCCTTTGAGTAGAGTAGTAGATAACTTGAGGGCACTTCTTTGCAAGCAATAAAAACATTCTGGTCTTGGATGTTATCAGGAAGAAAGTAATTACGAAGTCCTGAGCTGAGATCCCTCTGAAAGTCAGCATCCCTTCCTATTGTTTCATTCTCTGTATAAGAAGGACCTGGCTCGTACTGCTTTATTTCAAAGGGCCTCTCCCTAAAACACACAAAGAAAGTATAAGAAAGTATATATTTATTTTTGCCAGGAATTCTTCATTGCACTTTAATATTGTTCCATAAGCATCTTAGGGGAAGTTTCCTACATGTAAGTGGGTATTTTACCGCCTGACCTTTGGAAGAAACCTGGAGAATGTCATTTCCCACTCAGTGTCCCTTTTTTTCCTTTGGTCCTCTGCGTCCCACCACCAACCAGATCTCAAGCTAACTGGCTGCAAAAGTCTACAATGAGTCCCCTACATATAAGCCTTCAAGCTGCAAACTTTCAAAGATGCAAACATTCGCATGTCCAATCACCTAAGTTAGTTCACGTATCTGGTGTACATTGTCATGTGCGTGCATCCTCTACACGTGGTTGTGCTTTTACGTACTTCATTATACAGTACTCTAGTACTATATCTATATTTCATGACAGGAGTACAGTATCTTTATTTCAAGCCCAGGATGTCTGGAAGCAAACATAAAAGCAGCAGTGATGTAGCTGGTACGACTGTACTTTTCAGGGTACTATACTGTAAGATTAAAAATGTTTTACTTTTTGTGTTTGGTCTTTTATGTATTATTTGTGTGAAAGGTATTCTAAACCTATTACAGTACAGTGCCATATAGTCATTTGTGTCAGTTGGGTACCCAGGCTAACTTTGTTGGACTTACCGACAAACTGGACTTATGAACTCGCTCTCAGAACAGAACTCATTCGCATGTAAGGGACTTACTGTATTCCACATTGCTGAGTTCAGTGCCCACCATTTCAAACATCATGAAAGCACCACAGCATACCAAGGAAGGGAGCACATACCATCGGTCGGGCATTTCCTCCACCGAAATTTCTCTGAACCACATGTCCACGGAGAGGGGCTATCAACCCCACGCCAGGAGAGCAAGACGACTTCTGGCAAGTTTTAGGTCAATGTTGGGAGCTGAGATTCAACTCCTCCAGAAAAATACAACTTCCAAGGGAGCCGCCATGGGCAGAAATCATGCTTGCCGTGACCTTACATAACAAGCAATTTAATAAAATTGTTAAGCACAAAGGCCTTTCTGGGTCTTTTCCAACAGTCTGATTGATCTTAGTCAAGTTAGTATGATTCTTTGAGCGAAGGGTATTTCAACACAACTTGGGGATTCAGAAGGAGTGGTATTGAGGACTAAAGAGATAAGACATGTCAAGTACTTGGTAGATTTCCACAGCCACAGAGCAGACAGCACTTCCTCCCCAGACCCAGCTCCCTTGTAAAACAAGAGGGTTAGACCTGATAGTCTTCCAGCTTCATCAGTTCCAAAAATACACGAGTCCAGTTACCAGAATAGCAAAATGGGGGGCCCAGTGAAAATAACTTTGAGTCCAAACCAAGTGACTCCTGCCACAGTACACCTGTAGACACTGTGTCATCTCTCAGACTAATGCCTACACACGCCAGGGTCTGAGCACTCACTGCCCCCAGTAACCCGACAGCTCAGGTACTTCTAGCATTTTACAGATGAGTAAACTTAAGTTATGAGAGAATGACTGCAGATTTAAAGAGGGGACTGTGGTGTGAACTTAGAAATGTGAGGGAAACAGGACAGGTGCCATGAGAAACAGAAGAATATGCAATGAGACAGACTGGCTAAGGAGTCTCCTTTTACTAGGTGTCCAAGGAAGGTCTTTCTGAAGGAGGGTTCTTCTGAGCTGGGGCCTGGAGGACAGAGGATCCCAGAGCTCAGTGGGGTAGGGTCAGAGGCAGTGATTCTCTTCCTAGGCATCAGAATCACCAGGAGGACTTACTAAACACACGTCACTGGGCCTCACCCCTGGAAACTGAATCAATGAATCTGAGGTGGGGGTCTGAGAATTTTCCTGTCGAGAGAGTCCCCAGCCAACATCGACGGTGCTGAGCTGACAACCACACTCGGAAGACAAATCTGCAAGTGTTTTCTGTAAACATTTTCACTTTGCAGGCTGGAAGCTCTCTGCTGCGGCTACTCAATTCTGTTCTTGCATCAGGAATGTAGCCACAGGCAATATGGAAAGAAATGAGCATGGTTGTGTCCCAACAAAACTTTATTTCCAAAAATAAACAGTAGGCTGGATTAGGCCCCATGGATCACAGATTACCCATTCCAGGTGGCGCTAGTGGTAAAGAACATGCCTTCCGACGCCAATGCCGGAGATGTAAGAAATGCAGGTTAGATCCCTGGGTCGGGAAGATACCCTAAAGAAGGAAATGGCAACCCACTCCAGTATTCTTGCCTGGAGAATCCCACGGACAGGAGTCTGATGGGCTACAGTCCATGGTGTTGCAAAGAGTTGGACATAACTGAAGCGACTTAGCACACATGGTCTAGGGGAATCAGGAACTTTCCAGTACCGAAAGCAAAGCAAGCCCCTCTCCCACCCCACTAGAAGCAACAGCATTTCACTTTTATTTTTTATTATACTTTAGTATCTTGGCTTGAAAGCCATGTCCCAGGAAGCTTCCCTGACCACAGGCTGGATGGGCATCCCTCCTCTGCAGGCGCCGGGACCCTCTCACGCGCCCTCTGAGAGCACCGAGCTGTGTGACATATGTGACTGTGACGCGGAGACCAGACCTGTCTCCTTGCAATGCCAGTTCAGTGCCTGCCATCTACTAGGCCACTGATAGCGACACTCACTGAATACCTACAATTTCCATTTTCCCCTTTCCAAGTGCAATTCCAGGGGTCTCAAGCTGCCCTTCTCTCACTTGGATGCGTAAGGTTCACTTGGGGTCTTATTAGAAAGCAGACTCTGGGAGAAGGAAATGGCAACCCACTCCAGTAATCTTGCCTGGAAAACCCCATGGACAGAGGAGCCTGGCAGGCTACAGTCCATGGGATCACAAGAGTCAGACATGACTTAGTGACTAAACCATCCACCACTACAAAGTGAATATATGCCTAAAGATAATGTGTGAAAAGGATATTTGCCATATACTAGCTAGTTTTTTGGTGGGAGGGTGGGAGTCAAGGAAGACTTGGGGCTATTTTTTCATCAACTTCCATTTTATACTTATTTATAATGGCCATTATTTTTACTAATACTGTAAAACTATGAAAATGAATAAAATACTAGAAGTTTCATATTTAAAAAAAAAGAAAGCAGACTCTGACTCGTCCTGCCTGGGGTGAAACATGAGACTTCATTTCTAACAGGTTCCTAGGAGTTGTAGAGGCTGCTGGCCCATGGACCACACCACAGATGATGGTGGGGATTTAGAAAATACAAAATAAGGGAATCTTGCTAAAGCTACAATATAAACAGAGGCCCTTGAACCACTTTCTCAAAATACCACTGATACAGAAACCCAGGCTGCCGGCTCCAGCTTCCTGACTGATGTTGAAAGAAACCACACTTAACAGCCAACAAGGGATTTGTACTTTACAAACCTCATTATATTTCCTGTTATTTTAACCATCACTGTAATTAAACTCAAAGACTGACCACACACAGCTCACTTGGGCATGTTGGCTTTGCTTTGATTATCAGCAAATTCAACTTACTCCCATGCCCTTGAAATTCATTTGTCAAACAAAAGGATGTCACAGGCTATAAATCACAAGAGCCCTTTATAAGGCAATTCTCCCAAGTCACCTGTGCCAGGTACCTGACTCTTAAACATTTTCAGTATATTCTAAAAGTCTGTCATTCTGATACTTCTGATCACCGGCATCTCTAGTGCAGAAGACTCTCAAAATCCACATAGAATCTTGGTCCCTTGGAACTACTAGAGATCTTTTATTTGTCTGCTCCAAATCTATCCACTGAAAGATGAAGAAACTAAACTCAGAGAGGATAAGTGTCTTTTATAGGGCCACATAGCAAGGTAGAGGCAGAGCTAGAATGAGTGTTTCCTGAACTGGGAGCCTGAAATCTTACTTTTGATTATGATTCTCAAAGTGTAGCACATGATCAGTACTGGTACATGACCTCTCTCTCACCTGTCTGCAATGACATTAGTACAGAAATTGAGAATAAAAAATGAGAAACCTTTATAGCAAGCTGACAATGCTGACATGTCATGTAAGCATACAGCCATGGTCCAGTCTCTCTGAACCCTGGGTCTTTCCCACTCCCTAGTGAATTGGGTGTGGGCCAAGCACCATTACTATCTATGTACAGTGGGACCACAATGGATTGGAAATTTTTTCAAACCCGATTCTTCACCATGGTTACTAGTTTAAGAAGCACTGAGCGAACTGTGGCGTTGGAGAAGACTCTTGAGAGACCCTTGGACCGCAAGGAGATCCAACCAGTCCATCCTAAAGGAGATCAGTCCTGAGTGTTCATTGGAAGGACTGATGCTGAAGCTGAAACTCCAATACTCTGGCCACCTGATGTGAAGAGCTGACTCACTGGAAAAGACTCTGATGCTGGGAAAGACTGAAGGCAGGAGGAGAAAGGAATTACAGAGGATAAGATGGTTGGATGGCATCACCAACTCAATGGACGTAAGTCTGAGCAAGCTCTGGGAGTTGGTGATGGACAGGGAAGCCTGGTGTGCTGCAGTTCATGGGATCACTAAGAGTCGGACACGACTGAACAACTGAACTGTCTACCACCACTAAGCCTCTCTCACTGATCACCAAAAACCCAGTTTAATTGAAAAGCACATAATTATGATATTTCTCAGTTTTCAATCTGTAAGAAATAACACTTTGGCCACCTCCATTAACCTTTAAAGTGGTAGGGTGGGCTTATAACCTGGTAGATGAGAACTTGGGGTGTAGAAAGAGCTAACCTTTGGCCCATTCTGTTTCTACCAGTTTCCTTCCTATGTGACCTGGGTCCCCCCTCCCTCAAGTCTGTGAGCCTCAGTTTATACAGCTGTAAACTGGGGGGCAAGAGTAGTACCCATAGCCTATAAGGCTGCTGTGAGAGTTAAAAAATAGTAATAAAAGAAGAAGAATCCTTACTGTGAACCAGCACAGTGCCTGGCACATTTGTTCACCATCGGAACTATATTAAGCATGCAGGCTAGTAGAATACAGACCCTCGAGTACATCTGCTTGGACTGCAATTCTAGCTTTATCACCTGCTACATGGGTAACATGAGGCAAGCCATCTCCCCTCTCTATCCTGAAAACCACTTCATCTGCAACTGGAAATAAAAATGTCACTGTCTCTAGGAGGATGCTGTAAGGATTACATGTAATAATCCATGTGAAGCATGGCGCTCATGCCTGACTCTCAGTAAACACGTAGGCAGAGTTTAAGAGGGGTGTCTCTTAGAGTCTCAGCTATATGGGCAAGAATTTGCCTCCGAGGGAATTCATACAGAACGGTTTACGTGTGTAATTTCCTGGTCTTCTCTTCAGTGAATAGAATTACAATGTATGATTAATAAATAAAAGGCAAAGACAGACCCCGAGGAAGCGGAGAAGTGAACGCATCTGAACAGAATGGTGGACAAGAGCTACCGCTGTCCTAACAAGACTACCAAGGCTAACAAGAACAGTGGATAAGAGCTACTTAAAACAGATTTTAAGCCTTTTTTTCTTTTTTACCACTTCTTGCTGCTTGTTTTCTTTCAGGGTTTTGAAAATGAGTTCATCTATTCACAAATGAGATTTTCTGTAGCTCGGGCTTGCCAAGAATGAAACAAGGAGAAGACACGGCATGACATTAATTTCTCTTCTGATGTGGGCAGGAGGAGGCCATAGGGCATCTCCACATCTGCCAAGAGCCATTTGGCAGCTGCTGCCTTGGGCAGCTTGGCCTCATTCGACTCGGGCCCCAGTGGGCGGGGCTGGACAGACGGAGTCACACTTCACGGGGGCCCGGGTGGCTCGGCGTCACAGAGGTCCTGAGCTCAGGTCTGCGCTGAGCCGCTCTGTGTCACTACTCACGTGACCAGGACAAACACTGGTGTTTGCTGCACACTCAGCACTTGTGGAGTGAGAAACACAAAGCCTGGATTCTGAGCTCTGACAGGCGTCATCTGTGGAAGCGGCAGCAGGAAGCAGAGAAGCAACTCAACTCTTTCCAAACCAGCATGAGCCCGTGGCAAAGCAGCAGACTGACCACCATTCTGGGGTTTCTACATCACCCGGGAAAGAGGTCTAAAAATAACAGGGTATGCAGCAACCTCTGGTGCACGAAAGTCTACTACTCAACTGAAAGTTGCTCCAATGGCTCAGCGCTCCGGGCTGGTGGCCTTCCGGGAAAGCTGCTGCGTGATGCAGGAGGCAGAGGACCTTGTTTCCCCAGTATCAGCAACTGGCAGTTGTCCTGCCACATTCCCCTGCCCCCAGCCCCCCACCATGTGGACCAGAAGAGAATACGAGATGAGCTCCAAGGTGATACGGCTCCTCCGTGCTCACGGTACAGTTCAAAGCTGCACTAGCCAATATCACAGGCACCAGTCGCACATGGCTATTTAAATTCAAACTGATCCAAATTAAAGGAAAACTTCACTGCCTTGCTTGCTTTCAAGGGCTCAACAGGCCCCATGAGATGAGTGGCTACCACACTGGACGGTGCCAATACAGAACATTTCCATCATCTCAGAAAGTTCTATTAAATAGTACTGGTCAAGAAATAACAGAGTAGGTTGCTTACAAAGGCCAGTGAGTGAGAAAAAGAAAAAAAAGAACACTCAAGGCTGGTGAAGGTGTGATAAAATGGCACTGTTACATTCTGTTGCTGAGAAAATAAATTTGATACATTTCTAGAGTTTGACTTCACAGTATATATCAAGGACCTTAAAAATGATCAAGATTCTTTAGTCTGGTGTTTCTGCAGGCAGGAAACTATCCAAAGGAAGTAACAAAATAAGTAGGCTGGAAATTTCTGCATTTTTTCATTCAAAATATTTGCTGAACAATTACTTGTTAGCAAATAAAGTTAGAAAATCATGTAAAATATTAATTGGTGAATAAAAATAACTTTCATCTTATGACGGAATATAATGCTAAAAAAATCAGCTTAACACCAACAAAACAGGGGAAATAACTGTGACATAAGAAAAAGCAAAGTGTCCATGTACATTACTCTTTTTTTTTCTAATTACATACGACACAGACTTCGAAAACAAACTTATGCTTTACCAAACAAGAAGGCTCAGAGGGAGGGATAAATTAGGAGGCTGGGATTAACATACACACAGTAATGTAGATGAAATAGACAATCAGCAAAGACCTACTATATAGCATGGGGAACTATACTCAACACTGTGCCATAATCTATATGGGAAAGTAATGTGAAAAAAGAGTAGAAACATATAGCTTCCCTAGTGGCTAAGCAGTAAAGAATCCTTCTGCCAATGCAGCTGATATGGGTTCAAACCCTGGGTTAATAAGATCCCCTAGAGAAGAAAATGGCAACCCACTACAGTATTCTTACCTGGGAAATCCCATGGACAGAAGAGCCTGGTGGGCTCCAGTGCATGGGGTCACAAAACAGTCTGATGTAACTTAGTGACGAAACAACATACGTATGTGTGCAACTGAATCACTTTGCTTTGCACCTGAAATTAACACACTATAAATCAACTATATTCCAATATAAAACAAAAATTAAAGGAGGAAAGAGAAAAATAAAATGACATGAAAATATAAATGAAAGGAAATACACTAAAATTTTAAGAGCAAGTATCTCTAGATGATGGAATCACGAACCTTTAAAAAAAAATTTTCTTCGTGTTTCCCTGAAAAATAACACTATATTATTCACCAAGTGCCCACTACTTACTGAATACAGTTCACAGAGGCTTACAAGTTTTCACACACTTGATTTGAATCACAGGGTAGATTCTATTCCTGTTTAGCAGACGGTAAACAGAAACAGAGAGGTGAAGCAAGTCCCCCAAGATCACGTGACAGGAGCCAGGATTTGAAAGCAGATACTTGGCTTCAGCTCCCAGAGACACTAAGGATAACAAAGAGTTCACCTTACCAAAGCGGCTACTGAATGAGGAATTTCGAAATCATCCACAGAGGGAGCTCAGCTATTCACCAGAGCAGGGTCAAAACTTGAGGTAAGTGTTAACAGCGTCCAGAAAAAAAAAAAAGGAAGGCCCAAACCAGAAGGTGCACTGTGGTATAGAAGACAAGCCGCTTTTACATTGCTGGCACTCAGAATGCACAAGAGCCACACACAGCATCTAAATTCTATGTGCAGAGAGTACTTATCATGGAGGCACCTCCTCCTAAGCCCTTCACAATCACTGTCTCATTTAATCCTCAGGATCACCCTCAGAAACAGTGGCCTTGATTCCTTTCAATTCAGAGAAGAGGCAGTCAGCGCTCCGAAAGCTAATTGTCTAAGGCCACAGAGCTCTGAATACGAAAAGCTAAGACTCGCACTTGGGCTCTGGACTCCAGCTGCCTCATTCTCTACAAAGTCATAAAATGGCCATATAATTTATATTCCAACAGGAACTTGTGGGAGTGAGAGGTGTGTGAGCTGTGACTGTCCCAGGCAGCCTGCACTGCGGGGATACGCAGCCTCTCTGGAGTGTTCTTTTGCAGGAAGGCCCACAGCGTTGGCCTTTGGGCCTCCGGGGGATCTCAGGACAACGCTGCTGTGCATCCCCAGGTATTTGTTACAGGACAAATTATGACACTTTTCCCTTGCTATTTCCAACATATATTCCAGTATGTGCCTGCCCAAGCCAGCCTTGTGCGCTAACTCAGGGAGCCCAGAGCAGACTGGAAAAGACCAACTTTGATTTCAGGAGACAGGTTGCAAGCTTCTACCTTATTCTTGTCCATGAGAACAAAGACAACACTGGATCGGATTTTGCCCACATCCAGCCCCAGAGCCGCCATAATTCATCATCACACGGCTCCTTGCACAGTTGCTCACACATTACTTACAGGAGGCAGCCAGCAGTAGGGGAGAGACCCTGCTAATCTACAGATCAGATTTACCGCACTGCCCCAGGGCTGCAGCCCACACAGCGCACCCACTGCTGGATGGAGCCCCAGGCCCGTCAATCAATGCATCACTTGGGGTCAGCGAGGATGGGGTGGCCCAGAAGCGAACTGGCCCCGCGATTCATTAAACAGCCTCCTTGAAACCCACTGCACCAGCCAACTAATGGGGCTTGGGGCCATCATCAGTTCACTGGAAAATAACATCTTCCTGGAGGCTGAAATTGGCTTTTCCATCATTCCGAGAACAGAAGGCTTGAAAGAGGGCCAGACACCTGGGCCTGGAGCCACCTGTCTTGCCACACCAAGTCACAGAGCAGTGTTCACAGGGCTGACAACTCAGGATGACAGAGGCAGCATGCCGAGCTCGGCCACCATCTCACTGTGCATCCTATGGCAGGCCTCTTAAATTCTGTAAGTATCAGTTTCCTCAACTTTGAACTGGGTAAAATGATAAAACTCACCAATGGGGTTTCACGGGGATTAAATCAGATAACCTATGAAAACTGCTTAGCACATCATCTGGCTCATAGTAAGAGATTAATCAACATTAGCAGTGACAGAAAATTATTATTTCAACAGTAGTACAAAGGTATACAATTGTAACAATAAGCTTACGTTAATATAATATGCAAAATTTTACGAAGTGTAATAATAACAATTATTGTTGTTATATACTTCATTATATCACATCTCAAATGAGAGCTACTTGCCAAAGTTTGTTGTTGCTGTTGTTCAGTATCGCAGTCATGTCCAACTCTTTGCAACGTCATGGACTGCAGCACACCAGGCTTCCCTGTCCTTCACTATCTCCCAAAGGTTGCTCAAATTCATGTCCATTGAGTCAGTGATGCAATCTACCCATCTTATCCTCTGTCGCCCATTTCTCCTTTTGCTTCCACTCTTCCCCAACTTGCTAAATATGTTACACCAAATCAAGGAGACAGAATGAAAGAAAACAGAACAGAATTACAATGAAAATACGCACAGAATGAAGTTGCAGGTTTTTTGGTCAGAGATAAAGGTCAAGGCATCACCTGTGTTAAAAAAAAAAAAAAAAAAAACTTTCAGATTTCAAGATTCTCAGGAATGTCACCCTTCAACATCAGCCCAAGTTTGGGGGAAACGAGTAGTGGGGAGTGGATTTGAGACTCCAAGGTCATGTCCGGATGAACACTGATAGTCGGCAGAAGCCTGCTTCAACACCGAACCCCGGCTGAGAACGTAAAAGCAGAAAAGCACCAAAGTACCGCTGAGGGACAAAATGAGCCACATCTCACTGAGACCCCCGCCTACTGGGGTGGAGCTTTGGGAAAGTTCTTCAGTGAAAAAGGGAGAGTGTGTCTTGGAAACTGTTAATAAAACATGGAAATAGTGATGGTCCAAATATTTAGCTTACCCTCATTTCTTCCCCAGGGGTGCCACTGAGTTAAAGGGTGAAAACTCCAGGCAGAACTGTTCCCTTCAGTCCCTGATAGATTTTGAAAGGTCCCCTTATTCCTGGCCTTAATAATTTCACCTTATATTTGGTGATTCTCTCCCTAATCCTCCTCTCTCCCCCAGACACCAATCAAACACAATGAGATTTCCTGCTGCGTTATCGCTATATTAGCACAATTCACACAAGACTCGAAAATCTGGGGCTAGAGGGAAAAAAAGGTAGCGGGAGGGCCCCATGAATGACTGCCCACCCACGCTAATCAATACCACGGAGGCGGTATCAGAGGATGGACAGCCACTGCCTCTTCCAAGAGGGACGCAGTCGCTACAGGTGCCACTAACATAACATGCGAATGACAGCTTGGTAAAACCCACACCTTTGATGACTTCAGGCACCATTCAAGGGCTGGGCCTGTAACTCGCCGCATTACTGCCCTCGGTTCAGGACTCATTTACAGTTCCTCTCACCAGTCCTTCCACATCTGTCTGCATGCTCGCGCCCGTCCCTGCCCTGCATTCCACCATTCTTTTACGCGGTTGGTAAATTGTTTTTCAAGGAAAGGATGGCGCGTGGTAAGTGACGTTCACCTCGGTTCTGACCACAACAGACAACTCTTCAATTCCAGGGCTCCTTGAGGGCCTCCCTTCTCTTCCATCTTGGCTTTTAAATCTATTTATAGGCAATGCCTAGGTTTCCCTAAAAGAGGGTCATAAACTTCAATCCCAGCCAGTGTGAGGTGGGCAACTCATATGGGTGAAGGGAGCCAGACGGAGGACCCCAGCTTTGAGAAACCCGCCAGAAGCATGTGTTCTCATCCTCTCATCCTCATCCTCTACAGAGTCAGCCTCCGGCCTCAGCAGCAGCTCCGAGCACAGGCGCCTCGAGTCTGTCTGTCTGTGTCATAGGCTTCCTCCCCTTTCCCCCTCGTCATTATCAGAGTAACAACTCAAGAGAATCTTTACAGATTGCCCAAATAGCAGGTGACTGGTACTTATTGTGACCTGTGAATTTCAAAAATGGGGGACTCTGCCAGCGCCTACAATGAGAGGAACTGAGATTTGAATAGCAGCCAGTAACTTTTCCTTCATTATTGATTTTCACTAAGTGTGTGACACATTGTATTTTCTCAAATCGAGTGGCGATACTTGTTTTCTTAGCAGAGGCTTAATCGATATCTCTTCTGCATCCCTCAATGGGCAGTGGGGAATCTGTGCTACATGGACAAGACCCAGTGGACAAAAATGTCCAGGGCTCCCAAGGTCAGTTCTGTCTTTTAGAAAACTCAATGTCCTGACTCGACCTAGAGAAATTCCGAAACAAATTTCCTCCCGCCTCTAGATCACCTCTTTTCATGTTCTTTTACACACACCCTCTACCAAAAAAACTAAATGTTGACCATAGATTGTTTACCTCCTTAAGGGGAAGATGATCAGAGAGTGACGGTCTTAAGAACGGATTTAACATGCCTTTCCCTTTGAGATGCGTCCCCTATCAATGCTCTCCAGAAATGGCAAGAATTCCTTTGAATTAGTGAAGAGAGAACAGACAACACGCTCATGTGGAGAAGCCAATCAACCTCAGATGGAGTAGGCACGTTGACAAGAGGTGTATCCTGGGGTGATGCAAATACACAAAGAAACAGCCAGAAACTGGAAAACTGAAAAACATTCCTAACTGCCAACTGCCCCCACTCCTCCCCAACAAAAGTCAATCTCCTAGAAAGGGATGATCCTCCTTGAAAACAGGCTGATTCAGTCTAATGTTTCAGAAATGACTCATTCATAGAGCACTGTCCAAAGAACTTTCTGTCTTGAATGAATATTCCATACCTATGTTATCTAATATGATATTCAATAGTAATAGTCACATGATTCTATTAAGTGTTTGGAATGTGGCTAGTGCAGAGGAGAATTTTAAGATGAAGTTTAACCCTTACATTTAAAGTGAATCGTAATCTTATTTAATTTTAACTGCTGTTCAGTCACTCAGTCATGTTCAACTCTTTGTGACCCCAAGGACTACAGCACGCCAGGCTTCCCTGTCCTCTACCATCTCCCAGAGTTTGCTCAAACTACTGTCCACTGAGTTGGTGATGCCAACCATCTCATCCTCTGTTATCCCCTTCTCCTCCTGCCTTCGATCTTTCCCAGCATCGGAGTATTTTCCAGTGAGTCAGCTCTTCACATCAGGTGGCCAAAGTATTGGACCTTCAGCTTCAGCATCAGTCCTTCCAATGAATAGTCAAAGTTGATTCTCTTTAGGATTGACTGGCTTGATGTCCCTGCTGTCCAAGGGACTCTCCAGAGTCTTCTCCAGCACCACAGTTCAAAGGCATCAGCTCTCCGGTGCTCAGCCCTCTTTATGGTCCAACTCTCACAACCGTACACGACTCCTGGAAAAACCACAACTTTGACTACATGGACCTTTGTAGGCAAAATAATGTCTCTGCTTTTTAATATGCTCTCTAGGCTTATCATTGCTGTTCTTCCAAGGAGCAAGTATCTTTTAATTTCAAGGCTGCTGTCACCATCCACAGTGATTTTTGAGCCCCCAAAAATAAACTGTCACTGTTTCCATTGTTTCCCCAACTATTTGACATGAAGTTATGGGACCTGATGTCATGATCTTCATTTTTTGAACTTTGAGTTTTAAGCCAGCTTTTTCCATTCTCCTCTTTCACCCTCATCAAGAGGCTCTTTAATTACTCTTTGCTTTCTGCCATAAGGGTGCTGTCATCTGCATATCTGAGGTTATTGATATTTCTACTGGCAATCTTGATTCCAGCTTGTGATTCATCCAGCTCAGCATTTCACATGATGTACTCTGCATATAAGTTAAATAAGCAAGGTGACAATATATAGCCTTGATGTACTCCTTTCCCAAGTTGGAAGCAGTCTATTATTCCATGTCCAGTTCTAACTGTTGCTTCTTGACCTACATACAGATTTCACAGGAGGCAGGTAAGGTGGTCTGGTATTCCCATCTCTTAAAGAATTATCCACAGTTTGTTGTGATCCACACAGTCAAAGGCCTTGGTGTAGTCAATAAAGCTGAAATAGATGTTCTTCTGGAACTCTCTTGCTTTTTCGATGATCCAATGGATGTTGGCAATGTCATCTCTGGTAACTCTGCCTTTTCTACATCCATCTTGAACATCTGGAAGTCCATGGTTCACATACTGTTGAAGCCTGGCTTGGAGAATTTTGAGCATTACCTTACTAGCGTGTGAGTTAAGTGAAACTATGCGGTAGTTTGAACGTTCTTTGGCATTACCTTTCTTTGGGATTGGAATGAAAACTGACCTTTTCCAGTCCTGTGGCCACTGCTGAGTTTTCCAAATTTGCTGGCATAATGAGTGCAGCACTTTCACAGCATCATTTTTTAGGTTATTTGAAATAGCTCACCTGGAATTCTATCACCTCCACTAGCTTTGTTCGTAGTGATGCTTCCTAAGGCCCACTTGGCTTTGCACTCCAGGATGTCTGGCTGTAGATGAGTGATCACACCATCATGGTTATCTGGGTCATGAAGATCTTTTTTGTATAGTTCTTCTGTGTATTCCTGCCACCTTTTCTTAATATTTTCTGCTTCTGTTAGGTCCATAACAATTCTCTCCTTTATTGTGCCTATCTTTGTACAAAATGTTCCCTTGGTATATCTAATTTTCTTGAAAAGATTTCTAGTCTTTACCATCCTGCTGTTTTCTTCTATTTCTTTGCATTGTTCACTTAAAAAGGCTTTCTTATCTCTCCTTGCTATTCTCTGGAACTCTGCACTCAGATGGGTGTATCTTTCCTTTTCTCCTTTGCCTTTTACTTCTCTTCTTTTCTCAGCTATTTGTAAGGCCTCCTCTGACAACCATTTTGCCTTTTTGCATTTCTTTTTCTTGTTGATGGTTTTGATCACCACCTCCTGTACAAAGTGACTAAGTTAAATTTTAACTAAGTTAACAGCCCCAGTGGCTAGTGGTTACCATACTGGACAGTGGAGATAGATAATAAAAACGTGCCTATGTTCTGAAATTCTCTCACCCAAGAAGGAAACCGGTACAGCCACTACAGAAAAAAAAAACAGTATGGAGGTTCCTCATGAAACTAAAAATAGAGTTACCACATGATCCGGCAATCCCATTTCTGGGCATATAACCAGACAAAACTGTAATTCAAAAAGACACATGCACCCCTATGTTCAGAGAAGCACTATTTACAGTAGCCCAGACATGAAACAACCTAAAAGTGCATCAACAGATGAATGCATGAAGATGAGGCAGTACACTACACAGTGGAAAACCACTCAGCCTGAAAAAGAGCAACATAATGCCATTTGCAGTAACACGTATGAACCTAGAGATTATCATACTGAGTGAAGCAAGTCAGAAACACAAAGACAAATACCATATGATATCATTTATACGTGGAATGTACAATATTATACAATGAACTTACCTACAAACAGAAACAGACTCACAGACCAAGGGAACAGACCTGTGATTGCCAAGGGGGAGACAGAATAGGGAAGGATGAATTGGGAGTCTGGAATTAGCAGATGCAAACTATTACACAGAGAATGGATAAACAAGCTCACATTGTATAGCACAGGGAACTATAGTCAATAACCTGTGATAAACCATAATGGGAAAGAATATGAAAAAGAAGATAGATAGATATATGTTTGCTGTCTAGTAGCTAAGTTGTGTCTGACTCTTTTGTGATCCCATGGACTGACTATACTCTGCCAGGCTCCTCTGTCCCTGGAATTTTCTAGGCAAGAATACTGGAGTGGGGTGCCAGATCCTTCTCCTCCATTTCCAAGGGGACCTTCTTGCCCTAGGGATCGAGCCCGAGTCCCCTGCACTGGCAGCCAGATTCTTTACCACTGAGCCACCCGACAAGCAGACGCGCCCGTGTGTGTATAAAATGAATCACTCTGCTGTACAGCTGAGATTAACACAACACTGCAAATCAACTATACTTCAATAAATTTTTTAAAAAGGAAATTCTCCTACCCAAGTCTCATTTCAACTAGAGCAAGCTCATCAAGAGAAATAGGCTAAGAGCAGTTATTAATATGAGCACCTACTGATGTGGTCAAAACTACTAGCTGGAGCTGACATGGAAGACCTACATCTTAATCATCTCAAGATACTATCATGTTAAATTCACTGCTCTGGGGCATTCCCGAAAGATAGGCAACTGCTAGAATGTTAGTGTGACCAGCAGTGCAAACGGCTCCCTCTCTACTTACTGAATTAGGCAGAGATCCACGGATGCTAAGACTTGCCTGACTTTGTCTTCTGCTGGGGTCAAGGGCTGCTAGAAAAGATTGATGAGTTTTTGTGTCCACAGTCAGGGCAGGTTTCCTGAGGAAGCTAGCATCATGTCAAGGCAGCATCCATCTTCCACTTTTGTTGGACAAAAAAATCCAACAAGACTTTGGCTAATCCAGCTAAATCCATTCTCCTTACTTTCAATCTCTGCCCCGTGGATCCACTATGGGAAAACTCAGCTCACCCAAAGAGTGAAGGTGCCGATTAACCCCCCTCTTCTCAAGTATTTATGCTGAATATGTTGAGCAAAGCCTATTTTTCTCACATTTCCATCCATTAGACAAAGAAAAACTTTGCTAAATCATTTGCTTAGATCTAGTATCCTAGTCTTGGTTCCCAGGAATTCTCAAACTTCAAATAACTGTTGCTCTATCTCCTTACTTCATTCTGACAGTTCCTTAACAGTTTCTTTTCTTTTAAATCAACTCACACTTTGTAAAGAAAATTTGCTTGTACAAAAGACTTTATACCACAGTACAACAGAAAGCACACAGGTATGGTATCTAGTTGTAACTCTTCTCCTTTGTTATTAAATTTTTAAATGATAAATACACACATGCCTAACACTCTCTCACTGATAAAAAGTAAGGGTGGCTACACTTTGGACAATCTTGTCAATTATCCTGAAATTCAATTATAATTATTTGAGAAGCACCATTTTTTTCCCACCTCACTTCAGTTTGCATACAAATGTGCACAACGCGTCACTTTGTATGACAAGAAAATACTGCCACTGCAAAGAGACCAGAGGGTTGCACGGACTGTAAAAAACTTCTTTGTGTATGAGGGGAAAAAAATCCACGCCGTCAGAAACAGACCTGCTTGCTGTGATCACCTGATTTTCCATCAACCCTTCTCCCTCCACCTCCCTCCTCCACAGCACAGACTGTTCTCTCAGCCCTTTCTTCTGCAGAAAACTGAACATCTTAGGTGCCATTTAAACTAGGAAGACTTCAGTCCAGCCTTGGACTCTCATTCCGGAGGCGTGATGCCCTTCACTTTGAGCCCGCTGTGACCTCCACGGTGCTAATAGCCTGTCTGTGCCACCGCCCCTCACAGGCCATCATAGTGGATGGCCTCCCGGCCTAATTTTACTGCCCTTTCAGAAACAATTAATTGAGATTAGCCTATAAAGCATCCATATAAAACAGGCAATTATCGATCACTGACACTTGCACGACTCCACCCCTCTGTACGGGAACCATGTCGTAAAGGCTTCCAGGGCCCCTCCACGTCCTGTCAAATCTCCCTGCCAAACACAAACGCGCTGCCCAGACCTCTCCCCGCGCTGTCTGAACCAGGCGGTGACGGGCAGCCAGCGTGCAGCCGAGCCAGCTCAAGAGATAACCGGACAGGCGTGTGGCCCCCAGTGCTGGCCAACTGGAGCTCAGTGGTAGGGAAGTGTCCACCGTCACATGTGTCTGGAGTGGACGTAACTCCAGTAACATCAGAGAACAGAGAGGTTCCTGTAGCTCATCATTTGAAGGGTTTATTTAGGCATTCATTCGATAAGTATATTTAGATCCTCCTACCTGGCAAGCAAATAGAAGAGGAGTAAATAAAGTGGGCAAGGTCCCTGCCCTCATGAAAATGATTTCTAGACACAGAGGATACACAAGCAATCGCGTAAATTAACAAGATACTAAAATCTGATCAGGCAAATATGAGCACATGGGCTGGGGGATGGGAAAAGGACTTACCATTTTACTAGTGGCATCACCAGTAGCCATTAACAGGATGGCCAGGCAGGCTTCTGTAAGGATGGAACCCTGGAGCTGAGGCTGGAGGGACATGGGGAGACAGCAGTGCTCAGAGATGAGGTCTAGCACTCCAGCCACAGGACAAGAGCAAAGCCCTGGGCAGTGGGGGGGCGCGCAGGGCTAGGTCTGTCAGAAGAGAGAAAGGAAGTCCAGGTCCTGGTGGGTGGGTGAGACGTGCAGGTGGCAGGGTAAGGGTGTGGGGTCCAGAGGCAGCTTGTATGGCAGGACTTTGGAAGTGTGCTACAGAGCTCGGACTGTCTCCCAAGCACATCAGAAAGTAAATGTGGGGGTTTAAGCAGAGAAATGCCATGAGATAATCTGTTCTGTACTTTTAAAACAGGCTTTGCTGCCGAGAAGAGCATGTGTTCTAGGGCATAAGACGGGAAGCAGAGAAATGGGATTTCCCACCTCCGGCTTCACCTAAGAATGACCCACAGAGCATTTTATAAATCGTGATACCCACAGAGACTACTTCAGGTGCTGCAGGGTGAGGCCCAGAGAGCAGGATGTTTAAAAGTTCCCCAGGGAACTCTAATGCCCAGTTCAAGGCAAGAACCACTGGCCTGGAGGGAAAGCTGACACGGTCTGCAGAGGCGGCTCCCCATGTGTGCTACCTGAACCAGAGGCATTGGCACCACTGGGAGCCTGTCAGAAATGCAAGCTCCTGGACCCCACCCCAGACCTACTGAGTCAAAAACGCTGGGGGCTGGGGGGCAGGGCCCAGAGACCTGTTTCAGCAAGCCTTCCAGGTGATTCTGGTGCCCCTAGTGTTTAAGAACCTCTGGTCTACAGGATACCATTTGAAAAATGTGAAAATATTCCAGGGTCAGAATTCTCAGTACTGGGGGAAAAAACTGATATTTTTGCCACAGGAATAACACTCTTACAGAGAATCACAGAATTGAATTACAGTATCAACTGCCCCTCATTCACAAAAATAAGGCAATTTTTCACCCCTAGACTGTGAGTGTGGGATGACTTTTCCAATAGCGCTCATGAATCCCCTCTGAACAGTCATACTCGCCACAAGTGCCAGAAAGACAGTGGGATAACAGTCACATACCAAGGTGTTGCTTTTCTACAATGCCTTACAAACTGCTTCCACGCACGTCACCTAATATGTACATAACAACAACTGCACCATGTAGACTCTACTCCCATTTTACTGGTAGGGAAAGAGACCAGATAGTTTGAGTCACCTGTTGAAGATCACACAGCTAGAAATGGATGGTGGCTACTTTAAGCCTCCCACTCCACATTTTTGTCAATCTATATGACTCTGAGCCCATGGCTTCTGATTAGGTTTTCCTGAGTTAAGCTAACATCGTATTCGAAATCACAATCAATACATTAAAATGTTTTAAAGTGAACTGGAATCCAAAGTCTGACTTCCAGTCAAACCACAGGGCCATGGCCAGTCCCATCCAAGAACAGACATCTATTTGAGCAAAAGGGCAGAAGCCTCCAGGCACCTGAGCCTGGCAATAGGGAGACAAGGGTACAGACAGCTACCCTTGGCCCAACCCACCCAAAGGTCAAGATCTTCCCTGCTTCCTGCAGAGCAGAGGCTCTCAGCCCTGGCAACACATCAGCATCACTTGTTGTTCAGCCACTCAGTCATGTCCGACTCTTTGCGACCCCATAGACTGCAGCACATGAGGCTTCCCTCTCTTTCACCATCTCCCAGAGCTTGCTCAAACTCATGTTCATTGAGTCAGTGATGCCATCCAACCATCTTGTCCTCTGTTGCCCCCTTCTCCTCCTGCCTTCAATCTTTCCCAGCATCACAGAAAATCACTTGGGGAATTTATAAAGCCACAACACCAGGGCCCACCCCATGGGAGCCTAATCTCAAAGGTCTGGGTGTCGATGTAAACAGAGTTAAAGTAAAGAGCTGCACGTGTGACTGCACTATGCCGCCAGAGGTGTGAACCACAGCTGCGGACACAAGGACAGCAGAGAAGAAACGCAGGGTTGCCTTCTAGAGTATCGTGAAGCTCTGGCCACATACCGGGCCACTGTAAGGAGGGAACTGGAGGCGGGGACTCCCATCCCAACCTTGGGATCTTCTGGCCCTAAGACAGGGAGCAATGGGACATCCATGTCCAAGGGAAGCAACAGAAGAGAAATTCTGAATGGCAGTAGCGCCCGTTGGCCTGGACCACATGGAGCCATGGATGTACAGCCATGTCAGGGCCTGGAATGCAGTGAGGAGGCTGGTGCAGAAAGAAACAGAGGAAGTGTGCTTTAAGCACTCACGGGACAGTCTCTGGAGTCTCCCAGAATTAACAGCCAGGGTTTGTGTGGCAGAGGGCCCTAAGATGACATTTGGGTAGCAACAGTGTTCTCTTGTGCAAATACCATGAATGCACTCACGGCTGTGTTTTTGCAAGTCCCGCTTCCCTGGTGGCTCAGAGGGTAAAGTGTCTGCCCGCAATGTGGGAGACCTGGGTTTGATCCCTGGGTCAGGAAGATCCCCTGGAGAAGGACATGGCAACCTCACTCCAGTATTCCTGCCTGGAGAATCCCATGGACGGAGGAGCCTGGTGGGCTATATATATAGTCCATGGGGTCCCGGAGAGTTGGACACGACTGAGCGACTTCACTTCACTTTTCCAACTGGTAGGCTTGCTTCTTCCTTCAGCATTTCCTCGTCTCCACTCCTAACTACAAGACAAGAAGAGCATAAACTCCCCCTAACGACAGCAAGGTAATCAGTGCCCCAATGCACAGCCTGTGGGAGTGGCAAAGAACCAGACATCCTGGTGAGACTCGCCTCAAAGCAGAAATAGCATGAGAAACCCCACTGAAAGGCACAGCCCTCCACAAGTTCCTCCCGTTGGAAACCTGTTTTCCGTCATTGCAGGGGGGAGTCCATCAGCAGAGGCATTCCTGGTGCTAAATGCCTTGACTGAGGCTGGCAAGAACAGCCACCCTCCTCTGAAGGATGAGCTAAAAGCCTGTGGCTCTGGAAGAAATCAGAGGTGCTAATGAGAAACCTTTGGGAAGCGCAGGTCGCCCCGGCATCAGGTGACAGGCAGCCTAGGGCACCACTCCTACACGTAATTGTGCTCTTATCCAGAACCCCACCGCTAAGGGAACATGAACCTGACTGCAGCACTCAGCACCAGTTTTCATTTTACTGCACAAGCTAACTCGTATTCCACCAGGAAGAAGAAAGATTTCAGATTCCGAGGCTGTCAGACATTTCCACTTATGAATTTAGCGAGGCTCCGAAATCACGACTGTGCCGCAGTTTGCAATCTCTCTCCCCTCATTCACAGGCTTTCTAATATTTCCCCTGCTCTTTGGGTATCTTGGAGTGATCACACAAATAGGAACAATTTAATGAAGTACTGGGTAGGCAGGGGTTGGGAGGATTATATTTCAACCTTTGGCTTCTTATCACAGAGAAACACCCTTCCTTAACAGATGCCCTGGGTTGCAAACTGGCTCTTTTCTCTCTTCAGCACATCCAGCTGCACCTGAAGAATCAAAAATCTGGCTACTGCTCCTCCTTTAATCTCAGTTCCAATCAAGGATGGGCCAAGGGCAGGATAAACATCAATCAAAAATCAGGAAGGACCATCAACATGCAAGGGGCTTTCCAGATGGCCTGCCAATGCAGGAGACGTAAGAAACACGGGTTTGATCTCTGGGTCAGGAAGATCTCTTGAAGGAAAGCATGGCAGCCCACTCTAGTATTCTTGCCTGGAGAATCCCATGGACAAAGGAGCCTGGAGGGCTATAGTCCATAGGGTCACAAAGAGTCAGACATGAATAAAATGACTTAGCATGCATGAATGCATCAACATGCAAAGGCCAAAGAATCATTTTTCTCAATGCTCAAAAGTCCAGTCTCAGTCTAAGAACTCACCCACTGACCCTAACCAACCATTCACCAAGGTACCCCAGCTAAAGGCCTTGAGGTTTTATCTCAACTCCTCCATTTTTCGTAACTCCCTCGATCTAGCCCATAACAAATTCTCTGAAAGCTCCCTCTGAGGCTTCTCTTAAATACACCCCACAGCTCCTGTGCCCCGGTTTAGACCCTCAGCATCTCCCAGCTGTATTTGTTTGTTCAACAAGTATTTAAGGAGTTATAACTATGTTACCAGGCCTATGTGCTGGGATCAAAGGGTTTCCTGTGCTCTCATGGAAAAGACATGTTAGACAAATAAGTGTGCAAATAACTGTTTAAAATCAAATGTCATAAATGCTATTCAAAAAGTGCTATTTAAGTTGGTGTTGGGTATTAAACACCTTTGATGTTTAACTGTTGAAACCAATTATTACATCTTTAGAACACCCAGAAGCCTAGCTTCTGGTTCAGCCAAGGAGGTTCCTACAGAACCCAGAGTTCCTACACACAACAGCTGTAAACTCTGGACAAAACATACACACAAATGAAGACCTGAAGGTACTAAAGCACGAACAACAGAAAACATTCTAGAGAGTAGTTAAAACTTGGGGGAAAAAGGCATAAAATGAGTTACCTGTCTCTACAGCTGTAAGTCTTGAAGCGGCTAAAACTCTGAAAGAAATATCTCAATTTTTCTGACCTGACAAATAAGAGGATAGAGTTTTGAGTCAAGCAGTGCCACTAGAAAGTAAGGAGAGAGATGAGAAAGCAAAAGTGAACAAACTCTTAATTTCTACACGTGATCTCTGCCCAAGTGTCTGGCTGACATATTAACTGGACAGGTTTCAAAGTAGTTCAGCTAAAGATAAAAAGAACTGAACAGAGATTTGAGCTGCTACTCAAAAGTGAGAGTTAACTATTTGAGTTCAACCAAGTTAAATACCTGATAAAACCATCAATAATCTTCAGAGGAATATAATGGAATCTAGAGTTTCTACAATATAATAATAAGTAATTCAAAATTACTTAATATTCAAAGAACCAAAAACCATGACTTGGCTGCACAAGTAGAGAAAATAGAAATTAATCCATAAATGACCCCATGTTGACATTTGAAACAGCTGTTCTAACTAATGTCTAATAAATCTTAAAATTTCTCATGATGAATGAGAAGAGAACTAGAAATGATGAAAAAAGGCCCCAATGGAAATACTCAAATTGAATATTAAAATATCTGAAATTTAAGTCAGTGGCTAGGTTTACCAGAAGAAAGGAAATGACAAGAGAAAAGTTAGTTAATATTTAAGCTATAGCAAAAGAAATTACCAAATCTAAAGCAAACAGAGAAGGATAAAATCACACGGACTAGCTTCCCTCATAGCTCAGTTGGTAAACAATCTGCCTGCAATGCAGGAGACCCAGGTTCAATCCCTGGGTCGGGAAGATCCCCTGGAGAAGGAAATGGCAACCCATGCCAGTATTCTTGCCTGGAGAATCCCATGGGCAGAGGATCCTGGCAGGCTACAGTCTACAGGGTCACAAGACTCAGACATGACTTGGTGATTAAATCACCACCACCAGCCTTTATATAGCTGTTGTCCTACAAGGAAGAAAGAGTACAGAAAAATATTTGAATATATAAAATCCAAAATGTATCCAATTTGGTAAAAGCACACATTTATAAATTTATAAAACTCACCAAATCTCAATCCAAATAAAGACAAAGAAAACCATCCCTGAGCAAATCAGAGCCAAATGGCTGAGAGCTGAAAATAAACAGAAAATCTTCAAATCAGCCAGAGAAAAAAGACATATTAAACACGTGGAAGTAACTATTTTAATCATCATAGATTTCTCATCAGGAAATACAGAGACCAGAAGTGAAATAATATCTGCAGTTCTAAAGAAAAATATAATGTCAAAAAGGAATTCTATACCCAACTAAAATGTCTTTCAGAAGGAAAGCAAAGCAAAAAACATTTTCAGATGAAAGAAAACAAAGAATTTGTCACTATCAGATGTGAACTCCAAGAAATGACATAAGATTTTTCAGACTGAAGGGAAATAACTTTTCAAAATCAAAATGAATTTTTTATTTCTGAAATGGTCAATGATTTGAATACTATCTAAAAATTACATTAAAGAAGGTGTGAGATATTAATGTTTATCAAAAGGGTATTTGAAATGGTTGAATAACACCATTCTAAATAAAGTCATCACACTGGAGTAAAATAGTCAAGGTATGGCCTAGATATATGGCTGAATATTATTCAAAGAGTAAAATGGTTCTTATAAACAGCGTATAGTAACTTAGAAAAAATGTCTCTTACAAGTTAGCTAAATGTGTATCTATAAAACCCTCAATTATTCATAGTCCTTGACCTAATTATTCCTCTCCCAAGAACCCATCTTGAGGGACTATAAAATAATACCAAGAATAATGTGTGAAGATGTTCATTAATGTGATATTTTTTCCTGCAAAAACCCCAAATTCAATGTCATCTGTTTCAACAAAAGACTTGTTAAATACATTATACTGAATTTTTATAATTCACTATGACACAAGCAATAAAAAGAATCATTTTCACTGCAAGAAGGATAGCAATTTTATTTTTAATGTGTATATAGCTGTACTTCCATTAAGAAAATAATGCATAGGCTACAGGACCTCAGTGGTTATCTCTGTAAGATCTGTCTGCATGCATTGGCAAATTTATTATTTTCTTTATATTTTTTGTCTTCTAAGTTAACTTTAATAAAAAAAACTATGAATAAATTTATATGTAAGGTATGATGTAAATTCTGTTTTGATGTGCATTTAAAAAGATAGCTAGAACAAAATTCCCTAATATGGAAATCATCCACTGGGATACTCTCTACTAAACACAATGTGGTGGTTGTATAACCAATTTAAGGCCCAAGATACTTCCTGCTTCCTAAAGGAAGGAAGAGGCTACGTAACTTAGTGGTTAAGGAACAAGAGCCAGACTGCCTGGGTGGGAATCCCAGTTCTGGCACTTACTTTAGTTAATCTCTCTTTGTTTCGTCTACAATATGAAGCTTATGATAAATGCTGGCTCCCAGGATTAGTAGGAAAATCAAGTGAGTTAATACTGGTAAAATGTTTATAACAGTGTCAGGCATTTCATGTTATTTAATAGTATGTTGATGTTCAGTCACCAAGTAGTGTCTTGACTCTTCACGACCTCATGGACTGCAGCATGCCAGCCTTCCCTGTCCTTCACCATCTCCCAGAGTTTGACCAAGTTCATGTCCACTGAAATACTATGCTAAACAAAAACTAACTGGAAAATGAGCCTAAGGAAATGATTAGATAAATCACTTGACTTAGGACAAGTGCTTTAATTTCTCTGTGTCTCAGTTTTCTCATCAGTGAAATGGGGAACCTAGCAGCACCTACTACATTGTTGTTGAAGGGTTAAATTAGGGTGATATTTGTAGGACCCTAACGGTTCTCTTACAGAGGGGCCGTTGACACAGGAAGGGTGGTGCATCTGTGTGTGACCATGTGTGACTTCCACACCTTGCTGAAAGACTCGAGGGTGCTCCCTCTGTGTGGGCACTCTGAGGCCTCCCTGCACCTGATGAGAGGACTGCACCTGTATTCATCAGGGAGGAAATACCTTCTACAGTTTGCACAGAAGTACTTGGCAGATGAAAACTGGCTTTCTACAATATCACGTAAAATTAAGTAAATGGAGGTACATGTGATTTTAAATTTCCATCCATGCTAGCATAAGCTATATCAGGATGGTGGATTTGGGGTATTATTACTGTCTTTTCCAAATCTTTCTGTATATTCCCTCTCCTCCTTTTTCCTAGAACATCTCTTTCTGCATAAAAGCAATAAAGTTTTGTGTCTTACACAAAGCTTGATATGGTAAGATACTCTATTGACTTGGAAAGATTCTCATGATAGAATGGGTACCTATGGACAGATAACATCCCATCTACAGATATCTGTGGCTGCAAGAATCATTGGGGGGAAAGGGGGAACATTAACATGCAAAAATGGAAAACTGGGGAATTCCCTGGTGGTCTAGTTGTTAAGACTCCTCTCTTTCACTGCCGTGGGCCCAGGTTCAATCACTGGTCAGGGAACTGTGATCTGGCAAGTCATGGGGAGCTGCCAAAAACACAAAACAAAATAAAAATGAACAACTACTATTTCTGGGCTAAAGTATTACAGGCTATTTCCCCAGGACTGTGTATTAATGAGACTATTTCTTTAAAAAAGAAAAGAAACTTTTTTAGATTTCAATACACATGAAAAGGAAATATACTGAGCAGTTGTCATTTGGTGGTAATATGGAAATTCTCATTTTCTTTTATATCTTTTCCTCTAATGAATGCATGTAATATTTATACACAGAATATATCAATATTATTAAACTATTCATGGTTCATCTACATACTTATAGTCAAGAATAATTTGGATGGTAAAAAGACACATTAATAAACATACTTTACAGGTAGAAAGGGGAGTTGTGTACAATTTTTCCCCTTCCTCGCCCCCAAAACAGTGCAAGCAAATGAAGCCATTGTTTCCAGCAGACTACTCTATTTTATCAGTTAGCAAGGAACATGCCCCCAGCACATTCACTGCAATACGCTTCCGCCAAGGTATAAAGTTTAGGAAACCTTATTTCCAAGTTCCTGTTATGTCACATGCCCAGCTTCCCCCTGGAGTGCTCTGGGAGGAGACTGTCTTATTTACAGATTATTTCTGTTCCTTATATCCCTGCCTGTGCTGCGCCCAAATATTTTCAGAGCTAGAGCAGAGCAGTGGATCCATTTGTAAATACACACACACACACTACAGAGCAAAGATATACAAACCAGATAATCTCTCTCTCACACACACACACATACACACACACAAACACACACACACAACAGAGTGAAGAAATACAAACCAGGTAATATTAAATACAGATCATACCCTCCAGACCGTCAGGCAGAGGAAAGACTAGGACACGTGCACCAGCCCACAATCTCCAACGTGTTAAAATAATTTAATTGGGTATTTCATGGCACATTTTGCATTATTATGGCTCCCTTTGGATGCAACAAATGATTTGCTTCAGTAATAGAGTCCCAAGTAGCAGCATTATGTGATTAAGCAAGTGAGAACATCAACTATTAAATTCAGTTCAGTCATGCTTACATCCATCTTATTTCTTTTTCATAATTTAAATTTTCCTGCCAGTATATATTCACCTGAGACCATTTTTAAGTAATCTGTTTATGAGAGTTTCTCTTCTTACTTTTCCTCCAATTACTGCTGCATTTACAGTTTCAGAACTGCAATTTGATTCTCCTTTAAGTGGAGTGACCATTATATTACAAGGCACAAGAATATTGTCCTCAATTTCCATATTTATAGTGGCTCTCCAAAATATTTCAAATGGCTTGTTTTGTGGGCCTCAAAGCAATTCCAGTTTATTAGACTTTAACATTTGATTAGAATTTCCCTAGTCATTAAGCAGTAGTCTTAATCAGCTTCTCAATCTATTAAGTTCAACAGTGGATAGGAGGTTAAAAGAACATGGTGAAAAGTTTAACAGCTTGACCATCCTACACAAATGGTTCTGAACTCTGCTGGAACCACTGGCCCTCTTGAGGATATGTAAGAAATGCAGATCTCCTATCCAAAATAATGCATGCACACATATAAGAGATTTTGCATAATTTTTAGAGGCTTCACACACACCACTACTTAGTAGTTCAAAGAGCTCAACTTTAGAATCCCTTCTCTGTTACCAGCAAGTTCTCTCAGTTCAGTTGCTTGGTCATGGCCAACTTCACAATCTCATGGACTGCAGCATGCCAGGCTTCCCTGTCCATCACAAACTCCCAGAGCTTGCTCAAACTCATGTCCATCGAGTTGGTGATGCCATCCAACCATCTCATCCATCCTCTGTCGTCCCCTTCTCCTCCTGCCTTCAATCCTTCCCAGCATCAGGGTCTTTTCCAATGGGTCAGTTCTTCAGATGAGGTGGCCAAAGTATTGGAGTTTCAGCTTCAGCATAATAAATAAATACTTCCAATAAATACTCAGGACTGATTTCCTTCAGGATGGATTGGTTTGATCTCCTTGCAGTCCAAGGGACCCTCAAGAGTCTTCTCCAACACCACATTTCAAAAGCATCACTTTTTTGGCGCTCAGCTTTCTTTATAGTCCAACTCTCACATCCATACACAACTACTAGAAAAACCATAGCTTTGACTAAACAGACCTTTGCTGGCAAAGTAATGTCTATTTTTTAATATGCTGTCTAGGTTGGTCAAAGCTTTTCTTCCAAGAAGCAAGCATCTTTTAATTTCATGGCTGCAGTCACCATCTGCAGTGATTTGGGAGCCCAAAAAACTAGTCTGTCATTGTTTCCATTGTTTCCCCATCTATTTGCCATCAAGTGATGGGACTGGATGCCGTGATTTTTGTTTTCTGAATGCTGAGTTTTAAGCCAGCTTTTTCACTCTCCTCTTCCACTTTCATCAAGAGGCTCTTTAGTTCTTCCCTTTCTGCCATAAGGGTGGTGTCATCTGCTTATCTAAGGTTACTGATATTTCTCCCAGCAATCTTGATTCCACCTTGTGCTTCATCCAGGCATTTTTCATGATGTACTCTGCATAGAAATTAAATAAGCAGGGTGACAATATACAGCCTTGACATACTCCTTTCCCAGTTTGGAACCAGTCTGTTGTTCCACGTCCGGTTCTAACTGTTGCTTCTTGACCTGCATACAGATTTCTCAGGAGGCAGGTAAGGTGGTCTGGTATTCCCATCTCTTAAAGAATTTTCCATAGTTTGTTGTGAACTACACAGTCACAGATGTTTTTCTGGTATTCTCTTGATTTTTCTATGATCCAACAGATGTTGGCAATTTGATCTCTGGTTCCTCTGCCTTTTCTAAATCCAGCTTGAACATCTGGAAGTCCACGGTTTACATACTGCTGAAGCCTGGCTTGGAGAATTTTGAGCATTACTTTTCTAGCGTGTGAGATGCGTGCAACTGTGCAGTAGTTTGAACATTCTTTGAGCACACTGGGTTATGTCTGAAGACACTGTTTGTCACAACTCGAGGGGGTGGTGTGATCCTGCAACTAGTGGGCAGAGACCAGAAATGCTGTCAAACATCCTACAATGTCCAGGACAGTTTACCAAAACAAAGAATTATCCAGCCCAAAATTCCAAGAAATTCTGAAAAGGCTGAGAAATTCTGCTCCAGAGGATGCCAAAAAGTCTTATTGAATATGTAGACCCAGCTCCATATGAAAATATACCCAAAGAGAACAAATACAAATCATGGGGAGATCCTTACATTTTCACCTTGACTCATTCATTCAACCAATTATCTATTCAACAAACTTTTACTGAACATCTACTCTGTGCCAAGTATCACTACCAAGTCACGAGGAATACAGAAGTGAACAAGACAGGGTTCTTGCCTTCTTTGAAGTTACTCCTTAGACAATAAAACCACTTAAGTAAAGAGTCCATTCAAAGATTGTACTATCAGTTAGGAATGAATTCAACTACCTGCAATACTTTAATCAGACACGGATTTGAGTTAGCCCAATACATTTTCATGTGACTGAAAAGAAATTCAAGAGCAGTAAGTCCCAGACACAGAAAGCGGTACCTGTTGTGACAAAGGTCACAGACCCCATCTATCTTCCTGCTCCACCATTCTTAACGTTTTTGCCTCATTTCTGTTCTCACAAGAAGCCTGCTGCTCCTCAAGGCTAAAAAGTGAATTCTAAATGAACGGAGGAGACAGAGCAAAGGACAAGGGCAAAACAATGTACAAACTAGCTGACTTCCGTTTTAAATGGAAAAGACTGCCTGGCAATTTTACCCTAGACCTTATCCTTCATCTCACTGGCTACTACTGGGTCACATGACCACACACATCTGCAAGGGAGTATGGGGAGGTAAGAATTTTTAACTGGGCACATGGTTACTCTGAGAAAAATCAGGGTTCTTTTGTTACTATTTAAGTAATTATTCTTTTGTTGAAGAACAGTCTGGTAATCAGAAAGGTAGAATGGATATGGTGGGGGGAGGGGGAGGCAGTAATTAGCAGTGCCTGCCCTAAGTGTGCTACGTGCAAGAAAGCAAGATTTAGGAAATACTAAGGGACCACTTAGGAAAGGCATGTCAGCCACCCCTCTGCAATAAGGGAAGAGGGGAACCTCCCAGAGTGGGGGTTCTTGATGGGAACCTCAAGTCGCTTGTTTAAGAGACTTGAAAATGAAGCTAAGGAAAAGTCAGTGTGTGCGTATTTAAGAGCAGTGTGTTGGGTGTGTGACAGCACACAACAGCACAAGGAGATTTTGCCACACACGCTGAAAATAACGTGGGAGAACACTAATTGTACCAAAGCTTTTATCCTGGGAACTCATGACAGCAGCAAAAAGTCTCGCTGCTGCCTGCCAAACCCTGAATGAGAGCACATGATGCAGCATGTATGCAGCATGCAGATTACAGGGGAATAATATACTACGAAGGAAGGCTATGGATGAGTACATTTTGAAAATGTGTCCCAAAAGTCGCATTATAAAAAATCTGTGTAGACATTTAACAAGGCCTGTCCTTAAAGGAAGGTTCTTATTCATCAAGAGAGTTTGCCAATGACATCCCCCCAAGGTGAACAGTTAGGAAAACAACAGCCTCACAGCAGAGTTCTGGGTTGTGTAAAGCATAGGTACAGAGTAGGATTAAGTAATATACTAGAAAAGATGTGCACTTGAAACAACTTTTCTCATATGCGACCATATCCACACATGGGAAGAATTTATCTAAATGGCTTAATAAAATTTTTCAATGGTAATATTTAATGATTTAGTATTATCTTAAGGAGATCAGTCCTGGGTGGTCACTGGAAGGACTGATGTTGAAGCTGAAACTCCAATACTTTGGCCACCTCATGCAAAGAGCTGACTCATTGGAAAACACCCTGATGCTGGGAGGGATTGGGAGCAGGAGGAAAAGTGGACGACAGAGGATGAGATGGCTGAACGGCATCACCGACATGAGTTTGGGTAAACTCCGGGAGTTGGTGATGGACAGGGAGGCCTGGCATGCTGCGATTCATGGGGTCACAAAGAGTCGGACACAACTGAGCAACTGAACTGAACTGAAAACTGTTTTATTGACGTATTATTTATATACCATTAAACTTAGCCATTACCCCCAAAAGTTCTCTCAGGTCTATTTTGACTTAATCCCTACTTTCTACCCCAGCCCAAAGTAACCACTGTTCTGGCTTTCTCTCTCTGTTACATTCTCCTGTTCTGGGTACTCCATATAAACGGAATCACATAACATGTGGTCACTTGCATCTGACTTCTTCCATTCACCATAATGTGTCTGAGGATCAGCCATGTTGCAGCACGAATGGGTTCCTCTTAATTTCTGGTCTCAGCTATACATGTGTACACAACCTCAGAACATACTCCAAACATGACTGAAAACCCAAGCTAGTAAAGCTACTGACCCTCTCCATTTGCTGGTCACCAGGATCATCACTTTCACCAAAAGTCACTATGTCACTCACTGCTCCAAACCATGCAAACCCCAGTCTACTGCAGCAGCAGCACCTGAGCAGGGCAGGGGAGAAGCTCCCAACCAGCATATCACAGACTCACCTGCTAGTCTTACTTGAATCTCAAAAGTTTTCCAAGCATAAGTGCTTCTTAAATTGCTGGACGCCACTGGTTAATTTCCAGAATACTGAAACGGTTGCTGTCTCAATTTCGTCCAGCTTTACAGATGCTTTGGGGGAAAAGGATTTACTGACTTCCTTATTCAGCCATACCTGGAAGTCCTGCCAATAATTCAATTTTAAAATCACACCACTGTAAATAACGCACAGAGTGTAGTGATAGAATGATTTACAAGGCTATGAATGTCTCATGGGGGGATATCATGACAGATTGATCCATCAATTGGGGGAGAATGGGACAGGTAAAAATGGCTGATCACATTCACATTACTATCAGTCCCAAGCATAATTTACAAGTTGAAAGGGTAGTTCTATGTCATTTATATATCTTGGCAAGTGACAACTGTTTTAAAGCACTGAACTGCAATTCTACCTGTGTATGCACACATATGTATCTGTACACACATATCATATATCTCAGGATATATACCTGTTCATATACGGATGCCCATAACATCCTTGCATATAAAACAGGTTTATTCTCCCATTAATGCCCATCACTGTGATCATTATAATTAAGCTATGTGAACTCCAGATTTATTTTTAATCCAATTATGGTCAAATCCCAGAAATTCTAGGTATCCTCTCACCTACTGAGGCAGAAAAGACATTCTAGGTATGCTGTCTTCTACTTCCATGCAGAAATATCTACAATATGCAGAAGAGCATATTGGACAGAAGAATCAAATGCTAATATGAGCCCAGATCCATGAAAACTAAACATAAAGCCCTATTATTAAGTCTGAAGGTGATGTCCAAAAAAACGTCAATAGTATTTCATTAACCAAAACAATCTGATTGGCTGTGAACACTGGGGGTGAAAGAGGCTAGCCTCATCATTTAAACCTTTCCTAAAGTGGTCAGTATCTTAGGTCCATGGAAGAACATAAAAAGCTCACATTAACTTCAAAGTGGCTTCAGCAACGATTTTTCACACTAGATCACGAATAATATCAGTTGGCTGAAACTCCCTGATGAGTGCCTCCAGGGAAATTTGTAAAGCACGTGTTAATCTTCGACCTCTACCCAAGAGTTTTTCCTCACAGTCGTTTGCCACCTGTCACCATGTTCCCTGTTACAGGGTGAGTTCAGTCATGGGGGTCACCAAGAGCAAGAGAGATGTGGTGATAGGGAGGTTGATCTGAGAGATGCCTGAAATATATTTTGACAAGGACTTCTCAAGATGGCAAGAGGTTCAATGGCATTCACTCTCAGAAGTTTGTCACGTGCGTTAATTTTCTGCTTGCTCCAGACTGAGGCAAGCACTGACTATATTCATAAGTTAGTATGAACGAGCATTACCATAGCAGCTATTAATATTATTTACTGAGTACTCTTCCATGCCTGGTATTACATCCTAGTTGTTTAACACGAGCTTTTAATTTACAGTACAACACACGTTGCTGAGAAAGGCCATTGCTCTAAGGATCATTTCAGTCACCTTTCAGTTATACTTCATTCAAGTAGCTAGCATTTACAGCTCACACTAGTCCTAAGAAGTAGGCACTATGAATATCCCCATTTTACAGATGAGGAACCAAGAGGCAGTAAGCCACTTGGCCAGTACCAAGTCAGGAGTGAACCAATTTCTTTCTACTCTCAACATTCCTGCTTCAGCCACTGAGTTCAGTGCTAGGAGTCAATTAGAAAAGTGCTTCCGGAGTACTATTGATACTCTGAACGAGGCCTGTTATAATAGAAAACAGGAAGAAAGATACTACCCAAGGACTGCCTTGAGCAGTAGAGATGATACGAAACCCAAGCTAGTATTTTATCTTGTTTAAGAAACATTTTTAAGAGGAATAACACATTTTTAAGAGAAATCTGTCTTGGATAACAATAAAGAAACCTATCAAGAGGCTGGGAAAAATATTGATTTTTAATGATTTTTGAATTCAAAACCAAACCCACAGGAACACTTACCCACATTATTTTCCCATTACTTTATTCATTCATTTATTCATTCAGATATATATATACTGAATACCAGCAAGGTGTAGGGATTTTGCTAGACACAGAAGATGCAGATGCAAACATGGTGGCTTGTCCCAACCTCAACGGAGAGTGGGGGTCAATCTAACAAGTCATCAGGCTAACAATCAGTTGTGATGAGTGCTCTGGTAGGAGAATTATAGTCTTATCTGAGCATGTGTGAGAGAGAAGGGCTCCAACCTCATCTTCCTTTTCAAGAGAGGGTCCCAGGGGTTGTGTGTCAGATGAGGCTGGAAGGAGAGGTCCAGGTGAACAGCGGGTGGTAGGCAGAGTTCCAGGCAGAGGGATATTTCAGGAAACAGGAGCAGATCCAAGAGGTGGGTGGGGACGAGGATTATTCAAGAAACTAAAAGGTTTGGTATAGTTCATGCTTAGCATGCCTGCAAGTAGCAAGAAATGAGGTTAGACAAGACAAAACTGGAGCTACTTTCAGAACAGTGAAAGTAGAAATGTGAACTTGCCTACCCAAAAAGATTTCCTGGCTTGGAATAACAAGCAGGTGAGAAGCAGAATGCTAGTGAAACCATCCTATTCTGGCAAAGCTTCCTTTACAAGAATAGGGATTCTTTTTTAAGGCCAGTGAATATCCCCCATCCTAATCCACGCCTGACTTCTGACATGCCCTTCTCTTTACAGGGCATCTCATGGCGAACAGTGACACAGACCCCCTTTGGAAAGAGAGCCAAAAATATAAAGGGAGACGCCATCTAATACAGCATTTCATCTGATCTTGTCCTCATCAAGTAAGACTCTCAGGAAGATGTAGAATCAACCATCGCAGAAGGCACTTCTCATTTTAAGCACAAGGGAGTGCCTGCCTGAGGATGAGCATAACAGGCTGGTGGAGATGGAGAAATCCAAATGTGACACCATGGCTTGTTTCTAGAAGCCCAAGTATGCATAAAGCACCCCTGGCTGCCAGGCAATTTGGAAAAGGAACCACTCTGGTTGTAACATAAAGCAGGAAGAAAGATCACTGCTATAAAGGGACTGCCTTGAGGCGGGGGATGGATGAAGCCTGTTTATGGGAGCCATAAACTGAGCTTGCTTATAGGATGAGTTTATCTGCTCCGCGCAACCACGGTCAGTGTCACGTTCTCGGCAGAAGCGAGAGCAGGCTCACCGTCTGCACAGTTCTTCTCTCGTCCTCCTCTTTGTCTGGCTGGCAGCATCATCCACGTATTTTGGGGTGGGGGGTCTCAGTTCAAGCAAGTTCTTATGGTCTTTGTTCCCCAGGAAATGTGAAGCCTGCTTGGCAAATATTCCCACAGCACCTCTCTCTTCTTCCTCACGATTGATCACAACTTTAATTCCAGGATTTACTGTGAAATATATCTTGTCGGTCCTGTGACACTGAAGTCCCCTAAGTGTGGGGCCCAGTCCTTCGTCTCCATCGCAGACAACCCAGGATCTGAAACCCAGCAGATGGGTTTTTTTCCCATCATGATGCCTTTTCAGTTTCTAAATAATTACTTCTAAATTCAATAAAATGTTGCAATTCCCACTTAAACGTTTGTTCTACATCAATGACTTGCCAGACACCATGCCAAGAATTCCTCAAGCTTTTTCCCATTTCATCTGTATAGCAGCCTGGTACCCATCCCCACTGGGAAGGAGAAGAAATCAAAGCTGAGAGAGAAGGGTGACTTATCAAGCGAAACCCAGCCTCACACCACATCTTCTGGCTCAAACCCAATATCCTTCTTCATCCTCATCACACAACATGAGCCAGCCCACCGAGTTCTCTGCTGACACACATGGACCATGGATACCCAAGCTTTAGACCATCTAGTTAGCTCTGCAACTTTGCCGTATCTGGACACTACCCACCCTAATGCATTTATCCATTCTTAAATATGTAACATTAACAACACACTAATTTTTACAAGAAACTTTTAGTCCATCGCTCTAAGTAGACAGTAGCCTTTAAAATAAGACAGGATGATGAAACAAAACCAGAGTCCTGAAACTGCAGCTACACGTCAGAGCTTCTGAGCCCAGAGATCCTCATTATGGGTTCAGGGGGGTAAATAACTAGGTCACAGCAGCAGCCAGCTAAGATTTTCTCCTGGAACCAGACAAGAGTATCAATTTGGAATGGGTGCTCAGAACAGGGCCTGAACATAACAAGTATTATAAAATGTGCATTGACACACAAATGGGCAGCTGAAAAGTGTCCAGTTTTACCCTCCAGGGAATACAAAAGAAAGAGGAAAGAGAGAAGGGAGGGGACGCAGAAGAAGAGCAATAATGAGATATGAAAAGAATCATAGATGTTAATATACACACACACATCATATGTAGAAATTATAACCGTTTGTGCATGGACGTTAACTTACAGTGTAATCATTTCACAATACAGACATATATTAAATCGTGATGTTGTACCACCTAAAATTAGTATGTTATACATCAATTATATCTCAATAAAAGCAGGTGAAGAGAATGTATCACTATGAGGTATCTTGCTGGTTAATATTCTAACAATGTCTAAATCAACTTTCACATCCTCATTCTGGGCATCTCACACTGTAAAACAAAATACTTAGACAGCATTTCAGGAAGGAAATAACTGCAATTTCAAATAAAACCATATCCCAAATGTCTTTTTTCATAGGAGAGTAGTGGCGTATTTTTTAACAAAGGGAGATGGCCCTTTAGAGAAGTATTTTGATAGTCTCTTGGTGTAGGAAAAGGGAAGATCTTCAACCTGAAACAGGTCTGGAAGGAAGCCATCAAAACAAAAAGAGGTGAGGGAAGGGAAGGGGGGAGGACAGAAAGTGAGGCGAGAAGGCCTCGGAGTGCCACAGGCTCACGGGTGGGGCCAGTACTCACACTCACAGAACCCAGCTCTCCTGCTTTCAGGCTGCACCACAGTTTATTGCAGCTAGAACTCACTTGTGCAGCTCACCTCTCCTCCCCTCTCGAACCCTCCACTGAAAACTAAAAGCCCCCTCAGGTCGAAGCTAGTGTCTGCTTTGCACTTACTGCTCTTATATTCCATAGGGCCGCAAAGAGTCAGCCCCACTGAAGTGGCTTAGCATGCACGCACACACCCATGCACAGTGTTCTGGACTTGTTGCCTGAATAAGCAAAGAGGAGAGAAGGGGAAGCAGCATGGTAGGAGCCCAGAACCTAAGTCACCGAGGTCACCAGTGAGGATGCCCGCAGTGAGGGGAACCAAGGCACAGGTTTAAAACAAGAAAAGTGATGTCTAATTCTCAGTTTTAACATGTTCACTGTGCTCTCCTCCTTCATTGCCTTCAAATTCTGTGAAACATTACTGGGCACCACATTGCATATAGTTGCAGAACTACAACTGCTGGGTGTGGGGTGTGTAGATGAGGTAGAATAAATCAATTTCGCCACCAGGGAAGCTCGTAGAAATGGCTAGAACACAGCAATTACCAGAATTCTTCCCGCTTTGGAGATGCCAGGTGAAGTGCTGAATGGCCTTCTCTGACTTGTTGGACATCCAGGGAGGAGGCTGGGATGTGGGCTCAAGGCCATTCAGAAGGCTGGCAGGCTTACAGACAACACCCTTACCACCCAATCAGGGGCTCTCGGGGCAAATAGAAATACAGTAAATCAGGCGGACCAGGAACTGTAGTTCCACCTCCCCAGCAAATGGCAAATAGAAACAGTATTGCCTGGATAACCATCACACCCAGCACAGGTCCAACAAAGGCAAAAGAGTAGGCAGCCCTGAGTGTCCTTTTCAGAATAAACCACAAGGTATCAAGGCATCTCTCCCTGTGGAGCCATCGGGGAAGTGGTTGGGTCTACGTTCCAATATCAGTAAGAGGCTGGTCCTCATTAAGATTGGTACTTACTAACAGCCCACATGCAGCTGGTGTCAGACAAAAGGTCCAGTTTCACGTGTCAAAGCTCTTGGGTAAAAAGAGTGTCAACATTAATATAAATACCAGTGACGGTCACCAAAGGACCTTCCGAGACCACCTCGGAGAAGAGCTCTGATGGCACAAAATAAGCCATTTGCAGGCATGATCTCCGCCCAAAGGGACAGTCAAGTGGCTCAATATTCTGATCACAAAGCCTATTAGAAGCAAAAATCCCGAGGTATCTATTGAATAAAACACTTAAACTCTTCAAAATACAAGAGCTAACAGTAGTTCAGCTTCCAGGCTACGAGGCGGGGGTTACATCACCCCCAAGAGTTACAAGGAGCTTTGTACTTTTCCAAAGTCCCCTATAAAGGAGTTTCGAAAGGAAGATTTCCCTCAAAAAGTAGGTACAATTGGGTTTTTCTAAAGCTACAAATGTAACAGACATGGGGAAGTGGTGGGCACAGGAATGGGGAGAATGGAAAACTTTGGCTATCTCTATTCAGCTGTTTTGAGGATTATCGTGATAACTGGAGGAAAAACAAAAACAATACCTCAAAATTCAAAGACCAGCTCCTCAATTGTATGTCCCCTCTAGGAATAACTTCCCACCTATCCCAGGAAACATTCATATCTGTGAAGTTTGAACGGCTCTTCCCTCAATTTATTGGGGATTTATAATAAGGGAGCTGTCATCTTCCAACAAAGAGATGATATGCCCGTTGATTCCACTTCTCTTCCTGGCACAGGAGGAAATTGTGAATAATGCTTCTCGCCTCATGGGGAATGAATCACTGGTGGCATAAACACTCCCCGAGCCTCACTATGGGCAGCCGTGGTGCTGCTCTTGTCATTCCCTCTCATTCCCTCTCCAACGGCCGATCAATGACAATATGTAAATGTGCATCCAGGACAAGCCGCCCCTCCCTCCGCCAGCCTGACAGGGGCCCCTCCCTCCAGGCTCCCTTTGTGCATCGGTGACAGACCAGCTTGATGTACGGGCTCCGTGACGTGCTTCATCTCATTAGAGGACAATCCTTTGCTCAATTCTTAATGGACTTTACAAATTGGCCATCCTCCCTCTGGTGCGAGATTATTATAATTTTATTATTCATTCCAGGAATTAGTTGCCAGGAATGACAACATGATCAGCACCAGTGGCAGATACGAGGAACATCTCCCATGACATCTTAGGAAGGGGACCATCTGAAATCATGTTTGATCTTTAATTAGGAGGCAATGATTGGCCACTTTTCAGCAGAAGAAGCGCCACGCCGCGACATCTGTGCCCTCAGCTGTGAGAAGCCTGCAGGCCCCCCAGTGCTAAAGGCAGAAAATAAGCAAGCTGATACACACTAAACAAAGCCCCTGCTGTGCCAGCTGGAACATACAGGCCGAAGTTAGTCATTGTCAACCGCAGGTCTACGCTGTGAGCCAGAAGATCTAGACTTAGATTTTTAATCTGACACCAAGGTCACCTATTCTCTTCTGCTGCCAGTCACCTCGTAAGTCAGACTAGATGGGCAAAACAACACCATGACATTTTTTCAGTCCGCAAACTCCATCTATGGCTGACAATGTTGGCTGTCAACACTCAACCCCAACCATTAACTTCCCCTTTCTACTGTGAACATAGATTCCACCTTCATGATAGACCCTGAAAAATGTCAGATATTCACCTTCTCCATCTCCCTGGCAACCAGGGGTGGGATACAATCCTACCAGTGAAACCTAAGTGGACATCTGGAGGACCAGAGAGGTATCTCAGATTAAGAAAGAAAGTTAGTGAGAAAAAGAGAGATATAGAAGAGCAAGAAGAACATGCTCATCTTCTCCCTCCCTCAACAGCGGATGATGACAACTTAAGGGTGTGAACCTGAAGTGGCAGCAACGTAACTGCAGAGACAATGGCCAAGATCCACGACGTTAAAGGCTGACTGAACCAAGCCTGGAAGTTGCTAGCTCCTGACTTGTTATTTATAAGAAGAAAAAGAAATCCAAATGAATTAAGCCACTATTAGGTACTATTTTGCTTCTTGCAGCCAAATGCATCCCAAATGATATATTATCCCAGATCATCTTTGCACTTTTTTTTTTTTCATATTTCATGCCACTGCTGATAGCTGCATGTCCTATTCTTATGGAAGTTAGAACTGACTACAGCAGGAGGCCCGGATGCCACTAGAAAACACTTTGAAATGTCTAGTCCTTCAAAGACACTCAACCTAAACTAAGACCAGGAAATCATTTTTCCATCCCCTCGCCTATAAACTAGTTCACCTCGGTGGTCTTTCACAATCCTCTCCATGCCTTAGAACCATCAACTGCTGAAGTGAACCTGAAGATTTTGCCTCTAGATTATAGTAATTCTTAAATCTTTCAATTAAAAAAAAATCTTAAGGAAATATCTTTAGAGATGACACTCAATCTGAATTTATACCTAAGTTTTACAAAGTAACATTAGTAAATATTACAAAAGAGGAGAGTTTGAAGCCTGCTGGAAGAAATTTTGAAAAATTATTTGTTTAACTATCTCACCACTTTTAATGGCCACTTTCCAGACGCCAAGTCATGCAGAGATTGTTAGAAAGAATTAAATGTCCTACTTTACTGCTGGATCACAGAAATCATGACTTTTGCTGGCTACATGTTCTTTGAAACACTGAGCTTGCAAACTTTACCCTAAAAATGAGTAACACCATTCTGAGTGACTCAGACAAAGGGTCCGCTGTAGCCTAATTTCAACATAATTTCCACTTCTTCTGTGATAGCAGGAGTGGCTCCATGGCAGTCCTCACTTCTGATTAGTTTCAGAGAGCTAAGGGGACAGTTAGAGCTGAATTTATGGTCACTGGATACTATCTGAGCTTTCTGCTCCATATCAAAGCTATAGAGGCTGGAAGCAAATGTCACTATGACAACCATTTATGTGGCTAAAATGGAAAAGCAAGATTTGATGGAAGAGAAGAAATGCATGCACCTATAACTCTAAAATATATGGCGAGTTTTATGTTTAGTTTTTTTTTTAAGGCTAACCCCAGCACCTGCCCCCTCCCCTCCCCTGCTCCTAGATGTGTCTGTGAATAAAAGGGGCCATAATGAAACCATGAATAATAAGTAAAAGGCTTCAGAAATAACACCATGGGGTCTCCAAATATTCTAATTTACATCCACAAGCAACATACACATGTGTCCTAAGTAGCCATCCTTCAGAGGACATTCATCTGCTTTTTCCCATTGTTTGTTATGCCCACCCACCCCCCATCTGAAATATGTTTTGCCAGAACTCCCAGAGTGAAATATTCAAAGTGTCTCAAAGATGGCTTTTTAAAACAACAGGTAAAACAAGGAATGAGTTATTCCCATGTGTGCTTGGCCAGGTCTGCTAACGACAAACCCCAAACTGCCTTTGGGGAATTGACAGTCTCAGAAGTCCCTTGCCAGTAAGCTTCATTCTTCTGGAAACCTTGAAAAGATGTCAGTGAAAAAGACATGCAAGTGAAAACCAGAGGATTAATATCCACAGCTTTCTTTGTCATTCTCTTGGTCTGAGTTTCGAACGCTTAAGTCTTCAGGATGAGAAGAGCCTGTCACAGCCTAACAGTACAGAATAACAATAGTGTGTGTGTGTGTTTCTAAGTTGTTTAGGCAGGTTTTAATGTAACGTGAGCAATCCCAAGCCTTGCCAGCATGAGAAATACTGGAAATTACATAAAAGAAATTACATTTATATCTGAATTAAACTGGCTCTGCAGCTCCTACTTCAAAAGGACTCAACATTTAGGGGGGGTCCTGTTGATGTGACTTTCTGCTCTGGCATCCTGGTTGGCATCTGCTGGGTGAAGGAGCTTCACCACGCCCATCCCTTCTCCCGTTCCAGAAGGCTGTTTGTCTGCCTGGGGTGTGGTTTCCCTAAGACTCCCAGAGGTGAAACCCACCTGCTTTTCAAGCTTCACTCAGCACCCTCAGTCTCTGCTATTCTAAAGCCACACCCTACGCCATGCAGAAAAGAAAAGATGCCCCTCTCCCTCACACAGAGTCCTGCTCTGTTATCAAAGATGCCGAAGAGCAGCCAGGCTTTTGCCCTGAATCTCCAAGTCCTTCAGGACAACTACTTCTTCCGATACATGCCAAATGCCCTCTCAGCTTAAAGGTCAGACTCTAGTTTTTGAGATAGAGCTGCAAAAGAATTCTCCCCACCCTTAAGGTGACCAGGTGCTAGATTTCCTTCCCTGGCTATGAATTGTACCTCGATACATATTCCAAAACCAGTGACTGGTGGCAGTGATATAAACTGGTACAGCCATGATGGGGAACAGAGTTGGGGCTCCTCAAAAAATTAAAAATACAACTAACCATACAATTCAGCAATTCTACTTCGGGGTATATATCCCAGGGAAGTGAGAATAGGCTGTCATGCTTACTGAAGCTTCATTCACAACAGCCGAGACAGGGAGACAACCCCAGTGCCCGTCAACAGAGGACTGAACGAAGCAGCTATGCTGTACATCCAATGGAGTATCACTCAGTAATGAGGGAGAAGGAGATCCCACCATCTGCAACAACACAGATTACGCTAAGCAAGGTAGTTCAAAGAGAGAGGGACAAACACTATATGAAACCTCATATACTGGGATCTAGACAAGAAGAAAGCAGAATGGGTCACCAGGGGCTGGAGATTTTGGGAGACGTTGTTTAAGGGGATATACTTGCAACCGGTAGATAAATAAATCCTGAAGACCTGGTACATAGTACGGTGACTAGAGATAACAAAGCATTAAACTTCGTATGAGACTAGATCTGAATTGTTCCCATCAGGAGAACAAATGATAATTTATGTGACATGACCAAGATGTTAGCTATAGGTACAATGGCAATCATATTGCAATATAAATATACTATACCCCTTACAATTCCTCAATAATATACGTCAATTATATCTCAGTCTTTTCTTACTGCCTCTGCCCTCTGCTGTGGGAAATAGCTGCCCTTAGCTGGCAGCCCGGTCCCCACTGTGTGGCATCTCCTTCCTGGCCAGAGCTAACTGCGCCTGGGGAGACTTCTGAGCCAAGCTGGGTTTATTCCTATTCTCTCTCTCTCAAACCAGGGAGACATGATAACAATGACAGTCACCATCATCTCCAAATATGGTTTTAGTGAGAAAGCTCTTTTGGGATTGCCAGGGGAGCTCTCTGGTTCTCTGTCCATGACACGGTTGAGCGCTTAAACCCGTGAGTATGTCATCCGAACGGTCACCGTGACGCCATCAGAGTCAAGGGCAGAAGTGACGTGGACCCCTGAGCCCTGCTCTAGGAGGCACCACAAAGCATGGTGTGACTGGCTGCATGCAGTCCTTGCACTGCCCGTGCCACTGGCCAGGGCTCAGACCACAAGGGCCCAGAAACACACCCCTAAACCCATCCTGGCACCTACATCCATATCACCCAGGGTCCAATACAAAGACAGAAACTATACCAGGGGTTCTGGTTTGGTATTTTTTTAAGTAGACATTTTTATAACAGAGAATTTAATTAAGTCACTGTTACCTGTGAATCTGATTGCTAACTTCACAGAGAGCAAAAAGAGACCATTAAGCTATCACGTGGGGAGAAACCTACCATTGTTGGGACTGCAGAAATGAAGGGAAGAGGCTGGAATCAGCAGAACTTCCAAGCTTAGAGAAGGCTCTCTGTGGAGGTGAAATGGAAGTGTGAGCAGGAAGGGCTACCCGGCAGGTACTGCTAACTCTGAGCTTACAGGGGGGATTCCCGTGGGGCTGGGACTCAGCTCTCCAGGCAGCGAGCACCAGCATCTGAGATGGCACAACGCGGCTGGCTGCGACAGTGCAGGGAATACAGCATCTGAATTCCGGGGCTGCTCCAGGAAGGAGCTGCCACCACTGGGGTGAAGCAGCATGCCCGGGGTGATGCTCGCAACAATGAAGTATCTTCCAGCACCCCTACTGCCCCATGCTGGCAGAGCCTTCCAGGAGGCAGCTGGCATACGTAGACACGTAGCTGTTAGAGTCCTGAGCCTCACAAAGCAGAGTACAGAAAGACAGGCTGAGAGCTGAGAGACCACGGCCTAATGACAAATGACGTAATACTGCTTATCCACAGATGACGGGAGTTTTAAGAGGCAGAGCTGAGAAGAGAGGAGACATCTATCTGACTGAAAGAACAGCATAAGCCAAAACAGAGGACAGTTGTTGGTTGAACATGACTGACATATGGGATGTGTCAGTGTGCAGGGCAGAGAAGAGAGAGGGAAAGAAAATGGACAAGTAGATTGCAGTCTAACTGTGGAAGGTCCTAGGAGGCACGCTGGGAAGTTAGATTTTCCTACAATCATTTGGAGCCCAAACATTTTTAATCAGGAAGGCAAAATCATCAAAGACAGGTTCTACAGTGATGGCAGCAAGGAGAAAGGAATTATCACTATTTCTTTTAAAGCTGCCACTGAAGCAGCCAAAAGACAACTTTATTTGAGCTGAATCAATCATTCTGCACAGGTTTTCCAGGATGAGCCACAATAATCAAATGAATGCTTTTTAAGTGAAGGTTGGGAGAAGGGGGCCATTTCTCTTGCCCAAAATTTCAGTGCCCTCATGGGGATGCTACCAGGTTTAAAATCACAGATGTGCCTGTCAACTATGAAGGGAAAGATACTAGCTTAATATGGGAGAAACTTGGTAAACACCAAGGTACCAAGTTCTGTTCAAGGAAATCATCACTGTGATGAGATATATCAACATCATAAACCCTTTCACATAACTCACTGAGAATGGCACAGTACTTTTGTTAAATTCATGTTCAAAATGTGTAACCTCAGTCCAATCAGGAAAAAACACTGAAAAACCCAAACTGAGATCTGTTTATAAAATAAGTGACCAGGACTCTTCAAAAATGTCAAGGTCATGAAGACAAGGAAAGATCAAGGAACTGTCCCAGACTGGAGGAAACTAAAGACAATCAAGGGAGACGAGATGGGGTCTTGAAACAAACGAGAACATTAAAGGAAAAACTTGTGAATTTCACATAAGGTCTGTAGGTCAGTTAATATTACATACCAAATTCTCATCCTTGATAATAACACTGTGGATACTTAAGATGTTACACTAAGGGCAAGTGGAGTGAGTAATATCAGAGTTCTCTACAGGGTTTTTGCAACTTTTCAGCAAATCTAAAAAGAGCCATACATAAAAGATTGTTTTTGGAACCACAAATTTATATACATGGGCTAGAGTCCCATGGGATTTCCAGCCATACTCATCACAACATAGGCTGGGTGCACGGATGACTCCAAAGTGCTTTTCCTGGCAAACCAGGCCTGGGAGCCTGCTGCCACAGCACACCAGACAGGTAGGATGTTCTTTAAGACAGAGCACTAGGGAAAGAAATGTTTCACAATGGGCCATGATGAGAGAGGTGAGAGGTTATCAAAGACCAACACTGTCTGCTTCCTAAGAGAGTCAGCGACCAGCTCAGTTTACAAGATAGAAACAGAAAGCCTCCTTCAACCAACCCACACCTCCAAACCTGCTTCCAGGACCTGTCAGGTTTGCCGTCTTCCTCACAGTCACATAAATCAATCATCAAGATCTCATGACTCAATCTCAACATTCTCCAACCCACCACTGCCTCTCCCATTAACAATGCTCTATTGCTCTTTTGTTATAAGATGACCAAGCCAAATGGCCATCAATGGTTGCCAAGCTCTCTCAGTGATTATGGGGCACCTCCAATGTTTAGAGGTGACTTGAGAGCCACAGATCTCCTCAACCCCTTGTTCCCACTCAGGTGGGAGGTCACAATTAGAGCAGGTCTCACACTGGATTCCACCACACCTACAAACATTCATGACCAAGCAGGTCTCCAGGGAATCAAATCACCTGGGACTATGCAGGGCAAAGTCAGTCCCTGTTCTCAGGCTTTTTAGGTGCTTCATAAAGCTCTTTGCATAGATGCACCCCCCAGGTAAATACAACTGCGTTCTAAAGGCAGGTTAAACTCTGCTTAATTAATTCAGACAACAAAATTCTCCCCTGAGCGGAGGACTAGAACTCTTGGAGCTCCAGGCTTCTATTGTCCTTATTCTTAAATCACAACAAAGACTCTTTCCTGATCACACTTCAGTCAGGCTCCTGAACCTTCTCCTAGGTCCCTCTGTACAGTTCCTTGTAAAATCCAGTCTTAGCAAGAACCCTGCTGAATTATCTTAATTAGAAGAGAACCCTCCACACCTCCAGTAACTGACTGCCCTCAATATCTGACCAGGTTCCCCAAAGTCCACCAACCTCCAGGTGACGTCTGATCACCTTGGCCTGCTCCTAGCAAGAAATCCATTAGTTGGTTTTAGACAGAATCTTCCAGACCCTAGATATCACCTCTTAGAAATTTCCCATCCATTGACCCTGCCATGGTGAATTCAGGGCTGAGCCCAGTCTCTCTCCCCGACTGTAAAACTCCACTGCAGCGGACCCTATATGCCTATTGCTATAGTTGTTAAAAAAAAGCCTATCTTACCATCTGAAACAAGTTTCATAAGTAATTTTTTCTTTAACAACCTAATCTGTGTAAGAACAGATTCTAACCAATTGTATATTTTGAACATCATTTATTTCACCAACAAAACATTTATTTTTTTTTATCGAAAGTCATTCTATTTTAAATACAGCAATGTGCACATGTCAATTCCAAACTCTCAATCTATCCCTTCTCCCTATCCTTCCCCCTGTGGCAACCATAAATTCGTTCTCCAAGTCTGTGAGTCTGTTGACATTTTGTAAATAAGTTCACTTGTATCATCCTTTTCTTAGATTCTGCAATGGTTAAAACATGGTTCGACAGGATACATGCACCCTGAAGTCCATTGCATCACTGTTTACAATAGCCAAGACATGGAAGCAACCTAAATATCCATCGACAGAAGAACAGGTAAAGATGTGGTAAATATATATAATGGAATATTACTCAGCCATTAAAAAGAATGAAATAATGCCACCTGCAGCAACATGGAAGGACCTACAGATTATAATACAAAGTGAAGTAAGTCAAATATCTTTGAAGTAAGTCAAAGACAAATATATGATATTGCTTACATATGCAGTAAAACTTTTTTCTAACATCACTTACATAAACTAAAAGATGTAGATGGTGCAGATTCAGAATAGTAATATCTGCTGGCAGTCCCACAGTGTTAAGTCCATGATTAGACTAATCTAAATGTTGACTACTCCTAAGGTAGATTTTGAATCTTTCCACTTGGAAAGATATATGAAATTGTCAATACTGATATACTTACCGTAAACTACCAAAGATGGAACTGCTACATCCTAGTAGGTTCTGGGGATAATGGATAAGTTAAAATAAACAAGGACCCTGTCCACAAGTAACCTACAGTTCAACAGTACAGGCAGGCACTACTCCACACCTGCCAGTAAATATGTAATTAGCCAGAGATGTGTGCTCACAAAAACTGAACATTAGTCTAGAAGAACCAATAACACACAATACAGCCTTGCAGGGGAATCAAGGAAGGACTTTTTGAGAATGCAATAAATGAGCAGAAATCTGAAAGATTAAGAGTACAAGGTGAAGTAAAGGGGGCAGAGGAAATAATCTGGAAAAAGCCCTACAAACAGAGGTGGTAGTACAGATGCAAGGCTAGTTTGGCTTAAACAAAGAGGATCCCATTCAAACTTACTCATAACTGGTTGCCCATCTCTGCTGCTCTTCTCAATTGATCCCACTGCACAAACTCAAGTATTACTTAAGTGCATGCTACATGTCAGTCATTACTACATTTCATTCCATTGTGTATTTTGGGACTTTTTCTTTAAAGAGACTGACTTCTTTTTTGCACAAAAATGTGAAGGGAAATTTTGAACCCTCTCTCAGAGCATGAAACTTGTATCACTTGTCATGAAGAGAGGTAAATCTGAAAGGCAGGAGGATGCAAATAACACTATTAATTTCAGGTAGACACGGTCCCAACAGAAAAATCTGAGGCCCGAGTGTGTTCTTTAGCTAGTAACCCTGATGAACAAGTGTTACAAAAGTGTTAGAGAAAAGAACTCTACATTGAGATTTTATCCTTGAATTCTTAGAAGGATTCAAAGAGAAGAGTAACATCTCACTCTAAAAGACATTACTATTTAACCCCTTGTCTGAAACCACTGAAACTCATCTCAAACTTACAGTCATTTGGGGTGTATGTGTCACATTGAGAAACAGTCCTCAAAGGAATTATTATGAGATCAAAAACAAAAGGCACTAGAAAGGGGTATTGTTCTCCCAGATTGCAGACAAGAGAGCTGAAGTGCCTTGTTCAAGGTCACATGCGTGGAAGGTGAGAGAATCAGATCTGGTAGTCAAGAAGCCCAACTCTAGGATTTGTGATCTTCATGATGATAGACTCTGTCATACTACCACTGTTTGACTTGAGAAGGAAAAGGAGGGAGGGCAGAGAGAAAAGATGCAGGAGGAAGGAAGGGAAGGAGGGACGAGGGTAGAAGGAAGGAAATGGAAAGGAAAGGAGGAAGGAATTCAGCCGTAAGTAACATCCACCTGCTATACTTCGTTTCCTGACTTCAATCAGGCCCAAAAAATCAGAGTACAGTGGTTTCCACAACCTGGCTCCTCCAATGCCGCAATACAGATATAGATCCACTTCTCCCACCTGGGCTCTCAGCAGGTAACACTACAGGCTACTGTGTACCTACCACAGAGCCCAGCGTAACTTCAGAATCCTTCTCAACACTACACTCCATGAAGCTTCTAGGAAGGATCAGAGCAGGCACGTGAAATGCATCCTACTGCTAGTTCCTCTCCCAGTTTGTCCCCACCTTAGTTCACCAAGAGTCTCTGATGTTAAGATACATGGTTAGGACTGCCCTGGCAGTTCAGTGGTCGAGAATCCGCCTGCCAGTGCAGGGGACACGGGTTCAGTCCCTGGTTAGGGGGAAGATCTGACACGCCGCAGAGTAGCTAAGCGTATGTACCACAGCTGCTGAGACTGCACGCCCCGAGAAGAGAAACCACCCCAGAGAGAAGCCTGAGCACCGCAACCAGAGAGACCCCCAGCTGCCACAACTAGAGAAGGCCCGGTGCAGCAGCCAAGACCCAGTGCGTCATAAATAAATAAACTGGGAGTATCTACTCAGTTAAGTGAAGGAAGGAGGTAATAAGCAGGCCAGTAAGGGCTGTTTTCTCTCATATTTTTCAACATGTATAGTTCGATACTAGTTTCCAACTTTCTCTCTACCATGTCTGTAAATCGCCCATGGAATCGTCCTAAGTGGCAGCAAGTTCCCTCCATGATCATCTGCCCCATTCAGTGTGGAGCACAAAGGAATGATTTCAGATGTAGTCCCTTCCCAACTAAGGAGAAAACAGTTGATATGCAGGTTCTCCTGGCCTAGATTTTCAAAGAGGAGAACTGGGGAGCTAGGGAGATGAGTAGGGCAAAGCAAAGAAGACTCAAGTTTGCCCTGAGATCACTCAAAACGCTGTCCACAGGCATTCTCCATCTGTGGTCCAGTATGGTTTAAAATCTACAGAGTCCTGGAAATTCCAGATCATAGCCCTAGTTACACCGGTAGAGCATGCTTGCTCGCTTTCCAACAAACAAGTCAATAAATTTTCCAACATCTTAAACCCCTTGTTGGAAATCTCTCAAACATCAACATCTCTATGACAGTACCTCTCCTCCCAGCATTTCTAGCCTGACACAGTTTTATTTTTATAGCATTTTGCACAACCTGAAATCGTATTAATTATTGACTTGCTTGTTTATTGTCTGTCAGCCCCAGTACACTATCAACTCCTTGAAGACAGTCATGTTTCTGTTGTAAACACACCTCATCCCCAGTGCTCAGAACAGAGCACAGTATATAGGGCACCTATATAAATACTCAAGGGAACAAGAGAGTGAAGATGAGCACAGTGATCAGGACTGTGGACACTCCAGGTTAGCAGCCAAGGTTCCACATCCAGCTCCACCCCTGGATGCGCTGAGCATCCTCCTCGGTCCTCAGTTCTGTCTTCTGAAAACGGGAACAATATGACCGATCTCAAGAGGCTTTGGGGAAGACATCCCCCACCCCTGCCTATCCCAGTGAGTCTGATACACAAAGAATTCCCAGGGGAATGCCACTGAATTCTAGATATGGTAGGATGTGTGGTAGAGAAAAGTGGGCATCAAAGATCTCCCTCAAAGAAAATTCAGCAGGAAAACAGGAAGACTTTCAAGCTCAAGAAATCCATATCTTCTCATTTTATTTCATCTTTACTGAGATATAGCTGATATATTTAAAGTGAAACTATTAGTCAGTCATGTCTAACTCTGCAACCCCAACAGATGGCAGCCTGCCACGAAGCTCCTCTGTCCAGTGGGATTTTCCAGGCAAGAATGCTGGAATGGGTTGCCACTCCCTCCTCCCGGGGATCTTCCCAACCCAGGGGTCGAACCCATGTCTCCTGTGTCTCCTGCACTGCAGTCAATTCTTCACCCTCATAGCCATCAGGGAAACTTCAATTTTAAAAACTACACATATTAAATGCATAAATTTGATAAATTTGTACATATACATACATTCATGCAACCATCACTGTAATCAAAGTAATAAACCTTATCCTTCATCTCAAAAAAAAAAAAAAAAAAAACTTTGGGGAGGAATAAGATGAACTAATACACATAAGACCCTCAATGCCTGGTACAGACTAAGGACTCAATAAAATGTAAGTTATTATTACACAAGGCTTTAACCATCCCTTAAAAAAAAATCCAGGTCAGGGAGAACCGTGACAAGATCTCAGCACACAATGACTTTGTTCTTCCTCCTACAGACATCTAGAACAACAAGGTCTAATGAAGCTGATGCCACTGACGCTGGTTTACAAGCTTGGAAGCCTTCCTGCGATTCCACTGTATCCCTAAGAGAATTCCTGAGAATATGAGGTAGGGTGATAGATGAAATCCATTTGGAAGCCTGGGAGTTTTTTTTTCCCTCTCATCCTCTACTAAATATACTTGTTTTCCCAGCTAGACAGATTTACTCTTAATCATCTTCAACTCCCACCAAGTTCCATGAAATCTTCCCATCATTTGGATGTCTGCAAATCACACCTCAATTTGCTGATTAGGAATCTATTTGATTTCATCACTTTTCCTATAATTATATATCCCCTATCCTATGAGTAGATCTCATTCAACATGAAATAACAAGTTCAAGAGCATGCATTATACTTCAAACTCTCTTTCACAGAACTTCAATAGCAATGAGTATCTCAGAAGTCCATTTCTAATTTTTAATATTATAGCAACTGGCATAAATTATAAGCATCAGAAGCAATAATAATCACCCAAGATGAAAAATGAAACATTTGTACACAGTCCATAATACTTAGATTTACCAAAAGAAAAGCAAAAAAGTACTTTGATGTACAAAATAATTGATTATAACATCTTTAAAAGAAAAGATCTGGTGTAAAATTTGATTCCAATAGCCTTCTTGGCAAAGAGATTTCCTGTTACTATTTAAATGTAAATGAGTCATGAAGGTTGTGTCAGAAATATTTAACTCAAAACCAGACTCAATACAGCAAGCAATACAGAGAACAAAGCCCAACCAAGCAAGTGGAAATAAAAATGTTTGAGTTTCCAATTTTGATAACTTTATGCAGCTAGAAACAGAGGGAAGTGATAAATGGGCACAATTAAGATACTCTACATGCCATTTATTAAATATTGTGTGACATGCAACTGTATGGATTTCTAGCTTAACCAATCACAAATTTAATCAAAACATTTAACACTTTGTCTTGATGGCACTTTAGAGAATTCAACTATCGATTTAAACATATTTATGTGGTCTTTCACAACAATCTAAGAGTCTTTGATTCTTTTCAAAGAAGAAAAAGGATGTTTAATTGTGGCCTCCATGCCCTAACGAGAAACATAAGCTTGAAGTCATATCTCTGTTCCAATCCACTGAAGCAGACATGCAATTTAAAAGAATTTTAAAAGAATTAATCACAGCTGCGAGAATGCAGTCTACAGAGAGTTTCACTTAACCAAGTATTAATGCAATTTACTCAGCTAATTCTTCTTGTTTGAACAGAAAAGGTCCATGAAGACTTACAATTGAAGATGAACACTAGAATTTGTCCAAGAATAAGAACAACAACAACAATAGCAATGACCATTTATAGAGCAGTGACTAGGTGCAAAGAGTTTAAGCTGACAAATCTTATCTATCAAAGACAACCCTGTGATGTGTGGAAGTTACTCAGTTGTGTCCAACTCTTTGCAACCCCATAGACTATACCATCCATGGACTTCTCCAAGCCAGAATACTGGAGTGGGTAGCCATTCCCTTCTCCAGGGAATCTTCCCAACCCAGGGATCGAACCAAGGTCTCCCACATTGCAGGCAAATACTTTAATCAGCTGAGCCACCAGAGAATCCAAGAATACTGGAGTGGGTAGCCTATCCCTTCTCCAGGGGATCTTCCCAACCCAGAAATTGAAATAGGGTCTCCTGCATTGCAGGTGGATGCCGACTATGGTCAATCCAACTGACCAACTGGATTACTTCATTCTCTGCCTTTTCCATGTGACCTTCAAGACCTCCCCTTACAGGAGACAGAGTGTATATATTTATGGCTATTGGAAGTAGGTTTGGCCAAGTGACTTGCTTTAGCCAATGGAATGCTACCAAGCATGATGATGATGCCATGAAAGACTTTCAGTGGGTCTGTGTCATTTGCATTAGACATTTCTCTTACCTTCTTCCATGAGAGAATATGCCCTAGGTGCCAGCACCAGGGTGAGAAAGGTACAAGGATCAGAACCCAGCTGGTCTAGAGTCCAGGTGAACTTCAAGGCCCACAGGCAAGAAAACACCATGCTTTCTGCTGTCAGTCAGTGACATTTTTGGATTGTTCAACACAAAGCACTACTGTATATTAAACTAATTCAGTGTATTAAGTCTTCTAGGGCGACAGAAACAAAGAACCACAGGCTGGGTGGCTTCAACAACATAAATTTATCATCTCATAGTCCTGGGGGCTAGAAGTACAAAATCAAGGGGCTGGCAGAATTGGTTCCTTCTGAAGGCTCTTGGGCCTGTCTCTCATCCTCTCCTTAGCTTGCAGAAGGCCATCTTCTCTATATATATCACTTAATCATGTTCCCTCTTACCTGTGTTTCCATGTTCAAACTTTCCCTTTTCGTAAGGACCCCCAATCGTATGGGACTAGAGTATATACCCTAACATCCCTGCTTTAATTTGATGACCTCTGTAAAGACCTTTCCTCCCAATAAGGTCACGTTCTGAGGTAGTTGGAGGTTAAGACTTCAACATGTAGAATTTGAAGGGACGTGATTCAACCTGCAGCATACAGGTACTATTTTTAATATTCATTTTGCAAAGAGAATGAGTTTCAGAAAAAGTATCTTTTCCAAGATCACAGAGCACACACAAGTGATGAGCTAAGTTTAAACCTAGACTTCTGACAAAGACTCTGCTCTTCAACCATGCACTTCAGTGCCCACCCGTCACTGTGTGCAAAATGCCGAGAGTGACTTCTTGGGTTTATCTGATGGGTTTATCTGTTATTTTTAGAAAAACACATATACATTGTGCTTAAGAACTTGGTTTCCCATGTCATTATTTTACAAGAAATATCAGTAAGTCTTAAGTTAGAAGAATTGCTGGATCGTAAGTCCCTTCACTCAATAAATGTTTCTGGAATCCCAGCTATGAGCCAGGTCCCCCAGAGAGCAACAATGACCAAAAACATCTCGTTTCCTGCCCATGTGTAAACTCACAGTCAACTGAGGATGACAGATGGATGAAACCCTCAAATATCTTAATCTGATATCACAGATTAAGTATCACAAAGGAAAGTTACAGGGTTAGAGCTTGAGTCAACAATCATGACCCATCTAGAGATGTCAAGGGCAGCTAAGGAAACAAGAAGCAAGGTGAGATCCCAGGCAAGAGGGAGAATTGTGTAAGCAAAGGTGAGGAGAAGAATATTCTGGAAAGTAGAAAAACAGCACACTCAGAGACTCAGTTGTAGAAGGGAAGACTAGAAGACTCAAGTGAAAAGAAGTCCAGAGCATCCAGGGCACCAGATTCGGAAGGGATGTGGCAGGAGATGCATATGGCAAGACAGGCACAGTTGACTCTTGAACAAGGCAGGGATTAGAGACACTGACTGAGTTTAAGTTTAGAGTCAGTGCATATATCCATGGTTTAAACCAACTGCAGTTCAACCCAATCACAGATCATGTCATGCTGTAGTGCATATTTACTGAAAGCAATCTGAACATCAGTGAACCCAAACTGCAGTTCAAACCTGTACCTTCCAAAGATTAACTATATTATTTATATGATCTGCTTAACAATCCTAGAAAGTAGGTACTACTATGAGTCTTATTTTCAGATGAAAAAACTGGGGCCCAGAAGTTTCCCCACAGCCAAACCAGCTGATGGATGGCAGAGCAGAGGATCAAATCCAAGCACATCTGGCCATGGAGGCCTACAGTACACTCTCAGAGGGGAAGAAAACAGCACCACTATTTAATAGAATAGCTATTATACTACAGAGTAGCTTCTAAACTCACCATCGCACCTAGATTATATACATGTCATGACTGCTGATCTATCTGATGCATTTGCACTACATTATTTTATGATTTCCTTGTAAAATGTTTAACCTTAGAAAGTTGCCACTTCATAGGTTGAAAAATGATCAACTTTTAGCAATTTTTTATCTTAATTCATACCCTAATGTAAGTAACTGATTCATACCCTAATAGATGAATTGCTAAAGAATCATAAATCGTGTGGGTATGGCCACACCATCCAGATGAAGCAAGAATGTTCACAGAACTTCTAACCCCAGAAGACCTCTTGATATCTCTTCGTGATGATGTGTGTCCAGAGATGTGCCAAGACGGGGAGACGGGGGTGGTCCACCTTAGGTGATGACAAGAAGGAAAGGGGGCATTTCCTCTAAAAACACAGTCCCCTGCAGAAACGCAGGGAGCCCACTGTGTGTCTACTCTGATATAGTGATTCTCAACTCAAGGGCAGGAAGAAAGCCAAATGAAATAGCTCTTCAACAATTTCAACCGTGCTTAGCTTCCAGATCTCTTAGGGTAATTCATCACAGCTTTTCCATGAGACACTTCTGGGTCTTAATGAACTTAAGGTACAAACTGCTGCCCAGTAGCACTTGTTCCTAAAAGAAAACCCCAACTTCCAGCCCCACCAGTGGAATGAACCACCTGCATTGTCCATTGTTCCAAAGTCCATGACAGCTGAGAAGTAAGGCTGTGGACTGGCCTTTTTCACGTTCACTGGCCTCTGTGCTGCTAAACTTTGTGTCAGATATTCTTGGCTGTGGACCCGGCGCAACAGCCAGGGAACCTGCATGCTGAACTTGGCTCTTGGCTAAGGTGCACAGGAGGCTGGTTTCCAACGAAGCTCAAATACAATTAACTTTTCATCTGATGTAGTCTGCCTCTCTCTGCTCCTAATGTTCCCTTAGGACATGGGATCCAATAAAGTCCAGCCTGTGACTAAGAAAGAGAGGCAGAGAAACTGACCAAATATTGTCCAATGCTATATTACAAACCTATGGGAAAGGAGTTTAATTAAAGACCACAACAGTTCTTTGGGGAACTGTTTCTTTTATTAACCATTCCTGCCAAACAAAGCAGCTTTAAACAAACCCCAACCGCTTGGAGATGTGTATGCCTGAGATTTCTTTTTTCTTCTTAATAGGTTCTGCTTTTTGGTTATTTGGTCATTAGGAAAACTAGAGGTGTCTTGGATCCACGAAATCCAATTTAAGTAAGCTCACTGCACATTTATAAATATGAGCAGATGACATTTAAAACAGACAAACCAACACAGACAGTTCTAAGTGTGAAATTGTTGTTTGGCATAAAGCATTAACATAAATAGAGAGAAGAGCTATTTGTGGAACAACAAACAAGTTCAGGGCATTTTAGTGAAATCCAGGCACAGCTCAAATGTGGGTATGACATTTATAGAAGTGGAGGAAAGGCAATTCTTTTGCACTGTTGTGTAATAAAACCACTAGTCAATGTCACTGATATGATAGCATCAATTGCAATAGAGTCAAAAAGCAGAAATCAAAATAGAAGAACCACATCTAATGGGGCAATGAAATTGGATCTTAAAGTATGATTGCAAAAGAGGAAATAACACTAAGGAGCAAAGGCATCAGGTTATGAATTCTTTTAACTAGAAAAAAAATCAGAGGATGTGTAAATTGTAAAGTGACCCATGGGAACTTCTTTGCTGGACCAGTGGTTACAACTCTGTGCTTCCACTGCAGGGTGCTCAGGCTGACCCCTGGTCGGAGAACTAAGATCCTACATGCTATGCAGCACAGTCAAAAAAAAATACAATAAAATAAATTTTAAAAAAATAAAATAAAAGTGACCCACGAGTAAATGTGAACATTCCAAGACCATGCAGGAAGTGGGAGGCACGTGTTACATGGAGCCTCACTCTTCAAGAAGGTACACAGGACAAAGAGAATAAATGCAAACATGCATGTATGATGGAGTCTGCATTTCTCAAAAATGCCAAGAAAACACGCCAAGTAACAGAGTAAACATTTTGCAAACACGGAGGTTATCAAGCAGGTGCTATAATCCTCTACCACTAACATAAATGGGCCCCCTCCCTCAGCATGCATCCACCAGGACTGTCCCTTGCCTAATCCTGGGCAAGTCACACATGGCAGACTGTATTTGCCAAGCGTGGCTTTAACAACATCCCCCAACCCACAGGGTCGTTTACAATGAGAACTCACAGCACCCTATCAGCTGGTGGAATCTATTCCTTTATCTCCTTAAACCTGCGCAGGTTTGGGAACGCCTTCACCAGCATAATCCACCAGAAGGAACGCTGCGTCAATTACACATGGAGTCTTTCACAAGCCTGCTGGCGATCTTACTCGTCAGACGTCAGCCACCGTGAAAAAGTACAGTTACGCTGAAACCACCCTCCTGGGAAAGCCGAGCCACACAGAGGGGCCAGGAAGCACTGCGGGCAGCAGGCCCTTGGCTGCACAGGTCCCCAGGGAGGCGGCTGGTTGGCTCCCCGGGCCCCGCGGATGGTCTGTGCATCAGACTCCAGCGGCCACACCGAGTCCTTCCCCAATACCCGACCCCCTCCAAAATCGAAAGCAAAACAAACTGGTTGTTTTAACCTACAAATTAGATAGCTATCTATGCAGAACATCAATCTTCCACATTTGAACTTCACCTCGAAAATGTGTTTTATTTTGGCCATGTTAAATTCTAAAAATTTCACTCTTCTCTGAAAATCTGACTCAGGCAATATTCTAATACTTCAGAAATCCTAATGTTGCCAATTACTCTAATGTTCAGTTTTCTTTCTATTAAGGAATTGGGGGAAAATATGAATTTTTCTCAAACTGTACTCTGAGGACCACCTTCATGTGAACATCTGGGGTTGTTCAGTATGTAGATTCCTAGGTCCCATCTCAGACCCACTGAATACACATCTGAAACATGTATTTTTATTTTTTAGTATGTATATATTTGGCTGCACCTGGTCTCAGCTGCAGCACACAGGACCTTCAGTTTTCACTGAGACATGCTGTTATCTTTAGTCGAGTGTGGGGTCTAGTTCCCTGACCAGGGTTCAGATCCAGCCTCCTGCGTTGGGAGCTTGGAGTCTTAGCCACTAGACCACCAGGAAGACCTGAAACATGTGTTTTTAAACATTCCCCTCATGCCCAACATATATAAATTCTGGTCTCATGACCTCCTGAAATTCTTAGCCTGCTTTCTTTCAAGGCAATTTCCAAAATAATTCTAGAAGCATCTTGGCAGCTGCAGCAGTAAGACATTCGGGCTTGCCAACATCATGACTTCATCCACTTCAGAATACTATTTGGTGCAATCATAAGCAGCACAAGATGAGTCTCTGTACTCACCTTTACAGTTAAACAAGCAATCTGTCAGCAAAACAAACTTGCTAGATTAATACCAACAGCTCGTAACAAGTCTACCAGCCATTCTGTTTGGTGACGGCAACTCACTAGTAAAATTTAACTCAAACAAGCTTTCTCCAGCAAATATTGGGTTGGCCAAAAAGGTCGTCTGGGAGTTTCCATGGGATGTTACAATAAAACCCTAACAAACTTTTTTACTAAATACAATACGCAAAATATCTTGCTACACAGTGCGGAGGGGCCCTGAGCCCTGGCAACTCAATCTGGTCAGGGAAGAAGTCATTAGGTCAACAAGAGCTCATTATGCAGATGGTAACAAAGACCTACAAAAGCAGCATTTTGCTTTACTTGGCGTGGAAGGCCTACAGGTATTGAGCAAGGAAAGGGGCTGTATTGCCCAAGCACGTGTGAGAAGAGCCTTTTATTTTCAATAAAGGAGAACTTCTTCCTCCAGGACAGAGCTGCTCTAGAGCACAGTCAACCCCTTTCACAACAGAGCAGGGAGGAACAATGGTGTATTGAGATGCCCAGGGCCACACACCAGCAAAGCAAAGAGGTTGTAACAAACTATTAAGGACACAGGTTAATTGTTCAGTGACTTCTGTCAACAGGATGACATCCCAAACTATTTCTGTGTAGGAGTCAAATCCCAATGAGACGAGAGAGTCACATGTCATAAAAATAATAATAACCAAATAAATGCCTCTAATGCCCACACTGTGATGTCACGACTCTGTGGAGATTTTCAAGACTGGTGATGCACATGATCACCTGAAGTCTGAAACAAGTAAAGGCAGATAGTAGTAATTCTGACGGCTAATACTCCACTCATGGGGTGCTGACAACTCACTGAAGACTTGCTGAGTTTTCCTCTCATCCTCACCATCTTGTTAAGTTGATCGAGGAAGTGTTTCAGATTTTAGAAATTGAACAACAAGAGAGGTCTGGTGAATTGTCCAAAATCACACAACTATGACAGCTTGAAAGCTGGAATTCTGAGGTGTTCTGATGGTCCACCGATGGGTCAAGAGGACAGAAGTCTAGCCATGCCAAGAGTAAATGCTCATAAGTGCTTCTCCTATTTGATGAGTAGAGTTGGTTCTGACTGACAGAGACCTGCTCAGACACACGGGGCTCTCGTTGGCAGAACCCAGACCGAGACCAGCCTTTAACAGTGTCACTGTGTCCAAATCCTCGTCACCCCAGGCCTTGATCTTCTCATCTGCAGAACTGGCACACCCTGCCAGAAGTGGTGACACAGAAGAGTCATGCCTTTGAGCAGTTGCTTTGTATGTTTTTGTCTCTCTTTTCCCCTCTTGGAAGAGAGACAGTCCCTTTTAGACTACCTCAGAGATTTTTATTTTTACTAGGGGAGAAGACAGAAGCACCCCATGTTGCCACCTTCTCTGTGTTTTATGAAAGCTTAACTCCATGAAAGCCATAATGCTAGATGAGCCAAGAAACGAGATAGCTGTGGAAAGGAAGGAGAAAGAGGAGGAAGAATTCCCCCAGACTGGGAAGAAGACAGGGGCCTCTGGGTCCTGAGAACAGTCACAGCCTACAATGCAAGGACAGCGCCTGCTCCCTGTCTGTGCCCTGGGAGATGGCTGTGCAGAACACGGGAGGACGGGAGCCTCAGGCCTCGAGTCTCCTACCTGGTGAAAGAAGCCAATCTCCTGAGTGTCAGGAAAGCAAGAGTCACCAGAATCAAAGGTTCTGGCAGTGGACATGGGAAAACAGGAAGTAACCAAGGTGGATCAAAACAAATGCCGTCATCCCAGACGTCCTGTGGTCAGTGCAGGTGAGGGAAGTGGAGCACAGCCTTAGAATGACCACGCTGCAACGGAGCCTCTTACTCACTAACTCCTCTGCAAACACGTCTTCCTCCAGCATGGGGCAAGATCACGCTCCTCTGCTGAGCCCTGAGAAAAAATCTCCTACCTCAAGGGATCATCTTTGATGAGAGAAAAACGCTACATACTAGACTCATGCGGGGAAAAGCAGATCCTGTCCCAGGGGCTCCAAAGCATCTGATGCTGGGCTCCGATGACAAAGCGAGAGCCTCTCAGTGGCAAAGACCACCATTCAAACAATTCACTGCCAAGTCTCACCAATTTCAGGAGACAACTGAGTTGAATGTCACTGGTCTGGTTGCCTTAGATTCAGTGTTAGCCAGGGAAAAATCTAATGCCGCTTTCCTGCTCACTTAACAAGGATAAGGCAGGGAGGGGGGTTCAGGATGGGGAACACATGTAAATCCATGGCTGACTCAGGTCAGTGTATGGCAAAAATCACTACAATACTGTAAAGTAATTAGCCTCCAACTAATAAAAATATATGGAAAAAAATAGAAAAAAAAAAAAAAAACAAGGATAAGGCATACAAAGCTGTTTCATCAGAACCACTGAAGAATTTTTATGAGCAGCTCCATCACATCTAACTAGCTCCTTTAGTAACAGAAAGGAAATCTCTGTCAGAGGTCTGTCAGCCTTTGATGGATGTTTTCATTCTCTGAGTGTTTCTGTCGCTCTCCTCACTATGCGACCAGGCTGCGATGGGAGTGTGAGCTTATGAGATGGCGATCTCCACCTGCTGCCATGCCCTGCAGCTACGATATTGTCGGATTCCAAGCCCAGTCTCTGCAATTACAAAGTTCCGCTGAACGGGAAAGACTAGTGAGCATTTCAGGGGGATTTCTTTAATTTGACTTAGAAAAGCCTCAGGTTTTCCCTTGCTGCTGGTCTGAAATATCAAGAAGTATTGAAAGGAAATCAATTTGTTTGTGATTTGGCCAGCCAGGGTTACCAATGGCTTTATCTGTGTCAGACAGGCTTGACTCAGTCATAATCAGTGATCAGAGTGACTAGGAGATTAGGGCCAAGAAATACACTATACATTAGCCAAGTTTTTAGTTCTAAGACCCTATACAAAGTTCTTTCTATCAAAGATGCTTCACTGTAATTTTTGTGGTTATTACAACATGTTCTCCTTGAAAATACAAAAAATGTATGTATTTTTGTCACTCACAGCCTCTGTGGAAGTTTTTATTTTCTAAAGATGGCTATAAACACACATACATACACACCACCCTCCAAGTTCTTTTTACACTGTGATATGGACGGTCCACACTGAGAATCCATGTTTCCTCCCCGTGAAACAATGTGGGGCTTCAAAACTGCACTGATCAGTTAAAATTCAGTGCAAGTGATGCTGCATAATTTCCAAGGATAGGTCATAAAAGGTGATATGCCTAGAGCTTGATTCTGCACCCTTCCCTGCTTCCTTTCTCTTTCTCTCTCTCTCAATGTGGGCTTTGGGAGTGCTAGATGGATATGCAGGAAGTCTCCACACCAATGAGATCACACAAAGAAACTAAACGGAGGTGTCCCAAAGCTCCAGCTGTCCAGCCCCAGTTGTCTGAGTCTCCACCAGACAGGTGAGTGACTCTCCCAGGTGATTCCAACCTTCTATCCCACCCTCCAAATGGATGCCAAGTAGAGCAAAGATGAGCTATCCTCACCAAACCTGGCCCAGATGGCAGACTCCTGAGTCAAATAAACAGTTGCTGGTTTAAGTCACTAAATTTCAGGAAGTATCTGCTATAGACCACTAGCTAACTCATCCCCAACCACACCAACTTCAGATAAACCACTCTTACCACCTTGGCGTATACTATTCTCAAATGATAAATGGATTTCTTACCTATTCCCAGGCAACAGAAAAAACCTGCTCCACCAAATATTTTTTTGTTCCAGGATGACTATTTTTATAAATTATTGGTTTGGAATGTAGAACCAATTTTCTCCAGTGAAGCAAGTCATTTATGCTCTGGGCCAGGCCACAGAAGCCTCTGAGTCCCCAGTCTACCTGTGGAATAGAGGGACCTACAGTTAAAAACTCGGCAGAACAGTCCTCCAGTATAGAAAGCAATGTTTCTTCCCTTCTTTCAGTTTTTTAAGGATGTATTTCTCCTCAAGGGTTTTTTCACACCTGTATGTCTAACCATCATAAATAACTGAATTAATGTCATACACTATACATTAATGAGATCAATGAGGAACAGATCATGGTGGACTGTAGCTGCTGAGGAGAGTTTCATGGGAAATCTTGGACTCACGTTCACAGAGCAGAAGAGGTGGACAACATGAAGCATGATGACCCTCTGTGGTTTTTTCCCCTGCCCAGCATCATTACCCCTAAGGTAATCACATTAAAATATTCCTTATAACCTTGTTACCCAAAGGATGGTGGAAACTTCCTGGACCAGGGATCGAACCTGTGTTTCCCTGCATGGTGATAAACTCCCAGGCGATGCTGATGACACAGATTTGATCCCTAGTCCGGGAAGATTCCACATGCCTCTGCGCAACTAAGGCCGTGCACCACGACCACTGAAGTCTGCACGCTCCAGGGCCCCTGGGCCACAACTACTGACTCCTGTGTGCCTAGAACCTGTGCTTCGCAACTAGAGAAGCCAATGCAACAAGAAGACTGTGCACCACACCGAGAGAGTAGCCCCCGCTCTCCACAGCTAGAGGAAGCCCAAGCAGAGCAAGGAAGACTCAGGGCAGCCCCCAAAATTAAAATACAGAGATAAATAAAACTAAAGTAGAATAAAATAAAATCCCTTGTGTCACTTCTTCAAGAACATCTTTTAAAAAGATCCCCAGGTAATTTGCTTGTACACTGCAGTTTGAGAAGCACTATCTTTCTCGGCTCACTGTGCATGTGACCTCAGTGGGGTGGCCGATCTATAACCGGAAGGTTCAAGGATAGGACTCGGGCCAACCCAAAAGATCAGGAAGAGGCTTCTGCTAACACAATACAAAGGAATCTTTTCTTTCTGGCTTGCTAAAACGATGAGACGAAACCATAAATTGTGGTCATACATGCGGTTTGGAAGCTGGTGTTTAAATACCACTCTTTCTCCACTTTTGTATACACATCTAATTACAGAGACCGGCACAGGAGTCAGAATGGTATATGTGAATAATGTCAGTTTTATTACTGAAGAATTAAGCTTGACTAAAAGTCACAAATGGACTCCCTAACTTCACCCTTAAAAATCACAGTTATCTGCCTCACAACGGAAGATCCTACCCTAGTAAACGTATCACGTGGCCAGCCATTAATCCCAGCATCCTGAAGAAAGATTAGCCCCCAAAAGGAGAAAGCCACTCAGTTGCACATGCCCGATTCCTCCGAGCAAATATCATCGGAGGGGAATAGAAGCTCCTGCATCTCTGGAGGCAGGAGGAATGGGGAGATATGTACTTCCCCTTCACTCAAAGCTAGCACTGCTCCCGCCCAGGTGGGAAAGGCCAGCCTGAGAATGAAGGTCACCCTGAGCCAAGAGATGGAGTGGTCATGGATAATGTCATCATTTATGGCTCTGAGACTTGAAAGTAGTAAATAACCTATCAGCTGACAAATTGCTTAAATCAATATCTTGTCCTGATTCTAACATACAGGAGAAATAAACAGAACATAATTACAATGAACTATGTATTGTGATATATACATGCTTGAGCATTATAACGACGGACCAGGGGTCAGCAAACCTTTACTATACAGGACAATTCACTGTAGACTTTGCAGGCCACAGACAGTCTCCACTGAATTTTTTTCTTTTTTTACTACACAGCCTTTGAAAGATGTAACAATCTTAGCTCATGGGCTGAACAAAAACAGGCCACAAGCTGGATCTGGCCACAAGTTTTAAACTGCTAGAGCAACAACACTAACTAGACCTACAACAAGATGTCAGATTCTTGGACCAATTTACTATCAGCAGGTCTGGACTGGACATGTTGAAATAAAGCCTATATATTTGTATATGCGTGTGCATCAGAGCCCCCAAATGCCCTCAGTCCGTGCAGACTCACACAACAGGGCTACATCAGGGGTTAAGTACCATTAGTACTTAACTAGTGACTAGTTCTTAGTAAGTTTCTGGATAAAACACACTAAAATATGCCCCCTATTTTTACTGCAATTGTACTCCTGGATGATACAGGAAACATTAAAACCACACAGAAATATATTGTACTTATGTGTAAAATGGCATTAAGATCCTGCCTCCTATAAATGGAAACCAGTCTTCACCTACAAGAATGCCTGGTTAAGTAATGTGACCATCACGTGGGATGTCACGTGCGTGCATGCTCAGTCATGTACAACTCTTTGCAACCCTACAGACTACAGCCTTTCAGGCTCAGCCCATGGGATTTTTCAGGAAATAATATTGGAGTGGGTTGCCATTTCTTCCTTCAGGGGATGCTTCCAACCCAGGTATCAAACCCATGTCTCCTGCATCTCCTGCACTGGCAGGCGGATTCTTTACCACTGAGCCACCTGGGACGCCTCCAGGATATCATATTTGAAGGAAGAACATTCTCTAACCAGTGGGACTGTCTGTGCATGTGAAGAAGCTTAGTATCCCTTACCCCTGGCCACCAAGGGCCAGCACTGAGCCTTTCCAATTACTATGACAACCAGAAACACTCCCAAACATCGCTCCCTGACAAAACAGGTGGACTCAGAGATGGAACAGAAGATGATACAATTTCACATAAATATACTTTCAAAATTTCTAAAGCTCCTCCCAGAGGCTTGGAGGGGGATCTGCAAGGTAGGGGAACACAGGCTTCAGTGGCATCACCTTCCCAGTGAATCTGCCTCTTTCTTTTGGTGAGAATGGGGAGACAAACACGGGACCAAGAATCACACTTGCCCACGGCAGGACCCAGTAACACCTGCTTAGTGAACGACTCACCTGTGGACTCACACAGACCAACTGTGGCCTCATAACCAGGACTGGCTACGTAACTGGGGGGCCCAGTGCAAGATGAAAATATTGGGGTTTGTATTCAAAAATTATGATGAAGAATTTCAAGATGGCAATAGGACAGCATTCAAGTAAGCTCAGGACTGCGTTGGTCATCTCCCATGACACTGGTCCCACCAGAAATCAAGCTGAATAATAATCATTCAGAAACATCTATTATTAACAAGCGTTTCTACGTCTGTTATTTTGTTTGATTTCACCACCCTGGCTTTCTCCTGACTTGTGAGAAGAGAAAGTGAACCTCAGGGGTGTGTCAGGTGACGTCTAGGAAGGAAGGAAGGAGGGAGAGAACCAAGACCAGGGCTCCCGATTTATGCCCTACCCCACCCGCTGTTCTGCAGCCAGAAATGTCTCTGTCCCTCGTCCTGGTTGCCAGCCTGGAAGTCACAGGCAGGCACTTCCATGGACACAGCTTGGGGCCTCAGCCACAGCAGAGAGACGAGGAGCTTCAAATGAACATGATCGTTCACCCACTCTGATGTGGTGTGTGTTTGTTTACTTACCTGTTGTTTCAGTTGGTTTCTATAAATCCCTTTGCCTTAGAAGACTTGAGATTAAGTTCAGGAAATCTACAGATATAAAATGGGACCGATGATTTGCAATGAATTTTAAACAATGGCCAACTGAAGAAAGACTCAGTTAATTCTTGTCCAAAGCATTTGGATGTTGCTAGGTGTACGTCCGGAGAAGGCAATGGCACCCCACTCCAGTCCTCTCGCCTGGAAAATCCCATGGACGGAGGAGCCCGATAGGCTGCAGTCCATGGGGTCGCTAGGAGTCGGACACGACTGAGCGACTTCCCTTTCACTTTTCACTTTCCTGCATTGGAGAAGGAAATGGCAACCCACTCCAGTGTTCTTGCCTGGAGAACCCCAGGGACAGGGGAGCCTGGTGGGCTGCCGTCTATGGGGTCACACAGAGTCGGACACGACTGAAGCGACTTAGCAGCAGCAGGTGTACGTTAGGAACAAGGCTAAGAAAACGGCTGAGGGTAGAGCAGTTCAAACCCGCAGGGATTGTATTGTTCCTACAAGACTCTGCCAGCCTCCACTTCTATCTCTGCCTTTAAAGACAGACCACAGCCATATTCAGAACACACCACAAAGCAGGCAAGAGAGAATGCGAACGAAAAGCTTTTGTGCTCTGTCCCCTTGGAATGGAAAACCACTGACCATGTCTTCTTAGGATTCATGGAGCTTTCAAGAAATAAACAGTCAGACCTTGGTCAGTTTGAGGGCGGAGAAACTGGATACTTCTCTATTCCTGATGACCTAGGTCAGTTCATTTAAGTTTTCCCAGATATGCTGCAGTCTATACTTACCAGTGAACGACACTATTTGCAAGAAACACTCAGAGAAATCTAAGAGTAACACTTGCTCTAATAGCCTGTTTCTACCGCCTCCACAAAAACAAAGTTTTATAGGTTTCTATACCTTAGACTTATATACCATGCATACATGCACACACACTGCTAAAACTAAAATAAGGAACAAGCAAGTTTATTCCAAGATGAAAACAAGAGCATAAAGCAAACAAAGCAAAAACCATTAAGTGGGCAAAGGCCGCTGACTGGCGTGGGGAGGAACCTGGAGATGAGAGCTACCCGACTGTCAGCAAAAGCGCAGTGTGAATTACAGCTTTTGCAACAAAGAGAATACGATGGAGGCACCAGAGATATTTCATCATAATCTACATAGACCACTGAGTTTATTTGGTAGTTAAGGAGGTAATGGCTTTCTTTCAAACTCATTTTAAAAGTTCTTTTTTTAATGGTGGCGATAAATGTTTTTTAGTGCGGGGACTATATTCACGAGAGTGGCCACAAGGCCACATTCCATCCTTGCTAAGGATGCTTAATGAGGTGATGCTGCATTCACTAAAATACTCCGTGCTATTTCAACAATCTCAGCATGAGGAGAACTAACTCTCAGGGTAGGAAGACGGTACTGGGAGGAAAAGAGGTATTTTACCCTGTGTGTGAGGCACTCCAGGGTTTTTCTTAAGTATGCTGCCAACCAGTTTTTCCCCTGGAGGTACTAAGTGACAGGAAAATGTAACTGGGGCATAAAAACAAATTAACAGAAATAATGTATGAAATTAGCTCTTGCCAGTTTCCAATTATAGTATCAAGTTATGCTAAAAGGTTGATGAATGTAGTTTAACATCGGAGAGCAGAAAATTTAGGGGCTAGATGTGTCAGAGTCTTGTCCATCCATAAAATTTAAAATCAATCACTAAGATAAAAGGAAATTCGCATGCTATCTCTCTAGTTTGAAGAGAACATGTGCCTCCTCCAGCATTTTGCAAAACCAACTCAAGTTTTCTTTTACTATCAATCAATTATCTTATAAACAAATGCTAGTTTGAAAAATCCCTTCTCATCAAATGCCTAGACTATCAAGAAGTATTTAAAACTCATTATAATGGTGTGTGAAACATGTGCTTGAATCCTCACAGTTCCTATGAATGTTTAGATGTTTGAGTTCTGGAGAAAAACAGAAAAACATGTACCCAGTGGGAAAAAACACCTCAAATTATATTTAAAAATCTATTATTTCCATTGCAGTAGATCCCATGGATACACAGATGTGTTTCAGGGTTTTATCACTGCAACTAAGTCTTCACATTGATGTTATTAAAATTCGGCTGAAAACAAAGATAATGAACTGAGGTGGAAGAGCAAAGGCAAACCTCAAAATCCAAATTGTGTCCAAGATTAAACAAATATATGTAATACTGAAGAAGTGAAAGTACTGCAGATTGATGAATAATTAAACACCTCAAAAGCAAACCAATGAGAGGCAAGAGGGTACTTTAAAAAAAAAACCCAGAGATTTAAAGGCATAAATCATGATTTATAACCCATGCCAACTCTGACCTCATAGAAAGCAAGAAAGATCAAAGGTGATGCTTCATCATGTATTTATTGCTTGGCCAAACCATTATTCATCGATCTTCATTTTGAAAGATATATATGGAGTACAAATTCTCATAGAACCATCACAGGGAAATTTTTATGTGCAGAATTTATCATGAAATCTGCAGCTAATAGCACAATATGCCTAATTTGTAATTTGCCTGTCTCTTCTCAGATTTATAGCATCACAGCTTTACAGCCAAAAGATGCAAGCTGCAATGTGTTGTGGGATGGTAGCTGACAGTTCAAATAAAGTCACTATAATTCTGCAGAGACCTTATTCTTTAATCCTCTAATGAAGACACCAGGAAATGACCACTACTGCTGCCGCCATGCACACCCACACACGTGCATGCTTGAAAACTCCATTTGGAAACATCACTGCTTTGCTGACTTCAAAGACAAAGTCAGATGTCAAAGTTTTGAGTGAGATTGCTTTTTTAATTAAAAATGCATCAATAAAATTATATTAATAGAATTCTCTTTTCTATTCATCTTGGTTGGAGAAACATAAGATGGCATGAGAAGTGTGTCTCTAATCCCAGAATAACTAAACTGTGAAACAACCGCTGACCCAAAATGTAATTCCGAAACACCTAGAAGACCTCTAGCTACCTTAAGTGATGTCAAAATCTATTTAAATCCCTTTCAACAATTTTATGAGGTGACCTGGCAAGGTGACAGGCCTGTTTATTTGACGAGAAGAGAAAGTCCAGAGTTTCTGGACTGGCACCAAAGCGGCCCAGCATGGTCGCAAACAGTGTGGCACGGCACATGTGTTAGCAGAATACCTCCCCCAACCCCTCACAGCAGCCACGGCCCCTGGGCTGCTCATCTTCAGGCAGGAGCATCCTCATCTATTCACCCAGAAGGGAAAATGGGGGTGCAGTGAAGTTTCCTATATGGTGTCCATCAGAGACATACTACAATGGTTAATTCCATGGGTCACCTTAGTGGCCATGGGGTGCCCAGATTAGACATCATCTCTGGGTGTTGTCTGTGAGAGCCTTTCTGAATGAGGTTAGCATTTGACTTGGTGAACTCAGTGAAGTCCAGTTTGGATTAGCTGCAATTAATTGAGGGCCTGAATAGAATAGAGGGCGAGGAAGGAGGAATTGGCCCCTTTTCCACCCTGCCTGCTGGAGCTGGGACATCTCAGCCCATCTCCTCCTGTCCCAGGAACTGGGACTTAACCACCACTGGCTGCCCTGGTTCTCAAGCCGTCTGACTCAGCCTAGAATTCCACCAGCTTCCCTGTATCTCCAGCTTACAGGATGTGTCCTACTGCTTCTGTTTCTCTGGAGAACTCTCCCTAACACAGATTTAATAAGTTCAGTGGGTTCCAAGGTCAGATTGGGTTAGTAAATTCCAAGCTCAACCATGGTTCTACATGGTTAATCACTGTAGGACCTTTCAGAGCCTCTAGTACAAGCTACACCATGACCTCCTGAAGCGAGGTAATCCTACAGAGCTCCTTCTAGGTGGAGATACCCACAAAAGCAGTCAACGTGACTAGCTTCTCGAGGAGGCTTCTGGGTTGTCCTCCAGGGCCTTGGGGTCAGACAAACCCAAACCAAAACCCAGCTACTTTTCCAATTGTGTGAGCTCTGGCATTTATTTCAGCACCTCGGGCCACCATTTCCTCATCAGTAAACTGACAAATGAGAGGATACTCTTAGTTAAGTATCAAAAAAAAAAAAAAGCCAGTAGTGACTATAAGACCCTCTCCAGAGAAGGCAGGATAGAAACAGGAACCAGTAAGAACTATCCTTCATTGAGCATGTGGCAAGTATCTGGCCCACTGCGGCTGCCCAGCTTCCATCCCTGCTTCCCAGCAGTGGCCCACGCCTGTTCTCCATGCGTGGTTTCTGTGGGATGGTAACTGCAGACACTCACAGTCACTATGGAAGTCAAAGCACGAGGCTCCTTCCTCCCTACTCCCAAGTCCTCTGGTACAGACATATTACTTAAGCTCAGTCATCAGCATTCTTTCCATCAGGACTCTTGAGTCTTTGGGGATCATCAGGTCAGAGGTCAGCTGTGATAGCAGGAACATTTCTAGAATCCAGGTGATGCTGGGTTCCCTACCTACTCCCAATTCTGGGGCATTCAATTTACTGAGCCCCCAAAATCTATCCAATCAACCTTATAAATATGAAACCAACATTCTTTGCCAATGGTGCTCTGATCAGTAGAGGTACAGGCCTAGAACAGTTGAGCTCTGGTCCTTGATGGAATCCAAGGAGAAAGACAAGAAGGACAGGAATGTCTCTAAATGAAGAATAAACCAAACATGTACCTAGTTCATGTGTGGTTCTCATAGGGCCACTTCTAAAAATAAAGGAACTCAGACTGCATCCTTCAGGATCCTGCCAGAAAAAATGGAAACTTCTCTGCATGTGATACAGAGGGAATTAAAAGCAGGAAATTGATTACCCAAAGGAGGAAAGAGCTGAGAAGTCAAAAAGGAACACTGAGATGGCCCCAGAAAAAATCAACAGCAGAAAGGCCTTACGGCCCTAAGCAACCGAGGGAAGTACATGCGTGCTAAGTCGCTTCAGTCATGTCCAGCTCTTTGAGATCTTCTTGACTGTAGCCTGCCGGGCTCCTCTGTCCACGGAACTCTCCAGGCAAGAATAGTGAAGTGGGTTTCCATGTCCTCCTCCAGGACATCTTCCCAACCCAGGGATCGAACCTGTGTCCCCTGCCTTTGCAGGTGCGTCCTTTAGCACCAGCGCAGCCTAGAGCCCGATAGAGGGAAGAGGTTGCCTTATTCAAGCAGCTGATGGCTGAAGCCACAGGGGAAATCAAGGTTGCTGCCACAGACACTGCCCAAGGCAGAAAGGTGAAGATGGGAGAAAACAGACCCTGGCTTACCCTACCTCTGCCTCCAACCCCCCATCCACACACCCTACTGGCCTAACCGAGGCAGGTGATACGGGAGCCTGAGTGGGCCACCCCTCTTCCCCCAGACTGGATTCCAGGCAAATAGGCCCAGGACTGGCAAACCAACACTCACACATAACGTGTATTATGCCTACAAATAGGCTTTGGGTCACGTGGTTCTAGGCTCCTTGTGAACCTCCTGGCCTAATTCTGTTCTATCTATTCAAGTGAGAAAAAGTACTTTCATCTGTCCACCTCCTACAATCCAAGTCCCATTCGTTTCCCCCTCAACAAAAACCTACAAAAGCATTTTCTTCCCCTCTCCTCCAAACCTTCTATGCACTTACTGGTCTCAGAGGCTTCCAAAACTCTTCATTTCAATAAGTATTTTATCTCACACTGAAAGCCAAGTGGAATATACTTGCAGTATTTATCATTTCTGTGGTTAATAAAATCTCTAAGAAACAAGATAAGGATGAATCCACAGGCCTTTCTGGTCTCATGACAAGAGGGATATATTTTAGAGCGGCTGTATTGGGTGGAATTAGGATTCCTTCAACCAAATTTAATATAAGTTTTCCTCCAGGGGAATTTCTGATGAGATTGTCCTGCAAAGGGACTGTCTCCTAATGGGATTAGCTGATCAAGATTACATTGTGCTGTTAAGTAGCCATTTTAGAAGAAAATACAACTGGGGAGGGGAGTAAACACAGCGGGTGAATACAACTTGCTGGCATAGCCTGGAGAGCTAGGCTGGTAGCCTTTTCTGAATCTGGCGGAAATTGGCAAAGTGAAGTTGAAACTATTTATCTCAGATCGGGACTTTAAATAAACTATGGGGCTGGCACTTGAACCCAGCCAAAACGCATGGTACTTGGTTTCAGGACCTAGTGAAGCTCAGGTTCTTGATGTCTCATACAAGAAAGAATTCAGTAAGAGACAAAGTGACAGGAAGAGGTGGATTTATTCCGATTCAGAGAGAAGCACCCTCCACAGAGTGTGGGCCATCGCAGAGGGTGAGCGCAGCCTCAAAATGCGGCATGGTCAGTTTTTATAGGCTGGGTGATTTTATATACTAATGAGTGGGAGGATTATTCCAACTACTTCTGGGAAGGAGTGGACATTTCCAGGATTTGGGCCACCTCCCACTCCTTGGTCTTCTGACAGTGACTTGGAATTGTCATGGCACCTCTGGGTGTGTCATTTCACTTGCTGACTGAAGATCAAGGTCTAGTGTGTCTGCCATCTTGGTCCCATTTGATTCTAACTGGTTTATGTTGTGGGCTTCCCTCACAGATCACTTGATAAATCATCTGCCTGTAATGCAGGAGGCCCGGGTTCAATTCCTGGGTCACGAAGGTCCCTGGAAAAGGAAATGGCAACCTACTCCCGTATTCTTGACTGGCGAATCCCATGCACAGAGGAGCCTGGTGGTTTCTGTTGTGCACTTGGGATATGTCATTCTTTCAGAAGTTGTGCGCTGCCCCTTTCCTTCACTCTTACAAAGTGAAAGTGTTACTCGCTCAGTCCTGTCTGATTCTTTGTGATCCTATGGACTGTAGCCTACCAAGCTCCTCTGTCCATGGGATTCTCCAGGCAAGAATACTGAAGTGGGTTGTCATGCCCTCCTCCAGGGGATCTTCCTGACCCAGGGATCAAACCCAGGTCTCCCATATTGCAGGTGTGGAGCCACCAGGAAATTGGGGGTGGCGGTGGGGGAGGGGGAGTGGTCTAGTGTATCTGAGCTGAGCACCTTCCTCAAGAATACAAATTGGAAAGAGATTTGATCTTGATGTAGACCACTGACTTTCTCTTTATACCAGGGTCATGGGCCATTTCAAGCATGGTGATACACTGAGCCAGGAATGTCCCTGTGGACTGGGGTGACCGTGCCAGCAACGGAGGAAGGCGCAGCCCTCTGGGGAGCCTCCTGCGCTCCTCTTTTCACAATGGTGAGGCTCATACATTCAGATCAGTGATTCCTCCGAACAATCGTAACCCTGGCTCCTCCAGGAGCCTTCGTTTGAGAAAAACAGAGGGAACACAATCAAGAAATGGATTAGAAATAGCCCAAAACACACCTGAAGACAAAGCAATCTTTCAAGCAGGAATGTACCAAGGGCCAGGTGTTGGGTGGGAGGTGTGATTCTCCCCGAGCGCAGGAAGTAAGGAAGAACACTGATTGCAGAAAATTTGAAAACAACAATAATACTGCCCAGTCACCAGTCTCCACCCACTGTCGCCAGAAGCTGGCAATGCAGGAAACCAGGGTTGGAACCTGCCATATCAAGGCAAATTCCTTAACCTTCTGAGCCTCAGGGCCTCACCTGTCAAAGCATGATGCCACCACTGGCCTCAGAGAAGCGTGCAAGGATGCAGAGTAAGCACATGTTAAGCACTCATGCCAGCACCCGGCCCACTGTAAATGGTCAATAACTGATGAATACCTGCTACTGTTGTTATTTGAACAAACTGTCACCAAAAGACTGAAAGAAGATAAATGCACTGCACAGAATAAAGATTACTCATGTGACAAAGAATGTCAAATAAATGTCATTTAACTAGGGGAAGCATGTGGTGGCTATTGGCATGGCAAATATCAAATTACAGCAGTCACAACAGAGAGAAAAATCTACCTCTCTAGTTGTCATGTGGGTATCGATCAATCAGAACCCCTTGGGGAGGTCTGGTCTTTCACCCAGAGAAGGCTGACTGAAGAAAGAAACGACGGGGGAAGAGGAAGAGAAAGAAATAGGGAGGAGGGGAAGGAAGAGAGAAATTTCTTTCACTGGTCCCCAAACTGGATCTCATAAACCCCAAGAGGATTAGAACAGAGAACCAGTTTGAAATGAGCCAATAACAGAACTGGTACAAAGCCTCTGAAATATCTCCAAGAATGTGTCAGTGACAGACCTGTGGCTGTCAAGGAGAATGGAGGCTGGGGGAGAGATGAATTGGGAGTTTGGGATTAGCAGATGCAAACTATTATATACAGAATGGATAAACAACAGAGTCCTACTGTGTAACACACAGAACCACATTCAATATTCTGAGATACACCATAATGAAAATGAATATGAAAAATAATGTGTATATACATAAGTAGATATGTATGTATAACTGAATCACTATGCTGTGCAGTAGAAATTAACACAACATTGTAAATCAACTATACTTCAATCAAATAAATGTTTTTTAAAAACCTACAATGTTTTTCTCTCTCCTCTTAGGAGACATTCCAAAAGACATGACAAAACATGGCCATGTAGGTCAGAGGTTTTTAATAAATTTCTGAGAAGGAGTACTGTAAAACTTAAACTCCCTTTAACAAAAATCTGGCCTTGGAAAATGTAAAGTCAATTACGCCAAAATATTAACAGAGTTAAGTCAGGGGACTACAAGAATTCCCTAGGACCCTCCAGGTCCTCTTGCATGTGGACCCTTTTTTTTTCCCTCAAAGAGGAAAATAGGTCAGTTTCTTAAGATCCTGGAATTGAAGCAAAAGAAGAATTTTTCTCCAAGTTCATTTGAAAATAAACAAGACATTTTGGAACACTGAGGATTTAAAAATGGATGGAGAAGCAAAGGAGCAAATTACAGGACAAAGGAAACGCTTTACACCATCAGAAATAAAAGCTAAACCCCAATTACAGTGATAAATCTTTAATTGAATATCATCGTAAACATAGGTCCAACCAAAATCTTGTTATAAGCAGTTTATAAATTAGGTTTTTGGAACTGAAAGGCATAATCTTTCTTCAGATCTGGACTGTGGAATCCCTACCTTAATTCAAACCAAACCTATGGAAAAAGTTAGAGATAGTTATGTACTTAACTCGTGAGCCACTATTTTTAAATAACTGCCATTTTCTAGAACCTCAGGGTTGCTATAATCTAAAGACCATAAATACACTGGATGGCCAAGAAGGTGGGGGAAACTTAACTTTTGCACATAAGTAGGGTTTTTAACTTGAATTTTGGCCCACTTGATTAGGCACTGCGTAGAATTATATACTGGGTTTCCTAGGTGGCACCAGTGGTAAAGCATTCACCTGCCAATACAGGTAGATGTAGGAGATGTAGGGTTCAATCCCTGGGTTGGGAAGATCCCCTGGCAGAGGGCATGGCAACCCACTCCAGTATTCTTGCCTGGAGAAGCCCATGGACAGAGGAGCCCAGCAGGCTATAGTCTGCTATAGACTAGAGCAGAGTATAGCCTATAGCAAAGCCTATAGGCTATGTTTAACCTACCAAAAAAATGTTTGACCTACCGAAGGAATGTTTAACCTACCAAATGAAACCAATGTGCTCAAAATATGGTCCATTCCTAGGATTCTTATCAATAAAGGATTCCTAGACTCCACAGCGGTGGCTCAGATAGTAAAGAATTCCCCTGCAATGTGGGAGCCCTGGGTTGGGAAGGTGCCCTGGAGAAGGGAATGGCTACCCACTCCAGTATTCCTGCTTGGAGAATTCCACGGACAGAGGAGCCTTGTGGGCTACAGTCCATGGTATCACAGAGAGTCGGACACAACTGAGTGACTAACACTTTCAGACTCCACCCAAACCTGCTGAATCAATTTCTTGGACTAGAGCATCTTACCTAGTTTCCCAGGCAATGCTTAGACACACTCCACCTTGAAAAATCTCTGATTTGAAAACTGTTAAAAGAACGCGATAATTCAATAGTTCATTCAAGATCTACTAAATAGCTCTTCCTTTGCTCATTTGAAATGCAGACCCTACAATCTCTCTGAGATTATTTTCTGATTGGCCTTCTGCTAACCAGGCAAAGGCCGTTCTGCATCAGCAGTAAGTGACAGTTTCTAAACTCAAGTGAATTTCTTAAAGCCACACACACAAGGTAAGAGCCCACAATACTCCTCCTGGGAACCCGCAGCTTCTTGCCTAGGGTCATAGATTGCTCTCCACGTGTTCCCCTAAATTCAAGGACCTTTTATGATGAGGAATTAAATGTCTCTGGCATACAGAGAGAAATTAATTAGCATCTACCAAACGAAAAACTACTTCATTCCCTGCATGAAGTTATATTTTGCTTTTGTCACAGCCCAAAAAACACAGAGAAAATCTCTGTAAGACTTAGCTATGCTCTATGGTTTCTGGTGGAGCTGCAGAAACTACCCCTTGGGCTGTTATTTGCAGTACTTACATTTTTTTTTTTTTTTTTTTACTGAATTATCAAGTGAAAATCCAATTGTTTCTAATGGCACTCACTCTGTGTGTTTCCCATTCCCACATATGAGAAAGGGTTTATTATCCATTTGTAGTAATTAAGACACTGATGTTATATAGACCCATAAAATTCCTTCATTAAGCCAGTAAAGAGCTTTTCATCAAAATCACTGTAGCTAAATATTTATTTAAAAATAAAAACTAAATTAAAATGAAGAACTCCCATGACCAAAAAAAAAACCACTCTCAGTTTGGAAAGTGGTGGTGGGCAACCCAAAGAGTTTCAAAGCACATAACTATATTTTCTTACAGAGTAGAAATGGCCCTAACCAGCAATCAATCACGACTAGCTATAAAGAAATGAAGTAATTAACCATAAGGAAATAATTCAGCAAGATGCTAACAGTTTAATAACATATAAGTATTTGCATTTAAGCATGATTGTTTCTAAATGGTTTCATAATTGTTTTAGATTTGCAAAAGGTGCTAACACATGAACAAAAGACAGAGCAAGACAAGATTCTGTGATGGATCTGTTCCGCCGGGTGTGTTATTAGATCCAGGAACGAGGTCTGCGTGGCCCAGGGTGAGTTTAGAACACAGGCTCTTTGCAGCGCTGGTCCATACAGGGCAAACTCAACAGCTCTCAGAAGCATATACACGTCCCCCGCCAGGGGAAAAAGCAGGAAATCCAACAAATCTCTTTCATGAAGAGAAACGTCGCGTGTTGCTATCCTCCTGTCACTGGGGAAGTTCATTTAGGAAGCCAGAGCTGAGGAAGCAAAGCATGTTGATTGGAACGTGTGAGAACTTCCCACTGTGCGGCAGAGGGATCAAGCTTTTATTAGAAAGCCCTTTCTTTATCTTTGAGGCACTACAAACAGAGCCAAGAGGCAAGCTGCGGTTGTCTGCTAGCAAAGCCTTCCGCCCACGGTGGAAGCTTTCTGTATTTCCATCCTCAGCCACGAGAAGGAACAGGCCTCTCTTTCCATTTTTCATCGAATACCGGAAGAGTGGTTCTCTCCCAGCACTTCAAGGACTGCTTCTTGGGGTATCGTGAGCTCACTATAAACATTCTATTTTTGTCTCCTGCCTTCACTGCTATGAAATCTTAAAAAATATCTGAAGACTGACAAATACCATTGAGTTCTCCTTGGCAAACATTTATATCGGCACCAATTAATGTAACGTCCATGGATACAAGTTAATGAAAGAAAGAATAATGGGAGGCTTCAGATGAAAATCATATTGTTGCCAAGTAAAGGCCAACAAGACCCCACAGTGTGCCCCAGAGAGCCACCTGGAGAGAAAGGAGTGGCCCAGCTTCGGGCCTGACGTCGGCCAGCCTCACAGGCAGCGAGCACCAAGCAGTCAGGAGCACCTCACTCCAGGAGCAGCAGTTTTATTTCAGCAAAACAATGGCATCTTTAACTTTCAGTGAATATTGTTAATTTAAATGTCGTGGGTTTTATAGTTTTATTCCTATGTGATTTGCAAAATCTGTGTTGACTTTATAGTTGAATAGCAGACCTGAGAGCTATCTATCATCTGGGCACGACTGATATTCGGGGTGGGCAGGTCTCTGTGAACGGGGCCTGCCCCGTGCATTGTCGGCTGTTTAGCGGCATCCCTGGCCTTTACTCACTAGACATGAGCAGCATACCCCCTTCATTGGTGACTGCCCACGACCTGTCCAGACATTCCTAACTGTTCCCTGAAGGACAAAAACGGGTCCCAGTAGAGAAACCAGCTCACCTAGAGTCTGAGTCAGGGTCCAGGCAGGAAAGAGAGGACACACTGAGCCTGGGTAATGCAAGGGGAGGTTAATATGGAAACTGTTAAAATGTGGGGAGGAAGGAAGAAGGGAAAGACTTTTACCAGAGGACTTGAAAAGAGTGGGGGAGAAAAATCGAAGTGTTGGTCGCACAGTCGTGTCCGACTTGTTGCGACCCCATGGACTGCAGCCCACCAGGCTCATCGATCCACACCATTTCCCAAGCAAGAGTGGGTTGCCATTCCCTTTTCCAGGAGGTCTTCCCAACCCAGGGGTCAAACCTGGGTCTCCCACATTGCAGGCAGATTCTTTATCCTCTGAGCCACCAGGGAAGCCTCAAGGGGCAAAATTTTAGAAAAGCACAGTGTAGGGGTGAGAAAGGATGGGATGGGGAAGAGGGGAAGAGATGCTCGGCTAGACCCCAGCTGTTCCCGGCATCCCAGCCCAGATGCCAGCCAGGAAGAAAGAAATCACACTGACATCCACCCAGCCCAGATGCCTCTAGCCCCAGCTGCCACTGGGCTGCAACCACACAAAACCTCCAAATGAGAAATGCCCACATAAGCCAGTCCAACCATAGACCCATGAGAAACACTAAAACATCACTTTCTAACCCAGTAAACCTTGCGGTGGGTTATGTGGCAATAGATATCCAGGCTAAGAATAATCAAGACATTCATCAACAGTTCCCAGTGTATATACTGAATTTAACAAACACACACAGAGCATCATCTACACTATTTTAAGAAAACTGAAGACAATATAACCACCCTGCCATATTCTTAATTTCTGAGTCTGAACCCATTCGGCTCCTTATGTCTGTTGGCTACACTTTCAGGACCTGAAAAGGGGTGAGAATGATTAGTGAGGACCCCAAACCACCAACAGGGGCCCACATGTCTTCTCCCACAGAGCACCCCCCAGGTATACAGGTGTGTTCAAAGTGTCGCAGGTGCCCTGGGGAATCAATGGGAGAATGTCTCTTTAGCCCTTTTACGTTCAGCTCTGTGAGATGGATACTCAAGAATGTGAACACTGTTCCTTTTTTACTTGTTGCTCCACTTTCCAAGGAAACAGAGGAGCCAGTGAGGCCTGGATGCAGAGAGAAATCAAGATGTCAGACTTCATGCCATTATCTGACAGCTGAGCTTCCTCTAACAGGGTCAGGCTCTCCATACCTGGCTCCTCATTTCATCAGGATGATTATCCCCCAGAAAGGGCCTCAGCCCTCATGTTAATTGGCTTCCCAAGGTGCCCACTCCATCAGCAGAGACAAGGCCAGACTTTCTGAATTCTTCCTAGGCTCATCTAGAAAGCCTGCTCCCGACAAATGAAACGGTGGAGAATACTGACAATCTAACAGATTAATCAAGGTAACAGAGTGACCCAGGAGTCAGAATTTAAATTTGTTTTTTAGCAAGAAGCTGACAGCTACTTCTCTGCAGAGCAAGGTTAGCAGCTCAAATGGCTCCAGGCAGGGATGATCCTCAAAGTATTTACCAACTGGTACCACCTGAGCCCCAAGGGGTTCAGAACCATCCCCATCAGCATCTATCAGCCCTGCCTACCTGGACTGGCAGGAGAAGGGAGGGAGTGGGCACAGAGGCTGTAGAAGAGGAAAGCTCATGGCTACTGTCAGCTCCGGAGAATGGCAGATGTGGGAATATAAGCCATGTGCTCTCAGATACACAGATTTTTTTTTTCCCTCAGAGAGGCTACAATTGACCTCTTTATGAAATTTAAATACTGACAACTTGTTTGAAATTTCACAAAAGAAGAAAACTCTTTGCAGGCCAAACCAAATAAAGATATATATGACCCCTCTGTGTCAACTTTTCACTGCCCCACCAAAGGAAGGACCAGACAGTTGCCCGGAGCAAATCATCACTGTTCTATGTAGGGGAACCTGATAGCCTCTTCATAAGCAGCCAAGGCTCCTGGGCTTTCACACTTTGAAGGGATGAATCTATTGGCCCTTTAAGTTAGCAAAGCCCTCCTCCCACTTGCTGGGCAGACCCCTGGAATAAGAAAAGTCAAATCAGCATCAAGTTCCAGGACCTACCTGGAAGTAGCTATATTACTGATAGTTACTGCCTCCAAATGAAACATTTAGAAAATCATCAGGGTAGACTGGGATGTGATATGAAATAAGTCCTCCAAAGAGAGTTTCAAAAAAGGGGAATAAGTCTTGACTGTACTCCAGACTCAAGAGTTTCCCATGATATTAGTGCTTTGGGGATGGATAACTAACTGATTATGTGATGGGAGCTCTAGAAATAGGAACCTAGCAGCCTGGGCAAGGCCTGGGCCAGCAAGGACTCTGTACACTAGTGGACTAGCAGAGTCCATTGAACTGTGAGCCTTCACTTTTGTTGTAGTGAAAAGGAAAAAAGAGGAATCAGTTTTTCTTTTCTTTCCTGAGAACATAGAAGGTAACTGTGAGCAGGCCTGATCACTCCTAGTTTTTACCCTAACTGTTCCTAATCTGTAGCCTGTAACTAAGTTTGCTTTTCTGCCCCTAACTCTGCATGGGCTACATTCTGCACCTATTATCCTTTGACTCTATGCTAATTACATCCTCTAGCTGCTGCTCACCTTTACAGCACTCTCTTCGAAGACCACGCCTTGTAGTTCTTCTCTTTCTGCATTTCAGAAAGAAGGCTGCAGAACAATGCATAAGACATTAGACCCAACTACCCGGCTACCTGATGCCAGCCTGTGACTGTTTTTGAAACAACACAAGAGGAAGAAGACAAGATCCTTACACCTTTGTGATGAGGCATCACCTACCCATGACTGTGCGTCTTCATCTTATATAAGCCCCTGGACTCCTCATGGGAGGAGGGCACAGCTCTGGAGGCACCAGCCTACTGCGTTCTCCCCTCCGCTGGCTGAGGATGAAAGCCACCTTTTTATTTCCTCCAAATTCTGTCTCCGTATTTTTTATTCAACTTCGGCAAGCAGAGAAAGCCAAGAGTTTTGGCAGCAAAACTTTAAACCCTTCACACTGGCCATCAAAAGCAATAGCCATTATGGGCTTATCAGATTCTCCCCTTCTCTCCCAGCCTGCTGTTTAGAGGTACAGTCTTTTAGATCAAGTAAAGCAAATCCATGCGCTGGACCAGCTTTGTGGGCCTGTGACGTGTATTCACAGAGGGCCCATCAGTGCAGCTTACCTGGTTCAATGCTCATCTTGAAATTCTTTTTCTGTTTTCCTTTTCCTTGTTTTTCTGTTTTTTTTTCCTTAAAAATGTTTTAAATTTTTCTTTTTTTGTCAGCTTAAAATTCCTAACTTTTGAACAAGAGCTCCTGCATTTTTTATCCGCACTGAGCCCACAAAGTTTGTAACTGGTCCTGCCCCTGAGAGGCCTTAATAAATACAGAGAAACCTACTAAAATGGGGGGAGGGGTGCCTCAAGAAGTTGATATAATCAAATCTCATCACTTGTGGTAGCTTCCTTCTATAAAGTTGCCATGAATACTGATTTAGTGAATACTGAACCATACTTCTAGGAGAAATACAGGGTTAGGTTCCTGTGAGCTTCTGATCACAACATTTTCATCCACTGATCAACATATTATGTGCTTAATTATTAACATATAATTAATATAGTATGTACTCAGTATATGATTCCACTTAAAGACATCTTATTTAAAATATACTGTTGGAGGAACACATTTGAGTCAGTTCTAATGTGGTGGATGAACCTAGAGCCTATTATACAGAGTGAAGTAAGTCATAAAGAGAGAGAGAAATATCACATACTAATGCATATATGTAATCTAGAAAGATGGTATTGATGAATTTATGTGCAAGGCAGCAATGGAGAAACAGACATAGAGAACAGACTTGAGGACACGGGGAGAGGGGAGGAGAGGGTGAGATGTGTGGAGAGAGTAACAGGGAAACTTACATCACCATGTGTAAAATAGATGGCCAACGGGAATCTGGTGTATGTCTCCGGGAACTCAAACGGGGGCTCTGTATCAGCCTAGAGGGGAGGGAGGTTCCAGAAGGAGGGCACATATGCACACCTATGGCTGACTCATGTTGATGTTTGACAGAAAACAACCAAATTCTATAAAGCAATTATCCTTCAATTAAAAAATAATTCTTTTAAGATGTCAAAAAAATATATACTGTTGGGACTTCCTGGTAGTCCAGAGATTAAGATTCTGTGCTTCCAATCCAAGAGGCAAGGGTTCAATCCCTGGCAGGGGACCAAGATCCCACATGCTGCATGACCTGGTCAATAAATAAACACTCCCCTGGTTTAAAAAAAAAAAGAAAGACAAAATATATAGTTAATTCATTAAGCTAAAACTTACAGCCAAAAGTACTATATAGCTCATCTAACATTTGTATTTTCCTCATAAGGCACTTCACAACTTTACTGTACTCAGCAACACTAGACAAAACTTCAACACTGTGTAAGGGGGAATGCAAGACAGGAAATACTGAAAGTGCAGGGGGATAAAAAGGAGCTTCACTATGAAGAAATGAATGCAGAACAGCTGACCACCCTGGTGAGGCGAGGCTACAAAAGGTACAAGGAAAAGGTGGTTAAAAGAAGACAGTAGAATACAGTGAAGTTCCCAGTAGGATACAGGGAAGAGACGTCAGTGAAGGGGAGAGAGAAGACGGTGAACAGCCTGGCTCTCGTGGAGGTGGCTGGGGGTGGGGGCACGTGGTGGGGGAGCAGGGGATGAGGTGTGGACTCTACGTGGCCCTAGATAGGGAGCACAGATAGTGGGTCAGCTTATGGAGGCTGGAGGACCTTTCCCGCCAAGCTTCCCACAGAGTTTGTTCTCCATGAAGGGCCAAGAAGAGGCTCCTGCTTTCACCTTTCCTCACCAACTCTGTCACCCGGGTTGGTGCGGCAGCCCTGACCCCCAGGTATCTCATTACTGCTATGAGAAGCTGAAATCACCTCTAACCAAGAGGAATCTGTGCTAAGCTCCCCGAGTGTCTCTCCATGAGAAGAGAGTGACTAAGACAGCATTAGCCCAGGAGAGGCGCCATTTCTTCCTAAGAAAACTGGAGCTAAAATATGTTTCTTGAAGACATGAACATTTAACATTAACAAACATTTAACTTTAACAAACCGAGAAGTTCAGGCATTTTGGGAAGAAATATTTTTAGCACTGTGGGCCATGCTGAGGCAATGCAGCTGACAGAACCGCTACCCAGAATCTTCTATCAGCTGAAAGCTGACAAACTGACCTAAGGAGACCAACCAGGGTTTGCTCCAAAAAACCACGGGTGAGGAAAATGATCCTCTTTGCAGTTACAAATGGCGATGATGGAATCCCACACCTCACTGGCAGTTTGGGGGAAATCTAATAACAAGGTAAAGATGATTCTGTCAACCTTTGGAAAGGGGAGTTTTCTATCTCCTGTGATGATTTGGGGGATTCTAGTTCATACGGCAGACGAGACTTAGATCTCTCACCATTTTAAGCTCCTCAGGCACACTCAGAAAAATTTTCAGGTACTGGTTATACATAATTCATCCCCTGGAGCATAAATAAGCTAAAGAAATGGAGAGATGAAATTTGAAATAAAGGTTAATTGAAGAGGTGGGAAAAACAACTTAGACTTGTGGAACTAAAAAGAGAAAACCAGCTGAGGCATTTTCTACCAAGTTGAATAAAAAGTTGATCATTCCTTCAGGACGTATTTACTGAGGACCCACTATGTACCCGTTTGATGGTTTTAAGGTGTGGCCACAGATTTTTTTTTTTTTTTTAATGTGAAAGAAAGCAAAAGTCGCTCATTCATATCCAACTCTTTGCAACCCCATGGACTGTAGCCTACAAGGCTTCTCTGACCATGGACTTCTCCAGGCCAGAATACTGGAGTGGGTAGCCATTCCCTTCTTCAGGGGATCTTCCCAACCCAGGGATCGAACCCAGGTCTCCCGCACTGAAGGAAGATTCATCATCATCTTATACTCAGTCCATTCAGGCTATGATAACACAATACCACAGACTGGGGAGCCTATAGACAACAGAAATTTATCACAATTTTGTTGGCTGGAAGTCCAACATCAAAGTGCAGCATGGCCACATCGTGGTGGGAGCCTCTTCCCGGTTCAATGCTGACGTCTTCTCACTCTGTCCTCACCCGGTGAAGGGCCGAGGCATCCCTGAGGGTGGGGAGTCTCTTTTATTGATTCGTTGTTGTTGTTTAGTTGATAAATCATGTCCAACTCTTTTGTGACCTGCAACCAGGCTCCTCTGTCCATGGGATTCTCCAGACAAGAACACTGGAGTGGGTTGCCATTTTCTTCTCCAGGGGACCTTCCCCACCCAGGGATCCAACCCACATCTCCTGCATTGGCAGGCAGATTCTTTACCACTTAACCACCTTGATATTACGTTGGAGCAAACATAACTGCAGTTGCAGATAGTGACTTTTAAATCACTATAACTAGGTCCAAACACATCTTTATTAATCAAAATAGGAACCATTACAATCAACACATTTTTGCCAATGAGAATTAAGTTTGTTTATTCCTATAGCATAAAAATCCACGCTTTGGGATTCCATGAACTCTTGTAAAGCATTTTTCTGCCTTCTACTGGTTGTGAAAGCATCTTTCCTGCAAAAAGTTCTCGAGATGCTTGAAGAAGTGGTAGTCGGTTGCTAAGCAGTAGGTGAATATGGTGGATGAGGCAAAACTTCGCAGCCCAATTCGTTCAACTTCTGAACCACTGGTTGTAAAATGCATGATCAGGCATTATCGTGGTGAACAACTGGGCCCTTTCTGTAGACCAACTCTGGCTGCAGGCACTGCAGCTTTTGGTGCATCTCATCAATCTCCTGAGCAGACTTCTCAGAGGTAATGCTTTCGCCAGGATTCAGAAATCTGTAGTGGATCAGACTGGCATAGACCACCAAACAGTAACCATGACCGTTTTTTGGTGCAAATATGGTTTTAGGAAGTGCTTTGGAACTTCTCAGTCCAACCACTGAGCTGGTCATGGCCAGTTGTCACTTAAAATCCACTCTTCGTCACACATCACAATCCAATCGAGAAATGGTTTGTTGTTGTTGTGTAGAATGAGAGAAGATGACACTTCAAAACAATGATTTTTTTTTATTTGCGGTCAGCTCATGTGGCATCCACTTACTGAGCTTTTTCACCTTTCCAGTTTGTCTCAAATGCCAAATGACTATAGCATGGTCGACATTGAGTTCTTGGGCAATTTCTAATGCACCTGTAAGAGAATCAACTTCACTGATGGCTCTCAACTGGTCGCTGTCAACTTCCAACGGCGGCCACTGTGCTCCTCATCTTTAAGGCTCTCGCCTCCTTTGCAAAACTTCTTGAACCACCACTGCACTGAGCGTTTGTTAGCAGTTTCTGGGCCAGATGCATTGTTGCTGCTGTGAGTTGGCTCTGCTGCTTTATGATCCATTTGGAACTCAGATAAGAAAATCACTTGAATTTGCTTTTGGTCTAACATCATTTCCATAGTCTAAAATAAGTATAGAATAAGCAGCAAGTAATAAGTCATTAGCAAAAAACACAAAGCAAGAAATGTATATTAAAATGATGTATAACATAACATTTATTTAAGACTGTACTCCAATATCAAATGGCAAATTCCAAAAATGCAAAAACCGTAATTACTTTTGCACCGGTCTAACACAAGCACACCAATTCCATTCATAGCAGCTCCACTCTCATGACCTAATCACGTCTAAACACTCCCACCTCCTAATCCCATTATCTTCAGGGGTCAGAATTTCAGGTATGAATTTGGGGAGGCACAGATGTTCAGATCACAACAACACTCTTCCTTCAAAAGGTAGAAGCTAATTCTCCTTCTCTTGAATGTGGGCCAGACTCAGTGAATCACTTCCAACCAATACGAGGTGGCAGACGTGACCATGTGTTTCTTCCGAGGTGGAGGCATAAAAGACATTATCATTCCCATCTCTGCGGGAAGCCACCCGCTGTACTGTGAGGACATTCAAGAAGCCTGTGGAGGGGCCCCTGCGAGCAAGAACTAAGACCTCCTAACAACGAGCACCCACTTGTCAGTCACATGAGACAGCAACCATGGGCTTGGATCCTTCAGGCCCTGTCCAGCCTTCAGAGGACTGGCGCCCCATCTGACATCTTGACCGCAACCTCATGAGTGAAGTGACTGAGAGCCAGCACCACCCACCATGAGGATAACAATGTTTACCGTCACTCTAAGCCAGTAAGTTTTGGAGTCATTTGTTATGTGACTTTAAATAACTAACACCGTTTGCTACTATGCAAAATTCTGGCAACACAGGAATGAAAACAACACAGTCTCTACCAGAACAAATCTTCACTGTCCACGGTGAAGATCCAGCTGAGGAAAACCAACAGTAACACTACCATAAGAGTGATAAGAGCTATAACGGGAGAATCTATCAGTAGGAGTGTGGTTAATGCTGTCCTAACAAGCAACCTAAACACTTCAGTAGCTTAACATAGCACAGCTTATCTCCTGTTCATGTTACCATTTTAAACTCCTCAGGCAAAGTGAAGAAAGTCTGCTACTTGAAAAAGATTTTGCAACACAGCCCAAAATGATTGTGACACATCACTGCTAATTGCTGTTATAGAATCGAAGTAGTGGGCAGGACTTTATCTGGGCTTCCCCAGTGGCTCAGCAGATAAAGAATCTGCCTGCAATGCAAGAGACACAAGTCTGATTCCTGGGTCAGGAAGATCCCCTGGAGTAGGAAATGGCAACCCATGGACAGACGAGCCTGGTGGGCTACAGTCCAGAGGGTCACAAAGAGTCAGACACGTCCGAGTAACCGAGCACACATGACTTTATCTAACTTGTACTTTCAAAAGATCAAAACTCAACGGTGGTTGAGAGCGCCCTGCCATCAGAACTCCAGGACTGAGGGTCAGAGCAACCACCATGTGATGTACTTCAAGCTGTCATAGCAGGAAGGAAAACAGCCAACTGTGACTACTTCTTAATGCTTCCACTGGTAAGTTATATGGTCATCTGATTGTGCAGAAGTTTGAGAAGGGACAGGGGAATATAATCCTAACATCTTCCCAGACTAAATATTCATGATCATCCCCAGTGACTATCAGAGATCTGCTGGTGGCTATGAGAACACAGAGAAAAGAGCAACTGACCTCCCCTTGGAGTAGAAAGGGTCAGAGCTGGCTTTGCAGAGGAACAAATGCTAAGTAGGAAGAGTTTATATACTAGTCAAGCACAGAAGAGCATTCCAGATACAAAAACAGCACATGAAGAGTTCATCTGCCCAATAAATTTGCATGTGTTGGAGAGGAATAGGGAGTAGGAAGAGAGGGGATGTGTGTTAGGCTGAAAACATAGTCAGGAGCTAGGTCTGATGAGGGACCACATGCAGGGCTGAAGTTTATGCTGTGATGACCAACTGTATTATTACCAGAAACTCGGTCCTTGTCCCCAGTGCTGAATGAGAATGAAGAGGACAAGGTTTTGAGAATAAAGGAAAGAGAAGTTTATTGATTTGCTCCCAAATGAGTAGAGTAGCAGACTAGCCTCTTGAAAACTACCATCCTGCCTTCAGGGGAGAAAGTAGGGATATATAAAGGAAAGTGTTAGGGCTAGGGTTAAGATAAGAGGAGGGCTAGGGTTAAGATAAGAGGAACAGGCAAAAACAGCAAGAATGCCCACCCACGTTAATCAGTAACAAAGAATACATGGTAACAAACAATTTAAGTTTTAGCTCCCAGCAAGGAGGAAGGGGATGGGAAAAACAGTTTCACCTAGAAATCATCCATCAGAGTCTTAGACTTAGCCCTGTTACAGCATTTCATAATGAGGACTTTGGTGTGGGACGATTCTTCATCCCTGGAATTGTTTGGATTTGTCTGGAACTGTCAGATCCACTGCAGGATCTTTAACATCCTGGGTAGCATACATTCAATACCTGTATCACCCCCAGTAATTATGACATTCCCAACTTCCATATCCATCCCAAACACCCTCAGACTGGAAGGAATATTGCCCCCTGTTGAGAATCATTGGTAAGTAACATTTACTTGAAGCTTCTTCTAAGACATAGGAAATATAATCAACCACATTTTGACATAACTCAAGAAATGCCAGAAGCCATAGACAGTGAGAGAATATAAATGTTTGCATTAGAAGGTAATTTATTAAAACTGACACAGTGAATAAGCTAGGTCAATAGTCCAAAAATCCTGTTCTGCAAAACTCTAGTCTTGCAAAATGTCCTACTCAAAAGCCCACTAAGGTTCTACAGAACTAGTGTCCTAAGGAACACACTTTGGGAAACAGAGTTCGAAATCCATGTAGGAGAACTCCAACTCAACAGCAAAAAAAAAAAAAAACAAAAAACACCCAACCCAATTAAAAAATAGGCAAAGCATTTAAACAGATGGTTCTTCAAAGAAGTTATACCAGATGGCTGATAAGCACATGAAAGATGCTCAACACACTAGTCATTAGGGAAAAGGTAAATGCAAATCAGAACCACATGAGATACCACTTCTTATGCATTAGAAGGGCTATTATCAAAAAAAGAAAAAAAATAACAGGTATTAAAAAGGATGTGGAGAAACTGGAACCCTTGTACATTACCAGTGGGGATGTAAATTGATGTGCCTGCTATAGAAAACAATGTGGTGGTGATTTGAACATAAATTAGCATATGATCCAGCAATCCTACTTACGGATATATACCCAAAAGGACTGAAAGCAAGGACTCAAAACAGATACCTGATCACCAATATTCATAGGAGCATTATTCGTAACAGTCAAAAGGTAGAAACAATCCAAATGGCCAAGGACTAAACAAAATGTGATACACATATACACACAATGGAATATTACTCAGCCTTAAAAGGGAAGGAAATTCTGACACATGCTGCAACATGGATAGATCTTGAAGACACACTCAGTGAAATAACCCAGTCACAAAAAGACAAGCCGCATTTTATCTCGTAGTGCAGGAGATTCCAGCTCACGAGAACCACCTAGGAAGAGTTACGTGAATGTCATGTTTTCCCCAATACTACTTCACGTCAACTTCTCCACCTCAAAAATCTTCTGTTTGGCTGGTCTGGAATTGGGCAGGTAGTTTTAGGTTTCCTTCAAGATCCCCAGGGAATATGCAGCCATGATGAGAACGAACCTTGTCAGTTGACCCAGCCCGTCTTCACTGACCACTTGCCAAGCACTGTGCCAAACTCTGCATTTTCCATGCTGAGCTTTCCAACAGCCCAAGGACGGTCCTCATTACACAGGTAGGAACTCAAGCTTCAAAAGGGTTATAAGCTCCTTCAGTTGGCTGATCAAGTAAATTGTAAATATGGAATTTGCATCACGTTTAGTTACAAATCCAGTGCTTTCTCCCCCGAGAATGCTGTCCAGAAAAGAAAAAGCCTCCCAAAGTTCTGCAACTGGGTGACCCTAACTCCCAACCACACAGTAATATCCATCTTCAGGCAGAACCAAGAATTAGAATCATAAGGAATTCACTCCGGTCAGAAGTGAATGATGTCACACAGAGAACCCTCCAGGAAGCCTCTCGGCTGCCTACAGCAGAAGACAGCTCAGGTATGAAATGATGACATAAACCCCAATCTTCCGTCCACCCCCATGTTCTACTTAACCTTCACATGTGACCAAGATCAACTGCTTAGAGTACCACAGTTAAATGTAATCACTTTGTTAGAAAGGAAGATGTCACAAATTGGTTTATCTTTCTTCACATGCTGTTGTGCTATGCTCCGTCATGTCTGACTCTTTGCAACCCTATGAGCTGTAGCCCACCAGGCTCCTCTGTCCTTGGGATTTCCCAGGCAAGAACCCTGGAGTGGGTTGCCATTCCCTCCTCCAGGGGATCTTTCCCACCCAGGGATCGGGGAAGTTCCGACCCAGTGAACTTACACAATGCTGTGTAAGTTTCAAGAGTATCACTAAGTGATTCAAGTATACATATATATCCAGTTACACATATGTGTACATATATTTTTACATTTTCTTCCATGCTGACTATTACAAGGTATTGAATATACTTCCCTATGCTATACAGTAGGTCCTTGTGGGCTATCTATTTGGTATGTAATAGTGTGTATAATCCCAAACTACATAAATGAGGGATTTAAGGATAAATTAGCAGTTTGGGATTGAATTTGCCATTTTATTGATTTAATGTAGTCATTGCTTAAATTTATACTTTCAGTCATTATTTGTCTAAAATCCCATTCTTTGTACATTTTAATTTGTGTTAAAACAGTTAAGGCACATAATTTCAAAAAAAAAGTCATAGTACACAAGGGCATATAATACAAGGAATATTTATGTCACATCTCTTTTACTCCCAAAGGCAACCATTTTAAACCATTTGATGTCTACTTCTTCTAGTGATTAATAATATAATTGACTAAAATTTTATTCTGAATATAGAGCCATTTTTCCCCATCTTGACATAAAAGAAATCCACACATTTGATAAGAATATGGTGTTAAAAATTTTAAGAATACTGCTTCTGGAATATGGGCAAAATTCTTTCATTCTTGAAAATTTAGAGGCACACAAGAATGTAACTTTTCTTCTTTCTTTGGATTTTAAAGTGAAATACTTGAAAAGGCAGCATTTAGGCACTTGAAATGCAGTATTCTTCAATGCTCCCTGTGACAGAGTAACTAACTGTCCAGTATCCATTTTCCCCTCCTATTTTACGAGTTTTAGTTCAGCCACCTGCCTCAAAACTCCATTTCCCAGTCTCTCCTGCAGTTGTATATGGTCATGGGATTTTCTCACCAATAGGACAAAAAGGGAAATTATATATACCAACTCAAGTCATAGTTTTAAATGATATGAATGAAACTGTCACAGTCATTTTCTTCTTCCTGCTGGCTGGGATGGAGATGTGATGGCAGGAGCAAGAGCAGCAATTCTGAATCAGAGATGGAAGAGTCTATCAAGTAAAATGGAGCCTCTCTGTAAGAGATTGATACTGGAGAGACAAACTTAGTCCTGTGTAGGGCTCTTTCATATAATAACTTAGGCATACCCTAGAACACATCCTCAAATTATAACCAAAATAAAGGCACTCAACTTCTCTTCATTCATTTACCAAACAGCTGGTTTACTACTATAGGTCAAACCTTGTTCTAGGCAATTAAGGAGAGTGAGCAAGAGAATGAAAACAGGAATTCTTGCCATAATGTTTTATGGCTGGGTATGAGTCTGCAATGGCTGCCATGACAAATAATACAGACTGGGCAGCTTACACAACAAAATCTATTTTCTGGGACTTCCTCGGTAGCTCAGCAGTAAAGAATTTGCCTGCAATGCAGGAGAAGTGGCAGGAGCCATAGGTTCGATCCCTGAGTCAGGAAGGTCCCCTGGAGAAGGAAATGGCAACCCACTCCAGTATTCTTGCCTGGGATATACCAAGGACAGAGGCCTGGAGGGCTATGAGGTTGCAAAACAATTGAACACAACTTAGGGATTAAACAACAACAAAAAATTTATTTTCCCCCAGTTCTGAAGGCTGGAATTCCAGGATCAAAGTGTCAGCAGGGTTGATTTCTTCTGAGGCCTCTCCCCATCGCTTGCAGACTTTGTCTTCTCACTGCATCCTCACACTGTCACCCCCCAGTCTATGTTGTCTGCATCCTCATCTCTTCTTCTTTTAAGTCATATCAGATTAGGGACACCCTAATGACCTCATTTTACTTTAACTGCCTCTCTAAAGCCCCATCTCCCCAAACAGTCATATTCTGAGGTCTTGAAGGCTAAAGCTTCAACAAAGGAATTTGAGGGGGCTCCAATTTACCCCATAGCAGAGATTAAGGTGGAGAAGCAGTTAGACAGACAGACAATGCCAATTACTCAAGAGCAAAGTTGTACTCTCAGAAATATACTAAAACTGCCTGTAGAAAATCAAAAGGCTTCAGTGGGATAGGAAACTATAAAAACAAGAACAAAGATTAAAAGGCAAAAAAATAAAAAGAAATGCTTGCAAGTTTTGTTACCAACAAAGACTTCACTCTTTGATGTAGAGAGAGTCTTTTAAATCAATTTTTTAAAAAGCCAGATGGCCCTGTAGGAACATATTAAAGATATGAAGGGGAAAATCCAGAGGAATACAAAAGACAAATACAATACTGTGTAATCACTAATTATCAAAGAAAAACAACACAAAATATTTTACTTAACACACTGACACATATTAAAAAGACTGATCTGGTAAGATGTGATTGTGGACAATGTACAGAAAACAAAGAAATTATCACGTAAGTTAGTTCAAATAAATTAGCATTACCTATTCAATATGTATAATCTATAAGCCAACAATTTGGCTTCCACCGCACATGTAAATTCGTTGCAGATTTGCTCCCAATTTGAAGCAATTTAAATATGCATTGTTTTGGACTGAACCGTCTCTCTCTACATCCCCCAAACTGGTATGCTGAAGCCCTAATCCTAAAGTCACTCCATCTACAGACAGCCTATGAAAGTAATGAAGGATAAGTGCCCAGAGGAAGATGTGCAGACAGAACAAGAAGGCGGCTGCTCATAAGCCATACAAGAGTTGTCACCAGTGATGCAATCTGCCAGCACCTTGATCTTAGACTTCCATCCTCCAGAACTGTCAAAAAATATCTGCTATCTGTAATATCTTGTTATGCAAATATAAAATATCAGTCAAAAATTGGTTCCATCAAAGACAGCATACTCATACAAATGGAGTACTCTGGAGGCCAAGAAGAAATACGGATTGCATCACATGTGATGCCATGGAAAGATGTCCCACCTCCATTGTGTGACTGTAATAAAAACTTATCACGAGATGTATAGCATGGCCCTACTAAAAAAACAAAGTGCTGTACAGGCCCACTCAGATCTTTCAAATCTGGAGAGATCGTGGAAACAAGAATGGAAAAAAGGGCAAGAGGAAAAAATACTGGCAGAAGTTTGACTTCTCTGAGTCACACATGTCTGTATTCTTACATTGTAAGAAAACGCACCAAAAAAAAAGGCAAGGTTTTGTAGTTAATTTATAAATACATATTAAAAAATAATAAATTCATGTTGACTGAGAATTTTCCAAACTTCAGAGGTAATTAACACTCCCTGCGTTTACCTGTACATCAGGACTTCAATAGTATTAATCATTAATTCATTCTCTGACTTACCTGGTGGTCCAGTGCCTAAGACTCCACGCTCCTAATGCAGGGGGCCTGGGTTCAATCCCCAGTGGGGGAACTAAATCCCACATGCCATAGCTAAGAGCTCTCAAGCGGCAATAAAGATCGAAGATCCCATATGCTGCAATGAAGACCCGGTGCAGACAAAGAAAGAAAGAATTTTTTTTTAAGGAGCTGATTCATGCCAGAGCCTGGGTTTTATCAGAGTGAGAATCCTACAGGATAGAAACCTGTCTTTTTTCCCTCCCAACACTGAATTGCAAAAATTTTCATATACACATAGAAGTTGAATTTTACAGTAAATCTCTACATGCTCACTATGTAATTCTACAATTCACATTTTACTATTCTTGTTTATCACCTATCTATCCACTGCTCTGTTCCTCCACCCATCCATCTTACTTTTTATGTAAGAAATAAATGCATATTTCAAAGTTGCAGAGACAAGTATATTTCCCCTAAATATTTCCATATGCAGAGCATGTAAACTGTTTTTAAATACATAAATAATGAAAGCCCTTTCACATGACAGGAGAGACCACACATTTAACATGAGACTATTCCAGGGAGGGGCTTAGAAAGAAATGGGGTTTGGAGGGGACTTCAAAAGGACTAATTAATTAGATTCTGTCTGCCACCTTGGTCCAACCTTCACCGAGAAAGTGCAGAGAAGCATCCACACCTCATAGCCAAACACCACTATGTTTGTCATTAAATCAAAACCACAGTTTAAAAAAAAAAATCAAAGGGAAAATAAGGATCTGGACACATTTGTTGCAGTGAGCCTTTTCCAAGAGGAGCTGGTGGCTCACACTGGGAGGTTCTGCCCTGGTTGGCTCTAAGCCTTTAGCTTCTAGGAAGATAACACCAGACAAGCATCCTTTCAAGTCCCCGAAGATTTGCTGTGCTGCTGTTTTCCTACAAATATCTGCTTGTTAATATGACTGAACAGTCTCTTTTTTTTAAAGCATTGTTTTAACTATAGAAACTAACCTCAAACAGTTTAGGAAGACTTTCATGTAACACATAGTGTATCAACTTTTCCACCCTGACCTGAGAGGTTTATTATTCCTTTTCAAAGTAGATCTAGGCTTTAAAATTTCCAATTAGAAAGTAACCAAAGAAGATTTAGAAGCCAGGAAAACCACACTCCCTTTGATAAATGGCCCTGCCCACCAACCGAGTTTATGAGAAAGCAAAGTAAAGCATTTCTCTTCCTCAATCAGAGATAACAATGGTTCCTACTTTGATGAAGGTGCCTAGCATGGTCCATGAGCATAACTGAGGAACGTAACCACTCGGATTCCCTACTAGCACCTTGCCTTTCCATGAGTCATCCCGGAACTGGATCTGTGAATATCTGGGTCCCCACTTGGGAATGTGACACTTCTGGGAACCTCCCCAGAGTGCTATGCTTCCTTGAGAGTATGTCCCTTCTGTGATAATGGAAACACCTCAAGTTCCAAAGCTTAAGACTGCCAAAAAATCTCTGCACTAAAGCACTACTTAGGATAATAAAAACACCAATAGAACATCTGCCACAAAGATTAGAAAATCATTAGATTTAATTATATCACTACCTGGCCAGGATGTCCCCTCTACCCCCGCCCCACAACGACAAACTACAGATGGTGCATGTGAGTACAACCATGTGTGATTCTTGGGTGCTTGGATGGCAAGCTTGCTTAAGCAAGAGCAGACTCCAAGGAAGGAAAGCAGCTAACATGTCCATTTAAACCTATCTGTTATAACTTAACATTTCCATTTCTTTTTCCTACTTAAAATTCAACAATACATTAAAAGCTAAATCCACTAAGGCTTTAAACGGCCTTCACAGAGAGGAATAAATGACATTACATTTATCTGGTGAGAACATCAATGGAAAACTAATTGGAGAAAGAAAAGACTAATTAATAAGAGCAGAAAAGACTTCTTAACTTCCTTTGATCACAGAAATTACCAAGAGTCAAATGACTGTTCCATTTTATTAGGGACAGTAAGACAGAAGAGGCACCGCAACAGGAAGCAGATGAAGTCCTGACCTAAAAAGAAAGTGGTGAGTGCTCTGCCCCATGACCCAGCCCACTTGGGTATTTGAACAGAACTCAGGACTCAATCCTAAAGGACATCAACCCTGAATATTCATTGGAAGGACTGATGCTGAAGCTGAAGTCCCAATACTTTGGCCACCTGATGTGAAGAGCTGACTCATCGGAAAAGACCCTGATGCTGGGAAAGATTGAAGGCAGGAGGAGAAAGGGATGACAGAAGATGAGATGGTTGGATGGCATCACTGATTCAAAGGACATGAGTTTGAGCAAGCTCTGGGAGATGGTGAAGGACGGGGGCACACCTGGTGTGCTGCAGTCCATGGGGTGTCTATGGGGTCGCAACATGACTTAGGAACTAAGTAACAACAGGACTCCTCATTACTGACCTTGGGGCTGCCCACTTCCATCTCCACCTCAACATCAGAGATGGATGTCACATGCTCTGAGAACCTAAATGTCCCCGGGGATCAGTCCAGTTTTGGAGGGAGAGACCATCAAATCCCAGCCTAAGAACTGTGTGGCAGTTCTCTAGAAGCAGCCATACTTCCTGATCTGAAATTCCTGATTATCTAGTTGGAAAGACTAAATAAACTTACATATAAACCAGAGCAGTAAACTTGGAAACAGGAATGGAAGACAGAGAGAACAAGGAAGGAAGGTCCAGGAGGCTTTAGAACTCTAGGGAAGACAGAACAAGACTCTGGAACCTCAGAAGACTGAGAAATTAAACATCCAGGTCAAGCTTAATCAGATCTCTAAAAAGCACAGTTGACATCTGGGTTGCATGTCAACAACCGCGCTAACCTGGAATCAGGTACCTATATTTACATAAGTGAGATGGAACAATATAATCATAGCATCAGAATCTCCCATATTCCATCCTCCCAAAAGATTATTTGAATATCACAAAACTGTTCTGGCACACACACAGCTGCTATAAATTCTGTAATGACACAATTATGTCTTGTCCGTTCTTTTGTTGATGTTCACAGGACTGAGTAAAATGCCAGGTCCCTGTTAGGTGCCAAATTTAGAAAAGCTAAATCATCAAGATGACAGATGAACTTAAAAGCCACACAAAGGAAATAACAACTTTATATGTTTTAACTAGGTATTTCTTAAGGTTATCTGGTTTTCTTGATTTCTAAAAGAAAAGAAAAAATTGGCACATGTTTTTACTGAACTGCAATTGCTTTGTACAGAAATGTGACTTAAGGCTCATAAATCTTCACACTTACAAGAACTTCCAAAGCCACTCCCCTCAAACAGGTTTTTGAAATAACTAAGGTCACCTCCACACCCCAGGCTGAGGAGACAGAGCAGGAGTTCCATAGTCAGACACCAGTGCACACCCAAGACACGCTTGGCTTAGGATGGACCAGGTCTCGCATCCCCATTAAGCGTATCGCCTGGAGAGCACAGCGTATTTCCATACAGCCAGTAAGCAAGAGAACTGATAACAGAAGTGACAGTTTCACCCTGAGTCCCTTGATTCATAGACTGTTCAGTGACATAAATTTAAAAGCCAGGACCCTCAAGCAATGATTTAGGTTGGGCTCTTTTTCCCTTAATTACAAAATAAACTAAAGCAAAGGCGGCCTCTGCTCTCTGGAGACTCCCCTTGAAAATGCGGGAGCAGACTCTACAATTCAACCCTATGCCCACTGCCACAGATAGATAGATCCTTTGGCTCGTGATGTCATCAGCTGCCTCCCTCCACCCCAGGTACAGGCAGCTGGGGACAGAGCCTGGCCTCCCTCTCAGGGATTCCTTCATCTACAAGAAGCATAAAACCAGAGGAATTGAGACGTGGTACGAGGACACTCAGGCTTCCCTGGCAGCTCAGCAGTAAAGAACCCACCTGCCAAGCAGGAGACTTGGGTTTGAACCCTGGATCAGAAAGATCCCCTGGAGAAGGAAATGGCAATGCACTCCAGTATTCTTGCCTGGAAATCCCATGGCAGGCTACAGTCCACAGGTTCGCAAAAAGTCAGATGATGTAGCAACTAAACAACAAAACCAAGACACTCATGTGGCCAGGCAGCTGCGTGTACAGGTCTTAGATCTATTATATTAACACATCCTCAGCTGGGAGGGAGTACACCCCAGTAAGAGGTGGGAGACTTCACCTGCTAACAGAGTGACTCCACGTATGATTCATGGGCCAGCAGTGTCTGCATCATGTGGACGCTTCTTAGAAAGGCAGAGTCTCAGGCCCCACTGCAGACATATTGAGTCAAAATCTACACTTTTACAGGATCCACAAGGAATTCACCAGCATAGTGAAGTTTGAAGAAAGCTGAGCTAAGAGATCAGTGAAAGAAAAAAGCTTCAGCAGCAGTAATCCTGTAAGTAGAAATGGCTGTTCATCTGATTTGGAAGGAGTCCTTGACTAAAATGATCAGAAAGCTAAGCCTTAATGTAGCCTAAATTTTATTACAAGATGCTTACTCCTTGGAAGAAAAGTTATGACCAACCTAGACAGCATATTAAAAAGCAGAGACATTACTTTGCCAATAAGGTCCATCTAGTCAAGACTATGGTTTTTCCAGTAGTCATGTATGAATGTGAGAGTTGGATTATAAAGAAAGCTGAGCACCAAGGAATTGATGCTTTTGAACTGTGGTGTTGGAGAAGACTCTTGAGAGTCCCTTGGACTGCAAGGAGATTCAACCAGTCCATCCTAAAGTAGATCAGTCCTGAATATTCATTGGAAGGAGTGATGTTGAAGCTGAAACTCCAATACTCTGGCCACCTGATGCAAAGAACTGACTCACTGGAAAAGACCCTCATGCTGGGAAGGATTGAAGGCGGGAAAAGAAGGGGACAACAGAGGATGAGATGGCTGGATGGCATCACCAACTCAATGGACATAAGTCTGAGTAAACTCCAAGAGTCAGTGATGGACAGGAAGGCCTGGCGTGCTGTGGTCCACAGGGTCGCGAAGAGTCGGACACAACTGAGCAACTGAACTGAACTGAATTTTATTACTGGCCAATCACAGTAAAACAGAACCACACCTGAGTGCAGGCCATCCAGGAAAAGTCGGTCCTGGCGCTGTGGTTGTCACCCTGGAATACATCACCATTCCGATTCCATGACCTTGCCACCAGACACTCTGATTCAATGGGCTTCACTAAGTTCTAGAAATTTGACTATTGTAACAAACTCCGCAGAAGATTCTGATGCAGATTGTCCCCAAACACATCATAATAAAACACTGCAGGGTTTAACCATTACACCGTGAACTCAAAACAAAATGATGCTGATGTAAGAAGCGCTTCTCCCCATCAGCTGAAGGAGGAGACACGGGCATTACGGGATGAAGCTGGATAAGAAGTCAACATTGTCCACTCCCCAAAACATCTCTCACACACACACCCTATGTCTACGTGTGCAAGTTGCCCAGCAGGGTACTGCAGGGAATGTGGAATTCTCAGGAGTGATAGTGGTGGTGGGGATTGTTTATAAGGCGGCTGGTTGTGAATAGACCTGTTCCTAATGAGGACAGAAGGGGTGTCTGAACCACAGCTGGTGCAGTTAATTGGTGGGAAAGTTCTGGGCTCTGTGGTTCACCGTTTAGGGAGCTCTGTTTAGTCTAATACAGATGACAACACCGTATGTATTGCAGATTCAGCCTGAAGGTGTGTAATCAAATCTATTACACATTAACTCTTACTGGCCCAGGTAAGACAAGTTCTTATAGATACTGATTAAACGATTTCCACTGAGATTTGGCAAGGTTTTGGAAAGCCTCTGAGCCCCTGGAATTCATGTTGTTTTAGAAGCCTCCAAGGGGTTCTGGTGATCATCAGGTTTGAGAATCACAATAACTCCATCCTCTAGAAGAGAAAAACAAAGTGACATGCAACAGACCCCAGCCCTGAGCTGATTCCCCACTGAGCTCTCACTCTGAGGAAAATTTGTGCCTCCGGCCTGATCTCCCTCCCTATTTTTAATTCTTACAACCCTCCTCCCCCCCCAATGGAATCCTAAGAGAATACTTAAAATGCAGCATTTTATACAAGCCAATGTCTCTGGCCTTACCCCAGAGCATGGTTCCAAATGGGAAGAAGCTGCCCTGGAGAAAAAAGCTGATGTTTGTACCCACTCTTCATCTGTTTGGGGTTATACATGGTGTTTAGTATGAAAAATGAAGCAATAAAATTTACACAGGCATCATCACATTCTCTTTCTAAATTTTACTACAAAAAAAAGAATACAAACATAGATTTTAAAACAAAAACCAATTTTTCGTACCCTACCATTTGTGCTAAAACAAAAAGGAGGATAATTACATATACATTTTACCTGCTTCCATTTGTATGAAATGTCCCCAAAGTTACATGATAAATTAGAGGCCTGGGATAGGGGAGTCTTTCTGCTGTACAGTTTAGAACTGTACTGCTTACTTAAGTTATCAAATTCAGTTTTAATATTTTTTTAATTGCAGTATAATTACTTTACAATATTGTTTTTCAGGTGTACAGCAAAATGATTCAGGTTTTTTTTCAGGTCTTCCATTATAAGTTATTACAAGATATTGAATATAATTCCCTGTTATACAGTAAATCCCTGTTGACTATTTTATGTAGAGTAGTATCTATTAATTTCATAGTTCTAATTTATTCCTCCTCCCCTTTTGGCAATCATGTTTGTTTTCCATGTCTGTGAATGTTTGTTTTGTAAATAACTTGTATTATTTTTTAGATTCCACATATAAGTGATATCATATATTTATCTTTTTCTGTCTGACTTACTTCACTAAGTATTAATATAAGACATCTTAAGCCAGTCATCTGCCCTCCATTCTAAGCACAGCTCAAATTCTATGTACTATTCGCCAACTTAAACTGGACAGGACTTCATTCTCATAAATAACTTCAGAATTATGATGACAGAAATAACGTGCATAGTAAGGAGAGCGGCTGGTCAGAACACACAGGCCGCACACCTGGCCCCCCTCGGCTCATCTCTGGCACCCAGACACCAGCTGGAAGCTACCAGATCGCACAAAACCTCAGCTCACAGACAACTAAACCTTCAAGGACCACAAGAAGGTCTCGGATAAAAGCCAACTTAAACTTGGGTATTTCCTGCTTAATGGTCCCAGGTAAAAGTATGTACCCAACCCCATTAAAAAAAAAAAAAAAAAAAGGCTGTAGCAGGAGTTCTTAATATAAGACCATAAAATTCAGACATTTTCAAGGGGGAAAAAAAGGTATGTACACTTTTCTAAGACCATTCTCAAGGATCTCTGACCACAGAACGCAGATGGTTTAAGCATCCTTGTTCTCGAGCATGCATCTCAGTGTAGTGGTCCTAAGACCGTATCAGGGCTACTTGGAACACTTTTTTTTTTAATGCCTATTCCTACAACCTGGCGACCTCTTGCTGCAGAGTATCTGCAGGCAGTGCCTTATGGATTGACCAATGAAACAAAGAGGAGAATCCAGCTCACTCAGATGGAGAGTCACTGAGATGGGAAGTATGCAAGTTGTTTCCCTACCTCTGCTATTGTAACTAATGCCACAGTGGACGTGACAGAGAAAGAACCGGAGTGTCTGTCGCCAGATGAATGGACAAGCAAATACGGTTAACACAGACAATGAAGTAGTATTTGATTCCCCTTTCCTTGAGGACACGATGCTAAGTGAAATAAGCCAGATACAGAAAGATAAATACTTCCATGATCTTGTTTATACGTGGAATCTTGGGGGGAAAGTCCAACTCATAGAAGCAGAGAGTAAAATGGTGGCGACCAGGACCAGGGGAAGGGGTAGGAGAAGGGTGTTGGTCAAAGGGCACAAGGGTTCAGTTATGTAGGATGAGGAAGTTCTGAGGATTTAGTATGTTAGCATGGTGACTGTAGTTAGCAACACTGTATTGTGTGCTTAAAATTTGCTGAGAGGGATCTCAGGTGTTGTCACCATACAAAAAGTAGTAGCTCTGTGAGGAGATGGATGTGTTAATCAGCATGATGGTAGTAATCATTTCACAATATAGAGAGATATCAAATCATCACTTTTTACACCTTAAATACATACATTTCTTATTTGTCAGGTATATCTCAATAATGCTGGAAAAAAGAAAGTTGAGCAGGGAAAAAAAAAAGAATTGTTCAGAATATACAGCATTTCCTGTAGGTAAAGAATTTATATTTTCCTTAGAAAATTCTTCAGGGTAGGATGGAGGTACAGAATAAAACAAACCACTCCCCACCCCAAGAAGGTAAGAGTAGCTCTTTGAATCTTTTTTTTTCCCTGAAAAATCAGTGTGTGAGAATCAAATATAGATAAACACAATTGTAACAGCTTTCTAAAATGCCACATGCAAAGGGTTGAACCCTCATCCTTATAAACCCTTCTTCAAAAAACATGCCTGACTTATATTTAAAGATTAAAGTTTGACTTGTTTACTGATCATTAACTTAATTACCAAGTAGAACATTCTCAACACATGATTTATTAAGAATGTAAACCCGATATTAACTCATGCCCAACTTGGTAGCCTAACTTGGAGCTCCAAACATGTTACTTTATTTTTATAACCTTCCAAGGTTTAATTCCATCATATATCTTAACTGAAAAAAAACCTCCTCATCTGATCCAGAGGGTTTTTTCTCCCAAGTTTTCCTCTTATGAGTCAAGATTTGTCCATGTAAAATTCCTTTTATGTTGGTATTTTAATTGAACACTAAAAAATAATAGTTCATGGAATACAAGATTTAGTATAGCACATAAAAAAAATAAAATGACAATAATAAAAAAAAAATCCATCTCACTCACATAAATTAACACAAAGCCCTAAAAATTCAACCTATGAATATCATGTATTCTGCCGTTGATTTTCCATTTTCACCCCCAAAATGCCATAAATCACAAAGTATTAGCATGCAGCCGTGCAACCTGATACCGATTAGACACATAATTCTCCCCTAAAACATCTCAGCAATTTCTTATCCTATCTGCCTTTCCAAACCTTTATTAACTCCACCAAAACAGCTTATTGAAAGCCCACCTTCATTCTGACCTCCGGGGTTTCAGCCAGTAAAAACAAAACAAATTAGAACTCTGATATTCACATACATACAGGGGGAAATCAATAGTTTTAATTTTCACATTGGAGGCCCACAATTTTCAACTGACGGCCTCAGCAGGTTTTAATGGACACAAACAATTTACTTTTACTGTTTTAATTGTTTTTAGTCAATCACTTTTTATTGCTCCTCTACATCTGACTAAACAAATTAATCGAGCTATATTCATAAATGATGACTGGGTAAAACGGCCGGTTATGTATATTTTACTATTTGCGTCTCAATTACAGGCACCATTAGGAAATAGCTGGCCCCAAAGGTAGCCTCGTCATTAAAGCACAAGAGGGGACAGGTCAGGGGGAAATGACACAACGGGGCCCTCAGCTGGCTTAGGGCATCCGAGGGCAGCTGCTGGCAGGCCCCGTTCTCTGATCTTAGTGCAAAGCCGCCACCCAGTTGTTCCCCTGGGAGAAGGGGCCAAGTTTCAGGTTACTGGGATGGCAAAGGCCTTGAAAGCCTGAGGCAGGTGAGGGTTGCTTGTGTCAGTTAATTAGGAGACTCCGCTACACTACAGCGCAGGCAAGCCTGAGGTCAGATATGCAGATGACTGTGCACCCCACCCACTTTCTTCAGAAGCAAACCCTCTCCTCTCCCCCAAAACCTGTGATATCCTGGAGCTCCAATTTCTTTCCTCTGAACAGTTCATTTGGGGAAGCTCTATGCCTCTACAGGAGAGCATGAGAGAAACTCCCCTGCTCTCTGAAAAAGCTTCAACACAACTCAAATTTTCCTGTTTAAAAAATAACATGCCTGAAAGTTATCTGTAAGAACCTTATCAAAGACAAAAGTCTTTGCCACGAAGTATGTTGTTACATTTTAACTCCCATGTCTGCTTTGATCACATGGTCCAGCCCTGGGTTTGACTGGAATCATTAGTGAAAGTTAATCAATTCCAGCTGTCATCATGGCTTATAGGATGGAATTTTCCAGAACTGTCACTAAATTGCTTTCTAACTTTGAAGAGTCACAGCTTCTTGATATCTCACCAGGGCACGGCTATATGCTAGTGGGTTTGGCATTTGCAAATTCAATTACATGCGGTGGCCGAAAGAAAAAGGAAAGATAAAAAAAAAAGAGGGAGGGGTGGAAAGGGAAATAATTGAAATAGTGCAAATGACTTGGCCCTCCATCCACTTGATGAGCATATGCCCCAGAGAGAACATGAGACTGGAAATAGGACTCAGCTGTCCCCACAGTCACTCTAAGCCTGAGCCAACTCTTAATCACATCTGGTCTCAGCTGAAGAAACCACAGCGAGCTCCAGTTCAGAGAGAAGTTCACTGTTTTGGGACTATGAGATGGAACCGTGGTTTCCAAAATGGAGCCTTCCTACAGGATTTTCAAGGATAACATGGGCTGCTCTCCACGTGCTTCAGACACACTGCCTTTAGAGCCTTCCCTGGTGCAGGAATCAACTCCGACGAGCATCCATGGGCAACGAGACTGGAAGATTCTGCAGTGCCTGACAAATCTGGGAGACTTCTACTGCAGCCTGATTTATTTACATGTTACAGCAGTCACACCTTCGGAATCTCTGACTTGACCCAAAGGGCAAATAATTATTCCTTTTAATTGTGATAAATCACCCTGGAGTAGGCAAATATTTGATTCTCAATTAATTTCCAAAGCACTCGTGAGGGTGACAGCATCGTCACTCGGTCGCTCCTTCCCTTTCCCGTTAGGACTCAGTGCGGGTCAGAGCGAAGGACAGGAGGCTGACAGTGACTTATAGGGGACGGGCTATGCTCTGGGAGTGAGTGATAAAAACCAAAATTACGAGATTAACATGCAGCTTAGAATTGGCATTTGGATTTATCAGATAAATCAGAGGCCATCCTGATACTGCAAAACTACTAGAGAAGAAAAAGTGCTGATTGTGGGATCAGCATTTTGTACTTCCAGGGCCAAAAGAAGTGACCATTTCTCTGAGAATTTGGTTGCCTGTCTTCCTCCTCTCCAAAGACTGGGGTTATACAGAGGAGCAGGGGGTCAGGAGAGCATTTTTCCGGCTCCACTCCTCACTAAGAGACAGTATAAAAATTACATCGATTCCCTATGAATGAGTTTCTTCATCTGTAAAATGGGAAGTCAATGCCTACTTCTTAGGGTGGTTATTAGGACCTGATAAGTTTTTGTAAATATTTGTTGCATAAATGAATAAATAAATGTTAGTAATACTGTATAGGAGGTGGTGATCAAAACCATCCCCAAGAAGAAGAAATGCAAAAAGGCAAAATGGTTGTCTGAGGAGGCCTTACAAATAGCCAAGAAGAGAAGCAAAAGGCAAAGGAGAAAAGAAAAGATATATCCATTTGAATGCAGAGTTCCAAAGAATAGTAAGGAGAGATAAGAAAGTCTTCCTAAGGGATCAATATAAAAAAAAAAAAAATAGAGGAGAACAACAGAATGGGAAAGACTGGAGATGTCTTCAAGAAAATTAGAAATACCAAGGGAACATTTTATGCAAAAATGGGCACAATAAAGGACAGAAACAGTATGGACCTAACAGAAGAAGAAGATATTAAGAAGAGGTGGCAAGAATACACAGAAGAACTGTACAAAAAAGATCTTCATGAGCCAGATAACCACAATGGTGTAATCACTCACCTAGAGCCAGACATCCTGGAATACAAGTCAAGTGGGCCTTAGGAAGCATCACTATGAATGAAGCTAGTGGAGGTGATGGAATTCCAGTTGAGCTATTTCAAATTCTAAAAGATGATGCTGTGAAAGTGTTGCACTCAATACGCCAGCTAATTTGAAAAACTCAGCAGTGGCCAGAGGACTGGAAAAAGTCAATTTTCATCCCAATCCCAAAGAAAGGCAATGCCAAAGAATGTTCAAACTACCGCACAGTTGCACTCATCTCACATGCTAGTAAAGTAATGCTCAAAATTCTCCAAGCTAGGCTTCAACAGTACATGAACCAAAAACTTCCAGATGTTCTTTAAAAAACAATATCTTTAAACACCTTTAAAACACCTTTAAAGAACACCTTTAAAAAAGACAGAGGAACCAGAGATCAAATTGACAATATCTGCTGGGTCAGAGAAAAAGCAACAAAATTCCAGAAAAACATCTACCTCTGCTTCACTGAATATGCTAAGCCTTTGACTGTGTGGATCACAACAAAATTTTGAAAATTCTTCAAGAGAATGGAATACCATACCACCTTATCTGCCTCCTGAGAAACCTGTATGCAGGTCAAGAAGCAACAGTTAGAACTGGACAGGGAACAAGAGACTGGCTCTAAATTGGGAAAGGAGTACATCAAAGTTGTATACTGTCACCTTGATTATTTAACTTATATGCAGAGTACATCATGTGAAATGTCAGGTTGGATGAAGCACAAGCTGGAATCAAGACTGTCAGGAGAAATGTCAATAACCTCAGATATGCAGATGACATCACCCTAACTAGAAAATGAAGAGGAACTAAAGAGCCTCCTGATGAGAGTGAAAAAGGAGAGTGAAAAAGCAGGCTTAAAACTCAACATACAAAAAAAAAGAAAAACCCAACATACAGGAAACTAAGATCATGGCATTCCCATCACTTCATGGAAAATAGATGGGGAAACAATGGGAACAGTGACAGGCTTTATTTTCCTGGGCTCCCAAATCACTGCAGATGGTGACTGCAGCCGTTAAATTAAAAGATGCTGGCTCCTTGGGAGAAAAGCTATGATCAACCTAGACAGCATATTAAAAAGCAGAGACATTACTTTATTGACAAAGGTCCATATAATCAAAGCTATGGTTTTTCCAGGAGTTATGTATGGATGTGAGAGTTGGACTATAAAGAAAGCTGAGCACTGAAGAACTGGTGCTTTTGAACTGTGGTACTGGAGAAGACTCTCGAGAAACCCTTGGACTGCAAGGAGATCAAACCAGTCAATCATAAAGGAAATCTGTCCTAAATATTCATTGAAAGGACTGACGCTGAAGCAGAAGCTCCTATACTCTGGCCACCTGATGTGAAGAAATGACTCACTGGAAAAGACCCTGATGCTGGGAAAGACTGAAGGTGGGAGGAGAAGGGGAAGACAGAGGATGAGATGGTTGGATGGCATCAACAACTCAATGGACATGAGTTTGAGCAAGCTTCAGGAGTTGGTGATGGAGAGGGAAGCCTGGTGTGCTACAATCCATGAGGTCGCAAAGGGTTGGACACAACTGAGCAACTGAACTGACTGAACTGTTTATTATCACTCACAGCCTGTGTCACCTTCACTAATGTGGCAGTTTTAAAGGCAGAGAATAAAGAGTAACCAAAGGAGCTAATACAAAAGTGCTTCTGCGTGCTTTGCTTGGCATCATGGCAAAATTCCCTCCAAGCATATACCCTTTCTGCAGGCACAACCCCTTTCGGAAGGGTCAGTATGTTGGGAGGTTGGGACACAGCTCTTTCTTCTGTCTTCTTTCTACGCAGTTGCCTGGAGAGCTGTGAAATCCAAGTTTAGGGTAGTGGGGAGATCAAATAGAGTCTCATTATCTTCTTTGGTCTGGGTCCACATGACCTAAGGGGGACAGGAAACTCTACATGTGATTACTAGACTTCTCAGCTCTGAGATCTGGGGTCTGTGGTAGCCATTTTCACAGAAAGTTCAAGGGCAACACACTCAACCATATTACATAGTAGAGATGCACATATAAATCTAGATCAGTATTACTGCCTGGACTCTGAAATATGACTGCACAGGATACCTAGGTCCAAGTTTGGGCTTGGAGACCTACAGGGAAAAAGAACAAAGCAGCATCACGTTGACTATGCATCCTGAGAGAGCTGAGACATGCCACACCCCAGTGCTGTCCAATTCAACATATTTTGCTCAACTGACTTGTCCAGACACAGAGGATATAGAAACTGACTTGAGGATATGGTCCCGAGACTTCTGAGGCTTCACAATCCACAGTTGCATCAAGTTTTTACCTAAGGATGGGATACAAAATTGCATCATCTATATTCTTGGCTTCTAAGCAAGACTGACTTCAATCAAAAGAAAAGTGGAGTTAATCAGAAGGACAAATGTGACAGGCTGCAAAAATGGCCCTAATTTCTCACCCTTCCCAATCTCCATGCACTTTGCATGTAATCTTGCAGTATCCAGTCACCATTGCTGGGATGACCTGCTCCTCCCTCAGACAGTAAGTGCAACTGTGATTTGCTTTGGCCAAAGTTGCTGTTCTTCAGTTGCTAAGTCATGTCCGACTCTCTGCAACTTCCCTGTCCTTCACTATCTCCTGGAGTTTGCTCAAACTCACTTTCATTGAGTCCGTGATACCATCCAACCCGTTCTGTCGCCCCCTTCTCCTCCTGCCTTCAATCTTTCCTAGCATCAGGGTCTTTTCCAATGAGTCGGCTCTTCACATCAGGTGGCCAAAGTACTGAAGCTTCAACTTCAGCATCAGTCCTAGCCAGGGTTGATTAAAGTGTTGTTACCACATGTGACAAAGGCTAAAAATGGACTCAGGGGTAACAAGATAGTGTCTTTTCTCACACCTTCCCTCTAAGTATAACCAAATACCACAGCAGTAATTGAACAGATGACCATAAAAGGTGGAGAGGGGAAGGTGGGTCAGCTAGGGCCCTCAGGACTCAAGGAACAAAACCAGAGTAAGTTCCCTGGGTTTTCTTTTTATCTTCCACATATTCCAGACTGGGTACCAGACAATGCATAACACAAAACCATGAAAGGCATTCAAAAGTCTTAGTCACTCAGTCGTGTCCAACTCTCTGCGAACCCATTGACTACAGCCCACCAGGCTCTTCTATCCATGGGATTCTCCAGTCAAGGAAACTGCAGTGGGTGGCCATTACCTCCTCCGGGGGATCTTCCCAACCCAAGGATAAAACCTGGGTCTCCTGCACTACAGACAGATTTTTTACTGTCTGAGGCACCAGGGAAGCCCATTAAAAAAGGCATTTTAAAAAATAATAATAAAATAAAATCCATAAGAAAGTCTGCTGTCTTCTAGACAAAGTCCTCATCAGAGGATTACAAATGACACCCATGACCAGTAACAATGACAGCCTGATCTACCTACAACATGAGCAGCTGCAGAACTCCTGGGAATAGCCATTTTAATCTGCCCACAGCATCAGCACGAGAGAAACCTGGGCAAGTGGACCATCCCACATCCCACACTACTTACACCAGCAGTACCAGCATCTCTGGCACTCCACACAAAAAGCAACTCAGGCCTGGCCTTTGCAGCCCTTCACTCAGCAGCAGCAGGTGAGCCACGCCCAGAGCCTCCCACCCAGGGGCAGAGAATGATGAGGTTGTGTGACTCCAGGCCTTTCACCAAGCTACTGGAGGCCAAGGATGCACCAGCGGAGAGAGAGGGAGATGCCTACTGCACCAGGCAGCCAAACAACAGATCAGGACAAACACTCCAGAAGAAACCTTCAAGTCCCACCTAACAACACCTGGTGGCACAGGCAAGTGCCCACCCTCCAGTCCCCCAACCCTGGGCAGTATCAGCAGAGGCCAGCAGGTGGGATCAGCAAGGAGCCAGAGAACAAAGCAGAGCAGAATTAAATCCTCACTGAAAGTACAGCTCACAAAAGCAAAGTAGAATCGACACACTAAATCAAACTAAGTGACTTTCTGCTAAAATTACGAAGATTTAAGTAGGATTAAAAACCAAGAAAACCTCAACCTGAATGAGGAAAGACAGTCAACTGACAGAAGGACTGAGATGAACAAGACACTGGAATGATATGATGCAGATTTTCATCAGTTCTAAAATTGCTTCAACGAGTTAGTTAATTCTCTTAACCAACTTTAAAATATCTTGTAAAAAACTTTTATTTGGTTTTGCTGGGTCTCTGTTGCTGCAGATGGGCTTTCTCTAGTTGCAGCGAGCAGGGGCTACACTGCTTTGGAGCACAGACTCCAGAACACAAGGACTCAGCAGATGTCCCACGGTATGTGGAATCTTTCCAGATCAGGTATCGAATACACGTCCCCTATATTGGCAGGTGAATATTTAGCCACTGGACCACCAGGAAAGTCCTAAAATAGTCTTTAAAAAAAAAAAACTTAGTCTTTTATTTGCCCAAGGCCAGCTATCGCAGGCACTGAGGCCCCAAGACTTCCAGAAGGGATGGAGGGAGGAGTGGTGAGCCATCCTGCCTCCCAGATGCTGCCTGACCCATCTTGCGTCCTGCAGGAAGAGGGAGAGCAGATAAAGTGTACACTTGCGCCATCAAGTATCTCACTTTTTGTGTCAGTAGCTCAGTTATGTCCAACTCTGCGATCCCAGGGACTCATCTGTCCAAGGGATTCTCCAGGCAAGAGTACTATAGTGGGTTCCCATTTACTTCTCCCTCAGACAGTCTTAAAACTTCAGCAAAAAAACCTTTTTAATGTAAATTATAGAACTGGGAAATATAGTAACTGAAATTAAAAATTCAATGCATGAGCTCTAGAGTACTATGGAATAACAAAACATAGATTAACTTGAGGACAGATAAATAGAATGTGTTCAACCTGAGAAAAAGAGAAAAATAGGGGAAAAAATGAACAGCACCTCAAGGACCTACTTGATACTAACAGACATTCTTATCTTTGGAATCCTTAAAGGATAAGAAAACATATGACATGAAAAAAATGTTCAAAGAAATAATGGCTGATTGCTTCTGAATAACCAACAGATCACGGAAGAGATCAAAAAGGAAATCAAAACATGCATAGAAACAAATGAAAACACGACAACACAAAACCCATGGGATTCAGTAAAAGCAGTGCTAAGAGGGAGAGTCACAGCAATACAAGCCTACCTCAAGAAACAAGAGAAACATCAAATAAATTACCTAACTTTACACCAGAAACAACTAGAAAACAAAGAAAAGAAGAACCCCAAAGTTAGTAGAAGGAAATAAATTATAAAAATCAGAGCAGAAATAAATCAAAAATAAACAAAGGAGACGATAGCAAAAATCAACAAAACTAAAAGCTGGTTCTTTGAGAAGATAAATAAAATAGACAAACATTAGCCAGACTCATCAAGAAAAAAAGAGAAGAATCAAATCAGTAAAATTAGAAACGAAAATGGGGAAATCACAACAGACAACACAGAAATACAAAGGATTATAAGAGACTACTATCAGCAACTATATGCCAACAAAATGGGACAACTTGGAAGAAATGGATAAATTCTTAGAGAAGTATATATAACCTTTCAAAACTGAACCAGGAAGAAATAGAAAATCTTAAGAAACCCATCACAAGCATGGAAATCAAAACTATAATAAAAAAAAATCTTCCAACAAATAAAAGCTCAGGACCAGATGACTTCACAGGTGAATTCTACCAAAACTTTAGAGAGAGCTAACACCTATCACTTGGCTATCAAAGGTGGCTATCAAAACTCTGGTCACCTGATGTGAAGAACTGACTCACTGGAAAGTCCAATCTCTCACAGTGGACAGTGAGTCCAATCTTTCCCAGATTGGAAGCTGGGAAAGATTGAAGGCAGGAGGAGAAGAGGACAACAGAAGATGAGATGGTTGGATGGCATCACCGATTCGATGGACATGAGTTTGAGCAAACTCCAGGAGTTGGTGATGGACAGGGAAGCCTGGCGTGCTGCAATCCATGGGGCTGCAAAGAGTTGGACGTGACTGAGCGACTGAACTGAACTAAACTGAACACCTATTTTACTCAAACTTTTCCAGGAAACTGCAGAGGAAGGTAAACTCCCAAACTCATTCTATGAGGCCACCATCACTCTAATACCAAAACCAGAAAAAGATACCACACAAAAAAAGAAAACTACAGGCCAATATCACTGATTAACACAGATGCAAAATTCCTCAACAAAATTCTACCAAACAGAATCCAACAACATATTAAAAAGATCATACAAAAAAAAAATCATACATCATGACTAAGTGGGCTTTATTCTAGGGATGCAAGAATTCTTCAATATTCACAAATGAATCAATGTGATACACTAAATTAACAAATTGAAAGATAAAAATCATATGATTATCTCAATAAATGCAGAGAAAGCCTTTGACAAAATTCAACATCCATTTATGATAAAAAAAAAAAAACTCTCCAGAAATCAGGCATAGAAGGAACATACCTCAACATAATAAAAGCCATATACAACAAACCCACAGCAAACATTATTCTCAACGGTGAAAAAGTGAAAGCATTTCCTTTAAAATCATGAGCAAGACAAGGGTGCCCACTCTCACCACTACTATTCAACATAGTTTTGGAAGTCCCAACCACAGCAATCAAAGAAGAAAAAGAAATAAAAGGAAACTAGATTGGAAAAGACGAAGGAAAACTCTGTTTGCAGACGACATGATCCTCTACATAGAAAAACCCTAAAGATACCACCAGAAAATTACTAGAGCTAATCATTGAATATAGTAAAGTTGCAGGATATAAAATTAATACACATAAATCCCTTGCATTCCTATATACTAACAATGAAAAAAACAGAAAGAGAAGTTAAAGAAACAATATTCACCACTGCAATGAAAAGAGTAAAATACTTAGGAATAAATTTACCTAAAGAAACAAAAGACCTATATATAGAAAAGTATAAAACACTAATGAAAGAAATAAAAAATGACACAAATATAAGAGAAATATACCAAGTTTCTGGGTTGGAAGAATCAATATAGTGAAAATGAGTATACTATCCAAAGTAATCTATAGATTCAACACAATCCCTACCAAACTACCAACAGTATTTTTCACAGAACTAGAACAAATAATTTCAAAATTTGTATGGAAACACAAAATACCTCAAATAGCCAAAGCAATCTTGAGAAAGAACAATGCAACTGGAGGAATCAACCTTCCTAACTTCAGACTATACTACAAAGCTACAGTCATCAAGACAGTATGGTACTGGCACAAAGAAATATAGATCAATGGAACAAAAGAGAAAGCCCAAAGATAAATCCACACACCTATGGACATATCTTTGACAAAGGAGGCAAGAATATACAATGGAGAAAAGACAATCTCTTTAACAAGTGGTGCTGGCAAAACTGGTCAATCGCCTGCAAAAGAATGAAACTAGAACACTTTGTAATACCATACACAAAAATAAATTCAAAATGGATTAAAGATCTAAACTTAAGACCAGAAACTATAAAAATCTTAGAGGAAAACATAAGCAGAGCACTGTCTGACATAAATCACAGCAAGATCCTCTATGACCCACCACCCAGAGTAATGGAAATAAAAGCAAAAACAAACAAATGGGAGGGACCTAATTAAACTTTAAAGCTTCTGCACAATGAAGGAAACTATAAGCAAGGTGAAAAGACAGCCTTTTCAGAATGGTAGAAAATAACAGCAAATGAAACAAATGAGACAAAGAATTGATTTCCAAAATATACAAGCAGCTCATGGAGCTCAATACCAGAAAAACAAACAACCCAATCAAAAAATGGGAAAAAGACCTAAACAGACATTTCTCCAAAGAAGACATACACATGGCTAACAAACACATGAAAAGATGCTCAACATCACTCATTATCAGAGAAATGCAAATCAAAACCACAATGAGGTACCATCTCATGCCCATCGCATATGGCTGCCATCAAAAAGTCTACGAAAAATAAATGCTGGAGAGGGTGTGGAGAAAAGGGAAACCTCTTACACTGTTGGTGGGAATGCAAACTAGTACAGCCGCTATGGAGAACAGTGTGGAGATTCCTTTAAAAAATGGAGATAGAACTGTCATATGATCCACCAATTCCACTGCTGGGCATACACACCAAGGAAACAAGAATTAAGAGAGACACATGTACCCCAATATTCACTGCAGCATTGTTTACAATAGCTAGGGCATGGAAGCAACCTAGATGTTCCCTGGCAGACAAATGGATAAGAAAGCTGTGGTACATATACACAATGGAATATTACTCAGCTATAAAAAAAGAACACATTTGAGTCAATTCCAAAGAGGTGGATGAAATTTGAGCCTATTATACAAAGTGAAGTCAGGAAGAGAAATACCCATACAGTATATTAACACATATATATGGAATTTAGAAAGATGGTAATGATGACCCTGTATGCAAGGCAGCAAAAGAAACACACATATAAAGAACAGACTTTGGGCTATGTGAGAGAAGGTGAGGGTGGTATGATTTGAGAGAATAGCATTGAAACATGTATATTATCATATGTAAAATAGATAACCAGTGCAAGTTCGATGCATGAAGCAGGGCACTCAAAGTTGGTGATCTGGGACAACCCAGAGGGATGGGGTGGTGAGGGAGGGGGAGGGAGGCTCAGGATGGGAGGACACATGTACATCCTTGGCAGATTTCGTTTCAATGCATGGCCAAAACCACCGCAATACTGCAAAGTAATCAGCCTCCAATTAAAATAATGCTTAAAAAAAGACAGTGACTGAAAGCTTTCCAAATTTGATAAAAAATGTAAACCTATGGATTCAAGAAGTTGTGTAAACTACAAATATGATAAACCCAAACTAATCAACACAAAGACACTTGAAAATTAAAAACAAAGAAAAATCCTAAAAGCAACCAGAGAGAAACTGGTTACTTAACACTACTTATAAGGGAATGCCAATGTAAACAATTTATTTCTCATCTGAAACCACAGAAGCCAGAAGAAGAGTAACATTTTTCAACCTATAGAGGAAAACAGCTGTCAACCAGGAGTTCTAGACCTGGAGAAACTGCTATTCAAGAAGAGGGGTGAGGTGAGAGGAGACATTTCCAAAGGAAAAAAGAAGGAGACTTCGTTGCTAGCAGACCTACCCTTAAAAAACAGCTGAAGGAAGCTCTCAGGCCAGAATGAGAATTATTAAAGGAGGAGGATAAGAACTTCATAAAAAGGGGAAAAATAAGTAAAAGTGGTTTAAATGAGGGTGAGGGTTAAAAAAACAGACTATCCTCAATCTTCTGAATTTTTTAAATCATATTTTTATGGTTGAAGCAAATATGACAATATCATCTGCTATGATGCTTAAGTATGTACAGGAAATCCTTGAAACAACTTATATTTAGAAAGAAGGAAAGGTACAGAGATGTAAACAGAACTACAGTTTCAATACTTCATTCAAGGTGACAGGGCATCAATATCAGTAATAGTTATGGGCTGAGATGAACTCCATACATACACTGTACAACCTAGGGCAACCATTAAAATACATATATAAAGTGCAATAAAAAAAGATAATACAAACATAGTAAAAACCAACATAAGTAAAAGAATTCTTCAAAACATTTAAGTAATCAAAGGAAGGCAAGAAAAGAGGAGCAGAGAAATGAGAAGCAGAGGAAACAAACAAGAAAATGATAAAATGGCACAGTTAAGCTCTAATATATCAATGGTTATTATCAATGTTAAGTAGTCTAAATACACCAATTAAAAGACAGGGATTCACAGAATGGATGAAGACACATGACCTACCAATATACTGTCTACAAGAAACTCACTTCAAATACCATGACACAGTTTGAAAGTGAAAGAATGGAAAAGGATGTATCATGCTAACACAAGTAATAATCTTAAAAAACAGAAGGGGCTTTACTAATTTCAAGTAAAGTGGACTTTAGAGCAAACGAAATTACATGTGACAAAAAGGACATTACATAATGACAGAACAATCAGTTCATCAAGAAATCATAGTGATCCTAAATGTGGACACATTAAAAAACAGAGCTTCAAAGCCCATGAAGCAAAAATTAAAGAGAAATCGGTAAGTTTACAACTATCACTTGGGATGTCAACACCCTACTCTCAGTAACTGATATATCTAGAAAATTGGCAAAAATATCGAATGACTGAACAGTACCATCAACCAATAGGATCTGATTCACATTTATACAACATTCAGCATAGCAGGAGCTTCCGTAGTCCCTCTGACGGTAAAGAATCCACCTGCAATGCAGGAGACCCAGGTTCGATCCGTGGGTTGGGAAGATCCCCTGGAGAAGGGAATGGCTGCCCACTCCTTGCCTGGAGTATTTTTGCTTGGAGGATACCATAGACAGAGGAGCTGGCAAGTTACAGCCCATGGGGTCACATAAGAGCCAGACAATGAGTGACTAACACATAACAGCAGCAGAATAAATTTTTCAAGTACCCATGGAACATTGACCAAGACAAACCATATCCGGAAACATAATTTAAAAGAATTCAAATCATACAGTTTGTTTTTTATTAAAATGGAATCAAAGTATAAATCAATAACAGAATAACAAAAGAAAAATCTTCAAACACTTGGAGATTAAATAACATGTTTTCAAATAATTCATGGGTCAAAGGGAAAGCCTCAAAGGAAATATTTTAATGTACACAAGTACTGAATGAAACTTACAATGTAACACTTTAAAATATCTGAGGTGCAGTTAAAGCAATGCTGAGACAAAAATTTGTAACATCAACTGCTTATATTAGAAAAGAGAAAAAGTCTCAAAGTAATAATCTAGGTTACTACACCAAAAGATAAGGATAAGAAAAAAAACAAACCCAAGGTAAACAGAAAGAAGGAAATAATAATGAGACCAGAAATCAATGAAGCCAAAAATGAAGAAAACAGAGAAAGCCAATGAAACTGAAACGGGTGATCTGGAGGGGGAAAAAAAAAACAGCAAAATTAATATACCTCTAGCAAGATGGATTAAAAAAAGACACAAATCACCAATATCAGCAATGAAACAGGCAAGTCAGCACAGATCCCGAACCCATAAAAACAAAGATAATAAGGACACAATAAAACAATTTTACACATAAATCCAACAACTTAGAAAAAACAGATCAATTTCTTTCAAGTCGCAAACTATTAAAATTAACCAAGATAGATAACTTGAATACTCCTGTAATCATTAAAGAAACTGAATATATCATTTAAAAGCTGCCTGTAAAAGAAATGCTCTGGACTAGATAGCTTCACTAAAGAATATAACGAAGAATTAACACCAACTTCACACAATCACTTATTCAGGAAAAAAAAAAAAAAAAAAAAGGAAAAGGAAATGCTTCTCAACTCATTTCACGAAGCCAGTATTACCTTGACACCAAAACCAGAAAAAAAGAACTGAAAAAGGGAAATTACAGACTATCTCTCATGCTATATAGAAGCAAAACATTTTAATGATACATTACAGACAGAATCCAGTGATGTATAAAAAGAATTATACAATATAACCAAGTGGGAGTTATTCCAAGTATGCAAGGCTAGTTCAACATTTGAAAATCGATAAGTATAATCCACCACACAAAAAGGTTAAAGGAGAAAAAGTCATATGATCACATCAATGGATAAGGCTGAAGCATTTGACAAAATCCAACAATTATTTATGAAAAAAATTCTCAGCAAGCTGGAACTAGAGTGGAATGACCATTGATAAAATACATCTTAAAAAACCCTACAGCTAATTTCATACTTCATGATGAAAGGGTGACTGCATCCCCCAAATACTGGAAACAAAGTAAGATGTCCTCTGTCACAATTCCTTTTTAATACAGTACTGAAATTTCTAGCCACTACAATAAAGCAAGAAAAAAAAAAAAAAATAAAGGACAAGTTGATTGTAAAAAAGAAATAAAAGGGTCCCTATTTGCAGATGCTGTAACTGCCTACATAGAAAACCTCGAGGCATCTACCAAAAGAAAAAAGAAAACCTTCTACAACTAATAGGTGAGGTCAGCAAGGTATCAGGAAACAGAATAAACCAACACGCAAAAATAAATCACAATTTTACATTAAAAATGAACATGTGATAAATACTAAAAACATAATTTCTGGTGTATTTACAATTGCACCGAAGAAAATTAAATGCTTAAATATAAATACAGCAAAATAGACATAGGATCTATAAGCTGAAAGTCACAAAATTCTGATTAGAGAAACAAAGAAGATCTAAATAAATGGAAAGTTATACCACATTCAAGGGCTGTCAGGTTCAACACATTAATGATGTCTATCTTTTCCAAACTGATCTACAGGGTTTCATGTCATTTCTATCAAAATCATAACAAGACTTTTTATAGACACAAGCTTATTATAACATATACACAGAAAGGTGTTAAGGTCTTAGCTAAAGTAGCTAAAATAACCTTGAAAAAGTAGGAAGTGGGAGGATTCACTGTACCTGATATGAAAGTTTACTAAATGGCTACTACAATCATCAAGACAATGTGGTACTGGCTTAGAGAGAAACACTGGTAAAACAGAATAAAGAATCCAGAAACAGACAAATATGTTCAACTTAACTTTTCACAAAGGTGTAAAAGCATTTTAATGAAAGACGGACTCTTCAGTCATTGGTGCTGGAGCAAACGAACATCCAGAGGTAAAAAGGAACAATGAGTTAAACCTTACACGTTATGCAAAAAATCAACAGAAAATGAATCATGAACATAAATGTAAAACTATAAAACATTTAAAACAAATATAGGAGAAAATGCTTGAAACCCAGGGCTAGGCAAAGAGTACTCAGACATAAACAACACCAAAACCACCGTTCACACAAGGAAAAACTGATATATTGGATGGTATCAAAAGTAAACCTGTTCTTCAGAAGACCCCATTAAAATTATGGAAAGACAGCTACAGACTTGGAGACAATAAATCCATCAAGAGATATATAACATATATAGAGAACTGCTTGAAAAAAAAACCCAACAGTAAAAAAAAACCCAGCAATCCAATTTAAATAGGCAAAAGATATGAACATACATTATACTGAAGATAATATACAGTCACAAATAAAGACATCAAGAGATTTTCAAGTTTATTAACCATTAAGAAAATGCATATTAGTACTCCAGTGAGATATCGCTGCACATTTATCAAAATTGTGAAAAGAAAATACTTATTATTTTAAGTGAATAAGTATTTTTAAAACTAAAAAAAAGAAAAAAATACAGCAACAACCAAACACTGGCAAGGATGACAAAAAAATTAGGTCATTCATAAATTCCTAATGAGAATGGTAAGTAGTAAATCCACAGTGAGTTTGGCGTTTCTTATATAGTTGATCCTTGAACAATATGGCTTTGAATTACTTGAGTCCACTTATACATGGATTTTTTTTTTAATAGTAACTGTACCACCTGTGATTTGGAATCAGTAGATTCCAAAAACCACAGATATGGAAGGCTGACTGTAAGTTACAGGGAGATTTTTAACTTTAGGGAGGGTCGCGCTCCTAACCCCCAAGTTGTTTAAGGGTCAACTGTACAACTAAACATGCATCTACCACATACTCCCAGCACTTGCACTTTGGGGCATTTATGCAAAGAAATGGCAATTTATAATCACACAAAAACCTGGACACAACAAAAAGCAACTGGTAATTAGCAGCTTTGTTTGTAACAGCCAAAAACTGGAAACAAACCAGGTATTTTTCAGTCAGTAACTGGTTTTAAACTATGCCAACACTGTAAAATACTACACAGAAATAAAAAGGAACTAACTGGTGATATCTCAGCAGTCTGGATGAAAGTCCAAAGAATTATGCTGCAAAAAAAGTCAATCCCAAAAGATCATATACTGTGTGATTCCATTTAAATAACACTCCTGAAATGACAAAATTACAGAAATGGAAAAGAGTGGTTTCTAGGGGTTAAGGACCTGGGGTGGGGTGAATGGGAATATAGGAAAATGGTTATGGTTATAAAGAGATTTTTGTGGTGTTCAAACTATACTGTATCTTGACCATAACGGTAGCTATGAAAATCTTGCGATAAAATTGCAAAGAACTAAATATATACACACACTCATGAGTGCAAGTAAACTGGGAAAATCTGAACTTGATCAGCGGGTTACATCAATGTCAATCTCCTACAGTTGTGATACTATAGTTTTGTAAGACATCATCGAGGAAAACTGGGTAAAAGCTACATGGGATCTTGCTATATTTCTTAGCAACTTCATGTGACTCTATAATCATCTGTAAGGGAAAAAATGAAAAATTTTTTTAATGGACTGGTGTATTAGGACTTTCTCTCTCATGCCTCTACCATCACCATGAAAACAGTCCAGGAAAGCCTGCCAGAGGATGAAAGACATGACATTTATAGTCAGTCACCTTAGTGGCCCCAGCCAAGACCACTGCCAACAGTCAGCCATTCCCCAGTCACGTGAGTTACCCAGGCAAATCAGCAGAGGGAAATGCCAGCAGCCCCAGACACACACACAACTAAGGCTTACTGTTGAACGCCACTGAAGGGTTTGTAGCTGTTTGTCACGCAGTGACATTATTGCAATGGATAACTGATACCAACAGCCAGGTCTCAGAAAAGACAAACTCAGGGGTGGGGACAGACCAACTCCATCAAAGCTCCCCACACAGAGACACAGCTACTCCCACCAGTTTTTGTATTTAGGTCCTTCTGGCTCAATTACAAAAGATTCAAATTCCAAGGGGGCGGGGGGGGGGGGGGGGGGCTGTGCCTGTCCGCCTTAACCCGAATCCTATGTTCATTGTTTTGCAGAAAACAGAAGGACACCACATTCATGGACAGTGTGGGACCCCAAAGGAAAAGTGGGATATAGGAAAAAGAAAGAATGCTAGCTAACCAGACAAAAACGAGCGGAGTCCTCTGCCAGGACAGACAGGCTGTATTTATAGGCACTAGGATGATGATCAGCTTCTAAAAACAGATTCAGAATTCACAATTCTCTTTTTTGTCATTTTACGGGAAAACAGCCTTGAGAAACTAGGTCACTTTAAAAACAGTGTGACAGAACAGTTTAATAAATATTTGGACCCTGGAAACAGATTGTGTGGGTCTGATTTCAGCTCTTCTGCAAAATCACAAATGTCCTGACCTTGGGCCACCGACTGATTTGAAAAATGCCATATTCTATACCCAGATAATAGAGATTTATAGTGCTTATTACATTAAACGTTTGGAAAATCTTGAAGTACAGAAACCTCTTTATGAGGGATTAAGCCAGAACTTCACTCACTCAGTATAGCAGTGAAAAAAAGGTTACGTTTATATCCTGGCTCCATCACCCACAATCTGCGTGACCTTGGGTAATTCACTTAACCTCTCTGTACCCCAGTGTCTTCATCCATAAAAAGGGGTAATAACAGCACCTATCTCCTCAGATTGTTGTTCAGACTTAGTGACTGTATCTGTAAAACAGTCAGAATGGTGCCTAGTTCAAATTAGAGTGTTACTTGAAACATAATAAACTCTTTCAATCTTTGTTTGAATAGAGAAGCCCCTTGCTTTATCATTCCTCCTGGTGTGAGAAGACAATTTATAACATTTGATGTGTGCGTTTTAACAACAGGAAAGGCCATATGTCACATCTCATCCCTCTGCAATTGGGGGAAATAACAACAGAACCATCATAAATCCCTAAATCTTTATTTTAACGGCTACAGTGACTGATCCTTTGATACCCAACATCCCATTTCACTATTGTAAATGTCTCATTCCTTTCAAGGTTTCAAAAGGATGCTTTATGGCCCTTTCTTCATTGATCACATGGCTTATTGACAGGGCACAGCTGAGCCAACTGAGTCTTTTCAGCAGCACAGACCAGCTTTCTCTCCATTTGTGGGAATTTTGATAGATAGTCAATCGCCACAAGGGCTGTGTGGCCAGGACGCATCAGGCCCCAGTGGAATTAGATTAAGAGGCGGCTTCTGAGGAAGTGAGTTAAAGACCGTAATTTTTCATCTCTAGAGACCTGAGTTCAAACCTCACTGATGCCACAAGAGGAAACAGATTTTTCAGTCCATCCCACAATTTGTTAACATCTGGCAGGAGCAAAATCCTTCCTGAAAGCCATTAATCAAAGGAAATGGAGTCATCAGAGCTTAGGACTGATAGGATGTGAGGAAGCTAAGACACTACATGTAACAGTCACCCTAGATAGAAAGGAGTTCTAGGACACAAGCTCAAAGGTGAACAAAGGTACAGATGGGAACACTTTCACTTCCCCCTCCTCCAGCCTCTGGCAACCAGCCATCTACATTGGATCTCTAGAGATCTGCCCGTTCTGGAAACTTGACATAAATGGAATCACACAATGCACAGCCTTTTGGATCCAGCTTCTTGCACTGAGTGTGAAGTTGTTACAATGCATCCATGTACCCTTACCATATTCCTTTTTATAGCTGAGTGATAGTCCCTTGCGTGTGTATATTCCTTGTATGTGTATATGCTGGTCATGTTTTGTTTACCTGTTACTCTGACCTGGAGAATTCCATGGACTGTATAGACCATGGGGTCACAGAGAGTCAGACACGACTGAGCGACTTTGACTTCACTTACACCAACTGATGGCTGTTTGCACCTACAGGCAAGATGGAGAGTAGCCCCTTTAAACAGGGCTTCTCTGCCAAGCTGCATGCCCTTGGCACGCTCTCCTCACCCTTTCTGGACCTTGGTTTCCCTATCTGTAAATGGAGGTGACGGTAGTTGTGAGAATTAAATCACACAATCCATGTAAACTGCTGGGCACTGAACCTTTATCTTTACAATAAATCCTCTCTTTATGGTAAACTGAGTATATTGCTTATAGCTTACACACTGCAAATAAAACTCATGGGGGACTATTTTCTCTTGGTCAGTAGATCCTTAAAAAGAATATAACCCAAAGCGAAAGTGAAAGTCGCTCAGTCGTGTCCAACTCCTTGCAACCCCTGGACTATACAGTCCATGGAATTCTCCAGATCAGAATACTGAAGTAGGTAGCCTTTCCCTTCTCCAAGGGATGTTCCCAAACCAGGGATCAAACCCAGGTCTTCCACACTGAAGGCAGATTCTTTCCCAGCTGAGTCACAAGGGAAGCCCAAGAATACTGGGGTGGGTAGCCTATTCTTCTCCAGGGGATCTTCCCAACCCAGGAATCAAACCGGGGTCTCCTGCATTGCAGGCAGATTCTTTACCAGCTGAGCTATCAAGGAAGCCCGAATATAACCCAAGAAGAGAGAAAACCTCTGAGGTCCGAGGCCTATTCTTCCTTACTCGGGCACCTTCTGGAAGGGCTGTGTCTCCATTCTTTTCTGCCCTGCACTGGTGCACATGTGGCTTTCGGAAGGAGGCAGAAGCCACACCAGGGGCAGTGGGGTCAGGACTAAAGCCCTGTTCAGCCCTGCCTCAACAGCTATGCTCAACCCGGGAGCTGTATTTTTAAAAACAAGAGCCTGGCACCTTGGCCATTCTATCAGGCAGCACTTTCTTGGTTACGAATGACAGAAACCTTGACTCCCAACAGTTCAGGCTGTTTGGCCCCTGTTCCCCAAACACAGGGCCAGAGAATGGATACTGTGACTGGCCCACGTGGGTCAGGACCCACCCTTCAACTAGTGGCTCTGGTCGGGGCACCAGAGTTCTGTCCTTCAGACAAAATGGCTGCAAAGGGGTAGAGGGAAGAAAGCAGCCTAAATAACCTAATTTCTAAGAAATAATAAAAACTAGAGGATGATAAAGAAGTAAGAAAATAATGTTCATCTAACATTTACATTGTTTCAAATACTCAGTTCTGAATGGCTCTTGTGGTCTTGGGGGTTACTTTCTCTTGACATATGAGGAAATTAAACTATAGATAAATTAGTTAAATTCCCAAATTAACAAGTGGTTTTTCTTCCTCTAGGTAACTCCAGAGTTCCTGCTTGTCTTGCTCTTCCATCCTGAGCTTTCTGTTGTTGTTCTCTTGTTGGGGTGACAAAGGTCTGGAAACAGCAGGTGAACCCATCAAGGGTGATGCTAAGCCCCACTGCCCAGACACCTCGCTCCTCACGAGACAGGATCCCTACAGGCATGGGTTGCCAAAGAGATTCCATCTTGCTGGCCAACTCTGATGGACACAGGCAGGTCAGAAACAATACAGAGAACTTTTGAAGCTGCCTTAGGTTAAAAGGGAGAAGCATGCTGTCATCAACTGGCAATGTCCGCATGAGCAAAGGGCATAGAAGTTACCAAGGAGGTGCTAGCGCTCGTTAACTTGACCCCACAATTCAGAGGGAAAGGCGCACCAACACTAATTCTTTAGACTTCCAGCCTACTTTTGATTTTTTATCTTTATTTAACTTGCCTTTCAAACTACTTTGGAATAACCCAGCATTCTTTCCTAGCATCCACCTTCCTACATCCCCCAAAGTTCCTGGGACGTTGCCTTTATTGAAACATGATTTATTAACTTCTCGTTACTATGCAATGGTCTTTAGCATGTGGGTCTTGTGGCCACTCTGCCTCTCTTTTCCAAGCAGGGGTCTGACATTATGCTTTGCAGATCCAGCACTCGCATAGCTCAAAGCACAAATCTGCAGCCTAGAGTCTCTTTCTTATTTATCAAGGCTTTCGAGGAAGAACAGGATCTTCATCTTCACCAGCACAACTTTTTCATGGTCCATGCAATATACATACCCACATATAAGTAATTCATACACGAACAGATTCCATCGTCTCTGAACTCACACACAGGTATAAAGATGTTGCATGGATGTGTAAACATGCATGCACACACATCAACCTTGTTTCTCTCATCCTTCACCCTACAGAGACAAGCTATAAACTCCAACTGTCTATCTGTGTGTACGTGTAGAGACTGAGAGAGTTTCCAAATTTATACATTCTGCTCCAGTCCACTGGTGAGGAACAGATGAAAAAACAGTGATCTATCCATACAACGGTACACCATGCGGCCACAGACATTAAACAAAGACAGCAGTGAAGCCGTGCTTCAGTGAGTCCCAATACACAAAAATCTCCATGAGAGATTATTAAGCAAGAAAAGCAGATCAGCGTGTGAAAACTGTCAAAACGTCACGAGGGTGTCCAAAGATGGGGGCAGCCACATATACAAAGAACCACCAACAGTGAGGAAAGTGAAGACGAATGAATGGTGCCATGTCTGTTAAAACAATCAGACAGGTTCATTCTAACATCAAAAATAAACGCGGAATGATATACACCAAACCGTGCTAAGTCATTATCCTCAGGGAATAGGATCACGAGAGGCGTTTATTTTTGAGGTTAAGTATTTCTATAATGACTGCATTTTAATTACCTGGGTGTATTAAGGTTTTTTTTAATCTACTCCACAACGTTTGAGCTGTCATTTAGGTTTAAGAGCTCTACTGAAGACTTCTCTTAGAAAGTAAAGGAGAAAAGAGGAGAAAGAGGATGAGGGAGACGGAGAGAAACTCAGCTCCCCCTTTAAAGCATGATCTGAACCACTCTGATCCCTAGAAGGTTATTTTTCCACTGCTGCATAAACAGAACAATCAAAGGCTAACATTTTCAAGTTGGAAATGAAACATGGCAATGTCCCCAAAGATAAACAGCCCTGAAACCAGACACAGTCTCTTGCTCTAGAGGCCTGGGGGAATCGTGTTCCTGGATCAGCTTCTGACATCTACTCCGTGCGGACGGTCAAGCTCACCCACAGGCCGTCACAACCCTCTCTGCGGCACTGGAGCTCAGCCGTGCCCAGAGCAGAGCAGAGACTCCCTTCGACACGTTCACTTTCTGGAGAACGACAGCAAACTCTCTCCCGAGGACCCTGGCACTTCAACTGCTCCATGCTAAATGACACTATCTGGCCCCAACCCTGTTGCTCACATGGAAATGTGCTTCTTGACATCTTTTTTTTTTTCTCCAAACTGTTTCTCCTTTAACTGTTCTGTGCACCAGTGGATGCCATGCCCGTGGTGACACCCGGGCGTCATCCTGAACTTCCACAGGGGACTTCCCCAGCCATCTTCCTGTGGCCTGGCCAATGGTTGTATGTCCAGGCAGGGCAGCAAGTTATGGCTCCACCATGGACCATTCATTCCCTTCACAAATGAACTCCCCGCTCCTTTCATGCAGGTTCCCGCTGCGTTACTGCTGTGACACGCTCCCATCCTTCTGGTGTGAGGTGGCCTTTCATAGTTTTCTTTGAAACCTTGGTTTGCTACAATTTATGCCTTGATTAAAAATGTGCTGTCGGGTGAAACGCATCATTCAGGGGAGGGTTCTTTGTTAATTAGTAAAACAAATCAGGTCAAATGTTTCTCATAAAGATTTCTGCATGTCTGCAATTCCGAAATGGCTTAAATTTGGCTTCCTGTGCAATTTTGTTCCATGGAGAAGTGAGGCAGGAGGAAACCTACATTTTGGGGGGTGAGGGGGCAAGTGCTAGAAGCAATGGCAAGAGACATTATTTTTTTCTGTATTAACATCGTCACTCTCAGGGCTTCACTGGCAGTGCAGTGGTTAAGAATCCATGATTCCACTGCAGGGGCTGCGGGTTCTATCTGGGGACAGGGGGGACAAAGATTCCACATTCCACATGGCATGGCCAAATATATACATAAAATCACTCTGCAATAACATCATGAAAATAATTATATTTGAATCCTGACAGGTTTGAACCTCCATCCGTAGTTCATCAGGCACTCTATCAGATCTAGTCCCTTAAATCTATTTCTCACTTACACTGTATAATGGTAAGGGATTTGATTTAGGTCATACCTGAATGGTCTAGTGGTTTTTCCCTACTTTCTGCAATTTAAGTCTGAATTTGGCAATAAGGAGTTCATGATTTGAGCCACAGTCAGCTCCCGGTCTTGTTTTTGCTGACTGTATAGAGCTTCTCCACCTTTGCCTATAAAGAATATAATCAATCTGATTTCAGTGTTGACCATCTGGTGATGTCCATGTGTAGTATCTTTTCTTGGGTTGTTGGAAGAGGGTGTTTGCTATGACCAGTGTATAGTCTTGGCAAAACTCTATTAGCCTTTGCCCTGTGCTTCATTCTGTACTCCAAGGTGAAATTTGCCTGTTACTCCAGGTGTTTCTTGACTTCCTACTTTGGCATTCCAGTCCCCTATAATGAAAAGGACAACTTCTGGGGGTGTTAGTTCTAGAAGGTCTTTTAGGTCTTCATAGGACTGTTCAGCTTCTTTAGCATTACTGGTCAGGGCAAAGACTTGGATCACAGCAATACTGAATGGTTTGCCTTGGAAATGAACAGAGATCATTCCGTCATTTTTGAGATTGCAACCAAGCATTACATTTCATACTCTTTTGTTGACTATGAGGGTTATTCCATTTCTTCTAAGGGATTCTTGCCCACATTAGTAGATATAACGGTGATCTGAGTTAAATTCACCCATCCTAGTCCATTTTAGTTCACTGATTCCTAAAATGTCAACATTCACTCTTGCCATCTTCTGTTTGACCACTTCCAATTTGCCTTGATTCATGGACCTAACATTCCAGGTTCCTATGCAATATTGCTCTTTACAGCATTGGACCTTGCTTCTATCACCAGTCACATCCACAGCTGGGTGTTGTTTTTGCTTTGGCTCCATCTCTTCATTCTTTCTGGAGTTATTTCTCCACTGATCTCCAGTAGCATACTGGGCACCTACCGACCTGGGGAGTTCATCTTTCAGTGTCCTATCCTTTTGCATTTTCATACTGTTCACGGTTTTAGAAAAGGCAGAGGAACCAGAGATCAAATTGACAACATCTGCTGGATCATCAAAAAAGCAAGAGAGTTCCAGAAAAACATCTATTTCTGCTTTATTGACTATGCCAAAGCCTTTGACTGTGTGGATCACAATAAACTGTGAAAAATTCTGAAAGAGATGGGAATACCAGACCACCTGACCTGCCTCTTGAGAAACCTGTATGCAGGTCAGGAAGCAACAGTTAGAACTGGACACAGAACAACATAATGGTTCCAAATTGGAAAAGGAGTATGTCAAGGCTGTATATTGTCACCCTGCTTATTTAACTTACATGCATCATGAGAAATGCTGGGCTGGAGGAAGCACAAGCTGGAATCAAGATTGCCAGGAGAAATATCAATAACCTCTGATAAGCAGATGACACCACCCTTACGGCAGAAAGTGAAGAAGAACTAAAGAGCCTCTTGAAAGTGAAAGAGGAGAGTGAAAAAGTTGGTTTAAAGCTCAACATTCAGAAAATCATGGCATCTGGTCCCATCACTTCATGGCAAATAGATGGGGAACCAGTGGAAACAGTGACTGACTTTATTTTTCTGGGCTCCAAAATCACTGCAGAGGGTGACTGCAGCCATGAAATTAAAAGACGCTTACTTCTTAGAAAACAAGTTATGACCAATCTAGGCAGCAAATTAAAAAGCAGAGACATTACTTTGCCAACAAAGGTCTGTCTAGTCAAGGCTATGGTTTTTCCAGTAGGATATTGTCATGTACGGATATGAGAGTTGGACTATAAAGAAAGCTGAGCACTGAAGAATCGATGCTTCTGAACTGTGGTGTTGGAGAAGACTCTCGAGAGTCCGTCAGACTGCAAGATCAAACCAGGCCATCCTAAAGGAGATCAGTCCTGAATATTCATTGGAAGGAGTGATGTTGAAGCTGAAACTCTAATACTTTGGCCACCTGATGCAAAGAACTGACTCATCTGAAAAGACCCTCATGCTGGGAAAGATTGAAGGCAGGAGGAAAAGGTGATGACAGAGGGATGAGATGGTTGGATGGCATCACCGACTCAATGGACATGAGTTTGAGTAAATTCCAAGGTTGGCGATGAACAGGGAGACCTGGTGAGCTGTAGTTCAAGAAGTCACAGAGAGTCGGACACAAATCAGTGACTGAATTGAACTGAACTGACAAGTTCGATGCCACCTTTTGGAGTTTGAATATAAAAGCAGCAGCTATCAGTATAAGAGTGGTCATCTGACCTTGTGAATGCCTTACAACTGCTACATCATTTCATTCTCCCAACAAGCCTTTAGGGAGAGTTTTTATTCCCGTTTTACAATGACATGAGGCTCTGAGAAGGTAGAGAGTTCACCCTGGTTTTAACATGCTCAGCTAGGATGGAGCAGAGCAAGGATGCTAGTCCAATGGAATGAGGAAAACTAGATAAGACAGGGCAGTGGATGGCTCCACGCTAAGGACCAGAAGGACAGAACTGTGAATAAGAGCAACAGGGAGGGACAGCTACTGCGGAAACAAAACTCCTGCAGATACAAGGGCCAAAGATAGAAACAACTCCATCTGGCTCGCTAAATGGGAAAGTGTGGGGATGTGAACATGGTTACATCCCAGTGGCTCAAACGACATCAGGAAGGCGTGTCTCTAAGTGTAGACTCTGCTGATCCTGGGTGCACGGCCACGTGGGCCTCTGCACAGACGGTGCACAGACGTCATCTGCTCCAGGCAGACGTCCATAGGCTGACTAGCCCAGCCGAAAGACAGGGCACTGTTCCCAGGTGGAGGGGCCAGTGATGCCCTGAGCCCTCCACGTGTCCCTAAATCCACCTCTGCGTGTCAGCAGACGTCAACTCTGACCACAGTGTTTATCTGCTCCCCCAGCATGACACAGCAAAAATATCAAAACTCAACATAAAATTAGATTGCTAATAATAACTATCGTACAAGTTAAAGAGTGAAAGTAAGTCATTTAAAGTAGCACAAATGTAAATATTACATTAATACATCAATAAATTCTTTAAAAAACCAACAGGGCAGCACTACAGCTGGGAGGCCATGGGATGCAGACCAGAAAGGGCAAGTCCCCTGCAGCATCTCTCCTAGTCCATGTCACCAGGCGGGGAGCATGAATGAGTTCCCCCAAGTGCAGCAGAACCCCTCACAACTCACTCCGAAAAGCTGCTACTTCGTTCATCAAGACTGTTCAAGGGAGGCTATCATAGAACAGTAAATAGTGCATACATAGCATTTTAAGTGAATTTTTTATTTTAGAATGATTTAGATTTACAGGGGAAAATGTTTCAACAATACAACAAAGAATCCCATACAGCACTCATCCAACTTCCCCATAACAAACATCTTCTATTATCATGAGATATCTGTCAAAACTAAGTTGACAGGGATCCATTACCAGTAACTCAACTCCAGACTTGACTCGGATTTCACCTGTCCTCTTCATTAATGTTCTCTTTCTGTTCCAGAATCTTCTCTTGGCTCCACAATGCATTTTAGTTGTCATGCCTCCCATGTCATGTCTGTGAGAGTCCCCTAGTCTTTACTTACTTTCAAGACTGTAACAGTCTCGATGAGTTCTAGTCAGGGGTCCTGTAGAATGTTCCCCCTTGTGGGCTGGACCAATGTTTTCCTCTAGACTGAGGTTACATACATAATATTTTAACTTAAAATGTATATATGTATCACCATTAGCCAATGTTTTGATGAATGCTCAACACTTCTGAGGATACATTTCTTGCCTAGAGATGTGTACCAACTTTCTTGCAGAACCATACCCATAAAGTAAGCTTTGATTTCAAGTTCTTTGAAGAAGCTGCATCAGTTTTAGAAACACTTTGATTTGCAACTAACAATGGCTTAAGTATGCAGATAATTAATTAATATATCAAAAAGACTGAAAGTGGGCATTTTGGCATTGATGCTGTGGTTCCATACTTCTCTTTCCATTCTGCTACCTTTAGGTGTTGACTTATATAGCCTCATTATCACAAAATGGCTGCTGCACTTCCACATATCACATCTACATTCAAGGTGGGAAGAAGATGAAAAAATAGACCCTAACACATTTATTCCTTATATCAGAAAAGCCTAACTTCTCAGAATCACCCCCACCTCAGGACACTTTCACCTATTCTTGAGTCACAAGTGAATCACAGACATATCCAGTTTCAAAGAAAGCTTGGAATTTATGTTCTCAGTTTTCCTACATCTATGAAATAGGCAGACCAGGAAGAAAGAAGGTGGAAACAGACGTTGAGTTATCCAGTCAACAGTGTCGGCCAAAAGGGAGAACACCTACAGGCATTTCAAAGTCATCTGAATGCAAATTACTCCCACAATTTAATAAACTTTCTCAATATTTTAGTTTTCTTGTCCATATCTAATTCAATAGCATTCTTCCTGAAGATTATTTTTCCAAAGTATTCATCTTGGTTGTCATAGAAATGACAATTTTTGCACTTTTATCTACTTGGATTATAAAAAATTCAATTTAACTCATTTATTTATTAGTGAATCCATTAAATTAATTTATTCCAAATAACAATATAATCAACATAAACAGGTTTGGGAGCAACCTCAGACAGACAGGGGGTGAGGGGTGGAGGGACTCAGTCACTGAGATTCAGCTCAGTCATCTGAGAAATGCCCAGTAGGCAAGCCAAGGCCCTCACTAAGAACACTTTCCTGAGGCATGAACACCATCAGCTGACTGGATGTTAAGTCAGGTCACTTGTGAGACTTTCTACTGAGCAAGCTGTGTACTAGGCTCTATGAGAAATCCAGACAGAAGTGCAGTTGACATCTTCTAACAGCACAGTCTGTCTGTCTCCTCAGGGAGTGAGCCAACCTAAAAGGGCTTGAATAATACGAAAGGTGCAGAGAGAAGTACCAAGTGCTGGCATAGAAACAGAACTTTCCAGGTAGAAGAGGAAAAAAGGATGCTGCCTGTACCAGCCCACACCCTCTTGGCCCCTTCAGCACACAGAGGTCAACGCCTCCAATGACCAGTGCCTGCATCTCTACCTGGTGCTTTCTCTGAGCACCACAAATTTCTCTGGCCCAAGATGCTAGAGAATTCCCAGATGGCCCTCAGGAGCCGGTGCATAAATATCCCCGCCTCCTTGCCCCTTGGTAGGATCGTGCTGGGGAGCGTGTTCTGCACCACTTCTCAGAAATTCCAGCAGGATTAAACTCCAGGTGCCTGCAGTCGTTGCTGGTTTGGTGAGACAACTAGACAGACTCTTCCCCTGCCCTGTCTCTCTTCTCAACTCCCCGGAAGCTGTTTCCTGGGATAAGGTTCCAAATTAGCTAGTAGCTCCCGAATTCCTGTCACAGGATGAGAAGTAACAAATTCAGACAACAATATTGGTAACAGCTTCCCTTCATTGAGACTTTATGGGCCTAAGATTGTGCCAGGCAACTGATGTGAGTTCTCTCTCACTCATCTTCACAACAATTCAACAAAGTAGGAACTACCCTAACTGTGACCGGATAAAAAAGCTGAGGCTCAGATAGGTTAAGCAACTTGTTCAACAACACACAACTCGAAAATGGCAGACATCACAAATGGTGGTATATCCACACAATGGAACATTATTCAGCCATAAAAAGGAATGAAGTACCAATATATGCTACAACATGAGTGAACCTCAAAAACATCATGCTAAGTGAAAGAAGCCAGACAGAAAAGACCACATGTAGTACAGTTCCATTTCTATGAAATACTCAGAAGAAATGAACCCACAAAGACAGAACTCAAATACGTAGCTGCCTGGGGCTGCAGGGAGGAAGGAAATAGGGGGAAATTTCTTAATCAGTACAAGATTTACTTTGGAATGCTGGAAATGTGTTGAAACCAGATAGAGACAGTGATTGTAAACTAGTGTAAATATACTAAGTAAGTAAGTGTAGTCGCTCAGTCATGTCCGGCTCTTTGGACCCTGTGGACTGTAACCCACCAGACTCCTCTGTCCAGGGGATTCTCTAGGCAAGAACACTGGAGTGTGTTGCCGTACTAAATGCCACTGAATTTTAAATATCTTCATTTTATGACAACTGAGTTTCCTCCCAATATTTTGTTTAATGGCAGAGCTGGGAGTTTAAACCAGGGACTCAAATAAAAGGAAAAAATAAATTTAATGAAGCTAAGTAAAATAAAAATAAACCCAGGGCTTTGGCCAAGAGACTCTTCTTAATGGTGATTCTCCAAGTGTGGTCTCTGGGCTGACAGCAGCGGCAGCACCTGGCAGCCTGTTAAAAATGCACATTCCGAGGCCCCATTCCAGGCCTCCTAAATCAGCACCTCTGGGCCCGGCCCAGCAATCTGGGTGTTCACAAGCCCCACAATGGATTCAGATGTAACACAGATTGAGGACCACTGCTGTTTGCCCAGGAATCAAAACAGTTTGATCCTCAGCAGCACTCAGCCAACATCTACCCAAACACTTCACATGCAAATCAACTATTTGCTGGACTTACTGAAATTCGGGGGCTTCCCAGGTGGCAGAGTGGTAAAGAATCTGCCTATTAATACAGGAGAGGAACAGGAGGCCAGTCCAATCGCTCCCTGTGTCGTGAAGATCCCCTGGAGGAAATGGCAACCCACTCCAGTATTCTTGCCTGGAGAAGCCCATGGACAGCCTGGCTAGCTACAGTCCATGGAGTCACTGAGAGTCGGACACGAATAAGCCCACTGAAATTAGGACTTCAAGGGCTGGTTTGGGTGTGGCAACCCTCTCCAGTATTCCTGCCTGGAGAATCCCATGGACAGAGGAGCCTGGTAGGCTACAGTCCACGGGGTCGCAGAGAGTCGGACATGACTAAGTGACTTCACTTCACTTCACTTTAAGTCATCATGTGCATCCCTTACCAGCCAGGCGGGGGTCAGGGTGCACTACTTTCAAGGTATGTGGACTCTCCCCAAAGCACAGGCCGGAGCTGGGCATCGCTGCTCTGGCAGGGGGCGGCCTTGGCAGGCCTGGCACCTCCATCTTCATCTTATGGTCAAGAGGCCCAGGTAGGCTGGGGCGTGTGCTCACCAGACCAGCTGAGACCCAATCACAACTTGTTTCCTGAAAACAAAACAGGAGGAGATTCAAGGGTGGTGCCAGCACTGATGCTTGTAAATACCCCCGAGGCACCAATGAGTTCCAGCCCCTGTTCAAGACCCGGAAAGCAAACCCAGTGAATTTACTAAACAAAAGGAATTAGGTATCAAGTCAAAGTTATGTTCACCTTTATAGTAACGTTTGAGTTTCAGTTCAATTCCAGGGACAAACCACTTGAAGGCAGTAGTTTATTCTAAAAGCAAATACCTACTGAAACACTCAAAATGCCCCAATCTAACTCATAGGCCTCCCTGTGCAGTGCTGTTACCACGTGAGTTCCTGAAGATGTTAACAGGAATGTCAGACACAAAGTGTATGGCCAAGTGAATCTGAGAAACTGTGCTTTCTCCTCCCACTTACATCAGCATATTAAAGGCTCTGGGAAGCTGTACAGGATGAAATCCTGTTGCGTGACCCAGGCTGTCACAAAGCCCAGCTTACTGAAGAGGCAGCAGCGCAGAGTGGTTTAGTGCAAGCTCCAGAATCTGTCTGGGGACACATCCTGACTCGGCCCCCGGCTGCATGACCTCAGGGAAGTTAGTCACCCTCTCGTTGTTTCTTCACTGAGGAAAACTGATCGAGTTCCTAGAGGTGTTATGGGGATGAGCTGAGTTAATGAAGACAAAGCAAATACAACAGTGCCTTATGTCACTAAGGACAGACTCAACAAATGTTCACTGTGTATATACACACATTTTTTTACCTGTTGTTGTTGAGTAACCAAGTCGTGTCTGACTCTTCAAGACCCCACAGACTGCAGCACGCCAGGTTTCCCTGTTCCTCACCATCTCTCAGAGTTGGCCCAAGTTCATGACCATAGATGAGATGATTAGGTGGCATCACCAATGCAATGGACATATTTTTAATTACTTAATAATTTAATACAGCATACTGCAGAACCCAAGCTCCCCTGGGCACAAAGCAGAAAATTTAAGAGCTACGACTTTATCTTTGCCTAGAAAGCAAAGAAGAGGATTGAACTTTTCTGCATGAATAGGACAAACTTAGAACCAGTTGTGACATTAAGAGACAAATGGAGGACTTCCCTGGCAGCCCAGTGTCTAAGACTCAAGCTTTCTACAATACTGTAAAGTAATTAGCCTCCAACTAATAAAATTAAATGGAAAAAAATAAAATTAAAAAAAAATAAAAAGAACCATCAAACAAACAACAACAAAAAAAAGACTCACGCTTCCAATGCAGGAGGCACGGGTTCAAGCCCTGGTTGTTGGGGAACTAAGATCCCATACGCCTTGTGGTGTGGCCAAAAATTATAAATAAAAAAGTCAAACAGGATGCTGGCCACTGAGTGTATATTCAACATTCTGGTTGGAGCCCTTTACCTATGTGCCCATTCTTCCCATTTACCACTGAACATTCCTCTGTATACAGATTCCTTCTGGAACGACCTCTACATGCTCAAAGAGAAGCAAAAGAGAGGAAAGTAAGGAGGAAAACTTAAAGACTTTGAATCTAACTCATCAGAATGAGAGGATGAGGCAAGGAACGTCTTGGAGGTTTGCCAGAAGCCAGTGTGATCGGATTAACTTCCAGAGAGCTGGCCATGATGTGGATGCAAAGGTCTGTCCCTTGGCCTCGAACAACTGGGAAACAGCCCTCAGGAACACCAAACATCCGACAAATGAGACACGAGCTCAAGGGACCACAAGGAATGATATCTGAGGCCACCGATCTGGGGCTGTTTGCAAGTTACCACTGACCTCAAGTCCCAATGTTCACCTTCCACTTTTACTGTCTTTGACCTCTAAAAACTGCTACGTCCAAAATAAGCTCAGAAAAAGCAGCAATAGTCCTATTTACCACCTCTGCAGCCTAAGAAAACTGAGTAATGCTGACTAGCGGCTCATGAACTTATTTATTCAAGAAATATTTATTTCTTGATTGATAATATGAGGATAATAATAACAAATATAATATGTGTCAGGTTCCATCCTAGAACTGGGATTTTGGCAGAGAGCAAAACAGACCACATTCCTGTTTTTCTGGAGCTTCCAAAAACAGTCAACTCTGGGCTCTGCGTTAGCCAAGGAGAGACGGGTGGGTGTCCGGGGGGACATTCACTGCTGAATTTCCATACTAAGCACTTTACATCCATTATCTTATTTCATTTTCACAACATCCCTAGGCAGCCATGTCTACTTTCCCACTTTAACAGCTGTGAACTAAGACTCAGAGAGGTATAGCCACTTGTCCAAATGCACACAGCTTGTCAAGACTGGTACTGGACCGGTACTGATTTTAGGTAGTAAGATCCCAGAGGCCACATTCCACCCTACCATACCTTTCAAGAAAGAAAGATACGGAAAAGTCTTACCTTCACATCTTTCCTTTTTCCCCCAAATGAGAACTGTTTTAGTGATCAGATTCCCAAACTGATACAAGAGAGGTCATTTAACGTTCTCTGAAGTATTTTATACTTGCGATGATTATGAAATGTCAGAAAAAATTTTCATTTGTTATTTTTTCCCAAATGAAGCTGCACGGGGCACACTGCAGACAGGAGTGCGGCGGACACCCTGTCCGCCTCCCTGGAATTGATGCCCTGGCAGAAGAGAAGGGCAACAGGTACTTCACGGGGGACAGAGAGGCAGCCTGGCCTGGGGGCATCAGTGCGGGGCAGGGTCTCTACCAGAGGGAAGGGGAACCTGCTGAAGGCAGCAAGCGGGTGGGGTGCACCGTCACAAGGAAAGATCCCCACCAAACAGAGAGTCTGTGCAAAGGTCCTGAGACAGGCAGGGACAAAGCCTGTTGGAGGAAGGGAGCCGGGCATCACAAGGCTTTGTGAACAGGTCGGGTGAGAACTGGAAAGCTTCAACCTAAGAAGTGTGAGCACCACTGAAGAGTTTTATCAAGAGAATGCAAGTATAAAACCACCTGAATCCCACCATCCAGACTGACAACTGTTAACATTTTGCTGTGGAACCTTCGGAAAAAATTTTTGAGGCCCCTAAGGTGCTCACAAACACAGACCTCTAACCTGTTCAAATGTGGAATGAGACAACACAGTCTCTCTTCTAATCTGCTTTTCCCTCTCGACAATATGTGATGGTCACCATTTTAGGGTCAGTGAATATGGATCTGTGGCATTATGTCAATGGCAGCTTGGTAAACCACTTTATTAAGAGACCACAATTTAGCTGACAGTTTCTGCTGACAGCCAGCTAAGTTGTTTCCATTTTCCTCCTTTTGTGGACAAACCACAGTGACCACCCTGGCACTGCAGATTTTTCCTTCCAACTTAACAATGCTGAATTTTCCTTTCTTCACGTCTCTGGTTGTCCCAAAGGCCTGGCTTGCCCTTGATCTGAAGGTTTGCTGTCTGCATGCTAGTTAGGTTAAAAAAGACGTAGACCTTGTTTTGGCAGAGTCGAACATGGCAGTTTCCACCCTGATCCACAGCAGATGGTGGGGTCCAGGGAGATATTAGAAAAAAGAGGGAACTGGCATCTGGGTCTTCCTTTGGGAATTGGCAGGGCGGGTGGGAGCGGGGTGTGGTAAGGATGAATTAAATGTTAAACCCAAAAAAAAACCAGTGACATGAGCTGGAATCCAGCCACAAGCTCATCTTGCATCTGACAGCAGCACATATGTCCAGGAGCTGGACGCTAAGGGGGAGACTTTCGGGGGCACCACAGTGTCGTGGGGACACACAGCACAGCCTGCCCACCCTGACCCCCAAGTCTGTCCCCCCTGGCCCCCGTTCTACAGCCTCCCTGGCCTCCCAACTCTGACCTCACCCCGCCAAGTCCGCCCACGTCCAAGAGCTCTGCGCTGGCTGGCCCCCCTTCTAGAACGCTCCTCCCTGCACCTGCCCCAAGACGGCACCTCCCAGCCCCCAGATTTCATTCTACCACCCCCTCTCCACAAAGCCTCCACCGAACATCCTTAAAGTGGTCCTTCTGCCCTACACCACCCCCGTGACTGTCTATTCAATCTTCCTCCTTTTCTGGGCCCCCATTAAAGGCATCTTGTTTTTCAGCTGTACAGTCTACCATTCTTTACCAGAATATAAACTCTGTGAGGACAGAGATCTCATCTTCCTTATTCCTTTGAGAGACGGACTATTTCCTGCCATATCAGTAAACAAGAACATCACAGTCGTCAGCATTACAGCCCTCCAATGTGAGCTGGAAGGCCTGGGGAGTCTCAGGAAGGAAAGAATACCTGCCATCCAGCGGCCATCAGACTGCAGACATTCCCTATGGTGACCCCTGAGGAAACTCAGGATGTGAAAATCCAAGATACTGGCTCGAGATGGGTGAGGTGTATATCAGATGAATGATTTCAGTGAGCCCAGGCTCCTGTATCTTCCCATACATAGAAAAATGCTAAATTCCTTAACTCGAAGCAACAATCTTTTAACATTCAGTCTATCTGCCCCTTTGTTGAAAACTTCTATATAACCTGGCCTCCCCACTTCACCTCCTTGAAGCAGTTTCTCAGAGCTGCCCGAAATACTATCTCCCAGGCTGCAGGTCTCATTTGGGCTCAAATAAAACTTGACTCAAAACTCTCATATTGGGCACTTTTTTCCCCAACACCTTCTTGCATCCCTATCAGTTGGCATACTGCCTAGAACAAAGGGCACATGCTACATGTCTGATGAATAAGCAGAATCACACAGCCCTGGGTTCAAATCCTAAATCTACCATAACATAACCAGGGATAAATACACCAGTCAATCCTAAAGGAAACCAACCCTGAATATTCATTGGAAGGATTGATGCTGAAGCTCCAGCACTTTGGCCACCTGATACGAAGAGCTGACTCATTAGAAAAGACCCTGATGCTGGGGAAGACTTAAGACAGGAGGAGAAGGGGACGAAAGAGGGTGAGATGGTTGGACGGCATGGCCAACTCAATGGACACGAGCTGGAGCGAGCTCCAGGAGACGGTGAACGACAGGGAAGCCTGGCGTGCTGCAATCCAGGAGTCGCAGAGTCAGACATGCTGACTGAACTACAAAAAGCCAGTTTCTTATTTTTTTCCCCATGAGTATGATGAAAAGCTCCCACCCTGCCAGCGTCATGAAGATTAAGGGACACAAGACACTGCCCATGAAGCAGAGTCCAGTCCAGACACAGCAAGTGTCTAAGGGAAGGTAAGTGGAGAACAAAAGTCTTTCTAGAGCAAACCTAGGGACCTCACGTTCTTTTACTACCTTCACTTCTTTCCTGGGCTCCCAAGTCCATAACTTTACCCACAACGGGCACAGCACAGGCTTCTTTACGGCTGCCACAGACAGCTGGAAATAATTATCAAATGGGTTCTGGGGACCACAGTATTACTGTCACTTGTTTACAACTCTGCTCAAAGATCAATTTCTAAAAATTAACAGGGCCTCTGAGGCAGGTTCTGGCTTAACTAATTAAGGCAGGAAACAAGCTTCTATCCACCATTTACTCAGAGCTGTAAATGCCACTTGATTAAGCCAACCTGGTCCACACCTGAGATGCCCAGTAGTATGAATTATTTACAAAGCGTAATATTTGCATTACTGAATGTGTCTGTCCCTCCTTGAATTCTCCAACTCCCAGCAAGAAACCTCTCGCCTTATCTCATTAGCTGCTCCATGTGTGGAAAGGAGATGACAACTCCTCTCTTAAACACTGTTGGTAACCAATAAACCTCCCTCTTTACAGAATGTAAAGGAGGAACCGTGTAGTTTTCAAGGCACAGTGCTCCCTCTGGTGGTCATTATTCAAACTGCAACACCAGCATCCACACCACCTTCATCTCCCAGTGCCTAGGGGAATTGGCCAAACAATGCGAATTGGCTTTGGGGACATCAGTTCAGTTAAGTCGCTGTTGTGTCTGACTCTTTGCAACCCCATGGACTACAGCACGCCAGGCCTTCCTGTCCATCACCAACTCCCGCAGTTTACTCAAACTCATGTCCATTGAGTCCGTGATTCTATCCAACCATTTCACCCTCTGTCGTCCCCTTCTCCCACCTTCAATCTTTCCCAGCATCAGGGTCCTTTCAAATGAGTCAGTTCTTCGCATCAGGTGGCCAAAGCATTGGAGTTTCAGCTTCAGCATCAGTCCTTCCAATGAATATTCAGGACTGATTTCCTTTACGATGGACTGGTTGGATCTCCTTGCAGGCCCAGGGACTCTCGAGTCTTCTCCAACACCACAGTTCAAAAGCATCAATTCTTCGGCGCTCAGCTTTCTTTATAGTCCAACTCTCACATCCATACATGACTACTGGAAAAACAAAAGCCTTGACTAGACAGACCTTTGTTGGCAAAGTAATGTCTCTGCTTTTTGATATACTGTCTAGGTTGAGCATAACTTTGCTTCCAAGGACTAAGAGTCTTTTAATTTCATGGCTGCAATCACCATCTGCAGTGATTTTGGAGCCCAGAAAAATTAAGTCAGCCACTGTTTCCTCATCTATTTGCCATGAAGTGATGGAACCAGATGCCATGATCTTAGTTTTCTGAATGTTGAGCTTTAAGCCAACTCTTTCACTTTCAGCAAGAGGCTCTTTAGTTCTTCACTTTCTGCCATAAGGGTGGTGTCATCTGCTTATCTGAGGTTATTGATATTTCTCCTGGCAATCTTGATTCCAGCTTGTGCTTCATCCAGCCTGGCATTTCACATGATATACTCTGCATATAAGTTAAATAAGCAGGGTGACAATATACAGTCTTGACATACTCCTTTCCCGATTTGGAACCAGACTATTGTTCCATGTCCAGTACTAACTGTTGCTTCCTGACCTGCATACAGGTTTCTCAAGAGGCAAGTCAGGTGGTCTGGTATTCCCATCTCTTTCAAATTTTCCACAGTTTATTGTGATCCACACAGTCAAAGGCTTTGGCATAGTCAGTAAAGCAGAACTAGATGTTTTTCTGGAACTCTCTTGCTTTTTCAATGATCCAGCGGATGTTGGCAATTTGATCTCTAGTTCCTCTCCCTTTTCTAAAACCAACTTGAACATCTGGAAGTTCACAGTTCACATATTGTTGAAGTCTGGCTTGGAGAATTTTGAGAATTACTTTACTAGCATGTGAGCTGAGTCTAATTGTGCGGTAGCTTGAGCATTCTTTGGCATTGCCTTTCTTTGGGATTGGAATGAAAACTGACCTTTTCCAGTCCTGTGGCCACTGCTGAGTTTTCCAAATGTGCTGGCATATTGAGTACAGCACTTTCACAGCATCATCTTTCAGGATTTGAAATAGCTCAACTGGAATTCCATCACCTCCACTAGCTTTGTTCATAGTGATGCTTCCTAAGGCCCACTTGACTTCACATTCCAGGATGTCTGGCTCTAGGTGAGTGATCACACCATCGTGGTTATCTGGGTCATGAAGATCTTTTTCGTATAGTTCTTCTGTGTATTCTTGCCACCTCTTCTTCATATCTTCTGCTTCTCTTAGGCCCATACCATTTCTGTCCTTTATTGTGCCCATCTTTGCATGAAATGTTCCCTTGGTATCTCTAATTTTCTTGAAGAGATCTCTAGTCTTTCCCATTCTACTGCTCTCCTTTATTTCCTTGCACTGGTCACTGAGGAAGGCTTTCTTACGTCTCCTTGCTATTCTTTGGAACTCTGCATTCAAATGGGTATATCTTTCCTTTTCTCCTTTGCTTCTCACTTCTCTTCTTTTCACAGCTATTTGTAACGCGTCCTCAGACAGCCATTTTGCTTTTTTCCATTTCTTTTTCTTGGGGATGGTCTTGATTCCTGTCTCCTGTACAATGTCACAAACCTCCGTCCACAGTTCATCAGGCACTGTGTCTATCAGATCTAGTCCCTTAAATCTATTTCTCACTTTCTACTGTATAATTGTTAGGGATTTGATTTAGGTCATACCTGAATGGTCTAGTGGTTTTTCCCTACTTTCTTCAATTTAAGTCTGAATTTGGCAATAAGGAGTTCATGATCTGAGTCACAGTCAGCTCCCGGTCTTGTTTTTGCTGACTATATAGAGATGACTTTTTACTCCAGCTAACTGAAGGATAATCTTCTCTCACCTGTGGCTTTAAGTTAGATGTAAGTGGGTACAGACTCCTAAGGTAATGGAAATTAACAAGACTGATGCCAAAATGAGGCCATGCCTCCAATCAAATGTTTTGTTGTTAATTTCAAAGCAAACTTGAACCCTGAAGGGAAGGAGTGGTGGGGGGAATGTTTGGCTTTGTTTATGCTGAGCCAAAAAAAGGTTCCCTGTTACTAAAAAGACCAGATCTGAAGTGTTCAGAGCCTCCTTCAGCCGCCAACATTTCTTATGCAATTCCCTTTGATGACTGGTACAAATTTATGAAAATACATGGAGGTGATTTCCCTGGAAATCCACCCGGGCAGAGAATGAAGGGAAATCGAGGCTCAGGGCAGAAAGCTGGGGCTGGATCCTGCCAAGTCAGAGACAGAGGGCAGCTGTGTGCCGGCTGCCTCCAGCATCCACACAAACGCAGGTCCCAGATCATCCGAATCTGAGAATGGGGGGCAGTCGGGACCAGCCCTGCTGGAAATCAGATCGCTAGAAAAAGTCCCATCCAGTTCACTCCTCTCAACAATTTTGTAAGTGTGTAGGTATTTCCCAACTGGAAATCACTGTCTTCTACTTCTTTCTTGAGAACTACTTTCTTCTGGCAAAAGTTAGAAAATGCCCCATTTTCTTACCCTGTTCTGAACAAGAGTAAGCCGGACTCCTTTCAACTCCCCATCACACTTTTGAGAAATGGAGCATTTCTTGCCATGTCAGTAAACAAATAATGTCACAGTCGTTGGCAACTGCAGCCACCATCGATGGCGAGCCCTAAAGAATACCTGCCATCTAGAAGCCACTTCCTCTGGTGAGCCCTGAGGAAGCTCAGGAGGTGAAAAAAACAGGATACTGTCCCAGACAGCTAAGATGCATATCAAAAGAATTACTTCAGTGAATCCAGATTCTTGTATCTTTCCACATATAGAAAAGCACTAAATTTCTTAACCTGGGAGTATCTGGTTTTCTTTAATTAACAATCATCTCTTGACATTCAGACCACCTGTCCTCTGTTGCAAAACTTCTATATAACCTGGTTCCCAATTCCCAACCCGGAGTAGTTCTCTCAGGGTCACTTGCGATGCTGCCTCCTGGGCTCGAAGTGCTAAAAACCCCCACCAAATAAAATGTAACTCTCAACTTTTAGGTTGTGAACACTGTTTAAGTCCACACCTACCTACAGAAACACTGCCTTGTTCATCCTAAAACTAAACCAAAAACTAAACAGCAGGCTGAAAGCCATCAGTGAGAGAACACTTGAGTCAAGCAGGTATCCACACTCTGGAGAACTCTGCACTAGGAGGAGAAATGAGTATAAACTCTGTCCACTGACCCGAGGATAGCCGTGTTTATTGCTCAGAAGGAAGACTGTGGAGGTGTGTGCAGGACACCCAGAAGTAGCATCTATCTTCGTACAGTAATGTACTTGCAAGAACAAGAGCAGGAGACACACAGCTGACATGAAGCAGCTGCAGGGGGCTGCAGGAAGCATTTTCCTTCTACCCCAGATATCACTAGTTAAGATAACCCAGCCTCTTCCACGGACACTGTTCCCATGTCAGATGAATCCCACAGGCCCCTTCGCAAAGACTCCCCATGTATGGCACTATTCTCCTTCCTACTTCTATCTCCCCCATGTAGATGCCGTCAATTTTCTTCCGCTTACTTTAGCACTCCTATACAGGTCTCATTTACCCCGAGATTTTAAGCATTTGAGTCCCTCTATCTAGGCCAGGCCAGTATGCCATGGGTGATCAGTAAACGCTTTCCAAAGCTCAGGAATGGGAATCACCACTGAATCAGTCATTTGGAAATAAATTCCTAACAACTAGGGGAAAGGACTAGTCGAGAAAGGCACATAAACTAAACACCAGGCAAATTAAACAACTCGGTTTAAAGAAAGATATTCCGTCCCTCGCAGTGGTAACCGAACTCCAGGGGCATCAGCGCCACCTGGAGGGTTTGTTATAAGATGGGCTCTCAGGCTCCACCGCAGACCAGCAGGGCTGCAGCAAGACCTGAGTGTCTGCATTTTAAACAACTTCCCAGGTGATGCTGATGCTGCTCATTCAGGGACTGCAAAGCTCCACATCGAGAACAGCTGCTCTATCTTAGGGTAAGTTACTCCCTTGCAAGCAAAAGAAAAATACGACAAATAGTAAAGTTAGACTGGACCTAGGATTACCCATCAGAATTTCACCTCTGCCTTGAGCTTTTTGAAATACAGAGCCCAAGGCCTGTTATGGGCTTCCCTGGTGGTTCAGATAGTAAAGAATCTGTCTGCAATGCTGGAGACCCGGTTTCCATCTCTGAATCGGGAAGATCCTCTGGAGAAGGGAACAGCAACCCACACCAGTATTCTTGCCTGAAGAATCCCATAGTCAGAGGAGCCTGGCAGGCTACAGTCCATAGTCCAATTCGCAAAGAGTCAGACGCCACACACACACACACACACACACAGACACACACACACACACACCCCGCTACTACCCACTCGAGAGCCTGCATTTTTGGAAACAAATTCCTCCAGGAGAGCCTCAAGCAGAGCCAGATTTGGGAACTGCTGGATTTATCTGGACACAATTTAAAACCTTACCAGGATGAAAAACACTAAAATATAAAAGAAAAACAAAAGCAGAAAGGTAGGATTTCCATGGAACATGGTAGAAGAGTAAGTGACTCTGCTTATAAAAAGCTTGCTCAAATGTTTAAGAAAAATTTAGACATCCCAGTAGTTAAACAGAGAAAGACCTGAAAAAAAGGATTCAATTCATAGCCACCAAAGCAACCGCTCATTAGCCCTCTCTGAAACTCTGCAGGTGAGAGCTCTCATCAAGTTTCCCCATGCTTCCTCCTATGGACCCACAAGTGCTCAGAGAAAAGGTTTGAGAGCAAACGGACTTTCAGTAGCTTCCTCCCTTCCACCCCTCGGTCTGCCTCCAGAACCCTGCAGGGCTCCCGGGGCCACCCCAGCAGAGGTGACGGTGACCACAGAGGTCCTAAGAGCATCAGTCACAGCAAATTCCTGCTCTGAGTCAGGACAGCACCAGAAGCCTGGGGACGTTCTCACTGAATCCCTGGGAGGACGCAGTCTTTCCATTCATGAGCAAACTCAGGCCCCGAAAGGTTTAGGTCACACCAGCAGCAAAATCAAAAGGAAATCTAGGGCTCTCAAAATCATCCTAAGCATCTCCGCCATTCATTAAAAACGACATTTTCTAGCTTTTGTGAAATCCAACGTAAGTGCGGCCTCAAGACCCAACCCGCAGCAAGTCCCTGAAGACCGTCCAAGTCAGCAAGTAAATAAAACCAAAACACACGTCATTTCCCGGGGCCCCAAGACTGGGCCCCTCACTTAACTTCACAAGGAATCCATGAAATCGTGCAGTTATTCCCGTTTTACAAACAAGCAAACCAAAATCAGAAAAGTCAGGCGATTTACCTGGGGGCCAGGGGATGGGTTTTCGTTTGAAGCGTGCCAGCGGTGTTTTCTTTTGCTGGTTTTCCAAAATGAAAGGTGTGGCTTGAGGCCAGGTGAACACACTTGCAGATCTCAAGTGTCTCCTGCCCCACCAGGAGGACGCGAAGTCCCGAACTGTCCCCACAGTCTGGGCCCCGAATCGGCGGCGGCATCTCGCGGGAGTAGCAGCGAGAACACGCGGGCCCACGGGGCTGGACCGGAGTTGGGTGGGCGGTGCCGCACCGGCATGGAGCACGTGGGGCGGCCGGCTGCGCAGACTCCTGGGAGGACGAGATCCCTCCGCGGCCCACCTGTGCGTCCTGGGAGTCATGAAACGAGGCGAGGCGGTGGGGAAGCGGGAGGAAGGAAGGCCTGGAGGGTAAAGCCATCGATTCACAGACTGGGGGCTGCCTTGGGCAGAGAGGGCTCAGGCCCAGCCCTTCCTGCAGCACCCTGCTGGGGTTAAAACTCTGCACTACGCGCATCCTGCCCGACTCTCTGCGGGTACCCCACGGACTGTACCCGCCAGGCTCCCCGGTCCGTGGGATTCTCGGGTCAAGAATCCTGGAGTGGGTTGCCATTTCCTACTCCAGGGGATCTTCCCGACCCATGGATGGAACCCAGGTCTCCTGAGCCACCAGGAAACCATAAGTAGATTCCAAGTAACACATGAGACATGCTAAACTGTTCTGTGGCTCAAACTCAACTTGAATTGGCCTACTTTTCACGCGACAGCCCTATTTGCCCGCCTCCCCAGGCCTCCAGAGGGTAGAGCTCCGCTTTTATGTGGCCGGCTAAGGGCCCCTGTTCAGTTCAGTGCAGTCCCTCAGTCGTGTCCGACTCTTTGAGACCCCATGGACTGCAGCACGCCAGGCCTCCCTGTCCATCACCAACTCCTGGAGTTTGCTCAAACTCATGTCCATCGAGTCGGTGATGCCATCCAACCATCTCATCCTCTGTCGTCCCCTTCTCTTCCTGCCTTCGATCTTTCCCAGCCAGGGTCTTTTCAGATGAGTCAGTTCTTCGCATCAGGTGGCCAAAGTAGTGTAGTTTCAGCTTCAGCATCAGTCCTTCCAATAAATATTCAGGACTGATTTCCTTTAGACTGGCTGGATCTCCTTGCAGTCCAAGGGACAGAGGCCCCTGTAACAGCCCCAAACGTGGATCCCTAGTCAGTTTCTAAACAGATGACCTCGGGTCATGCCAAGCATGTAAATTTTGTGCTGAGCACTGAAATTATCATCATTTTTCTTCATTGATCGTTAAGTTACTTAGAAATAGTTTTCCCCCTCCAAGCATGTAAGGGCATTTTTTCGGTTTGTTCTCCTATTTATTAATGTCTAAGTGCGCAAGGCCCAGGGACCAGTTCCCTCCACTCCAGCCCCTCAGGAAGGGTTATTGTATTTGCTCTCCAGGTGGAAGTGATGGACTCGGGTCTGGGACAGGCCAAACGCATCCGCCTTTCTCCTCTCTCGCTTCTTCCCGCCTCCTCCCACATCTTGCCGGAGCAGAAACAAAACTCCTCCTCCCCATCCGGCAGGAACACGCCAAGTCCAGAGAGGTCACCTGACCAAGTGCCTTCTGGAGTGGTTTGCATTCATTTCCTAGAGCTGCCTCAGCTGCTGGGTAGGGGAGGTGGAGGGACTCTGGAGGCATCCTGATCCACTGTTTCTCTGGCTGTTTTGAGCATCTGAACCCCTCAGACCTTATTTTAAACTCTGATTCCCAGGAGACCCCACAGGCACCTCAGAACCCCCAGGGTTGGGCCCGGACTCTCTCAGTGAATCTGATGCTCAACCCAGGGTAAGAAAAACTGCTTTGATCCAGCCCATGTATCAGACCGCTGGGAATCCAATACCAGGGGACCAAGTCACCCTGCAGGTTAGTGACAGGGTTATGGCAGGAACTTAATGGTGGGACCCCCGAAACCCAGAAGCCCCCACCCCAGTAATTCCTTAAAGCAACTTTCTCTCCTTCATCATCATGTTCTCTGAGATAGCCAGTTTTCAGGCTGAGTGGTTTGAAATAAATAAACGGCAACAACACACTTCCAGGCTGCAATATTAAAGGTCACCAGAGCTTGGGGCAGGCAAGGCTGTTACAATAATATGCCTTGCCTCTTTTAATCCTCACAATGGGGCCAAGAGACAAAACTATGGCTGGGCCCATTTCTCAGATTGGGAAACAGGGACCTTGAGCAGACAGCTGAGCTCAGGGGAAACTCAGGCACGACATCGCTGCTGCCTTCAGGTCCTTAATACCGAAGCCACTTGTGAGATGCTAGGTTTAGCCCTTTGCAGAGAGTGAAGCCCGTAAGCATCAGGTCAACCCTGGGAGGCAGGAACTGTTGTTACTCACATTTAACTGATGCTGCTGCTGCTAAGTCGCTTCAGTCATGTCCAACTCTTCAAGACTCCGTGGACTGCAGCCTACCAGGCTCCTCCGTCCATGGGATTTTCCAGGCAAGAGTACTGGAGTGGGTTGCCATTGCCTTCTCCGATTTAACTGATGACTCATTGACAATAATGTGTATTGAGACTTACTATGTAGCAGTTGCCTTGCCAGCTGATTTTTTTCACACCTCTTGTAATTTAATCCTTTCAACAATAGGTTCTGTTTCTATACCCATCTTAGAGAATGGGAAACTGAGGCCTGGAGACCTGAGGAACGTCCCCAAGTGCACACAGCTGCTGATAGCACAGTAGCCTCCACTTTGATGCTCTTCAGCTTGAAAACATAGTCTCCCTGAGGGCAGGGCTCTGGCTTTGCACCCTATTTTCCCTCAGAACCACGCACGCCAGGAGGTACATAACACATCTTTAATTAATCCAATTCAATACAATTAAAAATGCAACTCCAGGCACTTGCCTGGTGGCCTAGTGATTAGGAATCTGCCTGCCACTGCAGGGGACGTGGGTTCAATGCCTGGCCCAGGAACTATGATCCCACGTTCCACGGGATGAACAGAGCCCGCATTCTAGAGCCCGCAAGCCACAACAAGAGAGGCCACCAAAACAAGAAGCCCATGCACCACAACAAAAAACAGGGCAACAAAGAATAGTCCCTTCTTGCTTCAGTTAGAGAAACCCATGTACCGCAACACAGAAACAGCATAGCCAAAAATAAATCAATCCAACTCGATACAACAGACTGAACTGTTAAGCCTCTCTTGAAATCCAATAGGACCTGCCATGCACACCTCGCCTCCCCAGGGCCCAGCATAGGGCGGCACTCAGAAGGTCTCCTGTGAACAAGTTCCAGGAGGAGGCGCTCTTCCCCGCTGTGTGTCCAAGCTGAAGTTCTGCAGAAAGGTCTCTGTGCCAGCTGCACCCCACCCCCAGCAGGCACGTGGCCCCTTGGAGAAGGCAGAACAAACTGCAGGAGCCTTGTTCTCGAACAGCACGGGTGGGGCCAGGCCTCCCCCCAGGTAACCCTCCCCCCTCCCCCATCACCCCTATTCCCCCCACACACAGTGCTCAGTACCCTGGGGACCACTCTCAGCCCCTCCTGCCAAGGCCTCCTGCCAAGCTCAGTCCCCTGAAGGGACTCACTCTAAACCTATGTGATGTTTCCTGGATGGTTAATGGGTTATTCTCTGTCACCTCCGCCCCTGGAGACCGGGCCCCTCTAGCCTTCACTGCACCAGGAAGAATTTACCTGTGTGCGTGTTTCCTTTATCTCATGCAGGGTGGACAGGTCAGCGAAAGGACAGGGAAGCCCAGGTAATCCTTGTATCTTGGCAGTGGCCAATCTACTTATGACCAAGCACCCTTTTCGTGGAAGATAGTTTCCCCACGGATTGGGGTAGGGTACAATTTGGGGATTCTTCAACATTACATTTCTGTACACTATATTTATTGCTATTACACTGTGATATATAATGGAATAATTACACACCTAACCACAATGCAGAATCAGGGGGCTCCCTGAGCTTGTTTTCTTGCCAATAGACAGTCTCATCTGGGCTTTAAAGGCCACCTGGACTCAAAGGACAGCCTGCAACCCAAGGTTCACTGTAGCAGTTTTATCATAACTAGAACTCCAGGAAGCAGCCAAAAGTACACAGACTGATGAATGGTGAGAGAAGACATGATATAGAGCTACAATAGGATATAACTCAGCCATAAAAAAAGATTGAAATCAGGCCATTACCAGCAACACCCATGACGGGGGATGATCATACGAACAGAGGGAAGTTACGCAGGGAATGACAGATAGCCTATGACACCACTTATGCGTGACATCTAAAAACTGATACACACTAACTCAATTCCTAAAGAGAAGAATTACAGAGTTAGAAGACACACAAGCCCCAAAGGCAAAGAGTTGGCGTGTACCGGAAAGGGAGGAATTAGAAGGTTGGGGTTAGCATACACACAGTGAAAGAGATGAAACACATAATCAAGAAGGACCTATTCCAGAGTCTAGGAAACACTCTTCAAAGCTCTGTAATAACATATTGGGGAAAAGAATAGAAAAAGGAACACATACATGCATCTGCACCAGTGAGTCAGGTGGTGGTACTGCCCAAAGGAACACAACATTCTAAATCAATATTTATTCATGTAAAATAGGAACTAACTCTCCAAAGAAAAGAAGGGACAAAGATACTTCTTTCCCTTAGCCTCGGCACCTGGACTGCTGTCACACCCTTGGAGCCTGAGAAGCCTTGGATCCAGAAGTCTCCCTGCTTTGGAAAGGAAAAAGCAGCGCAGGACACGCCTGCAAAACCGACCCGCTTTTATCTGATGCCCGCAACTCGGGGAACAAGACTGCAATATCCAGATCCAGGCGGGTCTCCCTATACCTGAACCAAGCCGCGTCTACTGAGAAAGCGCTAAACTTTCTGCCCGGAAAAGTTCAGAAATGGAGTCACCTGGGTCTCTACGTCTCCTGGAGCAGCCCCCTTCTTCAGAGCAGCGCCACTTTTCCAAAGACAGCAACGTCGGGCAATGATGGGGATTTGCCTGAGAGGGTGAATTCTTAGGGAAAAGAGTGGCTGAGAGAAATGCCCTGGGGTGTTTGTTCTGGCATATTCCACTGGAATCGGTAGGCGAGGAACACAGGTTCTCAGGGGTCTAGTTGCCAAGCAACCCAGAGAGGTCAGGGAGAAGTATCTGTCCTATGGATATTCTTTGAAAGTGCAACTTCCAATCTAGTGCTCAGGAGCCATTCACATTCTAATGGATTTGTTGTTGACCAGTCCCTCAGTCTTCCTCTAAACTTTGCAACCCCATGGACTAGAGCACAGCAGGCTTCCCTGTCCTACACTATCTCCGAGAGTTTGCTCAAACTCATGTCCATTGCGTCGGTGATGCCATCCAACCATCTCATCCTCTGTCATCCCCTCCTCCTCCTGCCTTTAATCTTTCCCAGGATCAGGGTCTTTCCCAAGAGTCGATTCTTCCCATCAGGAGGCCAAAGTATTGGAGCTTCACCATCAGCACCAGTTCTTCCAATGAATAATCAGGGTTGATTTCCTTTCGGATTGACTGGTTTGACCTCCTTGTTGTCCAAGGGACTCTCAAGAGTCTTCTCCAGCACCACAGTTCAAAAGCATCAACTTTTTGGTGCTCGGCCTTCTTTATGGTCAAACTCTCACATCCATACCTGATTACTGGACAAACCATAGCTTTGACTAGATGGACTTTTGTCTGGAAAATGATGTCTCTCCTTTTAAATATACTGTTTGTGTTTGTCATAGCTTTTGCTCCAAGGAGCAAGCATTTTTTTAATTTCAAGGCTGCAGTGATCATGTGCAGTTATTTTGAAACCCTAGAAAATTAAATCTGACAATGTTTCCACTTTTCGCCATCTGTTTGCTGCAAAGTGATGGGACCAGATGCCATAATCTTAGTTTATTTAAAGGTTGAGTTTTGTTGAGCCTCTATTTTTTTTTTTTTTTTTGGTGGGGGGATGGGGATGGGCAAGAATACCATTCCCTTCTCCAGGAGATCTTCCTGAGCCAGGGATCGAATCCAGATCTCCCACACTGTAGGTGGAAAGCTTTACTGCCTGAGCTACCAGAGAAGTCCCCAAGGTTGAGTTTTAAACCAGATTTTTCACTCTCCTCTTTCACCTTCATCAAGAAGCTCTTTAGTTCCTCTTCACCTCTGCCATTAAAGTGGAATCATCTGCATATCTCAGGTTGTTGATATTTCTCCCAGCAATCTTGATTTCAGCTTGGGAGTCATCCAGCCCCGTATTTCCTCTAATGTACTCTGCATAAGAGTTAAATAAGTGGGGTGAAATACACAGCCTTGATGTACTCCTTTCCCAGTTTTGAACCAGTCTATTGTTCCATATCCAGTTCTAACTGTTGCTTCCTGATCTGCATACAGGTTTCTCAGGAGGCAGGTAAGGTGGTCTGGTATTCCCATCCCTTTAAGAATATTCCACAGCTTGTTGTGATCCACATAGTCAAAGGCTTTAGTTTAGTCAATGAAGCAGAAGTAGATGTTTTTTGGAATTCCTTTGCTTTTTCTATGATCCAACAGATGTTGGTAATTTTTGCTTCTGGTTCCTCTGCCTTTTCTAAATCCAACTTTACATCTGGAAGTTCACAGTTCATGTATGGTTGAAGCCTAGCTTGAAGGATTTTGAGCATAATCTTGCTAGCATGTGAAATGAGCAAAATTGTGTGGTAATTTGAACATTCATTGACATTGCCTGTCTTTGGGATTAAAATGAAAACTGACCTTTTCCAGTCCTGTAGCCACTGCTGAGTTTTCCAAATTTGATGACATATTGAGTGCAGCACTTTCACAGTGTCATCTTTTAGGACTTGAAAAAGCTCAACTGGAATTCCATCACCTTCACTAACTTTGTTAGTAGGGATGCTTCCTAAGGCCCACTTGACTTCACAGTCCGGGATGTCTGGCTCTAGGTGACTGATCACATCGTAGTTATCGGGGCCATTAAGATCTTTCTCGTACAGTTCTGTGTATTCTTGCCACCTCTTCTTAATATCTTCCGCTTCTGTTAGGTCCACACTGTTTCTGTCCTTTATTGTGCCTACCTTTGCATGAAATGTTCCCTTTTATCTCCAGTTTTCTTAAGGAGATTGCTATTATGTCCCATTCTAAGATTTTCCTCTATTTTTTTGCATTGTTCACATAAGAAGGCTTTCTTATCTCTCCTTGCTATTCTCTGAAACTCTGTAATCAGGACAGTGACAAACATGCCTGCAAAACCAGCCCGTTTATACCTGATGTCCCACACGAAATTCAGATCCAGGCGGGTCACCCTACACCTCAGCCAAACCGTGGGTGCCCCAAAACCACTAAACTTTCATCCCACAAAAGCTCAGAAATGTCACCTGGTCTCCAAGTCTCCTGGGACAGCTGCCTTGTTCGCAGAGGCACCACTTTTTCCAAGGACAGCAACACCTGCACAGCAGTTATTGGCAGCGATGGGGATCTGCCTCAGGGGGTGAATTCGTAGAGAAAAGAGGAGCTGAGAGAAACACCCTGTGGTCTTTCTTCTGGCATAGTCTTCTGGAATCAATATGCAAGGAACACAAGGTTCTCAGGGGTCTGCTTGCCAAGCAACCCGGGAGGTCAAGGAGCAGTGTCTCCGCCTTGTGGGCAATTGTGGTAACTACAACTTCCCTGCCTGCGCTCAGGGGCCCTTTCTATTCAAAAGGCAAGCAGAGCCATAAATGACACCTGCCTTGCAGAAACTGCCTGGCGGCAGGCACTCGAGAAATAACTCTAAACGAGGAGGACCTCGAGCAAATCAACTTCAAAAGATACACATAACGCACACATTATCCTTTGACTTTTTTTTTTAAGAGCAAATGATTTAATAATTCGAGGGCTGCAAATGACAACAGCAACCAAGCATTGCCTCGGCACAGGAGAAGGGCCACCGGCACATGTTTGAACCTGTGAAAGGGCCAGAGTTCGCATGAAACCAAAGGAACGCCCCTTGGCCTCCTTGGGGAAGATTACGAGTTACCAGCCACAACGGCCAACACTGTGGGAGTCCCTAATAAAACTGACATGGAGCAAGCACATGATCCACATTCCCACTCAGGGGCCTGGTGCAATGAAAACCACCAATTTGAAAAGACACTGGTACCCCCAGCTTCACAACAGCCCTATTATAATAGCCAGACGGCAGGAAACAAACATCCAAGGACCAAAAGTGGTACAAGAAGATGTTGCGCAGAGCTGAGTAAAGGACTCACCCTAGAAAAGAATGAAATCAAGTCAGTGTCGCAATAACCAGTCATCTGGCGATGATCATTCTAAGCACGGGAAGTGAAACAGGGAACAGCAATTAGCCAATGATATCAGTTTGGTGACATCTAAAAATCAGTGCAGATTGACTTAATTCTTAAACTGAAAAAGGCTCGCAGTGTTAAAAGTATACTTACGGCCCACAGTTCCACCCCTTTTCTGCTTTGGGAAGATCAGTTGTTACCAGCCATGATGAAAGCAGTATGGGTATTCCTGAGAAAACTGAATTAGAGCAACAGCCTGATCTGCAAGCATTTTCTGGTCTCTATCTGAGATAACCACCAATTAGAAAAGGCAGTTGCATGCCTTCATACACTGCAGCTCCCTTTTAATAGGCAGGAGTCCAGGAGGCAACTAAAGGTCTATAAAACTGTGTATAGAGTTACAACAGAATATGATATAGTCATAGAAAATAATGATATCAGGCCATTTCTGAAAATGCGTGGACTTAGGGATGATCATACCAATTATGGAAGTCACACTGGAAAAAACATATAGCCTGTGATATCAGTTATGGGTGACATCTGAAAATTGATACACATTCACTCATTTGCCAAAGCGTGAAAGATTCAGAGTTAGAACACACAATTGTGGCTCCACAAAGGCCAACAGTTTGAGGGTAGGGGAAAGCAAGAATTAGGAGATTAGGATTGGCAGGCACACATACTCTGAGCAAAAGATATGATCACCAAGGATGTATGTGTAGCCAAAGAAACTTTCTTCAATGCTCTGGAATAACCTACCTGGGCAAAGAATCTGTAAATTAACAGCTATGTGTACCTGTGTAAGTGAATCCACGGCCCAGAGTTTGGGTGTCACTGCCATACCCCACACTCTGCTCCAGCGCTCAGGGAAATCTCACCGTCTTCCAGGCCTGACTTCCCAGGAGGCCCCTCCTGGACTCCCCTCATTCAGTGGATGGCAGTTGCTTAAGTCAAGTCGAAAATCTAGACATCACCCTGGCTCACTTTTCTTTGAGCCCCAGAATTCAACCATTTGTTTTATTTATTCCACCATTTGTTTTACTGTGTTTTGTTTTTCCCCTATCACACCCCCACAGTTTGTGAGATCTTAGTTGATCTTAGTCTCCCAACCAGAGACCTAACTCATGCTTCCTGCCATGCAAGCATGGAATCTTAACCACTGGATTGCCAGGGAATTCCCTCTTTAATACCTTTTCTGTCCTCTCTCTTCCCTATTTCTTTTCATCACTCTCCATTTCTGTTTCCATCTGACCATGTGGTTTTATTTCCTCCAAAGGACTTGCTTTCTGAAATCATCTTGTTGTTTTTACTTCCTTATGTGTTCATTTTGTGTCCCTCCCTCCCAAAAATGTAAGCTTCATGAAGCCAGGGGCACTGTCTTGTTCGTGCCTTGATAGTTGAATCAATAAAGGAAGCAGAGAACTTATATTCTTAAAAACTAGGCAGCAAGCTCGGCTTGTAGCACAGAAAACTGGAAACGGAAACTCTGGTTTGCTTTTCCCCTGATGCTCTCCCTCTGTGTCTCAGCGAGTGTTCTTTTGGGTCCCTGTCCTAGCTCTCACACACCTGAGTGCGCCTTACCTCACTCCCCTTTCGGATCTGACACGTCGTCCTTCAAAATTGTTTTGGCACATTTTGCTGCAAGACGCAGTCGCCAAGTCTCCATATGTGTCTGCATGTCTTCTGTTGTGGTTACTTTGAAGTTTGTTGAATTGTTTTGTTTTGACAGGACTGTCACATCTCAAAACTTATTGCTGACTAAAAACATATGCACGACCTTTTTTTTTTTTCTCTTTTTTTTTTTCAATTTTTAAGAATTACCATTACCTCTTACAACTAAGCATGTGACCACAAGAGGGCAGCCTGAGGCTGTGCTTTGCTCCGTGTTAAACAATGGAAAATTGAAGAGATGGTAGGGACGGGGCTAAACACCCGGGCTCTCTCTTCATTCCAAGATCCGCATGTCTCAGTGGTTAATACACCGTCTGGGGAGCAGGCTTGGGAAGCAACTCTAATAATAATAAAAATGACATTAAATAACAAACTTCAGAACTTCATCCAGTTAATAGGAACTTAATTTAAAAAGTACCATATTTACTCAAATATTCTTCTAAATTCTTTTACCAGGGTTGAGTGAAAAACTATAAAGCAACAACTATAAGCAAAAATCAAAAAAATCTGATACTCTTGTAAATTACAGCCTTCTGGAAAATTTCTTCCGTAAGAGAATATCCACACAAGACTGATAGAGTAGTTGAAAAGAAGAAAGGGAACTTGGCCACTCTTGTCACAAGACGGCTATTCCTACTCCATTAACTTCTGAGATAATAACACCCTCAGTGGTAAATCTGACCTTCAATAATATTGTAAAGGGGTTGGTTTGGTGGATTTGGAAGAAGTGAAGAGAGAGGGGATAGGAAAAGGTTTTAAACTTTCAAGTAGATGTTATCAGTTGCTCTGACCTAAGGCTGAGGAAAAGGGAAAACTGACCTCCCTCCAAGAACCCCTTTTGATATTTAACTGTGTGTCTTACAGAGATTAATTAACCTCTCTGAGTCAACGTTTTTAAAAAATTCTGCACTGGGATGATAAGAGTACCTACTTCCAGGTTGGGAGGGTCAGGAAAAGCAAATCATCTAAATGAAAAATAAAAAATCTAAATCATCCAATGCATAATGGATGCTTTGAAAGGGCTATGCTAAATTATCATTTATTTCACATTCTAAGTCTGGAAAGGGAAAATGACTTGAAAAATGCCCTCTATGTCTCCTTTTTTAATTCCACAAGAGATGCTAGGAAAGATTCAGTTTAAAATTCAAATAAATTCATGAAAATTATCACCCTTTGATAAATGCCATTTGCTTCAGACCTTCCTACGAAGGCAGATAGAGCAATATTTAAGGACCTACTTTTAGATCTTTTTGACATCAACATCTGGTCAATGGCTGAAATAAAAACATCTTCAAAATACTTCAGAAAGCATCTGAATGACACGGGTTTCACAGAACATCCAGAGCCTGCTTTGTTCAAAATTTGGAGAGTGGAGGGGAGGAGCGGGGGCCTCAGAAAGTCATGCCCTGCTGTCAAAAAAAAGTCTCCATAAAAATGTTGGGCGTTTCAGTAACAGATACCCCAAGAATTCACTCGAAGATCACATCAGCAAAGTGTAATTTCAGGTGTCTACTTGCCTGGAAAATCCCATGGACGGAGGAGCCTGGTAGGCTGCAGTCCATGGTGTCGCTAAGAGTCGGACACGACTGAGCGACTTCACTTTCTCTTTTTACTTTCATGCATTGGAGAAGGAAATGGCAACCCACTCCAGTGTTCTTGCCTGGAGAAGCCCAGGGACGGCGGAGCCTGGTGGGCTGCCGTCTATGGGGTCGCACAGAGTCGGACACGACTAAGCGACTTAGCAGCAGCCCAGCAGTGATCACACAAGTTTGTAAGCAAGGCTTGTGAGATGCTACTTGGCAGATTCATCGCTTACTACACCACGATGTTTTTCCCAAACTCTGGGGCTTTATTAACTAGGACACTTGATTCCTGCTCAGCCAAGCCTCATGTGTTATTTTTCACCTTCATGCTGGCCTCCTCAAAGGAGACGATGGCTGTTCCCTTCAAGACCTAGGTCTGAATTGCACTGTAGGAGCAGGAGCTCAGGAGAGGGAAGAGAAAAGGGCAGAAGGCAAAGGAAACAGAGGCAAAGAACAAAGCCCTTTTTCCTAGCGAGGAAACCCTCCCTGTGAGCTTCTGCCTTCGCGTCACTGGTCAGAGGTACACGATGCGCCTGCTTCTGGGAGCTGGGGGCCAGTTCACCTTTGCAGCTCTACGGGGAAGGCAGGGAAAGGGAAAGCGGGTGACCATGGCTTTGAGGGTGTCTGGTAATACTGTGCCACGGGCCCCGAGGCTTTTCATTGTTTTATTTTACCAGCGAAAGACACTAACAGAGCACCAACTTCCCCTGCTATCCCCATCATTTAATAAAAGAGAGATTTTAATGATTCAAAAGGAGCAAAGGCAATCTCAGAACCATGACTGGTTCTATCTATTGCCGCCATGTAGTCATGTGAGAAGTTCTCCACACAGTCCTTAGTTTCTGCATTTCTTCAAAACCCAGTGAAATGTTCAGCCCAGGATAGCACCCATCCTGGAAACGGTGTGAGGAAGGGCTACCCCTCTTGTCTGCAGGGTGACCTGGAAGCCACGGCACTGAGGAGTCTATGGTTTCTGAGTCACTACACAGAAAAAAAATTTTTTTCCCCCCCAGATTTGTTCATCCTTCATGGCCATGAAACAAATCCTAGAGGAATTAAGTCTGGTTACAAAGTTTTATGAGCTGTTGTAAATGAAGATGTAGGGCTTCCCTGGTGGTTCAGTGGTAAAGAATCCATCTGCCATGCAGGAGATGTGGGTTTGATCCCTGGGTCGGGAAGATCCCCTGGAGGAGGACATGGCAACCCACTGCAGTATTCTTCCCTGGAGGATCCCATGGACAGAGGAGCCTGGCAGGCTATAGTCCATGGGGTAGCAAAAGAGTCAGACATGACTTAGCGACTAAACAATAGCAACAAAGGGAAGTGTACATTATTGGGCCAAACTAACTCATCTGTTTCTGTTCCCGTGATGAATATGCTTTTATTAGAGATCAGCGGCTTCCCCACTGACTCAGTGGTAAAGAACCTGCCTGCCAATACAGGAGACACAGAATTCCATCCCTGGTCCAGAAAGATCCCACATGCTGTGGAGCAACTAAGCCGATGCACCACAACTATTGAGCCTGTGCTCTCAAGACGGGGAGTTGTAACTACTGATCCCACATCCTGCAACTACTGAAGCTCTCATGTCCTGGAGCCTGGACTCTGAAATAAGAGAGGCCCCTGCAATGAGAAACCTTCATACCACAACCAGAGACTTGACCCTGCTCTCCACAAGGAGAGAAAAGCCCTCACAGCAACAAAGACCCAGCACAGCCAAAAATAAATAAAACTTTTAAAAATATATTAAATATGAATTTCTTACCAGTTCAGTCCAGTCACTCAGTTGTATCCCAATCTGCAACTCCACGGACCGCGGCACGCCAGGCTTCCCTGTCCATCACCAACTCCTGGAGCTTGCTGAAACTCATGTCCATCAAGTCAGTGATGCCATCCAACCATCTCGTCCTCTGTCATCCCCTTCTCCTTCTGCCTTCAGTCTTTCCCAGCATCAGGCTCTTTTTCAATAAGTCAGTTCTTTGCATCAGGTGGCCAAAGTATTGGAGTTTCAGCTTCAGCATCAGTCTTTCCAATGAATATTCAGGACTGATCTCCTTGAGAATTGTCTGATTTGATCTCCTGGCAGTCTAAGGGACTCTCAAGAGTCTTCTCCAACATCACAGTTCAAAAGCATCAATTTTTCAGTGCTCAGCTTTCTTTCTAGTCCAACTCTCACATCCATACATGACTACTGGAAAAACCACAGCTTTGACTAGACAGATCTTTGTCGGCAAAGTAATGTCTCTGCTTTTTAATATGCTGTCTAGCTTGGTAATAGCTTTTCTTCCAAGAAGCAAGCGTCTTTTAATTTCATGGCTTCAGTCACCATCTGCAGTGATTTTGGAGCCCCCCCCCCCCAAAAGTCTCTCACTGTTTTTCTTTGTTTCCCCATCTATTTGCCATGAACTGATAAGACCAAATGCCATGATCTTCGTTTTCTGAATATTGAGTTTTAAGCCAACTTTTCACTCTCCTCTTTCACTTTCATCAAAACGTTCTTTAGTTCTTCTTCACTTTCTGCCATAAGGGTGGTGTCATCTGCATATCTGAGGTTATTGATATTTCTCCTGGCAATCGTGCTTCATCCAGCCCAGCATTTCTCATGATGTACTCTGCATATAAGTTAAATAAGTAGGGTGACAATATATAGCCTTGAGGTACTCCTTTGCCAGTTTGAACCAGCCTGTTGTTCCATGTCCAGTTCTAAGTGTTGCTTCCTTGACCTGCATACAGATTTCTCAAGGGGCAGGTCAGGTGGTCTGGTATTCCCATCTCTGTCAGAATTTTCCACAATTTGTTGTGATCCACACAATCAAAGGCTTTGGCATAATCAATAAAGCAGAAGGAAATGTTTTTCTGAAACTCTCCTGCTTTTTCGTTGATCCAATGGATATTGGCAATTTGATCTCTGGTTCCTCTGCCTTTTCTAAATCCAGCTTGAATATCTGGAAGTTCATGGTTCACACATTGTTGAAGTCTGGCTTGGAGAATTTTGAGAATTACTTCACTAGCATGTGAGATGAATGCAATTGTGTGGTAGTTTGAACATTCTTCAGCATTGCCTTTCTTTGGGATCGGAATGAAAACTGACCTTTTCCAGTCCTGTGACCACTGCTGAGTTTTCCAAATGTGCTGGCATATTAAGTGCAGCACTTTCACAGCATCACCTTCTAGGATTTGAAAAAGCTCAACTGGAATTCCATCACCTCCACTAGCTTTGTTTATAGTGATGCTTCCTAAGACCCAGTTGACTTCGCATTCCAAGATGTCTGGCTCTAGGTGAGTGATCACACCATCGTGGTTATCTGGGTCATGAAGATCTTTTTAGTATAGTTCTTCTGTGTATTCTTGCCACCTCTTCTTAATATCTTCTGCTTTTGTTAGGTCCATACCATTTCTGTCCTTTATTGTGCCCATCTTTGCATGACATGTTCCCTTGATATCTCTCATTTTCTTGAAGAGATCTCTAGTCTTTCCCATTCTATGTTTTCCTCTATTTCTCTGCATCGATCGCTGAGGAAGGCTTTCTTTTCTCTCCTTGCTTTTCTCTGGACTCTGCATTCAAATGGGTATGGTGGTGGTAGTGGTTTAGTCGCTAACTCGTCTCCGATTCTTGTGATGCTGTTGACTGTACCCCGTCAGGTTCCTCCGTTCATGGGATTCTCCAGGCAAGAATACTGGAGTGGGTTGCCATTTCCTTCTCCAGGGGACATTCCTGACCCAGGAATCGAACCCAGGTCTCCTGAATTGCAGGCAGATGATTTACCAAGTAAGTTATGAGCGAAGCCTCTCAAATGGGTTTAACTTTCCTTTCCTCATTTGCCTTTAGCTTCTCTTCTTTTCTCAGGTATTTGTAAGGCCTCCTCAGACAACCATTTTGCCTTTTTGCCTTTTTTTTTCTTGGGGAAGGTCTTGATCACTGCCTCCTGTACAATGTCACAAACCTCTGTCCATAGTTCTTCAGGCACTGTGTCTATCAGATCTAATCCCTTGAATCTGTCACTTCCACAGTATAATCATAAGGGCTTTGATGTAGATCATACCTGAATGGTCTAGTGGTTTTTCCTACTTTCTGCAATTTAAGTCTGAATTAGGCAATAATGAGTCCATGATCTGAGCCACAGTCAGCTCCTGGTCGGTCGTGTTTTTGCTGACTGTATAGAGCTTCTCCATCTTTGGCTGCAAAGAATATAATCAATCTGATTTCGGTGTTGATCATTTGGTGATGTCCATGTGTAGACTCTTCTCTTGTGTTGTTGGAAGCGGGTGTTTGCTAAAACCGGTGCATTCTCTTGACAAAACTCTGTTATCCTTTGTCCTGCTTCACTCTGTACTCCAAGGCCAAATTTGCCTGTTACTCCAGATATTTCCTGAATTCCTACTTTTGCATTCCAGTCCCCTATAATGAAAAGGACATCTTTTTTTTTGGTGTTAGTTCTAGAAGGTCTTGTAGGTCTTCATAGAACTCTTCAACTTCAACTTCTTCAGCATTATTGGTTGGGACATAGACTTGGATTACTGTGAATGAATTGTTTCCCTTGGAAACAAAAGAGATCACTCTGTCATTTTTGAGATTGCACCCAAGCACACCATTTCAGACTCTTGTTGACTATGAGGACTACTCCATTTCTTCTAAGGGATTCTTGCCCACACTAGTAGATATAATGGTCATCTGAATTAAATTTGCCCATTCCAGTCCATTTTAGCTCACTGATTCCTAAAATGTCAGTGTTCACTCTTGCCATCTCCTGTTTGACCACTTCCAATTTACCTTGATTCATGGACCTAACATTCCCTGTTCCTTTGCAATACTGTTCTTTACAGCCTCGGACTTTACTTCCATCACCAGTCACATTCACAGCTGGGTGTTGTTTGTGCTTTGCCTCTGTCTCTTCATTCTTTCTGGAGTTATTTCTCCACTGATCTCCAATAGCATATTGGGAAACTACTGACCTGGGGAGTTCATCTTTCAGTGTCCTATCTTTTTGCCTTCTCATACTGTTCATGGGGTTCTCAAGGCAAGAATGCTGAAGTGGTTTGCCATTCCCTTCTCCAATGGGCCACGGTTTGTCAGAACTCTCCACAATGAGTTCTGTTTGAGTTTATGAGAACTCTCCACCATGAGTATAAGAAAAGATGAATTTCTTATACTTTTAAAAAAAAGAGAGAGAGAGAAAGAAAGAAACCAGTCTGGACCTGTAGTTCCAACTTCTGAATGAGAAAAAGACACATGAGCGACCAGCCACCAGTCATCCAAATGCAAAGGCCTTCATGAAGGGGAGAGCAGGCTGGGCCAAGTCGACCAAGTGGGCACACAGAGCCGGTCCTCCCAGCGTGGGTGCCCCAGACTCGAGGTGTCTGATGCCACCTCAGCAGCTCGACCATCGCTGGGACCACAAGTGGCGATGACAGCGTTGTTGGGATGAAAGCTCCAGAGGGCTGTGCTGTCATTTCTCTTCTGTGAAGATGTAGTTTGACTCTTTCTCTCCTTTCCCCAAAGAAGACTCTGCCCCTCTCAGTTGCAGCATATAGGATCTAGTTCTCTGACCAGGGATTCAACCCAGGCCCCGTGCACTGGGAGTGTGGAGTCTAAGCCACTAGACCCCCACAGGGGAGTCCCCACGAAGTGTGTTTTTATGGCCCTTTATTGGGTTTCAAATAATTTTTCATGCATCACAAATTTTATTTTTCTTTCAAATTTTTTCCCAACCATTTGACATGTAAAAACTACTTTTTTCCTTACAGGCCATACAAAAGCAGGCAGTAGGCTGGTTGTCCACTCTTGAGCTAGAGAAATAAAACAGATAATGCATTCAGGAGCAAACTTAGCAAGAAAAACATGCAAAACCTACTTAGGGAAATTAAAAGATTTTTTGAAGTCACAGAAGTAAACTTGAACAGAAGGGTACCATGTACTTGTTTAGAAAGATTCAACATCATAAAGATGCCCATTCTTCTATAGTTAATTTTACAATGCATTATGATTGATAAACAACAGGGAACTATATTCAATATCCTGTGATAAACCATAATGGAAAAGAATATGAAAAAGAATATATGTGTATATATATATGTGTATATATATGTATATATATATACACATATATATATATGTGAAGTACAGTACAAGTCGTTCAGTCGTGTCCGATTCTTTGTGACCCCATGGACTATACAGTCCATGGAATTCTCTAGGCCAGAATACCGGGGTGGATAGCCATTCCCTTCTCTAGGGGATCGTCCCAACCCAGGGATTGAACCCAGGTCTCCCACATTGCAGCCAGATTCTTTACCAGCTGAGCAACCAGGAAAGCCCATGTGTGTGTGTGTGTGTGTGTGTGTGTGTATAGAACTGAATCACTTTGCTGTACAGTAGAAATTAGCACATTATAAATCAGCTATGCTAGAATAAAATAAAAATTTTAAAGATGTATTATGATCAAATTAAAGTACCAACAGATTATTTTTCTGGAATTGTACAAGCTGATTCTAAAATTCATGTGATATATCTAATATTAATAATATTGCATTACATTATGGAAAGTTGCTAAGAGAACAGATTTTATTTTTAATTGGAGTATGACGGCTTTACAATGTTGTGTCGGCTTCTGCTGTATAACAAAGTGAACCCCAGAGTTAAACCCACAGTAATTCACTTATGGTGAATCCATCTATGACAAAGGGGACAAGAACATACAATGGACAAAAGACAGTCTCTTTAATGAGCAGTGCTGGGAAAACCAGATAGCTCCTTGTGCAAGAATGAAATTAGAACAATCCCTAACATCATACACAGAAATAGAATCAAAATAAATTAAAGACCTAATGTAAGACTGGACACTAGAAAACTCTTAAAGGAAAATATGGGAACTCTGGACCGCAGCAATGAAGCCGACGATGTACTGGCCCTCAAGCTGACCGAGCAGCAGGACAAAGAGAAAGTCCGGAAATACACCCAAATGCACCTCCAAAATTTATGATGTGATAAAGGCAGCTTATCAAATCAGGGTGAGAAAGACGGGCTTTTTAATAAAAGATGTAGACCCTTAAAGACCCACTACACACCAGGGTAAACTCCAGGTGGACCAAACATTCCATTCAAGAAATGGAACCATATAACTTTAAATGGGGAAAGATTTTCTAAAAAAAAATTTTTAAATAATTTAAATCCAGAAAAGATGAAAAGAAAATGCTCATAAATTCAGCTACATAAAAATAATGTTAGCCTTGTGATTTTTATTTTTTTTCCAGGCAAAGACCAAAGGAAAAAGACCAACTTGGGGGGAAAAACTGATTGCAAGTCATATCAAAAAGTAAGAGTTAATTTTCACAATATACAAACAGTTCTTGGAAATTATAAGGAAAAAGACTAACAACCCACTAGTAAAATGGGCAAATGGGTGCAGGAGGAAAATAACGACAGCCCTTAACCAAGTGAGAGCCTCACAGGGTTGGTGATGGGGCTGTGGGAAGCAGGCACCAGACCTCACAGTTGGTCAGAGGACGAATGGCATCACTCCTGTGGAGGAGAACTTCCCAAATGACCGCAAAGTCACCTTCTGTCTCAAGATCCCACTTCTGGGATTCCACCCATCAGGCACTGCTGTGCATGAATCAGATGATGTATTAGCAAGGTTATTCACAGGGACATTAATTAGCAGCGAAGACTGGAGACAAGCGTCCATCACCTGCTCTATGGGATACAGTAGAAAGAATGAGGATGGTTTCTACGTCAGGTGTGGGGTGAGCACCGGGATCTATTACGTGAAAAGAGCAAGGAGCATGACTGGATTTAGCATGACAGCTTTGGGAAGGACAGGAGCATTATATATATATGTATATATATATATACATACATATATATATATATATATATATATATATACATATATTTGTGTTTGTATCTGGGGCTTCCAGGTGGTACCAGTGGTAAAGAATCTGCCTGCCAATGCAGGAGATGCAAGAAACTCAGGAGAAGTGGATTCGATTCCTGGGTTGGAAAGAGCCCTTGGAGTAGGAAGTGGCACCCCTCTCCAGGATTCTTGCCTGGGAAACCCCATGGACAGAGGAGCCTGGCGGGCTACAGTCCATGGGGCCACAAAGAGTCAGACATGACTGAGCAATTGAGCACACACATGCTTGTATTTACATCAGGAAACACAGAAAAGAAACAAAATATGGATAAAGAATGGTTACCTATAGAGAGTTAGGGGAAAGGGAGAGGGAGAAAAGGGTGGAAGAGAGTTTTATGTCATCTTGACATTTTAACTATTTAAAAAAATCTAATTTAAAAACCATTTCCACTTGTTTATTTTTATCATTATTTTTATTTTCGCAATGCTCTGCAACTTGCAGGATCTAGTTCACCAACCAGGGATTGAACCCAGGCCAAAGCTGGGAAAGCACCAAGTTCTAACTACTGGCCCACCAGGGTACTTCGCACTTGCTAATTTTTAAAAACTTTGGGCAATGGCCCAGGCTCAGATTAATACGTGAGTGAGGGTGAGGGGTGGGGAGGTAAGTGAAGAATGTGATGCATCGTCATATTTCATCTATTTCCACATATTCAAAAAGCAATCTCTTTGATGCAAATGGAAAACAATTAAGTCCCATTATTGAGAAGACAAACCTGGTTATTAATTGGAAGGGCATGAGTATGAGAAAGAACAAAGAATCCGAGAGATCTCACCGAACAGTGGCTGCCCTTTAGGAAGCAGAGCCCCTCTGTGGGGCATGACCACCACACTCAACACGAAATGTCATTTCAGAGCCACCCCAATATAAGACAGAATTACTGCTGCCCACCCCCATCTCCCCATCCTCCTCCCCTGTTTAACCTAAGTCCTTAGCGCTGATCCCTGCTCTTACATATATTTCTACTTATCTTGCTTATCTTCATTAACTGCTGTTCCCCAGGCCTAGGTTCATAAAGTGAAAGTGAAAGTCGCTCAGCTGTGTCCAACTCTTTGAGACCCCATGGACTATACAGTCCATGAAATTCTCCAGGCCAGATCACCGGAGTGGGTAGCCTTTCCCTTCTGCAGGGGATCTTCTTAACTCATGGATAGAACCCAGGTCTCCCGCATTGCAGGTGGATTCTTTACCAGCTGAGCCACAAGGGAAGCCCAGGAACACTGGAGTGCGTAGCCTATCCTTTCTCCAGTGGATCTTCCCGACCCAGGAATCGAACTGGGGTCTCCTGAATTGCAGGTGCGTAAGTACCCTTTTAATATTATGTTTGGATGAACAAAGGAGCAAGTCAGTGCCTGGATTGACTGATGGCTCTTTCAGAGATACTGGATTCCAGCATGCTGCTTTTAAATTCTCCCAAGTCTAGATGCATCTCAAATGCTGTGGGCCAACGAGGGAAGCGATAGCAGCAGCCACAGTGAGAGCATGTGCAAAGTGGCTGTCCTTCATACTCCAGTCGAGCAATGTGCATTGCTTGTGCACGATGTGTATTGAAATTAATTGCTACTGAAAATGTCTTTAAAAGGCTTTTGTACTGTAGTCCTCCATCAAAAGTTTTCATGTCCCCCAACTAAAAAAATAAAATTCTTTATTTTCTTGCCAAACCACCACCAAGACTTTGCTGAGTCTAAGAAAGAAAATATTATATACTCACAAAGAGGTGAAGCTGTGTTTTCTTTCATTGCAGGCCTATCACGAGCCCCCTCAGGGCAAACAACCAGCAAACTTCGCCAGGAGGCTGTTGTGACTGATGCAAGCTCCCAAGAATATCACTAAGCTTGTCCCACGCTTCAAGCTTGTCCCATGCTTCCACGGGCGACTTATTTCCTTACAACACAATTTAGATGGCTTGAAATAAGGTTTGCCTGACAGATAATTCCCCATCCTTCCACCACATCGCCAGGGGCAAGGATGTCTGTTTTACACATAATAATTCTTTAAAGATGATTGGGACCCAAATAGCTTGGTTACTTTTTGCCGTTTTCCGGAGAAGGGGGTTGGAGGGGCTGATTTTAATATTCCAGGGTCAAACTGCTCACATTGAGCAAACTGGCCACAAGACAAAGGTCATGTGAGGTCACCTGGTTAAATAAACTGTGGTTCATCTACCACTGAAATACTATGTCCCAGTTAAAATGACTGTGGTGGTTTTCCAGGCATTGATAGAGAAGAATTATCACACAAATGTATTAAACAGGGAAGGGGAAAAAAAGGCCAAGGATATCTCACTGTGTGTAATGTACGGCCACGATGAAAAGGGAAGCCGGGGAATAGGAAGGGACCAACACGGTGCCTGCAGTGGAATTGGGTTAACTTTGGAAAGATAAATTTCTTTGCAATGCAGTTTTTGAACTCATAGCCACCAGGGAATATGCATGCAGTGCTTATTACTACATGTCAAGCTCTTCTAACAGTTAAACCTCATTACAGCCTTGTGAGGTTGGGACCTCACCTTCCAGTCACACAGAGGTCACACAGCCAGCAGAGGCAGAGCTGGGGCTGAAACCCAGGGAATCAACCCCAGATCTTTGCTCTCCAGTCCTAAACTGGATGGTACTGGGCATCTCCCTTCCAGTTCAGGTGAGAATATAATGGAGGGATCTGGAAGCAACGGAAGTAGGACAGTAACTGTCTGATATATACTGTTCTATTTGAGTTTTTGCCAGGTGTGTGCGCACTAACTTTTAAAATGCATTAAAAAACCACCACTGATCATGTACTCAGAATGTCTAGCTGGAAAAACATGGGTGGTGATAGACAAAAACATGAATTAGATGGTGAAGTTCATGCAGTGTGAAACCAAGAGCTTGGGTTTGTGACTAATGAAGCCTTGGGTCTGTTCAGGTACATGGGCAAATCTGAGTGTCTCTGTGAATCTTCAGATATTCGGAATGGCATCCTCTCTGTTGCCCTCACCCTAAGTTTACAGGTCTCCCAAGACTAGGCATCGCCTAAGCATAATTGACAACAATCATTGGGCTTTGGACTTACCATCCACCTTCAAAGGGCTCCAGGGCCAATTGCCTGTAACTCAAATATCTCATCTGTAAAATGGGGATAATGTTAAGCATCTCATAGGGTTGTTGGGAAGGTTAAATGAGACAATGCATGACACAGCTAAGGACACACACAGACCATAAAGTCAGTGCTCAGTTGGAGCTTACTATTATTACCAGGTATTGACCAGGATTGAAACTTCGATTCCTGCAAAGTCGTATTCCCCAGGGACAATACCTGTCTCCCCATACATTACTCTCCTCTTTAAAAGAAACTTCAGGTCCTGAACTAGGTCTAGCTTTAAACCCATAATTACCTTGAATGCTCCCAATAACCCTACCAGGAAGATAGTTATTTTCCCCACTTTATGAGAAAATTCGAACTTTCCCAAGGAACCTCAGGAGGGGACGCAAAGGTTAAGACGCTGTGACTTAACCCACACCTCTGTACTCCTGACCATTTATACCACGCGGCCTCCCTGGTTCTCCTACTCACCCCTCAAGGCCAAACCAAACCCCACCCAGACCGAGAGGACTTCCCAGACTGCCACTACTGCACTCATGTCTGTCCTGTGCATCTCTTCAAGTCACAAGCTGCCCTTTGCTAAAAACTGGCACTTATTGTTCTCCCAACACAACTGAATGGACTGAGTCTACTCTTCTAGCTCTCCCAATATACAGCAATTCATACAAGTTGCCACCTAAAAATTTTAGGTGCCCAGATTGAAAGTGGGAGATTGTATACATCCTTGAATGCATATGGGAATTCTTAGTCACCATCAATTAAGCTTGCCTTCCTGTTCTGTAGCATCACAAGCAATGGAGAGAAAAACAATGACTCAAAATGAAGACAGCCAAATAATGACCATGTATTTATCCCTCAAAGTCTCAGCAAACACAGGCACCGTGAAGGCTTGCAAAACTACTCTAACAGTAAAGATTTCTTGAAGCAACGCATTCTTGACCAAATGTCAAGCCCCACCATAGATTAAAGCAGGACTTTGCTAATGACACAACCTGCCACTTGAATAAACACCTGACCCTACCAGGCAAGGGTGTGGTGTGATGACTTTCTATAGGTTGGACAGAGCTGGTCACACACTAACCTGTTTCTAGGAATCACGTTTCCTGGTGATTTGGTCTGACTGGCCCCACATTTCAAGAACATCAAATGGTGTATACTGATCCCAAACCTAACAGCAATGAAGGGCTTCAGGGATGAACCTAGAATTCTTTAAAAGCAGTGCCAGTACCCCGCAAAGCCCTTAATTTGAATTCTTACCACTTGCCAAGCACAGGACTAGCTTGCCAAGATTATACAAACGAATAAACCAGTGGAGTCTTTCTTCTAGGACACAGGGAATTCCTGGCAGCTTTTATTATTAAGAAAATGCACTGCCTTTTCTTTTTGAAGAAAAAGTTTTAAAGTGTACAAATAAATCCTAAGATCCCAAACTCAACTGATGAATTTTACACTGAAAGGAAGAAAAAAAAAAAAAAAAAAAACCCAGCCTGCTGCTCTAATACCATCAAAATATGACAGTAGCGCACTCTTCGTTCTAAGTGGGCAGGTGGGCCAGAGATCACGCATCTTATTCCTCGTCAGGAGAAGAGTAAGTTTTCCTACCAGTGACCCCAAAACTCTGTACTATCTAATACTGGAGTGGGTAGCCTACTCCTTCTCCAGCAGATCTTCTGACTGAGGAATTGACCTGTGGTCTCCTGCATTGTAGCAGGACTCTTTACCAGCTGAGCTACCAGAGAAGCCCAAATAATAATGTTGGCAGAAGTGAGAGATTAAATATGGATAAGCTGCAATATTTAAATTCAGAAACATGCAGATTTGTACTGTGTTCTGAGTTCAGAGCCACAGATGTCATTACTTCCTATCACCTACTATGCAGTACCAAGTATGAAGAAATGAGAACCCAGAACTGAAAATGGAATCTGTCTTTTCCCCTTAGGGCGACTCTACACTCCTAAGTAGATGTCTAAAACTGACCCTTCTAAAATGACTCTAATAAATATGTACATCTGTACATGCCAACGAGCACCAAATTATACCAAGAGAAATTTCTGCATGTTAAATCTGGGTTTTTCTAGGTATCAGGTTTGAGTTGCTCAGATGAACCATCTCTGCAGAAATACCGTTGTCACTTTAAGCAACAAGAGCTGTAATGAAGTCATGCATTAAGCTCTTCTCCCTATGGATCAAGAAATGCTTGTGAAACTTGAAAACCACCTAAGGTAAGAGAAGACAGGGGGCTGGAAGGAGGAGCAAAACAAATCTACACTAGCAAAACAAAATACTCTGAACCTCCTTGATTTAACAGGCCACTCCTTCTTACCCAGAATTTCTGGGATGCCTTTCCAAGCCAGAGGGTTTTATAGCTCTGACAGGCAATTCCAATGCTCCATCCACACGTTTCAAAAGCATTTAATAAACCATAAAGGGGATTAAATCTAATAATCAATATTCAAAATAGGACACTTCCCACTGCTCATTTCTGTTCATCCACATTTTCATAACTGAAAATGTACTTTTATTAATTTCACACAATTATGGCAAATAAAGTAACTCCACACATAGATTAATTCTTCTAATTTATATTTTATTGCATTATGAAAATAATACATTTATTTGGCAAAGTAATCTAGGCTCCAAGTTGAAATAAAAGAAAATTCTGAAGAAAGCGTACTAATTATTTTTAAAATGTGAAATATTAGATGTATTCTAACCAATACATACTAGCATTCTCATTAGGCCAATAATCCAATAAACCTAATTATAATAATTCCATATGAAATTACAAGGTATTTTTGCATTCAATCATTTTATGATTAGCACAAATCTCAAGAGAGAACTGAGATTTGATCATTTGATCAAAACCAATGTATTTAAGAAACTCCTGTTCAGAAGACATTTTGAAACACTATCCAGAATTTTTATTTCCTTTGGTTCTACAAGTTGCATTTTTGTCCTTACCACAAGTTACATTTCTCAAAATCAAACATGATAGCTTTAGATTCTGCCCCAAGTACCTTTATAAGTAAACTAGTATATTACATTATCTGAAAAATTGCTGATTTTACAAATGCAAAAATGCACAAGTACATGCCTATCTACACCAGCAAAACAAAATACTCTGAACCTCCATGTTTTAACAGGCCACAACTTCTTACCCAGAATTTCTGGGACGCCTTTCCAAGCCAGAGGGTTTTATAGCTCTGATAGGTAATTCTAATGCTCCATCCACTTTTCAAAGGCCTAGTTACAATAAACCCTAAGTGGATTAAATTTATCTAATAATCAACACTTAAAATAGGACACTTCCCATTGCTCATTTCTGTTCGCCAATATTTTCAGGACCAAAGATTTATTTTTTAAAATGTTCTAGGATGCTTTTACTTTTTTAAAAGAAAAGTGCTAAAAACATTACATGTATATTCTCACTCTCATCAGCATTTCAAATTATTTTACATGCTGGGTTCAGAGTCTAGAATCTAACAGGTAAACAATCTGCTCAAGACAAACAGAAAAAATATTTTTAACCAGACGTCTTATTTCTTCATTTAGATCTTTTAATGTGACTTTGCTGATGTGTGTTAAGAAAATGTTCCTAAAATTAGCCTTTTAAAAGTACACATCTGAGTCAGTTACTATCAGAACTGACATTTTCATGAAGCAAAGTCTATGTAAGTGCATCTATGCATACACCAGACATCAGTAACCAGCTGAACAAGGCTTCCCAGTTTAACTACAGAAGTATCCCATCTATCCTAAAGAAAATATTCCATGAGCATTCTACAATTATCTGTATAAACAGCAACAAGTTTGATCTATGATCAACATAAGAATATCTAATAAATATTAAAACTATTACACTATAGATTAAAATGCAGATCTCTCATAGAGTTGAGTGATGGCATTTTGGTACATTCACCATTATTGTACTTTATTTAATAAAGAAATACATTTGCCCTTGCAAAAATAGCAACTGCAAGTATACAAATAAAACCACAGACCTCAAAGTCATGATGCTAAATCTTCAACTTATATCCAACACAAGTAATTCAGTTTACAAGTGGTCCATGGCACAATTAAAATAAAAAATATCAAAAGGTCACAGGATCTTAAAGAATAGGTTTATTGACAATGATTTCATAAATATTCTAAAGAAAATTTCAAAATTTCTAAACTTAAAATGTTTAAAATCTATTCTCATTGGCAAAATATCCCTTAACAAAATAAAGGTCACTACAAATGAATGTCACATTTAAAATTTGTTTTAACATTTTTGCAAAGTTCTTAAAAAAATTTACAATGTGTGATTTTTCTTCTCTCTTGGATACAGTAAATAAATCAATACTCAGTCTTTATTTCAACTATGAGACATATTTCACAAATATATCATCTAGCTGCTGTGAATCTGACAGTCAAGTCAGTCAGTAGTATAATACCCTACAGACATAACAGAGCCAACTCGTTTTGGTGTTTTTAGTCCTAGCAACTGAAGTAGTCAAAATGCAAAACTTGTGGTGGCTGCCCAAGTCACCCAGAGCATATGATACAGTGTGAGAAAGTGTTTGCATCGGTTTCATAAGTTCATCTGTGTACTTCAGGTATCTGAAATTAAAAAAGGGATTCTTGTATATTTTGATAAAAATGTACTCGAGTATTTCATAACATTAATATTTATTGCTTTATATGAATACTGTATTGAAAGCCCAAGCATTCAGTTTACACACAGAAATTATACAATTATATACCGCTTCACAAAGGCAGTGAACACATTACATTCTACAAAATCTACTTTACAGAAATTTAAAAATTCTAAATATCAAAAGGTACAGCTGAAGAAACAGGTATAAATTTGGCAGCCAGTAATTTAGACAGGGAAATTCCAGCTTGCGCATGACTTTTAAATATGTGAATTTGAAAATATTGAGTTTAGAGTAACCATTGTGCTTTGTGTTGATCTGAAAAATATAACACTGGCTGTCGAAGAAGCATGTTCAAAAATATTTAATTCACTTCAAAATGTCATACAAATTATGGTGGCTTCTATGCACCCCTAAAGCTTCAGTCATTTAGCTCCGGTACATTACTAAAGTAATATATTAACTTTTCCAGTACAGCGGTGTTTCATACCATTGACATTTGTATACTCTAGAATAATTTAGAAAGAAATGTGTACTATTCACAATGTTCAGAAAAACAAGCAAAAAGTAAAGGAACCAGCCTGGTTCTTCTGAGATGGTCTCATGTCAGCTTTATAAGCATTCATTCTACAAAATAGTAAGCTAATGTTTGAACACAATTTCCAAGATAAAGCACATTTTCTCATAAATAATGAAGTCTTTTTCTCAGGCACCTCAGAAGTATACAAAAGAATTTAGTTTGAACAGATCTCTTGGAATGTGTTTAACCTGGTATTTCAACAGACTTAAGATTGCCAGGGTTTCACAGGGGCCAGATTTTATCTGAATTACTCAGAAGAGAAAGAAACTGTCTTCTGAAAGAGGTGAACTCAATCATTACCAATAGAAAAAGTATCCACTGTATTCATCTCTTATAGAAACAGAAAAATATAACATTTCCCCCTTAGATAATATATATATGTATATATGACTTAAAGTTCCATTGTACATAGTCAAACAATAAAATCTGGAAACCAGCATGAAACCCTATAGTTCACATGTTAAAATGCTGAAACTATGACCAAAATATGAAAACTACTAGAGCTGTCAGAAAGACAAGACAAAAGCTTTCTTGCATATGTAATAAACTAAATGTGATAATCTCCAAAAAAGTTTTCAAAATTATAATTATTTTCCAGTTTAAAATTTTTAATCCTAAAAAAAAAAAAAAAAAAAAAAAATCTATACACAAACCACTGATTTGACCAGACCAAAAAAAAGTCAGCGGTAAGCAGGACCCAGAGGAGCTGATATTCACAGTTCTTACATGAATAACTCTTTCAGGATTTATCCCATAAAGTATTTTATTTTACAACCTGCTTCTCTTGTAAAACTAAAGGTCCACTTTATTACATAAACATTTTATACAGTGTAAAACCAGAACTGTATGTAAAATACTGCATCTAAATATTTCTAAATAGTTAGTCTTGTTCCATTGGTTCATCTGTGACTTCTGTGGCTTCATCATTCTCCATGGGTGACTCTAAGAGAATCTCTCCAGTTTTACTGGAATTAGATCCTACTAACTCTTCTGTTTCATGGCAATCAGAACCACTACTTACAGGGCCTGCATTTTCACTACCTTCAGAATGTAAACCTCTCTCAACTTGAGTCAGATCAGATTCTTCCATTTGATTATTTTCCTCAGAAGTCTCTTCATTCACAGTTAAGGCATCATCAGATTCTTTTTCTTGATTTTTTCTTTCTGCGATCATTTCTCTTGATGTCATAAAAGACTCTAAAAATAAGCAAATGTTGTTGTAGTTAAATTTGATTTTCAAAATACCTCCACAGTTAAGTTTCATGAATTCTGATATTCTACAGTTCAAATCATATCCCCTGAAACTCAGCAGCAACTACATACAGGTGGGAGAAAAAACCCAACATCAGCATTATAAGGAGTTCCATTATGTTAAATTCTTTCACGCAAAAATGAAGTACAAGTATTTGAGGATCTCCTTACTCCACCCTTTTACAGATGGTCTCTAAATACCTTCTTCTTCCTCTTCATCCTCTTCTTCATCCTCTTCTGTACAGTGCTGCCTGGTACAACTACTTTCTTTGTCTTTATTCTGAGATGAAGATGGAGCTTCTGTTTCTTCTACCATAACTGAAGAAATTTCACTGGAAGATGTTTGACTGGCCATCTCTCTGACTTCACTTTCTTTGTCGAACCTGAGTCTTTTTACCTCATGCCCTTCTGCCTCCACAGTATCTTCATCTGGATGTTTATTTTTTATAGGGCTCACCGAGGAACCTTCTGATTCAGATATTGAAGAGTCACTGTAAATGTTTTTTAAAGTGTCATTAATAAAACTGTTTCTTCATCTTGTAAATTCTATTCTTAAGTTCTAATAATATATAACTTTCACTGTGCAAGTTAAATTATAATATCTGGGCAAAGAAAAACAAGAGAATAATTCCCAGGACACCTAAAATGTTAAACATTTCCCACTATGACTACTCAATAAATTACATGACTTTTGTGTTCAATGCTTCAGCAAGTTAAATGTCCTCTTAAAATAAAACTACAAGTTCCCCCTTGAGACATACTCTTAATTCCTCTCACTCACATCTTTCCCTTATTGTGATAAGAAAAAGATGGGATATCAATAAAAAGATTTCCTTTCATGATCTACAAAGAGAAATGATTCACAGAATTTGAACTCATTTACAAGTATCTTCTCCTTCTAAAAGAAAAAAATTTATCATGATCATTTTCTTAACACCCTATTACAAATAGAATCTTCCCGAACAAGCAATTAAGTTTTTTCTCTGCCCATTGTCAGCATATGCTAATGCCCTTTTTAAGTGCATTAAAATATTTTCTCCTCCTCAAAACAACAGTAAACTGTAAATCATAAATAAGGAGTGCTGAAAAACCATCGATAAATTAAGTTTTTTGGGAAAACATTTGTTTTCAAAAATAAATCACATACACACCTGTGATTTTTGTCTTCATTTTGCTTTGACTCTTTGCTGTCTGTGCTCTCAGGCAAGCCGTTTGTTGTCATGGGAACTGACAAAGGAACTTTTGGTCGATTAAGTGGCCTGGGTGTTCCAGGCCCATTTATATTAGACCTACGGTAAGAGAAATGAACATCATTTTTCCATTTTTGTAAAAAAGTCAACCCTTGCTAAGTTTATATGCACACATCACAGAAATACTTTCAGAACCAAGGTCACCAAATTAATTCTTTACGGTATGTCATCCTATACCTGCCATAAAATTCCCAATTTTTAAAAAGTACATTGAGTTTCCTATTCAAAATTAAGAAACTGCAGCTCTTTGAATAAGAAAAAGTCAATAATCTCACCTCTCAGTGTAACTTGGTGAATTTCCAGGAAACATAACACCATTCATTCGATTTAAACTATTGGAACTGCTCTTCCTATGAGAGGGAAAAAAATTTTTTTATGGATAATTCAGCTAACCTTGATAAGAATCAAGGGTCTAAAAGATCTTTTGTAAGACTTCAATGTCACAGAATCAAACAAAAGACTTCTCATAGAAATAACCATGAAATTATCTTAGTATCTCACTTAACAATACACAAATATATTCTTCAAGAGTTCTGAAACAAATTCACCATAGTCGTTCTATGAAATCAGGTATTTTAACCATTAAACCAATGCTTCTCAACAGGGGGCAATATTCTCCTACAATCCCTCTTCTCTCACTCCATATCCTTAGCGAACACATTTAGCAATGAATAAATACATTTCTGGTGGAAGTAGAGGGGACATTACTGACATTCAGTGGAAGCCATGGACACTGCGTTAAACTTTCCGCAATCCCAGGACATCCACTCCCAATAAGATACCAGCGCTAAACTTTCCGCAATCCCAGGACATCCACTCCCAATAAGATACCAGCGCTAAACTTTCCGCAGTCCCAGGACATCCACTCCTAATAAAATGCCAGCGCTAAACTTCCGGCAATCCCAGGACATCCACTCCTAATAAAATACCAGCGCTAAACTTCCCGCAATCTCAGGACATCCACTCCTAATAAGATACCAGCGCTAAACTTTCCGCAATCCCAGGACATCCACTCCTAATAAAATACCAGCGGTAAACTTCCCACAATCCCAGGACATCCACTCCTAGTAAAATACCAGCGGCACCAAGGGATGTGCCCTACACTGCTACCTAAATTTACTATGTAACTCGTGACAAGCAGAAATAGTAGTCCCTCATGAAGAGCAATGTCATCAAGATAGTACATAAATATAACAATGTTAAGATTGCAGTAAATCATGAATCTATAACACAAATCTTTTCACCGGAAAAACGTGTAACAGGTAACGTTTATTGGTAATAGTCTATCTACTCTGGGAACTGGTTGGTAGTTTTATTAAGTATTTACAAATGTTACCATGCTTAATTATATATAAAATAATTGCAACATATTTTTAAGACATATATTAAAAATTAAAGAACAGAATATAATATACTAGGAAAAAAGAAAAGCAGCTATACTTACTCTGAGGAAGGATAAACACAGCTAACAACCATCACATTCTGCAATAACAAAATTTACTAATATGAGGAAATGTACAACATAAAGTTTACCTGTTTTTAATTTCCCAAAATCACCCTGGTATCAAGTTTCCATGTATTACATTTTTACTAATAAAAGAAATGGCTAAAAACAAAAACGTTCAATAAAAAGGCAAAAACTGAAACAGTAGCAACAGACCAAACTCCAGTAACTTACTGAGCTGTTTCCTCAGTCTCCTCTCTTTCCCAGTTGCTTTGGACATTGTTTTGCTTTTGACAGTATGTATTTTATGTATTGTATGTAACAGAACAGAACCATGTTCTCTTATTTTAGACAGAATCACACCAAGATATTTAGAGCTTGAGGCATTTAGGCCCTATAATAATAAATTTCCCTGTAAAGCAGTACCCACGCAAAAGCTTGATGTGTAGCATGATACACCTCAGGGACAGAGATGCAAACCTTTTTATAACCTTCCTGATAATCATAACTTTATCAATAGTTTAATATTCACTGAAAGTTTGCTGAGCCAAAGTTAAGTGCTTTATAATTTAATCCTCCTCACAGACCTATTATGGTCCACATTTTACAGATGGGGAAACGGAGACCTGGATACGTAACTGGCCCACAGCCACACAATTATGACTACTGTGACACCACCTCTTCATCCAAAGATTGCCAAAATTTAAGTACTGAAGTCTTTGAACTGGTAAGTACTGAAGAACCACCTCAGTTTCCTGCCCTCAGAGCTCAACAAACACATTAATCCAGTTAGACCCTAAGATCTATTTTAAATCACAAGGTAATGATTTTGGATTCCTGATCCAAGGGTAAAATAAACAGATTTGAAAAGAACCTTACATTGTATACTATATTCTAGGATCAATCACTATAGGAATTAGCAAAACCAATGGTCCACAATCTCAGTTCACATGTAGCTCCTTCATTCATTCTTCACTCCACACAAGCCAATATCTTGCTTTTCATTCTCTCAACATTTTGATGTAGTTGTCTCTCGGATTATTGCCTTTGTTCAGAATGCTCTGCCCTCTAACATCTCCTCACCCACAAAAAACCTAACTCTTCTCGTATTCTTAAATGTGACATAATCCTTCTCAATACCTAACTTAAATGCTTTGTATTAGTGATTTTTCCAAGTTGTGTACCTCTGAATTCTAGAACTAAAGAAACGAATTCTGTGGTAAGTTTGCAAAACCCTCTATCTTTAAGATATCAATTAAAGAACTTCTCAGAACTATTAATATGTTAAGATTTATTAAGAATTTCCAAGAGACAATAATAAACTGCTTTTCCCAAGCATTCTTCTGCCTTCCTCCTATTAAATTTTTCTCTGAAACTTAGAACGTAATTTGGGGAAAACTTCAGGTAAGCTGAGAAACCTACTTTAAGACAAGATGCCTGAAGTAGAGCCTACTCAAAGAAAATCTATTATGCTACAGTTCAATATAATTTCATTATACAATACATACCTTTTCCACTCCTCTGAGAAATTTGTCTGTTCCCGTATAGTTTCTCCTTGGATCTGTTAGTAATTCACATAGTCGCTGAATAGTGAAAGGTATACTGCAATAGAATATAATTTTATAGTTTAAGATTATTAATTTTCAAGAAAATTAGGAACATTACTCTCGCTATTTCAAGCTTTATCTAGTCACCCATGTTAAGCTACAAAAGAAAATGCTACAAATGAATGGATGAATCACCTAGAATTAGGCAAGACAATAAGCACACCTGTTCTCTTTGAAAAATAAAACAATTTCCCCCTCCCTTCCCTTAAAAAGCAATAAAAAAGAACATCCAAAATGAACAGAAAGCTTCAAAACTGAGAAAAAATTTTAACACTCTTATTTCTGATAATTCAATTTTAAGTTTATAAGAGAGGCAACACAAATAAACAAGTGAGAGTTTAATACATAAACTTTCTCAAGCATTCTTTTGCACACCAATTTATTTTTACAGTGTTCAAATAAACTACAAGTGTTTTGTTATCAGACAGAACATGAAGTGATTCCAATGAAAAAGTATTATACAGTTCTGCTCCATAATAAAATTTTATATACAACCTACATGTTTCATCAAACTTAAAATACACACAAACACACACACTCTATAGATCTGCTAAGTACCTTACTGACAACTTTACCAAATACTCACAACCACAATCAAATTTTCACCTGATCATAGAAAATACCAATCTGAGACATAAATTGGACCTAAATTGATTTTATAAATCAGTGAGTTTTTATCTCACACACTATTAGCATTCCTCAGAATTACAACATGAATAGCAAAATCTCACCAGAGATAAAAAATGCAGCTAAAACATGTGTATGTAAACTTCAGGCTTCAGTATTTGCCATATAAAATCTACTTATTCTCCTTATAAAGATAATTACAAAGCCTCAAATTAATAGTTATTATTTACGAAGTTGTTTATTGTTTACAGGCAGTTCAACACAAAATTCTTCCTCTCCCACAACAGAAGGCAATTTAGTGGTTAATAGTGCGGAACTCAAACTCAGATTCTCGAACTTCAAATTCCATGTTCTCTCTTCCACTGTATCTCACACACACAAAATAATAAATGGACATTTTCTAGCTAGACCAACAAAGTTTAGCTCTTATATTCTTAGCATCAGTGCTATTCTTTTAGCAAAGTTCTTTGAGTTTCTGAGAAAGAGTAATATTTTTTTTTTTACATTTCAAAATCGGAGTAAAATACACTGTCAAAGTATCTTGTTTTTCCAAAATGTGTCTTTTTTTCATATTCGACTGAAAGCTTCTTAGGGGCAGGATCTCTTCACACACATGATATTCAATATATAATTTATATATATATATACACAAAACCATCATGGACTTCAGAATATCAGTGTCATACTAGTACGGTGCCCCTCGTTGAGCTCACTGCTTTCCAAATCCCAAACACCCACATACTCCCCCTCAACCCTATTCCCTCACTGAGGATCTCAGAGTGATACTGTAATTCAAAGTTTTTATACATTTTACAAAATAAGCAAAGTAGGATCCAGTATTAAGGACACTCAAATAGTATTTACCAAATACTTAAACAAATATTGTCTAGTTATGTCTATTCCTTCAGATAAATTTCCTTCACACAGACAGCAGTGCTTTCTCTTAAATTAAAATTAACCATAAAACATGAGAATCTTCCAACTTCCTGCTTAATCCTGGTTGTAGACAAAAATGTTTTGGCTAATTTTCTCTAGAAAAGTAGTTAAAATCGGTGGTCAATTATTAACACTGTATTTGTGGGTAAATGTTAATACTGCTTTAGAAAGAAAAATGTATTATGTTTGCATAACAATGTCAGCCTGTGACAAAATAAGTTTACAATTAAGACATTTTCAGAAGTTTTAAAAGTCATTTTACCAAGTGTCCAATAGATGGCACTAAGATGTTATACAACTCTCGCTCAAGTGAACAGTTTTAAAATACAAACACTTCTTGTAAATCAAAGTACCCACTGGAAACAATTAGCATAATTTTGACAACTGCATTGAAGATCTCTTCATAAAGTTTGTACTTTTTAATCTTTTATGTAAACGTGAGACTATAAAGCTAGTTTACTCAACAGCAGACTTGAAAGACACTTAAGGTAAACAATTATGACAGCAAATTCTAATAAAACTGTGTACACAGTGCTACAGAGAAAGAATAAATTGTATGCCAGGGAATCGAGCATAAGCATGGGAACATGTAATTTGAGGTGGGTCTTTAAAAGAAGGTATAAAAATAAACCAGGTAAATCCAAAATGAATGCTCAGTACGACTCTCTGAAAGGTCTGCTTTCTGTTATTCTTCCACTACACATAAGCACACAAAACAGTTTATTCTAACTCCTGAAAACATTAACAATTTTTCTAATAAAAAATTATCACTAGCTAAATTAAGACATGTGCTAAGAACAAAAAAAGAGCAAAAATGAACACTACTAACTCTCAATGAAAAATATGAACCAGAATCCCGAAATTGGGAGAATGGGGAAAGGTCTTTATTTATTAGTAAAGGTGCACTGTAAAAAAATTAAGTAGAAAAATATTTTTAGTTATTTAAAATGCATTCAGTTTATTCTGTATTACCTATATGTTACTTGTCTACATCATAAGATGAAAATTAAGATTACATAAGGAACTGGAAGAAAAAAACTTATTAAGGATATGATTAGTGTGCATTTTGTTAAGCAAACCCCCCAAAATCTATGTCTACAATATCCAATAAAACACTAGTTACATATAAGGTAGTAAGGCTTTAAAAAAAAACAAATACTGGCTAACCCTCTGGGACACTGTGCCCAGGTTGAATTTACCTCTTTAAAGTCTTCACCGCCTCTTCTGGCAAACAGGGATTCTGAAAACACACTTCTTAAGTAATTATCATGAGCGCTGATACATAATGCATATAAACCACTTGAAAGTGAAAGTCACTCAGTTGTGTCAAACTCTTTGCGAACCACGGACTATATAGAGTACACGGAATTCCCCAGGCCAGAATGCTGGAGTGGGTAGCCAGTCCCTTCTCCAGGGGATCTTCCCAACCCAGGGATGGAACCCAGGTCTCCCGCACTGCAGGGTGATTCTTACCAGCTGGGCCACCAGGCAGCCCAAGCATATGGGCATGGGGAGCCTGTCCCTTCTCCACGGGGTCTTTCTGACCCAGGAATCAAACTGGGGCATCCTGCATCGCAGGCAGTCTTCACCAGCTGAGCTATCAGGGAAGCCCATAAATCACTCAGGGCCTGAAATACTTTATGAAGTGTTCAATAAATCTTAGTTCCTATCATTATCCTCATTTCATCTGGTATTTACTGTAGATTTTGAGAAGGCACAAACTCTCCAGAGACCAACTATGGTGAAACAAAACAAAAAATGTTTTCAAAAATATTACTTTTAATTCCAAAAAGTAACTAAATCTGATGAAACACGATCACACGTTTTACATTACGTATACACCTTAATTTGCCTGCAATCTGTCTCCATCTACTGACTTAAAAAAAAATCAAATCTTATGTACCTAAAAGCTATGGGAATTCAAATATCAAGAATGCTGTTGGAATGGGGAACACATGTAAATCCATGGCTGATTCATGTCAATGTATGGCAAAAACTACTACAATATTGTAAAGTAATTAGCCTCCAACTAATAAAAATAAATGAAAAAGAATGCTGTTGAACAGAGAAAGACATCTAAGCATAAATTAGAAACTGTAAACACCAGGCTCTAAAGTTAGAATTTCCTGTCTTGTATTTTAACCTGAGAAAGATTCTAAGTGACTAAAATTAATATTTTTAAATTTATCTGTTTAGATGTTTGATCATCAAGATGTGCCAATATTCTGGATATACACCAAGATATTCAGCTGGAAAGAAAGCACCCATCAAAAAAAAAAAAAATCTTTCTTACTTCTACATAATTATATGTATGTTATATAGTTATATACTGGGCTTCCCTGGTCAAGAATCCGCCTGCAATGTGGGAGACCTGGGTTCATTCCCTGGATTGATCCCCTGGAGAAGGGAAAGGCTACCCATTCCAGTATTCTGGCCTAGAGAATTTCATGGACTGTATGGTCTGTGGGGTCACAAAGAGTCAGACACAACTGAGCGACTTTCACATGTTATATAAGCAATGTTCCTCATAAAAAAAAGATAAAGGAAATTAAAACACAGAGACCATTAAAGTAAAAGGCTAAAGAGCTAACCATAAAATCAGACATCTGATTTAAAAAATGCTAAAATAGCCAATAACTTTTATGCATAAAGGTACAGTTTTTACTACATCTTTATTTTCTATTAATGACCGTATTTATACTGTCTTAGTTAACAGAATTACTATCTAAGTGGAAATTAACAAGTATATCTTAGATAGCAAAGATTAAATGTACTGAGTTTTGTTTACTCTAAAGTCCTACCAAAGTTAGAAATCGCCAGTGGATTTTGGTGGGAATGCAAACTAGTACAGCCACTATGGACAACAGTGTGGAGATTCCTTAAAAAACTGGAAATAGAACTGCCATACGACCTAGCAATCCCACTGCTGGGCATACACACTGAGGAAACCAGAATTGAAAGAGACACGTGTACCCCAAAGTTCATCACAGCACTATTTATAATAACCAGGACATGGAAGCAACCTAGATGTCCATCGGCAGACAAATGGATAAGAAAGCTGTGATACATATACACAATGGAATATTACTCAGCCATTAAAAAGAATACATTTGAATCAGTTCTAATGAGGTGGATGAAACTGGAGCCTATTAGTAAGACAGAAAGCAAAAACACCAATATAGTATACTAACACATATATATGGAATTTAGAAGATGGTAACGATAACCATATATGCAAGACAAAAGAGACACAGATGTATAGAACAGACTTTTGGACTCTGTGGGAGAAGGCGAGGGTGGGAAGATCTGAGAGAATAGCATTGGAACATGTATAGTCTATTACCATATATGAAACAGATCGCCAGTCCAGGTTGGATGCATGAGACAAGTGCTCATGGCTGGTGCAATGGGATGGGGAGGGAGGCGGGAGGGGGGGCTCAGGATGGGGAACACAAGTGCACCCATGGCTGATTCATGTCAATGTATGGCAAAACCCACTACAATATTGTAAAGTAATTAGCCTCCAACTAAAATAAATAAATTTTAAAAAAACCAAAAACCACAAAATCACCAGTGGAATCTTGTGATACAATCTTACTTAAAGCAGTATGTTCTTTCTGGATCAGGCTTTAACATCTGTATAAATATATACATGTCATAAATATTCATGTGCATATATTTTATACCTCAAATGTTAGAAACTGGGATTTACTGAAAACAGCATTTAAGTTAAGAAAAAGAATTTGGCCCTTTCAATAATGATAAGCAACCATAAACTAGTATCTAGGTCATTCCCCACACTAAAAGAAATCGGCAGCAACTGACAACACTTTTAACCAGTTAGTCACCTTCTACAGTGCCTGACTTACTTTACTTGCTTCAAATAAAAATGTTAAGAAAAATTCATTAGGTTTCTGTTATTTCCTCTCTTTCAATTATAAGCTTTTATTAAAGACAGCATCACATCAAACCCTATCACCACCACACAAGCAAGGCAAGGCAGTCAGGGGAGTAAGGAGGGAAGGCTACTAAGCAATCCTGAGTCTCAACAAGTTATGCTAAAAAAGGTAATAAAGAAAAAATAAATTTCTTCCAATAGATTCAATATGCTCAACAAATACTGACAGAAATACTGAACATAAAATGCAATTCTATTTTCCCCAAGAGGAACAGGTACACCAGCAAGCAGTAACAGGTAAAAGGAGTAAAAGAATCAAGTAACAAAAGGCTAGAATCCATTCTCGCATCCTTGAATAACCTTAAGCTAACTATAAAGCAAACAATATAAAATCAGAAAAGCAGTAAATTTTCTACATCTACAATCCAGATTTTAAAGTATTGAAAATCTTGTACATAAACCTTTAAAAAAAGATGAAGAGGCAAACCCTCAGGTGCAGAAACTCACAAGGTACCCACACTGGTGCAGACAAGCACACAAACCGTCATCCGGGTGCGAGAGGGAGGGACACATGTGCACCCATGGCTGACTCACACTGATGGACAGCAGAGACCAGCAAGTCATGGTGAAGTGATCATCCTCCAATTAAAAAATAAATTTTAAAAAAGAAAAACAATCATTTCAAAGTTTTCAGGACTAAGTGAACTCTAATTATGTGCATTAAAATAATTAAAAAAAAAACTTCAGAGAAGAAATTTTATAGTCAGGCCATCATGCCAAAAGATAAGCACTCCTCAGTTACAACTGACACCTTAGCAGTGATATAACAAAGATTTCTAGGTATCAAATGGTTGTGCACTTTGCCTAGATGCCCTCATAAATAGACAGCCATGCCCTTTCATTCAACTACCCACAGCAAGAGACGCTTACTGCTAATTTAAGAGAGGTCTTAGGTCTAACAGATTGTCAAAAGCAGAGGAAGACAAGACTTAAGTAATTAATTTACATTCATTATTCTTCCACTTTAGTAATTAGGATATAAAATGATATTTTATAAACTACAAAAAATTTAAGTTATATTCTCTCGCCCTCTCAAAATCTCTCTTGTGTACCATTCATTATAGGAAAGAACTACTGGCTACAAACTGTTTCTAAAGTATATTCACAGTTATCTATGGTAGGAAGCAGATTTTCATAAATGGCCTGCTTTGAGTAATCCCAGATACTCTTGCTCATTATAATCCCAAACTTAAGGCATAAAATGTCTTGTAATTGACCATTCATCGACGTCTCCAATTTCAATAATTTTTAATTTTTGGTGTTTCTCATCTAAGAAACTTTAACTTCAGTTCTGTAGAATAGCTATAGTCCATCTTCTATAAAATGTTAAAGTTCAAAAGTAATTTTAAAAGGACAAGAAAATATGACTGAAATTTTTTTTAAAGTAACCTTGAGCATTCAACCATGTAAATTCTACCATGCCCCATTAAACAAAGTATAGATATAGAAACATGCTTTTTTTAATTCCTTTCGCTCATTCATTCATTATCTGTTTGTCTGATAACCTATTATATTCAGGCACTCACTCTTCTAGGCCTTGGATGGAAAAGATAGCCACCCTTGGTGTCCAGAATTTTACAGTTCAGAAAATCCGGCCAACAAGTAAATGGGTAATTTCCGCTTAAAAGAGGAAAAATTTATATACTGACAATACTAGTTTTAGAAAATAATCTTTTCATGTCAAAATAATTTGAAGCATTTACTATAGAGCTTTCACAATTAAAAACAAAAACAGCAAAATGAACTTACCATAAGAAAACCACTGAAAGATAAGAAAAACCAAAAAAGATATGAAAGAAACCAATTCATAAAAGAGTCATTAAAGACATGTATGCTCCATTTCACTTGCAATCAAAGAGGCACAAATTCATGGACATACCCACAAAAATACTGAAAAAATAAATGGCATTTACATATAACACAGAAGCATAAATGAAAATATTTTGTGAGGTCAATCTGGCAATATTAACAAAAATTTCAAGTGTGCATACATGATAACCTAGTAATTTTTTCTACAAAATAAAAAAAGGAACAACAAATTTATATATAAATTCAACATACACCATTCATCATACACAAAAATCTGTGTACAAAGAGGCACACTACAAGCACTTTTAACAGCCAAAAAAATAAATGCCCATCAAGGGAACAGAAAAAATGAACTATATAATCTGTTAATATAACAAAATAATGCAGCCATTTCAAATAAAGACAAACAACACACAGATGTAACTGTTCTGACATAAAAATTTCAAAGCTCTTCTAGAAGTAAAACACAGCCAGCATACAATATGATCCTACTGTCTTTTCTTTATATACTCCTAGGACAACTGAGGAATTCTTAAAATTATGAACACACTATTGTAACTTTTTTAATTTAAAAGATGATCTATTACAAAGAGCAGAAGAAGTATACTGGCAAAGACAAACCCTCTGACTAGGTGAAAAAGATGCTAGTTTTACTCAACACTGAGGAAAATGATTTTTAGAGCAACAACTAATCAATGTATATTCAAACACAAAAGTAAAACTGAAAAATATTACAAAGATGTCTCAATGCACCACATATCAATTTATTATGACATAGATAAAAATGGGTATTAAAAATGAAAAATACTAATGTATCACTGATTAAGACTTGGATTCTGCTTAAGAAAAATAATTTGTAAACTGCCATTTTGAAATATCAAAGTAAAAATTATATTTATGTATGCTTAGGCATTTAATGACTGTTCAAGTCATTTTCAGAGGTAGATCAATTACCTATTCAACAAATTATGGTGTGTGTGTGTGTATAAAATACCTTGGAGAAGGAAATGGGTACCCACTCCAGCACCTATTTAACAAATTAAGAAATGAGAAATATTTAATACCTACATAGCTGTGTTTCATCCAATTTCATGTGTAAGAATTGAAAATGGTATTACTAACTTAGAATCACAAGTAGCTTCACATTCACAAAGCAGCAGTATAATTTGACCTGTTTGACCATAACTCTTAATTTTAAATAAGCCATAACTTATTGAAATAAAAGATGAGTTACCATAATGTCTAAGTACTATCAACCTCTGCACTATTTATAAACATCCCCAAGACGTATTCTTAACCACATTCAATAGTAAGCCTTATGTAACATACTTCCAATACATAGCATGTGGCTTCATCTTGGTATATGCTTTAAAAAACCAGTAAGTAAATATATGCATACAGTTAAAAAATTTTCACTAATACAACACGGTACACAGTGAAAACAAGTCTCCCTCCAATCCCAAACCCCTAAAGCAGCTTTAATTCCTCCCAAAAGTATTTTAGCAGCATACCTAAAACCAAAGTTTAAGAATTTGATAACTGAAGTCAAACTGCTAAGCAGGGAAACATGATATAAAATAAAGGTTTAAGTGAATTACATTATCTTGTTGCAAATCCCATGTGACTAAATATCTGAAGAAAAAATTGAGACCATTCATGCTACCTAAAAATACAAATGAAATCCCGTCAAAAACCACCCCTAAGTATAAATTCATGGTTAACATACCCACAATTCACTAAATTAGGTATTGTCATTCCACACTCCAAATTATGCCAATTTAAACACGGAACAATTCAACGTCAAAAATATTTCTTGCCTTCACTAAAGGGAGCCCTAAAAATACAAAGTCCTGAAAAGGAAGCATTTAAAATAACAGACTATGACACACAATTTAAAAGTCAGCTTCATTTTTAGTGGAGAGTAACTTTTCAGTGCAATGTTTTATAAGAGGCTAAAATGGTTCCTTACTAGAGGGAAAAGAGGAACTCTTAAAAATATTTTTAATTAAAAAGTAGAATCTAAGTAGAATCCTTTCACAAATTACTTTTAATTTTAAAAGAAATGTTACTTACCTCAATGACAGACAGGTTCCAAGGTATAAAGATTTATAATATCAAATATAAAATGAATAGAAAAAATTTTAAATATCTGATGTTTCCACTGTCACACATATTTGAAGTCTAAATGCCACTGAACCATATAAAGGTGGTTCAAGTTTTAAAAAAAGCTGTCAAAATTTTAAATACTTGTAAAACGGAACTCAATAACATCTATCTATCTATATATCATGAGACATAGAGATCATTCGAATGAATTAACCAGTTATCAAACAACTAGACACTTCCAAAACTTACAGGAAAAAATGTTCAATGATCTGCTAAAAATTAAGCCTTTAAAGTAGAATTAAATGCATACCCATTAAATCCAGTGACAATTTTCAGTATTCTTTCCTTCATTTCATCAAAGGGAATATATTCAACATTAGGGTTGGGAGGACCTCTTGGTTCAGGAGCTGAAGTTCTGAAATCATCCATCACCTTCTCCAGTTTGAAAATAAAATAGCCTTTAAACTGTGACCACTGAATCCTATAAGTAAAAAATTAAAAAAATATATATAACACCAAGTAGAGTCACAATTCTTGGACAAAAAGCACACATACAGAATACATCACAACACTAATACTAACAAAATTAAGATCAGGAAAAGTAGTTGCGAGAATGACTTTGTTCAGCAGCCTTGCACCATGCCTGATCAATCTAATTCACAAGCTCCTCCTTGGTTCCATCCAATTCTCCCAAACTCCGTATCCAAACAAAACCTAAATCAGATTAAAATGTTGAAAATTAACTACTGGTATTTCTAGTTGAAAGCTTATTGTTTAAGTCCCACTTTCCACATTTTAAAAACATTACTTTGACTCCATCTCTTACAACAAACCAGGGAGGTGTTACTGTCCCCACTTAAAATAAGTTATTAGAAACTGTCCCAACCTTAAATTTACAATTTTAAGTGGACAAATCAGAATGACTCCCATACCCTAAGCTCTTAACATCCAGGGTATAAATAACGCTTATGTCTATGTGCTCAGTTGCTCAGCTGTGTCCAACTCTGTGACCCCATGGACTGTAGACTATCAGTATCTTCTGTCCATGGGATTATCCAGACAAGAATACTGGTGTGGGTTGCCATTTCTTCCTCTAGGGGATCTTTCCAACTCAGGGGTTGAACCCACATTTCCTGCACCGGCAGGTGGATTCTTTACCACTGAGTTACCTTGAAAGCCCCCTATAATGCTTATATAGACTAGTACATTTTCTTGTCTTGTTATCTGCTAAATAGTAAAATAAACTTCAATTTCTCCAAGTTCTTTTGCTTTCAACTAAAATTTTTTATCTTATCATTTAAAAGGCATATAACACATGTTCTCTACAAGACATATCTTTCAAAGTAAAAAGTTCATTAATATCTGTATGTAACTGTCACATCTGTTCATGAAAATATAAACATCTTTTTATTCCTGTCCCCTCACATTTTACCACTAATGTAAGGAAATTTTGTGACAAAATCTGTCTGAGTAACCTAAATTCTAAGAGATACAAGGGTCAGGAACACCAACCACTCCTCCAAACACTATACTCATTAGTGGCAGCAGATAGATCTCATACATAGGAGACTACCTAAGCAAGCTAAGACTGCTAGTCTGCAATCACTCTTACACCCGGTTCAGCAACCCTACAAACTAAGCCAGCAGCTCTCAAAGTGTGGCCCCAAGAGGCCAAAGCTGTTTTCGTTAAGAGCAGAGTTGACTTTTTCACCGAGTTGACATTTGCAATGACAGTAGGTGCAAAAGCAGCAGGGGTAAAACGGCCGCCACGTCACAAATCAAAGTGGCAGTACCAAACTACACTGGGAGGAGCCGTCACCTTCTTTATCAACACAAAATCACAGTTAAAAACAGTAAAAAACTATCTGACTGGAAAGGTCAGCAAAGCAAACTGACTAACTTAACTAAATCTCAATCTTTTGAGTACGCATAAGTCTTTTTAACATCCCAGAGGCACTAGAACCAGCCAGGCAGCACAATAGACACAGAGACGCAGCTTTGATCCCTGGGTTGGGAAGTTTCCCTGGAGGGCATGGCAACCCACTGCTGTATTCTTGCCTGCAGAATCCCATGGACAGAGGAGCCTGGTGGGCTACAGTCCACAGGGGTGCAAGAGCTGGAAAGGACTGAAGTGACTTAGCATAGCACAGACAACAACATGAAAAATATACATAAAGGACTTCTGTTGCCTAGCAAAATACTGCAGACATCTCAAGTAGCAAAAGGTTAAATACTGGTGCCAGGTGAGTGAGCTATTCTACATAGAAAGCCTTTTTTACTTGAAAGGAATGTCAAATAAATAATGCTTATTAAAAACCAAAAGAAACCAGTAGACATGTCCTCAAAAAAAAATCAAGAAAAATCAACTGAAATATTCGTGACCATTGATAAAATTTCAACTTCAAAATAAAAAATTTAAAGTCTAGAAAATGTGAGCTTCACTGTGGACTTGAAAGGTTCCTGATACATTCCCAACACATTTCAAAACCTACCACTGTCGATATGAAAGATATTGTGACACCCTCCCACAAAACTACAGGCAACAAAAGAAATAATCTGAACTATATTAAAATAAAAAACTTGTGTACCAAAGGACACTATCAGCAAAGAGTGAAGAGTCAACTCACAGAATGGGAGAAACTATATGCAAATCATCTTTCTGATAAGGTGTTAATATCCAGGGCATCACAATAAAGCAGAACTCCACATCCATTAGATGCCTATCCAACAAAAACCAAAACAAATCCAACGAGAACCCCCCCTCCACCCCACACACATAACAAAGATAACTACTGCCCAGCAAGTATGTAAAGAAACTGAAACCTACGTGGCACTGCCTGTGGGAATGTAGAAGAGTGGAGTCACTGTGGAAAAGATGCTTTAAAACAATTAAACAATTACTATATGACCCAGCAAATCCATTTTCAAAAGATATAAAAAGATACAAAAGATATAAAAACAGAAAGTCAGATGAAACTCACACACAATGGTAGAAACTACTTAAATGTATGTCAACAGATGAAGAGATAAACAAAATGTGGTGTATATACACACACACACATACATACAATGGGCTACAGCCTTAGAGAGGAAGAAAAATTTTGACATACTTAAACAATGATTAATCTTGAACACATCACACTAAGCAAAATAAGCCAGACACAAAAGTAGTAGTATTCTGATTCCACTTTTATGAGGTATCTAGAATAGTCAAAGTGACAGCAGAAAGGCATATGCCAGGGCCTTAGAAAAGGGATGGTCAACATGTTATTGTTTAAGGGGTACAGTTTCAGGAGACAGACTGCCAATAAGGGCATGAAAAGATGTGTATTAAGGAAATGCACATCAAAACCACAAGATGCCATTCCATACCCACTGAAACTGTTATATTAAAAATGATGTATTCAATAACAAGTGTTGGGAGGATGGAGGACAAGTGGACACCTACACACTGCTGATGGGAATGCAAAATGGTATACAGCCATTCTGAAAAGAGCTTGACTTGGCAGTTACTCAAAAAGTTGGAGAGCGCTGATGCGTGACCTCACAACTTCCTGTTAAATGGCTGGATTGGATTATTTGGTAGGTAAATTTTACTCACTATTAGCGTTTTTACTAGGCAATGCCAAAGAATGCTCAAACTACTACACAACTGCACTCATCTCACACACTAGCAAAGTAATGCTCAAAATTCTTCAAGCCAGGCTTCAGCAGTATGTGAACCGTGAAATTCCAGATGTTCAAGCTGGTTTCAGAAAAGGCAGAGGAACCAGAGATCAAACTGCCAACATCCGCTGGATCATCGAAAAAGCAAGAAAGTTCCAGAAAAACATCTATCTCTGCTTTACTGACTATGCCAAAGCCTTTGTGTGGATCACAATAAACTGGAAAATTCTGGAAGAGATGGGAATACCAGACCGCCTGACCTGCCTCCTAAGAAATCTGTATGCAGGTCAAGAAGCAACAGTTAGAACTGGACATGGAACAATAGACTGGTTCCAAATAGGAAAAGGAGTACATCAAGGCTGTATATTGTCACTTTGCTTATTTAACTTATATGCAGAGTACATCATGAGAAACGCTGGGCTGCAGGAAGCACAAGCTGGAATCAAGACTGCCGGGAGAAACATCAATAACCTCAGATATGCAGATGACACCACTCTTATGGCAGAAAGTGAAGAAGAACTAAAGAGCCTCTTGATGAAAGTCAAAGAGGAGAGTGAAAAAGTTGGCTTAAAGCTCAACATTCAAAAAATTAAGATCACAGCATCTGGCCCCATCACTTCATGGCAAACAGATTGGGAAACAGTGGCAGGCTTTATTTTTTTTTGGCCTCCAAAATCACTGCATATGGTGACTGAAGCTGTGAAATTAAGACACTTACTCCTTGGCAGGAAAGCTATGACCAACCTAGACAGCATATTAAAAAGCAGAGACATTACTTTGACAACAAAGGTCCGTCTAGTCAAAGCTATGGTTTTCCCAGTAGTCATGTATGGATGTGAGAGTTGGACTATGAAGAAAGCTGAACGCTGAAGAATTGATGCTTTTGAACTGTGGTGTTGGAGAAGACTCTTGAGAGTCTCTTGGACAGCAAGGAGATCCAACCAGTCCATCCCAAAGGAAATCAGTCCTGAATATTCACTGGAAGGACTGACGCTGAAGCTGAAACTCCAATACTTTGGCCACCTGATGCGAAGAACTGACTCACTAGAAAAGACCCTGATGCTGGGAAAGACTGAAGGTGGGAGGAGAAGGGGACAACAGAGGGTGAGATGGTTTGATGGCATCACTGACTCAATGGACATGACTTTGGGCAAACTCTGGGAGTTGGTGATGGACCGGGAGGCCTGGCAGTCCATGGGGTCAGAAAGAGTTGGACACAACTGAGCGACCGAATTGAACTGAACTGAGCGTTTTAAAAATTTGATCAGGGTGGTTATTTAAAGCTACATGCACAATTAAGTTTTCCCTCCTTTCCCCAGAATTTTTTGGGGAAGGGGAATTTGAGGTTTAATAGGCAGATGCAGCACATTTTAATTTCTGACATGCCTAATATTAACTTCTGAGTACTATCCAATTGTCAATGGTTACTAAAATTTATCTTTAAATTTCACTAGACTCCCTATAGTTATTTAACTAAAACTTAAACATACTATGGGAGGTTAGTGAAATGAGTTGTACACTTTTCATTTCTTAAGAATTCTTTTCATAGTTTTAATAATCATTCCCTAAGTCATAACCTGTTTCATGAATTAGAATTTCCACGTACACATTTGGAAAAACAAACAAAAAAAAAAACCTGCATCTTTCCATCTATGACATCTAAACAACAATAACACATTAATGGAAGAGCAAGACAAAAAGTGATGGGAGACCAGGTAAAGCAAACTATGGGGAGCTTTAACAACTCTAGGTCACTAGAGCAGACAGGAACTAAGTCCCATAAAATGAAATGAATGACTAAATTTGTATTCTAAGTTTCACATGTAACAAACAGAGTTACTCTATATATCATGTCCAACTAATACAACTCAAATTATGCCATATATAATTGAAAAAAAGAAAAACCTATAAAATGTGAAAGGTAACTTTTTAGATGCAATACAACAGATAAAAACAAAAGCAGAAACTGCCTCCCTGAAAATTATGTAATATGAGCACAAAAACAAGCCATGAGTAAGTCAACTAAAAATTTGGCAACAAAAATAATTTTCTTATGAATGTACTCATAGAACGAGAAACTAGAAAAACAAAAGAAAGTCCTTAGTTTTCAAATGAAAATAAAATTATTCTAAACAGATGGCTCATGAAACACAAACACGTTTTCAACTTTAGAATCAACTCCTCCACATAAAAATTTCCTCTGAAAATACATACTCAGAATTTTAATCTACTTTGCTCAAATTAACTCAAGAATCTACTGAAATACATTACCCATTAAGAAACTTCCCCTCTGCTTCCTTTGTTCTCATTCCCCTTCATTTTTCCCTTTATGTAGTTGCTTCTCTATGAAGGAAAATGCTTCATACCACTAAAAAATGTATTCTCCTTCCAAACACTGCACTGATCTTTTCCCTCTATAGGAACTCCTAAGTACTACAACAAATATGTTTCCCTCAATATTTTCAGGTTAAAGCTATTTTTCAGAGCCCAAGGGTAGAAAATCTATCTCTTTATTTCCCAGCTAATTCTGGAACATTTAGTGGCCAGTACCTACATCTTAATTCGTTGCCTCTTACAGTTCCAAATTCTATTAAGATTACGCAGTCTCACTGCTCTCCATGCAGAACCTGCATGGGAAGCTAGCACAGCGGGGCACAGGAGAGCCCGGCGCTGTCTCCGAGGGACAGCGGACGCTGTACAACTTGTAAACAGAGGGAAATGTGGAAAGAATGAATGAATGAAAACAAACAGAAGTTAATGAGACTTATCACTGACTCAAGATGACGGGGCTTTGAGTCGGGGGACTCAAAGTGGCATTAAGAATTCAGCTGTAACAATCTGACTGGAGCAAACAAAGACAAGTCAATTGAATCTGAATTTCATCAAGAGACAAAGTGTGATAAGAATTTAATCATAACTATCTGACAAACACAGGTAAATCTAATCCAAATACTGAATTACATGTGTGGAAGATGGGCAAAAATAACGTAACTGCTTACACAAAATCCTGACATTTTTAAGAGCTTTAAAATACAAATTACCAGCTCAGAAATCTCTACATGGAGCCCCAATCAAGAGAATATTCCTTTTGTATAATTATACTTTTATAATATATTTATCAACTAATTGAGCAAACATTAAAAATGTCAGTGGAACAGAGAGCCTAGAAATAGACCCAAACATAAATGTAAACTTAGCATATGGCAAAGGACAGATTTTTCAGTTAACAGTCCGAGAAATGTCTGAGAAATGACAGACCTACTACAAAACTGTACCAGAGATTAAAAATTAAAAAGATATCTGTCCCCACCCCCTTTCTGATTATATATATAGAATACATGCATGTACATGTTCAGTCATGTCTTGATTCTTTGTGACCCTATGGACTGTAGCCCACCAGACTCCTCTGTCCATGGGATTTCTTCACACAGGAATACTGAAGTGGGATGTCATTTCCTCCACCAGGGTATCTTCCTGACCCAGGGATTGAACCCATGTTTCCTGCATTGGCAGGTGGATACCACTGAGCCACATAGGAAGCCCCATATAGACATAGAATAGTCACTGGGAAAAAATTTACAAAACATAAATTGAATATTTGCATTAACATGCCCAGTGATCATTACTACAGAACATTTTTAGTGTATTTTTCTCTAATATATTTTTTAAAATCTAAGTTGGGCATCCTAAATTAGTCTTCCTTTGATCCCCCACCTCATTCATTGTGGTATAGTCACCACTCAAGCAGTCTCTGAAAGTAAGATTTTTAATATGTACCATATTTGACAGTACCATTATTCAATAACCACCTTAGAGAAAAAATTTAAGGTCTGCTTCCAGCCCATTACAATTAAAAGTAATTGCGTTTAATATCCCAATAGTAAACTTTGTATGGCATCTGTTTAATACCTTAGGATAGACTCCTGAAAGTGGAATCAACGAGTCAAATGTATGAAAGACAAAGAGAAAAAAAAAAAAAAGAAAAAAGAAAAAAAAAAAAGAAAGACAAAGAACTTTGATATTTTCAAAGGCCCCTTAGAAATGTTGTACCACCTTACAGTGATACCAGTATAGAAACACTTATTTCATTCCAGTATAACACACTTTCAGAACTCATATATTTAAGAGTAGAAAAACACTATACACTTTGCCTTTCATTCACTGCCAGTGAAGCAGTATGTTTACTGGCCACAAGACCTTCCTTTTGGGTTTGAATAAGTCCTTTCCAATCCCTTGTCCTATAGTTCCTCAATCTTGGCACCACTGACATTGTAAGCCTGATAATTCTTTGTCAAAGGGGTATGCCCTGTGAATGTAGAATGGTGAACAGCATCCTTGATCTCTACCCACAAGAAGATAGGAGCACCCAACCTTAAAATGACAATATCTATAAACATTGCCAAGTGCTCTCTGGGAGACAAAAAGTATCCTCAGTTAAAAACCACTACCCACTCCATCCCTTTAAAATTGCCTTTTTCTTATTCTCACAGTATTAATAGAAAAAGTAAAATCACTAAATATAATAATACAAGTATAAAAAACTACAGAAGTATAAAAGTAATATAACTTTTGCATTTCATTTTTTACCAAATGGTTCAAATATAAAAATTGCTGTTTTCATATAAACGTTAAAGTGACTCTAAAATATTTGTTTTCTATTCTGAAATTATCTCGGAAATGCTATACATTTCCTTGATCAGAAACTCATATCTGCATATGGAATGGTACCATGTCAAATAAAATTATGACACAAATTCTGAAGGTAAAGTTATTTGCCACTAAAAGTGAAGTTTTCAAATTAAGAGTGTTAAATACCAAATGATAACTGTACATATAAAGGACGCAATCAGATGGAAAAGAAAGCTTCAACAGTTAACACTAACGTTCAGATAATACTTCAGCGTAAACTTGGGTTCCTTCTTTGATCACTTGTATATTCGTAACGATTCTGACATATCTAAAGATTCAAGTTACTTTCCTCCACTCACCCATTTCTCCCTAACAATTAAAACAAAAAGTTCAAGAAATAGTCTATCTTGGTTACCCTGATTTATGCTTAACTCTTAGCTAACCTTATGTTATCCTTTTTTTTAAAATCTTCTCAAATTTATTAATGTATCAACATGGACCGTCCCTTCCATATAGACAGCTGAACTAAACAAATATGAACCCAAGATAGATCTCCAACAGTATCATTCAAGCTAAAGACAGCCAATTTAGAACTCAGAGGGTACTAGGTTTTTTTAAAAGTTGCACTAGTTTAATGGCTGGTGGATCTATTCTCCTCCTTGCTACCAGACAGTCACACTACTCACAACATTCATCACTTCCTCCATAATCCATTGATATCAAAGCCAATTTGTCATCAAGAGAGAGGAGTCTATTCTTTCCCCGCATTTCCCAGAGCCTAGGCAGGCCCTGAGCCCTTTTTTTATTCTACCAACTGAAAATGTAACATCAAGTTCAAAAGCAGTTAGAAAGCCCAGAAACAATGAAAGACAATGATCCTTAAAACAGTACGAAAAACAAGATATAAAGACAATAAACAAATAGAAATAAGACAGCATAAACTATAAGATGCAAAGAGTTTAAAGACGGTATAACAGAACCAACAAAAAGGAGATGAAATATATGTTTAGAGCCATCAAGAAAAGACTTCAGGACAAAGTGGGACTTTAAGGTGAACCCTGAAACCATAAGTATGGAAAAATGAAGTGGAAAAGTTTAGGACTTAAAGACAGAAGGAACTTAATATAGACAAATGAATTTTTCAGTCTCAGCACCACTGATATTTTAGGCTTCAGAGTTCTGCACTGTGGTAGACTGCCCTGTCCATTGTTAAGATGTTTGGCAACATCTACAGCCCGTACACCTTAATGCCAGCAGTCCTCAGCACAAATGGCGACAACCAAACATGTCTCTAAGAGACTGCCAAATGAACCTTGGGTTGGGGGGTAGGGGAGAGGAGAGGCTTGGTCCCAGCTGAAAACCACTGCAATACACAATCCCTTCTGTTGAGAATTATACTGGTTCCTCCTAAAAAACAGTAAGGTCAAGAAAATCAGAGGTGCAATACAAATTTCTCAAAAAATCTAAAGAATAAAAAGGCATGAACATGTGTCCAAACATAATTTAAGAGACAGAGGAGGAACTCTAAAATATACACGATTCATTAAAAAAACTCATTAGCATTAATATCTATCTCATGAATCACTTCTAATCATACAGGAAAATGTGCTATGGAGATATGATCTAGAGTATTTTTCCTCAAGTTCATTGAGAAAGCTAAGAGAAAAAAAAAACAACAGGAAAAAGCCCTTCTACCTCGAACCAGAGATCAGCTGATGCTGTGCAAGTCAAAGAAAGAAATATTCAGCTTTTGTAAGGAGACTGAAATGAACATACATAAATGGCTTTATAATTTGTTACTGAAATATAAAGTGAATTGACATGGCAGTGGTGGCAGATTACTGTTCACTTTAGTACACACGTTTCATCTCAGAGAATCCTTTTAGAATTTGAAGGCGAAGCTCAGTGTCTTAACAGTGTTTGCAACACTGGCTTTTTATAGTGTGGTATGTGTCTATTTTGTGCTATTCTGTTTAGAAATGGAATTAGCCATAAGCATACAGAAAAGTAAATGAAAAAAAATAGCAAGTTAACACTAATACAATGTATGTAACAAACATTGTTGGGCTAACCAAATTTCAATACACTTATACTAAAGAAATTGGGCAATGGAAGTCAGAAGTAGGTATGAACAGAGTAAGGGGGAGCAGGTAAAGAAACTAAATCCTGTTATTATTATGAAATCAGTAATTATTCTAAAAATTTAAAGAAAAAAGTAACACTCTAAAACTGTAACTTAGAAACAGGCAGGTCAACACCCTTCCTCCTAAAAAAGCAATGGTTTTAAAGTGGTTACCTCTACAGAATAGGAAATAAAGGAAAATCACATAGAAGATTTTTTGTTCCCTTTGTTGTACTAAATAAACTCCCTAAATCTTGTGCATGTAAAACTTCACTGAAAGTAAAAACAACAGTGTAAAAAAAACAAAAAATTAAAGTACTGGTGCTAGAATCTGAAAGCTTAGCTGGGTTCAAATTTTAGTTCAGCTACTTTTTCATTTGTACGACATAAGAGAGGTAACTCTAGCCTCCTTTTGTTTCCTATATCTAAAATGGAGATAAGTTATTTACTTCACAGAACTGCTGGAAGCATTACACTAGTGTATGCAGAGTGCTTATTTTAGCAAAGTGGCTGACTCCTACGAAACACTCAACGGCTGCTCATCCTCAAGAAACTCTGGATGTGGAGAACATCTGAGCAATACTGTCGAAATACAGAGAGGGCTTTCCAGGTATAAGACAGGACTGAGGCAACAAGAAAGGCTTCTATTAGATCCTAAGATAGTTGGGCTTATCTTATATATGCTCACCTAAAGGATATTTAATAGAGGCAATCTCTCCAGCTTAAGAGCACTTCTAGGGGCTCTTTAACCATTACCTTCTATTAGAGAAAGGAGAAAATTTACCCAATACTCCTTCTTTATCCATTCACAAAACTATTTCTTTTTAGAAGATAAATAAATGCAGTATTTTTGCTAACAAAAATATAAATAGGAAAAAACAACTACACATCACTCAGCTTCATCTACTAGAATTTAGCAAGAGTAGAAATTCTGACTCTACAAGACCTCCAATTCATTGATCTTACCACCTTTTTACTGTCCCTCACCACTTTATCAGATTAAATAATTAATCATTAAGCATTAGCCACCTGCCCCCCAGCATACAGTTGATTCTCTAGCCACTCTCTGGCTTCACTGTACTCACCAAATCAACTTTAAAAAATGCAAATCCCACCAAATCTGTGCCTATGCAGCAGCACACATGGGCACTAACACAAAATGAAAGAAAAATGCATCACCATACTAGCTGATTTCAAGTACAATATTAATGCTATCAGATTAGTATTTTATTTCCCTAGTTCATTCACTCCCAGACACTTCGAGGTAACTATTTCAATCTCCTCTAGTGGGTCAGACAGGAAAGAATGTGCCTGCAATGAGGGAGACCAGGGTTTGATCCCTGTGATAGGAAGATCCCCTGAAGAGAATGGCAATCCAGTCTAGAATTCTTGTCTGGAGAATTCCAAGGACAGAGGAGCCTGGCAGGCTACAGTCTATGGGATTACAAAGAGTCAGACACCACTGGGCGACCACACTTTTCACTTCTGTTTTCTCTCCTCAAACCCCCATGGAGTTCTCTCTCTCTCACACACATAACAACCTTGAATCTCCTGAGTCCCACCACACTGATCCACCTACTACTAGAAGGTTCACCCACAGCTGGAATTCCCACCTGTTATAAAAGTATCCCTGCTCTCATCTATGTACATGCCAGATTCTCTATTTGTGCACCTACTCAGAGCATCACCTATGTAATCCTCCTTTTAATCAACCATAACAACTTTTTAATCTCTGATGGATCATTTTCACTACCATACAAATATATTAACATTTCTCCCACTTCAGAATTTTTTTCTTCCTCTACTTACCCATCATTTATTTGCTCTCCTTTGAAGGAAAACTCCTTGAAAAGGTTGTCCCTCTCATTATCCCTCAAACGCACTTCAGACAAGCTACACCACTGAAACTAACCTGTGCTTATCAAGGTCATCAACTACCTCCATATCGCTAAAGCCAATGATCATTTCTCACATCTCATCCTAACTGACCTACCCAGAGTATTTCACATACTTGACCACTCTTCCTTAATTACTTTACGACACTGTCTTTTAGGACTTCCCTTATGGCCCAGCTGGTAAAGAATCCGCCTGCAATGCAGGAGACCTGGGTTCAATCCCTGAGTTGGGAAGATACCCTGGAGAAGGGAAAGGCTACCCACTCCATTATCCTGGCCTGGAGTATTCCATGAACTCTATAATTCATTGGGTCACTGAGAGTCTGACACAACTGAGTGACTTTCACTTCATTTCACTCCACTGTCTTTTAATTTGCTGATCTTTCCTACTCATTGGCCCTTTCTGGTTTTACAAACTGCTTCATGCTGGAGTGATCCAAAGCTCAGCTTATCACTTCTGTCTACACTTGGTAACCTTCTCCTGTCTGGAGATTTTAAATACTGTCTGTTAATGCATTCATGCATCCAACCACCTGCTACACAACAAAATAGAAACTGAACTTCTAGTCTTTCCCAAAAATTGCTCCTCCCAAAGCCTTTTCCATTTCAGGTGTGAGGAAATTCCACCCTTTCAGCTGCTAAGGCAAACCGGAGTCATTTTTTATTTCATTCTTTCCCTCACACACCACACCATATCTTCAGGAAATCCTCCCAGTTTTATCTTTAAAATGTATTAAAAGTGTGACTAATTCTCACAACCTCCTGCTATGACTTAATCCATCTCTTCAAAAATATCATCTTCAATAATCCCTGCTTCTATCTTACTGTGTGGCCAGTGAGCGCTCAGCTGTGTCTGACTCTTTGTGACCACATGGACAGTAGCCAGTCAGGCTCCTCTGTCCATGGAATTTTCCAGACAAGAATATGGGAGTGGGCTGCCATTTCCTTCTTCAGGGGATCTTCCTGACCCAGCAATCGAACCTGTGTCTCCTGCATTAGCAGACAGATTCTTTATCACTGAGACAGCTGGGTTTTACCTAAAACCTATTTTCAGCACTGTCGTTCATACAATTCTCTTAATGCTGACATTAAAGTCTGACAATGTCACTTCTCAACTCAAAAAACTCCACACTGGCTCCTGATTTCAGAGTGAAGGATAAAAACTCCTTGCCATGGTTCACAGTGCCTTAAATGATTTGACCCCAACCCCCTCTGAGCTCCTCTCCTTGATCAGCCTACTCCGGCCACAGTGGCCTCTGTTAAGTCTGTGACAAGGTGGGACACACACCTCCTTAAGGGCCTCTGCACCAAAGACTTCAGCCTGGAATGCTCTTCTGCTAAGTATATGCATGGCCAACTTCCTGTCTTGCCCAAATATCACCTTCAAAATGAGGCTGACTCTGACCACTTTATTTAAAATTACAACTGCCTCTCTACCCTTAAACTCTCATTTCCCTTGCCATTTTTCTTATTCTTCTACTGCCCTGACAATCTAATAACATAATACATAATGTTATTGTATCTATCTGCTCACATATTTGTTCACCAGCGCATATATCACAAGTACCAATAATACATACAGCAAAAACTAAGTGCTCGATAATTACTTGGTAAAAATATCCTGAAGTCTACTCTGAAGTAATGCTCACAACCACCTACAGTGGAAAAAAGAAATCAAGAAGAAAAATACCACTTTCCAAGCAGATTTGGGAAGTATTACAGGTGCAACTGTTTTAGCAATAGGAGCAGAGAATGATTTCTGAATTTCAATGCATAATAATAATAGCAGCAAACACATAATGACTAATTCAGACACTGTTCTAAGCACTTTGTAATCCTCACAACAACCCCATGAGTTAGGCAGTATTTCACCCATTTTATTATCAATAAAGCAACTAAGAAATAAAGTGACTAAACAACCTGCCCATGCTTGTATAGCTAGTTAACTAGTAGAGTCAAAATTTCAACCCAGGCATTTAGGCTTCAGAATCCATACTCTTGTTAATAAGTCAATACACCTAGTAATCGGAAAAGTATAAGCAAAACCAAAACACACACAGAAACCTATACAAACATGCATCTCTAAGCTACACTGTAGTGGGGAAAGATTATTTAAAAAAAAAAAAAGTGTACTTGCCTTCAGGGACTTCACAATGTAAACAAAAAATAGTAAAATAACCAAATACACAATGATAGAAGCAATCATGAAGTACTGTAATGGACAAAGACACACCTAACCCAGGGTCAGGGAAAACTTTCCAACCCCTTAAACGATGAGCAAAAAGGGAGAAAGGTCTTTATTCCAAAGAGAGGAAACAACATGGGCATAGGCACTAAGATGAGAAAGTGTGATCAACCACAGAACTGAGTAGTTAAGAAAGGGGGGAAAAAAGGAACAAACTGGGGACAAGTAGAGACATAATCACATACATTTTAAACATCACTGTAATATCCTGGGCTCCCCTGGTGACTCAGACAATAAAGGACCTGCCTGCAATGCAGGAGACCTGGGTTGAATCCCTGGGTTGGGAAGATCCCCTGGAGGAGGAAATAGCAAGTCAGTCCAGTATTCTTGCCTGGAAAATCCCAAAGACAGAAGAGCCTCGCAGGCTACAGGCCACCGGATTGCAAAGTCGGACATACTGAGCGACTAACACTAATAAAGATTTTAATTATGGGAAGAAGATATTTACACTGTAGCACAATCACTGCTATAAGCATAGACTAGACAGAAAGTGCAAACAAAAACTCCAGTTAGGGAATTCCCTGGTGGTCCAGTGGCTAAGACTCTGCGCTCCTGATACAGGGGGGCTGGGTTCAATCCCTGGTTAGGGAACTAGATCCCACATGCCACAACTAAGACTCTATGTAGCCAAATAAATAAAAATAAATGTTTAAAAAAAAAAAAAAAAAAAACCTCCAGTTAGAAAACTAAAAGCCTATACAGAAATTCAAACAAGACAGGAATAATCGATAGACAATATCTAAAAAAAAAAACACAAAATCATAACCTGATGTGATCTGTGAGTCCTCATGTCCATTCACACTAACACTACCCTATTTCAAGTTCTCATTTCCTCTAGCTTAAATTCCTATAATAGCCACCTAACTGACTGCCCTAACTTCCCTGAATTAAGACTTCAGCTCCACAAGGCAAAGCTCTCTCCCTTGCCCCCAAATCATCAATAACGTGTGAATTCTTTCTAAATGCAAAATTCTATGTAATAGTGAAACACACTCTGATCTATGGGCTTCCCTGATAGCTCAGTTGGTAAAGAATCCGCCTGCAATACAGGAGACTCTGGTTCGATTCCTGGGTTGGAGAAGGGACAGGCTACCCACTCCAGTATTCCTGGGCTTCCCTTGTGGCTCAGCTGGTAAAGAATCCACCTGCAACGTGGGAGACCTGAATTCGATCCCTGCATTGGGAACATCCCCTGGAGAAGAGAAAGGCTACCCACTCCAGTGGTAGAGAATTCCATGGACTGTATAGTCCACGGTGTCGCAAAGAGTTAAACACGACTTGAAAGTAAGCGTCTTTCATTTTCACCTTCTCTGACAGATCTCAAATCTTATCTTCATAGCCCTGCACTTTTCCTGACTACTCCTTCGTTCACTGTTCCTTTGAGCTAGACTAAGCCTGTCTCTCACACCATGAAGCCATTCCTAATTCTCCTTGCCAAAAGTCAAACTCTGACTCTACTGCTCCCAAAACATTGATTATTCCCTTAAAATAACTATTATATTTTGCCTCAGACCATGATCTCTAGTTTTATGTCCTTACAAGATCAGGTTAGGAATCTTAGGAAGCTAAGAAACATGTAACACAATTTCTCTTTTGGGAGGGAACTGTCTTTATCATGAAAACACTTTGATACTAACTTAGCTTAGCAAAAGCTACAGCTTTAAAGTATAATTATGCATTCCAGCAATTCAGATAGGTTGTTAAGAATGTTGAATTTGTCAATAATAGAACAGGGGTTAGTGCAAACTCTACCTAAATCCTTAAAAGTCAAAAATTTCCTGCTGACCAGTCAGTTATAAGCTCACAACAGTGAGATAATATTAAGTCATACACTTCAGCTGTATGATGAATTTGGGGGAACTGTAGATACGTATATGCTGGTTACAGCACATACCAACAGGGACATATACAGCATATACCAAGATACAAATACAAGGACGGACCTCCAGCTATATCCCTGACCACACCACCTGATCCCTTTCTAAAAGAGAATTTATCCTGGGGTAGGCCAACTGGATATTCTAGCACAGGAATGTAAAACAGGGAGGAACAGGAATTTACTGGAACTAAATCACCCCTTTAGCTGGAAACTAAAAAAAAAGTGCCCAGCAACTTCTAGTGCTGATACCCTGAAGCACCCTATCTATCACATTGGCTTGGAGATATAGCTTAAGCTTTGATTCCAAGCACTACCTCAATATTCTTCCAATAAATCTTCCCTTCTCTTCTTGTTTCCTTTTGGGCTTACATAAAACAAAATCACTCTGTGTTGCTGCCAAGCAGAAAGTTTAAAATAAATGTGATACTTTCAAAAAGCTAAAGATTCCTTCAAAATTAACTCTTTAATACTCCAGTTTTAAGCAGAAATCTGAGCAGTGGAAAAAAGCCTCTTCCAAATTTTCAAATTACAATTTTATTTAACATTTTGTTATTTAAATGGTGTGACACTAGTAAATTAATTTACGCCTGCTTGTGCGTTCCCAAATGAGCCATTAACATTCAGTCTAGCAGAATACCCATAGGATTCAGAGAATTTGGGTTTTAAATTTCTCTGTGTGTAACTCCAGAATGTCAAAGATCTGGCATGTCTTATACACACTAATACTCTTCTCATGACACATCACTTTACAGCTGTTTTCTTCTTTATTAGAACTTCAACACTGACTACAGTTTGGTGAATTTTTTCTTTTTTCAGTAAAGTATCACAGGACTTCAAAATATACAAATGCTCCTGTATCAGCTCTGAAGCTTCATTCTCCTACATAAGAAATTAGATCTGAACTTATAAATGTATGTATTTATGAATTTGAAAGACTAAAGATCATACATGTCAGCCAAATATATCTACAAAGCTTTTTTTCAATGTGAACTTTTCACCTTTTAAAAGTATAAAAAGTATAATTGCTTACAGTCAATGAAATTACAAATTTAGAAAAATTAAATGATGAATGGTGAAACTCATTCTGGGAATTCAGAAATAAAAACATTCAAACTGAAAACTAAAAAGCAATGTTGATCCATTTATATTTGTTAAAGGCTACTGGCATTTCTTTTTCAAGTATGCCTGAAAATTTTGATTTGAATTCCTCAGAATACAAAGGTCTGCTCAAGTATACTGTAGTTTTTTCTGATGACTATTTTTTCCTTTTTTTGGAAACTACTTATTAAATTCTTTCTCTTTTGTTTTACTGAGAGCATATAAATAGTAAGCATATTTAGGGGCATAGGATGAGGGTGACTTTCACTTCTTTTATCAAAGACTGTATTGTTCAAATTGTTTTAAATAAGGTACACTTCCCTCATTTTATAATACAAAAAACCACATTTTAAATATTCGGCCACATTTCTCAAAACCATGCCTCACATTAACACCAAATTCACTAATTTTAAAAATTAGCACATTTGGAAAACTTCATTCATGTGTTTCTATAATTTGAAGGTTTTTATACAGTTCAATTATAAATGTTTTAAAAACAATCACAAATAATTTTATCCACAAATCCTCATAGCAACCTGAACTTTAAAGACTACCAACCAAATAAAAAAAGCTACGCTTAAAATGTTTAAAACCTTTTCTTACTTGAAACATGCCAACACTTAAATCAATCTACTAACATGTAAACTTAGAAGCCTTTCTTTCAAAATAATTCTTCCAACTGTCTGTACTACTGGTCCAAAACATTTAAATATATGCTTTTTCTAAACCTTCAAAGAGCTAACAACACTGTATTATTCAGATATAAATCAGGAGCAACTGTAAGACTGTTGTTTTAAGAAATCTAGGACACTACTGATATTTGAAAGAATCAATTTCTGAGATATTTAAAATGTGGGAAAAAACATGCTGATGAGAAATATTTACAGAAATTTAATTTTAAGATGTCTTTCTAGGGAGCGAAGAGATTCTAGGATTAAACCTTTATTTTCAAAATTTTATAATTATGTCAAAATTTTGAGGACTATCTGGAATTAGTATGTTGATACATAGCAGAAAAAGTTAAAAAAGCAGAAACTTGAAGCAATTTCTATTTTATTCCCATCTAATCAAGCTCGTCAGCACTTCATACATTATGAAGCTAGTATTATTTGACCCTAAAGTTTTCACTTCTCCAAAATTTAAAAATAGAAATGTGTATCAAACATGATAATTATTTTTGGTTGAACTCTTTGGTATTAGATTAGTCTTAAGCTTATATATAGCATATGCTGACTTAAGGGTCAACTGAAAAAAAGTACTCTCTTAAAGGACTACATTTATAAGCTTCCCCAGTCCTAATTTTAAAGATGAAGTTAACATAGTTGATACGGGCAAATACAGATAGTATTGATAGTAGTGAGCAAAACATTAAATGAGGGACTTTCCTGGTGGTCCAGTGGCTGGGACTCCAAGCTTCCAATGCAGAGGGCCCAGGTTTGTCCTCTGGTCAGGGAACTAGATCGCATATGCCACAACTAAGACCCGGCACAGCCAAACTAAATGTTTTTAAAAAATATTAAATGAATATACGGGATGGGGAATACATGTAAATCCATGGCTAATTCATGTCAAAAACCACTATAATATTGTAAAGTAATTAGCCTCCAACTAATAAAAATAAATGAAAAAAAATATTAAATGAATTTAACACTAAGATAATAAATATTACAAGGGACTATGGTTTGTGTACTCACCAGTACAGTCTAAGGTACCCAGCACAGGTATATGCTCATTAATTATTTGCTGACATCTCGGTAAAGATGTGAAGGAACTTAAGCAAACCCGATACACAGAAATTACACAAACACTAACTTGGAGAATAGTACATAGCAAGGCAACCTATGCATTCAGAAAACTTCATACCATCATTTTTTACATAAAATGTCACATAAAATGCAGTTACTCTCACATAGTATGTATTCAATAAATCCCAACCCCTTTTCCTTCCCACTTCCTTATTAGCAGTGTACACCTAAAATATTTACTTCATAAAACTCAATTAACATAAAAACTTTAAGAATACAACTGCATAAAACAATCCACACCTGAATGTAATCAGTAAATATAAAAAGAAAGACATACAAAGCACTGACAAGTCTTATGGACTGTGTTTGTGTCCACCCATATTGTTATACTGAAGCCTCTAGTCCACAATGTGATGGTATTTGAGGATGAGATCTTTGGGAGACAATTAAGTATAAATGAGGTCCTGAGAATCAGACTCTCCTAATGAGACTACTACTTTTATTAGAAGACATGGTGGGGAGGGAGGTTATGGAGGGCAGGCAGGAGAGTAGCCCTCCCCAGGTCCCACCCCATCTCTGCGAGGACTCAGCAAGACAGGAAGAGAGGTTCTCACCAGAACCCAACCATGCTGGCACTGTGATCTCAAGCTTCCAGCCTCCGTAACTTTAAGAAAATAATTTCTCTTCTTTACACCAGTCTACGGTATTTTCTTACAGTAGCCCAAGCTAAAACAGCAAAGCTACTACTTTGAAGGAAACATGATACTGAAAGATATAATGATCAAAAAACAAATTATGGCCTCAAAGGGCCTAGCTTGGTAGAAAAAATAATATTTATATTAAAATTCCCATATAGAGTAGAAAATGGTACAACGGAGACTTTAGAAAAGCAAGATCACTATCTTGTTTAACATTTAGGGAGAGGTGGGATGGGGAGAGGGAGGGAGGCTCAAGATTGAGGGGATATATGTGTAATTATGACTGATTCACGCTGATGTATGGCAGAGAGGACCGTAACATTGTAAACCAATTGTCCTCCAACTAAAACCAAACCAAAACAAAACAAAACAACTAGGGAGGCTTAGAAACAAGCAAAACAGACAAAGGATAAACAGAATCTGGACACAGAAAAACTGAAAGGGAAGAAAGCAAGCAAGCAGTCTCAGAATTTCCCCACACCCAACACTCAAAATTCTGATACCAGTAATGTTTTCCAAATATTTTTAAAATATTTCTTTAATAGATGAAGACAAAGTTTAATTTTTCTATTCACATATTTAATCCAGCTCCTACACTGCACCACATTTTGAGCAAGGCAATTTCAGCCCCATCAAAGCCTAGAGAACCACAAACAGAAACAAACTAATAGAAAATATGATCAATGCATGTCAGAAATATGGTAGTTTCTATGGAGAAAAGGAGATCCAGACAGCTTTTCAGTAGATTCGTATGCACTTGGAATGAAGCTGGCTGAACAGTCTTAAAGGACAAGTTGAAGTTATCCCATGAAGAAAAATGTCAGAGGCAAAGATGATGACAGAAAAATGTCAGAATGTAATGCGAGCAAAATACAGCACTGCATACTTAGTGAGCTGCAAAGCACTTGGCAAAGTTATATACAGTGGCAAGAGACAAGACTGGGAAGGTAAATAGAGCTCAGATCAGGAAAACAATTTTAAAGACAAAAACAGTATCGGTCGAACCAACTGGACAAAAGTTTAAGAGAGAATGATACAAACTAGTAATACTATACAAGGGAGGCTTCAAATGAAACAGAAGAGAGTGACCATATATCCTCGTTAGAACAGTCCCGGTCTCCATCTGTACATCTGGTGTTCTGCCCAGTTTATCATGTACACATATTTATATTTATGTAATATGTACACATATTCACATTTAATGAAGTATTAATAATTACATAAAATCCAGTTTGGGTAGACCTCTCTAATTTGTACTTCCAACTTCTATGACCCTGTCAGACTGTGAAAACCATGTGTAATAAAGAATGCTTCCACTCAAACACAGTTAAATCTGAAAAATGACAGAAACAGCCAGTCTCTCTCAACTGTCTCAGGCTCCATTTAATCCTTCCGTTTCAAAGACAGTCAGCTAGGGCAGCTGACTCCTCTGGAGGGAGAGAAGTGGTCAACACTGTTATCACTAATGCTCCACTGGTGTACTGGCCGGCTGTGTAGTGGCCGGCGACTCTGTGAGATACACAACTGCAGCCACGCTACCAGTCAGCAGAGTTCACGGATAAACACAGATTAGGTACATACAGAGCAATTAATTAAGACACCAAGCTGTTACTCCATCCACAAAGTAGAAATTAAAGGTTCTTTCTCTTCCCTACACATGTAAGAACGGTCCAATGACGCTAGTTAACGGATGTATTTGTGAAGTAATAAGAGATATGCATACTGGTCTCTGCTCCTCGATCCTAAGAGCTCCTAAAACCCTTGAAAATAAAGGTTCTAGGAGAATCTTTTGTTCTAATATTTAGTCTCTGGTCCCAGTTCCTCACACAGAGCTACTAAATTCCTTGGAACTTCCTGGGTGATAAAAAAGTCTTCTATTCTCATGAGGTGACTCTGACTCTTGGTAGGTTCCTAGATGGGGGCTGGTCACCAGAAACATTGAGTCATGATTAGAAGCTTGAAACTTTCAGTCCCTCTTCCCACTGTCATTCTCTGGAGAGGGGCTAAAAGTGGAATTAATCATCAATCATACCCAGTTGATAAAACCTCAATAAACATCTACATGGGGTTCAGAGAGCTGAATTGGTGAATCTCGGTCTGGACTGGCGAACAAAATGTATCCACACACAGGGAGGGTGGTGCAACCCAAACTCCACAGGCATCTCATCTTCTGCTCAGAAGCTTTCTGGACCTCACCACATGTATCTCTTCATCTGGCTATTCACTCATAACCTTTAATATCCTGTGTAATATTAATAAACCAGTAACCTAGATAGTAAATGGTTTTCCTGAATTCTGTGAGCCACTTGAGCTAATTAACAGAATCCGAGGAATGGGTTGCAGAAACCTCTGAATTTTAGCCTGTTGTTCAGAAACACAGATATAACAACCTGGAGTTGTGACTGGTCTGAAGGTGGTGAGGGTAGGGGGCAGCACTGTGGGACTAAGACCTTAACATGTGAGATCTGAAGCTAACTCTGAGTACAATATGTAACAACTGAATTGTAGGAGACTTAGAATTGCTTGATGTGGGAAAACCCTCCCAACAAATCTAATGTCAAGACTGTTTTGAGTATAACCAGCAAGGAGAAAGAGTTCTAGACAATATTTGATTAGATAAAAGGCAAAGCATTTTGGACTTTCTTAACTGAAAATCAGGAAAGAGAACACTTTATAATTAAACTGTCAAATCTTGGATAAGTGTATTTCTTTCTCAAAATTAGACTTTTCTAAGTTTCTCAAGTATCAAGAGAATCCTGAAAGATAAAACTAAGAAGCCTTGGTTGATGATCTTGATGGTCTTATCATACACATCAATATTTTTATCTCACAGGTCAGAGAACAAAACTATCAAGAGACTTTTTAAAGCTTAACATATGCTTTTTCCTATGAAGCAAAATCTTTCAACCTCAGCACTACTGATATTTTGGGTTTGATAACCCTTTGTTGTTGGGTGTTATCCCGTGCACTGGAGCACTCTTGGCACATATATTTATAACAACCAAAAATGTCTCCAGATGTTGGTACCCCTGGCTGAGAACAGTTAGGAGGAATTGAAAAGCAAAGTGAAATAAATTACATCATAACCTGGAGATAAATCCCACATCACAAAAACCTCAGACATCTTCAGTTATTTTCACTTAAACACTGTAAGTATTTCACTTACATTTAAATAAAAGCATGTATTTACCGAAAACTAACTCTGAGAGAGTAGGAAGCAGCCTGTAAGATGTGGCCGCTTTGGCTTGGGAAGTGTTTTCAGTTCTGCTTGACCAGGACTCATGGCATCCTGAGGCCCCAGCAAGCGCTCAGTGTTCAGTCAGCCCAAGGGCACAATGTAGCTTTTTTTACCTGGTTGCTTAAGATTATTTACAAGTAAGTAAACAAGGACCACATGGGGCGGGGGGAGGTTAGGCTGCATTTACCGTGACAAAATTTCAAATACAGTCATAAAAATTAAAGACATTGCTCATACCTTTGTATTTGAAGTTTCTTTTACTGATAAATATGACTACCTATCTCAGGAATGAGAGAAAAAGACAGATACATGCCAGAAACAATTCCATCTACCCATTATAACAAAGACCACCTTTTCCATACAGTTTAGACCATCATGAGACTGTTTTAAACTCATATTATTACTAATACAATAGAAGCACACCTTATTTAAAAGCAACTTTATCAAGTTACTCTATTATTTTAAAAATAAATATCTAGCAAAAAAAACTGAAAACAAAGGGACAAATCACAGTTTAATAAATGAGGGAAACAGAAAACCACAAAAAGCAATAAACAAATGGAAAGAACCTGGAGTAAAACAAAAGAAAGCACATTAAAATGAGGTAACATTTCTCATCTCAGATTTTCAGACTTAAAAGTCTAATACCACTCAGGACTGACACTGGACGGGTAACTTTGATATATTGTTTGTATACAGTTGAGTTCAGCTGCTCAGTCGTATCCGACTCTGTGACCCCATGAATCGCAGCATGCCAGGCCTCCCTGTCCATCACCAATTCCCGGAGTCTACCCAAACCCAAGTCCATAGAGCTGGTGATGCCATCCAACCATCTCATCCTCTGTCGTCCCCTTCTCCTCTTTCCTTCAATCTTTCCCAGCATCACAGTCTTTTCAAATGCATCAGTTCTTTGCATCAGGTGGCCAAAGTATTGGAGTTTCAGCTTCAGCATCAGTCCTTCCAATGGATAGTCAGGACCGATTTCCATTAGGATGGACTGGTTGGATCTCCTTGCAGTTCAAGGGACTCTCAAGAGTCTTCTCCAACACCACAGTTCAAAAGCATCAATTCTTTGGCACTCAGCTTTCTTTACAGTCCAACTCTCACATCCATACACAACTACTGGAAAAACCATAGCTTTGACTAGACGGACCTTTGTTGGCAAAGTAATGCCTCTGCTTTTTAATATGCTGTCTAGGTTGTTCACAGCTTTTCTTCTAAGGAACAAGCAACTTTTAATTTCATGGCTGTAATCACCATCTGCAGTGATTTCGGAGCCCCCAAAAATAAAGCCTCTCACTGTTTCCACTGTTTCCCCATCTATTTGCCATGAACTGATGGGACTGGATGCCAGGATCTTCGGTTTCTGAATGTTGAGCTTTAAGCCAACTTTTTCACTTTCTTTCACTTTCATCAAGAGGCTCTTTAGTTCTTTGCTTTCTGCCACAAGGGTGGTGTCATCTGCCTATGTGAAGTTATTGGTATTTCTTCCGGCAATCTTGCATCCAGCCTGTGCTTCATCCAGCCCAGCATTTCTCATGATGTACTCTGCATATAAGTTAAATAAGCAGGGTGACAATATATAGCCTTGACAACATAGTACTCTTTTCCCAATTTGGAACCAATCTGTTGCTCCATGTCCAGTTCTAACTGTTGCTTCTTGACCTGCATACAATTTCTCAGGAGGCAGGTAAGGTGGTCTGGTATTCCCATCTCTTTCAGAATTTACCACAGTTTGTTGTGATCCACATAGTCAAAGGCTTTGGCATAGTCAATAAAGCAGAAGTAGATGTTTTTGTGGTATTCTCCTGCTTTTTTGATGATCCAACGGATGTTGGCAATTTGATCTCTGGTTCCTCTGCCTTTTCTAAATCCAGCTTGAACATCTGGAAGTTCACGGTTCACATTCTGTGGAAGCCTGGCTTGGAGAATTTTGAGCATTACTTTGCTAGCGTGTGAGATGAGTGCAATTATGCGGTAGTTAGAGCATTCTTTGGCAGTGCCTTTCTTTGGGATTGGAAAAAAAATTTTTTTTGAAGGCCAGCTGGCATTATCTATCAAGACAATAAGGCACATAAACTCCAACCCATAAACCCCATTCTTGCATCTGTGCCAATGTAATTATGCTCACTTAAGCATCATTTGAATTGTTTTAACTGTAAACAACCCTTTAAGACCATCAAAAAGGACGTTAAATAGGGTCAAAGAATGGAATACTATGCAACCCAAAAAAAGTCAGTGATGTGTTTTGATAAAAGATATACAAATATAGCAAGAAGGAGGAAGAAATGGCAACCACTCCAATATTCTTGCCTGAGAAACCCCATGGACAGAGGAGCCTGCAGGCCCTAGTCCCTGAGGTTCTAAGAGCTGGACACAACTTATGACCAAACCACCACCTTACCCATACTTGCCACAATCCCCTTCCCCAGGCAACTATCTGTAGTGTCCGTGCCTTAGGTGATCATATCACAATACAGCACAAGCAAAGGAGGGCTGGACAGGTATGTGGGGTCTAGCTTGGGTAAACAGCATAAAAGCCTCAGAAATTACAAAAATAACAGTGACAACAGATTCCTACCAAATGCGCAGCTTCAAATTCTAAGTAGTTCTGTAAGGCTTCTCAGATGTGAGAAGACTGCTGAAAAAGTGCCGAGTGGCATAAAGTAGAGGTTATGGGAGAATCTGGAGTCAGAATGTGCTGTGCTGCGCTCAGTCCCTCAGTCGTGTCTGACTCTGAGACCCCATGGACTGCAGGCCAGCAGGCTCCTCTGTCCATGGGGATTCTCCAGGCAAGACTACTGGAGTGAGTTGCCATGCTCTCCTCCAGGACATCTTCCCAACCCAGGGATCAAACCCAGGTCTCACACGTTGCAGGCAGATTCTTTACCATCTGAAATCAGAATGCCTGAGTTTAAATCCCAATTCCGTCACTCACCAGCTGCACTATCATACAACTATTTAAGTTCTGCAACCCTTTGTATCCTTATTTTAAAAAGGAGATACCTACTTCAGAGAGTAATAGTGAAGATTAAATTAGGGTAAGCATTTTAAACATTTGATAGTGTCTGGCACAAAATAAATGCTCATTAAAGGTACGCCTTTTAGGAGGCAAAAAAAAAAAAAAAAAAACCAAAACCTGAAATAGAAGTTCTTATGTGAAAATTCTAGTCCCTTAAAGATTTCTGACTCACCACCTCAAAATCAATGAAAGACTAACTAGGTAGGAGTACTAACCAGCACCACATACAACAAAAAATAACATTAGCAGAATCAGACTTAAAGAGTCAAAATACTATAAAGAGTCAAAATACTAAAAAGGCCTCACCTCCTGTAGGTAGCTCAGACAAATAAGGAGATGGTGCAAGTACAGGTATTCATATCTGAGAGAGTCTAAGTCAGATCTGGCTATAGGAAGGAAGAAAAATGTAATAGCTGAAGCTAAGTTCTGACAAGTAAAATGAACAGTTAGCTCAGTCACAAGTATAAAGAAGCTTAATGAGATTAGAGAACTGAGATCATATTACTAGTCAGTATGTTTTCATTCTTAGGATTTCATTTCAGTAAGCTACAAAAATTTTTAGGTATCAAAACTGGTATTAAATAACTGTCACTTTTTACTGCTCATTTTTTATTTTTTATATCACTATATAAACAATCTATGATTTGTTGAATGCCTCGTTTAGTTGCTAAGTCGTGTCTGACTCTTGCAACCCCACGGACAGAGAAGCCTGGCAGGCTACTGTCCATGGGATTCTCCAGGCAAGAATACTGGAGTGGGTTGCCATTTCCTTCTCCAGGGGATCTTCCCAACCCAGGAATCGAACCTGGGTCTCCTGCATTGTAGGCAGATTCTTTACCATCTGAGCTACAAGGGAAGCCCTAATTGTTCCTTATGTTGGTACTGGACCTCATGGTTGTTGAACGCCTGGTATTTCATAAAAACTGTGACCTAAGTGTTATTAATCATATTTTCATCTGAGGAACAGAGGAAAAGAGGGCTTAGGTGACTAATTTACTACATCACGGTCATTGAAACAGCTTATAATGAAACCAGAACAGCCTGCTAACCTACAATCAAGGAGATTTAAGCACAGAGACAAGAGAGATACCTTGACATAAACAGCTCCAAGTGTATCTTTTACTCTATAGTAGATCATCTCAATAAAGCTACCCACCCCCCCACCTTGCCATAGTCAAACTGCTAAGGTGTAGCAAAAAAAAGTCCAACTTGAACTACCACATATATGACATGTTATTTACTATATGGCACACTATTACTATTCTTTATATATATATAGATATATATATATTTTTAATTAGCTCTTATACACTTTACAATCAATGGCGTATGTTCTCAATAAATACTCAATCTATTTTGGTGTGAATAGTTAGGAGGGTGGTTATAACGACTGTCAAACCCAGACAGCCTGATATATAAAAAGGACTGCTTTTTATACAAATAGCATATATAAAATGGGTGAAACCAAAGAAAACAAAAATGAGCAACTGAACACATCTGAAGGCCTAGCAAAAATGAAGATCTAACAGTTCTCACATTCACCAAATATCTTAAAATATAAAGCTTTCACAGGCATAAGTATTAAATTAAATAACAGCTGACATTCTCCTCTTCAACTGTCTATACTCTGTTTTAGTAAGTGCTTTACATTTTTTTTCTGCTATTGATAATGAAAACTGATTTAGGTAGGCAGACACAAACATGAACACTCACTCACCCTTCCACCCCAATAAACTACCATATCAAAAAGGCAAGAGACCAATAGTCCACAAAACAGAGGGAAATTATTGTAGGCTGTGGACCATAAATTCCTTATCTTCTTACTAAGATGATGTTTTGAAACCACATGAAGTTGGTGACAGGCTTCCCAATAATCCATAAGCATTATGAATTCACGTTCACTGGCAGGCACAAAGATCTCTGGATGCAGACAAAAGGCACACGTGTAAGCCACACTAAGACAGACATCATGGGAACCCCTTGATGGCTCTCATGAGCTAGTGGTAACACTGACTGATGTCTCTCATCCAAGTTCAGACAAGTGATTCTCATTCTTTTTTTTTTAATTGTCTCCAAACTACTAACCTATGCAACATACCCCCAACAGTTAACATCTTCACCACTGGCAGACACTTAACAGCAACCACTATGATTATACCCCACCCTTAATCACTGTTACTGCAATACCCCCCCAGTAACCACTGCCATAATATAAACTGCTACAAGGCTGCTGAAATGGAAGCAAATTTGGAAATCACCTTTTCTAAGCTCCTCATTCAATGTCTGAGGGAAATGTGGCTCACTGTATTTAACTTATGGGCAACGAAAACAGTAGTGGAAGGGAAGAGAGGGTTGTCACACTGAGCACTAGGGACCATGTTAAACACTTATAAAGTATAAACCCAGTGATCACCACAACATCCCTGGAGGCAGATTTACTTCATTACCTATATTTACTATAAGGAAATTAAGGCATCAAGTAGTCGGCCTGCCTTGGTGACAGACTAAGTGATACAGCTGGGAATTCAAACCCAGGTCTGTCTGCTGCTCTCCAGAGCTCTTTCCACAAGATTAAGCACCTCAGACTTGTTTCATGAGCCAAATGCACTCTATTTAAGCTCAACACATAGACAATAGTAATTTTTATTCTTTCCCCAATTTTACTATCTCTAGCTACTTATTTTCATTTATTCACATCCTCACAATATCTGAGGCAACTACATGGTATAAACTCCATTTTTCAAGTGCAGAAACAGGTTCACAAATGATCAGTCCTAATTCACACAGACACGCTACTAACTTAAATTCAGAATCAAGCCAATGCTCCTTCCAAGAATGACATTACCACTTGCTAACTCTTGTGAAATTACGGGACTAGCCAACTACTAGTAAAAATTTGGACTAAACATGGAAAATATGAATTCATTGGTACACCCAAACGATTGAAGAGTTGAAGTTAATTCCAGTCAGAAAACAAAGTTGGCACATCTAGCTTCTAGGACATCATGCAGTAGATTCTGTGCAGTGCACACCACACACTGGGTTTACAGGTTTGATGTGATGAAACAAATGAGAACAACTATAATTTTCTTCATGTTCCTATCTTAATCACTGCAGTTACTAAAATATTTAAATGCAAAAAGGCATCCACTTTAACTTTATTTACTGAAAATCTACTGTGCTTCCTCTGTGTACCATTGTGATGATGGCACATGACGGGAATTTAGATGGCACATGGGTAATCAATACTAATCAACACTTTATTATTTATAGATTTTAAAAAGATGCAGAAAGATGTAACTAATTCAACAAACCACTGGTTTCAGACTTTATTCTCAGTAGATTAGTAGGAAGAAATTAACATATTGATTATACTTCTAGGGAGGGGCAAAATGAGGGCTTAACCTCTATCTGTAGTATTTTTCCATCTTAAAAAAATCTGAAGAAAAAAGTAACCTAACCTAAAAACAAACAATTATACAGTTGATAGGATGTGGCAAAAATCCCAAGGGTAGTATGTGAAACTGACATTTTAGAAATAACATTCAAGTGTCCAACGCTATGCTAGACAAAATTCCCTCCTAAAGAAAGCCAGAGAAGGATTTAGCAGTTTCATGGACTTAAGGAGATTTTATTTGTAATAATGTACATCTCAGTTATTGATTACTACTACTTTAAAGTAACTTAACTGCGATCTTCTTAGTGATATGTCAAAATTAATAAACACAAAGAGCCTGAAACTGCAAGGAGGGAAAAAAGCAGACTCAATATAAGCACTATCAACACAATTAACAACTACTATTTATCGAGTAAATAAATAATGTTAACACTTTACCAAGCAGTGTTCAGTTTTCTAAGTTTTCCATGTAAGATGTACTCATGCTATTCGGTACTATTATCATCCTCATCTTATAGATGAAGAAACTAACTTGACAGGGGCTGACTTACAAAGTTCTCCTAAATAGCGTAATTCTAAAAGGATGACAGAGGTGCTACAATTTTTCATCTCTCCAAAACCCCTTAGGTCAGACGTTAAGTAGACAGCAAAACCCAAAACCAATAAGCAAAAACATTTGCAACAAATCTACCTGAACAAGGTTATCTCACAACCCCCAAAAAATATGTTAATTAGGAAAAACTCACGGTCAGAAACCTGTACATTCTAAGAATCTACTGTACAAGAGGAAACTGAAGTCATAGCGTATCTGAAAGGGCTACAAATAGGAGAAACACAAAATAGACAACAGTTGTTCACAAGAAATCATGGCAGGTCAAACTGAGAACAGCTGAAACTGAGATACGTTTTGCCCACTCCAGTAATAAATAAATAGAAAAACCTCCAACAAGGGCTGAAAAGTCTTGTTCCCATGAGCTCTTGAAAGTGACCCACCAGAGGAGACCCCACACACAAGAGAAACAGACAAGATAAAGGACCCAAATAAAAGCAAAACAAAACCTAGAAATTTCAGAAAGCAAGCTCCATGCTCTAACACTTCACAAAAACAGTGAGAGAGCTCTGTGAAGTTACAACAGCTACTCTGAACCATGACTCCTACTCAAAGTTCAGGAAAACTACTTTTACATAAAAATGCAAGACAGAAAAATATCAAGGTCAAATCAGATATGAAACTGTTGTTAGAGAAAAGGAGAATAAGGAGCAGAATAACATCCCTTAATACAGTGAAGCAGAGCTAGACAGACTTGATCAAAACCTTATACTATTTCAAAAAGAGCTAAAAACAAGAGAAAAATGATGCAAGTCAGTCAGAGCAACTCAGAAAATGAAGCAACAGAATACGGCAAAGATCCAGAACAAACTACTTCAGGAAATGACGACTAAACTAGAAAGCACAGAATAAATGATCACAACAAATAATGCAGTAAGAATCCTTCGAGAGAGGAAATTTTTAAAAATCAAAATGGAATTAAATTTAAAATTTCACTTTGAAAGACACTGTTAAGAGAATAAAGACAAGCCACACAGTGAAGTATTTGCAAACCACATAGGACAAAGAATTTGTATCCATACATATAAAAAACTCTCAAAATCCAGTAAGAAGTCTAAGAACTCCGTTTTTAAAATGGGCAAAGACGTGAAGAATCAACTTACAATTTACTAAAGACACACAAACAGCAAATAAACACTTGAAAAGACACTCAACATCATTAGTCATTAGGCAAATACAAATTACAACCACTATACAATAGGCACCTATTAGAATACATGACCTGAGAAAGACTGATCATAGTAAGTATTGGAAAGGATGTGGAGAAGCTGATCTGAACTCCCGTAATGCTAGCAGAAAGTAAACTGGTACAATCACTCTAGGAAACAGTTTGGCAGTTTCTAAAGTTAAATATACACATACCATATGACCCAACCATTCCACTCGAGGATGGATTGTTATCCAAGAGGAAAGAATGCATACAAAGACACATACACAAATGTTCATAGCTTTTTTTTTTTTAAATAAAAAACCTGGAAATACTGCGAATGTCCATCAACAAGTGAATGAACCAACATCTGTAGGATATCCATGTAAAGACTGCTACTCAAAAATAAAAAGGAATGAATTATTAATTTCTGGACATGGAGTAATTTTAAGTTACTCTGAGTAAAAAAAAGCAGACATAAAGCAATTATCCTCCAATGAAAAAAAAAATTGTTAAAAGGCAAAGAATACACTGTATGATTCTATTTACATACAATTTCAGAATATGCTAACTAATCTACCTGAGGGGATAAGCGCACACACAAGGAAGACAGGTGACAAAGGGCAAGGGGAAACTTCTGGGAGTAATGTTTATATAGTCTCCATCTGGAGTGCAGTGATAAGTTTCTTAAGTGCAGATGTAAAAATTGACCAAAATACATAGTTCAATAAATGAAGCTGTTTTCAATAAATGAAGAGTTTAAAAAAAAACCAAAAAGGCATTATTGAATAAACTTATTTTCTAAAATCAGAAATGAGGGGGAAAAAAACCCAGGCATTCTTAAGAAATCCACCTATACTAAACATCAAAAAGATTTGAACTGCTATCCTTTAGATTTTCATTCTCCTATTTACGATCTTAGAAGTTAGACAAAGCTCAGTTTAACCATAAATGATGACAGAAAACTGCAAATTTCCATATCAAAAGTTAAGGCATGCTCAAATTGATTAAAAAACCAAAGGCTAAATAAAACTAAATGTAAAAACACTGTCTGAATCATAAATTTAAAAATATCTTCCAATATCCATAAAGAATCTACCACCACCAGTCATTTTAATATAAAAATAGTAAGACCTATAGTAAGACCTCGAGATTGTGGGCAAGGGGGGAGGAGTGTGGACTCGGATGGACAACTGATGATCTTCTAAAGTCCTCTACTAGATAAATAATTGCCCAGAAAAATCAGGTTAAATTTGTCTAGCAACTTGGTGATCCAGTCAAACAGGATATTAAAAAGCTTCCTTGAAGAAACTTTCAACTACTTATACATTTATGGCCAATGCACTGTATCAAAAAGGGAAGGCAATCTGCACAGACCTAGAAAGAGGTTTTAAGTATGTAACTCCAAACAATCTTGTTTATTAAAACTCTAAAGTAAAATGCTTCTCCTCCTGATATTGTAGAAGTATAAGTTAGGACCAACTAACAATACAAATTAGTTATTCAGCATCAATTTTTTAAAAATCAAGATGATTAAGACTATAATTCAGAAGCAAAAATTATTTTTTTTTATTCTGAAGGGTTCCACTTTTTTAAGGCAGTAAGTATAAACTTAAGATTGACCGCATCAGTCAAATTCCTAAGGTGACTGGTAATTTTAATAAGCACCAAGGAGTTTCAGTTGTTGGCATGACCATTAGAGGTTCCCCCTTCCCCTTTTATTATTTTTTTTTCCATTTATTTTTATTAGTTGGAGGCTAATTACTTTACATCATTGCAGTGGTTTTTGTCATACATTGAAATGAATTAGCCATGGATTTACATGTATTCCCCATTCCGGTCCCCCCTCCCACCACCCCCCCCTTCCCCTTTTAAAAGCAGGCTAGTTATCAGGAGACTATGCTACAACCATAAGCAAATCTTTTAAGAAATGAACATTTGCTAATAAAGCCATAAAGGATACATTACATAATTGCTGAAGCTTACACTCTTTTTATTAGGCCTCAAAAATAATTTTTAAAAAGCCCACTTTTTAACACTACACCTTCCAAAACCTCTCCCCTTTCTGCTCCCTACCCCTACATAAAGACAAGACTACAAGTCAGTCACCAAATCTGCACTGCTCTCTACAAATAAACAGCCGGAGAGTGAAAACAACTCCTGCAAAACACACTATACACAATGAAATGATATGTTCCTTTGAAAACAGTCTTAACTTCACAGTGTAAGTTTCAGATTCATAAATGTTCCTTTGAAAACAGTCTTAACTTCACAGTATAAGTTTCAGATTCACAACATTTGGAATCAAGCCTAATAAAATGCTGAGCATATGCTAACAAGTTAGCTATCCTAGAAAGTTTACAGGACAGTCAAGACTGTAGCATCTGGAATTTGTCAGATAATCACCCTGAGTGGCCAAGAGAATAAATAGAAGTGATACTTCCAGCACCCACATATATAAATGACAACAAAAGGTTGGATACAGGACAATATGAGAAAATACCACCCCCCCAAAAAAAGAATCTGAAATAGAATCAAAACCACAAAATTCTGGAAATAAGCCCACTTGTTATGGCCAAAAAGAGTCACAATGGAACATGCATTCTTCCTTTCTCTGGCTGTTCTAGACTAATACATTCTAAACGTGCAAAAGCATAAAGGAAAATTTTAATGAAGTTTAAAAATTCATTACAGAGCACGGTGTGAAGTGAATGAAGCATATATACTGAGTAAATGCTTTAAATATGGGGCTTGTATTTAGACAGATGGATTATTCAATGCTTCTGAATACACTTCTGTCCCTTTCCTAAGCGATTCTGAAGGACACACAGGTTTATGAATACGACTACATGTTTTCAACTCACATTGTTTCTCCAGTCTTGGCTACATGACAAAGAAACTGATCCAGGACCGGACAAACTTCCTTTTTCCCCCTCTTCTCAAAATCTAGATAAGGGAAGAAACAAAAGTTATTAGTATTTTTTTCAAAGTACATCAACCATAGCCAATGCCCTTTAAAAACAAACTTTCCTCTCCAGTCATTCCTCATATTAAGAAACTAATTTTTTAATTCAAAAAGCCTCTCAAACAAATTCCACCTGACTCTCCAACTTCAAATGTCACTCTTCGCAGACAACGAGACCCTTCCTAAAGGGGGCACTTAACTTCACCAACCATCCTTAATGCAGCCCTGGGGATTCATCTCAAAGACCTGTTAAAACACAAACCCCAGATCGCAACTCCCCCAAAACTGTTTACGTGAGGTTCATAAATCTGCGTTATATGAAACACGAGCTCCCTTTTGCAGTAATCAACCAATGATCCTGGGTATCAAAGTCTAATTCTCAAAACGCTGAAATCACGGTATTCTAAGTTCTCAAGCCTGTTGCTCGGATGGCGAGCAATTCGGAGCGGGGAAGGCGACCACTTCAGAACTGGGGCGCGTGGAAGATGACTCCAGAAGCCCTGAAAAGAGGGCCTCCAGAGACACTTGAAAGTTGCTTTGCCGCCCCCTCTACCCCCCCCCCCCCGAAACCTTTCACTTTTTCTCTCCCCTCGATGTCCGGTGTGCAGGGGGCTGATAGAGAACGAAGCCTGCCTGCGAGGGGGCTGCGGGCCCACGAAACGTTCACGGGGAGTGGGAGAGGGGCCGGGGCCCCCTCGAGAGCTTCCCGACTCCCCTCCCCCAGCCCAGACGCCGGCGGCCGACACAAAGCCCAGAGCGGGGCGGGAGGGAGCTGCCCACGGGGCTCCCCGCCCCCGGGAAAGCGGGAGGGGGGAGGGGAGCCGGGGAAGCGCCCTCCCCCCAGCCTGGCCCCGCGGAGTCACTCGCCCAGAAGGGAGCGGAGAAGCGGCCACGGAGGGTGAGCAGGAAGGGAGAGGGGGCAGCTATCCCCACCTTTCAGCGCCTCCTGCAGCCTCTCGACGTCCATGGCTTCCCGGAGTCCCTCGCAGCCTCCGCCTCCTTCCGCGGGTCTCCCGGGGACCGGAAGGCCTCCCCCCACCCCCCCGACGCCCTCCCCCTCCCTCGCACACACTCCGGCACGCAGGCGATTCGGGGGGGGCACCGAAGGGAGCTGGGGGAAGCCAGCGAGAGAGCGAGACCGACAGAGCGAGCACCTCCCCGAGCCGCTACCACCAGCCCTCCAACATGGCGCCCGGCACGTCACCGCGCGCACGCTCCTCGCCGCCGTCCTCGCGCCCGCGGCGCGTCCGGACCCGGAGCCCGAGAGCGCGTGCGCGGCGGAGGCGTGCGGCCGCGGCCAGCCCGCAGACTTGGCAGGGCCGCCCCGCCTATCCCTTGGGTTGGCCGGAGCTGCCTGCACCTAGCTGGAGATGGAGTGGTCTAGGCGGCGGGGTGGGCGCACACAGTATGACTGTGGATCCCTGCTCTTTGCTAGCTGTGTGACCTTGAGCAATTTGATGAGTCCCTCTGAGCCTCCCTTTCCCCATCTGTACTATGATGGGAGTAGTATGAACCACTCTTTACGGTTGCTGTGAAAATTGAGACTGTATACACACAGAACACGCATTAAAAAAAAAACCAAAAAACTCAGTATTACTAATAATCATGACAAGATTAACTCCCTGCCTGAACCCAAAGCACCTCAATGGCCCAGCCTTGAAAAGAGGAATGAACACAGCAAAAGCGTGAGAAGTTTAAGCAATGGAACCAGCTGAATTTAAAGTCCAACGCAACTATTTATTAATACCACTTGTGTGGCTAGTTGCTTAAACTCACATAGCTTCTGTATTCTCATCCACAAAATGGAAGTTTGTGAAACTGCGACGATAAAGCATTGTTCGCATGTGGCGCCTGGAACATAAGCACTCAAGTTCATGCGGCTCCTGTTTTTATTATCATTATGGTTTTGATTACATTACATAAGCACCCAGGAAGTTAGGGCGGAGACCTCAGAAGTCCTCCCCCAGCCCTGACATCTTACAAATGGGATAACTAAGGCGTAGAGAGGTAGTCTAGCAAAACAGTAGAACCTAGAACCTCTGGCAACCAGCTAGTGTGTGAACATCTTTATTACTCTCCCTTGTCTGTGAGCTTTTCAAGAAACGTTACTGAATTGTTCCACCATCGCTTCTCAAAGCCTAACACCAACCCAAGGAAGGAAGGGAGAGAGGGAGGCAGGAAGGACAGAAAGCTAATTCTTGACTGGTGTTAGAAAGTGCAAATTTGGACACAGCCATCACAAGTGCTGACCCTCTTAAAAGATGGCAGCTCTGACCCTGACCCTAGGTGGGGAAAAGCCCCACTACAAAAAAATAATTTCTTCAATTTTTCCATCAGAGAACTAGTCCCTAGTGTCTTTAGACCCTTTCACTGTTCTAAGCATCCTGCTCAGTTACAAAGAGCCTTGTAGGAGATGTCTTAGGTTGCTGTCCTCACAGTGGGCCATGCTTGTGTTGGTCGCTTCAGTCTTGTCTGACTCTGTGACACTCTGAACTAAAGCCCGCCAGGCTCCTCTGTCCATGGGATTTTCCCAGCAAAAATATTGGAATAGGTCGCCATGCCCTCCTCCACAGGACCTTCCCCACCCAGGGATCGAACTCACATCTCCTGCATTGCAGGCAGATCGTTTATGGCTGAACCACCAGGGAAGCCCATTAAATACACTGAATTTAGTTTATTGTCCCCTGGAGAAGGAAATGGCAACCCACTCCAGTATTCTTGCCAGCAGAATTCCAAGGACAGAGGAGCCCTTCCAGTCTGAAGGGGCTTGTCCTCTACACAGCAAAGCTGAGCCGCCCTCTCTGCCGCCCTGAACTGTCTTTAAGCAGGGGTCCTCTGGTAAGACCTGTGTGGAACAATACAGTCACCACTAGCCACGTGTAGGTATTTAAATTTAAATTAAATAAAATTTAAATTCAACTCCTGAGTTTCTCAATACAATTCAATTCCTCAGTCACGCCAGCCACATTTCCTGTGTTCAGAAGCCCCATGAGGCTAGTGACTTTTGCATTGTACAGCAGAGAAAGAAAATTCCATGATCACCTAAAGTTCTTCTGGAACTTTCTGTTAGAGAACATACCATGCTAATTTCTTACACCTTGCTTTGTCTCTTTTCATCATCTGTTCCCCTCAGTTGGAGATGTCTCCAAACTGACTTCCAAAAACTGGATAAGGTCCATGAAAGGAGATAAAGTACACACAGCAGCAACAACCTAAGGGAATCAGGGAAAACTTTCCCTAGAGGAAGTAGTTGTGTTTAAGCTGAGAGCTGAATTCTGAAAGGAAAGTAGCCAAAGTGAAGCCGAGAGAAGTTTTCAAAGGGAAAAACTATAGATGTGCACGGGCCTTGAAATGAGATTAGGAGTGAGGTGGTTTCAGTCTGGCTTAAGCTAAGAGTGCAAGGGAGGAAGAGGCAGGGATAAGGTTGAAGAAATATTTTATTTGTTTCCTTCCTTCCTTCTTCCTGGGAACTTTTCTCTAGCCAGTGTTCATCTCACTGTCTGCGATTGCTAGAACCTCCTATTGGTACTCACCCACTTAGAGCAAAACAAAATGTGATGTCCAGCCTCTACGATTGCCCCCAAGATGCTTGCCTCCTGGGGTTCATGCCCCAGTGTAGTCCCCTCCCAGGTGAATCAGAGCAAGTCTGTGTGAACAACAAGCGTGGTGGGAGGGATGGTATTTGACTTCTGAGGCTAGGTCATAAACAATGCCGAAGCTTCTGCTCTGGGCACTTGTATTGTTCTCTCTAGAGGAAGCCAGCTGCCATGTCACCAGAACAGCAGAGCAGCCTGTGGAAATGCCCAAATGGAGAAGACTGATGCCTTTAACTTGAGTCTTCCCACCCCCGGTAATCTGCAGCCCCAGCTGGGGTCTGGGCCACAGCCTTGTGAAAGATCCCAAGCCAGAACCCTCCATCTAAGCTGTGCCTCAAGTCCTGATCCACAGAAACTATGAACGATGAAAAATGTTTATAATTGTTCTCAGCTTCTAAATTCTGAGATAATCTAATTACATAGCACTTAAAGGTCCGTCTAGTCAAGGCTATGGTTTTTCCAGTGATCATGTATGGATGTGAGAGTTGGACTGTAAAGAAAGCTGAGCGCCGAAAAATTGATGCTTTTGAACTGTGGTGTTGGAGAAGACTCTTGAGAGTCCCTTGGACTGCAAGTAGATCCAACCAGTCCATCCTAAAGATCAGTTGTGGGTGTTCATTGGAAGGACTGATGCTGAAGCTGAAGCTCCAATACTTTGGCCACCTCATGCGAAGAGTTGACTCATTGGAAAAGACCCTGATGCTGGGAGGGATTGGGGGCAGGAGGAGAAGGGGATCACAGAGGATGAGATGTCTGGATGGCATCACTGACTCGATAGACATGAGTTTGAGTAAACTCTGGAAGTTTGTGATGGACAGGGAGGCCTGGCGTGCTGCGATTCATGGGGTCACAAAGAGTCAGACACAACTGACTGACTGAACTGAACTGAACTGAACTGAGATAACTAATGCAACAAAGGAGAATATTAATAGTAACAGCTAACATTAAGTATTCTCTTTGTGTCTAGCATTCTTCTAAGCACTGTAGAAAAATATTTAATTTAATCCTTGCAAAAATCCTATAAGTGAGATTATGACCCCCACTAAAGCAGCTGAGTTATAAAGAAGTAAACTAACTTGTCCAAGTTGACACAACTACACAGGCAAGTGACTGATCCATGATTCAAACCTGGACTGATTTCAGAGCCCAAGATGCTTTGTTGTTTTCAAGAAGGTTGCAAATGACCAGGGGAAATAAGACAGAAGTATAGACTCTGATGCAAAGTAGAAGGCAAATATGCAAATCAGATGATCAGAGGCCTGTAACATCTCTTCCAGGCAAGGATAGAAGTTACTTTTTGGAAGAGACTAACTTAAAGATGGGAAAATATTTGTACCACAAGAGAAGAGACTTCCAGGCAAAGGGGATGGTACTAACCCAGGCAAACAGTTCGTGAGGGCTTCCTCTGTGTTGCAGACAAAACGTGTGGAATCCTTCCTCACACAGAGACTGAGTATAATGGAGGAGCATATTCAATAAGTGTGAATATGCAAGAAGACTAGCCCATTCCTCTGGGGGTACACAAGAGGGAAAAAGCCTGACAACACAGAGGAGGTGGAAGATGGAGACAAAAGCAGAATGGGAAAGAGAAAACAGCTGAGACTGTGTCAGAAAAACATGTGCAAGGATCTTTTTGTAACCCCAGAGGAAATGACTGGCATTTGGGCCATCCCTCTGAGATGATCCTGTGGAAAGCGAGAAGAGGGGATTGAGGAAAAGTATAGAAAATCCCACACACCATCTACAAAGGCTGAAGGGCACAGAACAGGCTGGATTAAAATGCCAAAAGAGAGACTTGGAGGCTCTTTGATGCCCATGGTCTTTTATTCATGCTTTTTAGTCCTTATTTGTAGACCACAGTGGGTTCCAGAATGAAGCTGAGGTAGGGGAAGGTGGACAATAAGGGTGAATCCAGTTTTCCAAACAAATAAGAGAAAGCTTCACATGTCATCAAGGTGAACTTTTTCCCAGATACTTTCAAAATCTAAATTTAAAAAACGTTTTATCTGATAAGGAAATATAGCCGATTAATAATGTGATTGTTTCAGGGGCACCGCAGAGTGACTCAGCCATATATATACATGTATCCATTCTCCCCCAAACTCCCCTCCCATACAGAGTTCCATGTTCTATACAGTAGGTCCTTGTTGGTTATCCATTTTAAATATAAAGTTTGTTTTCTTTTTAACTAGAAATAAGTGCAACAAAAAGTCTGCTCGAAAAGACCCAGGGTTGTTTTCTATGATCCCACAATGGTGTGGTGGCAGCTGGTGGCCATGCTGGGGTGAAGACCAGAGTTAGGAGAACAGACTGGCAGGTACTGCCTGGGTGGACGGCTTCATGAAGTTTGCTGCAATCCTGGGGGTGCACTTCAAACTGTGTGAATGAAATGGGAATTTATGAGGAGGGAAAGGTACTTCATTGAGCTTCCTTGGTGGGTCAGTGGTAAAGAATCTGCCTGCCAGTGATAAGATGCTGGTTCAATCTCTAGGTAGGGAAGATCTCCTGGAGAAGGGAACGGCTGCCCACCTCAGTATTCTTGTTTGGGAAATCCCATGGACAGAGAAGCCTGGTTGGCTACAGTCCATGGGGTCACAGAGTGGGACACGTCTTAGCAGCTAAACAGAAACAAGGGTAGTCCATAGGATCCGGGACTCTTAGTTCTGGAGGCCAGACGTCTGAGATCAGGATGTAAGAAGGCCCAGGATCCTTCTGCAGGCTCCACAGAAGAGTTGGTTCTTTTGCCTCGCCCAGCTTCTGCTGACTGTCAGCATTCCTAGACATGTGACTGCATGCATCGCTCCCATCTCTGCCCCTGTGGTCATGTTGCCTCTTGTGTCTATCACATCTCTCTTGACCTTACTCTTAAAAGGACACTAGTTATTGGATTAAGAGCCCATCTGGATAATCTCAGTTGATCTCCTTAGCTCAAGATTCTTAAATTACATCTACAAACACTCTTTTTACCAGGAAGGTAACAATCACAGATTCCAGAGATTAGGATGTGGATATATCATTTTGGGGGCTACTATTAAGCCCATGATAGTAATTTAAATTGTTTTGTGAGAACTGTGAAACATTGCAAACATCCCATTTCTCATCAGATTTTCACTCTCAAGTTTTCACCTCCATTGATGTTACTTGACTGAACTAATTATTATGTGCATACTTTTAGGCAAAGTTGCTACTATCATGGAGAATTCCCTTGTAGTCCAGTGGTTAGGACTCTGAGCTTTCACTGCAGAAGGCCTGGGTTCAGTCCCTGGTTGGGGAAGTAAGATTCCACAAACCACATGGCAAGGCCAAAAAGAAAAAAAAAAATTACTATGCTGGTTGCCAAATGGTAGTTTTCTAATTCCATCATTCTTTTTACATTTATCAGTTGGCTTCCTATGATAATCAAAGAGTCGTCTCCTCTCATTTATTCATTTTTTAGTTATAATAATTTTGACTCACTGATTCCTATTTTATCCAGTGGGTGAGTTCACTGCTATCATTAATTGATACCTAAATTGGTCTAGACTTGGCTAGTGAGACCTTCTTCAAGCTGGCTCCTGCATCCTTTTGACATGCCTCCATCATTCTTGGAGCATTTCTTTATTTTCTGATACAAAAAGGTATTCCAGGCTCATCTTGCATCTCCCTTTCCCAGCCCTGGAAGCAACCATTTCTCCAAGAAGTCCCAATTCCTTTTGGTGGAGAATGGTACTTAGGAATCTAGTTAAGGCTGCTAGGGTGTGCACGGCCACTGGGATGCCATTGCTGGGCCCTCTTGGCACATAGATACATCCATATATTTATTTATTTCTATATCAATATCTATAAAACTAGGAGTTCACAGCTTCCAATTCCAATCTAATACTGGAGGATTCATTTTAGTTTTCTCCTTTTCCATACACATCACTGTCCAACAGTAAACCTGGTTGCCATTCTCCTCAGTCTATTCTTTTTTTTTCTCTGTAGGTTAAGAACTTAATTAAACTACAACAAGGTCAAGGGCAAAAATTGCAAATCCATGTTTTCTGATGAACTTCAGAGATTTACACCAAGCTACCCTTTTAAATTAATACTGGTTTACTGTCCCAATACATAAGAAATTCACTGACTCCATAGACATTTGTTTGTACACTGAAGAAATGGCAGGAGAGATCAAAATAAAATATTCAGGTGCCTACTACATGCCAAATCCTGAGTGAGATACCCCATGGGCTTTTCCCACATTAAAGGCTTATAATAAAATAGCCTCAAAAATGATTTTTGACAAACTCATTCTTCACTCTCAGTATATTCATGTATTCTATCAATCTCCGTAGTACTCAACCGACAAATTACCAGTCCCTGTAACAGGTTCCTTTCTCACTTCCCTTGGGCTCTGACACCCTGCACCAGGCTACTTTCCCCCAGCCTCTGGCAGATACCTACTTTTTTTGGCCACACTTAACTGGTTGGAGATTGATTTATTCCAGAAAAGTGAAAATGAAAGTTGCTCAGTTGTGTTCGACTCTTTGTGACCCCATGGACTACACAGTCCATGGAATGCTCCAGGCCAGAATACTAAAGTGGGTAGCCTTTCCCTTCTCCAGGGGATCTTCCCAACCCAGGAATCAAACCCAGGTCCCCCCATTGCAGGAGGATTATTCTTTACCAGCTGAGCCACCAGGAAAGTCCAATACTGGAGTAGACAGCGTATCCCTTCTCCAGCAGATCTTCCCAAGCCAGGAATCAAACCAGGGTCTCCTGCATTGCAGGTGGATTCTTTACCTACTGAGCTATCAGGGAAGCCCTTATTCCAGAAGGAAGGGTAAATACTATTAGTATTTATAATAATAATAGTAATTTTAAACTTTTCAAATGTCTGATAAATAGTATTTTATCAAGCAACTCAAAGACTACAAGTCAAGCAAAAAGTCTCTTAAGATGTTCTCCTCCACCCCAATACCCACCACAGCTCGGTGGAGCTTCATGAGTTTTTTGTGAATCTTTCCAGATGTTGATTAGGTGTTTACATGTCTCATCTGTAGTGTTACAGCTGTTCTTCTGCCTTCTGTCCTGGTTGTGCAGTCACTGACTTGTGTCTGACTCATTTGTGACCCCACGGACTGTACTCTGCCAGGCTCCTCCGTCCATGGGATTTCCCAGGCAAGAATACTGGAGTGGGTTGCCATTTCCTACTCCAGGGGATCTTCCTGACTCCTGCATTACAGGCGGGTGCTTTACGGCTGAGTCACCAGGGACCTTCCAACAATTTATTTTCAACACGAAAGTGTTAGTCGCTCAGTCATGTCCGACTCTTTGCAGCGCTGTGGACTGTAGCCCACCAGGTCCTCTGTCCATGGAATTCTCCAGGCAAGAATACTAGAGTGGGTTGCCCTTTCCTTTTCCAGGGAATCTTCCGGACCCAGGGGCCCAACTCGGGTCTCCTCCTTGGTAGGCAGATTCTTTACCATCTGACCCACCTGGGGAGCCCCATTTTTAACACAACTGCCAGGGTTTTTAATAATAAGAGCCTATCATGCTCCAATCCAACTAGTTATGTTCCACTCTGAGTAAAAGCCACAGTCCTTGCCATGGGTCCTAAAAACACAATCTGCCACTCCCCTGCCCCAACCACATCTCCTACCATCACCCCTCCCCCCAGCCCTTCTTCAAGTCCTCTGGCCTCATTGACCTGCATGATATACTCTTTAAGAAAAAAAAAAATTCTATTTAAATTTTTTTTATTTTTGGCTTTGCTGGGTCTTCACTGTTGCTCGGGTTTTTCCTTATTTGTGGCGAGCGGGGGCTACTTTCTAGTTGTGGTGTGCAAGTTTCTCATTGCAGGGGCTTCTCTTATCGCAGAGCATAGGCTCTAGGGCACAGGCTTCAGTACTTGCAGCTCGTAGGCCCAGTAGCTGCAGCTCCTGGGCTCTAGAGCACAGGCTCAATAATTGTGACGCTTGGGCTTAGCTGCTCGCCATGTGGGATCTTCCCAGATCAGAGATTGAACTTGTGTCTGCTGCGTTGGCAGGTGATTCTTTACCACTGAGATTCTAGGGAAGCCCATGATGTACTCTTAATCTGTGAGTACACTCCTTACTTAGGAGGGTGCCCAGCTCTTCCTTCTGCCTAGATCCCTCTTTCCTGGGATATCCATGTGGCCCTCTCATCCCCTTGAGTACCATCTACTCAACAAGACCTCCTCAGGCCTTGTCACTAAGAGAAATTGCACTTTCCCCTCCCGACGACCTCCTCTTGTCCCTTACTCCACTCTATTACTTTTGCTCCCAGCTCTTTTCATCTCATAACATATCCTGTCATTTCCTTTCAAAATTATGTGTATTGCATTTCTCTGCATCACTGGAACATAAACACCCCAAAGACAGAAAACTCTTGTGTTCACTGCTTTTTCCCAAGGTGCCTTGAAGCCTTGTGCAGCCTCCATACACCATAGGATCTCAATAAATAATTTGTTGCATAAACATATACTGAAGTAGTTGTTCTTGGCTTAAATTTCTCTTAAAAGATAACATATTCTTCTATAATTTTTTTTTTAGCTTTTTACTCAAAATATGTCTTGGGGTTTTCCTGGGTTTTTTTTAGAGATACTAATTAAAATCTTACTTTGCTTAGTACTTTGAAGTATAGATGGAATATTATTATTTAGCCAGTCTCTATGAATCACATATACAGCTATCCAGTTTTTCTCTATTAAAAACAAGATCTTCTGTAATTCAAATCTCAGTGTCCTCCTTTAAAAAACAGAGGCAGTATTCATCTCATAAAAGACTGAGGATTAAAAGCGATCCTAGGGTAGTATGTGGCACATCTTTTATTGTGTTTTTATACAATTATTATTAGTTTTGTGTGGCAGCAGCTACTACCACAAGCCTCTACATGACCATTTCTCCAGAAGAGTAACTGCTGGATAGGCATGTTTTTTAATCAATCCTGCCAGTGGACCTCCTTAAACAGTGCTGTCATCTTCTGAAAGTATGTGAGTGTCCACGCACTTGTGGACTCAGGAATTGTCACCACTCTGAGGACTAAACAGAAAACCTCTCTGTTGTTTTGATTCTCATTTCCAAGATGTATTTGTTAGTTGGAACATTTTTTCCTTTTTTTTTTTTTTTTGCCAAGAGTGTAGTTTCATCTTTTATTCCATCTTAGTGAAGCCCAAAAACTTTCCAGACAACTCCAAATCACACTGATTGGATCTATCTTCTGGGTTGACACAAGGTATATCACTTCTGCAACGCCTATGTGCATGTGGATTTTGTTAATGTCATCACTCCGAAGTGTGGAATAGGAAGGTGGGGAAGGGGTCAGCTTCCATCATCAAAGTCACACACTTAGAATCTAAAGCTGAGCCCAGGAAATTCTTTGAGTATTTTAGGCCAATAACTGGTCTGTAGAGACAGTGGTAAGCCACGCACACAGGATCCTTGCCCTCCTGGATCTTACTGTCTAGTGGGACAGAGAAACATGAAGGAAGTAGACAACTAAGTAAAGGCCCAGGATTTATAGATTGTGGTAAGTTCTAAGAAGGAAATATACAGGATAATATGGTATGAAAGCCATGTAGGGAAGCCATGTTGAGTGAGGTGATCAGAAGTCTCTGAAAAAACAATGTTTGAGTTGAGACTTGAAAATGAGACTTTGTACATACCTTTAACATAGAAGCATGAAAACTCTTTTAACCAAAATCAGAAGGAAAAATTCATTTTATATTGCAACCCAGGAAACATACACTGTTATATTACATAAAATATGATTACATTAAATCAATAAAACATAATGACTTTGTAAAATAATACCTATCTTAATATGCAGTCTGATATTCTATTTTTTTAAAGCTGGCTGTGACTTTTTAAATTGTTTGTAGAATGAAACACACAGTTTTGGTACATATTTCTCATATGAAATTGTAATTATTTTTATATTTATCATCTCAGCTAAAGTGTAAACTATGTGTAGGTTGGGGTTGGATCTTATGAATCATGTGTCTCCAAAGCTTACTAGGGCACTTAATAAGACAGTCAATAGATATTTATTGAATGAATAAATGAATACAAGGGCCTATAGCTTTTGATTGTCCTTTTCCAATATTGATCCAAACACTAATATTTAGCTAAACACAAATCACTTGGGTAAATTGTTGAATCAACTGGATGCCTGTATGGAAATCGATGGAAGTTAACTCTCTCCATACCTAAAACTTAATTCAAAATACATGACTAAGAGAGAAACAGTGTTTCTTGTGTTTCTTCTTAAAAAGGCATTATTCTACCCTCATGACCTAATTGCCTCCCAAAGTTTCCACCCCCTAATACCTTCACATGGGGTTTAGGATTTCAACATATGAGTTTGGAATGGGACATAAGTATTCAGTCCATAACAGTATAAAACTTAAAACTATAAAATTTCTGGTAAAATATACAGGAGAAAATCTTTGCAACTTGGGACAAGCAATTGTTTCTCACAACACAAAACATAAAACAAAAAAGAAAAAGTTGAGAAATTGAATTTTACCAACATAAAGTCTTTTGCTCTTATAAAGACAAATTGAGAAAATAAAAAGGCATGACACAGGCTAACAAAAAATATTTGGAACATGTGTATCAAAGATTTGTATCCAGAATATGTAAAGACTCCCAAAACTAAAGAATAAGACATGAAAAACCAAATTTTTAAAAAATGGGCAAAAGGTTTGAACAGATTTTTTAACCAGTGAAAACATCTGAATGTTAAACAAACACATGAAAGGATGCTAAACATCATTGCGTGCATGCATGCTAAATCGCTTCAGTCATATCCAACTCTGTGTGACTCTATGGTCAGCAGGAAAATGCAACTTAAAATGAGGGACTACCCTGGTGGTCCACTGGTTTTCTAAGACTCTGTACTCCCGATGCACGGGGAATGCTCAGCCCCTAGTCAGGGAACTAAGATCCCACATGCCTCGTGGGACAGCCAAAACAAACAATGACAACAAAAAATAAAACCACAATGAGGTACTTATACTCACTAGACTGGCTAAACTTAAAAAGACTGTCTACACAATCTCGGCAAGAAACTTGGAGAAACAGGAACTGCCATGAAAATGTAAGTGGTACAACCAACTTGCAAAACAGTTTAGCAGTTTCTTGAAAAGTTAAACATACATTTACCATGGAACTCAGACATTCTAGTCCTAAATTTTACCCAGCAGAAATGGAAAAATAGGTCCAAAGACATGTTCATGACTTGTTCACTTGTTCATGTCTGTAACAGCTTTATTTGTAATAGTCAAAAACTAGAGACAAGCAAACCCATCAATAGGAGGATAAAATAAAAAGGAATGAACTAGGGATACATGCAACAATATGGATGAATCTCAGTTATGCTGAGTGAAAAAGGCCGAAAAATAAGAGTACATAATGTATGACTCCATTTTGGGCTCCTCAGGTGATGCTAGTGGTAAAGAATCCGCCTGCCAACGCAAGAGCGCAGGAGACGTGGGTTCGATCCCTGGGTTGGGAAGATACCCTGGATTAAAAAAATGGCAATCCACTCCAGTATTCTTGCCTGAAAAATTCCATGAACAGAGGAGCCTGGCAGGCTACAGTCTGTGGGGTCGCAAAGAGTTGGACATGACTGAACATGCATGATTATTATTATTAGTCACGGTTCCATTTATGCAAAATCCTAGACCCTTATAAATAGCTATCGTTTTAAACATTTAATACACCAAAGTTTATATCCATCCTTTTATTTTTTTCTTCAACTCTGTGTGTTTGCAATCATTTCTTTTTCTTTTGGCCACATTCCCTGATGAGGAATAGAATCTTTGCCCTCCACAGAGAAAGGATGGAGTAATAACCACCACTAGACTGCCAGGAAATTCCTTTTTTTTTTTTTTAACTCTTGTCTTCTATTTTTTTTTTGCAATTATTTCTAATAAGAGTCATTTAGATACAAGAGAATTCAACTTCCTAAGGTGAGGTTTAGACTCATTTTTTCACTAGAGCCAAAGCAGATATCCTAAAAAAGGAGGTGCTATTATTTAGATAAGATCTAAATGCTCAGTAAAGAGACAGGACCAGGTAATCCTAGGAGTCTCCTTACAGTCACAGCCTAAGACACACTCATGTGTTGCTTGGTTGCCTCCACGAGTCTATGGGGACCTCGGAGGTGAGGAATGGTGGTAAAGCACTCTTCCCCAACAGTTAATGAGATTGTATCCTCCTTCCTCCACTTCCCACCCCCGCCAAAGTCATTCATTCATACTGGATTGCCGAATCATTTCTGGTATGAAGGCTTTATTTGCTTAATGGCAGTTCTCAATGAGGGAGGGTGGGGTTTGAGGGAAGGATCATGCATTCTCATTAATCATTGGGCAAGAGTGTTTTACCATCATTCCTCACCTTAGTTATTTTAAAATATACACCAAGAGAACAATTTTCTTGATATTTTGACCCATGTGGACAATACTGTTTTTCAGTTGGACACACAGACCATGTATTTTTCCACAGATGGAATGATTCTATTGGAATGACATGAAAATTTTATGGCTGGAATCCTAGAAGGATGTATGGTTTTCAATAAAATATTAATGAAAAAAGCATTGTTAGAGTCACACATTTCCCATGGCATCATTTAAGCCTTTGAATACAGAGCTATTTCTGGATTTTTCACTCACATGAGCTAATGCATTCCCTCTCCCTCTCTCCCCCCTGTACCAATTTGAGTTGTATTTGCTGTCACTTGCAATTTAAAAAGTTTTTAACAATACAGAAATTGGCACCAGGAGTGGGGTTGTTTCTAGGCAGTCAAAATCCCACAAACGTCCACAACAGAGACATAAAAGAGAGATTATGGAAACACAGAGCATTCAAGTAGAAAGGAACTCAAACATCATCTGACCTGACCGTGTCATTTTATGGGCAAGTAAATAAATTTCCAAGGAATTAAATAAATCAATATACTTTCAGTGAATGAGACTTTAAAGGATGGGTTATTATAACTCGACACCCTGAGCATTTGTAGGAGAGATAGCAATAGTTGTTGAAAACAACACTCAAAATAAATATAGTGTGTTTTATAGCTTTACTGATAGGAACTGGTCCCAGTTCATGGTGCAGTAGAATCACTTATTTTCATTTAATATTCTTGGAGCACAAGAAATGCATTAGCCATTAAAGTAGGTAATGCAGAGCAGGGAACAAGATCAGCAAGGACTGTACCCTCAAAGAACTTTGTATCTAGTGCAGGAAGACAAAAAATTAATTCAGAATTTTACCCAAATAAGTATTGTTGCTGTGATAATACATATTGCAAAGAAAAAGTCCAGGATTCTATGAGAGAATATAAGAGAGAGAACTGCCTTTATGTGGGGGATCCAAAGAAACTTCACAAAGAAAGGATATTTAAATCGAACCTGAAGGACAGTAGAATTTGCCAGGTGAATTTTTAGGGTAAATGATTCGAAGCATGTGCAAAGCCCCTTGATGGGAAAAGAGCTTGGCTTCCTAAAGGAACAGAAAAACAAACATGCATTAGTGAACATTAGTGGAGTGAGAAAGAACTCAAATGCAGTCAGGGAGGTAGGTGGAGGTAGATATGCAGAGACTCTCTGAGCAATTTGGAAAGGAGCTTGGACGTTATTCTAGGAGCAAAGAGGGAAAATACTGAGCAGCTTTCCACAGGATGGGGGTGGGTTATGCTTTGGAGAGTTCCAGACTAAATTCAGAGCAATAAAAAAAGGCATTAGGACAACAATCCAGGTCAGAGAGGACAGAAATCCAGGAAGTTACAGTTGGAGTAGAGACAACAATAAAAAGAGAGGAAGTTGACTCCGTGACTATTCTGGAGGTAGAAGCATACACCTTTTTTTGTACTAGTTTAGGTTGTTCATACTATCACTTGCAATTGGAAGAAACGCACAAAAATCGGTTACCATGAGTGGGGTGCTTCAGTGAGGACGTGATGATTTAGTGATGAGGGAGTTATGAAATCAGGGGGAGGGAAGAAACAAGAGTAACCAGCAGGTTTCTAGGATAAGGCATTGGGGCAGGGGGTAGATGGTGACATTGACACACTTAGGGAAAAATGAAGGTGGGGAAGGATGCAGGACATTATGACACGATGAACAAGGTTAGGAAGGCTACTTGTGAGTTATGTAAGAGCTAAAGGGTGTGATAGGAACCAAACAGAAACACAATAGCTTTGGGAATGGTAAAGCACTGATAGTGCAAGTCGCTCAGTCGTGTCCAACTCTTTGTGACACTGTAGTCCATGGAATTCTCCAGGCCAGAATACTGGAGTGGGTAGCCTATCCCTTCTCCAGCAGATCTTCTCAACCCAGGAATTGAACCAGGGTCTCCTGCATTGCAGGTGAAGCCAGAGATATTTAAGCTTTTCCACCCATGTTCCTCTAAAAAGACAAGAAAGGCAGAACTTCAGCATGTGGACCCTCTGGTGAGTAAACATCTAACCCCATGGCAGATTAATACATAAAAATGCCATTTTTTTGCAATCTGATATTTTTTTTTGATCAATCTGATATTCTTTAAAAATCCACCAGCCATTTGTCTACTGGAGGTAAGGGAACCACAAAGAATTTTTGGAATTTTGAAATTTCGCGCTTTTGTGCTTGTTCCTCTCGACAATCTATGAGGAACCACTCTCCCTGTTCTGGTGAGTGGGAAGTCTGAAGCACCGAGACAGTCAAAAAGTTTGCCTGGAAAAAAAAACAAAAACAAAAACAAAAACAAAAAAAAAAGTTTGCCTGGGAACTTCCCTGGATGTCCAGTGGTTAGGACTCTGTGCTTTAAATGCAGCGGGCGCGGGTTCAATCCCTGGTTGAGGAACTGGGATCCTGGATGCTGCGTGGCTTGGACAAAACAAAGTTGTCTAGCTCTCACACAGTCAGAAAATGACTGAACTAGGGTTTAAACTCAATGTTGTCTAAATATAGAGCTTGACTCTCATATCTCACATAATTATTTGATGTGGGGTCCCAGTTATCCCAGAAAACCTTATCATATCCAGATACCTTAGCATTTTTAAATGTTTTACAAATAAGGAGGAAACTCGGTAAACAAACAAAATACCTTCTGATTTTTAACAATCTAAGGATTAGGGGAAGAAAAAAAAACTTTATACAGACTCGAAACTCTTGGTACATTATTTTTTCATTATGTTACTAGCTAATAAGTCAGATTCAGTTTTTGCTAAATAAAATGTAAGAACATGAGAACTAATTTTACATCTTCTGATTTTTCTTCATTGTATTATCAAACACCAAGCACCTTTAGAATCCAAATAACATAACTTCCAGTGTGGTATTTTATAAACAAAGAAGATTTTTAATGGTTTTTTAAAAAGGTAGACTACATGCGAAACCAAATTTCTTTAATAGCTGAAAGGACTTAAGTATTACTGCTTAATATTATCTTACAAAAGAAAAGAAACACACTTCCAAAATAACACCAAAGACAAGGCTTTTTTTAAAAAAAAGTTTTTAATGAAAAAAAGTAAAACAGGAAATGGCACTTAAAAATGACAAGATAGTAAGTAAATCATATCAGTCCTTTTAATTTGCTGTAATAATTCCTTTTCTTTGGAGTGTTCTGTATTATGCTCATTTTGTCCCAAAGAAAAACCACTAAAAATAAGTTTTCCAACATAAAAAATGCATTCAGGTTCTCCTTGGGAGCAATAAACAATGGGTGCACTTTTCAGTGACAACGAAACATGTAAAACTGATGAAGCATAAATTGCACCTGATTCTTACATGTTCGTGCATATGATGATACAAACACAAGTGCTTTTATCTTGAAGACTCAAGAGAATATTTCCAGTTTTGACCTGTGAAAATTTCTGTACCTGTCAGAGAAATCTCATTAGCTTTACTGGGTTGGCCAAAAAGTTCGTTCACATGCTTTGTTTTGTTTTGTTTTTGGTAACCTGAATAAATGCCAGTGCAGCAACTATGAAATGATTTCACTTTAGGTGTCACTATAAATGATTCAATTACCGGAGCACAATAAATGCTGGATCTTTCTTTAAAAAACATGTGAGGTGTGTGTGTGTGTACATTATTGTGTAATTTTTAAAAATTTTTTGGAAAAGTCTCACCATAAAGATTTGATTTTAGGATTAGAACTCAGTTCTGCCTGCACAGAGATTCCCCAAGTGCTGTGGCCCTGCCACTGATGCCAAGCATCTTGGTCCCACTGAGAGGCTAACATTAAAGACAGGAAGCGAAAGGCGAAAATGAAAAACAGGAAGATGAGAAAGTAGGAGAGAAATGGAAAGACATAAAAACAATTGCTACCATACTAATAAATGAGGATATAATGATTTGTACTCTTATGACATTAAACATAATTCTGAATTCAATCATGAAATCATGTTCATGTTGGTTTATCCAACACACGAGATTTATCCTTTTTGCATAAGTATTAAGCAGTACTATGTCTAATCCTAACTTTGTATGTATGTTGTGCCATCTTCAGGGTGGGTTGGAATGATTACTCCATTATTAGATCACTATTTTGTGACTGTGAATAAGGTTTTGTATGGTTTGCTTGTTTTATAAACACCATAACTGCAATGAAATAAATACAAACCTCTACAAGTCCATATAAATATCCATGTCAACAACAAATTCAGGAAAAGTCACAACCATTTGGAGTGGAAGCACTGAATATGGAATAGACATTTCAAATAAATAGTTAAGCTTGGAGCAATATATCCTAAATGCTAAATGGTTGTTTTGGAAGTTGAAAGAAAACTTAGATTTTCTAGCCAGTTTTTTGAATATTGGAATTTCTAATGTAAGTCGCAATTTTAGAGATTTATATTGGGAAAAGAAAAACTCAGCAAGAAAAATATGGTCGGAATTTCTAGTGATTTGCTATTGAACGTCTCAATATCCATGCACACAAAAATATTACCCTTTGCTACGAGAAAGTGTTCTTGCATTCTCCAATGGTACTCTGTAGTCATGCATTAAGCAGAATTTTAAAAGGAAACCAGGAAAAGACAGGACAAGCTAGGAGGATAGAAGAAACCCAGTCTCAAGCTCATCCCACAAATAAGCAATGTGCTATATGGGGCAGTGTCACCTTTTGGCAGACTTCAGACCACAAGTTTTAGGATTCCACTGTATTAAAATCTGTGGTTATCATATTTCAAAGGCGTTAATGTAGTAGTTTTATGGAAATTATCAAAAGCAGGGAAAATTCTGCCACATGGGTAACATGCTAACTATAGAAAATAATTAGCACTTTTAGGCAGTGGGGATTGGAAGATCAGTTTTTCTAAATTCTCCACCAAACTCATCTAACATTTTTCAGAATACAGCAAAGGAATTCCAAAGCAGAAAACCACACCAAATTCTAAGGATTCATGGTCTCATGATGCATCATTCTAGAATGTTCTAGAGTCTTATCACTGATCTTTGCTGGAAATCCTATTGTGTATCTTCAGACTAGAACTAATAATTGAGAGCTGCAGATAAACCTGGCTCTCATACAGGAAAACACATCGCTGTATTTCAGGTCTTTACAAGCAGACGTTTTTGTGGGGCTTGCCAAGAGAGGAAAGAAACTACTTCAGGTCTATGAGCCACCAACAAATCTGAATGACATCTGTGGGGGTTACGGGCCATACTGAACAAGCAGGAAGAAAACCTGAACGGAAGTCAGGGAATCATCCCACATCCTGGTTCTTTCACCAAAACTCCATTTGTGGGTATACAGGATACATTTTCCCCATCCAAAAGACAACCCAGAAATTCTCCCACAGGCTTTAGAAATCAAATAATGAATGATGTCACCTTTAGTGGTAAAATGAGGAAACATAAAATACAACAGCAAAGATAGAATTTCACATCATAATGGTAATTTCCCTTAACATAACAAACCACAGGCCATCCAACTTGTCAAAAGGAAAGTATGGGTTATTACTCAACCATTTTAGATTTAAATTTGTTACTACTGTACACTGCTGCATACTACTGTTGACTGATCCTGACACAGTCTTTGGTAGTGCTGAGGTTTTTGTATTTTTTTTCATGGTAAGACTTTCTCTGCTGTTATTAGAACCTATCACTCAGTCGTGTCTGACTCTTTGCGACCCCATGGACTGTAGCCTACCAGGCTCCTCCATCCATGGGATTTTCCAGGCAAGTGGACTGGAGTGGGTTGCCATTTCCTTCTCCAAGGGATCTTCCCAACCCAGGGATCAAACCTGGGTCTCCCTCATTGCAGGTAGACGGTTTACCATCTGAGCCACCAGGGAAGCCCTATGATATCCTACTGCCTTCCAATACATAGCATATCTATCATATTTGCATTACCAAAACATTTTCCTTTTAAACCTTCAGATAGCTGTCTATCTGTGATGAAAAATAAAAATTTTTGTTCCTCAAAACTTCTCTGTAAAACAGGATGTGTCTTATACATATCTGTGTGTCTTATAGAACAGTAATGATATCGGATATGTTTCTTTGTATTACAGTGTCCTTATTTGCCCAGTGGAGATGATGCAGGTCCCTACCAAGTTCACTAGGCTGTTACAAACATCAAGGAGATCAATTATGCACACATTTGTAGAGATAAATAAAGCATTATGCAAAATGCCCTTATGCTAATAGCAGCTACTAGGGATTAAGTTAGATCCCTTTGGGTAAAGAATATAGAACTTCCACACTGTTCTCCATCCCCCTTGTACTGTAGCTAGGTGATAAGACCTGCCTGGTTCCTTGGCTCACAGCCGGATAACCCTAGAGAAGGAAAAAAAAAACCAACAGATCTTTCTAAGGCTGGTAGGAAGATGAATTTCCTTGCCAATAGAATCCACTGAACTGTTTATTTGTACATATCACATTCCAACTTGGCCTTTAACAATTGCCCAAGAGTTTAAAGAGACATAGCTACACCTACCAAAGTAAGAGATAAAATGCTTTTGTCTCCAGGTAACCACAAAATCACATCTCTGTTAAATAGACTGCTTAGGTTTCACGTGCTACTGAATTTCTCCCTTCAGAAGCTGAATAGACATGTCTTATGATTGGGAAAAAGAGGCCTGGGTAGGATCACGGACTCAGTGGACAGGAGTTTGAGCAAACTCCGGGAGATAGGGAAGGGCAGGGAAGCCTGGCATGGTGCAGTCCTTGGGTTCACAGAGTTGGACATGGCTTGGCAACTAAACAACAACAAACAATTTTTCTTAAAACAAACAAACAAACCCAGATATGCTTCACCCTTTATCACTGCCCAGTTAGCTAAAATTTGAATGCTTTTCCCATAGTATTTTTTTAAGTAGAAAAGGACAGCTTTATTGCTTTGCCAGGCAAAGGGGGACATAGCTGGCTCCTGCCTGAAACACTAAGTGCCTCAACCTTAAAGAATGATGAGGGGTTTTATAAAAATGGTTCAAGGGTGTGATCTCTGACAAGACTAGGGTGTGTGCACAGCTTGCACTCCCTTAATCTCATCTCCTAATCTTGATGAGCTTCTCTGTCCCAGACAGATTTTAAATAAAGCACTGTAAACATAATCATTTTGTCTAAATTTTTAGTCTCCTACATAAAACTCTCAGCATAGGGTTCAACTTTTACTCAGACTACCTGTTTTAGACACATTATATGATGGAAAAGACAAGCAACAAATAAATACAGAAGTAGGGGAAAAAAGGCTAGATGAGACTACACTAAAAATTCTTTTCCCTAGTTGACAGGATTATGGCTAATCTCATCTTGATTTTGGTCCACTGACCTATAGATCCTCTAAAATTTTTTAAAGTTTGTTTGCTTTATAATAAGCACCTATTGCTTTTGTAACAAGGGGTGGGGAGAACCAATTTCATAGAAAGAGTCTCAAGAAAAATGGATAAAATATATCACATCAGATGTCACTGCCATTGTCTGCAACACTTGGGAACTCGAAGGCTCATGAGACTTCCTTTTCACAGCTAGCTCAACCCGATTCAACAATATTAAGTGAGCAATAGTACAATTAAAAAAAAACACACAAAAAAACAGAGATAAATAGCATTTTAGGAAAAAAAACCTAAAGCATATTTCCTTTTAGGGGCAACTAATTTAGCAACATTTAACAAGGCTTTTAAAACTCAATTGTCATAGAGCACCATGAAATAGTCACACAAAAGAGATCCAGGCAGCTTGAAGATGAATATTTCCTCGTTCATGAGATGCCTAATTGACTTGTGACAACATGAAATACTCAGTGCATCTGGTTGGGGCCAACATGGATGATGACGTGTTTCTCATAGGCCCTTTTCATTGTTTTCTCAATTTGCTTCAGAAAAACCTGTGGAATTCGTCCACATAAAGTGTGCACAGTCTCCAAAAACTTCAGCTGAAGAGGGTAATACATGGATTGAAAGAGATTGTCTTGAAAGGGAAACTGAAAGATGAGTGGGGGAAAAAAAAAGGAAAAGTTTATTTTAGTTACTGAAATGCCATTGAAAAAGGAAATAACTTACTGGGAAATGACACAGGGAATTATTGGAAACACGCAGTCACAGTTGGTATGTTTTTAGATACAGTGGAAGGGACCTCCAAGGACCAAAGTTCAAACCTTGATTCAATCCTGTGCAACCCCAGGCCATCATTTACCCTTTTGGAAGCTCAGTGTCTTTACTTAAAAAAAAAAAAAAAAAAAAAAAAAAAAAAACCAGATGATTTATTTGTGTTCTAAAAGCTCTTAAAATTTAAGAGTCAAGTATTGGGTTGGACAAAAAGTTCGTTCGGGCTTTTTCCATACCATCTTATGGAAAAGCCCAAAGGAACCTTCTGACCATCCCAATGTATTTCCCAGAACAGGATATTCTATATACCATACTCTTGCTGAATAGATCAATAGTCAAGTATAAACAACAAGATCTTAACTATACAGCACAGGGAACTATATTCAATATTCTGTGACAAACCATAATGGAAAAGAATAAGAAAAAAAAACACATATGTATAACTGAATTACTTTGCTGTACAGAAGAAATGAACACAACATTATAATCAACTATACTTCAATAAAATTGGAAAAAAAGGTTGAAATAGATAATTGGAATCTACTACAATAAAACAATCCTTCATATTTTTTGCCTTTATAGCAATCTTAGTAAAGGAACTACAGTGATCTCATGAAGTCCAGAATTTAACAACTACTAGTGAAATGTTTCATCAGTGAACTTTATTTCAGTAATTTAGGCTCTGACTATTGGTTGTTGGTTTTATCCCACTTCATAATTTAAAAAGATTATCCTGCTTTCCTATGGAATATGTCTATATTCTCCCAAACAAATCTTTCAGACTACCTAATTATGAGAGTAAGTCAAAGTTTTATTACAATCTCAGCAAAAGGGAAAAGGCCTCCTGTTAGGTCAAGTCAAAGATGGTAACGATAACCCTATATGCAAAACAGAAAAAGAGACTCAGGTGTATGGAACAGACTTGTGGACTCTGGGAGAAGGCGAGGGTGGGATGTTTCAGGAGAACAGCATTGAAACATGTATATTATCTAGGGTGAAACAGATAACCTGCCCAGGTTGGATGCATGAGACAAGTGCTCGGGCCTGGTGCACTGGGAAGACCCAGAGGGATCGGGTGGAGAGGGAGGTGGGAGGGGGGACCGGGATGGGGAGTACATGTAAATCCATGGCTAATTCATATCAATGTATAACAAAAACTACTGTAATGATGTAAAGTAATTAGCCTCCAACTAATAAAAATTAAAAAAAAAAAAAAAAAGATTCACTGTTGGCAAGGACATTTTAAACAAAAAGACTAGAGAAAGGAAAAAAAAAAAAGGAAAACAAGAATGATGAAAAGTCAGAATATTATTGCCTGACAGCAGAGTGGGTTGGGTGTGTAGTTTCCCAAAACAAGTTTTAATCCATTAAAGTTCATCAGAAATATTGCTTAAGCGAGTTTATCAGAAATGTGATTTTCTTCCCAGAAGGAGGTTAAGGTTCGGTCCGAGACTATGTTTGGAGCACTGTTTCTTTCACAGCACAATTTAGACCACTGAGTGACGTCTTCTGGGGTTTACCAGATGGCTCAGTGGTAAAAAATCTATCTGCAGATGCAGGGAATGCGGGAGATGCAGGAGAAGCCTGTTCCATCTCTGGGTCGGGAACATCCCCTGGAGTAGGAAATGGCATCCCACTCCAGTATTCTTGCTGGGACAATCCCATGGACAGAGGAGCCTGTTGGGCTACAGCCCATGGAATCACAAAGAGTCAGACACGCTGAACATGAATGAAAACTTCTCTTCACCACTGTCTCCCCCAGTGACAGGAAAAGAAGAGGTCAAAACAATGGATTCATCTCTGATTCCTCTCTTTCCCCACATCCTTCATCTAGTCCATCAGCAACTCTGTCTCCACAAATGTATCTGGAATCCGGCCCCTTCCTCCCATCGTCCTAATTCTGCACAAGTACCAGCCAGCCCCATCTCTCACCTGGATGGTTGTAATCAGCCTCATAAGTAACCTTTGTGTCTTCACTGTTGCAGCCCTTCCACCAGCAAACAAGCAGGTATTTTTAAAACATAAATCAGAGCACATCATTTTCTTGCAGGGGCTTCCCACTGCAATTAGAATAAGATTCAAACTGCTCTCTTTCCCCAAAGGTTCAGGGAGATCTAGAACTCTCTATGCTCATCTCTGCTCGCTCCAGTTCTCTGGTCATTCTGGTTACTGCAGCCTCTTCCCACACACTTATTCCTGCCTCAAGGACTTTTCCTGGGTTCTTTCTTCTACTTGGCAGGATCTCCCTCTAGATTTCCCCAGGGCTGCCTCCAGGGATCAAGGCTCAGGCTGAGGACTTGAGCTTGTGAATCCTCCTCTCCATCCAGGATGGCCATTACCCTGCTCTGGCCAGCTTTTAATCTCTCACTGTCTGAAAGGACTTTTATTATTTCTTGGTTTATATGAGTATTGTCTGGCTTCATCCACCCAGAATATATGCTTCATGAGAAGCAGGTTTTATCAGTCTTGGTCTTGTTGACTTCTGAGTTTCCTAGAACCTAGACTGTTCCTACATTAAATAGGCTGTTCACAGATGATTGTTGAAAAAGTTACTGGCAGAATGTCTGCTTGGTACGTAACTTTCCTTGGGTCATAGTGCGAGCACATCATACTTCCCCTTCACAGAAACATACACGCAGGGTTAGGGTGTGTGAACATGAGTTGGGGGGAGAAAAGGGGAGGGTATGGGATGGGAGAGGAGGAGGGAAAGAAAGAGAAGGGAAGGAAAGAAGGAAGAGGGAGGAGAGGGGGAATATTTTCAGAGAAGAAGAAAGAAAGGGAAAAACACAGTGAGAGGTAAGAAAAAAAAAGTGTGAACCTGTTATCATGCAAACAACTTCTACTAACTGTTGAGCACAACTCTACATCAGGCACTGTACTGAGAAGTGTAAACACCATCATTATGTTGAATTCCAACAACACCTTTTAGAAAATATTATCTCCATTTCACAGATGAGGAAACTGAGGCCCCAGTAAGGCAAGAAGAGGCTTCCCTGGTGGCTGAGTGGTAAAAAACCTGCCTGCCAACACAGGAGATGTGGGTTTGATCCTTGGTCCAGGAAGACTCTCCTGGAGAAGGAAATGGCAACGCACTCAAGTATTCTTGCCTGGAGAATCCCATAGTCTAGAGTACTATAGTCCATCGGGTCGGAAAGAGTTGGACATGACTTACAGACTGAACAATAACAACAAAAGGCAAGAACAGAGAGCTAGTAGCTAATCACCAGAAAGTGATAATATTGGGATCTGAACCCAGGTCTACTGATGCCCAAAGCCAAGACCTGACCGGATTGCACTGTAGGGCACAGTGATTGAGTGAAGAAATGTGTCTTGTATGATGAAGTCTGTCCATATTTACTCGAGTTTCAGGATGGGGTTAGTGACAGTCCTGATTGAAATGAATGAGAATTGGAGAATTGTCTTTTTAGGCCCAACTGAGGAAAATCAGCTGGTGTATTAGCCAGGATCCTTTATGAAACATTTATCTGGCCTGTTTTCTGATCCACCCAGAAAACAAACAAGACAGACTGTAATTCTAGAAGCACAGTTGCTCAATCCCAGATCAGGGCTGACAGATCACAGAACAACCAGAAGGCGTGGTTCTGATGTCCACGTCTGCGGCAGCCTTCTTTAGCTTGCATGTGCACTCCTGAATGGGTTTGCACCTAGAGTCCAGTGTCTGAATACCTAAATGTGATATCACTAAGTAGAGAACACATTTTCTATGTAATTAAATCAGCAGGAAGCTGGGGAAGAAAGAAGTATTAGCTTATAGGTACATGAAATATTTTCCCTCCACAGAAAGACAACTGTGGGATTCTAGAATTGGAATTCTCTGGGATTCTCTTTGCGTGCATGCGTGTTAAATGGTTTCAGTTGTGTCTGACTCCTTGTGACCCTATGGACTGTAGCCCACGAGGCTCCTCTGTCCATGGGATTCTCCAGACAAAAATATTGGAGTGGGCCAGTGTTCTCCAGACAAAAATCCTCCTCCAGGGGATCTTCCTGACCCAGGGATTGAATCAGTGTTCTCTTATGTCTTTCTTATTGGCAGCTTTGCAAAATGCATATTTTCATACATGCAAAAATGTATGAAATATTACTATATTGCAGGGTTCACTCCCACTTCACCCCTACCAAAGCCTGTTCATGAATCATGAGGGATCTTGGATACTCAAGAAAAAACCCTCTAATAAAATCTACATGCTATATGTCAGGGGTTGGCAATTTTTTGCTGCAAAAGCTGGACAGTAAATATTTCAGATTCTGTGGGTCATACAGTCTATCACAGTGACTCATCTCTGCTTCTGCAGCATAAAAGTGGCCACAGATAATACATACACGAATGGTTGTCACTATGCCCCAACATGACTCTATTTATGAATGAAGAAATTTGAATTTCATAAAACTTTCTTATTTCACAAACTATTCTTCTGTTCATTTCCCCCCAACTCTTTAAGAAACCATTCTTACCCCACATGTCTTACAAAAACCGACCAGATTTGGACCAATACTTGGCCCAAGTTGGATGACCCCTACAGTCCTGTTTTTTGGAATGAAAGTTTCAAAAGAGAAATCTCTGAAAGTAGCTGTTGCTGGTTTTCCCCCAGCAACTTCAAGGTGAAAGGCAACGTGGAAAGCGGCATTTCCAAAGCGTGTGAGTCATAGCAGGCAGGACTTGACTGTTACTTCGGTTTGGCTCCTTGCCTAACTGACCAACTTGACACTTGTTTGTTCAACAGGCTGGAGCTGGCAACCAGGCAACATGTTTAGCTTGAGTTGAATAATATAATTTTATTTTTATTGTATTAATATTGTGTTTACCCTAACCTATGATCCTTTATTATGGCAAATGGCACAGGGTTTCTCTTTCTGATAGGACATTTCCACCTTCAGCGAACTTATTTCAGGGGAAAAAATAAGTGACCTACTTGGAAATAGTAAGTCAAGAGTGAATAAGGTACAGTATCAGGTAGTAAGAGGTGTAATGTGACTGATGTTGGGGAAAATTGGTGTAATTCAATGCTTCTGAGGAATTATTTGACCTTCAAAGAGATGGGTGACCAAAGCGCATGCACTGCATCACGCTGATAAGCACGTGCCTGAAGAATGGGGACGAGAACGCACTTACATCTCGGATCGCCTCATAGAGTGCTTTGAAAGTTGGCTGCTTCTCATCATGGTAGACACCTCGATTCCCATGCAGGACAGATACACCTTCCCGCTCTGCCTCTCTGCAATTGCTTCCATACATGCAGTGATCAGGACGGTAGTTCCACTGGCAGGGGAACACGTAGAGACACTCTGGTGCCAACAAGAGAAAGACACAATCAGTGCCAGTGATGAAACCAACATTTCCATAAACTGCACACCACATGGGATTTCAAAGCATGTGAGTGATTTGTGACTTGTAGCCCAGGTTTTGCCATGTTTGTTAATAGTCTGAGTTCAGGAATTGAAGGATCACGCATTAGTGATGTTGGAGACCTTACCCCAAAGAGAGGGGGAATATAGCATCTTGGACAAGAAGTCAAACAACGGCAGCAGACAGCTTGAGACAGAATCCCAACTCTGCGGATCAAAAACGGTGCAACCTAGGTCCAGTGACTTAATCGCTCTGTGTTTCAGTTTCCTTATCCACAAGATGGATGTAATAGAATTGTCCCGCTATTGATGATTCCGTTTTTTAAAAGCTCGTGTAAAAGGCACAGCAGAGGGCCAAGCACTCAGCTGTGGCCCACAGTGTTAGCAGTTACAATCAACTCTTTGGAAAGGTTTTGTGAAATGGACCAACCTGAAAAATTAGAGTCAAGAGTGAAGCAAAGGTTCCTCTTCAGATTAAAAAGCAATCAAGCAACAGAAACAAAATGAAGGAAAATAAACAAAATACCACAATAACAAAAAAACAAAAACAAAAAAATAACCCACCCAAACAAAAAAGCAAAATAGAAAAGAGTTCTCCCACTCCCCAAAAAAGAAGTCCTCATGTCCCAGTGACTATGTACACTGTGGGTGAGCATGTCCACATGTGTACCTGTGTCTGCATCTGTATTTCACAGGTTCTTAGCGAGGGGTGATGCTATTCCAGTCTCTAAGGGCCATCTGGCAGTGTTTGGAAGGAGACATTGGTCATTATATGTGAGGCTGCTATTGGTGTCTAGTGGGTAGAGACTAGGGATGCTATAAACATCCTCAATGAACAACACAGCCCCCACTACAGTAGTAGTGCCGAGGTCAAGAAACTCAGCTCTAATCCTGTTGGACTCAGTAAATTTCCTCTTGGTGACCAGGATTATAAAATTAGCAAAGCGTTCATAACCCTCAAGCTTCCTGGCTCCTCCTTCCTGTGCCTTTAAGGGCTGGGCCTAGAGAAGGATGGATCAAAGTTCTCTGCAAACATGCATTACTCACCATGAGAAAGACCTTGAGTGAGAACACAGAAGGCTTGGAGCAAATCAACCACCCATGTCAGAAAAGCATTATAAAGATGTGTTGTTGGTTCGGTTGATGGTATTTCCTTCTTATGGAAAGCACTGCTGCTTAGAGGTTATTTACAGAAAGCGTCAACATGGAAAGCAAAGAATGAAAACACCACTATACATCCCCTCTGGCAGACGGTGTGTAGCATTTCCACCACTCAGAATTTAGAGGCCACTGTGGGATTCCCTGGCAGTCAGTGTTTAGGACTTGGAACTTGTACTGCCAAGGGTGCAGGTTTAATCCCTGGTCGGGGAACTAAGATCCTGCAAGCCGCACGGGGCAGCCAAAAAGCAAAACAAAATGAGAAACTTACAGACCACTGTGACACCAAAGCACCTTCTAATCCCTAATTGTTCACAAAACACTGCGAGATTTCCCTTTTCTTGGGAGAACTCCATTCCACCATGATGCTTCTCTTACTTGCATTCACCTCCATCGTGCACATACGTAATTCACACCTGGGGGAGAGTGGTGCTCACCCTGAAATCATACTATCAGGACGTGAATCCCAATTCCTTTATTAGCTGGGTGACTTCCCTGTACTTCAGTGCAGAGGGAGGATGTGAGGATGGTGGGAGTGAAAATATCTAAATGTACTTTGTGCTTCTGAACTGCAGCCTGATACCAGCACAATAGCTGCCCCTTTTAACCCAAAGAGTCACTTCACTCCTTTCTGATACCTCCCTGGTCTTTTGGATTTGCAGCCCCTGCTTAAGCACCTGCCAATAATCTCTGCTGAATGTACTGCCCTAGATCCTGTCTCTGATTTGGTAAACACATGGATTGACCGAATCAACACATATTTATTGAATGCTTGCTATATGTACAGGTCCTGCCTTTATGGAGTTTAAGGTTGGTGATGAAGGTTTTTGCCTCCTCCTAAACAGTGAAAGGACTCTACTACACACACACACACACACACACACACACACACACACACTCACACAACCCCCCAAACAAACAAAAATCCCCAAATTTTTCCTCTCTTTGCAGCCTTAGAAGACCAAGCCCATTTAGGGCATTGTTCAAAGGTGAAACACAAACACACAGAGGCTAAACAATATGTTATTAAGTAACCAATGAATCACTGAAGAAATTAAGGAGGAAATTAAAAAATACCAAGAGACAAATGACTACGAAAACACAACAATCCAAAACCTATGGGACACAGCAAAAGCAGTTCTGAGATGGAAGTTTATAGTAATACAATCTTACCTCAACAAACAATAAAAATGTCAAATAAATGACTTAATCTTACACCTAAAGCAGCTAGAGAAAGAAGAACAAACAAAGCCCAAACTTAGTAGAAGGAAAGGAATCATAAAGATCAGAGAAGAAATAAATGAAGTAGAGATGAAGAAAACAATAGCAGACACCAGTAAGACTAAAAGTAGGTTCTCCGAGAAGATAAAAAAAAAAAAAACCTGATAAATCCTAAGCCAGATTCATCAAGAAAAAAAGGGAGAGGATCCAAATCAATAAAATCAGAAATGAAAAAGGAGATGTTGCAATGAATACCACAGGAATACAAAGGATCATAAGCAACTACTATGAGCAACTATATGTCAATAAAATGGACAACTTAGAAGAAATGGAGAAATTCTCAGAAAGGTACAACCTTCTAGGACTGAACCACAAAGAAATAGAAAATATGAACAGACCAATCACAAGTACTGAAATGGAAACTGTGATTAACAATCTTCCAACAACAGAGTCCAGGACCAGATGGCTTCACAGGCAAATTCTATTAAACATTTAGTGAAGAATTAACATCTACCCTTCTGAAAATTCCAAGAGGATTTGAAACAAGATAGATTCTTACATTCAGTAGGTTCAAAATTGAGTTCTACTATCTTCTAGCTCTAAAACCTTAGGTGATTTGCTGAAAAACTTGACTTCAGTTTAGGAGCACTTACTGTTGTTTAGTTGCTAAGTTGTGTCTGACTCTTTTGCAACCTCAGGGACTGCAGCCCTCCAAACTCCTCTGTCCATGGGATTTCCCAGACAAGAATACCAGAGTGGGTTGCCATATCCTTCTCCAGGGGGTCTTCCCCACCCAGGGATTGGACTGCATTGGCAGGCAGATGCTTTACCACTGAGCCACCACAGAAGCCCTTATTGTGTCAGTCACAACCTAACAGCAGAGAGGCTGAGAGCATGTTCTGGAGTCAATCTGTTGAGACTGAATACAGCACTCTGCCATGAGTTGCATGAACTCAAGCAAATTACACAATTTTTTCTGGGCCTCAGCTTCATCATCTGTAAAAGGGGGAAGAATTGTAAATATCACTTGGAGGACTTGAGGGAGTATTAAATGAGTTCATGTCTAGAAGTACATGGAACAGTGCTCAGCACATAGGAGGCACACCGTATATGTAAGCTGCAATCATTACTATTAACACCTTTATTGCCATAACAAGTACTACTGCATTAGGCCACTAGAAGGATAAAATTAGATAACTTACATGGAACGAGCCTAGCATAGTTCCTGACACATAGCACATGGGTGGTAAATGTTTTACAGTAATTGTCTCCAGACCTGCAGGTGGCCAGGCTTTCTTAACCTTTTAGGAGTCACAGACCTCTCTGGGAATCTCATGAAGGCTTTAGATTCTGCCTTTAGAAAAATATACGAAGAATATTTGCTTACAAGTTAAGGGTTGTGTAGATCTCCTAAAGACCAGCTAAGAATCCCAGCTATTGAAAGCCACATGTGAAATTTGGTCCAGACAGAATTCAATTAACCTGTTTACCTTCCCTTCAGAATGTTCCAGGGAAAGAAATGCAAAAAACATTGAGAATAGAACTGAAACAAGTATTTGTTCACCACAATGCAAGGCACTGGTGTCACTGGGTGATAAGGCACTGCCTCTGTCCCTGGGGAATTTATACTCCTGTAAGGAAGATAGTATAGAAATGAACACATTTTATCAGAGTTCATAGAAAGGAAGGCATTTCAGTAAAGCTTTATTTAAACTCAGACTTACAGTAAGGATAGGATTCTGACAAATAGCTCTGGAAGAGCTTTTAAGGAGGAGAAAATAGCCTGATGATGGTGAAGAGGTTGGAAATCAGAGTGTGTTTTAGAAAAGATAAGGCATTTAATTTTTCAGAGCAACTCGATTTCTGCAAAAGGGTAAGCTAATGGTAGGAAAGCTGTCATATAAATAGACTTCTTTGACCTAAGATATTCAAGAAATATACATCTATGTATTAGGTTGCAAGTAACTAACTATGATTCTAACTTGTGAGGCAAAATAATTTTTTTTCCTTTGGAAAGAGAGGAGATAACTCATTAAAAAAAAAAACAGGAAAAAATGGGTTTCCCTGGTGTCTCAGATGGTAAAGAATTCACCTGCAATGCAGGAGACCTGGGTTCGATCCCTGGGTTGGGAAGATCCCTTGGAGGAGGGTGTGGCAACCCACTCCGGTATTCTTGCCTGGAGAATCACCATGGACAGAGGAGCCTGGTGGGCTACAGTCCATGGGGTTGCACAGGGCAGACACGACTGAGCGATTAAGCACACACAGCACAGCTCATAAAATCAGAGAGAAAGCTGAACCAGGGCAGGAAGTGGGGCAGCTCCGGGGATCCAGGACTAACATCAGCTTCTCAGCACTGCTGTCAGGATGAACCAGCCTTGCCTACTTTCTGCTCTTGGATTCCCAGACTCAGGTTCCCAGGAGATGGTCTGATGGTTTAGTGCAAGTTAAGGGCAGGCAGGGCTCTAAGACTGCATGGGATGGGGAAGGAGTTCCCTGAGAAATTCCCCTGAGAAAACTGGGTGCTGTTAGTAAAAGTAAGGGCAATCAAGAGTGCACAGGCAAAAATAACAGATGTGCAGCCTGGGTGGGAGGGGAGTTTGGGGGAGAATGGATACATGTATAAGTATGGCTGAGTCCCTTAGCTGTTCACTTAAAGCAATCACAATATTGTTAATCAGCTACACGTGCAAAGTAACTTCAGTCATGTCCAACTCTTTTGTGACTCTATGGACTGTAGACCACTGGGGTCCTCTGTCCATGGGATTCTCCAGGCAAGAGTAGTGGAGTGGGCTGCCATGACCTCCTCCAGGGGATGTTTCTGACCCAGGGATCGAACCAGTGTTTCTTACGTCTCCTGCACTGGCAGGTGGGTTCCTTACCATTAGCATTACCTGAGAAGCCCATAATCAGCTATATCCCAATATAAAATAAAAAGTTAAAAAAACAAAAGAGATGTGCTTTTTTATTCACAGATACATTTGATGTGGATTACATTGTGAAACCTCCAAGTACTTAATGTGCAGAGGAGGAGGAGAGGGGCTACACCAGCATCCTGGGGTGGGTTGAAGATGGTAAACTTCTAAGATCAGCTAACGAACATGGCGTATGGATTACTCATGGTAATTTGTCACATAATCAATAATTATTCTGAAATGAATCCAGTTTAAGCAAGATTATCACAGCTGTCAAAACCTTAATGTTTAAAAAATGACAGCACCATGAAATGTGCAAGTTATTTTTTTCCACTGTTGAGGAAATAATACAGTGGATGGTTTTTAAATTCCAAATCCTCAATGCTTTAGACTCCTGCAATTTATTTTAAAAAATTTTCCAGCCAATCTCTCTGGGTCTTTGCTATTTTTCCTGTCCATTTTATATAGATAAAGTAGGTCATTAATTGATTATTTATGAGATTAAAATCCCTTAATGATCTCTTCAGGAGTCTACATTTATTTCCACAGCCTTCTAACTATTTGCAAAGGACTATGTGAATTGATTGCTCCTTAAACTTCTGATCATTTCCTACTCTTGGAGTCTCTAAGTTGATCGAAAAGTTTGTCTGATCATTTTTAACTTCCCGGTGAAATAAGCTTGCCACTTACTTACTATATTCTATCAACAAATCGGAGGCTGTTTGCACTCCTCAGAGCGATTTGTTTGTTGTTTTGTTTTTTAATGTCTTATTCTGAAACTAAGCTTTCCCAGCCTCCTCTTCTTCCTTCTTTCAAAATGCACCTTGTTCGAGAAAAGGGCAATTCATTCCTCCATGAAGTCACCTTTGATCACACTATCTGAAGAAGCAACCCTTTCTCCCCAGGTCTGACAGTGGCTTGCTCAACCCCACACTTGTTTCCTTCACAGTGCTGATCACAGTTGGTGATTCTTAATGACTTGTTTCTATTCTCTACAAGTCGATCTCTCCCAATAAAAGGTAGGTTTGGTAAAAGGAGGAATTCTGTCTCCTCTGTTCGCTGCCATACTCCCACTGCCTAGCCCTCGGGCTGGCACCCAGTAGGTGCTCAAAAGATAGCTGCTGAATGGGAGAACAAAAGCTTATACCTTGCCCTAGCCTCTGTATCTCTCCCCTTTCTCTGCTTTCTTCCTCTCCTTTCTCTCCCCACCATCCCTTCCTCTCACATTCCTGGCTATGCTCTTTCTTTTTGATTTCCTTCCCTCTTTCGCGGCAGTCTATTAATCCCATTCCTCCAACCAGTCAATACACCTCTGAAGACCAACTCCATCTGGTCTTCAATGCGCCATTTAAGGTGCTAGGATCGCACTGCAATCACTTGATGAAGACTAAGTAGACACAACTCTTTCTCACAAGGACCCAACAATCTTCATTCTTGCACTTCAGATCAGAGTTCATGAACTTCCCAGACAATGATCTGTTATCAGTTTCCAGGACAGGCCTAAAACCAAATAACTGGGCCTGTTCATCCCTAAACACCCTCATAACTGCCAGCTGCTGGGTGTTTTTGGTCGGGGTGAGTAAATAGTGTGGTTGTCTGCCAGGTGCAAAACTCCAGTGACCCAGACAGGATGAGAGAAAAGGCCTGACTGGGCCTCTGAAGAAGCTTGTTCCATGTGACTGTGTGTCTTGATCCCTGTGGCCCCAAAAACTCCTCCTGACTCCTTTGTATCAGATTCAACTCATGGACGATCTACATATACATTCCCCTCATGTTTCAGCTCTTCTCTCTCTTCCTGGACAGAACCCTACCACTTCTACTGTAGTTGGATGTCCTGCCTTGTCATCTGTACTTAGCTGGTTTCATTTCCTTTCCTGCCCACACACACATTTTTAGAAACTGTTTCTGAAGAAGGGACAGATCCAGGTAGTCATGTTTGAGAGAGGAAAAAGGCACGTGATCTTGTTCCTCTGGCCCCTCATGACTGGAACAAGGGCAGTCTCCTCATCCAAAAAAATAAAACTGGTTTAGAGCTAGCTGGCTGGGAATCAGTTGATAGGCTGGACCAGAACAATCTCCCTCTCTGTCTTTCTCTCCTTCCAGAATCTAAGACATATAAAAGAAAAAAAAAAAACCAAATAAGAACCTATCATCATTGGTATAGACTTGTAAGGTTCTGTTGACCTGATGTTGGGCCACGCACAAGCAAAGAATATTGCTGGAGAGATGGAATGGAATCAGATGAGCAGAAGGAATAAGGCAGATACCATGAGGCCTCTGAGGGATGAAGAAATCAGCTTTGGTCCTGAGCAGCTGCCCAGAGATGGTTCTCAAGAGGCCTGGTATGATCTGACCCATGTGTTCATGAGATTGGCACCTAGACCCCTACTTAGTTGGTCTGAGTAGAATTTTATTCCCTGAAACCTAAGTATGTGTGAATCTAAGCACATCTTTCTAAATCAGGTTCTCTATGAGCCCTTGTCAAATTTATTCTTCCTACAGAACTCTGCTCTTGACTCAAATTCACCTATAAAGATGTGAGTTCATCTTCCATTACCTGATGAAACTGCCTTGGCTCAAAGTAACCTTGAGAAAGAAGAATGGAACTGGAGGAATCAACCTGCCTGACTTCAGACTATACTACAAAGTCACAGTCATCGAGACAGTATGGTACTGGCACAAAGACAGAAATATAGATCAATGGAACAGAATAGAAAGCCCAGAGATAAATCCACGAACCTATGGTCACCTTATCTTCGACAAAGGAGGCAAGGATATACAATGGAAAAAAGACAACCTCTTTAACAAGTGGTGCTGGGAAAACTGGTCAACCACCTGTAAAAGAATGAAACTAGAACACTTTCTAACACCATACACAAAAATAAACTCAAAATGGATTAAAGATCTAGATGTAAGACCAGAAACTATCAAACTCCTAGAGGAGAACATAGGCAAAACACTCTCCGACATAAATCACAGCAGGATCCTCTATGACCCACATCCCAGAATTTTAGAAACAAAAGCAAAAATAAACAAATGGGACCTAATGAAACTTAAAAGCTTTTGCACAACAAAGGAAACTATAAGCAAGGTGAAAAGACAGCCCTCAGATTGGGAGAAAATAATAGCAAACGAAGCAACAGACAAAGGATTAATCTCAAAAATATACAAGCAACTCCTCCAGCTCAACTCCAGAAAAATAAATGACCCAATCAAAAAATGGGCCAAAGAACTAAACAGACATTTCTCCAAGGAAGACATACAGATGGCAAAAAAACACATGAAAAGATGCTCAACATCACTCATTATCAGAGAAATGCAAATCAAAACCACAATGAGGTACCATTACACACCAGTCAGAATGGCTGCTATCCAAAAGTCTACAAGCAATAAATGCTGGAGAGGGTATGGAGAAAAGGGAACCCTCTTACACTGTTGGTGGGAATGCAAATTAGTACAGCCACTATGGAAAACAGTGTGGAGATTTCTTAAAAAGCTGGAAATAGAACTGCCATATGACCCAGCAATCCCACTTCTGGGCATACACACCGAGGAAACCAGATCTGAAAGAGACACGTGCACCCCAGTGTTCATCGCAGCACTGTTTATAATAGCCAGGACATGGAAGCAACCTAGATGCCCATCAGCAGACGAATGGATGACAAAGCTGTGGTACATATACATCATGGAATATTACTCAGCCATTAAAAAGAATTCATTTGAATCAGTTCTAATGAGATGGATGAAACTGGAGCCCATTATACAGAGCGAAGTAAGCCAGAAAGATAAAGACCATTACAGTATACTAACACATATATATGGAATTTAGAAAGATGGTAACGATAACCCTATATGCAAAACAGAAAAAGAGACTCAGATGTATAGAACAGACTTGTGGACTCTGTGGGAGAAGGCGAGGGTGGGATGTTTCAAGAGAACAGCATTGAAACATGTATATTATCTAGGGTGAAACAGATCACCAGCCAAGGTTGGATGCATGAGACAAGTGCTCGGGCCTGGTGCACTGGGAAGACCCAGAGGGATCGGATGGAGAGGGAGGTGGGAGGGGGGATCAGGATGGGGAATACATGTAAATCCATGGATGATTCATGTCAATGTATAACAAAAACCACTGCAATGTTGTAAAGTAATTAGCCTCCAACTAATAAAAATAAATGGAAAAAAAAAAAACCTGTAAAAAAAAAAAAAAAAGAAACTGCCTCGGCTCACTGCCAGAAAAAGTCCCTTGGGATGAGTTGCCTGTGTGTCTCTCATGGGCTTCAGCTGTCACCTCGTGAGTCAGTCCAGTACTCAGCATGACAATTACACACCCACAGGCATTTACTATCTAACTATACCAAGAGTTTCACATTTTTAAGCTAATGACTTGTAAACCTGTTTTAGCGATATGATTGGCTACAGGAAGCTATAAGAATGAAAGTATTCTAGATTTGGGCTCAGGTTTTGTGTGTATCGCTTCACCCATGGCAACCCAGAGAATCATAACAATAAGCATGTTTATTTCCTGAGTCATGGCCAATTTTCTCTTCCTCTCTCCTTTCCAGGGATAAAGGTAACACGTTTTTTTTTCTCCTCAAATACTGTTTGTTCTGGTTTATAGAAAGTGCGCCCAATCAATATAAACAAAGAAAAACCTTTAATATGATGGATATCACTGGATTTCAGGTCAAAGAGCTCATGTTTGATAAAGGATCTGAATAAAGCATGAAAGATCAAAGGCAGGCCATACAAAGAACACTCAAAGAGACACCTAATACTTACTGACCTAAAGTGAGGAAACTCCGTTACTTACTTGCTACTGCTCAGACTCAGGATTCAGAACAACTTCCTAATTATTTTATAAAATCCTTTTACTCAATGGATCTAAGATAGGCATTGGGGCACCATTAAATTCAGCTGGTTTTCAGATTAATTAAAGACAAGGGTCTCGGTCTAATGGCAGAACTGCTTGTGACCGCCTTTGAGTATTATTCACTCACTGATCATGTCCTCAAATATTCTGCAACCGGCTAAGAGGATTTCTGGGGAGGCAATTGAGCAGATCTTTTGAATTCCTCAGTTTGGGAATATGGACAGATAGGCTATGGAAGAGTGTTTAAGCCACACAACAGAGAGGAAAAATGCAATAAAGCAGTGTTCCCCAACCTTTTTGGCACCAGAGACCAGTTTTGTGGAAGATAATTTTTCCATGGACCAGGCTTGCGGGGGTGTGGTTTTGGGATGATTTAAGCACATTACATTTATTGTGCACTTTATTTCCATTATTATTACACCAGCTCCACCTGAGAACATCAGGCCATAGATCCTGGAGACTGGGGACCCCTGAAATAAAGGATAAAATAATGCAGGAGAGAGACACATTTGGGGAAAACTGCACAGCTCTTTAGACACCCCTCTCAACTAGGAGACCTCCCCCCCGACCCAAAGACATGGGGCTGGAGTTGGAAAGGCCTGGGCTTGTACCCTTGCTCTGGCACTCATTAGCTATGCCACAAATTATATAACTCTCTTTCATTTGGTACCTTTGTAAAATGGGGATTCTATCAGAGTTCCCATGAAAATTAAATAAGAAAATGCTCAGAACAACACCTGACACTCTGTAAATAATCAACATCAGTCGTTATTCCTTAGCTTCAGGCTCCTGGCCAACAGGCTGCCAACATCTGTTTCCTACCCACCCCCGCCCCCCCGGGAATTTGGATGTGGGATGAAGTTAGTTTTTCCTTGTGGCTGGACCTGGAGTGTGAAACTGTGGTATTGTGCTGTGAGCGCAGAATGAGAACCTTCGAAGCGAGAAATGCACAGCCTCAGTGGAAGAAGGAAAGCCTAGCCTGGGCTGCTCAGCCTTTTCCCTTGCCTGTTTCAGGTCTTCCTGCTCTAGATTTCTATAGGACACCAGTTTGCTTATTAAAAAAAAAAGTATCCTTTGTGTCTAGACTAACTCCAGGGGCCTTTTATTTGTAGCCAAGAGTCCTACTCAGTATAACTACACCTAGAAAAAAAGATGGAATCTGCTTAAGAAGAAAAAGGAGGAGGGGCTGACTTTAAAGTCCCTGTTGCTATCAGAGTGAAATGGACTAAAACACACCACAAACCAACAGCCAACACACTCCCTTCATCACAAGAGTTAGTATCAGGAATCTTCCCCAGAAATGAAGTCCATTACATATCAACCTGTTTTTTTTCTTTTCCAGGATTTGCTCCTTTTTGATTTAAAGACATATGAGATTAGGCGTTATTTCCGAATTTTGTAAAAAACCAAATACAGGTACATACAGAGAGAGAAGTCTTAGAAAACAGGAGCCTCTATTTCAGGATTTTTTTTTTTTTTTTGGTCACATCGCATGGCTTATGGGATCTTAGTTTCCGACTGGGGATCAAACCCTGGTTCAGGGTGATAAAAGCCCAAGTCTTAACCACTGGACTACCAGGAAATTCTCTATTTCAAGATTTTTAAAGACCAAGGAGAATCCTGAGTAGGTTATGGTGAGGAGTAATTTTTTTTCCCCAGAGATGTTTCCCAAAGAGAAAACATGGTTTTGATTTCAATCACATTAAGTAAGACTGTAGTAAAGATGAAAGAAAAGAAGGAAATGTTTAGCTTTAGGTGTCAATATAAAAACGCAGACCAGAAACTTACACCCCCCTTCCTTCCCCAAGTCCACCAAATCACTGACTTGAAGAATTTCTTTGCCCCAGGGGGAAAGAAAGAGGGATATGTATTCTTGGTCCCTCTTCTACATTGTTTTAACCCTGAACAAGACCCTTCACTGTCAGGATCTCAAGAATCAAGTCCCTTCAATCTAGCAATTGTTTCGGCTATGGAGGGCCTTGCGTGTGGATTATAATGTTTTCATTTAGGTCTGTGCCACTCATTTATTTTGCCTGTACTTCTTCAAAGAATGGCATGGCAAAAACCAAAAGATATTCTTGAAAAATGGAGCCCAGTGTTGGAGGTTTCAACATTTGACCTTTTGTGTTGGCAGCGAGAGGCCGGCCCACGTGAGACCCCAAGGGCGGATGACAAGGCCTGCTTTGCAGGGGACACAGACACGATTCAGGCTCCGCCAACACAATCCAGGCTGGAATGTGTTCTGTGGGGTGAGGTGGGCGAACTCCTCCATGAACCACATTCTTGAAAGAGAACCTACCTGGGTTGAAATAAAAAATAATATTTAATAAGTCCTGGTCTCCCCACGTGATGGCATTCTTGTACTTCTGGTAGAGAGGGTACAGCATGTCCTCCCAAGCCAAGCCTGTTGAAATCATGCTGTTCTGGAAAAGACAAAACCATCACACTGGCTACGGCATGGCAAACACATCTGATCTGCTGAGTATCAGTGTACTGGGGTGAGTTCTCCCCTGTACTCTCTGCCCCCCAGAGTGAAAATGAAATCAGTAGGGGAAGGGTCCTGCTGGCCTCAAGGCACAGAGGAAAGCAAAGCTAGGACCGGAGACTGCAGGCGAACACACGGATGGCAGGTGAGCCTGGAACTAGAAGTGGGCCTGTGGCCTCTCAGAAAAGCAGGCCCAGACTGAGCCTTCCTTTGTTACACTAAATTCTTGCCTCTGAAGGGAAGCAACAAAATACAGATACCATAACCAAGGTATCTTAGTTCACTGGAAGGACTGATGCTGAAGCTGAAACTCCAGTACTTTGGCCACCTCATGTTAAGAGCTGACTCACTGGAAAAGACCCTGATGCTGGGAGGGATTGGGGGCAGGAGGAGAAGAGGATGACAGAGGATGAGATGGCTGGATGGCATCACCGACTCGATGGGCATGGGTTTGGGTAGACTCCGGGAGTTGGTGATGGACAGCGAGGCCTGGCGTGCTGCGATTCATGGGGTCGCAAAGAGTTGGACATGACTGAGCGACTGAACTGAACTGAAGGAAAAATATCCTTTCCTGATCTCACAACAATTATTTATTTTTAAGACAAAAGCAACATGCTGCTGCTGCTGCTAAGTCACTTCAGTCGTGTCCGACTCTGTGCGACCCCATAGACGGAAGCCCACCAGACTCCGCCATCCCTGGGATTCTCCAGGCAAGGACACTAGAGTGGGTTGCCATTTCCTTCTCCAAAGCATGAAAGTGAAAAGTGAGAGTGAAGTCGCTCAGTCATGTCCGACTCTTCGCGACCCCATGGACGGCAGCCTACCAGGCTCATCCGTCCATGGGATTTTCCAGGCAAGAGTACTGGAGTGGGCTGCCATTGCATTCTCCAAAAGCAACATATTCACACTAAGTATTCAGACAGCACACAAAGATGTAAAAAGTAAAAATATTTTTCCTTCTGCTTCCTACAATTCCCATTCCCACTTTCTCTAGATGGAGCCACAATTCATGACCAGTTTCTTAGGTATTCTTCTGGAAATGTCTAAGGCATAAAAGGAATCACACCCTATGGTACCATGCTTTGTTGCATTTAAATTTTTTCACTTAATATTTTTTTAGAAATCTTACTTATCTCACTTACAGATTTGACCTAATCCTTTTTAGTAGGAGGATAATTTTTTTTGACTTGTTCTCTACTGATGTTAATTTAGGTTCTTCCAGTTCTTTGCCAAGATAAAAGCTGAGGCCTTCTTCATTTATCTCTGTATATTTATGTAAATTTATCCCTAGGGTAATTCCAAGGAGTTCTCCAAGGTTTCTGAAGGCTGAGATACACACAGGGTTTAAAGATGGAATTCAGAAATGCAACATAATGTTCCCAAATAGTAACTCTGTTGAAGAGCTTTAAATTCCATAATCACCTGGGATTTTCCTAAACCAACAAATATTCTGTAACTTTCCAAATGCCTTTCTCTTCCCTGGCTTCTTCTACAAGCCATCTACTTCTAAAGTCAATACACTGACACTCCGGGAACGTCACGCTGAGAAGACAAAGCCTTGATGTTTAAAAAAGGAAATATAAACTACTTTCTTACCTTGAACTGGGCACTTCTTATCCGAGTTAAATTCATTAGCATGACTCCTGAGTTAACCCCCGCGGAGCCATAGAAAGGGTGCCGGGCAAAGCGGCTGTACCAGCCGATCTTGGGGATTTCATGCTCGGGGGCCATGGCTGCAAGCTGAGTGGAATTAAACTGCCGCAGAAGCTTCCAGATGTCATCAACAGGTCTCAGAAAGAGAACATCGGTGTCCACGTAGAGAAGGGAGTCCACATCCTTTAAAATTACCTTTGTATGTATTGGGTGAGGAGGGAAAACATGACAAGTCAGAAACAAAGGAAGTGGCCTGAGAGGTCAACACTGACACTGATTTCATTGATTAATGCTAATTCTACAAAGGGTATCCTTCTTAGCTCCCATTCCTTTCTCTCCTTGGACTTGAGGGAGAAGCATCAATCAAAGGGTAGACGCTCAAAGAAAGATCAATCTTAACCCAGATTGGTCCAATTCCAGAACCCTTGACTATATTTGGTAAGGATTAAACTTCCCAAGGAATGAAAGTATCAGCAAATGACTACTTTCTTCTTCTTCTTCCAGGCTTTCTTCTTCCATCCTCCAGTAAGGCCATCTGTCCTCTTTTAGTTTTTTCTTGGAAAATCTAGGGCAGGCATTAGATCACTTGAAGCTGGACAACTAGAATAGTTCATGCCAGGCTTTAGGGTAAATACTCTGTCTCTGGATCCATTTCTCCCACTGTTGGTGGGTATGGCTCTGCATCCTTTTGAAATAATATTTTCAACTAAGGTTTAGACCTGGAAATAGGCAAAGCATTGGCCAGCTTTGTCTGCAGCGATTGGCAAATGCTTTTCTCTAAATGACTGTTGCTGCTGCTAAGTCACTTCAGTCGTGTCCAATTCTGTGCGACCCCATAGACGGCAGCCCACCAGGCTCCCCCGTCCCTGGGATTCTCCAGGCAAGAACACTGGAGTGGGTTGCCATTTCCTTCTCCAATGCATGAAAGTAAAAAGTGAAAGTGAAGTCGCTCAGTCGTGTCCGACTCTTAGCGACCCCATGGACTGCAGCCTACCAGGCTCCTCCATCCATGGGATTTTCCAGGCAAGAGTGGGGTGCCATTGTCTTCTCCGCTCTAAATGGCTAGGGAATAATATTTTAGGCTCTATTGCAGCTACTCACCTCTGTTGTAGGATAAAAGCAGCCATGGACAATATATAAACAAATGAGCATGGGTAATTCCAGTAATACTTAGGAACACTTAAATTTAAATTACATATAATCTTTAGATGTCACAAAACCATCTTCTTAGGTTTCTTTTGTCAACCATATGAAACATAAAAGACATACTTGACTCAAAGGCTCTGGTTTGTCAACCTCTGTTGTAGATCATTCAAGTAAGCCACCTTAAGTAAATAAGTTCTCCTTTGCTATATGCTTTTTTGCTTACCAGAACTGTGCCCTGGGGTTTGAGATTTCAAAGCCATTGTTATTATAGTAATAGGGTTATTTGCCTTGTTTTGTTACTGTTCCCCCAAATTTAGAGGTAGCTTAACCAAAGAAGGATCATCATCCTAAAACCATAACAACACTTGTTATGGCCTGAAAGTCTTTCCAAAATGCATGTTGGAGCCCTAACACACAATGCGATGGTATTTAGAGATGGGGGTCTTTGGGAGGTAATGGTTACTTGGGGTCCTGAGGGTAGAACCCTCAAGATGGGATGCATGTGTGCGTGCTCAGTCATGCCTGACTCTTTGCAACCCCACAAGGCGGTAGCCCACCAGGCTTCTCTACTGGATTCTCCAGGCAAGAATACTGGAGTGGGTTGCCATTTCCTTCTGCAGCAAGATGGGATCCGTGTCCTCATTAAGAGACATCAGTCAGCTTGTGTCTCTCTCTTGCTCACTCGCTCTTGCGTTCACCTCGCTCACTCTCTCTTTCTGCCATGTGAGGACACAGTGAGAAGGGCAGCAGTCTGCATGCCAGAGAGAGGGTTCTCACCCTAATCTCAGACTTCCAGCCTCTAGAACTGTAAGAAAATACACTTCTGTGGTTCAAGTCACCCAGTTATGGTATTTTGTTATGGCAAGTTAAGACAACATTCATTCCACTGAGATCCTAATATTTAAAATTGATGAACAGGGGCACCATACGACATGAAATCATGGAGATTTCAGTTTTGAATAATTTAAAAACTTACATGATTAGTTGTAACATTTATCTTTCCTTCCTCATGTAGTAGAGGAATAGAATTTACATGTCAATAAAATGAAATAAAAAACAAGGATCATCTACCATGTCACAACAGATTATCCAAATTAAAAAAATACATGTAACCTTGTTAAATACTTTGTAAATACATTAATCATTGCTGGGAATTCCAGCACTTATCCCAGGAAAAGTTCTGTTAGTAACAATACTACATAAAATAAATTAGAGAGTTTAAAAATAAAAGCAAACTGAGATATTCAGTGATAAATATACAAGAGATTTTTTTTTTTCACTTATTTTTATTAGCTGGAGGCTAATTACTTTACAATATTGTAGTGGTTTTTGCCATACATTGACATGAATCTGCCATGGATTCACATGTGTTCTCCATCCTGAATCCCTCTCCCACCTTCCTACCCATCCCATCCCTCTGGATCTTCCCACTGAACCAGCCCTGAGCACTTGTCTCATGCATCTAACCTGGACTGGTGATCTGTTTCACCCTTGATATATACAAGAGATTCTAAAGACATATTAAGGACATTAAAAACCATGTCAAATATCTCATTATAATTTTATAATGATTATAGGTTGAAATGATAAAATTTTGGATATTCTGAATTAAAATGTTATTAAAATTAGTTTCATGTTTTTTCTTTTTCAACATAAATACTACAGACTGAAGAATTACATAGCTGTGCAGATACCATTTCCTTTTACACTACAAATGGTAGCATAGCACAATGTCTCCAGTCTTCTTGCTCTCTTTTTTTTTAAACTTTGTATTTTGTATTGGGGTATAGCCGATTAACAATGTTGTGATAGTTGCAGGTGAACAGTGAAGGGACTCAGCCATACATGTCCATGTCTCCATCCCTCCTCAAACTCTCCACCCATCCAGGCTGCCACATGACATTGTTGCTTGCTTTTGTATTAACCAAAACAATACATGTAGGAGGGCTTTCCATTCAGTACACAGAGATTTTATCTACTTATTTTTCTGCATAGCGTTCTATTGTGTGGATCTACCATAATTTTTTTAATCGTCTAAATAGAACACTTAGGTTCTTCTCAAGCTTTTGTTATCACAAACAAGGTCACAATGAAAAAAAATTCTCATCTTAATTTATTTCAAGTATACAACACTTTGGTGGGCTCTTTTTGGTATACAGATCATATTTCAAAACAGACATCTAAAAGTAGCCTAATGATACATCTCAGGGACAAGACAGAGGATAGTTCTTAGGAATCTTGAGTCTGGCATTCGTGAGTTCAAATCCTGGCATCATGAGCCCTGTGACTCTGGATGAATTCCTCAGTCTTTCCAGGCCCCAGGTCCCCATGTGTAAAAAGTGGAAAGCAAGACCTCTACCACTACCACCCCTGTTCCCGGATTGTCACAAGCATCCAGTGAATAAAAGACACAAGGAACTTGGTACACAGTAAGTACTCAATAAATAGCCACACAGCCTGGATGGAAGGGAGTCTGGGGGGAGAATGCACACATGTATAGGTATGGCTGAGTCCCTTCACCGTTCACCTGAAATTATCTCGTTAACGATCGATTATACCCCAATACAAAAAATAAAAAGTCAAAATAAATAAATAAATAGCCACACTGCTACTATAAGAAGTCTCTGTGCTCTTTCTTTGAAAATGTTGACTTAAAAAAAAGTCTCAACCTAAAAGTTGAGAGTTATGTTTTATTTGACAGAAATGTCTAGGACTTAAGCCCAGGAGGAAGCATCTCAAGTAGCCCTGAGAGAACTGCTTCAGAGAAGGTGGGAGGATGCAGGGGCCAGGGGAGGGCGAGGGTGGGGTGGGGTGGGGTGGGGTGGGGTGGGGTGGGCAGGAAGGAATCAGGTTATACAGAAGTTTGCAACAGAGGCCATGTAGTCTGAATATCAAAAGAATTTTTGTGATTTAAAGAAAACCAGGTATCTCAAGTTAAGGAATTTAGTGCTTTTCTATGTATAGGAAGATGCAAGAGTCTGGGCTCACTGAAATCATTCCTTTCATATGCATCTCAGCTACCTGGGGCCGGTATCCTGAGTTTTTCCCATTCTGAGATCCTCAGTGCTCACCTTAGGGAGTGGCTGCAACCGGAGGGCTGCCTGATCTCTCAGGTACTCTCCTTCCTGAATGCCCATAGGGCTCAGAAATTCACATTTGGAGGGCTGGAATGGCTGATAACTGATCCTTGCTTACTGATATGGCAGGAAATATTCCATTTCTCAAAAACTTCAAATGTAGTTAGTTACCATTTGCATCAGTGGCCACAGTACCTCAAAGCATGTGTTGACCATAAAGTGTTTTTTATACAGTCAAAATCTAGCCGAGAAAAAAATGGAAGGTTTTGAACCTTTCTAATATCATAATCCACTTATTACCTTGACTGAAAACAAGAGCACAAAGGTCTCTTTACTCTTTATATGAGAGAAAAACAAAAACAAAACAGAAAAACCCAACTCCTTGTATAACATTGCATCTCCTGAGGCTAATTCTGCAGCAATTATTGGTGGTATTAACTTGAAGAGGATCACTGTGGCCACATTTTAATGGGCAGAGGAATACTTACCGAAAGGGTATAAAACCAGCCATTCTAATGCCCTTATGGAAATTAGCACTAGAAATGAGGCCTTTAGTTTCTAAGAGAAGGGCAAAAAGAGGCACAGGCAAAGACAATAGCTATTTGTATACAAAGCTGCTCTGGCTCCATTCATCATCCCAACCTGGGCAGCTGCCTCAGGGGAACCCTGCTGGCTCTCTGTGCTAAATAAGGATCAAAGGCTGGCCATGGGCAGCAAGATTATCAGGGGCCACTGGCTCTCATTCAAGTTCATTATTTGCTCCAACCTTACTCTGACAGCTCAACTCTGCGGCTGAAAGTTTTGGCTTTGAAATCTAACTACTTGTGTTCAGATTCTGTTTCTACTACTAACTGAGGTCTTGGGCAAGCTAGTTCAAGCCTTCTAAGCCTTATTTTCCTTATCTTGTAGGTGGGATCAGTCACTCACTTCAGAGTGCTGTCGGGATGATTAAATGAGATAATGCATGTGAAGCCCCTGGCACACACACAATGAGGACACAATAAATGCTATAGTCTTCCTGTCCCACTCTCAGGAGGGTTAATTCCTTGACTCACAGCCCAGTAACTGGCTGTCATAGTGGTAGCTGCTGCTGCTGCTAAGTCACTTCAGTCGTGTCCGACTCTGTGCGACCCCATAGACGGCAGCCCACCAGGCTCCCCTGTCCCTGGGATTCTCCAGGCAAGAACACTGGAGTGGGTTGCCATTTCCTTCTCCAACGCAGGAAAGTGAAAAGCGAGAGTGAAGTCGCCCAGTCATGTCCGACTCTTCGCGACCCCATGGACGGCAGCCTACCAGGCTCCTCCGTCCATGGGATTTTCCAGGCAAGAGTACTGGAGTGGGGTGCCATTGCCTTCTCCACATAGTGGTAGCAGTAATAAAAGAATGAGGCATATTCTCTGTTCCCAAGCAAGTTTAGTTGGGAAGACAGATAAAGCAAAGCAAGATGTGCTGATGGTAGGGGTAGCACAGAATCACAAAGAAGGGCCTCCTAAACCAGTCTGGAGTGAAAACAGGCTTCCCAGAAGAAGTGACATCTAAGCCAAGAGATTAGTAGTGAAGAACAGGGTTAAAGATAAATAAAACAGCATGTGAAAAGTCCCAGTGACCAGGAGAGAACAACACATAGGCAAGTTGGCTGATGGGCCTGAAGCTTAAAGCAGGAGAGCCAGGAGCCAGGGGTGGGGAGAGATTAGGCTGGTCAAGTGGGCAGGGGCCTGATCAGGACCTATGCAGACAAATTTTGAACTTGACCCTGAGAGCAATGGGGAGATGTGAAATAATTTGAACCAGGAATTGAGGTCTGATGCTTCCTCTCTTACCCTCATCGCTCACATCCAATCCTCAGCAAGTCTCATGCACTGTTCCTGCAAAATACACTGGAATTTGCCCATTTCTCTCCCTTTCCACTGCCTCACCCTCAGTCCAAGGCACCATTATAGCGCTCCTAGATTTCTGGAAAGGTCCATTCACTGGCGTTCCGCCTCCAATCTATTCCTAACAGAGTAGCCAGAACAATTTTTAAATCTCCAGTGTCATTTTTTCTTGGACCCATGGGTTATTTACAAGGGGGGTTGCTTAATTTCCAAATATTTGGGATTTTCCAGATATCTTTTTACTATTCGTTTCTAACGTAACTTCCTTATACTCAGGGAGCATATTCTGCATGATTTCAATCCTCTCCCTTTCACTGAGACTTGTTTTACGGCCCAGCATTTGGTGAATACTGAATGTTTATCCTGCAGTTGTTGGGTGGAGCATTCTATAAATTCTATAGCTACCAATTAGGTCAGCTGGTTGATAGTGTTGTCAAGGATTTCCAGGTCTTAACTGATTTTCTGTTCACTTACTATAACCACAGGAGCTCTACAGAGTTCTACCTTCAGAAACAAAGAAAGAGTGGAGAAATATGAAATTACTGCAAGTTCATTTACATCAACAGATATGATTTGGGAGCCATCATTAATTTTCACACTAACAAACAATTATCAAAAGGAAGATTGCTGAAGTCTCCCATACTGACTATGGATTTGTGTACTTCTCCATTTCTCTAAGCATGGTTTTGCTTTCTACAGCTGGAAGCTCTGTTATTAGGTTGTTAGGTGCACACTCATTTACAATGGAATATGCTCCTGATGGGTTGAGCCTCATATCATTATGAAAGATCCAGAGGGCTTTTTAAAAAACTTACATTAGATGATACCACTTTCACCTTTAAACCTCTTCAAGACTTTCACTGCACTTTCATTACACATGAATTGTGGTCCCTAAAAGATAGACATACTCTGACCCTATCGGTCACCGACTTCCTATCACTGGTGATCTTTCACCTCCTAGCACAACTCTGGCTTCAAGACCTTCAACTTTTCATTATGGGTCAATTACTGTCAAAGTCTATAAAGGGCGGGGAGCAAACCAGACTTAATAGGAAGCCAACAAACTTCCATTTCTCTTCCTGCCTATATAGCCAGAGTTTCCACTGTTACAGACACACTTAAATCTTGGCTTAGTTAGAAACTAACACATTTAAGTCCCCCACTTTCAAAAAGAAAACATAAAGAAGAAACTATCCCATTTAACAAAGGAATTACCTTTTGGAAAAGGCTTTTTTTGTGTTTTGGTTTGTTTGCTTTGTTTGTTTGCTTTGTTTGTTTGTTTTTTTTTTTTTTTTTTAGGCCAGGCAGCATGGCTTGTGGGATCTTAGTTCCCTGACCAGGGACTGAACCTGGGCCACAGAGCCCTAACCACTGGACATCAAAGGAATTCCCAGGCATCATCTTTTGGAATGGTCTCTCTCACTTTATTCCCTATATTCAAAGCATCCAAGGTGAAGAAGATAAGGCGCTCAAATCTGAAAAACAGTGTATCTATAGTTTATGAAATACATGTGGAGTTCTGATGCTTTAGTTAGTTTCAAGGTTTGTGAGCTCTTGTTTTAGACAATTGCCTAAAGTATCAAAACTGTGATTAGCATGAAATTAATGATGTCCCCAAATCATATCTGTTGATATAAATCAGTTAACAGTAACTTCACATTTCTCCCCCTTTCCTTGGCTCTGGAGATCAAGCTCTAGGGAGCATCTGTGATTTAGGATAAATGTCATCCCAGGCCTGTGAGCAAAGTGCTACCAACAGATTCCCGCATGTGAGGCAAAACTTTTCACTTACCATTTTTGAATGCCCAGCTCTTACTCAGCCTGCACACATAAGCTCAGGTGTGACCTCCTCAGAAATGCTTACCCAAGAGCCTCCTTCCTCTTGCCTTCCAGCCTCTCCATCACACCACTATACTACCTCTGTCCACAACCAAATTATTTTCTCATCTATTGCTTGCCTTCCCCAATCAGAATAGATGTTCCACGAGGGCAGGGACCTTCTAGGTCTAGTGAACTTCTAAAGTTTGTGGGCCTAGTGTAATGCGTAGAAGACATATTAGGCATCAATAAATATTTACCCAAAGTAATGACTTCAATCACTGAGCTGTTTCAGAACCACAGTAACTTTCAATATGCTTCAGGGCTGACTGCAGAAGAAAGGACGGGTCCTGAGAAATGAGAAGGTCTGTGCATAGCTGAAGAATAAAAGAACCACGTTCCTGAAGAGAAAACCAACATAACACTACTGTGCTGAATATCATTCTTGTGCTGGTATGGTCCAGGGTGTCCCTCCAAGTCTCTGTTAACGGGGCAGATAAGTTGCTAAATATGTATAAGATCCCATTTCCTTACCTCTCCAGGATTTTAAAAAGACCCTAAGAACTGAAGGAATCCAAAGGGAGCTGAAGGAGGCAAAATGGAGCAGGAATCTATGGTTCTTGCCCCCCATGACCTCTGCCTGCCTTTTGTCTGTGAAAACAGTTTAGCTAAAGAATAGGTTTAATCCAAGAAGTAAGAAAATGCAGCCACAAAGGAAAACAGTTTGATGAGATGAAATAACCATTTGGTCATTAAGCATAATTAAGGATCTTTAGTTCCTTCTCAAGGCCTATAGGTAATACTTTGAGCCATATCCTCTGAGCTGTCTTACAGACACTGAAACCCCCACCAGATGGGAGAAGTTAACTGCATGATGATCAGACTGTAGCCACGACATAAGCTGCCACAGTTCTTAGAAATGGCCTCAAGGAAATGGGAATAAACGGACCCCAGAACAAAGATAAACTGTACTGCAGACAATCAAGGTGACACTGGTTAGACCACTGATCACCAATTTCATGATGAGTTAGACCAGACTGTGCAGTTTCTGCCTCCCCCTCTCTCTGTCTATAAAAGCCTCCCCCTCCCCCCAGCCCACCATTGCTGGCATCCAAAATAAAGCAAACTTTCCTATTGGCTTTTGAGTGGCAAGCAGTGGGACTCCCCATTGCTGGTTACAAAGGGAAAGGGCAGAACAGAAGCAAAAGCAAAAAAAGTCATTTAGATTTCAGTAGGACTGAATTCCAAAGGGGGGATTTGGTAAATGATGTTAGTGATAATCAGGATAGGGTTAAAGAATTAAAACAGAAGATGGAAACAGAAAAGTGTAAAGGACATCCCAAGAAGCAAAAAAGAAACACACCTTTTATTCTTACCAATGGAAGACATCTACATTTACGAAAAACAGAGACTTCAATATAACTAAAACAGCAACAATTCATTTGTACAGTCTAAAAGTCACAGTCTCCATATACACTGTTAGATCATGACTAAACGAATGATGGTCTCCATGGAAACACACAAGAAATGCAGACATTGTTTAACTCTGGGAAGATGAAAAAGTTCTGGAGATGGTGATGGTTTGCACAGTGTACTGAATGCCACAGACCTGTACCTTAAAAATGGTTAATTAAAACATTTTACATTATATATACCTCCTGCGTGCTTAGTTGCCCAGTTGTGTCTGATTCTTTGTGACCCCATGGACTGTAGCCCACCAGGCTCCTCTATCCATGGGATTCTCCAGGCAAGAATGGTGGAGTGGGTTGCCATTTCCTTCTCCAGGGTTCTTCCTGACCCAGGGATCGAACCAGAGTCCCTCATGTCTCCCGTGTTGGCAGGCAGATTCTTTACCACTAGCGCTACCTGGGAATGGGCTAGATTCTGGGGCAAATGTTTGCAGTCCCCAAGCCCTTTTCATTCTACAAAAAGATAAACTAGATGGAAGAGGATTTCTGGGGCTATTTGGACTTTCTCCTCTGGAACCAAAATTCCTGTTTCCAAATCAAAATCAGAATAAAAAGGAAATTTTACATTTCAATATATATATGCAACTTATTCAAAATAAATTCCTTTTTCTCCCACCATTCTATCACATTCTTTTTCAAAAAACCTATACTGGACCTATCTTGAAGCTATTACAGAGAAAATAATTTGGGGTGAAAGGGAGAAAGACAGGTAATGATGAAGATGTCCATTGATGGCTGGGTAACCTCTGAGAGATCCTCTAGTAAATAGAGGTGGCAATCTAAGATAAGAATTCATGATTTGGAATAATGCTGAAAAGTTAAGAAGTGAACTCGTTCAGAATGCAAAGGGCCCTGAAAAACCACGCTGAGGGGTTGCCCCGACTTGATCCTATAAGACAACAGGGACTCTGGGCTGAGAATCCACATGAGAATATCATTCAAAAACTAAAAAATCCAGGAGTGGCATGCAGGAGGGAAGGGATGCAGATGGCAGGGAGACAAGTAAATAGATCAGTACAATCATCCTTTTCTCTATTATAATTGTAGCATTTATTGTTTGTTTTAATGTAAACACACCCAGAACCAGAACACCTGGTCAGAAAGAAGTCAGCATCTTCTGTGATCCTCTGTAATTCTGGCATGTCTGTATATCCTTGCAAATGTGAATAAAAAGTTTCCATACATTATGAAAATTATTTTTTTCCTCTTTCTTACTGGCTTGCCATTTAAAAAACTGTGTAAACTATACAAACTCATGCTTGTATGTTATAAAAGTATGGACAATTCAGCAATCCACAGAATAAGGAATTCAAATAGTTCTTTTTCTGCCTCTCCCCAGCATACCATCACTCCATGCTCTTATACCCTTTCTTCTTTTTTAGAATTAACTAACCATAACAGTTCAGTGAACTTCACCCCACCTCGGGCAGTTTCTACATATTTAAATATATATACAAAAATAACCTTTTCAGGGCTTTCCCAATGGCTCAGTATAAAGAATCCACCTGCAATGCAGGAGACGCAGGAGACTTGGGTTTGATCCCTGGATCGGGAAGATTCCTGGAGGTGGGCATGGCAACCCACTCCAGTATACTTGCCTGGAGAATCCTACGGACAGAAGAGCCTGGTGGGCGACAGTCCACAGGGTGGCAAAGAGTCAGACACGACTGAAAGCAACTGAGCACGCAGGCACATGACCTTTTCAAGGCCAGGAATTCAGAGCTCAACCCAACTGTGACCTCCTCAGACAGCCCCACTCCCCATCATTCTCTAAAATGCTTTAATTTTTTCTCATTATTCTTATTACTATCTGAAGTTAGTTTGGGTTTGATAAGTATTGTTCAATGAATGCCTTTATATATTATGTTTGTGTATGTATACATACACACACAAATGCACATAATTTTGGAGTTTTCCAAGTTGAAGTAGGGTTGATTTACAATGTTGTATCTTACTGGTGTACAGCACTGAGTGATTCTATACACATATAGTCTTTTTGACATTCTTTCCCATTATAGTTTATTATAAGATATTGAGCACAGTTCCTGTGCTAGAGAGTAGGACCTTATTATCTACTTTGCATATAGTAGTTTGTATCTGCTAATCTCAACCTAATTTATCCCTTCCCACCTCTTTCCTTTTTGATTAACTAACCATATGTTTGTTTCCTATGTCTGTCTGTTTTGTAAATCATTTCATTTGTATCATATTTTAGATTTCACATATAAGAGACATCATATGATATTTGTCTTTCTCTGACTTACTTCATATAGTATGATAATCTCTAGGTCTATCCATGTTGCTGTAAATGGCATTGTTTCATTCTTTTTTATGACTGAGTAATATTCCATTGTGTATATGTACCATCTCTTCATCCATTCATTTGTCTATGGACACTGAAGTTTCCATATCTTGGCTCTTGTAAATAGTGCTGCTATGAACATCAGTGTGCATGCATTTTTTCAAATTAGAATTTTCTCCATATATATTCCCAGGAGTTGGATTGCTGGATCGTTTGCTTCCCTCATAGTTCAGTTGGTAAAATCATCTGCCTGCAATGCAGGAGACCCGGGTTTGATTCCTGGGTTGAGAAGATCCCCTGGAGAAGGAAATGGCAACCCACTCCAGTATTCTTGCCTGGAGAATCCCATGGACAGAGGAGCCTGACAAGCTCCTCTGGGATCGCAAGACTCGGACACGACTTAGCGACTAAACCACCACCAACCATGGCAACACTATTTTTAATTTTTTAAGGATCCTCTATACTGTTTTTCACAGTGGCTACACTAATTTATATTCCCACCAACACATACTTTGTAATTATCTACTTTGAAATATTTCCCCTTAGTTTTAGATGTGCAGAGAACAAAGAACTTTCAGTTTGATGCTATATGTTCTCAAATATCCTTTATACTGTTAAAATACTTTAAGATAGGAGAGAGAATTATGAACACTTGGAAAATATCATTCCTTTATAGTGCTCTTTTGTCCTGTTTCATTGCAAATCTGTACAAAAATAAATAGCCACTCGATTAAATAGTGATTCACCACTTACACTGTTTTGAGATTTTAAACGAGGATCACTAAATTGCTAGCTTAAAATGCACAGGAGATCAGCTGGGTGCTCTGTGATGGCCTGGATGGGTGCAATGGTGTGTGGGGGGTGGGGGGTGTGGAAGGCAGGTCCTAGAGGGAAGGGATATGTGTATAGGATACACTTCCTTGTACAGGAGACACACAACATTGTAAAGCAACTGTACTCCAAGGGAAAAAAAAGAAAGCATTATAATGCCCTCATTCTGAAAAAATAAACAAACAAAAAACTATAACTTATGTACCAAAGAGGTCATTGTGCTTGTTTGAAAATAACAAAAATGTTTTAAAGGTGTCATGCCAATAAATAAATAAAGCGTACAGGAGAAAATTAAAGTATAGCAGTTTTTATTTTTGCTTCTGTTGTGCCCTCTTGTGGAATGACATATAACTTGCATATTGATTTTTGTGAAGTTTTAACAAAGAGCAGATTGTACCTGTGTTCTTGCTACATTCCCACATGTTCCTGTTAGATAGTTAGAAAAAGGAGTCCAAGATGTTGGCTGGAAGAATCACGTAGAAGGCAAATAAAAGAAAAAGCCCAGGAAAGAGGAAGTCAAGAACCAGGAGAATCTCCAGTGGGGAAACACGCCCCCTTCCTTGATTGGCCTTGAGTGTGTATGTCTATTTGCATTCCCTTCCCTGATTGGTGGCAGGTACAAGCCCTATTTAGCATAAGGCTGGGCCAATCAGGCTCCAGGGGGAGGTGACAGAAAGTATGAAAGAGGAAAGCTAAGAGAGGTGGAGGCCACTCCTTTGGGATCAGCCTGTTTCCTTTGGGGTCAGCCCACTCTCATGTCTCAAGGGTGTACTATCTGCTGTCTGCTTAACAAAATTCTGCCTGCTTGAGCTGTAACTAGTCTGTTGTTTCACATCTTTGTTACAAGGAGATAAGAATCGAGGGAGAGAAATAAACTGACTTGACATTGCCATCAATGAAGTAGACTCTTCAATCAGTTTAATCTTTGATCACCATGCAAACAAGATTCAGATTGCCTCTGAATTGAGCAAATCAATGATGGCTTTGTTCAGGATGGTTCTCCTAAAATTCTGGCTTGTCAAGCTTGTGTTTGGTCTTCGATTTCATCATCTCAGCTGTGGGGCCAACTGTTCTAACTGCATGCAGGCCGTTTTGCACAGGCCTTGCATTCCTGAAGGTGTCTGGTTTCTCTGGCGTGCTCTGAGATATTGGCTCTCTCAGATCTTCCATCTGCTCCCATCATCCCTTTGGATTGCTTCCTCCTCTTATCAGGTGTTGCAATCCCAGCCAGCAAGTACATACTATCTTCTCTTGCTGGCTGCAGACATCCTGTTAGCCATGGCAACTGTCCTTTAAAGCAGAGTCCAGTTTCTGAGTCAGATGGTGCCTTCTCAGAGACTGTCTCCTCTGCTAGGGAGTTGCTGGAAACAGGATCACTGGGTTGCAAGAAACTATAGCTCTTCATTTGAATTGAACTGGTTTTCAAATAATATTTTCCTTTTCCTTGTATATGAGAATGAAATTCAATGAACATTTACTGAATATTTATAGGGTTCAAGTCTGGGCACTTTATAAGCATTAAATCTTCAAATCCTCTCTATGACCCTTTGATGAACTTGGTAAAGCCCTGTCCACTCATTCATGCTTCCAATCATCCAGCTTTCCTCCTTCCCTCCCTTTCCTCTATCCTTCCTTCCTGCTTTTCTACTTATCTTCCTTCTCATCCATACCATCCAAACAGTTTTACTGAGTACCTTCTGTTAATATGTGCAGTGCACTGATGTGTTAGAGATCAAAGACTTTTCCCCTGGTAGGACTTAGATGCCAGTGAGAGAAAGCAAAAAATAAAACAAGTGAGTAAAGTATAGATGAAACTTTGAGGAGAGAAGGAAAAATAGAGTGAGGGAGAGGAGCAATTGTAAATACAATAGCCTCACTGAACAAGTGAGTCTGAACAAAGATGTGTACTATTTTTATACCCAGTTAACAAATGATGATGGAAGATTCATGAGAATCTTCCAAAGGAGGTAGTTTGGAATATCCTGGGAATCTTTTCTATAAATACAGAAGAAAAATTTGGCATTTAGAAATTGCAAGTCGGACAGAATGACTAGACTATGGGATAAACTTGGGATTCAATCCAGGCTCTAAGATAAACCCAAGGAAAAAAATGAGGTAAAGTTCCCTTAACTTCAGTTTCCTCATTAGAAAAAATGTTACAAATCAGTACATTCCTCAAAGAGCTGAGAAGAGCTGATGAACTCATCAATCCGAGGATCTTATCCCGTGTTTGTGTAACACATTGTGTGGTCTTCATGTCACTATGTGAACCAACCATACAATCCCCTCCTTTCAGTGGCATGTTCTGAAGACCTATCTTAAAGCCTCATTTCTCAAAGTATTTTCAATTGTAGCCCACAGTAAGAAAGGCATCTATGTCACAATGCTAGAACGTGCACACATAAATACATAAAACAGAAACAGTTTCAAAAATATTATTTGTCTTACTATAGTAATGCATGTCCCTTATTCGATTCTACTCTACTTATTTAATTTTTAAAAAGAGCTGGTCATTATCTACAAAACTGATTTCAGGAATTACTAGTGGGGGACTTTGCTGGCAGTCCAGTGGTTAAAACTCCAAGTTCCCATTGCAGGGGGCGTGGGTTTGACCTCCTGGTCAGGGAACTAAGATCCTATATGCCAGGCAGCATGGTCCCAAAAAAACCCCAAACAAAAAGAGTTACTAGTGGGTAATTTGCTTAGTTCCCTGACCAGAGCCCTCAGCAGTCAAAGCACAGAGCTAACCATTGAACCAGCAGGGAATTCTGGAGTGGATGCATTTCTACTAGAACCACAAGGGTTGAGCAGTTAATGAAGGCTTGGTAAGTAATTAAATATAGACAGACAGACATATGGACAGATAAAAAATATCTTCAACATCTCCTGCCACATTTCCTCCCCCTCACAGCAAACAACCAATTCCAGTTCTTTGAGTATGTACCTTCACGTCTCTAAATAACACACTAAAAGAAAAACTTAATTCTTTGAATGCACAGCACTTCTGACACCAAATGTACGGGGCTTTTCTCCAAACCAACTAATTCCCCAGCACTTCCTCTGGACACCAACTGAGTGTCCTACAATTCAATTATGATACAATCTGAGTTAGTAAGAACTACTGCAGTTAGTTACCAAAGGTTAAGGGCCCAGTCCCACAAGACTGCCCTCCCCCTTAAGATGCTAATCATAAGTAGTGGTCCCCAGGTTGCCTACGCTTCTGTCTGACTTGGCGATAAATCAGGGGTTCCCATGATCCCCTCCTCAGGTCTGATGATTTGGTATAATGGTTCACAGAATTCAGGGAAACACTTATTTTTATGGTTTGTTATACAGAATATAAAAAAGGATAGAGATGAGCAACCAGAAGAAAAGGTACATAAGATGACAGTCCAGAAGGGTCCTGAGCTCAGGAGCTTCTGTCTCCATGAAGTTTGCACCACTGTCTCAGAACATGGATGTCTTCATCAACCCAAAATCTCCCTGAACCTCCTCGTTTATAGATTTTTATGAAGGCGTCATCATGCAGGCGTGATCAATGATTAACTCAATCTCCAATCGCCCTCTCCCTTTCCTAGAGAATGGGGGTAGGGTTGGAAGTTCCAAGCTTCTAATAACGGTTTGGTCTTTCTAGTCACCAGCCCCTATCCAGAAGCCTACCAAGTCACTTCATTAGGACAAAAGACATGCCTATTACCCAGGAAATTCCAAGGGACTTAGAAGCTCTAGGAAGATATTTCTTACTATGTCAGAGACATCTCATCTACTGACTTCCTACCTGAGAAGAGAATTGAGGTCCTTTCCACAAAAACTATCAACTCCATAACACTGCTCACATATACACCTCATCTCCCAACACAGCAACATCAAAATATCATTTTGATTGACACACAGTGTTATCTTATGATGATTATTTAACATGACTTCCAATTAAGCCATGGCACAAACCAGACTTTCCCTTTCTGGATAAGTTTGTTTTCCCTGAAATTGCTAACTGTGGTGTTTTGTTTGTTTGTTTGTTTGTTTTTTCCTGTTGTGAGTTTGCTTACTTGTTTATACTTCAAGCAAAGTTTCTCTACAGCTTCCTGATTCACTCTGATCAGGATGCTCTGCATCTCCCTTCCCCTGAGACGCCACTCATGCCTCCTTTCTGTGGGACTGTCTGCTGCCTGGATCGCGCATCTTTATCTTTCTGAATGTACTCCCTCGTTTTGGTGGAGCACATTATTCAGAGAGAAGACTGATGGGGGTAAATATTTTGAAACTACGCACATGTGAAAATGTCTTGATTCTACCCACATGCTTCATTTGTAGCTTGTCTGGTAAGGAAACTAGGTTAGAAATAATATTGCCTCTGAATTCAAAGGCTTTGCCCCAATATTTTAGCACTTCCACCACTGCTGCTGACAAGTTTGAAGCCTTTCTGATTCCTGATCCTTTGATGTGAACATCCCCCAACCCTCCACCTTACTGACACCTAATACACTCTTCGTTTTCTCGCTATTATTCTGAAAATTCAAGTTCTTTGTTTCACTCGATCTAGTCCGCTGTTGAACCCCTCCCCTGAATTTTTCAGCCCAGTTATTGTATTCTTCAGTTCTGTGAGTTCCATTTGGCAATTTCTTATAGTTTTCCTTTTTGTTGAAAGTCTCACTTTGTTCATGCATTGCTCTCCCAACCTTGGTGAGCATCTTCATAACTATTACATTAAACTCTTGATCAGGTTAGTGACTTAACCCCATCTTTTCCTTTTGTTTGGAGCATATGCCTCTGTGTCTTCACTTTCTTTGACTCTTTGTGCTGGTTTCTATGCATTAGATGAAACAGCCATCTCTCTGACTTTTTTGTTTTTATTATTTATTTATTTGTTTGGCTGCACCAGGTTTATAATGTTGTTCTTTTATTCCCTGTTGATGTTCTGCCTACTGCTTAATCCATTATTGAACGTGGGGCACTGAAATCTCCTAATATTATTGGTGAATTGTCTAGTTCTCCCTCTAATTCTGTCAGTTTTTGCTTCATGTACTCTGGGGGCATTTACAGGTTACATAAATGTAAAAACAGTGCATAAATGTTTACAACTGTTAGATTTTCTTAGTGGATTAACACGTGCATCATGACAAAATATGCCTGTTTTTCTCTACTAATGTTGCTTTTTAAATTCTACTTTATCTGATACTAGTATAGCCAGGCCAGCTTCCTTGTGGTTGCTGTCTGATTGACACATCTTCTCCAATTTATTTGTATTTTGAACCTGAGGTATGTCTCCTATAAACAAAACATAGTTGGATTGTATTCTTTATCATCTATCTCTGGCAATTTCTATCTTTTGATTGGACGTCTACCCATTTTTATTTAATGTGATTATAGACAGCTGAATTTATGTCTCCTGTTTTTGTTTTCAATATGTATCATGTCTTTTTTATTACTCGAGTCTTTTCTTTTGCACTGAGTATGTTTGAATGCAGCATTTTAATACATTTCTTTTCACCATGCTTTTGAGATGTTTCCTTGGTGGTTGCTCTAGAGATTATCATATATGTCTTATCAGAATACACCTCAGATTTACACTACATTCCAGTGAGATATACAAATGTCAGTCATATATAACTCTTATTTCCTCTTCTCCATTTTATAACATCATTGTTATACATATTACATCGATACTGTTATAAGCTCAACAGTATAATTGCTACTTCATATAATTTTAAGTGTTTTAAAGAAGCTGAGAGAGGAAGAACAAGTATATATTTATGGACTTTGTTACATTAACTTTTTCATATGCCATTTTAAATTTTTTTCATTTGTTCCTGTGGATTCAAGTTACTATCTGGTGTCATTTTCTTACTCCATACAATTTTCCTTCATCTAACCTCCTTTGTGCTATTATTATTAAATATATTTTAACAGTACAAATCCAAAATATAAACATAAAGTTTTATACAATCATTTTTTAAATCAATCAAGAGAATAAAGAGTAAGAAATACTCATTTATATTTTCTTTTGCATTAATGCCTTTATTATACTCTTTTTTTTAACATGATTTTTTAATCACGGTCGGGAGTCATTTGCTTTCAGACTGAAGAACTTCCTTTATTCTTGTGGTTCTGCTGTAAGTGAATTATCTCAGATTTTGTTTATCTGGGAGTGACTTTATTTCACCTTCAACTTAAAAACTATTTCGCTGGATATACAGTTTTTGGTTGACAGTTCTCCCCATCTTTTGGCACTTCAAATGTTATCTCATGGTCTCAGGGTATCCACAGTCTTTGTTTTTTCACTTTATGGCCGCGCCATGTAGCATGTGGAATGTTAGCTCCCAGTGTGTGGGTGCTAAGTCGCTGCAGTTGTGTCTGACCCTGTGTGATCCCATGGGCTATAGCCCACCAGGATCCTCTGTCTGTGGGATTCTCCAGGCACCAACACTGGAGTAGGATGCCATGCCCTCCTCCAGGGAATCTTCCCAACCCAGTGATGAAACCCAGGTCTCCTGCATTGCAGGCAGGTTCTTTATCATCTGAGCCACCAGGAAAGCCCGCGAATACTGGAGTGGGCAGCTTATCCCTTCTCCAGGAGATCTTCCCAAGCCAGGAATTGATGGTAACTTGGCTGGTAAAGAATCGCCCTGCAATGCCGGAGACCCGGGTTTGATTTCTGGGTTGGGAAGATTTCCTAGAGGAGGGACAGGTTACCCATTCCAGTATACTCGGGGCTTCCCTGGTGGCTCAGATGCACTACCAGGGAAGTCCCCACAATTTCTAATGAGAAGTCAACTATTAATCTTATTGGAGTTGCCTTACACGTGTCAAGTATTTTTCTTTTGCGGCTCATAAGACTTTGTTTTTGTCTATCAGGGTTTTTAACCATGATTTGTGTGCGGATCTCTTTGAGTTTATCTTACTTGGAGGTGCTTTTCCATGTGTAGATTGTTTTTCATCAAATTCACAAGTTTACAACCATTATTTTTTCAAAAATTTTTTCTGTTCCTTTCTCTCTCTCCTTTCCTTCTGGTGCTCCCATCATACATGTCCTGGTGGGTCTAATGGTACTTCACATCTCCAAGCCTCTGCTCTATTTTATTTGTTATTTTCACCTATTCTTCAGGTTGTATAATCTTAGTATTTGATTATTTTCAAGTTTATTGATTCTTTCTACTTTAAGTTCAAATCCATAGCTGATTTTTTTCACTTCAGTTACTTTACCTTTCAACTCTAGAACTTCTATGTGGCTCTTTTAAAAAAAAATTAAATTTCTTTATTGACAGTCTCAATTTTACAAAACATCATCATCATGTCTTATTTTACGTTTTTAAGCACAGGTTCCTTTTGTAGCTTGAATACATTTATAATGGCTTCTCTGAAGTCCTTTTCTACTAAATCTGACAGCTGGGTCTTCTCACCAGTTTCTGTTGCCTGCATTTTTTTCCTGTGAATGAGTCACACTTTCTTATTTATTTGCCTGCCTTGTATTTTCTTGTTGAAAAAAATTTAGATAATATTTTTAGCATGTTAATATATTTTACCATGATAATACATTTTAGGATGTTTTAGCAACTTTGGAGAACTCTCCCCTGCCCATGCTACACCCCACTCCAAAAAGTGCAGGGCTTGTTGATGTTGTTTATTTGTTTAGTATCTTGACTGGACTATTTCAGTGCAGTCCACTTCATCTTGTGTGTGAAATCTATGATGTTTTTCCTACAGAGGATGCAGCCTGTGCATGCATACCCATGGTCACCCATGATGACAGTGGTTTTCATCAGGGCTCTCATTGATTGACTGTTCCTCTAAGCTTTCTCATAAGCTGTTCACCACGGTTGGTATTATACCCAGCTGTTAGCCTTCACTAATTGCAGCTGATTGCTCTTCTATTTTTGACAATGGCCTTAGCACAGTTGCTCTGCAAGATGATCCATTAAATTCACATCTGTGGGGACAGTTTTAGAAGCTGGTCTTTGAACTTTGTTCTGACCAGAAGGGCACTTTTTATATTTCTTCCCCTGGTTCTCCCTTGTAAACTAACTGGCCTATAGTTTATTTAGCTTCTTGATCTCATGAAGCTTTCTCTTAATGAAGGGAGTCTCTGAACCCTTGGCCATTTTTGTCTGGAATTTATGCTTCTGTAAGACACTGCTGGTAGAGATGAGAAATGCTGATGACCTCCCCACCCCCTGCACCCAAAAAAATACCATATCCCTCAGTTGGGGGCTGTGGAGGAAAGGATTTCTGTGTTCTTGACTGAACTGAGTTGGGTTTCCACCATGCTGAGCTAGAAGGCGAGAGGGAGGGAGTGGGTCATGACTCAATTGGCACAGATTCTCAGTCTTTCTTATTAAGTTTTAGTAGATTTTCTTGAGTAAGAAATCTGTTTCTTCATTTGCTTAGGCCATTAGGACAGTTTCCAAAGATTCTAGATAGTTGTTTTAAAAATAATGTTCTGGGACTCCCCTCGAGATCCAGTGGTTAAGACTTTGCCTTCCAATGAAGGGAAGGTCTCACATGCCTCAGGGCCAGAAAACCAGAACACAAACAAAAGAAGCAATATTGAAACGAATTTAAAAAAAAAAAAAGGTCCACATTAAAAAGTCTTAAAAAAAAAAAAAAATATATATATATATATATCAGTTATGCTTGTTTCACTGGGGAGCAGTTTCCAGAACTCTCCTGCCACCGTTTCAGATGTCACCACCCTGCCAGGCTCTTGTTCTGCTGCAGTAGCTAAGCTTCTAGAACTTGATTCTCAGGCTTTTCAAGCAATCATCATTCTCACAGAGTGAGTCTAGCAAAGGACTGAGAGAGACAGATAGAGCCCTGGCGACATTACAGCAGCCTTTGGATCCAGTTGTGCTTGAGGTTGGTGCTCTGATCTGGACTCCACAGTCAGATAAGTGAATAAATTGCCTTTTCTGCTTCAGTTCAGTTCAGTCGATCAGTCATGTCTGACTCTTTGCAACCCCATGGACTGCATCATGCCAGGCTTCCCTGTCCATCACCAACTCCCGGAGTTTACTCAAACGCATGTCCATTGAGTTGGCGATACCATCCAACCACCTAATCCTCTGTTGTCCCCTTTTCCTTCAGCCTTCAATCTTTCTCAGCATCAGGGTCTTTTGAAATGAGTCAGTTCTTTGCATCAGGTGGCCAAAGTATTGTAGTTTTGGCTTCAACATCAGTCCTTCCAATGAACACCCAGGACTGATCTCCTTTAGGAAGGACTGGTTGGATCTCTTTACAGTTCAAGGGACTCTCAAGAATCTTCTCCAACACCAGAGTTCAAAAGCATCAATTCTTTGGTGCTCAGCTTTCTTTATAGTCCAACGCTCACATCCACACAAGACTACTGGAAAAACCATAGCTTTGACCAGACAGACCTTTGTTGGCAAAGTAATGTCTCTGCTTTTTAACATGCTATCTAGGTTCGTCAGAGCTTTTCTTTCAAGGAGGAAACGCCTTTTAATTTCATGGCTATAGTCACTATCCACAGTGATTTTGGAGTCCAAGAAAATAAAGTCTGTCACTGTTCATTGTTTCCCCATCTATTTGCCATGAAGTGATGGGACTGGATGCCATGATCTTAGTTTTCTGAATATTGAGTTTTAAGCCAACTTTTTCATTCTCCTCTTTCACTTTCTCTGCTTAGCTATTCATAGTTGAAACAGTTTCTCTCACAGGTAACCAAGAGTTGTAACTAATATCCTGAATGTCAAATGTTTAATAGTGTGTGAGTAAATGATAAGTACTGTGGAAAACTTGTCCAACAAAATTGGTGTCTAGGGTTGTTTTCATGTGATCTTTTAGGTAGTTAACTTCATCCTGATAATTTAAGGCTTCTTAGGGCTTGATGAAATATATAGACATCATTTATGATGATGCTGATGTTCCTCTTAATAAGGCTTTTTAATATATTCCTATTTGCCTGTCACTATTTGTTGAAATACAAAAGGTTCTTTCCAAGGAAGTCTCAATGTTAATTGCTAATTCTGAAACATATTATTGATAATACAAAAATCTTACCTTAATTATAAAAAGTTCTAATAAAACAGTTCTAATAAGCCAAGTAAACCTCTCTTTTCTCTCAACATATGGCAGACACATTAGAACATTCCTAGTGGGCATACAGTCTTCCAAATACTGGAACCAAATAAAGACCTCTTTAACAAACTATAAGTGCAAAAAGGGAAGATTATATGTTGTTGCTCTTGATGTTATATAGAAAATCTAGGTAATTAAGATTTTTATTTGGCATGGTATTACTTTGAAATATTAAAGAATGGGACAAGTTCATTGGAAATACAGAGTTAAAAATTCTCAGGACATATTTATGTTTTGTGAATTCACATCACCTTTTCTATATTAAATAGGAATTAGTGAGATTTTATGGGCTTCCTTGGTAGCTCAGCTGGTAAAGAATCCGCCTGCTATGTGGGAGACCCCGGTTCCATTCCTGGGTTGGGAAGATCCCCTGGAGAAAGAAATAGCAAACCAGTCCAGTATTCTTGCCTGGAGAAATCCATGAACAGAGGAGCCTAGATAACTATGGTCCATGGGTCATAAAGAGTCAGACATGAATAAGTGACTAACACACACATACACAGGACATATTTATAGGTCAAGACATAAGCAATTTTATCCAGTCCCTCTTGACATATTCTTCCCTGACTTCTTCCTTAAGTGTGGATGTTTATGGCAAGTGTTATGAACATGTTAGGACATTATTATAATCTTCAGTTTAGTCACTCAGTCATGTACGACTCATTGCAACCCCATGAACTACAGCATGCCAGGCCTCCCTGTTCATCACCAACTCCCAGAGTCTACTCAAACTCATCTCCATTGAGTCGGTGATGCCACCCAACCACCCCATCCTCTGTCGTTCCCTTCTCCTCTCGCCTTCAATCTTTCCCAGCTTCAGGGTCTTTTGAAATGAGTCAGCTCTTTGCATCAGGTGGCCAAAGTTTCAGCTTCAGCATCAGTCCTTCCAATAAACACCCAGGACTGATATCCTTTAGGATGGACTGGTTGGATCTCCTTGCAGTCCAAGGGACTCTCAAGAGTCTTCTTCAACACCACAGTTCAAAAGCATCAATTCTTTGGCGCTCAGCTTTCTTTATAGTCCAACTCTTACATCCATACATGACCACTGGAAAAACCATAGCCTTGATGAGATGGACCTTTGTTGGTTTTGTCTCTGCTTTTTAATATGCTGTCTAGGTTGGCCATAACTTTCCTTCCAAGGAGTAAGCATCTTTCAATTTCATGGCTGCAGTCACCATCTGCAGTGATTCTGGAGCCCAGAAATATTAAGTCAGCCACTGTTTCCTCATCTATTTGCCATGAAGTGATGGGACCTGATGCCATGATCTTAGTTTTCTGAATGTTGAGTTTTAAGCCAACTTTTTCACTCTCCTCTTTCACTTTCATCACAAGATTCTTTAGTTCTTCTTCACTTTCGGCCATAAGGGTGGTATTGTCTGCATATCTGAAGTTATTGATATTTCTCCCGGCAACCTTGATTCTAGCTTGCGCTTCTTCCAGCCCAGCATTTCTCATGATGGACTCTGCATATAAGTTAAATAAGCAGGGTGACAATATACAGCCTTGACGTACTCCTTTTCCTATTTGGAACCAGTCTGTTGTTCCATGTCCAGTTCTAACTGTTGCTTCCTGACCTGCATACAGGTTTCTCAAGAGGCAGGTCAGGTGGTCTGGTATTCCCATCTCTTGAAGAATTTTCCACAGTTTATTGTGATCCACACAGTCAAAGGCTTTGGCATAGTCAATAAAGCAGAAATAGATGTTCTTCTGGAACTCTCTTGCTTTTTCAATGATCCAGCGGATGTTGGCAATTTGATCTCTGGTTCCTCTGCCTTTTCTAAAACCAGCTTGAACATCTGAAAGTTCACGATTCTTGTATTGCTGAAGCCTGGCTTGGAGAATTTTGAGCATTACTTTACTAGCATGTGAGATGAGTGCAATTGTGTGGTAGTTTGAGCCTTCTATGGCATTGCATTTCTTTGGGATTGGAATGAAAATGGAACTTTTCCAGTCCTGTGACCACTGCTGAGTTTTCCAAATTTGCTGGCATATTGAGTGCAGCACTTTCACAGCATCATCTTTTAGGATTTGAAATAGCTCAACTGGAATTCCATCACCTCCACTAGCTTTGTTTGTAGTGATGCTTCCTAAGGCCCACCTGACTTAACATTCCAGGATGTCCTAAACTGATTGATTTCAGGACTTCATAAATCTTGAATTGGTAGGATGTGAATTCCACTAATTGTATTTGAGAATGTAATAGGATGACTTGCAAAGGTTCATGCTCTGATTAGTAAAATCTTACCTGAGAAAAGGGCTTCCCTGATAGCTCAGTTGGTAAAGAATCTGCCTGTAATGCAGGAGACCCCAGTTCAATTCCTGGATTGAAACGATCCACTGGAGAAGGGATAGGCTACCCACTCCAGTATTCTTGGGCTTCCCTTGTGGCTTAGCTGATAAAGAATCCTCCTGCAATGTGAGAGACCTGGGTTCGATCCCTGGGTTGGGATGATCCCCTGGAAAAGGGAAAGGCTACCCACTCCAGTATTCTTGCCTGGAGAATTCCATGGACTGTATAGTACATGGGGTTGCAAAGAGTTGGACATGACTGAGCGACTTTCACTTTCACTTACCTGAGAAAAGGTTTCATCTACAGATGACACCCCCTCAGAAAAGAGGTAAGACTGTGATTCGTAGTCATTTGACTGACCAGGGCCAGAATGTTTGCATTTTAGGATCTCCATCTCCTCTGCACTGACTGAGCAGCACCCCTGATTTGGTTTTAGAGAGACAAATTTCTTTTTTTTTTTTTTCTTTTTGTCTTTTCTTGTTTTGTTTTTTTTTTTTGAGAGACAAATTTCAAGGAAAACATCACCTAGACTTTATTTCAAATTACCAAGAGGATCAATATATCTCACTGATGTCCAGAAACTCCATGTTTATAAACTTCTGTTATGATATACAAGTCAGGGAAAGTAAATGTCCTGCCAACCACAATCTCTCTTTATTATTTTTAAGAAGGGCTAGTTTCCATTATCAAAAGCAGATAAGGAATACCAGCACTCATTTGTCATTCAAAATGGAATAGACTTGTTCAGCAGGGGATGAATGAAAACCATCAAGTGGTAGGTTTGTTTTTTTAGTAGTGGCAGTAAAGTCACAATTCAAGGTCAGGAAAAATTCAAATGTCTTCTACTGGGTTGTTACTATTTTTTTGGTAGGTTGGGGAGACAATTTTCCAATAATAACTTGGGATTTCTAATATTTTCCCCCTAAAACAGTTAAGCAGAAGCCTGAGATTTTTTTTCTTGTCTTCTCAAATAGTTTTCATAACACCAACCCAGAGATTTTAGTTCTGATTTAGGGTTGTTGTTTCTTGAAAGTGCAGTGAAAATGTTAATCGCTCAGCTGTCTCCGACTTTTTGAGACCTCTGGACTATAACCAGGGGTCCTTCAGGCTCCTCTGTCCATGGGATTCTCCAGGCAAGAATACTAGAATGGGTTGCCATTCCTTTCTCCAGGGGATCTTCCACACCCAGGGATCGAATCTGGGTCTCCTACACTGTGGGTGGATTCTTTACCATCTGAGCCACTTCTTACTTTGTTTGATGCAGTGAATCCCATCTCACAACCTGTACTAAAGGCTGTACCATGTAAAAAACAGCTCATTTAGTAGTCAGTGAACTTGTGTAGCAAATCTCCACCAATAGTACATCCAGGTTGTTTCTTTTTCACAGGATCTGAGTAGGAAATGCTAAAAGTGCCATTTGCCAGTTAGGGTTTCAGACCAACAGATGGTAAGGCCTCCTTGTGGGGGTGTTTCCCAGGTACCTCAAAATCAAAATATGACTCTAATTAAACTCATCTTCTCCCTTACAAATAATGGTATTTCTCAAAGCCTTTTCCATCTCTAAGTTTTGTTTTTACATTTTTTGGGTTTTTTTTTTTTTTTGGCCCCACCATGTGGCATATGGAATCTTAGTTTCCCAACCAGGGGTTGAACCCATGCCCTCTATGGTGGAAGCAAAGAGTCTTAACCACTGGATCTCTAGGCGAGTCCCCTTTTCCATCTCTAAATAGCACTACTATACACTCCCAGGTGACGAAGTGGTGAAGAGTCTGCCTGCCAATGCAGGAGATACAAGAGATGTGTGTTTGATCCCTGGGTCGGGAAGATCCTCTGGAGTAGGAAATGGCAACTCGCTCCAGTATTCTTGCCTAGAAAATTTCATGTACAGAGGAGCCTGGCAGGCTTCAGTCCATGGAGTTGCAAAGAGTTGGACACAACTGAGCTCACACACACACACACACACACACACGCACGCACACACACACTCATATGAACTAAAAGACACAGCCTTTTCTGTAGGTCATAAATAGTTGAATCCTGGCAATTTCAAACAGACCAACTTTAAAAGCTGTTCAGATCAGAAACCTTGGTGAAATTTTGCTCACCTCCACTTTACCTCTCGTAGCCAGCTACTCATAGGGATGGAGGCATGGTCTGCATCCATCGCTAAGGCAACCAACCGCCATAGCTGAAGTCAGTATTAATTGGTCTCAGCAATTCCACTATCCGTACTGTAATGAACCAGTGAATCCTTTTTTTTTTTTTTCCTAAATATGTATTTATTTATTTGGCTGTGCCAGATCTTAGTTGTGGCATGTGGAATCTAGTTCCCTGACCAGGGACTGAACTCAGTCCCCTGCATCGGAGCATGGTGTCTTAGCCACTGGACCACCGGGGAAATCCCTGAATCCTCTTCAATACCCAAGTCAGATCATCTCACTTCCAAGCTAAGAATTGTTTAATGGCATCTCACTGTCCTGAACACAAAGACCAGACATCTCAACATGGCTTATAGCGTCTGCAAGCCCCAGACCCCGTCAACCTCTTCTACTCCACTGCACTCTATTTTCAGTTACTGGAATCTTCTATCTTCTCAAACATGTGCCTTCCTCCTTTTGTAGTAGGACCTGTGTACTTACTATTCCATTTACCTGGAACCTTTTTCTCTCGTTACGTCTCAGACCCTCGTCACCCAGGGACCACCCCCTGCTACCACTCCTTCTTTCACATTTCAGCATAAAAGCCATTCCTCAAGAGAACCTTCTAGATATCTCCCAGATCAAAGTGTAACCCTATGTTACATACATCCATGAGACTGTTCTCCATCTCAGCATGGATCACATTTCTAAGTTCTTGTTCATTTCCATGCTAGAGTCAAACTCTAAGGGGGCAAGACCAATAAATAACTATTAAGGATTTGTTATACAGCACAGGGAACTCTACTGAATACTCCATAATGATCTGTATGGGAAAAGAATCTTAAAAAGACTGGGTATATGTTAGTTATAACAGACTAACTTTGTTGTACAGCAGAAAGTAACACAACATTGTAAATCAACTATATGTTGATAAATTTTAATAAAAATTAAAAAAAAATTAAAAAGACCATGGGTGTCTTGCTCACTGCCATATCGCCATCACTAAGCCAGAGCTTAGCACCTAATGGGCACTCAATAAACGTTTACTGAAAGCATGACCTTCACAAATGTCAAGGCTGCAATGCCCAAGTCAAAGCTTCCATTTTGTTCAGTGATATTGTCAGTTTTGGTATATCTTTGGTGCTTTTCTATTTAGGATTTTTTTAAAAAGGAAACAAAGACATTCGATTTGAACACTCCAAATGGAAAAGGTGAACTGGAACTCTGAACCTTCTCTGAATCATTCCCTAGAAAAGTACAGCTGGGTCTCCCTGGTGGCTCAGTGGTAGAGAATCTGCCTGTCAATGTCACAGATGTGAATTCAATCCCTGAGTCAGGAAGATACTCTGGAGAAGGAAATGGCAACCCACTCCAGTATTCTTGCCTGGAAAATCCCATGAACAGAGGAGCATGGCAGCTATAGTCCATGGGGTCGCAAGAGTCAGACACGACTTAGTGACTAAAGCAACAACAACAACATAGTTAACATCTAGAAGTAGTTATTATTATTTTTTTTTTTTAGTAGTTATTATTTTAAGAGAAATAATAATAATCTAAAATAACATTTATCGAGCATCAACTATGTGCCAAGCTTATGGAGGAAAGTGAAGCTTAGAGAAGTTTAGAGATTTAGCAAGGGCCACAGAGCTAGTAAATGTGGATCCACAGTCACAAAGACTCATAATCAAGAATGCTCTGGATACTCTCAGTCCCTCAATCTTTGAGAAACACAATTTCTCAACCACAGGGACCTTCTCTGAACACCCTGATCATTAACAGCATCAGCTGCAGAATCTAAGAGGAACATATTTTCCACTGTAACCACTGCAATTAAAATGTCTCTAAACAAACCCTAGTTAATTCCATGATGTTTCCAAATGCAATTCTCTCCTAAACAGCGTCTTACTAAAAGCAGGTGTTCCTACCGGAAGAAAGAGTCTCTGGGCAGCACAGGGTTTGAATAATTTCTTCCATTCCTGAGGGTTTCCAGCTGAAAATGTGATGGGGTAGATTCTGTGCTCAAACTTCTTTGTATATGAGTCAGGCCACTGTCGAAGCTGAAAGAGATAGCAGGTAAGGGGAGGGTGATTAGACCCCAGAAATATGGAAAACACCTAAAACTTCTGAGTGGCAACGTAGAAATTATTCAGGTAGCATGCATAGAAAGTTTAACTTTATCACCACAACTTGTGCTCACTGAATAGACCATTGTTAAGATTTTAAAAAACAGCATCCAGAGTTGGCAAGGATGAGGGGAAACTCGCACCTTAACACTGGAAGGGTAAATTATAAAAAACTTCCAAGAGGGCAATTTAGAAAGTGGTAATAACAAACCCCAAGACAGAGGTACAAGGACTTTTACCAAAACATAGATTTAGTAAAAAATAAAAAACAAAAAAATCCCCTTGGGAACAAATTAAATAGTCAATAATAAGGAACTGGGAAAATGCATTATGATGGAACTACACAGTGGACTATTGTAAAGGTAAAGTACAGGTGGTACTAGTGGTAAAGAACTCGCCTGCCAATGCAGGAGACATAAGAGACGTGGGTTTGATCCCTGGATTGGGAAGATTTCCTCGAGGAGGATGTGGCAACCCACTGCAGTATTCTTGCCTGGAGAATCCCATGGAGAGAGTAGCCTGGCAGGCTACATACGGTCCATGGGGTCGCAAAGAGTTGGACACAACTGAAATGACTTAGTACACATGCATATGCGCCATTATGAAAAAATAGTTACAATATATAGTTAGGTTTTAGAAAAAGCAAAGTGCAAAAAGAAATTTATCATATGGTTCTATCACACAGGGGAAAATACATGTGTGTACTTTACACGTAGAGAAAAATCTGAACAGACATGCACTGCACTGTTAAAAGTGGGTACCCGTAGAGGTGGGGGTGTCATTTTCTATGTTTATATTTCTGCACTCTTTATTTATTTATTTATTTTTTTGGTTAAAGAAAAAAAAAATCTTTATTAAATAAATAAATTTTTTTTGTGTGCGCTCAGTTGTGTCCGATTCTGCACTCTTTAAAACTTTTATAGGGAGTGTATATTACTTTGTCTGCTTATATTAATCTTATAATAAAATTATTTTAATCAATAGACTTTATTTTTCAGAGCAGCTTTATGTTTACAGAAAAATTGACCAGGAAGTACACAGAGTTCCCATAAATCCTCTCTCCTTCCCTTCCCCATGCCACAGTTTCCTCATCATAAACATCTTGCATGAATGTGGCACATTTGTTACAAGTGATGACCTAGTATCAATACATTATCAAGTAAAGCCCATAGTCTACATGTGGATTCATTCTTTGTATCATCCAATTTTATGGGTTTTGACAACTGCATGATGTTCTACATCTACCACTACAGAATGTCAATGTCTCATGCACCCCACCAGAATGGGCTGGTAGCTGTCCCCACTTCTGTGTACTACTTTTTTCTGGTTCTGAGTCTGGGGCAAAGTTAAACTGTATATTTGATTGTGAACTGCCTGAAGAGGTTAAGAAATCAACCAGTTGACACTTTCAACTTTTATATTAGGAGATGACAAAAATAAATGAAACTTTCAAATATTAAATATCAACAATGTAGATGGTAAATACCAATATCTACAGCTTAAAAAAAACTCTACTTCTTAAACAGCTTTAAAAAAAAAAATCTACTTCAATAAAACACAACTTGCCCACAATGCAGTTTCCAGAGGGATCATGATGGCAATTAGCATTTTGTTTTGTTCTGACGCTGAGATATGTGTCCCTGAGCCTCCCAGAAAGTTATCACAAGACACTCTGGATATTCCCACAATGCCTCAGTGTTGAAACTAACTGACAACCCTGGGAAGGATGAGATAACCTGCCCCTCCACACCAGCATCCCACATGGCTGAGCAGAAACCAAAGGCTGCTGATCTACAGTTTCAGGTCTAATACAGTACCCACCGGACAGAAACATTCCAAGGAATCTACAGAATCTGATACGGCCTCACAATTATACTCCACAACAAGCAGAGCAAGAATCATTTGTCCCTTCTGTGTGTCTATGATAGATTTTTGCTTGATACAAATAAAGAAATTGAGGCTGAGAAACATTCTGTGACTTATGAAAGAGCCAATGTTTTACATCTAAACTGGCACCATAATCTCAGCATGGAAAAGAAAGGGGCCATATGCCCTGCTGTGATTTTTAACACCCTATTATAATTTCCTATGCAATTGAGCTTCACTGGCCTAACAAAGACCTGAGGAAATGAGCCATCAAAGAGATAAAGTCATCTTAACAACGCAAAACATAACACAACTGCACAGGTAGCTACAAAATTTTCCCATGAAATAGCTTCTAATCTATAACGTCCCAGGTACTACGGCTCATAACAAATTACTCCAAAACTCAGTAGCATAAAACAACCATTTATTATGCCCATAGATTCCAAGGATCAAAAAATCAGACAAGGCACAGAAGGGACGGCTTGACTTTGCTCCACAATGTCTGGGGCCTCAACTACAATCTTAGAGGCTGGGGGCTACAATCATCTAACGGCTTGTTCTCACATGTCTGGTGGTGGAGGTTAGTCACCAGCTGGAGACCTGACTTCTCTCTGGGTGGGCTTCTTCCTATGGGTGAATTTGGACTTCCTCACTGCATGGTGACTAGGTTCCAGGGCCAGGCATCCTGAGAGATAACCAGGCAGAAGCTGTATCCTTTTTATGACCCAGCCTCAGATGTCACATGGCAGGACGTTTGGCATACTCTGTTATATACACATACATGTTATGTGCTCATGCTCAGTCGCTCAATTGTTTCTGACTCTTTGTTTCCCAGGTAGCACGGTGGTAAACAATCTGCCTGCCAGTGCATGACATGCAAGAGAAGCGGGTCCAATCCCTGGGGTGGGAAGATCCCTGGAAAAGGAAATGACAACCCACTCCAATATTCTTGCCTGGAAAATTCCATGGACAGAGGAGCCTGGTGGGCTACTAAGCATCCATGTACACACATAATATGTATATAGATATATCTGTATTAGCTCTCGCCTTATAACAAATTACCCTAAAACTTAGTAGCTTAAAACCACAAACATTCATTATCTCCTGTGAGCTGGGTTGTTCTGGCTGAGGACCCCTCCTGAGGGCGAGTCATCTGAAGGTTGGATGGGGTTAGAAGTCCTGTCTCCAAGTTCATGTACATGAATGTCGGCAAGAAGTCATCACGCCTCAATGCATGGTCTTCTGCAAGGGCTGCTCTGACATAAAAGCTGGCCTCCAAGAGAGAAAGAGTGCAACCAAGATGGAAGGTGCAGTGCCTTTTTAAATCTAATCTCAGAAGTGACATAGCATCACTTCTTCCCTATGCTACTGGTCACGCAGGCCAGCCCTGGGACAGTGCAGGAGGAAAATACATAAAGGTGTGAATAGTAGGAGGCAGGATCACTGGGGGCCCTTCGGAAAACACAACTTGTTACACATCTATAATTATATATATATATATACATCTTCTTTCTCTTTTTAAAATTTAAGTCTGCATTCTGTTCTGTTCCATTCTCATGCCCCAACTTCTAGCATGTAGTAGGTACTCAATAAATACTTATTCAATGGATACTGTACGTGACCCGACTAGCGTTGGCCCATAGCCACTTTTGCTCCATTCCCGAACACAGCATACTTCTCAGCCCCTTTGGAGTCAGGTGGGTCTTGTGACTGGCTGCTGCTGGACAGTTAAATAGGAACAGAAATGCCAGTGTCACACGGAGTGAAAGGCCCCATGGGGATCTGATAGTCCCTATCTTTCCTTCAGTGGCATCTCAAGAACTGCAGAGGTCAAATGTTCCAGCAGGTGCCAGCTGCGTGCAAGAACGGTCTCTGTTAACTGTGGTCCCAGGCTGAGAGGGCCGTGTGGAGAGGCCCTCTGAGACATGTAGCAGGCGTATGGAAAGTCTCTCTGAGCTTTCCGGAAGTTGTTACTGCAGCCTGACCTGGCCTATCTTGGGTACAGATAAGCATCTCTTTTTATCAGTCCCACTGGTCCCAAGTTGCAGAGGGGGAAAGTGAAGCCCAAAAAAAGCCCCTGAGACTCGCCTGAGATCAGGCAGCCGGTAAATAGTGGAGCTGAGTTTTGAAATCCGGGTTTTCTGTCTACTAGTTTGAGAAGTAGTCGAGTTAGGTTTATGGATATTTGGGTCAGAAACCTTGAATTGACATCAGATGAGTTAATCACTGAGACTCCTTAAGCCTCAAAGATCTCAGTTAGTAAAATACGTATATTTTATTAGTTAGTAAACTATGGATATGGTTATTAACTTTTTCAAAGGATTGTTATCAGGATTAAATAACAGTAAATCATAAATCATAAGCCCTTGATAAAGGCTATTCTATTTTTGAAATTATGATTACTATTATTATGATTAATTATAATTCCTCTTATACCACAGCTTCAGAGAAGCTACCTACATGTGTTTCAATGTTTTTGCTTGCCCCTTCCCCTGATGCAGACCTTTCTCAAGGTACTTGCAAATCAATTTCAAGTCCCAAGACGGTTTCTTCCCTGGCTTCTCTAGGAGAGGTTGTCAAAGTGATTTTTTTATTCTTTAGAAATCATAATACATTCTCCAGCTTTCAGTTGTTAGTCTTTAGTTACCCAACATTCTGCTTTAGCCTTTCAGTGTGGCTACCTGGATAGCAGGATGTAGCCCCAGTGACACAAGTTGGTAGATACAAAACAAAACAGCTGCTCTCTCTGCCAGCACTCAGGAACTCACTGCAAGAGAAGTCTTGCCAGGAAAACAAAGCTTGGTTTACAGTCGCACACGCAACAAGCTCAGAGAAAAGAGCCATTTCCAAAGCTCCCCTGTACTGGCAGGAAACTGTCACTTGTTCCTCAATACAGGAAGAGTACACACATATAGATGTACACACACATACATACTCAATCTCTCAGATACATAAATACACATACACACACCTGTATGTGAAAAAAATGTGGAAGAATTACTCAAAAGTGTTGACTCTGATAGTTTCTTGTGTGGGGAAGAAGGGTAGCAAGGACTTCTACCTTTTACATTTATAACATCCTCTTTGAATTTATTTTGATGAGCACATATTATTTGTCATTCAAAAATATATATATATATATACAGATAAAAATAAGCTACGTGACTCCCACTGAGAACAATGTCGGTAAAAACAGGAGGGGTGGAGCCCTGGGTCAAGTGCTTCAAGTGCATCATCTCATCTGATCCTCATTTAATCCTCCCAATCTCTCTCTAAGGGGGTGTAATTATCCCTGTTATAGAGGACGACTTTAAGGCTCAGAGCCAAGTGTTCGTGGGCACACAGCTGAGTCTTCAGTAAAATACATTAGGAAACAGGATACACATGTCCACAGTGCACTCTTGTATACACTCAGTGCCACAATTTCTGCACAATCACCTGCTTATCGAACTCATGCTTCAGAGATTCTTCGGTGAAGATGTGAAACTGCATCTTCCTGTGGCTAAAGAGCACGGCAGATTTGAGCATGACAAGCGTCTCCTCCAGCCGATTGCCACAGGCCACCACCGCCAAGTGGATCCAGAGCTCGGGTGGCAGCACAGCCTGGAAACTCCTGAGTTCTCCAGGCCTCCTAGAAAGAAGAAAAATAGGTGAAAGCTATTATTAAACTCATAAGAGAAAAATAAAAGCTAGTGGAGGGTTAGAACATTTCAAAACACGAACAGGCACAATCTGTTATACTTTATAAAGTGATAAGCATTTTGACAATTCTTCCTGCTTAGAGAAAAATACCCTTTATTCCCATATTTATCCTGGCAATAGCAGGATGAGTCACTGTTTGGACTGCTTTAGGTGTCTGAGGCTTTTTCCGCCAGCATTCAGCTGTCTAGTGCCTGCTGGCTGCCTACTGGCCCATGTTTGGAAATGGTATTGCTAAACTCTGACAGCTGACACAGGGCTGTGGCGCTCCCACTCACATGGGCCATGGAAATTAGATTTGAATGCAATTTGAACAAGACGAGGGTGGACAGTGGCTTTCCCATGTGAAACGAGCAACATGATACTCCTATCATCTGGAGGGTTTTAGGCTGAAGTGGAAGGCATGACCACCGGACCAAAGGAAAATCATGCAAACCCAGGAGGTGAGCAAAGAAAACAACACATGGGGATTCCATGACATCTTGGGAGAGTCTTACAGAAACAGGTGTTAATCTTAACCGTCTCGCTCAAGACTGCTGAGCTGGTAGGTATGAAATTCAGCTTCCAGCGTGAAATGCTTAGTAATGAGAAGCAGGCAGGAGAGAGGACAGGTTAAGCTGAAAATTACCAAGGTATCAAATACCCAGTCAACAGCTGAGAGGGGAACAGGGTCCAAGAGTCCAGAATCATCTTCCAGCTATTTCCTCGTAATAAAAAATTTGTTCCAGACAAGGAGACACAGCCAAGCCTCAAACACACCACTGAGAAACATTTGCAGGCAAGCTGGAAGATGTTGGCCTGGAAAAAGGTGCCCTGAGACAAATGAAACTAATTTACTTGCACAAGAGATCTGGAGGCCAGGGGAGCTTGGATGTGGAATGCTACCTTCCTTCCAAAAACTTCGAGTTCAATCAGCGTGCTGCTCCATTATTCACTGCTCGCTCAAATAAAGGCGGCCGTGCTCCAGATTTCTTTCACCAAGAGGAAAGTTGAAGATGTGGGTGGAACACTTCGGAAGACTTTCCAGTTTGATTACTTAAGAGCATGCTGAGTAGAAGCATGGCTTCCTGGCTTAGTTAGGTGCAGATGCATAGACTTACTCAGATTCCACTGATTTCGGGGATCAGAGGAGAGGACAGTAGAGATGTATCTTCTGAGACTGTCCACGTCTCTTCAGCTCCCTGCTGCTACCTGATGAGGCACATCTTCCCTCACCAAGATCACTGTGACTCCCCCTAGATGGTCCTCCCACCGCCAATCTGATCCGTATCCCCATCTATGATTTCTCCTCGTTGGTATCAGAGTCATGGTCTTCTAAAATGCAAATAGGATTGTGCTATTCCCTGGATAAAAGTCATGTAAAGGCTCCTGACTGCCTTGAAGATCAAGCCCAAACTGCTGATTGTGGCTTCTACTTAGGTCTCTTGTATCTGCTTCCAGCACCCGGAGCCTGGGTGGGCAGCCATTCACGATCACAGTCACACTGAGACTGCAGCTCTCCATCTCATTGCTAGTCATCTTCAGATCCCAGCACATGCACTGTCTCTCAGAAATGCTCTTCTCTGCTCTCTCTTCCTTGCTCACTCCATCCCATTACTCCATAAATCTATATGAAGTGTCTACGATGTGCCAGACACCTTTCTGCGTACCAGGAAGACAGCAGTGAACAATACAGATCAAAATGACTGCCCTTGCTGAAGCTACATTCTACAGGTGGTAGGTGAAAAACAAAGAAAGAATAACAGTCAAAGCAAATAATAATTAAGTAACTCACAAAGAAAGTTATCCAGCAAGCAGGAAATACAGGGTGGAACCATGAGGGATACAGGAGTGTCTGATGGTTTGGAACATGCTATACATTGCAAAGTTAGGGAAGTAAGTCCTCACTGAGAAGGTGAGATCAGATGACAATCTGATGGTGGGGAGGGAAGGAGTCACATGCTTTTGTGGGTGAGGAGGATTCCAGGCAAAGGCGACAGTCAGAGCAAAGGTGCTAAATCAGAAGCATGCCTGGTAAACTCAAGAATCCTTGCCTTCAGGATTCAGATGTCTTCTCTCCCTCAGCTTCATGGATGGACTTTCATACCTGCTATTAAAGCCAACTCCCAACTAATTTATGTAAAGGGATGGGAAGGATGTGTCACAGGTAATGCCAAAACCGCAGTCAATTAAAAGTCAGTCAAAATACCAACCAAAATAGGCTACAAAACATTTAATGCATACTCGTTTACTTAAGATTATGCTCAATATTCAGAAACACAAGTATCCACAGGTACTAAAATAGTAAAAGCAACAGCTTAGCTGTCTTAAATATGAGCCATTACCCCACCTCCAAAGAGAACAACTCCACCTAGTTTAGCTTTACACTTTGGACTTCTACATGAATAAAATGTCTTAACCTCAGTAATCAGGAAAACACTAATTCAAACAATAAGGAGATTCTATGTTGTTTTGGACTGGTGAAACTCAAAAAATAAAAGTTGGACCATACACATTTCAGAGTGAATATGGAGGTGGGGGACAGCTCAGATGCTGCTGGGGCAATTGAAGCTGACCTAAACACCTTGGAAAGTCTTTGGTCACATCTATCAGGAGTGAAGAGATATATATATACCCTCACTCTTCTGGTTCTACATCTGCATATGAGACCTGAAGAAACTCTTGCACATTTGCATAGGACCCATGCAAGAGTGCTCACAGCAGTCTTATTTATAATATTGAAAAGTTGGAAATAACTTTCCTGTCCATGCACAGGAGAATCATGAATATATTTGACATGTTTAAGTGGAATACTGCACAGCAGTGAAAATAAACAACTCAGAAGGTCATGTAGGAACATAAGGACAAAGAGGAAAAAGAGCAATTGGTAGCAGGATAGTGATAGAATGAGACAGTTTGGATGAAGCTGAAAAACCAGCAAACACCGCTGCATGTTGTTCACAGACATATGAAGTAAAAGTCATCATGTTATGAGGATGAGAAACATCAAAGGCAAGGCAGTGGTTACTTCTGGGCACTTAAGATTTTATTTCTTAAGATGAGAGCAGGGTACACAGAAATGCATGATGTAATTGTCTGTATTATTCATGTTCCCAAACTATGTGACAAATACTTTATTTTCTTCTTGATTAAAAAAAGCTTGCATTTCCCTGCAGCACAGCAGGCCACTTTTCTTTGCAGGCTTCAGTGATTTGGGCCTGCATGGTAGACAGAGCCGGGGCTGGGGCCTGCAGTCCTTTTTGGTGTCTGGTGACAGGTACTAAAAAAGACAAATAAAGCTTCTCCTGGTGGTAGTTCAAGTAGCAGTGGCTGGGATTTAATGAGACCTTTGCTGCCCCTACTCCGCTACCTCTCATGTTACATTAAAAATCGCAGGCTTCAGGTAATAAGCATTCGTGTTCTGTGGCCACAAGGAATAATCAGGTTTAAGGGCGCTGAAATGGTGTGCCTTCCACCAAATCTTACCAGTGGGACACAAACCCCTCTCAAATGTCACCTGAAGACCCTGCAAGGGTCAAGGAACGTCCAGGCTACAGGCCTCAGACTTCTAAACCCCCTGAGTTGCCAGGTGTTGGTGGGGAATGGGAGATGGGAATTGTACTCCCACTGCTCTGACTGATGCTTAACTATGTTCTTCTTTACACTTTATAAAAGAAGACTGGAGTAGACATTTGCTGTCCAGGAGTTTTACAGGCCTGCTGCTGAGGCTGAAGCTGATGGCAACCAACTCAGCTACCGCACTGGTAGAGCCTGGATGGGAGTCAACAGGGTGGAAAGCAAAGCCAAAATGAGGCAGGTCAGATCTCAAACGGCATTACTTGGGCACCTGAATCCAGGTGTATGGCTTTAACCCTGGAAGATTATTGATCAAGCCAATAAATTCTCCTCCCTTTAAGTCAGTATGAAACAAACTTACAACTTAGCAATCAAAAAAGAGTCTTTACACAGGTCTTAGAAATAGGTTTCAGATTGCCTTAGACTCACTCTGCTTTTCTTCTCACCTTGAGTCATCCTTTAAATGCTCCATGAATCCATCCCCTCTCTGTAGCTCACTGGTTGGATGGCATCAGCTCGATGGACATTAGTCTGAGCAGGCTCCAGGAGTTGGTGATGGACAGGGAAGCCTGGTGTGCTGCAGTCCATGGGGTTGCAAAGAGTTGGACACGACTGAGCAACTGAACTGAGGACCTTCATCCAAATTTTCATCATTCTACCGGTTTCATAGGTGGAAGAGACACCAGATACCATCTCAAGCAGGGGATTCCCAGCCTGACTGCATATCATCATCACAGGAGGTGTCTATTAATATTATAACTTTCATCCCAGAGAGATTCTGATTCCGTGGGTCTGGGGTGAAGCCCCAGTTTGCATATTAACACACTTGGACTACAAGCATCCAGAGTTCATCTCCAGCCAGGAACTCATCACTGAGTTGACCTCTCACCTCTCCTCTCTCTAACTCTTCCCCTCACCTTCAGGAATGAAGCTCTATCCTCTGCCTTTTCTCCGGGTCTTCTCTTCACCTCTTGCCTTAATGAAAACACGCCGCCTTGTGAGGATGCCACCTCCCCAGTCGACCCCTCGAGTGCAGCTCTCCTCCCTGCCCTGTCCCAGGAGCCTCAGAAGCTGGTTCCCTCCCTAACACGTCCAGACACCGTGTCTCCACGGGGAAGCCTGTGGGTGCAACTATTGCATCCTCCTTGCTGGTGTCATCTCTCAGCTCTCCGGTCACTCCTCTTCGCTCCCTGAACAGCTGAGCTTCTTGCCCACAGTACCTCTCCCACCACAGTCCTTGTTAATATTCCTGTTGTTGTCTAATCGCTAAGCCATGTCCTACTCATTTCAACCCCCATAGGCTCTTAGGGAATTCAGTGGCTCTTTAAAAGCTGGTTCCTGCATCCTGATCCTTCAGTTTTGTGAGCTGAATACCCTCCACCTCTTCCTTCTCATGTCCTGAGACACACATGTAAGTGCTGTGCTTACATCCTGGAGCTTCCCAGACACTGTTGCTTCTGGAATGTTCTTCCCCAGGGCTTCCCTGCAGGCTCAGTGGTAAAGAATCCACCTGCCAATGCAGAGACTCAAGTTCAATCCCTGGGTCAGGAAGATGCCCTGGAGGAGGAAATGGCAACCCACGCCAGTATTCTTGCCTGGGAAATCCCATGGTCAGAGGAGCCTGGCGGGCTACAGTCCACGGGGTCGCAAAGAGTCAGACACGACTGAAGCGACGGCACAGCACGGCTCTTTGCAAAACCACCTTCTTCTCTTTCGAGAGTAGAATAACGCTTCCCTGACCACCTCATTGAAGGAGCACCTTCCCTTTTCTTTTCTATCAGGGTCTTCATTTCATTCCAAAAACCTACCTTGCTTGGTGATTACCTTTTCTTTCATTGTAGTTTACAGCAAGCACACAATATTATTTACAGTCAACATAAGGCAATGTAAATTTTAAAAATCCTTAGAAAAATGGTTGGAATAAAACACACAATGTATATTTTCAATTTTTAAAATATAAAACATTATGTGTTGAAATAGTAAGGTTGGTACATGAAAAAAAATCCTTGCCCCATAAAAATTTTTTTTTTTGCATGTTACAGCCTGGTCTTTACTCCACCAAATAAAATACATACTAATGGTGTACATACAATTTTATATTCTACTTTTTTCATCTGATTCTGTTACTTTTTAAGTCTTCATGACCATCATTTTAAATGGTTATTTGACTAAAACACCATGGCTTACCATTTCTTTCATGGTGGCTGTTCTCAATTTTTCTCAAATATACATATATATGTATATATACGTACATATAAAATCTTGCACTAAACATGGATAGGTCAATAGATTTTTTTCCCCCTTTTTTTGCATTATTTACTTATACTACATTCCCAGGAAGGAATTTACTGGGTTAACAGCTATTATCCTATCAAGGATGTAGTATTTTTGAGTTTCCAAGAGTTCTTAGAAAACATCCAGACTATGAGAAGGAAAAAAAAAACATAGCAAACACTAGACCAGCCACCTCTGAGCTCCTTGTATGAGGTAACGGTGGGGCTGACAGCAGAAACAAGATGAAACACGCTTGCACTGACATCAGCGCCTCCAATTCCTTGTGTTCTGAAGAGGTGATACATAGATTGCAGTCATCATTTAGACACTGAATCAAATAATATTGAGTCTCCCAGTAAGAAGTTATTCCATTTTCAGTTCTTTTTCAACAATGTCTTTTTCAACAGTGCTAATATGTCTTTCTAATGTTGCCGAATTCTCCTTTTCAACTGAGAAGACAGCAGCCTCAGCTAGAGAGCCTTCAGCAGGCAAAAGTACCAAGTTATGAAAAGCTGTCTTCTTTTCTTAGTGTTTGATTTGACAATGCCCTTCTATTTATGTTATTGCTAACAATTCATGTCAGTGATAAAAAGTTTTCTTTAAAAACAAATATACTAAGAATGTGGAGAAATCAGCACTCTCAAGCACGACTGGTGAGGCTGCAAAATGGTGCAACTGCTTTGGAAAACAGTTCCTCAAAATTTTAACTATAGAACTACCATTAGTCAGTTCAGTTGCTCAGTCATGTCCGACTCTTTGCGACCCCAGGACTGCAGCACACCAAACTTCCCTGTCCACCACCAACTCCTGGAGCTTGCTCAAATTCATGTCCATTGAGTCAGTGATGCCATCCAACCATCTCAAACTCTGTCATCCTCTTCTCCTCCGGCCTTTGCAATAATTTGCAATTATATTGCAATAAAGCCACTATTAAATAAGTACACAAAAGCACACATTTATAACAAGGAGAGATTTAAGTTTTTTTCTTTTCAAGTTAGCATACAGTAGTATAGTCTAAAGAATCATGATGCTGATGTAGGAATGACTGAGGTTTGGAAAACACCATCCTCATTGTCGTGGTTTATGCCCTCCCTGTGATCCAATGAAAAATGATGCTCAGAACAGCAGAGAAGGCTCAACCACCACCTCCGCACTGCTGGAGACGAGCGTCTCCTTAATTGCTTAAAAGTCTCAAGCGTGTGACTTAATTAAACTTCAATTTCTGGAGTGTATAAATAATGAAATACGGCATTTATGTGTAGTGCTATTTACTTTGGAGCCCATTACTGCAAAACACACTGAATTATTAACGCGAGTAATTGCTTCTACTCAGACCCTCTTTTCTGCTGTCTCCTGGTACCTCTGTTATCAGGGCTTCTTAACTGACAGGCTAAATTAACTCAGGTAAACCTGATGCTATGATATGGGCTGGCAGTGTGAGCTGGACAGAAAATCACAGCCTGAACCAGAACTGTTGGCGACAAGTTTTAATAGGGAAGGAAACACAGAAATTTGAGAGGAGAGGTGGGAAGGAAGGGAAACAGACAAATTTTAAGATTTGAGTTGAATATGCTCACCCTAGGGAAGACTTGACTTGTAGAATGCTCTTCCCCCCACCCCTGTCCCAGTGGAATCTCTTTTAAGATGAAGCCATGGCTATTTGAACATGGAGATTTGCAAATGAGGTCACAGTGGCAACTGAAAAAGTGGAAATACCTTGATTTAGCTCCTAGCAAAAGAGTCTGGTGATGGGTGATTATATCCATGTTAAGTGTTGGCAGCCAGAGACACTAATGAAGTTCCTTACAAACTACAGGTCTGGGAACACATGAAACCCCTGACAAAAAATTTCCACACTGAAGCTGTGAGTAGAGCCTTTACTTAGCAACCCAGACATGATGCCCAGGACTGTGCTAACAGTTAAATCACTTTTAATGACCCATGGTTTGGAGTTAAATCAACAGTCTTTAATCTTCCAAGACAGACAGAAAAGCTGACATTTGCCTTGGAGTTCCTGCATTACATGATCAGTGTTGACACGATGCAAAAATATCTTCTATGAGGGGAAGGATTAATAAAATCATTTGATAAGTGAATCCAATTATTAATAATTCATATTTTGCTTGGATCACGACATTTGAAACATGGCTGTGTTCCTAAACAAAGTCTAGCTCTAAAGAACAATAGGTGTCAATGCCCAAAGGTGGTGATTTTGAATGTGTGTGTGTCTGCTTTTAGCCATCATTGTACACATACACATGGTTTATGATTAGGAAGTAGCAGAGTCAGGGTTCAAACTCAAGACTTAAGAAGCCTTGCTTTTCATTATGATGCTATCTATGGGACTACATACAAGTGAGTCAGAAAAGAAGCCCCCTCTAGGCACATAAAGCCTTTATCTTTACTTCAAGCTCCTGACTCAGTGATCTGAAGGTGAACTGGATTTCAGCGCCCACTAGAGACCCGCCAGGTGTGATCCCATAGTATACCTGCACTATCTCTTCCTCTGTAATCTATCTACTCACCCTTTGTTGTGGCTCGGTCGTGTCCAATTCTTTGCGACCCCATGACTGCAGCACACCAGGCTTCCCTGTCCTTCACCATCTCCCAGAGCTTGCTCAAACTCATGTCCAATGAGTTGGTGATGCCATCCAACCATCTTGCCCTCTGTCATCCCCTTTTCCTCCTGCCTTCAGTCTTTCCCAGCATCAGGGTCTTTTCAAATGAATCCGTTTTTCGCATCAGGTGGCCAAAGTATTAGAGTTTTAGCTTCAGCATCAGTCCTTCCAATGAATATTCAGGACTGACTTCCTTTAGGATGGACTGGTTGGATCTCCTTGCAGTCCAAGGGACTCTCAAGAGTCTTCTCCAATACCACAGTTCAAAAGCATCAATCCTTTGGCACTCAGCCTTCTTTATAGTCCAACTCACACATCCATACATGACTACTGGAAAAACCATAGCTTTGACCATACAGACCTTTGTTAGCAAAGTAATGTCTCTGCTTTTTAATATGCTGTCTACATTCGCCACTTGTCCTTAGCTGAGGTTATACACAATTGCGTTCATAATTCTTCTCCTTCCAAAACTTTAGGACGCTGCCTGGACTAATTCTCGTTTCAGTTTTCCCCCTTATGATTGTTCCTGATGCACAGGGAATTCTATTTCTCCATCTCCCTTTTCTTTTCAAATTAAGATGTTATTGAGATTTTAAAAATATGAACCAGCAGCACTTGTTTGAAATAAATGTCTGGTGACAAATGAGGGAGAAGAGTGTGGATTATATATTCCGTGAATGGGCACCTCTATCTCATTCCCCAAAAAAGAGCATTTAGGATCTACCAACCTAAAGGGAGGAAAAGTAGTTTCCCCAACTAATTTCCATCTTCTTATGCCTCAGGCCAATAAGGGATTTTTAATTTTTATGATAATTAATATACTTTAAATTGTTTTATCAATATGCAAGTAATGCATATATTTAGCATAGAAAAATGCAAAATATAGACAAGCAAGAGAGGGGGTACCCAATTTGATAACCTCTGTTAACATTTTGGTATACCACTTCCAGGTAGTGCAATAATAAAGAATCCGCCTGCCAATGCAGGACACGCGAGAGACACGGGTCCAATCCCTGGGTCAGGAAGATCCCCTGGAAGAGGAAATGGTGACCCACCCCAGTATTCTTGCCTAGAAAATTCCATGGACATAGGAGCCTGGCAGACTACAGTCCATGGGGTTGCAAAGAGTTGGACATGACTGAGCACACAGGCAGATACCACCTTCCAGAGATATAACCGATATATGTGGGTATGTGTTTATAAATATGTAAATATATAGAAGGCATTAAAAACGAGATAACTTTTATAATCTGTTTTTTCCCTTATAAATATCAACAATTTTCAAAGTTAAAAAAAAAGAGATTTAATTAAAGGTATCTTCTTCAAAGGGATTCTGGAAATCAAGCAAACAGTTCAAATTTCAAGATTTGTTCTCAAATACAGGGTGGTTGTAAGCAAAGATCAAATCATGTCTGAAGCTAGTATATCTACTGGACTTTCAAGTTATGTGAACCAATAAATACCCTTCCTTGCTAAAGTTAAAAAAAAAAAGCAATATAGATCTAGTTGCACATAGACCTGGCTTCAAATTCTAAGCCTGCAACTTGGCTATTCCATCTCTTGGGCCAACACTTTCACCATCTCTAATCCTCAGGTTTTCCATCTGTAAAATGGGCTTATTGATTCCAGTGGTTCTCTGCTTTTGTTTCTTACTAGCATCCATTTCCAGGTGTTTCTGCTAAGGACACCTCAGTTTTCTTTGGTGGGAACCTCAGTTCTCAGCCCATGAGGTTGGGATGGGCTGAAATATCCTCCCCCCCAGGTGTGGCCGTTAGGGGTTGGGTGCGCATGGGACCCAAGCCAGAGCAGCGGAGGCATCCCCGGGAGTCTTGCTGGATGAAGTCTTCTCCTTCAAGGCTACTAAAGGAGGAGGTCACAGTCCAGATCTGTTGGAACTATCACACAGAAAAAAACTGACCTACAAGTGTGGCCCACACCGAAGGAAGGAGAGCTAAAAAAAAGAGGCAAGATGGTCAGATGGGCTTCCCAGATGGTTCAGTGGGTAACGAATCTGCCTGCCACGCAGGAGACACAGGAGATATGGGTTCCATCCCTGGGTTGGGAAGATCCCCTGGAGCAGGAAATGGCAACCCACTCCAATATTCTTGCCTGAAAAATCCCATTGACAGAGGAGCCTGGGCTACACTCCAAAGGGCCACAAAGAGTCGGACATGACTGAGTGACTAAACAAGTAAGACAAGCCATACATCCTGGATACATTTGTGACTGAAGCTTGATCTCCTTTTCAGTTTTACTTGATCTCACAGTTTTATGAGCTAGTAAATCCCTTTTTATGATTAAGTGATATGATTATGATTAAGCTGAGGAGCTGAGATTCCATCACTTCCAACTAAAAAGAGTATTACCTATCCAATATCAGTATCCATCTCTTAGATTGTTATAAAGATTAAATGAAATAATGTGGCAAAATGCTTTATATAGTACCTGGAATGTTTTAAGTCATCAATAAATATTCATTATCATTACTATTATTAAATATTAACTTAGATGCAGCAGAAGCCTTCATTTTTCTCCAAATCCTTTATACCCATGCCCAAAATGGGCAAGACAGAGCAGCAAAAACTTAAGTGTCAATACTCAATTATTGCAAATCAGGTTTGAAGTGTTTGCACACTTTTTAAACTTCTCAGACTTTATCAGCGAAGTCCATTACCCCATTTCTCCTGAGGGATGATATTTGATACTTGCGCACTAAGGCCTGTTACTTTGGAGCAGTGGTCAAACAACTGGCTCCTTGTAATTCCCACAAAATTGAGAGAAGAAAGCAGAGCAAGAGTTCAAGCCCAAGCAGAAACCAGGCTCCTGAAGAGCCGTGTCTGTGGACAAAATCCTGCATTTTGGTTCCTGAAGACACTGCCTAATTCCTGCAAACTCTTCACTTACCCTCTGCTTTTCTAAGCTCAGAAACAATAGCTTTTCTGCCCTTGAGCAGAAGTCAAAGCTATAGATGGCCAGACTTTGGGGTTCTCAAACTTTCCAGAAAAATCACCCAACTCTACCAGAGACAGTGAAAAGGGTCCTGTCCCATCTATTTCCCCAGCTTTTACTAAGGACCAGGTCACTGGGTTAGGATAGCATTCGCTATACACAGAGGCTGTCTGCATTTCCTCAAGACACAACCCAGCGAAAAGCCTGCCCGAATCCACATCTTAGCTCTGGTTAACATTTGCTGAGAGCTTCTCATGTTGCAGGTTCCGTGCCAGCATTTGACTCACATTGTTTCATTTCCTCCTTGAACTTAGGAGAAAGCCTAGATTTGCTAAGGAGCACTGACTCATTCAAAGCCACACAGCCAGTCAGCTGGATCTAGTTAGGGTTCAGTTTCTAAATAATAAAGCAACCAGGATGAGAACAGTACCCAGAACAGTATGTCACATGCTGATGGAACACCATGAGCTAGGCCTGTGCTTGCTGCTTTATGTGCATTATTATTATTTTAGCTCTTTGGACCCCAGTTCTCTTCATATAAAAGGAAATTGCATTTTAAATTATGTGTTCTCTATTGCCTCCTACTTATGGAAAGCTTGGACTCTAAATTGTACGGCTTTGAGTATTTACCAGAAGATGACAGTCTACTGTATTGCTAAAAGAGGTTGGGGGGAAGCGGGCATCTAAAGATCACCCTCAAACACGCCGCAGCTGCTCTCGGCTGCCAAAATAACACGGAATCCAAAGAAAGGCACTGAATCAAGAAACTCTTCTCTCTGGGGCAGTTTTCAAAATTTCATGATATAAAATATATCAAGTGCTGGGGAAGTTCTGGAGAGGAACATGAATTCCATCTTCAAGTCTGCCTCTTATTCTGTTTTTTGAAAAAGCATTTTAACTGGTGATAAGAGGTAGTGCTGGTGGTAAAGAATATGTCCGCCAATGCAGGGGATGAAAGAGATGCGTGCTCGATCCCTGGGTGGGGAAGATCCCCTGGAGTAGGAAATGGCAACCCATTCCAGTATTCTTGCCTGGAGAATTCCATGGACAGAAGAGCCTGGTGGACTATAGTCCATGGGACCGCAAAGAGTTGGACATGACTGAGTACACACACACCCACAAGATAGATAAAACAAAAAACTTTACCTCTTATTTTCTTACAGTAAACTGTAACATGAAGAGAAGTATTTCCAAAGAAAACAAATCTGTTCTCAAATTTTCTTCCAAGGAATCTCTCTTGTGAGTTTCTGGGAGGATAAGTGTCAATATGGCCACTAGTTATGAAACTTTCTAAAGGTGCTAAAATCAGGTGCGACATATCTACATCAGTCAGAATTCTTCGGTGGTGAGTGACAGAAACTCAACGCATGGAAGTTAGGACAGGGATTAGGGCTTCCAAGGTGGCGCAGTGGTAAAGACTCTTCTTGCTATTGAAAAGGATGCAAGAGATCCGTTTTCGATCCCTGGGTTGGGAAGATCCCCTGGAGGAGGAAATGGCAACCCACTCCAGTATTCTTGCCTGGAGAATAGAGCCCAGCAGACTGCAGTCCATAGGGTCACAGAGTCGGACACGATGGGCCAGAACAGCTAGCAGAGGGCAGAAGCTGGCCTTGGGAACTATGTCAGCACCCAGCCCACTCCCACCCCAGGTGCTTGGCATTGCTTCTCAACCCTCCTTGTTATCCTGGGTCCATGAACTCTCCAGCTTTCTCCACGACAGAGACAGAGCTGCCAGTCCCTGAGTTTCTAGTTCCAGCCACTAGAAATACTTTTCCCTTATCCTGCCTCTCTGATCCCAATTTTTTAAATCCCCCACCCCTCAAAGGCTGTAATTTGGCTTAGGAACTTATCCCGGAATCACCTGCTGCCTGGGACAAGGTCAAGGGCACAGGATGGCAGCTCCGGGGTGTAAGGGACCTTCATTTCCTGTGTGGCCCTGTAGCTGTTCCCCTTTTTCTTCATCAATAGCACTTAGGTTTTGATGTAAAGAACCATCTAGTTCCATTAAAAGGAGTTTAGGGACTTCCCTGGGAGTCCAGTGGTTAAGACTCTGCACTTGCAATGCAGGATATGCAGGTATGACCCTGGTCAGGGAAGCAGGATACCACATATGGCACATCTTGGCAGGGCGGGAGAGGATTTTGGTTGCAAATAATGGAAATCTCAAGTGCAGTATGGAACAGGAGGGTTCAAGATGGGTCAGGCCTCCAGAGCTGTGGTTCTCAGGGTTGAGCAGTGTCCACAAGGATCCACAGTCTTCATCTTTCTCTACTGCCCAGAGTGATGACTTCAGTCAAGGCTAGTTTTCTGAGGATGGCAGTGACAATTGGGACTGTTAATTTTCTTGTTCATATCTAGAGGATAAAGTCTTTTGTCCACTAACATAAAATAAGTCCTTCTGGCTGATTAGGCCAGCTTGGGTTATGTAACCCCTCTAAGATCAGTAACTATTGCCAGAGAAATGAAATTATATCTTGGTCCTGGATATAAAAAGATTACACTATGGCATGGATGGGGATGTCACGGTAGGTTTAGACCATTGCCTGGAGGTACACCTCACTGTCAAACTGGGGGTGGGATGGGAAAATAGAGGTCAGGAGCCAACCACAACATCTATTACTTTATCTCCACCCCATGGTTCAGGCAAATTTGGCTTCATCCCTAACTTAAGTGGTGAACCTCGCTTGGTTTACATTAATTAGCTGATCCCATCTCACCTCTCTATTCCTTTCCATTTCCTCATCCACACTGTAGGCATTTAAACCAAACAAAGCCAATAAGATGGGAGAAAACTTTCGCTGGTGCTTCTAGGTAATCAAAACACTCCCTCTCCCAGAGAAGCAAGGAAAAGAGGTTAGAATGATCCATGTGGTAGTGGACTACAGTTGGAGACATTAAGTATAAATCCATGTTTAACTTACACAGAGATGGTCATACATGGAAAATTTTATAAGTACATGGACATACATAGGTTAGTACACACATATATGTTTTGCTCTCTCAGTTGTGAGGGCTAAATGAAATGACACCCCAGTAGCAACAAACATATTAAGTATTCGCATCTTGGCTTCTAATACCACTTTCCAATGAGAGAAATCAGGTCTCCCGGAAGAAATGACTGATTTTATGACTGACGCAGGAAATACAGGAAGGGAGCCTGCAGCCTCTTAGAGCGCCAGAGAGTAAGAAAGTGCCCAGAAAGACAAGAGTGAAAACAAAAAACCAAAGCACAGAGATGGGAGTGTGTCTAAAGGGCATAGCAGCCACCTGTAAGAGCTACTAACGACTTGAACTGAAACAATTTCAACAACAAAATTAAGTCATGTTGCATTGTAACTCAGAGTATAAAATATCTATGATGCTATACTGACTTATGACTGAATAAATTAGTAAATGAGGGAGAAGAAACACAATAGCTCACACAAAAAAGACTTTCAAATAAATTATATACAGATATTCCATACTCCCTGGAGAAGGAAACGGCAATCCACTCCAGTATTCTTGCCTGGGGAATCCCATACAGAGGAACCTGGTGGGCTACAGTCCATGGGGTCACAAAGACTTGAACATGACTGAGTGATTAAGCAGGTGGTCCATCCTCAGGGAGGGGGAACATAACTCCACACTCCTTATGTGGCCACTGTGCAGAGTCTCCCTTCTAAAGAGTGCAGTATGGAGACAGGGAAAGAGTAAGTCTAGAATGGAGACAGCTGACAAACACTATCTCAGCCAGGTGACCGGTGCCAACATTAATTCACGTTGATAGTATACACACGTGATGTGATGGGATGAAATGGCACTGTACCTCTATGGTTTTTCTCCTGATAATTCATAACCCCAGAGTCACACTGACTAAAATATCAGACACATTCCAGTAGTGAAACATCTTACAAAATACCTGACTAGTGCTCTTCAGAACTCTCAAGGTCATCAACAAGGAAGGAAGTCTGAGAAGCTGCCACAGCCCAGAGGAGCTCAAAGAGATGGGACAACTGAATGTAACGTGATGTCACAGATAAAATCCTGGAACTGAAAAAGAGCCCTAAGTAAAAACTAAGGTAATCTAAATACACCAAACATTAGTAAGAACGTATTGCTATTATTTGGTAAATTATAACAAATGTATCATACCAGTGTAAGATTTTAATCAGAGAGGAAACTGGGTACAAGATATATGAGAACCCTCTGGACTACATATTCCCCAACTTTTCCGCAAATGTCGCTAAGTCGTGTCTGACTCTTGGACCCCCGTGGACTATGGCCTGCCAGGCTCCTCTGTCCATGGACTTCTCCAGGCAAGAATACTGGAATGGGTTGCCATTCCCTTCTCTAGGGGATCTTCCCGACCCAGGAATCGAACCCAGGTCTCCTGCATTGCAGGCAGATGATTTACCAACTGAGCTATGAAGGAAGCCCTCTAAAAAAATTAAAACCTATTAAAAGAAAAATATTCCCTCTCTTGAAAGGATGTTACCATTAGAGATCCTCTCTAAAAGGCATAAGAATGTTTTGAATATTATTAAGTAATAAGCAATTTAATAATAGAAGCAAAGTCTTAGTATAGTGGTGGCATAAGGGGGGGGGTGCTGTGTTCATTCATTTATTCATTAGTTCACTCAACAAATATTTACTGAGTACCCACTGACAGCTCATCTCTGTTCTAGGTGCCAGCTGTCCATTGATTAACAAGACATGAAGCGTGCATGAAGGGGGAAGAAGCAAAGTAGTATTTTCATATAATGATGAGTGCTATTAAAAAAAACAAAAAACTAAAGAGCAGGGAGATAGAGGATGATGGGCAGGGTCCCAGCTGGGAAGACTCCTCTGAGGCGAAAACCTGAAAGCACAGACCTGAAAGAAATGAGGAAGCTAGTAGCCACACAAGGATAGGAGCAAAGAACATTTCGGCACAGGAAAAAGTAAGCAATGCTGAGGTTAAGAATGAGTGTATTTAAAGGCCAGAGTGGTTGAAGCAGAGTGAGTGAAGTGGGGAGGGATAAGAGATGAGGTCAGAGAGCTAAATGGGCCTGAAATAGGGTTCAAAGGCCACACTAAGAGACCGAATTTTACTGTGTGTGATGTGAAGTTAGCGACTGGAGCCAGCAAACTTTCTGTCACACTATTTAAGATTATTTCAGCAGCTGTATAGAAAATGGACTGTAGAGGGTGCTAGAGCGGACACCCCAAGTCAAAGAGAAGCTCCTCGAGTGGTCCAGGCCAAACCACGGTGTTCAGGAGCTGGGTGGCAACCATGAAAGCAGTAGAAATGGTGGGACTGGGGTTATATTTTGAGATAAAACCAAGAGGACTTTCTAAATGAATTCATGGAGAGGGTGAAAGAGGGGTCTCAGGGAGCAATCAACAAAAATGAATGTGAAAGTAGAATCTGCACTCACGGTGACCAAGTATCATAGATGGTCCTCAAGATCTAGAGATCTATAATGTGCTCTGGGGTGACCAGTTAATTATAGGTTGGCCACAGGCCTGGCATTTTGCTGTATAACATAGTCCCTCTTTAGTGAGACCTTTATTCAGGCTTGAACCCTCTGAGAAGACTTCTCTCAGAGACCAAAGGGAACTGCAGAAAGTGCTGTGTCTTGATGAGCAAATACGCTCGCCTCCTCTCACTGGGGCAGCTGTGGAGGCTGCCAAATATGTAATGTGTTTTTGTGTTGTCATCCCTCTTTCAAACTCCACCTCCCATTGCCCAATGAGTACCTGGCTCAGGACACATGTGCAATAAACATCTGCCGAATGACTGCGGAATAAAATCACAGAGGGGCTCAGACAATCCCAAGTCTCCTTTAGAAGCCATATTTCTATGGCTTCTAGAGAAAACAGCACTATCCAGGCTAACGCAAAAGACAAAGAAAAGAAGTTCAGGAGAGGGTGGAGGCTGACTAATCCGCAGGAGTTCCAGGTTACAGCCAATAAATGAGAAACAGTGATTTTGCAAGACACAGCACAAAGGGCTAGGCAAAAGTCCGAGCTGGGATTTTGCAGCTGAACTTGATGATCTCATCACAGGACGGTCAAATGGCAGAGCTGAAAGAGATCTTAGAAAATCTGTGGATTGACTCTCATTTGAACGATATAGAAATTAGGGTGAAATGGTTCCAGAATAGAACCCAATCCTGTGGACTCCAGATGACAAATTCTTTTTCCTATCACACTGATGGGCAGTTATATTAAACTTCATCTTCTGTAGGCAGGCTCAAAGGGTATTCAGAAGCAAGCTGGACAGACAGTCTTCTGAAATCAATTCTAATGTAAGGTTCTCATTTTAGGATTCAGGTCCATGAAAAAAAAATGATCCCTCTTGATAAACTTTTCCTCTCATCATTCAAAGAAAATAACACAGCCCATCATGGTTCCCTTTTTGACATGGCTGCCAGGAAGCTTAGAGCTAAATTGAACATCTAATCCTCACAACAATAGAGGCCTTAGTCTTAGATAAACAGTACTTATTTCCCACCTCCTCTTTATGACTTTTCATGTTTCATAAGTATTTCAATGGCCTTATTGTATATGTCTCAGTTACTGTTAGTGTCTCAAATTTGTTTTGGAAGTCAGCCAGGTCTAAATCACCAAAAAAAAAAAAAAAAAAAACCAACCCAAAATAGAAGGAAGATTTCATTTCTCTTGTGCCCTGGAACCGCTACTTAAGAGTGTGGTGTCCGTTTTTAGATTCCACCCTTGACCTAAAACTCAGACCTCACCTCCTGCCTTTATATTTATGGAAAGGGGAGCCCACCACAGGACAGATTGCATACAAATGACTACTTATAAAATTGTAGGGTCTGCCTGCTAACTTAGGCAAATCCCTGGAAACGTCTCTGAAATGAAAACAAGATGTGGAAGGAGAATGCCATGCTTGCTGTGCTGACGTGGCAGGAGTTCACTTGCACCAGGACCCTGCAGGGCACAGTGCAGTCCTGGAAGGATGGTCAGCAGGTGGTGGACTGGGTCTCATCCAGCCCCACAATTTCTGCTGACTACTCCCCAGGCCCGAGATACCAGATCACGCATGTAGCCTTCATCTCTTCTGGATTCTAGCCACATCAGGAGATTAAAGCACTCAGTTTCTGAAAATATGAGGCTTACTTTTCCCTCCCTAAAATGAAATTCCTCCTAAACCACAAAAATTTAACCCAGGCAGGATTAGGAAGGCAACAAAGGCGTCCATGCAAAGATCTTTCCCCCTGCTCCCTTATTGCTTTCCGTAGGTAGCAAGAGAAACCTTAAGAAGGCCCCCAAAATGTCAACTTTGCCACAGGATTTCACATTTATGCATTTGAGCCTGAGACTTCCTGTGGCTTTTTTGTTTTTCATTCTTTCCTGACTTTCAAAATTTTGTTTTTTATTCTTATGGTGTTGGCCATGATTTCCAAGATAATCTACAAGATACGTTCAGAAGAAAAATGACTTCAGGAGGTGCTGTTGCTCATGGAAATAGTCCTTCCTGAAAACATCCATTTGGATTCTGTTTGTGATCTCTTCTGAGTCAGAGCCAATTTGTTCAGATAGAGACAAGAAGATGCTGCCCCAGTGTTCCCAACACCTTGAAGGATGAAGACAGTTCCAAAAATTGGTCACATTTCTTCAGAAAAAAATCTCAGGAAAATGATGAATGCAGGCAAGCCTTGTGTATGACATGTGGACTAGTACTAAAGGGCTCAACCTGGACCCAGACCGCTGGGATATTTAACCTCACCTTGGAAACTTAGACAAATTGTTAAACCTTGTGTAATATTTTACTCATCTGTAAAATGGGGATAATATTAGTGCTTGATTAGTGCTTACTTAGAGCAGGCTCTCAAAGTTCAGTGTGCATCAGAAACAAGAGGAGGGCTTATTAAAACACAGATTACTGACCTCATCCTCCTGATTTCTTACTCAGAGGGTCTAGGGGTGGGGTGTTAGAAGGGAAGGGTAAGACTGCATTTCTAACAAAGCCCCAGGTAAAACTGGTGCTGCTGGTTCAAAGAGCACTCTAGGAGAACCACCATCATAGGGTTATGGTACCGATGGTGTAATTAAGAAACATAACCTGCGTTAACAATGACTTTTAATGCACTGAGGTTAACACTATGCCTCGTAAAAAGTTAGCCATGACAAATGGTGTCCAATCTTATTATCTTTAAAGTTGTCCCATCAATTACAAATCACAGCAACCTTGTAGTTAAACTGTATTAGAACCCATTACAAGAAACCTTAGTACCTAGAAGGGAAAACCCTATTTAGTTCCTAACAGAAATATCCTTAGAGAGCAAATACATTCATAAGAGGTTATAAATGGTTCCAAGTACTCAAAAACAATTCTATAGGTCATTGGGGGGGTTGCCCCTGAAACTCATCCCTACTCATCTGTACATCTCTTATCAGGCAGACGAGAAACAAAAGCTGACACAGCTACTTACTGAGGTCTCCTGACTTTTCTCTCATAGTAAAAACGTCAAACCAGATTTAGTCACTATGGTCAAAAAAGAAGTCTTCCAGTTGTTTCAAGTCTTTAGGGAGCCCAGCAAAGGTGGACACAGCAACTGGCAGTTAGAAACATCAACAGCCTCAAAAGGGTAGAGGAAACAGACGGTTACAAGCCAGGGGGATTGTTAAAAAGCTCTCTCCACAACAAAGGAAATGAACGCAAATCCCTAACCTGCAGGCGTTCCAGCAACCCTAAGGCCAAAGATAAAACGCTCTGATGAAAAGCTGAGGCGGGTTAAGCTCTGTGTAGAGAAAGAGGATATCAAACAGAATGTTGAAGGCTAAGATGTTTTCCTTGCAGGACTCTAGCCATACAGGAGTCTGAAAAAGAAGGAATAACAAGGAAAGCCACACTGTCTTTCCCGTGCCACGCATCACTCCTTCCTGAGAGAACACTTCTTAACACCCTCAGGTAGAGTGCCTCTTCTGTTCTAAGCACAGGGCAATTCGAGGTTCAGTAAGAGGCAGCCAGTACTTAGCAAAAATCTAACTTCTCCAACTCAATCAGATCCAAGTTTTTGGTTAAAAAAAAAAAAATCTCCAGTGAAATATGAGCGTTAGATAAAGCATTCTTGCATTGCGATGGCTTTTGAGAAATTAAACAAAGGGCGCAAGTTTGGAAAAATGAAAATATACGCTTTTGCCCGGACAGTTAAGAACGTAACATGCCAATCATTTCCCCTGACACTTCCCTTTCCAAAAGGTACGTGATGACTAGCACTGCGCTGTTAACAGGATTCCAAGAAGACGATTTTTCATTTCTAGCAGGGAAAGACGTAAAAGTGGGCAGCCCGTGGGTGAACTTGGAGTTTGCCCCTCCAGTCCACAGCCTCCCTTGGCCTTGACACGGCTGGAGGGAGGGAGACACGGGTCCACGGATGGGATTCCGGGGCTGCCACGACTCACCTCGCCGACTTCAGGCTCACGGCGCCCCGACGGCCGGCACGGGGGCGCAGACGAGGAGGCCGGCGCCGACGAGCGCTCGGGCCGGCCCCCGGGAGGGCGCTCCAGCCGGGGAGGCGCGCGGGGGCCGGCGCGGGGCGGCGCGGCGGGGTGGACGCGGGGCGCGCGAGGGGCGCTGCGGGTGCGGCGCGGCCGGCGCGCAGGGACAGAAGCGCGAGCAGGAGCGCGGCCAGCGCGAGCAGGAGCAGCGCCGCCGCCTTGTTGCGGAGCTTCATGGTGCGGCGCGGCGGCGGCGGCCCCCGGGCGGCCGGGCCCCTCTGAGCATCGCGGCGCCCCGGGCGGCGGGGCGAGGGCAGCGGCGCGCGGCGGCCGCCTCCTCCGCCCGCCCGCCGGGGACTGGGGTCCCGGCGGCCGACGGGCGGGCGGGCGCGCGACGGAGGAGGAAGAGGAGGGAGGGAGAGAGGGGGAGGCGTGAGCCGGCCCGAGGAGGGGCAGCCCGCGCCTACCGTACTGTGTGGAGTAGCTGCCCGTCCGCCCACCCGCCGGCAGCTAGGCGCTCGGTCTTCTGGTCCGGCCGCCTCAAAGCCCCTTACTCCTTCATCCATCCATCCATCCATCCATCCATCCATTGACCCATTCTCTCCCACTCCGTTCCATTCCCTCGTCTACTTCCTCATTTCACTCACTCACTTACTCTTCCATTCCATCCCCTGTTCACTGTATTCCCTCATTATCCCATGCATTTCCCCCGTCATTTATTTTTATCCAGCTGTCCACACACTCGCGCAGCTATCCACAAGTCCGATCAGGCCGGGGCATCCCTGTCTCACTTGGCCATTGTAAGGCCTGGCAGTACGATAACATGATTCCAGCTCCATATAATCTGAAGAAGTTAAGAGCGAATTTTAGAGTCTGGGTTTGAAATTTGCCTCTACTTAGCCTCACTGGCTAAGTGATCCTGAGCAATTTGCACGGCTTTCTTGAGCCTTTATTTCCCTCCATGCAAACTGGGATCGTATTGCTGTTCTCCACAGAGGTGTTTGTGGGCCTTACCTTAAACAAAGCATTCGAAGAAACTCACACGGTGCTTAGCTCACAATTGCTGCTCAATAAAATATGAGCACCAATTATGTGATAATTAGAACAGTAAAACAGAGCTTGTCCTATATACATAAATGCACGCTTTCTGACATGCATTTGAGATAGAGTAATAAGTTCACAACCCGGTGGAGAAATGCATTCTTCTGAGACTTTAACAGCCAGAATGATCAGACCAAGTTTCTGGAAGTTTCTAACTCTTCTTCCAGGGCATCCCATCTTAAATCTGAACCGTGAAGGCTCCTCCTCTTATTATTTATCGTGAACTGACAGCCAGTGTTCTATTAACTTGCTTTTCAGCTTGGCCATGGAACAAAGAACGCTAGTTATGGCACTGTCTCTGAGGTTCTACAGGATTCCTGTTGCCTTCTACATCACCTAAAATTCAATTATATTCCAAATAGTTCTCATATTAGCATTACATTTTAATTCTTTGAAATTCGATTGTATTTAAAGTTCTAAGAATGAATACATATAAACACCTGAAATCTCTGGTCCAGCAGGTACCTGGGAGATGGCAGGATGCAGGCTCAGGGTGTGTATGGCAGATGTTCAGGTGAGTGAGCACAAAAAATTCATTGAGTCTCACCGAGAGTGAGGTGCTGTCTCAGTAAGATACATTTTGGAATTGTGGAAAGGATGTTTTGGGTTGTCAGTAACTGGCAGATTCTACTGGCACATGCTGGACCTCCTACAATGCTAGGACACTCCAGTAACACACAAAAAATCATTCTGGGTGGGGCTTCTTTGGTGGCCCAGTGGTTAAGACTGTGCTTCCACTGCAGGGGTCATGGATTTGATCCCTGGTCAGGGAACTAGATCCTACATGCAACAGCCAAGACCTGGTGCAGCCAAATAAATAAAATACCTTTAAAGAAAAAGAAATGTCTTGGGCCAACTGCCAACATGGCAATGCTGTGGAAAAACATTGGGTTAGGCTAAGGTCTGATGTTCAGGCCTTCTAAGTTCAGAAATGACCATTATTATTATGTTGGTATGTGACCAAGCGAAGCAAGAATTTCCAAACTCTGTCTTGCCACCTCCTCTCTTCCTCAAGAAGAGACACGTGCAACAAGAATAAAATGAGGCCAAGTCATACATGACTAGCAGTTAAGGTTTTGGTCTCAGATACCAAAATAGAACTTGGGCCAGCTAGGTTTGAACAAACAGAGGACCCTGATTTATTCAGCCTTGCTGGAACAAAGGAAAGGCCTGATTTACTTCCTTTCCCTGAGTTCAAATTCATGTTTTGGTTACTGCTCTGACATCTAATGTCGTTGAAAAAGGGTTCCAGATACATTATCTAGGATTCACCCAGTTTTTCACTTGGATGTCTAATATACCAAAAGCTTTTTTTATTTGTCTCTCTATCCCAGAAATCTGTTCTTTCCCTTGGAATTTTGGCATGTCTAGACACCCAGATGCTCAAGCCAGAAATTAAGTAGGAAGCAGCCTGGGTTTCTCTCACACTTGTATTAGTTATCTATTGTTGTATAACAAACCCCCAAATTTGGTGGCTTAAGATAATACACATACATGGACTTCCCTGGTGGTCCAGTGGTTAAGACTCACCTTCCAATGCAGGGGATGTGGGTTTGATCCCTGGTCAGGAAACTAAGATTCTACATGCAGCTAAGCTCACATGGTGCAACTAAGCCCACATGCTTCAACTAAGACTAGACAGCTGAATAAATAAATATTTTTAAAAAAATATTATACACATACAATCTCATGCTTTCTGTAGGTAGGAAACCAGCAGAGTGTAGCTGGGATCTCTGCTTCACAGACTCTCAAAAGGCTGTAATCAAAGTGCTGGCCCAGGTGTGGTGGTCTCCACTGGAGGCTCAACTGGGAAAGGATCTGCTTCTAAGACTCACATGGCTGTTGAAAGGGGTGGTTTCTTTCAGAGCATTGTATTGAGAATTTCTGTTTTGATGACTCTTTGCCAGAGACTACCCTTAGTGCCTTGCTGGGTAACTCTTTCTATCAGGGTAAGGACATCAGAAGAGCTAGAGAGAGAACACAGAAGTGACTGTCTTATTATCTATTTTAGGAAGTGACATTCTATCGCAATGCCATGTTCTTATTAGAAGCAAGGCATTAAACCCATTCTACACTTAAGTGGAGAGGATTACACAAGGGCCTGAATACCAGGATTACTGGGAGCTGTTTTAGGAGGCTGCCTCCCTTACCTCGCATAACTGAGAGTCAGCAAGTTCTGTCAGCTCTACCTCCAAGGTGCAGTTGACATCTGTCCACTTTTCTCCTGGGTTGTCAGTAAGGATTGTTTGCCAAGACCAAACCTTGCCCAGTTCCTCATGGTCTTGTTCTCATTGTATTTCATATAAATTATTCCCACTCCACCCCTCACTACTTTAAATTGTATGATGTAGCTCTTTTGTGGCCTAGAAACCTCTTTGCTTTTCCCCATGCCTTCTTCCAATCCTTAAACCAGAATAATTTTTTTAAAAACATATACTGAGTCCTATTTCTCCTCTTGGCTTCCCTGGTGACTCAGCTGGTAAAGAATCTGCCTGCAATGCAGGAGACCTGGGTTCGATCCCTGGGTTGGGAAGATCCCTTGGAGAAGGGAACAACTACCCACTCCAGTATTCTGGCCTGGAGAATTCCATGGACTGTATAGTCCATAGAGTTGCAAACAGACAACTTGAGTGACCTTCACTTTCACTTTCTCCTCTGCTTACAACTCTTCAGGGATGGCAACAAATTCTTAGATATAATGCCAAAGGCACAGTCCATGAAGGAAATTATTGATAAGCTAGATTTTATTATAATTAAAAACTGTCCTGTGAAAGACAAATGCAAGAGAATTGTAAGATAAGCTACAGACTGAAAGAAAAGATTTGCAAAAGACATATCTGACAAAGGACTGTTATTTGCAAAGAGCTCTTAAAACTCAGCAGTAAGAAAAGAAACAACCTGATTTAAAAAATGGGCTGAAGACCTTAATGGACACTTCCATCACAGGTGATATACAGATAGCAAGTAAACGAATGAAAAGATGCTCCACATTCTGTCACTGCTGCTGCTGCTGCTGCATCGCTTCAGTCGTGTCCAACTCTGTGCGACCCCATGGACAGCAGCCCACCAGGCTCCTCTGTCCACAGGATTCTCCAAGCAAGAAAACTGGAGTGGGTTATTCTGTCACTAGGGAAATGCAAATTAAAACAACAACGAGATACGACTATGCACCCATTAAAATGGCCAAAATCTGCACACTGACACGACCAAATGCTAACGGGGATGTGGACCAACAGGGACACTCATACACTTCTGGTGGGCATGCAGAATGATACAGCTTCTTTGGAAGACAGTTACAAAATTAAACATACCCTTACCATACAATGCAGCAGTCATGCTCGTTGGTATTTAGTCAACTTATGTCTGTTGACTTATTAGTAATCAGTAGTAGTGGCTTTATTAGTAACTGTGAAAACTTAGAGGCAACCAAAATGTCCCTCAGCAGGTGATGGATAAATAAACTGTGGTGCATCTATCACTTTGGGTGATAATGGTGTGCCAATGTGTATTCATCAGGTGAAAGCATGTTCCCCTCTGGTGCTGAGATGTTGGTGGAGAGAAGACTGTGTATGTGAGGAAGCAGTAAGTGTATCAGAATTCTCTGTACTTTCCCTTCAATTTTACAGTGAACCTAAAAATATTGCTCTTAAAAAATCTATTTTTCTTTTTAAAAAACTAGCAGATCTAATAAAAATAAATAAAAAAAAAACAAACAAACACGCAGATGAAAGATTTTTCATTCAAATACTCTGACTGCTGTCTGTGTTGTTGACCACAGCCCTCCACCCCCTGCCCCAGAGGATAATGTAAATATGTAGCTTGAGTAAAGAGAAGGGTGTAAAGAGATCTGTACAAGATGGTAGCTAGTAATACCTCAGTTGAAAGGAGAGGAGGCTTGGGGTTATGTCTGTATCAGTCACCAGGAACAGAAGAGAATCTGACTATGGCTTTTCAAACTTTGATGGGTGGACAAATTATCTGGAGATCTTGTCAAATGTAGACCTCAATGTCGTATATCTGAGCCATGACCCGAGAGTCTGTATTTCTAATAAGCTGTTAAACATTGTTCCTGCTGCTGGTGGTGATCCAACATTTTGAGCAAGGGCTTGAATAATAAAGATATCTTTATCTTATGGAGTAAGAAACCCAGAACAGATGGACGGCAGGGTTGGAAGGAAATGTTTTCACTGAATACCTGCTGTGAACCTTCTTGTATTTGTCTTTTGGTGAGCATGGGAATATGTGTATGTTGGATATATATATTAGGAGGCAAACTGCTGTGTTGCAAGGTAGGCATAAGCTTAGCTTTAGTGGATGCTACCCAACAGTTTTCCCTTGTGATTGTATCAACTGACACACCTACCCGCAGCACATGAGAGTTCTTTCTGCTAAACATTCCCTCCAAGTGTTTTGTCTTTTTTCATTTTAACCACTCTGGAGACTGCGTAGTGGTATTTCAATGTGGTTTTAATTTGTATTTCCCTGAGCACTAATGAAGTTAGCATCTTTTCATGGCTGTACTGGCCAATTAGACCTCTTATTTTATGAAATCTCTGCTCCAGTCTTTTGCTCTTTTTTCTGTTGAGTTGCCTTTGATTGAATTGTAGGAGTTTCTAGAATCTGCATACACAAACCTTATGAATAAATATACTTTCATTTTTAAATGTAAATCTTTGATTCACTTGGCATTTATTCTGGGTGAGTTTGGGCCCAACTTTATTTTATCCTCCTGTGGTTTTCTGAACACTTAAACTGCACAGTTCATCTTTCCCCATCAATTCCAGATGCCACCTTGGCCATGTGCTGCATTCCTAGGTGTAGTTTTGGATATTTTGGGAGTTTTCTATCCCATTCTGCTTGTCTGTCTCCCATGTTAGCGTGCAGTTTTATTTCCTTAGAATGATGACATATTTACATAAGTAGCAGGATGAGTTCCATTGTTTTAGAGCTTCGCAGGTCATTCTTATTTATTTTTCCATATGAACTCAGAACTAGCTTGTTTCATTCTAAAATTAAAAAAAAACTGTATTGGTATTAAGAAAAATTTATAAATTAACTTATGATGAATTAACATCTCCACAATGTTGTTTTTCCAGTGGAGTATAATTAAATGTCTCTTATTGGTTCAATTGCTCCCCTGGAGAAGGGGACAGCTACCCACTTCAGTATTCTGGCCTGGAGAATTCCATGAACTATACAGTCCATGGGGTTGCAAAGAGTCAGACACGACCGAGCGACTTTCACTTTCTTATTGGTTCAAATGTTATTTGGTATCCTTCGAGGATACATATACTTCTCTTGATATGTGTCACTGACCTGGTGGGAAAACAAGGAAAATCTCTGAAGCCAAGAACTATAAGATGGTAAGAAACCCAAGAGATTATTCAGCATTATTGTACTGAAATTTTTCTTTGGATAGGAAATAAAACCTAGAACCTAAACAAGTTGTGAAGTTAGAATGGGGACATTTGAATAAACTGGGTTCCCCAAAGAGTGATACTCTGTGACTCTAACAGTCAAAGCGATATAAGCAGCACTCAACTCAGTGACAATGTTCTATCAGGTCCATCCCTAGAATTCTCAGGGTCTGGGGTGAAAGTAAAAATAGAGAACCACCATCATAACACAGAGAACTCTACTCAACATTCTGTGATAACCTATTTGGGAAAAGAATTTGAAAAAGAGTAGATAGATGTATATGTATAACTGATTCACTTTTCAGTACGCCTGAAACTAACACAATGTTGTTAGTCAACTACCATTTTTGTTTGGTCACTAAGTTATGCCTGACTCTTTTGCAACCCCATGGACTGTAGCCTGCTGGGCTCCTCTGTCTATGGGATTTTCCAGGCAAGAATACTGGAGTGGGTTGCCATTTCCTTCTCAAGGAGATCTTCCCAACCCAGGGATCAAACCACATCTCCTGCATTGCAGGCAGATTCTTTACTGCTGAGCCACCTGGGAAGCCCACACTCCAATATAATATAAAAGTTAAAAAAAAAATGGAGCCCCACCTATCCTTTGCTTAAATATTTACAAGTCGAACTAACCACTGTCAGATAGCGTATGCTCTATGTTCCTTCATGACAAATGTATTTTGATAGCAACCTCAAAGTCCAGGAGGAACTTCAAGGTTTCTACACATATGCTTGGAGGTGGTGAGTGCAAGTCCTTATCCCCAGTCCTGAGCTCATCCGCTCCTCCTCCACCCCTACCCACATGCCCAAGCTTCATCCACTCTCCTGCAAACACCTGCCCTTCGGCCACCCTCAAGCCTAAGGGCATGTACGCTAGGGGCCGTTTGTCTTCCGTAGGACCACTCAGGAAAGAGGCCTGCACCAAGATGGGGCTCAGGACCATTCAGAGTGGAAATCGCAGAGTCTTGGCTACCCAGGGTATATTCTAGGCAGAGGAGGAGCCGGGGCTCTGGATGGGCTCTGCCTGAGAAGGGCCAGAATGGGACCTAATAAAACAGGGGGCCTAACAGAAGCCATTTGACCTGAGATTTGAGGATAGTTGAGGTCCTTGTGCTGATGAGGGAATATCTCAGCAGAAGCTGGAACAGACTGTACAGCTATGACAGAGGACTTTGGATGCCTCAGTAGATGCTGGTGTGGAGAGACAACTGTGTCTGAGGACCACACAGCACTGGATACCTGCGTATGTCTGAGCAGACACAACTCCAAGGATCAGATGCTTCCTCAGGCCCACCCCACTCTACTCAGCTCTGTGATTCTTGGAAAACTTCCTAGAAGTAAAATGACACCTTGGGGTGAATTAGGGAGGTAGAGAAAAACCTGAACCCCTTGAGTCTACTCCAAAGAGATTAAGGAAAAACTCTGAAGTGACTGAATTGACCACAAATTGATTTGGCAAACTGCTGCTAGACAAAGAAATTAAATTTAGACAAGGCAAAGTCAAAGTTACATTTTTTCACATCTGAGTTGTGGGCATTGAAAGTTCATACCTAATACAGCTTGTACGGGTGCTTCTTGGGTTCACTAGGGTTCTAAGATCCATCTAGAGGTACCATTATACGCCAGTCAGGATGGCTGCTATCCAAAAGTCTACAAGCAATAAATGCTGGAGAGGGTGTGGAGAAAAGGGAACCCTCTTACACTGTTGGTGGGAATGCAAACTACTACAGCCACTATGGAAAACAGTGTGGAGATTCCTTAAAAAACTGGAAATAGAACTGCCATATGACCCAGCAATCCCACTCCTGGGCATACACACAGAGGAAACCAGATCTGAAAGAGACATGTACACCCCAATGTTCATCGCAACACTGTTTATAATAGCCAGGACATGGAAGCAACCTAGATGCCCATCAGCAGATGAATGGCTAAGGAAGCTGTGGTACATATATACAATGCAATATTACTCAGCCATTAAAAAGAATACATTTGAATCAGTTCTAATGAGATGGATGAAACTGGAGCCCATTATACAGAGCGAAGTAAGCCAGAAAGATAAAGACCAATACAGTATACTAACACATATATATGGAATTTAGAAAGATGGTAACGATAACTCTATATGCAAGACAGAAAAAGAGACACAGATGTATAGAACAGACCTTTGGACTCTATGGGAGAAGGCGAGGGTGGGATGATCTGAGAGAACGGCATCGAAACGTGTATTACCAAGTGTGAAAGAGATCGCCAGTCCAGGTTGGATGCATGAGACAAGTGCTCAGGGCTGGTGCACTGGGAAGACCCAGAGGGATGTGATGGGGAGGGAGGTGGGAGGGGGGTTCAGGATGGGGAACACATGTAAATCCATGGCTGATTCATGTCAATGTATGGCAAAACCCACTACAATATTGTAAAGTAATTAGCCTCCAACTAATAAAAATAAATGAAAAAAAGTATCTAATTTTTTAAAATTAATTTTTATTGCAGTATAGTTGCTTTGCAATGTTATGTTAGTTTCTTCTGTACAGCAAAATGAATCAGTCATACATATACATATATCCCTTGTCTTTTGGATTTCTTTCCCATTCAAATCACCGCAGTGCATTAAGTAGAGTTCCCTGTGCTATACAGTATATTCTTACTAGTTACCTTTATTTTATACATACTATCAATAATATGAAAGTGAAAGTTTGCTCAGTCGTGTCCAACTCTTTGCCACCGCATGGACTATAGAGTCCATGGAATTCTCCAGGCCAGGATACTGGAGTGGGTAGCCTTTCCTTTCTCCAGGGGATCTTCCCAACCCAGGGATCAAACCCACGTCTCCCGCATTGCAAGCAGATTCTTTACCAGCTGAGCCCCAAGGAGAGCCCATCAATAGTGTATATATGTCAATCCCAATCTCCCAATTCCTCCCACTTCCCCCTTGCTCCCTTGGTATACATATATTTGTTCTCTACATCTGTGTCTCTATTTCTGCCTGCAAATAAGATCATCTATACCCTTTTATGCTTTGGCCACCTGATGACTCATTGGAAAAGACCCCAATGCTAGGAAAGATTGAAGGCAGGAGAAGAGGACGACAGAGGATGAGATGGTTGATTGACATCACCATTGACTGGATGGATATGAGTTTGAGCAGGCTCCGGGAGTTGGTGATGGACAGGGAAGCCAGGCATGCTGAAGTCCATGGGGTCGCAGACTTGGACACAACTGAGCCCCTGAACTGATAACATTTTTTCTGGATTCCACACATATGCATTAATATACAATATTTGTTTTTTCTCTGACTTCACTCTAGACAGTTTCTAGGTCTGTCCATGACTTTACAAATAACCCAAGATCCATCTACTTTTTAGAACAACCTGACTCACAGTTCATGCCCCTCTCATCACAGGGACAGGGGAAGAAGCTCAGAACTCTGATCTGAATAGAGTGGTGGTCCTGTGGGGGATTGCATGATGATTGACAATATGGAACTAGAGGGGACTATTGATACATGGATTACAAATAAGTCACTTCAAGGTCACTTCGATCAGTAGTTCTCTTGGTGAAATCAGAAAAAAAATTTTGCTATTTAACTGTGTGAATTTTATCCAAAATTTCAGTATATGCATATTAAATAAAGTTAGACTTCTGAGAATTTTTGCTGTGGAACTGGACAGTATGAAACAAGGTAATGTTAAAGGAAGACTAACGCTGTTACGTGTTCTCATGCTCCAGTGAGTTCTGATTACAGCAATATGGTATTGGCACTTGAAGTCATGTGATTACATAGAGTAGAAACCTAAGAAATGATTCTGGGCAGTGTTCATCTGTACTGTGAATTAAAGAATGCTTTTTAAGTCAGTGTGGAAGGATGGCTTTGGGGTAAACAAATGCCAAAATACTTTCAGGCTGGACTAAAAAGCTGAATATAAACAATAAACCATAAAGAGCTGAAAGAAAACAGGAGTAAATACTTTCATGAATTTAGTTTGGAGACAGCTTTTGTGAGCATAGCCAAAGTCATTCTTGTTTATAATGGCCAACAAATTGGATGTAACTGAATTATATAATCATTAAAATCAAATTTTTATCAAATGAGATAAATTATAATACATTGATTCAATATAATGTAGTCACATAGAAAGGTTTTTCATGACATAATTAATTTTAAAATGAGCTATCACAAAAGTATGTACTGTTTAGCTTTATTATAAGAAAAAATTCTATATAATACTTAGCTAAAAAGTGTAGAACGTTAATACTCTGGTTATCTCTGAATGGTGAATTTATATTTTTCCTGTTTTTCTGTATTTTCTTATTTAAATAAATAATCTCCACAAAACTCCCAAAACTTCTGTGAGACTTCTCTCTTCTAACCAATCTTTACTACTTTTAAATTTAAAATTAGTGGAAGCAGAATTATTCACAGTAGTCAAAAAGTGGAACCAAGCCAAATGTCCACTAACTGGTTAATAGATAAACTAATATGGTATATCCACACAATGGAATACTATTCAGCAATAAAAAGGAATTAGCTACTGATTCACACTACAGGATGGATGAACTTCAAAAACATGCTATGTGAAGGAAGCCAGACAGAAAGGGCCACTTACTGTATGGTCCTATTTACCTGAAATATCCAGAAAAGCAAGTCTATAGAGACAAAAAGTAAATTATTTCTTATCTGCAGCTCAAGGCAGGAAGAAGGGTTAACTGTAAATGCACAGAGAGATTTTGTTGCAGGGAATAGAAACATTCCAGAAGTGGATTAAGGTGATGATTGCTCAACTCAATAGTAAAAAACGCTGACTGGTGCACTTAAAACAGTGAATTTCATGAAATGTAATTTATGCCTCAAGAAGTTTTTTTTTAAAACTTAATGGAGACTTTGGTGAAAGTTCAGAGACTAAAAGATTTAGAGGTTTTGTTGTATTTTGGTTTTAACATGGAAGAAGAGGATGAAGAAAGAGTGATTAGAGACTTCACAACTGCGAAGGAGAGAATCTGGCTTTAAACACCATGGTTATCTGTCTAGATATTTAGGATGGATATACCATGGTTTTTTGTTTTGATACCAGGGGAGAAAGGTTATCTAGATTTAGACACCAAGAATCATGATTCTATTTCCTTAACCAACTGTGGGTTCCTGGAGAAAAGAAACTAAGTCCTAGCCTTGAGTATTAACTTTTGCCACCAACTTGCTATGTGACCTTCTCCCAATCACTTCATTTTTCTGAATTTCAGTTTCTTTATCTTACAAAGGTGTGAGTTGTACTAAATGGTTCTTATAGCCCTGTTTGGCTGCAGAATTCTTTTCCTGGGCATTCACCCCTCTCAAGGATTGCCCTAGACTCTTATCTAGTCTTAATGCTTGTTGCTTCAGTTTTTGTATCCTCCACATCAGATAAAGTGACCTGGTTCCACCCCATTTATCTGTACTTTTTCCCCTGGGAGCCTTTGCTCAGGCCCCAGACTTATCAGGAATGGGATTTTTCTAATTGTCCAAACACCACCCCGCCCCCCAAACATTTCTCTATCTCTGGATCTCTCTGACTGGATTTCTACACTTGATTGTCTTTCATTGCTATTCTGTTTATACCCTGCTGCATTGCAAAACCTCCCTCAAACCTACCAATTTGAAACAACAATCATTTTCTTAGGCTGACAATTTTGTGAGTCAGAAATCAGGGCAGGCTCGGTGGGGACAGCTTGTCTCTTTCTGAAGTAACTGGGGCCTCAGCTGGGGTGGTTCAAATCCTAGAGGTGGCTGGGGTGGGACTGTAAGCTTCGAGCTGTGTTTCTGGCTAACAGCAAGATTCCTCTGTTCTTCTTCATGTGGTATCTGCTGAGGCTTAGATGTCCAAGATGGCTTCTTCACTCTTGAAAATGGTGCCTGGGCTGGGATGGCAAAGGCAGTCACTGCTGGCCACACAGCCTCTCCAAGTGGCAGGCTGGGCTTCCTCACAGCATGGTGATCTCAGGGGTAGCTAGATTTCTTGCATGGTGGCTGGCTTCCTCTAGAGCATGTGTTTCAATGGTCTGGTTGGAAGTGGCAAGCTTTTTTATGACCTGGCTCTCCAAAGTAATGAAGTGTCTCCACTGGTAGCTCAGGGCCAACCCAGCTTCACACTCGGGTGTGATTACTGGGTATAGTGGCTCATTGTGGGAAGACGCAGCTTTGGAAATTGGCTACTACAATTGCTAATTCTTCTGTGTTTCATTTTCACAACTAGAGTCTAAATTATTTAAAATTAGAGATCATTTCTTTCATCTTGTTTTATCTCTTCTCTCTCTTCCTCCTAGATCATCAAGAACAGAAACATGTGTTTTATAGATGGTGGACTATAAAAGTGGGATAAACTCAGAGGTCCCAATTCTGACTGTGTTACTTATAAGCCATGAGACCCAGAAAGTCACTTAACCTCTGTAAGTCCCAGTTTTCTCATGAATAAAATGAAGGCACTGGTAATATAAATTCTGTTTCCTCCCAGAGCTGAAATAATGACATTGTTTGCAAAACACTTAGAAAAATGGCTCGTATGTAATAAGCAACCAATAAATATATTGTTGATTAAATTTATGCCATAAGTTTGTGATAACTTGGGGGCAGTATCACCTAGAGGCAAAGAAAAGAGCATAAGCATTATTTTCCAGGATGAAAAAAAAATTCCATAAACTGTGATAATGAAGGCAACAGGTTCTTTTCTCACTGACTGGAGACCTCTGATGCCATGAAGACAGAAGTTTAAATTTTCTTACTTTTTCATGCTTTATATAAAGAGAGAAGACACCTAACTGGCTACAAATTATGATTTTCAAAAATCACCATAAAAATGTTGTTAACTACTGAAGTGATGAAGCAAGGTGAATGTAAATAAACAAAACCCATGAAGAAGAATATTGTTTTGAAGCCGAGAAAATGTTAATGTAGGAAAAATAAGTGTAAGTAAAAATTGAGGGATGAATGAACACTTAGAAACGCTGCAAAAACCGGAGTGCAGAATGGAGAAAAGCCAAGGGAGAAGATTGGGAGAAGGTTTCAAGACTATGTCTTGATTATGTACCATTGACAATGACATAATTACAACCTGCATTCCGAATGCCATGACCTCTGGTTGAAAAGGATGTACTTTTATTTAGGGAAAAGATAACTAACATGAACTCCCCTGGGAAAATAACATAAAATTATCCAGTTATGCTATTTCAACTTTACAGAGAAATACTTATATCAACTTCATAGAGAAGTACTTATAATGAATTTACAATAGACATAATCAACAGAAATTGTTTCAAATTGCAGGGGACCTATTTTCCTCCTCCTTAGAGCTCATAGTTTAGCTTAGTGTTTTCTTCAGAAGGTTGGTTTTCTTCTGAGTGACTGCAATAATCAAAAGGCATTCAGGAAGAAAGAGTCTTGGCAACAGCTTTTAAAAAATATTGGCAAATTCATGGCTTCCAGACCCCTGGGTGAAGGAACACCAGGAAATGACACTGCAGAAAAATCAAGGAGGCTGCTGAGTTAGTTTTAAGAATGTTGATATTGAAAGTAAAGTGGGCATTCCAATCTATTTGGGAGAGTAGACCAGTAGCACCAGCAGCATCTTATACTGGGGCTCCTGGGAACAGACTCGAAGAAGGACCACTGGCTGAGGATGGTTTTGGAGGGGATGCTCTTTGGAGACACGCCTATAAAGAGAAAGAGGGACAGAGCCCCACAGTGCCACAGCAACCAAGGCCTCTGCCAATTCTGCAGGGAGCCTTGGAGCCAGGGTGGCTTTCAGAGTTACATGTCCCATCTGTGGTAGGGAACCCAGGACCTTTGTATCCTGCATTAGCCTTGTGGAAGTGGGTAACTCTGGACGAGGCACTACTCTGCCATCAAGGATAATGCCCTGTGAAGGACATGACTGTGAGCCATCAGCAGTCTCTATTCCCAGCATCCAGCGGGGAGTCAGCTCTTATGATCGTCTTCTAGTCATGCACAGGATTCGTTTTATTATATATTAATACATTTCATATAGTAAGTTGCCCAATCTTATATATGTGTATGGCTCTATGAATTTCACATATGTATATATCCACGTAATTCCCACCCAAATCAAGATATAGATTAAATATTCAGCACCCAGCAGGCTTTCTCACACCTCCTCCCAGTCAGTAACCATCCCCACGAAAGTAATCACTGTTCTCACATCTATGACCATGGATTAAGTTTTGCCTGTTTTGAACTTCATATAAACAGAAACATCTAGTATGAACTCTTTTGATCTTTTTTCCCCTGACATATAAATGTTCTTTAATAACTCTCTTATCTGAGTGATTTTATTACTTAAAAAGGCAGTAGGTATCTATTTTTTGGATTTTTTAAACTTTTCACCATTTAAAAAAATTGAAATTTTGTTGATTTACAGTACTGTGTTAGTTTCAGGTGTATAGCAAAATAGTTCATATATATTTGTTCTTTTTTCAAATTTGTTTCCATTTTAGATTATTATAAGATATTGAATATAATTGCTCTACAGTAGATCCTGTTGTATATCTATTTTATAGATACTAGTATGTATACATTAGTTCCAAACTCCTAATTTATCCCCCTGCTTTACTTTTCAGTAACCCTGTTTGTTTTCTATGCCTGTGAGTCTATTTCTGTTTTGTAAATAAGTTCATTTATATCATTATTTTTTAGTTTCCACATATAAGTGATGCCAAATATTTGTCTTTATCTGACTTAGTATGAAAATCCCTAGGCCCATTCATGTTGTTGCAAATGGCATTATTTTATCCTTTTGCTGTGGGTCACTGGTAAAGAATCTACCTGCCAATGTAGGGGATGCAGGTTTGATCCCTGGGTGGAGATGATCCCTTGGAAAAGGAAATGGAAACCCACTCTGGTATTCTTGCCTGGGAAATCCCATGGACAGAGAGGCCTGGCAGGTTATAGTCCATGGGATCTCAAAAGAGTTAGACACAACTCAGTGACTAAACAACAACAATACTCCATCTTCTTTTGGATCTGTTCTTTTTAACTTAACATGCCAATGTGATTCTACATGTTGTGTATAGCTATAGTCCATTCTTATTTCTGTTTAGCAATATTGAGTAAGTATACCACAATTTGTCTATTCTACTCTTGATGGGCACTTGAATTGTATCTAGTGTAGCGTGTAATGGATAATACATCTCTGAACTTTCCTGTGCCTGTCTCTTAATGGACAATTACCACTCATTTCTGTTATGTATCAAAGAGGGGAATTGTAGGGTGCTAGGGCATACATATGTTTAGTTCTAGTAATACTGCAAAACAATTTTTTAGGGTTCAATTCAGTTCAGTTGCTCAGTCGTGTCTGACTCTTTGCGACCCCATGGAGTGCGGCACGCCAGGCCTCCCTGTCCATCACCAACTCCCAGAGTTTACTCAAGCTCATGTCCATAGCGTCAGTGATGCCATCCAACCACCTCATCTTCTGTTGTCCCCTTCTCCTCCCGCCTTCAATCTTTCCCAGCATCGGGGTCTTTTCAAATGAGTCAGCTCTTTGCAGCAGGTGGCCAAAGTATTGGAGTTTCAGCTTCAGCATCAGTCCTTCCAATGAATATTCAGGACTGATTTCCTTTAGAATGGACTGGTTGGATCTCCTTGCTGTCCAAGGGATTCTTGTCCAAGGTGGTTGTACTAATTTACAATCCCATCATAATCTTTGATGCCAAAAGAGGTACATTTAAATGATTTCTGCATGAAGGACTAAAAACACGTTCTCTGTGAATTAAGGAAAAGATTAGTTCTGTTAAGGATAGTTGGATTATAAGAACTTTAAAAAGAGTAACATAAAAACTTGTTAAAAAAAAAAAACTTGTACTGTGTATTCTCTATAGATATTGCAGATAACTTTTCTCCAGCAGTTTTGAAGGACTGTAAGGAATGGTAAGGGGTTCCCCAAGCTGTGTACATAGGTCAGGTACCCTCGACCTAGTCCCTAGAACTAGAGCCTGAGACAGAGATTCCGATGCATGTGACTCACTGTGAGGGTATTACTCAGGAGAAATTGTAAGGAAGGAAGTGAGGGAAAGAGAAAGGGGAGAAGCCGAGCAAAAATGTGGGCTCAGGGAAAACTTGACCTTAAGAATTCTGGAGTGTAAGCCACAATGGAGTCATCTGCCCTTTAAGACAGTTTTCTGTACCCCATAATAATCCTCATGGTTGTGGATCCAGGGTAGGTGGCGGCGGCGGCATAGTTACTTTTGAGAGTCTTCCATCAATCTAGGGCAGTCATTCTCAACTATGAGCTATTTGGTCTCCTAAGAGACATTTGGCAAAGTCTGGAGATATTTGTGGTTGTCACAATAGCAGGGTTGGTATTGGAATTGAGAAATAAGAGGTCAGGGATGCTGCTAAACATCTCACAATATGCTGGCAGGCTCCCCACAACAAAGAATTAGTTGGCCCCAAATACCTGAGGGGGAGAAACCCTGAAATAAGGAAAGTCTTTGGAGAAGAGGTCATCCCAAATGTTTGTGGCCAGTTACAGATGGGCTTCCTGGGTCCATAAAGAACACCTGGGCAGGGGATCAAAACAATACCTTCTGTAGATGGCTTTTATATATATGACAGAAAACAATAAAGGAAGCTCAAAGTGCAATTTGGTTAGCATTTCCCCCCTGGCCTGTATTTCATCAAATGGAATGGGACTAGCATCTTGGAATGTATGTTGCTAAGCCCTTAGCTAAACCCTGCACAAAAATGTCAAAACAAAACAAAAAACACCCTAGGATCAGCTGTAACTCTTTTAGGTTTTTTCCAGAACTTTATTGAGCTTGTATACAATTGGAATTGGACTAAGTCTTAACTGAAATACCCATGTCTGTGCTATATTATTGCTAACACTGGGCTCTTTTAACAGCTGTAACTTGAATAGGCTGAAGGACTGGTGCAAAGATCAAAAATAGTTGTGCTTAACAATAAAGGGGTTTAAAAAACACTGGACACATCACCACTGTCCGACTCATGCTCATGTACCCTGTTAGGCCCATCCCTTAATCCTCTTTTACAATCCAAATTTCAGGGTTTTCCTGGAGGCTCAGATTGTAAAGAATCCACCTGTAATTCAGGGAGACCCAGGCTCGATCCTTGGGTTGGGAATATCCCCTAGAGAAAGGAATGGCTACCTACTCCAGTGTTATTGCCTGGAGAATTCCATGAACAGAGGAGCCTCATGGGTTACAGTTTATAGCTTTGCAAAGAGTTGGACATGATTGAGCTGCTAACACTTGCTTACTTGCTATCCAGGAACTCATCCAAGCCCTCTTAGAATTAGTTTAAAACTCAAAATTGCAAAACTTCAGATATCTAGTCCCACTGTGTATAGAAGGATAGTTGTTTTTCAAACTTCAAAATATGTTATATAGTTTGTATTCTAACTTTCGCATTTTTATTCTAGTTTTCTGATCTTTGCTTATGATTCTATTGGTTTCACTTTTTTTCCCATCTTGAAACACATCATCACTTTGTTCACTTCTTAAGAATTAACATTACTAACAGTGATAAAAAAGGAAGGTACAATTATGGTAAAATATTCTTGCCAAAATATAGTCAAGTGAAATACTAGATATAATGCTATGTTGGGTGGAAATAATGAAAAAATAAGATATGATACCATTTTGTTTAAATTATTTCTGTACTTTTTATGATAGGAAGATACTTTGAATGAATTTTATGAATACACTGAAAGTCGTAAAAGATGTATGCCAAAATAATAACAGCGGTTAAAGTGTAGTTTGCAAGTTCTATATAAGATCCCACCATCTCCCCAAAACGGCTCAGAGAATGAACTAGAGTTATAAACAGCTTATACAGGAAGCTATTTCCAACATAGATTAAAACTCTGTTCTTCATTAACATTGTCTTACTTGCCTAAGCGCCTGCCACCTTCTGGAAACAAGGGGGACTTCACCATTAAAAGATTTCTAATAGTAGAATTTTGTAATATGGCTGGAACTGGGATTGTTTTTAGAAAATATTTTTAAGAACAGTCTTGTGGACTCTGGGAGAAGGCGAGGGTGGGATGTTTCAAGAGAACAGCATCGAAACATGTATATTATCTAGGGTGAAACAGACCACCAGCCCAGGTTGGGTGCATGAGACAAGTGCTTGGGCCTGGTGCACTGGGAAGACCCAGAGGGATCGGGTGGAGAGGGAGGTGGGAGGGGGGACCGGGATGGGGAAGACATGTAAATCCATGGCTAATTCATTTCAATGTATGACAAAAACTACTGTAATGACGTAAAGTAATTAGCCTCCAACTAATAAAAATAAATGGAAAAAAAAACATTTAATTTTGAACCATGTGGATCACAAACAAGTTATTAGACTAGAAGAGGAGCTAATTTAATTCAATCAGAGATGGCAGATATGCATGCTTGTGCATGCTAAGTTGCTTTGGTCTTGTCCAATTCTTTGTGACCCTATGGATTGTAGCCCGCAAGGTTCCTCTGTTCAAGGGATTCTCCAGGCAAGAATACTGGAGTGGGTTGCCATGCCCTCCTCCATGGGATCTTCCCAACCCAGGGGTCAAACCCAGGTCTCCTGCATTGCAGGCAGATTCTTTACCATCTGAGCCACCAGGGAAACCCAAGAATACTGGAGTGGGCAGCCTATCCCTTCTCCAGGGGAACTTCCCGACCCGGGAATGGAACTAGCATCTTCTGTATTGAAGGCAGATTCTTTACCAGCTGAGCTACCTGGGAAGCCCCCCAAACTGATTACAGGAAAAAGCTATTTTTAAAATGGTGAAAGGTCATCCAAAAATAAGGCTTAAAGCAGTGGAAAAACAAACAAAATCCCAGCAACTTTGAATGCTCAAAAAAGACAAAAATTTTCATTCTTGTTTATTTTTTTCCCTCCAAAGCAGAGTTAACATGAAATGTTGAAATGATGTCTTTATTTTCAAGCATTGTCTATATCTAGAAACAAAAATTCAACTGGATCTTTGAACCCATATTGATATGCCTAAAAAAGTACCAAAGAAAAACAATAAACTAGTGTTGCAGATATTCATTTATAGTGTGATAATGCTCCCCAAGCATTAGAGACATAATGTAACAGGGTACTTAGAAATGTATATAGAAATATAAAAAGCTCTGCAAGAGTGATTAGAGGGATTACTCTTGGTGAAGCAGGAGAAATAACCAAAGTTAGACAGCAGTCAAGGGAATTTTTCTGTGATATTCTGTTTTTAAAAAAAGAAAATGAACTTTTCATTTGTGTAATTAGCCATTAATTAGAAATCCAAAGAGTGAACTATGACTTGCAAATAAAGTCATAAATCCCTGTTTTATATATACGTATATATCAATCAGTATTTTGTGATATAGGAGATGCAATATATATTTCAAATAAATACATAGCAGCAGCAGTGTACCTTACGATCTGTTTATCTGTATTGCGATAATTTGTCTGTGTGTGTTGCCAAAGAGTAAAACATCCAGGAAGTGCATAGCTCTACTGTGTAAAGTGCTTTCAAACAGACTTTCATCAGGTGTAGCTTCACCCTCAGTTAATTCTTTGGCATTAATAATTTAAAAATATTAATGCTTGTGACCTCCAGGAATGAGGTCCCGTGGCAGATGTAAAGGTTCTTTTTAGAGAAGCTAATTTGGAATGAGCCAGTCAAAGGCCTATCTCAAGGGATTTTTTGAGGGCTACATTAATTCCGTGTTTGCATCAGTTCATTTTCATTACAGAGCACCTGTTATTTGTAGGGCTAAATAGGGTCTAAAGTAGGAAGACTTGTGCTCACATTGTGAAACAAGCTGGGTAGGAGGTAGTATAGAGGGAGCCAACTCTATAGTATTTTAGAGCTTGAGCTCAGGTATCAGACTCACTTGGGTTTCAATTCTCATTGAACCACTCACTAATTGTAATCTTGTGCACACGATGGGGATATGTAATCCCTAGTTCACAGAGCTGTCAGAATGGAAAAATGAAATCATTATAAAGGATATGGTGCAGTGCTGGCACATAGTGAGTACTCAATTCAATTAATCCCTCTGCTCCCCAAGGAACAGATGAATGTGCAGAGTACTTTTTTAAATTGTTTAACATAAACCTCTTGTCTTTATCAAAACTCTGATTTAAGAATGCATTTGAGTCAGTTCTAATGAAGTGGATGAAACTGGAGTCCATTATACAGAGTGAAGTAAGCCAGAAAGAGAAACACCAATACAGTATATTAATGCATATATATGGAATTTAGAAAGATGGTAACGATGACCCTATATACAAGACAGCAAAAGAGACACAGATGTAAAGAACAGACTTTTGGACTATGTGGGAGAAGGTGAGGGTGAGATGATGGCATTGAATAGTATTGAAACATGTATATTACCATATGTAAAATAGATGACCAGTGCAAATTGGATGCCTGAAGCAGGGCACTCAAAGCTGGTGCTCTGGAACAACTCAGAGGAATGGGGTCGGGAGGGAAGTGGGTGGGGGGTTCAGGATGGTGAGACTCATGTATATCCAGGGCTGATTCATGTTAGTATATGGAAAAACCCACCACAATACTGTAAAGTAATTAGCCTCCAATTAAACAAATACAAAAAAATCCCAGATTTAACCAGATTGATTTTTATTTTGAATTTTAAATTTTATTTACTCCTATTGATATGCTGAGTCCTAATTAATTTTCAAGACTCATAAAAAGTTGGAGGTTGAAAAGGTTTTTTAGGTTATCTGATCCACTGACTCCGGAGATGACTTTCACTTGTCTTTCACTGATATTTAAAATCAGGAAATAAAAACATCTCTTGGACTATTCTAGTTACTGGTGGAATAACTGGAAATAAAATGAGAGGGAAGGAAGGCCAAGGGAATATGCAGGGGAGAAGAGAGCCTAGTGGGAGAGGCATTGAGAGAGTATGACCAGAATTAAAAGGAGAAATACAAGGAAGAGAAAGAAAAACGACAGAAAAGAGGACCTCGAATAAGTGTAAGGAGAAAACTGAGAAAAGGAAATAGGAGAAAGTACACAGGCATTGCTATTAGTCATTGCAGACACCAATACGGTTTAAAAGTCAGATGTTACGGAATTTGGTAATTGTAAAATGCATGATTGTAAGATATATTGCTTAACCTTTGTGAGTCGTGTTCTTCGGCGTTCGTGGTGTAGATTAAACGAGATGAGTGGAACGGGCGTTCACTAAACGAGCAAATTCTGTTCAATTAAGGACTTAGGAAGAGGAAAGAAAGTGGCAGAAGCGGACAGAGAGAGGAATGGAGGGAAAGAGGAGGAGATAGAAATCGGTAGAGAATGAAGGAGGAGAGGGAGAAAGGGGAGTTGTTGACAGAGCAAGTGAGAACTAAGGAAAACCACAGTAACGGTGTTTCTGTGGTTTCTGAGGTGACTGCTCCAACACACCCAGCCTCGACAACTTGCCGGGAACCTTGTTAGAGCTTAACATGCACAAATGCATGCTATCCTCACACCGTCTCTACGAGGCTAGGTTTCTAACCTTATTTTATAAAATAAGAAGAATCTTCTTAGAAGAGATACCTGAAGCATACAGGGGTTCTGTAACTTTCTCAAAGTCGTACTTCTGGGTATTGGAAAGAAAGAATTTAAAAGCAGGTTTCACTGCCTGCAAAACTAATGCTGTTAAAATCATCTCTAATAACCTTCAAAGAAGCTTAGTGGTCCTAAAGTGGATTCTTGCCCGGGTTCTTGCAAGTCATGCCCTGGGTTCAATTTCTGCGCACAAAGCCTCACTCCTCCGGTCCTTTCTCGACTCTCAGCGTCCCGTCTCCAAGGAAACCGGCGCGAGGCGGGATTTCCTCTCGCACGCACGCGCACTTCCGCCTAGAGCCGGAAGCCCGGTGTCTAACAGTGGGTACCAGCGCGTGGGGACTTCTTGGAGAGTTTCAGTGTGAGGCCCGCGGCGGCTGCGAGAGTGATCGACTTGGGCGCCCGAGTTTGGCGTGGTGATGCTGACCCCGGCGTTCGATCTTAGCCAGGACCCCGACTTCCTGACTGTAGCCATCCGCGTGCCTTACGCCCGGGTCTCTGAGTTCGATGTCTATTTCGAGGGGGTCGATTTCAAATTCTACGCCAAGCCGTACTTTCTCAGGCGAGTTCAGGGTGTTTGGCCCTGGGAAGAGCATGTTTTGGGGATTCATTTATTCATTCATTAGATAACTGCTTATCGATGGAGGATGAAAGAACTAGGAGGACTTTTCGGCATCGCCACTGCCTTTTCCCGAGGTTCCAGCAGCAGGTGCCGAGGAAGCGAACTCTTTAGGCGTGCGCTCTGAATGCTGCAGAAGCTTATTGGTTCTTACATCTTCTCACATCCCCGCCAGGAAGAGATTCCGGAGCCACTTTAGAACGCAGAGTTTGGGACCATAATCGCCTTTCCAGTTTTTGTCCTGTCGCCCTAGTTCTTGTTCCTTTTCCTGTTTTCGCTCTGCGTTAGTCCTCCTTGTCCCGAGACGGCTCACGCTGCCTTCCCTACTGACTGTCGGTTTGACTTTTTCGATCCACGTCCTGTTCCCCGACCTCCTGGCTGACGCTTTCTATTCCCTGAAATTTTCTTTCTTGGTCCCGCTGGTGCCAAAGTCTCCTTCACCTCTTCGTTGTTTGGTTCTTCTCTGTTTGATTTTACCCCTTCATTGTCGTCATCCCGCAAGCCTCAGGGAGGGACCTTCAGCTCTTGTTTGTTTGCATTTTTCTCCCTGCAGAACCGTAATAACATCAGTGGTAACAGCTGACTTCTGCCCCTCTGTGTGGTGGGCAAGCAGTGCGTTTAAGTGAAGGGTTAAGTGCTTGTGTGCATTATCTCATTTAACCTGGACAGTGATCCTTGGAGATAGGCATCATTATTTAGAAAACATTTTAGAAGACACTGCCATATTATTCTTTCTCAACATTGTCAATGCATTCTTTTCTCCTTTCTACCGAGTGAAAAATCCAGTCTCCTTGTCTTTCTCATTCAAGTGTGGTTCCAGTCTACCCTTCCTGCCCAAGTTCATTTCCAGTGCAGACCTTCTTCTTGAGTTAAGCTATTAAGTACTTGGCCTGAACCTGTTCTGCTCAGGTATCCCTTTGGTCTTAACTTAATCCATGTACTTGAATATGTTGTATAAAAGAGTGTCTGGATTTATACAAAGCGACCAGGGAAAGCCTGTTTGAAGAGGTGATATTAAAGCCAAAACACGAAGAATGGGAAGAAGATGATGATGATGTTAGCAAACATTTATTGACATTTTACTACTGGTTAGTGCTTTATGTGTCTCACTTGATTTTAGGACAGTCTTACAAAGTAGGTTTTGTTATATACTCATGTTGCAGATAAGGGCTCAGAGGCTCAGAGAAAAGATCTTAAATGAGATAGGATGATAAAATTAAGTAATTACGGTGAAAGAAATATTTCAAAATAAAAATCACTTGCTTAATTAAGTTTGGAAGGTTTGGTGAAGAGCCAGTAAGCAGCTACATGTGAAGCAGTTTATAGAGTATTTTTTACAAATTTATCCATTCCTTGGGTAGCAGAGGCTTGGGGGTTGGGCACATGTAGGTCTCAGCACACTTATAGTTCTGTGACTTTTGGCAAGTTATTCAGTCTCAGTAAGTTTCCTAGTCTGTTAAGTGGGACTAATATTAGTGGTTTTAAAGAGTTGATGTGAGATTTGAGGTAATGCATGTATAATCCTTATTACTGTGCCTGATAATTAACTACATATTCAATAAATGGTAGGTATTATTATTTATTAAGGGGGCACATTGTTGCAATTATCTGCTGCCAATAACTAGTCAAACCAACTGTATAAAAATAACAATCCTTTAACTCCCTCTGTTGGTTTTTGTGCCTTAGGAATTTGGTAAGAGCTTGGCTGAACTGTTCTGGCTTAAGGTCTTTAGTTTAGTCACGTGTGGCTGGACCTGGGACAGGAAGGGCTCAAGCAGCTGGGGACTTACAGGGTAGGTGAAGGAGGGAATCTCTTTTCATGTGGTCTAAGGACCTCCCTGTGTGGTCTCCCTTGTGATTCCTGCAGGGAGTTGCATCCCTACCATGACAGCTGAAATTTTTAAGAGTAAATATTTCTGGGAGCAAGGCAGAATCCGTATCATCTTTTATAACCTAACTTCAGAAATCACAGTGTCACTTCTGCTGTATTGTTTTGTTTTTGGTAAAACAATTCTAGAAGCCCACTCAGTTTTAAGAGGAGGGGATATAGATTGCATTATTGGGAGGAATGATGTGAGATACGTCATCTTTGGAAATGCAGTTTGCTACAGTATACTAGAGTTGAATAAAACCTCACCCCTCTCCTTGAGGAACTGAGTGTCTAGCAGGGAAGGCAGATCTGTTAGCAAATACTGTTTCGCCATCATGCATTAAGAATTTAACTCTGTACTTACAGAGAGTTTAGGAGAAGGGTGATGATAATAATAGTTTGCAGTTTCTGAATGCTTGCCTATTGTACTAGCCACTAAGGTTTTTGTATTATCCTTTCTTTCTCATAGTAACACTCAGATAGATTCTATTATTTTTCACTTTTTATAAATGAGGAATATTACCTTTGAAGTTAATTAACTTGTGGTACAAAGAAAGTTACAGAACTAGTAAATGGCGTAACTTGGAATTAAGTCTACAAATGGACTTAATTTAGACTCTGAAGGTAACGTTCTTATTTATATCCATTGTATAACAAATTTATTCCTAACTGAATTTTTATGCTAGGTTTAGAAGGGACTTTTGTTTCAAAAATGTATTATAGCTTCAGGAAACATTAAGATCAAAGGTAAGTAGGGATAAAGCCCTGTACCTTTTGGGATCTGCCAAGATGGATGATGATGATAATGATGATGCTGTTAGAATAGGTAGCAAGGAGGAGGGGGGTGTGGGAGGAAAGTAGGTTCATATTTTAAGTTTGGAGTGGAATGGATCTGGCCTCATATATAGTACAGGTGAATTTAAATTGTCTAGCCAATATCAAGCAGCCATGGAAGCTTTCGTAATAGAAAAGTGACAGATTTCTGTTTTAGAAAAATTCTTTTGGGGCCTCAGTTAGAGCATTGATTGACCCAGAGTAAGACTGGGAACAGGGAAATCAGTTCATGTCTTTTAGCAGGAAATAGGGGGAAATCCCTATACAGTAATAATGAGATTTACAAAAACACTTTTGCTTTCTGCCTTTTTAAAAAAAGTAGTAATTTACTCAATATAAACAATTGGTTTTGTTGGTTCTTTATTCTTTCTCATTTTTTTTGTTTCTTTTCTTTTTGGAAGCCAGTTAGTATACTTTTATTGAGCCCATCCTCTGTCAGTCATCAGGTATATAAATAACTCATATTAGGAGGGGAAAGTACTATAACAGTAGTGATAGCTAGTATTTATTGTGGCTTTTCTTCTTAAGTGTTTTGTCAGTGACTAGTGCCTATTCAAACAGAAAGATGAGTCATCTCTGATTCCTTTTTTCTTAGCTAGGGAAGAAATATAAGTTATTTAGTTTATAAAATTTAAATGCTGAGGAATGTCTTTTTAAATGGTTGATAGATTTCAGTGCTTGATGCTTACTATCATGCTTTATGATGCTTTGTAATTTAAGGACTTCATGAGACCTTTTATTACATCTGCAGGTTAACCCTTCCTGGAAGAATTGTAGAAAATGGAAATGAGCAGGGATCCTATGATGCAGATACAGGTATTGCCCTTGGAATTTTCTGTTAGTTTTTTTTCTTTGAATTGTTCATGTTGGTGTAGCTCCATAATTATCTCATGTTCTATGGCGACCTTTAGGTGTATGGCAAGTGCAGTCTGTCCCTGTCACTCTATTGTGTCGTAATGTCCAGTGCCTGTTATTGACGGATTTCTTAACAGTTACAGTTTCCCCAGCCCTCTAAATTATACTTCACATTGTTCTTTAAAGTTTAATTAGTTGAATGCTCTGGCTCTGTTTTCTGAAAGTTTTATTTCCTAAATCTCCCTACATTTAGTAAGTGTTTAAAAGTTAAAGTTAGATTGTGGGAGGTGACTGGTTAGAAAAGAAGTGGATGATTTTTGTAAGCTGTGAGTCAAATGTTTCTAAGACAGTTTTCTTTTTAGAATTTTAAAAAATTTATTTTTTGTTTAAGTATAATTGATTTACAGTGTTGCTAGTTTCAGATATACAGCAAAGTGATTCATATATATATCCTTTTTTTCCATTACTATTTTCAATCTTAAAATATAATTACATGGACTGATTCAATTTTATTCTCTTAATTGATAAGCCCTTCATTTTAGCTCATCTTGAAACCATTTATTTTCCTTCTGTAGAAGTCACTGGATTTTCCTTTGTCACTGCATTTGGAACAAGAATACCTTGTGTACTGTTGTGTGATTTATTCAGTGAATATTGACCTCAATGAACTAGGGTAATGGAGGAAAGATGGAATGAAAGAGTTAAGTGACAAAGTTCTAACCCAAAACACAGTATAACTGATGTGATGAAGTACAATGAAACTGCCTTTCTAGGTAGTAAATCTGCTTTTAATTGCAGATAAACTGCATACTGAAGCATAGTTATTAAATCTTGAAAGTAAATGGGGGTTTTAGGAAGGTTATATATGTGGAAATGTTTGGGTTTAGTTGTGTTTGATATATTAGAATATGGCTAAGTGCACTGAAAGAGGTAAAATGTTTTAAAATGTAAGAGTAGTGGATAATGTAATCTGTTCATAGGGGAACCTAGATGAAGGTGATAAACCCTGTCAAGGAAAAAACAGAAGTACATAGATGGAATCTGGGTCTGCATTAGACAAACTTTAGGGATATATCTCTTGAGATATCAAAGAACTTTATCAAGCCATCATTGCCTTATTTAAGATTTTGTGTATATTTGAAATGGCTGCTGTTCTTCATTGGATTCAGTTCAGTTCAGTTGCTCAGTCGTGTCTGACTCTTTGTGACCCCATAGACTGCAGCACACCAGGCCTCCGTGTCCATCACCAAATCCCGGAGTTTACTCAAACTCATGTCCATTGAGTCAGTGATGCCATCCAACCATCTCATCCTCTGTCGTCCCCTTCTCCTCCTGCCCCCAATCCCTCCCAGCATCATGGTCTTTTCAAATGAGTCATTTCTTCACATCACATGGCCAAAGAATTGGAGTTTCAGCTTCAGCATCAGTCCTTCCAATGAGTATTCAGGACCGATTTCCTTTAGGATGGACTGGTTGTATCTCCTTGCAGTCCAAGGGACTCTCAAGAGTCTTCTCCAACACCACAGCTCAAAAGCATCAATTCTTCAATACTCAGCTTTCTTTATAGTCCAACTCTCACATCCATACATGACTATTGAAAAAACCATAGCTTTGACTAGACAGACATTTGTTGGCAAAGTAATGTCTCTCCTTTTCAATATGCTGTCTAGGTTGGGCATAACTTTTCTTCTAAGGAGTAAGTGCCTTTTAATTTCATGGCTGCAGTCACCATCTGCAGTGATTTTGGAGCCCCCCAAAGTAAAGTCTGTCACTGTTTTCACTGTTTCCCCATCTATTTGCCATGAAGTGATGGGACCAGATGCCATGTTCTTAGTTTTCTGAATGTTGAGCTTTAAGCCAACTTTTTCACTGTCCTCTTTCTCTTTCATCAAGAGGCTTTTTAGTTCCTCTTCACTTTCTGCCATAAGGGTGGTGTCATCTGCATATCTGAGGTTATTGATATTTCTCCTGGCAATCTTGATTCCAGCTTGTGCTTCATCCAGCCGACATTTCTCATGACGTCCTCTGCATATAAGTTAAATAAGCAGGGTGACGATATACAGCCTTGACATACTCCTTTCCCTATTTGGAACCAGTCTGTTGTTCCATGTCCAGTTCTAACTGTTGCTTCTTGACCTGCATACAGGTTTCTCAAGAGGCAGGTTAGGTGGTCTGGTATTCCCATCTCTTTAAGAATTTTCCACAGTTTCTTGTTCTTCAGTGGACAAGATATCTTGATTTTACCACCTCCTCCCCCCCAAGCTAGAAATAAATCTTGTGAGTAGTTACAGTTGACTCTAAGCTATTGCCTTCTCAGGCCATTGTGTTTTTGACCTGAGCTTTTAATGTTATCTGTAGGTGAACGTGATATTGGGTAAGATTTAAGCATTTTGTAGCTTTAACAGATTAATTTCTCATAGAGGGGACAGCTGAATCAGTGGTTCTGAAAAACCTTATTTGAACCTTTTCCTGTCTTGATTTTTATTAACTAACTATGTAATAAGGGCATAATTTTGGAGCTCTATGAAATAAAATTATAATAATTCTGAGATGTCTGTTTCTTAGGTATGTTTGTGAAGTGTTTGAGTATTTTAATTTAGCTAAGCATAGAACCCATTTATCTTTAAGGAATTTTTACCATTCGGTTGCCCAAAGAAACTCCTGGCCAACATTTTGAAGGGCTGAACATGTTAACTGCTCTGTTGGCACCAAGAAAATCCAGGACTGCAAAACCACTTGTGGAGGAGATAGGTATGTTTATTGCACTTGGGAGGAAATGCAGGTAAATGAACATTTGGAATGCTGTGTGTTTCTTAGGAAAAGGGATATAGCACATAGGAAATAGGAGAAAATACTTCAGATGACAAGATGAGGAGATCATGTAACACTGTATGAAAATAGTTCATTTGTTGACATTTAATTTAAGACATAAACAACTCTGTTAAACAAGTAGGTCAGTCATTTTTTGGGACCAATTGAGGCAGCGTCTCTGTGTTTGGCAAAATATTGGCCTCGAGCTAAAATCAGAAGCCTACAATTCAGTGTAAGCAGAAAGCAAACACCACCCAGGTCAAAGAAGGGGAACATCTCCCACGTCGTGGAATCTTACCCTGGTTATTTTCACTCCTGACTCTCCAAGGTAACCACTACCTTCAGTGTTGCCTGTTTTTGAATGGGATCAATATATATGTAATGCATACAGTAAATGATCTTTGTTGTCTAGCTTCTTTTTCACTTAACATTTTTGTGAGATTTATCCATGTATAACTGAGGTCTGTTTGTTTTTATTGTGTTATTATTTATATATTCTATCATTGATGGAACTGTGGCTTGGTTCCTTTTTTTTTTTTTGTCTAATAAGAATAGTGAGGTGAGGGCTGGGCAAAATAGGTGAATGGGATTAAAACATACAAACCTCCAGTTTTATAATAAGGAAACCACAGGGATGTAATATATAGCATAAGGAATAAGGTCAATAGTACTGTAATTACTTTATATGGGGACAGTTGGTGATCATTTTGTATGTTTGCCAACATCAAATTATTATGTAGCACACCCAGCATGAACCTAGTATGATACATGAACATATTAAAAAAAAAAAAAGAATAGCAGGAGTATTCTTTTGGGTACATGGGCAGACACTTTTTCCCTATACTTTTTGTTCCCCAAGTTATACCTATTCTAGTGCTTTAATGAACTAGTACTTTGCATATTTAGGTGCTTCTGAGGTTTCTGAGGAAGGAGTGGAAGATGATGATGATGAGTTTGATTGGGAAATTGAACAGTCCCCCTATGAAGAGGTACCAGAAAGTGCCTTGAATCCCAACTGCCGCTACGGGTTTGGAAACTTACGCTCAGGAGTGTTTCAGCGGTTGCAGGTATGTTTTTCTAAAAGACCTTGGTGTATACCAAGGGTTTGATCATTTGCCTAGTTTAATTTCAGTTCTGCTCATACCTGGAGGTTTTTTGTGAAGATTGTAGGAGGTGTTGTATTTAGAGTGCAAACCGCAGCCCCTCGTGTGTGATCGTTACACAGACATTCCCTCCCTTCCGTGTCACTGTCTGTGTTGCACTCTCATTGTGCTTACACATGAAAGATGTCCTGGTACTTTCTTCTTTCTCCACTGCGGTTGTTATTTTAGACATGAAGTTTCCAAAATACAGAACAGAACCCCTCTCTCCTCATACTTCCTGAAAAGCTTTATGTTTTATACTTCTAAAAAATGAAAATTGTTTACTTGTGGCTTGATGTCTCTTCTGTTTTATATGTAAATGAAGCAGAATACTCCTGGTGAGAAGGGGTTTCCGTCTTTTGATCAAATTGTTTAGTTTTTAGTGTACTGTAGGCACTTTTCTGTATTTACTCTATGTGGCGTTTGAATGGAATCTTTTGTTAAAATCTGCTCTTTGGTCAGTTAAGCTAAAAAAGGAATGGCATCACTCTTTCTCTTCCTCAGACAATGTAGGAAATTCTATTTCATGAATGAAATGGAGATTTTGGATTATTTCCTACTTTAGTTGTATTATAGAAAGCAATATAGTTGGTGTCTTTAAAAAATTTTATTTATTTACTTATTGAACTTTTTGGTCTAGTTTTACTTTTTTTCTTTTTTTTAATAGAATGTCACATAATTGGAACCATGCAACATGTAAACATGTAGCCTTTTCAGATTGGCTTCTTTTTTAGTAATATGTGTTTAAGTTTCCTTCATGTCTTTTCATGACTTGATAGCACATTTCTTTCTTTTTTTTTTTTCTTTTCTTTTTCCTCTGACTGGAATAGAGCCCCAGCCCTTAGTGGTAAGAGTGCAGAGCCTACTGGATTGCCAGGGAGTCCCCTTAATTTTTTTTAAATGAAAGAAACATGTGATGAAACAGTTTTTTATTTTAACTTCATCCCTTCTGGGTAGAGGATGCTAAACCTGCTTAGTATGTGGGTTATTATAGTAAGACATATTTGAGTCTGCTAAGGAAAGGTAAAAGATCTATGTACTTCTGTTAAATTTGGAATTCAGGCCAGTTATTTGACCACAAATAAATTTTGTCTCCTCTTTGTAAAGCAGCAATGAATTTGCTCACCTACTTTATAAGGCTGTTTAGAAAATTTACGGAGATGCTGCATTTGAAAACTCTTGGAAAAAAAAAAAAGATTAGCATGCTAGAAAGACTTCTGCCCTTAAGAAATTTAAAATGCTCTCAAAACTTCTTAAAGGGAACAAAATTGGGATTTACTTAAGAGCAGATAATACTGATGAGATACTTATATGTTTTTCTGCTGAGTTATGGTTTCTCCATATTCTCTCTCCCTCACCAAATTTCCTGGTTATCTCTTAGGTAGTAAGAATAGAATCAGTTTTTTTCTACAGCAGAAACTACAGTAAATGGACCTCAGTTGTTTGGCAGAGAGTAGTCTGTGGTTAATCTTTTTGGGATTACCTGTCTAAAGCTATAAATGAATGAGAGAAAAGTCCTGCAGGCTAAGGATGTCGATTGTACATTTGGTCTGAAAGTGCTTGTTTGATGCCAGGGAACTTGGTTTCTTCATTATTGCCGCTGTAGAGGGAAGATCCTCTCAAGGGGTTTCTGCCACATTGCTGAGAAGATGCAGGACTGCCATGATTCGAGCCCAGGCCAAGTCCCTGGAGGTCAGAAATTTCGTGTAACTGTTGAAAATATTCACTAAGTTAGTAGTTTAGGTTGAGTTAAGAGAAAAGTTACTAATCAATATTCTTTTTATCTTTGAATGTCTTATCTAATGCCCTGAATCTCTAGATTACTGTCTCCCAGCTTAAAAAAAAAAACACACAAGTGAATCATCCTCACATTTTTGGAGCCCTCCTGTAGCTCTTCCTGACTGCATCCCTCTGAATCTTGCTATTATAAACAATTTGAATGCCTTTTGTCTTCAACAGAGGGAAAAACAAAATGCATTTGAGAACATTCTGAAGGATAATGTAAATAGCAATACTGTTAACAGTACAGGTGTATAACCCCACATGTACAATGTAGGGATCACAAAAAGTTCTAAAACTGAAAGTTTTTTATATTGAGTTTGATGACATGACCTGATCAGAGCTGATAGGAGTTTTTCAATAATTTTTTTAAAAAATCCCACTTAGTGTGTGTATTCAAAGATTTTGCTATAGAAATAGCAATGAATTTAAAATACAGTGTATTGCCCCAGACTTCTTAGAGGGGATTAAGTAACACATGGATTGTGTGTGCACCATTACTTTTCTAAACTCTTTTAAGAGTGAATCTTGAAGCTCAGCCCTCTCTGGGGAACTTGGATAGACCGTGGACCTGAGTGACAGCTAGTGGACAGTATCTGGACCTCCAGTGACACCTAGCAGCTGTTACGTGTGTCCCTGAGAGGCACTGGACTGGGCTCCACATCACCATTCTGTTGTGGCCTCGTCACTATTGTACGTGCTTATTCTACCACTGGACAAACCAATGTGTAGTCTTTAAAGAATATTGTGTTTTCCCATGTGGATCAAATGTGAGGCCAGCGGTGTCCTTCGTGACAGTGTGGAAATATCAGAACTTTTGAAAATCATGTGTGAATCAAGATGCCAGTAATTAAAGGATGCTGTCTTCGGGGTATTAAGGTACATGTGTTTTATGTGATCGTGCCACAGAAATCTTACATAACTGGTATTACTTGCAGAGTTCCATTGCATTTATAACTGTTCTGTTTGTGGCATTCATATCATGCAATTAAAAACTGAACGATTATATGAGATTAACATGTAAGACCTTTTTTTATGGATTGTAAAAAAATTCTTTTTATTTTTAGAAATTTTATTGTTTTAAAATTTTTTAAATTGAGGTATAGTTGGTTTATGATATTGTGTTAGTTTCAGGTGTTCAGCAAAGTGATTCAGTTATACATGTATGCACACATATATGTGTGCATATACATGTATTTTTCAGATACTTTTCCTTATAGGTTATTAGAAAATGTTGACTATAATTCTCTATGCTCTACAGTAGGCTCTTGTTGATTATCTATGTTTTACATGTGGTAGTGTGTATATGTCAGTACCAAACTCCACCCCACATCTCAAGACCTTTTTCTACTAGTAAACGAGCCAGAGGAAACTGAGACCATTATTGCATAAATAAGAACTTTGAGAACATATTTTCTGTTTTAAATGATGTGTTTAAGAAACCACCATTTACAGTTCCTCTGGTTCTGCCTTTGGATGAGAAAATATCCATAAAGTTTTGTTGACTCATATTTTATTAGCATTTTTATAGTCTCTTCCCACACACCCTCCAATAAATGAAATACAGCTTCATTTTTCTCTGATGATAAAAGCAATATATATTCATTATAAAGATACAATATATGAAAGAAAGTAAAACATCATCCATAATTCCAGTACCCAGGTATCTTCTCTGAATTGAATTTTTTTTTTTTTAATAATTTTATTTATTTCTGGTTGCACTGGATCTTTGTTGCTGTGCAAGGGCTTTCTCCAGTTGTGGTGCTCAGGCTTCTCACTGTTGTGGCTTCTCTTGTTGCAGAGCTCAGGCTCTGAAGTGCAGGCTCAATAGTTGTGGCACCCAGTCCTAGTTGCTCTGAGGCATGTGGAATCTTCCCGGACCAGGAATCAAACCTGTGTCCCCTGCATTGGCAGGCAGGTTCCTTTCCACTGTGCTACCAGGGAAGTCCCTGAATTGAATTTTTTAACCCTTTATTGGGGGATAGTGTATAGTCTTTATGTTTATTTCCCACCAGCTATTTACACAGGGTTTGCTTGTGAACTTCTATATTTTATACTGATCCTGAGAAGGAAATAAAATTATTTTTGCTGAAACAAATGCTCTGTCACCACCCTGCCGCCATACACACGTGTGCATGCTCACCCACACCCCCCACACACACACTCTTTCCTTTCTGAAATTTCTGCCAGCCGCAGGGCGCCTTTGGAAAACTGCCCCGGCAGTTCCAAGTTAGGGCTTCTAACCAGACTCCTGGCGTCAGTGGCTGCCAGCAGCAGCAATCCTAGAGTCCCTGGACTCCCAGCCAGCAGGCTCCGGGACCACTGCTGCCAGCAGCCGCAGGCTGCTGGCCTGCCAGCCCTTTCCTTCTCTCAGCTACACTGGGGACTTGAAGCTGCTGTTTCCAGACCTACTGGCCTGATGGGCACACAGGTCTTCATTTTCTCTCTGGAGAGCCTCTGCTTCACTCTGCTGAAGCTCACATTAGCCTTGTTTGGATCCCACGTGACCTTTGCTTGGCACTGCCCATCTTTAAATAGCTGTCCCAGTGCTGACCTTAGCAGTACTTTCAAAACAAAACAATAACAAGAATCATTTTCTCCCTGTTGCGCTGCGTCATTTCTCATCCTCTTGTCTTCCTTTCTCTTGTTTGACAGATGCCTTAGATTTCACTGCTCCAAGCTGACTTCACTTTTTAGTTTGTTCCGGTTTCACAGCTCCCCGCCCCGCCTCGCCACCCAAGGCCTGTCTCGCTGCCCCTCCTGTCTCTGAGCTTGAGGAGGTGATGTCGGGCAGGTGAGGAAGCAGAGGAGTGAGGAAGAGGCCAGGTTGTCCTGCTCAGGGGAGAGAGATTTCTGACAGATGAAACTAGGACTCTGAAAGTTTTCCCTAGAAGCCTTGCTGCACGCTTCTGAATTCTGTATTGCGACTGCTCTGTCTCCAGTTTATTTTGAATTGAGTACATTTGTGGGCTGCCCAGAGAATCTAACTATGATTTATAATCATGTATCTTTAGGAAAACTCATTCTGAGTCTCCCAAAAGTAAATTGCAAAAGAACTCTTGGAATGTAGATTTTTCCAAGTTTAAGGAGCTGTTTTTTTCCCCAGAATGTTTGTGCTCTGAAGTATTCAGATATTCTGGATGTGACTTCCAAAAATGAAAGGGCCCCTGGGCCCCTTCATTTTACTAGGATGTGCTTACATTAAATGTTGGTGATGTTTTGTTGTTCGGTCACTAAGCTGTGTATGACTCTTTGCAACCCCATAGACTGCAGCAGGCCAGACTTCCCTGTCCTTTACTATCTTCCGGACTGTGCTCAGATTTCATGTCCATTGAGTCAGTGATACTATCTAACCATCTCATCCTCTGCCACCCTTTTCTCTTTTTGCCTTCAGTCTTGTCCAGCATCAGGGGCTTTTCCAGTGAATTGACTCTTCACATCAGGTGGCCAAAGTATTGAAGCGTCAGTTTCGGTGTCAGTTCTTCCAATGAATATTCAGGGTTGGTTTTCTTTAGGATTGACTAATTTGATCTTGCAGTCCAAGGGACTCTCAAGAGTCTTCTCCAGCACCACAATTGGAAGTCATCAATTTCTTTGGCGCTCAGCCTTGTTTTTTATTTTATTTTATTTTATTTTGCTCAGCCTTCTTTATGGTCCAGCTTTCACATCTGTACATGACTACTGGAAAAACCATAGCTGATGTTACTTTGGGTCAATGGATTGTGGTAGGGCTGAGAGGTTTTTTTTGGAGTTTTTTTTTTTTAATTGCAGGAATTCTGATGGTGTGGAGAGTTCGTGTCTTAGTCTGTCCCTGGCGGATTCCATATAGCTGGTTTCATTGTAGTGATTTTGCTTGCCACAGCTGTTGACCTTGAGCCTGGGCATCAGTCACCAACCAATTATTCTATTTACAAGTCTGTTTTAACAGTTTGCCTTCACAACCCTCTACCAATTTACTTCCCTTGATTTCTTTTCAACTAATAGTCTTCAAGCTGCTTCCAGTTTGCTTACTTATCCCTTGCAGTTGGTGGTGGGAATGGGGAGATTGAAGAAAGAAAAAAGAGCTTTAGAAATATTTTGTATTGTATGAGGTTTCTTTCCTTCATAATTCTAGTCAAAAGAAAAAAGACCATATGGTGGTTTTACTAATACAGGTGTTTTTTGTAGAGTTGGACTTAGGAGAACATGCTCTATATCAGTATGTATTCATCCGGGGGAAGATGATTGTGGTAATGTTGAATATTACTTTGGGTTAATTTTTAAATTTTCAAGTGGAAATTATGTCTATTAAAATTGTCCTTAAAAATTCTTGTCAGAGATGAAAAGGGGCAAGGAAATAAGGAGAGAGCCCAAAGTTGGCTTGGCCTTGGGGGATTGACTAAAAAGACTGAATTTCTCTTCATGGGGAGTATTTACAGGGAAATGAAAGTTATCTAAGTTTTGATTTGCTGACATGGCACCCCTGGCAGCAGCAGCTCCATCTTGAGTCTAGAAATTTATTTCAACTTGCCGTTTCATAATTTTTAAATCTCTGGGAGTAAATGGGGGAATAAATGGAGAATTAAATGTTCTTGTTTGCTTGCAGAGGTTTATTCTGTTCTGGTTTTCATGTTTAACTTTTATAGCTTTAATCCATGTTAATCAGTTGGTTTGTTATAAGGATTAAATGAAATAATTGATGTGAAAGCTTCTGACAGGGCCTGGCAAATAGTAGATGTTTAACAAACATTTGCTGGATTTGAATTTAAATGTCACAGGTGGTATAATGACTTATCGATCCATTAGATTCTTCTTGTGTTTGGGCATTTTGTACAAAATTAGATTTCTCATGGCTCAAATAGGAGAGAGCAATTATTCTTTCTTTCCTGGGTGTTCTTAGGATGAATTGAGTGATGTTATCGATATTAAGGATCCAGATTTCACCTCTGCTGCTGAACGAAGGCAAAAACGCCTGGCTGCTGAGCTGGCCAAGTTTGATCCTGATCATTATCTGTAAGTATTGAGTTTTTTTTTAAGGTTTAAATAATTTACTTGAGATTGAGTATTTAAAAAATTTTGAGTGCCTTTTTGACTGTGTTAGACATGTGCTTTTTGGACTCCAGAAATGAGTGATAGCTCACAACCTTAATTGACCTTTAAATTTACCTACAGCTGTTATACCTCCATGATCTTTGTAAGGTGCTACGTTTCATTACCTCATTCCAGCACACCACAGAAATCTTTTAATGTTCTTCTTTGAGTTTTTTGCTCTCCAGGCTTAAAAATAGAACACTGCATTCCTGAGAATACATACCATTCTTTTCAGAAGACTCTGTTGTGATTAATGGTATATATGAATAAAAACACATTTCAGTTTCTTTAAGAATTTGAATCTACGTGTACTGCATTTCTTGGCTGATCTAGGAATGGGTTTTCCCAACACTTTTATCCACTAGCACCTGTAATCGAGGATCCATTTCAAATGAACAAATAACTGTTTATTGGGGTAGGATATAAATACAGTCTGATTTTAAGTTTTGCTTTATTTCCCACCTGCATCAGTTGTGTCTTGAGCTATCATGTGTCTCTGTTGGGCTTATATTTGTTGAAGGAACAAAACTAAGTGGTAGGTAAATAATCACTTACCTTGGAAAGACTGTGATATGTCTCATTGATTACGAATAGTGGCACTTCTTGCAAGGAAGTGATTGTCCCCAGGCCTCTGTAAGTACTTGACAGTTTTCTTAAGATGTCAGCTGTGTTTTGATGTAGACCTCAGTTAACATTCTTCCCATACTCTGGGCCGGCAGGTTCTAAACTGTTGCATATGCAGCTATCATCATCATATTCCCTTGTATAGTGCTCTCAGCTTATCGAGTTCTCTTGTGTGATTATTTCAGTTTTCACAGCAGTGAGGAAGGGGGGTTAAGGGACTCACCGAAGGTCACACCACTGCTAAGTGACTCATCTGGGACTTGAAAAGAGTCTTTCCATTTGTCATTTTGTATTTCCTTTTCATGTACACTATTTCAGTTTAACTGCTGTTGCTCTTGTGATTAACATTCTATCTCCTGTGACTCAGTGGGAGACTAATTGGAATGGCAGAAATATATCTTGTGATGTGCAAATGGGTTGAGTGATATGTGATGATGAATGGTGCAACTCTTCGACATCCTCAGGGAAGCTGTGTAAGAGCAGGGTGGGTTGTATTTCGGAGGACATCTGAGAGATCAACTGCATTTACATTGCCATTTCTAATTACCTTTATCTCTCCAATGGTGATTTTAAATGTCCACTGAAGAATAATTTGAAGAAACCCATTTAAAATCATACTGAATATTTAAATCGGAAATTTCATTGTCAGCAAATTTCCTGGGCAAGCATGAAAACAGATTGAGCTTTACAAGACAGAAATTTCGAGTGGGAGGGAGCTTAATTAGCCGAACTGCCTATCTCTTTTCTTCTAAAACTTGAAGAATAGTGATATGGCCTGAGAGAATTAGGAAATTGAAATGTATAGTTAGCAGTGTGATACTAGAAGCAGCCCTTATTTTTCTCTACCTTCTGTGTCTTTATCCAGAAGCACATTTTCTTTAATAGTATGCATGAAATGTTCTTTGCATTACTCCAGGAAGGGTTCTTTTTTTTTTTTTCCATTTATTTTTATTAGTTGGAGGCTAATTACTTTACAATATTATAGTGGTTTTTGTCATACATTGACATGAATCAGCCATGGATTTACATGTATTCCCCATCCCGATCCCCCCTCCCACCTCCCTCTCTACCTGATTCCTCTGGGTCTTCCCAGTGCACCAGGCCTGAGCACTTGTCTCATGCATCCAGCCTGGACTGGTGATCTGTTTCACCCTAGATAATATACATGTTTCTATGCTGTTCTCTCAAACCGTCCCACCCTCGCCTTCTCCCACAGAGTCCAAAATTCTGTTCTGTACATCTGTGTCTCTTTTTCTGTCTTGCATATAGGGTTATCGTTACCATCTTTCTAAATTCCATATATATGCGTTAGTACACTGTATTGGTCTTTATCTTTCTGGCTTACTTCACTCTGTATAATGGGCTCCAGTTTCATCCATCTCATTAGAACTGATTCAAATGAATTCTTTTTAATGGCTGAGTAATATTCCATGGTGTATATGTACCACAGCTTCCTCATCCATTCGTCTGCTGATGGACATCTAGGTTGCTTCCATGTCCTGGCTATTATAAACAGTGCTGCAATGAACATTGGGGTGCACGTGTCTCTTTCAGATCTGGTAGGAAGGGTTCTTTTTACATGAGCAGTTTAAATTCAGTCTTGGGCAAGTTGGAGGGTGAGAGTCAGGCAGTAAAGATTCTTTGTGACTTTTCTGGTCGGAATGGAGGTGGTGGTTTAGTCACTAAGTCGTGTCTGACTCTTTGTGATCCCTTGGACTATAGCCGGCCAGGCTCCTCTGTCCATTGAGATTCTCCAGGCAAGAATACTGGAGTGGGTTGCCATTTCCTTCTCCAGGGGATCTTCCTGACCAAGAAATCAAACCCACATCTCCTGCATTGCAGGCAGACTCTTTACCGACTGAGCCATGAGGGGAGCTGGTAGGAATAAGACCAGTTATTTGTCATTTTTCTTTTACTCATTGTTTATATTAGCTGACTGATTCACCCAAATGTGTTGAATTAAATGAAGTGCAAGTAAAATTCTTTTAAATTTTCAATTAAAAATCACTGCTTATTTTGTCGTTCTTATTGGTTACTACAGTGGAAGAACAGGTTTATTTTAAATTCTTACCTACCATGAAGACAATACATTGCATGTATTGTATTAGAATTTATATGTATGTAATGTAATATGCATGTGTAATATATAGTGTATTTTACATTAGCATAATACATGACGTTTTCAAGTTGTTTGACTTGCCCTCACAAGTCATGATGTCTCTTCATGTTGTTAGGTTTCTCAGTAGATAAGAAAAACTAAATTAAATTTCACCCTAAGGCAGAACACAGTGAGGTAAATTGACTATATACAAAAATTTATACATTCCAAAGGTGCATGTAAATGACTTCAGGTTATTATTGTTTTAAAAATCCTTTCTTGTAAAATCTGGGTGCCAGTGTGATTTTTTTCCCCCCACAAGTTTTGCAGCCCAGCAGAATGCTGAGCATGTATAGATGATCCATTATTCTTTTTGATTATCCATTTCTTGCCATTTTAAATTTCATTTGGTATTATTTTTACAGTAAAGTATGTTGAAGGAATTTTGAAACATTCGTTAATAGTCCTTCCCTTTTAGCTTATTATAGTTTCCATATTTCTCTAGCTGAGCCTGGTTTTTGTTTTTGTTTTCCTTCCCAGGCAAATTGTTTTTTAATTGTTGGCATATATTTTACTTTAACCAGTTCATAAAGTCTCCCTTATTTCCTTATTGGAGAAAATAAAAGAATTTAGTTAACATTCAAAATAACTACGAGATAAGAAAAGGGACAACAATGATTGTGTAGCATTTGAGGTGCCTTTTTTTGGGGACCAAGAGAAGACCTTCTTTTATTTATTTATTTATTTTTAAAAATTGAGGTGTAGTTGACTTACAATTTTGTATTAGTTTCAAGTATAGAACATAGTGATTGACAACTTTTATAGATTATACTTTGTTTAAAGTTATAAAACGTTGACTCTACCCCCTGTACTATACAATGTGTCCTTATAGCTTAGTTATTTTATATGTGGTTGTTTATACCTCTTTATCTGGGGAGTCATGTAAAATTGTAATGTTCAGCACTATACATTTGGTAAAGAAGATAGTAGAATGATCAAACTCCTGGACTTATTGAGGAGATCTCGAAATGACAAGTAGTAATTAGAAGCCTGAAAAGAAAGGTTCACCTCCTTCCTAGTGTGGTTCTTTATTCAAAATAGCAACCTTAGGAAAAAGCTCTGGAATAAAATGTCACTTATTCTTTCTTTCATGTATATAGTTTACTTGTTCTACCAATATTTGTTTGAATGACTTCCATACCAGACAGTGTTGCAGACAGCAAGCAGAGAGTGGGAATACATGGTAGCTGCCCTCATGAGGCTTACACTCCAGTGGGGAAATGAAAAGTATCTCTATTGTGATGAATGCTATGAAGAAAAGCTAGGTGAAGGGTTTAGAGAGCGACTGGGCATCTCACTGACTCCTCTGTTTCCACATGTTTAAAATCGAATGCATCATTTTACCTGTAAAATCTTCCTGAATTTTCTGCTTGGTAGGATGCCCTTTATTTGATCCCAGTCACTGAGGTTGAAAACCTGGGGTTCACCTTGGACTTTGTTCTTTATTCCACATTTCCACTCAGTCCTGAAATTGTCCCATTTATCTCTTTCTGCTTTGCTTCACTCCATCTCTTCCTGGCCCTCATCTGTGTCTGGCTTGTTGCAGCTGTCCCCTAACTGCCCAGCTGGCATTTCTCATTCCAGCCTGCTCTTGTGCAGATCCGTCAACCGTAAAACCATCAGTGCAGTGTCTACTGAGAGTGAAAATCTGCTTAAGGCCTTACTGGGCTCTCCTTTGCCGAAAGCATAAACTCCTAACTCCTTAGCATGTACAGAGAGTTTTCTGTGATCTGGATGCTCCCTGCCTCTGTGGCGTCTATTTTGCCACCCCATGCCCACATTTCATATGATGACAGTGATGAATGTTTGCATCTCCCCACCTGTACCACACCGCTTCTCACGCACTTTTTACTCCTAATTTCCCTTTGCCAACTGTTGTCTCCCCTTTTCCTGCTTTCCCTGAATAACTTTGACTTATCCTGTAAGGCTGGGCTCAGTTGTCACCCCCTGGCACCCTTGCTTCCAGCGTGGCATAGGAAGTGCTCATGTGTTATATAGCTCATCTTGTTCTTCCTGCATTGTTTTGTAACATTCTGTATTTTGTCTGTTGTTCCCATCGAATTGTGGTGCCCTGAGGGACAGGGCAAGAGTCTTACTGGTCTTCTCTCTTATGCCAAACAGAGAGGGCACTCAGTGAATGCCCATTGAACTCGTGGCATTTTAAAACTTGAAAATAATTTATTCTGGAAAGTAGAGCATCAGTCGACCTAGGTATTGGGCAGCACAAGGAATGAACCATTGCTCTTTAGATGAGGGACTGTACTAGTGAGATTTTACTCAAAGCATTTTGAATTTTTTGAGGGGCTTTCAGAGATACTGTTTTACAAGAGGATTATCCCCCTGTTATTTTTTCTCCTAGGGGAAAGAACAGCATCTTTTCAGATGGGCTCTTCTTCTACCCTTAACTTAAACATCCTTGGTGCTTCAGCTTTCAACACCCTCTCCTCTCATGTGGCCACTTCACCCTGGGTGTTCTGTCCTCTTCCTTCGCCTCAGTAACTGTGAATGCTCAGGACTTCTGTATGTGTCTCTTGAGCACAAGTTTGCATATCTGACTGCCTGTGGGACAAGTTTCTGTCTGTCCTACAAGGACGCTTCAAATAACACGTCCCAGAGCGGAAGCCGTTCCCTCTCCAGTCGGGTCTGTTAACCTCCTGTGTTCCTGTCTCTGCGGAGGGCGCTGTGGTCCACCTACCTGTCCAGACCATCCTAGGCAACAGCCTGATGCTGACAGGAACTGGTCCTGAGAATTACTCTTTCAAGATAATTGCTGTTCAGTTTTGTCTAATATGCGCTTTATTTCCTCACTCATAAAAATGGAATGTTTATATTGGTTAATAGCTTGGATTTCAGACTAAGACTTAAATGGGTCCAAATCCTGGCCCCACTTCTCACTGGTTCTTTGACCTTAACCCTGATATACAACTTTTCCAGCCCTCAGTTTCCACTCGTGTAAAAGAGGAGTGTTAATGGCACCCGTTGCCTAATGAAGTGGTGTGGGTATTCAAGGAAATAATGAATGAAAAGCACTTAGTGCAGTGCTTGCCACATCCAAAGAGCTCATTAAGTTATCTGTGATCGTTCTAATTTTAAAAAGATTTCAGTATCTCGAAAGTCTTTGAAGTCTATTAACGTCTTTAAAGTATTAAAACTATGAGCTAGAAAATCCAGTGTATCAAAACCACCAATGTCTTGAGGTTCTAATTACCTGAAATATCCATGAGTTTTCCACCATAAGTTATACTTTTTGTCATTCTTTTCCAGTTTCCAACTTTCAATATAAGATAGTATCTGTGCTGTGTGTGCTATGCTAAGTTGCTTCCGTTGTGTCTGATTCTTTGTGACCCTATGGACTGTAGCCCACCAGGCTCCTCTGTCCATGGGATTCTCCAGGCAAGAATCCTGGAGTGGGTTGCCATGCCCTCCTCCAGGGGATGTTCCCGACCCAGGGATCAAACCAGCATTTCTTCTGTTTCCTGCGTTTGCAGGTGGGTTCTTTACCACTAGCGCCACCTGGGGAGCTGTAAGACAGCATAGTTTCTGAATAAATGTCTTCAAAGAGTTTATTTTGAATGTAGCAGTTATTTTTCAAGTTAAAACTGAGAAAGTAAAGTACAGGAAAAGTAGTTTTTTGTTCTCTATGAAAGTTCCTTTTATCTTTTGCAATAGTTTTGACTTAGGGTCTATAAAGATTAGCATAGATTGCGTCTTGGAAGGAAACATGAGTGCACATTCTAAAAAATGAGATGTGTGTGTGTATGTGAGAGAGAGACCTCTGTGATTATGTGATAGCCTAAATATTCTCATGTGTTTATTTTTTGTTGTTGATGGTGGAGTTAAAATACTATTTATTTTAACCTTGTCAAAATGTGTAATATTTGCAAACTTTGCATAAGGCCTAGTCTTCATGAGCATTGTGTGTTCAAATTTGCTTCATCCCACATAACTGTGGTACAGGACATAGGACTTTAGAGGGGACTGGTCTTCTCTGAACTTTCTGTTTAAAAAGATCACAAATGTCAAATATCCCTTTAGTCTGAGGCTTTTCATTTATGATGATTAGTAACCACAGTGAAAGTAATAGCAGTGCTCAGTCTTGCCTTGAAATGTACTTTGAATTAGTCTGTATTTTCAGTACAAATATGATGAATTAAGGTAAAATTTTAAACAGTGAAAACCAGCCCAATTCTATGTAACAAGCCCCTTCATATTTTTTTTTCCCCAGAGCTGACTTTATGGAAGATGAGGCAGTTAAAAAGGTTTTGGAATATAATCCTTGGTGGACTGATTTATATTCAGAAATGATGGCCTCTTTGGGAAAGAGTCAGGAGGAAGAAAATCTTGCTGCATTAGGTAAGAAACTCAAAATAAGACTCATTTGTGCACTGCCTTTCTTAAACACACAATTGTAGTTGTCACATGGAGTGAAGATATTATTTTGATTTGCTAATTTTGGAAATAGGAGCTTCACCCGGGACTGGGAAATGCCACACAGTAGTTATACTTATTTGTCTCAGAAAATTCTTCTGGAATATGTTTTACTTTTGAATCATTGGGGTTCTTTAAAATTTCTTAATTTTTAAAATATTTTTATCAAATTTAGGGACATAAACATACAGGACATGTGTAGTTGTTGAATAATCTGCTTGTGGGATCTTAATGTTCCTCTGTGGTAAGGGCGTTTGAGTATTAATAATGGTGAGAAAAGACCAAGTTTTCCATCCCTTTGTTGAATAAATTTGATAAGTTCTTCCCAGTTTTTTCACAAGTGGTTTCATGTGGAAGCAGGACTAGTTATCTTCCTTTCTGTACCTTACAGAGAGCAATTTTTACCAAAGAAGGCTGAGTTTGGGGGTTTTATGAGCCACAAGAGACGACTGTGCCATGCTTAACATTAAACCAAATATTATACACAGAGTTGTAGTTTTAGACGGGCATTTTGTTAATGGGCTTCCCAAGTGGTGCAGTGGTGAAAAGTCTGTCTGCCAATGCAGGGGACACAAGAGATGATATGGGTCCAATCCCTGGGCTGAGTAGATTCCCTGGAGTAGGAAATGGCAACCCACTCCAGTAGTCTTGCCTGGAGAATGCCATGGACAGAGGAGCCTGGTGGGCTGTGGTCCATGGGGTCACAAAACAGTTGGACGCGGCTGAGCACTCACACACACACACGCTTTTTATTAGCACCTTTTCTAAGTAGGAGGTTGGTGTGTTAAGTCTGTGAATTAGAATTATAACAATTTCACATAGATCAAGAATAGTGGGTTACTGTTTTCTGTTACACTGATTTGGCTTTTAATTATATATTAAAAATATCATGCCTAGACTTGTGTTGCGATGATCACTTTGTACTATATGCAGATGTTGAATTTTAATGCTGTACACTTGAAAATTATATAATAAAAAACATTTATTAAAAAATCCATCCTATGCATTATTTGAGAGCGAACAATCTTACTTCCAAAAAAAAAATTCAGTGTTTAAATGAAAGGAACACACACACACACACACACACACACGCACATATGCATGAAATGGAATATAGAATCTCCTCACTCCAAATTCCTTTTCCTGAAAATAATCACTGTTAACAATTTGGGGTATTTTAAACACATATACCCACATGTAAGCATTTGCTTTTAGAAGTTTATACACATAGATTCACATACACTGTCTTCTCACTTTGCTTTCTTTATAGTATATGTTGTACATCTTCCATCAATGCTTACAGTTCTACCTGAAGCTTTTAATACCTGCCTGGTGTTCTGTTGTGATTTTGTGTCATAACTGGTGACTGTTTGGGTTGTTGACTACTTGTGGACATTCGGGATGTTTACATGGTTCTGCAGTGACCTTCTTTGCCCACTCATTCTGAAGAAACTGTTGCTTCACAGTATTTTGATTCTCTGCATAGAAATGTAGTAGCTTGCTATTTGTTTTATTTCTAGAGCCTCAAAAGAGCCTATTATATAATGGGTACTCAACAAATATTTGTAGAATAAAATAAATATTGCAGTAAATATTTTGGTAGTTAGGTTTCATTAGAATTTAGGTGGTCTCTACCAGATTGAAAAATTGCCACTATAATTTTTTGGAGTTGACTCTCCTGCACAACGGAAACTCATTTATAGATAATGATTCTTGTTACATTGTTTTCACCAAATCCTTGGTTTTATATTTGATTTAGAGACTTCCTGTATCATGTAGGGGAATTTTCAGGCATGGGATTGCTACCACCATTTAGATAGTTATATGCCATATAGACCTACTCAGAAAGTTTGTTCAGACTTAAATCATCAATGCTTTCTATTGGTTTGAGTCAGTTCCCCAGTTTTGGTGTAGTATCTTACGGCAGCTGTCTGGGAAGGAATTGGTGGTTGTGTAGTTTTCTGTCCACAAGGGTGAGCTAGTTGCCTTAAAAATCGAGATGGTATTTACCTTTAATTTAAAGTTTAACGTGCTCGGCTTTAATCAGTTGTAGTGTATTCTAGGTCCTATTTTCTGTCTCAGCCATCCTCTCTGTATAATTTTAACAGAAGGATAAGCCAGTTGGTGCCTTTAACCACTGTCCCTCTGACTATCTGTGGTGTGTAATCCAGACCTGTGCTTCAGACTCATTCCCAGTCCGTTAAACTGTTACAGTGATTTATTCTAAGAATCACTTTTAAAAACAACAAGGGCATGTGATAAAGGTAGAGAAATTTGAATTCTGTGTTGTGATGGGACCTCTTGTAAATGTACTACGTAATGGTTATGCCTATGAAAGTCGCTCAGTCGTGTCTGACTTTTTGCGACCCTGTGGACTATACAGTCCATGGAATTCTCCAGGCCAGAATACTGGAGCGGGTAGCCTTTCCCTTCTCCAGGGGATCTTTCCGACCTTGGAATTGAACTGGGGTCTCCTGCACTGCACGTGGATTCTTTACCAACTGAGTTGTCAGGGAAGCTTGGTTATGCCTAAGATATAAGGTAAATAGGGGGTTCAGGGTTTAATGCCCTGCTCCTCCACAGACTGGCTTTGTGACTTTGCAACTGCTCTGAGTTGCTGTGGAAATCCTGTATCTACCTCACAGAATTGTCATGAGGATTGAACTAGACCATTTACTTAAAATCTTCGCACATTGTAAGTGTTAGAAATTATCAGTACAGAGTAAATCAATGGCAGGAGAGCCAGGAATTGACTGGCTTCCCTTTGAAATGACAATTTTTGTACATTTACATGGCTTTAAGGGCACGTTCTTTGTTAACATGATTCTTCTTTCAATTTTTTTTTTCTTGTTCAATTTTTTGAGACATCCAGAGTTGGAGGCATACATTGAAATGCGTTGAACCAGGCTCAAATAGGGGAGAAAAGAAATAAACCAAAAAATAAACATTGAAGTTCTCAGCTCATTCAAGCAGCATGCTGCTGCTATAATTTCCCCCTGCCTCCTCTTCCTCTTATCCCCTCTTTGCTCCCAGGCCTTCTTTCTGTCTGTTATTGCAGGGGGACATTTCCAGCAGACACAACAGTGCAGGTGAGGGGTGCATCTTGGGTTCCTCCTCCTCCTAAAACGTTAAGCTGTATTGTCTTGATTTCCAGCTAAGCCTTAGGTGATAAACTTTGTCCCTTGTCTTTGCCTCGGTTATGACTTTTGTCATATTCATTGTTGCTCTGAGTTACAACATGGAGACTTTCCTTGCCGTCTTCAATTCTGTAATGATCTGGATCTTCCTCCCCAAAGGCTTGTAAATGGAAGTGTTAAATACCGTGCTCCCACTGAGCTCTGGTTTCACGAGGATGAACTTACCACATTTCCCATGTTGTGTCTCAGTGGTTAATCTCAGCCCAAGAATCTTGGCACATGATTACTTGTTATGACACCATGTAACACTCATAGTCGGTGAACTTCCTAGCAGGGACATCCTGTTGGCACCAGTGTTTGCGGAGCTAAACTCTCAGCATCAGCCCTGAAAGCTGCAGCACTGTGGGGCTGCCCATTTGGGCCAAGGGTTTGAGCGCAGTATGTTTTCTTCTTATTCCCTTGATCTTTTTCCAGAAAGTGTACAATGGAATAGATTTGCATTTCTCTAACAGGAGCCAGATCATGTATGATCTGTTGACCCACAGAGGACAAGGATGTTTGGGAAGGGAATTAGGCAACAAAGAAGATTTAAAAGTATTAAAAACAGATGATGTTCAAAGTGAAGTGACAAAGTCACTTTCCACTTTGATGGGAGCCACTTGGCGGTCTTCAAATATATTGATGGAAGGTCTCATCTTGGGAGGTGGTCTTGGGCCATTTGCTTCCGTGTTAAGGCACCAGTTTCTTCCCCAAATAGAGCCCGAAATGGGCTTTTGTTTGACTGTAGATTATTTGTTGTTGTGTGCTCAGTTGCTGAGTCTTACTTGACTCTTCGCGACCCCCTGAACTGTAGCCCGGCAGGTTCCTCTGTCCACAGGATTTCTCAGGCAAGACTACTTGAGTGAGTTGCAGTCTCCTCCTCCAGGGGTTCTGCACGATCCAGGGTTTGAACCTGCATTTCCCGAATCTCCTGCATTGGCAGGCAGATTCTTTACCACTGAGCCACCTGGGAAACCCTGTAGATTGTTTACAGAAGTATAATTAACCAAGATGTTATGAAATGGATAGCAAAGCTGCTATGTCGAGTAGCTAAAGTCACACGAATGCTTGACAAATGTTAATTGTGGTGGCAAGCATCCAAGTATCATTGGTACCGCGACTGTAGTTATTTGTGGTGCTGCTCCTTGGTTAGAACTGACTGTGTGCAAATCTCCCCAAGTTTCCCTTTGGGTGATATGATTTATAGCTCTAATGTGAAAGGCCTAGGGGAGCTCAGACTTTTGGTTTCTCTACTGATTTCCCGGTTTGTTGTTACTGTTATTTATTATCTCTGTTTTCTTTGCTTGAATTTCAGAATTTAAATACTTCTGTGTATTATTAATGAACTACTTAGTCCAAACTGGAGCTCAAACCACCCAGGAAAAGGTGGTTGTATTGTAAGGGAAAGTTAGGGGCACCCAGCATTCAGGAATTTGGAAGAGTACATTCAAATCAGCCTTGTGTGTACAGTCATGGAAATTATCTGTGATGTATGGAAAGACTTATCTGTGGGTCATATAACATCAGAGCTCATAGTTCCCAAGTCAACCTCTACAAATCATTGAATACATACAGGTGTGATGACTTAGGAGCAAGGAATAAGTGTGTGTGTGAATGATTTGGTACGTTGTTCACTGGTTCTGGGCACACTTACCTAGTGATTCAGAATTCCCTGGAAGCAGAGGTGTTTTTTAGCCAACTGTGGTCTAAAGGCTTTTCGCTAGTGAAATGCTGTTGTCCCGATCACCTGGCACTTTCCTGTTAGCTAAACTAATGAACGTCTCCAAAACTGTACCTAAGGGAATACCTTCTCAGGGGTTCTTGCTGAGTAATAGGGGTCTTCAAGTACTTTGTCAGATATGTGTTCTTTATGCAGTGAAGAAATGTTCGTTTTTACAGTTTCCTCACATCAGACCACTTTAAGTGAACGGAGAGCTTCTCTTTAAATTGAAAAATCTTCATATGAGCCCTGTAATCGGACAGTCAGCACCCAGTTGATCTGTCACATGAATGTCTTTTTTAGAAGTCAGTCTTTAAAGAGTGCTTCTCCTGTGTTATGCTCACCTGTATTATTAAACTTTAAAATATATACATTTCTTTTTATTGCTGGCCAGCAAATTAAATACATTCATATAGTTACTTGTTTATGTAAACAATGCTTGTACAAATACATTAAAAAATTTTTTTGAACATAGACTTTTTAACATGACTGAAAAAAAATAGTGTATTTTATGTCATAGCATGTCTTTTTTTTTTTTTTTTTGGTACTAACAGTATTTTAGTAAGTAAAGGAATATTGCTTCTAGTAATTTGATGTAAGGGTGTTTAAGATTTTTTTTTCCCAAGAGAACAGACTGCAAAAAACTGCTGGAAGGAAGCCTTACAGCAAAAAGAAGCCATGTTAAACTTGGGCTCCTAAGAGAGTATAGACATGAAAACGATACGTGAAAAGGTACCATTATGTGGGAGTAATCATATTCTTTTCCTTCTGGATTTTGCCCAGTTGTGATGAGCAGAAGGGCAGTCTTTTGTTGAGCAGAGACAGAAAGGCTGGGACTTAACTGGCTATCAAGAGAGTGACTTGGGAATATTAAAAAGCCGGTTTAATAATTTTTGGTTTCTGAGAAGGTGTCAAAAACACGTGGCTTTTATTAACTCTTCTCCACTAAGAAAAGGCTTCCTGAGTTAAAACTGAGCTCATGCCCTCTCAGCTAGTTGCCAAGTTTCCTGCCTTTCTTTGCCCCTGGATGTGGTTGTAAGACTTAAGTCCTCAATGACAGGAAGTGAGTGAAAGTGCCTTGTGCACTTTCTGGATCAATTCCTTAGAAAAAAGGTGTTTGTCATCCTCTTCTTCTTCCACTTTGCCGTTGGTTGGAAAATTTTAAAACCTGAAACAGCATCTTGGACCATAGATGGAAGTCATATAGTGGAGATGCTGATACTCACCCATTCTGGACAGTTCAGTCCGAGTAGCAGTGTGAGAGAGAAACCTCTGTCTTACCGAAGCCACTGTATTGTGTGTCTGTCTGTCTGTACATTTTATATGCCTATATGTGCGAGTGTGCTAAGTTGCTCCCGCCCTGTCCAACTCTTTGCGACCCTATGGACTGTAACCCACCAAGCTTCTCTGACCATGGGATTCTCCAGGTGAGGATACTGGAGTGGGTTACTATGCCCTCCTCCAGGGGATCTTCTGGACCCAGGAATCAGATCCACGTCTCTTGTGTCTCCTGCATTGGTAGGGGGTTCTTTACCACTAGCACCACCTGAGAAACCCTTGGTAAGGTGACTGATATATAAAAAGAGACAGTGTCTCTCTCTTCTGTTGATAATTTATTGGGAATGGGAAAAATATTGTATTTGCAGGTGACAAATACCTAAACTGCTTGGAAGTAGTATTTAGCAAGAAAAGCAGCAGATCTATTTGATCAAGTTGGGGGTTCAATACAGTAGAAAAGATGGCTTACTGAGCAGACTGTGCTGGCACAATTAACTCCTCATCTGTAATTAACCAAAATCTGAAAATATGAAAAAGTAACTTTCAGATAGATTATAGACTTAAATTTAAAAGAGGAAACAGTAACTCTTAAGAAAAGCTGAGAGACTCCATGGACAATTCAGGAGTTGGAGAAACCTTATTGAAGGCTATAAATTCACAATCTGGTTAAAAAAAAAAAAAAGACATATTGGACCACACACAGACATAAATAATTCAGTGACCTAAGATCCTCTAAACAGAGTCAGTAGAGATGCAGTAGATTTGGAGAGATGACTAGGGTTTGAATCCATAATAGACAAGTTCTTAAATATTTGACAAGCCATCCAAAAAAAAAAAAACTGGGCAAAACATATAGGTAGTTTATAGGAGAGCAAATCCATAGATTTGCCAAACAAATCTATGAAGTAATGTTCAGAGTTTAGCAGTTAGAGAAATATTAACTGAAGTAACAGTGATATGTCACTGTATTAGTTTCCTCTTGTTACATTCCAAGTTACCACAGATCAGAAACAGAGCTCTAATTTGGCTGTTTTCATGGGTCAGGAGACAGGTATGGAGACCCTGATACCCACCTGTCCTGGACTGTTCACTCCGAGTAGCAGGGTGAGAGAGAAGCTTCCGTCTTACTGAAGCCAGTGTATCTTGGGTCTGTCTGTTACAGCAGTTTAGCCTGTCTTGACCTGCATATAATGGACAATTCTGAAACCTGGAAAAAAGGCTTCAAAGTTATTTTGGCATTACTTTGATATTCACTGGCACTGGAAGCTAAATGTTCCTCATGACTGAGCTGAACAACTTTTAAAGTGAATTTGAAAGTGGTCATCTGATGGGGCACGTAAGGAAAATGAAGAATTAATTTGTAAGGGAAGAGATTGATGACACTGACTTAGAGGTAATAATATATCTAAATGCTTAACGGTATATCTAGATGCTTAGAAGCTGAGGTGGGGTCCTCTGCTTGGGGTCTTGGAAGGCTGTAGACAAATATGGCCATCTTTTCATTTTCAAAAAATTGGTGTTAGCAGCTGTATTCCTTTTTGAAGCTCAGAGTTCTTTTCTAAGCTTACATGATGGTTGGCAGAACTTGATTCCTGCGACTATAGAACTGAGACCCCCATGTTTCTTGCTGGCTGTCAGCCGGGGTATCACTCTCAGATATAAGAGGATCCCACAGTTCCCTGCCACATGGCCCCCTCATGACATCTTATTTCTTCACAATTGGCGATTAGCAGGAGAGTCTCTGCCAATATCAGAACATAGACATAATAATTGTAACAGTAACTGTCCTATCACTTTTGCCATATTCTTTTGAATAGAAGCAAGTCACAGTTCCTGCCTACACTCAAATGATGTCTTATTGGGGGTCATTTTAGAATTTTTCTTACCACAGTCTTTTCATTTTCATATCCATTAAATTCAAAATGTTTTTTAAAAAAGCATTTATGGCTGGGAGCAAGCAAGAGATATGCTTAGGGAAGGGAACTTCTGTCCATGACCATTACAAAGGAGAGATGTAGCCCTTAAATAAAGTATCTCTCAAAAACAGATAAATTTTTTGACCCAGAAACTCTACTGTTAGGGATCTGTTTTATGGAAATAAGGCCTGCAGTATCCAGTGACATATGATATGGCATTTACTGCAGCATCATTAGCAGTGGCATAAAGTTGGAAGCAGAGTGAATGCCCATCAGTAGGGGGAGTGGTTGGATAGAGCATGCTACACCATGGAATATTCTGCTGCTAAGTCATGTCAGTCGTGTCCGGCTCTCTGCGACCCCATAGACGACAGCCCACCAGGCTCCCGTCCCTGGGATTCTCCAGGCAAGAATACTGGAGTGGGTTGCCATTTCCTTCTCCAATGCATGAAAGTGAAAAGTGAAAGTGAAGTCGCTCAGTAGTGTCTGACTCCTCACGACTCCATGGACTGTTGCCTACCAGGCTCCTCCATCCATGGGATTTCCCAGGCAAGAGTACTGGAGTGGGTTGCCATTGCCTTCTCTGTGGAATATTCTATTCCTTCACAAAATTAGCTAAGTACCAAGTGACTTGGGGAGATTTCCTGGAGGTGTTGTTGAGTGAGACTGGCTAGATGGAGAAAAATAATCTAATTTTCTGAGGAGCAAAGGGTATCAACTCCCTTGTATACATGTTTTTGTGTCTTTATGGTTGTAAAGAAAAATATGAAGTGATATATACTAGATTTTTTTAACATGGGAAAAATTATTGATGAGGATAGAGGGTGCCAAGCAGAAGAAGAAAAGGAAACATCTCTAACAACCAGTCTAGTATGTGTGGGATAATCAAATTTGCATATTTATGTAAAACTTTGTATAAATGATATTTTAAAAATACTATGCCCTTAAAATTGACTAATACACAGAAATACTTCCATTTCTTTGTATAGAACTTTCAAAGTAAATAATATTTACAGAGTGTTTCATATGTTTTCTGTTATCAAAACATAATTATCTTATTTTTAAAGTCAATAACTCTGTCATTTAGCTGTCTTGAGTACAGAACTGTTTAGCAAAAAAAAAAAAAAAAAAAAGCCAGTGTGTGGGAGGGGTCTGGAAATAAGGAATAGATACTGTTTAGACATTTTTTTTTTCTTTTTTTAGCCCTACTAGAATTTGAGCAAATACATAGCTCTTTAAAAAATTGTGAAGTCTAATTAAAAAGTTGTTTCCATGTCCAGAGTTTAATAATTTTTATTTCATTTTCTATAATTAAAGTTCTAATTTTGACAAATCTGTCTGCAATGGGGGTTTTACCAAACAGAATGGAACATCTGAGTTTTAAATGCATTTTCTTCTAGTGTCTTTCTCTGACGAAGAGAAATATCAGCTGCGAAAATTTGTTAATAAATCTTACCTGCTGGACAAGAGAGCCCATCGTCAAGTATACTACAGCTTGACTGACATCCTTCTGGCATATTGCTATGAGACCCGTGTCACGGAAGGAGAGCGGAATGTGAGTGCGTGTGTGTCTGTGAACGTTGGCACAGACCGTCGTGCAGAGTAAACTGCATTAAGGTCATGGGGAGACCAATCGTGTTTATTTAGGACACTCTGAACGGAGGTGCACAGGTGTGTTGGTGATGGATACCAGCATGAAAGCTTAATGCTTTTTAAAGATGTATTTATTTACTGATTTTTGATTGTGCTGGGTCTTCGTTGCTGTGCAAGCTTTTCTCTAGTTGCGGCAAGCGGGGGCTGCTCTCTAGTTGAGGTGTGCAGCCTTTTCATTGGAGTGACCTCTTATTTTGGAGCACAGGTTCCAGGGTGCATGGGCTCAGTAGTTGCGGCTTGCGGGCTCAAGAGCACAGGCTCAGTAGTTGTGGCGCATGGGCTGAGTTACTCAAGGCATGTGGGATCTTCCTGGACCAGGGATCGAACCTGTGTCGCCTGCGTTGGCAGGCGGATTCTTACGTGCTGAGCCACCATGGAAGCCCCAACATAATGCTTTTATTTGGTCTTTTTTTCCTTCTCTCTTGGCATTAGTCTCACTCAATAGCAGAGTGGGGAAGTAAAGCTGAAGGTAGGGAGAAGGATATCCTGGGCTCTCATCTCTTTCAGGAGATGAAGTGACCAAACGAGACAGCTGTTGCCACATGACATCTAATATTGGAAAGGGGTAAACTTTACCATGCTCATTTCTGGTCTTTCTCTGAGCTGTGTATTAACAGATGTAAGGTATGGTATTTTGTACAAAAAGGAATGTGAGCGTTCATCTGCAGGTGTCCCTCAATTTAAATAGTATTTGTACTTCTGAAAAATTGTACGTAAATCACATTTTGAAAACCTGAATTTTATCTTTTTGCTATTCAGTGAAATCCTATTGCAAAAGTAAATCCTTTTGTAAAGAAAGGATGATCTAACCTTTTTAAATGATCTTTAAAAAATATATATACAATTGTAAAAAATATATATATATACAATTGTATTGTATCTCTTCTTATACCACACTTGATTCTGTAAATGAAGAGCTGAATTTCTTTCTCACCTATTTCACTGATAGTACACATATGTTTTTTAAAAAGGCTGGAAAGCCAGAAAAAAAATCTTTCCTGCTAATATGTCCCTGTATCTGTTGATAATAATTTTTGCTCAAGGGGTTATACTTGAGGTGTGCATATGCTTCCCTGTTTTTTATTTATTTATTAAATTTTAAAAATTTCTTTAAATTGGCATAAAGTTGATTGACAATATTTCAGTGATTCAGTATTTTTATATACTTTACTCCTTTCAAAGTTATTATAAAGTATTGGCTATATTTCCCTGTGCTGTATCCTGTATTCTTGTATCTTATTTATTTTGTACATAGTAGTTCATCTCCTACCCCTATTGTATGCCTCCCCCATCTTTCTTTTTAAATTACACAAATAATTCATATCATTGTAAAGGAAAATACAGGAAGAAAATAATTAAAATTTCCTGTCATCTCAGCTATCAAAGGTAGCTATTGTTACAAGGAAATGTTTCTCTTCTTGGCTTCTTTCATTGCACACATGTATTTATACTGGGTTGTAATGTATGTACTATTATTTAACCTGCTTTTCTCACCTACTTAACATCATAGTGTTAGCATAATATTGGGATAAGGATTTGATATGTGTCAAGTTTTTTTGCTGTTGGGATTCTGAAAATTTCAAAGGTGACTTTTGAGATTTGTATTTGACTCCAAAATGAATATTAATGAGTGTATTAAGTGCATACTATAACTGAAAATGGATTTTGTTCCACTCATCTTTTTAGAATACCATAGTCAGAGAAAATGTTTTCTTTGATGGAAAAAATAGCTTCATATTTCTTGAGAAGATGAGTGAGAGTGTTGAGTTATGCTCAATAAAATTTTGCATTTTTCATTCTTAGATTCATATATTTGAAATCACGAAATCTTGCAACTTCAAGGTCTTCTCTAGAATGTACTTATTCTTGCAGACCTTCTCTGAAAGGCCAGATTCTTGAGCAGCTTTTTAAATGCCACAGAGAGTACTTTAACATTATCTTTGAGTCTTTTGGTAGATTATTTATGAAATATTTGAGAGGTAGGTAACCTAGTTGAGAAGGACAGAAATTGAGCATGCATTGCTTTTCTTTAGTTTCAAAGCCCTTGCTTATGTGCTCTTGGATTCTGGTACTCTTATCAGTGCAGAAGCTTTACTTTATAAAATTCTGAAGAAAGTAGAGACTTAGCCTTTGATCACCTTGACATCAGTAAAGCCATAGACACTTCTTAGGTTTCACATATGTCAGTACTATTCATATACTAGTTGAATAAGTGGATATAGTTGTTTTCTTTCTAAATGACTTTAGCTATCATATGACACTATCCTTTTCTTCGTAACAAATAAAGGTTGAATCTGCATGGAATATCAGAAAATTGAGTCCAACACTGTGCTGGTTTGAGGTACGATTTTCAGTTGCAGTTGTTTAGATTTTGTTTCAGAGTTATATTTTGTTGTTATTAGTTCATTTGTAATTTCTGCAATTCCTTGACTTTTTTTTGCAAATTAATTAATTTTAATTGGAGGCTAATTACTTTACAATATTGTAGTGGTTTTTGCCATACATTGACATGAATCATACCTGTGTCCCCCATCCTGAGCCGCCCTCCCCATGCCTTCCCTCAGGGCTATCCCAGTGCACCGGCCCTGAGTGCCCTATCTCATGCATCGAACCTGGACTGAAAAGTGGTAACTTTGTTGTACTAGTTTTTTTCTCCCATGTTTTTTAATAAAATTCTGGTTTTATATTACTCTTACTCTAATCATAGTACATAAATTAAGGCTGGGTGTAGGGTATCTTCGAAGTCTGAAGGAGTGACGGGGACATTGTCTGTTGTGGGAAGATGCTGGGTCAAGTCCGAGGCCTGTATGTAAGTTGGCATATATTGGGGCACAGAGCTCAAAGGCAGGCAGCAAACCTAGGTGATAATACTGTTAACTGTCACTTACCACCAGAGACTGTGCTAAGCCTTTTATATATATTACTTCACCTATTCCTTTCAGTAAGTCTGTGAGATAAGTATTACTGGTGTTTTATAGGTGAAGAAACATAGGTCATATAGCATAAATAACATATCCTAGGTTCTACAATTAGTATGTTTAGATCTCATAACTCTTCTAGTATAGTCATAATTGTTTTTGTGTCTGTTTTCTAGAAAGCATTTGTGCATATTTCACCAAAAATGCAAAGGATGGTGTCTTTAAATTTACTAGTTTCGAATATGCTGTTGTCCATCAAAACAGAAGCTTTAAAAAAGTATTTATTTAAACAATTGATAACTGCATCATTTATTAAGGCAACTAGTTTTGTTTCTGTTTGTTTGTTTGTTTTTCCCAGTTTGAATCCTAAATAGTGTACATTTTCAGTTGGAAAATCAAAGTTGTTTTGTGGCATCACTTTGTTCAAATAATAGATAAGGCCTATATGTAAGTTGGCATATATTGGCATACATCTTCCCATAACAGACATTGTCCCCAAACTTCCAAAATACCCTACATCTGTTCAAATAATAGGTAAGATGTAAGCAGGAACTTGAGCAGAGAATCTTGCTACTCCAAGAATGTCCATGAACCAGCTACCTGACCAGTATCGTCTGCTGGGAGCTTGTTGAAAAGACAGAATCCCAGAGCAGATCCTCTGAGCTAGACACTATAGCAAGATCTCCAGGAATTCATATGCATATTTAAGATGGAAAAGTGCTTTTCTCTGGACTCCCCTTGGATTCTGTGTATTTCTACGATCAGCATATAATGGATAAATTGGCTTTTGTAATACAGTAATTATTCTAATATTGAAAACAAAATATTTGGTGACTAGATCATTTCATAGTTTAGTTATTAAAATCTGCATGAAAAATTCATCTATTTATGATTTGATTTTGACATTTTTGTTTTTTAGATAATTTACTATTGTCATACATGTAACCAGCTCTGTCAAACTTTTATAAGTATTTAGTTTTTGCCAGAATTTTTTAGAAGTTCATCATTCTTTTTTATATTACATCAACTATTCTTTGTTGAGTACTCAGTATTCTTAATCAGATCACTCATTTGTTAAAGGTGCATATACATGGAAATGTTGTGTACGCCTTTAATTTTATATGTTAAGTTTTATTTGCAGGTTAACATTTTTTATACATTTTAAATAAAAACCCAATTAAAAAACAATTTTGTAGAAAATGTGTTTTCAGTAAGTTTTACATTGCTGATGGCATCAGTTTGATACCGTTCAAGATAAAGCCTTTTTACAGAAATGAGTAGTTTTCTCTTTGATAAGTGAAAGTAAATTACTAAAGTAAATGCCATATATTACTCATGCCCAAAGCAGAAAAACAGAGAGAGGAAAGAGGGGAACTGTGAACACATTGCACTAAAGAGTTCTGTATTTTTCATCTGTATTATCTCGAATGGTCCTAAAGGACAAAAACATGAAACATGTATCATTTAAAATGCATTTTATGTGCATCTGTATTTTGTTAGTACCATGTGTTTTACATTCATAGTGGTAATTCTTAAAAGACTTTTAAAAACTTTCCTGCTATGAATGTGATTTTTAAGGAGCACTTGTGATATGTTGATAAAGTATGAGAAATTACAAAGACTGAGATAAAAATTTTATTGTAAGTTTACAGAAAGAGTCTCACTGCTTGGCACTGTATTTATCTTCCACTTGGCTTCATGTTGACTCAGACTTGGTTTTTAATTGAGAATAGTTTTACATTTTGTTGTGTGCTTTTGTTTTGTGTAATATGGAAATGATTATTCATGTAAATGATACTTTACAGACTTGGACTAATGTTCATGAAATCCTGGTGTCTTTTGGAAGAAGAGTTTTGTGTTATCCATTGTACCGCCATTTTAAGCTGGTGATGAAAGCCTACAGAGACACTATAAAGATATTGCAGCTAGGTAAGATGTTATTATGCTTGCAAATTTGAGAGTAAAAGTTAAATGTTTTTAGTCTGTGAGGATGTAGTCATTGATTTTTGCTTTTCTTCCTTTACAAAAATAAGTAATGAAAATCATTCAGTCCAAACACTCTTCCTCTCAGGTATTATATAAAGCAATTAATAAAAATAAATGAAAAAAAAATAAAGTAATTGTCCTTCTATATAGGTATATAATCATACAGACAGGTGTGGTACTCTTTTCAGAGAGGAGTGGGGAAGGTAAATACAGTGTTTCAAAGCATCTTGCATTTAGTAGATTGTATCATTCAGTATTTCTGTATCATACAAATGCCTATAATTTTCTAGGCATTATTTTAGGGTTTGAGTAAAATAATAAATAAGTTCCCTGCTCCTGTGAGGTTTACAGTTTTGCCAAGGTGACCGATGGTAAGTAAGTAAGCAATTCCAGCGCTGAGTGAAAAGTTCTCTGTTGGAGGAAGGACATTCATCCTAGGAGTGGCGCAGAACCTGGATTTGGCAGATCAGGAAAGGTTTTCCAGAGAAAGTTCAGCTACTCTGGTTACTTGATTATTGCTAAATCAAACCCCAAAAGACAAATGTTTGCTATTTTTAAGGATGTGGAAAATTCTAAGCTCTGAAACAAATTCCAAAGTGCCTATAACAGCATCACTGGATTAAGTATATAATTTCCAAGGTAATGACTTTTTTAAGGGGACAACATCCATTTGTATGTATTAGTTCTGGCACATTTTTATTAAAACCCACTTGGTATACTTTATGGTCATTTCTTATATATATATATTTTAGGGAGTCTCATCATTTCTTTGTCTTTAGATAACAGTGCTTCTGGAGGTTTAGTTTTCAGACTTGAGGTTAAGAAGGAGAAAGGAAGAAGTTCCTTCCTTTATATCATTAGGCCTAATGGGAATAATCACATCTGTAATGTTTTCTCCCTCCTAGGATTTATCTAGGTTTTTCTTTGACTTCTGTGTGACCCATAGTTTTCCTGCCCTGCGGGGAAAAGTCATGTTTGAAGTAGATTCTTTTAAACTGGATAATAATCATGAAAATGAATCATAGTTAAATGAAAGATCTTTTTAAATTCATCCTATTGGTTTAGACTAGCAGTATTTTATTTTAAAGGATTGTTGATTATAGAAGAGAAGAGCTACTACCTTTGAGGACTCTGTCTTCTTTAACAAGGGGAAACACACTGTTTGGGGTTTTTTTTTATATTCTTTCTTTTTACCTTCTCAGATATATTTTTTTAAGATATTTTTGGTGTGGACCATTTTTAAAGTCTTTGTTCAAATTGTTACAATATTGCTTTTGTTTTATGTTTTGGTGTTTTGGCCCTGAGGAATGTGGGATCCTAGCTCCCTGACCATACTCCCTTCATTGGAAGGCGAGTGTTAACCACTAGACCTCCAGGCAAGTCCCCAATATATTTTTTTTAACTGCAAAAATTATCTTGAAAAGTCAATCTATTATAAATGACTATTGAATTTGAGTACCTGTCACAGTTAAATTTCTTATTTAAGTCATGCTAGATTATCTGCACATTATTCACAGATTTAAACAGTGAGAATGCAGTTGTGATTTTCTTGTTATTTCATGGCTTTGAGATGGAAAACTTGCAAAACCCCCATGTGCGTGTGCACATGTACGGATGAGCGTGCATGCACGCGCACACACACACACATACCCTCTTGTTATTTTATTCTGGGAAATAATCCAGTTCTCTGGGTTTTTATTTGAAAAGTAATCAGTTGTGTGAATCATAACCAAAAATAAATTTGATTGCCTTGACTTATACTGTAGTCAGTTCCTCAAACGGTTTTAGTAGGTTGGAATTGAAAATTTAGACTTAAGTTTCCATCATTATCTATCTACAAAAAAAGGCTTATCAGCTGTGTTGTGATAGCAACAGAAAACCCGAGGTAGCATGCTGAAAATGAATCCCAACCCTGTATAAACCACGCACAGTATGTTCTGTGGCTTGTTTGGGTTGTGGCTAGTTAGTGCTGAAACAGAGAGTTAGGTTGTCTAGATTAGGTTGCCCTAAACTATGGGGATGGCAAGCTCTGGATGAGGGTTGACACCTTTGTTTATACAGCTGGATGATACCAGGATGCCATTAATACCATTGATGAGTCTCAGTTGTTTAGACACCTTATAGTTTTAACTGCAGGTAGTGCTGGTTTGGCATTTAACATTTTCCAAGAATGAATTCGTGCCTACTTATAATCAGAAAAGCCATCACACTTTTATTCTGAAGGTCAGTGTCATGCTTTCATAGTTGAAAGTAATGAATAACTCTTTCCCCAGAAGAAATGCAAATCTTATGTGAAACACGCTTTTGAAACCAAGGAAGGAAGGCTGGTATCAGAATCTACAGATTGACTGAGAGCTAAGTTTTTAAAGAGCCATGAATTTTGCTTTGCCTGACTTCACAGAGGCCCTACAAAATTCTTCTCTGGGCCTTTGGCTGTTTTCAATTTTACATTCTCTCTGCTATACCTTCCCCACCCCTGGAAGTCTGTATATTCATCTCTTACTGTTGCTGTATGTATAGCTCAAATTCCTGTAAGAGAAGAAAACCTACTTTGTCCTTTCAAGTGTTATTTTAGTGCTTAGCGTAGAGCCTTGCATGTGGAATTCCTCTGTCTGAATCTATAATCTTGGGGCACGTGATCATCCCATGTTTTCCCCCTCTGTTCCTGTATCTTTGGTATTTTTACTTCCTTCTCCATTCTTTCGGGAAGAGTAGGAAGAATCCTTCATGGAAGTATCACTTAGCTGCCGTTATTCACTGAAAATCAATGATAAAAAGGAATTAAAAGAGAGCAGTTTTTCTAGTATGTCTTAAGAATTTTATTCTTTTTATAAATGACCTAGTTGAGTACTTGATTATACATTGTTTATACAACTTACTGTTTATTCTATCTTTGTTTCATTCATCTTTCTAAAGGCATTCTTTATTCTTCTCCCACATTCTTGTATGGTTATTGAGCATATAATATAACTGTTAGATTGAAAGGGCTAAACATCAAGGGGTAAAAGGGAAAAAACTTAATTTTTTCTCCCTGTTCCCACTTCCAGCTCTTTCTGTGGAGTGTTTCTTTTATTGCTTGTGGATGGAATATATATCCTCTAAATATCACATCACACACATATATCCTATACGATAAATATTCTATAACTTTTTATATTGCTTTAGATTATAAGAGAAGTCTCATTTCAGTACTTAAAATGTTCCCTTTGAACTTGATTAAAAATATAAATCTTCCCTTCCCCAGCTTGGGCCTGCCTCAGGTTGGGAAGCCAGCAGCGGGGAGGGGCCCTTCGCCTGCTGCGGGAGCCTTGCTTGCTTCCAGAGCTACTGTCTGCCCAGCCATAGGCTGCTCCTTTCTGCTTCTCCATGGGGGCCCTTTTATCAGTTTGGGGTCAGACGACAGTCTTTGTGCCCCACAATTCCCAGGACAGGTATCTTATGCTCTCCAAGGTCCCCCCTTAAAATCCCCTTTCTCTTGGTCTAAAGAAAAACCAAGAGACAGGAGAGCACCTTTTTCCCTTCCTCATGAATGATGGTAGAAATCCCATAGGACCCCAACAGTCTCATTCGAAGAGATTTTCAGGACCATGATACCCTCAAATTCCCAGAGGTGAATATTGGTCCAGAGGTGACATACCAGGTTTTTTGCTAGTGTCTTACGAGTTTAGCACAGAGGGTTAAGCATCCCTTCTTAAAATGTGGAAATACTTGATATCTGTTTTGTCCTTTGTGAGCCTCACTGGAGATGAGTCACGGAGTCCTGTCTTAATGTGCTAGCACAGTAATGGTTCTAGCCACAGCACCTCAGTTCCTCATTACATCCACACTGGCTTCCTGAGAAGTCGGATGTCAGTCTCCACCTCACGGGTAGAAGACAGTCTCAGGGAAGTTCAGCCAGTTGCCCCGGCTCACTCAGCTAGGAGTTGGTGGAGCCTGGATTGGACGCTGGGTCTGCCTGACTCTTAAGTCTGTGCCCTTTGAAGTGTTGAAATCGTTATAGTAAAGGACATTTTATGAAACTGGGATTGACTTTACAGTAGTCCACAGTGGGTTGGCGGAAAGTGGGAGGGTGTGGAGGGGACAAGGCTGACCATGAGTTGGTCCTTGTTGAAGCTGGGTAGTGAGTACTTGGGGGTTCACCACCCTGTTTTTTCTCTTTGTACATGTTGTGATCTTCCTTTATAAAAAGTTATTTTTTAAAAAGAATCTAGAGTCTTAACCCCTATGTATCTGTGTTTTCAGTTTAAATTTATTCACCATCTTTTAGAAAACATAGTACTCTTTATTCAGACCATTATATAAAATTTTTGGCTAATAAAAATGCATGTTTGAAGTTATTATTTCAGGTTCTGTTTTGTTTTTAGGTCTAAAAAGAAACCTACCCTTCTGTGAACATTTGAGATCTGATGTCTGGTAGTGCTGTGGGCAGACTATAACCTGAGAAATAGCCTCTGGCAATTAGTCATTGTTACCAAGTAAAACCTGGCATTACTTCATGTAATGAATAGCCCTTACATATTAGTCTTACTGGGCTAAACACTTTTTCAGAAATGACTGAAATGACAGCTTTACTAACCTCTTCTGTAAATAGATAAAATAGCACAATCCATGTGAAAGAAAAGAGCCATAGTAAATGGCTTAGGGCTCAGCTTTTCCTTTAAGGCAAATGGTTGTTTAAGAAACAGAACCATGGCAAGTGTATTGTGTGAGCTCTGAGACGTCATGCAACCTGGAAGATGAGTTTGTTTTTAGCATTTCATTTCTCTTTAGTCCAGTATCCAAATGCTTCTTTTTAAAAATAATTAATTAATTAATTTGACTGTGCAGCATCCTAGTTGTATCATGAGGGATCTAGTTCCCCAAGCAGGACTCGAACTCAGGTCCCCTGCATTGGGAGCTTGAGGTCTTAGCCATTGGGCCACCAGAGAGGTCCCAGCTTCTTTTTACTGAATTTTATTTTTTTTTAATTTATTTTTATTAGTTGGAGGCTAATTATTTTACAGTATTGTAGTGGTTTTTGCCATACATTGACATGAATCAGCCATGGATTTACATGTGTTCCCCATCCTGATCCCCCCTCCCACCTCCCTTCCCATCCCATCCCTCTGGGTCTTCCCAGTGCACCAGCCCCGAGCACTTGTCTCATGCATCCATCCTGGGCTGGCGATCTGTTTCACACTTGATAATATACATGTTTCGATGCTGTTCTCTCAGATCATCCCACCCTCGCCTTCTCAATAGAGTCCAAAAGTCTGTTCTATACATCTGTGTCTCTTTTTCTGTCTTGCATGTAGGGTTATCGTTACCATCTTTCTAAATTCCATATATATGCATGAGTATACTGTATTGGTGTTTATCTTTCTGGCTTACTTCACTCTGTATAATGGGCTCCAGTTTCATCCATCTCATTAGAACTGATTCAAATGTATTCTTTTTAATGGCTGAGTAATATTCCATGGTGTATATGTACCACAGCTTTCTTATAAATATAAAGCCAGGAAAACTGGCTGAGCTTTAAGTCATGTATGACATGTCATTTCCTGCAGAGAGGAGCTTCTGCCTTGTTTGACTTCTGATTCTCAGCTCCTCCTCAGTTTCCCGTTGCTCTAAAGTACTTGCTCACTGGTTAGTGTGTTCATCTGTTAACGTATTCATTCAGTAGGTATTTTGTCAGTACCTACTATAAAGCTATTTATTATGTACAAAGTGCCCATATGAAGAGCAGCAGAAAGCTGAATGAGGTTCACGGACTGTATTTGGGGAGCATCTTCGTGAATAAGGGAGCTAAGGTGTCCATCACAAAATTAAAGACAGAGTAGACAGTGGTGAGCACCTTACAGGAAATGCTGAGTGAGCGGTTTCAAAACCAGGAGAGGTGATGTTATGTTAGGGATCAGAGAAAGCTTCATTCAGGACTGGATATTTGAATTGGGACTTGAAGGACAGGTAGTATTGCATAGCAGGGTGGAGGGAAGTGTTCTAAATATTGTGAGTGAGGGGCATGAGACAGTTCATAGATGAGCATCTGTTTCACCAGTGAAACTTGGGAATTGATAGGCTCTCTGACCCTGAGATTTGCCCTTGTTGTTCAGTTGCTAAGTCGTGTCCAACTGTTTGCGACCCCATGGACTTGAGCACACCAGATTTCTCTTTTCTTCACTGTTACCCTACAGTCTCTAAAATTAGTTGACAGTTTTACTTGAGTCAACTGGTCTCCAGAATTGATTTCTCTACTTCTCTAATATGATCACTTAATCTCCTGCTCTCCAGTCAGGAGACGATAATTCTTTCTGTTTCCCTCTTCACTCTAAATTGTTCTTGAACTTTTCCTTTCCTAGTCAATTCCCTGTCACAGTTAAAACATTTTGAAGAATGGAACAACTGTAATGCTTTCAGTCAATTTCAATAGCATGGAATTCAGATCAGATATTTGAAGTCGTGTTGGTATCTGCTTTTGCTGACTGCTTCCTTACATGCCAAGCAGCCTAAGAAAGGAGGGACTTTGGAGCCCTGACGAGTGTGAACTGCAGCTGAAACGTGTGAAAGTGAGTGTAGGATTCCCCTGGGAAGTTCCCACGTGCTGGTCAGTCTTCTGCCTTGCTCTTCTGGGATTCTTTGACCAGGCAGAGCAAACTTCTTTTACTTCCATTGCTTCCTCAGAGCCTAAATCTGTGTTCCCAATCTTAAATTGGCACGTTCTTACTGCCTATCTGTATTATTTATCCTCACAGCATTTGTAGGTTTATACATATACTTTTATATGGAAGGATATTGTATTGAGCATGAACATTAAAGGGAAGAAAATAAAGTTCTGATCAACTCCACAGACATATGTTTCCTCTAAGTATCTTATTAATCATTAAATATTGTTAATCACTGAAATTTTTTTAGATTGCTTGCCTGGAAATTGCTGGGTTCCATTTGTATAAAGCGTTCTTTGTTCTCTTAAGATATTCTCTAGGGGGCAGCATTTCCTGTATGGTTTACAAATAATAAATTGCTTTTAATTGCCATAACTGATTAAGATCTTACGGTTAATCAGCTCCTCGCAAAAAAATCACTTAAAGTATCTTATGGGTAGGTAATAGTTCAAGATACACTGCTGATCTTTTAAGTATTTAAATTTAAATCTACATGGTATTTACATTTAAATCTACATGGTATTTCCTATACTATTTATATAAGATTTTTTGTTAATTTCTACAGTTTCTGATCTGAGCAATGGAAAAGAATCCCAGGAGGTTAGTTACATGGTTTGATATGGCTTAAAAAAAATTCTATGTTTAGTGCCTCTTTTAATAAATCTAAAGTCAATTTTGAGATTTTTTTTTAATTGACCTGAATTTTTAAGGAAGTAACTATAAACTTACTTTCTTTAAGTAAGAGGATAAAAGTACAAAAATGTACATATTTAAGACAAATTTGGGAGGAAAAAGAGAAAATATTTTATTTACCCTAAAAAGTGAAAGTCCTGTGGCATGGTAATATTGAGACCTAGATGAAGGATGTGCTGTGCTGTGCTTAGTCATTCAGTGGTGTCTGACTCTTTGTGACCCCATGGACTGTAGTCCACCAGGCTCCTCTGTCCATGAGATTCTCCACGAAAAAATACTGGAGTGGGTTGCCATGTCCTCCTCCAGGGTATCTTCCCAACCCAGGGATCGAACCCAGGTCTCCCACAGTGCAGGCGGATTCTTCACTGTCTGAGCCACCAGGGGAGCCCAGATGGAGTATATTGAATAATAAATACTTGTATGTTATCTGTAAATCATGGAAGAATTATATTTTTGCAATTTAGGCTTCCTTTAAATAGGAATTAATACTAAAAAATAACAAGCAAGCAGATATTTATTCAACAGACACAAATCAAATCCCTTCTCTGTGCAAGACATTAAAAGAGAATCAGGAAAGAATTATGAGGATATATATGACTTGGCTTTGGCTCTTGAGTTTATTGTGTAACAGGAATGATAAGACAAAAGTAAAAAATATAAGTATTTACAATATACAAAGGAGAAATAGTCCTTTCAGATAATATCTTAACATTTTCAAATGTTGAAAAAAAATCAAAACAAAAATAGTATTTCATGACACATGTAAATTATATGAACTTCAAACTTTAGTGCCCATAAATGAAGCTTTATTGGAACATAGTCGTCCTCGTTCACTGGGGTGTTGTTTATGGCTGCTTTTGTGATATAATGGCAGAGTTGAGTAGTTGCAACAGATCATGTGGCCTGCAAAGCAAAATATTTACTCTCTGGCTCTTTAGAGAAAAAATTGGCCTCCCCTTGCTATAAGTACATATGAAGTTGACCCTTGAACAAGCTTGACTTTGAACCTGGGCAGGTCCTCTCATGGGTTTCTCTGGTAGCTCAGACAGTAAAGTATCTGTCTGCAGTGCGGAAGACCCAGGTTTGATCCCTGGGTCGGGAAGATCCCCTGGAAAAAGGAATGGCTACCCACTCCAGTTTTCTTTCCTGGAGAATTCCATGGACAGAGGAGCCTGGTGGGCTACAGTCCTTGGGGTCACAAACAGTCGGACCCGGCTGAGCAACTGACGTTTTCAGGTCCTCTTACAGGTGAATTTTTTTCTTCAGTAGGAAATACTGTAGCGCCCCACTGTCCATGGTTGGTTGAATCTGTGGATGGGGTGGAGCTGTAGATACGAAGGCCAGATTAACCCTGTCATTGTTCAAAGGTCAGCTGTATTTGGGGTTGGAGCAGAGCCCTTTCCATCCAGGTGAGCCAAGGTCTCTGGCTGCCTTCCATCCCAATAGTGGCCAGTGTTGATGGCATCCTGTCACGTCTCTCTCCCCCTATAGGATGAGATGGACCTGAACTTGCTTGCTAAGTCAGTTCAGTCATGTCCGACTTTTTGGGACCCCATGGATGTTGCCTACCAGACTTCTCTGACCATGAGGTTTCCAGGCAAGAATACTGGAGTGGGTTGCCATGTCCTCCTCCGGGGGATCTTCCCGACCCAGTGATTGAACCTGTGTCTCCTGCTGTTCCTGCATTGCCGGAAGCCTGGACCTGAAATAGTTGGTTCCTATTAAAATAGGTCCCTCAACATTGGGAGAAACAAAGATGCCTACCTAGCCAAGCAGATAAATTTAATGAGAATGGCAGAGTTTAAGAAACGTGGGAACGAAGCCCGTGTGAATTGGAGACACACATGCCCCATCAGTAGCCTGTTGTTGCCATGTGGGTATGTGGCCTTGCCACCTTTAGGGCCTTGGAGTAGAAAGTCATGATCTTTAATATAAAATTACTCAAAAGTTTGAAATGTGAACAATGATGTAAAGATTTAATATCACACTATAAGAACTATGGCATAGCTGAGCATCCAGGTCAGCCTATGTGGACCATCAGTTTGTGATTTGGAAGACAAGCAAAGTGCCAGCCTGTCTTTCTCACACTGTCTTGGACCTGCCAGTTGTCAGCTGCAGTGAGCCCTTGTACCAGGTCTCTGTCCTTCCATCACAGCTTAGGTTCAGTCTCATCCCAGTGTAGGTTCCAGGATGAAGTGTAGGGAGGAGGTGGAGGTCCTGTATTCTCTAAATGACTATGACCGGAAACCTTAGAAAATCCAAACACAACAAAACCCAGATCCCTTACCTCTCTTTCTACTTAATTTTCTAATGTCACCAAAAGGGACTTGTAAATCTTGTCAGACTGGGTTTGTTCTTCCCATTTACACGCCATTTGAGAAATCCGGTTGTCTTTCTTCCTGTATGTTTCTCCTCTCTGACTGCATGTACAGTCTCAGTTTTCCCAATTCGAAGCTAAGCTAGTTGCAAAAAAAAAAAAAAAAAAAAAGTCAGAACTTTTACAGAATTAAAGCAGCAATACAAAGAATTTATTTTAAAATTGAGCTACCAGGCATTGAAATCCATGCCATATTCATGGCAGAATAGTTGAAATAAAATTTTATCTGCATAATTAAGAAGTTTTAGATGCCTATGGATTTTTGAAAGAATTTGGATCTAGATCGCAGCTGTTCTAAGAGCTTTCTTTCCATGCATGTTCAGCTTCTTGACCTACTTTTATAGTTACTGTATGGATGGGATTTTTTTTTTTTTTAATGTTTTACCTTGAACTTGGATGCCTCACTCTTAACTGTCTATAAAGAAATGGAAATTAGTCATGCTGCCATTATGTAATTTTGGTGACATCTGGCCATGTATTTCTACACTGACACAACTGCTGCTTTGACAGGTGACTTGAGGAGAGGTCAAGACTTAAGTCAAGGCTGTCCTTTCAAACCAGCAAATCTAGCAGAAATTGTTAGAGCCGAAAAGGCAAAAAGCAGCCTTGGGTTAAATTCATTATTTGAACTTCTGTTGGTGTGGTGGTATAAGAAAGTTGGCACAGCTACATCCTTTTCTTGTTGGGAATAGAAATAAAAAGTGAAGGCAAATATGTTGTGTACCACACATCTGTCAGGACACCTTGACTTTTGGGTGCAGATCACAAAGGTGTTATAACTAGTACAAGTTAACTGAGCAATCTGAGTAAGTGGTTTTAAACTTAAGTTTTGTGTACTCTGGGTTACATTATTAAGCTGCCTTTACTGAACAGGCTCCTACCATTTGCCAGACATTGTCTGAGACCCTGGAAGACAAATGAGAAGCTATGTTCTTTCCCATTAAGAGGTTTGCCACAGAAGGTGATAAATAGTGACACTATGTATTATGTAGTGGCTGGGACACAGACATACCTGTGTTCATCATGGCTGTTGTTTCCTAGCTGTGATCTTGGCTAACACCTTCAGTTGAGCCTCAGTTTCTTCTTTTGTGAAATGAGCAAGAAAACACCAAACTAATAGGGTTAAATGATGCAGTATGTAGAGAGTACTTGGTGAGTAGCTATTAATTAACAGACAATGTGACAGGCATTTTGAAAGAACCCAAACCAGCTTGGGCTGGAGGAGGGTGGGGTTGGGCAGTTAGTTGGCAGCCAGTTCCTAAGGAAGCATGGCCCATTTTGAGACTTGATGGAAAATTAGGTTTGGGTTGAGGTTTGTGCTTTCTAGGCAAAGGGAACATTTATAAAGTATATATTTGCTTTGTGCTGATTTCGTTTGTGGCTATACAGATAATATGTGTAATTTTAATAACAAAAAGATGTCTAAAAATTGATTTAAGACTGTACATTTGTGCTTGAAATAGCAACTGCCATTGCTTCCAGTATGTGTTTATTACAACTCAGAAGTATAAGAGCTTAAACGGCATCTGAAGAAGTTAAGGATAAAATACTAAATAGACTGAGAAGTTTTCATAAAGTTAAATTAACTCATGTTTGTGTTGTTAGGGACTTTATGCTACTTTCTAGCAGGGCCGGATATTGAAGCAAATTCCCACACTTTGATTCTCTTCATTTTGATTACTTTGATAGAGCTCTTCTGTCATCCCTTTTTATGGTCCAGTGATCTCTGAAAATTAATGTTAAAGATAATTCATAAATTATCCCTCCTCATAATATGGCCTCATCAAAATCCCAGAATTCTAGGCAGGCATCTACTTAGCTACTCATTTTAAGATGATAGCCATGTTGGGTTTTATTTTGAGATGCTCTTACAAATGAAGGCCAACCAGTGCTTTCCTTCAGATGTTTTGAATCACCGTTTCTTTCTCCTTTACTCTTTTTGGCTTCTTGTTATGTGTGGTTCAAAACTTTAAAGAACAGAACTATATACCCAGAAAACCACAGTCATATCATAGCTATAATGTACCAAGAGTTGAAAAGAACTTCTGCTCTTACTGTATAGAGTTAGCAATTTATATTATTCTTTCTATGCTGGCTTTTAGCCAGTACAAATATCCACTATTTTTCTAATCTCCTAGAGATGGGAGCCATTTCTTAAGAGCCTTCAACCATGAGCTGGCCTGTCATTGAATGATTATGGTCAAACCTGGTCAGCTAATAGGAGGATCTCAGGTAGCCAATGGATTCTAATTTAGAACAGCTCCATCTTGTCTCTGGTTTAAGATGTATTAATCTGAGATGCCGCATCTGTCCAGAACAGGAAAGCATATTGTTCTTAGTTTACATTCCTGTTAAAGGAAAGCTGGAGAATGCATAACCAGAGTCTGTGTTAAATAGTCTGTTAGTGGTGGTGTTGTTTCCCTGTTGTCATTACATAGTCATTTTCCCAGAAGTGAAACGTGCATGGAACTTGTTCATTTATGTGCCATATTTCTAGTTTTGAAGTCCCTTCACTGGTTTAAAACTCTTAGAGAAATCTTGGTGTCAAAAGTCTTTCCTCCATGGAGAGAGTTGGCTTCACTGAGGACCAGGCGAGCATAGAGAATCCCTGACTCTTTGGCGAGGTCTGTTAGTGTATCACTGCAGTGAAATTAGTTACTGTGGTTACTGTGCAAGGTACCTGCTTTTTTGTGCTCCGGGCCAGGCAGTGAACTGGCGGAAAATGGTCACTCATCTGCAGTGCCTTGGAGCAGAAATGATTCTTTTAGATTTAGGTCTGAACAATTTTTTAGGCCCATATGTTGTGTAAGTAGCCCACGACTAGCTACAACCCCACAGGAGGCAGGTCCATTGAGTCCCCTTCTAGCTGCTGGTCGTGTGACACTCTGAAGATGGACCAGCTCTTTCCTTTGCTCATAGCTGTTGGATAAGTGGTTGGCAACTTAGAGAAAGAGCAGTCAGTGCAAGAGATGAAAAAAAGAGAAGAAAAAAAAGTGCATGCTTCCCAAGCTTCTTGGCTATGATGCTGCAGTCACCTATGGTGATTTAGTAGGCATACACGGGATCAGATATGTCCTTGGAGTAACAGTATACATTGTTGGGGCAGGATGGTTTTAATGTACTTTTGGTTCTAGAGTATCAGCTGCCAGTAGCCTAGTTGCCTTTTAGCTTATTTGTCACATAGCACACTGCAAAAATAGTTTGAATAAGACTTACAATGAAAACATAAACTTTGAAAGAATGCCTAAAACTGCTTGACATGTGATTTTCTAGAATCACCTGATCTAAATGTTGCTTGTCTATTGTTCAAAAATACAAGGTAAGGAAGATTGAAATAGGAACTAAAAAATTTTAACATTCTTTGTCAATATTTCAAGGATTAGCTATGTACTCAGGAATATATGAATTTTGGTAAATTACTAAATGTTTATTGTGGAGAATTTTGAAAAGAGGGGAAAGTTATTTCCATGTCCATGGAGATGCCAGGGTAGCCTTGAGCAGTGGGAGAAGTTCAAGTTGCACGGCTGTCCCTCAGTGGGTTTTGCTTCAAGAGAATATCCAGGGCATCTGTTGCCTTTAAGAACACTGCTGCATCTAAAATAGCAAATAATCTTAAGCTGTAAAAAAAATTCAAATTTACAAGATCAATGAAGTTGCATCCATATATGAGGTACATCCATATATGAGGTAGTTTTTGAATGTCCTAGTAATTCGTAATGTGATTGGCCTGTGAATCTCTGTAGAATTAGCCCTTATTGCAATAAGATTATACATAGTTATGAACTATAAAATTAAAGTAAGTATGAACTATATTTGAAAAAAAAGAAAATGGGGGAAAGTTTAAAGAAAAATAAACAACTGTAATCCCATGTGTGAAACGATGCCTGGCACATATCAGACTCCCACATATTTGTTCAGTGACTATAGAAATACGAGTGTGTTCATGTTTAAGATTTTTTTCCATGTGTATTTGTCTTTTTAAAAAAAAATAAAATAGAGTTCGGAACATAAGTACAGTGTAACTTCACTATAAATTTTAAAAAATTGATTTCTTTGGGCATTGCTATCATTATTGTTATTATTTTGTGATAACTGGAAGATTTAAACTTGCCTGTGGCCCATAGCAAGGGGCAGCCTTACTTTAGGCATGTCTGTTAAATGAAACTAGGAAATTTCTTTAAAAAGAATTATTTAATTTGCTTTATTCAGTGATTCATGAATCAGCATTCCATCTAGCAAGTAGAAAAGAGCTCCTATAATTTCATTAGGTAATGGTTGCAATGAATTCTCATTAAACATGTGACCTTAATTCCACACTCTTTTTCAGAAAATCTCTGGCATGTAGGGTCTTTTATTGCTACTGCCCACAGCTGCCTTTAGGTCTTGTCCCCACAGTCCTGCCTGATCACCTTCATATTCTCTTCCTTGTCACAGTCTCACTTCTGCCAAACTCATCTGTTTACTTCCCCTGTTTCTCTACTAGAACCATTGCTCCATCTGAATGGTCTCTTTCTGTTGTTCCCCTAACCCACCCCATTTTAGGTCTCTGCTCCTTTACGTGCCACCCTCCAAGCTGGTATACCTACCCCTTTTCTTCACTCACTGAATTATTCGCTATGAGAAAGAAGAAAGTGTTAGTTGCTCAGTCGTGTCTGAATCTGCGATCCTATGGACTGTAGCCCACCAGGCTCCTCTGTCCATGGAATTCTTCAGGCAAGAATACTGGAGTGGGTTACCATTCCCTTCTCCAGGGGGTCTTCCCATCCCAGGGACTGAACCTGGGTATCCTGCACTGCAGGAAGATTCTTTACCATCTGAGATGACCTAGCTCCAAATCCTGCATTTCCTATTAACTCTCTTATATTAGTAGGGCATGTTGTGTTGAGAGGCAGTATTCTGGCATCATGCCATAGACGAGCTTATATAAGCTTCAAGTGAATATTTTTTTGGTTGACTTTTAAACCTTTAAGTTAGTAGTTGTCATAAAACTCCACGTCCCCCTCCCCACCCCAAGAACAAGAGAGAGAGAGAAAGTAAGAACTTGGCCGATGCTTGCCCTGACAGTTTTTTTTCTCTGTTGCAATTTAAACTGTTTCCAAAAATTCTCATAGTTTCGTTAGTTCTCCCTTGATTTTTTCCTGTTTGAATAACATGGCTAACTTGGTTTCATCAGTTCTGTGAGTTATGATTGGGTTCCTTCCTCCTGTCATCAAACTCAGCCTTCCAGGTTACCTACTTTGTAATTAAAATAAGTCTGTCATGGTGGGGAGATGGAGATCCACACTCCTCATTAGATACAGTTACCCTGGGCCACTTTGATAAGACACAAAGACCTTGACTTAACCAAACGTAGTTTTAGGCCTTCTAAGTATTTATTTCTCTTAACCCCTTGAGCATTAAAGTGTTTATTGACATTCTTTCCCTCTGCATATAAGGAAGCCACATAAATCGTGAACATTTTTGAAAAAGACATGGTCTCTGTTTTGAATTTAGTACCCCCAAATGGCAACCCACTCCAGTATTCTTGCCTGGAGAATCCCATGGACGGAGGAGCCTGGTGGGCTACAGTCCACGGAGTCGCAAAGAGTTGGACACGACTGAGTGACACTTCACTTTCACTTAACTGTTGAATAATAGAAATGTGATATAACCAAATGGGCCAAGAACAGAGTAGCTTCTGGAGTCAGTAAGATCAGAATTTAGATCCTCCACTTAAGGGCACTGTGAGTATCTTACAGTCCTTGAGTCTCAGTTTCTCTTTCTTTGAAATGAGCAAGGGAGGTTATGGGGAGAATCAACCGTGTTTTCTTTCCACTTCTCTCCTTTGGATCAATAACTGTGATGCCTGGGCAAGTCAGTCCAGGCCTCCGGAAGGGGGAAGACTTGAGCTGAGCTGTGAAGGCAGGCTAGGATTCTACTAGGTGGAATGAAAAAGTGTAGGCCTTCCAGATGTGGGGAACCAATCAAGCCACAGACTGGTCCATAGAGCCTTGCAAGCAAATGCAGGGAAGCACTTGATGAAAACAGTGCATCAAAATGTATGAGAGGGCTTGATAGGATAGACTCTGCAATCTGAGGGATGCAAAAGAATTTATAATTTAGGATGAGTGAGGATGGGTTGTTGGGGAGTGGTGGAGAAAGGGTAGCTCTGAGAGGCATTTCCAGGGAAAAATTATCAGGGCTTGGTGTGTGAGGCTAGGTGATTGGCAAAATTGCAAGGGTTTAAGCAGGATTTCCCTGGTGGCTCAGTGGTAAAGAATCTGCCTGCCAATGCAGGAGATGTAGGTTTGATCCCTGGGGGAAGATCCCCTGAAGAAGGAAATGGTAACCCACGCCAGTATTCTTCCCTGGGAAATCCCATGGTCAGAGGAGCCTGGCAGGCTACAGTCCATGGGGTCATAAAAGAGTTGGATGTGATTTAGCAACTAAACAACAGGTGATTACTGTGTCATTCATTCATCATTAAAATACTTAAAAAATCTGCTGCTATGGGGTTCTGTTCTAGGTATTGAGGAAAGAATAGAAGTTCCTGCTCTTTTGAAGCTTAATTTCTAGGGTTAATTGTGCTAAAAATTTAGTGGCTGCAGTTTTGGCATCTTTAGGTGTTATTAAGTAGCTCATGATGCATTTATCGTGTCTGAAAGTCAGGTGGGAAACGTCAGTGAAAGCACATCCAGTGTCTTCACGAAATCAATAAAGAGTATTTTCATGTTTTAGGACTATAAAGATAAGAATAAAGCAGTTACACTGAAAATGCTGTATTTCAGAGATCAAAGGAAGTGCTACTACTATAGATTTAGTAATTTGCCTTATAGTTGATAAATTTCAGGGACTATCTTGAAGTTTGGAACACCTAGAGAGTTGTTGCTGAGTTGTGAAAGGTTCTTTTTGTAGGTTTGGCTTTGGGTTAAAATAGGTTCATTTAACAATCAGGATTTAGAAAAGGCAGAGGAACCAGAGATCAAATTGCCAACATCTGTTGGATCATCGAAAAAGCAAGAGAGTTCCAGAAAACCATTTACTTCTGCTTTATTGACTATGCCAAAGCCTTTGACTGTGTGGATCACAACAAACTGTGGAAAATTTTTCAAGAGATGGGAATGCCAGATCACCTGATCTACTTCCTGAGAAATATGTTTGCAGGTCAAGAAGCAACAGTGAGAACCAGACGTGGAACAACAGACTGGTTCCAAGTCACGAAAGGAGTACGTCAAGGCTGTATATTGTCACCCTGCTTATTTAACTTATATGCAGAGTACATCATGAGAAACGGTGGGCTGGAGGAATCTCAAGCTGGAATCAAGATTGCCAGGAGAAATATCAATAACCTCAGTTATGCAGATGATGTCACCCTGATGGCAGAAAGCAAAGAAGAACTAAAGAGCCTCTTGATGAAAGTGAAAAAAGACAGTGAAAAGCTTAAAGCTTAAAGCTCAACATTCAGAAAGCTAAGATCATGGCATCTGGTCCCATCACTTCATGGCAAATAGATGGGGAAACAGTGGAAACAGTGACAGACTTTTATTATTTACTCCAAAATCACTGCAGATGGTCACTGCAGCCATGAAATTAAAAGACGCTTGCTCCTTGGAAGAAAAGTTATGACCAACCTAGACAGTATATTAAAAAGCAGAGACATTACTTTGTCAACAAAGGTCCGTCTAGTCAAAGCTGTGGTTTTCCAGTAGTCATGTATGGATGTGAGAATTGGGACTATAAGGAAAGCTGAGCACTGAAAAATTGATGCTTTTGAACTGTGGTGTTGGAGAAGACTCTTGAGAGTCCCTTGGACTGCAGGGAGATCCAACCAGTCCATCCTAAAGGAAATCAGTCCTGAATATTCACTGGAAGGACTCTTCCAATTGGAAGAACTGACTCTCTTTAAAAGACCCTGATGCTGGGAAAGATTGAAGGTGGGAAGAGAAGGGGATGACAGACTGGCTCAATGGATATGAGTTTGAGTAAACTCCCGGAGTTGATGATGGCCAGGGAGGCCGGCGTGCTGCAGTCCATGGGGTCACAAAGAGTTGGACATGACTGAGCGACTGAACTGAACCTAACTGAACAACCAGGAGGAAGTAATTAAGTTGGACAGGACTTTGATACTTGATATCTTTTTTCCAAATGATTTTGTCAGTTTGTTTTTGAAGTAGAGTTATGATATTTTATATTTTTCAGTCTGAGTTTTCTTCATTTCTTTAAGGTGGAAAAATTTATGTTTGTTCTAGGTAATTCCTTGACAAAAAATATTGATTTAAGAAAGAGACGTTGAAAATATAATTTTCCGTGGTATTTTGAAAGCTTGAATTAGAGAAACATTATCTAATTAAAGCTATGATACATTAAATATTCATTTACTTATGATAACTTCTCTCCTTGTTATTTAATGTACCTTGTCATATCTTATGGTGTTTTTATGGTAACCATAATCAACTATAACAATAGAGTATAAAGATTTTTCTATAATTCTTTAGGAAAGAAATAAAGAGGTTTGGACTTAATGATACTGATATGATATCCTGCAATAAAAGAATATGAAAAATATTAAAAAATGGTTAAAACTCTGAGCTGCTGTACATGTTACTCTTCAGTATGTGAATTTCTCAGTTAAAAAAATCAGATTTTTTTCTTAAGGATGATTTTATTTTTTTCAATTTCCTTTAGGGAAAAGTGCAGTTTTAAAGTGTCTACTGGACATTCACAAAATTTTTCAGGAAAACGATCCAGCTTATATTCTAAATGATCTCTACATCTCAGACTACTGTGTGTGGATTCAGAAAGCCAAGTAAGTTTTGAGTTATGTATGCTACATGCTCCCATTTCTGGAACACTAAAGAAAGCGAAATAACCTGGAATATTAGTTTTAATGAGGGAGAAACCTGTACACCTACCGATACTTGAGAAGTACAGGATCAACATGGGTTACTTGGTGAAGTTGCTTAGGGAGAAGGTGCAGATGACAAAAAGGTGAAGTTTTCTAGAAAAAATTAGTAGTAGCCTGGAAAATAAGTGTTAAACAGTTGTGACTATTCATTGTTATGCTATTGACTGTTCTCAATGAAATCGCAAGACTGATCTATCTGAACCTGTATCTGTAGTTTATCTATAGGGGAGTGTGAATGTTCAAAACAGGCATTAAAAGCCTGTTTTGGCATACATATGTGTGCCAGCATATGTCTAACATGACAGGATACAGACCTAATCAGATCTAATAAAAATAACTGTGCCCTCTTTGGTTAATCACTGGTGAGTGGAATCCTTTATTCAGAGTATAAGCACAACTTTCAGAGCCTAATTAAATGTATCTAAGGGTCTGAACACTAAGAAATGAGCTCCTTGAACTTGGTATGTAAAAAAAATTTTTTTTAATTGTTTACCATTGTCTCACTCAAGGAATCTTACCAAGTTTAAAAATACAATGAATTTTCATTTTGTTAAGCATGTTCTATAGACCTGATTCTTATCAGATATGGTCAAAATATCCATTTTAGTAGCAGGAGACTGTTAATTGAGAACATACAAAAAGAGCCTTTGATTGGAATAATTCTTAGGTGCTATAGAAAATGATGGCACAATATCATTTGTGACTTAGAAGATAAATGATAATATTTTCACTATTACTGTGAATGGTAAATGAATGCGTTAGGATGGCTTTTAATGCCTGTTTTGAACAAGCCATTATATAGAATTTATTTTTGATTTCTGTTCATGGGGAAGCAATTATATTGCAAGAGTGAAGTAAGAAAAAAGCTTGAGGCTGTACCTGTTGTAAGCAAAATGCTTAGTGACTGCTCAGGATAATGCCTAATAGCATACAGCAGGTGGTGTCAGCATTCGAAGTAGAAATCTAGATTTCACCAGATGGAAAATTGCATCTTTAACCCCTGAGGTCATAATGGTATGTCATCACTTCATTTGATCCTTCTGCTAATTGAGCTTATCAAATACCCTGCTGCCATTTCCCATTGTTTTCATAATAAAATTAAATTGAAATAGTGTATTTGTGAGGGTTTAGGTTTTTCATTTTTCTTTCAGGGTGAGGATTTTATAAGCATGTAATGAGCATTGAAGTTTATGCTAGGATCCCATTTCTGAGAGTGCCTCCTTGCTCTGTTTGTGGCATTCTTTATTGACTAGAGGGATCTTATTTCATTGAAGTAGAAGAGTGTAATGCCCTCAAGTTGATGTGGGGATTAATAGGACTTTCTTTCGCTTTAAAAAAGTTTTTCCCTTTGTTTTAAGTTGCAGGAAATCAAATAACATTCTTAGGCTCCTTGTCATTGTTATGGTAACAGTAATTTTTAAAAAGATGTTAATGTATAGGGAGCAGAATAGAAGAGAGAAACCAACAGGAAATCTTCAAATTGCTTTGGAAAAGAAATTTTCAGCTTTACCATGTGACTGTAACTTCCCTTTCTCTAAGTAGGCTGTGTTGTTTTCACTTTGTGTGTTATGTTTTAACTATTTTCCCCTCCCCCTTGAAGTAAGAGAACCAAATCTTAATTAAATTTTCTAATTTCATTCTTAGTTTTTCAAGCACAGCATAATTGAGCTTTCTAGTATCATCTTAATTGTGAACTTTGAATTAATACTATGGTGAATGTCCATAATTTTCATAACTAATTTCTTCCTTAATTTTTCACTTCCTATCTTATTTCTTTTTCAGATAACTTATTAGTGAAATCTAGTGCCTTTTTTTTATGTATTAAAAGAGTTCTGCATTTTCCTTAGTCTCTAGTTGATGTTTTTGATTTTTAATAATGACTGTGTAAAATTTTATTTGATGTACCAGACAAGTGCTACATTCTGACTAGCATTCCATTTTTACAGTCAGACATTTACTTTGGCAAAAACTTACTGGAATATGGGCAGCAAAGCCATTCTTATGGTGAATTAATGAAGTTAGGACAACAGTTACCATGAGGTTTTGCTTTAGTGCTTCATAGTTAGTTTTCCTTGTGACATTTGTGTCTTGAAGAGCACACTTGCAGGCCTTAAAAACGGAAACTCGTGTATTTTTATTTTGAGTTATAGACTCTGCACATTACTTTTCTACAAAGAAATGCTTCATGCTATCCTTCATCGTAAGCTTCATTGGAAGTTTCGAGTGTGGTGGCTCCTGCAGCAAACACACCTTGGGCAGCAGCATGCAGAGGTGGTTTGCTTGAGGTCATATACCTTATAAGAGATATGTCTGTGATAATCTCAGGTCTTCTGGCTCCAGGTTGCATGTTTTCCAAGATATGCCACCTAGACAAGCAGTTGTCTCTGTCCATGATATGGAGGTGTGGAGAGTGAAGAGGGGCACCTTCCCGGTAGAGGGCTTTTGCTTTAGGAAGAGGGATTAAGGATTTATCTGTCTTCCTCAGGGATGTTCCCATAGCACTTGGTTTAGAGATCACTTGGGCACACATTGTGTCTGCCTCTCATTGTAGTAATTTAGGTACATATCTCTTTCTTCCTCTAAAATTTTAAATTCCATGTGAATAAGCACCTATCTGAGCCCATTACAGTCCCTTGTGAGCACAGTAAATTTCAGTTGAATTGAATGGTACCTCATAGAGCCAGTTGAAGGAACACTTCTTTTTTTCCCCCCTCAGCCAAACTGTAAATCAATTCTAACCTATGTTTATTGAAATTTTTAGCTACATTCCATTTAAGATTTCGCCTTTCCCCTGATTTCCTTCTGGTGGGATGTGCTCACCAGTAGCACTGGTAGTTCTGACCTACTGAAAGTTTAGCATTTTACACTCTTTAGTATAAGCTGGAGTGGAAAAGCTTACACTGTAAAATATGCTCCAGCCCTGCCTCTCATTGACAATAAGACTTTAGCAAGTCACTCCATTACTTCATCTAATGCACTTAGTGTTAGTATTTTAATGCATGGTGTATTTTAAAATGACACAGGATAGAATATGATGTTGTTTTTATGTGTCAAAGATTTGAATGTTTCTTTTTTAATAATTAAAATCTAAAGTCCCAGCTAACTTCACTATAAGTCAGAGCTTGTCCATGAAGATTCTATATCTTCATTTTCTCTGGTGTGGTTTTTTAAGGTAGGTAGTTGTGGGGGAGAAAAGAAAATATACGTCTTTGAAACACTGAGCCTTTTTACATTGAACTGATAAATGGTTTCCTCTCATTAATATTCTTTGTGCGTTTGTTTTTTTCACTGCTTTTCTGCATTGTTCCCACCCCCCACCCCATGAAATGAAACTTTTTTTTTTCTTTTTCCCATTTATTTGTATTAGTTGGAGGCTGATTACTTTACAATATTATAGTGGTTTTTGCCATACATTGACTTTTTTTTTATATCAACTCAAATCCTTTGATTTTTATTAAACCAAATCCAAGAACTTTTCAGTGTCTTACTAGAGGATTGCCTCACAACTGAACCATCGTTTCTGGAGGGGCGGAAACCACAGCTTCGGGGACATGACTGAAGTTTGGCCGTGTCCCGTCATAAATGCTCCAACATCAGCAGGGACAGAGGCTCAGCGAGACGCCTTCTGCCCCACCTCTCTACGAAAGGTACTTCTTCAGCTCCTCCAGCACCACGTGAGGCTCCGGAAGCTTGAGTTTGCGTGGGGGCCCCTTCTTAAGACCTGTCCAGAGCTCCGTGCTGCTGCCGCGCAGCGTCACCTCGAAGCTGCCCCTCCGCGGCCTGGCGGGTTCACCTTCACCTTCGGGGCCCACAGGCGCAGCGCCTGGCTCACAGCTGCGGCGTTGCGCCCACAGACGCGTCAGCTCGTGCAGTGCTCGATGACGACGCTCGGCCCCTCCACTCCCCGCTCCTGGCCGCTGGCCGGCTTCTCCTGCTTCTCGGCGTTGCGGCCAGCGCTGCCTCGGCCTTTCGCTTCCTCCCGCGGGACGCCATGGCACCTGGGGCCCGGCTGGGGACAGGGCGCTGTCGCGGCCACCGGCTACAGGCCAGCCCGGCTCCGAGCCCCGAACTGCAGTCCCGGAACTCGGCTCCCGGCGCAAAACCTCTCAAGAGCGAATTGAAATCTTAGTTTGCAGCCCTTTGGACACTAATGTGCAAAGTTTGTAGAGGTAAACAACTCCATTGCTAGAGTTTTATTTGATAAATCCTGCACCTCAGATTCTGTAATACAGCATGCTCTGCTCTGCTGCAGCTCTTGGCACACCTTGTGGTTGCTGCGCGCTATTAATTGGTCAGCTTCCACAGTGGGCCCCTCCTCCAAGCAAATGACTGTCTAAGAGCAAGGGTTAGTGGTCCTGCTCAGCCATTGGTCAGTTCTGCATTGGGCCCCTCCCACAATGAATAATTATCAAACAGCAACCGTTAGTGAGCCATTCAGCCAACGGTCAGCGGAGCTGTTGTCCTGAGGTGGAGAGTGAGGTAAGAGGTGGATCCCAGCTTTCTCCCGGTGCCCTCTAACTTGCCTGGCCTTGGGCCAGCGCATGAGCTGAGCGGTCCAGGAAACAGGCTAGAGGCTGTGTCCTGTAGGGCTCCAGAGCCCTCGCCAGGGCAGCCCACTGGCTGGGTCGGCTTTGAGGTGAGGTGAATCTCTTCTGTATCCCTGTCTCTGTAATCTGATGGCCACAGCCGTCTGCCTGGCATGCGCTCTTCTGGCCCTGCCTCCGCCATTCCAACCTCCTGAGGAACTTGAGGGTCAGTTGGGTCTTAGGTGCCTGGCTCCCTCCATGATGACAGCAGGGCAGAATCTGGGGACCTGACCCTGAGGGAGCTGCCAGCTGAGATCTGCTTCCTCAGCCAGTACCTGGGCGCTGGCGGGAGGACCCAGGCCGAGTGGTATGTGAAGGTTTTGGGGCAGAGTAACTGGCCCTGTGGGAACCTTTCAAGTCAGGACCTGGACCTCAGAGGGTGAAAACTATGCCCTGGGACCTTGCTCTTTGTTGTCAGGACAGAGAGTAACATTTGTTTATTGTAGATTTATAGGAACATCATTGACATGACCTCAAGAACAAAGAATCTGGTACCAAAAAATTTGCAGCAACTAACCACTCCCTTCCCTCACCTTTTCTGTGAGGAAAGCTTTCCGAGAGTTTGGGGGTTTTAAGGCAGGAGCCACCCATCTCCTTGCAAGGCGCTCAATTAACTTTTCTCTGTTCCAAACTCTGATGTTTTGGCATTGTTTGGCCTCACTGTGTATCAGACACACAGATTGGCGTTTCAGTAACATTTCCTCAGTTGTGAATAAACTCAAGCTATTTCTGCACTCAAATTTTAAAATTTTAGAAAACTTAGAACCTTATCTTTGCTTCATACTTCTTTGGTTGCTTCATCTGTGTATATGTTTTGGTAGGGGGAAGAATTATGTTCCTGAGAAGAGTGTAGATCTCTTCCTTCTGGCTTTCTCTTGTTCCTGGTTTATCTACCAAAAGCCATGGGAGTGGTGGTAACTGATGTAGAGGTAAAACATCAGCATTGGATGTAAAAGTGGAATTATTTATTTTTTTAATCACTAATTATCGAGCCCTACCATGTGCCAGGAACTGAGTTGATGGAGCCACTCTGGTGAACAAGAGACACGCCACTTTGTAGCTGACCTTCTAGCAGGAAACACAGATATAAGGGGAATATTATTCTGTAGCCAAATAGCGGCTGCAGTGGGAAAGTATGGGTGCTGTGGAACCAGCTAGAAGACCACATGCCTAGTCTTAGGGTCTCGGAAACCTCTTCCAGAAGGAAGAGTTGAAGCTGAGGGCTGAAAGGTCAGTAGGGGATGGTCAGATGCAGATGGGGAAGCAGGTATGGAGAGTATTTCAGACAATAGGGACAAAAGAATATGGACCTTTTAAAGAGCTTGAAAGCTCAGGTTGGTTGACTCTTGGTACAGGAATGAGAGGAAAGACATGAGGCTGATTCTTATAGAGCCTTGGCCACATGAAGATGTTTGAAATTTATCCTGGAAGAGTGTGGAGAATCTAAGAGTTTAAGTGCTGGGATATGTGTATGAGTGACATGGTGAGATTTAGATTCTGGGAGGGTCCATCAGGTCACATTGTGGGGAATGACCTGGCATGGGGGCAGAGCTCAGATTCAAGCTGGAAATGCTGGTTTCAGATGAAAAAGTGATGGAAGCAAAAGGCAGTTGTAACCTGAGTGAGGGCAGTGAGAGTGGGGCAGGAGACAAGTGGTTGGGGTAGATGAGAGAGGACCAAATAAGAATTGGATCTCAGGCAATGGTGAGAAGTGGGGGAGTCAAAGATGAGATCTGAATTTTGACTTGGCCAGTAACCAGGTGGTTGGAGGTGCATTTGCTGAAATTAAATTGTATTGGAGAACGGTATAGGGTAGAAGAAAAGTGAGAAGGGAGGTAAGATGAGGCGTTCAGTTTTAAAAATGTTGATTTGAGATCTCTAAGGAGTATCTGAAAAAAGAACAACATTTGGATCACAGCTGGAAAAGATATATGGAGAAGAGTTGGACAAAGAAGGGATATGAATTAATAGCAAAACATAAAAAATGGTATCTGGTTGCACAGCACTGTTTCACATATGAGTATAATAATAATCAGCAGATGCATTCCAGGCTGGGCAAACAGCATCATGCAGAGGAGTAGACAAGTCAAACATGTAAGCAACATGGAGAATAGATTTCCTGGTTGTAGTTCTGGTGCATTGAAGGGCAAGAATGGATGTGAGGCGTTTTTGCTTTTGGATCACAAGTTTTATCTGTCCTTTGAAAAGTGCAAGTGAAGTCGCTCAGTCGTGTCTGACTCTTTGCGACCCCCCCCCAGACTGACTATAGCCTACCAGGCTCCTCCGTCCATGGGATTTTCCAGGCAGGAATACTGGAGTGGGTTGCCTTTTCCTTCTCCTTATCTGTCCATTAGTGTCCCTTTATTATTGAATAAGAGAGTCTGCAGTTAGCCTGGGGTCCTGGCATTTTAGTAACAGGGCCAGATATGAAACCCTTATTTCTCCCTTCAGTGTCTGGAGACTACAACAGTATTTTTACTTAGAAATCGCTTCGTTACAAACAAGAAACCCACCTGGACTTCTGTAGTAAAAATGGGGGTGTTATCAGAAGGCTGTCGGTTATCTCCTGGGACCCAGGTGCTGGGAGTGTGCAGTTGGACCCCTGAGCTCAAGGCATAAAATACGACAGTTGACTGACTTTCTGGTGACTTGTGGTCCCTCACATTGCTTCTTTCTGTAAATCCTTGCTGCTCTACTTCCTTGATGCATGAGGAGAATGGCTTTTCCACTGCTCTGAGTTTCCATGTGCCTAGTTTCAGTAGGTTTCAGTAGAGATGGACTAGAGTCCCTTGCTTATGATTCCAAGGGAGGAGCATGTGGTTGATCCAGTGTGGGTCAGTGTTTGTTTCTGGTCTAGTTGCCTTGATCACAGTGGGCATGTGCCCCCTAAAGTGGTATACACATAGTCCCAGGGCCCACTCTGTCACTAGTGAGTGGTCTTTCTCAAAGCAGGGTGTGGTGCATGTGTGGCATGCAGACCCCCAAAGAGGATTGCTGTAATTTCATGACACCTATCTGAACCATAACTGAGGGAGAGCCCTGCTGCCCATGTCACTGACACTCATAATAAAAATACAGTGCTGTGGCTGATTTCAGAGGTCTGTTTAATTCAGGCATAACCAAATGATAATCAGGCACTCTAGGTGGTTTCACTTCTGCAGGGGAAGTTCCTTCTCTGACAAATGGTACAACATTAAGTGTTACATTAGCTGCTAATGATTAGCATGTAGAAATTTCAAGAGACAATTGTGCAGAATTTCAAGCAAGTTAAACCTCCCTTGAATTGAAATAATTCTTGGTAAGGTGCTTATTCTGGCCTGTCAAGTTGCTCTTCAGTTTTACTGTTTATTTTTAATTAAATCCACAAATTCATCCTGGATGGGAGTGGGTTTTATCTCCATAAGAAAAGATTAGTACATGCCAATCTCCATTCACTTGTAGCCCTTCAGTGAGGTTTCATATAGAAAGGATTTACTTAATGATTCTTCACCTTATCACCAGTAGTTCAGCAATGCCCACTGGGGACTGCTGCTCTTCATTAGACTTCTCTAACAAGAAATGTGCCAGTGAATCATGGGATTATGAATGTTCCTAAAGAGTTCAGGTCAAAATAACCCTTTGTAAAGATATGAATGCTCCCTGTAACTATATACATTGAGAAAACTTGTCAAAGAATCCTGTATCTTGAATGTCCCAAGGTTTGTGGAGCTTTTTGTTGTTGTTGTTTTTTAAAATTTGTAATATCCTTTTTTTTTTTAGTAGCTTTTTTATTTTGGAATAGTTTTAGATTTATAGAAAAATTATGAATATGGTTTAGAGAGTTCCCAGATGTCCCAGACTCAGTTTCCCCTATAATTAACTTTTTATATCCGTATGGTCATTTGTCACAAAGAACCATTATTGATACATTATTATTAGCTAAAGCCCATAGATTTATTTAGATTTTCCTGCTTCTTAACTAATATCCTTTTCCTATTTCAGGTTATCACATTTTGTTTTGTTTTTTATTAAGAACGGGAACTCAGATCAGTCAAGCTCCGTTTCTTGCATGTTTTGTTTTTTCAAGAGCTTAAATGTTATCAAAAGGCAATAAAATATTATTGCGATATGTTAAGATTTATCTGAGGGGCTTAATACATACAAACATTCTAATCCAGACCTTGGGAAAAAAATATATTTGGCAGGTGGGAGAATTTTTAGAAATTTGAAGACATAATTCATTTATCATTTTTACTTGTACCTGTACTGTGGGTATTGTGATTTTGCTAGATTAACAAAAATAGAACAGATTTGTAAAAATAAAGTAAGACTTTATATTTTCTTACTGATTTTCTAAAGGTGGAGGATTTAGTGAAGAAAGTGTGAATACAAGTTCTTGTAAAAAAGAAACTTGCAGGGGTGACTTGGCAGCTCCCAAACCGGAAAGTGCCTGCATTTATTGCTACATGGAGGTTTGTGTGTGTCACGCCCATTCAAGAGCTACAGCTGGGTGGCTGTGTTTGGTTTTTGTCTCCGTCCTTACTCGTTTCGTTTCTGGATACTTGGCTTCAGACTTCTCACATCCTTGGTTTTGGCTTGCTGGAGCCTTGGCTTTTCACGGAGTATAATTAGCTACTGTGTGAGCAAATTGGTATGTTCCTTCACCTCCCTTGCTCTAATGTAGTTTTTGCATGTCAAAGGTCTTGGGAGGATTCTCAGTGGAGAAGCCCTGTAGGATCAAGTGAGTTCAGGTGGGGATTGATGGAGTCAGCTTTTGTAAACCAGTATTTTCTGCTTCAGATAGAATTTTCCCTGTGCTTGGATGGTCTTCACGTCTCATTCAGAGAAGAGGCTTACATTGATTAATGTGGTGTATGTGTGGTTATCGTACTTAGAAAGTGCTCTGTTTAAGAAGAGCTTTGTCAAGAGTGTCCTTTGAATGGAGTCACAAGAAAGCTTTTTTTTAAAAACTGACAACTTCAAGTACAGTTTCCTTTTTCTTCTGCCAAATATGATTGAAACCCAATCCTTGTTATAACATAATTATCTCAACCTAAGCCAGCAGGGAGTTGCTGTCTTAATGTAAGGGGTGTGAAGTCCCCTAAATAAATAGAGGATTAATTACATTCACAGCATGTTGTGAAGGTGATGAGATTGATTGTGATCATTTGACTGGTCCCATTTCCTGCTCTGACTACTTTCCTGAATAAATAGAAGCTGGGAAAATTATAAATAGAGCTTTAGAGAGTATTGTGCTTGGGATGGGAAATTATGTTGGAAAAGGGCCTCTGTGGTTTATTCCTTGATTGTAAGTGATGCATAACATTTATTGTAGATAATTTTATCATTGATTATTTGCTGTTCTCAGTTTAAAAAGCTTTCCAGGAAATAGTTTTTATCTTGTAAAATATAGATATTAATAGAACATTGAGAGAATTTGACAGATTTTTTTTTAAACGGATGGGTTTCAGCAAATTCCTGGTCCATTTCTAGATGTTTTCACGTAGTGTGGCCTTTTAGAAGGTTTACACTAAGGAAAGTGTCAGCTCTTCCATGCTTGTGTTGTCTTTTCCTCCTAGAAGCTTCTGCTTTTGTTAAAATGATGTAGTATTTTCAAGAAGAGTACTGTTTTCTAGTTTTATTTTATGTTTATCTTATCTCTTTTTCATGCATAGTTTTCTAATACTGTAAAATTGTGGTTACAATTTAGATGTTTATTTTCCAAATCTATTGCAGTCGCCTCCAAAGTGAGGTGATCTTAGGCCATGGAGAGCAGAAAACAGTCTTTTTAGCATGCAGGAAAACTGTATAGATCTGTGTTTATTAAGAAAAATATTCAGCTTCACTAATATTTAATATATGAATCAGTAGCAAAAATCATGTTTTGTGGGTACCAAACTTTTAAAAATAGTGGTCTGAAGTTTAGAGGAACAACCATCATTGTTTCCAAAGGGAAGCAGTATATTTATTCTCAGCCTGAATTATGGCTGGGAAGGGGTTGTTTTGCCTAAGAAACTGCAGTTGAGGTTCAGGGACTCCAGTCAGCCTCTGCCAATTGCTTGAATTTAGTTGAAGACATAGAAACTCAACTTTTGGAGCTTGAGATGTATGCTAGCTATGAAATGGTCCCTTCCTGCTTAAGTTGTATGTTCTGTTTGCTTAGTTGAGAGAGAGAAGCCTGACTTGGAAGGCAGGGCCTTTGTCACAATGGTAGCACATATTTCTTGGACACTTTGGGCTACAGAGGCTTTGTCTTTTGCTTTTGAGCTTCTTGTTGTTAACCTATAGTATGAAAGAACAAAAAGATGACTATCATTATGAGGCAAAATGATTGAAATTTGAAATGGATGATTATATAGGTCTGGGAGTGGGATGAGATAGAGGTTCTTTCTCAAGATGTATGATTCTGTGAAGAATGATTTTGTTATTTCATTGTTAATTACTGATTTGAAAAAATAATTATTGAGCCATCTGCCCAACCAGGAGTTAAGAGAAGTGGTAAATTTTAGCACTCTAGGATTTCACCTAGAATGTAGTAAGTCCACTACTTGCAGAGGCCTTGTGGCAGGAGGGAATTTTATATGTGTTCAAGAAACTGAAGGAACATAGGATGTTCAGCCAGAGTGTCTGAAACCTAAAAGGTGTGTGTGTGTGTGGATGGATCAGGATGTGACTGGTGATTCAGGCAGGGCCCAGACTGTAGAGTAGCTTCTGTGTAATGTTAAGAATCTTTATCTTAAGTGCAGTGGGAAGCTGGAAAAAGATCTTGGGTACATGATGGGAGATCACTAGGATAATAGTGTGAATTGCATGTTGTACCAGCTAGAAAGATTCTTGTAAAGGATGAATGTAACCTGACCAGGAAATTAGAGTTTAGAAACTAAAATGAATTTGGGGAGAGAGGGAAGAGATATCATGGAAGATTATGCCTGAGTTTGTGGCTTGCACAGCTGAAGACGTGATGAGAACGCATTTGGGAAAAATAATTCTCAGGCTGTTGACTTTTGTTAGAAAAATTCCTCTTATTTACAGAACTTACCTTCTTTTGGGGTGGTCTGCTAAAACTAATAGTTAGTTTTCTTTGCCTCTGTGGATTTTTTTTTTTAATTCTTTAATGGAACTATTGGGTTCAGTTATCTAGCTTATTTGCCTTTTTTGTATGTTTATAAAGTTCATTTTTTAAAAATATTTTCTTATGAAATATTACAATAAGATACATGTGTACACTTTAAGAATAATATAAGAAGTGAACATGCATATATTTACCACCAATCCTAAGAAGCAGAGCATTACCAGTTTCCTGGAGGCACCCTATGGGAGCAGTCCCAGTTTGCTGACCACAATTCTGAATTTTGTGTTAATCATTACCTTGCTTTTCCTTATGGTTTTGCCATCGATGTATTTATCCCAAGTTTAGTTTTAGTTTCACTTGCTTCTGAACTGTATGTAAATGGAATCATACTGTATGTGTTCTTCTGTTACTTGCAATTCTCACATAATGTTTTTTCTTTTTTTGGATTTATCCATGATGATGCATATAGAAAATGAAAGTGTTAGTCACTCAGTCGTGTCCGACTCTTTACAACCCCATGGACTTTACTCCCCAGGCTTATCTGTCCATGGAATTCTCCAGGCAAGAATATTGGGTTGCTGTTCCCTTCTCCAGGGGATCTTCCTGACCCAGGAATTGAACCTGGGTCTCCTACCTTGTAGGAAGATTCTTTACTGTCTGATCCACCAGGAAAGTCACCAGGGAAGATGATGCACATAGGTATAGTTTATTTTCCTGCTGTGTGAATCGACTGCAGTTTGTTTATTGTAATGTGTATTGTATTGTTGATGAATGGTTCCCACTTTGGGTTATGAGAAGAATCCTGCTCTGAACATCTTTGTTCATGCTTCATGGTAGACTTGTGCAACTTTTTGAGTAAGCCCTTTTACTCTGGAGTGGAATTGCTGGGATGCAGAGGATGGCTATAGGCCAGTTAGACTTTACTGGGTAATGCCAAACTATTTTCCAAAGTGGCTGTACCAATTTATTTCAACTTATTCCATAGCTCATCCTTCATATCAGCACTTGTATTGTTCACATTTTAAAATTTGACATCCTCCAAGGCTGTGAAAGAGTTTATTTTGTAATTTTCACTTTCTTGGTAACAAGTGGATCTAAGCATCCTTTCATATATTTTTTAGCCATTCATGTCCCTTCTTTTGTGAAATATCTGTCTGTTGTATTGGCCTAATTTTCATTAGGCCTATCTTTTTCTTTTTGATTTTTAGATTTCTCTGATAGTCTGGATACTAGTCCTTTATTGATTAAATATGTTGCAAACATTTCCCCCCATTTTGTAGTTTATCTTCCAGTCTCCTTGTAGTGTCTATATAAACAGAAGTTTTTAATTTTAACATTGTAGGATTTATCAATATGTTCCTTTTTAGGTATGCTTTTTGTTTCTTGTTTAAGAAAGTTTTTTGATTTGCTTGTCATAAAGATATTCTCATATAGTATCTTCTAAAATTTTATTCCCTTGAGTTTAGCATCTAAGTCTTTAGTCCACCTGGAACTGATTTTTGTATGTTTTATGAGGTAGGGGATCCAGTTTCATTTTTTCCCCATATGGATAACCTTATTCCGGCTTTTATTTATTAAATAGTCTATCCTTTCCCCATGCATCCTGCAGTGCTCACTCTGTCATACATCAAGTTTACATATATACACAGATCTGCCTCTGGGTTGTCTCTTCAGTTTCACTGATTTACTTGTCTATCATGTGCCAATACCATACTTTCTTAATTACTGCAGCTTTGTATCTTAGAATCAGGTTGCCAAATTCCATGAATAATACTTTGACTGAAATTGCTTTGAATCTATTTATCAGTTTGGGGAGACCAAAACATTTCATCTCTTTGCAATAACATGGTGTGACTCTCTTAAGTTTTCTTAGATGTCTTTTAATGAAATTGCATAATAATACACCATAAAAACTTTACACATGTTTTGCTAGATTTACTGCTTTAGTTTTTGCTTTGCTATTATAAATGGTATATTTAAAAAAAATTTAATTTTCAAACTTCTTGTTTAAAATATGCAGAAATATAATTCATTTTTTAATACTGATTTTTGTATCCAGCTACCTTGTTAAACTCTATTATCAACTTACATACAGTTTCTTCCCAGTTTTTGCTATAGGAAATGATAGCAACGCAAATAATAGCAGTTAGATTTCTTCTTTTCCAATCTTTATATCTTTTATTTCCTTTTGTCTTTTTCTTCATCATATTAGACTGACTAGACCCTCCGGTAAAATACTGAATAGATGTAGTGGTAAAGTACTTCTTATCTTGCTCTTTATCTTTTAGAAAAAACTTTCAGCAATTCACCATTAAATTGGTGTTTGCTGCAGGCTTTTGTAGATAGCCTATATCATGTTAAGAAAGGTTCCTGTTATTCATAGTTTTTGCTAAGAGTTACAATCCCAAATGGTCATCAGATTTTATCACATATTTGCCTCATCTGTTGGGATGATCTTAAGAATTTTCTTCTTTAATCTGCTACTGAACCATTCAGGTATGACCTAAATCAAATCCCTTATGACTATACAGTGAAAGTGGGAAATAGATTTAAGGGACTAGATCTGATAGAGTGAGTGCCTGATGAACTATGGTTGGAGGTTCGTGACATTGTACAGGAAATAGGAATCAAGACCATCCTCAAGAAAAAGAAATGCAAAAAAGCAAAATGGATGTCTGAGGAGGCCTTACAAATAGCTGTGAAAAGAAGGGAAGCAAAAAGCAAAGAAGAAAAGGAAAGACATACCCACTTGAATACACAGTTCCAAAGAACAGCAAGGATAAGAAAGCCTTCCTCAGTGATCAATGCAAAGAAATAGAGGAAAACAACAGAATGGGAAAGACTAGAGATCTCTTCAAGAAAATTAGAGATACCAAGGGAACATTTCATGCAGATAGGCTCAATAAAGGACAGAAATGGTAGGGACCTAACAGAAGCAGAAGGTATTAAGAAGAGGTGGCAAGAATACACAGAAGAATTGTACAAAAAAGATCTTCGCAACCCAGATAGTCATGATGGTGTGATCACTCACCTAGAGCCAAACATCCTGGAATGTGAAGTCAAGTGGGCCTTAGGAAGCATCACTACAAACAAAGCTAGTGGAGTTGATGGAATTCTAGTTGAGCTATTTTTAGTCCTGAACGATGATGCTGCGAAAGTGCTGCACTCAATTTGCCAGCAAATTTGGAAAACCCAGCAGTGGCCACAGGACTGGAAAAGGTCCGTTGTCGTTCCAATCCCAAAGAAAGGCAATGCCAAAGAATGCTCAAACTACTGCACAATTACACTCATCTTACACGCTAGTAAAATAATACTCAAAATTCTCCAAGCCAGACTTCAGCAATACGTGAACCGTGAACTTCCAGATGTTCAAGCTGGATTTAGAAAAGGCAGAGGAACCAGAGATCAAATTGCCAACATCCGCTGAACTTCCAGATGTTCAAGCTGGATTTAGAAAAGGCAGAGGAATCAGAGATCAAATTGCCAACATCCGCTGGATCATCGAAAAAGCAAGAGAGTTCCAGAAAAACATCTATTTATGATTTATTGACAATGCCAAAGCCTTTGACTGTGTGGATCACAATAAACTGTGGAAAATTCTTCAAGAGATGGGAATATCAGACCACCTGACCTGCCTCTTGGGAAACCTGTATGCAGGTCAGGAAGCAACAGTTAGAACTGGACATGGAACAACAGACTGGTTCCAAATAGGAAAAGGAGTACGTCAAGGCTGTATATTGTCACCCTGATTATTTAACTTATATGCAGAGTACATCATGAGAAACGCTGGGCTGGATGAAGCACAAGCTGGAATCAAGATTGCCAGGAGAAATATCAATAACCTCAGATATGCAGATGACACCACCCTTATGGCAGAAAGTGAAGAAGAACCAAAGAGTCTCTTGATGAAAATGAAAGAGGAGAATGAAAAAGTTGGCTTAAAGCTCAACATTCAAAAAACTAAGACCATGGCTTCTGGTCCCATCACTTCATGGCAAATAGATGGGGAAACAGTGGCTGACTTTTATTTTTCTGGGCTCCAAAATCACTGCGATGGTGACTGCAGCCATGAAATTAAAAGACACTCCTTGGAAGGAAAGTTATGACCAACCTAGACAGCATATTGAAAAGCAGAGACATTACTTTGTCAACAAAGTTCCATCTAGTGAAGGCTATGGTTTTTCCAGTGGTCATGTATGGATGTGAGAGTTGGACTGTGAAGAAAGCTGAGCACTGAAGAATTGATGCTTTTGAACTGTGGTGTTGGAGAAGACTCTTGAGAGTCCCTTGGACTGCAAGGAGATCCAACCAGTCCATCCTAAAGGAGATCAGCCCTGGGTGTTCATTGGAAGGACTGATGTTGAAGCTGAAACTGCAGTACTTTGGCCACCTGATGTGAAGAGCTGACTCATTTGAAATGACTCTGATGCTGGGAAAGATTGAGGGCAGGAGGAGAAGGGACGACCGAGGATGAGATGGTTGGATGGCATCACTGATTCAGTGGATATGGATTTGGGTGAACTCCGGGAGTTGGTGATGGACAGGGAAGCCTGATGTGCTGCGGTTCATGGGGTTGCAAACAGTCGGACACGACTGAGCGATTGAACTGAACTGAATGAATGACATTTTTAAAATTTCTAACTTAAATTGGGCCTTGCATTCCTGGGATAAGTGTATTTTGATTAAGAAGCATTATTTAAATAGTGATGCTGAATTTGTTTTTCTAACTCTGTGTGTATGTGTGCATGTGTATATGTATTGTTTATGGTTTCTAGTCCCCTGCATGAACCACTTGGCATGTCTAGGGACTGACTGATGGAAGATAGACTGATTCCACTTGGAAGCACCTTAGATTGTTTGAGAGTTCTCCTTTGAATTGGATGAAATCTACTCTTTTCATATTAGTTTTAATTCTGCACCCGTACAGAATAAGTTCATTTTTTATTCAAATATCTGTTTTTATTTATCTAGAGGATTGCTATTGTATCTCTTCCAAATATTCTAGATTAGGCTCTTCTGCCTTTAAATGATTCTTAAAGGTCCCAAATTTCTACTGCTTTGCCCTTCTTGGTCTCTTTTTAAAAAGCAAACTGTACTTTGTCACTAACTCCTCCCCTCCTTTTTCGGGCCAATACCCTTTTAAAACACCCTCCAAGATAAGTATAATCCTCTAGGTTTGGCCAGGAAATAGAAAAGAGCTGTTGCTCTCATTTTTTATCACCACTCTTGTGTTCATACGATCTAGGAGCTCTTCTACTTACAGTTGGAAACCTCAACACACTACTTACTTTTAGTTTACCATTAACCCTAACCCTTGGAATTTTTTCTCAGACATCATTGTTTAATTAATTATAATTTCTCTTGTATCAGCTATTAAGAACTTTGTTTCCTTGATTTTTATCTTACTGGATTTTGTTTTGTCCCGTCTACCTGCTTTAAATCTTTCTGGAGTTATAAGCTGTCATCCCAGCTATTTCCTGATCTTTTCTGGATATTTTTAGTTTCGTAACACTCTTTGCAAACTTGACTCCTGAAATCCATTAAGTAACCATTTTGGGAGCTCTGTTAGTGTGTGAAGCATGAGATGTGGCACTGGGGAATTGAAGAGGAATTGGTAAGGCTTCTAACCTTAAGGAATTAGAATGAACATTCTGGGTTTTCATCTAAGACAGTGAATACATGTGGAATGAGGAAGTCTAACATCAAAACTTTTTATTCTCCCACTAGATTACTTCCTTCAGATGGCAGTCAATCGGTGATGTCAAATGTGAGTCCAGTCAGCTTTATAACCATATATCTCATGTTCTGTATTTTCATCCATAAAGAAGCTGTAGGAGACTGTCATATGCCTTCTTAGAACCCAGGCACAGTCTTTGCCCAGGGCTCCTAGGCTCAGGCCACTCCAAGGGATGGCATCTGTTTTCATGAACTGATACCAACTCCTGGGGATACCACTTTATCTCCTAATGCCCACAGTTCATGGATTTTGAGTTCACTGTCTGATTTCACCACTTTTCTTCTTCACCTTCTCAAAGTTAGGCAAGATGCATTTCCCTTTTTCCTGTCTTCTCTGTGGCTATTGAGAGCTAGAAACATTGTTCTGATTCCTTTTCAGGTTTTTTCTATGATCAGCAAAATGCCTTTTCTGTTAGTATTAATCTATGTGAGGTTTTGCCTTCCATAATGATAATGGCAGAAAGTGAAGAGGAACTGAAAAGCCTCTTGAGGAAAGTGAAAGAGGAGAGTAGAAAAGGTTGGCTTAAAGCTCAGTATTCAGAAAACTAAGATCATGGCATCTGGTCCCATCACTTCATGGCAAATAGATGGGGAAACAGTGGAAACAGTGTCAGACTTTATTTTTTGGGGCTCCAAATCACTGCAGATGGTGATTGCAGCCATGAAATTAAAAGACGCTTACTCCTTGGAAGGAGAGTTATGACCAACCTAGGTAGCATATTAAAAAGCAGAGACATTACTTTGCCACAAAGGTCCATCTAGTGAAGGCTATGGTTTTTCTAGTAATCATGTATGGATGTGAGAGTTGGACTGTGAAGAAGAAAGCTTAGTGCCGAAAAATTGATGCTTTTGAACTGTGGTGTTGGAGAAGACTCTTGAGAGTCCCTTGGACTGCAGGGAGATCCAACCAGTCCATCCTAAAGGAGCTCAGTTTCATCCATCTCATTAGAACTGATTCAAATAAATTCTTTTTAATGGCTGAGTAATATTCCATGGTGTATATGTACCACAGCTTCCTTATCCATTCATCTGTCTGCTTGTATGACAAAAACCACTACAATATTGTAAAGTAATTAGCCTCCAACTAATAAAAATAAATAAATAAATAAAGGAGCTCAGTCCTGGGTGTTCATTGGAAGGACTGATGCTGAAGCTGAAACTCCAATACTTTGGCCACGTCATGCAAAGAGTTGACTCATTGGAAAAGAGCCTAATGCTGGGAGGGGTTGGGGCAGGAGGAGAAGGGCATGACAGAGGATGAGATGGCTGGATGGCATCACCGACTCGATGGACATGAGTTTGAGTAAACTCGGGGAGTGGTGGTGGACAGGCAGGCCTGGTGTTCTGCGACTCATGGGGTTGCAAAGAGTTGGACACAACTGAGCAACTGAACTGAACTGACTGAATGATATTTATAATTTTATAGTACTTCCTAAACAGTTTTCTTTTTTCCTCATTATTTTCATTTTATAGGACAGATAGCCCTTGGTCAAACTGACAGAGAAGCAAATTGCTTCTTCTTGGAACTTCTAAAATATAGTTTGGCTCAAACCAAGCCCTGATCACTCTGTCCTCTTAAACCATTGTCCACAGAGTGTAATCCTGCTTTTGATTTGAAAAGGTTGTTGTCAGAAAGATGTCCCTTGCTATTGAGTATCGTGGTTAAGAGTACGGGAGCCGGTTGGCTGGGTTCAGATCTGTGTAGCCTAGACAAGTGATTTAACCTTTCTGTGCCTCAGCTATCCGTAAAATAGGTAAAATTAAGAAAGTGGATGAGCTGACACATTCAGTATGCTTAGAGAATGTTAGCAAAGAATAAGTGGTCAATTAATAGTTTGCAAACAAGAAAGTTCCTCTATTGATGCAATGCTTGCTTAACAATGCTATTGGCTGAATTGAGCTATTAGTCCATGATAATAAGAGCTTACTGTGGCTCAGCTGGTAAAGAATCTTCCTGCAATGTAGGAGACCTGGGTTCAATCCCTGGGTTAGCAAGATCCCCTGGAGAAGGGAAAGGCTACCCACTTCAGTGTTCTGGGCTGGAGAATTCCATGGCCTATATAGTCCATGTGGTTGCAGAGTTGGACACGACTGAGTGACTTTCACTACTGCATGCCAGGCATTGTGCTAAGTGCTTTATATGTATTTATGCATTTTAAAAATAGTCTCTTAATCTCACAGGTTTTATATTATTTGCGTTATGTCCCCATAACAGGTATGTTTCCATACCTGTCCCCCAGGTATGGAAACTGAAGCTCAAAGAGATAAAGAAACCTAGGCCTGCTTGTCTTCAGAACCTAAGCTCTTAACCACCTTGCTGTGGTCGGTCAATCCTTGTTGTCTTCCAGATCATTAACCCTCCATCTCCATTAACACTGCATACTCCATCTCTGTTGATGGATTTCTAGTGTGGTTTCTATTATTGAGCATTTAGTCTTCTTGGGGAGATAAGATATGCAAATAGAAGAGTTAGAGGATTGTAGAGTGAATCCCTGCCTTGTTGCCAGTGATACAGTTGTAAGAAAGATATTGACTCAGAGAAGAGGGAACTTGGAGTGGTCTACAGGACTGGGTGGAGTAGGAGGGTCTTGACCTGGGAAGTAAAGATGGGTGGGATCTAATTAGGCACAGAGAGAAAGGAGGGAGGTGTGCAAGACAAATCCCCACAGTTAAAACAGTTGTGCTGGGAGTGAGACAAGTAGCAAACTGGTCACACCAGTGTAGTGGGAACATGTTGGGGTATTGAGAGTAGGTTGGAGCAGTGGGAAGATGCATAAAAGTTTGCAGAATGTAAGGATTGCAAGCAGGCAGCCATTGGGTCACTGTTGGTACTCAGTTTTCTAAAACTTCTAATTGGTTGTCAGCACTTAGAAATTGGTAGATTTTCTGTCAAAGTCTGGATTTACAGCTGCTCTTGAACTACTGGAAATTCTGGCAGTTGCTGAGCCCATGTTCCCACATGGTGACAATTGGCTGGAACTGAGGCCAGCTGTCTCCATCATGCGGAATAAGTGTCTTCATTCTGCCCCAGACTCCCTCCACTTCCTTGCGGCTCCATCTGCCTAGCTGGTGAGGGCAGCAGAGTTTGTGACCTTGGCCTCATGGATACAGGCTCTGAGAATGGCTCAGATGTCCTTGTCCTTTCTTCCTGCCAAACTGCAAGCTCCATGCGAGCAGGAGCCAGGCTTTGCTTATGCACTACTGCGCTGCTCAGGCTGGAAATCTGCCCCACACATCTCAGGCCCTCAATCAGTGTGGTACTTGAATGACACCAGTGACCACTTTATAGTGGGCTTAATTTTGGAAGCTAAATACTGATGAAGCGCACACCAGTAAACCTAGTGACTCATTTTAAATCCACTTAAAAAGGCAAACTGTAGATGACCCTTAAGCAGCAAACAGGTCGCTTATGAAGTTGAGAATGGTCATGGTGTGTGTCAAGGAAAGAGCTGCTGGTTGTTTGTTGCTCTGTTTCCAACACCACTCCTGAACACGGGTAGGCACGCTCTTATTTTCTTCTTTGGAAACAAACTAAACAATAGAAGTAGAACATGCATCAGGAGGACTTCAGGCATGTACTTATTTGCTTCACTCAGCAGGACAGTAGCACTACAGAGATCACAGCCAGAGCTCCTGGCTTGGCGTGGTTTCCCCAAAATCTGTAAAACCCTCGTTGCTTTTCACTAGGGATGTGATCTTTCCTCCTGGCTGCTGATGGCAGCTCTCCACCACGGTTTAGTTTAGTCTGGCTTCTTTTTTGTTTCTTTCTTTGTTTCCCTTTCTTCCACACTTGGTATTCCTCAGGGTTCTGTCTGCACGCACCTTGCCATGGGAAGCCCCGGGAAAGAAGAAAGTCCAGCCGCCTCTACCCTCAGGCTCAGCTCCAGAAAATCAAAGCCGAGCAGAGGCAGCTCTTCTCTGCCTGCAGCAGGGTCAGCGATTTGTGTAATGTTTTCCCTGTCAGCTTATCTCTGCCGATTTCTTGTGTTTTTGAGCAAGAGGAGGAAGCTCCATGGCTGCCTTTTTAAGCAGGTGGGAGCTCAGCTGTGATCAAAGCCCAGCCTCGCACTCCCTGCTGACAGCCAACCCTGCTTTTTTGTCAAGTGCTCCTGGTGGGACTGGATTCATCTCGTTGGAGTGAGATGGCTCCAAGAAAAAACCCACCCGGATGCCCCAACAAAGAATGAAAGGAGAAAAGCACTTACATCTCTCACGCCACGTGGGAAGTGTTTTGATAACATCGTTTGAATCAAACCATAATTAGGCCTTTGCATCTAGTTCTTGTAGGAACATGAAATGCTGTTCAGCCAGCAGGTTTGTTTTTCACAGCCATCTAACTGGGGGTTTCACTTGTGCTGTGTATGCCTGTACTTAGTCAAATGATATCTTGGAGCCACTTTTTCATTCTTATTTTTAGTAATCAGTAATTTTTGTAGATAGTAATTTGGGTCTATTGGACATCTTGGCAACTCTTCAGTTCTAATTATAGCAGAGTTTTTGCCTGTATGTTTTGATGCTAAAGTGAACATAGGATTTTAAAGAGATGTCCAACAAACTAGTTGAGTCCTAGTTTTTGAAAGTCATGGTTACTACCCTAAAATAGAGAACCAAGTGTAATTGTATCCTAGAAAATTTGATTTGCATAAAAGTTTGGTCAAGGATTGTGTCCCCCAACATAGGAAAGATTCTTCAGTAGTTCTCCTGGCCAGTGCAGTCTTCCAGCATCTCGTTTCACATGGGTGATAAGCTCTCTGAGTACCCAGCTGATGTCACTGCTTCCTGGGAGCCAGCACACAGCAGGTGCGTGTGTTAGAAGCCCAGGCTACCCCCGGATTTTCCCTCTAGTATCAGGCACGTGTTGCCCTGTGAGCCATGGTAAAGTGTGGAGAGTCTTTTAAGTGTGAAGAGTCCTGGCTTAGCCTGTGTGGCTGAAGAAAGAATCACATGGGCTCATGCATGTGAACGCAGCTTGAAAAGCCTCCAGTCTGGTGCTTGTATGGAATATTCATGCTCCAAGTTGAGGTAGCCCAGTGGGTCTTAGCTTTGTCTAGGTCTCATCTTTGTCACAGAAAATTAGGGTTTTAGATTTTAATTATGTGGTCCAATTTTATATTCATAGCCTTCCAAGGCTATTTTAGTGTAAATTAATTAAAATAAAATGCAATTTGGGATTCAACTCCTCAGCCACACTGGACATTTCATTGCTCAGTTGGCACGTGTGTCTTGTGGGTAGCATATTGGATAGTACAGATCTAGGATCATGCATCATTACATGAAGCTCCGCTGGATGACCCTGGGCTCAGTAGGTTCCTTCCAACCTGCAGTTGTGTAGACCTTAACAGAGTAGCTTGCTCAATCCTTAGGAGAATTTTTTTTTTTAAAGGAGAATTGATTGTGCCTCTAGTGCCCTATCCTTCATTCATATCAGATGCATGGATCTGCTGTAATCTTTGCCCTTGTTTCCCTGGTGGCTGAGCATGAGGTCTTCCTATGTCATCTTTCATTGTTTCTTAGCAGAGAAAATTTCGCTGTAGAAGGATACATTCTTGAGCCCTCAAGTAGTTTTATATAGCTTATATTTATCATATGAAATACTGTAAAATTCTGGCAGAATTTTTCTCCTCTTTTCCTAAACCTCTGGGTCTTCCTTTTTAGAAACAAAGTCGCATGTTGTCACGTCCCATGAACATGGGACTGCACAGGTAGACTATCAGGCTTAGGTGAAGGCAGGTAGGAGAAGCAGTTGTCTAGGCATAGATACATGATCTGTGTATCTGGAGATTAGACAACCACATGGGAATTGATATCCATATGGCTCTTAGGACTGGAAACAGGGAGTCAGTTTGAGTGCTATACTCTGTGGGCTGGAGGCTCAAGCCGGGAAGAAATGGATTAGTATAAAGAAAGAGTAAAGCCAGGTCCCAAACTTCAGGCTGTTCAGTGTATTTGGTCTTTTTGTCACCTTTCAGTGAGGTCTTTTCTAAACACTTATAAAAATGGAACCTCCTCTGTCCTTAGCACTCCTAGGCCGCTTTTTAGCTCTCTCTTCCCCATAGCACTTACACCATGTGGCACATTTATTGTCTACCTTTTCCTGCAAAGTATAAGCTCCATGAACACGAGGATCCTTATGTGTTTTGCTCAGTCCTTGGGCACATAGTACTTTCAGTAAATGTTTATTGAATGAATGAATGAATGAAAAAATTCACCTGCTACATTGTTTCATTGAGACCTGTAGGCAGAGGTTACTTGTAGGACGGTCCAGGTGAAGTAATGGGTGGAGGTTGGGGAAGGCAGGCAAGGTATTGGGGCTATTTGGACGGCAGAGGGATCAGGGCAGACTTTTGGAGCCTGACCTTGGTAGCAGTCCCTGTGGACGTTGAAGATTCTGCACAAGATAGCAGCTGACCTTCGCTTTGTAGACTCAGGGCAGAGAGATAAGGTATTTCTGAGACTGAGCCTCAGGATTAAGCTGGCCTAGAAGAAAGGGTCGCAGGGAGAACCTTGAGCCAAAGGGCCATTAGAGAAGGGTTCCTTGCACCTTTGACCTGGAGCCATGGTTGCTGAGTGGCTGCAGGCTGAAGATTCAGGTTTATGCTCCAGGTAAGAGAGGGCTAGGACAGAGCCTGTAAAGGGAAAGCAAATGCTTTACCCTCGAGAGCTGACCCCCAGGACTCAGGGAGAGCCTCATGCTGCTCCCACCCTCCCAGGTGTTTGATCAGATTGAGTCAGTGATGTTGAAGCCATAAAGTGTAAGGTCATAATCTTCATTCTGATGAAGATGATGGTCACAGCTATCTGACTTAATGCTTCTGAGACTTTATTGAGCAAACAGGTCCCCTGGGAGCTAGTTAAAATGCAGATTCTGATTTTGTAATTCTAACAAGTTCTGGGGTAATACTGCTGCTACTGGTCCATACTTTAAGTAGCAAGGGACTATACTTTAAGTAGCAAGGCTTTATTAAAGAGAGAAGCTAAATATGTCATTGACATCAATTGCTCTTATTAAAACTATTTTAAAATTCCCCTTAGATGGGCTGGGGGGTGCCACTTGAGAATGTTCTGATAGGCAAATGCTTTTCACTTTAGTTGAAGTAATTTTTGAGAGAATATAAATAAGCATTAAGAAAATCAGCCTTCCCCAATTTTGATTTTCTGTAGATGAATGCTTGTTGGCACTGTTGTCCAGTCTGGCTTTCAAATCCAAGACTTCCCAAATCAGTCACTGAGTACTCCAAGCCTGAATTGAGTGGACTTTTATGTCTATTCCCTTCATGCAAGAGGTGGTTGTGCGCAGCAGGATGTAGTGTGGTGTGCTGAGCCACTGACCAAGCTGGTCTTGACATGGTCCTGGATTGGGGTTAGGAGAAATCTGTTCTTGTGACGCACAGGAGTTGGTGGCACCTGACTCACACTGAAGGCTCTCCATGCTTTTATCAATATTTCTGTCTGGAAGAATTAAGAGAGAGAGGCAGGAAAGATGACTTGAAACCATGGGCATTTTGGAATTTGTGTTCTGAGAGTCAGGGTCTCTTATAAATAGACCCTCTTCCATGCATCTCTCCTTTCTGCCACATACCAAGATAGAATGTTTAGTTCCTGTGGAATGCAGTCAACCTGTCCCATGGTCTGAGGATGGAGCCATGGACCAATGGTGCTGTTCTCCTTGTTCTGTGATGCTACCATTCCCATGTGCTTCTTCCTGTTTTTCTACCCTGGACTGCTTCTCATAGTCCTTGAGACCATTTCAGTTTAGACGACCTGTTCTGTAAGAGCAAACCTTGTCTACTGTCTTCACTTTGTTACCACCATTCCAAACCTGAAATGGTTGACCCCTTCTTCTGGTCTCATGGCCAATACCTAGTTATAGTCACCTTTCATCATTTACAGAAGTATGTTATATAAAGTTGTTGGCAGACACTCAATTAGCAAACTTGCAACTATTGAAATACACGGTTAGTTTCTTGTGAGCCTCTGGTCACAACATTTTCATCAACCAATCAGTGCATAGCCTTGTTTTATTAGTGTTTCTGCTTAAAGACACTTTATTTCATATATACCAATATTATTGATTCATTCACAGTGAACTCATGGCCAACAGCACCATAACTCATGCCTGAACAAAGCTTATCTAAGAACATATGTTTTCTTCATAAGACACATTCTAGGCTTTGGGCAGTAGACAACAGTTCAACATTGAACTTGGAGACCATGATATACAGGAAAATTGTCAACAAAAGCCCCCAGATGCAAAAACCATGGCACTAAATTGACCGTGAAGAAGGACCCTATTTATAGTATGAAAACTGAAACAAGAAGGTAGAGCTGTATCCAGTCATCCCTCAGGATATGTGTGCTGGGTATTGAAGATGCCCACTGCTCTCTGTGCAACCATGAATGACTACATAAGGCTGAGGAGTATTGATTTTGAGGCTACTGAGAACTGTGACAAGTAGTCAGATTTACCAATATGGAATTTGTGAATAATAAAGCCTGTAAACATTGGTATACAGACTCACACAGAAGGGGCAGAAGAGAAGAAATAACTATTGCTTCTCTCCAAGAATCTGATATTTAAAAATTTAAGATAAGCATTGAAGTAGTCAATCTAGGCTGAATTAGGACTTTCGTCTTACCCTGATTTTAAGGCATAAAATGGTTTTCCTATGGAATTATATGTGGGAATAGACTGTCTCTTCAATGCCTGGGGCACCCCAGGCTGATCCTTATCATAGATGTCCTTCACTCTCGTAGGATATCTTCTTCCTTGCCAAGTTCAGACTAAGATGATATGATCCTCAGAGCAAAGACAGTGTTTTATATTCACCATTACATCCACCAAACCTGGCGCATAGAAGATGGTCAATAAATATTTGTCAAAAGACTGACTTTGGACCTGGGCACTGCAGCTCAGTCTGCTTGCTTCTGGTCTGTGTCCACCACCCCGTGACCTCAGTTCTTCAGTTCTGAAACCAACAAAGTTCTGAAAGCAGAAGTATTTTCAGGGCAACGGACAGTACAACCTGACTGACCTAAATTCAACTGGTGACCTGAGGCCATTTATAACATTTATTCAACTTGGAGTGACTAACCGTACATCTTGCATAGAAATATTAGTCTATGTGATTACAGATTGTTGCTGGTGGTGTTAAGTAATGCATAGTATAATATTACAGGTCCAGAATCACCTTTCTGATGGTATAAAACAAACTGGAATTTTGGAACTCATCTAGGTCCAAGAGTTTCAGATGATGTCTTATTCACTTTTACTGTTATTTAGGGATTTTCTGTAGAAATTTTATATAAGAAGCAAATTTATTTAAAAACAAATTAGAGACATAAGTGAGTATGGCCTCTGGAAGATGAGGAGATGGTTAAGTGATATAATCTGATAGCTTGCTTACCTCCTGCAGGAACAATGTGTAGAGTAAAGTCCCAGAGTAAGTTTGAAGAGTGGTGAGAATAGTTTCTTATGTGAAATTGGAAGCTTAAATCATAAAAAGTGAAGGAGTTGATAAATCTTAAGACTTTATCATAAATATTAAAAATGTGAGTCTTTTATTAGAAAAAAAGATTCCTTGAATTTCAGGACATACTTGAAAGATTGACCATAATGTCCAAATCAACTATCATTTCACAGAAAAATGTATTTGTAAAACATTCAATTCAGTTCAGTCAGTCAGTCATGTCCAACTCTTTGCGACCCCATGAACTGCAGCACACCAGGCCTCCCTGGCCATCACCAACTCTCAGAGTTTACCCAAACTCATGTCCATTGAGTCGGTGATGCCATCCAACCATCTCATCATCTGTCTTCCCCTTCTCCTCCTGCCCTCAATCTTTCCCAGCATCAGGGTCTTTTCCAATGAGTCAGCTCTTCGCATCAGGTGGCCAAAGTACTGCAGTTTCAGCTTCAACTTCAGTCCTTCCAATGAACACCCAGGACTGAGCTCCTTTAGGATGGACTGGATTGGATCTCCTTGCAGTCCAAGGGATTCTCAAGAGTCTTCTCCAAGACCACAGTTCAAAAATATTAATTCTTTGGCACTCAGCTTTCTTTATAGTCCAGCTCTCACATCCATACATGATTACTAGAAAAACCATAGCCTTGTCTAGATGGACCTTTGTTGACAAAGTAATGTCTCTGCTTTTTAATATACTGTCTGGGTTGGTCATAACTTTCTTTCCAAGGAATAAGCATCTTTTTTAATTTCATGGCTGCAGTCACCATCTGCAGTGATTTTGGAGCCCAAAAAAATAAAGTCAGCTACTGCTTCCACTGTTTCCCCATCTATTTGCCGTGAAGTGATGGGACCGGATACCATGATCTTAGTTTTTTGAATGTTGAGCTTTAAGCCAACTTTTTCACTCTCCTCTTTCACTTTCATCAAGAGGCAATTTAGTTCTTCACTTTCTGCAATAAGGGTGGTGTCATCTGCATATCTGAGGTTATTGATATTTCTCCTGGCAATCTTGATTCCCACTTGTGCTTCATCCAGTCCAGTATTTCTCATGATGTACTCTGCATATAAGTTAAATAAACAGGTTGACAATATACAGCCTCAATGTACTCACTTTCCTATTTGGAACCAGTCTGTTGGTCCATGTCCAGTTCTAACTGTTGCTTCCTGACCTGCTTACAGGTTTCTCAAGAGGCAGGTCAGGTGGTCTAGTATTCCCATCTCTTGAAGAATTTTCCACAGTATATTGTGATCCACACAGTCAAAGGCTTTGGCATAGTCAATAAAGCAGAAATAGATGTTTTTCTGGAACTCTCTTGCTTTTTCAATGATCCAGCGGATGTTGTTATAAAACATACTCTTCTGTTTAAAAAAAAATTCATAGCAGAAGAACCGCAGTATCAGAGGTTTGCCAAAAACAGTTTTTCCAGTCTGCTTCTCTTCTACTGGTAATAATAAAGATTATTGTAATGAAGCACCTGGAAACGGAATCTGGTTGTCTTTTCTCCTTCTCTAGGGGAAGGGTTTCTTTTTTTAAACCCTGTATAAATTTTAATTGGAGTTGAAACTACAGCCTGGAGTCTTACAAACCTTGGGCTTCTCTTGTGGCTCAGACAGTAAAGAATCTGCCTGCAATGTGAGAGACCCAGGTTCGATCCCTGGGTCAGAAAGAACCCCTGAAGAGGAGAATGGCTACCCACTCCAGTATTCTTGCCTAGAGAATTCCATGGACAGAGGAGCCTTGTGGGCTATAGTCCATGGGGTCACAAAGAGTTAAACATGACTGAGCAGCTAACACTTGTAAACCTTTATACTCATTTAAAAACAAAACAAAACTATCTGGGGACTTCCTTGGTGGTTCAGTGGCTAAGACTTCTCACTCCCAATGCTGGAGGCCTGGGTTAGATCCCTAGTCAGGGAGCTAGATCCCACATGCCACAACTAAGAGTTTGTCTACTGCAACTAAAGATCACATGTGCTACAACTAAGACCCAGTGCAGCCAGATAAATAAATAAATGTTTTAGAAAGCAAGCTTCAGTCTGTACTACACAAATTTGATAAAATTGCTCACTTTGTAGAAAATATTCATATAAGTGATAGATTCCTGGTGGCTAGTTTTCAGGGTTTTAATTGGAAAGATGAAATATTTTTTTAATTAAACCTTTTATTTTGTATTGGAGTATAGTTGATTTACAGTGTTGAGATTGTTCCAGGTGGACAGCAGAGGGACTCAGTCATACATATACATGTGTCCATTCTTCCCCAAACTCCCTTCCATCCAGGCTGAAGCCTTGAAAACAGTATTAAAAAGAAAAATAATACACATTCTTATTTTGTTCTTACTTGAGAAAGTACTAAGGTTGGTCTGTAGATCAAATGCCCTGTTGGGGCTCTGAGTAGATGCCTTTAAAAATGGTATTTGAAATGACCCACAGACAGTGCTTTAACCAATATCATAGGAATCACTTCCATTGCATTGAACTATGTACTTCTGCTAAGAACAGCTTTATGTGGAGAGTATGCTTGTTGAAAGAAATGACTAATGGATCTTTCTCTAGGCATATTTTGAGATTCTCTTTGTGTTTGGTAAAACGTGCCAGGCCTTTTAAAAAGTAGTTTAAGATGAGTAGCGTTGTATTAGAAATCTTGTTGTTTGCCCCAAGGAAACCAGAGCTATCCCTGTGACTCTCTGCACCCTTCTCTCTCTGGCTCTGCCCCCTTTACTTGAACAAATGTTCAGAAGCCTGAGGCTTCTTTTCCAGAACTTGTGTTTGTTAAGTAAGTACAGGTGATAAATATACAAATATTGAATTTTAAAACACCTGTGTAAGTATCACCCAAGTCAAGAGCCACCCAGAAGTCCCTTGTACGTTCTCACATTGTGTTACCATCCATTGGTTTTTGCCTGCTTTGGAACTTTGTGTAACTGAAATAATACAGTGTGTGCTCTTTTGAATGTGGCTTCATCTATTCAACCTTATTTTGGTGAGAAGTCTAACTCAGTATCAGTTTTTAAAGGTCCCTCTGGAGGCACCTGTAGCAAAATCTCTTGGTCATACCCATTATGACCTCATCTTGACTTTATGGCATTTGTAAAGACCCTGACCCTGATGCTGGGAAAGATTGAGGGCAGGAGGAGGAGGGGATGACAGAGGATGAGATGGTTTGATGGCATCACTGACTCAATGGACATGAGTTTATGTAAACTCTGGGAGTTGATGATGGACAGGGAGGCCTCGCGTGCTGCAGTTCACGGGGTCGCAAAGAGTCGGACATGACTTGAGCGACTGAACTGAACTGTTTCCTCAACTGAGGAAAACCCAATGAATCTTATTTAAGAAGAAGCTGAATGCTAAATGCTGCAGCTCCTGGGACTGGCTTCCCCACAGAGGGAGACAAGTTATAGAGCTGTCTTTATCATGTCAGCAGGCTGTACCAGTTGGCATTCTGTGGAGTCATTCTGTGTAAGAATGAGTACAGGAAGGTCCTGCAGGTCTGCCCCTGGAGGTGGCCACTTAGCATAGTGACTGGCCCTCGTGAGGAGGTCTGTTCTGTAACTGTGTCTGATCGTGTTGGAAAGCAGAGGTTCCCAACTTTCTCTAGAGGGCATGTTAACTGTGGTTTGAAGTGTGTGGGAAGAGGCAGAGAGCTTATGTGATATGTCAGACATTTAATAATTCCAGAAAACCCACACCAGGGAGCAGGCAGTGCATGGTTGTCATTCATTTGGTAGAACAAAATTGTCATTAAGAAAATGCAGAATAGTTCTTTTTTGACTGATTCATGCCATTGCAGTATGCATTGGAGAAAACATTTCATTGACCATCATACTTGCGAGTGGATAAATATTCTGAATTTTCAAAGTTTCTTGACTTCCATCATAATTTGGAGAGCTGTGTGCTGCATCGTGTGTGTGGTAAACATTCCAGCACTCAAGTATTTTCCTGCTTCAGTACTGTGAAAACAACACAGTGCACAAACTTTGTGTTTTGTAACCAGGGGAAATCTTAGCATTGAGAACAAGCTTACAAAGAAATAAACACATTAAATCACTTGTCCCAGTCTTTCTTCCTCAGAGGATGCCAGGAAGTTTGGGAGCAGTCATTTTCCTTCTGCTTTCAAGATGGGAAAGTGGAGACAAAAAGGACATGTTTGAAAACGCAGCCAGGACTTGCACTTGTGTAGACCTCAAGACTGTCTTAGAATGCCAAGTTCCTTGTGTGTGAAGAAATTGGAGGACAAGGGGCAGAGCATCCCAGCTGGTGGTCTGTGGCCCCACTGGTGGGTTTCAGGAGAAATGGAGATAATGGCCCCCTCAACCTTCAGGATTGCAGATGGGATGGGAGCCAGCCTGGACAGTTTACTTTTGTGCCATGCCAGATGGAGACTGTTTTTTGTGTCCCAGGGCATGAAACAGCTTGGAAAGCATTGCTTTAAATAGACTCTGCAAGACTGTCTGAGGGGCAGTTCAGCTTAGAACTGAATGAGTAGGAGCCAGCCTACGAAGACTTGGGGGAAAAATGTTTCAGAAAGTGGGAGCATTTGCAAAGGCCTTGAAGAAAGAACGGATCATTGTGTCCTTGGGACAGAGAGAGGGTGGTGAGTGGAGCTCTAGAGCACAATGAGGTGGAAACAAATGGCAGGCAGCCTCCCGGAGAGGCAGACAGGCCCAGAGGGCTGATCTTCTGGGGCCTCATCTTCACTGGGGAAGTCTAGATTTTATCCTGAGTGTTCTGGGAACCCATTGCAGGTTTTAAACAGGGAAACATCTTGATCATTAATGTAGAAGTGTCAAAGCATAGCATTTTAGACTCAGAAACTAGAAACAGACTGATCATTCACTGCATTTTATTATGTGAAGGAAACTTTTCTGTGTCTTGCTGCTGTTGATATTCTTGGTGGTATCATTTATTTCATTTGTAAAATCAGGAACTTGTATGAGGTGCCTTCTAATTTCTTTTTGACTCTAAAGATCTTGATCCCTGTATACATCTCTGTATTAGTTCCCTTGGGCTGTGATAACAGATGACTGAAGCTTAAAAGAGAAGAAATTTATTCCCTCACAGTTTTGGAGGCCGGAAGTCTAAAATCAATGGTTCAGCAGGGTTGGTTCTTTCTACAGGCTTGAGAGAGAGTTGTCCCATGGCTCTCTCTAGATTCTAACTACCAGCCATCCTTGACAGTCCTTGCTTGGCTTGTAGACACAGCACTTCTGTCTCTGACACCATTATCAAATGGTCTTCTCTGTATCGTTGTGTCTTTTTTAATATTTATTTATTATAAATGAAACAAAGATGAATTTTTTTAATAATAAAAGGTACAATTCATAAAGAAGATAGACATCATAAACCATTAGTGTTCCTCATGTCTTTATATGATGTTCTTGTAAGGACACCAGTCCCCCACTAAGTGATTGGATTTAGGGCTCACCCTAACACATTATGACCTCATCTTGACTTTATGACATTTGTAAAGACCCTATTTCCCAAACTGAGGTCATACTGACAGGTTCTGGGGGTGAGAACTTGAACTTATCTTTGTGGGGGGTACATTTCAATCAGAACACCTTCCTTCTGCTACCACCTTCTTAGTGCCTTCTCCCTTTAGTTTATTGACCTCTACTTAGTTTAATGGAATCCAAATAGCCATTTCATCTGAACAGTTAGTAGGTCAAAATACTACACCTCTGTGGTTGAACAGTATGCTCTGCCCCTTTCACATAGATGAAAGGTAGAAATATTGTCAGAATTGTACAAGTCTGACATACCCCCAGATGTCTTGCTTCATGGAATACTTTTAGAGAAAAAAATGGATGGAAGAGATCTGTTTCCACCCCATTTTCCCATATCCTTTTCTGCCCTACAAAAGTCTTTTATTGTTGTTGTTCTTTGTTTTACTTAACCAGTTGTTTGGGTTCACTGATAGATTACATATATATTTCCTGCCTTGTACCAGATTACATATTTATTTCCTGCCTTGTACCAGAAATTATTTAAAGCATCTTTCTTGTTTGAATAAACAAGGTGAGCTGGTTAGGGTTGGGGTAAAAGAAGCGGGGGTAAGGTAAAGACCTAAATGGAAGTGGAGAGGTGAGAAGGAGCCACTGGATTGCTGTATCATGCAAGTGGATCACGGATTGGGACTTCACAACTGCTGGTGTAGAAAGGGAGACCTTTTGACTTGGCACAGTTCCAAAAGTTTCATGAGGCCAGTTTTGAAATTGATTCTGAATTCTAGCTTTGGGGATTACAATGAAGAACATTTCCCTAACACAGTTCTGCTGGGGTGTGGGGGGCATAGAGGAAAATGTGGCAAATTTATGACACTTAACATTTCCATCCATTTGATTCAGTCTGGCATAAATGCAAAATGGTTTCAAGGACAGGATGCAGTGCATTTCTCTCAAACTGTGGACAAGGCGTCCTTCTTAATCTATTTGTCATCCTCATTGTCCGCTTCTTAGGTGGATGCCAGTAGTGAAGTGAATGATAGCTTCTCTGGATTTGGGTAAACCTTCATTCACCTGCTTCATTTACCTACTAACTGTACTTCAGTATGTATAATTGCCATATCAATTTTTAAAAGGTAAACTCTTTTACTTTGCTCTAAAAATGTGTGTGTGGGGGTGTGGGGGGTGTTTGTGTATGTAGTACACCACGTATGTATCATGAGGGGGTCATTCTTTTTGAATAGTCATAATTAGAGTTTCCACTCTTAGAAAATTAAAGAGAACTGGTGATAGCACACAAAAATACACACTATTGATCAAACCATTTAATAAATTTAGTTCCCATCCTAGTATATCACTCTCCTTCCTAGCGTCTCCCCTACTCATCCTGCCAGTATTTTTTTTTTCTTTAACCTCTTGATGATGGTTGATTTTTTTTTTTTTTGAGTAGTGGTATTTCACCTGCCGCCCACAAGGCCGGCGGACCCCGCCCCACCCTCTCGCGGAAAACGGGTGGGGGCCTCCCACTTATTCTACACCTCTCATGTCTCTTCACCGTGCCAGACTAGAGTCAAGCTCAACAGGGTCTTCTTTCCCCGCTGATTCCGCCAAGCCCGTTCCCTTGGCTGTGGTTTCGCTGGATAGTAGGTAGGGACAGTGGGAATCTCGTTCATCCATTTATGCGTGTCACTAATTAGATGACGAGGCATTTGGCTACCTTAAGAGAGTCATAGTTACTCCCGCCATTTACCCGCACTTCATTGAATTTCTTCACTTTGACATTCAGAGCACTGGGCAGAAATCACATCGCGTCAACACCCGCCGCGGGCCTTCGCGATGATGGTTGATATTATATAGTACAAATAAACTGCAGATTGAGAAAAGGACAAGGATTTCACAAAGGCAGAGGAAGTAATATAGAAGCTGGATTTGAACCACACATAGAACTGCTGACAGTGAGGCTTGAATGTGTGGGATTATTAACAACTGAAGCAGAAAATTCTGCAATAATAGTGACAAGTTGAAAGTCTTTATTTTGACTGTTAAAGCATTGATTTGAGTATCACATGATTGAGAGGCCCTTGAACTCATGGTGCCATCATGATTATTTATAAAAACTATCTTACGATTCTGCTGTAAAAGACCAACGTGAAATGTCATACAGTACTATAATAGAATATTCTTAGAACACTTACAAATACAATTAATATTTGGCTCATTCTTTATTTTGAGAGTTAGTGCCTAGTTGTAATTATAACCTACATATGAATATTGTTAAATACTTTCTAAACTTATTTGGATAGTTTGTCATTTTGTCTCAAGGTGAAATCTTCACCTTTTAAAAATCACTTTTTACTATTAAATTTTGACTTCTATTTTATGTTGATCGACTTTAAGTGTTCTTTTTTCATCTTAATTATCTTCCATTAATGAGCATCTCCACTCTCTTTCAAACTTCATGTTCTCCCCAAACCTAAGAAGGTGACCTTATTTGGAGATAGGGTTGTTGCAGATGTAGTTGTTGTTAGTTAAGAGGAGGTCATGCTGGAGTAGGATGGCCCTTTGATCCAATATGACTTGTACCCTTATAAGGAGAAAAAAAGTCACAGAGATGCATTCAGAAGGAAAACAGCCTTGTGAGGAAACCTATGTGGTGACAGAGCATAGAATGATGTGTCTACAGCCAAGGAACGCCAGGGATTCCTGGCAACACCAGAGGCTAAGAGAAAGACATGGAACAGATTGTTCCATTGGAGCTCACAGAAGGAATCAACCCTGTCAGCACCTTGATTTTGGATTTCTAGCCTCTAGAACTGTGAAAGGATAAATTTCTGTTGTTTTAAGCCACCACATTGTGATGGTTTGTTATGGCAGCCGTAGGAAATTAATATAGATTTTCATACCGTGAGTGGGGTGTTACTGTAACAGATACCTGAAATTGTGGGAGTGGCTTTGGGGTTAGGTCATCAGTAGAGGCTGGAAGAGTTTGGGAATGTGTGCATGATGGAAGAATCTTAGATTACTTAAAGAGATAACATAGTAGAAATATGGACGTTAAAGGTGAAGCTTGCAAAGGTTTAGAAAGAAGTGAGGAGAGCTACAGAGAAAGCTTCTGTAGTCTTAGAAAAAAATTTACATATTATCACCTGTAGAATGGTGCTAGAAACAGGAATATGAAAGGTACTTCTAGTGAGATCTCAGATGGAAAAGAACTTGTTATTGCAAACTGGAGGAACAGTGACCCTTGTTACAAGGGTGGAGAACTTGGTTGTGTTGTGTCAGCCAGTCACTCAGTGTGGAGAGTAGAACTTGGGTATTTAGCTGAAGAGATTTCCCCAGTGTTAAAGATGCAGCCTGGTTTCTCCTTGTTAACTAAAGTAGAATGAGAGAAGGCAAAGAGAAATTGAGGAAGAAATTATTGAGTATAAAGGGGTCAGCACTTGATGATTTGGAAACTTCCCAGCCTGTCCACACTTCCCCAGTGCTCAGTGGGTAAAGAATCTGCCTGCCATGCAGGAGACACCGGAGATGCAGGTTCGATCCCTGGGTCAGATACCCTGGAGGAGGAAATGGCAACTCATTCCAGTATTCTTGCCTAGAAAATGCCATGGACAGAGGAGACTGGCAGGCTACAGTCCACGGGGTCGCAAAGAGTCAGAAAGGACTGAGCATTCACTCATCATCATCATGCATTTGTTCACATAACTGTGCTCTGGAATTGGGGCCACAGGTATGGGTGGACAGCCTCTGGCTAAAGAGATTAAGCATATGGATTTTGGATCTGCTCAGCCATCTGGCACAAGTCAGGAATGGAGGTGGGCTCATCCAGGAAGGACATGTGGAGAATTCTCTTGTCTTATGGTGTGCATCCCCTTGACTTTCACAGAAGACTAACAAGGTTTTTGAGAATGTTATAGCAGCAGAGAAACAACCAGCCTGGACTGAGAAGGGCAGAGATGGGATGAAATGAAGGGAGGATTATTCTCAGGCTTCAAAACTGATGGAATTTGACCTACTGCATTGTGAACTTGCTTTAGATTGGTTAACTTTTTTTTAATCCATTTCATTTTTTCCCTTCTGAAATGGAAAAATTTTTTTTAAACACTTGTACAACCGTTGTGTTTTGGAAACAGATAACTTGTTCTTTAGTCATAGGTCTGTGGACAGAGAAATGTTACCCCAGGATAGAGTATACCCAGAGTTCCACCTCAACCTGTTTGAGATGAGAGTTAGATGAAAGTTTGGACCTAAAATTGATGTTGGAATGGATTGAGACTTTGGGAGTATTGAGATGAGTGAATATATATTGTATGTGGGACAGACATGAATTGGGGGTGAGGCAGAGGCTAGAAGACAGACTGCATCGTTGGATAGTGCCTCCCCTTAATTCATATCTTCTCAGAACCCTAGAACATGACTTTGGAAATAGGGTTCTTGTAGATGTAATTAATTGTTAAGATAAGGTCATATTGGTGTAGAATGAGCCCTTCCTTGATCTAGTATGACTGGTATTCTTATGAGGAGAAGAGACACAGAGACACATCCAGATGGAAGACAGCCTTGTGAAGAAACATGCAGAGAGAATGCCAGGTGGTGACAGAAGCAGAGCTTAGGGTGATGTATCTACAAGCCAAGGATTCCTGGCAACACCAGAAGCTACTAGAAAGGCACGGAACAGATTCTCCCCTCAGAGCCTTCAGAAGGAAGCAACCTTGCTCAAACCTTGATTTTGGACTTCTGGCCTCTAGAACTATGAGAGGATAAATTTCTATTGTTTTAAGCCAGCCAGTAGTAGTTTGTTATGATGGTTACTAGTAACTAACAGAGGGAGTTTTGGGGAAAATTGATCTAATGACCCATGGACTAGGTATTGTTTTTCATAATGCAGACCCAGAGAAGGGTATTAAGTCAAGTTGAAAATAGGATGAAAAAATACTAAATTGGTCCATACTCAGTGAGGCCTAAATAACTCTTTGCAGTATTTTCTGTATTAAATTGGTATTTTCTTGTTCAAAGAGATCGGTTGTTTCTGCTAATGACTGAGCTGGAAATGCTTTTCATTCTTTTTTTTTTTTTTAATTGCTTTTCATTCTTACAGAGTCAGGGCAGGCAGTTAGTTCTATGTTCATCTGTGCATGAACTGGTATTTGTCTTTCATGCCTGTTTTCAGAGATGAGTTTCAGCAGCAACTTCTACCTAAAGCTAATGCATTACCTTTTATTTAGATCAGGTTGCATAAATGTATATTAGGCAGGGGAGTTTGAAGTTTGGAACTGGTTCTTTTCAGTAGAGAGGAATTATGATTATATGTCATTGTTATCATTGTCTTTTAAAAAGAATGTTGATATAAGGTTTGTTCCCAGAAAGAGTCTGAGGGGGTGGGGGGTGGGGTGGGTGTGGGTGTGTGTGTGTGTGTCCTTTGAAATTAAAAGCCAAGTCACTGTATTCATCATCTAGTATGAAATGTGTCTGGAGTGGCCTCACTGGAGTCCTGTCCTACATTATCAGTTGCTGGCTCTAGTGTCAGTATGTCATGGCTGGCAGGCTAGCAGGTTTTGGCAGAGGAAATGAAACCTAGTCAGTTACTATGAGATTTATAGTAGACCTGCTATTGCAGGAAGTGGTGAAAAGTTGATTGATAGTTTGAGACAAAATTCTACAGCAAGAAACAGGATGTATGCTTTCTATTTATACCCAGTTTTCTTTTGCCTACATTTCAGGGTTCCTTTTGCACTTTGTTTTGGTGGTTTCATAAAGTTACAGTTCCTTTTTTGCCCCCCTAAAATCAGTTGCCAAATATAAAATAATTGAGGAAATTTTATATCAGCTTAGCCACAGTAAAGGCATGCACCCTTAGCTGTTATTATTACTCTTCATTGGTAGTTGGATTTACTGTAGCTTGTCAGTCTTTAATTTAAAAAAATTTCTCCAAATAGGATATTATTTCACGTGTATAAACAGAATGGAAGGTTTTTTTTTTTTAAGTTATATGGCAGGATTACATTTCCAAAAATTTTCTGAGAAAAATCTGCATTGAATGTAATTTTATTAAAATATGACATTAGTATGATCTATCATGTATCTTTTAAATGCTGAATCTCTCCACTCCATAATTAATACATCTTAACAGATAGGTATTCTTCACGTAGATGTAAAATATACACTATAAGTACAACTAGTAACTCAACATATGTGTCGGTTGAGTATATCCACATGTACCTGGTTTTTGTAAGAACTCTGGCTAACTAATAATGTCATTTGACAAGGCTTTCTGACTTGACCTAGCCTGGTCTGTTTTGAGTGTGACAGTGAAAAGCCACTAACTGCGTTAAATGAGGTGCTTTCTGAAATGGCAAAGCCATTACAGTTAGATTGTAGAGTTTACAAGGAGTGGCAGACTTAGGACCAGCTCCACTTGTGCCGATGTTTGAAAAGAGCAAAGGCGACTCTCTCATGGCTCCGTTTTTTCTCCAAAGGAATAATTTCCTTTTCTGTGAACAGTGACTGCTAAATCATCTGTGTAAAATAATTGAACAGAAACAAACCCGACTTTGATTCCTCAGATTAGTTGGGTCATATTCTATACCAATGATATTTTGAAATTTGAATTAGTTTTTTTTTCTTCCTAGCATTCTTTGAGAGTTCAAAATGCTTATTCTGTTAAGTTCCTATCAGAAGTTTAATATAAATTTGAGAAACTAGATAGCTTGAGGTAGTAAAAGTGGGATAATACGAAATAAAGATGAATCAGGGTGGTAAGGAATAAAAAAATAAATCCACATATGATCCATTTTTAAATACATATTATATAATGGATCATTTTAAAAATAATATACTGCTAAAAGTGAGAAACAAACTTTTCCCTGAAGGATAGGAAGTTACCTCAGCTGGTAACAGGCAAAGATCACTTGACTCATCTTTGCCACTTTCCTGCCTGTTAGAGTTGATACTTCTTAGTCCCAGCATTGTGAGGGATGCTTTCTGAAAAGAGCCAAAATTACCGGTGAGGAACTTTAGAATTCCAAATTTATATAGTTATAAGTGACAGATGTAATATTTTTATAGTAGACAATAATAAAGATCCAAACAGTTTTAGCTTGAGTAGATATATCTGTGGTATTCACTAATATTCACAAAAATAATTCACATTTTTTCCCTCAGATCCTGCAGTCTTTGTAGGTAAAGCTTAGATGTATACTTTGACTGCTGAGCTAAAAAGAGACCCGTCACAGTTTCTGTGGAGAATTCTGGGCCTTATGCAAGTGAGAACTTGCTCCTTGGGAAAGTGTTGAGTGGCATCAAATTGGGAAGGAATCATGGGAACCTCTTCAGAGCCGGAGTATTCCTGAGAGGCCCTGTGGTGGCAGAGAGAGAGTGCTAGAGTTCAGAGATGTGGGCTTCCGCTCCTTATTGGCACCCCCACCCCGCTCAGCGGGGCAAACTTTAGATGGCCTCTCAGTTCCTCCAAACTTCTATTTTGCCATCTGTCATGTGGGGATAAAAATGAAGCTGATTCACAGGATTGTCATAGGAGCAAGTACAACAATGTTTGTGGAATGTCATCCTTCATATATTATCAAAAGTGTTTATTATGGCTGTTAAAAATGTGAGATGTGTAGTCACTGGAGTGTAAAGGCTTTTATTTAAATTTTTTATTTTGGATATTATAATTTAATAAGAAGCATTCTCTTCTTTCCCAAGTTCATGGCTCTTTATCTCTTAAGGCTGTGTGTCATTACCCAGAGAGGACCTTTTTTTTAGTGAGAAAGATGACAGTGAACTAGTCCTTAGGCTGGCAGAGCCTTGCGGCAGCAGGGAGCTTTTAAACTGGTCCACTAGCTCCGACTAGATCCTTGGCAACTGGTAGCCAAAGCTTCAAAATATAATATGTATATCGTCCACAACTGTCTTGGACATGGATGTAGATTCTACTGCAAGCATCTTATTTTATAACTGTGCTTTTAAAGATGTCTCAAACCCACCAGCACTTACCCAGAGTTACAGCCTTTTGGTAGATCATCTACCAACTCCAGTGGATCTCCCCAAGCTTTCCTTTCAACCGCAGGCCATCTTTCCTTTTCTAAGCTCCAGCAATTTCAGCACCGAAACACAGGGTTTTCCTTGTTTAAGAGAAAAGTGCACATCCATGACGGCCATTGTCCTCATCCCACCCAACCTTGGACACTGACTGCAGTGGAACTCTGGGTCCTGATTACACTCTCCAGACCTGGGGCTGGGGTGGGGGAAGCATCCCTGCAGGAATCTTTTGTTATGCTAAATATTTTGAGACAAAGGGGTCTCAGGTATATCCAGGCACTTAGGTGAAAATCCCCATCCATCACTCTATTGAAATGAAGCCTCTAGTCCCCAGTATTTTGGGATGGACTGAGCTTTGACGAATGAATTTATCCTGTGAGCTCAACTCATTCAGTTTGTCCCAAGCCACTCATTTAATCTTTGGAGCCAGAGAAACACAGAAGCCACATCAGCACACTTAATCACTGCTGCTTTTTTTCACTTGTCACACCGGATTTTCCTCCATGGAACAGCAAAGACATCTTTTATGGAAAACTGCAGTATGCCTTACATTGCTTCAAAAAACAAAACAAAAATGCATCTGAGTTAATGAAAAAGTTTATCTGTTCAGTATAGTGTTTATCATGTAATGTTATAAATTTAGCAAAAATATCCTCTGAAATAGCATGAGATGGTTTTCAGTTAAAAAGCAGTCTGTGTTGCTCTCTTATTCTGCTTTTCTTTTCTTTTCTAGTTAAGAATTTTGAATAGGTATTCCATTCCCATAAGCTTAAAAATAAACCATATGCATGAAAAGTCTCCCTTTCACGATCATCCTTCATCTTTCCATCTCCTGCAGTGCCCCCTCTACATAAATATTAGTGTTTTCTGTAGCTCTCCAGAGTTCATGGTTAAGTGTACAAGCAACTTCAAATATGTTTTTGCTTCTTTACTTTTTTTGTGGGTTTAACATAGAAAGCAGCATATACATACAGAAAGTCTTTTGTCATTGTTAAACAGTATGTCTGGGTTAGTCCCTGGAGAGCCTCCTGCATTACGTCACCATTGACTATTCCTTCCTGTGGCTGTTCCACAACTGATCTAACCAGTGCCTTGTTGGTGGACATTTGGGTATTTCTTATTTTGGAGTATTAGAAACACTGCCACAGTAAATATTACCGTGTCCTGTAGCATATGTGTTTAATTTCCAGATGTGGTTTTGCTGGGTCAAGGGTATGTACATTTTCCATTTTGAAAGTTATTGCCAGGTTCTCCTGCATCGGGATTATAGCTGTTTACTCTCTCACCAGCAGTGAATGAAAGCGCCTTTCGTCCACAGCCTTGCTGGCAGTGTTACCAAATGTTTGGATTTTTGCCAATCTGATAAATGAAAATATATCTCAGCATGACTTTAATTTGTATTTCTTTTATTTGACTGAAGTTGTTGAACATCTTTTCATATATTTTCAGAGTCATTTCTATTTCTTTTTGTGAGAATTGTCTGCTTGTATCTTTTGCCCATTTTCCTCATGGATTGTTATCTCTATTTTTAAGAACTCTATTAGGGGAATTAGGCCTTGTTTTATGATATAAATCACAAATACTTTTCTCAACTTTGCATTAGCCTTTTGACTTTTCTTATGGCTTTTTTTTTTAACCCTTCAGAAATTATCTTATTTTTATTAGTTGAATTTATCAATCTTTGCCTTTCTTTTGTGGCTTCTAGATTTGATCATAGGAAGGCCTTCTTCATTCTGGGGTCATAAAGGAAATCTCCTTCATTTCCTTGTAATACTTGTTTCCGTTTTTCCATCTGTATCCTTGATCTGTTTGGGGTTTCATCCTCTGTGCCATGTGAAGTATGGATCCAACTTTATTTTGTCATCTCTTTAAGCTGTGGACCCTGTTATCCCCAGGCCAGTTAATGAATAGTCCTAATAATTGTTCTTAAAATGGTTTTCAAGGTCCAAAAAGTTGGCAGCTCTTGCAGAAGCCTTAAAGAAAGCATCCCTGACCAAGGCCCAGCTGGGGTTAGAACTGGAGGAGCTGGAGGCAGCAGCTTTTCTGGTCCAGGAGGAAGAAACCACATCAAAAGCAGGAGTCCATTCCACTTCTGGGCAGCAGACGCCTTCTTCCAGCTCTGAGACGAGTGGTTCAGAGGAATCAGAGGGCAGTGCATCACCTGAGACTGAGGAGTCAGACTCGGAACAAGAGGAGCCCGGAGGTGGTGAATCTGAGACAGGGCATTCCTTGCTCGGTCCCTTTGTTGAAGAAAGCAGCATGGCCCTGCTTCTTAACGATGGTGGGATGTGCAAAAGCACCACTTTCCTGGGGTCTGATGATGGTCGAGGACAGCCGCTGGCCTCCCCCCGGGCTCCCAGAGCATCTGGGCCTCTGATCCAGGAGCTCGGAGAACAGCTGGAGACTTCAGTTCAGATTTCTGAGCCCAAAGACTGCTGCTGGACAGCAGGGCAGTGCTCTGGAGAGAGAAAGCCGGCAGACACCTGAGGATCAACTCTTGAGTGGTCTCATTTGTTATTGAGAATTATGTCAGATTTGATTTTATTGACTGAATTAAAATTCTTCATTTTCACTTTGTACTTTTCCTTGGTATATACAACATTGTTTGTGAGCTAACATTGACACCAGTTGGTTTTCTTGTTGTACCTTTAAGAACAAAGTTCTAAAGCAAACAGTAATTAATATTATCAGGCTTATTTCATGCAGTATAATTATTTTGAGATTCATCAATGTAGCATGTATTGAGGATTTGTTGTTGTTTTTTCCATATCTGAGTAGTATTTCATTGAATGGACATTTGGGTTGTTTCCAGCTTTTGGCTGTTCCAAATAAAGCTGTTATGAACATTTGTGTGCAAGTCTTTGTGTGGACATATGCTTTTATTTCTCTTAGGTAAATATCTAGGAGTGGAATGATGGAGCCGTATGGTAGGTGTATGTTTAACAGTGTAAGAAGCTGCCAAACTGTTCTCCACAGTGACTGTACCATTTTACACGCCCACTAGCAGCCTGTGAGAGCTCTGCTTCTTTCTCATTCTTGTCATCACTTGGTATCATCACTTGGTGTGGTCCATTTTTACCATTTTAATAAGTGTGAAGTGGTATCTCATTGTGATTTTATTTTGCATTTTAAGACTTCTTATGTTGAGCATCTTTTCACATGTGTGTTTGTCATCCATGTATCTTTGGTGAAGTGTCTGTTCAAATCTCTTGCCAGTTATTTTTGACCTGGGTTGCTTTACTTATTTCTGAGTTTGCAGAATTCTTTATAAATTCTAAATACAAATCCTTAAATGAGTCATCCTTGCATGCCTGATAATCTTTGTTTGGATAAACATTGTAAATTTTACCTCATTGCGTGCTGGTTATATGTATTCTCTTAAGTATTCTTTAGCTTTGTTTTGGGATGCAGTTGTTTGGAAATAGTTTTGATCCTTGTGGGTCTTGCTTTTTAGTTTATTAGGTAGGTCTGAAACAGTGCTCCATCTAGGACAAACAATTTCCCAGTCCTAAGGAAAGATTTTCCCATGCCCCAGGGATTATGTTTTCTCCAGTCCGGCTGATGAAAATAGACACCTGTGTGAATACTGGTCCCTCTAATCCTTTCGCATGGCTCTTTCCCAGCCTCATTTGCAGGCTCTCCTCGGCGAGCAGTTGACCCTCTCCTGGTGTCTGGTGTTCTCCACAGCTCTCACCTTTCCCGTACTCTGTCTTATACACTCTGGCCCCCGAAGCCCCCAGCTCTGTCTCCTGGACTCCAGAGTCCACTGGCTTCTCTCTGGGTTGCCCCTCCCTGTGCAGCCTGGACAGTCATCTGGGACAGTAGGTGAGGCCCTCTCACCCTCCTAGGGTTTGGTTTCCATTCCTCAGGATCACTGTCTTTCATTGCCTGATGTCCGGTATCTTAAAAACCACATTGTTTCACGTATTATCTCTGGTTTTCTTTGTTGGCTATATCAGAAGGGGGGAGGTTAAACCTAGTCCCTGTTACTCCATCTTGCTTAGAAACATATGCTTGCATTAATATTTTATATGTGAATTTCCTCACTTGAGTGTAAGCTCCTTGGAAATGATGTCTGTGTCGTGTCTTATTACCACTGAGCCATCAGCCCGTGTTCTCAGTGCACCATAAATACTTGCTGAATGAATGAACAAATGAAATAAACCAATTTGCTTTGGGGAGGAAATGAAATGCAATCTGATATGTATTAATCTCAGTAGCATTTTTATTTCAGGAAAGGGTATGATCCCTTTTATTCTACTTCTCTGTAGGTTGCGAGTATTTGTATTTCAACTGTAAATTCCAGTTTGTATTAACAGGATAGTTGGGGTGACTGTGCCATTTGACACGCACGTTAACTCCTGAACACTGTAACAGCTTTGTTAGAATGTGTTCAAGACTTTTCTCAGGCTCCCCGGAGAGCTTCAAAATCCCTATGACCATTGAAAATGCATTTCTCCTCAGTAGCACATGACCTGAGGCCAGTTTGAAAACGCATTATCTGTTATTCCTCTCATTTACTACTACTAATGTCAAGTTGAGCAAATCCACTCTTGTCTAAAAATTTAAAGCCGTGGAAGTTTCTCTTTCCATCAACTTCTGTCCTTACTTAGGAATCTAAAGAGGATCTACTTTGGTGAGACTCACCTTGGGTAGAAAAATCTGTGACTTCCTTACTCAGAGGATGGGCAAATGTAATCCTTCCTGGACATCCTCAAAGCAAAGAAACTCACCGTACAAGTCTCATGCATTGGAAAGACAAAGAGAGTGAGCACTTTAATTTTAGATTCCATGTCTGCAGCGTTTCTTTTACCCTATCTTTGCTGAGGGTTGAAACTTTATTATATTACCCTGCCTTTAAGATGAGTTAAGAGCACTATACTGTATCTATAACACAAAACACAGCCAAAGGTGCTGCTTTTAATGTATCTTTTTTTAACTAGATAATTGGTAGGCAACTCTAGGGATCTCTTACAACCATGTGCATTCCCAAGAACCCTGGGTGATGGTGAAAAAAAGTTAGGGAAAGCACAAAGAGAAGGATTTAGCAGTGACTAGCTGCAGCTTAGTGTCAAGAACCACGGTGACAGGGCTGAGGAGATGAGGCATTGAGTCCTAGAGACACAGTTCAGGTGTGAGCAGCCCAACATGGGTACGCCAACCTCGAAACCTCTCTCTTCCTCTTGGAAAGTGAAAGTGAAGTCGCTCAGTTGTGTCTGTTTCTTTGCGACCCATGGACTGTAGCCTGCACCAGGCTTCTCCATCCATGGGATTTTCCAGGCAAGAGTATTGGAGTGGGTTGCCATTTCCTCCACCAGGGGATCTTCCCGACCCAGGGCATCGAACCCGGGTCTCCCGCATCGCAGGCAGACGCTTTACCACCTGAGCCACCAGGGAAGCCTCTTGGAAATAGGAATACTTTTCTTTCTCACCTTACAGGTTAAGGAGACTGTATATTCAAAACACTTTATAAACTAGAAAGTATTAAACCAGCACAAGGGTTTATTATTATTGTCACACTTCCCAGAGCTGCACAGGGCTCTTTTCAGCTACCTGACAACAAGCCACTGGGGGAGCCAGCACTTGGAAAATGAGAGCCCTCTTAATCACTTCTGAGGTGTGCTCGTGGTAAAAGTCTGTACAGTTTAGCAGATTAGATAGAAATATTAATTGTATCAGTGAATCACAGCACTGCCTCATCTGGTTGGAATTATTGACCTATTTTTCTATGTTCTGTCTCTTCTCCCATTATCCTTGAAGAACAATGTGGGGACTTGCTGTGGGCATGATCGGTTTAAGGTGCCAGGGACTATGCTGATATCATCTTTCACTGGCATGGGATTAATTTACAAATGAGACAGGGCTGCTCCCTACCACATTCTAAATTGGTTGAACAGCTGGGAGGTGGTTTTCACACCTGCTAGTGAAAAATCCATTTTGGATGCATGGATCAAATTCTGTTACCAAGAATTGGGCATAGGAGAGAAAGGGTCAAGTTTTCTCAGCCGTAAGACTTTATAAAATTCTAAATTAGAGGGGGCTCCTAGATATCTCTTTTGTTATAAGGGGGTTTTTATTTTCTATCTTGTGACTAGAGATTAACCCATATAGTCAATGGTGACAAATGAGATACCTTTAAAAGAAATGGAAATGAATGAAAGACAATAATAGAAAGGAAACTCTTGGCAGCTTTAGAGTTGTCACACTATCAGAAATATTCCAACTCTTCAGAATGTATTAATTATAAAATCTTTGAAGATGCAGACATCCTTTGGTATAAAATGATCTGTCATGTAATGTCATTGCCTGTCAGGTAGATTGAAGTTAAAGCTTCATAAACACAAATCTCTGTGACTGGTCAGGCGTCTCCATGAAAGCAAATCAAAGATTGCAAATGTTTCCTTAACATCATTCCATCTAAATCCCTGACAGTTTTTGTTGGTGATCGGCTGCTGCCTTTCCCGCCCATTTTCTGAGTGTGTTATATATAGTTTCAATCCATACCAAATGAAGGAAGCATTGATTAGACTTGATTTAAGGCAGCAAGTGATAAATGCAGCTGGAAATTGATTCATGCCTCTCCAGTGACTGGGGCACAGACATCCACAGTTGACACAACTCTTGTCTCAAGGCTGGAGAAAACAAACAGGGAAACACATGTCAAACGGATAAATGACTTGGGTGTTTTGAGCTCTCTGTGAAGGCCATTTGTTTCCTAGATAAGGAAGACTTCTCTCCAAAGTCATGAAAAGATAAGCTGGAGGCAAAGGATGAATGTGAAAGCGGATGCCTGAGCACTTGGAAAAAAAAAACAAACAGAAAGGATGTACCTCCTGGAAGAATCTGGCTACGTGTATCCACTTTCCTTTCCCCTCAAAACATACTGGAAGCAGTAGTTTGGCCATGCGAGCCTCAGTCCTAGCTAGGATCACACACTCAAGGCTCTACCTCTGGTATTTTAAGTATTCAAAGTGATAGGATGTTGCCTCTTAAGTTCTTCCAGCGCAACCTTACCCAGCTGCTCTTGCTAGAGTGAACATTCAGAAGCAGCAGCAGCAGGAACAGCCAAGCAACTTGAGAGCCCTGCCTATAGTCCATCTGGCCTGAAGCTCCAACAGTTTGACCACCAGCCTAGAGATGCCTGGAAAAGAAGAGCCTTGCTGCAACCCAGGGGCTCCCATGGAGCCTTACCAACTGTACAGTTTACTGTCTTTATGTTTCTGTACATACTGTGTTTTCCCACCTCCACCTGTTTGCTTGCATACTGCTCTCTCTTTTCCCTGTGACTTTGCCCAGATTTGCATTTCACCCATCCTTCAAGGCCCCATGCAAATGCCACCTCTTCCAGGAGGTCACCCTTCATTCTTTCTGGCTGGAAATAATTTTGCTCCTCTGAACTCCCACTGAATCAGGGCCAACCCTGCTGGAAGAGCCTGGAAAACAAGTAAAGCCAAAGGAATTGGAGCAGGGAAGAGGGGTTTCTACCAGGCTGTACTCAGGAACAGTGGGTTCTTGAGCTCTGTATTCAGACTTGTGTAAAATTAAGATGAGAAAGAAGCAAGAAAACTGGCGGGGTAGAGAAGAACTGGACATGGAACAACAGACTGGTTCCAAATAGGAAAAGGAGTACGTCAAGGCTGTATATTGTCACCCTGATTATTTAACTTATATGCAGAGTACATCATGAGAAATGCTGGGCTGGTTGAAGCACAAGCTGGAATCAAGATTGCCGGGAGAAATATCAATAACCTCAGATATGCAGATGACACCATCCTTATGGCAGAAAGTGAAGAAAGAACTAAAGAGCCTTGTGATGAAAGTGAAAGAGAAGAATGAAAAAGTTGGCTTAAAGCTCAACATTCAGAAAACTAAAGATCATGGCATCTGGTCCTGTCACTTCATGACAAATAGATGGGGAAACTGGGAACAGTGGCTGATATTTTGGGGGGCTCCAAAATCACTGCAGATGGTGATTGCAGCCAATAAATTAAAAGATGCTTACCCCTTGGAAGGAAAGTTATGACCAACCTAGACAGCATATTGAAAAGCAGAGACATCACTTTGCCAACAAAGGTCCGTCTAGTCAAGGCTATGGTTTTCTGAGTGGTCATGTATGGATGTGAGAGTTGGACTATAAGGAAAGCTGAGCGCCAAAGAATTGATGCTTTTGAACTGGGGTGTTGGAGAAGACTCTTGAGAGTCCCTTGGACTGCAAGGAGATCCAACCAGTCCATCCTAAAGGAGATCAGCCCTGGGTGTTCATTGGAAGGACTGATGCTGAAACTGAAACTCCAATATTTTGGCCACCTGATACAAAGAGCTGACTCATTGGAAAAGACCCTGATGCTGGGAAAGATTGAGCGAGGTCAGGAAGAGAAGGGGACGACAGAGGATGAGATTGTTGGATGGCATCAGTGACTCAATGGACGTGAGTTTGAGTAAACTCCAGGAGTTGGTGATGGATAGGGAGGCCTGGCATGCTATGGTTCATGGAGTCGCAAAGAGTCGGACACAACTGAGCGACTGAACTGAACTGAATCCTCAGCCAATGTCACCGGATTACTCTGATTGGATCAGTTTAGGGAAACTGAATCATTCATGGTTGGCCAATGAAGTGTGCTAGCTGACTTTGTCCCAGCCAAGTGGCCAGCCCTGGAGCAGGATAGCTGAGTGGGGATGGGGGATGGGGGGGGTGATGTCAGCTGAGTTGACAGTTCTCTCCCTCCAAGGAGACCCTTCAGGGGAGTATGGTGAGCTGACAGCTTCAGGCTGCCACACCTTCACTTCCTGATCAAGCACTGTTCACAAATGTGCCACAGTTGTCCCAGGTTGTTCCTAGATGCTAGCACTGGGCCACTGCTGCCCAATGTGGGACTCCACTCACAGGCAGTTTTTGCTCTGGACTCGGCTTCATAGCTCTGAGACCTTCTCAGGCTGCGGACCCTCTGGGACCCTCCACCAAATCTTCCTCTCCTTTCTTTCACATGTGTCAGTCCCCTTTCTGCTCGAGGTCCTCTGCTCCTACTCCTGTTTGCTCTCCTCTTTATCCTTCATGGAGGATGTACTTTTAATTATCTCTTGGCTCCTGCTTCCCACAGGACCCAAATGACACACAGGTTTTCTGAGTGAGCCTCTGATTTCACAAAAGAGCTCAGCTCAAATATACTGTACCCTACAGTGCCTGTAGGGTAGAGACTACCTCCCTTACTATACAGAAGAGGAGACCAGGGCTCCAGACTGAGTGAATTGCCTAATGTCCCCCAGGCAGCAAGGGACAGCCTTGGATTCCAAATTGGATCTCTGCATCCCCGGCTCTTTACAACCTTAGATGCTGTCCCTATGGAGCCTGGTGAGGTGGCCTGAGTCACTGAAGATCACCTGGCTCCTTGTGGGAGGAGAGAGAGTCTCAGCATGTGTCCACTCTAGAGGGATTTTCTTGACTCTTTCACACCCCCGGGGGACTCGCGCTGTCGGTGGAGATCGTCACTGTCTGTCTACCTTGTGAGCTGCAGGACCCACTGCCCCGCGGAGCTTGGGAACTTGACAGGTGAGCCATCAACGAGCCGGTCATCTTTTGCGCATAACTCATTCTGGCACGGCGTTTTAAAAGATAAAGAAAATTCAGATGTCGCTGAAGAGGGCCGGGAATTCAAAGCGATGCAGCCGGCGGGCGGCCAGCTACCCTGCATGCGCTCGCGTGGCCTTTGCTCCCTCCGGGTTGGGCGCGGGTGTGAGCGCTGAGGATCGGGGATCGGTGTGCGGCACATCAATGAGGACGCCTGTCCTCCGTGACGCGAGCCCACCCCCTCTAATCCGCCGCATTGTCCATTGACGTGTCTAATTATGTGTCTTACAACCGCAGAACTCCCCCCAGAGCAGCGGGGCCCTTCTGGCGGAATGAAGAGGATGATCGCTCCATCTGTTCCTCTGGCGCCAACGGGAGGCGGACGAGGGGGCGCGGGCTGGGGTTGTGCGACTACGCGTGCGCACGGGCGAGGGCCAGGCAGCAGGGCGCGGCCGAGCGCAGGTGCCTGGAGAAAGGGGATCCCAGCGGCAGGTGCAGATGCCAAACTAGCGGTGGCTGAGTATATGTTTAATTACAGTCGACGGAGGGGGCTGTTTTAGTTAAAAATTACAGGAGACAGGTTCAGATGGAGCTCTGAGCTGAGCTCGAGAAGGTAGCATACTGGAAGCTGCCACGGAGAGGAGACATCTGCTTCTTTAATTGGGGGTGGCGCGCCCAGAATTTCCTGATATGTAAAATAATCACCTGGAACCCCAGGAGGCTTTAATAGAGAACTCAGAACGCCTGCTCCCACCCCAAATCTGACTAAACTGTTTGGCGCGAAGCTGATCCTTAAATCACAAGCATATTTCATTCCCCTCCCAATAACATTTTTTTCTGTGTGTGTGGAGTGCTGACTCAAGGGGCCCATGGAAGTATTGCCTGGAGCAGAAGGCACAGAGAAGAGGATCCGAAGTAGTCTGTCTGTGGGACCAAATACTAATATGAGCTTTACAGTTTGCAAAGTGCTTTCTTGTCCGTTGCCTGATTTTCAACAGGGGCAGGCAGGAGTGGGCCCATTTCAAAGCTGGGGCTCAGGCTTTCAGGGGAGGCACTTAGCAGCAAGAGCCAAGGAAACAGGCAGTGGGGATCACAGAAGACTGGGGAAGAAAGGATGAACAGGAGTTGATTAAGGAGACGGAGGCTGGAGTGAAAAAAGCATGTCCCAGGTGGATGGATGTGATGGCTGAAGGAATCAGAGTGCTTTGATGGCGGGGACAGAGAAGGGGGCAGGTTAGCCACCCCACTGGATTGGAAAGCAACCCATAAAAATCACATCTACTTGTGAGTGCAGACTCAGCTTTGTGGCACAGAAAGCAAGGGTGGGGGCGGGGGGAGAAAACCTAGTATACACAATAACTGAAAATCAATTGAATATTGTAGTCCCTGATGCATTTCATTGTAAGAGCTCAGCAAATACTGTAAATCATCTCCCTTCCTCTTTTTCTCACTGATCATCACCTCTGCCCACGACCAAATGAAGAGTCACCTTTCCTTTCCAAATTTCCCTGACTCTCAGTCTCTGTCCCCACATTTTTCTTTCTTTCTCCCTTCTTCCCCCTCTGTGGCTGTGATTTTGAAACTACAGCATCCTCTTCCCTTCAATATAAATTCTGCTTGCTTGTGGCTCCTTCCCTCTTGAATGATTTAGGACAGGAATCCACAAACTAGACCTCGCACAGACCAAATCCATCCCACCACTTATTTCTGTGTGGCCCATAAACTGAGAATTTTTTTAAAGTATGCTTTTAAATGATTGAAAAGAACTTGTAGAAAATTTTTTTCTCTTGTCGTATGTTACATCTTATTGTATGTTTTTCTACATGTCATAGCCTTGAATTTGCCTCTTGGCCCACAAAGCCTAGACTATTTTACCATTTGGCCCTTTTCAGGAAAAGTTTGCTCACCCCTGATTTAGGAGAAGTGGGATATGGATACTTATCCAGTAGCAATTTAGGTGCCTCACCTGGGGCTTTTGGGGTTTTCCAGGCCCACCTGGGGTAGACTCTGAGGAAAACTGGAGAGGGGGGAGACTGTTGTGTGCCAGTCTGGGAGGGCAATCAAATGGAGAGAGATGGAGGCTGCTTTCAAAGACAAACCATTGGTAGTTATCACATGGGTCTGCCACAGTCATGCTTGTTTTTTTAGGATGAGGAGTGACTTCGAACTATTTGATCATTCCTGGGGTTAGGAGTGGTGGCATTCTGCTTCAAGGTTCTCTTTCCAAAAGCTATGGTCCTTTTGTGATCCTTTTTGGAGGGCCCATCCCATCTTTTTGAGCATTTTTTAAAGCTTGTCTCACAAGGCATCTTTCCATAACCAACTGAACTCCTGGGCAATAGCGGGCATGCCTTTTGGTCTGTCTGGCATCTTCCCGGGGAAATCATTCCTCTTCCCCTCTCTGATAATAGTGTTCTGTTCCTGTCTGTCTGAAGGGCTGACAGCACACTCTGGTTTCCACAGGGGTGGAAACCCATGGCTATAAATCAAATCACAGTACAATGAGGTATGGCTGTAATAAGCATGGAGCCCATGATGCTGAGTTCTGAGTGGAGTCGCCTAGATGGGCACCACATGTGGCACTGCCCCATGACAGCCATTCTGGCCAGTGTTCACTGGAATCATTGCATTCAGCACAGATTTGTCTTTAGGATGTAGTGGTCAGATACACATCTGACAGTCTGTAATTTCTCTTAGGCTGTCCTAAAGCTGTGACAATCAGAGTCAAAAGGTTGTAATGTTTGAACACCTAATGAATTTATAATGATTACTGCCGTATGTTCTTCTATAGGCCTGACTTAGTACACTTTCATTTTTGGTATTAAAGTTTCTCTGACTTAATTTTTATTCTTTTATTAGGGGTGATTTACTCGGTGTGTTATAACTTTCTCCCTATGTGAGATTATTTCTATCAAATATGAAAATACTATTAATAAGAATTTACATATATTGAACACTTACCCAGCACCAAGCTCTGAACAGAGGGCTTTACAGGTCTGATCTCCTATAATCATCACTGAAGCCCAGGGAGAAGGGTGCCATCAATCCCATTTTACAGATGAGAAAAATGAGTCCCTTACACAAGCATACAAAGTTATTAAATATTGGCATTAGCAACTAAACTTGGTTTTATTTTAAGGAAGACTAATCATATGGGTTAGAGAAATGGAGAGGCTTCATGAAGGACACACATTACCTGTTTTGAAGACGATCAAGATTTACTGCCCACTAGCTCTGTGACCTTGAGCATCTTACCAAACTTCCTTGGGACTTGATTTTATCATTTCTAGAGTAGTGGTGATAATTTCATCTTGGGGGAGGTAATGAAATGAGATATAAAACTCCTGGCACATCATTAGGGCAACAGTTGAAGCTCAGTCTCTTTTACTTTTTCTTTTGCCAGAGGAGAGTGGGTCATACTGGTTTCCAGAGAGTCCACAGCTCCCTAAGAAGTTGTTTTTTAGTCATTTTGTTGATGCTGTATCCCCTGCACCAGAACAGTGCCTGGCATATCACAACACTGAATGCATGTTTTTTGAGATGAGTTCTATCTTTCTGTGACTCTGCGATTCTGTCACATGTGACTAGCAGTGGCTTCCCAAGGGCTGGTTGGGCCCAGGAGACAGAGGGGATTCAGGAGCAAAGCTTTCAAAGAGGAGGGGAAAGATCCATTTTCGTGTCACTCAACAGCCCTCCAAGAACCAGGCCTAGTGGACTGAAATGTTGAACTCAGCCCTGGCTGCCCAGCCTGGGAGGCCAGCTTGGGAGGTGCTGGAGCTGCTGGATGCATGTCCTCAAGCAGTCAGTGGGTGCAGCTCCATCCCCTCCTCTGTCTTCCTTCTCCCAGGCTTGTCCTGGCCTTTGCCTGGAAGCCCCCACCCATCTGCACAGCGACCAGGCTCAGACAGAATCCTTCTTTGATGCCAAGTATCAACCCAGCTCTCTGAGTGTGTGAATTATTCATCAACAAAACCCAGCACCCATCTGTCTCCAGTCAGCACTGCTCACACCTTTCTGTGCCCAACACTGCCCAAGGCACCCCCAGCCCAGGCCTGCCTCTGGTTTCCTCAGAGTGAAGATGAGCCTCCCTGAGCCTTTTGTCTTAATTGGAGAGATGATGGGGTGAACAAGAGGCTCTAAAGTGTGTATTTGAAATCAATTTTCTCCTTGAAGCGGCATGAAAACAAAAGGTTGAGGGATGCCTGCTGTGAGGGGATTGCCCTGGCGCCACCTCAGCTCCGGCTCTGTTAATGACCTGTGGCTAACGGCCTCCTCACACATTTGCTCTGAAGAGGTTGGCAGAATGGTGTGTGTGGTAGGATGGGGACAACGTGGCTTTCTAGTCTCAGCAGTTTCACAGGGCGCAGCCTGCAAGAAGCAGGGATAGAAGACGGGGGCCCTGATCACTTGCACATTTGTGGCGGCTGTCCTGGGAGGGCTGGTGAACCCCACAGGCTCCTGGGGGAAAGGCAGTATTTCAGAGAGAGATTGAGATTCAGTTGCCTGTGAACCCAACCAACTTGAGAAACCTCTAAAGGTAAGAGGTATGGCGGCAAATCTGTAGGATAAGAGGCCAAGGAAGACATATATATATATATATATATATATATATATATATATATATATATACACATATGGGTTGCCGGTCATGAGTTTTCTTAATTCTAAGGGGAAAAATGGCCCTTTTCCTATGTTGAAATAATAAGGCAGGCTTTATTTGTCTGCATCTTTCGTGATCAGTGACTGAAGGTCTCCAGGAGGAAAAATATATGGGCTTCCTCAGGATAGTATACTCTAGTAAAGAGTTCCCCAAGAACAAATAGCAGTTGTGACTTTTGCCTCAGAGCAGAGCATTTAAAGATGTTTCTTTTCTTATAGTTACTCTTAGTTTTAGAACCTCACCCTATATTATATGTTGCATCAAGTATTCTAAAACCATATCATATGTATTTATATATTACATATATAATACATATATATACCACACATATAATGTACCCATATCATATGTATATATATTTATTTTTATGAAGAAATTTTAGAGGTTTGCTTTTGAACTTATGAGGCTGTGAATAGTAACTTATTTAATTTGCTATTGGCTCTACTTTCTAAGCAATCATCATGCATACTCAAGAGTTCTTGCAAAGCAAGGTACCACACAAATTGTCTTCGTATGTAATAAAATCTTTATGAAAACTAAACTTGACAATGAACTAAATAGATCTAATGTTTGCAAGGTCCATATAGTCAAAGCTATGGTATTTCCATAGTCATGAGTGAGTGTGAGAATTGGACCATAAACAAGGTTGAGTGCTGAAGAGTTGATGCTTTCAAACTGTGGTGCTGGAGAAGACTCTTGAGAGTCCCTTGTACTGCAAGGAGATCAACCCAGTCGATCCTAAAGGAAATCAACCCTGAATGTTCACTGGAAGGACTGATGCTGAAGCTCCAATACTTTGGTCACCTGATGCAAAGAGCTGACTCACTGGAAAAGACCCTGATGCTGGTAAAGATTGAGGGCAGGAAGAGAAGGGGGTGACAGAGGATGAGATGGTTGGATGGCATCTCCGATTCAGTGGACATGAGTTTAAGCAAATTCTTGGAGATAGTAAAGGACAGGAAAGCCTGGCGTGCTGCAGTCCAGGGGGTCGCAAAGAGTCGGACATGACTAAAAGACTGAACTGAACTGAACTGAATGTAAATGTTGAATTAAACATTTATTCATTCTGATTTTGCATATCTTTCTTTAAATATTTTAAGCCAATGTCTTTTATTTTTTCATGATCCCTGACATGTTTGTGAGACCTGGAAGGTGACGTGTGTGTGTGTGCATGTGTGTATGTATGTTCCTGAGGGATAAAACAAGGTTGCCTGGCCAGGGGTAGGTCTATGGGGAACCTTGAAGAGGTGCTGCCAGGGTGTTCAGGCTCCCAGAGTCTTTGTTTCTGCAGCTCTTACTGGCTCTTTCCCTTGATTGAAATAATAAGTTTGGAAGGGTTTGTGCCGAGGTAAGGAGGCCCAGGACTCATGGTCACTCAGCACCTCCAGGTGAGGAAAACCTCAGATGGTGCCAAACCTAGGAGGACTTGCTAAGAAATCCAGTGACAACCATGGCTATTACCCTCACTACATAAAAGTCAAGAAATAAAGTGGGAAGGCAGGTGCTCTCCCCTGGCGCTGGGTCTCTTGGTGGGCATGTGTTCATGTATCACTTCACGCAGCAGAGGAGTAGTGGAAAAGTTGTTTTCTTTTTTTTTTTTTCCCATTTATTTTTATTAGTTGGAGGCTAATTACTTTACATCATTACAGTAGTTTTTGTCATACATTGAAATGAATTAGCCATGGATTTACATGTATTCCCCATCCCGGTCCCCGCTCTCACCTCCCTCTCCACCCGATCCCTCTGGGTCGGAAAAGTTGTTTTCATGTTAGCCTGAAGCAGAGGGAAGGACAGATTGGGACGGGAGCTTTGTCACCATCACCTGATTGGTGGCCTCCTTTCGTTAACATTTTGTAGCCTGGCACTAGCAGTGGCAAACGTTCAAAACTAACACGAGGTTGACCCAGTTCTGAGTATCAACAGATCCTGGAGACATATGCACATGCGTCCCAGTCCAATCCCAACCACTTGGTGAGCCCCGCTGGCTATTTGGAGAGAGGGGTGCAGGAGGAGTGAGGAGGGACCAGCACTGAAAGGGCACCTTCTGGCCGCCAGGCGGTGCACCCACGATTTGCTTCCTAACTTTATGCCTCAAGCAATTGTGTGTCCTTTCTCTGCTGACGCAGTGGAAGCTACGGAGTGTAAAAACGATGAACCCAAAGTGACACAGTTAGGACTTGGCAGTGGTGGGATTTGAATTCAGAGAAGTCACACTTAAACCCTGCACTGTTTTTCATGCTCTGCTCACGCCCTAAATTCAAAGGGATGTTCAGGCTCTCAAGAGTATGTTGGTGGAATTTTTGATATGCCCCCAAAACAGAAGAGTGTCCTTCCCAGTAAATTGTTCCTTCCCTGAAGCCAAGAAAGAAGAAGTGCCTGCTGCGGTGCCTCTGTGTCAGGCAGAGGAATCGGTGGGGGCGGGAATCCAGCCTGCATGTCACCTGCCAGTCAGTGCCCTGGTGTTGGGCTTATCAGACTGGAGAGTGCTGTTTATGAGTCTTGTGCCCCTGAGACCACATCGTCTCAGACAGGTGCTTCATAAACTGAACAAAGACACTGCCTTAGTTTGGGTCTTCCAGGAAGCAGACCCAGAGATCAATATTGCAGCAAAGGTCTTTGGTCTTGAAGATGATCCCAAGAAGCACTAGTAGGAAGTAGGGGCATAAGACAGGGAAGTGTGGGGACCAGAATTGTCCAGGTGTGTATCAAGGTGGGTATAGTGGACAATCAGAGCCCAGGCTTGCTGGGGAGCTTTGGGCAACAGCAGAGAACATAGCCCTGAAATCACCCCAGTGCCTCACTGGCCATCACAAAGAGCTGCTTGCAGGGGCTGTTCCACTTGTCCTGCACATAGGCTATGCTCTCAGGAAGGCAGACAGTCCTCCTGAGAGGTTACAGTTGTTCCTGCTGAGCTGCCCTGGGCAGGGTGTGGTCAGCGTCCAACTAAGCACCCTCTACATGAGTCTCACACTGTGTCTAGAACTTCTCTTCTGCCAGATCCAAGCAATCCAAACTATTGTCCCCCAACGCCATTCATCAACTGCAGTATAAATATAGACACTCACCTGTGATGTTGTCCTCTCACAGTCTAAATAAGAATTGTTTTGGAGAAAAAAGGCCCATGACTGCTAAAACATCATCATGACATAAAGGCTCCTGAATTTATAATCAAGTCTGGGCTCTGTTCCTGGCTCTGATGTGCCCTTTCTTCATTTTCTGCCTCTTTCCCTTCCTCCCCTCCACATTCGGAAGCCAATAAGGAAATCCAGGTTTCCTGGCTTCCTGCCTTCCTGTTTTTATCCCACAGACCTCCGGAGGAGCTGGCAGGATCAGGAGTGACTGCACGAAGCTCAGGAGTGGGGCTTGCGGGGCGAGGGGGGTGGTCATCTTGAAGCTGTGTGTGTCGTTCTCTCTGACATTGTTTATTTAATGGGGGTGGTGGCTAGTGGAAACTTGGAGGAGGTTCAACTCACCCTTGGCATCACCCCCAACAAAGCTGAATCCTTGCCTCTGCTGAGTCCCCAAACCTCAGAACATGCTGAGCCTCCCAACACTCTCCCTGAGCCACCTGAGGCTGTGATTTTGCTTGTTTGAAGGCTAAATCTCCAACGGCAGAAGAGCTAAAGCAGGAGTTTGGCAGAAGTGTAAATAGTTTTCATATCAGAAGCTCCCAAATGCAGAATTGTGCCTACTTTACTTTCTGTTTTCTCCAGCACAGTTGCTTTCATCCCCTGGAGGGTTTGGATCCTACTTTCTGATTCCCCTTGACAATTTTTGCCCAGCACAGACATAGCTCCTAAGGAGGGGACGACCCAACCCTGTTGCTTCATTTGGCACTGCCGATCTAATGAGGTGTAAATCCCATAGATGCCGCTTGGGGCGGCCGGCATAGTAATTTATATCAATTGGTGTGATTAGAGGAAGCCCTCAATCATCCTGCAGTGTCTCATTGCAATCTGTCATAGTCCTAATCAGACGCACTTCACCCTGGCTTTGTGCTGGGTTGAATATATGCTTTCCTGGGCCCTGCTCAAGAGCCCAAATATTAGAGAAGGGGACTCGAGGAGGTAGAATGTGACCCCTGCTCACCGCCCAGGAATGAGGATGCTTCCTCCCCTTCACCCAGGAGGGCACTGGCCAAGAGCTCACAGATGTGGGCTCAAACCCAAACTCCTTGGGCAGAGTCCTGGCTCTGCCCCTGACAGGCTGGTTTCCTTAGGCAAGTGACTCCATCTCCGGTGTCTCAGTCTGTTCATCTGTAAGATGGGGTGGTAATAATGCTACAGTCCTCATATCATTGTTGGAAGGATTAAATGAATTAATATTTGCTTGGAAACATACCTGGCACAAGTAAGTAAATTCTCTTATATTTTTCTGTCCACTCCAGAAGGGCTCTGAGAAGTCCTCCAATGAAGATACACAAAGAACAGAAAAATGAAGATATACAAAGACCAGTAAAATGAAGACTGAGGAACCAGTAAAGGGAAAGGGGTAAGAAGAGAGGATTGTCATATCTTGTATTAAGGAAGGCTCTTTGGGCTGCAAGGAACATTTATGCATCCAATGACTGTCTGCTGAGCTCTTCCCAGGTACCAGGCAGTGTGCTCATCATGGGTTTGCAGCAGTGACCTCATGGAGCTCACATTGGAGTATTACTTGTATGAAGTCCAAGAAAACAAGCAAATAAATAAGATTATTTCAGAGTGACAGAGACGTGAAGTAAGTAAACAGGATAGAGAGAAAGGGCCTGTGGGGTGGAGGGCAAATACATGTTGGGTGATCAGGAAAGGCCTCTCTGAGAAGGTGACAGGATAAGAAAGAACCAGCCACATGACACTCTGGGACAAAAACTCTCCATACAGAGGGAGCAGCATGTACAAAGGCCCTGAGGTATGTGGGAGCTTGAAGAGTTTGAAGAATAGTAATAGGAAGACTGTTTTGGCTGGAACCAAATGAGGGAAGGAGAGCAGTTTGTATTGGTTGGATGATGCCAGATCCTGCGAGGTCTTATCCGGTATAATAAAGTGTTCAACTATTATTTTAAGAACTTTGGGCCCTTGAAGCAGAGAAATGGCAGTCTCCTTTACCATTTTAAAACATTTAGAAACCCAACTCAAGGAAGTTTTAACAAAAGGCGGGATTTCTTAAAAGACTGTGGGAGTGTGTCAGAGAAACTACAGGCAAAAATAAAGCTGGGTTTGCATAGAGCTGGAGGTTCTTCACCCCCATGTTGGGTCTTCTCTGTGCTCTCTCTACCCCAGTCCACATGGAGCCAACAGCTCCTCTATTATATAAACTTGACTTCCACAATCCAGCATCTCAAGGGTAATGTATCTCTTATTTCCAGCAGGCCTCATCTAAGGACTCAGGGGCTAGCTTGAGCCAGGAGTCCATTCCTGGACCCATCATCTTTGGCCAAAGTGGGTCAGGAACACATTTGACATCCTGGTTGCTTCTGAGTAAGGGTGGGGGAGGTCTGGGCAGGAGGAATAATTCTCCAAAAGGAAAGTGAGGATGTAGGGCAGAGTGAGCAAAGTGTCCAAGTTGCCAGAAAAAAGAAACCAAAGAATGTAGCAGGAAACAAGCTCAGAATTTAACAGAGTTTCCTGGTAATCAAATCTCAAAAAGAAACATGAGTGGGTTTCGGTTTCTCATCTGCTAATAAAACAAGGTGAAGCAGATTATTAGGAAAGAAAAGTTTTCCTCTACTAAAGTTAAGCAGACATTCTTGGGAGGTTTTCCTCCCAAGAGGAAGGGGAGCTGAGAGATACGGTGGAGGATTCATCAGCAACTATTCAAATTTCTCAGATGATTTAGTTTTTCTGAATGTGTCGAGATTCCTTCCGGATGATTTCTGAAAGTAGAGGGGACATCACAGAGTTCCAGAGTGAGGTGGGCAGGATATATTGATGGGGAGCCAGCGTGATGTGTTTCTTTCTGATGACCTCATTGGTTCTTGGAGACTTCTGCACGAGGCTTGAAAACTCAAATGCTCTCATACCAGGGAGACACGTGTGACATGGGCTGGGTGCCCACACCAAGATTGGCGGCAGTTGGTGATTCAGCTCAGTCAGCAAAGAGACTGCAGGAAATTGCTGCTCCTCAGCTCCTGCCAAGTGTGGCCTCTTGGGCCTAATGATTTTCCAAGAGGAACCGGACATTCTGGATCCTAAACCTTGAATGTTGACAACTAACTGAAATCTGTTTGAAAACTTTCCATGAGCCAAACAAAATGGGGATGAGGGGTGAAGGCAGTTACTGTCAGGGAGGGTTGGGGAGGAACTGCAGGATCTATGTCTGTCTTCCTGACCAGTGAGCTCGCCTCAGAGCTCACATTCAGAGCTTCCTGAACCATGGAGGGATCAGCCTGGCTTTTGGACAGAACTGGGCACAACAAGACCCCTGGGTGTGGAGACTCATGATCCTATGGAGAGAGACCACCCTCCTGCACTTGCCTTGTTCCAGGTGATGAGTGAAACAGACCCACTATTGCTCTCAAGGGGGTTGTATTCCAGTCAAGGAGCCAGACTTTCAACAATGAACTGTACAGCAAGGTAGCTAACCAGAGTTGTGGAGGTACCAGGTGGAGGCCAACAGAAGGCTGCCTTAGGTGTTCATAGTGGGTGTGACCTAGTCCAGGGGGTTAGGAACGTTCCCTTGAGGCCATGACCTCAGCTGATAATGTAAGCATAGGAGAAGGGAAGCGGGAGTGTTGTCCTCCACACAAAGGAAGCTGCCATAGAGCCCAGAGAGGGGAAGGAGGAGCCGATCTTAGGAGGGCAGCAGTATTGAATGGGGCTGGAGCTGGGGAAGTAGCTGATGTTGTCGGCCATGTTGAAAACTTAGAACTCTTACAAAGAATGATCCAAAACTTAGAAAGAGAGCTAAAAGGGACCATAGATTCTTTTGATGTCAGACCACAGCATAATTACCAAACCCACCCAAACAATGACTTAATTCTCTATGAGATTGTACCTTTGTTTGATTTTGCTCTTTACTGTTTCGGCCTGATCTCTATGAAGTTATATGTACATTGGTAGAGAGCTGTCCTTCTGCAGAGAAGCAAGTGCTTTCCATCTGGTAGAGAAGATGGCCCCTGAGGTTATCACTTTATCGTTCTGAAGGACTTAGTCAGTTTTGTTTCTAACTTAAAAAATGAACAAGTGGGGAATTCCCTGGCGGTCCACTGGTTAGAACTCCACGCTCTCACTGTTGTGGGCCTGGGTTTGATCCCTGATTGGGGAACTAGGATCCCACAAGTCATGCAGTGTGGCCAAAAAGAAGACAGTAAATAACAGTTAACTTCCTTGTATCTTTTCTGAGGGACAGTTTAAACCCCTGTCATCAAATGCTTTTAGCTCTAGCATACCGCTGGTTCTCTCATTAATGAGTTAAATAAACATCCAACATGTTTTTATTCTATATCAATAAGAGTTGGTTTTTCAGAAATCACTATCTCAAAGATATATCTGCATCCCCATAGTCACTGAAGCATTATCCACAGCAGCCAAGACATAGAAACAACCCAGTATCTATGACGAATGAAAGTTTAAAGGAAACATGGTGTACATATAGACTACATAAATAGAATAGTATTCAGTCATAAGGGGCTTTCCTAGTGGCTCAGCGGTAAAGAATCCACCTGCCAATGCAGGAGATCTGAGTTCTATCCCTGGGGTGGGAAGATGCCCTGGAGGAGGAAATGGCAACCCATCCAGTTATTCTTGCCTGGGGAAATCCCATGGACAGAGGAGCCTGGTGGGCTATAGTCCATGGGGTCACAATGAGTCAGATACGACTTAGTGACTAAACAATAATTCAATCATAAAGGAGGAGGAAATACTGCCCTTTGTGAGAGCATGGATGAACCTTGAGGGTATTATGCTAAGTAAAATAAGTCAGATATAGAAAAGACAAACACCATATGATCTCATCTGTTTGTGGAACCTAAAAAAAAAAAACAAAGTACAAAAGATACAGGAAAGAGATTGGTGGTTGCTAGAGATGGTGTGTGGGGAGTGGGCAAAATGAATGTAGGGATCAAAAGATACAAACTTCCAGTTATAAAATAAATAAGTTTTAGAGAGGTAACGTCGGCATGGTGACTATAGTTGACAAATACTGTTGTATATTTGAAAGTCACTGATAGTAGATCTTAAACATCTCATCACAAGAAAAAAAAATTGTAGCTATGTGAACTAAACTTAACTGTGGTGCTCATTTCATAATATATACACATATCAAATTATTATGTTATTATACACCTTAAAGTCATGTAATGTTATATGTCAATTATACCTCAGTATAACTGGGGGAAAAAAGAGATTGGTTTTATCTTCTTAATATGATTTCTTGACAGAACTTTCTCCTAAGCATGATGAGAAACTGTGGAAGGTTTCAAGCTGACAACTGCCATGATCAAATTTGCCAGCAGACCATTGTTAATGTTCTGAGCATAAGAAAACCAGGTTTCTACTTTACTCATCAAATGTGGGGTCTTCCGTCTTGGTACAAATAGCCAGTTTGGTTGAGGACCAATCTGCTGTTGTTATCATCAAGTGTGGTTTATTATAGGGTCTTTGTATAAACATAGACTCTAATCATGGTAGTGTCCGTTTTGTTAAGATTGAAAGCAGTGGCTAATAATTTATTGTAATGAGATCTAAACTAATGAGCTCCACTTACAATGAAAATGTTTGAGAAAGCTCAATTTTCTCCTGGTCTCCCCAGGAGGCCCAGCTCTGGCAGAAGTGGCACCATGCAGGCACCAGGCAGATTGCTCATCGACTATGTCAAGTGTCAGAAGATTGGGCCATCTCTTTAAAGTGCTTTTTTTAAAAAAGAGGGAGAGGGGAAAATATCAGCATCCATTTCCATAAATTATTGACTATGAATTTAACATCATCTCGTTGGAGAAGTGCTGAAATTGCACGTGCTAATTGGTGAGTCACAGAAGCAGTGGTGGGACTACAGAAAGTCAAACAGTTGTTGTGCTGGAGCCCATGGTGGGCAAAGTGAGGGGCCCTGCAGGTAGGGGCAGCCACGCTAATCCAAATGGGTCTCAGCCAAGAAGGGCACCTGGAATTATCCTAGAATGTTACTCTGTTAGCTTCTTTAACCCTCAAAGCACTCTTGGGGACCCTTGTCACCTTTCCTCAGGTAGGGAACTAAGTCTCTGAGAGGTTGAGTGACCTCCCAGAGGTCACATGGCTAATAGGTGGCTGAGGTGACTTTTCAGCGTAGGTGTTTCGATTTTGGCGTGCCAATGTGCCTTCTTGTGAATCTCAAACATTCTTCACTTCAATTGTCATTCTCTTGGTGCTTATACTCCAGCAAAATCATTCCACCTGATATGGTAGAAAGAGCATGACCATCCCCAACCCCACGTGGTAGAATTAAGACTCAGCTTTAGGCAACTGATAGATTATCAAATAGGGAAACTATAATTCATCCCTCACCCCCTTCCTGCCTGAGTACTTTCCTTCTTCTCATCAGTATGCATTCTTCAAGTTTTTGGTCAAACATCATTTATTCACTAAAACCCCTTGTGGCTATTTTACTTAAAATCGCAAACTGTGAGCCCTGAATACTCTTATCTGTCAACTTACTCTGTTTTCTTTCTTTTTTTTTTCCATAGTGCTTGTCATCTTCTCACATATCTATATAATACTATATATAACATATATAATTTATTTGTATTGTCTTTGTTACTTATTATGTCTTCCCCAAATAGAATTTAAATCTTGAGAAGACAAGAATCTTTGTTGTTTGCTAGTGTTTCATGTGCTATGAATAATGCCTGGAATATAGTAGACGCTTAAGAAATACTTGTTTCATGGATGGGTGAGTGAATGAATACCCATTATATGGCCTTTTTAGTTTAATGAAAACCAACAAGGAAAGCACCCCAAGCTTATTGTTCACATGCATATTCTCAGTGTTTGCAGTATTCTCTCCTTTAATTCTCATAACATTGCAACTGCTATTATCACCATTTTACAGATGAGGAAACTAAGCCCCAGAAAAGTAGAATAGATTGTCAAAGGTTATACTTTTAAAGCTACTTTACAAATGAATTTTGGTGAGGTATGAATTTCCAATGTATCCACATCCAATGTATTATTGGCAAGTGGATACATATAACTATCACCCAAGTGAGACATGGAACCTCTCTGTCACCCCCAACAATTCCCTTGTGCTACTTTGCAGACAATATCCTTCAGCCTCTGATAATCCCTAATTTGTTTTCTGTCCTTATACTTTTGCCTTTTCTAGAACATTTTACATAATGGCAACATATAGCAAGTACTCATTTATGCCCAACTCTCTGGCTCAGCATAATAATTGGAGGTTCTTCCATGTTGCTCTGTGTATCAACAGTTCATTCCTTTTTCATTACTGGGAGGTGTCCTATTATAGGAGTAGAACATAATTTCTTTATCAATTTGCCTGTTGGTAGACATTTGCATTGTTTCTGGATTGTGTCTGTTGGAGATAAAGACACTGTGAACATTCATGTACAAGTTTTGTATGTATATCTGTTGTTATTTCTCCTGGGTAGATGCCTAGGAGTGAACTTGCTGCATTGTATAACCATTCTGTGTTTAACTTTAGAAGAAATGTTCAAACCCCTTTTCAAAGCGTTTGTACCATTTTGCATTCCCACCAGCAGCATACGAGAGTTCCAACTGTCTCACATTCTCTCCAACCTTTAGTGTGGTCAGTGTTTTTAACTTTCATCTTTGAAGTGAGTGCCAGCCCTACTTCCTCGAGGCTTAACTTTTCATTTCCCAAACATCTAGTGATATTGATCATTTTTCATGTGCTTATTGGCCAGTAATATATCCTCCTTGGTGAAGTATTTATTCATATATTTTGCTCATTTTTAATTGGATTGTTTGTCTTACTGTTACTGAGATTAAGTGATACTTTATGCATTTGTATATTTACACATTGTGCACACATTTACACAATATAATATGATCTGCCTCCACTCCCTAGTATGCGTCCTGTCTTTTCGTCTCCTTAATGGTGTCTCAGTCCAATTTTGGAACCATTGTTGATCCGAGGTTTGTCTGGCGTTCATTCCTTCACACTTTCCCAAGTAAGGTTCATATTGAGGAATACGACCCTCAAGGAGTATGAAAATAATCATGAAGAATAACCAAAATACCCAGAGGAAAAACACAATCCCTGCCTGTGCTTGTTCGGTGAGTTCAGAAACAAATTACCCCAATGGGAAGCTGAGGAAAGTGGAGAGAGAGTTAATCACTAACCTAGACTCAGTGTTATTTTAATTAAGTATCATAAGAATAATGAAATTATGCACCTCTTAAGATTTATGGCTTTCTATTTGTATGACATGGAAAGAATTTCAGAAACAAATATAAATGATGGAATCTCAGAGTCTTTTCCCATCTTACTGGGTTATCATTCTTTAACCCCATGGGATGAGTGGGCTGTGGTTAGGTGGAAGCAGCAAACAAGGTGGGGTGGGTGGTCAGGAGACCTTGGTGTGTTTTCTGGAACAGGTGCTCTGCTCCATGACCCCAACCTTCTCACATGGGGAAGATTTGATGCAGTAGTACGCTGGTGAATGTTTAATACTTACTAAATGCTTCTCCAAAAAAAATTACACATGTGTGTATACGTGTGTGTGTGTGGGTATATATATATACACCCTATGTATATATAAATATGTATATATGTATTGCATATGTACCACGTGCTTATTATACAGTTTATTAATATTACTGATGTGTAGTATTTAATTGAAAATAATAAAACATAGATTACCCTATTATATGTTCCACAAAGTCAACTGATTTTCACAAAATGTTTTTGTTGATTTTTGCCCAACTCTCCTATCAGTATCCAACCAACAGTTGCAACGGACAAATGGTTGTAGTTCTGACATGAATATTGGTTGATATTTTTGTTTATGTTAAAGAGGAAAATGACAGTGAAACAACAAAGACATATGTCAGGATATTATGCATGCATCAATGGGATGAGTGACTTCTTTGTTGAAATGGATAAAAATGTTTGAATACTTGAAGAATAGTTCCTTGATTTTTGTGCTACTCACAGTGTAACAACTGTATATATGATGCATCTAATTACTGACTTTTTTCCAGTACCCTCTTAAATCTAGATAATCAACAAAACAATAGATGATGGTCTGATGTGCAGTTGGCCAACATCTGTGGTGTAAAGACTCCTTCCTCCCTATTTTAAGCTACCCAGGTGATGTCAGTGAAACTGGATTTGGGAAGAGTTGTGTGGTTGTACACCCTTATATGGTGTACCCACTCTACAGATACAGGAAATATAAATAACCTCAGAAACACACATAATAGTAAAATGTAGTGAAATGCTTAGGAAGAGGTGGTTTGAGTACTTATGACCTTTATTTTTAATATAATTTATTTGCTAGAAGTTTATATAATTTAATTTTTTATTATGACTGTTTAATAACCAGCTTAGAAAATTCCTAAAAATTTTAGTGTCAGCTCTTGGGAGGGTATGAGCAGGTTGCCGCACAACAGTGGTTTGATGAGATCCAACCCAGTATCCAAAGCCAGATGAGATGTCCAAGAAGGGCCACAGCACTTCAGACCTTCCGTCCTTTGTTACTGTCCCTCCCAGTCAGGCCTGCCTCCTCTCTGAGAGGAGCAGGTGCAGAGCAGTATATTAGTTTACTTGGGCTGTTGTAACAAATGCCACAGATAGAGTGGCTTAAACAACAGACATTTATTTCTCACAGTTCTGGACACCAGAAGTTCAAGATCAAGGTGCCATCAGTATTGCTCTGGTGAGGCCTGTCTTCCCCGCTTGTAGATGGCCACCTTCTCGCTGTGTCCTCACATGGCCTTTTCTCTGTGCACCATACTCGTGGTGTCTTTTCCTCCTCTTTTAAGGGCACCAGTCCTATTAGATGAGTGCTCCATCCTTATGACCTCCTTGAAACGGAATCGCCTCCATAAAGACCTATCTCCAAATGCAGTCGCACTGGTGGTAGGAAATCAACAGATGGATTTGGGAGGGCCACTGTTCAGTCCATAACAAGTGGTGTGGTGTTTCTGCTCTGCTGCAGGAAAGGAAGAGAAGCAGACAGTTGTCGAGGCAATACCTGATGCCAGAGGTAGGACTAGGGGTCCTTTCCTGTGATCTCCAGAGTGTGATCAGGGCCAGAGGCTGGCCCGGTGGTGAGAGGAGAGGGGCAGGGAAAGAGTATAAAGACAGATTTTGACGGGTTGGGAGCCCAAGCCCCAGGTGGGGAGGAGACTGTGCCCTTGGCTCTCATGTCACTGTCATGATTGGGACCCTTGCCGTTAGAGCAGTGTGGCCCTGAGCGGGCAGGGGAGCCCAGGGGACGAGGCCATGGGCACAGAGCCAAACGTTCTCGCTGCGAGTCCCACCTGACCACTTCCTGGCTGGGCGACCTTAGGCAACTTACTGACCCTCTGTGCATCTGTCTTCCAATCTAAAGACTACAAACAATGCTGGTACCTTCCTCAAGGGTTGCTATGAAGATTCAATGAAAGAACATATATTTGTACTTATATTTAGTGCCTGGCTCATAGTGAGTGATATGTCAGTGTTATCTATCGCAGCTGCATTTACAATCTGTTTCCCTTTCTCAAGTATGTGTCTTTGAGAAGATGGATCCTGTGTCTCCTCTGTCTTTGAACCCTCAGCCCCTAATACCATATTTGGCACTGACTAGACGTCCAGTAAGTGAGCTGAATTACAGATAAATACCAAAGTGTATTGGTAACAGCCAAAGAAACAAGAAATAGCCAAGGAAACAAGGAAACTCATTCATACATGGAATCATCCAATTATTAAACCATTTGTTCATTTAACATAATTTTTAGCAGCTTGACTGAAAAATAACTCACATTGTATACAGTTCACCCATTTAATGTGTACAATTCAGTGGTTTTTAGTGTATTCATAGTTGTGAGACCATCATACCCATAATCAGTCATTCTCCATTTCCCCCTAAATCTCTCAGCCCTAGGAAATCACTGGTCTACTTTCTGTCTCCAAAGATCTGCCTATCCTGGGCATTTCATTTATGTAGTATCATGTCATATGTGTCTTCTTGTGATTAGTTTCTTTCACTTAGCCTAATGTTTTCAAGGCCGGTCCATGTCAACGCATGTATTGGTACAAATAATTAAAAACTTGTTCTACATCTGCTGAGTTCTATGAGATAAGCCAGACAGAGAACCTGCCATGAAAATCATATAGTCTAGAAAATACATGTTCTTACAAAGAGCTGCACACTATTGTTTTAGCAACTAGGGGCAACCCTAGACTAAGTATTTAACATTATCTTGTTTATTCCTCTTACTTTCTCAATGAGATAGGTATTACTGTTCACCCATTTCACAGATAAGAAAACTGAGGCTCAGGTTGGCTCAAAGTCCTCACACAGCAAGGAAATAATCAAGCTAGGATTGAGGCACTTGTTTCCACAACCTGGCTATGCTGTCTCCTTTCTAGCAAACAAACGCTCACAAGAATATTCCCCAGATCCATAGAAAACTTGGCCCATCGTAACTGCACTATTGCCTGTGTTCACAGCTTGATCCATGGACTGAGCGTCAGGTTTAATTTATGAAAAGTACAAAAAAAGAAAAAGGAAGATGCTGGCTCTGCCTGCTTTTCTAGCCTGCCTGTGGGAACGGGGCCCGGGTGGACAGAATTAGCTTGATTTATGTCTCATTTCCCAGGATCGATATTTGGCAGTCTCTTCCTGTCTTTATGTGGCTGGTTGGGAATTTAAAATGAACGTGTGTGATGCAGTGAATCCAACAGCAGAACCTGGCATGCCTTTGGAGCTGACCTCCTTCTGGAATCATTTGACATCATGATCAGGGGCCCAGGAAGCAAGTGTGTGTTTAAAGACTGATTTTGATCAGGGAAGAAGCTCCAACTTTTGAATCTCAGTGTTGGGGACCTTCTAAGGCCAAACTAACAGTGATTCATTCCATTGTGCAGACATTGGAGAGTGTCTCAAGGTCAGACCATCCCCTGGAGAGGACAGCAGCCTGACAAGGTCATGACCAGGAGATATTTACCTTGTGATTCAGTTATCACAGGCCCCACATGGGCTCAGACACTGCCTGTTGCAGCGATGCTGGGAGGCTGACATCAGCAAATGGATGAGGTGGGATGTAAAGTGCCGTTATTTCCTGGATGCCTGCTGTACCCTCAGCCCTTTGAAGCCTTGCCTCTGACCTTCACAGCGCATCTGTCCTCATGATATTCACTTTCCAAATGAGGAAACTGAGGCATGAAAGGTAAAGTGACTTGCGTGAGCTCCAGCAGGAGTAAGTGGTGGAGCTGGGATTTTTAACTCAGGTTGATCTGGCTCCCAAGTCAACACCAAGTGATTCACTGACAACAAGAAATGGAAATATCCGGCAGATGAGTACCTCGTAGCTCCCTGCAAGGAAGAAATACAGCTGGAGGTTGCAAACCGTGTACGCTAGTCTAATCTTCCTTAGTGTTGTTTTGTTTGGCCTGAAGAATATTTCTTTAAAAAATGTTTGAATTTATTACCAACTCTTAAAAATAGGGAGTTTTCATAATGCAGATTTCTGGCTTCTCCTGGGAAACCAGAAGATCTGGATCTGGGAATGGTCAGTTGGAGCGAAGGATGACTGCCCTTTCTAGAAGGAACAGGAACCCTCTGGAGTGCCACAGCCCCATCCAGCTGGAGGCCTGCTCTTTGAAGAATTAGATGACGCCCCAGCTGCAGAGGGAGGCTGGACCCAGCCCAGGAGGTTCTTGGACCCCAGTGTGAAAGGGTACCAACCTGTCAGAACTTCCTCAGTGTACTAGTTTGCTAGGGCTGCTGTAACCAAGTATCACACCCTGGGTAGCTTAAACAACAGAAATTTATTTCCTCAGTTTTGGAGGCTAAAATACCAAGGTCAGGGTGTCAGCAGAGTTGGTGTCTTCTGAGGCCTCTGCTTGGCTTGCAGATAGCTGTCTTCTCCCTGTGTTTCACTCTTCAGTGCATCTCTGTCCTAATCTCCCCTTCTTACAACTGTACCACCCATATTGGATTAGGACCCACCCTAAGAACCTCATTTTAACTTGATGACCTCTTTAAAGACCCTCTCTCCAAATATAGTCATATTTGGTACTTGGGGTTAGGACTTCAATATATGATTTTGGGAGGGGCCACAATTCAGTTCATAATGATCAGATATTGATTATCTCCCGATAGGGACAGACCCAGTTTTATAGCCTGAAGCTTGTGCAGTGTTGGAAGGCTTCTTGATAAAAAAGAATATATACATATATACACATACATATCACATACATATATCCATTCTCCCCCCAACTCCCCTCTCATCCAGGCTGCCCCATAACATTGAGTAGAGTTCCCTGTGCTATACAGTAGGTCCTTGTTGGTTATTCATTTTAAATATAGCAGTGTGTACATGTCAATCCCAAACTCCCTAACTATCCTTTCCCCTAAGGAAATTATGAGATAAAATTACTATTACTATTGTAGGCAGAAAAATAAGAATATTAAGTAGCAATGGCATGATTTATTTTACTTACAAATAAACATTGCTACCTTAAAGATGTCAACTTCCAATAAATGATTTCTATACACTCTTAATAAAAATACCAATAGAAAAAAAGGAATATACAACTGTGAATGTAGAATTCAGGGAGCAGAGCTGTTGCTGCCCCACTCATGTCCCACAGGCTCTGGCATTCAGTGTGAGGGCCCCCAGATTTCTCCAAGGGCCTTTGCCCACCAACAGTGCTGGGGAAATAACTCCTACACAACACTCAGAAGCCCTCGGCCAGTGACTGCCTCGCCCCTCTGGTGGGACGTCAGTGAGGTGTATGTTCTATCCTGGGCATCAGCCATGTCTTTGTTTTCTGTCTGGCTGTTGTTTTGACCTCTGAGGCCTTGCTGACCCACTGTGGGAGAATCCCCACGTCCTGATGGGCGTCCATCTGTGGGGTCGCACAGCGTCGGACACGACTGAAGTGACGTAGCGGCGGCAGCAGCAGCAGCGTTAGCCAGGCCTTAGAGACAGCAAACATGCACCGCCCATTCACATTCAAACCAACCTGTCCAAGCGCCTTCTTTGTGTGTCAGGCTCTCACGCTTCAAGTCATCATCCCCTTTCCCTAATGAGCCCAGGGCCAGGTATCAGCCAACGAACTGTATCCCTCTACCCAGAACCCGTGGGAATTAGTCCAGTTAGCCAGTCACAAATGTGTTTAACCTGCTTCAACCATTCCGGTGTAAGAAACCTCAGTAAAGTCTCTTCATGGCACCCCATCCCTCTGCCTCCTGGTGCTTCTCCATGTGGCTCCCAATGTACTGAGTCCCCGCCTCTTGGGAACTGTGAGTAAGAAGCTATCTTTTCAATGGCAGTCGCCTCCTGATCTGTTGGCCTTGTCTCAGCTAAATAATAATAAAACCCGTATTTTAAAACATTCTGTTCCCCAAAGGCCCCCATGGGATTACGTTCCAGACACCCACAGTGGGAGCTGACTTGATAATGCAGCCTTTGTTGGCTGACTGCCTTTCCTGGTCTCATTTCCCCACATGCCTGCCAATACGCCTCCCAGATAAACCAACCGTATTCCCATTCTTGTCCCAAGGGCTGCTTCCAGGGGAACCAAATTAAGTCAGCACAGAAGTGAATATTTATTTTAAATACAGTGAGAAAATGAAAGTGGAGGCAATGGCCTTAACTGATGGCCACTGAAGGATATTACTCTGGCAAATTTTATAAAACTACATGACCCCATGAACACAGTTGGGGCTCTTGGACGGGGCCCACGGCAGGGGAGGCCCTGATGCTCAGACTTCATTAGTTCTTGGTAAGTGAACTTCTGAGTAGAGTGTAGGCTCCATGAGTGCTGAGACCATGGCTGGCACGGGGCAGGTGCTCTGTACATGATAGTTTAATGAACGCATAGCCTTACAGAGCAGACTTGGGGTACTCACTTCTCTCCTGGGTGGTGCTTGGTGACCATCCTTTCAGATTCCCCATTTTTGGATTTTTAAAAAATTATTTATTTTTTGGCTGCACTGGGTCTTTGTTTTTGCATAGACTTTCTCTAGTTGCGGTGAGTGGGGGCTTCTCTTCATTGCAATGCACAGAATTCTCATTGCGGTGGCTTCCCTTGTTGTGGAGCACAGGCTCTAGGCACACAGGCTTAAGTAGTTAGGGTGCATGGGTTTTTAGTTGCTCTGTGGCATGTGGACTCTTCCTCGGCCAGAGATTGAACCTGTGTCCCCAGCACTGGCAGGCAAATTTTTTTCCGCTGTACCACCAGGCAAGTCCTCAGTCCCCTTTTCGAAAGTGTCTACTGATAGTAGTCAAGCTTCCTTCAAAGGGACACAATTATTTTGTTTAAATTTACTAATATCTTTATTCTTACAAACCTGGAAGACAGACTATCTCTTTAAAACCACCTTGCAGTTTGCTGATCTAATCCATTATGTGCTGGTTGTATGGTTTAACTCCAAGATGGCAATTCTGTCTTCCTTATTTCTGAGTTCTTCAGTGGGGCAGGATGGGTAAGTGGGACACCTTGGTCCCCTCACAAAGAGCAGTGTATTTTATTGACTCATGTATGATGTGGAGCTGCACAGACCAGTTGGAGGCTCCTCAGCTCCTTAGCAGAGTGATTTGGGGCAAGTTACTTAAGACTCTCCAAGCCTCAGTTTTCTTATCTATAGAATGGGGCAATGATGATATCAGCTTCCAGATGAGCAGGAAGATTCCTTGAGATAATGCATGTAAACCCTTCACACGATGTCTGGTCCATGGTCAGAGCTCAGTAAAGGGAGGCTGTTTATGGGGAATGTAATACTAAACCCAAAGGCAGTTGACCCTATGAGGCCTGTCCACAGGACTGGGCCAGCAGTGAGCTATTCTCCAGGTGACACTTTACCAGTCTCCAGGAGCTCGTGAAGCAGTCAGCGGATGCTGTAACATGGACAAGGCATCATAAATGATGTGCTTTGTTTCCTGTGGGGGTGGAGTCTTGGTGTCTGTATCAGAGCATCAGGCATCTTCTGACTGAACAATGGGGCTTCCTGAGGGAAACAGCCCTACTGCGGGCAGTCTAGCGAGAATAAATTGCTGGAATACTGTTTGCCATTGACAGCGTCTGGTAACACGTGGGAAACTGCGTGGATGATCTGTGGGAGTAGAGAGACCGGGGAAGGTCAAGGGCATGCAAGAGAGTGCAGCAGTGAGCTCTGCAAGCTTAACACATGGGGTGTGGTCTACAGAAGACAGAACTTAGAGATGAGAAATACGTGTGAAGGACCAGAACAAAAGGAGAAAGCAAAGCAAATTAGGGGAGGATGTAAGGAACAAGAGAGGAGAAAAAAAAGTCAGAAATACATGAAAACGGCACATGAATCCATAAGGCCCTAAGGACAGCCGAAACCTGGAATTGAGTAAGTAACAATCTAAGTATACAGACCACTATTTCCCATTCCTATCTCGGTGGCAGACATCACTAATCAATCACAGTCCTCTTTCAAATGAACTCAAATATAGCCTCAGAATCCTTCTCAATTGGAGATCCAGGTATAATCCACGAGAGTTGGTGTTTTCATTGGAACCCTCTTCCTTGAGTTATAAGCTCTTGACACATGTTACGCAGAAGGCTTAGATCAGAAGAGTATACAGGCACAAGAGGACCCGAGAACAGTAAGAAGGGGGTAGTAGGACTGGCACATTCCTGTTTTAGAGACCCTTCGTAAGTCTCAGAGACAGGAGCCCTACCTTGCCCTGTTGGACATATCAGACAGTCCTATTTCTCTGAAAGTAAAGTTGAGAGATAAAGCTGCCAGACTGAAATGAGTCTGTGTTCTAGACATTCCCAACAATGCTGGAAAATAGTGGGAGCGCAATTAAAAAAAAAAAAAAGTTGAAAGAATTGAATAAGGAACGCTCAGGGTGGTAAATACAGGAAAAAGAAATATTCATACACCCCTTGAGGGAGTGATACACCCTTCCTGGAGGGTGCTATGGTCCTATATATAATATTAAAAATGCACAGAACTTTTGACCTGGAAATTCTATTTTTAGGAATTTATCCTTAGGGAATAGAACTTGGATGTGCACAGTAGTTTATTTTCAAGACTGTTCATTTCAATGTTGTTTTTAATATTGTAAAAATGTTGGAAGCAACCTAAATGTCCAATAGTTGGGGATCAGTTAAATGAATTATGATGTATTCAGATGGAAGATTATATAGCTATTTAATTCATATTAAACATCTAGGAATGTTTAATGGCATGCCTATACCTCTGATATATGACTAGTGAATAGAGCAAGTTATATATCATAAATATAGTCACTTGTCATTAAACCATGTTACAGTCCATGGGGTCATAAAGAGTTGGACACGATTTAGCAAATTAACAACAACAAATTTAGATAATACGTGGTGATTATTTTTTCTTTCTACTTCTATATAGTCCAAACATTTCCCATAATAAGCAAATTACTTTTATAATAATTTACATGTTTTTGAGTGACTGACAGAGACATGTATACTTGGTCATTTTATACCAATTCACACATATATCCATGGGTTATATGTGATACTTTAGATATATGAACTCTTTGGGCTACTTAAATATAATGATATTTAAATAGTTGACATTTAAAACACATGAACACTTAGTATTTAAGTGCCAGGGACTGTTACATTCTTTTCATATTTTCTTCCTTTAACCTCACAGCAAGGCTGGGAGGCAGGCTCTGTTGGTCTCTTCATTTCAGATATGAGGCAACTGGGGCTTGGGCATGTGTTGCCCAAGACCCCCTGGGTGCTGAGGGATGGGGTGGAACTCAGACACAGAAGGCTGTCTCTAGAATCCACAATTTCAACCTCTTTGCTCCGTTGCCTCCAACAACAGAAAATCTTAGCCAGAAAATTTTGAAATTCTGAGATTGGACCAACAGCTATTAAGATATCACATTGGCAGTAATTTCAAGAGCCCCGGATTAAAGTGGGTTCACATTTTTGTGTCTGTGTGTGAGTTCTTGTCAGGAAAAAAAAATGAGGGAATTAAAGTGTCTTGAAAAGATTCCTTTTTATAATTAAGCCTTCCTTGCCTGCTTTCTGTTTGCCACACTGACACAGCACAGCAATAAACAGTGCGGGAAAGGCAGCAGCTCCTGTGTTATGTCACGGCATGAAGGATGAGAAATCTTGTGCAGAAAGTGCTTTGGTTTCATTGGTGGTTTTCTGGGTGCTCCATGGACATCCTCAAAACTGCTCCTACATTGTCAATCCTCTGGGATAACTATATTTTTTTGGTCCCTGAATGGCATGTGTCATTTCGATATCCATCTCCACAGAGTATTTTTGAGGAAATTGAGTCTGAAAGGGGGAGTGATAGAGGAAAATCTTCTCTGCCATCAGAGCTGATCCCTGTAATCACTCTTCTCCCTTTGAACAAACCAGAGCTGCTGCTCAGGGAAGGAAACTCTTGAGAGAGCCTGTTCTGGAAACTGGGGCTTCTTTAAACAGGGGTGAAAGATCAAAGGATACCCTTAACTCTTACATGTAGGGTGATATTTGGGAACTGGCAGAAGTATGGCTGCAGACTGGCCAGGGCAAAGGGCTCATCGACACGGAAGGAAGTGTGAAGGATGGAAGGAACACTGACTCACTAGCCATGTGACATTTGACAAGACACTATACTTCTACGAATGGCAGTTTCATATGTAAAATGAGAGAAGTGTTGGGTTCCTAAATTAGAGATACCAAGGGAACATTTCATGCAAAGATGGCCTCAATAAAGGACAGAAATGGTATGGATCTAGAGAAGCAGATGGTATTAAGAAGAGGTGGCAAGAATACACAGAAGAACTGTACAAAAAAGATCTTCACGACCCAGATAATCACAATGGTGTGGTCACTCACCTAGAGCCAGACATCCTGGCATGTGAAGTCAAGTGGGCCTTAGGAAGCATCAGTACAGGCAAAGCTAGTGGAGGTGATGGAATTCCAGTTGAGCTATTTCAAAGCCTAAAAGATGATGCTGTGAAAGTGCTGCACTCAATACGCCAGCAAATTTGGAAAACTCAGCAGTGGCCACAGGACTGGAAAAGTTCCGTTTTCATTCCAATCCCTAAGAAAGGCAATGAATGCTAAAGAATGCTCAAACTACCTCACAATTACACTCATCTCACATGCTGGTAAAGTAATGCTCAAAATTCTCCAAGCCAGGCTTCCGCAATATGTGAACTGTTAACTTCCAGATGTTCAAGCTGGTTTTAGAAAAGCCAGGAGGACCAGAGATCAAATTGCCAACATCCATTGGATCGTCGAAAAAGCAAGAGAGTTCCAGAAAAACATCTATTTCTGCTTTATTGACTATGCCAAAGCCTTTGCCTGTGTGGATCACAATAAACTGGAAAATTCTTCAAGAGATGGGAATACTAGACCACCTGACCTGCCTCTTGAGAAACCTGTATGCAGGTCAGGAAGCAACAGTTAGAACTGGACATGGACCAACAGACTGGTTCCAAATAGGAAAAGGAGTACATCAAGGCTGTATATTGTCACCCTGCTTATTTAACTTATATGCAGAGTACATCATGAGAAATTCTGGACTGGATGAAGCACAAGCTGGAATCAAGATTGCCGGGAGAAATATCAATAACCTCAGATATGCAGATGACACCACCCTTATGGCAGAAAGCGAAGAAGAACTAAAGAGCCTCTTGATGAAGGTGAAAGAGGAGAGTGAAAAAGTTGGCTTAAAGCTCAACATTCAAAAAACTAAGACCATGGCATCTGGTCCCATCACTTCATGGCAAATAGATGGGGAAACACTGGACACAGTGAGAGACCTTATTTTTTGGGGGCTCAAAAACCACTGCAGATGGTGATTGCAGCCATGAAATTAAAAGACACTTACTCCTTGGAAGGAAAGTTATGACCAACCTAGACAGCATAATGAAAAGCAGAGACATTACTTTGTCAACAAAGGTCCGTCTAGTCAAGGCTATGGTTTTTCCAGTGGTCGTGTATGGATGTGAGAGTTGGACTGTGAAGAAAGCTGAGCACCGAAGAATTGATGCTTTTGAACTGGGGTGTTGGAGAAGACTCTTGAGAGTCCCTTGGACTGCAAGGAGATCCAACCAGTCCATCCTAAAGGAGATCAGCCCTGGGTGTTCATTGGAAGGACTGATGTTGAAGCTGAAACTGCAGTATTTTGGCCACCTGATGCAAAGAGCTGACTCATTGGAAAAGACCCTGATGCTGGGAAAGATTGAAGGCAGGAGGAGAAGGGGATGACAGGATGAGATTGTTGGATGGCATCACCGACTCAATGGACATGAGTTTGCGTAAACTCTGGGAGTTGGTGATAGACTGGCTGGGAGGCCTGGCGTGCTTCGGTCCGTGGGGTCACAAAGAGTCGGACACGACTGAGCGACTGAACTGAACTGAACTAGGTTTCCTCTCTCCCCCTCCCCTTTCCTCTCCTGTCCCCATCTACCTTTCTCCCTTCCCCCTCTTCCTCCACCACCTCTCCCCCTTCTTCCTTTCCCCTTCCTCCTCCTCCCCTTCCACTTCTTCCCCTTCTCCCCCTCCTCTTCCTTCTTCTCCTTCTCCTCCTCCTTCTTCTTACCCCCAACTTTGCCAATCTTTCTTGACTAAGTAAACCAGAATATGTAAATGTGTCAAGTGCCTGGCACAGAGGAGAAAGTCAACAATAACCAGTACGGCAGTGTAAGTTCATGGTTATGGCTGAGGACTCTGGAATCCAACAGAGGCAAAATGTGGCGACGACAGGTGGCTGCAGATTCTTTGGCACTCCTCTAGAGGCCAAGTCTGTGTCCCCTCTGCTGGGTCTGGCTGGGCTCTCTGATTGCCCTGGAGTCATGCTCTCCCAAGCCTCAGGCAGCTTCCACTGACTTCCTCAGAACTCTGTGAGCCCTGAGCTGCCTTGTCAAAGTGCAGCTACCACAAAATAGCTGTGGAGAGATCATACCTGTTCCCTCCAGGTGACAGTCACAACTGAGCAGCCCAGCCTCCTGGCCAAGGCATGTAAGAGCCCTCCTGATGAGCCCCTTTGCAAGCTGATTACCACCAGGTGACCCCAGTCAACATCACAAGGAATGGTTGGTTGTCGTTTTAAGCTGTCAAATGTTGGGGTGATTTACTACATGCAGTATATCACTGGAGCACCAGGGTTCGAGGCCCTCCTTGACCACTTGCTAACCAGATATTTGATCTTTACTACCTCTGCAAGCTTCTATCCCTTACTTAAAATGGATATGGTTGTCCCTATCTGGCAGAATCTTAGTGAAGATTAAACGAAGTGACTCTGGCAAAGTGCTCAGGGCAGTGCCTAGAACATAGTAAGTACTCCAAAATGCTATTACTAGTATGATTCCTTTCACAGACTTGGCTGGCAAGATAACAAATAAGGTGCAAATGGAAGAAAGCTCTCTCAGACGCTGTATTTTTGAAGGAAACAGGTCCTGAGCAGCTGCCTGCTTTTCCCAAGAATAGAATTGTCTTAATCATACTTAATCCTCTTCTCAGGAGAGCATTTAAAATTGGAACAGTTGTTTATTTGATTTCCTCTGAAAGAGTTGCCCTAATGAAGCCATGTAGTTTGCAAGGGAATTAAGAGTCTCTTCAGCATCCTGCGGTCACTCTTCTCGGCTGTATGATGTGTTAGCACACATACATGGGGTTGTTGGCACAGCCATCTTCTTGTTTTCCTCCCGCCCTTTGCTCCATCAACTTTCTTTTGATGGTGGCTCTAGTCACCATCTGGTTCTGGGTGGCCACCTGGGACATTTGTCTTGGTCTGAAGCCCGGGACCTTACCACCCCATGGCTGTGCCTACTTCCCATAGCCGAGGCTCCTGGATCAACTCACAGCTTGCCTTGGCTTCCTTTTACTGCTGACTCTAAATCTGAGAGACAAAAGGTGTAACATCAGGTTGTTTTGCCTGAAATATGAAACCATGTTGTTTCAGAGGAGAAATTGGGAGCTTGATATGTGGGAGTCTGGGAGTGAGGTGGTAGCAACAAGTAGAATATTGTAGGAAAAACACTGTGAGCATTGGGGCCATCCATTTAATCAATATCTTGTGAGCATGACAAGTGCTGCCAGGCACCAGGCTAGACATTGTTCTAGAAATTTGTGGGTCTGATGCTCAACTCCTCCAACCAAAATTTATCTGACTCCATCATAACGGCTAGAACAAAAGTGAGAGTCAATCCCAAATCTTTAATGTGTATTTATTTATTTATAGTTTTGGCTACACCACCCAGCATGTGGGATCATCGAACCCATACCCCTGCATTGGAAGCATGGAGTCTTAACCACTGGACCACCTGGGAAGTCCTGCAATCCCAAATTGAATGAGGCAATAAAGCAACTGGAACCCTTCTATGCCATGGGTAGGTGGGTATGTGGGTAGGTGGGTTATGGTGGATATGTGGATGAGCCCAAACACTTAGGAAAGCATACTCTACCAGAGTTAAACCTTTCACTCTGAAGTACAGGCTGACAAAAGTAAACCTCCGTGCACCAGAAGACACCTTCAAGAATGGCCATGACCTCACCATTTGTAAGAGCCACCAGCAGGCAATAACCCAAAAGCTTGTCAGTTTGGAAATCCACACCGTGGATTATTACCCTGGAATGAGGATGAACAGACTAGTGCCACACAGGGCAATGTGGGTGAACCTCACTGCCAGGACGTTGTAGGAAATTTTGGACAAGAATGACTATTGACCGCACAATTCCATTTCTGTGCATTTTAGAATAAGCACAATTAGTTTATGGTATAAATCAGAGTATAGGTTGTCCTTGGGGATTAGTAGGTGGGAGGACCAAGAGGGGGCTCCTGGGGGCCTAGTAATGATGTTCTGCTTTTTGATCTAAATTCTGCTTACATGGAAGTGTTTGCTTCATGAAATCCATCCCCCTGATTACTTATAATATGTATATTTTTCTGATGATGATTTAATAACACATTAGCCAACCTTGATCAAATTGTTTTGCCTCTTCCAGCTTGGTTTCCTTATCTATAAAACAATGGATAATACAGCCTTCATCTTCAGAGCTATCTATCGTTATACTGAGATTTAGTGGATGTGAGCATTATAGTGAAAACCTTAAAACACATGAGGTGCTTCATAAATGATGGCTATGATTCTTGTTATTTCTGTTACTAATAATTTTTCTTAGGCTTAGATTTCTCTGAATGTCTAATTAAAAAAAAAAATCTGGGGAAAATGTCATCATTCTTCAGGTGAGAAGGAAATTAAAAAAACAAAACAGCCCTAACAAAGGCCTTTCCATGGATTGATGTTATTTTGTGATAGGTGTCAATTCACCACAGAAGATGAGAAATAGCTCCCTGTTTTAAACATGCTTCTTTTCTTTCTATGATCCTCAAAACCCCTTTCCTAAATGCACTCTGAGTGTGAAACTTTGGAGAGAGAATGTCAAAGCACCCGGAAGAAACTCCACCCCCTGCCCCCTACCCTGCCCTGTCCTTTTTCCACACATTTTTGAGAACGTGACTTAGAGCAGATTTTTCAATTCCTCAGGAGCCAAAAAATTGTTGTGATAAAGTTGATACTCCTGGGCCTGCCTTTTCCCTTGGTGTCACGGGACCATGGGTCGTGAAAGGGTTTAGTGGTGCAGGCCATGCTCTTCTGTGGTCTAAATGAGATCTGCAGTCCCTGGAGAAACACCCCAGGCTTGGCTGCTGGGAGCAAGTCCACAACTTTTACCTTCTGGATATTACATTTCATCAACTTACAAAGTGTAATCCTGGAATTAGCTATTGGTGGCTGGAAACAGCCCCAGCTGGTCACAGCTGGGAGAGGAGAAGGGCCTTGGAGGGAGGCCTGGGTTCTGGGTAGCTGTGATACCCAGAGAAGCATCTGTGCTGGTCCTCAGGCCTCACTGTGAAGGGGTGGAGCTGGTTCCAGACCTTTCCCTTGCCCACTAGAGACATGCCAGGTTGAGGGCCAGGTTCTAGGATAGAGATGCCTAGATGTTTCACTGATACACTTTGGCAGTCATGACTCCAAGGTCCAGGCAAGTCTAATGTGATTTAGTCACAGTGAGAAATGCCTCTTTGCCCTCAGGGACACCAACTGTCTTACTCTTCCTTAGAGAGATGTGACTCTGGAGGCCTCACCTCTACCACCTTGAGAATCTGCTATGCGGGCTCTCAGCTCTCCCTCCCCACACAAAAGGAAGACACAGTAACCCAGCACATACCCAGCTGTGTTTGGAGGGTTGGCGAGAAACCAGGATTCTTATGTTTTGTGGGTGATGTGTTGTTTCTGGAGGCAATTTGATAGTATCAATTAAGTCTTTAAAAAGTGTAGCCCTTCTGTTCTTAGAAACTTACCCTAAGGAGTTTTGACTAAAGTATAAAAGCTATTTAGTGATATTTCATTCCATTAAGTATTTGGTAAGTGCCTGGTAAGTGACCAAGACTTAGCTGGTGCCTGGTGCTCTGCTAAGACCTCACATGTGTACCCTCAGAGACTGCGCAGGGTGAGCCCCTGAGAGGACACCGTCACTGTTCTCACTTGGTAGCCAGGACACCAAGACCCATCGAGGTTCACTGGCTGCCCAAAGTCACAGAGCTGATGGGCAGTGGAACCAGGTTTGACTTGAGAGTTTTAGCATCGCAGGTGAGGCCGACATTGATCGAAATCTAGACATGTTCACTGTTACTAAAGGAAAAGTGCGTGGCTACCTGCAACTCAAATATCCCTGTGTGGTTGATCATCTGTCCAGCCAGAAAGGAAATAATCTAAATGTCTGACAGTTAGGATTTGGCTAAGTCTGTATTATGTCCATGCTTAGGAATACTGAGCAGCATTGAAATGAATGTTACGTGACTATGCTTACTCACATAGCAAGATGTTCCCATCACATTATTAAAGGCAAAAGAATGGTCATGGTTAAAGAAAAAAAATTTTTTTTTCTGTGCTTGTATGTGGGGGGACATAGAAACAACACATTACTCGTTGGTTTCTCTGGGCTCTGGGATTGTAGCTCAGCTGGTGAAGAATCCTCCTGCAATGCAGGAGACCCCAGTTAGATTCCTGGGTCAGGAAGATCCACTGGGAAATGGATAGGCTACCCACTCTAGTATTCTTGGGCTTCCCTGGTGGCTAGGCTGGTAAAGAATCTGCCTGCAATGCGGGAAACCTGGGTTCAATCCCTAGGTTGGGAAGATCCCCTGGAGAAAGGAACGGCTACCCACTCCAGTATTCTGGCCTGGAGAATTCCATAGACCGTATAATCCATGGGGTCTTAAAAAGTAGGACACGACTGAGTGACTCTCACTTTCACTTTTCTCTGGGTTCTGGGATTCTTTTTAGTTTTTTTTTTCTTTCTTTCCATCTTTCTGATTTTGAAGGATAATTAGCATATCTTACAGGTCTAATTGGAATAACAAGCAGTTTCCATTTGAGGGCAAAATAGCTGCTGCCTCTTCAGACAAAAAGATGGCCTGGTAGACCCAAAGAAGCTTACTCCTTGCTTTTTAACAAAAGGAAAGGAGTTGACTGCACCTGGTAGAGACTCATCTGTGTACCTGTAAAGCTGAAGTCCTCAAAGTGGGGCCCAGGGATCTTCTGCAGCTGAATTGCCCAGGGTTGCTTATTAAACGGCAGCTTCCTAGGCTGTACCCTGATAATAGCAACTCACATTTACTGAACATGTATTATGTGCTGGCCACTATTCTAAGTGCTTTTTTCACTTCCTAACTCATTTTAGCCTCATAAACCCTAGGGTATGTACATGACCATACCCACTTCCCTGGTGAGAAAGCCGAGGCACAGAGAGGCTGACTGGTGTGGACTGAGAGAGCTGCTGGGTGGTGGAGGGGCCTCCAGGCCTCCTGGTCTTGGCTCCGAGCCCAAACTCGCAGTCACTCCCCTGGGGAGTGGGGCTCAGGAGTCTGGATTTTTAACAAGCTCCCAGGGGACCCCTGAGCACATCTAAGGAATCTTTTATCTTAGAGCCACTTGCATTGTTTTGGATTAAGAAACAGCTGATCCATTGACTCCACATCAGTCGTGAAAGACTTTGTCTCCTTGAAGTCATTAGAACAAAAATGTCTATCAGAGATTCTTGGCTGTAGGCGAGTCATCAGGCGGGAAAGGCAGACGAGTCTTGACAACCCACTAGCCTAATTGTCAGTCCCACTTCCTGCGTTCCCTTCTTTCAAACACATTTTTATTCAGAGCCCTCTTCTGAAACTTTCAGGATCTTAGCTGTTTTCTCTCAAGTTGGAATATGAGGGAGCTGTCTATGTGGGATGCAGAGCCCCCACAAGGACGCCTTCCTCTGGGGACCCTGCAACAACCTTGGAACACCATGTGGAAAGTCAGCGAGGCTGGGCAGCAGAAGCTAAGGTTGCCCACGTGCTCTCAGACTGTTTCCTGACTTCTACTTTTAAAGACTAACCTGGTGCTCCTTCCAAGGTAGTCCTGGTGAGTTAAGATGCTCACAGGCTCAAGTGATGATTCCAAAGCTGAGAAGAGTTGCTGTGTCCAAGTGTCAACTCCAAACTGAGTGGCACAACTCCAGGGGTCACCTTCACATCGCATGAAACGAGTTGGGCTTCCAGGGTGACTCATATATGTTACATGGTGGGTGGTGAAGCACCAAGGACCTGCCCCAGCTCTTCCATTTGGGAACCAGGATGAAGGGCCTAGTGGCCAAGTTAGATCCAAGAGGAGCAGACTAGACAGCCTCATGCAGTGGACACAATGGCCCTTGAATACAAGTCTTCCCATCTTGCAGTGGCGAATCAGTGAGACCATGTAGCTAGAAAAGGTAGTGACACCAGGATGTTTGAACCTAGAGTTCTCTCTCTGAGTCAGTGAATGATGCCAGAGAACACACATCCCTGGGCCAGACTAGTGGAGAGCAAGGAGTGTTTTTTCTATCTGAGAAAGCATAAGTTACACGTTTCCTGGAGCACTTCCCCACCTCCAGCAACTCAGCTACAACAATGACCTGCACTCGGCTGGGAGTTCTTTATATCCCTCTGTTACCTTGAGACCTGACTTAATGGTTCTGATTTATACAGGGAATGAAGGAATGAAAAAGAAAACACACTTGACCGTGAAAGACATCACAGTCTTTCTCCAGAGTGCAAAGCTTTTAAAGGAGTGCAGGAACAACAAAAACTGGTCATTCTTGGCTGCTTTTGAACAAATTGAAGTGTTGGGAGAATGGATGAAGGAGTGAGAGGTGTGTCAGAGAAGGATGGAGTCCGTGGGCTTCCCTAAGTGACAGGCTGCAGTACAGATGTCACACAGAAGTCAAACATTGAAAAACACAGCCATCTTCCCGCCTGTCTCAGCTTGCACCACACCTCCTCTGAGACAGAGGCTTCTCAGACCACAGACCGGTGTGACTTGTCTGTCTTATGTGATCTGCCAGTCTTCTGCACTGGACCTTTGTAACCCAGATTACACTTCTAATTCTTTGTTTAGCACCTGCCTCTCCCATTTGACTGTGAATTTCATAAGGGCAGAGACTGGGTCTGCCTTGTTCACCATTTGTATCACTTGGGAACCTTTTGGTTGCCAGGAACAGAAATCCCAACCCAAGCTGGATTAGGCAAAAAGGGACTTCCTTTCCACTCAAGTTTGGAATTGGCTTTGAATAATCCTGGATTCAGGGATTTCGAGTAAGTCATCAAAGAGATTTGATCTCTCTACCATTCTTGGTTCCACTTCATTTTCTTCCTTACGTTGGCTTTGTTTTCAGGCTTCTCATGATACCAAGTGGCTGCCACAACTCTTGCCTAAGATGCTTTCAGGAACAAGTAAGTGTCTCTTCCTGATTACTACAGCAAAATGCTCAGAATTACCTCTGATTGGTTTAAGATGTGCCTGTGCCTGAACCGGTCACTGTACCACAGAAAGCATGGTGCTCTCTGATTGGCCATTGTAGCACACACAGACCATTGTCCCTCCAAAAGCCTTTTCCTCTTCTTCCTGGTCAAAAAAAACCATCATCGGGTATCAGTAGGTTGGCAAGATGCTCAAGAAATGACCCTTCCTTAATCCAGGAAAACATTCATGGTAATCCTGTCACCTTTTGGGGATGATTGGTTTAAAAGTGTGCACTGGCCCACTTCTGGCAAATAGGACATGATGCAAAATGTGCTGGAAGCTTCTGGGAGTAATTTTTCTCCCTGATGAGTCAGATCTGTAGGGAAGACTGGCTCCCTTCTTGCGTTTGGATATCGTTTGAGAGGATGGGATGTTTGGAGCTGCTGCAGCCATTTTGCAACCATGAGGTAAGATAGTACTGATTTAATGGGGTTGGCAGAATGGAAAAACGTCTGCCCCTGGTTTCTCTGCTGTTTCATTTCAACAAAAGACTGTTGGGGCCACTTTGCAAGTCCAGAGCACAAGGGTACCTGGGATTTACACTCCTACTGGGCAGCCCTTACCAATGACTGGTACAGAAGTGTGAAAGCCCAACTCCTTTGCTTTGAATTGGGACAAATGCCAAGGTGTACTTTCTACTCCAGAGCTCCCTTCAGGATCCAGCTGAGGCTTGGGCTTGCTTGCGTCTTCTTCTCTGTTCTGCTCCACCTCCTCCTGCTCCCCACCGATGCCCTTGGGAGCACTTCTTTAATCAATTGCTTGCACACAAATCGTTAGCTCCTTCTGGGGGACCTGTCGTATCACCAGGGCTCGAACATCACAGCTGCTCTGTAAATATTTGTTGCCTGAGTGAATGAATACATGAATGGATGAACAAGCTGAGGAAATCACAGGCAGGTGGAATCCGAACAGGTTATTATACTAATTACGGGCTGTCTACTTTTTTTCCCTCCGCCTCTGTCAAACAGGTTGGCCCCTTGGGGAATTTCCCCAAAGCTTTTGAAGTAGACAGGGTGTCTTCTCACCAGGCTTCTGTGCTTCCTAATTCTGCAAGCCATTAGAAGGTGAGGTCATCTCCCCAGGGAAGGAGGTGGGGCCTTAGCACTCAGTAGTGGGGCCCTGGGGTGAGGACAAAACCAGCCTGAACATCTGCAGTGTCTGGAGCAGCGGCTGGAGGGGATGACCATTCTGGAATGAATCAACTAAACCTTTGACCTGAACTCCAGTTTAATTCACTCTTCCCCCTCCATTAGCTAGTGTAAGAGATGGGGAGGCAGAAGGGGAGGGAAACATATTTTATTTTTATGGCACTTTTACTTCAAATGACCTGCTGGGTTAAGCCCACTTTCCTTTCATGAATTATGCATTAGAGGAATCCCTTTGTTTTTCTAAAGGCTTTAGTTGAGTTCATCTCCTAGAAAGATTTTTAAAAATAATCAGGAATTTCAAATCAAAAGTTCACCTCTTGCCACATCAATTGACGTGATTTAAATTGGGTTATACCTGATGCTTAAGTTGAAACTCCAATACTTTGGCCACCTCATGCGAAGAGTTGACTCACTGGAAAAGACCCTGATGCTGGGAGTGATTGGGGGCAGGAGGAGAAGGGGACGACAGAGGATGAAATGGCTGAATGGCATCACCGACTCGATGGACATGAGTTTGAGTCAACTCCGGGAGTTGGTGATGGACAGGGAGGCCTGGCGTGCTGCAGTTCATGGGGTCGCAAAGAGTTGGACATGACTGAGCGACTGAACTGAACTGATACCTTGAATGAGTCTCCCTTGGAAGAATTTTCAGACATCCTGGGGTCTTAAAAATCATCCAGCCCCATCCTCTTATTTTATACACAGGAAAACTAAGAACCCGGAGATGGAAAATGACATGCCCAAGTTCACAGAGCCCATGAGTATCCACGGTTGTTAAAAGACAGAGATGGCAGTATATTTCACCCTCTTTCAAGTCCAGTGTTCTTTTCTGAGAGTAAGCCTGGAGAGGTAATATGGTTGCCATGGCTGCAGAAAAAATTGCTCCAAAATCTAGTGGCGTAAAGCAACCACTTATTATGCTCACAGAGTCTGTGTATTGAGAATATGATGGAGAACAGTGAGGATGGCTTCATTTTGTCTCTGGGTGTCTAGGGACTCTGCTGAAAGGGCCAAAGGCTGGGTTCATTTGAAATCTTGTTCATTTGTACAAGTACAGGTTGATGCTGCCTGTCGTTAGAGACACTAGCTAGAGTCCTTGACTGGAATATCTACATGTGGCCTCTGCTGTGGTCTGGGTTTCCTTACAAACATGGTGAACTGGGTTCCAGAGGGAAGAGTTGAGAGAGGAAGATGGAGAGAAAGAGAAAGGGAGAGATAGGCGGGAGAGAAATTGGTGGAAATTACGTGACCTTTATGGACCTGAAAGTCACATAGTGTCACTTCTACAACACTCTGTTGGTCAAAGCAGTTACAAAGTCCACTTGGTTTTGGGAGGCAGGAACACAGACTCCACAACTCAATGGTGGAGTATCACATTGTTAGAGGGCATATCAAATGGGATGTATATTGGTACAGCCATCTGTGGACAATATACTCTCTGCAAGAGGGTCGGGGCTCAGTTCAGTTCAGTTGCTCAGTTGTGTCTGACTCTTTGAGATCCCAAGCACTGCAGCACACCAGACTTCACTCCCAGAGTTTGCTCAGACTCATGTCCATCAAGTCAGTGATGACATCCCACCATCTCATTCTCTGTCATCCCCTTCTCCTCCCACCTTCAATCTTTCCCAGCATCAGGGTCTTTTCCAATGAGTCAGTTCTTCGCATCAGGTAGCCAAAGTAATGGAGTTTCAGTTTTGGCCTCAGTCCTTCCAATGAATGTTCAGGACTGATTTCCTTTAGGATGGACTGGTTTGATCTCCTTGCAGTCCAAGGGACTCTCCCTTGTGTTGGGTTTAGTACACAGTAAAAATGTTGCCAAATTATTTATTTTGTATATATCTTGTCTGCTCAATTATCATTTCCTAAAGGATAAGGTGGGCTTCCCTGATAGCTCAGTTGGTAAAGCATCTGCCGGCAATGCATGAGACCCCAGTTTGATTCCTGGGTTGGGAAGATCCGCTGGAGAAGGAATAGGGCTACCCACTCCACTACTCTGGCCTGGAGAATTCCATGGACTGTATAGTCCATGGGGTCCCAAAGAGTTGGACATGACTCAACAACTTTCACATCACATCAAAGATAAGGTGGTTATCTGTCTTGTTCAGTGGTATATCCGTGTCCAGCACAGTTGCAGCTGTTTGGAAAATAAGTGTAAAAAAAAAAGTTTTTATTGGCTAAAAATATACTTACAGATTTCCCTTCTCCTCTTATGACCTTTCCTTTTTATAAAGAACTTAAACACCACCATCATCTTCCCTGGAGTGTTAGTTGAATGATTGATTGATTCATTCATTCATACTTGGAGGCACATGGAAAAGGTAGTTAGCTTAGTCTTAGATGGTCAGAGAAGTTGTCCTGGAGGGAGTAATAGATATAAGAGGAGATTTGGAGGATGACCAAGAAGAAAGTTAAACGAAGAGGCAGAAGGAAGGGTGATCCAGGCAGTGGGACCAGCCTATACAAAGTTGGAGGCAAGCAAGTCAGTGTGACAGGCACGTAGATTTTGAGAAAAGAGTGACAAAAAGTAAGGGAAGCTGGAGGAGTAAGCAGAGCCTGGGTTGTAATGGCCACCTCAAGGAATTTGACCTATTCCTAAGAGCAGCAAGAAGCCCATTATTAAGCAACATAATCTGATACGTGTTTAGAAGGCTCTGACTGCAGAGTAGATGATAGATGGGAGTGGTACAAGGTAGGAGGCCCGTCGGGAAATTGTTGGCAGAATGTTGATGTGAAATGGTGGGAGTCAGAGCCACAGAAGGATGTGGGATAATGAGAAGTGGCTGGGTATTTTCAAGAATTGAAAGGATGTAGGGGTGAGAGACAGAGACACTGAGTCAAGACTTGGTCTCTAGTTTAAGCAAGTGGGTGAATGCTGGAACCAGGCTCTTAGGTAACCCTAGGGAAGGAGAAGTCTTGGGATAGAGCTGTGAGAAGTTTATTTTTGGTCATGTTGAGTCTGAGATGCCATGGGGATGTCTGAGTGGAGGTTCTAGAAGGTACTTAGATTCACAAAACCAAAACTCAACTGAGTGGTCTGGTCTGTGCACCTGGACAAGAGACAAGAAGAGAGAGGGAAACGGAAACCACAGGTGTACATGTGCTCATCGAGGGAGGATGAGCACCATGGAGCCAGAGCCATGGAGAAGGCAGGCAGGTTTCCAGAGAGAGGCAGGCAACAGTACCCAATCATCTGGGACAGCAAGGAATGAAAGAAGGGACATTGTCCACAGGATTGAACAAAAGACGTCATTGACAACTTTCACAAGGACAAGCTCCCCTGGGAGATATAGAAAGAAGCCAGATGGCAGAGAGTTGAGGGGTAAGGAGGAGGTAAGAGAGTGATGAATAGGTGAATAAATGAGTGGATAGATGGATGAATGAATGAATGAATGATTGGATAGCATCCTAGAGAGGTCTTTATGTGCCTCCTTGCAGGTCTGGTAATTCTGGAGACTCCAGGATGTGTCTCCAAATAAATGAGTTTACTTGCCAAGTAAACTCTCCAGAGACCTATTAGGAAGAATCTTTTCTGCCTAGCTCTCTCCCAGAGAAGTACCAATGTGTGGTCTGTCCTCAGCATTCCTCCCTAGCAACCAGCATTTGTATTTAAATTCTTGGGAAAAGATGCTGTCATCTTGTAACTATCAACACAGCTCTGTGGTCACATCTGTTGTTTTTGTCTGCACAACAGCCTTTCATTATCATTTAGTTAATAGCGTCTTGATTTGGGTGGGACTGATCCCTGATTCCTGGTTCCAGGGGTGGCACATGTTCCAAGCCTGGCCAGTAAGACTCAGGCCTGAGATTTTGGGGAAACTATTGGGAAAGAGAAGCATTCTTTAAGTGGGGATAGCTCCACATAGAGGCAGCCTGCCAGCACAGAGGAAAAATAGATCCAGAGACAGAGAAAACAGCCTTGATTGCAATTCTTGAACTCCTGGATCCAGCCATGCCTGAAGCCACTCAATCCCTGGATTTTTCAGTTACACAAGCCAATAAATTTCCCATTTTTGCCTGTCAGAAAGAGCTGTGTGAGTTCCAGTGATGAATGAGTGGTCCCAACAGGAGTAAACTGCCAAGACATGGGGGCCTAGGCGTGGGGTTGGTGCAGAAACTTCACTCACCAAGCTGCTTCTGCCTTAGGGACGTCCCCCTCCTTTTTGCAGTCATCCCATTCATTGTTTCCACTTATATTACCTTTTTGTAAACCTGTCCTTGCTTAAAATATCTGAGATGCATGATTCTGTGCTGGAGACCACTTCTCACCCCTAGAGGCAATGGACACACTTATATGATTTTTAAGAGGAAACGCTCCCAGAACTCAAGTTGGGAGTTGGCACATTGCAGGGTCCCCTTCATTGTGCAGTGTCCGTGCCTCCCGTGATTTGCCAACAGCCAGTGCCAGATTCCAGATCCCCAGCCTCTGGCCCCATGCTCCTCTGTGTACAGCAACCCCTTCAGCAGTGCAACGTCTTGTTCATTCGTTCAGAACATGAATTAATCATGCCAGGGAGACTCCCAGACACTGGACTACATTTTGTTGTGTTAGCAATAAACATCCCTTCATCCTGTCGACACAATCAGAGGGGAAAACAGAGGTCCAAAAGCCGACGAGGTGATGAGGGGATCCGTGGGTCACCCATGGCCAAGGAAAGGAGGGACATATTCTCTCCACCTCCGTCCCCACTGCAATCTGATGGCCTGTCACTGGCAGGGACCCAGAGCAGGATTTCTCCTGGGTATGATGGGGCTCATGGGTTTCCATGCTGGGCTTGCCAGAATTGTCCTGCATCATCTCCTGTCCCTCTTCATTTAGGCCGCCTCCTCCCTCCTGCCTCCTTTTCTCCCCTTCCTCTCTCTCTCTTTCTCTCTCTCTCTTTCTCTCTCTCGTTCCTCCCTTCCTCCCTCCCCATACCTCACTCTCCCTCCTCCCCCTCTCTCCACTGTCCTCCCTCCTCTTCTCTTCTGTCCCCATCTCTATTTCTCTTTCTCCTCTCAACTTCCCTCCTTCCCTTCCTTTATTTACCCTTTCCACCTATCTATCTTTCCCTTGTTTCTCTATTGTTTCTTGTTTCTGCTTCCCTTTTCTTGGCTCCTCCTCCCCCAACCCTCCCTCCCGCCTCCCCCTCCCCTCACCCCAACTGCAGGACTTTCAGCCCAGGGTTCTCAAGAAATGAGAACGAAGGGAATAATATTGAAAAGCAGCCAGGCTCAGCCAATAAATCCTCTAATGCTTGTAATGGTTTCATTTTCTTCATGTTCATCCTAGTTTAAGAGTTTAATCAACATCTTTGAAATGCTTGTGATTTACTCCATGGAGCCTTAATAAGAGGCACAGAAAGCCTCTCCCTCCCTCTCTCTCCACCCCCTTCCTTTCTTCTTTCCCCACTTCCTTCCTTCCATTTATTCAATAAATGTTCTTTGAGGGTCTACTCTGGCCCAGGCCCTGGGCTAAGTGCTAGACATAGTGAATATAGACATGGACATGATCTCTGCTCTGATGAGCTTGTAGTCTATGGGAGAGACAGATTTTCACCATAATTCACACATTTATTCACAAATTTATTCTCATAACATCAGTGCAAGCTCTGAATTTCCATGAGGATCTAAACAGAGGAACTGACCCCAGCTATGTGGGTGTGGAGGCTTCCTTGAGGAGCTGACTTGAAGGATGGGTTTTCTAAATCCGAGGGAAGAGAAATGAGCACTCTAAGCAGAGGGAACACAACATGCAAAGGTCCTCGGGTGAGAGGAAGCAAGGCGGTTTCACCGACCACTGTGGCTGGGCCAGAGCAGAAAAAGCAAGGCAGGGGTGGCAGGGGTCAGATGCTCAGGGCTCAAACCTGAGGTGAGAGTTTGAGTCTTGACTGCAACAACATGGCGCCACTGAGGCGTTTCGCTGGGTGGGGAAAGGCAGGTGTGTGTGTGTGTGTGTGTGTGTGTGTGTGTGTGTGTGTGATGGGAGGCCCTTGGGGAAATGCTTTCTATCCTTGGGTTAACTGGGTAGGCCGGGAAGAAGCAGACTGGGCTAGATACAGCTTTGGTTACAGAGGCTGGATGGGGTCAGGTAATTATTCTGGCTTCTGAAAGGGATATAAGCCTCCCTGCGGACCTCCTGTGTGTCAGAGGGATCCTATGAGTAAGAAAGGTGGAAGGATCATCACTGATTATGGATAAAAAAATCCTTCAGAGCTGGACTCATATAGATCTGGCTTTGCTGTTTATCACCTATGAGATCCCAGGCAGGTTTGTAGCTTCTCTGAGTTTGTTCCTTATTTGTAACATGAGGACAATAATAGTAATAAATGTCTTGTTTTTGTCTGCCTGTCATCCCCTTTCCGATTTGGAAATTACCACTGCATGTGGTTCTGGTGGGACTGACGATCACTTGGCCCCACCTACCTGCCAGGCACATAATTCAGGCCCAGCCAGTTATTGTGCTCCATCTCCCGACCTGGCCTAAGGGACGCAGGCAGAAGAGTACCTCTATGGGATCTGATACAGGGCTGTTGGAGAAAAGGGTCTTTCTTGGTTTTAGATTGTGAACTTTAAGACTATGGACTTGACTTACTGGTGTCCAATTTTCTTGAAAAAAGAAATCAGGGAGATGAGTGGGAGAGGGGAGAGAAGGAAGAAAGAATTAGAGAGAGAGGGAAAAAACTTTGAGATTCTGGATGCAACAGTTCCTGAAGCCCACAGACCCCTGGCACTTCTCAGTTAATGAGCCTATCAGTACCACCATTTAGGTTTAAACCAATTTGAGTTGGGTTTGTTCCTCACATTGGATGTGTTCTGACCAATGAACCGTGTCATTGGGTTATTGTGTGGGATTATTTAGGTAAAGGACCAAAAGCAAATGTGACGTTATCAGCATGCAGGTCATCAGTGAGGCGTACGGTTCAGGTCACCATTCACAGCTATAGAATACATAACTAGAGTGCGTGCTGCTTCTCATCTCTGGTGTCTCCTATTACCCCACACCACCTTTGTGATCTGGTGTAAGCTCCCTTCCCCACCCTCCCCATCTCCCTCCAAAATCGGTGACTCTCCTGTCCCTGGGGTTCTCTTGAAGTAACAGTGGCAGAAACAGCACAGTGGCCTGAAGGATGTAACTGTGTTTGGATCTTATTTAAGAAGATTAGCTCCCTTCTACTCCATAGCAGCTGGTTTCCCATTACCTTTCTTACAGAGTGTATTAGTTATCTATTAACATATTACAAATGAGACCCAAACTTAGTATCTTTAAAAAACAATCAGATTTTAACATATGGCTTCTGTGGGTCAGAGATTCAGCTAACTCAAGGTCTCTCAAGAGGCTGAAGATAAGATATCGGACAGGGCTAGTTTTGTGTGAAGGCTTAACTGGGGCTGAAGGATCCACACCCAAGATGTCCCACTCACATGGTTGTTAGAAGATTTCAGTCCTGGTCAGATTAACCTCTCCACAGACCTGCTTGAGTGTCCTCAGGCTATGTCCTCTGGCTTCCCCTGGAATGAGTGATCCAAGACAGAGGCAGGTGGAAACTGCAATATCTTTTATGACCTAGTCTTGGAAGTCACAGGAATCATTTCTGCAATATTCTACTGACTGTGCAATTCAGCCTTATTCACCATGGCAGTGGGCTACACCAGGGTGTGAATAACAGGAGTCAGCGGTCATCAGGAGCCCCTGAGAGGTTGACTGCTGAATTTATGAAGGGAGCAGTGGTATTCTTAACTTTCATTCAAGCTTCTTCTTAGTCTGAAGGGCATTTTCTTCACTAAGGTGGCCTTCAGATGCCCAGGATAACATGTCATCTTAGAGGCACCAAAAAACACCCCTTCCAACAACTTGTGCTTGAAAGAGCTTTTTTTCCCCCCAGAGCTCGCAAAGAGTTCCTTAAATAAACTAGTGAAATGACTAAACTAATTTGCTGGTCTGTAATTTCCTGGCATGTCTGGAGATTTCCTAATAAACAGTAGCTTCAGGCTGGCAACCTGCCATCATTACAGCCCTCTCCTGCGTGACAAACAAGGGATGTGTAAAGCATCTGAGAGGGTTGGGAAGTTTGGTACATCACAGGGGGAAGCGCTGGACCCAGAGCCTGGAAGCTTGGGTTTGAGAGCCAGCCTGCCTCTTACCTTCTATCATATTCTGAGTGAAACACTCGCCTCTCTGTGCCTCAGTTTCTCCCTCTTGGGAAAGTGGTGACAACCCCGGTCCTGCCTGACTCTCAGGGCTATTGCTAGGTTTTGGATAAGTTGATAACAGTGTTTCCAAAAGGGGAGTGCATGGGACTGTTAACCCCAAAGGGGGCCTGTGCTGGTGTGAACATGGGCAACCGTGGTAAACACATTCCAGCCGTTCCCCACCTTCCTTGACTGCTGGCAGGACCAGCCCTGTGGCTGTGTGCAGGGGCAGCCACAGGGCCCTGCACTCGGGTTTTGGGCCCTGCTGTTGCTATCTTGAAATTCTCAATAATTTTATCTTTGAAGTCGTGCTTTATAAGTGACGACTGATAGGACAATAGAGTTTGTGCTGGACACTGTGTGTCTCAACTCCCAGGAGATTGCTTCTCACTGTCTCCTTAAGGTGGGCTCTTGACTGCCTACTTCTCTTTCCTGGTGTCCACTGGCTCCCCCTGCCCTGCCCAGAAACATGTCACCAGGGCACTCAGATCATGGAGTTCAAGACGGAGGCTGGTTCACTCCTGGGGGTGGAGTGGTCTTCTATCACCCCCTGCCAACTACATGGGCCTAGGTGCTTGTGAGGGGGGAGCTGGGGTCCAGTGCCCACAGGGTCTAATACCCAGGGCATGGGAAGTTCTGGTCTCGGGCACGGTGGCAGCTCTCTCGACACCAGGCTGGCGGTGCCACGACACGCTGGGCCGACAGTTTGCTGGGGGCCTCTCACCTCCCTCTGAGCCAGGTACCAAGGAGGTTGTAGCCGCTTGAGGATCACGCATCCACTGTGTGTTGGGGCGCCCATGGGAAGAGGAGGTAAGCTCCCCCCATACTGCCAGCACCACCAGCCAGGCCTGCTCATTCTCCATCTGCTTTGGGTCTGACCTGCGGAACTTGTCAGACCCCTTAACACAAAAGGCACTAAGCTGCAGGGGGCCAGAGTGCAGACTCGGGAGCCTCTTTGTCTGGGTTTGGGTCAGGCCTCACCTGTGTTGTCACCTTAGCCCTTTTCCTGACCTTTCTGTGCCCCTGTCTATTCACCCCTAAAATAACAAGCATGTAGTTTTCACTTCACAGGTTGTGGTGCGGATTCAGTGAGGTGGTGTGTGTGGAGCAGCTAGGCTAGCGCTGCCCGTGCACTGTGTTAGGCAATGCAATTTAAAACACGCTTCCCCTAAAGCACTGCTGTGCTCCTGGTGCGGGGGTGTCATCTGTACCGTCCACTCCTGCAGTCCTGGTGCCCAGCGCCATGCCCGGAACAGACTCAACGGCTGGACACTTGTTGAGGAAGGAATCTCCAAGCAGGGCTCTCCACGGAACCCCTACCCTACCTTCTTTTTCCTAGAGACTAGAACATAACCAGCGTTCCACAGAGCACACATTTAGGAATCGCCAAGCTTCCCTCTGTGCCGTGGTGTACCTAAGCGAGGAGGCAGCACACAGGCCTCTGCAGGGTCCGTTCCCCTCCTTTTGAGACTCAGCGTCTCATCCCTCTACTTAGGGTTGCCTGACACTGGGGATGGAGCGCATGGACACCCCAGTGACTTGCCCACCTCCTGTCTGGACCCATCTCTCCCCACTGCCTCATAACTCACTCTTCCCCACCCCGTCCCCGGGGCCTCCCACGTCCTTAATTGGGCCAATCTGTCCCCGTGACATCGCTCTGATTCGTTTTCTCCATAAAGCCCTCTCTTGTCAGTTGACGGATTCTCATCTGTCACGAGCACATTTTTCAATTTGTGCTCTTCCAAGGGATTCCCAGCCAGGTTTCAGCTTTTAAAAAGCTACTTAGTTTTATAATTTCCCAGTGATTTTCCTTGCCTGCCGTGATTCCTCTCCATCCCCACTCCCCAGTTTCCTTCCCAGAGCACTGAAGCCTTACAGGTGACCCTCTAAGGAAGCCTGATTTAGTCAGATGAGGGGACCATCACTCTCCTATTTTTGGCTCCTCCAAAAGTTGGTCCTTCCAGTGAACACCCAGGACTGATCTCCTTTAGGATGGACTAGTTGGATCTCCCTGCAGTCCAAGGGACTCTCAAGAGTCTTCTACAACACCATAGTTCAAAAGCATCAATTTTTCAGCACTCAGCTTTCCTAAAGGAGATCAGTCCTGGTTGTTCACTGGAAGGACTTATGCTAAAGCTGAAACTCCAATACTTTGGCCACCTCATGCGAAGAGTTGACTCACTGGAAAAGACCCTGATGCTGGGAGGGGTTGGGGGCAGGAGGAGAAGGGGACGACAGAGGATGAGATGGCTGGATGGCATCACTGACTTGATGGGCAAGAGTTTGAGTAAACTCCGGGAGTCGGTGGTGGATAGGGAGGCCTGGCGTGCTGCAATTCATGGCGTCACAAAGAATCGGACACGACTGAGCTGAACTAAACTGAAAGTTGGTCCTGAGAGAAGGGCACCAAGCCAGTAGTTGATCTGGGAATTGATCCAGGAAGCAGGAGTGGGGGAGGGGTGATCAGAGAAGGAAGGGAGAAGGGCCCAAAATGGCACCTTATCTTCAGGGTACAAACTGGGTGACCTGCAGAGAACTGCAGGAATGGAATGGACCTTTGTGATGTCCCTTTGTGTTGTTGGAGGGTGGGGAGGCTGGGCATTTAGCCAATGGCTGCCACCCCCATTGTTGGAGGGATGTCCCTGGGAAAACAAACTTATCTGCCCTTCTATGATGTAGAAAGGTCCAGTTTAAAATCCTAGCCTAGTGGCTGCCCTCTGCCCTGGTCAGATTTGACTCACCCTGGAGGGGCTGCAGTGAGGAGGGAGCTGGGTTGGCTCTAAGGGTCCCTCCCCTTCGCCTGCCCCTCCTCCCCTCCTCTCTCCTTTGGGCCGCAGAAGACAACATGAAGGGCATTCCCTGGAGTTTGCAGTCTCTAAGTTACTCTCCCGGAGTATTCTTTCCTTGACTCAAAGGAGACTCATCCATCTCCCCAAGTATTCACACTCCTGCTCAGATCCCCAGTGTCTTGTACTTACAGGTTGGAAGGAAGGAAGGAAGGAGTGGTGATCAGACCAGTTTGGATATCACTTCATTTGCCTGAAGGCACTCAGGGCCTCTTTCCCTTAGGCAAAAGGTTCTTACCTTGGGTGGGAGAAGTATTGTTTGTATTTGCCAATCTCTAAGTGAAAATTAACAGACCACCTGACTTGCCTCTTGAGAAACCTGTATGCAGGTCAGGAAGCAACAGTTAGAACTGGACATGGAGCAACAGACTGGTTCCAAATAGGAAAACGAGTACGTCGAGGCTGTATATTGTCACCCTGTTTATTTAACTTATATGCAGAGTACATCAAGAGAAATGCTGGACTGGATGAAGCACAAGCTGGAATCAAGATTGCCGGGAGAAATATCAATAACCTCAGATATGCAGATGACACAGCCCTTATGGCAGAGAGTGAAGAGGAACTAAAAAGCCTCTTGAAGAAAGTGAAAGAGGAGAGTGAAAAAGTTGGCTTAAAGCTTAACATTCAAAAAACTAAGATCATGGCATCTGGTCCCATCACCTCATGGGAAGTGTATGGGGAGACAGTGGAAACAGTATCAGACTTTATTTTTTTGGGCTCCAAAATCATGGCAAATGGTGATTGCAGCCATGAAATTGAAAGATGCTTACTCCTTGGAAGGAAAGTTATGGCCAACCTAGGTAGCATATTGAAAAGCAGAGACATTACTTGGCCAACAAAGGTCCGTCTAGTCAAAGCTATGGTTTTTCCAGTGGTCATGTATGGATGTGAGAGTTGGACTGTGAAGAAAGTAGAGCGCCAAAAAATTGATGCTTTTGAACTGTGGTGTTGGAGAAGACTCTTGAGAGTCCCTTGGACTGCAAGGAGATCCAACCAGTCCATCCTGGGGGAGATCAGTCCTGGGTGTTCATTGGAAGGACTGATGTTGAAGCTGAAACTCCAATACTTTGGCCACCTCATGCAAAGAGTTGACTCATTGGAAAAGATCCTGATGCTGGGAGGGATTGAGGGCAGGAAGAGGAGGGGACGACAGAGGATGAGATGGCTGGATGGCATCACCAACTCGATGGGCATGAGTTTCAGTCAACTCCAGGAGTCGGCGATGGACAGGGAGGCCTGGCGTGCTGCAATTCATGGCGTCATAAAGAGTCGGACACGACTGAGCGACTGAACTGACTGAACTGAAGTGAAACTTGGCATTTCTTTCTATTCAAAATGTAGACATCCAACCCCACAATAACATTAGCTGTGCCTATGACTTTGTTATCCATTAAAATGAGAGATATTTTCATATCACTCTACAGTTGTCACAGATATCTGAAAATGTCATTTTATGCTCATTTCCATTTAAAAATTAGTCGTAATTAGACCTACTGCTAGATCTTGCTTTTTAATGTGTTGATAAAGTAGTGCCAGTATTACTACATCATAAATTTGTTTAATATTTTGAGAATCATGTAGCTGGTTTTCTCTATAATTCTGTGTATTTTATTTTGTGCATTTGAAGCCATTATTCTGAAAACAGATTCATCACTTTCACTTCAGTTCACATCACTTTCAGTTCAGTTCAGTTTAGCCGCTCAGTTGTGTCTGATTCTTTGTGAACCCATGGACTGCAGCACCCCAGGCTTCCCTGTCCATCACCAAATCCTGGAGCTTGCACAAACTCATGTCCATTGAGTTGGTGATACCATCCAAGCATCTCATCCTCCACTGTCTGCTTCTCCTCCTGCCTTCAATCTTTCCCAGCATTAGGGTCTTTTCCAATGAGTCAGTTCTTTGCATCAGGTGGCCAAAGTATTGGAGCTTCAGCTTCAGCATCATTCCTTCCAATGAATATTCACAACTTATTTTCTTTAGGATGGACTGGTTGGATCTCCTTGCTGTCCAAGGGACTCTCAAGAGTCTTCTCCAACACCACATTTCAAAAGCATCAATTCTTTAGCCCTTAACTTTCTTTATAGTCTGACTCTCATATCCATACATGACTTGTGGAAAAACCATAGCTTTGACTAGATGGACCTTTGTTGGCAAATCAATGTCTCTGCTTTTTAATATGCTATCTAGGTTGATCATAGCTTTTCTTCCAAGGAGCAAGCGTCTTTTAATTTCATGGGTGCAGTCACCATCCACAGTGATTTTGAAGCCCAAGAAAATGAAGTGTCTCACTGTTTCCACTGTTTCCCCATCTATTTGCCTTGAAGTGATGGGGCCGGATGCCATGATCTTAGTTTTCTGAATGTTGAGTTTTAAGCCAACTTTTTCACTCTCCTCTTTGACTTTCATCTAGAGACTCTTTAGTTCTTCGCTTTCTGCAATAAGGGTGGTGTCATCTGCATATCTGAGGTTATTGATATTTCTCCCGGCAATCTTGATTCCAGCTTGTGCATTATCCAGCCCAGCATATCACATGATGTACTCTGAATATAAGTTAAATAAACAGGTGACAATATACAGCCTTGATGTACTCCTTTCCCAATTTGGAACCAGTCTGTTGTTCCATGTCCAGTTCTAATTGTTGATTCTTGACCTGCATACAGATTTCTCAAGAGGCAGGTAAGGTGGTCTGGTATTCCCATCTCTTTAAGAGTTTTCCACAGTTTATTTTGATCCACACAGTCAGAGGCTTTGGCGTAGTCAATAAAGCATAAATAGATGTTTTTCTGGAACTCTCTTGCTTTTTTGATGATCTAGCAGATGTTGGCAATTTGATCTCTCATTCCTCTGGCTTTTCTAAATCCAGCTTGAACATCTGGAATTTCACGGTTCATGTACTATTGAAGACTGGCTTGGAGAATTTTGAGAATTACTTTGCTAGTATGTGAGATGAGTGCAATTGTGCAGTAGTTTGGCTTTGCCTTTCTTTGGGATTGGAATGAAAACTGACCTTTTCCAGTCCTGTGGCCACTCACTGCTGAGTTTTCCAAGTTTGCTGGCATATTGAAATATCTCAACGGGGATTCCATCACCTCCACTAACCTTGTTCATAGTGATGCATCCTAAGGCCCACTTGACTTCACATTCCAGGATGTCTGGCTCTAGGTTAGTGATCACACCATTGTGGTTATCTGGGTCCTGAAGATCTTTTTTGTATAGTTCTTCTGTGTATTCTTGCCACCTCTTCTTAATATCTTCTGCTTCTGATAGGTCCATATGATTTCTGTCCTTTATTGAGCCCATCTTTGCATGAAGTTTTCCCTTGGTATCTCTGATTTTCTTGAAGAGATCTTTAGTCTCTCCCATTCTATTGTTTTCCTCTCTTTCTTTGAATTGATCACTGAAGTTCATCACTTTACTGGATGCCAACACAAGAAAGATCAGAACCTTGTTCTGGAACATATGTGTTCTGTTTGTCTTGGTCTAGTTTTGGGGCTCAGACTGGCATCTCCCTCTGGATCATTTTCTACACTGTCTTTCGAGTTAGGATCCTGTTGTCTTCATTCAGGCCACTAATAGCTGAATGTTTTAAACATTTCCTCTGTACAAACACAGTGCAAAGCACTCTACATGCATTTGCTCATTTAATTTTTTACAGAAGCACAGAGAGGTTAAGTGACATGTCATGGTCAAACAGCTAGTAATTGGGGGAGCAAGGATTTGACTCCAAAGTAGTCTGACTCCAAAGCACACAGTCTTAAACTTATTGGTTGAAAACTAAGTAAGACATGGCTAGTTTTCCAAAAAGTCCATGCTCCTGGCTTTTAGTGGCGTGGGGCCAGCTTGTGTACAATTAATCACTGCAGTGTACTGCTCAAAATAATATCCTTTTCAGCTTCCCAACTGAGAAATGAACATTGAATCACAGCGCCCCCTGGCTTACCTAGCAATTCAGATCCCTCACCCTAGTGTCAAGTTGGCCCGCAAACATTTAAGACAAACCTTTATTAGGTAGCAACTGCATGGCAAGCCCTGTGTCGGGCCCTGGGGATACAAGTAGAATAGGTATAGCTTGCACCCTCCAGGGATTCCTATCAAGTCAAGTGAGACACACCCAGAAGATGTGTTGGTTTAAAGAGAGCCAAGCTCTGATGGAGGGTGTGGACACGGAGACCAGTAGATGCTGTGGGGCAAGATATTTCCACAAGATCAGGAAATGACTTACCTCACCTCCCTTCAGGCCCCACTACCCTGATGCCATCTTGAACTCCCTTGCCTGGCCTAAGTGCCAAGATGTCCTCTGGTCCTTCCTCCCATTTGAATGTCTGTGCCTTCCTTCCTCTTCCCAGTGTATGCTCCCAGAGGGCTGCCTAGCTAATCTCAGAGCCTCATTCAAAGTCAAGGGTTAATGACTCCTGAATTTTAACAAGAGCTTTCAGTGCTGTAAACCGGGGATCACAAGCACGAAACAGCAGAGGGTCAGGCAGATAATGTCACTGTGCTAACCAGGCCTGTATTTGCACGTTAAATGTGCAGGAATATTCTTTACTCCCACAAAGAGATACTCTCACCTTTTTTTTTTTTTTCCTCCCTAAACCACATTGTTTTCTGGAGCTGCCTTTCCCTTTTCACTTTTAATAAAGATCAAATACAGATAAATATTTCTCTACCAGGAGAAAAATGACAGTGCAACATGGTGATAAATGCTAACAGTCACGTGAAAAACTGGTGACTGGTGATTTAGGCAGTCTCAGAGACAAACTCTGAGAGTAAGATCTAATGCAATTAATTTATTTGGAAGGTGATCCTTGGGAAACATTGAGAGAGAACAGGAAACCAGGACATGGAAAGGAACGCAACCTCTCAATAAAGGTATATTATGGAGTGAATTACCACTGTGGGCAGCTGGGATTCACACTCTGGGAGCAAGTGTAAAAGGTGCCTTTCAGCTATCCCATCTGAGGACTAGGAACCTGGGGTCTTTATACCTCAGTTTCTGTCATTGGTTGGTTAGGAGCTGTTGGGGGTAGTGGAGTTTTAATTCTCTCACTCTTCTCGCTGAGCAGGCTCCAGGGGGAGTGGGGGTGGGGATGGCAGAGAAAGTCCTCAGGCAAAGGAACATGGGTTCTGGGGATTGGAAGTCAGGACATTGGACTCCAAACTGGCAAGGCCCGAGGATGCAACAAACATTGACTATGGTGAACTAAAGCTGAATTCTGCCAAGCAAGAATATGGGCCTAGGGTTGCCAAACCTTCTGATTTCTCAAGAAAAACTGGGCATTTAGATTTTTATGTGAAATTTCTCAATTTGTAAATATTGACAACAAACCTACAAATTTAAAAATATACTGTAGAAGCGAACCAAAGCATGCCTGTGGGCTGGATCTGGTTTATAAGCAGCCAAATTATGAAATGTGATCCATCCTAATGGCTGATCTTGGCTCCAGATCATTTTTGTTCAAGACAAGTTCCAAAGATGAGTTCTGACAAGGGAAGTTATTAGTTAGGGAGTAGATTGAATTGGTATAATAAAGAGACCTCCCAATACAGTATTGGTAACCAGATAGAAGTGTGTTTCTATTTTATAGAAGTGTGTTTCTACTTTATGTAAAGTCTGGAGGTAGGTGGATGGTCTGGGACAGATAGGCTGCCTGAGGTTGTCCAGGCACCCAGGTTCCTTCTATTTTGTTGCTCAGAGTATTGTCTCATACATGTGGTCAAAACTGGCTCACTAGTTCCTTGTCCACCTTCCAGTTAGTAGGAAAGGGGAAAGAGGAGCTCACTCAATTCTAGTAACTGGTAATTACTCACTTCAGTTCCTCTGGCATCCCACTGATGAAAGTATAGTCATGTGGTCACTTAGTCACATGGTCTATGTTGACCTGCAAGTGTTACTGGGGAATGTATTCTCTCTTTTGTTGACTATGCTGCTGCTGCTGCTAAGTCGCTTCAGTCGTGTCTGACTCTGTGCGACCCCATAGATGGCAGCCCACCAGGCTCCCGTCCCTGGGATTCTCCAGGCAAGAACACTGGAGTGGGCTGCCATTGCCTTCTCCAATGCATGAAAGTGAAAAGTGAAAGTGAAGTTGCTCAGTTGTGTCTGACTCTTCGCTACCCCATGGACTGCAGCCTACCAGGCTCCCCCGTCCCTGGGATTCTCCAGGCAAGAACACTGGAGTGGGCTGCCATTTCCTTCTCCAATGCATGAAAGTGAAAAGTGAAAGTGAAGTCCCTAAGTCGTGCCCGACTCTTAACGACCCCATGGACTGCAGCCCACCAGGCTCCTGCATCCATGGGATTTTCCAGGCAAGAGTACTGGCGTGGGTTGCCATTGCCTTCTCTGTTGTTGGCTATATGTTCAGCTTAAACTTGGGTGTGTGTGCATGTGAAAATTATGTTATTATAGAATTAGGGAAGTCTTGATATTAGGGGACAGTGAGAAGGCTTTGCTACAGTGAAGGAAGGGCCTGGAAAAAAAGGATGGGATTCAAACCTGAGGCAGGACTGATTGAGAAAGATTTTTTTTCTCATGAGAACGAAGACAGTCTGGCTTTCTTCTCTTTGTTTTGCAATGTTCTGTCATGAAACCTTGATAAGAGAAAGTTTTCGAAAACCTTAACAGAAGATTAGCCCAAACCCAAACCTAGAAAAAGTCAGTTATAATGGGAAAGAAGTAAACACAATAAGCACCCACTAGACACAAGTTACTTTCATATATATGGTCTCATATACTCTTCACAATCATCCTATGAAGTAAATATTATCATTCCCCCATTTTTCAGAAGAAAAACTGAGGACCAGAAAAACAGGTTGACAGTCAAGCTCTGTAACTAAGGTCAGGGCACGGGCACTGACCAATCAGAGCTTCCATACAGGCTTGTCTCATCAGAGAAGCGAAGGGCCTAGGCCAGGATTTGAAAGGAAGTCCATGTGACTGCAAAGCTCACATTCTTTTCACTGCAATCTGATTTCCTTACGCCAGCTGCTTCCCCAGAGACAGCGACACCAAATCTACTGGGTTGTTGAGAGGGTAAACAAACGGTGATGAATGAATCTCCTCTCCTAATATGAATGCCTTATTGTTGTTATTCTTCATGCCCTGACAGAGCATTTACAGCCTCTGCTGTCGCTCTGCTTCTATCTGGCGGATTAAGGAAAGTCAGAACTCTCAGACCTAGCGGAAAGTTACAGCTGGGATTTGAGTCAAATGAAGAGCTGAAGACACAGCCAATGGTCCTTGGCCTTACTATTAACCTGGTCAAGGCCATGAATTCTCCTGTCATTAATTGGCTTCTTCTGTAAAACACTGTTGCCCTAGAAATACCCATATGGGTGTACCCCATATTTAAGCCCACTCTGTGAAAACTGAGACTTATTGAAAAGATAGATGGTAGACAATTATTTAACCACAACAGACTTTGTTTTGCAGAATGGCATTTCTGTATAGCTCATTTCAAAATAACCCTGGAAATTTGATTCTGGCAGAAAGAGGAGATAGATACATAGATATTGTTTCCCTCCTGGTCCACTTGGGAATGCTCTGGAATAGATTAGATACTAAGAACCCTGTCATGATGGGTCAGAGAGAACATGTGAAATCTGAATTGGGTTGAGGGTGGTTTGTGGTGGATATATTTGGGCCCCAGGGGGGGCTGCCAATTCTCTTATGAGAATCTAGGCACACACAACCCCACTGGGTGAAAGAGGTGGGTCGAGGCAGCCATATCTATGCCAGGGGACCCCCACACCTCACCCCACCCCTTGCCACTAACTGGATCAAAGGTAAACTCCTGACCCAGGTGTCCATGAGTCAATTAGCCTCTGCCTTTCAGACATGTGAACTAAGTGACCTACTCCAGCCAGGCAGCGCTCTCCACTTGAACTGAGAAATGGTGAAAGGACTCTAACGTCACCTGCACTCTTAAAAAGGCAGACAGAGAGCATGCCAATATGTAAAGGGAAATGGGGAAACGAGCTGACCCTCACGCAGTGGCAGGGCCTGGCTACCTCAATTTCTGACTGTTGGGTGCCTGTGGGATTGCCTGTTGCTTCTTTAGAATAAGCGTGGTTAAAGTTTCCACTCAGTGGGGATTCAAAACAGGTCCCAGCTTATCCAATGTGATGAGGACTGACATCTGATACCACTCAATGGGTCCAGTGGTCTCCATGGACCTCTCTGTCCTGGGAGGCTTTTGTCTGGTCACTGGAGGAGGAAAGGGTGTTATCCATGGGATACATCACTACAAACTGGATGACTGATTGGATTTAGTGGGCCATGTCAGATAAGAGAGATGCTGTATGTTAACTCAGGGAACTCTCAGCTCCTTGTTGCAATGCTGGGGGAGAGGCTATGATCTTTATTCTCCCCCCACTATGCTGTCCTGAGTGTAAGCTGTCTTTGCTTTATTTCTCCACAAAGCAATCGACTCACTTCTTGCTGAATGAGATTGCAGGTAGAGATGAGGAATGAATTCCTCAGGATGCAGCAAAGAAACCTGATAAGTATGGAAGTGTTGGGTGAACCCACTGTTAATGCTCACATGTTACCCTCCACTGCTAACTTGGGTAGATTTCTATTCCTTTCAACCAAATGCAGCATGCAACATACCCACACAGTAATCTGCCCCTTGCTTGTCCCTCTCTTCGCTCCTAAATTTCTATAGGAAGTAGAAAACCTCTCTGGCTACACAGGAGTAACATCATTATCCAGATTTACCACATTGCCCAATCAAAATCCATCATGCTTTGAAGTTTAGTAATTGTCCCTTGCAAATTCAAAGGTCTTTATGGAAACAACCAACTTGCATTCCAATATCATGAGAGTTTCTTGTAAAGGGAGTTGGCTATCCCCTTGACCTCTTTACCTAATCCCTTCCATCCCTTCCTCCTTTTTAACCTCATTTGGTTGAACTGTGCCAGTTCTTTCTTCTTCAGTTAATAGTATCCATTGTGCAAGCTTTATTGGTACTTTCTATACCCCAGTCACTGTGCTAAATGATTTACAGATACCATGCTGTTTAATTGTCACAACCCCAGTAGGGTAGCTGCTAATGACTGTCCCCATTCTATGGATGGGGACACTGAGAGGCCAAGTTACCCATCTGACTCCGCTCGCGTTCTGCTTTCCTATCGCTCCAGCTTCCCTGGAATGATAGTAAAATTTCCTCCCGTCATTTTCAGTGGCTGCAGGGGAGAAGGCCCAGGTGTCCTGCCTGGCAGCAAGGCCCCCGGAACTTGGCTTTTCTCTTTTCTCTTTCCCCGCCAGCACAGCTGCCAACCTGGAACAGAGCCCTTTCCAAGAAAGCCCAGGAGAGAAGCCAAATGTTGACTCACCTGCCAGACATGGGGATGCTGCAGCCAAGATGCCTCAGGGCCCGTGCTGGAGAACTGGCAGGCAGGCCTGTTGTGAGGCTCGGAGACACGGCTCTGTGGGGCGGCTTCAAAGGGTCAGGCCTTCTTCCCTGAGTGCTCCAGGTTCCAGAGGCTAAAGAGCTCCAGATGGGCTTGTCTGCTGCCCCTCCCATTCCATCCTTCAGCCCTGGAAGGAGACTGTCTGAAGGAGACCGTCTCCACCATGTTTCCACTTGGGTGGCAGGCAGGATTCTAAGGAAGCCTCCAAGATTTTCTGCCCCTGTCCCCATCCCAGTGTGCACTCATCTGAAGACTCTCGTGATTAGATTAGCTTACAAGATACCTTTGACCTTAAGAAAGGGAGATTATCCACCTGGACCTGATCTCATCACAAGAGCCCTTTAAAGGCAGAGTTTTCTCCGACTGGTGGCAGGCAAATGAGAGATGCAAAGCAGGTGGATTTGACTCAGCCTTTGTGACTTGAAGATGAAGGAAGCTGCATGGCAAGGAAAGTGAGCAGCTTCTAGAAGCTAAGAGTGGCTCTCAGCTGGCAGCCAGCAAGGAAACAGGGGCCTGTGGCTTATAAGAGCATGGAGTTGAAACCTCCCAGCAAGGAAAATGACCTTGAAATTCAGTTCTTCCTTAGAGTCTCAGATAAGAATCCAGCTCCGTTAACACCTGGACCTCAGCTTCCTGGTACCCTGAGCAGACAAACCTACGAATCTGCCTGGCCTGTGACCTACAGAACTGGGCTCATGGGTTTGCTTCAGGTTGCTCAGTTTGTGGCAAGCTGTTATGTGGCAATAGAAAAGCAAGTACACCTTGGATACCTAATAAGCACCTCAACCCTAAAGTGCTCAGCTGTTCTCCATAGTCTATCCCATCTGATTCATGACAACTCACTTCTTCTCAGCTCAGTCCCAAAATCTTAAAGTCAGCCTTGACACCTGTTTTTCTTGTAGTCCCTATGTGGATCCACCAGTAAATTCTTTTCACTCTCCTTTCTCAATGTATCCAGATTTTGACTGCGTTTCCTACCCACATTGCTCTATCCCTTCATAAACTCCTTGACAGCATAATAGTTTATCATAGAGGACCTGGGGGTCCTTGTACCTCCCAGGCAGGAGAGAGAGGGCGTTCCTGGGCTGTGATTGGCTGTTCTCTTCTTTGGCTTCTGTATGGACCTGTCTGGTTGATTGATAAATTCAGATACATGACAAAGCAGAGGAATGCAGAAGAGGGGTGTCCATGCGGGAACCTAACAAAGTGGAGGACATTCAAACTCCAGCCACCCTTGCCTTTGGAATCTCTTAGATCAGGCTGCCTTCCCTGCACGTTTCCAGGTGGAACACAGTATTTTCAGAGAAGAGTTCCCAGGCCTGCTTCAAGATGGATTATGCTCAGAAGTCATGTTGTGGAATACTTTCTGGGGACTGAGATTTTATTTATTGGCCAAAGTTTTGAGCCAACAATGAAAAATTACTGTTGATGATGGTTAGGGAATTCCTGGGAGGCCCAGAAGAACTCACCGGCAACCAGTCTCCTGATTGAGATTTACAGCTTTCAAGTAAGCCAGAGTGTGAGTCCAGCTCATCCTTCCTAACTGGGTTTCCTGGGGCCACAGTTTCCTCAGTGAGGATTAAGTGTGATCAGTTTTCTTTCTGGTCAAACATTTAGTACAGTACCTGGCATCCAGTAAGTTCTCATTTACAAGGTGACTATTATGCTGTGTTGTCTGTGATTTACTTCTAAAGCTAAAGCTTAGATAATATGCTGCATGTGCCTACGTGCATGTGTTTGTGTGTGCATGCACATGCACACTTTCTTCTGCACTGTAGGGGCAGTTATCTAATATTGGAAAGATCACAGCCCTACATTCCAGAGGAAGTTTCCCTAAGTGCTTCAATCATCTGGCTTAGCTCAGCACCTACGGGTGTGTTAATTAGCATAATGGATTTCTAAAATGGTTTTTCATTGATGAAAATAACAGTGTTCAAAAAAGGTAGATAGTTAGAAACATTTCATGGTGAGCCTGTCTTGTACGAGCTTTGCAAATGAATTGAACAAGACCAGTTGCTCAGTCTCTTGGAAAGGCCCTGAGCTCTGAAGTTCAATCAGTCCTGAGTCTAAATATTAAAGTGTTGATTTGTTCACTTGTCTGACTGGGTTAGCTAAGTATTGCACTGACAGGATTGTCGTATACATCTCAAATGAACTTTTTATGAAAGAGGCTATCCAAGTGTCTAAAAGACAGGTCACAGAGGGGTCCCTTGGCTCACAGGATGGGTTGTATGGCTGTGGATGTGCCTGCTTGCTAATAACTGTTTCCTTGGAGGTGGAATTCAGACTAAGATGGGCTCTCTCTATATCATGCCATCTGGTTAGGAAATTGGGGAGGAAGCTTTCATGGATTTCTTATTTTGGGGGGGATGGGAAAGCTATCATCAAACACCTTGTAATTTTAATAGTCAAATAGCTTAGAATAGTCTGCAACAATTGCTTTCAAATAAGTAAGAGAATTACAGTGGAATCAAGGAATAACGGGTTTCCTCTAACTTAGGAAAGACTTGTTATGACAAGTCAGAAAATTGTGAGAATAAAGGTCTATATAGCATATCCTGGAGTAGAGTTCTAGTGCTATTTTTTTGTTTGTTTGTTTGTTTTAGTTGCCAAGTTGTATCTGACTCTTTGCAACCCCACAGATTGTAGCCCACCAGACTCCACTGTCCATAGAGTTTCCCAGGCAAGGATACTGGAGTGGGTTGCCATTTCCTTCTCCAGGGGATCTTCCTGACCCAGGGTTTCTAACCCACATCTCCCACACTGGCAGGCAGATCCTTTACCAATGAGCCACCAGGGCAGGGCAAACTTAGAAGGTGTGTGTGTGTGTGTGTGTGTGTGTGCATGCATGTATGCGTGGATGAAGAGAGGAGCAGGTAGAAGAGAGGAGATGAGTAAGGTGAGTGGAGAATTCTGCTACCATTTTTCTCCCAGGAAACAAGTGACATGGCCAAATGGGAAGAGCTAGAGTTTGGGCCTCAGGTCAGGATTTGAATGTGGCCTAAGTGATTTTAGGCAAGTTTCTTAACCTCTCTGAATCTGCTTCATTACCTACAAAATGGATATAGGAATACTTTCCTCTGAGTTGTAATTAAGGCAAAAGGACCTGAAACCACTTTGCAAAATATTGGGTACAGAGTGGGCCTTCAATAAAGGGTCACCTCCCTGAATATTTACAGGACATTAGGGGCTGCGCCAACAGTATCCAGGTTACAACCACAAACAGGTTTCCCAGAGTTTACAAACTAACAATGATGATGAACTTCACCAAGTTGTTTCATGAGAATCCCCAAGTATGACTGTTAAAAATGCAGGTGATAGGACTTCCCTGGCAGTCCAGTGGTTAAGACTCCATGCTTCCACTGAAGGGGGCAAAGATTTGATCCCTGGTTGGGGAATTAAGATCCCATGTGCTACAAGGCCAAAAGGTAGGTAAATAAATAAATACTACCAAGATATTTTAAAAAAAAATTCAGGTGATAAGTTCCATCCAGGCCTCCTGAATCAGGTGATCAGTGGGTAGTCTGGGAACCCATTTTTGAGAAGCCCCCCAGGTAATTCTAAAGGGCTGCCAGCTTAGAGAACAACTGACTTACACACTCTAATTCCTACGTTAACTTCAGGTTTGGCAAAGCTTCCATCTCCCTTCAAAGGCTCCCTGGCCATGAGTCTGACCTGACTGTGCCCACATTTGTGGGAGGCATCACCCACTTCACAGTCTGAACCACTCCATGGTAATAGAGGCAGGAGAGTTACTCCTTGTTTTGCTTGTTTTGTGGGCAGTGCTCATATATCATCATCAGAAACTTCAAAGACTTGGCTGAGCATGGAATTGACAGGCTATAACTTGAGTTATGCAGGCTTCAGTGTCTAAACTCTGTCAACCTGGGGAGGGCCCTGCTTTTCAGATCAGTATCTAAAAACAGTGAAAATCTAGTCCAGTGCTGCTGCAGTCTGCATGTGACTTTGGGATCATTGTTCCTACTTTCTTACCTCCTTAAAATCATGTGCTATGCTTTTATTTGCCTAAAGAATAATTCATGTATCCACCATGGAAAGTGGAGGAAATATGGCATTGACACAGAAACCAGAGTAAAAAGATACTGGGGATCCAGGTTGTCCCCTTCCCAGATAGCCCACCATGAATATCTTTGGTATGTTTCCTTCTAGCTTTTTTTCAGTGTACATGAATACAGGTTTTTAATTTTTTCCTTGCCACAAAAATCAAGATAGTACTGTATGTGTTGCTTTTGACTGGCTCTTTTCATTTCAGAACATGTTTTAAGGTAAAGCATTAATGATTTTTTTTTTATATACCATGAAAATAGTCTACATCAGTGGTTTCACACTGGTTCCAGCTTTCATGCTGGTCCCAACAAAACCCCCAAGGTTCTTACAAAGTACCTAGTGATTACCTGAGGTGGAGGAAGAGGATGGTGGGCTTGTGGGGGAGGCCCCAACACCTTGTTTCAGTCACAGAAGCGCCACTTGGTAACTGGAGGAGCCATGTAGGGATTCCATCACAAAAAGATTTGGAAGCAAAAAAAAAAAAAAAGCAAAACCAAAAAAAACTGTTGTTCTAAGTCATTATAAAATTTTTTAAACCCTAGCTTCTTTCCTTCTTTTTAAAAAATATTGTGGAAATGACCTTTTAAAAATTATAAAACAAATATTTGGGTTTTTAAAAACCCAAGTTTTTATTATGTATTTTTTAAAAATAAACAAGTGCTATATGTTCTTTGTAAAAAATTAAATACAGATTTGGCAAAAAAAACCCATCCTCATTCACTGCCACCCAAAGAGTCTGGCATTGCCCCTTTGCCCAATTCAAGAGGGTTCTGTTCACAAAAGATACCCAGTTAAGATGCACATTTTATTCCCTACTCTTCTCTGAATATGATGTGCCTTGGATTAAGGATCATCATATGCTTGGGTCTCAGGACCAAGCCATAGACTAGGATTTGAGTGTTGTTGCTGTTTTTCAGTTGCCCAGTCATGTCCGACTCTTTGCAACCCCATGGACTGCAGCACGCCACACCTCCCTGTCCCTCACACTCTCCCGGAATTTGCCCAAGTTCATGTTCATTGCTTCAGTGATGCCATCCAGCCATCTCATCCTCTGACACCCTTTTCTCCTTCTGCCCTCAATCTTTCCCAGCATGAAAGACTTTTCCAATGAGTCATCTGTTCGCATCAGATGACCAAAATACTGGAGCTTAAGCATCAGTCCTTTCAGTGAATATTCAGGGTTGCTCTCCCTGAAGATTGACTGGTTAGATCTCCTTGCTTCCAAGGGACTTTAAGAACTCTTCTCCAGCATCACAGTTTGAAGGCATCATTTCTTTGGTGTTCTGCCTTCTTTACAGTCCAGGATTTGAGTACAAGTGATTTATTTAGGAGATAAGGTACCAACTGGGTTTCCCTAGTGGCTCAGATGATAAAGAATCCACCTGCAATACAGAAGACTCAGGTTCAGTCCCTGGGTCAGGAAGATCACTTGGAGAAGGAAATGGCAACCCACTCCACTATTCTTTACTGGGAAATCCCATGGACAGAGGAGCATGGCAGTCTATAGTCCATAGGGTTGCAAAGAGTGATGTCACCCTGTAATGGGAGGGTTGACAAGAAGCGCTGATAGAGGGATGGGAACGTGACTTAGGAAGGGAGGGCAACTGACAACGAGCAGGTCAGCCCTGGGGACTGCTGGGGCTCTGGCCAGTTTGGGAGCTCTGTACAGTGCTTTAGAAAGCCCCTCTGGCTGACCCCACTTACAACGTGCTTATCCACCAAGCCAGGTCTCTTACTGATGAATATTGAGGTTAACACCTCCCTGACTCCAGGCCTGACTACTTCCAGCAGTTCAGGTAAAGCCTGGGGCAGAGTGGCGTGGGACCAGGAAGGCCTAGGAGCAGGGCCAGAGCGCCAGCGCATCAGCTGTGGGAGTCCTGCACACACATGTTCTGAAGGTGAAAATACGATCACTGCGTTCTTGCTTTACCGGCACCATCTATGTAACTTGTCTAAAGGAAAACCATTTAAAAGGCTACATATCCAACACTGCAGTCACTTCAAGGAATCGGGGTTGGCACTGCCCTTCAGTTAAAGATATCACAAGGCTTGTCATGTTAATAACCAGCATTAGAACCAGATAAAATATAATCAATCAGTCAGTCAGTCAGTCAAAATACCTCAGTTGAGCTCTTTGCTAGATTCAGCTCAAAACTGCTGCTGAATCATTAGAAGGAAGTAACAAGGCAATTTCAATTCTTCCAGCACTGAGGTCAGGCCAACTCCAGCAAGCGCACGTGCTAATCCCCGGTACTGACAGCTGCCGAACGAGCTCTTGTGGGCCCTCCTGATGCCCTGATGCATCAGGAATGCCAGAGTGTGCATCAGGAGGTGTGGACAGCGTCTCCTTCTGCCTCCATGCCCAGTGGCTTCTTGACTGCTCTTTCTAAACAAGGGAGCAAGGAATAAATTCCTTCTGCCACTGTGTCTCCATGGTTATTTGACACGTGGTTATCTTTTGGAGTTCTTGGCACCACCAGCAGTGGATTTGGCTATGACATTTCTGTCTGTGGAGGAAACAGAGGGGTGGAATTATTCTTCCGGCAGGCCTCACGCTGTTTCCTAAAACAATTCTCGAGGTGCAACCCTACCCTTGTGCCCTGATGTATCATATGGAATACTGTTAAAATTTTGAACATTGTTTGACTTTTTGGTGATAAAGAATCATCACTGGTTATTTTGTTTTTTTAAGTTGTGATAATGGTAATGTGTTTCAAGAGAGTGTTTCAAATCTTTGGAAGCACACAGTGATATTTATAAATGTAATTATATGATCTCTGAGATTTGCTTCAAAGTACATGGGTAGTGATGGATGAAGCCAGATTGGCCATGAGTTGAGGATGGTATATGTATGAGTGTTTGAAGTCCTGTTGCCTCCGCTTTGAAATTGTCCACAATGAAAAAAAATTTTTATTAAAAAAAAAAAAAAGAGGATGGCAGCTGAGAACCCAATCTCCTTTTCTTTATTTTCAAAGGTCATGATAATGCTCCAAAGAATGGATGTGGCTACAGGATAAACTGAATTGTAGGAGAGTTAGATGCCAGCAAATTCTAACCTGTAGAGACTGATGCTGGAGGGAGGGCAGAGTGTGTGAAGAGGGTGGGTGGGAATTGCAAGATTATTGGGGGATGGCTCATAGGGTTTCAAACAGACCTGTCCACTTATGACTGGGCAGGGTAGAATTTTGAGATATTGACCACACCCAAACCCCAACCTCTCCAGTTTGGGGGAAGCCAGATAATTTCCTATATTGCCTAGGAAAAGAAGGGATGTGACTATAATTTCCAACGCTACTGTCTAAGCATAAAAAAAAGACTTGATTGTGAGAGTCATTGTTTTCCTCCCACCCAGCCCCAAATAAGGAAGTAAACTTCAGTTAAGTATTTATGATGTGCCAGGCACTGTTCCTAAGTATTCTACAAATACTTTATTTTTTAAAATACTGTTTCAGCCCTATGAGACCATTGATTTTACAGAAAGGGAAACTGAGGCATAAGCCAGTTAAGTAACTTGCCCAAGGTCACCAAACTAATCTGACTCCAGAGCCTGGATACCTAGCCATTCCCTAGATAGTGAGGGGAGAGCTAGGGTTCCCATGTCCAGGCTAGCATGGGATCAGTTGACTGATGATGGTCAATTGAGTTCAGGTAGAGAGGTCTGAGAAAGTCTCAGGGTGACATGGGAGAACTGATATGGAAGCCTCAAGGAGGCTAGACTCACCCCTGCCTCCTGCACCTTGATTCTCCCAAGGGCCCCAGAGCTTGGTCTCAGCCTGGGAGAGAGACAGAGAATTTCCTAAATGAGAGTGATCTTGTTTCTGCCACTTCCAGAGTCAGAGACCTGACAAAGAAATTAACTCTGGTTGTCAAAAAAAAAAAAAAAAAAAAAGGAGAAATATTCCTCCATGGTTGTGCTTGCAACCTATAATTCCACATGTATTACAATGTGACCTGGTTTCTACAGTTGTGATTAAATAAGACATTTTGAAGGAATCAGGGTCTCACTTGAAATATTAGATTTTTAAGTCACTGTACATTGGGTTTGAGCCCTAACCTTCTCATTTAGTTGTTACGTGGCCTCAGTGCTTCAGCCTTAATTTCTTATTAGCAAAACAGGCAAAAGAATACTAACCATACCAATTGTACTAACCGTACCCACCGTGTGGGATGTGTAAGGAGGGATGAGATGAACGAAACATACAAAATGCCCTGGGTAGTGCCTGGCATAGGGTCACTCCTCAATCCATTGTAACCTATTTTTTCAAGTGTCTCTATTCATTGGCGGGATAAACAAGAAATGACTTTGTTGTTTCTAATCCTTGTCCCCAATTGAGACATATGACATTTTCCATCAGGAAACACATCCTTAGAGGTTCAGCTGGATTCTAGAATGTACCAGTTCTTTTATTAAAACCATCACTTTTGCTTCTTTACTCTCTATCGTGTTCATTTTAAAACTTCAACCCCATTTTGGATTGAAAGCCCATTTCCGGGCCTGAGCTCTGATTCTAAGGGTCTGGAGGGAGAGGAAGGGAGGATGTTCCCTTACACCCTTTGCTCTTCCCACCCCTCCTTGCACTGGCTCTAGTAAAGGTGGCAAGAAAGAGAGGAAGCGTCCCATGCCTTTTACTGATAAGTCGACAGACTTTTCTGCCCCTGGCCGGTGCTGTTACCACCCCAGGGCTCTGTAGGCTGCCTGCCCTTGGCCTTGCAATGGGCTTGTCTCCTGGCACCTCCTTGGCTGCTGTGGCTCCCTTCCTGGCTCTGGCCACACCTTCCAGGTTATCCTACCATCATCCTCTTGGTCCCCACAGTGCAGTGTCCGTGCCGCTTTGCCTTCTATGGCCAACTTTAGGGTTCCTGGGCACATATGAGATTCAACTCCTGTACCTCTCAAGAACTAGGGACCTAGAGTGGGATACTCTGGCCCCTGTCTTCCTCGTCGGCCCCCCAGGCCGTCGTACCCCAATTCTACCATCTGATTTCTTCTGGTCACACAAAGAAATGTCAGCAGGGCTTCCAATTAGCAAATGGAATTCCAGTTTCTTCTGCCTGCAGGTACCCCCAGTCACAAGGGGGTTATCTCTCTGGACCTCCCTTTCCTGGCTTTGGAGGTAGAATATATGTCCTCACTAAGAGGACAAAAGAAAAGGAAAAGGCCTCTCTTCAAAAATGCCGTAGAGCCCGCAAAGATGACTTCCTCTCTGCACAGTGGCAATGGTGGTGATGGTGATAAAGTGATGGAACAGACACGATGGTTTTGAGCATTGTGTCCAAATTTAACTCACTTTTTACTTCTTTTTCCCACTTCTAGAACTCATTTCTGTGTATTCCATTTTGAGCCTTTGTTCTTCCTAATAACATCTGTGGGGAAACCCTTTCTTTTAAAGTTTAAGCTCACTGAGTTCTGGATTCTTTTATTCTCTTTCCTCCCCTGTATTGACCAAAGACTGAATAGTTTAAATACTATCATGGTATTGATTAGGCACAAATGGGAGTCAGTTTTTCTTCTGTGCCATCATCCCCTGAAGTGTATAATTCTTCTGAATGTTTCCTTATGAATCACATGGATCACCAGTGATTTCTATTGCTTCCATGAACCAATGGTCATGTCTGTCTTATTTGACTTCATTTGATTCCTCTTTCCTTTAACAACTTTATTCTCCTGGCTTCTGTGATCCCAGAGACTCTGGGTTTCCTCCTATCTCACTAGCTGTTCCTTCTGTGCCTCTGTGGCTAAATTCCACCTTTCTCTCATCTTCAAATGATGAATGCCCCGAGGCTCAATCCAGAGCCCCCTTTTCTTACGTATATAAGCATTCTCTTTAGATTCAGGGCTTCAGATTCTTTTCCCAGGACTTCCAAAGCCTCCTGGAGTGACCTCGCCTTAGAGTGCTACACTCTTGCAGTTAACTGTCCATGTGGCCTTTCCACTTGGATATCTTACTAATGCATCAAACATGGCATGATTAAGAGAACTCTTGTTCTCTTTTCTCCAAACCTGTTCCTATACCCTAGTCTTCTTCATCTCAGAGGATGGTGTATAGTCAACTGAGTTCCCCAAGCTAAAGACTGAGTGGTTATCCTCCACAGCCTGAATACACTCCATCTAGCAACATCTTTTGTCTCCATCTCCAAAACACAGGGTCAGTCAGTTCACTGAATTTCCACTGCTCCTACCTTGGCCCAGTTTGCTATCCTCATCTCCTGGCCTTCCAGTGGTAGCCACGTAACTGACAGTTCCTTGCTTCTTCTCTTACTCCCTACACCCCACTATTCATTCATCACACAACAGAGTAAGCTTAAAATATGCATAAATCATCAGATCATGTCATGGCTTTTTTTATGGTTCTGATTACACTTTGAGTGAAATACCAACTACTCACCCTAGCTTTCCAGCCTTACCTGACCCAGCCCTTGCTGGAAGAACGACTTCTAAGTTTATTCTCTACCATCCCCTTTGCTGCTCTAATCATCTGTCGCTGCAAATCCAACCATCCTGAAACTGAGTGACTTGAAACAACAACCAGAAGTTATTTTCATAATTCTGTGGGTTAGCTGGGCTCTGCTGGGAGGCTCATCTCTGTTTCTCTGTGGTAAAGTTAGGCTTACTTATGTGGCTGCATTTTGGCTGGGACTTCTACTGAGGCTGGAACTCCTCTTTCACATGACTGGCTCCTCGGTTGGGAGCCAGTCAAGAATCTATTTTTCTCCATGTGGTTTCTCCAACAGTGTAGCTAGATCCATATACATGTTGGCTCAAGGCTTCAAGAGAGTGAAATAGGAAGTTGCCAGAATCTTGGGCCAAGAACCAAAACATAGATGCTTTGTTTGCATTCTGCTGGTCAAAGCAAATCACAAGATGCACCCAGATTCAAATGAAGAAATATAGACAAAGAATTTGTGGCCATTTTCAATTCACAGCCCTGACCCTCTTTCTGTTACTTGTACGTGATCAGCTCATTCATCCCTGGGGGTCCTCTGCCTACCCTTCCCTCCAGGTGAAGTGTCCTTCTCCCCGATCTTGGGAAAGCTGGCACCTTCTAGTCATTAAAATCTCAAATCATGTGCCATCTCTTAAAATGTGACCATCCAATGGAAGAAGCCTCCAGTCACTATCACATTACCCTCTGAACATTCTCTGCAGAGAATTATCTCTCTTTGAGTTTGTCAGTTTGTTTAATAACTTACTTTCACTTCTCTCATTGCACATCAGTGAAAGCCCTGTGAGGGCAGAAACCTAGCTGGTTGGTTCACACTGTATCTTTAGCTCTTAGAATATAGAGGAGGCAAAATCCTGTAATTCAGTAATGCTGAAGAAGCTGAAATTGAACAGTTCTATGAAGACCTACAAGATGTTCTAGAACTAACACCCCCAAAAAGATGTCCTTTTCATTATAGGGGACTGGGCTGCAAAAGTAGGAAATCAAGAGATACCTGGAGTATTAGGCAAATTTGGCTTTGGAGTACAAAACGAAGCAAGTCAAAGGCTAACAGAGTTTTGCCAAGAGAACGCACTGGTCACAGCAAACACCCTCTTCCAACAACACAAGAGAAGGCTCTACACATGGACATCATCAGATGCTCAATACCAAAATCAGATTGATTATATACTTTGCAGCCAAAGATGGAGAAGCTCTATACAGTCAGCAAAAACAAGACCATGAGCTGACTGTGGCTCAGATCATGAACTCCTTATTGCCAAATTCAGACTTAAACTGAAGAAAGTAGGGAAAACCACTAGACCATTCAGGTATGGCCTAAATCAAATCCCTTATGATTATACAGTAGAAGTGACAAATAGATTCAAGGGATTAGATCTGATAGATGAGTGCCTGAAGAACTATGGATCGAGGTTCATGACATTGTACAGGAGACAGGGATCAAGACCATTCCCAAGAAAAAGAAATGCAAAAAGGCAAAATGGTTGTCTGAGGAGACCTTACAAATAGATGAGAAGAGAAAGACACAAAAGGCAAAGGAGAAAAGGAAAGATACACCCATTTGAATGCAAAGGAGAAAAGGAAAGATACACCCATTTGAATGCAGAGTTCCAAAGAATAGCAAGGGGAGATAAGAAAGTCTTCCTCAGTGATCAATGCAAAGAAATAGAGGAAAACAGAATGAGAAAGACTAGAGATCTCTTCAAGAAAATTAGAGATATCAAGGGAACATTTCATACAAAGATGTGCACAATAAAGGATAGAAATAGTATGGACCTAACAGAAGCAGAAGATATTAAGAAGAGGTGGCAATACACAGAAGAACTATACGAAAAAAAGATCATGACCCAGATAACCACGATGGTGTGATCACTCACCTAGAGCCAGACATCCTGGAATGTGAAGTCAAGTGGGCCTTAGGAAGCATCACTATGAACAAAGTTAGTAGAGATGATGAAATTCCAGTTGAGCTATTTCAAATCCTAAATGATGATGCTGTGAAAGTGCTGCACTCAATATGCCAGCAAATTTGGAAAACTCAGCAGTGGCCACAAGACTGGAAAAGGTCAGTTTTCATTTCAATCCCAAAGAAAGGCAATGCCAAAGAACACTCAAACAATTGCACAACTGCACTCATCTCACATGCTAACAAAACAATGCTCAAAATTCTCCAAGCCAGGCTTCAACAGTTCGTGAACCATGAACTTCCAGGTGTTCAAGCTGGATTTAGAAAAGCCAGAGGAACAAGAGATCAAATTGCCAGCATCCGTTGGATCATTGAAAAAGCAAGAGAATTCCAGAAAAATATCTACTTTTGCTTTATTGACTACGCCAAAGCCTTTGATTGTGTGGATCACAACAAACTATGGAAGATTCTTAAAGAGATGGGAATACCAGACCACCTTACCTGCCTCTTGAGAAATCTTTATGCAGGTCAAGAAGCAACAGTGAGAACCAGACATGAAACAATGGACTGGTTCCAAATCGGGAAAGGCTGTATTTTGTCACCCTGCTTATTTGACTTATATGCAGAGTAAATCATGCAAAATGCTGGGCTGGATGAAGCACAAGCTGGAATCAAGATTGCCAGAAGAAACATCAATAACCTCAGATATGCAGATGACACCACCCTTATGGCAGAAAGCGAAGAAGAACTAAAGAGTCTCTTGATGAAAGTGAAAGAGGAGAGTGAAAAATTTGGCTTAAAACTCAACATTCAAAAAGCTAAGATCATGGCATCCAGTCCCATCACTTCATGGGAAACAGATGGGGATACAGTGGCAACAGTGAGAGACATTATTTTCTTGGGCTCCAAAGTAACTGCAGATGGTGACTGCAGCCATGAAATTAAAAGATGCTTGCCCCTTGGAAGAAAAGTTATGACCAACCTAGACAGCATATTAAAAAGCAGAGACTTTACTTTGCCAACAAAGAAAGGTCCATCTAGTCAAAGCTATGGTTTTTCCAGTAGTCATGTATGGATGTGAGAGTTGGACTATAAAGAAAACTGAGCACCGAAGAATTGATGCTTTTGTACTTTGGTGTTGAAGAAGACTCTTGAGAGTCCCTTGGACAGCAAGGAGATCCAACCAGTCCATCCTAAAGGAAATATTGGAAGGACTGATGCTGAAGCTGAAGAAGCTCCAATACTTTTGCCACCTGATGCAAAGAACTGACTCATTGGAAAAGACCTTAATGCTGGGAAAGACTGAAGGCAAGAGGAGAAGGGGACGACGACAGAGGATGAGTTGGTTGGATGGCATCATCGACTCAATGGACATGTGTTTGAGTAAGCTCCAGGAGTTGGTGATGGACAGGGAAGCCTGGTGTGCTGCAGTCCATGGGGTCACAAAGAGTTGGAGATGACTGAGCGACTGAACTGAACTGAGATAAATGTTGAATGAATGAGTTTAAGTGACCTCTTCACCCTTGGAGGTGAAGAATCTATCCTTTGGATTCATGTGGGCCTGGACTTTGCCCTTTGCTCACCACGTGATCAGTGGGGAAGTTACCTAACTTGTCTGTACTTCAGTCTCTAAAATAGGATGAGAATTAGAACCCAGCTCAGCCTTATGGGGATTTGTAAAGACAAATGACAATGATCAGACTTATCAAGGGACCTGACCCTTGGAAAGCCCCCATTATTATTTTAAGGTAAAAGCTAATCCACTCCCTCCACCTTACTTCCTTTTCCTGAGGTCTAAAACCAGGAGAGAAAAATTCCATGTAACTCAAGAAGGTGGGAATCACATTTCATTGTGATCCTTAAAATGCTTTCACGTGGCTGCTCGCTGGCCCCAGCCAAAAGGAGGTTGTCATCTTGTGTCTGGTGGTGAAGGGCAGGCCAGCAAAGGTCAGGGAAGGGCCTGAAGGTCCAATCTCTGTTTTAATAGGAGCCATGAGCTCCTGCTGCAAGGGCCACCAGATATCTGAAGAACTCTTTTCAGATCTGAACCTACTGAAAGAAACTGCCCTGGACCCTGGCTTCCTAATTTTCATTAAACTGTTTGGTTTGTCCCAGTTAGAGCCTTTTGAAACCACTGTACTCATTTACCACCTAATTACTCTCACCTTGTTTGTTTAATGATGCTTACATAATGATTCTGGTGATTTTTATGAAACCTTGGGTGAAGATTTTACTTTTCAGTTTATAATTTGTGATTTTTATATTAATGTTTTATAACCTTGGGTTCTTAATCATAAAGTCATAAAGAGCTTAACTGATTTGAAACTAACCATACCCTAAAGTGTGTACAGGTCAAATTGATTCAAATTGATCCAGTGAGTTTAAATAAAGCTTAGACCGAGAACATGATGGCACCTGATGGAAATTTTCCTAAAGCACTTAACTTGGGTGACTCAATTATGCTGCCATCTTTGCACAGTAAATTATTGGATAAATACTTTTTTTTTTTTTGCTTTTATCACAAACTGAAAAGATAGGACAGCTTTTTAAAAGCCTAGGAAAAGTTAGACATGTGTAAAATGTTCTATTTATAGGTCTTCCTTCTGGAAAGCTACGGCAAGTTCACGTTTTAAGGGCATGCTGGTTTAAAATACACAGATATTAACATTTTTTGTTTCACAGCACGACAGTCAACATCACCCTTTCAAATTGAAAATAGTTGGAAATTCAGGGCTGATAATGGAAGCATTGGAAAAACATAGTCACTTGGATGAGTTTACTTAAAATATTTTTTTTTCCCTTAAGGAATGATCCCTATAGGTATTTCTCCATAGAGAACTTTCTCTGAGCAAATGAACTCACAGGAGACATCTTCAGTTTTCTAGAACAGGGTGAGTTCCATGAGGCATTTCTACCAAATGACCCTGGTCAATTTAGTTCTAATTAGCTCTAATTGGCACCCCTTACCCCAAGAGGCTACATTCTTTTACCTGCCTCCCAGCAGTCCTCACAAAGGTGTGAAATCCTTTGCTGACTTTGAAATATATCAGACATAATTTCCCAGTGGGTCCTTGTAAACCAAATGAACCTGATGGCTGGGCACGGGGAGATGAGCCTGGCTCCAGGAAAGATGCGATTCCCAGGGCTCTGCTCCCTGCGGTCCTGGCAGTAAACAGTTACACTGAATTTTCCTGTCACTGATCTCTCTGAAAGCATTTTCCTCTGTAAGCAGTTCCAATGGTTCCTGACTTGCTTTCATATCTCTAGTTCTCATTTCTTGCAAGTCAGTCATTTTGCTTTACTCTCTGTTTTCAAGAGTCTTTGACAAAAATGCTTCTTGGGCTGGGCTGTCTGCAGACAGTCTCTTATGCCCTGGGCACCCTGCCACGATTGTCCTCAGTGGGGACACCAAATGGCCTCCAAATGGGCCCCCCCGCCCCTGTCTTGTGTTTTAGACCATGTCCCTTGGGGTCAGCACCCCTGTCAACTTTAGTCATCCCTCAGTGCCCAGAGTTGAGGATTTGATAGAAAGCATTTGCTCAATGAGAACTTACTCAATTTTTCTACAAAATGCACAAACCCTACAGTGATATTCCAAAGAATTTTTAGCCACACAATCCCCACCCCCTCATCAAGATACGGAACTTTTCCAGTCACCCCAGCAGGTTCCCTCACGCCCTCTCCGACACACCCTAGCCCAACCCATTCTGGAAATAAATCACCGTTGTGACTTTCATCACCGAACATTGATTTTTCACCTGCTCTTGACTTTTGTCTATGGAATTGTTCAATGTTGTGGTCTTGAAAATGTCTCTTTCTGATTTCTGACTGTAGGGCTTGACCTACAGCTGATTCTCCTGGGCTCTGAAATCCATCACCGCATCTAAGAGAGGACACACGTCCCACAGGCTGCTCCTCTCTTGACCAGGTGCAGCAGGGAGGTTAGTGCAGACCATTCCTGAGAGATGAGCAGCTCCACTGACCAGTTTTGCCTCAAGTACTCTTCATCAGTTTTGCTGAGCTTTCTTAGAGCTGCATGGTGGTCTTAGATGTTTCCATCTAACCAACATCCCTCCCTCCATCCCTTCCTTCCCTCTTTCCTTCACAAGGGGGAAGATTGTGATCCCTCTCTGCATCACTATCTGATTGTTCCCAGCCTCTTTAGACTCCCTCCCCATTTGCCTGGAGGTATTTCCCTTAGTCATCTCTTAGACAGTCTTGGCATGACTTCCTTTTGGATGACCCAGACAGACATCCACTTTTCTCTGTAGGCTTCTTTTCCTCATCATTAAGTCTGGATTTTCAGCCATGTTGTTTCATGCAACAGTAAGGTGTCCTTTTTCTTTATTGCTGTGTACTAATTCATTGTATGAGGACACCTGCAAATTATTTTGCTTTTCTAGACTTAACAGGCATTTGGGTTACTACCTCTTAGGGGCTATTATTAGTAAAACTTCTATGAGCATGCCTAGGCTTGTCTTTTGGAGGACACATGCAATTATTTCTCTGGCGTATGTCCTATGTTGTGAATTGCTGGGTTTGTAGGGTAGTGGATGTTTAGTCTTATAGATACTTCAGAACAGTTTTCCAAAGTGATTCTACTGGTTTGCTTTCCCATGTTGATAAAGTATTTAACTGAATGAATGAATTCAGGCCAGAACGGTCTTTCTAGAACTTAACTTTATCCCAGCTATTCCCCTGATTAAACACACACTTGGTTTTCCATGGTGTACCATTTTTACAGATATTATCCAAAGCTAAGATTAAAGTTGTGCAAGGCCCTATATGTTATAGCTCTTGTGTGATTCTCCAATCTCATTGTTCACCCCAGCCAGCTGCCACCACTCACCACTAGCATCAGTACCAACAACATGTACTTCATGTATATTGAATCTCTCATCTTCAGATTATACAGCAGTCTTTCTCTCCTCCAGGTTTTTGCACATATTGGACCCTCTGTCTTGACCAGCACACTTTTGTCCTAATTTCCTTCTTCATCTAGTATATGAGTTATAAATGCTTTTGATTGCAAGTAATGAAACAACTCCCTCAGAGGGCAGACAGACTGAAAACCACAATCACAGAAAACTAACCAATCTAGTCACATGGATCACAGCCTTGTCTAACTCAATGAAACCATGAGTCATGCCATGTAGGGCCACCCAAGACAGATGGGTCATAGTGGAGAGTTTTCCTTTATTGACTATGCCAAAGCCTTTGATTGAGTGGATCACAACAAACTGTGGAAAATTCTGATAGATGGGAATACCAGATCACCTCTCCTGCCTCTTGAGAAATCTGTATGCAGGTCAAGAAGCAACAGTGAGAACTGGACATGGAACAACAGACTGGTTCCAAATAGGAAAACAAGTACATCAAGGCTGTATATTGGCACCCTGTTTATTTAACTTATTTGCAGAGTACATCATGAGAAAAGCTGGGTTGGAGGAAGCACAAGCTAGAATCAAGATTGCCAGGAGAAATATCAATAACCTCAGATATGCAGATGACACCACCCTTATGGTAGAAAGTGAAGAGGAACTAAAGAGCCTCTTGATGAAAGTGAAAGAAGAGAGTGAAAAAGTTGGCTTAAAGCTCAACATTCAGAAAACGAAGATCATGGTATCCAGTCCCGTCACTTCACGGCAAAGAGATGTGGAAACAGTGGCTGACTTTATTTTAGGGGGCTCCAAAATCACTGCAGATGGTGACTGCAGCCATGGGATTAAAAGACATTTACTCCTTGGAAGAAAAGTTATGACCAACCTAGACAGTGTATTAAAAAGCAGAGATATTACTTTGCAAACAAAGGTCCGTCTAGTCAAGGCTATGGTTTTTCCAGTAGTCATGTATGGATGTGAGAGTTGGACTATAAAGAAAGTTAAGGGCTGAAGAATTGATGCTTTTGGACTGTGGTGTTGGAGAAGACTCTTGAGAGTCCCTTGGACTGCAAGGAGATCCAACCAGTCCATCCTAAAAGAAATCAGTTGTGAATATTCATTGGAAGGACTGATGTTGAAGCTGAAACTCTGATACTTTGGCCACCTGATGCAAAGAACTAACTCATTTGAAAAGACCCTGATGCTGGGAAAGATCGACTGCGGGAGGAGAAGGGGACGACAGAGGATGAGATGGTTGGGTGGCATCTCCGACACAATGGACATGTGTTTGAGTAAACTCTGGGAGTTGGTGATAGACAGGGAGGCCTGGTGTGCTGCATTCCATGGGGTCAGAAAGAGTCGGACATGACTGAGAGGCTGAACTGAATGAAACAATGGGTGTAGATGGGCTAAAGTAGTGGCTCCTTTTCTTCATGTAAGAAATCTAGAGGTAGGTAGCACCTGGCTCTGCTTCAGCAGCATCATGCAGCAGGGTTGATGTTGTGTTGCCTCGTGGTCATAGCTACCATGGCTCCAGGCATTACATCCTTCCTTTCCCATATGAATAATGGGAAAGGACTAAACCAGCCATTTCTGTCTCTTTTATGAGGAAAGTAAAACTTTTTCCCAGAAAAACCTCTAACAGACTTGTGTGGTGTCTCATTGGCCAAACTTAGACTCGTAGACCCCTCCAGCTTCAAGGGAGGCTGGAAGCTTCTCATTCTTCAAGTGTCTATAGTGGAGGGAAAGTGTTTGGAAATGGCCAGAGACTGATCCAACTCTCAGCGTCCTTTTCATTAAGCCAATTTAGACTCGCTTTTCTGGTCTCAGTCCAGCTGTCCCTTCTTCTTGGAAGACTCCCTTGACCCCTCACCTTTTTAGCACTAATTAAATGTTTCATCATCATATTGATCTCTCATGTTTTCCCGTCTTGAACTTGTTTGCTGAACCTCACTTTGAGGTATATGTGAAGTCAAGTCCTTCAAGAAAAAAACACAAAACTTTATGCAAACATGATAAAATATATATGTATACAATTCCACCCAAAGCCTCCTCACCTCAGTCAGTATTTTTTCCGTTTTATAATCAAGTCCATGTGCCACCACAAAGCCAACACAGCTTCCTGCGGGGGAGCCCGAAATATTTCTTCCCTTTGAATGAACTTCCAGGAATGTGTTGGTAAAGTTGTCATAGATTTGTTCCCATTAAATACCTGCCAATCCAAGTTGAGTATGCCCAGTCTTTTGATTTATTGTTATTTGAAAGCTTTAAAGCCCCCCCTTTTAGTGGTAATCTAGTTTAGCAGGTAAGACCTTGGAGTCTGAACCCAGAATGTCAGGGTTCAAATCCTGACTGAATTTACCAACTGCATATCTGGCATGGGGCAAGTCACTCAACCTCCCTGGGCCTCAGTTTCTTCATCTGTAAAATGGAAATAATAGTAGACCTAGCTGCCAGGATGGCTGTGAAGATTAAATGAACTAATCCTGAAAACCTTGCGTACAACAGGCCCTGAGGCCACAGTGGCTGACCTTATTCCCTCTGAGATGTGTTTCCATCTGCTGCTTCCACTAGCCCCCTCTCCTCTCTCCTTCTTTAAACTCAGTTAGCCAAATGCCTAATCCAATCACTGCCTAAATCAGTGACTATTACATTTCCTCAGAGAATTTACAGTCAGGTGGGGGAGCTCAAGCAGCCAAGTAACATGAGGTGGAGGGCATGCTTGCTGAGTGCCTTGTCTTGCATGTATTAGCTGGTCACTTGCTCACATAGGTTGTCTCAATTTCCCCCTTTTGTAGATAAGGAATCTGAATCTTGGAGTGGTTTGTAAATGTATAGTGTCCCAGCAGGGGATTAGTGTGTCTCATTTAAAGCCAAGGCAGCGTTAGGCTGGCTTTATGACATAGAATGGGCTGGACACAGAGAGGTACCAGGTGTCCTGGAGTTCAGAGGTGTGAGTCCCAAACCAATTTGGAGGTTTCCAAAAAGCTTTCCTAGGAAGCCTGGGTGGTTCAGTGGTAAAGAATCTGCTTGCAATGCAGGAGATGGAGATGCAGGTTCAGTCCCTGGGTTGGGAAGATCCCATGGAGGAGGAAATGGCAACCCACTCTAGTATTCTTGCCTGGGAAACCCCACGGACAGAGGAGCCTGGCCGGCTACAGTTCAGGGGGCCACAGAGTTGGCCATGACTGTGCAGCTGAGCATGCTTGTATGCGTAAAGCTTTCCTGGGCATATGAGACACACATTGCAGGGTAAGGACGATTCTTATTGAGCAGCTGGGAGAAAAGGTAAGTAGTAGTGAGAAAGGATTTCAGATGAATTAAACAGCAAAAGCAAAGACACAAATTCTAAAAACACAGGATATTTTGAGTGAAATAACAGTTGGGAGTACAGACTCTGGAACTGGCAAAACTTTGGTTCAAATATATTTGCTATTCAAGTGTATTCACTATTTACTTCAATTCTATTTACTATTTGCTCAATTCTATTTACAATTTCTTCACTGTGTGACCTTGGTCAAGTTGCTTAACCTTTCTGTGGCTCAGCTGCATTTGTAAAATGAGAGCATTAAGAACTCCTGCCTTCAAGTAGTTGGGAGGATGAAATAAGAGGACACCAGGGGTCTGAAGCAGTGTAAACGGGCAGCGTTACCTGAGTTCAGTGTCCCGTCGAGGCTGGTGGTCAGCAGTGTCACTTGCTCTCAGGAAATTAGGATTAGCAGAACAGAGGAAATGGCTTTTGAGGTTTCTATGTGTTTGAGGTAAAGAAGTTGGAAGCACTTGTTCCCCTTGTTTTCCTCTCACAGCAAGTGACAGTGTGAATCATGCTTTATGTGGAGTCTCTTTCTGCGACTTGCCTGCATCAGCAAAATGCAGATAGAAACACAAGCATTAAAAAAAAAACAAGAATGACGCTCATCTAAGGACCTGATTTCAAATAGTTAGCTTCAGCATTTATTGATATTTCAGGCCCTTTCTTCAGAGAGAGACTTGAAGGTTGCTTTCTGGGAGAAGTTATACACACTTAGTGTCCACCCAGTACCTTTTCTGGGTCACTAACAAGACCCCAAAGTCAATTCCATAGAGGAGGGGAAATAGAAGGGAAAAAAAACAGGAGTGAATAATAATAATAATAAAACCTTCACATTTCCTTTCCTGTTGAGTCAGCTGGCATGTAGTCAACAAACTGGTTTGAAGGACCTGAGACATCCCAGGCCATCCTTCACGGCTAGCTTTGCGTTCAGAAAAGTCAATGCAGACTTTCACCACCATCCATGCCCTTCCCCTGCTCCTGCTCCCATTTCCCCCTAAGAGACTTAAGGAGAATTTAATCCATATGGTTTTGATTCCCTCACTCATCAAAATGCAGTTTTCCAAGAGTCATTTGATCTCCAAGATGTTATGTGAGTGTCTTTTTGTATTTTATTTTTTCCCTTAGAAAAGAAGAGCTGATGGTTTGCCAAAAGAAAATGAACTCCAAACCCTTGGGGTCTGAACTGGGTTCAAGCAAGAGTTTCAGGGGAGCTGAGTGGGATGTTGCTTGTTGGAGGCCTCCAATGTTCTCTTCAGAGGCCAGGTGAATCCAAGCAAAGTGCCAGGACTGTTTTTGCTTTTCTTTCTCCCGTATGTGTGCTGAGCACTATTCTATCCTAATAACTGAATAATAATTGGTGTATTAAGTCATCCCTGAGTACCAGGCACTGTCTGAGACGTTTAGGACAATTGTCCATTGGAGTCTCTATAATCATCCTTTGAGGGATGCGCTTCCCCCACTGTCTCCCTTCTTTTCTTCCTCCTTTCATTCATTCTTTATTCAGTTGCATCCAACTCTTTGTGACTCCATGAACTGCAGCATACCAGGCTTCCCCATCCTTCACTGTCTCCTAGAGCTTACTCAAACTCATGTGCATTGAGTTGATGATGCCATCCAACCATCTCATCTTGTCACCCCCTTCTCCTCCTGCCTTCAACATTTCCCAGCATCAGGGTCTTTTCCAATGAGTCAGCCCTTTGCATGAGGCAGCCAAACTGTTAGAGCTTCAACTTCAGCATCAGTCCTTCCAATGAATATTGATTTCCTTTAGGATTGTCTGGTTTCATCTCCTTGCAGTCCAAGGGACTTTCAAGAGTCTTCTCCAGCACCACATTTTGAAAGCCTCAGTTCTTCACTGCTCAACCTTCTTTATGATCCAACTCTCACATCCATACATAAGTACTGGAAAAACCATAGCTTTGACTATACGAACCTTTACCAACAAAGTGATGTAACCATAAAATAGTTTTTGAGCATTTATTATGCACCAGGAACCATTAGAGTCTGGAGACCCCAAATTACATCCCTGCATTGGTGGAGCAGACAGTCCAGTTTGGGTGCAGTTAAGCAAACGAATAAGATGGTTTCAAGCAGTAATCCATGTGATGAAGAAAATAAAATTCAGGTAGCAGAAAGACTATTCCTGTTGGACTTGCATGTGATGTCAGGGAGGGCTGAGGGGAGATGTGAAGGACAGCAAGGATGCAACAGCTAAAATCTGGGAACTCAGGCTGCCCTGAAGAAGGAAGGGTAAGGACCAAATCCCAAAGTGGGACACAGTTGCACATCCAGGAGCGGACAGAAGGTCAGCACGTTGGAGCTGCAGGCAGACAAGGCGGTACATGGTGTGTGGCCAGGGAGGAGACTTGATCAGGCACGGATGGATTCGTGGGCTATGGTGGAAACTTCTGGACTTCAGGCAGGACAGGCTGGGGATAATCTGCATCGGCACCATCCTTCTGTCTGCTGGGTGGAGAAGAGTTAGGAGAAGTCAAGACGGGGAAAAGTAAACGAGGAAGCTACACTGACCAGAGGGTATGGGTCCCCCTCCCCTTCCAGACTCAGGATTCTAGTGTACCAGACAGGTGTTTGCGATGGGGCTGTGCTGGCGTCACCGCTCACTCAGGGCACCTCTGGGACTGAACTCTGGATGCCAAGGATGTTCGTCCCAGTCAGCAGAGGCTCAGACCCACAAGCGGGAGGCAAGCGGGAGGGAGGCAGTTGGATTTCAGCACATCCCATGCATTTGCACTTGTGGGGACAAACTGATATACTTCTCGGATTTCACGGTGTTTTCTTCATCCTTTCTGGGCCTCCTTTCCCCACCTGACGGTATAGCTCCCACATGAGAATGCTTGGACGAGGCATGTTCTCTTTTTTTTTTTTTTTTCCGTTTTAAAACAAGCAGAATAAGCATACTGTTGCTTTTCACTTCACAGATTTGATTTTAATTTTGACAATTTGCTCATGCCTAATATATACTCAGTAAGCCTTTATTAAACACTGCTTCTGGGGTTTTTTTTTGGTTCATGTTAATTTCAAACTCATAAATTCTCCCTACCCACTTTCCCCTTTGGTAACCATACATTTGTTTTTTTTTGTCTATGAGTCTGTTTCTGTGTTGTGTATAAGCTCATTTGTATTGGCTCTTTTTTTTAAGATTCCACATATGAGCAATATCATATATTTGTCTTTCTCTGTCTGGCTTACTTCACTTAATATGGTAATGTTTAGGTTCATCCATGTTGCTGCAAATAACATTATTTCATTCTTTTCCAAAAAACTGTTGACTGACTAAATGCCCAAATGAGTGCTGCACATTTTATCTGCTGGTCAAGAGCTATAGAAGGCTTTCATTCATTGTTCATTCACTCAACATTTCTGAATACCATTTTACATATCAGGCTGCGTATTAGTGACTCAGAGTGAAGAAAAGCTGATCTCTACTTTCAAACAGCTTCTAATCTGGCTAGGTGTAAGTGTGTGAGTGAGTGAGTGTAGAATAGGAGGGACTGGTGTGTAAGCAAGTAATTGTGATACATTAAAAAAACACTTGAATGAAGATAATGTACATACAAAGTTTTGTAAGTACCTGGAAGAGGGAAATAGTAGCTCTTGGGGAAGTTGGGGAGAGTTGTTAGCGATGTCTTCAGGGAAAAGGCAGGTTTCAGCACAGGTTTGAAGGACAAGGGGAGGAATTCTTCAAGAATTGAGTGGCAAACTGAAGGTGGTTTGTCTTGGGAGGCACATCTTCCACCCTGTGACCCCTTCCCCAAGTTGGGAAGAAGACTGGGTGGGGAACCAATGGGGGTGGGTACAAAGAGGAGGTTACAGTCATGTCCCTGAATCCCTCTGTGGCTTGGACAACCCTTTGACTTCTGCCACCAGTTTCTGGGCTGCCAAAGTTGCCTAGTCTATCTTTCTGCTGATGGTTTTGCTGACTGTGGAGGAGAGGGGCTGCCTTCCCCACATTACGTCCTTTCCTTTTTCTTTGATCAGCAGCCCTGATGCTTCTATAAAATTATCCTTTGCCTTGCCTCTGTCCACATGTAGTAGGACTGGTGAACCCCACTCTGGCCTATTGGAATACATTTCCTTGGCCATAGATACCATAGCATCCATGCCATGGTTGTTGGGTCAGAGATACAATTCTGCTGTTTTCATTTGGATTACTAAAGAAGTGGAATTCTGCTTTCCTGCTGGATTTGATGCTGAAAGAGGGTGGTCTGTGGAAATGTTCATAGCCACTTTGCAGCTGCATGGAGTCAACACCAAGGAGCACAGTTAAGGACACAGAGAAGTGAACTAGTATTGGTGACATCCTTTGAGCCCTGAGTCAATCAATACCTGAAGCCTGCATTATTCCAGGGCATGAGCCAATAGCTTTCTGTTATTAGTTTTAGCCAGCTTGAGCTGGATTTCCTGTAGCTGGTATCCTCAGAATCCCAACTAATATTATGGCCAAGAACACTATGATATGTCATGTCTCCAGAAAACCCTTTTCTTTCTCCCCAAGAAACTTTGGTCTTGGGATACAAAGGAGGGATAAAAGAAAGAATGTGGGGCATGATGGCCAAGAGTGCAATTGGGAGGGACAGAACATGTCTGCCCCTGATTTTAGGTTATCTGGGCTGTTTTAACTAATGTTAACCACTTTTGTGTCCCTAAATAGAAGGATTTACTGCAGTGGTCTATTTTGATGGAAAGAGTTTTATAATTTCAGTACAAATTTTTGTTGTTGGTGGTGGGGACTTTTTGTGCTTTTGTTTTTACAAATCATGAGTAATGGTTTAAGTAGTCACCAAACTAAAGACTACTTTGATTTTAAAGGATTGTAGAGGTCACCTGGCTCAACCTCATTAAGTCTCTGTTTATTCAACAGTAAAATAGAGATAACCAGAGAGTGTGCATCTCATAGGGGCATGAGCTGTCATGTCTGCTAATTTCTGACATAGACTTGCAAATATTTTAATAGGGATACTACCTTATTTTAAATAGATTAAGTAACAGGAGTCTGACATCTCATTCTAGAGAATCCAAGTTTTACATCTTTACAAAACTAGATGTTTCAAATGTGTAAATGATTTCTCTTTGGGCCTCAGTTTTCTCAGCTGTATAATGAGGTATTTACCTCATAGGATAGTTGTTGAAGATAAAAAGGATAAGGCACAAGGCCCCTCCAAATTCACTCTCCACCCTGCTCTGTGTCTAGAACATGGACCCGAATGGGCTATGGTCACAGGCTTTACGACTGTCTGGTTTCTGCAAAGTTTAGCTCGTGGGAACATGAGGCTGGAGTGGGAAAGGAGTGAAGCCAGGCTCATTCCTGTGGGGTCTGGTGAGCTGCCTGGGTCCTGTGACCCAAGGCTGTGACTGCTGTAGGGCAGCATATAAAATGTGGTGACTGCTCTGTTTCCTCACGGCTGCAGGTCCAGAGGGACAGGGGAGAGAGTAACAGCCCACTCATAACCCCCTGGTGCTGCACTCTCCCTGTGGTTTCTCTGTATCTTGCCCACATCTTTGCAAATGGTCTTTCTATTTAGTTCAGTTCAGTTGCTCAGTCGTGTCCAACTCTTTGCGACCCCATGAACCACAGCATGCCAGGCCTCCCTGTCCATCACCACCTCCTGGAGTTTACCCAAACTCATGTCCATTGAGTCGGTGATGCCATCCAGCCATCTCATCCTCTGTCATCCTCTTCTCCTCCTGCCCTCAATCCCTCCCAGCATCAGGGTCTTTTCAAATGAGTCAGCTCTTCGCATCAGGTGGCCAAAGAATTGGAGTTTCAGCTTCAACATCAGTCCTTCCAATGAACACTCAGGACTGATCTCCTTTAGGATGGACTGGTTGGATCTCCTTGCAGTCCAAGGGACTCTCAAGAGTCTTCTCCAACACCCCGGTTCAAAAGCATCAATTCTATTTATTTAATAGAGTTTAATTCTTTCTATTAAACTCTTCTCAAAGTTCCTAATTTGAGCATGCCCTCTGTTTCTTCTGGCCCTTCTACTGATTCACACTGAGGCAAGAGCTAGGACAGAGCCTGGCACATAGCACATTCTCTTTATAGTCTGCTGCTGAAGTTGTTTTGCCGTCCACAAAGCAAAAAATGAAACAGAAGATGGATATGTGGTCTGAACATAGATTTCATTGTTTGAGGTATTCTTAATCAGATGATGTGGTTTTACTGTCATGAGTTAGGAGTGGCCTTGACAAATGAGTGGCCCTCCTATCTAAGTGCTGCCAGGAAGCATCGCATATGGATGCAATCTGCAGTCCTGCCATCATGCTGGACTTTTAGTCCTTCGGTATCCCTTTATCATACTCCTGAGGACTCTCAAAGTATAATCCAGGAGGTTTCCTACTTCTGCTATTATAGCTTCAGGAAACTAACTATATTTAAAACTTCTGTTAGGGTCTGTGTATGTTACAGACTGAGGTCCAACAAATTCGTACACTGAAACCCTAACCCCCAGTGTGATAATATTTGAAGGAAAGGCTTTTGGGAGGTAGTTAGTTTCAGATATGAGATCATCAGGGTGGAGCCCATGATGAAATTAGTGCCCGTCCAACACGAAGAAAAGAGATCAGAGATTTCCCTCTTTTTCTGCCATGTGGGAACACAGTGAGAAAGTGGCCATCTATAGGCGAGGAAGAGGATTCTCACCAGGAATCAAATTGGCCAGCACCTTGATCTTAGACTCCCAGCCTCCAAAACTATGAGAAATAGATTTCATTTATGTAAGCTTCCCAGTCTATAGTGTTTTGCTCTAGCAGCCTGAGCTAAGACAACGTAACTATTTCACGTGAGTAATCATAATATGAATTCTTCTGCCCTGAGAACTCACTATGGGCCAGGTACTAGGCTAAGTTTTCAGTGTGAATGAACTCATTCAATTTTCACAGTAAAACTATAGTTACGTATATTAGAAGTTGCCTTCAGTGCCTCGAGAGAACAGAAATAATATGATCTTAAGAAATATTTAATTTTTCTCACACAAAAAAGAAGCCTGAAACTTGTTGGCCATGGTCTTAAGAGTAGATCCATGATCATCAGAATCTCAGGCTCCTTCTGTCTTTCTTAGTTCCAAGTTTCATCTTCCAGGTTACCTCAGGTTTCAGCATGGCTGCAGTAACTGCTTCCTTTGTTTACATCTCTGACAATGGGGACAAAGAGGGAAGCAAAAATATATATATTTTTTCATGTGCCAGCTTCTTTTATGAGCTGACTTTCCCAGAAATCCCACCCAACAACTGCCATTTAAATGTCATTAGCCAGAGATTTCTCCCATGGCCACACCTAGCTGCAAGAGAGGCTGGCCAAGATAGTCTTTCAGCTGGGCTCACTGCAACCTTCAGTAATGCTGTCTCATTTTACCAAAAAGGAAACTGAGGTTCTAAGAGTCAGGAACCTTGCCTAAAACTTCACTGATTGTAGGACAGAGCCAGCACTTGGATGGAGGTCTGCCCAGCTCCAGTACCCATGTTCTTTACCTTTTAATGCTAAGGATAGAGTTTGTCTAAGAAGCAAGACAGGAGCCTTCTCAGGCTGCCCACTGTGTGCTCAGATGTCTCCAGTGCTGTTATATGGACACTTGTTGAATGGGTCCACAGTTTTTAGCAATTCTGTTTAATATCCAAAAGTGACTCACAGAAGGTTTTCCAAAGGGAGTCCGTATGTAAATAGAGGACTGTCTTAACTTGTTTGTCCATATCTCTTTTCTGGTAAACTAGTATTTTAGGAAGCTAGTTTGCAGTTGTATGCCCAGTAACCAAGACACTGTCTTGCCCACTGTAGGGATTCAATAAGGATTTGTTCAATCAGTGAAGGAGTAAGGGAGTGAAGAAATGAATTTTTTCATAGCTAACAGTCTTAAAAGCAAGTCAGCTTCTTTTTCATGGATGGTATTTCCCACCAGCTGAACAACTGTTTTGAAACCACCCTGTAAGAGGTAACAATCTCCCAAAGAAAATCACCCATTGTTAATTGTGAGCCTCAGAAGTCTCTATCTGTGAAAATTATCACGTGTGGCCCCCATGAGATCTCTTTTTCTGGTAGATTTCTAGATATCCTTTTTTTTTGTTCCTGATTGGCCTATAAAGTGTACTAAGGAATTATGCTAATGCTGATATCTCTCCAACCACATCCTATTGAGGACTGGATCTATTTTTCAAAGACAAAACTGAGTTTTAATTTAGTGTCCCCATGACATTTTCCCTTTCAAGCACATGAAGGATGCTTCTGCAGAGGGAGAGGTCTTGGGAAATCTTTCACGGATGGCTGCGCTTCACGCCTGGGTGGAGTAACCCTCAGCACGCCAGCTTTCAATTAGACGTAAATAAATGGAGACAGCTTTGCAGTGTGCCCGACAGTCTGAAAGATTAACCTGGGGCCTTGGGCCTTGATTTCTCCCACTACGACTGAAAATTTTCATTTACATTTTTTGGCATTTTCTGAGCAGCTATAACATGCTAGGTTTAAATTTGAAGACCTTCTTTCCTTCACTCTGCCACTTCTTCCAATCCTCAAACTTCAAGAATGCCCTGAGCCTGGAGGCCTCTGTGGGGAACCCGGGAGGTACCCTTTCTCTGCACATGTGGATTCTGAATGGGATCCTGTAGATGGACGTTTGGCCCTCTTGGGGTCAAATAATAGAGTCTTTGTCCCCCTCTGTGATTGTAATTCTGTTTGAAGTTAAGGCGGAAGGGAACATGTCTGGCTTCTAACCACCACACCCCAAGGCACAGGTGGACTGGGGAGGGCTTTGGTTAGGACTGGGAGAGGGTCTGCTCTGGGGATGGACTCCTTACTGTGTATTTCCTGGCATTTTGAGATCTGAAGGGAAGATCATTAAATCATTTTGAGATTCTTCTACCAGAAAATTTTATCATTTAGTTGTTGCTACATAACCAGCCACTCTGATACTTAATAGCTTAAAGCAACAGTGTTTACTTAGCTCAAAATTTTGTGTATCAGCAATTTGGGCTGATCTCAACTGGGCAGTCCTTATTGTCAGGGCTGAAATTGATCTCAGATGGGCATCATAAGCTAGTGACTTGGTTTATGGTGTCTCGGCTGGGATGGCTGGGGCCAAATGGCTCCCATCATCCAACAGGCTAGCCTGAACTTTCTCACCTGGTGGCAGAAGGATTCCAAGAGCAAGCCTAGAAGCCTTTTGAGGCCCAGACTCAGAACTGGCATGATGACACTTCCATTTCACTTTGTTAATCAAAGCAAGTCAGCAGTCTAGCACCAGTGCTAGACTGGATCCCACCTCTTGATGAGAAGGGCTACAAAGAATTTTGGCCATTTTTGTAATCTACAACAGGGAGTGATTTTCCACATGTGCTTTTCAAGCCTAGTGCTTTCATGGGACAACCTCAGGAGGCCACCATTGGGTCAAGTTTGGACTGCCTCCTCCCCCCCTCAACCAGAGTAACTCACTTTTATCTGCAAGATATATTGGACTTTTAAGTAACATCTCGTTAGAACAAAAGCTGTCATGGTTAAAAGATATTTGAATACCAATTTGTTGGAAGTAATTGTCAGGATCTCTGCTGCCTCCTTCTGCCCTCTGTGACTCATAGAACTGCACTTCCTGCTTGCTGGTGAAAGAGAACTAGTGCCAAGAAGGAGGAAGATGCTGATCTTGGCCATTCACTCATCATTCTTGGCTGAGCCCAGTAACCCATGCAATCTTGTTTCCCTAGTCTATAAAAAATAGAAGGAAGACAGTCATGCATTAGAAGAGCCCTGACTCTAAAGCTAGACTTTCAGGGTTCCAGCCCCAGCTTCCTTTGTTGCTGTGTAGCCTTAGGAGAACTACATCCTCCCCAAGCACAAGGTCTTTGTCTATAAAATAGGAATGAGAATAACACTGCCTACTTCATAAAGTTGTTGCCTGGGTTGAATAAGATAATTTTTGTAGCATAATTACTCAACATATGTTTCCTGTTATTACATAGTTTCTAGGTTCCCTTAAAGTTTGAATAAATTATGCATCTCAGGTTGGCAGTGCTGTTTTTATATTACGTTGAGAATCTAGTTCCCAGTTGCAAAGTGATCTGGTCTGGAACCTTTTTTCTAGGAAGGTATTTAACGGAACAAAACCTCTGCCTACTGGCCTGCCAAATGGTAGAATTCAGCTGTTAGAGATTCATTCCTTTATCTGAATACATTAAAGTATTGTTCTTCATTCATACTTTGTAAGAGTTGGATGAGTAGGTCCTTTTCTTCCATGAGTATCAGACTGAACCTTAAGCACTGAGAAAATGTGAACTTGGAAAGTTATGAGGAGGGGGGAGTGATGATGCTTGTTATGTACAGAGGAGAGGGGAAATAGGGTTGGGATGCCCACTGGGGGAGGGGAAAGGGAAAGGAAGCAGGGAGCAAAGAGTTTATTGTCTGATTGAAGCAGAAGACACTTACCTTGGTGAGAGAAGAGCCAAAAGCACTGGATCTGCTTTCCTATCATGTGTGGAGCTGAGGGTCTTTGTCCCTGGGGCATATCTTCATGTGCATTGTAATACCCCCTCTAACTTCACCCATCATGATCCTCAAGTGATATGAGCTCCCTCTCACCACCCACCAGGGTCTGCAAGAATATTCAAAGTCCCTACGGCTGCCGTCCAACAGGAAGGAACTCTATGCCCCTGTATGGTGAAAGAACTAGAATTTTTCCTCAACTCCCCTGGGGCATGCAACTTTATTTTCTTAGGGAGATTCTGCCCCCACAATGGCAGTGAGCAGGTTGACCTGCAGGTTGGTCCTGCCTGACAGGCTCTGCCACCGTCACTCAGCCTCTAGGCTTCCACTTGGCTAGGCCTTGGCAAACAGGCTCTGGCTTGCCAGGACCTGGTGGAAAAGTTAGAGCAATATGGCCGCAGACTGACTCTTCAGATACTGTGCAGAGATGAGGTACACTGGCGGTTCCTTGTCATGGGATGACAAGAGGTGTCCAGGAGAGCCCCTTGAACCATAGGTGTTGTTCCATAGAACCCAGCAAGTCTCTGGCTGGCTCAGGGAGCAGATGGAGGCGACCCTGGCTCTGAGCCCACTCTGTATGGAAGTACCCCCTCTTCCTTTTAAAATTGTATTTTTGTACCAAAGATAAACTAGAGAACCAGGCTGTCTTTATGGGATGGGGATGGGGGGAGCTTTGTTTTTCAGAAGGATGTGCCTTAGAATTTTTTTACTTGCCAGATTTCCTATTATATTTTAGAGTTGCACTTCCTTTCTTTCTTTCTTTTTTATTTTTTTTTTTGGAACGTCTGTCATTTTTATTAAACAAATTATCTGTGCTGATTAGCTGATTATGGAAAAATCTGAGAACAGATAAGCAAAAGTTTTGGTTGCAATGAAAATTACTTGTAATTGCTACTAAAGTCTCTTCCTCCCTATCTCTCTATAGCTCTCTGTTGAGAGCATAGCCCATGATTTATTGACATAATCCCCTATCTTTGGGCATTCATGAGTGTTTTTCCAGACTTCCAACACCTGCAGAAATCCCTATGGAATGAAGTTTCAGTTGCCTACAGTGGTCACCCTTTAATAACTGTGTGCTCTCACCTGTCTCATTTCTCCACTTCCCTAGCCATTTCTCTTTCACCTCCCAAATAAACCACCTGCACTTGAATCCTCATCCTGAGGCTGCTTCTCAGGGGCCTACACCAATACAGTGATCTCCAGTTTTGAGTTAGAAAGGCCTCCTTTCCCAGTAACTGACTTGAACCACATTTTGGGAACTGAGTTTCCTGCCTGACACTGGGTACACAGAGGCCAGGGCCCTGCTGACTCACTTAGGCCACTTCGGTTGTGCCTCCTGGGTTTGGCACCTCAACCTTTGACCTCCAAGTTTCTCATCTTCTTGCCCTCAGATTTATGCCAGCCTTTTGCCAAGGCCAGCTTGTCACCGATGGCTACGCCTGTTTTTCCTCTTGTCACTCTGTCCCGGAGTTAATCCTCTCTCATAACTCTGCTGGCTCCTCTCTGGGCTTTTCTTATCAATAAATCTTTACCCAGTCTCAGACTGGAAGCAGGAGCCCCAGGCCACACTGTGACAGTTCCCTTGACCCTGCTTTGAAAGCCCCAGCTTTTTCTTGTAATCCTCCTTTCAAGGAATTTTTTGTTATTAGACATTTTTGTTACCTGAGGTGACATCTCATCCAAGCAGAGAAAAATTATATATACATATATTAATTTCTTCATTTATGAAATGAGCTTGATTATAATATCCAGTGTGCTAATTAATCAGCTTTCCAAAAAAGAAAAAAAAAGCCATGATTTTTAGCATTTGCTGATTTCTGTGGTATAAATACTCCCACAGAGGTCAGTTTTAAGCAATCAATGGTTTAAAAACCAGATGGTGAAACTCCTAAATATTTAACAATTGGTCCTCCTGAACCAGGTGGCATAGTGATAAAGAATCTGCCTGCAAGGCAGGCGATGCAGAAGATGCGGGTTCAATTCTTGGGTTTGGAAGATCCTCTGGAGAAGGAAATGGCAACCCACTCCATTATTCTTGCCTGGAGCACCCCATGGACAGAGGAGCCTGTCAGGCTACAGTCCATGGGGTTGAAAGAGTTGGACATGATTGAGCATACACACACACACACACACACACACACACATACACACACACACCTCCTGAACTAGTAAAAGCCACCACCAACACACTACCAAATACCTAACTCATAGAAGTGAGTGGTTTGCTTTCCATAAATAATTTATATATAGCACAGAGTAAGTGCTGTGTGTTTGCTATTATAATTCCTGTTGTTGTTGTAGTTATTGTTGTCATATGGGCCCAGCTGATCTTCAGATGTCTGCAGTGCTGTTTGCCCACAGACGGCCTCCCCAGGATTAGCTGGTCATGCTAGCCATGCCATCTCCGCCAGAACTAGGCGTGCTCTACCCTGTCGTGCCGAGTTACTTGTGAAACCAGGCAGGGGCCCTGAGCACACAGTGGGTGGTGTGGAGCAAGGGGGCTTCCTGCTTGTGGTGTTAGGAGGATCCTGAACAGGGCAGATATGATAGCCCCCAGTAAGGCAGTCGTCAATGATTTCTCACCACACAGATGACAAAGTGGTTTGGGAGATGCTCAGAGGGGCTAAGCTTGGGGTGCAGTAGGAACCTGTGGAAGGGTTCCAAGCTTAGGGGATCATTCAGAGAGTGGGAATTTCCCAGGGGAAAGAGGAAGGGAGTTGGGATTGAGGGGTTGGCTGCAATAAAGCCTGGTGGAAAGAAATATTTCTGTGGACTTGCAGATCTGTGTGTGGTAGGAGTGTAGAGTGACAAGTTCAAGGGTGTTCTATAGAATGCCAGGGGCCAGCACCTTCAAAATGTCAACATTATGGAAGAGAAGAAAGGCTTAAATACTGCCTCTGATTAAGAGTCTATACAAACATGAAAGCTAAATGCAAGGCACACTCCTGAACTGGTCCAGACTGGAGAGAAGCAGGAGCTCTAAAAAAGTATTATTCATTCAAGTCACACAATTTGAATAGGGGCTGTAGATTAAGTCACACTTTTGTACTGATAATTTTAAAATCCTATTTTTTCTTCTATAAGAGGAAGTCCTTGTTTTTAGGAAATTTAGGGTGAATTATTAGGGTAATGTAGGTGGCCTGTGTTCAATCCCTGGGTCAGGAACATCCCCTGGAGATGGGAATGACTACCCACTCCAATATTCTTGCCTGGAGAATCCCATAGACAGAGAAGCCTGGAGGGCTACAGCCCATGGAATTGCAGAGTCAGACAGGACTGAGCAACTAACACACACACACACATGGGATAAAAGAGTATGGTGTCTGCAGTGGACTCTCAAGTGTTTCTGTTTATTTAGACTGAGAAAGTGATTAAAACAGATACAGTGAAATGTTAGCACTGGAGACACTGGGCAAAGATGTCTAAGGGAGTTCCTTCTTCTCTTCTTACCATTCTCCTATATGATTCTAACGATTTTAAAATGAAAAGATTTGTTTTAAATGAGTGGAGTAGAAGAACGTGTAGGCTAAGAGTCAGGGAAGGGAAAGAGAGAAGGTGGAAGTTTCAGCCGCTGGTTTACTGGAAATGGCACTGAGGCATGGAAAGGCTAAATGGCCGGTCAAGGGCCACTGAACAATGAGCATGGACTTTGAGCCCCTAACCCTTACTTCTTAGACCCAAGTCGTGGTTCTTGCTAGTAAACTGCAGGGCCCCAGGAGGGAAGTATGTGTTAATATATGGCCTCTAATGTGAAGGAGACCTCAGGGGTGTAATTTCTGCTGGCCGCCCAGAGTTCTCTATGGAGCTCCTGTTATTTCAGGTTATCATTACTGTGAGCTGTGCCCTGAATTCCCCATACACTGCCCTGAAATTTGCCCCATATGTTTTTTAAAGGTTGATTACATCTTTGGGACCTTTTCCTAATGTGAGCAGAAGCTGTAAAGTTTCAATTGTCTCAGTTCATTGGGATCAAGTGTCTGTTCATGTGGGCCGTAAAAGTATTCTGCATCAGATAGTTGATGTCAGACAAACGTGCATGAAGAAATCTGTTAGTTTCAGATGACGTGTAATGCTGTCATGTCTTAGATAGGAAATTAGGAACAAATTTTTCTTTCTCCTTTGCAAAGGAGGATGACTCAGTGCAGGGTAATGGAATCCTGGCTAACTGTAGGACCAGAATTAAAAAGGAAACCTCACTTTCACATGCCTTTGGTGGAAGTATGAATTGGTACATCTGCTTAGAGAAACTGACAGTGGCTAACAAAGCCTCCTATGTGCTAAATAAAAGCAATTTTAATGCTTATACTTATCTAAGAGAAATGAATATATGTCCAGCTAAACACATGTACAGTAGTATTCACCACAGCTTAAATAATAAAAGCCAAAAAACAGAAACAGCCCAAGTGTTCATCAATACTAGAACTAATTCTACTATTCTAAAATGTGGAATTCTACTGGTCAATGTAAAAGAATGAAATGCTGAAATATACAATAAAATGGCTGAATCTCATGGCCGCATGCAAGATAAAACAGTCTATGTCATTCTATTCCTTTGAAGCTTAAAGACAGGTAGAGTGAACCTGTGATGGTAAAGAGTAGAATAGCGAATGTTAAGCAAGTGTTGATTGGGAGAAGGCATATAAAGAAGCCATCTAGGGTTCTGGAAATGTTTGATGTCTTTATCCAGGTGATGGTTACACAAGTAAGATTTGGGCACTAGCTGCACGTAAATTAAACATTAATAGAAAAGGAATATAAAAAAAAAGAGAATTCCTTTCCACTGGTAGGGCTGTCTGAAGGGAATGCAGAATGAGCCATCCCAAAGACCATGCCTGGGACGAGCAGCTTGACAGTAGTAGCCCTGTGTTCTTAGCCCCATTTTGAGATAGCCAATCTCATGTGCTCTTTCTGACACAATGCTGGGTAACAATCACCAGTCACCCAACCCTGAGTCAATGCCACTGTATCAAGACAGTGGACCTAGGACTGCTTCTGCCTGGAGGACACAGGCTGAGACGGTTTACACTGCACTGTGTGAAAGAACCACCAGCCTGGCCATGTTCAAATGCAGGTTCTGATCCAGTGGGTCATGGGTAAGGCCTGAGAGTCTGCCTTTCCAATAAATTCCTGGGTGATGCTGATGCTCAGACCAGTTTTGAGCATCAAAGTTCTAGAGGCAGACAGGCTAGCGTGACAATCTTGTGCTACTTCAAAATCTGTGATCTTTGCCAAAGTCCTCTGTGTCTCTGAAGAGCTCTCAATGTCTTCTGGAAACTGGGCACAGGAGGGAGGGAGGGCCAGATAACCATCTCCCAGAATGCTGCGGATTCAGGGGAAGAGTACACATGAAGTGCTCAGCACAGAGCCTGGTCTAGAGTGAGTGCATGTTGCTGTTGCTTTGTCCCTAAGTCTTGTCTGACTCTTTTGCAACCCCTTGGGCTGTAACCCACCAGGCTCCTCTGTCCATGGGATTTCTCAGGCAAGAATACTGGAGTGGGTTGCCATCTCCTTCTCCAGGGGATTTTCTCAACCTAGGGGTCCAACCTGCGTCTCCTGCATTGGCAGGCGGATTCTTTACCTCTGAGCCAGCTGGGAAGCATGAGTGCTCGTTAACTGGTAGCTTTTGCAATATTTGTTATTTTGAATGAAGAAGGTTTCGGTCATGATGTGGAGAAAGGTGAGTGAATGTGATTTGTACAGACAGGAACTATCGAACATTTATTTTGCTCGTAGCCTGTTGAAGGAAGATGTTTTTTCCCTCACTTTTCTTCTCTCCTACTTCATCCTATAATCCTCCCCTTGGTCTCCACTATCAAGACAGATTTTCTCTTTACTGTTCTTCTCACTCCAATCCACCCTTAATCTAGTAAAGACAGAAGAACTCAGGCAGAACTGAAGCTTGAATCCAGGCAGGTTGTCAGATTGTCAGATTGTGCCCAGAGGTGATATCTTTGTTAAAGAAGCATCCTTCCTACTCGGCTCTTGCTCAAGAGGCAGGACTGGCCCCTGGGAGTCATGGTCTGAGACTGGGTCTTGGCGTGTACCCACACTTAGCTGCCCTCCTCAGAATCCACTCCTGCTTCTCGGCGCACAGGGGCCCTTCTGGAGACAGACATATGTCCTCAATCTGTGGGGCTGTGTCAGTTGGTGTCTTTTTGAAGAACTGAATTAACTTACTGTGAAAAGGAAGGGAAAAAAAGAGAAGTGCTTGATGCCGTATTGTCTGGCAGGTGACTAGCCTGGAGTGGATCTGGGCTTCAGGGTGACTGTCTTTAGTTTGGAGGTGAGGGTACCATTTGATTTGGTTGGAGCCTTGAGTACATCTGAGGTGGGTGGCAGGAGGTGAGGGGAGCTCTAAATTACAGCTTAGTTCAGTCCCACTGAGGAGATTTGTGTTTGATGAGGAACAGGCACTAGACCAGGCACAGAAGGCTCAAAAATAACCAAGCAAACCAACCAACCAAAGTCATTCACAGTGGAACAGGGACATAGAAAAAGAAACAAGGGCAGTGCCCGGAGAGGAATGCAGAGGTGGGAGTGTATGTGTTTCCTGTGGGAGAAGAGAGGGGGGAAAAGAGGAGAGTATGTTAACCAAGCTTCAAAGACGGTTTCCAAGTGAACTGCACATCTTGGCATTCATGCTGTTGGGTACACCCCCTCCATGCTGAATCTGGGCTGGCCTGTGTAACCAAGAGAAGTCAGTGGAAGTGGCCCCGTGTGACTTCTGAGTCTGGGTCATAAGAAACCTTGCAACTCTGCCTTGGTTTCTTGGAACACATGCTCTGGGAGAAACCAGCTATCATGTAAAAAGCCTGACCATGCTGAGCCACCAGGCTGTGAGGAAATACACTGTGGCCCTCTTAAGGTAACACAAGAAGATGGAAAGATACCCACTCAATAGCCAGTGGTTCCATCTGTCTCAGTCGAGTGCTGCAAAGATATGTGAAGGAGCTGTCTTGGGTGAACCTTCAGACAACCAGATGGATCTTCAGACAACCGCGGCCCCTGTCATCTGACTGGAGCTGCATACGAGGCCTTAAGTGAAAACCACTCAGCTAAGCTCCAGCAACCCAGAGCCCCTTGAGTAACCATGAACAATTAGAATAACTGTTGCTTTGAGCTGCTAAGTTTGGGGTGGTTTATTACAGAGCAATAGATTGTGTTATGTATTAGTCACTCAGTCATGTCCGACTCTCTGTGACCCCACAGACTATAGCCCACCAAGCTCCTCTGTCCATGGGATTTCCCAGGCAAGATACTAGAGTAGGTTGCCATTCCCTTCTCCGGGAGATCTTCCCAACCCAGAGATTGAACCTAGGTCTCCTGCATTGCAGGCAGATTCTTTTCCACTAAGCCACGATTCTGAAAGAGAAAAATATCTGGTAGAGAGCAGTCCTGAGCTGGGAGTTGAAGAGCAGATTGTCAGATGGGGAGGGAATCCATGGAGAAGTGCATCTTGAAAAACCACATAGAAGGAAAAAGAATGGGCTATTGGAGTAGTTAGAGGCAATTAAATATTAAGAGAGCAAAAGGCCAGGCGGAGAGATGCTGGGGAGGAGCCGAGCTGGGAGAGGTGGACAGGGGCTGGAATTAGAGATTCAGCGCAAGGGGTTCTAAAAGACACACCACGTGGTTTGCGGGAGCTTTGTATTATTTACAGTTTTGAGAGGTGAAGATGCGAACAGCCTCTAGAAATCTCTCAGTGGCTGTTGCTGTTATTGTCCTTGGCAGCTGTGATGAGAACCTTTCAAAGGCTGGGTGAAACCAAGTGCTCAACGGCCTCGTTGGTTCAAAGAAAGAGGGGAAAGGATTAAGCACTGTTCACAGCTCTTCAGCTGCTCTTCCCAAGTCTGGGAAGTGTTACATGCCGGAGAAGTCTTAAATTCCACTTCAGCAGCAGCAGAAGACACTTTCTCTTGAACTGGTGACATATCCACAAAGTACCTGTCTGCCAGAGTTAGGCAACGTGTGATTTAATCTATACTGACACCACACCAGGTTTTCCCTGATGCCTGGGTTGTCTATCACTTCCACCTCCAGCTCCACTAAAGGGGGAAAAGCCAAAGGGAGGATGACTCCCACAAGGTTGTGGCTTCCCCTCTACCATCGTACCTACTTACTTTCTCAGGCCTCCACTTACTCTACTGTAAAATGGGGACAGTAATGCCTGCCTCACCACTGACTTGAGAGAATTAAGTGAAATACGGCGAGTCAAGTAAGCAGGCTGGACTCCACCCACAGCGCACCCCCAGCTAGTGCAGGCTCTCTTCCTGTCATCCTTGTCTTGGCGCCCTGGCCTTACCCCCACCGCACCGCACCCCAAGCTTGCTCTTGTGGTAACAGATACAGAAGTAATGAGCTGTCCATGGCCAGCATAGCTAATGACTGAGCCCCTCTTTGCCCCAGCCTGCAGATGGACTCTCAATCCCAATGTTTGGCAGGCTCAAACATTAATTAATAGTGAACATTTCTTGAGCTCTCCCTGTGTTACAAGTGAGTTTCCCCTTTAATCCTCATAAAAATCCTGCACACTGGGAACATTTTACTTTTGGTGTGAGGGTATCTTGCCCAAAGCTATGCATCCAGGAAGGCCCTCGGCTGGAATCTGAACACTCTAGTACCTGCTGCCTGGCGCTGCCTCTGAAAGGACTCCATTCTAGAAGGGAAGGCCCCACAGGACAGAAATGCACACCGCCTCTCACTGCTCTCAGAGACCAAAATGAACTGTAGATCCTTCAATTATCATGGCTAGTGACTCTTTCTTTTCTTCCTAAATCCAAATGTAAAAGAAGGAAGGATCCTTTTAATTCTGATACCCCATAATTACTGGTGGCAAAAATCCTCAGAAAACTCCATTCCTCATTCAGAAGTTTTGAGGAATGATATGGAGCTTATGCTAGAAAATAAGTCCCATAGGATAGAAACTTTTTCTTACCTGAAATTAGGGCAGCTCCGGGCCCATAATAAGTGTTCAATAAATATTTATTGAATGGGGGCAGGACTGACTTCTCCATTAGGTCCAATAGACACAGTGCCTAGGGCCCAGATACTGTTTAGGGCCCAAGATAATGTTGTGACTTTAATGTCTTTTTAGAACATAATAGAAAAATAAATAATAGGAAATATATAATAATAAATCTAGCCTAAATTATAATCATCTTGATTCCAATGCAGTCATAAAGTATAGTTTTTTAATATTTGTTTTAAATGGAGTTCTAATGCAAGAGTTCGAATGCTCACTAGAGTTTGAATGCATCCCTGAATGGGTGAGGACGATGCATCAAAGAAAATGTGATTCTCCCAAAAGAAATCTGGGTGTGGCAAGGATGGAGAATGAATTCTGAAAGCAGCCAAAAAAACGATGCCTGTCCACCAATCTGAGAGAGATATGTACACATGAAATGATGGCCAATAGGAAACAGAGTCACTTTTTGGTAGTCGGGCTCCAAACTGCAACACAAACAACTTTGGTAGCTTAACTGGACCACCTGGAGCCCCTTCTTTTTTCCTAAACTGGTGAATTTGTTTCCTCGGGCTGCCATACAAAGAAGACCACAAACTGGGTGGCTTAAAACAACAGGATTTGCTCTCTCATAGCTCTAAAGGCACAAGTCTGAAGTCAAGGCATCGGCAGGGCCACATTCCCTCAGAAGGCTTAAGAGGAGGGTCCTGCCTCACCTCCTCATCTCCTCCCACCTCCTGATGTTGCCAGCAACCCGTAGCGTTCCTTGGCCTGAGGCTTGTCCCTCCAGTCTCTGCCTCTGTCCGCACAAGACTGTCTCCCTCTGTCGACCTCTGAGTGTTGTCTCCTCATGTAAGCACACCGGTTATTGTGTTTGTGGCCCATCCTAATCCACTATGCTACTTGTTAACTAATTGCATCTACTTCCAAATAAGTTCCCATTCTTAGGTTCCAAGCGGACACAAATTTTGGGGAGGGCACTAGGTTTCAAATGGTTAGATCTTAAACCAGAGCACCTGGTGATCTCTGACCCCTAGAATTCCCCCCCACAACTTGCAGATACCCAAGTTTGATATTTTTTTGCATCCTGGCTACAAGAAAGGAAAAGAAGGTAAAAGTTACCATTATGTCCTGATCTTTTAATGCATTATAACCCCATTCTGCTGCAGACCTGATCCAAGGCGATTCTGGAACAGACCAATCAGAGCAGTGTGGCTCAATGGTTAAAAGTCAGAGGCTGTCATCAGGCTGCCCAGGTTCAACCCTGGTTGGCCTGGTTAACTACTGTCTGGGTGACACTCTGGGCCTTGGTTTTCTTCTCCATAAAACATAATTGATGAAAAGGGTACTGTTTCATAAGGTTGTAGTGGTAAAAGGTAAATGCAAAAATGGAACTAAATTCTTAGTTCAGCCTAGCACAATGTAAGCCCTGACTAAAAGTTATTGCTATTAATTTGTGTCTTCCTGAGGGAAGGAGGAATGAGAAAGGAGGTTTAAAAGCAATGTCCCCTCAGAAAGACCTTACAGAGTTTTCATAAAATCTTTTTCTCTCCCTGCAGTGTGTACCCGGTCCTCCCTCCTAACCTAGTACTGACCCACGTCCCTGGGACGCCAGACTGGAATATAAAACGTAGGAACAGACCCCACAGTCTCTGTGCTTGGCTTAACAATCGAAGCCTTGTTACGGGGCTGAACTTAAGGGTTCAGCTCTGTCGTCCCTGATGGTGGGTCCTCCCCCGGAAACTCAGTCCATGAGCAGATCAACTTTCAGAGGCCCAGCCCATCCATTTACCAAACTCACACTGGGATCACAGCTGTGCCCACTGTCAGCTAAATGCAGGGCTGGGTTGTCCTTCGGTCTAGAGATGTGGCCTGGCTGGGGCACCTCTGGCCAGAGCAGGTCCATGAGGCGGTAAATAAATCAGGCGGTGCCAGGGTTGCCCAGGAAGAGGATTTGAGCTTCCTTCTGTCCGAAGGCTCCAGCGCCCTGGCTTTATCTGGTGGATGGCATATAAGACTGGCTTATCCAGAATGACATGAGGTTGGCTAGAGGCCAAATTGCTATTGATTTTTCTTGCTAGGGTCTGAGGCTGAGACAAGAGATTGCTTTCTGCATCAGCTGTGTGAGCCAGCTCAGAGAGGATGGCTGGGGGTGTGGAGGGTGTGAGGGGTGTGGGGGTGTGGAGGTGTGGTGGGAGAGGCTGGCTGAAGGTGATGGAAGAGAGGGCATGTGTCGGAAGCAGTGTAAGAGTCTTTGCAGCCATCGTGTGTTTCGTGGGATGAGGGATGCCTGTGAAGAGCTGCTCGGTTGCTCCAGCAGAGTCCCATGTATTTTCTTTGGTTTTTATAGCTTTCAAAAGTCTCCAGTGTCCGGCCCTATGGTGGGACAGGGTTTGACACTTATAACTTCCCTTCCTTCTCCTGCCAGGATGAAGGGAGCCAAGCAGAGCGGAAGCCCCAGTCTGTGTTCAGGCAGAGCCCCTAATCCTATAGAACTGGAGCAAGAGGACAGATGGGAGTCCGCGTACACTAAGTATTTCGGAATGATATATTGCACCAGCGGAGTGTTACGTAAAATACATTCTTCCCTCCATCCTTGACAAATACACCTTCCTAATGCTCTGCAGTGCCAGGAATGAATTTAAACTTCTCAGGATCCTCAGTGTTCCTTGCTCTTAGTCCTCACCCACTAGTCTCCTATTGCAAACTTGGCCCCATCCTGCATCATGAAGAGCAGGCTCTCTTTCTTAAGGACACTCCAGCCTTTGTATCCATGCTCTGTCCCCACTTCTCAAGCTTGGGGTGTGCATGCTGGTGGGGAGGTTTGGTCTTCCAAAGAAGAAAGAAAAGGAGGATGCCCTCATGCCCTGGAGAGAGGATCAGGGCCACCTGGGCAGGAAATTATGGAGTCCCAGGTGCCCAGCCTGGAGTCTAGAAGGAGCAGGCCCTTGGGGCTACATGGAGACATCTCCTTGGTCTCGTAGACTCTATGTGGGGAAACACGAGGACATAGGAGAATCAGAGGGACCCTTTAAAACGGGGGATGGGGGCAAGACCATGTTGCCTGATTCTAAAGGCTCTTCTGTTCATGCTAACAACCCTGAAATTCTGATCTCCAATTTGGAGACCAGGCTCATATGGCATTTCTGAAGTTGGGGGAGATGAATCTTTGTCATTCTTGCCTCCCAAGGAGAGGGTTAACCAGGATAGGAAGGAATGTCTTGGAATCAGGAGATCAGAGGAGAAAACAGAATTGGAAGCACACTGACAATGGCCTGTGCCTTCCTTTCGACCTTCTCTGAATCTAACAATCTTCCCTCCACAATTCATGTTTTCTGGTGTTTCCTAATCCTCTGCTTGGCAGGCCCCTGAGTGCTGCATCCATATTTTTGTCTGCTCTTTTGTCTGATGAGTTTCTTCCTACATGCCTGAGCTGGCAGCAGTGAGCCTGCAAAATGAAGCTTCTACCCCTTCACACAAAGATTCCTCATGCTCTTTGAAAAAGCCTTTCCAGCCTTCACTGCTCTCCTTTGCCCACCATCTCCTTTTCTTTGGGTCCTATTTGGGTATATATATTAGCAGCCTTGGTGTTCCCGCATTTTTTCTCCACGGAGTTGACTGTTATGTAAGAGTCTCATAGACCTGCCTCCCAGAAGCTGAAGTGTCTGTTGCTATAACTACAATGCTCATAAATTCAGCCTCACTTAAAATTATGCATTTTCCAAACTCCCCAAGTGAATACTTAGAAGGGTTGGGCTAGCTGGATTTTTAACTGTAAAGTTCATGTCTAGACCCCCCCAAATCTGTCCTGTTTACATTTAAAACGTTTATACAGGGTCTGGGGTTTCTTTTCATTTCTGCAGGCACTTTAAAGGGTAAGTTTTATTTCTGCATCTGGAGTTACAGACATTATCCACTCCCCATGAAATAGATTTTAGTTTGCCACCAGATCCCACAAGTAACGAGATCGGTAGGACAGAAGGAGAGGAAATGTGTGATTGTGAACTAGCCAATGGCTTTTGTGTCCAGTCTGTTTTCCTGCTATACCTGTGTTTCTAATTTGAGCTTCTCTTTAGGAACTTTGTGTGGGAACCAGGTCATGAGATAAGGGGGCAGAGGGGGACCTTGCAAATTTGTCATAGTTGATTGTTGCTGCGTGAAAGGATGTACTTTTAAAAGAAATAAGGAATCAGGAATCCAAACATTACCCTTCTTTCCTGCTCTCATGGCCCTAATCCAAAACACCAGCCTCTCCTCCCAGGAATACCTCCATAGCTTCTATGGATAACTTCTACTTTTCCAATAATACACATTCTCTCTCTCTCTCTTTTTTTTAAAAAATAGAGAACCCTAGTCTAGTTGGTGATGACAACATGCCAAGCTAAAAACTATTTTCCCAGCTTCCTTAGGGACTAGGAAATATACTTGTTATCTACTGCTATGTAACAAAGTATCATAAACTTGATGACTTCCTTCTCATAGACTTTCTATATAGAGAAAACCAGAGAGGGAACATTCTGTGAGGAGAAAGGCTGGCTGGGTCCTTTGCTTGTGTGGTCAGCCTGGGGAACCAAACTGCCATGAGAGAGTCAGGCAAGACTGGGGTCTCAACTGAAGGTTTGACTGGGGAAGGATTTGCTTCTAAGCTCACGATTTTGTTGGCAGAATTCAGCTCCTGTTTAGTTGAGGGTCTCAGTTGCTTGCTGACTCCTGGAAAGAGGCCTCCTTCCCTTTCTTGCCACGTGGAAAAAGAAATGTCCTCTCCAGTATAGTACTTGGCATCATCAAAATGTGCAAGGAGAGAGGGCAATAAAGTCTGGTAGCAAGACAGAGGGAACAGACTCTTGTAACATAATCATGGAAGTGACATCCTGTCACCTTTGCTGTGTTCCATCGATTGGAAGCCAGTCTCCCTGGTCACCAGCTTAATGTCAGAGTTTGAGTTTCTGGGCTCAGCTGCATGTAACATGCCCTATCCCTGGGCTTTTCAGGTACAAGAGACAATAATCCTCTCCCTCTTTTCTAGCTAAAGCCCACCTGTGCTGAATTGTCCATCACTTGCACCAAAAGAGAATATTCTAATATAGAAGGCTTTAATAAATATTTGATGAGTGAATTTAAAGGACGTGCTGAGGAACTGACAAATTGTAGAACTCTGAAGGCTGAAGATCCTAGGAATAACATCCAGAGGTTGGCAAGCTTTTCCTACAAAAAACTGCCTAGTAAATATTTTAGAGTTTGTGGACCATCCAGTCTGTGGTGTGATCACTCAACCCTGCCTTTACAGTGGGAGAGCTGCCATAGATGATACACAGATGAGTGCAGCTGGGTTCCAATAAAACTTTATTTACAAAATCAGGCATCAGGTGAGATATGTCACATGGGTTGGAGTTTGCTGAGTCTTGTCTTAGGGCACTGATACATGTGGAAAGATGGTTAATTAATATTTTTTTAAATACCTGAGCAGATTGGTGACCTTGGGGAATGCAGCTGCAAAGTTAGGTCATGCTTTTCTTCAACCTCTTCCTGTCCATCAATCCTCTCCTCCTTTCCTGGTCCTTTCAGAGCCTGAAGTGCTTTGGCATGAGGCGGGGGGGGGGAGGGGGTGGGGTGGCCAGGCTCTTTGCATCTGCATGGTCAGCCCACCCTCCATCGCTTAGCTGGCCATAGTGCCATCAGCCTGGACCTTTCTCTGTTCCTTCCCCTCCTCTCACCCTCAACTCTTTTCCTTCTTCTGTCCACTCACTAACATTCTATTCCTTCTCCTCTTCTCTCTTCTTGGTCCATACATGTAGGAAACAGGAGAGCTGCATGCTAAGTTGCTTTAGTCATGTCTGACTCTTTGCGACTCTATGGACCATAGCCCACCAAGCTCCCCTGTCCATGAGATTCTCCAGGCAAGAATACTGGAGTGGGTTGTCGTGCCCTCCTCCAGGGGATCTTCCCAACCCAGGGAATCAAACCCACATCTCTTACTCTCCTGCATTGGCAGGTGGGTTCTTTACCACTAGTGCCACCTGGGAAGCCCCAAAGAGGAGAGACGAGACACTGAAACGAAAATGAAATCAGACTGGCTCCTTCCCCAGGGCACGCGTGAACCTTAACCTGCTTCCCCAAAGTGCTACAGGAGAGAAGCGCTTCTCAGCATCTCAGAAGCTTCTCAGCATCTGCGCTTTTCTCAGAGGAGAGCAGGAGAGAGAACCCCCACCATGAGGGAAGTACGTGGGAAGGTAGGGTTTCTAACAGAGGGGACTTTCTCCTGGAACGTCAGCCACAGCAGGGCAGGGACTGTGTCCTCAGGCTGTCCCAGTGCCTAGAGCAGTGCCTGCACTTGTTTCGTGTACAGCAAATAGTTACTGAACAAATCAATGAATGGAGCCCTTGCAGCTGGTATTCTGAGTGATTTCTCAAATGAAGGCTCACTTTATTTTCAGGCTGCTAAAGACTCTGCTTCCTTAGCTTAGCTCCAGGCCAGCTGCAAAGACTCCCTAAGCTGGAGGCGGGAGGGGTGATCCTGTCCTCTGTAATCTTTTTAAGTGACTTCTTTGGAAAGGGCTTTGCATGCATTAAACACTGGGTTGGCAGAGTCTTAAGCATCTTTCAGAGGTGGTGTCGGGCAGCTGCTGCCAATAGGGACCACAGGAGGCTGGGTAAAAAGATGGATGAGGGATTATCTCCTCTCTGTGGAGCCAAGGAGGGGCAGAGCCAAGGGCTGCACAGAGCGCTGTCCACAGTGACCAGGCCCCTCACATGCTCCCTTTTCTTCTGCATCAGGCAGAGCATAGCCCTGCAATCAAGAACACAGACTTGGTACTTCTGTGGCTTCACTTTGCAATTTTACCCCCTCCCCAGTTAGCTGTGTGGCCCCGAGCAGATTATATGCCCTCTCTGTGTCACAGTCTCAGAATACTGACTGTGCTACAGACTTAATGGAGCCTACAGGACTTAACCCTGTGCTATAGAACCTAACACAGGGTTAGGCTCCAAAGTCAGCTGGATATCATGTATAGTCCAAAATACCCTTGAAAAATGCCTCAAATCACCATAAAATCCAGTCTGTGTGATTTTGTGTGTCTCCAGTGCTGCACAGAATTTTCCAGGCGCATGAAAGGACCAATTGGAAGTCCGAGTGGAAGTGCTTGGGAAGTGAAATCATTCTGTCTTCCAGATAATTATCAAAAGCCTGGCAGGGAAGGGAAGTCTCGAGGGTGGGGTGGGGTGAAGATTCCTCAAACACTGTGGCTTGCCTGAGATTTTTCTCCATTCTGGTTTCATAGTTCACGTCTGCAGGCTTCATACATGTTAATTGTTTTGTTTATAATAGGAAAGATCAAAGCAATAATGGTGGTGTGTGGCCTAGGGGTGGGGTGGACATTAGGAAAATTGAAAAGACCTCAGAGAGTCTTCCCGGCTGTGAAATGAGAGACCATGCAGTCAATGTGTAGGGCAGTGCTTGGCACAGAAGAAGCACTCCAAAAAGGAGAGGTTTAGACTAATGTGATGGTGATGGTGATATGATGTTGATGATGGTGGTGATGATGACAATATCGTCTTCAGAACCTCCGCTGAGCATGGTAATTAGAGAGTGTGGTGGATGCTGTCAGCATTCCTCCCTTACTCCCTGGGTCTCTTTGCTGCTCTGCACACTGTCTCCCCAGCCTGCACCTGAGCCGTCGCTGACTCACTCGTGAGCTGTCCTCAGGCTGCTGGAACCTCTTTCAGTCTGTGCCAATGTAGCGCTGGAAGTCCCTGGGAATTTATGACTGGCCTGGCAGTCTTGGTTTTGGGGACAGCCCTGAGGTCTGACCCACACTGTTTCCATACTCTCCTTCAGGATGGAGCCCCTTTGTCCTAGTCCCCCACTTCCTAAGTCACTTTCGCTGTGTTTTCAGGGTATCAATGCACACAGGCTAGACTTGACAAGTAGAGAAGCTGGGAGCCAAGAGGACCTGCCTGAAGGCAAGGAACCTGCCTGAGGACTCTCTTGAGGGCAGAGCTTGGCAGGGCACCTGGCTCATAAAAGTGCCCCCAACTGCTTGTGGAATAAATGGATGAAAGAGTAACTGGCCAGGACTGCAACCCTACCCCTGAGGCAACAGGTTCAAATGCAGCTCCAGAGAACATTCTGGGCTGAAGCACTTACCTGCCAGCTGCCTCTGGGAATGCGCTCCTGGGGGCCCCTGGTTCTGGGAAGCACTTCCCAGCCAAGGGTCCAGCATGGGCACATCTATACACCCTTGTCATCAGCCCAAACATGTAGGGAGGTCATCTCTCTTCCTCTTTCTTTGCCACAAGGGCATTTCACCGAGGTCAGAGATATCTGCCCAGAGCCCCTCAAACTTTGATCTGCACTTAAGCCTCCTGGTTGTTCAAATGCAGATTCTGATCTGGTGAGACAGGGTGGACCTAATAGTCTGCTATTTTGAACAAGCTTCCCCTGCTCGCCTATGAGCCATACTTGGCCTAGCAAGGTCCTAAGAATATAGGCATGTACTTGTTTGCCCAGTCGCCTCCTCCCGGGAAGACTCTTTCTCTCAACGCAGCCTTTAGGATTCAGCTCAAAGGTGGGTCCTGATCCCCTTGAGCCTTCCTTGTCCTCTCAGCTGGAAGAAAGCTCTTGCCATGCCAGCTCCTCTGTGCCTCTTATAGCGCAGCACCTTGGTGGCGCGGTCACTCTGTGTCCTGCCTGCGGGTCCCTAAGGAGCTCTGTGGCTCCGTCTTGAACTCTCTGGAGCACCTCGTCGACTCCCTGGCCCTATCTCAGTAATCCTCAGATAGTCTTCTGAGGTAGGTACTAGCATCCAGAGGCTCAGAAATGTGAGGTCAGTTACCTGAGGTCATGGCTAGTAAGTGGTCAAACCCAATGAACCCATCTGTCAACTGCTAAAGCCCAGGCTCTTCTGCGTTTTGTATTTGTTGAATGAATGAAGAAGTGTATGAATGGATGAGATTTCTGATGAAAGAACTAATTCTGTGCAAAATGCTTCAGAGAAAGCTAGGAAATTCACATGCTTTGACTCGAGGTGGGGTTGAGTCTCCTCCAACCCCTCCTTCCTTTCCATCCTGAGATTTCCGTGAAATTTTTATTCATAGTTGAGACCCTGCCCACGAAGAACAGGAAGCTGACATTTTTAGCCCCAGCTCTTGCACCTTTTGACACCCTTGGGTTTAGTCCTTAACATAACATCTCATCTCTCACAAAATAGGATCTCCTTCCCCTAAGGCGTGGGGAAAGAGCTCCCTGCCTCCTCAGGGTTGGGATTGTGTAGGGCTGGGGGGCAGGTGCTGCTGTTTAGAAAAGCTCAGCGGCTGGCTGACGTGGAAGCAGGCAGCTGTTGGCCTTTATTTCACTGGAGCAGCTTATCTCAGATCATCTCCTCAATCACAGGCCCTTAAACAGCTTCTGACAATCAATTCATATCCCTGCTGCTGGGAGGTGGTAGAAAAGAATTACCGTACTTATCTGTGTATAAGCTGGAAAAAAATTACCATACTTATCTGTGTATAAGCTGCAGCCATCCTGTGGCTGAGTGAGATCATGCTTGGAATGGGGTGAGTGCAGGCCATGCAGGGGAAAGCGCTCGGTAAATGGGAGGTGTGCTTCCTTGGAGTTCATCTCTGTGCCCCAGACCTCATAACTTCCTACCCACCATCCAGGAATCTTCCTCCAGGGAGCTCCTCCAACTGTGGTGAAGTGCCCCCCCAGGGCTGAGCTGCTCTGTCTATAGTTCACAGCATCTCTCTGTCCTGTTTTCCCGTTTTTCTTCTCCTCCAAGCTGGGCCTTCTGTAAATTTCTGGGTAATGGGGAAATTCACCAAGGGTATCAGATGGAGAAAACCACCCGGGTATGGGCAGGGAGGCATGAAGAGGCATGCCCCTCTGGAAAGGCAGGGAGTTTGAGTGGGAGTGGATGGGAAGATAAGGCTGAAAAAGGCTTTGGGACAAGATCCTCAGGGGCAAGCTGAGACCTGCTAAAGAGTTAGGACTTGACACATCAGGGAATGATTAGGAGGCCACTGGAGTCTAGGAAGCTCTTTGGCAGCTGTGTGAAGGGTGGACTGTGGAGTTGAGGGACAGAGTGGCCTGAAGGAGAACAGATAGAAAGCTGTTGTTAGAATCAAAGTGATATTTGAAATATTTAACTGCTGGCCCCAGAGCAATGGAACATGTGGTAGGTTCTGAGATCAAACAGCCAGAAGGCGCTGGGGCAAGGTCTTGGTGTCCCTGCTGTACTCAGTGCTAACCCTTTAGCTGCTAGACCCTGGCAATCTGGGGGTTCCAGGAGAGGGGCCTGGGGGGCCTGGGTAGGGTGGAGTAGGGGGAGCTGAGGACTCAGGCTAGTGGATATTTACCAGTAGACATGGCAGTGGTATGATATTTTCACAATGCTAATGGTTGTAAGAGCACAAGCAGCCTAGTCAGCCCTGGCTTTTTCCTGGGTCTTGGAGAGACTGAGGCAGATTTCAGAAAGGTTGCTCAGGTGAAATGACAGTAAGTTTGGTGATGGCTTTTGCTCTCACACTGTCATAAGGGAACTGCCTTGTTCTCAGCCCTCCGGGGAAGGTAGCAGGGCTGGTATCACCCCTTGGTCATGTTGGTTATTATTTCTGATTATTCATGCCACCTCCTTCTGATTACCAGTTCCTTCTTTCCCTCTGGGGAAACACCCTCCTCCCATTCTTAGTCCATTTGGTACAAGAGTACGTATGTTTCTCAGGTCTGGCCCATCAGCATTTCCATCCACTGGACAGAGCCAGTGGTTCAGCAGTGAGGTTGTGATCCTGGTTGTCTCAGAGTCAGCGTTAGCAATGTGACTGGAACTTCTGGTAGAAAGGAGCCTTCTTTCTACTGAGATGATTTCCTAAAGGAAATCAGTCCTGAATATTCATTGGCAGGACTGATGCTGAAGCTGAAACTCCAATACTTTGGACACCTGATGCAAAGAATTGGCTCATTGGCAAAGATCCTGATTCTGGGAAAGATTGAAGGTGGGAGGAGAAGGGGACGACTGAAGATGAGATGGTTGGATGGCATCACCGACCCAGTGGACATGAGTTTGAGTAAACTCTGGGAGTTGGTGATGGGCAGGGAACCCTGGCGTGCTGCAGTCCATGGGGTCACAAAGAGTCGGACACGACTGAGCGACTGAACTGAACTGAACTTCTATTGAGATAGCTACAGTGGAGGATCTAAACCTAGAGGTAACGTGCCGGAGAATGAAACTGACGCAGAGCCAAACAGTGCTGAGTGCGGGAATTCCCAGTGAAAGAGCGCGGGCTGTGCCTGCAGCCTGTGTGCACATGTGCTGTGTCACCTCAGTCACGGCTGACCCTGCGACCCCACGAGCTGCAGCCCTGTAGGCTCCTCTGTCCATGAGGTTTTCTCGGCAAGAACGCTGGAGTGGAGCGCCGTACCTTCCTCCAAGGCATCTTCCCAAACCAGGCTTTGAACCCATGTCTCCTTCGTCTCATGCCTTGTAGGTGGATTCTTTACTGCTGAGCCACTGAGAAAGCCCCCCTGCAGCCTACACTTTAAGTTACTTAGAGACTCTATAAGTTTGCTTTTTTTCCTGAAGCCAGTTTGAGTTGGGTCTTCTATTACTTACAAACCAGGTTATTCTCCTCTGAGGTAGGAGTTGAGACACAAAGACTGAAGTTCACTTATGTCAGTTTAAACTAAGAGCTCACCAAATGTGCACAGGTCGGAGTGGCCACGTGCTCACCTAGGCAGACATATCTGAGGAAAGGTAGCAGGAAGGAACAAGAGTGAGAGATGGAACAGATGAACAGAGAGAGAGAGACAAAGATAAGGGTCACTATGACCTCAGGAAGAAAATGAGAAAGGTCTTTTCTATCCCTGAGGTCCTCGTGGTCCCTGCCTCTGCACCCACAGGGAGCCTGCTCACACGTCCTGCTCTCAGCTTCTTCCCCTTGTATCCTTCCTGTAAAATGGCCTCTGGGACTCGCATTGGTCTAAGTGATTTCTTTTGCTGACCACCAGATAGTTACAACCTACATACCATAGCATAGCATGGGGCAGAGGAGACAAGGAAAAGAAATGGAGGATGAGGTTAGAGATGGTATTACAGGGAGAGAAGGCAGGAGGCACAGGCTGGGGCTGGGTGATGAACCAGAATTAAAACTCTGTTTTGACTAGCCAGCAGGGCGTCTTCTTGAGCCTGACTTCTTACCTGTTACAAATAATGCAGATTGCTCCCTCCTGAAAAGCAGAAGTCCAAGAAACTCCAACAGCCAGATCCCACAACTCTGCCCTGTGTGTACACTCACAGGGCTGTTGTTCGGCATCTGCCTTCATTTGTGCTGATCTCCCCTGGGGTCCCAGCTTCTAATGGGGCCCTTGGTGGGTTGGCATCTGCAAGGTTGCCCTCCTCTCTTTGGCATCACTCCTTGCCTCTTCACTCCCGTCTCCCATCCATCACACCACACTCACCAGCCTCTCCTAGGAGGGACTGGCCACAGTCTTTGATCCCCTCAATCACCGGTTGAAGCCCTAGTCGGGTAAAGCCCTGCATGTATCCTCCTGGCTCTCACCATACCCGTGTACATGACTGCCTTCCTACTCCAGCGTCTGAGACTCTGCCAGGGAGCTTTCTTGGCCCGGAGCATTCTTGAGAGCAGAGGGCAGGCAGGCCAGAATGCTGAGAGATCAACCCCTCCCAGAAGCAGGACCAATGCCAGACAGGAGTTGGTAGGCAGATACTCCAGCTTCCTGCTCCTGGGGGTGGTAAACTAAATCAGACTGTCACATCCCTAGTTTAGGCCTCTGTTGGTCTCACTTGGATTCTATCTTACCTCCCATCCACTCTGTATCAGAAAGGAGCTTCCTAAAATGCAAACCTAATCATTTCCCTCCTCTGCTCCCCAGTGCTCGTGAGCAAAGTCCAAACCCCTTATGTAGGTGACAGCCCCTGCCTACCCCTGTCTCCAGTCTGGACCTTGGCCCGTGCTAGTCCCATCTCCTAGAATCTTCAACCCCCTTTTCCTTTCCCAATGCCTTGGCCCAGCCCGTGGTGACTCACAGCTCTAGGTCTCAGCTCCCCTAGAAAGGCCTCCAGCCCCCAGTCAGCATTGTAGGCACAGCACTCTGCTCTCAGTCTCCTCACCCTGGGCTTCAGCTGTGCTGCCTGACCTTCCCTCCAGAGAGCCACGTGCAGCTATGACTGTGTATTAGAAATGACCGGGGGCCCTCACTGTGCAGACCTGCCCCCTACCCCACAACAAAGTAAAGCAGAATCTCTGGGGTTGGGGTGGAAAACCACATTCAATAGCATGAAGTCCTTGAAGGTAGGGCCTAGGTCTTACTTATTTCATCTCCAGTCCCTGGCACATACTAGGAGGCCCCTGGTAAATGTCGGCTGTGAATACAAATGACAACTGCAGACAGGCTGTCCCTAAGTGCCAGGCACTGTTTTTTTTTAATTTTATTTTTAATTGGAGGTTAATTGCCACTGTCCATGGGGTTGCAAAGAGTTGGACACGGCTGAGCGACTAAGCACAGCACAACGCTTTACTATATTGTGATGATTTCTGCCATACATCAACATGAATCAGTCGTAGATATACATATGTCCCCTACCTCTTGAACCTCCCTTCCACCCCCTTCCCTATCCCACCCCTCTAGGTTGTCACAGAGCATCAGCTTTGGGTTCCCAGCCACTGTTCTAAGAGACTGAATGAACACATGAGTGAATGAATGTGTGAGCGAATGAATGAATGAATGAGGGAAAGGCCCACCCACGTGCATCTGGGAACTGGAGACTCCAAAGAAATGCCTGTCACTAAGACGTCTAATTGTCTCGTGGGCAGCAAACAGCCTGTTGCCAGAGCAGAGATTAAGCAGTCATCTAGCCCTGGGGCACGACTGACCACGGTGGTCACTGCTAGCTGCCAAGTCACCAGTAAGTCGCCTCAGGGAGCAGCCGCAGAGCTGGGAACCTGGAGCAGTTGCAAGAGTGGGGGCTGGGGAGTGGGGCAGGGGAAGGAACCACCAAGCTAGAAATGAGTGTGGGGGGGGTGGGGATCTTTAAAGTGCATTGTTTCTGGAGTTGCAGCGGAGAGTTGGACGTGGCCCCAGAGTTGTGAGCTGGAAGTGGGGTAATTGGGGTTGCAGGGCTGGCTGTGCAGCTCTGTTTGCCATGAAACTGCGCTGGGGAGTATACCAGAGAGGACGAAAATCCTCTCCCAGCTTCGCTGGCAAGAATGAAAATATATGGTTTAATAAAAACGGCTGATTCAATTTCAAACAAGTGCCTCATACCCACCTCTGAGTAGCTGCTGTTAAAAATCCAGGCTCTGGCCCTGTTTTAAATGAAGCCTGAGGTGGAAAAAAATTTAAAAAGGCCTATTTGGATTGTGGGGGAGGTCATGGAGCTTGGGTGAAACCTGTTTCAATGTGAGTTTGGAAAATGGTGTCAAAGCAAGGATTTCATGTTGCTTGATGATTTTTTTCCCTGCGCAGAGCTTCCTCTAAATGGCATTAGCTATAATGAGGTGGCCCCCTGCGCTGCCGGATGGGGGATGTGGTGGGGAAGTGATTACAGAGCAGGAGTCCCTGCAGGACTGGCTGCCGTCCTGGGAGCCGGACTCTGGGGCTCTGGAGGGCTTTGTTGGGGCTCCCCGCCTCCCTTTGTTCATCTCCATGGCCAGAAGGAGCCTGAGGCAGAGCAGGGTGGCATTCTGAGCTCCCCCAGCCCCAGCTGCCAGTTCCCCGGTTATCTGAATTGAAGAGGTCAGAGGTTAAGTGAGAGATCAGAGTCCTCGGGTCAGGGAAAGAAAAACAAATCCCCAGGGCCTTTGGCTGCGCTCTTGAAGCGTGTAGGCCATGCCCTCTGGTACAGATGGGGGAATATTTTATACATGACCCTGTCCTTTTCTGTTACCATGTAAATTGATTGATTTTTTTCTTTAATCGAGTTAGGGGAATTTCATGGAGGGGAAAAAGGATTGGATGGGCATTTGGATTTTGTTGGAGGCCAGGGAGTAGCAACTCCAGCTCTGGCTTCCGCTTCACACAGGGAAGCCAGCAAGGACCGCGGGCCTCAGTTTCCCTGTCTTCACGTGACAAAATCACAGAGAGGATGTTGTGACAAGGGATCTGAGAAGCACAGGATCTTATAAGGAAACTGGGACATGGAACCTGTTCCCATGAAGGAAGGAGGCACATTTAAGAGCATGTTACTCTGTGGTTTTAACAAGTCTTTAAGGCTCATCAATCAGGAAGCCATTGTGGAGTCTCCTTTGGGTTCTTAGCCTGTGTGAAGAGCAGGAAGGGTTACTGAAGGGTAGCACGAGATAATGCCTCTCAAGGGACATTTTAGATTGTTTCAGAGACAGAAAGACTCTTAGCACTGATCATTTCTGGCCCTGAAACCTCAGGCCAGACTCTGCAGGCCTTGATTTACCTGTCTGTAGTATGGGAGTAATGGGCCTCATGCCTTTACCTCTTCAGTGCACCCCGATACCTGTGTTTCTTTACCAGGGGATTTTGGCTTCTCATGACCATCACTTTATCTGCCCTTGAAGTGGCCAGAAGTGCCCAGAAGTTAATGCTGCCCTCCCCTCCCCTCCCCCAACACAGATGCAAACATAGCTCTCAACCCATGTCTGATGGAATTGGTGAATAAATACCCCCAACTTCCTCCCCATTGGGTACGGTGACTCTGAGGTGTGACTGTTCTACATCATTTCCCAGAATTTCCCCAGGGGATCCAGCTCCAGTTTCCTATGGGTCTAACTCACTTGGTGCTGCTGCTGCTGCTGCTAAGTCGCTTCAGTCATATCCGACTCTGTGCGACCCCATAGACGGCAGCCCACCAGGCTCCCCCGTCCCTGGGATTCTCCAGGCAAGAACACTGGAGTGGGTTGCCATTTCCTTCTCCAATGCATGAAAGTGAAAAGTGAAAGTGAAGTCGTTCAGTCATGTCCGACTCTTAGCGACCCCATTTACTGCAGCCCACCAGGCTCCTCCATCCATGGGATTTTCCAGGCAAGAGTGCTGGAGTGGGGTGCCATTGTCTTCTCCTCACTTTGTACCAGGTCTGCCTTTTATTGACTACCTTCCCTACCACCCTTCCTCTACTTCATTCAATTGCGGGATGAACTACTTATACTGGAGTCCTGCTCAAAGTTGACTTCTAAGAGAACTAAGACAATGGAGGCAACGAGAAGAAGCAGGGTTTTCACAGAACTATTGCATGATTGAGCAATGCTAAGCATATGGAGAACCTGGCGCAGAATGAGCCCTTGAATAAGTGATAACTAGTATCAACAAGATTCTTAAAATTTATCTGAGAGAGAGGTACTTTACAGTAAGAGCAAGGCTCTTATTGGCCAAGTGGTTTAGATGCTCAGAGGAGGAAGTAGAGGAACCCAAAGCGGGGATGCTTGGATAGGGCCCCAGAAAGAGGTGAGATATGAAGTTGGGGGAGGGAGGTGATTGGTATAAAAGGCTATATCCATGGCCTTCAAAGAGTGCCTGCCTTCTGGAGAGTCCCTGGTATATCTTTGTCACTGTTTCTCAAGCTCTCAATACACTGTGAAGCTCTGTCTTAGCACTTGACAAAGTTTTGGCAATTATTTGAATAATGTTCCTGTTTCTTGTCTGAGTATAAGGCTCCAAAGGAGCAGATGGTCATGTCCAGTCAGCACTGTGTCCCCAGCACCTGGCACACAGCCTCACACCTTAGGTCTCTAATAAATGAACCAGCGAAGAAGTGAATGAATGATGAATGAAGATATGCTCAAAGTAAACGGTGGAGGGCCTTGAGTGCTGATTTAAGAGATTAGACTTTTATCCTAGCTGGGAGTCATTGAAGATCTTTGAGCTTGGAGATGACATAGCAGAAATAGTTTTTTAAGGAACTTTTCCTGGCACTTTCCTTGACTGTAAAATGGAGTTTCAGTCTACTTACATTATTGGGTTTCTGTGAACTTAAGTGAGATAATACATTGGCGATGCTCAGGACAGTGCCTGGGACAGCAGCCCCTGAATGTTAGCTCCTCTTTTTAGTTCTTCTTCTTGCTAGTGTTTTACAAAAGGGGGATGGTAAATAGAGAAGAGCAGAAGGCCAAAGCCTGAGGCCATGGTTAAGGGGTCAGGAATGCCCGGGAAGGAGCAGTTGGAGGGAAGGTAGATACAGTGCATGCTGTCACGAGCTGCCCAGATCCCCAGCAGGGAAGGATTGATTCCCCCAGCTGCTGGGGATGCTGTCAAGTGGCTTCTGGCTGAAGAACACTGCTGCATCCAAGCCTCCCCTCCTTCCAAGGGCATCCCTCATCCCGTGGCTGCTCTGCAGGGACCCTAAAGAGCTGGCCCTTCTGCTCTAGCTCAGGCTTCAGAATGCCATACCAGCTCCCCAGCTCCCAGGGGGCTGGCTGAGGATTTTGCTGAGACTGAATCAGAGCTCAGCTTCCCCCTCATTCTGCTCCTACTCCCCACTTCCATGGGTATTAATATAGAGAGCACCCCTAATTATCTGCATCTCAGAGTCAGCTTTGCAGGTAAGTCAGCTTGCAGCTATGGGAGAAGTAGGCAGGAGAATAGTGTCCTGCAGGCCCTGGAAAGAGAAAGATCCAGAAGGAGAAGATGGGCAGCAGGACCCAGTGCTGCCACGACAGCAGGAGTGAGAATCTGAGAAAGGCTATTGGGTGTAGCAACTAGGAAACCGGCAAAGATCCCAGAGCCATTATTTCAATGAATGAGAGAGGCTGAGAATTTGAGGATGGAGTGGAATAAAACTGCGAGCACAGCAGAATCTAGAAGGTAGGCCAGGAAAGAAGGTGGGCCCTGAGAAACTAGCCTCTTTCTATTGTCTCATGTTGTGTTACATCCAATCAAGGAGTCCTATCAGAATCTCTGTCTGCCCACAGGCTCAAGAGACATCAAATATCTTTTTAACTGTGAAATTTAAAAACAGCGATTTGTTTTTGCGGCATTGAGAATGCAAGCCTTGGGGACCTCATTTCCCCAGTAATGAAAAGGCTCTGTAATCCCGATTCTAGGCATTTTGTAAAATGAGAGTCTTGTGTCAGCCCAGCCATGGCTCTCCACTCTGCTCCTCCTCCACAAGCACTTTCATCTCCCTCTTTGGAACACGAGCCCTGTGTCTCTCCCCTTTTGGCCTCCCTTGACATTCATTTATTAATTCAACAAATATTTATTGACACCAGCAAAACTGCATCAAGTCACAGCAGCTCATTGGAATTCTTTCCCCCTCCTCTCCCACACCCACCCCCAGGCGGGGACAAAGAGCAGGGAGTAGATGCAGAGCCAGCCAGCTCACCCATCAGACAGGCCCTCCCCACTTCATTGTGGACCATTGCTGGTTTCTGCGTAACCATTCTGTCCCCAACTTCCACCCACGTCTCTTAAAGATGCTTATGTAAAGGGTAGCTCTTCTACAGACTTCTGTGTGGGTTTTAAAAAAGTCCAGACCCTCACACACTCTACTGAGGGGCATGTAAAATGGTACAACCACTTTAAAAAGCAGTTTGGCAGCTTCTTTAAAAGATTAACATACCATATGACCCAGCCATCCCACTCCTAGGTACAAATGTACCTCTGAGTCCACAGGAGACTGGTTCCAGTACCTGTGGATATTAAAATCCATTGATGCTCAAGTCTTTTATATAAAATGACATAGTATTTGCATATAACCTACATATATCCTCCCGTATACATTAAATCATCTCTAGATTACTTGTAATACCTAACACAATGTAAATGATATAGAAATAGTTGCTCAGTTCAGTTCAGTTCAATTGCTCAGTCATGTCTGACTCTTTGCAACCCCATGAACTGCAGCACGCCAGGCTTCCCTGTCCATCACCAGCTCCCAGAACTTGCTCAAACTCATGTCCATTGAGTTGGTAATGCCATCCAGCCATCTCATCCTCTGTCATCCCCTTCTCCTCCTGCCTCCAATCTTTTCCAGCGTGCTGAGTCATGTCCAACTCTTTGTGACCCTATGGTCTGTAATCTGCCAGGCTCCTCTCTCCATGGGATTCTCTAGGCAAGAATACTGGAGTGGGTTGCCATGCCTTCCTCCAGGGGATCTTCCAGATACAGGGGTAGAACCCATGTCTCCTGACTTGTAAGTGGATTCTTTACCACTGAGCCATTGGGGAAGTCCAAAATAGTTGTTTCTTTATAGAAAATTCAAGGTTTGCTTTTTAGAACTTTCTGGAATTTTTTCCCAAATATTTTCAACCTGCAGTTGGTTGAATCTGGGGTGTGAAACCCATGGCTATGGATGGTCAACTGTCTTTACCTACGAAAAACAAATGTGACCCACCTTCTTTCCTGGTCTACCTTCTGGATTCTTTGGCTCCTGCAGTTTTATTTCTCTCCATTCTGTGTGTCCATACAAAGACTATGACACAGATGTTCATAACAGCTTTATTTCTAACTTCACCAAACTGGAAACAATCCGAAACTCCATCAACCAGTGAATCCATAAACCAAATATGCTACATACATACAATGGAATACTACAAAACAATGAAAAGGAATGAATTACTGGCAACAATATAAAATTCCACCATATGCCAACTAATCTAATCTACAGTGACAGAAAGCAGATCAGTGATTGCCTGAAGGGGGAATTGGGACAAGATAGAAAGAAAACAAAAGGGCACAAGGGAGCTTTTGGAGGGAACGGGTAGATTTATTATACTTATTATGGTTTTATTAATAGTTCCATGGGTAGATGAATATATCAAAACTCCTCGATATACAGTATATTATCTGACAATTATACCTCAATAAAACTGTTCAAAAAGATTTTTTAAAAACTAAATTCCAGGAGAAGGAGGGCATCATGGGTTATTAGAGACCAAAATCTCTGTCTGGAAAAAAGCGCTTTATCCCTGGGTTGACGCAAGCTTATGTGTCAGTCTCTTCTTCCTAGGATTTGATGGGCAGGTTTAGCAGTGAAATCACACCTACCATTTTGGAACCAAGTGGATTCAGTTTCTGCTTGTTACTATGTTCTGAAATAGCCAGGAAAGAATATTTAAGACACAATAGGTTTGAGGAACTGAACAAACAGTGGAAATGTGGGTGATTTTAAAGGGAAAAGAGTGTCTTTCTCTATTGGTTAAATTCCTAGAGTTTGCTACATAGTCAACTAAATTGGGCTTATTTGTGCCTATAACTCTTTTTCTTTAGCATTTTAAAGAATTTATTTACTGCTTTTGCAATAAATCCATATTTACATTGCTCTAAATAAATGCATGGCTTTCACTGTATTGACAAACCGTGATTTATTTAGCATGGTTTATTAACCTTCTTGTTGGATGTTTAGGTTATTTCCAGTGTTTTACTGTTACACATCAGAGCAAACAATTTGGTCAAGAGCCGTTTGGCCTAAAGCAAATTGATTAAGCTGTCAGTGTGATTAGGATGTTGACTCCACTGATAATGAAAATGTTTTGTTCTTAGGTTTATACAAAAGGGAAATTTTTGTGTGCAAAGGGGAAATTTTGTTTGGAATGGTTTTGCAATTTGTTATGTGTCTTTCAGCAATAAAGTCAAGTTTTTAATGGAAGATTTTTGTTTTTTACTTTTATACTTTTAAATGTCTTCATATTTGCCATCAATAATACTCTGTTTGGGATTGGATTAAGAAGGAAACAACCTATGCAGCCATCATCTAAAAAGATGGAAATGGCCTAAGTGTTATTCATTTCCTTCCTAGAACAAAACACTCAAAATTTATGACGTGTGTGCCAGTGATTGAAAAATTAATCTTAGTTCAATTTGCTAAATAAAAACTTTCAGGAATATGCAGTTAAATAAACAGAAAAAGAATCAGTCACTAAAAATAAATCTGATTTTTTATTTTTAAGTACAAATAAAGTTCCTACTCTTATCCCAATCTAGAGTGAGAAGGGAAAAAAGTCACCTCTGAGATCCAGGAAATGGTCTGACAGTTCTGCTGGTCAGACACAATCTCACAGAACATCGGTATCAGACAAAGTCATTCTGCAGTCAGAGTCACCTTGCATCCCACAAAACACCAAACATCTCCCTCTCTCGACTAACAGGAGTGAATGATGCTGCTCTGTAGTTTTACTCTACTTTCTATAGAGTTAAGATGCTGTGATCCCCTATCATTGAACTACTGCTTTCTGCCAGCACCCAACCTAGGGTGAGCTTACTTCATGAGATCTTCCTCCACATTCCCCAGCCGGAGCCTGAATCTGATACTAGGTTCCATCTAATTTCTATGGTGTGCACTCCCTGTCATTACAAGTAATAAACCCAGCTTATTTAATGGCAAGCATATTCCTAGTAGTCTTTGGCTGAAAGCATTGGCAAGATTCTTTTCTTTATTTCAGTGTTGCCTTTTATTTGATTTCCTTCAACAGCAAAGCCATCTCTTTCCAGGCAAAACAGAAAAGCCAGACAAGCAGAGAGGAGAGAGACCCACAATTATCTGCCCCCCTAACACACACAAAAGACAACTTTGTTAGTGTATTAGACAACATTTTCTAATTTCTGTACATGCATGTTATTATTTTTATCTTTGAACCTAGGACTAAATAAGTCTACTTTGTAACTGGATTTTTCAAAAACTTGTATCTCAACAATGCAGATTACATTTTTGTGTTGACTTGGCTAGGCTGTGGTGCCCAGGTGTTTGTTCGAACACTAGTCTAGAAGCTTGCTATAAAGATACTGTGTGGCTGTGTTTCACATCTTCTTTTTTTTTTTTTTCATTTATTTTTATTAGTTGGAGGCTAGTTACTTTACAATATTGTAGTGGGTTTTGTCATACATTGACATGAATCAGCCATGGTTTTACACGTATTCCCCATCCTGACCCCCCCTCCCACCTCCCTCTCTACCCGCTCCCTCTGAGTCTTCCCAGTGCACCAGGCCCGAGCACTTGTCTCATGCATCCAACCTGGGCTGGTGATCTGTTTCACCCTAGATAATATACATGTTTCGATGCTGTTCTCTCAAAACATCCCACCCTGTTTCACATCTTCTAAGAGTTGACTTTAAAGGAAGCTTCCCTTAATAATTTGGGTGGGCCTACATCAATTGAAGCCCTTAAAATCAAAAACTAAGATTTCTTGGAGAAGAAGAATTGTACCTTGAGACTGTAACAGAAATCTTGCCTCAGTTTCAGCCTGGCAGCCTACCCTAAAGATTTCAGATTCAAGACAATAATATCAACTCCCATCTGAGTTTCTGGCGGTCAGCTCCTCCTAACAAATTGAAACTTAGCTGTCCCCACAAACCATGTGAACCCGTCTCTTAGAAATCTCTCTCTCTCTCTCCACCTCTGTGTGTGTGTGTGTGTCTTCTGGCTCTCTGGACAATCCTGCCTATCTTTTGATGTAAGCAGAGACATATCTCTCTTGGCAGTGACAGCATGGAGTCCTAGCCACTGAACCACCAGGGAATTCCCAAGAAGTATCCATTTTATGCTTCTGCTGCCACCCAACCAACTATCTATTGATCAACATAAACCTTAGTTTCTGCTGCTGCTGCTTCTTATTAGCAACCCCAAAGGAATTTGAAATTTAAAACCAGGAAAAAACCTCTAAATTTCTGAAAAATATTTCAATATTTTGTGTCTAATAAAGATACAAAAAGGTCATACAGCTACCCCATCATGGATCACAATTACCCATGCCCATGACTGATAATGTTTTTTTCAAAACCACATTCTCATAGAGACCAAATCATTATTGCAACCAATGGATTTTCAGCCAAATCAAATGAAGCCACTGTAAACAAGGCTGTGATAGGACATTCTTGTAATTAAATTTTTGCACACATCCTGAAAATATTTTCTTCAGCTGAATGCTCACAAGTGGAATTGCTGAGTCAAGCAGTATGCACTTCCAAAGCTTGAGATCTATAATTCTCCCCTTGGGATTTATTCCAAATTATGTGTTTATAAGACAAAGTTTTTGAGTACTTCCTGTATGCCAGACTCTATTAGGCCTGGGATACAGAGACACATAGCTGCATTCTTGGCTTCAAGGGGCTCCTGGGTGAGGCTCTCTTGCCTTTGTTCTTATCATAGTGACCCTACAGGAGGGAATAAACAAGTATTTGTCAAATGAACAGATGGACAAATGGATGGATGTGTATATCAGTTAACTTCTGCTATGTAGCAAACCACCCTACTGTTGTAAAATGACAAAGTTATTTTTCATAATTCTGTGAATCAGTTGGGTGGTTCTTCTCTGGACTGGCTCGGCTGGTCTCTGTGATCAGTGGGCGGCTCAGCTGGGGCTGCCTCATCTAGCAGGCTGGGCTCTCTCACATGCCTGACTGTAGGCAGGCTAGTTGGTCTTAAAGGAACTTACCTGGGATGGTTCATCTCCATTTCATGTGCCCCCTCTTACTTCGGTGGGTAAGCCCAAGCTTGTTCCCATGAAAGACTCAGGGTTCCAAAAAGCAGCAGGAGAAGGCAAGCAGCAGGGCACAATCGTTTTTCAAATCAAATCTCACAGCCAAGCCCAGAGTTAGCATAGAAGGATGTGAATACAGGGTGTGGATGAAGGGGTGGGACTATGGCAGCTTTAAAGAAAAGCATTGCTTCTGATTCTGAACTCACAGTCTGTGTCCATTTACCTCAATGTGTGAGTTGGAAACTTGGTTCATAGTTTCTGAAATTATACTTTGGACCTTGAACTTTTTCACTAACATGTGGTTAGTGCTGCCTTCAAGGAAATAACCCAGTGTGTCTCATTCTGGAGGACACGGCTAAGAAAACCGTTTCTGGGGGAGACTGGATGTGGGCTTTGAATGCATGATCAGCACCCTGTGTTCTGACCTTTTTCTGAACAAGTGTGGAGAATGATAACACTGTTGCTGGGGCCACTGGTGACTTATTTGATCTCCCCTCACGAACACAGATAAAGTTCAACCGTTACCTTGGTCTCCCACCACGCAGCCTCTTGGCTCCACAGACATCATTTTTCTACTTGCTCAGCACTTGGAAGGTGATTTCATGTGAAATTCTTTAACATCAGTTAAACACTGGCCTCAGGATGGCAATGTGAGAGATCATTTAGGGAGCAAAGGGATGCCTCTCATTAAAAAAAAAAAACAACTTTGTGCAGATTTTCAAAGAACAGTTGTCAAAATGACCCCTTCCCAACCACTTCTCGCCTGGAAATCGCTGCCTCCTCTTAAACACATGTGGCATGTTGGAAACAGGAGAAAAGAGTTGGTGGAAATCTCTTGCATTCTTTACTGGGGAGGGCACAGAGGTTAATTTGGGAAATAGTTCTCTAATGGAAGCCAGATTGGGGGAAAGTGAGGAAACAAATTTAAAAGTCATGTCTCCAGTGTGGGTGAGAGAGACATGTCTTGATGGTGGGGGGCCCAGTGACATGGGGCTGTCTGGGTCAGTTAGGCAAACAGGATGATCTTAATAGCTGCAATTTATTCTTCCTTTTGGGGCTCAGGGCTCAGGAGACTGTTCGATGAGCTGTTTATTGTCTGGGTTGTGTGATTCTGAGAAAGCTTTTTGATGACATCCTATGCAAAAACATTCCCTGTAAACGCCGATTCAACCAGGTTTATCTTCGAATTCTTCCTTTTCCTTTTCCTCACAACCCCCTGCAGCCCCCACCCCACCACAACACATACATCACTTCTATCTCATCATCCCAGCAAGGGTATAAAACCAGTGCTTCTCAAACGATCTGGGGTAAAGGACCCAGCTTTCTGTTTTTTTATGTTGTATTCTGAAGATTTCTTTATTTTGTGATTCCTTATTTTAGTGGGTTATAAAGAACTTTAGATTTTAAGACCGCTAAGATTTTTATTGATTTCATTTTTTTCTAATTTTCATTTTATTGCAGCTGATTTACATTGTTGTGTTAGTTTCAGGTGTATGTATAGCAAAATGATTCAATTATACATATACAAGGATCAGTGTTTTAGATTTTTAACCACCTGCAAACCAATACTTGCATGAAAGTGAAAGTTGCTCAGTTGTGTCTGACTCTTTACCACCCCATGGACTATACAGTCCATGAAATTCTCCAGGCCAGAATACTGGAGTGGTAGCCTTTCCTTCCAGAGGTTCTTCCCAACCCAGGGATAGAACCCAGGTCTCCCCCATTGCAAGTGGATTCCTTAGCAGCTGAACCACAAGGGAAGCCCAATACTTGCATAAAACACCATGAAAATAAATTAATAGAAAAAAAATACAATAGAAAAATATAAAAAATACATAAATAGATCAAACAAACAAAATACAAGGCGAACATTTTTAGTAATAGGTCGAGCAGACATGAAAGTTCTCAGGTAAATTGTTATAAAGATTTCCAAACACCCTCAATTTCTATACTTAATTTGTAACCAATTTGTCACCAGTGGATGGTCCACACTCTTCCTGGCACTAATGAAGAACCCCATTTCAGCAGCAGTCTGAATGTCTTAACAAAGATCTATTCATTTATTTACCAGTATATCCTGTATGCATTAATCGAGCCTGCATTCCACCCCGAGAACTCCATGAGACATTCCAGGAAAGCTAAGACATGGTGCCAGGGCTCAGGTGGGCATAGAGGCAAGCATACCCTGCTGGTGAGGCAGGGCTGTGATGGGGCAGGCAGAGCTGGGTGGGAGGAGAAGCTCACCCCAGTGTCCAGGCTCAGGGCTGCCCCACTGGAGGAAGTGACGTCCAGGCAGGCCTCGAAAGAGGAGGAAAAACTGATTCAGTGAAAAGAAGGTTTGGGATCCTACTGTATAGTGTTCCATGTTACGGGGCAGCCTGAATGGGAGGGGAGTTTAGGGGAGAATGGATTCTTGTGTATCTATTGTGTATCCCTTTGCTGTTCAACTGAAACTATCACAACATTAACTCACTGGCTATACCTCAGTACAAAATAAAAAGTTAAAAAAAAAAAAAATGATGATGATGATCTGGGACAGTGAAAGGGCCTGGAAGGAAGAAGTCCTTTCCAGGCAGAGAGAGCAGCGTTTGTGGATGTCTCCGTATGCTCTCGACAGGTCGGGCAGAGGTTTTGTCAGGCTGGAGCAAAAGGGAGATGAAGCTGGGAGGTGGAATGTCATGGGGGCTTTGAGTCTGTGCCGGGGAGTGAGGGCTTCATCCTGAGAAGCACACGGCGCTCTGGAGGTCCCCAGAAGCAGATGTACATTGCAGGAGGCTCTCTAAGACTGCTGTGGAGAGGGGTTGGAGGACAGCAGAGCTCAAAGGCCAGTTAGGGACTTTGCTGACATCCGGCTGGATATGATAGGTCCTGGGCCAGCTTCATCGGGGGTGGCCAGGAGAGGAGATGCATGGCCTGGACAGACAAATGCAGGGCCTGTGGGACTCAGACAGACTGTATGCAGAAGGAGAAAGGAGAAGCTTTGAGGAGGCCTTTGAACCCAGAATGCAGTTGAGCGGGGCTGCCCAGAGCTGGCCCAGGAAAGGGTGGGGCTGAGCCTTTCCCACCACCAGCAGCCAGCACCATTCAGAAACCAGCACACCATGGCTTTCCTCCGGCTTCTTGTTACAAAGTGTTGGTTTCCCTCCTCATCCAAATTACAGGAAAGCAATAAAAGCTTGACCGAAAGAAAAGGATCCATTCCACACCACTCTGGGAAAAAAACAACTCAGAACAATAGGGTTGCAATTCTCAAAGTGATACCTCCTGCTTTTTTTTCTCTTCCCTAAAACAGCTGCCACTTCCCAAATCCCAGAGTTTGATGTCTGTAACTCGTGCCACACGCTTATCTCTTATCTTTGTCTTTGTGTCCTGATGGATGGACACTGTTACAGTAGACGGATGTGTTTGATGCTGAAGTCACACAGTATTCTGCCAGCGTCAGTTAAATGATGAATCTTGTAGGAGGAAGTCATTTGGTGTTTAGAAGGACTGGAACCAGGTTTGGTTGATGTCTCCACTTTCACGTGATCAGGGGCGACATTTGGTTGCTGGGCAGAAGTGAAAGCCATATGGTGTCTCTCAGTGGACCCTGGGTCTCCCTCCTCCCCCGGGGGGCGGGGTCACTGGGGCCCTTACAGCTGCCACACCACCCAGAAGACCTGTGTCCCAAGAACGGGGGAAGAATGCACCCTTCTACTGTAGCTGTTTCAGAAGCAAGTTCAGTTCATAGAAGGCTATTCCTCTGGGTTGGTTCACAGGCAGGGTTAGCGTTCTGGGCACAGTGGGGTGGTAGGAGGGGAGGAGGGAGTCTTCTCTAAGTACATGCAAATGATGGGGCCATTCAGTGTCTCCGCAGCTGGATTTCAATGCCTCATCACCCATCTGCAGCAATAGGCCTTTAATTAGACTTTTTCTTAAAAAAAAAAAAAATCCATGATTTGTCAGAGGACCTACAAATCTTGTTTCATCTGTGTGTCCCCATGTCAAGAATTATGATTAGCACAAGGTATAAGCCTAGTAGAAGTTTGAGGATTAGCTGAATGAATGACTGTAATTCCTCCAAATCTTGTTATTTTCTGTGTCCTGACTTTTGTTTCTTTCCCGACTTGTTTACATCTCCCTGTAGAAGCAAGGATTGTATCTGTCTTAATGCCTATGAATAAAACCCCAGCACCTAGCACGGGGCCTGGCTCCAGTGGACACTAAGTAGAAATTGGTTGGATGACTGAATGGATGGATGATGAAGGAGTTTGGAAAGCCAGGCTCACCATAGCTGGGCCTGGCTAACCATTAAGCACTGGAGAGCCTTTCTCTGGCTCCTGCAATCGTCCCAGCCCACACCCGTGGGAGTTACCAGGGCTGCGCTGGTGCAGAAATTCCCTGCCTCTCTTCTGGGATGTTCTACAGGACTCTAGAATTCCCCAGTGGGCTGAAACTCCCTTTACTGTGGGAGGCAAGTGGTTAGGAAATGTCCTCTCTATTGACATCCTCCCCTCCTCTCACTTCCCCACTGGTGTTTCCCAGGATCACTTCCACAAATAAATGACTTGCACTTAAACCTTTATCTCAGGATCTGCTTCTGGGGAAACCCAAATTAAGACAGATGGACAGCGTCTTGCCTCCCAGTGATGATTACTTCACTGGTTGAGATAGTGTACTTCCTCTACCAATGTTTTATTTAGAAAAATTTCTGACCAGTGGAAAATTGAAACAATGTATATACCCTTTCAGCCACTTTCACCAATTAATAGTGAGTTCCCAAGGGTGCTTTCTCTCTTCTTTTCCCTCTTTCTCAGTACATATATTTTTATATACATATACACCTGCTATATATTATATGGTTATACTTTTATTATATTTTATAATATACTCAGGACAAAATATGTATATATTTAGACTCTTCAGTGGGAAACATAAGACAAACATGACTTTCTCTTGTAAAATTCTTGATATATTTTGTGTATATATGTATATATGTCTGTTCATATTTATTTATTTATTTATTTATTTATTTATTGTCTGAACTACCTGAAAGTAAGTTGAAGAACTTGATGTAGTTTCACTTGTAAATCCTTTAGCACATGCCAACAAGAACAAGGGATATTCTCCTGCATAGCCAGATATTCCATGATCTCACCCAAGGAACTTAACACTGATACAATACTATGTAACATGCAGAGACTGTATTCAAATTTCCCCAGTTTTCCCAAATCACCTCCTTTATAAAGCTGTGGCCCAACTGGTGAACCATAATTATACCCTACAGCGCCCACAGTTCTTATAAATACATCTGCAGTTACACACTCACTCTGTCACCTTGTAGCACACTCAAGTCTAAGAGGTGTTTCCCATTGTAACCTTGCTCATCTTTGTGCTCATCAGACAACTGCTTTCTTAGATACCATAAACCCTGTCTTCCATTAGCACTGGTTTAACATAAGGCCATTGCTCTTCTGTGATCGTAGGGCAAGCTGCATCCTGCTCCACGCCACAAGGTCCCACTCTTCAGCTCCAGGTTGCATGGAACACTGCAGAAGCAGCATCAGCAGAGCCAGGGGAAGATGAGATTCTCTGTTACCCCAGTTCCTTTTCTACCGATACACTACCCGGGAAAGGAGACTACAGGGTCTCTGTTTGCACAGTAGTGCACCACAGTCTTGTCAAAGAAAGGAGCATTTCTGTCATCTAGCTGTTTTCCCCAGGCTCTAAAGGACGGAACTGCTGCCACTACTTTATTATGGAACCGGGACCCAGGGAGGAAGAAGAGCAGAAAGGAGCAGAAGTGTGCAGAGAGCTTGGCAGGACTGAAAGCAGAGGGTAGTGGGAGGTGGGGAATCCAGGGAGAGCAGAGTGCTAAGAGGTTCCCAGAGCCCAGTTTCCTGCCAAAGAATGACTTGCTGGGGAAAGTAAATAATGTTTTACTCTTTCTTTGACTTTATATGTACACATCTAAGGCTTCTCGTATTGTTATAGCCTTTATGTAAAACCCCTCCCAGACTTAACGGGTATAACTGGGAGGATAAAGCAGAGACCCTTGGTGGTAGGCAAAATCAATGTGATGCCATGACCAGAAACTGACAGCACACTTGTGAAGGGCTGGAGGTCAAGCACCCTCGCAGAAGTGTGTGGTTAAAAAATAACTGTGAGTTCGCATTGCAAGTCCCTGTCCTCCACAGGGAGAGATCCAGAGCAGAGATTTCAACAAAAGTCAGGAAAGAGTAAACATGGCCAGTGGGAGAAACTTGAAAATTTCTGTCAACAGGAAATGTTTCCTTTTTGGTCTGTCAGACCCAGAAGCAGTCAGAAGCAGTGAGTGGAGCCCTAATTTTTCTTTTCCTGGGATGTAATAAAAATAGCCCTTCTTTGGGAGTAAAGAAATTACTCCTTCTCTCTACCTTAGCCCCACTATTTAGAGCCGCAGTCAGGACTGAGCGAGGATTTTGCAGGATGTGTTGTGGTTGTTGCCTCTTACAGGGAGATTTTCAACGTGTTTGTCTTTCTCCCTGACAGGAGGGATTCATGTCTGGGACAGAGAGGAGAAGAGCTCCTGGGATTTGCAGAAGAAAGAGGCCTGGGGACAAACATGTCATCACTGGGGCCCCAGGAAGACCTTATCGAGCCTGTAGACTCTTCCTTTGGAGCCTTGGTCTTAGCAGTGTTGTTTTCTGGCCCTTGGCGGACGGCTACTCTACCTGGGAGTTACTTGCCTCTGAAGGTCAGTTCACCTTAAGATGGTGGTTTCTTAAGTCTAGAGGAGTGAGAGAGCAGATGAGTTCTCAGTTCATGGGTGAATGAGGGCCAAGGTTATTGTAGAAGAGGCTGGATGAGCTCAGAGAGTCACAGCTGAAAGAGAATTCTCTCCAACAGAGGGAGAGGCACATTCACCACCTGAAGTCTGACACTGAGAAACCAAACAGCCCTCAGGAGACCTAGAAAGTACAAAGGACCAGGATGTGAGCAGAAAGGAAGTGAGTGGAAGAGTAGGAGACAGGGCTGTTCTAAAGGAACACGTGCCCAGGCATTAACCGGAGGATGCCCACATGTGTCATCACCACATTAAAGAGGGTCAATGTGCTTCTCAAGCACCAATCTCCCACAAGTGCTTAAAATATCATCATTGCTAACCAGAGTATGACCTCCTGGTCACGTGACCTTGAGCCAGTCACACTATCATTTTCTAAGATCTAGCTGTGGATCTACGGAGGCTTTGTGTTAAGTTTGTGCTTCATCCTACTCCCATTCTCTGTGGCTTAAGAATTAGTAGAATTCCAAAAGGCTGGAGTTGGGAAGAAAGGAGGTTTGAAATTTTGTAGTGAGGCTGCTGTCTTTACTTCCCACCCAAGGAAACTGAGACCCAGGACTTACTCTGCCTGGAATCACACAGCTCAGGGCTGGCAGAGCCAGGTGGGCACTGCATCTCCGATTTCCTTGTCCAGAAATGCTCCACCATGATAAAAACAACAGCTTCTGTGCTTTGGCACCTCCTCGGATGCCAGACATCAGACTCAGTGTTTATCCAAAGGAGCATCTCATTTATTCTGCAAAACAATGTTCCATTCAAAGATGAGGAACTGAAGCTCTCAGAGATAACCAGCTACCAGGGCCACGAGCTTGGGGGCAAGCAAGCAGAACTCTGGTAGGGGCTGTTTTGCTGACTGCTATTTCCAAGGGCCCTCCTCCTTCTAGTCCTCAGCTGCGAGGAAAGCTCCCTGAAGGAGAGGCAAGTATGCACATGGGTGCTTCTTGGTATTAAGTGTTCTGTTTCTTGATCTGGATGGTAGATACAGAGGGATTTATTTTGTTATTGCTCTTTAAATGGTACAAATACATTTTCATACACACATACATACGCATACATGTGTTGTATATATCGCACACTCATAACTTAAATAGAAAAGAATAGAAAGGGAATCTCATGGTGCTTGAAGACCATCCTGGGGTGGTCTTTAGGCAAGATGAAGGGGACTTGGGCTCAACACAAAAGCAGAATAAAACCATCCAGGGTTTAGTTTGGGAGTCATGCCTGTGGTTAGCGTCTTGACTTAGGACCAGGTAACTAGTGCTTGGCAGGGCCTGAGGGTACAAGGTGTGTAGGACCATAGCACTTACTAATGTTTCTAGAACTTGGCCATGAAGAATATGATTAGTCTTCTGCTTCACTCATCCCAGGTTAGCACAGGTGGATCAGCTTCTTCTCTTTCATTGATTTCTCAAAGCATCAGGAGAAGCCATCTATGATTATATTAACAACAGGGTCGTTGATAAGTATGGAAATTCAGAAACCCCCCAAAAGTCCACCCTCAGAGGCAATTTACTAATGTATGGTATCTTCCTATGGGGAATGGCTACTAAAAGCCATTAAAAACCCAGGACACGGTGATCATAGCAAGGACTTGAATGAAAGCTCTGGTCCTCTCTTGAGAACATTCTCTGTGCTGGGCACCGGCACCCATTCTGGTATGTCATTCTCCCAGAACATTCCCATTCTACAGATGAGCAAGTGGAGGTTTAGAGAGGTGGAATAATTTGGTCAACATCCCACAGCTATGTTGTGGATAGATGTTCATGATATCTTAAATTTAAAAAGCAGTTTATCATGCAGGGTGTGCCATATAATTTCAGTTTTACACAGAAGATCCAGTAATGGGGGATTGATGACATAAATTACTTCACATGAGTCCAACTAATGGACAGTTCTGCAGATATTACAAATAATACAGTAGGTTTTTAATAGTTGACATGAAATAAGTTCATGGCATGATAACTTGTTAAAAAAAAAAGACAAGGCTGTATTTGCAATATGATTCCATTTTGTAAATGTGTGTTATGTGTGATCAGTGATTTTAAACTGAGGGTGATTTTGCCCCTCAGGGTACATTTGGCAATGCCAACAAATATATTTGGTTATCACAAATGTAGAGGCCAGGGATACTGCTGAACATCACAACAAAGAATTATCCTACTCAAATTGTTGGTAGTTTAATAGATAGAGTTGACCCTTGAACAACACAGGTTTGAACTTTGAAATTCCACTTAAACAAAAGTTCATCCATACATGAATTTTTTTCAATAAATATAGTATCTATATTTTCATCTTAGAGATCCTTAAGTTAAATGTAGGGGAAAGTTTGTATTTAGTTAGAGATCACAATATGTGGAGTCAGAAGAAATAGAGTTGGATTCCTGATCCCATCCAAACTGTTTCAGCTTCCTGCCTTTGGGTGAGTCATTTATAAATTCCTTTGTTTTTGAGGCAGAGACAGCAGGAGGAAGATTTTCAACGGTGCAGGAGGTCAGTGTCTTTAACTCCGTGTTATTCAAGGATCAACTATATGCACACACACACACTCACAAATATATACTTGTGGAGAGAAAGCATCTAGAAGAAATATTTCAGGATGTTAATAGTCATTATCTTTGGGTATAGGGTGAATTTTTTCCATATCTCTATTTTCTAACCTTTCTTTTTTTTTTTTAAACAGAGCATGATTGAATGTGGGAGGAGGGGTGGAGAAAGCTACATAGTTACATTTGCCTTAGAAATGGTTCAGTGTATTATAAGCAGCAGAGGGGAAGAAGAATTGGGGAGGGTAGGTCTTTCAGGGGTTCAAGCTATTGCCATGTCAAGTCTTTCTCTTGGGGAATGGTTTCTCTGATTCTGAAAATAGGGTTAAAAAAAAACCCCAGCACACAACAACCACAAAGACCTGTGGTCCAAAGTGCCCAAGGCCAGAGTCTGTGAGAGGTCAGATCCCTGAGGACTGGATGTGAACTTGCAGGAGGCTTTGCCACAGTGTCGATGACAGGATCTAACACTATCACCTGCTCCTCACTCTCTGTGTGGCTCTGTGTGCTCCTTGCCCTTTTATGAGCCAATAACACCACAGACTCTCGTGGCAGTTTTGTAGCCACCTGGGTCACGGCTTCTTATGGGGATAAAGAGAGCGACAATAGTTGCCCAGCTTAAAACAGAAAGGCTCCAGCAGCTGCTTAGCAACTCCCAGGGCTGAGGAGCAGACATAAACCATCCCATAAAAAGAGGGCAAGAGGGACCCAGACAATGGCTGGAAACTCACAGGGGCTCCTGGCAAGTTTCCTGACAACATGGGTGAAGAACCAGACAGCACTAGACAAAGAGCCGCCTCGGAGGCCACCTAATAAACCCTGCTCCTCAAGGGAGGATCGCTTCTGTGCTAAGTGTTCCAGCATTTGACTCAGACTACAGGTTCCCAGGGCTAAGTGCTGGTCAAGTGCCACTCCTGCCCACTGAGGTCCCAGACCCTCCCAACCATCATCCCCATTCAACTGTACAATACATAGTAGCTCTGCTCCTTCCCTGAGCATGCTGAGGAAATCGCTTTATTGCCAGGAGTTTCTGAACCAGACAGATATTCCTGGACAAGGATGGCAAAGAAGCTTCAAGTCTTGTGGCAACTCTGAGTGATGGAAGGCAGCTGGCTGGAGTGCTGGACCAGGAGGCTTCCAGGACTCTGTCCAGGAGAGTGGGCAGCAGGTTGTGACTGCTCTGTCAGGGGCATGTGCATGGAGAGCTGGGTCCGAGGGCTGCTCCTTTCCTCTTCAGCCTTTGACCCGTCTATCCACGAGGCTACTCCCTTTTGTCCTGAAATTTCTGACCCTACTGTTCCAGTGGGCAATTGTCACCAATTCCCATGGTATTGTTTTCACAGGCTACCCGTGTCAGAATAATTCTGGGAGACTTATCAAATGGAGATTCCTGGACCCCAATAACCTGATTTAAAATACTCCAAGGGGCTTATAAAAAAATGCCAGTTTCTGGGTCCCAGCTCCCAGTGTATACTATCTTGAAGGTGGGTATGGGAAAGAATCTTAACTCTTAAAAAGCACCCCTATGTGGATCATATTCACACCCAAATCTGAGAACCATTAACCTGGACATATTGCTCCTGCCTAGACTGTCCTACCAAAGAACACTCCTAAAACCACTACTCTAGATTTGCTTATAGTGGTTTTAAAATATGTCTAATATTTTTTAATATTTCTCCCCTCAATAGAGGGAGCCTAGGGGACTTCCCTGGTGATCCAGTGGTTGACACTTTGCCTTCCAACGCAGGGGGCGAAGGTTCTATCCCTGGTGGGGGAATTAGGATCCCACATGCCACGAGGTGCAACCTAAATAAATAAGTAAGAGAAAGTCTTAAAAATAGATGGAGTCTGATTCTTCTCCCTTATGTGCAAGCTGGACTTCAGAGACTCATTCTGTTCCTATAGAATGTGGCAGCTGTGACACTGGATGACATACCATATAGGGCACGGGAGGAACCATGGCCTCTTCCTTGTTTCTAATCACCTGCGCTGAGAGAAGCGAGCTGCCATATTGTGAGTTCACTCAAGCAGCCCTACGTGGACAGGCCAATGGGGTGAGAAACCAAGGCAGTGAGCCAAGAGCCACGCGTGAGTGAGTCATCAGAAGGTCCTGGCCAATTCTTCACATAGTAAAGCCCAGCTAACATTTTTTTTGTTTTTTTTATTTTTGTCTGTGCTGGATCTTCATTGCTACAAGCAGGCTTTCTCTAGTTTCAGTGAGCGGGAACTGTTCTCTAGTTGCAGTACACAGGCTTCTCATTGCAGTGACCTTTCTTGTTGTGGAGTGCAGGCTCTAGGATACGTGGGCTTCAGTAGTTGTGGCTCACAGGGTCCAGAGTGTGGTCTCATTAGTTGTGGCCCATCAACTCAGCTGCCCCAAGGCATGTGGGATCTTCCCAGATCAGGGATCAAACCGGTGTCCCTTGCATTGCAAGGCAGATTCTTAACCACTGGACCACCAGGAAAGCCCCCAGCTTACATCTTGTTTGCAACCTTAAATGAGACCCAAGCTAGAAGCACTCAGCTAAGCAGCTCCTAAGATCCTGACCTACTGAAACAGTGAGATAGTGTTTGTTGTTGGAAGTTTCTAAATTTGAGGATTAATTGTTATGCAGCAATAGATAGCTGAGTTAAAAGACTGTTTCCCTTGATTTCTCGCTGGGCTACACCATTAACCCAGTAAGCCACTCCTGGATGAGTGAACTTTAGTTCTCCAATGGGGCTTTCTCTGGTGGCTTAGTGGTAAAAGAATCTGCCTGTAATGCAGGAGACTCGGCAGGATCTGAGGGTTCAATCCCTGGATTGGGAAGATGCCCTGGAGAAGGAAATGGAACCCACTTCAGTATCCTTGCCTGGAAAATCCCATGGATAGAGGAGCATGACAGGTGAAGTTACGGGAGTCAGACACGACAACAAAATTCTCCAAGAAAAAGCCTTTTATTTCCCTCCAGCCAATCCTCTGGGCAGAGTCAGAAGGATTCTACAGTCCCCAGGCCATCTGAGACCAAGCCAAGCTGTGGTCCTTCCAGAGGGCCCAGAGCTGTTTATGCTCAATGGAGTCTGTTGACATCCCCCCTGATTTTAGTATATGTGCTGCCGAAGCGAGCACTGACATCCCACCTGAATATATGTAGTCTTTGCCCTGCCTCCTAGTTTGGGTGCTGTTTTTTTTTTCCCCAATTATTTTTATTAGCTGAAGGCTAATTACTTTACAATATTGTAGTGTTTTTTGTCATACATTGACATGAATCAGCCATGGATTTACATGTGTTCCCCATCCTGATCCCCCCTCCCACCTCCCTCCCCATCCCATCCCTCTGGGTCATCCCAGTGTACCAGCCCTGAGCACTTGTCTCATGCATCTAACCTGGGCTGGTGATCTGTTTCACACTTGATAATACACATGTTTCGATGCTGTTCTCTCAGATCATCCCACCCTCGCCTTCTCCCACAGAGTCCAAAAGTCTGTTCTATACATCTGTGTCTCTTTTTCTGTCTTGCATATAGGGTTATCGTTACCATCTTTCTAAATTCCATATATATGCGTTAGTATACTGTATTGGTGTTTATCTTTCTGGCTTACTTCACTGTGTATAATGGGCTAACAAAGCTCACAGACCCTTGAACATTCAGCCCCACCCTTCCCCATCCCCACCCTCCCCCCCCCCCCCCCCCCCCCCCCCGCCCCTCCTCTCATCTCCCAGCATTTCACCTCTCTCCAACCCCTCTGCCTAGGATGTCCTCCTTATATCACCTCCTTTAGAACCTTTCTCTGCTTCCTTCATCTTCAAAGGGCTTCACTCCAACCTCTAGTTCCATGGTCACTTCTTCCTCTAACTTGTTTCCTTATTTTAAGGCCCTTGTGATCATATAGGACCCACCTGAATAATCCGGGATAATCTCTCCATCTCTAGATCCTTAACCATATCTTCGAAGTCGCTTTTGCCGTGTAAGGGAAACAAAGCCATAGGTTCTGAGGATGAGGATGCAGACATCTTTTTTGGGGGGTGGGAAGGGGTCATCTTTAGCACAAAATAATATAATCAACATAGGAAGCATTCAATAAATGCCATTATTATCATTTAGGCACCACCTACTGTGTGCCCAGCATGTTAGACATGGAGCTGCCCCAGGGATCAAAACACATGTGGAAGCTGCCTTTCTGAGACTTATCTAGTCTCATCAGTGAAACATTTGAACTCTCGAATTCTTATACTCAAAAAAGTGCTTAAATCTACTTCACATATGCTCAGTGACTATATCAGTTGCCTGTTTCTATATAACAAACAACCCCAATGCCTTCTAACTCAAAACAACTATTTCGTTTTCAGGGATCTTAGTTCCCCAGCCAGGGATCAAACCCACGCCCCCTACAGTGGAAGCACGGAGTCCTAACCACTGGATGACCAAGGAAGTCCCCTAGTTCTCAACTTTATCTCATCAATTTCAGTTCTTCTGAACTGGACTAGACTCAGCTGATTTCAGCCAGGCTCACCATGGTCTGCTGGGGTTGCTGGTTTATAATGGTGTTGGCTGGAATACCTGGAGCATTTCTCCATGTGGTTTCTCATCACCCAACAGGCTAGCCCAGGCTTGTTTGCATGTTGATGGCAGGGAGCAACAGGAGGAGAAGTTGCAAGGCGTCTTAAGCCTGTGGCTCAGAACTGACCCACTGTCCCAAGTGCCACTTCCATTGGTCAAAGCAAATCACAGACTCTGATCCTCAGGGAAGGAGATAGACTTTCTTTCTTGATGGGAGAAATAATAAAGTACTGTGGCCATTTTTATGATCTACTGTAGTGACATTGCAGGAAGGAGAAAGAGAGAATGGAGGTTATGTCCCTGTGGAGCAGTTACTGGGGGAGAATTTTCCCCAGGGAAGTTACCCAGCAGAGGAGGCCAGAAGGCCACAACCTGTTCAGAAGTGGCCTTGGGTGGCTAATTATTCTAGTGCTTTCTGTGAAGCACACGACGTTAAGCATATTTCTTTCTCCTTGTGCTAAAATGCCAAGCCCCAAGATTTCTATTATAAATGACACAATTAAGTCCTTGGCAAGAAAAAATCAAGTTCTCTTTTTTAGGAAGCTAGTGAGAACAAGCAGAGAGACTACAGAAAGTCTGCACAAGTGACAAAAGACATACATTTTGAGAAATTAAGAGAGGTCATGAGAAAGTAAGTTCCTTTTCTATTTGTCATTGGCAAATGTGACTGAGAAAAAGCAGGATATGAAACAATTGATCCAGCCTTATCCCAACTTTTTAAAAAGAAAAGTGTTTGCTTATTTGTGGGCCTACAAAAACAACTGAAAAGATAAATACACTGCAGTATTAGCAGCAGTTGGTCATCTTTGCTCGGATCAGAGGTGATATGGGGTTTTTCCATTCCTGTGTCTCTGAATTTTTCCAGTTTCTATAGTAAACCCAGGTCAATCAGGAAGAAATGTAATTAATTAAAAGAAACCCCACAATGGATTGTAACTGTTTCAACATTTAAAAATGAAACTCTTAGTTACTTGATTATGTTGTTCCTGGTGTTTGCTGGAATTGGAACTTTTGTATTTTTCTCCTTTAAAATTATCCTGGCACTAACTTGTACACTAAGGTCATGAACTCTTAGTTTCAAGTTTGTAAAATGTATTTATCAGTGTAAGTTCCTTCCATTTGTATCCAACCCCTCACTTCTCTAGATGCCAAGAACTCAAAGCTCTTCAGCAAATGAGAGACCCCAAGGCCATTATACAGACTTCCTTGCACAAATGACTACACAGCTGTGATTTAATATCTTATTCTCAGCTCTTATCAGAGGCCAATACACAGAACAATCCCGCAAGAACATTTCTGCTTCTTTTATAAAACTGTTGTCTGTCTTTGGTTTATGGTCCTTTTCATGAAGATTCCCGCAGTGGAATCCCCCCGTATAGCTGATGAGAAAATTTGGTTTCCATGCTGCACGGCTTTGCATCCTGTTAGGAGCAGTGAGATGAGGTCATTTATTTTGGTTTTTCTTTGCCTTTGCTGCTGGGAAGCTTAGAATCAAATTTTGTGCTCAATTAAGAGAACTTCCTTTAGCCAAGATTTTCTATCCTGTTGAATAGTGCTTCCATCTATTTAACTGGCTGAAGCCAGAAATCCCAGATAACATTGTAAATTTTTCTGTCTCCTTGTGGCAAGGACCCATCCTGAAGGTTTTTGTTGTGAAATCTTTCTCTAATCTGTCTCTTTTTCATCCTTGGATTGCTGGAGCAGCCTAACTGGACTTCTCATCTTGTTTTCCTCCTCCACTGCACTCCCAACCAAAAAAAAAAAAGTTCATCTTTCATGCTCATAGGGCAAGTGGTCTTTCTAAATATGGATCAGATCTTTCCATGTGAAGAGTCAGTTCCCTAGCTTCTCTTGCATCTCCACCCATCCCCTCAACTCCCATCTTCCTTCCCTCCAGCTGTGTTGAATCCACAAGTCTCACCCTCTTTTTTTTTTCAAGACTTTTTTGAGGTGGACCATTTTTAAAGTCTTTATAGAATTTGTTACAATATTGCTTCTGTTTTATGTTTTGTTTCTTTGGCCATGAGGTACATGGAATCTTGCTCCCTGACTAGGTCTAACCTGCACCCCCTGCATTGGAAGGCGAAATCTTAACCACTGGACTACCTGGGGAAGTCCCATAGTCTCACCCTTGCTTGCATCTGGGATTCTGCACATGCCATTCCCCTGCCTCTAGTGTTGTTCTCTCTTCTGCTCCTCTCTGTGGCATCATTAGTGCCATGAACCTTGTTTTGGGTTTCAGAGTTTATTCCCTGAAGGCATCTGTGTTTCATTCCCTGACCCAGACAGGTTAGGCTCCCCTCCTATGAGTTCCCACAGATCCCTTGTACTGATCATGGTGAATTAAAAGGTGGCCTCCCTGATCTGTCTCCTGCTCTAAAATGCCCCCCGTGGGGTGGTTCCAGATCTATACCCACTATCATCCCCAGGACCAGCACAGTGCCTGACCTATAGGAGATGCTCACTGAATATGTGTTCAAAAGATAAACTAGTTTTCTGGCATAGGACTCTCTCTTTTGCCCACTTCACTTTTTAACCCTCATTATTTACCTATCGCTTGGCCTATAGCTTTATATTGTGCATCTCTGTTACCCTAAGTCAACTTGTTTTTTTGTTTGTTAGTGTCTCAAAAATGACCACAAGGCCTCTTTCCTTGCACCAAATCCTTGCAGTAAATCCTATCAAGGTGTAGGATCTATGTCCCCACCCCCTTGAATCTGTGCTGGCCTCCCAGCTAATAACTTGCAGCCGACTGACTGTGGCTGACTGCATCAAGTCAGGCAGCCTGGCATGCTTCCACTGTTCTCTTAGAACTGTGCTGCAGCTGTTGCATGGACAAGCCAGAGCTGGCCTGCCGGATGACGAGGGGGCACCATACCCCAGCCTCCCCATCGCCCCATCCGACAGCCTTCCCGACGTGTGACTGAGACCATGGGAGGCTAGCCAGCCCCAGCACCCGGCCTGGGACTGCGGCTGCCTTGGTGAGCCCAGGGAGATCAGCTGAGCCAGGCCCAGATCCGTAGACACACCTAGTTTGACAAACAGCCCAGAGAGCAGTAAGAAAGGCTTATTGTTTCAACCCCTGTGTGTTAAGGTAGTTTCTTACAGTACATCTTGGAATTTTTCCTAGTAGCTGACCTCAAGTGACACTATCTCCATTCAATAGACAGGCTAATACTTTGAAGTCTCCAGAAAGGAAGGATCAGTCTGGTCTTTTTTTTCTCTAGCAGCTTGGGGTACAGATTCTAAATCTGTTTTTAAGGACAGAATTATAACGTGGACCCAAATTCTTGGGTGACCAAAGTCATCTTATATCCTTTTCATCTCCACTCTACTACTTCCAGAATTTTTCTCCTAAAAATAAAACAAAATTAAATTCTTCTTCCTCAACTGTACCTAAAGTAGTCATATTTTTGTGTGCGCTGAGATCCTTTTTTTAAAAAATTGAAATATTGTTAATTTACAAAGTTGTGTTAGTTTCAAGCATACAGCAAAGTGATCCAGTTAAACATACCTCTTCAGATTCTTTCCCCTTATTTGTTATTACACGATCTTTGAGTATAGTTCCCTGTGCTGTACAGTAGGTCCTTGTTGTTTACCTGTTTTATCTTTAGTAGTATGTATCTGTTAGTCTTACCCTCCTAATTTATCTCTCCCCTCTTTCCCCTTTGATAACCATAGTTTGTTTTTGATGTCTGTGTGTTTCTGTTTTATAGGTAAGTTCATTTGTGTCATATTTTAGATTCCACATATAACTGATGTCATATGATATTTGTTTTTCTTTGACTTACCTCACTTAGCATGATGATCTCTAAGTTCATACATGTTACTGCAAATGGCATTATTTCATCCTGTTAAATGGCTTAATAGTACTCCATTGTATAATGTACCACATCTTCTTTGTCTATTCATCTGTCAAGAGATATTTAGATTGCTTCAATGTCTTGGCTATTGTAAATAGTGCTGCTGTGAACATTGGGGTGCATATATCTTTTTTGAATTAGAGTTTTCTAATATGCCCTGGAGTGGCATTGTGGGATTCTTTGAGCAAGCCCAGTGACTGACTCTAAAGCCTGTGTGCCCTGGTGCTAATATCTGGCTCTTGCATGACCTCCTGCCTCTGAGTTTCAGTTCTTCGTAAAATGTGCACTATAATTCTCCCAACCTCCAGACGTCTTGAAAATTCATTCATTCATCCATTCATTCATTCTGTGAATATTTACTGAGGGCCTCCATGCTGCAGGCACTGTTCTGGCACTAGGGACATATCCATGAGCAAATGAAAGAGGAAAGTTCTCTATTTTGCTCTGAAGTTTATATTCTACCAGAGGGAGACAGACAATAAGGAATGAGGAGAATAGAGAGGAAAAGTATGTGGTTTGGTAGAAGGCAAATTCAGTTGCAAAAAAACAGAACAAGATAAGGTGGGTGGAGAGGGAGCTGGCAGCATGGGTCCTGGTTGTAATTTTAAACAGAACTGCTACCATAGGTCTCAAAGAGAAGACAATATTTGAGGCAAGGCTTGACGGAGGTAGGAGTTTGTCTTGCCGGTGTCTGGGGGTAAAGCACCCGGACAGGGTAATAGGCAGGGCAAAGACTCTAGGATAAGAATGTGCCTTGCGTGTCAGAGGAGCTGGTATACCTCGTGTGAAGGGGACAGAGGTGAGACAGGGAGGGGGAGGAGCCCCAGGAGAGGTGGGCAGAGAGAAAGTGGCCCCAGGGCAGATTGCTTGGGAGTCTGTAGGCTTTGGATTTTACTCTGAGTGAAATAGGCAGTTGGGGAGGCTGTGGGCAGAGAGACAAAGCCTGCAGTTTGACCAGCATGATGTTGGCATGGAGTATGGCTACCTCAAAACTCTGTAGTTAGTTTTGGAGCAGAGGGTGACTTTTCAAATTGCCAACAATGCATTGGTCTAGAAGAAAGCTACAAGGATCCTCTGAGAAACAGAAGGTGGGGGCCCCTTGGCCCCACCAGAGGCACACCAGGCCTTTGTATGGCTGGTAATGCCCATCTGTCCCCTTCCATGCCTCCTGGTATACTGAGCTCTGGGACAGGGTAGGCAAATTTGCATGAAGGCTGTGAAACCTCTTGGGAGAACCAGGGAACCCTCATGAGGTTGAGCAGTGCTAAACTCTGTGTTGATGGCATTGGTGTCACCTCAGGTCAGCTACCAGGGTAGATACCAAAGACCCTCCCCCACCCCCCGCCCCCTGCCAGGGGAACTCATCTCGGGGTAAGAGGTCCTTCTTGTCAGCTACTCTAAAGTTCAGCCCCATCAATACAGAACCCTGCTTGGGCTTCTCTGGTCAAGGGTGGCTGCATAGAGACTGTGAGATTCCCTCTTAAGATTCTGGGAGGCTGGACCAGGCACCTTGATCATCAGGGGCTCTATCTGGCAGCAGTCAGATAAAAACATTTAGGGCAGGATGAACATCCTCCTTCGACTTTAAGAGGGAAAGCAACCTAAAACTGGGCTCTGAGTAGACCCATCAATTTCCCCATCCTTGGGCACAGGTTTGATCCCTCCGGAGAGGTAAGGACCTGCAGTTTTTGTAAAACAGGAGTGCTGGGAGGGCAAAGGAGAGAGACCGAGGCAGTGAGTATGCTGCTAGTTAGACAGGTAGGAGCTTAGGACCAATGATGTGTATAATAAGAATGGATGTGACCTTGTTTGTGCCCTAAGTCGGGAAGATCTCCATGAGTAGGAAATAGCAACCCACTCCAGTATTCTTGCCTGGGAAACCCCAAGCACAGAGAAGCCTGGCAGGTTACAGTCCATGGGGTCGCAAAGAGTCAGACATGACTGAGTGACTGAGAACACACACTCACAAGCTGCCAAAGATGGTCAAACCCATTGAATTGATCAATGTTTTTATTCTCCTGTTCCTTGTGAAGAGTATATGAGGCAGCCTTTTTTATCCCGTTATCACACCCAGCCCCCTATGTCAGCCTACATTATGGTATCTCCAAGTGTTAACCTGCATGGTTAGCTAGGGCATCCACCTTGGGGACCTACTGAGGCGACACAAGACTGGGAGGCCCTGCTGGGGCTCTCACCAGCCAAGTGATACTGGCCAAGTCATTTAGAAGCAGTCAACTTCTCAAACTTGACTTGCAGGTGGATCTCTGGGGGATATTGGGCAAATGCAGGTTCTGATTCAGTCAGTAGGGCTCAGATGGAATGAGTGCATCCTCAGTGGAGCAAACTCCCAGGTGATGCTGATACAGAATGAGAGCATCTGTCACTGGTCGCAGCCCTGACAGCTCTTAGAATCACCTAAGAAGCTCCAACCAAATACAATGCCTGGTCCCACCCCTGAAATTATTCTGATGTATTTGGTTTGGGCAGTTTCTGAGCTTTGGAAGCTTAAATAATCTCCCTCAGTGATTCTGTTGTGCAACCAAGATAGAAACCTGGTGGTTTGGTCCATGCTCCTCACGTTCTAGGGCTTTTGAACCGTATAATTTATCTTTCAAGCTGGAACACATTTTTAGAGTGAAAGGGGTCATGGATGATAATTACACAGGTTAACAGGTACAAACTGGGGTTGTCCTGGATAATTCTGATGTGCAGTCAACTTAACTGTAGCCTGGTGGGGCCCCAGCACTGCCCAAGTTCATAAAGATGTAGTAGAAACTGGGCTTGGAACTCAGGCTCCTAACTCTTCAATTCTCATTTCACTTCCTTATAACCTCAGCTATTCAGTCTGTGAAATGGGGATAAGAATGCCTGTCAGCCCTAATCTAGAGTGATTATGAAGTTAAAAGCAGGCCATAATCCACACAAATGCACTTTAAAAGTTTGAGTAACTGTATGGAATTGGAAGGCATTTTTATTATTGTGAGTCTGTGGTTACCAGAACCAGTCTGGGATCTACCTGTCTTGAGTTAGAGTGACCACAGCTATTTGAATAATAAATAATACATGGACCTTATTAGCTAAAGTAATCTTGACAAAGTAGAAAAATAAGGAGATGGGAATCAGAGGGCATTTAATAGAAGTGTCATTCCCTGGATGGAGCCTGAGCCAAGGCAGGCTGTTAGGGTGAGGGGAGATAAGAATCTCAGAGTGGCCCACAAGCTAAATGGGAATCAATAATATTGTCTCTGGAAACAGTGAAGTTAGTGTGATACATACACAGAAGCATGGTTTGTCTAAACCATCAGGTCCCCGTACTGTATCTCTTGGATTTCAGGAGGGTGTCAGCATGGAGAAGGGTAGAGATGACCCTGGAACTGACCTTGTCAGGGTGGGAGATAGGAGGTGGGAGGCTGCAGATGAAAGCTCTTCCATCCTGCACATTTTGAAAATGAAGATGCTGAGGCTGAGCCATGCTGAGTGCAATACCTGACAACCAGTGAGGTACTGGTGGAGCCCACACTGGGACCAAAACCTTGGGTTACTTCTGAGTCTGTCCTGTGTGTTGAGGTCAAAAGAAATGCTTTTTTGGTTGTTGTTATCATTGTTGTTTAGTCACTCAATCATGTCCAACTCTTTTTCAATGCCATGGACCATAGCCTGCCAGGCTCCTCTGTCCATGGGATTTCTCAGGCAGGAATACTGGAGTGGAAACAGAAATGCTGGTGAATATCTAAATGATAATAATGACCACCATGCCATTATAATACTCCCCCCCGCCCCAGACTAACAGTAATCCTCTATTACCATTTAATGCCCAATCCCTCGGTCTTTATGACTGGGTTATTCCCAAAACTTAACTTTTCTCCTGACCCCCACATTACATGTGGTTGATAGGTCTCATTAGTCTGTTTTAATCTGTAACAGTTTTCCTTCCTTTTTTATGCTATTGATTAGTTAAAAAAGAAAACTGGGTTATCTGGCCTGTGGAATGTCCTCCCTCATAGATCTAACTGTTTCTCGGTGGTGATTTTGAACATACCCTGCCCCCACATTCCCGCAGTCGCTGTGAACTCTGGACCTTACTTCAGTTCAGGCTCAGCATTTGTGGCAACACTGCTTTGTAGGTGGTGCCCAGCGCTTTCCACAACATCCCATCAGAAGGCTCATGTCACGGCAGGTGGTATCTGTCAGAAATACACACTGTGGCATTGAAAAGCGGAACACTTACATGTCACTATACAGTTGTCCAAACCCACAGAGTGCACAATACTAAGAAGGAACCTTAGTGAACTATGGACTTTGGGTGATAAAGATATGTGGGTGTAGTTTCATTGATTGTACAAATGTACCCCTCAGGTGAGGGTTGTTGATAGTGGGTGAGGTTATGTATAAGGGGGACAGGGGTCATAGGGAAATCTCTGCATTTTCCCTTCAATTTTAGCGTGAACCTAAAAGTGCTCTAAGAAACAAAGGGTACTTAAGAAATAAAAAACAAAAATGGAACAATTGATTTATACTACTCCAAGGTTGTGGGCGCCAAAGGTGGTGAGGAAGGGAAAGAAACAAAATATGAATGGTGAAAGATGGTTGTTGCAGCTGGGCCATGGTCCATGGGGCTCACTGTGCTACTCTCTCAACTTGGGAATCTTTAACAAAAATTAAAGGACTTCCCTGATGGCTCAGATGGTAAAGAATCTGCCGGTAATGCAGGAGATCTGGGTTCGATCCCTGGATCGGGAAGATCCTCTGGAGAAGAGAATGGCTACCCACTCCAGTATTCTTGCCTGGAGAACTAAACAAAGCACTCTGAGATGCCTGAAGATGTGGCAGACATGGTTTCTTCGAACCCAGTATTCATCCCTTGCCACCACGCTTTCTCTTCCCTCAGAGGATCTCAATTCTGTGCAGGTAAAGCTCATTTGGCTACCTGGCCAGGTGTGGTGGCAGCTCCAACCCCAGGGATGAGGCCCTTCATTCTCTGCCACAGCCTCCACCTGCAGGGCTGGCTGCTTTGGTACAGGCCCAGCTTGAGCATTCAACAGAGGGAGTGCTCAAAAAATCTGTGTTTACTCCTGTCTTTAATCTTCACAACAAGCCAATGAGACTGTTACTATCCCCACTTTACAGATGACTGTGAGGCTTAGATAAGTCACAGAGCCCAGGGTTGCCGGCCAGAAGGCTCAGGTCTGTGCAGTAGCACCAAAGCCCACAATCTTAACCACACGGATGCCACATTCCCCATCTGGCATTGCACAATTTTACCAAATTTTCTCCTTAAGTTGGTCAAAGGAATTTGTGCTTAGGCGACAGGCTTTGGGGGAATAAGAAATAGAATTTTTGACGTTGGAAAGACACTGTACCCTATGGTGATATTTTCCACAATTTGCTGACTGTAAGAATCTTCTAGAGTGTCAAAATGCAGATTCTAGAGAAGGCATCTGATAATCTACATTTTTAACAAAACATCTTCCTTCCCTACGTGAGTCTTACAGTCAAGCAAGTTAGAAAAGTATACCTCCTGGCATTAAAATATAGTCCCAGAAAGAGTGAGTTTCCAGACAGAGTGGAATTATTAAATCCAAGCAAGAGAGAGAGGTCTTGAAGTTCTGTTGATGCCCCATTAGCCGCAGTCACTGGACAGCCAGTTCTGACGACACACATGCTGGATCCGTTTAGAGGCAGGTCCGGTGGGGCACCACAAGCTTCCATGGGGGCCAGCTCATCCTGCCTGCACCTGGTAACTAACCATCTGGTGATGAACCTTGCCTCTCAGCCCACATCTGATTGGACACCTGACTAGGCTGTCCCAGGCAAATCCTTTCTCCCAAGAATTTTTAATTAAAAATTCTAGACTAGCTGTTGCTGGATATCAGCTCTATAAAGTCACACGGACGTTATTGTCAGTGGAGAGGTGAGGGGAGAGAGAGGTGGAGGGAAGGAAGGAGGGAGAGAAGGGGAAGGGGGAGGCAAAGGAAGGAATGGGTGGGGAAAGGGTGTGGAAATAAAAACAGGGCCAGTGGAGAGAAAAGGGAGAGTTTAGTGGGTTATAAGTAGCACGCCCCCCAAAAAGATATATACTCACCCAGAACCTCAAAACAGAACCTTATTTGGAAAAGGAATTGTTGTCAATGTAATTATGTTAAAGATCTAAAGATGAGATAACCCTGAGGTTAGGCGGGGGACTCAATCTGATGACTGTTGGAGGGAGATTTGACACACAGAGGGAAGGCCATGTGAAGGCAGGGCAGCGATTGCGGTGATGTGCGCTGAAGCCACGGAATGCCCAGGACTGGCCGCCAGAAACTGGGAGGGAAGGGAGGAGTGAATTATCCTTCAAACCCTCCAGGAGGAACCACCCCTGTGGACACCTTGATTTCAGACTTCCAGACTCCATAACTGTGAGGGCATCAATTGCTATTGATTTTAACCATCGAGTTTGTAGTGACTTGTTATGGCTGCCCAAGGAAACCAACTCATCTTTGGAGATACAGACTACTAATCACCCTGGGAGGGTAAGGGAGGAAGGTAGGGGTCTGGGAGGGGAGGGCAGGAAGAGGAGGGAGGAACAAGCAGGGCTGTGGAGAGCAGAGGGCAAGAGATTATACCCTTCTCCCCCCCCGCCGCTGCCACCCTTGGCCCCATCCCCACTGTCCATGCTTTTGGACGTCCTGGTTCACCTGAGGACCCAGCCTCAGATTCCTGAGGTGTCCCCTGCATCCTGACATAACACCCTTACCTCACCCCAAGTGTCCTCAAGAGGGTGTCTGCTCCCCACAGCCTGATGCCATGGTGAGGGGGGCACAGCTGCAACGGAACCGTCACCCAGACACCCCAGGCTGGCCCTGGGAGCAGGAGCAGGGAGGCCCACCGTGGCCAGGTGCCCAGGATCAGGCTCTGCACATGTGGGATGGCTGGGAAGAGGTGGGGGTGGGGACCAGCTACTCTTCGCTGGACGACGCAGCCCCAGGCAGGCTCACATCCCTCCCCAACACTCCAGTGGCCTCTTGGCAATGCGGCTTCCCTGGGACAGGTTCAGATGATGACGAGTCCCCTTCTCCTGCTACTCAGCCCCACTGAGGCCTCAGTGGCTGCCTCTGCATCTGGTGCTGTCTGCGTTAGCGTGCTTGGTAGGACAGTGGGTGGGAATTTCTTCCATGCCTGCTGGAACGTTCTCCAACAAAGGCCGCAGGGCGCGCACTCGAGGGGTTTGCAGAGGTGAAGGTCCACTCTCACTCTCTCATGCAGTGTTATATTTTACTGATGATAAAAAAAAAAATAAAATGCTTAAGAAGAAGTTATCTTTTAAAAAAATTAATGCCTGAGTGCCAGGCACTGTGCTGAATGCTTTGCATGCATCATCTTGATGGATTCTCCCAGTAGATCCAGGGAAACTGAGGGTGGTAGAGATCAGGGTGGTAGAGACCCTGCCCAAGGTCCTTGAAAGGAGAGGGACACATTTGGAATTTGAACCACTGTCTGCCGTTTTCCTGCTAAGCTCCATGCGTGTACCCCTGACTGAGGAGAATCTTTAATTCCCGGGGTGTTTTCACATGCTTCTTTTTGGTTAGTAAAACTTTAGATTTTTCTCAAGGTTTCAGTTGGGAAGAATGAGGACCTGAGTGGTTCTGACCTGGGGTCCTAAGCCCCAGGCACTTCCATCCACTCTGCCTGCGTGTGGAGGGCTGGACAGGTCAAAAGAACTGCGAGAAGAGAGGAGGCTAGAGTTTCGCTTCACTCTGACTTGAAAGCCTGGGAAACAAAGCCCAAATGTAAGCTGATTTTTTTCCCTTCCCTCTGCGCCCCACAGACGTCCTGGGATCCAGGTTGGAGCCCACCGCTGTCACCCCAAGCCCTCCTGACAGACTGTACCTCCTCCATCCCAGCCTTGCCGGGGCTACAGTGGTGTCGCCTAGGGTTTCCCGCATGCAGGTCGGAGCTAGTGGGGTGGCGGGAGCAGCCTAGAGCCCTGGAGGCTAAACCTCCTTCCAGTGTGTGTTTGTGGCAGAGGGAGGGTGGGACCCCTGAAGAGCCCACCTCACCTCTTTGTGTCTCCCTGCTTTCATCTGAGAAATTGAGATAATAAGGATATATGTGTGTGTGTGCATGTGTTAAGTTGCTTCAGTTGTGTTTGACTCTTTGTGACCCTATAGATTGTAGCGCACCAGGCTCCTCTGTCCATGGGATTCTCCAGGCAAGAGTACTGGAGAGGGTTGCCATGCCCTCCTCCAGGGGATCTTCCTGACCCAGGGATGGAACTAGCATCTCTTATGTCTCCTGCATTGGTTGGCAGGTTCTTTACCACTAGCACCACCTGGGAAACCTGATAATAAGAATATTCATCCCCAAATCTGCATTTTCAGTACATGCTATTTCTTCTATGACAACTATAGTTTACTAAAGAGATTTTGAAAAAGCACAATACTCTGTTGTTTGGGGAAGCACACTTAGGTGTCTTCAAAGAAACAAGGAAGCACTTACCTGAGGAGCAGGGGGAAGCTTGTGGCCTGATTGGTCCTGGAGGCTCTGGAGTGGAAACTCACCTTACCCAGCTGACTGGGGGTTCAACAGTTGTTTGTGGACTGTACTGTGTTAAGCTCTATATTGATGCTTTTGGTGTTTGCCTATTTGAATACTGTATTTCACAACTTTGTAAGGGTTAAAAAATAATGAACTTGGCCTCCCAGTATGGTGGGAGCATTTTTAAGATGCACATTTTGTGCCCTGGCACATAATAGGTGCTCAGTGAGCAGGGCATGAGCCCATGACATGTCTTTCCCAGGTCCTCATTCAACCCAGGGACAACTCAGTGAGTGATCAGGCCCAGAACCCTGAAGAACCCACCAAACAGAAGAGTGGATGGATGTAGGGTGAGGAAGAGATAAGTTATTGACAGATTCATGGGATAGTGAGAAATTTATTAAAAACTACCTGCATCCCAGCCCACAGTGGTTTCAGAAAGGAGATGTTCCTTGTTTTTTCATTCCTTCCACAAATACATACTGATCATCTGCCACGTGTCAGGCAAGGTGACGGCTGAAGAGGATAGTGTAGTAGGCAAGAGAAAGACCCTCCCCTAGGTGCTTCCAGGCTAGCAGAGCAATGTACATTTAAATGGAAAGATTCCACCCATGGTGATCATGATGGAGAGAGGAAGTTCAGAAGCACTGGCTGAGCCTGTAAGAGCGCCACCTCACCTAGTTTTTCAAATTTTGTTTTCCTTTGCAGGCAATGGGTGTTAGAGAAGTCTTCCTGAAGGAGGCAGCACATTAACTGAGCACTGGGGTTACCTGGTCTAGCACATTCCGGGCCAGGAAACAGAATGTGCAAAAGTCCAGCGATGAAAAGGAGAGGGTGGTGATTTGACTGTAAAAATACTTTTGAGTGTCTGGAGGTACCTGGGGGAGGGCAGCTGGGGATGTTGTAGCAGGTAGGAGACCAGAAAGGAAAGCCTGGGTTAGTTCAAAAAGGGCCATCTCTGCCCCGGTAAGGAGGCTGGAGGGTGTAAAGCCGGGATGTTTTGTTGGTTTGCACTTCAGAAGAAGCACGGCACTGCCATGTCTATTAGAAGTGGGCATTTGCTCTGTTCAAGCAAAGCCAGCCTCCCACTCTGAAATAGGAGCTGAACTTCTCAGTAGAATTTTCCTTACCCTACCAAAGGCCCTGTTCATCACAGGACCAGGGAAGCCCATTTCTGCCCAATTCTGAGAGACAAAACTGGCACTGTCAGGGCCTCATGGATGACAAGTCTTGGAGGATTGGGGACTTTCAGTGTTGGTGCAAGGAATTCACCTACAGCATCTGGCCCAGTGCCTTTTATAAAGCAGGAACTCAAATAAATGCTTGCTGATGAGCTGCTGAGACTGCCTCTACCTTGCTTTGAAAGTGAAAGTCGTTCAGTCATGTCTGACTCTTTGTGACCCCATGGACTATACAGTCCATGGAATTCTCAAGGCCACACTACTGGAGTGGGTAGCCTTTCCCTTCTTCTGGGGATCTTCCCAACTCAGGGGTCAAACCCAGGTCTCCCACATTGCAGGCGGATTCTTTACCAGCTGAGCCACAAGGGAAGCCCAAGAAAACTGGAGTGATTAGCTTATTCCTTCTCCAGCGGATTTTCCTGCCCCAGGAATCAAACTAGGGTTTCCTGCATTGCAGGTGGATTCTTTACCAACTGAGCTATCAGGGAAGCCCATCTACCTGAGTTAACTTGCTTTAGTTTTCCTTAATTTCTAGGACTGTGACAGACTGAGGAAGTAAGATTCATATGTATGCTGTACTACTGGAACCTAAAACTCTGAGTGTCTATTTTGTGGGCAGCATTCAACTCTCAAGCTGATAAAAGGCTCACTTCCCAAGGAGGATTCTTTGCTCAGATGATGAGAATGAGGGTCACACAGGGAGCATGTTAAAATGCAGATTGCTAAGATCCACTGTCTCCTCTGGAAATTTTTATTCAGTAGGTGTATTAGGCAGCTTTGGCTTGGTTATGGTGCAGTAACAAATAACTCCCCATATCTCAATGGCTTATAACAAGAAAAAGTTATTTCTCACTCACATTACATGTTGACCATAATGTGAAACAGTAATATTTTTTATTTTATCAGTCAGTCTGCCATACTTTCTTCATTTACGGACACAGAAGAAATAGCCCCAGTAGGGGACACACCACTCATATCAAAGGTGAATAATTATCCTAGAGGAAAGAAGGAGCAAATAATCATCTTAGAGGAGAGAAGGAACAGTAATACATTCTGCCAGAAGTGGTGTAGGATGGGGCCAGGACTATGTATTTTTAGTAGTACATGCCGGTGAATCTCTTACAGGAGATCTGAGGGCCATATTTTGAGGACCTCTGGGTGATCACATGTTAGGATAACAAAAAATGTTAGTCTGGATTAGTTTCCCAAAGCTCAGAGTTGGGCAGTTTCCTGCCTTTCTGCCTGACACCGTAATCTCTCACTGCTCCCTTTCTCCTTTTCCTATTTTATCTTAGAAGCCTTCTAGGCTCATAGAGCTCCACATTTAAGTCTTTCATCTTAGATCTTTGTCTCATACCTCCAGCTTTGTTTTCTGCCAAATAACACAAATAAATCTGGTTTCAAAAAGTAATGCATGTAAATGGGCATGCATGCGTTTATGTGTTCTCCCTGCCTGAGCAGGAATTTGCATTTTAACCAGGTTATTTTCATGATGCACAACTCCTGAGATGATGAGAATTTCATGAATGATGAGAACATCAGGGACCTTAACCAGCTGTAATGGATGGTGACATTAGGGCCCTGCTCTCCAGCCTTCTTCTCCAGAGGATGGTGCATCTCTCTGCTCGCTTCTGGTTGTCTCTGGTGCTACATCTGCCACCTGGTGTTATAATAATCCATTCAGGTCTTGCTCTCTTGCTAGATGACGAGGTCCTTGAGGGCAGAATCTTTGAGTTCTTCTTTCTATCCTCTGCCTGCAAAAAATGTTTAATAAATGAATGCATGTTTATTTCTTGCATATCATTACAACCCACTCTTGGAGCATTTTTTAAATTGGCTTTTTTTTTTTTTGCTCATGTCTTGGCATCTCTTTTTGATTCTTTAAAACTGCACTTTCCAACATGGTAGCCATCAACCACATATGCGGCTGAGCTGTTGAAATGTGACTACTCTGAACTGACGTGTAAAATACTAGACTTAAAGCACTGGATTTTAGAGACTTCGCACAAAAAAAAGGTAAAATATTTCATTGCTTTTCAATATCAACAGCCCATTCACAATTTTATATTGATTATAGGTTATAATGATATCATTTGTTGTTTTTAATTAACATAGTGAAATTAAATTAGTAATTAATATTTAATTATTAATTAATATTTAATTATTACATTGGTTAAAGCTTATTTACACTTTGTTTCATGCAGCAACCATAAATTTTTAATATTTTATTTATTTTTGGTTACACTGGGTCTTCACTGCTGCTCATGGGCTTTCCCTAGCTGCGCAAGCACGGACTAGTCTTCGTTGTGGTGCACAGGCTTCTCATTGCAGGGACTTCTCTTTGTTGCCAAGCATGAACTCTGGGCACACAGGCTTCAGTAGCAGCAGCATGTGGGTTCAGTAGTTGTAGATTGTGGCCTTAGTTGCTCCAAGGCATGTGAAATCTTCCCAGATCAGGGATCAAACCCACGTCCTCCGCATTGGCAGGAGGTTTCTTACCCACTGTACCACCAGGGAAGTCCCAGAAAATTTTAAATTGCATGATGTGCTTGCATTATACTTCTATTGGAGAGTGCTGCTTTAGAGGATTCTGAGTTTCCCAGTTGCATCTGCAGGGTTTCTTTACGTCCCTGGGGAATAACTCACTTGCGTCCAGAAGCAGAGACTTATTTCAGGGAGCAAGGGAACACCTGACAGTCGCTTTTCCTTTCTTAGCCTTCGAGTCCCTTGAACATGGGTTTTTTTTCCTCCAATGATCTCATGGAGAGGATGCCATCAAGCTGCGAATTCCAGCAGCTCAATCCTGTTTGAGCCAGAGGATCATTTCTATCAGCGCCAGGTCTGTAGCAGAGGTTCTTTTCAGTCCTGGTTGGCTGAGCAGGTCTTGTTCCTAAGCCTGAAGATCCCTGTTGTAGGATGACTTCATAAGTGAGGCCGGCAGGCATGAAAAAGTTAGAGGGAGACAAGTCCAGCTCTTCCAGCAGAGTGGGCACCTTCAGTGGGTGGGGCGCACAGTGCCTGCCAGGAAGCAGGAGGGGGCTTCCTGGGAATGTGCTGATCTGAGTGCTGGTTAAGTGGATATGAAAAGTCATCTAACAGTTTATGCATTTATGATTTGTTCTCTTCTCTGTAGCTGTATTTATACATCATTAAAAATTTTATATAGTAAAATAAATATAATATGAGTAGAAGTCTCAAAACATAAAAAAAAAAAAGAATTAAAGCCCTGTGAAAATAAATCTCTAGGAGAGAATATGAAAAAAATCTTCCATTATTTCATTTTTTTAAATGTGCCATATATGATAAATAAAATTAAATACAGTGTTTGTGACCAGTGCTTAAGGTGGCCCTGCAGTTCAGCTCTGGTTGTGTCCTGTGTGATGCTCTCCCTTGAATGTGGGCAGAACTTGTGACTTGCTCCTAACCAATAGGAGAGAGCGCGGTGACAGATGTGCATGATTACAGTACACAGATGTTGCTACAAACTCTGCATCCCTTCTTGGCTTGGAGGAAACAAGAATCCAGGTCGGGGAGCCCTGTGTGGTAATGACAGCCCGTGATACCTCATGTCGTCCCCTAGGAGCGGAGGGTGGCCTCTGGCCAACAGTTCACAGGAAACTGAAACCTTCAGTTCCATCGGTAAGTGACCAGAAATTGATTTCTGCCAACAGCCTGAAGAAGCATGAAAGCAGATCCTTCCCCAGTCAAACCTCTAGTGATACCGCAGCCCTGGCTGACATCTTGTTTGCACCCTGGCAAGACCCAGACATAGGACCCAGCTAAACCAGGTCAGTTCTCCTGACACATGGAAACTGGGAGCCAAGTGTGCATTGTTTCAGGCTGAGAAATTTGTCATAAGATTCTTATACAAATAGAAAACTATTACTGCACCAAAGAAAAAATTTAGCCCAGCACCAGACCTCAGTGGTTTCTCAGTTACAGTTTGTTGAGAAAATTCTAAAATATGAGGTCTCTCTCCTCCTGTCTCTCATACACTCACACACACACACAAACAAAACTTCATATGCTCATATGGATGATTTCACATGGAGGGAGACAATCTCTTTGAAAATAACTTTTACAAATGAAATTAATATATACTTGTTGTAGAATTTTAGGAAGCTAAGGTTAGCAAAAAGAATATAAAACCACTAATTTCTTCAGTGAAAGTGAAAGTCGCTCAGTCGTGTCTGACTCTTTGCGACCCCATGGACTGTCTGGAGAGACCTCATATCTTAGAATACTCTCAACAAACTAACTGAGAAACCACCGCAGGTCTGGTGCTGGTGCCAGGCTCCTCTGTCTATGGAATTCTCAAGGCCAGAATACTGGAGTGGGTAGCCATTTCCTTCTTCAGGGGATCTTCCCAACCCAGGGATTGAACCCAGGGCTCCTGTGTTGCAGGCGGATTCTTCATCATCTGAGCCACCAGGGAAGTCCATTCCTTCACCTCTCTTCAGTTCAGTCACTCAGTTGTGTCCGACTCTTTGCAACCCCATGGACTGCAGCATGTGAGGCATCCCTGTCCATCACCAACCCCCAGGGTTTTCTCAAACTCATGTCCATTGAGTCGGTGATGCCATCCAACCGTCTCATCCTCTGTCGTCCCCTTCTCCTCCCACCTTTAATCTTTCCCAGCATGAGGGTCTTTTCATATAAAGACAACATTGGTTTTATGCATTAATAAAAATAGATCTTGTTCATTGTAACAAATTCTAGAAAACAAAAAGAATGAAAAAACTAAAGTCATCAGTAAGCCTCCTCACAGAGATAATCCCTGTTAACGTTGTTTTATGTCATCTATGGATATGTGCATATTAGCCTTCTCAGGCTGTTGAAACAAAATGCCATGTACTCAGTGGCTTTAACAACAGAAGTGTATTTTCTCGTAGTTTTGGAGGCTAGGATTCTGAGATTAGGATAATCGGGTTCTAACAACAGCCCTGTTCTGGGCTTGTAGACAGACAGCTACCTTCTCACTGTGTGGTCACCTGGTGGAGAGAAAATGAACTCTCTGGTTGCTCTTTTTAGGAGGAACTAATCCTTTTGTGTCAGAGCCCCAGTCCTATGACCTCAGTTAACCTTAATTACCTCCTTGCAGGCCCTGTCCTCCAATTTAGTAAATATTAGGGGTTAGGCCTTCAACATAAATTTTGGAGAGACAGAGTTCAGACTATAACAGTATGTGTACAGATCTTTTTTTTAATTAAAAACAGGATTTTACTATGTTACCCCTTAGCAATATGTGTTATTTTCTCCTCTCATTCGATAGTCTTCTCTACTATTTTTCTTGCTTGCATAGTAATTTCTGCATAAGAGCTGCATAATGGCTATATGTATATATCATTAATTGTTTAACCAATGTCATATTGATATTTAGATGGTTTCTAACTCTTTTCCATCATAAATGACCTAGGGGTTAATATACTTGTACCTTAATATGCTTCGTGTGTTTATACATGATTAACCCTTCAGGGAGACAGAAGACATCACCTTGAGGAATTTATCAAAAAGGAACCGCCACGCCTTGGCCTTTGTCCTTGTTGTCCAGTCACTCAGACTCTTTGCAATCCCAGGGTCTGCAACACACCAGGCTTCCCTGTCCTTCACTATCTCTCAGAGTTTGCTCAAACTCATATCCATTGAGTCTTTGTTCTAAGCTAAGTGATAACAGAAAGGCAGGTATTATTTGGAACTTGGATCTTGGTTTTTTTCCTACAGCTTCAGAAGCCCTGAGGCTCAAGGAAGCAGTGCTATCAAGGGGCCCAGGAGTTATCCAGGAGGCTCTGCATGTGCGTACATCTGCTTAGTAGTGTCCGACTCTTTGCGACCCCATGGACTACAGCTCACCAGGCTCCTCTTGTCCATGCAACTTTTCCGGCAAGGATACTGAAGCGGGTTAACATCTCCTCCTCCAGGGGACCTTCCCAACCCAGGAATTGAAACTGCATCTGAGTCTCCTGCATTGGCAGGGGTGGGTTCTTTGCCACTAACGCCACCTGGGAAGCACCCCCAACTCTCTAGCTTCCATAAAATTCTTGACAGGCAGCTGCTTTGTGCCCTGAGGCCATATGTGTGGAGTGTGTCATAGAGCAATGCCACTGAGTCTGAGTGTCATCTTACAAATCAGAGAAGGAACTGTCAAAGGTATGGTAGGCCCTTGAGCTGTCTTGTAAATACGAGAAGAAGTGAAGGTAGAAGGGAAACTATGCCAGCAAGCACGTGCCAGGCACAGGTAACCTATAGTGTTGGATGATGTTGAGGAGATGGTTTTAGGCCAAGACTACCCTTCCTTGGGAAAAATAAAGGTGGAGAAGATGAAACTAAGGAATACATTGTAGTTTGTGAATCAGTTATACATATACATAAGTCTTTTCTTTTTGGATTCTTTTTGCATATAGGTCATTACAGAGTTGGAGAAAGCAATGGCAACCCACTCCAGTACTCTTGCCTGGAAAATCCCATGGACAGAGGGGCCTGGTAGGCTGCAGCCCATGGGGTCTCGAAGAGTCGGACACAACTGAGTGACTTCATTTTCACGCATTGGAGAAGGAAATGGCAACCCACTCCAGTGTTCTTGCCTGGAGAATCCCAGGGACGGGGGAGCCTGGTGGGCTGCCGTCTATGGGGTCGCACAGAGTCAGACACGACTGAAGCGATTTAGCAGCAGTAGCAGCATTACAGGATATTGAGTCGAATTCTCTATGTTATACAATAGGTCCTTATGAGTTATCTATTTTATATACAGTCATCAAGGTGTTTTGCTAAACAAAAACACTTGCCTCCTAAAACAGGAATTCAGTCCCAGTTTTTCTCTTCTTTTCCCCACTACATAAACAAAACTGTCAAAAGCACCAGCTTTGGAGGCAGATGTTGAGAGTTAATGTCTCAGGTTTTCCCTTTGCTGGTAGTTGACTTTAGCCAGTACATCTTGCTACTCCAGATGTAATTCATGAACCAGCACCGTTACCATCAATTGGGAGTTTTTACAAGTTACAGATGCTCAGGCCAGCCCTGGACGTACTGAATAAGGATCTGCATTTTAATAAGAACTCCAGATGAATCATTTGCCTATTAACATATTGGAAGCGCCATTCAAACCTCTCTGGTTTGTAAAATAGAGAGAATACCTGGGGTGGAGGTAGGGTGAGAGCTGTGAAAATTATATGAGATATTGTATGCAAACATAAGTGGGTCTTGGAGAGCCTTCAGTAAACGGTAGCTAATATTATTATTAGCTATTAAGCTGTAACAGCTCTATTTCTGCATTGGGGATTGTTATTCTAGCCAAAAATAGAACCTCTCAGGATGCCAGGACCCTCAGGGTACAGTGATTGCTCTGTGCTGGGGTTGGTGGAGAGGAGTTGGGGGGAGGTGAGGCCTGAGGTTTCAGGACTTCAGAGTGGGAGAAGGGAGAGAATCACCTGGCCTCCGCTAAGCAAACAACTGAGGTTCACATTTTTCGGCTCTGTAAACTCACTTCAGGGCATTCAGGTGTGCTGGGGGTGATGCGCAGCCACAGGATCAATGCGCTGGATCTTCTCGGTGTGACATGTTTACTCATGGCAAGTAATTGAAAACATCGTTTGCATGTTAAAAACAGATTTAGAGAGAGTACATATAGTATGGTTCTATTTACAACGTTTTACAACAGACAAGTCTAAACAAAGGTGATAAAAAATCAGAATATTGCTTCCTTGTTGGAAGGTGGGGGGCATTGACTGGAAGGGGCTTGAGAGAACTTTCCATGCAATTGGGAATGTTTTAGATCTTGATTGGCATGGTGGTGATATTTGTCAAAATGCATTGAAGTGTACCTTGCAATGAGTTAGCCAAAATTTAATTCATTTGAAACAGACATGGGAAAGAGAGAGACCACAGAACCCTCCATTTTCTCTGTGTTGTAATTAACCAAACCCTCATCACTAAAGGCCGTCTGCGCTAAACTCAACCTTAGCCAGTCACCTACGACCTGGGGCCAGAGTCGAAAACGCCCAGGGCCAGTGTGGATGGATTGTAGGGGGGTGAAATCTTAACTCACTCTTGCCCAGGGACCTTGGAGCTGGATTCTCAGCAGCCCTGGACTGTGGCTCTTGCATCTCAATGAGAAAGAATCTGAGGGGACTTCCTTGGCCATCCAGTGGTTAGGACTCGAGTTTCCACTACAGGGTCCCAGGTTTGATACCTGGTCTGGGAAATAAGATCTTGCATGCCACATGGTACAGGCAAAAAGAAAAAAGGAAAAGGAAAAAAAGTGGAGCTTGAGAGGGAAGTCACCTGGACAGGCTCCTTTCCCAGGTACCTGTTTGTCCCAGGCCACACAGCCAGTGGCTTCACTTTGTTCCCAGATTATGATGGCATAGCTCACAATGGACTCTTAGCAGGATGTCTGTTCTCCTCAGTTTCCCTGTTGGTTGGAAATACTTCCCAGGGTGCTGCTTTGCCCCTGCTTGGGCACAAGCTCCCCATGTTTTTCCTCTCAGGACTGCTGGCCTCACCCTGTCACTCCATAAACTTGACATGAGGCCGTCACTGTCAGACTGGGCTGTCTTCCAGTTGTCACTTCTTCTGTGTCTGCACTTTGGCCTGGAAAGGAGCCCTGAATTCCCACTCCTCCCTCCCGCTGTGTCCTAGGCCCGTCTCCCAGCTCTAGTGAACACCCTGGAGACCATACTTTATCCTAATACAGGCTTTCTTCACCTCTGAGTCTTGGTCCTATAAAGAGGTTATTTTCTCTTAAGTCTTAATTTCTGGGTCTCAGGATTAACCACTTTCTGTGAGACTCAGCAGTGGGATGTCTGTTGTTTCCAGGGAACCTCCTCTTCGGCCTTCAGTGGGAGAAACCACAGAGGATGGATGGATTATTCGGACACCCCCCCTCACCACCAACACTCACACACATGCATGCACAGAAAGAGGAAATGACTTCTATTCCGTGGTTAATGGTAGGACACAGGTCTCCTGACTTCCAGGCCAATTCTAGTTCCCTTGATTGGGGTTGAAATTCAGGCTCCACTGGGGAACTTAATCTGCTTGCGACGCCACTGCATGATCCTGGCAAGCCACTTAATGTCTCTGCAACTCAGCTTCTTGACAGTAATTGGGGACGATAATGGTTACCTACTTCATAGAGATATTTAGCGGCTCAATTAGTAAAAGCTTCTGAAGTGCTTGAGTCCCGTTATTAGTTGTAATGGAGTACGTCTGCTGGTGTTGGCCGAGCTATTGGCTCTTGGTGGAAAATGCTCTTTCCAAGTAAGAATCAAGATGCAAACGCTAGGGATTTGGGAAAATAGGAACATAGCCCAGTGCTCTCAGGTGTTTCCAGATCCTCCTTGTCATTTGACTTTTAAGGGAAATATTGGCCTAGGGTGCTCAACTGAGAAATTTCTGCCTGACAAAATGATTCTTGAGTTTATAGCCATGAATAGGCACATCATCAAAGTGACCACATTGCGTGGACTCATAGACGTCACTTGGGACAAGAAGGTGACGAGGTAGGGGCTACCCCAGGTGTTTGGAAATAAAGTTGTGACAAGAGTTGCCCGAAGTAAAATTTATACCCCGCGGTAACAGGGTAGCCATCTGTATTAGTTAAGAAACAGGGTAAGCAGCTGAACAGAGAGATTCCAAGCTTCAGTGGCTGACACAAGGTACAAGTCATGTCTCTCTCCTGTCACAGTCCAGAGGTGGCAATTCAGGACTGGTTGGACGACTCCAGTCTCCCCACACGGCTTCCGCGTGTGAGTCTTTTTCTGACCTTCCCAACCAGCAGGAAGGGGGAAAGGAACCAGGAAGACACCTCCGTTTTCCACAAGATCCAGAATGAGTATCAGCATCACCCTTTCCAGCTGCAGCATAGTCTAACAGCCACACAGAACTACACAGGAAGTTGGGCAGTATAGTCTTCCCCTGGGAAGTCTTTATACTGAAAGGAGGACTGCTTAGATTGGAGGGGACAGCATACAGTCTGCGCCCCATCCTTAAGAAAGACCGGGAAACCGTTGGCAACTCTGAAATTAAGGAGGGTCAGAACGTCCGAAAACCGCAGCTGATTCACTGGGAATAATCACAGGAGTAGGTCTGGAATGTGACTATAATTTACGGAGTAGGAATCAGAAGAGGTAGTCAGTCAGGCTTCCTAGAAGGAAATGTGAAGATAGAAACTAGTCCCAGGCCATGGAGAACTTTTAACCCCTTAGAAAACAGTGCTTGCCTATGCCCAGGAGTTTGATCAGTGTGAAAAGCCTCCTTCCAGCTGTAGGTTTGAGATTCTAGTTCTTGTTCTGACTCATCATGGGAGGCCAAGAGGGAGTAGAACAAAAGAAGCTGTCTCAGAGAGTAGCTTCAGTTACTCATTCATTGAAAGAGGAGTTTCTCTACCTTTTGCAAAAGGAGGAAGTCAGAGAGGGAGAGAAGAGGAGGGAGGGAGAGAAACAGGGGGGAGGGAGGGAGCTTCTTCCCCACTGCCGTTCAAAACCTCTCTAGGCTGACCTGCAAATTTTTAGAATAATGCAATTTGCATATTACTTGAATGATAGTCTGGTTAGTGGATTAGAATGCCCTTAAAAAAGGAAAACCTCAGCAGATAGTAAAGCATTGTAAGACCCATTGCCATTTGGGGAAATTTTGCTGCGAAGATTTCTAATGAAACAGCCCTGGGATATTTTCAAAGACTGGTTTTCCCCTCAGAACATTCATGCCTAAGCCCCTCTGCTTGTCAAAATTAGACCAGAAAACTGCTGACATGGAGAATTTATTTTAAAAGATCACAGGATGGAGCTGGGAAAGGCAGAGACTGAATCAGAGAGATCAACTTTTTTACCCAACTATATAGGAATCACCAACTCCTGGCCAGTCTTACCTGCACCCTTCACCTACTTCCTGACTTACCCCTGGATTATTTTGAGTAAATCCCAGCACTGTATCATTTCATCTTTAAAAACCGGGAGTAATTCCTTAATTTAACCAAGTATGCCATCCGTGTCCTCTGCTTCCTCTCCCCCTGCCCCTTTACCATTGATCTCTTTACATCAGAATCCAATCAAGACTGCCTGCTGCATTTGGTTGCTATGTGAGACGCCTCTCAGTTTTGATCTGCTTCATCTGTTTTTTCCTCATGTACACAGTAAAGTTTCACAAGGTCTGGATTTACTGGTTTTATCCCACTGGTGTCATTTAACATGTTCCTCCTCCCCTACGTTTCCTGATAATTGATTGCTAGGTCATTGGTTTCCTGATGATCTCAAGGCTTGGTCTCACACAGGTCAGATCCGTCTTCACCAGTGTATGTTCCTGCTGTTGGAGGCCCATCATGCCTGTCTCTCTGCGACAACGGCAGCCATTGACAGTCATTTGCTCAATCCATTATTTCAGTAGGTGTTTGCAAAATGTGATATTCAGATTATTTTATTCCTTCTTTATTTACTAGCTGAAATACTTTTATAGGAGGCAGTGTTCTATCCTCAGCTGTTTATGGTTACCATGAGGAACAATTCCTATAGGAAGAATAGGATAAATTATTTTTTCCCCTTTTACTTACCAGTCTTCAGAATAATGAATTGTTTCCTTAGTATCCTTCAAAAGGACTGACAGTTTTGTTTGTTTTTATTTTGTTATGTACTCAGGAAGTTTTACAAATGCAGTGCGATGCAGTCCTTTGTGGTTTTTCTTACTAATGTTCAGACCACCCCACAGCTGGCCAGTGGAAGCTTCTGTAAGTTGACTCCTAAGTCCTGATAGCTTCCGTGGTTTCTGATATGACTAGATGGCCAGGCTTATAAGACTTTTGCCTAGACCTGGAATCAGTCATTTCTTTAAAGAGCCTGGTTTCTCTAGTGGTAAATGGTATGTAGAATGCACCATCTGGCAATTTGAACAATTTTTAAGTAAACGTTTGTTTTTGGAAAAAAAAAAGTAGAAATAAGATATAAGCATTGCAAACACAGTTTTAATTCAAGGACTAAATGAAAAAGGTCAACAAGAATGTTCCCAAATATCACTTTCCAACGGAACTTTCATCGATGATAACTTATATCTGATCTCTCCAATATACTGGCCACTTAACTACACAAGAGTTTGGGATGTGGCCAGTGCAACAGAAGAACTGATTTTTAAATTTATTTTTAAATTAATTTAAATTTAAATAGTAACATGTGGCTAGTGAATGCCTTATTGAACAGTGCAGGAAATTTAGAATTTAATGATTAAATTTCACAACTTTTTTTTTTTTTTTTAAAGCACCATCTGAAGGAGCTTTCCTGGTGGCTCAGTGGCGAAGAACCTCCCTGCCAATACAGGAGATGCGGGTTCATTCTCTGCATCAGGAAGATCCCTGGAGGAGGAAATGGCAATCCATTCCAGTATTCTTGCCTGGAAAGTCTCATGGACAAGGAACCTGGTGAGCTACAGTCCATGGGGTTGCAAAAGAGCTGGACACAACTTAGGGACTAAACAACAACAAAATAGGCAAGGCATGGGAAGGCGGTGTAAGAGAGCTGAAGAGTACACTGCCATTCCTGCCATAACCTTCCAAAATACTATAGTAAAGGAAATAAGATGAATCCCCTAACAATTTTAATGTAACCAAAATGGTAATTGCTAGACAAACAGGAAATATGTCTTGATAATCTGGTTGGGGTGGTCAGAAGCGGAGAAGAAGACAGAAAAAAAAGATACATTTAAAAAATTATTAGGAAACGTAGCCTTGGTTATTTTATCTTATTTTACTTTTATTTTGGAGGACTTTTTTGAGCAATTTTAAGTTCACACCAAAACCGGGTGGAAACTTATAGAGTTCTCACATAACCACTGCCCCTACACATGTACTGCCTACCCCACTATTAACATCCCCCCACCCCGCCAGTGGTATATTTGTTATAGGTGATGAACAGACTGTGACAAACATCATCATCACCCAAAATCCATAGTTTACATTAGGGTTCACTCATGGTGTTCTACTTTCTGTAGGTTTGGAGAAAAGAATAAGGACATGTATCCATCACTATAGCAGCTTACAGAATATTTTTACTGCCCTAAAAATCTGTGTTCCACCTATGATTTCCTTACCCCCACCCTCTGATCTTTTTACTATCTCTATAGGTTTGCTTTTTCCAGAATGTCAGATAGTTGGAATCATATGGTATGTAGCTTTTTTAGATCAGCTGCTTTCACTGCTGCTGCTAAGTCACTTCAGTCGTGTCTGACTCTTTGCGACCCCACGGACTGTAGCTTACCAGGCTCCTCCATCCATGGGATTTTCCTGGCAAGAGTACTGGAGTGGGTTGCCATTTCCTTCTCCGGCTTTCACTGAGTAATATGCATTTAAGGTTTCTCTGTGTCACGGACAAGTAGCTTCATTTTCTGGAACTTCAATGTCATAATGCGTAGAATGAGAGTCATGATTTGCTGATGTCTCTGGGCCTTTGCACTGCCATTCCTTGTGCCTGGATACTCCTGCCACAGATCAACAGGGCTCACACCATTCACATCCCTGCTCGACTGCCAACTCCTCAGACAGCCTCTCTGACACTCTCACTGACTCCTGCTCTAAGTCTTTTACATAATCTATTACAACCTCATATTTATCATACATGGACCATGGGCTGTCTCCCCCACCCCATCCCAAAAGTTCAAGAAAGCAGGGATAAATCTAGTCTGTTCATTGCTAGGATTCCAGCTCCAAAGATGGCACCTGGGACAGAGTAAACTGTCACGGAAGGAAACTGTTGAAAGGAAAATGCTAAGAAAGTCTTTTCAAAGTATAGAGAGCTTAGGGCCAGAAGTGTGTGCAGGCAGTTTTGGGGCCTTCTAGAAAACAATGTGGAAGGCTTGCAGGTTGAATTCATCAAGCTGAAGCACCTAAAATGTATAGCATTTCTGAGAGAAGCATCTTTCTAGACCTGTATCTAACCCTGTCAATTTGTGGGGACCTTTAAGGAACCCTGCCAGCCCCGGATGGAGACAAGCCAGCTGCAGGGGATGTGCTTAGCCAGTTCTGGTCACATGTTCCCTCTCTCCTGGGCTCCTCCCACACCTGAGCAGAAGCCTTCTCTCTACTCCTCCCCCCCATATAAAGGGCACATAGAAATCTCCAGGGGTGTCACATCCTCACATCGTGACATCCCTGGATATGACTGTGAAGACCAGGAAGTTTGCTTTTTAGGGGAATCCCTGATTTGTTATAAGAAGTCTTCCTCTCATTACCTTTTGGTTATGAGTAACTCTTTTAATCGTTACTTTAGCCGTTATCCTAACAGTGCATACAGTTAAATATATGCCACCTACTTTACTGATGGAGAAACTGAGGCTCTTAAAGCTTTGTCACTTGCCAAGGGTCACATACTTGGCAGTGACCTCAGAGCCAGGCTCCTTCCTTGGCTTATAATTCCTCCTGTGAGCTGCACAGTTGAAGCAGAGGTTTAGAAGGAAGAGGACTGGGAACAAACACACAGTCCTTCTCTTTGGCCTCTCTTACACACAGTAAGGGGATATGTTTCCAAAAGACTGCTGGCAAATAATTTCGAGGGTTTGGCCAGCCTGAAATAACCAATCTATTTAGAGGTTTCAAGACCAGGCAGCAGAGGCTAAATAAGGTAACGTGTCTGTCAAGAGTGGAGGCCCAGGAAAGAGAATAGAATATTAAAAAACTCATGATGTCATTATCATGTTTTTCTTATGCAAGACTCTTTTAAAAGTGTGCTACCAATAAAAACTATTGTTCTCACCTTAGGATACAGAGTTATAAATATGTATTATAGTGTATACACAATTTTGGTTGACAATATGCACTACACAACTTTGGAAAAAGTAAGTTTATTATACATGATTTTGGGGAAAATGGAGAATTCTCAGCCAAAACTTGATGTCCAGATTGCATATGTATGGAAATTTAGGGATTTTTCCTTCAGAATGTTAAATTTTTAGTAATAAAAGTAGCTTCCACTTCCAAAGCACTTATGATGTGCCAGGAGCTAGGCTAGTCCCTTCCCATACTTTTTGACACCTAATCATCACCACTCTATTTCCATTTTTTCATCTTATTAATGAAGAGTTAGAAATTCAGAGAGATTAAACTACTCACTCAAACTCACACAGCCAGTAAGCAGCAGAGCCAGCCTTTGAAATTACACAGTAGACTCCAAGAGTCACAAAAGTAGGGAAAGTTGTGCTTGCTAGTATGTTACCTGGTATGCAGAATGGACCCAGTCATTGTAAATGTTCAATAAATACTGGAATGAAGAATGAATGAATGAGTTAATGAAAGGGTCCAACTGTTCTAATCTCAGCAACCCTGCTGAATGTCCTCCTTACTTTGCTCAGCAGGCTGTCAGCCTCATCTCTTTGTAGCTCAATTAGAATTGAGTGTTCTCTGTATCTTTCCTATATCAATTTTTGGTGCAAAAAAGAGGTTACGAAGAAATGGCTGTGTGTTTGCATATCTGTATAAATGGGTCAGAGTGGAGAGTGTGGGCAAACAGTGTGGGTTCCCTCTGGGTGTGTCTGCTAGAAAATTCTCAGGCTTATCCCCATTGCTACTCTGGTTGAGGGAACCGTGCTCTGGAACCACAGCGTCTGCTAGCTCTCAAGGGAGGGAAAGAGGAAATGATGGGGCAGCTTCCACTGCAAGAAAGGAAAAGCAGAAATTCAGTGAGAAACAGAAGTTCCCTGGCAGTTCCTTAAACCTAAACTGAAATCCAGTGGGGTGCCATAAAAGTCTCATACTGGTCATCAGGAGATCAGGGTCTAATCCCTGCTTGACCACTGGCTTGGATAAGTCATTTTTCTGCTTCAGGCTTTACTTCTCTTTTCTCTAAAATAAACAGTTTAGGCTAAAACCCTACCTTCTCGCATTTAGAACTATGGTGGTGTTGAAGTGGTGGCAGGGCAGGGGGTATTTTTGATGGTCTTACTGATTAATGAGTGGCATTTATGTATGTGATGTGGGGATCAGAAAGGGGGTGTTCGATGTATTCAAGGCTTAGGACCACACAAAGAGAAACTGTCCCACTTAGAATCTGGAATGATAATTAAGAATTGCTTCATTGCTAAAATACTATGATTCTATTCTAGCCACACTCATTTGAATCATGCAAGTCACACAACGAAAAGAAATCAAACTTTGCATGAAAGAAATAGAGTAGTGTGTATAATACCTTTTTAATGCCACCCAGTATACCTGACTTTTCTGACTGGCAGGACAGTTTCTTGACCTATAGCCCATCTCCCAGGAAACAGGAGGGAGCTGGCCCCAAAGAGGAAATGTCACAGGCAGTTGCTACCAGACAGGAAGGGTAGAAGCCCTTTTTGGCATTGGGAAGACACAGCCCCTCCCCTAAAAGTCTCTGACTGGGGTGGGTGCCAAGTCAGTAGAAAAGAAAGACTAAGAGAGGCATCCAGAACTGTGGGCCTGCAATCTGGCCCCTTTCCTCAGGGCCTGGGGATTTCCCACCTGGAGGGAAGAAGGGGCTAAAATACACAGAGAACAGTGAGGCAGAGAGAGGTCTGGGGTTAAAATGGGGAGCTCCCGACAGGAAGCTAAGGAAGAGGAGGCTCAAGCCATGTGTCTCCTAAAAGATGTGGAACCAAACACCCCTCCACAGATACCTATGAGGGACATTCCCTGACCAGAGAGGAAAGACCCCCTTCAGAAGTTTCCACAGATGAGCTGTCTTCTCCCACCACCCAAAGCTAGTTAAACTTTCCCCCATATGCAGTTGTCATCTGTGCTGTTATTTTATTGAGATATAAAATGCATGCAGAAAAGGAAACAGAGTATATTGCTTGGTGGATGTACACACCCGTGTATTCACGGCCCACAGTAGGATACAACCATGTTTGCACCCTTGGAGGTACTCCTGTGCATTCTCCAAGTAAATACTCTCCACCAAAGATAACCAATTTTTAACTTAACCATTAGTTAGTTCTGGAATATCACATAGGAAGAATCATACAGCATATAGTTTTTGTTGTATGGCTTTCTTCATTTAATATTATGCCTCTGAAATTTACTGCTGAGCCACCAGGGAACATGAATTTGAGCAAACTTACATGCTGTTGCAAGTAAGTTTACTTTTTCCCCACTGTTGGGTAGAATTCTATGGTGGGCTTACATCACAATTTATTTATCCATTCTACTGGTGAAGGACATTCGGGTGGTTCATAGATGCCATCTGGAAAAAGAAGACAAAAGATGGAAACCTCTTAAGATGAAAGAAATGGTTCCCTTAGGGAATTTGAACCTGAAAGAGACCATTTTAAACTAGAGAAGTAGAATGACCTCCAGTTGTCAAGTTTACATTTTCTCCATCTGCAGAAATGGGGACTCTAGAGCTAAATGAGGTCAGTTAATGGAAGATTTTTTTTTTAATCTTTTTTGCACATCTGAGTTAAAGAGTGTAAATTTTGGCCCTTTAACTGTGACTTTCTAGTAAGAATAACTCTCAAGGGCTGGCTTTAGAGTTATTCGGGGGGTAGTTGTTGTTCAGTCACTAAATTGTGTCTGACTCTTTGTAACCCTGTGGACTGCAGCACACCAGGCTCCTCTGTCCTTCGCTATTTCCCAAGTTTGCTCGAATTCCTGCTCACCGGTGGCTCAGTGGTAAAGAATCTGCCTGCAGTGCAGAAGCTGCAGGAGACGTGAGCTCTATCCCTGGGTCAGGAAGATTCCCTGGAGGAGGAAATGGCAACCCACTCCAGTATTCTTAGCTGGAGGATCCCATGGACATAGGAGCCCGGTGGACTACAGCCCATAGGAGCTGGACACGTCCGAAGCGACTGGGCATGCAATGTCCATTGAGTCAGTGATGCTATCTAACCCTCTCAGCTTCTGGTGCTTCCTTCTCTTTTGCCTTCACTCTTTCCCAGTATCAGGGTATTTTCCAATGAGTCGGCCCTTTGCATTAGGTGGCCAAGTATTGGAGCTTCAACTTCAGCATCAGTCCTTCCAATGAATATTCAGGACTGATTTCCTTTAGGATTGACTGGTTTGATCTCCCTGCAGTCCAAGGGACTCTCAAGTGTCTTCTCCAACACCACAGTTTGAAAGCATCTGTTCTTCGGTGCTCAGCATTCTTTATGGTCCAGCCCTCACAGCTGATCGTGACCACTGGAAAAACCATAGCTTTGACTAGACAGACGTTTGCTGGCAAAGTGATGTCTCTGCTTTTTAGTGTGCTGTCTACGTTTGTCATAGCTTTCCTTCCAAGGAGCAAGCGTTTTTTAATTTCATGGCTACAGTCTCTGTCCACAGTGATTTTGGAGCCCAAGAAAATGAAATCTGTCATTGCTTTCACTTTTTCCCCTTCTATTTACCATGAAGTGATGGGACCTGATCCATGATCTTAGTTTTTCGGATGTTGAGTTTTAAGCCAGCTTTTCACTCTCTGCTTTCACACTCATCAAGAAGCTCTTTAGTTCCTCTTCACTTTCTGCCATTAGAGTGGTATCAGGAGATAGACCAGTTGTCTTACTATCAGACTACTAATAACTTGAAAGAGTTATAGTCAAGAGGTGGTACATCAAAAACAGGATGAGTTGTAGGGGAAAAATATTCTGAAGATGTGGAAAATCTGAGTGATGGGGGAGCAGTGCTGGGCTCACTGGGGCCTCAGACAGAATTTGAGTTGGCAGCAAAACAGTTGTCCATAAAAACAGCAGCCTAATTCAGAAAGGTGCACAATAAGTCACCTTGCAGTGGTCAAAGGCTATTCTAATTATTCTGACTAATTTCAGCTTCTTTATCTTTAGAGAAACGGGAGGCAGCTTGAGAAGTTCTCAATTAAAATAATCTCAGTGACTTAAGAGATGAAAAATGAGTCCAGGGTGAACAAGTTAGTAGAATTAAGACTGTTTTTGCTTTACCAAAAAACACAGTTACCCTTAGAATGGGTATTTTGGTCCAGGAAGAAAGCGATGGTATACTGTCGAGGTGATGGCAGGTGTAACTCTCTCTGAATGCCTTTACATACATGATTGGAATGATAAGAAGAAGACACAGATGAAAACTGTATGGTCAACTCTGTGGCACTCATGAGGGTGTCCACAAACATTCTAGCTTTCTTTCCTCTGGGCGCACAGTAGGACTGCACTTCCCTGCCCGCTTGAAGATACACACAGCCACGTGACTTGCCTTGGCCAATGGCATGTGAGCAGAAGTGACACTTCAGTAAGTCAACTATACTCTCTCTAATAAAAAAATTTTTTTTAAAGAGGAGGAATGATAACTAAGAAGAAAGGAACAAATGACACTTAAAAGCAGAAGCTTTAAGAATGAGTATGATTTCTCTCCAAAGATTTATTTTGGAGGGTGAGTGTCTTTCCTCATAACCACATCACTGCAAAGTAGCTTGACTTAGAATCTAGTCTTTCAACCAGTACACTATCATGAACTTCTGAATGTCATTGATGATGTCTTGTCACTTAAAAAAGAATTTTTAAAATTCTGCTTTAGCATGTTGAAAGCTAAAATTATTGTCACTTATTTTAGATGTGATAATGTGGCTTTACTTTTCTTTTGGCAGCACTTTCCCAACTAGGGTTTAAACCTGGGCCCAGACAGTGAGAGTGCAGAGTCCTAGCCACTGGACTGCCAGGAAATTCTTGGTAATGGTATTTTTAAATGAAGTATTATCTTTTAGAAGATGCATCCTAAAATATTTGTGGCTAAAGTATGATATCTAAATTTTGCTTCAGATAATGCAGGGGAACACAGAGAGGGGGTGAATAGCACCATAGATAACGTATGATTAGACACCAGCTGATCACTGTTGAGGACTAGGTGATGTATATGCGGGGATTATTAGGTTTTTCTTTCTGCTTTTGTGTATATCTGCAGCTTTCCATAATAAGATATAATAAGCAAATAAGCAACAAAAGAAGGCATATAAGTTGATAAGAAAAGACTGGAATTGGTATAAAATTTAAAGGGGACTTTTTATCTCATCTATGCTATTTTTAGAGGGAGGTTGACAAACTATGACCAGTGGCAGAAATGTTTTTGTACAGCTCTCAAACTATGAATGATCTTTACTGATGACTGAAAATGTTCAGGTTGGAGAAATTCAGATTTTAGTGCCAATAAAGTTTTACTGAAAACAGAGTGACACCCATGTGTTTCTACCTGGCTCATGGTAGCTTTCACACTCTAAAGACAGAGAGAGTCGAGTCATTGTAGCGGAGACTATGCACCACAAAACCTAATATATTCACTATGCGGCCCTTTACAGAAAAGTTCTGTTGTCCAGTCACCCAACTGTGTCTGACTCTTTGCAACCCCATGGACTGCAGCATCCCAGAAAAATTTGCTGACCTCTATTTTAAAAAGAGATTTCCTCATGCACAATTTTGTTTTTAACACAAGTAAAAAGAAAAACAACATTGTTTTCTTTTTTAATTAGGAAAGTAATACAAGACCATTTTAGATGATGTAGGGTAAACCAAAGAGTATAAAAAAGAAAATGAATATTGCCCACTGGGTAGCCATTTATGAAATCTTCTTTCTTATCTCTTATCAACCAACAGTTGACAAAATGAAACCTGTTCTAATTTCAGGTAAAAGTGAGGATTGTCTTTCTGGGGCTGATTAGACGAGAACTGCAAGCAGACACTGGCTGTGACAGAAGAGTGTGAAAGGATTTGAAAGAGGCCACCTGGGATCTTATTGGGTTTAAATTGTACAATAAACCTGACACAGTGTGTCTAAACTCAGGTATAATAAATCCTAGTAGGCAGGTGTTGTAATAGCCATTTAATATCGATACAAGAACTGATAGTCAAGGTGGGAATCTAGTTAACAAGTTTCTGGGGGAAAAAATAACAACCGTAAACAGTGAATTAACCCAGGATTATACCAGCATTATTTACAACAGTCAAAAGCAGCACCAATGTTCATCAGCAGAAGGATGGATAAGCAAAATGTGGCATATATCAATATATACAATGTGGTATTATTTAGCTTTAAAAAGAAAGGAAGTTCTGACATGTGCTGCACCATGGGTGAGCATTGAGGACATTACATTAAGTGAAATCAGTCAGTCACAAAAGGGCAAAAAGTGTATGATTCTATATATATATATATGAAGTACCTAGAAGAGTCCAATTTATAGAGATGGAAAGTAGAATGGTCACTGCCAGGGGATTAAGGGCAGGGAACGATGAGGAGTTATTGTTTAATGGGTATAAAGTGTCAGTTTGAGAAGATGAAGAACGTTCTAGATATGGAGGATGATGGATGCACACAGTGTGAATCTACTCAGCACCACCAAACTGTACACTTTAATAGTCTTTAAAGGGTAAAATTTTGTGCTAGGTATGTGACCATAATTTTTAAAAACTAACAAATTTCAAGTGGATGAAATTTGGTCATAATAATTTGGCCATAATAAGGGCATATCTCAAGGAACGAAGTCTAAAGGTGTTTCAAGAAAGCAGGAAAAAGTTCAAGAAACTGAAAAGTCTTTTGGCTGCGTGAATCATAATATTTACAGGTGGTTACTGATGACTACCACTGAGAGTTTGCTTTCTGTGTTTGAAGGTTCAGGAATAGGTCCACTTGGGAGATCAGAAACTTGATACTTCCAGTTCAGTGATTTTTATAAGAATGCCAAGAAAAGAGTCTAAAGGAAAAGTTGGAGCTGTCATTAGTAGTATTAGCAGTAATCTGACTTTTCAGTCCATGCGTGCTGCCTTTACAATGCTGATTTCTGTAAAAATCACTCGGTTTCCAATAACCTGCTGGGATTGTGGCTATTGCTCATACCATTTAAGGACTGAGTCTTGGCCCAAGTAGTGGGCAGCCCTTAGCTCCTCCATGCCACTAAGACTGTGCACCCTCCTCTGTGAATGCCTGGATGGTCAGTTTAGCTGGACAGGCACTTGGAACGCCCAAGTGTCTGGTTTACTGTGGGAAAATCTGGGGAATGGGCTGGACAGCTATCATCCATGGCATCACAAATGCCATGTTGTTTGCCAGTTGCAAATTGGAGTGGACGATATCTTCCCACACTGGGATGAAGCATAGCCATGACCACTCCTGATATGAAGCTGTGTGATGGACACTGATGAGGGATTCGCTGAAAGGTGACTTCTAGCTGGACCTGCCTCCCACTAATGCATCCTAAGATAGCTGGACAAGTTATTTAAGGCCAGCATCCTTTTTAACTGATGTAGTTGATTATTCTGATTGGATAATATCCAGCTGGACCAGTTGTTAAATTTAGTTATAGAAATCACCCAGGCCACTGATCTTCTATAAATCATTGTTTGGCAGCAGCCTCCTGTGTCAGGGTGACACTATGCTAGGGTTAAATTTCTCGATAACTTTGCTTTAAAAAAAAAAAAAAAAAGAAAACTGGAGGCACAATTTAACCAACTCTTAATGCCCTCACATTCAGGGTTTTTGAAATGTGTTTGCACTGGAGTTTGTTTAAAATATCAAAAGGAGAAGATCACTAGGAATGAGTAATCAGGGCTGCTAAAATAGTAAAAGCTACTATTAACTGAATCTTCTGCCTATTGGGGCTTCCCAGATGGCGCTAGTGGTAAAAAAAAAAAAAAAAAAAAAAAACCTGCCTGCCAATGCAGGAGATGCAAGAGACTCAGGTTCAATCCCTGGGTCAGAAAGATCTCCTGGAGGAGGGCATGGCAACCAACCCCAGTATCATTGCCTAGAGAATCCCATGAACAGAGGAACCTGGTGGGCTACACAGTCCATCGGGTCGCAAAGAGTTGGACAGGACTAAGAGTTGGACACAAATGAAGTGACTTAGCACACAAACACACTGTCTGTTGACCACTTCAGTTATATTACTTCTAATCGTCGTATGAAGTGTTAGGTCTATTTCTTATTTTACTCATGAGGCAAGCCAAGGCTGAGAGAAGCAAAGTAACTTGCAAAAAGTTATTCAGCTAACAAGTGGCAAACCCCATATTTAAATATAGCACCACAGTATTTGGTCTTTTTGTTGGGGAAATCACATCTAAGCTTAGCTGATGGAATGGACCTCAGTGGTTTTTGCTGCTCAACATATCATTCCAGTCAGCTTTCTTTTGCAAGTGATACTCTGATTTTCCTCTGGGGTACCCTCTGTTCCCCCACTCTCATTCCAGGTTTGGGAGGGGGTCATGGGCCTTGAGTCTGGCCAGTCAGTGCATGGTATTTCCCTGGCTGCAGTGACTCACTGCAGTGATGCTACTCTGGTGGTACTTATTTTCCAGGGTAGGCAGACGGGTAGTAAACAAGTGACAAATACTGAAAATAATTTCAGTTGATAATAAGTGTTTAAGAAGAAAATAAAACAAGGTAATGAGGTATAAGAGTAACACCAGGGGCAAGGGTGGCGAGAGCCCGAGGGACAGTGGGACTTCTTTCAGGTCTCTTTACTCTTTCCCCTGCTTTGAACTTGGAAAAGCAGGGGACCCCACATTGCTGGACCTTCTTGCCCATCCCTGGAGTCTGAAGTCAGTGTAGGAGACAAAAGGAGGAGGGAGAGAGAAATAGGGTCCTGGTGATGTATTTGGGTTCCTGAATCAAATGGAATGGAAATTAAACCTGCCCCCCACCAAATTTCTGCACAAAGCAAACCTACAAATTTCTTTTTCTTTTTTTTTTTTCTTTTTGCTTCTTAGGATGGTTTCATCATATTCTGTGTAATTGACACCAGAAAGAATACTATCTCATACAGCTGAGATTAGTCCTATTATTGCCTGGCATATGAGCCTCCTTCACAATGGGCAAATGTAAGTAAATTTAGATATATAAGCAGAATGACCAAATACATAGATGATAGCTAGATAGCTGGATAGACTGATGGATATAGAACAGATAAAAGTTAGTGTTTGTCCATGCATGGAGAATAGGATCAGAAAGAAACATACCCAACTCTTCACAGTTAACACTCTGGGATGAGAAGGTGGTTTCACTTTCTTATGATCAGCTTCTTCTGGAATGTTTGCATTTAAAAACAAGCATATGTGACCTTTTAATATTGAAAAAATGATACATCCAGAAAGGTGTGGACAGAGAGGTCTGTGGAATAGTCATGGGCTGTCCATCACTAACTCTTGGAGCTTGCTCAAACTCATGTCCATCAAGTCAGTGATGCCATCCAAGCATCTCATCCTCTGTTGTCCCCTGCTCCTTTCCAGCATCAGGGTCTTTTCCAATGAATCACTTCTTCACATCAGGTGGCCAAAGTATTGGAGCTTCAGCTTCAGCATCAGTCCTTCCAATGAATATTCAGGTTGATTTTGTTTATGATTAACTGGTTTGATCTCCTTGCTGTCCAAGGAGTCTTCTCCACCACCACAGCTCAAAAGAATAAATTCTTCAGCACTCAGCTTTCTTTATGGTCCAACTCTCACACCCATACTTGACTACAGGAAAAACCATAGCCTTGACTAGACAGACCTTTGTTGGCCAAGTAATGTCTCTGCTTTTTAATATGCTATCTAGGTAGGTCATAGCTTTTCTTCCAAGGAGCAAGCATCTTTTAATTTAATGTCTGTGGTCACCATCTGCAGTGATTTTGGAGCCCAAGAAAATGAAGTCTGTCACTGTTTCCACTGTTTCGCCATCTATTTGCCATGAAGTGATGGGACCAGATGCCGTGATCTTAGTATCTGAAGGTTGAATTTTAAGCCAGCTTTTTCACTCTCCTCTTTCACTTTCATCAAGAGGCTCTTTAGTTCCTCTTCGGTTTCTGCCATAAGGGTGGTGTCATCTGCATATCTGAGGTTATTGATATTTCTGCCAGCAATCTTAAGTCCAGCTTGGGCTTCATCCAGCCTGGCATTTCATATGTACTCTGTGTGAAAGTTTAATAAGCAGGTGACAGTATGCAGCTTTGTTGTACTCCTTTCCCAATTTGGAACCAGTCCATTGTTCCACATCCAGTTCTAACTGTTCCTTCTTGACCTACATACAGATTTCTCAACAGGCAGGTGAGGTGGCCTGGTATTCCCATCTCTTTAAGATTTCCACAGTTGGTTGTGGTCCACACAATCAAAGGCTTTGGCATAGTCAATAAGGCAGAAGTAAATGTTTTTCTGGAACTCTCTTGCTTTTTCTATGATCCAGTGGATATTGGCAATTTGATCTCTGGTTCCTCTATCTTTTCTAAATCCAGCTTGAACATCTGGAAGTTCTCAGTTGATGTACTATTGAAGCCTAGCTTGGAGAATTTTCAGCATTACTTTGCTAACGTGTGAGATGAGTGCAATTGTGTGGTAGTTTGAGCATTCTTTGGCATTGCCTTTCTTTGGGATTAGAATGAAAACTGGCCTTTTCCAGTCCTGTGGCCACTGCTGAATTTTCCAAGTACGCTGGCATATTGAGTGCAGCACTTTCATAGCATTACCTTTTAGGATTTGAAATACCTCAACTGGAATTCCATCACCTCCACTAGCTTTGTTCGTAGTGATGCTTCCTAAGGCCCACTTGACTTCACACTCCAGAATGTCCGGCTCTAGGTGAGTGATCACACCATTATGGTTATCTGGGTAATTAAGATCTTTTTTGTATAGTTCTTCTGTATATTCTTGCCACCTCTTCTTAATATCTTCTGTTTCTGTTAGGTCCATACCGTTTCTGTCCTTTATTGTGCCCATCTTGGCATGACATGGTTCCTTGGTATCTCTAATTTTCTTGAAGAGATCTCTAGTCTTTCCCATTCTATTGTTTTCCTCTATTTCTTTGCATTGATCACTTAGGAAGGATATCTTATTTCTCCTTGCTATTCTTGGGAACTCTGCATTCAAATGGGTGTATCTTTCCTTTTCTCTTTTGCCTTTCACTTCTCTTCTATTTGCAGCTATTTGTAAGGCCTCCTCAGACAGCCATTTTGCCTTTTTGCACTTCTTTTCCTTGGGGATAGTCTTGATCACTGCCTCCTGTACAATGTCACGAACCTCCGTCCGTAGTTCCTCAGGCACTCTATCAGATCTACTCCCTTGAATCTATTTGTCACTTCCTATAATCCCCTATAATCATAGGGGATTTGACTTAGGTCATACCTGAATCATCTGGTGGTTTTCACTACTTTCTTCAATTTAAGTCTTAATTTGTCAGGAAGGAGTTCACAATCCGAGCTGCAGTCAGCTCCTAGTCTTGTTTTTGCTGACTGCATAGAGCATCTCCATCTTCAGCTGCAATGAATATAATTCAATTTGATTTCAGTATTGACCACCTGGTGATGTCCATGTGTAGAGTCGTTTCTTGTGTTGTTAGAGGAGGGTGTTTGTTATGACCAGTGCACTCTTCTAGCAAAACTCTGTTAGCCTTTGCCCTACTTCATTTGTACTCCAAGGTCAAACTTGCCTATTACTCCAGATATCTCTTGACTTCCTACTTTTGCATTCCAGTCCCCTATGATGAAAAGGACATCTCTCTTTTTGGTGTTAGTTCTAGACGGTCTTGTAGGTCATCATAGAACCGTTCAACTTCAGCTTCTTCAGCGTTAGTGGTTGAGGCATAGTCTTGGATTACTGTGATATTGAATGGTTTGTCTTGGAAGTGAACAGAGATTATTCTGTCATTTTTGAGATTGCACCCAAGTACTGCATTTTGGACTCTTTTGTTGACTATGAGGGCTACTCCCTTTCTTCTAAGGCATTCTTGCCCACAGTGGTAGATATAATGGTTCATAGTTTCATTGAGTTAGACAAGGTTGTGATCAGTGTGATCAGTATGATTAGTTTTCTGTGGTTGTGGTTTTTTCATTCTGTCTGCCCTCTGATAAATAAGGATAAGAGTCTTGTGGAAGCTCCCTATGGAAGTAGTAGATATAATACCTCTATGGTCACTGAAAAATCAAGGCCACATGAAGCCAGAATGTGTTTCCTGGGCACTCTGTTGATCCCAGAACCTGCCCAGTTTTCCCAAGAACTGGGGAGATAAGTTTCTTTACCTAGAACCGATACACTGAGCAAGAGCTCAGTTGGTTATAGGACTGAATCCCTTTTCATAGAAAACTCATGATTCCTAAGTTCTTCTCCTTCATGTTGAGGAAAGTATGTTTCTCTTGAAGTTCTGAAACTTGGCTAGTATTATTACAGGTATTTATTTTTATTTTAAAATATTCTAAGTGCTCAGTAATACTGTTATCATGCCTGGAATTTGCTTGCACTCTGGTAGATGCCTTTTAGAGGACAACAGTGGCAATCATTTTGGGATTGCCTTTCTCTTGGATAGTTCTATTAGGTCATGAATCATTCCTGAATCATTGTTGTTCAGTCACTCAGTCCTGTCCGACTCTTTGTGACGCCATGGACTGCATCATGCCAGGCTTCCCTGTCCTTCACTAACTTCCAGAGCTTGCTTAAAGTCATATCCATTGAGTCAGTAATGCCATCCAAGCATCTCATCTTCTGTCGCCCCTTTCTCCTCCTGCCCTTAATCTTACCCAGTGTCAGGGTCTTTTCCAATGAGTCAGCTCTTCACATCAGGTGGCCAAAGTATTGGAGCTTCAGCATCAGTCCTTCCAGTGAATATTCAGGATTGATTTCCTTAGAATTGATTGGTTTGATCTCCTTGAGATCCAAGGCACTCTCAAGAGTCTTCTCCAGCACCACAGTCGAAAAGCAGCAATTCTTCAGCACTCAGCCTTCTTTATGGTGCAACTCTCACATCCATACATGACTCCCGGAAAAACCATAGCTTTGACTCTGCAGACCTTTGTCAGCAAAGTGATGCCTCTGGTTTTCAATATCATATTCCTAGGTTAATGCTCTTTCTTACAATTCAAAGTCCCATGCAGATTCCAGCTTTGCTGTTGTTTAAAGTACAGAACAAAATTTTATGGCAGTCTTGTCAGAAAACAAAGATTCTATAATAGAATCAGTCTCCATCACTTCTTCTGACTTAGGGGAGAAAAATTACTTCTATGTGGCAGATTACATTTGGACCCAAAGAAATTATGCGCTAAAGCCTTCTAAAACTATAGCTACTAAAATATTTCTCTTGCAATTTTTTAAATTTCATCCTTGTGCCCAGAGAAAATGAAAAGACAAACTCCAACCTAGGGAAGGCTGAATAATCACAAACTTCAACTTTAAGGAATCTGAATTAATGAGATTTCCTGGGATTTTTCCAGCTAAGAGAGAACTACCACCTTCCTCCCAAGAGACTGTGATGCTTATAACTTTACTCACAGACATACAATATCATTCCCTAGAGAAGGAATTATGGTCAGACTTTAATTTGGATCAAGAGATAAAATTAGAAAATCTCTTGTGGGAAATGTCATTATTTACAAATGTACATAATTAAAGAAAGGAGGTATATACAGAAGAAAGACATTACTGTCTGTAGACCAAAGGCTTAAATATAAGTAGAACTCCCTGGGATCTCACCAGGTGCATGCTCCAAACACATATTTAAAGTCTGCAACTAGGAAAAAATAGCTTGAGGGATATACACCAAACTGTCATCTAGGATTTTCTCTGTGGATTGGTAAGAGACATGGTTATTGAGGGATAAGTTTAACTTGATATAAAAGATTGCTGTGATATTTGGTTCTTTAAATTATAAGTATGATGGATATTGGTTAGGCTTCTTGGCCACCCAGCAACTAGAATGCCTATAAAATTTCCCATCTTATGAGTCTGAATATGTCTAAACTAGCCTCTCTTAAGCTTGTAACTTAGAAGGCTGATACACCTTGTAGGTGTATTAGAGCTCTCTAGAGAAACAGGATTAATAGGATGGAGTAAGAAGAGAGAGAAAATGAGAGGGAGAGAGAGAAGGAGAGAGAGATTTATTTTAAGGATTTGATTCACATACTTATCGAGACCCAAGGAGGAGGTAATATGTGGTTCAAATCTGAAGACAACCTGCCGGCAGAAATCCTTCATGCTTGGGGGGGTGTCAGTGTTTTTTCTGTTGAGGCCTTCAACTGATTGGATGAGGCCTACCCACGTTTTGGAAGACAGTTGGGCTTTAATCAAACTTCAGTTATGTGAATTTATTCTTATCCAAAAACATAGTCACAGAAACACCCCAAATAATGGCTGACCAAATATCTGGGCACTGTGGCCCAGCCAAGTTGACACGTCAAATTAACCATTGAAATAGGGCATGGGCATATGACCTAATCCTTACGCAAGGCTTTGGTTTGGAAGTAAGTACCACGTGGAATCCATTCTTCAAGAGGGGTGGTGGTGGAGGCATCTAGCTTACAGAGGCAAAGCGGCAGCAGTCCTGGTGGCAGCACCCTGTTGCTAGAGTATCTGGGGTTTGCGCCAGTAATAGCAGCAAAAGGATCCCTACTAGAAGGGTCTTGTTTTTGTCAAGACCACTTTAGCTCAGTAATTCAGTGAACTACCCAGTTCCTTTAATACTTCATCCTCTATTTATACTAACTAGGGTAGAGTCTCTTGTTGACACCTGAGAAACTTGAAATTCAATAAGTGTTTTATATTATTTATTACTGCATAAAAATTACCCACAATTTAGTAGCTTAAAGCAAGAATTAAACATTTTATTATTTCTCACATTTTCTGTAGGTCAGAAATTGGATAGTAGCTTAGCTCAGTGTTCTGGTCCAAGGTCTCTCACAAGATTGAAGTTGCATTCTTAACCAAGGGGCTGGGGCTGAAGAATCAATCCACTTTGAAGATCACTTATTCACATGGTTGCTGCCTACCAAGCTGTAAACTGCTGCCACTTACCCTAAGTAAGACTGGGGCACTTTTAAGATGGCAGATTGGGGTCAGACTGGGCTCTTGTGTGTGTTAATGAGTCCTATGCTTCAAAACTAGCTATGATGATTCTTTTCAATTCTTGTTAGCCTTTATACTTTAGAAAGTCTCTAGCTGCAGCCTATAGCAACTACTTTGTGAGTTATTCAATCATGTTAATAGATTTAATAGCAAAAATAATTGTACAATCTATATTTTATTGGTTCCTCAAGATAGCACAACATCCGTTTATTCCATAAATATTTGCTGAGCACCTACTGGGCGACAACACTGGCCTAGACACTGAAACACTGGATTTGAGTGTCCTCAGCACTGTGGAAAGAGAGCAAGTGCCGTTGTTCCAGTAGCAGCACAGTTACAGCGAAACTTAAACCCTCTTCCACTTGGGAAAAAGGCCAGGAGCCTGTCTCCAAGGAGTCCCATGGGTGGCTTGGGAATTCGCCCAGGCTCTGGCCACGAGTTTTGCAGGCAGCACACCAGGAGCAGTTCTATGCCCCAGGGAAAACCTGTTAACCGCCCTCGTGACTCTTGTATAAAACCAGGAGGTCAGTTTATGAGTTTTCAAGGAAATTCTGACTATCACAGGGACCAGAACACTCATTTTTGCTTGTCCCACCCAACCTCCCTCCTACCTCCTCTTCTCCATTTTCCTAGCCTCTCCTCTTCCCTTGCTTCTATTTCTGCTCTGACAAATACCTCATGAGCATGTTCTAGGAGCCAGGCACGAGGGTAAGAGCCAGAGAAACAATGTTATGAAGACCGCAGAGTTCCGGTCCTCAAGGTGGGTGGGCAGAAGTCTCGGGAGTGGGCGGAAACCCTCACTGGAACACTCACAGAGATTAACAGCCCGTTTTTGTTTCATGGAGCCCTCTGAGGCTCTGATGACCACAGAGATCTCTGTCCTCGGAGCAATGTGCGTTCCCACACACCCACAGCATCTTGCATACAGTTTCAGGGGAATCTCAGTCACCTTGAAACCCAACCAGTGACCTGGGGTGCAGAATCTCCCCCTCTGTAGACAGAACTACATGAGACTCAGCCAAGTCATACCCAGAAGGCTGCTTTGAGATCATGGCGTTGCAGCAAGGCTTTTTTGGCCATACCATGCGGCATGTGGAATCTTAGTTCCCTGGCCAGGGGTTGAACCCATGCTGCCTGCAGTGGAAGCTCGTAGTCTTAACCCCTGGACCACCAAGGAAGCCCTTGTGTCTCTTTAGATAGGCCATGACCTTGATTTAGTGAGAGCCACACTGATCTGGCCTTGAGATAGGTGATACAGTTGACTTTACATATCCTAGCTCTGAACCACCATGAGAGCAGCATATTCCTTGCAAGTTCTTAGAAGGCATCCTGGTCTGGGCCCCAGCAGCTCTCAGCTGGCTTTTCCAAGAATATCCAGAAAACAGTGACAGACAGACACCTGGCTCATCAAAAATTTTTTCAGCCTACCTTTCTCCTTTCCACAACCTAGAGCAGCAGTTGGCAAACTTTTTCTCTCATGGTCCACGTAGTAAATATTTTAGGTCTTTTGCAACTGCTCAACTCTGCTCTTACAATCCAAAATTGCAGGTAATACATATATGAATGAGCATAGCTGTGCTCCTATAAAGCCTTGTTTATGAAAAACAAGGCCTGGCCAGATTTGGCCTGTGGGCTGCAGTGAGCTGCTCGCTGGTCTTGCTTAGGCTCACCCTCCCCACATCTCCTCCCCAGCCCCCTCTGCCCTCTGTCCTTCACTGACCTTTTTGAAGGATTCATTACCGTTGCACTTCTGAGGATTTAGAGGATGAAAATCTGTGGAAACAGCAAACGGAAGAAAGCTTTCAACCAGAAAAGATGTCTTCAGCACTCAGTCTTTCTTCCTGGTTTGTACAATGTAGAGAAATGGATAGGAAAGAGACGCCATGTAAACGTGGAAAAATATTAACACTGTTTAATCCAGAAGATTGAAGATGCCAGCAAAAGACGCAGAGTGGTTATGAGCACTTACTTACTTCAGTCAAATAATGCTGACAATAACAACACAACGCAGCACAGATAACCCTTATCACACGACACTTGCCCCTACCACATGCCAAATACTCTGAAGTGTTTTTTTAAATACTGTATTTAATGCTAGGTTTGCTTTCCAGCTTGTGCTGTGTGACATCAACTTTTTTGATTCTCTGCTTCTTCATCTGTTAAGCCAGGAGTGTGGGATAACCTGGGAAATGTACTCAGCACAGTACCTGGCTCCACCTACAAGCTCAGTAAGGGTTAGATCTGATTATTCCAATCTGTGGAGGGGCCAATCTTGGTCTTTGTAGCTGAGGTCTTTCCAATGAAGCCAATAGGTAGAACCTACAGGAAAAGAGATTCCAACCTCAGGAAAAAACTGGGTGACTCAGCACTTCCTAGATATACAAGGTTCTGGGGATGTTGGTAGGAGATTCTAGTTCTGTAGTCAAATAAATCTCAGTTAAGCAAAGTTAAAGAAGTGTCTCAGTGGCTGTATTTCTTAGAGCCCAGGATATACTATTGTTGTTTAAATCTCTAAGCAAATATTATCACAAGCAGTTTTTTCCAACTTATTTATCCACCAACCATTTCTGGCCCCCAAGGTAGCTTTGGGGATTCGTTTGTCACAGAAAATCCTATAGGAAATACACTGGGAGCTGTCAGAAATAGCTTAAGAGGTAGTGAGCTCCTCATTGTGGAAAGTGTGTAAGCAAAGGCTGGATGCCCACAGGGCTGGGATGTGGACAGGACCCCAAGGGGACTGAGTGCAATGAAAAGCTCCTGGGCATCCTGGCATCTGGGCTTGTCCTGGCTCTGGGAGCTCTGGAATTTTGGACTTGACTTTGATGACACCAAGAAAGAAGGATGCGGCTAAATGACTCTGGAAGCCCCAAGTTAAGAGGTCCTGAGGAGCGAAGTCAACACCCCTGCCCTGGGGTCCCCTCAGATCTGGCCAAGGTGTGTAGGAGTCATCAAGGGCAATGAAGTCACGTCGTCTGACATTCCACTGGCCCTCCCTGAGATCTGTCCTGGGTGCTCTGAAATATCGGCGGTCCGGGGCTGACAGCCCTGCCCCGTCTTCCTACTCTGGCTTTGCTACTTTCCAACTGGGAAGTTCTGGGCGAATCCAGTCCCTTATGTGTAAAATGAGACTAACAGTTGCTTCCTCCTCATCCTGTGATGAGGACCTTCACCAGATAACCTTGGTGTCCCAGCCTGTCTCAGGTGGGACACCGTGCAGGCAGGTACAGGCACTCCTTGGGGCACAGCACACAGGGCCTTCTGTGATGCTTTGAGCGTCTGTCCTGGGGAGGACCCTCAAACCAAGGGCAGCAGGAACAGGGTGATAAATACCCCAGCAGCCTTGGTCTTGGGGTGGACAGTTACTGCGAGACACCCACATCCTCCCAGTAGGGCTGGGAGGAATCTGGCCACCCACTGCCCACAAGGTGTAGTGACCTCAACAACTCACTTTTCACTGACATGTCTTACTTCACCTGTCTCATCCTCCCCACTCCCCACTTGTTGCTTCCTGAGATCATTTCCCAAAAAAACTTCTAGCATCCACATTCTTTTCTGGGTCTCTATGTTGGGGGATCCCAAACCAAGACAAGATTCAGTAAGGTAATAAGACAGTGCCTGTGGAATATCTGGCCATAATCAGCAGTAAATAATTAGTAGCTCTGATTACTACTGAAAAAATCAAGTGTGGCCCACCCTCCAGTCTCTATTACATTACCACCCATGTGTATGTACACTCCCACATGTGCACACACCTGTTCTCACACCCATGCATGCATGTGCCTGTGTGTACACCCATGCATACACACACCTACAAATTTGAATACCTGAGCACTCACCAATGCATGCACATCCACATGCTTACACCAACAATTCTGAAGCTACTTGAAACCTTATCCTCTCACCCCCCTTCAGATATGGAAAGATTTCCCATGTCCATTCAGAGCTGCAGGAGCAATCTGGTTAATTTCCCTTTTTCTCCCAACTAATTATGGACACACTAAAGGATATTATGGGCTAAAACTTCTCATGCAATGAGAAGTTTGCATGACACAAAAAACTTACAGTAACAGACACAATGACAGAAACGGTGTGAACCTAACAGAAACAGAAGATATTAAGAAGAGGTGGCAAGAATACAAAGAAGAACTATACAAAAAAGATCTTCACAACCCAGATAATCACGATGGTGTGATCACTCACCTAGAGCCAGACATCCTGGAGTGTGAAGTCAAGTGGGCCTTAGGAAGCATCACTACGAACAAAGCTAGTGGAGGTGATGGAATTCCAGTTGAGCTATTTCAAATCCTAAAAGATAATGCTATGAAAGTGCTGCACTCAATATGCCAGCGTACTTGGAAAACTCAGCAGTGGCCACAGGACTGGAAAAGTTCAGTTTTCATTTCAATCCCAAAGAAAGGCAATGCCAAAGAATGCTTAAACTATGCTCAAAGGATGCTCCTTCCAATGAATATTCACAACTGATTTCCTGTAGGATGAACTGGTTTGATCTCCTTGCTGTCCACGGGACTCTCAAGTCTTCTCCAGTACCACAGTTCAAAAGCATCAATTCTTCGGCGCTCAGCTTTCTTTATGGTCCAACTCTCACATCCATACATGACTACTGGAAAAACCCAAGCCTTGACTAGGCAGACCTTTGTTGGCAAAGTAATGTCTCTGCTTTTTAATATGCTGTCTATGTTGGTCATAGCTTTTCTTCCAAGGAGCAAGCGTCTTTTAATTTTAAAGTATACTAGGCAGACATTTTCTTTTTCTTTTTGCCTGCCCAGAAAAATCCCATCTTCTGGTAATAGCATCTCCTGTTCTTTGTGGTTCTAGTGGAGATGCTAATCATAGTACTAGTCATTACCACCACCCCTCATGCCCTCAACAAGGCCCAGGCTTAGGCATAAAGCCTGGACATATGAAATAGACAAGATCCTTTCTTAGGATTTTTTACATAAATGCTAGAATAGAGACCCTCTCTATTTCCTTTTCTGAACTAAAATGATGAAAGTCTGGTGGTCTGAGTAGCAATGCCTCCAAATCCTTCTGTCCACCCTCCATTCCCTTCTTCTTCCCTCCTTTTTCCTGCTATAGGAAGAAAATCAAGCCAATACACAAACAAACTGCTACTGCTGCTAAGTCATTTCAGTCCTGTCTCTGCGACCCCATCCCTGGGATTCTCCGGGCAAGAACACAAACAAAGGCAGATCTGAAAAGCAGAGAGGGAAGGAAGTCCCAACAACATTGTTTCAGTTTCTTTTATTTCGCCTTTTTAACTATTATTGCTTTTTTATTTTGATTTGGGTTTTATTATTGTTTGAGAATAAGAGGGGCTTTAAAGTCATGAGCCACTCTTTACTGTTTTCTAGATGAATAAAATGGAGTCAAGAGAGGCAGTGCCCTTTCTCCAGTCAGCCAGCTTCTAGGTCAGGACTGGCATCCAGTTCTCAGAGTCCAGGTACACGTACATTCATTCTATCAGGCTAGTCAAGTGACTCGTGGGTTCACTGAATGTGTAATTCCCAGGTCACTGGATAGTGTGTCCCCAGCTTCACTGCCCGCCACATTTTTCTTTTTTTCGTTAATATATTTTTGGCTCCGCTCAGCCTTTGCTGCTGTGCGTGGGCTTTCTTGATTTGCAGTGGATGGTGCCTACTCTTGGTTGCAGTGCATGAGCTTCTCATTGCAGCGACTTCTCTTGTTGCAGAGTACAGGCTCTAGGGCCTGCTGGCTTCAGTAGTTGTGGCACACGGGCTCAGCTGCTCTTGCAGCATGTGGAATTTTCCCCAACCAGGAATCAAACCCATGTCCCCTGTGTTGGCAGCCAGATTCTTTACCACTGGACCACCAGGGAAGTCCGCACATTCTACTTACTTTGCCCCCTACCCCTCAACAAGCCAACAGTGTCTGAAGTATCACCATTGTATTCATTCCTTTCAGGTTTCTTTGTGTTTCTTCTGGGAGTGGTAACACAGACAAATGTAATGTATACTATTTGATGAATTGCTTTTAAGACCCTCTTTCATCACAGACAAAGGGCTTCAGTATCTTGGGAGAATGGGTTAAAAAGGGAGAAGACATGTGACCATGGTTCCAAAAGAAGAAAAATAGTATTGAAAAGGAAGTCCATTGCTCCTGAAGGCAGACTGCTTCAATTTTAGAATCTCTCTCCCCTTCCTCTATCACCATCGTCCCCTTCTAGGTATTCCTACATGGGATCAGGGCTGCTGACTTTGTGGCCATTCTCTTACTCTTCTCTCTGGCTGTAGATTCCACCTTATGCTTTAGAGACGGACAAGGCAACTCACTTTCAGCTTGCCTTAAAGCTAAAGTATGTGACCTACTCCTGGCTAGTTAGACGTGAAGAAAAGTGTGGTGAAGTTGTTTCTGGGAAAGATTTTTCTCTTTAATGAAAGATGCACAAGAGAAGGTCCCCTTTATTTCTACCTTTGAATGTGATAATATAAAGGTATGATGGCTGGAGCTGCTACAGCTGCCTTAACGATCATGAGAGGACAAGTCTAAAGCAAAAGCCAACACACTGAGGATTGTGGCTCAAAAGAAGCCAAGAGGCAGAGTCCTAGATGACAATACTTCACTAAAAAATAACCCTGGGACAGCCCAACCGTTGGATTTCTTGATATGTAAGGCAGTAAATAGTCTATCATTTAAACCACGTTTAATTATGTACTTTCTTTCCTCTAGCCAAAAATCATCCCATTATTGTGTCTTAGACTTGTTTCCAAGGAGTTTCGTTGATGGAATACACTCTTGTGTCTAAAATAGTTTTTTTCTTTGATGATGTTCTGTACTTTTTATTATTAGAATTTCTATTTGATTCTTTTTTCAGATCTACTGGGTGAACTGAGAGTTTCCTGATCCATGCAGATATCCTCCACCTTGTCTTCTCTTTTCATAAACATATTAAGCATCATTTATTATCTGTATTATCTAAAGTCTTAGCAGGACTGTTTCTGCTGGCTTGTTGTTTCTGCTTGTTCTTATTCATGATGCCTTATTTCTTTTTATTCATGGTTATTTTTTATTATATGCTGCTCATTGTACCTGAAAAATAATCCATAGGGATAATTTGAGGTCTCGGATAAATGTACCCTCCTCCAGAGAGGATATCTATATACATTTGCCAGGAACCTGGGGACCCTTAAACCAGATTCAGGCTTGAGGTGCCTGTACCACCAAACACTGAATCATGGCTACAATTCAGTACACAAGGCCTAGGTTACTTCTGGTTCACCTCTTCCCTGAGGGTACAGGGGTTTGAGGGTCCCTGTTATTATGGAGAGGACCTCCAATTAGACTGCCGTTTTGATTTCGCCCTCCCTTACTCCACCAACAAAGGCCATCAAAACAAAAGTTCAGATTGCTAGAATCAACCAATGCCCTTTCTTCAAAAGTGATTTCCATCCTCTGCTTATCTGTTTGGATTCCTGTTTTTCCTTCAATAATGTCTTATTATGTAATTAACTATTCAGTGCTTGTAAGATACTCAGTTTATCCGGCAAGTTTAGTTGTTTGCTGAGAAAGGTTGGTCCTGCCATTAGTGGGAATGGAAGCTTATCTTTGTCCATTCACCAAGTTCTCCGCTCCTGCCTAAACTGTGCTTCATAATCCTTACCACTTACTTTTTCCTGTCCGTGGGTCTGAAGTCTGCTTGCGTGCGCCTGAGGCTGCCTTGTCCTGTTCTTGGTTTTGTTGCCCTCCTGATCTCCAGCCATCATCTGCCTGATTTCTGTGTGCCCTAACCCCAGGCATTTGTTCATCCTCTCGCTATTCCTGGGTTGCCTGTGCCAACTGACTTGCATACCACAAGGGTTCCAGCCGCTCACCCAGCTCTAGACTTTCCAGTGCAGCTTTGATCCAGGACTTTACGGATATTTGCCAACATCATCCTTTCCTTATGTGCCTCTTGGCTACTCATCTGGCTTTGACTTTTCTGATTAATTCCCCTTCCTCTTCCAGAGCCACTTACTACCTTGGCATCACCTACCCAATTCATGGCCCCATCTTGGACTTCTCTTGATTGTTTTATGTAGTTGCATTTGAGGCTGAGTCTGTTTATCTTTTTCGAACAAAGGATCACACTATGGGAACCTCATGAGTGTTTTATAATGATGATAATTATTTTTAAATTTATAATTAAAATTGTAAATTTATTTTAATTAAAAATCATTAAGTTTATAATTAATAAAATTTAAAATTTTCTTAAAGTTTAATCATTCTTTAAAATGTAGAAGACCATGAGAATTCCCTGGTGGTCCAGTGGAGAGGAATCAGTGCTTTCCCTGACAGGGTCCTGGGTTCATTCCCTGTTTGGGGAACTAAGATCCTATAAGCTGTGCAGCCTGCGGGGGGCAGGGGTGGGGGGGCGGGTGGAAAGGTAGAAGACCAAAGTTTATGATAAAAAGAAAACTGACAATGACAATAAAGTCAGACCAAATCTTCAACTTGAATTTTGAGACACTATATGGCCACTTATAAGAAATAGGGTTTAGTATAGTGATGAAAAGCAGGCATATAAATACAGTGGACCCATGTTTAATCCCATTTTCACCCCACTTTAGCTATTTGAATTTGCACAATTCATCCTATTCTTCTGACTCTCTATTTCCTCATCCATAAACTGGTGCTAATATTATCTTCTTCATGAGACTGTTATGGGGAGAAATAGATAAAAGGTACACTTAGCACAGTTACCACGAACTGTAGGCACTCAATTTCAGGGCATTACCTTTGTCATGATTAATAATACTAAGTCTTCCCTCCAAATATTTCAGCAACTGAGTTGTCATGTGTCTTCTCAACTTCCATCCCATCCTGAAATCTCTAACATGTGAAGCTTGACTGAGGAACAGTGTAGGGGCAATTGTTCCCAAATGACCCTGGTTAAAACACATGTGTTCCCCTGGATTCATATGTGGTCGGATTTGTTTAATGAGGTGACTAGTTGAATTAAGTCCTGCTTGATGAGTTTGGGGTTGCAATATGAGACAAATTATGTTGACTGTTGAAAAACATCTTGGTTCCTCATGTCCCAGAGTCATTTTGCAGGAGATTAGAGGCTCAAGGAAGGCAAAGACAATTAGGCTCCTGCACGGGCACTAATATTCATGGCCTTAAGGGTTTTTGGTTATAAACATTTGTAGGGTTTTAAGGCTAACTAGGTCAAATCCAACATCCTCATTTCTCAAATGAGGAAACCAAGATTCAGAGATATGAAATGGCCTGCCCAGGGCCACATGGTCCATTGGTAGTAAATCCAGGACAGAAATTCAGATCTTGGTTCTATAATTAATCAGCCGTGTTACACGCTGCTGCTACTGCTGCTGCTGCTAAGTCGCTTCAGTCGTGTCTGACTCTGTGTGACCCCATAGACGGCAGCCCACCAGGCTCCCGCCGTCCCTGGGATTCTCCAGGCAAGAACACTGGAGCGGGTTGCCATTTCCTTCTCCAATGTTACATGTTAGGTATAGCAATTTAAAACTATATCCACAAAATTTTGACATTCCTCCTTTCAAAAATCAGAGTGTAATTCCCTTCCCCTTCTAAATGTAGTGACTCACTTCTAATGAATAGAATGTGAAGAGGTGATACCATGTGATTTCTCAGGTTAGGTCATAAAAAGAATACAATCTTTCCTGGTCATCCCTCTCTCTTGCAATCTAGCCACCATGTTTTGAGGACCCTCAATAGGCCTCTAGGGGAGGTCCACTTAGTGGGGAACAGAGAACTCCCACGAACAGCCGGTACCAACTTTCCAGCTTATGAGGGAGCCACTGTGGGAGCTCTCTGTCTACTTCAGCCGAGCTCCAGGTTGCAGCCCTGGCTGGCATCTTGGCTGCAACCTCATGTGAGAACTTTGGCCAGAACCGGAGAGCTAAATTCCCCTCTGATTCCTGACTCACAGAAACTGTGTGAGAGAATATATGTTTATTGTCATAAACTACTAACTTTGGGATAATTGTTAAGTCGCAATAAATAATGAATACACCAGGATAACTAATACTAATATTTGACTCAGGAGTTTTTGAGTTGGAGGTAATAAAAATCCAATTCAACGAGTGAGGGGAGGAGAAAAATAATTATTATTGTTCTTGTCTTCAGGAAGACTAGAGCTAGAGAGGATTCAACATATTCAAATAATGTCATCAGAAATTTTTCTCACTGTTGGCTTCTCTGGAGAGGCTTCATTCTCTCCTACCAGAGACTCTTTCTCTGTATACAACAGAGTGACCTGGTTCAAAGCAACTCAGGGTTTCTTCATCTCTACTTAAAGGCCCTAAAAGAAACAGAGAGCTTCTCTCTCCTGACATGCATGGTATTATACCAGGGAAGATTCTCATTGACCAAGTTTGGTTCCCATGGTTATGCCTGAACCAGTCACTGTGGAGATGGAAATAGGGTAATGTGATCGGCTACCAGTACCTTGGCTAACTTAGGACTAACTTGCTTTTCAAAGTGTCGTCCATGGATCAGCAGGAAATCTTCTGGCCCTGTTGGAAATACCAAACCTTCCCCCCTTTAGACTCTGAATCAGAATCCACATTTTCTGAAGATCTCCAAGTGATTTGTATATATATCTGGGAAGCACTGTTTTACTGTCATTTATTTCCCAGCAAAAAACTGAAATCTCTCCTTCTCATCTCCTAGGTCAATTTACTGCTCCCTTCCATCCATTTAGTAGAGTACTTTTGCCTTCTAACCCTCTTATATATTTCCATATGCACAGCCTCTTGTCACACTTGGATCCTTAAAGACAGACTCCAATATTTGATGGACAATGTCCTCTTGTAAAAAAAAGGGGATAATGTTATTCACTGCCTAGGGATTTCTTGAGGACTGAGTGGAAGGAATAAAACACATGGGTGTACAGCATAGTTATATTGTAAATATTATTATGAGAGTCTTGCTGAACAAAAATGAGAGCTGGTACTTTCCCCCCAAATGGTCATTTAGAGAGAGAAGTCGCTCAATCATGTCTGATTCTTTGCAACCCCATGGACTGTAGTCTACCAGGCTCCTCTGTCCATGGGGTTTTTCAGGCAAGAATACTGGAGTGGGTTGCCAGTTCCTTCTCCAGGGGATCTTCCCGACCCAGGGATCGAACCCAGGTCTCCCACATTGCAGGCAGACGCTTTACCGTCTGAGCTAGGTCCTTTATTATGTTTTCTCATTGAACTTTACCATAAAACTCACAATTACATTGTAAGAGAAACAGGTATTATGGCAATTTAAGTAGACAAATTTGTGAATTTCCTCATTTAAAAGTCAGGCAATGGAACAAGGTCGCACAACTAGTGGGTGAGTGAGACAGAATTTGAATCCGGAACTGTTGACGCCATAGCTCCTGTCAAGAGCTCTGCTACAGCATGTCGCATGATGAAAGTCCTCCACCAATATTTGTCAGAGTAAAAGCCCTGGGCTGAGTAAAACAAGCATCATAAGACCAAAGCCAGCTCAGGCCAGGCAGATAACAGAGCAGAGCAAAGCCCAGCCTGAGGAAACACTCCCTTCCTTCTTCACTGAGAGTGGATCAGGCAAGTGTGATGATGAATGGCAGGTAACGTTCACCCCGTGTCAAGGAGACAAAAGGACAGACAAACGCCCTGGGAGCTGGGGAGCTCGCAGCTCATCTGAGGGACAGATGAGAGGCCCCCCTCTCCCACCAGTGTGTGTGGACGTGGCACCTTGCAGGACCTTACAGAGCCACATGCGATATTAAACATTTTGAATCAGACCTCTAAGAAGGTCTTTGATGTGAAGACCTTCTGTCATATCAGTGTTGTCAGATCTGATTTTTCAGACAAAGCCAGAGATATGAACTTTTATGTGAAATCTTTGACTTAGAAATATTGGTGAGTAACTTTTTGTTAGGTATATGGGCTAGACATAGGGTAGGGAAGACAGCAGGTGGTGGTCACCAGATAACAAACCCTGTCCTAAACTGAAGGGGGAAACCCGCACTGTTTCTTGGCTTCCGTTTGCTTTAACTGGTGCAACAGTAAATAAGAGAAAAGGGAAGGAGGAAAGAAAGTAAGAAAGAATGGAGGAAAGGAAGTAAGAAAGAATGGAGGGAAGAAGGAAAGGAAGGAAGGAGAGGAGGGAGGAGAAAATTGGTTCCTCGACAACTTGAGTCTCAAATAGTAAGTAAGGTGGAAGATAGCTTTCAACAGGGGAGGGCTGGAAGGGGTGGGAGAGGAGGCCCTCTTGGTGGCTGACTGTCCCAAGGGCTGGGGCCTCCAATGGGAAGTCCCTTCCACCTCCCAGTGCTGCCAAGGGCCATCCCAGCTAATCAACTTCTTTTTTCCTATCACCTTGGAGGCCAGCTCTGGCTTTGTTCAGCTGTAATCTTTCTTAATTAGATAATTGAAATAATCATCCAATTAAGTTGGTTCACACGGCCCCCCTTACTTGAAGACTTGCTGAATCCAGCTGGCTTCTCATTTCCGCTGACTCTGTTCCTTGCCTCATGCAGGGCCTGAAACAGGTTTCAAGCTGTTTTCTTCTCTTTTTTAGTTTGCCGTTTTAAGTTCAGAGGAGCTACCAGTAAATTCTTGCTAATGTCAAAATAGACTCCATAGGAACTAAAAGCCAAAAGTTAGGACTGGCGCTGGCACAGTGGAGGCTGAGAGGGTCAGATTCACAAGGATTTGAGTCCCTGTTCAGCCACTGACTAGTTGGGTGACCCTGAACATGTGTCCTTGCCTCTCAGAGCTACAGTTTTCTCACTAGTGAAATGAGGATAAAAAGAGGACATATCTCACAGGTAAGGCTGTTGTGTGACTTAGTTGAGATTAATATAAGTGAGGGCATAAAAGCTTGTGCCTGACACATAGAGCTTACTACCTACAGGGGCTTTTTTTTTAACTTGGAAAATGAGATATTTTTTTTTGGTAAATTGAACTGTAGGTGGTTTACAATGTTGTGTTAGTTTCTGGTGTAGAGCAAAGTATATATATACTCTTTTTTAGATTCTTTTCCATGATAGGTCATTGCTAGCTCTTGTAGAGCACCCTCTGTGTGTATGTGTGTTAGTCACTCAGTTGTGTCTGACTGTTTGAGACCCTGTGGACTAGAGATCGCCAGGCTCCTCTGTCCAAGGGATTCTCCAGGCAAGAATACTTGAGTAGGTTGCCATTCCCTTCTCCAGGGGATCTTCCTGACCCAGGGATCGAACCCATGTCTCCTGCATTACAGACAGATTCTTTACTGTCTGAACTATCTATACAGTAAAGCCTTGTTGATTATCTATTCTATATGTAGTAGTTTGTATCTGCTAATCTCAAACTCCTAATTTGTCTTTCTTGGCTCCTTTCCCCTTTGGTAACCACCAACTTGTGTTCTGTGTCTGTAAGTCTGTTTCTGTTTTGTAAATAAGTTCATTTGTATCATTTTTTAGATATCACATATAAGTGATATCATATGGTATTTGTCTTTCTCTGACTTGCTTCATTCACTTAGTATGATCATCTCTAGGTCCATCTGTATTGCTGCAATTGATGTTATTTCATTATTTTTTATGACCCAGTTATATTCCATTGATACATGACAAGTCACAGAAAATTATGTATTCCTAATAGCTGAAATAGTTGGCATCATATATTTGTTCTAGAAATGGAGAAAAGAAAAAGATAGGGCAGTCACAGAGAGATATAAGACATAAATGATTCTGAGGATTCTTTGGCTGCTTGGTACATTTACATGATATTTATATGTTGATCTAATGTCTCCATCCAGTCTTCTTTCAAGTTAACTCTAAAGTCATCTAAGAGGCAAAGAGAATGCTAGGTTTTCCCCTAAGGTGGATCCTCTGTAAATGAAATTTAAAGCAGCATTCCCTGCCCTTGCCCATCAGAATGGAAGGTCCGCATGGGCAAGGCTGTGTCTGTGTGTACATCATGATGTCCCTAGGGACCAAAAAATAATTGTTAAATAAATAGATGCGGAGTGAGGGAGCACTGTTCTCTAAAGGACACTCAGATCAGTTTCAAGCACTAACACTTTAAAACAAGAATATAAGAGTATAACATAAGAGTATAAGACGCATAACATTAGCTAAGGATAGAGAAAAATCTAGAAATGGGCCAGTATTATAGGACCGCAGAGTAAAATAAAGATCAGTTGTGACTCCACAACTCAAATGCTCAAACTTGACTCTATCCTTCTTAAAATGCTGACCTAGTTAGAAGCCAGGCATCTGGTAACCACAGTGATCCCCTCCTTGGCCTGACCTTAGCTATGTTTCATTCTTTAGCACAGACTCCCGAAACTTGTTCTCTTTTGCCCCACAGGACTCTGGTATTGGAAAAGCATGATAGCTCTGTGCAGAGTATAGTTTGTAATGCTTTTTAATCTTTTAAAAATTACACAAGCAGTATATCATTTTTAAATGAGAAAAATGCTCATAAATAAAAAGTGAATTTTCAAAGATTGTTTTTTAATGATGTATATTTTTTTTCCTAGAGTGTACTTTTAAAAAGGAGTAATCTTCAACTCCTATAAGGCAGCAGTGTGCTTTCTATATAGTGCATTTCTCAGGCTAGCAAAAGTAAAATGTTTCTTAGCACTTTGCTCTAGAGCTCAGCAATGCTTAAGGGCTTGCAGTTCCTCATGTCTTCAAACATGCTCAGGCAATCAATATTCTCCAATATTGGATGGCTGGACTTTGGCTGGAGAGGACTGGTCGGTGCTGAACACAGTGGGAAGTCAGTAAATGTTCCAGACAACTGCCCAGTCACCAGTTTTCCAAGCACGCACTTCTTATTTCTGCCTCTGTGCCTCAGTGCACACTCAGGGTGGCAGCCAGCCTCCAAGATGACCCCCGCTAAACCCCACCTCTTTGTATTCACATATATGTATAGGGCTGATCGATGTAGGCATTAGGATACTGTAGAAATGATGGAGCCTGGTGTCCGAAGCTAAGTCATGAAAGCCCTGGCAGTTTCTCCTCTGCTCCTTCTTGGCTCAGCTCCTGGCTCAGCTGGTAAAGAATCCACTTGCATATGCGGGAGACCTGGGTTCAATCCCCGGGCTGGGAAGATCCCCTGGAGAAGGAAACAACTTACCCACTCCAGTATTCTGGCCTTAAGAAGGGAACAACTTACCCACTCCAGTATTCTGGCCTTAAGAAGGGAACGACTTAACCACTCCAGTATTCTGGCCTGGAGAATTCCATAGACTGGATAGTCACAAAGAGTCAAACATGACTGAGTCACTTTCACTTTCACTTTTTCCTCTCTTGGATCACTTGCTCTGAGGGAGAATAGCTGCCACTCTGGGAGGCTACTCAAGCAGCCTTGTGAAGAGGTCCACACGGTGAGGCACTCCTGTTAATGGGCCTGTGAGTGAGCCACTGTGGAAACATCTTCTAGCCCCAGTCAAGTCTTCGGGTGACAACATCCACCGCGGACATCTTGATTATACCCACCCTGAGCCAGGGCCACCAGCTAAGCCACTCTCAAATTCCTAACCCACAGAAACTGTGTGAGATAATATTTATTTCTGTTTTAAGCTGCTAGTAATGTGTTCTGCTATGAAAGTAATTAACACATTCACTCCTGTCTAGAAGGCTCACTCCTTTCCTTTCCTAATTCTCTCTCCCTCAAGGCTCACATCAAATTCTTCTTCCTGCCTGTATTCTCCAGCCCAGAGGGATCTCTCCTTCCTTCCCCTTCCTCTCCCCTTCCTCTCGCCTTCCTCCCTCCTCTGATCACCATGCCTGTCATTCTTATTTGACACTAACCAAAGCTAGAAGGAAAGACGGCGAAAGCCAAGCCTGATATCTGTTGTGGCTTTGTTAATAGATGACCATGTAATTTATCATCTATTCTGACATACTTCTGGGGGCGAAAAGGGTAGCCAACAACAATGATCTTGGGGATCAGGAAAGTCTAGGACAATTCTAGGGCAAACAGCAACCTTTGGTTACCTCATTCATAAGAGGTGCCAGCACCTCCCCAGAAATATAGCAAGAGAGAAAAAATTGTTCAGTAGAGTTGTGGTTTTACTTACTCAACACTTGAATGTACCAAAAAAAAAAAAAAAGTAGCTTCTTTATTTTTCCACAATACATCTTCTTCCCTGCATGTAGTGAAGGGGAGATATATGATTTTATGCCAGCCTAGTGTTTTGAATAATCTCTGGGACCTTAAGTCTTGACATTGCTGAGCAAAGAGAGAAATAGAGCCAGAATTTCCAGCCCCATCTCCCTCCCCCCGCCCCTCTCATGGCAAACACCTCAAGTCCCTCACCACATGGGAGACAAATAGAAAGTGAAGGAGGATCAGGGTCTCCTTTAAGGAATGCTTGGTCTTAGCTGCAACCTGCACCAGGGACCACAGAGGGGCAATTTGCCTGCCTAACGTTCTTTGGTGGAGCAATGTTCTGGAACTGCAGCCATCTCTCACAGGAGTGGGGGTTATGCCTTGCTCAAGGGTGCCCGCAGAGGGGCTGAAATCTAGCCAGAGCTTAACTAGGTGAGCTGTGAGCCCGGCGGCTGTGTATGTCAGAAGGAGGCTTTTTCTAGTTTGCACAAAGGCATTCCATAGGCCAGGATAGACCCTGGCCAGCACCCAGAGTCCAGGTTATTTGCCGTTGGCTTTACAGTCTGCTTGTGGCAGCTTGTTGCTCCTGATCACAGGTTAGAGCTGGTTCCAAGCTCTTTTGGCACCTCCCTGTCACCTCATCAGGCCCATGGGAGATTCTGAGTCCCCTTCCATGCCCCATATAGGTCACAGAGTCAGGGCATCTTCTTTAGACTGCTCTACACACTCCTTCACATCCCACCTGCACACCACTGCTGCTGGCCTGAGGGACACAGGGCTTTAAGCCAAAGGCAGGGCCCCACCTCCAGGGCCCGGCAGAGTTCCTTGCACTGTGCCCTGGATATGATCCATTTACCCCGATGTTCTCATACTTTCCCATCGTTTTCTTAGTGTTTCTGAATCTCGTCTCCCCGGAGTCATCCGATTTTATCAATGATCTGCAGGTTCTTCCTCCTCACCACCCTCCCAGGGTAGCACGAACAGGTTACTGGGAATGACAAAATGCACTGATTAAGAGCCATGCCTCTCCAGTTTTTTCATGTGGTAGCAAATATCACATAGGAAATAATGGGTGTGGCCCACTGGGTCCTGGAGAGGATCTGAACCCCAGAGGGCTGCTCTGAGGACTAACAGTGTCCCCAGCCACGCAGATCCTGCCAGGCTCTCCTGAGAGCAGAGGGGACCAAGTCTCCTGGGGAGTTCAGAGGCACTCTGGTTGAAAATCCCTTCTTAGAGCCCTCTGCCTGACTTGGTCAGAAAGGAACTGAGTTATTGGGAAATACTCGCCGCCCCCCCACCCCCATTAAGAGCCCGCCTTTCAAGGCCATTGTCCCCCTGCAGAGGTCAAGAACCTCAGCTTAGATGTTAATGCTGATCAATGGCCTCTTTATTCAGAAAGATCCTTCTCCTTCCCTGAGGCAGTAAGGGTTCTGGCTCAGCCCTAGAGCAAGCAGCACCAAGAAAACAGCTTCCAGGATAAATGGCAAGGTCCTACGGCATAGCACAGAGAACTATATTCAACACCCTGTAAGTGTTAGTAGCTCAGCCGTGCCCGACTCTTTGCGACTCCATGGCCTGCAGCCCACCAGGCTCCTCTATCCATGAGATTTTCCAGGCAAGGATACTGGAGTGGGTTGCCATTTCCTCCTGCAGAGGACCTTCCCGACCCAGGGATCAAACTGGGGTCTCCTGCACTGCAGGCAGTCCTTTACCGACTGAGCTACAACGGAAACAACTCAATATCCTATGATAGACCATAATAGAAAAGAATATGAAAAAAAGAATGTGTATATATATTTGTAACTGAATCACTTTGCTGCACAGCAGAAATTGACACATTGTAAATCAACAATACTTCAATTAAATTTTTTAATTTTTTTTAAAAAAAGAAAAAAATAGTTTTCAGTGGAAAACTAAAATACACAGGCATAATGTTGGTGAAATAGGATCCCTGATATAATGATAATTATGGAAACTCCTCTACCGGTGGATGGGGGAGCAAGGGGAACAAGGGTTTGGGGTTGGCGGGTAGCAGCACCCTAAGAGTCCTATTACCTTGTGGCTAGTTCAGTTCAGTCGCTCAGTCATGTCCGACTCTTTGCGACCCCATGGACTGCAGCATGCCAGGCTTCCCTGTCTATCACCAACTCCTGGAGCTTGCTCAAACTCATGTCCATCGAGTCGGCGATGCCATCCAACCATCTCATCCTCTGTCGTCCCCCTTCTCCTCTGCCTTCAATCTTTCCCAGCATCAGGGTCTTTTCCAACGAGACCTGGAAAAGACCTTGCGGCTAGGCTGCCTTCAAAAGGAGCAGATTTCTGTTACCTCCAGGGCTTTTGTTTTTGCTGAGTGGTTTATACAAATGAGAGGCCAGTCGGTGGCTCTGAAAGAGGCAGGAGAGGGAGACACCCCACCCAGCACCCCTCCCAGGCTCTCTGCCCCTTTTCCAGTCAATACTCAGGCTTGAGCTTCACCTAAATACAATACCTAAATAAAATGGGTGTATGTTTTTGTGTTCTGTCCAGTTTCCTTAACATTGTGTCTCTGACACTCATCTGTGTGGCCGTGGGAGGTAGTAATGTGCTCTTTTACCCTTGCTATGTAATATTCTGTTGCAGCAAAATACCCTCAATTTATTTAGCCTTTCTCCACTTCATTTGGATGGCTTTAGTTCTCACACACATAAAGGCTGCTCTGAGCGTTTTTTTCATTCCCCTTTATGGACCTCACTCATTTCACTCCTTACGTGGGATTTTTTTAAAAAAACATTCTTATTAAAATAATTAACTTGTTTCTGATAAAAGTCATACATATTCATTTAGAAAATGGAATATGCAAAAGTGCAAAGTTTTTAAAAAGTCTTCATTGATGTACATTCAATTTTGTACTTGGCTGTTTCATTCCAAGTACCCTGAGCATTTTTTAAAAATGACAGTCCACGTCAGTCTTAGCCTCTTTTTGAATCCTTCTGTCCTCATTCCTTGTATAGCCACCAGCTGATATTCCCAATGATTCCGAGAAGGTTTTGCCCAGGAGAGAAAGGAGAGACTACAGACAGCTGGCCACCTACCCTGTCCACCCCCAGGTAGAGGCGGGCTCTCAGTCTAAAGTGAGATAGTGCTGTATTTGCAGGGCAGGTGCCTCCCTTCATCACCACTGCTCTGAGCTCTCACAAACAGAGCTAGTAAGCTAGAAGCACCAGCTACAAGTTGAGAAGAGAATGAGAAGTGTGGCCGTGAGATTGGAAAACAGGGTGTTCGCAAATAGGGATAGCGAGTGATGAGTTTGGAAAGAAGTGTCTCTGCCCTCAGTCCTGCGCATGAACCTTCCAGTTCAATAGCAGCTACGGATTCACGTTATCCTAACGTAGAAAATCACAGGGCAGACACAAAGCTAACGGTTTCCAAGTTCCTGTTTCTCTTAGCTCATTTCAAAATATTGGCAAACTTTTCTCCATCTCTTGTTTTGCTCATTTTTGCTAATTAGGTTCGATTATAAACACAAGATTCTTGAAGCACGTCTCTGAACTTCTGTTTCCTCATCTGTAAAAGAGGGTTAATGCTCCTTTTTATTTCTTAGATCAGGGTTTTTCTTTCTCCCTTTTAAACATTTATTTGGTTGCCCTGGGTCCTAGTCGCAGAACATGCGATCTTTAGTTGCAGCATGCAAACTCTTTAATTGCGCCATGTGGAATCTACAATAGTTCCCTGACAAGGGATCAAACCCAGACCCCTGCATTGGGAGCATGGAGTCTTGGCCACTGAACCACCAGGAAGTCCCAGATCAGCATTATTGATTGACATTTTGGGCCAGAAAGTCTTTGCTGTAGGGGCTGTCTTGAGCATCATAGGATGTTTAAGCCACATCCTTGGCATCTACATACCAGATAATAGTCGTTATCCTCCCTTCCCCACAGTCGTGACAAGCAAAACTGTCTCCAGATATTGCCAAATATCCCCTGGGGAGGGGAGGGGAAAATAATCCCTGTTTGAAAAGCACTTGTTTAGAGCTGCTGTAAACCACTTGGAAGTAAGTGCTGCCAGGTAAGTGCTGGGTGAACCTTCACCATCAGTGTTGATGAGAAGGTCCTGGCAAGGGGTGGACTCGAAGCGGGGGTTACTTCACAAACTGATCTGCTTGTTATTTATTTCATCATTATTTCCTTTTGCATCTTCCATTCTCCTGTCTTGAAGAGTATGGTTTAAAAGTCTTTTTAAATTTTTTATGAAAGCTGCCTTACTTTGTAGGTACAAGTATCAGAAGTAAAACTCAGAAGTACTGGCATTGGTAAGTGGCTTTTGAAACTGGAGAATGTCAAAGAAATGTAAATCACACTCTTTCAGGAGTGTCTTTCTTTTTCTAAGAGCTTTCACAACCATTAACTCGTTGGACCCTACCACAGTGTGTTCTAGCTGAGCTCTAGCTGAAATTCAATGGTTTCTTTTTGTGGAAAGACTGAGTTGGTGGGAAGCCATAGCTTGGTATGAGGGATGAGGGTTGGTGTTGGGGTGTGTCTTTACTTACTTCTGCTGATGGAAGAGAGGATGTTATTTGGCAGACTGTGAGGCCTCGGGAACAGGAGATGAGGAAGAGGTGGGATGCCACTGATGCTTTCCTGTGGCCTTGAGGGATCTGAGTGATGAGAGCAGGGTGAGGTGAGTTGAACCCTGCGCGAGAATCCTGCTGCGTCCCCAGGGAAGCTGGGGAGGGGTGTCCTCACTGTGCACCCCTCTGCCTCAGACACTGCCAGCTGGGGCTCATAGGGCTCCCTGAACCCAGGTGCCGTCCAGACACCCTGAAGGCGGCAGGGGGGGCGTCAAGGCATTTCATGTCACCCTCATGCCGGACTCCCAGCAGCAACAGAAAAAACCAAGGTGTGTGACTGGGACCTCTTCTCTGATATTTCAGACCCTCCTAGGGCCTGTTCTCACCTTTGGCTGTAGTTCTACCTGTTTGGTGGCCAAGAGCAGCATCAGGAATCCTGCCATGGGGTTACTAAGCTGAGGCTAGTCAGTCTGTCAGTAACGGGGGGGCTGCTGAGGCTGATAGCCACGCCCCACACCCCCCCCCCTCTGCTACAGCCACGCCCCCGACTATGACCGGACCCATTCTCTGTCCTGCTCCAGTCACACCCACCGCCGCGCCCATGGCTGAAACCACATGCCTGGACATTCCTCCTCACCGCTGCTTTCAGTCAAGTGGCTGCCACACCAAGTTCCGGAGAAATGAGTCACGGGAGACTAATTCTGGGGGAAATCTTGTGCCAGCTTTATTTGGATGTTGCAAAGACCAATATGTTGAGAGGCCAACAGCAGTGTACCTGAACACTAAAGCTTTCAAAATTGCATTTGCAACTTTCCACTTTCTAGGCTCTGCACTCCCCTCTGCGCCCTCCTCTGGGACCAGCTCCCTGCTCTCTTTGAGTGGAAGACAGATCAGCCATGAGTACCTGGCACTGTTTTATAGCTCAGTGTGGCATTTGGTAAGGCACCTAAAGGACCTCTGGCCTTCCAGATGCATCTGAGCAGCCTAATAAAACTTAATTGCCCATTCTGTCCCTTTGTACCTTGGATCCTCACCAGACCCAGCATACCAGAGCCAGCTCAGCCCTGAGAACCGTGCCATGCCCCTTGGAAGCCCTCAATAGGATTTGAACTGGCTGGCCAGCTCCTCCCTCTAGAACATGAGCTCTTCAAGGTCACAGACTGTGTCAGCTTAAGTCCTTGTTTACAAGACAGAAATTGTTAGCATGCGAATGTTCTTATGTCTTCTACCTTAGCCCACCGGAACAACCTTGTAGTTGACAACACATCTCCTCCCTCTCGCTGAAGAGGAGGGATCCTTTCAGGTTGGTGAGAGACTAGGTTATTTGTATCATAAACTGAGAAAGGAGTGGAAAGGAAAGTCTATAATTGAGTGATTCTCCAACCATCTGCACCGGAACCACCTGGGGATCTTGTGAAAATGCAGATCATGATTCAGTGGGTCTGAGCCAGAACCTGAGACTCTGCATTTCTTATGAGCTCCCAGGTGATGCAGGTTCATTCACAACAAGGGTGTAAAGGACTGGATAGCAAGGAGGTTTGCACAGAACTGGAGACAGAAATTCTGTGGAGCAGCGTCAGCATGTGAGAGAAATGGACAGAAGAGGAAGGGTTTTTGTTTTTTTTAAACACTGTCACAGCCTCTGTACTGGGCTCTCATCGTTCTCAAGAAATGCAAGTCCATTCCTGGTTTGTCAGCTGCCCATATTCCTCAGCTAGTAGCTCTCCCATGTCCTCTGATGGAATAATGAGCCAGGCACTGCCCATCCCCAGCACATGACTGCCAGAGAGGCCAATGCGAGCGCCTGCTCTGAAATCTGAATCATGGATTCAGGCCCAAAACACACACAGTTGGAGTGTTCTCATTCCAGCCGAGGCAGCTGAGTGAGATTTTTGAGCATTTTCTGCTGCCAAGAGCCTTCTGGAGATGCCGGGTGCCTGATAGCTGCACATGAGTCTTTATCCCTCCATTGTTCTAGCGTACTCTCTAGTATCCTTCCAAGAAATTCTTTTTTTGTCTAGATCCGCCAGAGTCCATTTCTGTTGCTTGCAATCAAAGCACCCTAAGAGATATGCTATTTAATCAGTAGATCGTTTTGAGCTATTGTTTTAAAATTAGATTTCATTTCCTAATTCTGTGTGTGTTTTAATTAGAAGACCACTTCACCACTTAGGCTGAACCCATGGGTGCTGCCTTTACGCTGCTTACATTTGGAGACCAGGCTTAGCACTGTGCCTGAGAGAAATGCAGTAGATGCTCAATGAATGCCCGTGGAAAGAATGAGCAGTCACTTTACAGCATCTGCACTGAACCCTGGCATCTGTCAGCTGCTCCTCTGCCTGGGGACTGTTAGATGGCCATCAGGCACTAAAATAGCAACAGCTTATAGGAAAGTGTGTTCAATCTTGCACCAGCACCAGCTATTAAACTTCTGACCTTTCACTTGAATTTTCTCCCTGTATTTTTTTTTTCCTCCCTGTATGTTTTACAAGCAAAGAGCTACAGGAGGTCCAAATGGAGCGAGGTCTTTGTTCCATGAATATATTATGGTTCGATTAAGAATTCCCATTTAAATGAGAAGCATACCTGTATTTCCACTGTGGTGTTTCCTGTTGTGGCAATTATTGCTAAAAAGAGGTAAACTGTATATGTACTATAAAGACCATTCTAGCCTGTGGAGGCATAAAGATCTTCCCTCAAGTCCATCCCAACTGTGCTATGATCTAGTTGTCCTTGGGCAATTTATGTCTCAGAGCCTCAGTTTCCTCATCTGTAAAATGGGCACGGGGGTATTAGCATCTTCAATGGGTTGTTATAAGCACTGAACAGGGCAATGCATCTAAAGGATTTATGTTCATTAAGGCAATGCATATAAAGCACTTGGAACAGTGTCAGTACTCAGTAAGTGTAGCTATTATTAAAATTTCTTTTCCACTAAAGCTAGAATGTATAATCCTTCCCTCCCACTCTTAAATAGAAATCTTAAAAAAAAAAAAAAAAAAGGCTTTTTATCCAGTTATGGTAAAAAAAAAAAAAAAAAAGTATATACATGGAGAAAAGACAGAAAGAAAACATACTACCATTTTAATGTTTGTCTATGGGTGTGACATTATATATAATTTTTCTTTTCTTCCTTCAGTTTTCTATGCTTTCCAGATTCTTTGGAAATGTGCATGTACATTACTTTTATGACCAGAGGAGAAGCCCTGACAAATGCTATCTTTAAAAGAGAAGAAAAAATATTGAGGCAAAGTGCAAGATGATTTTGTAGGAACTGGATAAAAAAAAATCCCAAGTTAGATGGAGAAACAGATGTTTTCTGGTCAAGAGCTTATTAGGAGGGAAGTGACATCAATTTGGGTTCACATCAGCTCAAGTGGCAAATCATAATGCAAAATGAAAGTACATTCAGAGGGGCTGAACCCACGCTGGGATTTTGTCGCGTGAATCATCAAGCTAGAAATGACCTCAGGACGTATGACCCCGCCCCCTTCCCTCACCTCGGGAAAGCTGGCCCTGTAACTTTTCAGGACAGATGAGCAGTGGTCCTATTTATAAGCCCTCTAGGAACTACACGTATATTTCCTTCCTCCTAAGCTCCAGGCAGGCTCAATTTAGCCCTTGCAGGTGCCCCCAACCAGTGATCTCTAACCCAGTTCTCCTCCTGCCTGGGAGAGCCAGGGAGTTGGCCCAGAGCCTGCTCACCCTGGGTGAGCACAAAACCTTGTCCCCCTAGAAGTCAGTGATATCAGCTGTATAACAGGGATAGGAAGGGTTCAAGGAGGTAAGGCAGAGCTGGGAGTTCAAGGTGGGGGGTGGAGGGTGGGGGTTGGGGGGGCGGACAGTTCTCTTCTGGCCTCAGAGCCCATGTTTTATTACATCTATGTTACCCTGGTGGGGAAAGTGACTCACAGTAAAGGTAGCCTGTATGCAAAAAAAGGTGACGGAAATTTGGAGTTGGGGACTGCGAGCCAATGAAAAGGCAGTTGGGGGCGGGTACTAGGGATGGACGGAAGGGAGAGATTGAAAGGAGAGGGTTGAGGGAAAAATAAAAGCAGCTCAGGGGAGCAGTGATCAGCAAGGGCATCTACAGAGCAAGAGAATCCCTGAGAGCTGAAGAACTCGAGGACCAGGCTGGTGGAGATTCCCTGTAACCCATCAGCTGCGCGGGACTGTTACTCCCCTCCCACTCCCCACAAGCTTTTGGGAACTAGCCATGTGTTCATGGTGCTTTGGAACGTGGAGAAGGTGAGGTGGTCCAGGAGTAACGGGGGACACAGGATGGCAGCCTCAAGGGCAATGAATGCTGGGGAAGGAGCAGGAAACAGCAGTGACCAAGGCTACAGCCCTCATGACCAGAGGAGGCAGACCTTTCAGGAAGCCTGTGGAGGTTTTGAAGGAGGCTTGTCAAAGCACTACCATGGAGGTTGAAACCGTTTCCCTAGTTTATTAAAGGAAAGCGTGATTACTGAATTCCAGAGAACTTGGGGCTCTCCAAAGGGGAGGTGTCCATGTGATGAGTGTTAGCAGAGATAATATGAGTAGTAGTGAAGAGTATTACTCTTAGTATTGGTACTGGCATCAGTATCATTATTCCTTTGGTTCCCTCAAATCCTCACTTAGCTCCTGCATCCATTCTCTTGGGGCCAAATCAATGAACCATGTTAAGATGCTGCCTCCAGGCATGTTGATGAGCATGGCATGTGGTATCAAAAGCCCTCCTGAGGTCTGAAAGATACACTTAATGCTCTCCCCCATCCCTTCCCTATTCATATACCAAGTGACCTTATCACAAAAGGAAAAGAAATTCGCTTGGAATGAATTTCCCTTCCCAAAGCCACATGGGTCCCTAACCTTCCTAGATGGCTGCCAGTTTAAGGGTCATCTCTTGCTGCATAACTGATCACCCCACAACTGAGTAGCTTAGAGTAACGATACACCCTTGTTCTCTCGCAGTTTCTGTGGGTCAGGAAATAGGGAGTGGCTGAGCTGGGTGGTTGTGGCTTGGGGTTGCTCAAGAGTTTGCAGTCGAGATGTTACCCTGAGCTGGAGTCATCTGAAGGTTCGAGACAGGTGGTTCTGCCGTGGCTCTTTCATGGGTGGCGAGTTGGTGCTGCCAGTTGACCTCAGCTCCTCACTCCAAGGACCTCTGCATAAGGACACTTGAGTGTCCTCATGACATAGCAGCTGGCTTCCCCCAGAGTGAGAGGTGCAAAAGAGGAAGGCAGAGTAACAATGTTTTCTTTTATGACCTAGCTTCAGAAGTCACACTCTGTCATTTCTGCAATATCCTACTGGGGACTCAGGTCAGCCCAACTCAATGGAGGAATATCGAAGGGCATAAATGCCAGTAAGTGAGAATCACTGGAGGCCATCTAGGGCTGGCTACCACTTCCAGATACCAGTTGAAACTGACTAAGCCACTATTCACAGAACCACTGTTTGTTTCTTCTTTCTACACAAACATGAAATAGGCAATTTTCAGTTGTGTAAGTAGATACAATGATAATACCAGTTGACCTTTATGCATCGATTTCATCTTTTGAGGGCTATTACTGCTCCATGCTACAGATGAGAAAATGAAGGCTCACAGCTGTAAAGGGACTTGCCAGTATCCCAAAGTTAGAAAGTTCTGGAAGCCTGGGATCTGAACTTGTATGTTGTAGTTCCTAATCCAGTGATTTTGTCATCATACCACGGCCCCCACAGGCCTCCAGGGCACCACCTGTGTCCTTGTCTTCCAGGGCAAATGTGAACTGGAGAGCAGTTGTAGTGGAGCAAAGGAAATCTCATCTTTATTTTTAATTTTTTTTTATTACACAAGTGATCCATGCTCATTTGGAAAAGCTACAAAACAAAACTGATTTTTAGAAAAAAGGAAGAAAAGATTCTCCCATAATTATGCCACCCAGGTCTAGCACTGTTAATGTCTTAGTGTATTCCCCGAAGAACAAAGGAAATGATCTTGAAGTACATTAACAGCATCTCCAGGGCAGACTGTGAGGGAAACCCCATCCACTTGGCTTCGCCTGAGGGGAGAAAGGATGTGAAATATGACCTTGTGAGTGCAGCGGGCTGTGCGTGTGTTTATGTGGTGTGTGTGCACACATGTGTACACGCCTGGTACTTCACTGCCCAGACCATTTGGCACATTAGCACTTAGCCAAGTTGGTGGAGGATTTCTCACAACCTCAGCAAAGAGTGTTTCTGCAAGTGAGAGGCAGGCCAGCCATGGCTCCAGACGGCAAAGTGGCTCACCCTCTAGTTTGGCTCAAGTTCCTTCAGGTAGGGGAAGGTTGTTTCAGTTTAATTTCATCCTTTTGGTTTTTTACACTGCCCACTGAGAGGTTGAGGCCCTGTGTGCTCCTTGAGCACTGCAGGGCCCCCTTTCATCATCTTCCTTACACATAAAATGTCTTACTTGTGACCAGCTCCCTTGCCTGTCCCCCAGCCAGGAGGTTAGCCCTGAGGAGGGGGGCTTCATCTGCCTTGTTCACCTGCATCTACCTTGCAGCACCTGCCACTCTGTTTGGCAGGTTGTCACATTTCAAAACATGTCTGAATTGACTGCAGGCTTTGGGGGTATATATGTGAAAGTTGCTAACAGCATCCACAGTTTGTATCTAGAAGGAGCTGGACCCCACTTAAGCAGGCAGTCAGCATCCTAGCACCTTCTTGAGGTCATCTATTTGTAACCACCCAAAATCCTGTGGTCACCACCTGGAGACAGAAGAGCCAGGCCTACTTTTTTTTTTTTTTTAAGAATTGTAAGAAGTATTCTATCAAATTAGGTACCTGTTCTGTCCTCAGCTACTACTACTACTGCTAAGTCACTTCAACCGTGTCCGACTCTGTGCGACCCCATCCCTGGGAGAGGTGGAATAAAATTGACTCCATTTCATCAATCTCACTTAGTTTTAGCTTATGGAGACTCCTCCCTCCAAGTACAGCCCCTCGGAGGCAATGAGATGCAGCATCAAGAGCAGCAGACTTGGAGTCAAATGCCATGTCATGTACATTTCAGTTGTGCAAGTTGCAGGAGTTTGGTGACCTCTCTGAGCCTCGCTTTCTTCATCTGTAAAATGGGAAAAATAACAAAATTTGTAGTGTTGTGTTGCTTCAATGAGAGAAAAGTGAGAGTTGCTAGCACGGTGCCTTGGCACACTGTCTGTATCTGAGTATACATACTTTTCCCTCTGGGAGTATCTCTTTTAACCTTGAAAATCTGAGAACAGTGCCAGTCACACGACCACTGAAGATTTTGCCTGAGGAGTGCATTGATCAGTTTTATCCCTGGACAGCTTCCACCGAACTGCATTTCTATTCATGGACATAGAATCATCTCCTTGTGAAATTACAAGATGCTGGAGCACAACTCCAGAAAATGATGTTGAGTGCCACCCCCACCCCAACCTTGGAAGTCCTGGAAGCTCACTTTCAGCACCAGTCAGGACCAGCCAGAGCTGGAAAGGATACCTGGGTCCTGAGGGAGAAGGTGAGCAGGCTCTGCCTCTAGGGATCTCTTATCTTCTGCTTCGGTTGGGTTGGAGAAGTCCCTTCTGTAGTGGAAGTCCAGGTTTGAGGGCTGAAGCTGAAGCCCAAGGTTTGAGATGGTAATGCCCAGGACCAGGATGTTAGGAAGTGAGTTAAGTCTATGCCCTGTGGCTCCCCCGCCTCTGGACTCCTGCCCTCTCTGAGCATCTTTCCTGTTGAAGGGCCTCTGGGAGCTTCAGGCTCCTCTCTGTGGCTTCTCTTCCCATTACAACTTATCCATACCGAGTTTGATTCACTACACCTAATTGCTTTGATAACCGGATCCATGTTAGAGAGTTAATGGGTCACAGTTTGCAACATGTGACAACTTAACTAAGGTCTTCCTGAAGATCCCACCTACATTCTTTGGATGGGAGGACTGGAAATCATGTCCATCCTGTCTCCAGCATCTGACTGATCCAGCATCTTTCCACAGCATCTGACAGAGCAGTCACAAGGGTTAAGTATTTGTCATCTTTGATCAAGACCAGTATCCCAACCCCAATTTGTGGATGAGAAATCTAAGAATTTGCGGGGTGAAGTGACTTCTTTCTCCAACGCCTCTTGGTACCAGAACCTGGGGGTAGAGATAGGGGCATAGATCTTCTGATCCCTTTCCAACTGCCTGTCCCTAATTCTAAAATCATCCCACTCATACTGTGATCAGTAGACCAGCAGCACTGGTGTCACCTGGGAGCCTTTTAAAAATTCAGAATCTCAAATCCAACCTGAGACCTACCAAAACAGAATCTGCATTTAAACAAGATCCCCAGTTGATTCATATGCATTTAGACTTTGAAAAGCCCTGGTCCAGAACTCACTTTTCCCCCCTGGTTCCTTTCTCATCATTACTTCAACTCCAACAGTCTGTGAACCTCCGAGGCTGAATTTAGCTCAGTCTCAACACACAATATGCAAGGTGTTCCAGTGTCATTACTTACAGCACAGTTTTCCAGTGGAAAAGAGTTCTGCCCTGTTTTCTGACATTTTTTTTCCTTTGACTTATTTAAAATTCTAAAAAGAAAAGCCTCATTAATGGAGTCCTTTTTAGAATGGACAGGAGATTCTACCACCTTAAACTTCTAGCAGAAAAGGTATGATAGACACTTCATAAATAATCATAACTGGGTGGTGACATGTATGTGAAAGCACTTAGTAAATTACAAAGAAGGGCACAAATGTTACTGATTATAATTCCTAAGCTGTAGGAGCACAGAATGAGATCCTTCATAAGCCCATTCAGGGTGAAAATGTTTTTCAGGAATATGACGTGAAATTTTAAACTTTTCTAATTATTTTTTACTTTATTAGACATCCAAAGAGCTACACTAGTGGTTATCAACCCTGGCCATGCATTGGAATATTTTGGGGAGTTTCATTTAAAAATACATGAGCCTCGGCTCTGGACCTAGATTCTCTTGTCTTGAGGATGGGACTGGGCAAGGGTCTATTTTTAGACTCTCCCAGGTGATTCCAATACACAGTGAAATTGGAGAACCGTTGAGCCGGAAAGTTGTTATTTCCAGGTTTACGGTAAATAAGTGCGAGTGAACATTTTATCCATATTTATGATATGGCTGAAGTCCAAGTCTTCTAATTTCTACATCTTAATGATAATCAAACCACCAAGAGATATCGCTAGAATTGAAATACTAACGGCTGCTGATTCCAAAGGGTATTAACTTGATAATGACCACATCATTCATCGTTCATTCTTTCACAGTTTCATGTCATTGGCCAGCTAACAAAACAACATGGAGGACTGAGTTAAATCCTGATTGTTTGTGTGTAGACTTGTACTCCAGTGTCAGCAACCAAATTCTCAAATTCGATGTAGTTTTTACTCTAATGATTAGACATTTTGACAACATAGGTTTGCAAGACTATCGATGAGAATTTAGGGACCTAAATTCTAGGGAATGTTCTTTCCTGCAGTTTTCTGTTGAGTCAGTTTCCTGCTCTGAAAAATGAGGGTGTTGGACCAGTGGTTATAGATATCTGGCTGACACTCAGATTCACCTGAGTAGCTTCATAAAGCCATAGATTTCAAGATCCCAGAGCTATCAAATCTAGACAGCTGGAGTGGGGGAGAGGAGTGTTGTAAAGAAGGGGTTTTAAAAGAATCCTGAAAACTCACTGGATAATCATACATGTTTGGAGCCTCTGAACAAGATAAGCTCCTAAGTTCTCAGCTCTCAGAATCTATGACATTACACCTATTTTGTTAAATTCTTATGTCAGAAGAAACTGATCTGGGGTTGAGGCCTGACCAGAGGGTAGGATCTACAGAGAAATAAAACAGAAAATAAGAAAAATAGTAAGAGGCATCATCTTTGACTGCCTCCTCTATGTGTCTCAAGATTTGTGTTCGTGAAGTTTCTGTTCAAGTCTTCTCATCATAGTCATATTTTCAACGATGAGGTTTCATCCCTTCATGTTGTCTTTAAAAACTTTTGAAAAAGGTGCCACTTGGGAACAATGATTTTACAAGGAATAATCGCTTTCCCTGCTATCCACCTAATCTCACTTGCACTCTAAGTCTGAGTTTCATTGTGCAAAAGAATCTCCTTGAAGTTTGTTTAAAACACAGATTTATGGGCCGTCCTCTGATTCTAACTCAGGAGATTTGGATTGGGTCTCGAAATCTGCATTTTTATGAGCATCTGAGACATCCAAACAGCTTTTGATCTCCCTGTAAAACTTAGATTGCAGCCTTTCTCAAACTACCCTTCTGATAAACATCTCTTAGGTCCTTCAGCTAATGAATGGATAAATAAAATGTGGTAAATCCATACAATAGAATATTATTCACCCATAAAAAGGAATGATGTATGGCTACCTGCTACAACATGGATAAACCTTAAAAACATTATGCAAAATGAAAAATCAAACATAAAAAGCAACATACTGTGTAATTCATTTATGCGAAATATCCTGAATAGGCAAACCCATAGAGACAGGGGTTTGGAGGGAGAGAGGAATGCAGAGGCAATGCTAATGAGTAGGGGGTTCTTTATGGGGTGATGGAACTATTCTCATTGATGGCTGCACAAATTTGTGAATATATTAAAAATTACTAATTGTATACTTTTAAAGGGTGAATTTTATGGCATGAGAATTGTATCTTAAAAAAAAAAAAAATCCCTAGGAGGTTGTTTAAAAACCCATATTCCTGGGTCCTACACAAGATCCACTGATTTAGCACCTCCGAGGCAGGAACCTAGGAATCTGCTTTTTAAATCAGCTCCTCAAATGATTCTTACCAAATCCAAAGTTTAGGAAGAGATTCTTGGTGCCCAGCAGGCCTGAACTGCCCTTCTTTATGGACCTGGATACTCCATCTGTGGAAAGCAGCCTCTAACATGACCCCTGTGGTCCCCCTGAAGCACCCCTGTGCTTCTGGCATTCTGCTCCCCTTGAGTGTGGACTGGGTTTATTGACTCCTTTCTAATAAACAGAATACAACAAAATTGATGAGATATTATTTATGATTTTAGATTTCTACAAAAAATGTAGCTTCTATCCAAAGAAGATGTATAAATAACCAATAAGCATATAAAAAGATACTCAACATCACTAATTATTAGAGAAATGCAAATCAAAACCACAATGAGCTATCACCTCATATGATGGGTCACTGTAAACACACGGCCACCCACCCACACTCACACACACACACACTCAGAAAACAACATGTGATGGTGAGGATGTGGAGAAATTGGGACCTATATGTACACTTGGTGGGAATATTCAATGGTGTAGCTGCTGTGAAAAACCGGATGGAGGGTCCTCAAAAATGCCAAATAGAAATACTCTGATCCAGCAATCCCACATTGGGGTATATCACCAAAAGAACTGGAAGCAGGATCTTAAAGAGATATTTGCACACTCGTGTTCACAGTTATGCTATTCAAAATAGCCAAGAGGTGGGAGGAACCCAAATGCCTACTGATGGATGAATGGATAAAGAAAATGTGATATACACATAAAAAAGAGTATTATTCAGCCCTAAGAAGGAACTCCTACCACATACTACAACATGGATGGACTTGAAGACCTTGTCCTAAGTGCAATCTAATTACAAAACCCCAATACTTGTGATTGCACTTATATGAGGCACCTAGAGTAGTTAAATTCTAAGGGACTGAAAGTAGAATGGTGGTTTCCAGGAGCTGATAGTAGTGGGAAATGGGGAGGTGTTCAACAAAGACAGAATGTTGGTTTTGCAAGATGAAAAAAGTTTTGAAGATACGATATACAGCAATGTGAGTACACTTGATACTACTGAACTACACCCTTCAAAATGGTTAAGATGGCTCAAAAGAACAAGATTGTGGCTTCCATCTCAGCCTCTCTCACCCCCTCTTGGTATGCTCACTCTCTGCCTCTGGTCCTCATTCAGGTCATCAGCTGCCATGCTGGGAAGACCCTCAGACATCCTATGGAGAGATCCACATGGTGGGGAGGAGAGGCCTGCCAACAACCATCTGTGTGAACTTGGAGGTGAATCTTCTGAGGACTGCCAACGTGAATAAATTTGAAAGTGGATCTTTGACACCTAAGTGGAGCCTTCCCGTTAAACTGCAGCCGTGGAAAACAGCTTGACGGCAACCTCCTTAGAGATTGAAGGGCAGTCAGGTAAGCGGCATGTGTTTTCTGACACATGAAAGCCATGGGATAATGAAGACTTGTTTTAAGCTGGTAAATTTGGGGCAATTTGTTATGCAGCAGTAGGTGACTAACACACCATCCAATGCATTTTGCTCAGATTGCAGTGCAGATCCCACCATGTTGGTCCACCTGTAACTCTGCTCTTCAGGATAGAAAAGTGTATGTATATCACGGTAGGTCAAATAGTAGAAACCCCAAAATGTCCACATCCTAATCCATGGAACCTATGAATATGTTAGGTCACATGGTAAAAGGGAAATTGCAGATGTAATTAAGGTTACAAACTTTAAAATAGAGAGATTATTCTGGATGATCCAGTGGGCCCAGTCGAATCACATGAAGCCTTAAAATCAGAGAACTTTCTCTGGCTGGAGGTAAGAGAGATTTGGCAGAAGTCAAAGTTGGAGAGATTTGAAGTGTGAGAGGAACCCCGCCACTGCTGTGCTGGGGAGAATGTGTCCAGAATAAGATTGAATATGGGCAGCCTCTAGGGGCAAACACCAGCTCCCAGCAGACAGCCAGCAAGGACCTGGGAGGTCAGCCCTACATCTGTCAGGAACTGAATTCAGCCAAAAACCTGAACGAGCTTGGAAGCAATTCATCCAAAATGTCTCCAGGAGGAATGAAGTCCTGCTGATACCTTCATTTTGGCCTTGTGAAACCCAGAGCAGAGGAATCAGTCCAGCCAACTGGGACTTTGGATCTACAAAGGTATGAAAATACATTTGTGTTATTTTCAGTTACTAAGTTTGGGGTAAATTGGGTAGCAGTGGGAAATTAATGTATTTACTTTAATACTTTATGATATTATATTATGAAAATTGTATTTATTGGTTTTGAGTACTTTCCTATCAGGTATCATAGCTAAACAGATGTTTCATAGTGTTATTTATCATTTTCCACTTAAGCTGCTGAAGCACTCATTCACCTTCTCAGTGCCTCTCTGTGTGGCAGATTTGAGCGTTCCATGCATTGTTTTTCAAGGCTCGCTGGGAAAGACACTCCTTCTTTGGGAGCCTGGCGTCTGGCTGGAGAAAGACTGAGTGCCTACTGGTTGTTTCTGAGGCTACTAATCAATACTTACCATTAGGACGACAACTCCATGCATCACTAAGCTTTGACCTCTGTGCCCCAGAGTAGTCCCAAGATGCCAATTGATGTACAGGCAATATACATATTCCTCAAATGCCATACCCGTTTCATAGACTTCCCTGAATTAAATTTTAGAGGCTTTAGTGATGGCAAAATAATGTTGCTAATGTACCAGCACGCCCAGAATATTTAGAAAGGGTGATTGGATGAAAGTAATTATGTTTGTGCCTTTTAAAAAGATGTTTTGGATGGACTCTGCATTTGGATTGATGGCCAGCTGTTCCTGTCTTCTACACAGCTGGGCGGTGCTGCCATAGAGTATATCTTAAGTCAGCCTTGAAAATAAGTACATATGTACAAGCCCAAGACCTGAAAGCAAACAACTGGCCCCTCTAGAAATCACAAGGCAGGCCTAAAAATGCCTTAAAGAGCTTTAACTGCATTTTCCTTTTATCTATAACTTTTGGCAGTTTATTTCCCCAGAAGTATGTGTTTTTCAGGGAACTCTTCCTAATGGTCTACTATCATATAACATTGAGGTCCTCTGAGTTAGAGGGGAGGATACTCCAGTTTTCCTGGATCTGTTCAAATGGGATCAATTGCCAAACAGTTGTTTGGATTAAAACCAAATGGTTAATCTAATCAGGCTTTTAAAAGGCAGTTATTTTGATTAAAGGAATCATATCTGAATGGCCTTTGGCAGCTTTTTATATCTGATCAGTGGATCCCACACACTTAGCCCTTCTGTAGAACAAGGGGGTGTTGATTGCTCAGGTGAAAAGTGGTTTATCAGAAGAGAAGACTCATGAAACCCCATTGAAGGAAGGATAGCTGAGCCTCATGGGAACTGAAAAGCATTTAAGAATCCAAAAGAGCAATTCTGTAAAGCAATTATACTTCAATAAAAAATAAATAAATTTTTAGAAATGCAAATAAAAGAAAACAAGGAATCCAAAAGGGCTACTGCCTCCATCTCTTTCTGGAGCTGCCTGGTCTCCCATCATTGCTTTACTCTGGAATTCTCTGCTTAATAGTTGATGTGCCCAAGGCTAAAAGTTCTGTCAGCCTTGAGTTCACATCACTGTGAGTTCTGTACCCATCACCATCATGACAGACTTAATCCCAAGTCTGAATTCAGATGTGCTCAATTTTAAAGTCCCAGGGAAGAATCTTACTGGCTTGGTGTGGTCAGGTGTTTAGTTCTGGTCTAATCAACTGTACCCAGGATAAGTCAGGTCATGAGACATGAAAGGCTGTTTCTACCAGGTGGTGGATGGAGCAAGGAGAAGATGATAGATGCTTCCAGAATTTTTTCTAAACTGGTAATAACAGATGCCTGTTTTCTGCTTCTCTTCTTGGGTGTGTGTGTTCAATCATGTCTAACTCTTTGCAACCCTGGAGACCGTAGCCTGCTAGGCTCCTCTGTCCAAGGAATTTTCCAGGCAAGAATACTGGAGTGCATTGCCATTTCCTGCTCCAGAGGATCTTCGTGACCCAGGGATCAAACCTGTGTCTCTTGTGTCTCCTGCATTGGCAGACAGATTCTTTACTACTGTGCCATCTGAGAAGCCCACTTCTTTTCTTACCAGCCTGCAGACTCTTCAAAGGTAGAGGAGTTTTTTTCATCTTTGTCTTCACCACCACTTCAGCACTACTTAACTCAGTGCCTTATATATAGATGTTCTGTAAGTAAAGAAAGACTAAGTAGCTCATGCCAACTTCTAATCATATGTACTTCTCAAAGTTCTTACCATATTGGTCATAACCTATCTGAGTGTTTAGGCAAAAAAAGTAGGATCAGGTAGGCTGACCACTCTTGCTTTCTTTTTTCTAGCACTGCTTTGGTTAACAATGACTATTATGTACTGTCCATTTTCCAAAGAGCTAACATAATGTAAAGCGTTTTATAAATCATTATCCCATTTATTTGCTGTGATAATCCCATGAAGAAACTGGAGTTCAGAGAACTTAAGTAACTTGCCCAAGGTCACACAACTCCAAAGAACTATGGCCAATTCTAAACCTAAATCTATAGCCCTGTCCTCTTAAGCACTGTCTATGCCTTCCTCCTGGGCCAGGAGGAGCTGTGAATGAGGCTGAGAGATGAAGCTAAGAGGAAAGATATTGGCTGAGTCAATGCCAATTTTGTGAACTAAACAAAATTGTTCCATGCTAACAGGTTTTGAAAGATTTTTGAACGTGGCCTTGGGCCTTTCATGGTTCTGAGGTTTTCCTACAACTCCTCTTGATTGAGTCTTTCTAGGTTGAGCTGCAGGATTTAAGTAATTCAACAACAAGAAATGAGTCCTCAGAATTCCCTTCCTTCCCTTTTAAGCTGAGTGAGAAGGTGTCTTTCATCTTTGTGCTTTTAACCACTGGAAAACGTTCCAAGGAAGCCAAGACAAGACCTGGGTCAGGGCTGTCATTTTTTTATTGTACTTCGCACAGTGAGAGCTAAAATCCAGGCTGCCCTCCACTCATCAAGTCATGAACCCTGATACCAGGCTGGCTGTATTGCTTAGCGGGAGAGATGCCCTATTCTAATTCCAAGCTAGGGCACCACATGGGTGCACTGTGGTCCAGAAGCAGCCATGGATGGATTTAACATTGTTTCAGATCCTCCTGCTTTAGGTCTGGATTATGATCTGTGATGATGCCATTTCTGGATAATACCTCTAATCTCTGTATTGGTAAGAGGAATTCAAATTCTGTTAAGTTCTTCTCAAGCAAAAGAGGTGTTGACATTGGTGCCTAGAATTTAGTTTCCACATGTTGGTGAGAAGGCAGGGTCATCTCCTTGCCACTTCCCAGCTGGTCTCTCCACCCACAGCTCTAATCCAAGCCACAGGGCAATCTTAGCAGTCTTGGCAATAGTAGGGAAAGAAATTGAAAACTCGGTTAGCAAAACGACTCACCCCAGTCTTAGATCAGGCCAGTGTTAACCCAGTGAAAGGCTGGCTTGCCTTAGAGCTCTTTCTTTCTAAGGACACTGAAAGTACTTCCGCCCAACCCCCAGGATGCTATGGGCACAACTAAAGGGTTACATACTATTTATGGCCTCTTTACTTTTGTTTCTAGATACTGTTAAGATGCCTTTCCAACAGGAGGCCATGATTTAAATTAGGCATGTGTGCTCATCCTGAAATACACACACTGGAGTATATTTGGAACAGAGATAGGATTTTAAAGAAAGAGAGTTTTGAATTTCAAAACTCATACCTGCCCCCTCACCCCAGTCTCATTCAATACCTGGAGATATTTATAACACAGCATTACCTTGGTAGTTACTGGTTATAAAACAATCAGTCTGCAGGGACAGAGCTGGGTGGGTTCAGATCTCATCTCTGTCTCTCACCAGCTCTGTAACCTTAAGCAACATGCTTAAACACTCCAAGACTCATTTTCCTCATCTGAAAAAACAGAGATAAAAAGTTTCTTCTCCATAACCTCATTGGGAGGTTCAGTGAGAAAACACATGTAAAATAGTGAGGACAGAGCCAAGAACATTTGCATCCATAAATGACAGTTCTTCTCACATCTCAAGATGGGAAACTAAATTCTGGTTGAGAACTTGTTGAGCACCTGAGACAGTTTTTGTCACCATTTGTTGGAGGTCCCCTGTACTCCATGTGAATGCTTTCAGAATTCAATCCTAGTCCCCCAAACCTTGTCTGCATTGCTTCTCATACAGGAAGAAGCTCTGGCTACCGTGATGTGCACTTAGCCATGAGCATGCCTCTCCCTCTTGGTCTCCAGGCCCCAGAAGTGCAGTGTTAGGCCAGTGAGCTTGCAAACAAGAGTGCAAAGCTGGAAGGAATGGGCTGTCCATTGGATGTACTTGGGATGCAAAGTTGTGTGGAAAAATGAAATACTGAAAACTCAAAACACTGGTGGAGACAGAAAGCTCGTGACAGCAAATTTTCCATACTTAGATACGATCGCTCCTACCTCTGGGATATAGTAAAACTTCCCAGTGTCTTCTTTTTAACCTAAGGAGGCAGTCAGTGAATGCACTGACTTTGGGAAGAGACAGCCCTGAGTTGGCTGTTACTAGGGACCTCGGGCAAGTTATTGAACTGCTATACACCCCAATTTTCTCTTTCATAACATGGAAATATTAATAACATCTATCTATCTCATTTATGTTTTGAGGATTAACTGAGATAATCAATGTAAAGTGTGAGGCATATAGTAAGCACTCAGTAAGAGTACTTTAGGGCCAGCATCATCATAATTATTGCCTACATCTTGTTGATGCCCTGTGTATGATCTCCAAAGCAATCAGCTTTCTGTCAAAAGTTGGTAAATAAATGGTGGATGTCACATCTCTGTTGTGAATATCAAATGTAAAATTTAATTGTTCTTTTTAAACTGAGGGCTTGTCCCATTCTTTAAAGTCTCTGGTTTGCTCCCCCATGATCCATCCTCTCCCTGTGAAAGGATGTTTTCTTACAGCAAACACTGCTGGTTGCCAACCCAGCTGTCAATTGCTCTTCTTTCTTGTAAACAGAACACCAATTCTACTCGGGCAGCAACCCACTCCAGTGTTCTTGCCTGGAGAATCCCAGGGACGGAGGAGCCTGGTGGGCTGCCGTCTATGGGGTCGCACGGAGTCGGACACGACTGGAGCGACTTAGCAGCAGCAGCAGCCATATTTCATGTGTCTAACCCTGAGGGAGGAATCAGGATTTGGGTAAGCCATTTATGGCTGTCCCATTTACCTTTTTCTTAACTGGTCTAGAAGAAGGCATGTGATTGAGTCACTGAAATATAAGGGAAAGTCTCCCAAGAAAAGGAGAGAGCAGTGTGGGGTGAGCCGCACTTTGGCCACTGCTGTCTTCCTTTCTGCCTTAGGTACTGTCAGATGAAAATGTGATGCTTGGGGCTGCAGTTGCCATTTTGTGACCATGTGGTTATAAGCATGAGGGTGACAGAACAGGAAAAAAAAAAAGAGGCCAGCTTCCTGAAGCCTTTGCTAAACTGCTAGACTGACTCTGGGGATGCTTGCTTTCAGATTTCTATTTTAGTACACAATAAGTGTTCTTATGATTTGGCCTATTGTGAATCTGATTTTCTGCTACTTAACTGATACCCTCCTTTTCTGTTTGCCAAGTCTGGAAAATGACTGCTATACAAATTTTGCCTGCATATAAAGACATTCAGTTTCCATGTTCTTTTCTACATTTGGATAATCAAGTGTCTTTAAATAAATTCCACACTCACCATTATAGTGAAACTGTTCTTGAAAAGGTCACCAATGACCTCTTGACTGACATGTCCAACAGCTTCATCTAATTTTACATCCTGCTGAACCCCTGATCCACTGGACAGCTTGACCACTTTCTTATTCTTAAAGTGAGTCTCTTGGCAGATGTCACTGCTCTGCTTCTCTGGTCCCTTCTCTGTTTTCCCTTCTCTTCCTGTCCTTCAACTATGGTGAACCCTGACATCCTGCCCTTTGCCTTTTCCTTCTCATCTTTCTCTAGGCATTTTCCCTGAATGCTTTCTCCAGTTCTAGGCCTCCACAGACCCAAGCCACCACCATAAACGTGTTTCCAGGTGCAGGTCTTTCCTCAGCATCTAATCCACCTTTCTCTCTGTGCAAAAAAATGTGCTCAGTTAGATGTCTCCCAGGACTATAAACACCATATTGCTAAAGTGAACTACGTCCCCTGCAAATTACTTCTCCTCTATGACACACCTCACTACTCACACCAGCCCTCAGCTGGAAATCTCAGTCATCCTCAGCACTCCTTCCCTCTCAACATTCGGTTAATCATGGAGTATAAGAATGCCTCTACTCTCAGGAGTCTGTGGCAGCTTCTTTATGTTCATGGCCTCCATCTCCATTTGTCTTCTCTGTATCATGAAAGCCGCTCCTGTGCCTCCAAGCTCTCCCCTCTCCAATCATCTGCATCACTGTTAGAGTGGATTTTCTCAAAGCAAATGGAATCATATCGCTGGATTTGAAATTTTCCAAGTGGATAGATGTGTGTGTAAGGGGGTGTGGGTGGGAGATTGTATCAGTCCATCATGCCTTCCAAATTAAGTCCACACGGTACAGTATGTAGCATAGAAGACCCTCTAGTCTCTCTGGGAACAGCCTGGGATTTGTGTTTCATCTCCTACCATCTCCCCTCTACCTTCCCTGCATCCTCAGCTCGACTCCTCTTTCCCTTTACTGTGTCCTCTGATTTCATGCCAGACCCCCATTTCCCAGGGTTCTGAACTGTCCTCTAGTTCTTAAATCCAACTGCATTTCTTCCCCCAAACATTCCCTGAGCCTGGGACTAAACCAGAGTTTCTCATCTTCAGCACTGTCAACATTTAGGGTTGGATAGCTCTTGTTGTAGGGGCTGCCTTGGGCATTATAGGATGTTTAGTAGCTTCCCTGGCCTCTACCCACTAGATGCCTGCATCTCCCTTCTCCCCACAGTTGAGACAAGAAAAACGTGTCTAGAGACTGTAAAATATTCTTTGGAGGATGAAATGCAACCCTCTGTACCACTGAGAGCCATTGAACTAGATCAGGTTTCCTTCTTATCACCCCATAGCTCCCTGTTCTTTCCCCATTGTAACACCTATGGCAGATTTTTAGAATGACCTCTCTGACTGTCTCATTTGTTTCAACAGACTTTTATCTCCAAGAGGGCATCTCACAGGGCCTGTCCCCAAATAGGCATGCCATGCAGCTTCATGAAGGAGGCAGCTTCATGATGGGAGCCACCTTTCCTGGCCTCAACCTAGGGCCCCGTGTGGTGCTAACATACAGTAAGGCTCACAAATACCTGCTGAGTGAAGGAATGACTGAAGGATCCCATTCAAACACTCTTTCCCTGGTGAAACTTTTGTCAAATATTTGAGTGAATGTTAGAATTTTTTTTTTTCTCTTTACCCCCATAATATTGTGTATGTGCCCAAGCACTTATTCCATTGGATAATAATGACAGCCAACTTGTTAATAAATGTAAGTAGAAATTAAACCATGCCCTCTCTCTTTAGGCCTCTTTCCAGAAACAGGAGAACTAGGTCCATTCTTATGCCCAAGAAATGCATGATCTCCCTTTTCCTTAAACTGCTACACCTGTTCTGCCCCCGGCTGCTCTCAGCCACACCCTCCACACACGCTCATCCATCTTCCTTAGCTGACTTCAAAGAGGACGGTCTCAGAGTTGCTGAGAATTAAGAACCGACTTCTGCTTCAAGGCCCCGTCTTGCCCTGCTCTTCTCCAATTGTGCTCCCAGCTCTGGCAATGAATTCTGAGAGGTCTTAATAACATATGGTGCTCGCTCGTAGCCTCTCCTGGGGATGGGAAACACCACCCCGGCAGCAGGCCCACCACCTGATGACTTGAAATACAAGAGGCTACAGTGGGCTTCTCTGGAAAGGAGTTGTGATGTTATTCAAGTAAACAGACATTCAGACTGGTTCGCAGTGCTTTTCAGGTCTTTCATATCCTTCTACTTCTCTGTATTCTATTAATTTTTGAGAGCTTGATATTGGAACTCCAACTAAAAATCTTAATTTATCGACTTAAAAAAGTAATTGTAATACATACTGGAACTATGTGTAACCTTGTTCTGTACTTTACAAATCTCCTGCAAATGTGTCATCCTACTTCAAAAATTTTTTTAAATTAAAAAAAAAAAAAAAAAAAACATTCCAAACAGGGATCAAAAGGGAGAGCAGCCTGCTTGGGCAAAGAGAGTAGGACTCAGAGAGGAGTTGGGTGGTTTTTCCTGCACAATAGGTGGTTAGTATGCATTTTTGTAAATTCACAAAGGCCTATAGGGAGAAGATGCCGAAGTTAATATTTATATTTGGCATCCAGCCCTCCACATAGATAACAGCGCAGGGCCCGGTGTTTGGTTTGAGGTCAGCCCCGTTTAAACAGCCAGGCCGGGCGCAGACCCACATGCTGGACCTCTGATCTCAGTGTGTTGCAATCCAGATGTTCGGCAGAGGTGATGGACTCGGGTCATGGACAGTGAGAGGGTGTGCGGTGTTCTTCTAGCATCTTCCACAGGGAGCCCTGGACAGTAGACTTGGCCCTGAGCCCACTTTCCTCGCCAGAGTCAAGAAACAGTAGCAGCTGCAGTTGTTGCTAGGGATGAGGGATCATCCACTGGGGAGTTGAGATAGCCAGGAGGGGGAGGTGGGTAGCAGGAAGGAGGTCATGAAATTGACCGTGCTCAGCCACGGCCCACGTTCGGATTACTTGGAGACATTCTGCAACAGGAAAAATGTTAGGCTTTTAATGACAGCCCTGACAAACATGATCCGTATGACCAAATCAGTCTCAAAAGCAACTGCTATCATTTATTAAAGGAGGCTTTGCCAAATTGCATGGTTCTTCTAGGGTTTTCCAAATCCCACACTTTGCCTCAAAAATGCACAGAGTGAGAGGGGTTTGAACTTTTTGAATTTAACGCAAAGCACATATGTTGTTTGGGTTTTGTTTGTTTGTTTGTTTTTGCAGTTGCAAAATATGTTATATAAAAAAGAACTGTATAGCAATAAAATGGTAATGTAAACACAAACCCTCCAAAAGGATGCAACATATTTCTAATGAAAGGAAACAACCACCTTCGCTTGATTCACACAAAAATAAAAAAATGATGAAGAGGGGCTGTTTCATTCACAGATTGTGGAGTCCTACTGTTTACTGCTCTCTGAATGAGTATTTTTAAGGCAAGACTTAAAAAAACAGGAATTTTCAGAATGAAGGAGCTCCTGGCATAGCAGAAAGGACGCTGATGTTGGCAGCCAAGCAACTCGAATTCCGGTCTTGACTGCTGACCCCTTGTTTCCTGGCTTCCAACCCCAGCACTCCATTCAAAGTGCTCTTGTCAAGGGTACCAGTGACCTTCTAATTGCTAAATCCAAAGGGCATTTTTTCAGTCCACTTCTGACCCGACCTCTCTTCAGCAGATGACATAATTGCCCACTCTTTCCTCCTTGAAATCCTCTCGCCCTGTGCCTTCAACAGCACCACCCCATCCTAGGCCTTCTCTTTTCCATCAGTGGCTACCAGCAGCTGCTGTGTGCTGAAGTCACACAGGGCTCTCTGAGTCTTTTCTTATGAACATTTCACAGCAATTCTGGGAGCTAGGACTTAATGGTTCCACTTTACAGACAAGGAAAGTAAGGCTCTGAGCAATGAAGTAATCCTCACCCCAGGTCACATAGCTGATAAGTAACAGGACTGGAATTCCCATCTGGGGTTCTTTGAATCCAGACTCAAATTCTAAACTACCACACAGTCATTTCTCTTCCCCAGGCAGCCCCCTAAATACTGTTGTTCCCAGACCTCTGTTTGGCCCCTGTTTCGTCTCTCTGCCCCATCCCTGCAGAAGTTCATCTACAGCCTTCCTCTCACAGCCCCTCTGTGGTATCTTCAGCCAAAATCTGTCCTCTGATCCACCTTTTCAAGATTTCTCTGTTTGCATGTGTCCCAGTCACCTTGTAGAGGTGGTGATGGTAAACTCACTAACGGCCACTCCATTCCAGATATTTAGTCAAAGCCTATGGATTATTTAAGGAGTGGGTGCATGACCTGATTCTGCCAGGAGAGAGTTCTGAGAATGTCTAGGAAATGTTTTTCTCCCTTTTAAAGAGATAGATGGCAAATGGTTCCTTTTCTTCTTCTAGATGTTGTATTGCCTTGTAATACTGGAGTAGTGACAACCATCAGCAGCCATAAGGGAAAGATGGAACCTGGGTTTTTAAGGACCAGTTGATGGCACCTTAACTAGGACAGGGGCTTCCAACTATGTTGAATAATACATTTTCTCATTGTTTGTATGGGCTTTTCTTCTGTTGTTTTTGTTGTTGCTACTTGCAGCCAAAAGCATGCTAAGTGAAACATCAAATTCATCATATCCACAGCTCAACTCATTATCTCCTCCTCCAAACAGCCTCCTCTCATAACACTCTATCACTGTTAATATCACTATAATTGGCTCATTCACCCAAGTCAGAAAACTGGACATCATCTTTGACTCCTCCCTCTGCTTCACCCACAAAGTGCAATCATGAATTAAGTCCAAGAGATTCTACTGTTGAAAATCTCTCGTTTTTTCCTTTCCATTAACCCTCTCCTTTTCTTTTCTTTGTTATTTTACTGGTTAACTGCCCCCCTTTCTCAGTCTGACTCAAGTCATCACCATCTATACTACTCTCAAAGAGATTTTAAAAACACAGTACTGATTCTGCAACTTCCTTGATTAAAATTTGTCAACAGTCTACCCTTGTCTTCAAGATGAAATCCTTCCAATCCACATGGTTTCTTAGATGCTTCAAGATGGGACTTAACTTCTCTGGACTCTCACTTCTACCACTCCACACATGCTCTGAGTTCTAGCGCACCTGTATCTGTGGTCCACGAGCCAAGTATCACTGCATGTTTGGTTCCCTCAACGTCAGATGTCCTCCCTGAGTTGTTTCCCTAGACAATCCTGGCTGGCTGTTCTCATGCACCTTACTTTGCCTCTAATATAACATAGCAGATGTGCATTTCAGTCATGTGAGAACAATATCTTTCCTTATTTTTATCTCTCTTTTCTTGATTTTAACTTTAACCCCCATCCCAACTCAATCTCGGTCCAGTTGGTGCTTCCCCTTTCTCCAGCATTGTATTCAAGTTCTAGACTGTCCAGTGTCAGGGTGCTGAGGAGCGTGACTCCCTGGTCTCAGGGCATCTGTTCATCACAGGTTTCCACAGAGACATCCCTGGTTTTCTCTTCATGGCCGCTTCCAGTCTAGGTGTTATCTTGGCAATGCCCATTCCATGCTGGGTCCCTGGAATTTCTACAAGGTGGCTTTTGCTATATCTGCATAGATAGCCCCATACCTGCTTTGAGATCTTGCCACCTTCCTGGGGGTCTGCAGACAGACACCCCTGCTGTTCACCCCTTGCCCTCTCCATCTCATTACCTCTTTGCCTTTGGTCTTTCCTGCGGCACCTGGGAAGTTTTCTTGTCTCATAAAAACACTTCCAAGGACTTCCCTGGCAGTCCAGTGGTTAAGACTCTGTGCTTTGACCGCAGAGGCCACAGGTCAGGGCACTAAAATTCCGCTTGCTGCACGGTGTGGCCCCCCAAAATAAAATAAAGTAACGCTTCTGTCTGCCTTCTTCTTCTGAAGATTTGCTTATTCCATACTTCCCCTAAGCTTCCCTGGGAACATGGAGAGTTGATAATTAGGGAACACAAGAGACAGAGACTGACAGGCCTTTTTTGCTTCTACTGTGTCACATTGCTTCCTTTCAGACTGGGAATTAGCTGCTTGGGAAAGGGGGAAATGCCAGGAGACAAGAGAACACAGGACAGTTACAATCACCTGGCCACCGCCGCCTTCCCCCACCCCTGTCATTTTCTGCTCAAGGCACGTTTCTCTCAGCCCATGAGTTCCGGGAGATGAGGCCTGCCATGGCCTCTGTCCCAGGGCTGTCAGCACCTGAGAGCTGGCACGTGGTGGGTGCCTTGTAAGTAGGCTAAAATCTAAAGCTAAAAGTAAGAGAGGACTTTGGAGTCAGGGAGAGCCAAATGAGTCCTGCCAGCTGCCTTCCTTTTTGAGGGACCTGGAGCCAGTTACTGCATCTCTGCCCATGGGCAGTAGCCATGGGGAGGCAAGGGCGTGAAGAGGAGGCGAGAAACTGCTCCTCAAAGACAACGTCCCTCCTCCTAGCCTGCCCAGATTCTGGTTGGACATTATCACCTCCCCTCAACCTTCATGTGGCCCACACTTCTATATCAGATGCCTCTCCTCCGCAGGTGCATTTAGTGAGACCATAGCTTTTTGTCCTGACCCACCAGGTGGGTCCCTCCACCCCTTCCAACGAGTGACTTCCAGGATTCTTGAGTTCCAGGCATTTAGTTTATGATGAAGTATAAGAATTTGGAATTTGGTTCTGCCACGCCCTGGCTGTGGGAAATTAGACAAGTTTCTGAGTCTCAGTTTCCTCATCTGGAAAATGGGAATGATGATAAGTAACTTAACCCAGGCCTCCTGGGTTCACATCCCTGCGTGTGTGTGCATGTTCAGTCACTCAGCTATGTCCGACTCTTTGTGGCCCCATGGACTGTAGCCCGCTAGGCTCTGCTGTCCATGGAATTTTTCAGGCAAGAAGACTGAAGCAGGTTGCCATTGCCTACTCCAGGGAATCTTCCCCAATAAGGATTGAACCCGCATCTCCTGCATTGGCAGTTGGATTCTTTACCACTAGCACCAACTGGGAAGCCCCTGCCACTTTCCAAATGTGCAGCTCAGGACAACTGATTTTTGTCTTAGTTTCCTTCTGTATAAAAGAGGCTCCATCACAGAACCTACCTCACAGGGTTTTTGTTAGCATTCACTGAGTTAAAAAACCTAAATTGGGAATTCCCTGGTGGTCTAGTGGGTCAGACTCCACCACCCCCTACCCCCAAAAGAAAAACCCAGGAAATGAAAGCAAAACAAAAAATCTTAAATTGTTTACCATCTCAACTGTAAGTACTCTGTGTATGTTGGTTATTATGATCCTGCTGTGGCCTCTCTTTACTGCCCACAAACTCATGACACTATATTAGCCTTCTTGGGCTTCTGTAACAAAATACCACAGATGTGGGTCAGGGCGTGGCTTAGACAACAGAAATGTATTGTCTCACAGGGCTGGAGGCTGGAAGTCCAAGATCAAGATGTTGGCAGGTTTGGTTTCTCCTGAGGCCTCTTTCCTTGGTGGGCAGACAGCTCCCTCCTGGCAGCGTCCTCACTTGACCTTTCCGCTGTGCATAGACATCTCTAGGTCTCTTCCTCTTCTTACAAGGACACTGGTCAGATTGGATTAGGGCCCACACTAAGGGGCTCGTTTTAGCTTTAACGCTGCTTTAAAGGCCTCTCTCCAAATACAGTCACATTCTGGGGTGACTGGGGTTAGGGCTTAACATATGAATTTATGTGGGGGACATAATTCAGCCCATGACAACATGTAAATAAATCCCACCATTACATACATGTTCTTCAGGGGAACCTCTTAATCTAACTCTGGAAAATGAAGTCCAGGGTGTTTGGCTTTAGGAGATTTCTTTTGTGGTTTAGTAGTGAGAGCCTGCTCTCAGAGCAGAAGGTTTTGAAGCTCCTATTTAAAACCTGCTCAGGGGTCTGTGACTTGCCTGATCTTCTTGGAGCATCTTCATTCTGAGGAAGAGGATGATAACTCACATGAGGATAGCTGTGAGGACCAAGGGCACAATGTGGGTGAAACTCTCCATAACCTCCGCACCCACAGGTTTTTGCCTCTGCCCTAAAAAGATAGAACTAGATGGATTGTCTTGACTCTCCTTTCCATCCTCAAAATTCTATGACCGTGATTCTAAGGGTGGAAATGCAAGCATCAAAAACAAGCTGCTGGGGAATCAGTTTCTGGGCCCAAGGTATCAGTAGATATACTTGAATCAATGCAGGAAATCACACCTGTCACAGGGACCCCTTGCTCTGCATATTCCGAAGCCCCAACTGCAGCAGTGCCGATGTTTATCATTCAGTCCCATGGTCCTGGCACATGCGGCTTGTCTGCTTTGGCAAGAACTCACAGTAACATGGGACCATACACTAGATATGCTGGTGCAGAGAACCTCCTTGTCTTTAAGAGGACCCCTGTGATGCTGTCAAAAAAGACCACCTGAAGTTCCATCTCTGCCACCTTCCTCAGGCTCCCTCCAAAACTGACGGTTATTTTTCAGTGAAGGTTGTGCTCTAGCAGCAGAGATGAAGGGATGGAGCTGGGGAATCAATGTTGAGTTTGAATTCAAACCCTGTCCCCGACTCTGGGCACTTCGCTGACTTGGTTTCTTCATCTGTCAAACAGCCATAATAGTTCTTGGCTCACTGGGGTGTTTGGGGTTTCCATGGGGTAACAGATGTAAAAGTGCTTCATTCATTCCACCAGTAATTTTTGAGTAGTCACTCATGACTTAGCAACTAAATAGCAACAACAACTGTGTGTAGGAACATTTCCTACACTCTTTTAGGCACTAGGGATACAGAATGAAAGCAAAGCATCATCCTAGAGAAATTAAATTCTAGTGGACGCATCAGGCAAAAACAAATAATACATCATGCTATGCCAGGATGTGTAGAGCATAATGAGGAGATAGCACTGATGGGGGTGGTGGGGGTGGGTGGTGATACCAGGTAAGATGGCTTATTCAGAGAAGTTCTCTTTGAAGAGGGGGTGTTTAGACCCATGTTTGGACCATAAGAGAGACGGAGCCATTGGAATATCTGGGGGAAGAACAGGCAGAAACACCCTAAGGGATGGCTGCACTTGGCAGGAAACTGCAAGAGGCGCTGAGCTGGGAGTGGATGAAGTCAGCAGGCCTGAAGACCAGGGTCAAAATTCTGGGTTTCATACCATTTTAAAGCACTATGTGTAATTTTTAGTTATTAATTCAATTTAGCTCATGAATCACTCAAAAAATGTGTGATTTATTAATTTTTTATGTACTGTGAGGTTGGAATAAAAATAGAATGTTTACTTTGTCATCTCAAATTGATTAATAAGAAAAGATCAACATCTTTGATACATTTTATATTGATAAAATGAAGACTATTAAATGTAAAGACAGAAAGAAAATGTTAGGGGGAAAAAAAAGGTTCTGAATTTTAACCAAAGTGTCATGAGAAGTCATTAGAGGATTTTGAGCAAGCGGAGTGACTGTCATCTACATCTTAGAAGGATCCTCCGACTACTGTTTGGAGCAGAGACTTTAAAGAATCATGGTATTCACTAAGCTGATTGCCAAGTATTTTCTGCACCTCCCGGGTACACGGCGGGTTGCATTCCCTATTGCCAAGTGGGGCTATAAGACTCTGACCAGTGAGCTGGGGGGGCAGAAGTCACAAGTGTCACTTCCAGGGAAAGCAGTCGATTGCCAGTCTGAGACCCTCCAGGGCTCGTTTTCCTTCTGCGTCAGCAGTCAGCAGTACTGGAGGTGAAGCCTGGGTTTGGAGGCAGACAGAGCTGCAGCTGGCCTGCAGTGGGCACACTGCTTAAGTGAGAAATCAACCCTCCTCAGGATCAATCATGAAGATTTGGGAACTGTAACCATAACCTAACTGAATCTATCCTAACAGGTTCCAGGAGCAAGAGGGGAAGTAGGGAGCCATTTAGAAGGCTGGAAGGTGATCCCAGCTTAACCTGGAGTGATAGCAATGGGGATGAAAAGGAGTGGTCAGATTCAGGATATGGATTTGCTGATGGATGGGAGATAGGATATAAGACAAAGAGATGAGTCATGGATGCCTCCAAGGATTAAGGCCTGAGTAACTGGGTGAATTACCGGAAAGAACATCTAGGAAAGCACAGGGCTTACCCACAGTGCTAGGTATGCAGCAAAACTACAAAAGTGTAGCTTTGCAGTTATTACTATAAAGAGGGCAGGCAATGTGGAATGTGGAGGCTTGGGGACCTTTTCAATTCCAAATGATCAAAAGTCAGATTTATTAAGGCATAATTTATATGGGCTTCCCAGGTGGTGCTGGTGGTAAAGAACCCACCTGCCAACGCAGGAGATATAAGAGACGTGGGTTTGATCCCTGGGTCGGGAAGATCCCCTGGAGGAGGTCATGGAAACCCACTCCACTATTCTTGCCTAGGCAATTTCATGGACAGAGGAGCCTGGTGGGCTACCATCCATAAGGTCACAAAAAGTCGGACACAACTGAAGTGACTTAGTACAATTTACATACAGTGATAGCTACTTTTTTGGTTGACTAGGTCTGAGTTTTGTAGACAAGTATTTTGTCTTAGCCACCTCCACAATCAAGATGTAAGTTACTTCCATTGCGTCCCCAATTCCCTTTTGCTGTTCTTCCTTGTGTAGTCAAATCCTCCCTCCACCCCTGGCAACCACTGAACTGTTCTCCATCCCTGTAGTTTTGGTTTTTCCACAATGTCACCTGAACAGGATCACACCCTACGAAACCTCTGGAGACTGGCTTCTTTCACTCAGGATGATGCATGTGAGATTCACCTGTGCTGCAGAGATATGTCCGGAGTTTATTCCTTTGCCCTGCTGTGTAGTATTCCTTGGTGTGAAGGTACCTACGGCTCATTGTTTCTGATTCACCAGCTGAAGGGCATTTGGGTCGTTTCCAAATGTTGGTGATGAGGCATCAATATCTGAGTACAGGTTTTTGTGTGGACATATGTCTTTATTTCTCTTTGTAAATTTCTAGAAGTGGGATTGCTGGCTTATATAGTAAGTGTATGTTTAACTTTGTAAGAAACTGTCAAACTGTTGTTTCAGAGGAATCATACCATATTGCACTCCCACTGGTGTTGTTTGAGGGTGGCTCCATGTCTTCCCCGGCCCTTGGGAATGTCAGGATTTTTTATATAAGCCTTTCTAAGGTAAAGTGAGTGGTATCTCACTGTGGCTTAATTTGCATTTCTCTAATGAATATGATGTAGAGTGTCTCTTCACATGCTTATTAACCATTCATACTTTTTTTGGACTAAATGTCCATTCAAATTTTTCCTCATGTTTCATCAGATTACTTGTTTTTCAGTTGTATCATAAAAATTCTTCATATATCCTGGATGTAATTCCTTTATCAACTATGTGTTTTGCAGATATTTTCTCCCAGTCTTTGACTTTTCATTTTCTAAATAGTGTCTCTCAAAGAGCAGAAGTTTTTAATTTTGGTGAAGTCCAAGCTACCAACTTTTTCTTTTATAGATCATGTGGTTTTGTTTGTTTGTTTGTTTTTTGTATCTAAGAAATCTAGGTCTATCCAAGGTCATAAAGGTTTTCTTCTTTATTTTCTTTTGGAAGTTTTATAGTTTTAGGTTTTGCACTAAGGTCTCACCTATTTTGAATTAATTTTTGTAAATGTGACATGATATTGCCTACGGTGCAAGAAGCAGATCAACAAAACTTGCTATCTCTGATGAGCATGTACACAGGTGACAGCGTAGCTCGTGGAAAAATCTGGTTAAGTTTCAAACACAGATGTTCTGGGAAGCTCCACCTCTTTCTGACTCCAAGGTTGCTTCTTTAGAAGTTAATCCTATCTTCAGTAACTCTCTACAGATGTCTTCAGTGATACCAGCACAGGCCTGAGTTTTTCAGTGAAATGAGCCAGGTTTTCTCCAGTTCCTAAGATACTATAGGTAGTTAGATGCTTCAAGAAACAATGTTTTCTCTTAAACCACTGAAGGGATATTCAGTGCAAAGTAGGGCATTAAATCTTAGCAATCACGATCTAAATCTTAATTTTCCTAGCTTCTGTCCTTCTTGGGTGACTTTTTCATTCACTAAATGATACTGGTTTTTTCTTCCTGTTTCACTCAATAACACTATCTTGGAATGTTTCTTTAAAGTTATTCAGATCTTGGTACAGTTTAAATATCAAAGATAAAATTAGTGAGGAGAGAGCGTTAGGAAGCCAACAGAGAATTGTCCACTTGTGATTTGGTCAACTGAAGACGTTTTAAGCAGGCAAATACCATCTACTATTGCCAACACTCATTAAAAAAAGGAGCATTTAAATTACCCAAACCTCCAAGAAATGAAAAAAATTGGAAGGACATAATATCAGAATAAAAAATAGTGTTTGCTGAGAACCAACTAATTGGTAATTTATTTGGATCTAGTATAGTATTCATACATTTACCCCTTTAGCTTTCTCATTTCACTGCAGATTGGGGACAATCTCACCCCAAACTATAGTTTGTACTCAGACTAAAGGAAGGTATATCATGGAGAGAGCAAGCCCTAAGGTATTGGAGAAAGGCTTTTCTCGCTCACTTAAAGTTCCAGTCTTAGTATTTCAGTTTTCTGTCTGGGAGTAAAGACAGGAGAAAGCTGAGCTGATAACATTTCAGACCTTTCCTTTGACAGGCACCAGTAGTTTTGCATCTTTCTTGGGCATAAGAAAGGAGGAAAGTTCTTTATGAACTGCCTTCCTGTTCAACTCCCAAGGAGATCTAATCCTCCCACTGTGTCCCTGCTCCAAGGGGATCAGTCTCTTCCAGGCCCTCATTCATGAAAGCAGACCACAGTCCCCAGCAGAGAGTCTTGTTAAACTCGTCTGTGGCTTCAACAGCATTTAGGATGAAGACTGTACTTTCACCTTAGCCCACCCCACCAAATAGGACACAGCCAAGGGCTACATCTTCAGTCTCAGGTCTCCTCTGTTGCAGGCCTCCTGGTACAGCTACTTCCCTCGGACTTCTTCAAAGCTCCACATCCCTGAATGTTCTTCCTTTCTCTTCTTCTAGGCAATCTCGCCTTGCATCCTGTACTTTGCAGTAGTTGTCACAATCATAATTAATTACTCAGATAAAGTCGGCCTTCTCAAGTAGAATGCAAACTCCACAAGAACAGGAATCAAGTCTATCTTGTTTATCTGATCTTCTTGTCCCTGGCATGGGGCAAGGCACCAAGTTGCTGTGCAATAAATTACTGTTAAATGAAAGAAATCCTCTTCAATGCATGATTACCAGGCGCTGTTCTAGGCATTTATATATAATAGTGTGTGTGTGTGTTGGAGTGGGGATGGTGGTGTGGGAGAGAAAAAGAAAAAAAAAAATCCTTGCTGCTATAGAGCTTCTATCCTACTGGGCAAAGATCTGCTAAACAAGATAAGTAAACGGCATGGTATGTTTAGCGGTGATAAGTGCAAAGGACAAAAAAAGTAAGGCAGTTAAAGAACACGTCGAGGGCTGGTGGACGATATTTTTAGATTAGATGACTTGAGAAAACCTCACTGAGAACGTGGCTTTTGAGAAAGACATGAAGGAGGTGAGGCATCTGTAAATGTGGTTATCAGGATGGGGTGTGGAGGAAGAGCATTCCAAGCATAGGGAATGGCAAGTGCAAAGGCCCTGCGGTGGGAACATGACATTCCTGGAACAGTCAGCATAATGGAAGTGGTGAATAAGGAGGAAGGAAGCAAAGTGTCCAAAGGTAGTCTTTTTATCTGCCCTGTGTATCCATGGAATCATTTACATCAGACATTTCTTGAAGAGTGCTTCTGACCAGTGTCTATTCTAAAATCATGGGTTTCTAATAGTTTTAAAGCAGTAGAACCTCTCCTTCCAGTGAAATATGAAATGGAAGTTCAAGATAGGAAACCTTGATAGAAGTGCAAGATAGCCACCAGCAAGAGGGTGGCTCTCTGTCCACTCCCATCCATCTGGTCACCTCACACTAGTTCAAAGTAACATGGTGGAAAAAGATTTGTTCCCCACCCAGCTCAGGCTGAATGCACTGCTCTAGAGTCATAGTCTGACGCTCTGTCTAGAGACATACTGCTCTCCAGCACGAAGTAGACTTGTCTGGCTCCTGTAACCGCAAGGAGACTCTCAGTAGATATTTACGTCCAGCATGTGAATGAACTTCAAAGCTTCTACAGTTACAACCACATGGTGTGCTGTGTGGGTCTGATATGTTCCCAGAAACTAGTTCTCTATTCTGGAACTTCTTTTTTCTTCAAATCGGGTTTGCATCTCTTTTTTTAAAAAGGTAAAACAGGTCAAATACACAGAAATACAGGTTGGTCTCCTGTGGATGGCTAAATGACCGTGTATTTGCAGTGGTATTCTACACACTTAAGCAAATGAAAATGAACTACTAAGACAGGCAACAGTATGGAGTAATACCACACATATTTTGTTGAGCAAAAGCTGCCAGGCAAACACTTCAGTACATACCGTATGATCTTCAGGCAAAGCTAGTCTGCAGGGAGAAAAGACGATTCTATACCTTGATCCGGATGTTGCATGCAAAGGTGTAGTGGATACATGTAAAAATTCATGGAGCTATCAAAACAATTCCTGTTTTGTTTTACTCTAGATAAACAATAATAAAGTCAGTGTCCTTCCCACTACCTGTGGCTCCCAGCTACCCAGTTTCCCTCCCCAGAGGCTACTCCTCCAGCTGGGATTTCTTAATTCCCTTTTTCTCGCTGTACCTTCACGCTAGGGGCAGAGTCCTGGGAGCATGCCAGGCAGACACCAGAGGCCAAGGCTGTGGGCACGGGGCCACGGCCTGTGTACATGCCCCTTGTCTTTTTCTGGCCTCTTGGGCCCCCAGCCCCAGGCCTCCCTCCTCCTCTTCTCCCTGAAGGTTGGCCTGGGAGGTTGCTGACCCCGGCTGAACCCTGTTGTCCCTCCCGGCCCTCCAGGGTGTGCCTCCCCAGAAAGGACACCTTGTGCTGATCAAGGTTATCACTGACACATTCCCTCCCTGTTTTATTCTCTCTCTTCTAATCCCTGGACTGATCCTAGGGCTTCTTGCTCCGTGGGTACTCTGTCTCAGGGAAGTGAGCTTTCCCTGGTCTCCTGCCCTGGAACGCTTCCTTTTTACAGGGCAGCCTTGATAGCAGCCCACTCTGTGTTTGCATAAAAACTGGGGGGAGGGGAGTTATCTCAGTGGAAGCTGAGGGCCCCTCTTATTTTCCCTCTACGCCCCTATCCCCACCCCTCAATTTCTAGCATCATCCTCTGACGCTGTCCCTACCCCCACCCAGGGCTTCAGCCCAGTCAAGCCTTTTATCTTATCATCCGGGTCCTCCCTCTACCATGATTCCCCACTGCGTGAGGGCAGAGGGGCCTGAGTCACGTTCAAGTCAATTTGGCAAGCGTTCTTGGAGCAGGCTAAAAAGTAAAGGGTACTACTTGTTCCTGGCCTCCAAGAAGCTTCTAAAGCAGGGTAAATGGTGCACAACTCAGGCCCAGTTATAATAGTTCTCAAACCACCACTTTCTATTGGTCCTTTCTAAGTGCCAGGTACTGACCTGCTTGCTTTTCGTGCATTACGTCCCTGAATTTGCCAAACAACCAAAGGAGGAGAATGGCACCGAGGCACAAGGTTTAAACTGCTGGCATGTGGCTGCTGGCATTTGAGCAGTAACTTCCCTAGGGAAACGCCCCATTTAGACTCGGGGGGGTTCAAACAGAAGCTTAGTGTCTGGCCTTGGGGGACATTTAGTTGTGCCACACCTCTTCTGCACAGTTCCCTCCTGCGTCAAGGGCTTGGGAAGGGGCTTCGGGGCGGTGTATCGACTGGAGGCAGGGAATTTATGAGAGGCAGGTACAAAGCTCCGCGTGGCAGAGGAGCATAAGGGCGCGGGGAAACCCGGGCCAAAAGAGGCCCTGCCAGCTCCGGGGACACTGCAAGCCTCGAGGCGTTGCGAGCGTCGCGGCGGTTGAAAGCCCCACCGGCTCGCGCAAACTGCGCCTAACTACTTCCCCGGGGCGGCTTCGGGGCCCGGGGCCCGGCGACAGCCCTGCGGGGCGGCTGCGCGGGGTCCAAAGCCCAGAGAGGGTACCCGGGCGCGGCCACGTGCGCCCTGGCGGGCTCGCACGTTCCGCCACGCCGGGCCGCGGGGCCACCGGCAGGCACGCGCGCCCCCAGCGCGCACACACTCCGGGGCACGCACACCGACGGCCCGGCCCACGTCCACCACGCCCCGCCCTCCCCCGCGCCCCGCCCCCGCCCTCGCGGCGCCGGCCGCCGCCTTCCCATTGGCCGCCCGGCGAGTGACGCGCGGCGCCCGGCCCCGCCCCTCGTCAGTCACTCGGCGGAGGCGGCGCTGGCGGGGACTAGTCTCGTCCGGAGACTGGCAGCGGCGGCGTCGGCGGCGGCCGGAGCTCGAGCCCCAGCGGCTGAGGGCGGGCGGGCGGGCGCGGGGGAGGGAGGGGGGCCGGTCCGCGACGACTCCCCGGACGGCGTTTCTCCTCCGAGCAGCGCCGGTGTCGGATTTGGGGGGGGCGGGGGTACAGCCCATCCATGACCATGGGCGACAAGAAGAGCCCGACCAGGTACCTGCTCCGAGCCGAGGGGGCGGAAGGGGAGGGAGGGCTGGGGGCGGGCGGGGGCCGGCGACGACTAGGCCCCGGAGCCACCCGGGGCGGGGGGAGGCGCTGCTAAGATGGAGATCCGGGGGCGGGGGGAGGCGGCGGCGGCGGGCGGTGGCGGCGGCGGCGGGAGGCGGTGTCGCTCCCGCTCGGGGCCGGCGGCCGTGCGCGCCGCAGCCATGGCGGCTCCTCCTTAGCCGCCCTCCGCCGCCGCCGCCGCCGCCGCCGCCACTCCTCCCAGACAAAGGGAGATTTAACCAGGTGGGGAGGGAGGGAGGGCGCGAGCATGGGAGGGGAGAGGGAAGGAGCCAGCCCACTCCCCGCCGCCGGCCTCGGGCTGCCCCTGCGCGCCCCCTCCAGATCCGGCCCGCGGCTCCCCTCCCGGCCCCCCCAGCCCCACGCTCAAGTCCACAAGTCCGCCCGCTTCCTGCGCCCGCCGCGGCCCTTCCCGGGGCGCCGCCGCCGCCTACTGTGCGAGGCAGCACAGCCCGGGCCCGGAGGCTGCAGGGTGCCGGTGGGGGCGCCCCGTCCCCTCCCCCGGTTCCTCCTCTCGGGCCCGAAAAGGGTGGGTGGGTGGTCGTCTTAGCGAAGTTTCCAGCGCCGGATTCCTGGGAAATTACGACGGCTCACCAGCGCCTGTGTTTTTGCTGTCGCTCCCTCTTTTTCCTGCTCCCTGACTCTTCCCTCCCCTTTCCCCCACTCCTCACTCCTCTGAAGGCCAAAAAGACAAGCAAAACCTGCCGCAGACGAAGGCTTTTGGGATTGTAGCGTCTGCACCTTCAGAAACAGCGCCGAAGCCTTTAAATGCAGTATCTGCGATGTGAGGAAAGGCACCTCCACCAGGTACTTGAAGATCTCTGTTACCTTTTGTTAAAGGACTTTTTTTTTTTAAATCAAGATTGGGGAGAGGGTTGTGAGCTCTACTTCCTACCCTCTTTCCAACTTGTTGATTACGGCTTTTTCTGCATTTGCGGGTTGGGGGGATTGATGTGTGGTTTTGATTGTGTGTAATTTCATGTTGGGTGCAAAGCCTCATGTTCACTGAATGATTTATGGGAGAGAATTTTTCCAGGTTTCGTCTTATTTCAAACAGACGCTGGATTTATTTGACACTTGTATCCATTGGCTTATTGGTATTGGCTCCAAAAGACAGGAAGCAGTACTTTTTGCTATGGATTGTAGTACATTGGACCTTTTATTTTTGCCGTGTGCAGAATGTTTTTAATTTTCCTATCCTGATTTATTTTTCTCTTCCCTGAGAAATTTGGTGGTGGTTGTACAGTAACGGGGTTGTTGTGTTTTTCCTGTCTTGAACTGCAGCTGTCTTTCTTTTTTTTAAACCCCCTTGCACTTGACAATAAATGGTGGGGTTTGATAAAGTGCATTTTTTGAAAGACCTAACTGCCAGTTTGTGTGTGTCTGTTTTTTCTGATTAGCTTATGAGGGATGGTGATGGAGGACGGATTTTTGGAAAATATGTAATGAATAGTGTGATTATATTGAAGTTTGTGTTTAGAGCTTTATTATAATGAAAGAATGTTGAAGGAATTCCTTTTCATTCTAGTGAAGGTAATAAAAGTGTATGGTATCAAAAGGAGTTGAACTACTTCAGATTTAACGTTTAGATATACTTGAATGAAATGTCAAAGCTGATTTTTTAAGTCTTTCGGTCATCTTTTAACTTTTATCTTGTATTTGTTTCGGTGATTATAGCTTGAAGTTAAACTATTCTTTATGTCATTTAATGGGCAGACATTGGGAGAATATGTGTGTGTCTGTGTGAAAGTAAGATGGAATGAGTGATTTTCCTGTGCATCTTTAAAGTTGATTGCTGAGAGTTTCATTTCATCAGGTACTTGTTTTTGAATTGGTAATGTTCCATTGTGATTGTATAGTAGTACTGCACAGTTCTAACTGGATGTTGTTCTTTGACTAAATGAATGTGTCCTGTTAGGGTTTGGTTGCTTTGTTTATACCTGGGACTAAATAGGATATTGAGCAACCTAAAGAATGTAACTGGGATGAATTGGTCCAATTACTGGTGGAACACTTCTGTGAATTTCACTGACTGTACGTAATGAGACCTTTAAGTAAAAATACTCCAGGGCTAAAAGTATTTCCCCATAGGTACTTTTTAAAGTAAATTCATATCAATATTTGGTATTATTATAGAGCAGATTTAGTTAAAAACACTCATTGGGAGCTCAGTAGATCTTGTTTTGCTACTTAAAACAGGGAATTCCATCAAATGACATGAAAGTTTAGAAATGTATTTGTTATTTAAAGCAATAGTGATTGTATTTTATTTGAGTAATGTTTTTTTACGTGTAGAATCCCTCAGAGGCCAAACCTCTTTATTGTGGTTTTGCTTTGAGTGTTACCGTAGATGATGTTGAAGTAATGACTAGGAAACTCCTAAGAACTTGAGAACTTTACTGATGAAGAGAAACTTAAAGCAAATTCAAAAGTTTACATCCAGTGTATTGCTGGGAATAATTATCTGATAACAAAAGTGCATTTCAGTTTCTACATGTATTAAGAAAAACCTGACTCATCAACTTTTGGAAGCACGTGGAAGGTGTTGATTTTAAAAACAATGTAGATGTTTAAAATTTTTTCAGACCCATAGATGACAACATTAGAATTAAGTTTTTTTAAACAAATATATTAAATTCTTAATAATGAAAATATTTCAGGAACACGATACTCACCTATTGTCTTTAAGAATATGATTTTTTTGAGGTCTGTGGTTGTATAGGATTTGAACACAGATTCAAGAGATCTGAGAATTTCGATTCTTAACCAACTCATGATACTTTTACATAACTTAATTTCATGTTGGTGGTTGTTAGTATTTTGATGTGTTAGATCCAAAAGTCTTTATAAAAAACTATTCTAAAAGTCATTAATAAGAAGGCAAATTAACATTTTGGCCTTCCTGTGCTGTGAATGGGTTTCCTGTAGAAGGGTGAATTTCACAGGTTTTCCTCCTGTGCTACCCAGTGTATTAACTGTTGGCTAATTTCTCTGTGATACTAGTTACTACCTCTTTGTCCTTTCCCCAGGCCTTTTTTATTTATAATTTAATTGCTTAAACAAAGGTTTGACATTTCTGCCTTTTATAGTTTTATTTATTAAAAAAATTTTTTGCCACACAGCATGTGAGATCTTAGTTCCTGACCAGGAGTCGAACCTGCACCCCCCACAGTGGGAATGTTGAGTCTTAGCCACTGGATCACTCGGGAAGTCTCATGCCTTGTGTGGTTTTAATCAGATGTGGTATTAACGGAAGTAGTAAACTTGCTGGGTTTTGGATACTCAGTAATAAGCAAAATTTTTTTTAGTTTTAGTATAATTTTTAAGTAATTAAAGGACTTCTAATCTGCTGACTGGTATAGAAATTGGGTTTTATTGCTCTGAGCTGATAACAGCCTTGACAGTTGGGTATCTAATGGTAATTCTGGAGTTTGTTCATCATTCATGTCGTTGTTGTTGCCATCGTCTGTCTGTCAATCAAGTAAGGAAGTCAGCTTTGAATTAATGGTAGTCCAGTAGGATCCAGATTTTCTTTGAGAATAGAATTGATATTCTTCAGTGTGATTTAGAAAATACTGTTGCTTATCCAAAGAACATTTATTAAATTACTAGGATGTGAAAGATTACTGCTTAAGACATTGAACACAGGAAGGGGGTTTTTTAGAAAGTTGGTAAGACATCTATGGACTTCCCTTGTGGCTCAGACGGTAAAGCATCTGTTTTATCAATGCAGGAGACCTGGGTTCGATCCCTGGGTCGGGAAGATTCCCTGGAGAAGGAAATGGCAACCCACTCCAGTACTCTTGCCTAGAAAATGGAGGAGCCTGGTGCAGGCTACTGTCCACAGGGTCGCAAAGAGTTGGACGCGACTGAGCAATTTCACTTCACAAGACATGTATAGGAATGACCATAATCCAAGTTAGAAAGGCTTTAAGAGAGGTATGCGTAAAATGCTACAGGAGGTCTGAGCAGTCTGGCTTGGGCATCAATTAGAAGAACTCCCCTCCCGTCAGTTCTTCTGGAGAAGAATTGATTTCTCCAGAATTACCTGCCATCTTTCACTATTATTGCCATGTGTACCAGATAAATTTAATTCTCCAGGTAGAGTCATGAAAATGATTCAGAAGGCCTTTTCTTTTTGTAGCAGCATAGAGCAGAATGAAAGGTCAGAAGCTCCAAAGGAATCTGTTAAGGGAAGAAAGGCAATACTTTGGTGGCTACTTGGAGGTTCAGAGGGCAGTGGAAATCTTTATTTTGGATTTGTTTTGCATCTCTTTAGTTCTTAAATACACTCCTTTCCCCAACTATTTCATTCCACTCTTTATTTTTTTTTTTAACAGTTTTATTAAGACATACTAGAAGATTCACCAACTTGTAGAAGTTTTAATTCAGTGATTTTTGGTAATTTTAAAAATTGACCATACAGCCATCACCACAAACCAGTTTTAGAACATTTCTATTTATGTGAATGGCTTCCTTATGCCTGTTCTGTGATACACTTTAAAAAAATTATTTATTTAGTGAGTGATTTATTTTTGGCTGTCCTGGTCTTCTAGTTGTAGCAAGTGGGGGCTACTCTCTAGCTGGGGGCTTGGGCTTCTCATTGTGCTGGCTTCTCTTGCTGTGGAGCACGGTCTCTAGGGCTTGTGGGCTGCAGGAGTGGAGGCACCTGCAGCTGAAACGTTCATTTTCCCACCGTGCTGCTGTACCCTGAGCTTTCCAAGGCAGAAGATAAAGGAGTGTGTATGGAAGGTGGTGGTGAGTGGGAAGAAACACTATCCCTTCCCTAGGTGATAGCCTAAGTAGTATTTCCCAGCCCACTTTGCAAATCTCATGAAAGAGGATACCAGCTTTTAAAAGGGGGGGAAAAAACCAACAAAACCACAAACTCACAAATTTACCTAACCGTTGTTCTTCTAAGTTGAAGTTCTTGAGTATTGGACAGGGTAATAACTTCCCAGACATGTTGATAAATGCGTTTTACTTTTGGTCTTGTTAATTCTCTGGATGCAATTATCTGTAAATAAATATTATAAAAAATTACTAAGATACTGCTACAGCTCTTCTTGATTAGTGGTGCTTTGATAATAGTGCTGCACTGAATATTATCCCCCTGAAAATGTACTCTATTTAGAGCTTTTACAGACGAGTAAAAGTGAGGTTAGGTGTGTAATAAAATGGTGTGGCCTTAAAGAAAAGAAAAAAAAGCCTGGTACTCAGGATATTGAGTGGGGATTGGCAGTACTCAGTTGTCTGTGTGAAATAATTCCCTTGTCCAGGAACTCCCTGATTCTTTGCAGTTGCAACTTTGGAAGTTTTCTCCCCTTAAATTCAGATACCCTGACAACTCAAGAGTCTCCTGACTTGTCATGAAGTTCTTTAGAAGTTTTAGGGGGAAAGTGCACATATTTAGTGAAACATGAAAAGTTTTCATCTTTGCTGAAAGCTTCAGAAGTGCATCATCCTGTGATACTTTTCAGACAGGAAGACTCCCAGAAAGCTGGGGAGTCTCCACTCTGGCCTCATCTAGAGTGGAGCAGGGCTTCCTTGCCCATAGTTGTGGGTCATCTGCCACCGCGGTTCTGCTTAGGCCACGTTGTTGTTTTTGTTTTCTTAAGTTTTACAATTTTTATTAATGTTTGGCTGCCCTGGGTCCTTCGTTGCTATGCTTGAACTTTCTCCAGTTGCGGAGAGTGGGGGACTCTTCATTGCGGTGAGCCGGCTTCTGAATGCGGTGGATTCTCTTGTTGGAAAGCACAGGCTGTAGGGTACATTGGCTTCGCTAGTTGCAGGATGGGTATAGTTGCTCTGTGGCATGTGGGATCTTTCCAGACCAGGGATTGGACCCATGTCCCCTGCACCGGCAGGTGGATGCTCAACCACTGGACCACCAGGAACTCCCCGCACTGGTTTTATTTTAGTGTTTGCCTTTTCATAAAATTTCTCCATAAAGTACATAGAAAATTATCCATCTTCCAAATCATCAAACTTTGTTAAACATTTCAGCCTCTTCAGTTCAGTTCAGTTCAGTCACTCAGTCATGTCCAACTCTTTGCGACCCCATGAATCGCAGCATGCCAGGCCTCCCTGTCCATCACCAACTCTGGGAGTTTACCCAAACCCATGTCCCATCAAGTCGGTGATGCCATCCAACCAGCTCATCCTCTGTCGTCCCCTTCTCCTGCCCCCAATCCCTCCCAGCATCAGGGTCTTTTCCAGTAAGTCAACTCTTCGCATGAGGTGGCCAAAATATTGGAGTTTCAGCTTCAACATCAGTCCTTCCAATGAACACCCAGGACTGCAGTCCACGGGACTCTCAAGAGTTTTCTCCAACTACACAGGTCAAAAGCATCAATTCTTCGGCTCTCAGCTTTCTTCGCCATCCAACTCTCACATCCAGACATGACCACTGGAAAAACCATAGCTTTGACTAGACGGACCTTTGTTGGCAAAGTAATGTCTCTTCTTTTAAATATGCTATCCAGGTTGGTCATAAATTTCCTTCCAAGGAGTAAGCGTCTTTTAATTTCATCGCTGCAGTCACCATCTGTAGTGATTTTGGACCCCCAAAAATTAAAGTCTGACACTGTTTCCACTGTTTCCCCATCTATTTCCCATGAAGTGATGGGACTGGATGCCATAATCTTAGTTTTCTGAATGTTGAGCTTTAAGCCAACTTGTTCACTCTCCTCCTTCACTTTCATCAAGAAGTTTTTTAGTTCCTCTTTACTTTCTGCCAAAAGGATGGTGTCGTCTGCATAACTGAGGTTATTGATATTTCCCCCGGCAATCTTGCCTCATAGTTGGTGCAAAAGCGGGTGCAGGTTTAGAGATTATTCTTAACCCAGAAACGAAGTGATAATTTATTTTGTGTTTGCTGTTACACTGGACTTAACTGATTTATTGGTACTGACTTGATCTTATGTATACTTGGTGACCTTTAAGTGTCAATAAATTACCTGGGTAGTTGTGATTGACAAGCTTTTATTGAGTTCACAGTCATCTGGGCTCTTGTGTACGTGGTGTACAGACAGGTGAGATCTTTGTTTTCATGAAGCTTAAAATACTATGGAGAGGAAAAGAAAATAAACAAGTGACCAGAAGAAAAATATCGTTTCAGCTGGAGTTCAGTGCTCCAAGGAAATTGGAGCAGGATAGGGAACTAGAGTGGTGAGAACTGGGCGGAGCAACTGCTTTACAGATAGTATTGAGATGCACCCTGGCCTTTTTAGGAAACACTGATGCTGCCTTCTTCTCAAACAAGGGGATAACTTGTTTTTTTGGAGGTTTACCTGCACCAGTTAGCTCATTTGGTTGGGGACAGTTTATAGAGTTTGAGCCTTTATGCCCAGACTGAACTTTTAGTTGCACTTGTAAACTAAAGTCTGGCCAGCTAGCATGCCAGTATATCCTGTTGCATTTGACCCTTGAACAGCTGGGAGATGAGGGGTGCTGATTCCCATGCCTCTATGTGTAGCTGGTAACAGTTGTCCCTCAGTATCCAAAGGGCATTAGTTCCAGGACCTGCCTTGGTGGTGGTGGTTTAGTTGCTAAGTCTTGTCCGACTCTTATGACCCCCGTGGACGGTAGCCCGCCAGGCTCCTCTGTCCAGGGGATTTCCCAGGCAAGAGTACTGGAGTAGGTTGCCATTTCCTTCTGCAGGGGATCATCCCGACCCAGGAATCAACCCAGGTCTCCTGCATTGCAGGCTGTCTTCAGTTTTGCAGCTGTGAATTCAACCACGGAATGTGCAGTACTGTAGTATGTGTTTATTGAAAAAAATCCGTGTATAAGTTGACCTGTGTAGTTCAAATCCATGTTGTGTAATGGTTAACTGTTACTCAAATAGATGTTAAATGGATTCAGTTATGTGTGATTTTTTTCATGCATCATTTATTGTGTACTTTCATAGATGCTGAAGAAATTCCAACTAACTGTATGTAGTTTAGCAAAATAGTTATCAGCACTAACACAGTTTCTTAGTACTTGAGGAAATAGTGGATCTCCAGATGTCCTCTTTACAATTTGAACTAAAACATTTTGCAGTCACTGTGGTTCTCATTTGCCCTCTTGCCGCATCGTCAGGGCCTTCTCTCTTTGTGACATCTTTTATACTTCCTATCGTTTGCTCTCCTGGGTTTCTTTTTTGCTTGTTTATTTTTAAGTGAACTTCGTGAACTGTAGCATACATACAGAGATGTGCACAAGTCATAATCGTTAAAACCTGATGAACTTTCACAAAGTGAGCACACCTGTGTAACTAGCAGCCAGATTAAGAAACAATATTAACAGGACTCCAAAAGCCCGTTGGGCCCCCTTCCAGTCACTTCCCCCATCCCAACCCTGTCCTTACTTCTGACACTGGAGATGAGTTTTGCTTGCTTTTAACTTTGCAGTATGTACACTTCTGAGTCTGGCTTCTTACACTCATTCTTAGGTTTGTGAATATTCATGTTGTGTGTGGTTCTTGCTTATTTTACCAGTGCTGTTTTATCGTAAGAACATCTTAAGTGTTTAACTGCATGCAGACCTCTGACATGTTCTAGAGATAGACTCTCTTCAACTTCTGTTCACTACCTACATACTTGAACTCAGCCATCTCCTTCCAGCAGCAGCATAAATCCACATATTAGGTGCAAGGAAGAAAACCTGGTATGTGGAACTTTCTAGAGTATATAAATAGAGTAAACTTTTGCCTGTCATGAGTAATATTGTTCATCAATCATTTATATTTCAAGGCATTGGTTAAATAAACAGAAAATTCCTGCTCTGAAGGAACCTCACAAGCTTGTTGAAAAGATAAGACTATAAAAAGATGACCAGTGATTGTGAATGCCAGTGATTTTTAGAGGAGGTGGAGACCCTGTTTTGAGGGGTATTTGGGGGAAGACCTCCTCACTGAACCTGAGGTTTAAACTATGCCTTTTTGGTTCTTGATATAGATTTTGTTGTACAAGTTGATACAGGTTAGTTCTGGTCTTTCTCCTTTTTAACTGTTCACACTCAGATGTCACCCGTACCTTCCCACTTCTCTCTGCAGCCTGATAATTCCCAGATGCTGTTTATTAACCACCTGTCACCACCCCCATGCATGAATACACGTGACAAACAGTTCCAACTGGTTCTTGGGCCACTTGGACAGCTTAGATTATCTCCTGGTTCTCATTGTTCTTAGGGTAAAGTCCAAATCCTTACCATCACAAAGAGTTTCTGATTTGATCCTTCGCTGTTTCTTTAGAATTTCTGGATGCAGCCTGCCCCCACACCATCTGCCCTACACACACAGCACTTGTGTGTTTCATACCAAACTGCTTGATATTTCCTCGTATGGACCATACTGTCTCATTTCCATACCTCCACACATTCTTTTCCTCTGGATTTCTTCTCACTTGCGCCTCCTTCCTTAGCCTGGCGGGCTCCTGTTTGTCTTTCTAGACGTCTTGGGAAGTCTTTTTCCAATGCCCTATGGTCATGTATACCTCTTCATAACATTTGAACTGTATTTTTGTTTGATCACCTGTTATGTTTTCCCCTTTCTGAGGGCATGACCTCTCTTTTCACATCATGCTATGCGTGTGTTCCAGTGCTGGGCGCTCAGTAGGAGCTCTGTAAATGTGTATACAATAGATGAAGACTGGAAGCTTGGATTGGAGTTGCCTTTAAAGCTGTTCGAGTTAAAGAGTTCTGATACATACTCCTGCACATTAGGGCTTGGCGTTTTGTCTGTAAAGTTACTGAATTAGGGGAAATTTGTCTTTATAAAATATATCCTTAAGAAGTAGTATTCTCATTTTCTGGTTTTGTTTCCTAAACACGTTCTAGAAATTAAACACAGACTCTAACCTTGGAGACTTTGGCCTATACATTTAAAGTACTTCCTGGAGTGCTTTTGGTCTTCAGAGTTGTAGCACACTTACCTAAACAGTAACTGTGACCATTCTTCTCTTTTTGTTGCACGTTTGGTGATTTAAGCTGCCAAAAGTCATATGGAAAAGTCTGCTAATAAAGCAGAGGATCAATCATGTTGTGTAAAACCAGTTTTGAGGTGTGATAAGGAACTAGGCAGCAGTCCATGGGATTGCAGGAGTCAGACACGACTTAGCGACTAAACAAGGAGCTAGAGTGTGCTTGTAAGCTGGCACCTAAAGGCAGTTTAAAAGTGGCTACGGAGCATCTTAAGTGTTAAAAATGTTATGCTGTGCTGTCCACGGTGTTAACATATCCAGAACTTGATAGTCGCACCTTGTACATAGTGTACATTGCTGTTATTTGAGTTAATTACTGCTCTTAAGTTGAAGTCCTGACTCATTCATTTATTTAGCTATAATTTCAGTTCTATGCAGTGATTGACACAGATGGATGCCAATGATGAATTCTCAGTAAAGGCATTGCAAATAGACCCCTGTGTAACTCAGAAACAGAAGTACAGACCTTTTTTGACTTAAAATGGGATTATGTCCAGAACCATCATAAGTTGAAAATACTGAAAGTTGAAAATCCATTTAAAATGCCTAACTTGCTGAATATCACAGCTTGGCTTAGACTACCTTAAACATCGCAGAATGCTTATGATGGCCTACAGTTGGGCAAAATCACCCAACACAAAGCCAATTCTATAGTGAACTGTTGAATGTCTCATGTAACGTTTGAATACTGAAAGTGAAAAATAGAATAATGGTTGTCTGGGCACAGAATGGTTGTAAGTGCATCAGTTGTTTGTCCTGCTGATTTTGTGGCTGTTAGGGGGCTGTGGGGCCTGCCTTCTGCCCAGCATCACCAGAGAATGCCTCTGGCCCAAGGAAAGATCAAAATTTGAAGTGTGCTTTCTACTGACTGTGTATCACTTTGCCCCATTGTAAAGTTGAAAAATCCTAAGTTGTGAGCCATCAGTAAGTTGAGTGTATAGTTAAAATCACAGAGTAAACAGCTGAAATTTTTATTTTTAAATATAATTAGATGTTTATTGCTCCTCCTTTCCTCCCTCAGTCAATTTAGAAAATCTATGTAGATTATCCTTTGATTGGGAAAAGAAACTAGGAGTTGGGGGGAGTGTAAAAGAAGCATCTTAAAACTTACTCATAACATTTTCTCTATAATTTGAGATCATTAGCAATACAATTGAAGAGAACACTTCAAAAGCCTTTGGAAGGGACAAGAAATTAAGGGTGCTGTAGGATGCCAGTTTGATCAACTTATTGGGTCTTAAAATATCACATGTGTGGTGATTAGTTGGAGAAAACAAACCTGGTGACTGCTTTCTAAGAACAGATCAGATTTCATATGTAGGCTCTCAGTTTTTGATTAAGTAGGTCTGGGTAGCATTGCATTTCTTATAAGTTCCAAGATGATGTTGATGCTGCTGGTCTAGGGAGCATACGTTGAAAACTGATTTAGATGACCTTAAATTCGCCTTTAAAGAGAAAACCAGCCAGTCCTCATGAAGATTGCTTTTGATGTTATGGAAAAATTATGTCTTGGCATTTTAAAGTGAACTTAAGTGATAACATTCTAAGAAGCGTATTTTTAATCCAGAGCTGGCATTAGTATTGAGTCCTCCACATGTGTGGAATGTAGGACTATTGATAAGTTGGGGGACCATATCAAGTAAACTAGTTTATTTTTTGCATCCTAAAATCAGTGATTTTCTTGCATTACTAATGCTTGGAAAAAAACATTATCTTGAATTTCACATATGTTTATTTAAACACCTCTTTCTTTGCACCATAAGTGAGAAAGACAGAACCAGGTCTTAAAATCAATGCACCAACATTCCAGTAAAATGTTGGCAAAGAATATGAACAGATAATTTATTCAAGTGCTACAAATTAAGTCAAGAAATGTGGGAAATGTATACAACCTTCCCATTATTCAACTATATACCAAACAAGATAATGTTTTTTGCAAGTAAGAAATTAAAAGATGGAAAAATATATTTTGGTGAGACTAGGAAGTGAACTTTCTCACAGACCATTGGTGGGTGGTGTGTATGTTGATTTAAGTTTTTTGAAGGTCATTATGGCATTTGGTAGCAAATATCTTTAAAATATTTGTATCTCATTACCCAATAATTTGCCATATAGGAATTTGTGTGATCTGTATGCAAAAATTTTTGTGTGTGTATACTAATGACATCATTTTAACAAAAAATGAAGTTACCTACATAGGAATCGGTGTGGAATTGTTAGAAATTGTTAAATAGCTATAAATATTTTGCACCTTTTAAAAATGTTTTGAGATCTCTCATACAGTGGTGGTGGGAATGTAGAATGGTACAACTACTCTGAAAAAAGTTCGGGCAGTTTTTTTTTTTTTTTTTTTTTTTTTTACAAAACTCACCAGATGACCTAGGAATTTGACTCCTGGACATTTATCCCAGGGAAATTAAAACTAGTATTCACACAAAATCTGTTCACAGGTGTCCATGGCAGCTTTACTTGTAATAGGCTGAAACTGGAAAGAAAAGTGTCTTTCAGAGTGTGAATGGTGCATCCGTACCATGGAAGACTACTCAGATCATAAAAAGGAGCAAACTGTTGATGCATACAGCTGGCCCTTGTGCTGAGAGAAAAAAGCCAATCTCCAAAGGTCACCTATTGTAGGATGCTATTAACATTCTTGAAATACAGGATTGATGGTTGTCAGGCATTAGGGATGATGGGGAAAGGAGGGGGACTGATGTGATTGTAAAGAGATAGCAAGAGGGAGATAACTTTCGGTGATGAAATAGATCTGAATCTTGATGGTAGTGATGGCTTCATGAACCCACATGTGTGATGAGATGGCATAGAACTGTTTACATGTATTACAGCAATGTAAATTTCCTGGTTTTGATACTGTACTATAATCAAGAAGATGCAATTTTGAGGAAATTAGGTAAGATTTATATAGGACCTTGTACTATTTTTCCCACTTCCTATGAATATATAATTATTTCCAAATAAAAATGTAACTCAGCATTAAAAAAACTTAAGACCATGGCATCCAGTCCCATCACTTTATGGCAAATAGAAGGGGAAAAAGTGGAAGCAGTGACAGATTGTGTTTTCTTGGGCTCCAAAATCAACTCAACAGACATGAATTTGAACAAATTCCAGGAGATAGTGAAGGACAGAGGAGCCTGGTGTGCTGCAGTCCATGGGATCACATAGAGTTGTAAATGACTTAGTGACTGAACAACAACAAAAAGTTAAGGAAAAAAATTGAGAAATAATGTGTAATAAAAGAAAACACTCTTAATTTATTAGAGAAAGCAAGTTATAAAATGATAAACAGTGTAATCCCACATTAAATATTATTTCATGTGATTTCATCTGATACACATACCTAGAAGTAATGACTGATCAAAATATTTTGTTTGGTGGGATGATGGGATTTTTTTGTATATGTACTTTTCTGTAGTTTCTGTAGTGTTAATGAGCCAGTATCACTTTTGTAGTTGGAAAAACCAATGTTCATGATAGAAAATTTTAAAAATAATTACCTGATTCTAGAAATTGAAATTTAAATAAGCAAAGTCATATTTAAGGTTAAGGAAATTTAAAGTTCTGTTTATACTGATTACACTTGGATTTTTTTTAATGTTTACTTTTATATATTTACTGCTTTCTGTCTGTGCTGGGTCTTGGTTGCTGCGCAGGCTTTCTGTAGCTGTGGCCGCAGGGATCACTCTCGTTGCGACACACAAGCTTCCCGTCGCAGGTGCCTCTCCCGTCGTGGAGCATAGGCTCTGGGGCTTGCAGGCTTTAGTAGCTGCGGCCCACAGGCTGGGTCGTTGTGGTTGCCGGCCTCTAGCATACAGGGTCAGTGGTTCTGGCGCACGGGCTCAACTGCCCTGCAGCATGTGGGGTCTTCCTGGGTCAGAGATCAAACCAGCGTCTCCTGCATTGGCAGGTGGATTCTTTACTCCTGAGCCTCCAGGGAAGCCCTGCTTAAACTACCTTAGTATTAAAACAGCTGTTAGGATGGGAAAATACCTGTATACTCTAAAACATACTGCGTTTATAAATTTAATGTTGTCTTGTGCTCTTGTCGTATAACATCGCTTCTATGTGGAATCTAGAAAAATAGAACAGATGAACTTACTTGCAATGGAGAAACAGAGACACAGAAATAGAGAACATATGGGATACCAAGGTGGGCAGGAAATACGGGATGAATTGGGAGATTGGGACTGATGCATATACACTGCTGGGTATAGAATAGATAGCTAATGAGAACCTACTGAATAGCACAGGGAACTCCACTCAGGGCTCTGTGTTGACCTAAATGGCAAGGAAATCCAAAAAGGGGGTGGGGGGAAATACATTGGATTGGCCAAAAAGGTTGCTTAGATTTTTCCATAGCATGGTACAGAAAAACTTGAATGACCTTTTCCGCCAACCCAGTTTGTATATGTTAGCTGATTTTCTTTGCTGTACAGGAGAAACTAACACAATGTTGTAAAGCAACTAATATTCCAGTAGAAATTAATGTAAAAATTAAAACATTTAACTGTGCTCTTCTGAATTACAAAATCCTGTATCATACTTCTAAATCAGTGTTGTCCAGTATATGCATTATAAGCCACAAGTAATTTTAAACTTTGTAGTAGCAACAGTAAATGAAATTAGGTGAAATTAGTTTTAGAATATATTTTATTTAATCCGTTATATCGAAGTCATGATTTCAGCCTTGTAATCAATATAAAATTGCAGTGAGCTACTTGACTTTGTTTTTTCATACTAGGTATCCAAAACCGGTTGTGCATCTTCCGGTTACAGCACGAATCGGTTTGGACTAGCTGCATCGCGAGCGCTCAGTAGCCACCAGTCCCTCCTGGCTCTCCTACTGGAGAGTAGTCGCGGTCGTAGTTGAAAGGCGGGGCTTTGGTGTCAGACCTAAGTTTGAGTAACCTCAGGCCTGTCACATGTGATATTGAGAATCTTGGGTGTGTTACTTTAACTTGTGCTGTAGTTTTTTAGTTACGGATAGTAGCTTCTCCGTAGGAGTATGCTAAGGATTAGATGAGTGAATGTATACGGATCTGGCCCAGAACACATACTGTAAGAAGTCTATAACTAGTGGTGATGTTGTTATTCCAATAGATTGTGTATTGAATTAAAAGACTAACCATTCTAAAGGCACAGCTGATTTCTTAGTATTATTACTAGTGAATAAATATGTAGGAAGCATATGAGATAATCTTTGGTTCCAGAATGAAAGTTTTGGGCACTAACTTTTATGGCTGAATGAATGGACAAATATTTGGGCATTTATGTGCAAAATACTGCATGAGGCACTCAAACATTTGGACTGTAAGTTCTAAGATAATATCCTCAAATACACAGTGTATTTGCATAGTACTTTACATTTTGCATACCAGTTTTATATCTGTTTTCCCAGTACAGTACTCAGAGCAATCCTGAGAGGTAGTTGTTATTCCAGCTTTCACTGTTGAAGAAGCTGAGACTCAGAAAACTGAAATAACTTACTTGATTTCATACCCAAGTTAGTAGAATAGAATAGAAAAATGAGTGTAATTAAACAGGCAAATATGATACCAAAGTGTTCTAACTATATTCTTTTGATCATTCTTTTGATTCTTTCCCTTGCACATTTTCCACCTCAGGGGAGAAACACATCATCCTCATCTAGGGCCATTTAAATTAGGAGAGGGTGGTGATAGAATGAATAAGCTACCTCTCAGAATTATCCTGTTAGTTGAATCAGTTCACCTATGTTTTAAAATGTAAATATAAGCCTGTATAGACTAGGTGATACATTTTGTTCATTGTGATGTTTCTCATAAAGTTGAGGGTTTATCATTCTATCTTTTGGCTAAATACACCCATAAAAATGGGCTAAGAGTATGCTATATATGCCGACTGCCTTAAAATCATATTCTTTGAAGTGCTGTTTGTCTGAAGTGCTGTTCATCGCTTGACTTAACTCAGAAAATTACACAATTCTTTGACAGAACATTGCATGCCACCATTAAAAGTCAGTGGTGAGAGGCAATGAGTTTGTGAATGATTGACTCTCTCGAGGCAGTGGTACCGTAGAAGGCAGTCTCCTGGGTGGAGTCAGGTGGAACATGTCTCATTAGGTGTTCAGTTTCTGCGTTATAATATGTAGATTCTCTTTTCACTTTATGCATTGTGGAACTTCTGGATTCTTCTTCAATTAAGAAGTTATAGTCACAGGACCTCCAATTTGTTGCTATCAAGTCATCTTCACACAAGTACTTTGGGTGTACATCATTGAAGCATATTTATAAGAATGGGAATTATGTTTTGGTGCTCAGGACAAGCGTGATAATTGGGGGAGGTAGGTGAAATGTTCTTTGCCCCTTAGTTTTCTCTTTGCCTTCTCAGATAGTTGTCCTTTGGCTTAGCATGATTTACCTGACAATGCCTCTCTTCCTGTCTATATTATCTTTACTGTAGATTGAGGGCTATAAATCTTACACAAAGAACCCATCAGGACTCCTACAAGAGAGTCATCATTTCTGATCTTGGTGATACTTAACAACATGAAATTCTGCTTCAGTGTTTGTTTTCTTTTATTGGAGGGGTGTGAGAATTGTGGGATGTAGCTATTCTGATTGACTTTGGGGATGAAATTTGATATAGTCATGTTTCAAACATTTCTACTGTTTTGTCAGGGGCAGTCTTAATGCCTAGACTTTCTTACAAGTTTCACCGTACACAGTGTCTGCTGCTACAGTTATATAATTTAAAAATAAAATATTGTAATAAAACATACATGTACAGATTTGTGTACAAAGTTGGAATGTAAAACTGGGTTGCAGTTAACACTTGAAATACCCTGAAATTCACAGAATTGAATGATGTCTGTGTTTCCTCCAGTTTTGAAATACTGTGATTTATGTCAGTTTTGGTAGCTTATAGTATAATGACCCTTAAATATTATGGATGCCAAATACTTGTCTTAAAACATATGGAAAATAATGTATTTGTAATGTGCTAACCCTCCACCCACAAGGTATAACACTGGATGCACATTTCACAGTCTCTCAATAGGAGTTCTTTATTTGTGAAAACTTTCTGGCATTGTCAAGTTTATATGTGGCTATGTAGTTTCTTATTTAAGTTATAGTTAATCTTTTTATTTTGAAATTCTTCATTTATGAGTTAACAAATTCTTGTCCCTGATTTTGCCAAATAAATTAAGCTTGTTGCAGACTGACCAAAACAGAGATTCAGTTAATCTCCTATTAAGGATCTTTAAGAGAACGGCTTCCTGACAGGCACCTAGTGTGGAAGATGATTTTTTTTTTTTTTTGGTAAGTAAAGACAGGTGTACTGCAGCCCTAGGGGTATTCTTACTTACCTCTTTGTTATAGCATTTAATTAAAAGAACAGGTTTATAGAATGGATAAACAACAAAGTCCTATTGTATAGCTCAGGGAATTACATTTAATACCCTGTGATAAACAAGTGGAAAAGAATATGAAAAAGAATGTGTACACACACACACATATATAACTGAATCACTTTGCTGTACAGCAGAAATTAACACAGCATTGTAAATCAGCTATACTTCATCAGATGTTGCTGATGCTTTTTATAAGTTTGCTTTATTACTAAAATAGTTAATGCTTGTATCATACCCCAAGGCAAAGCTGGGTTCTAATAGAACAGGTGGACTTTGGACTTTGTCATGCTTAGCGTTTATTGGACAACTTCGTCAAGTGAGCTCGGAACTGTAAATGTAACATCCAGAAGGAGCTTCATTGGGGGTAACAGGAAGGACAGTGAGATATAGCTCTTCAAAGACTTGATCAGTTCTGCACTCAACCGAATAATAATGCTGATAAGGGCCACCATTTAATGAGCATTTAACATATAGCAGACACAGTGTTCATTTCATGCATTGTCTCATTTAATCCTTACATGGCTATGGTGTGTATATAGTTAGTTATATTTCCATTTTACAGATAATGAATCTTAGAGTTCACATTCCTAATAAAAGTTAAAATAGCAGTTACACTTGACATGGATCTTCCAACTTCACAGGATTTCCTTTTGTTTTCTATTTAATCTTGTCTGAAAATGGCATTGCCATCTATTTTGCCGTGTAGTCCAAATATATGAATTTAGACACCCACCTGTAGCAGTCAGATACAGAATTCTGTTGATTTATTTCTCCTATCTTTCTGTTGTTATTACCTTAATTTAGTTCCTGATTATTTCATATTTTATTTAATTATGTATAGTTGAGACCTGCACCTGGACCATTGCATTAGCCTTGAGACTTGCCTGCCAGTTATGTCACATGTCCAGAAAACACGTAGCTGATGTAGCTTATCTGCTTAGAATTCTTGGTTGTTGCCTTGTTGTCCAAGGAGGTATTGACTTGTTTCCTTAAACATGACACAGAAGGCCCACCTCGGCTTGGCGCTCTCCTCCCCACCTGCTCATCCATGCCGCGTCTTATCATGCACCTTCCCGTCAAACTTAGTGTTCCTTCAATATGTTCTTGCATGCTGTTGTGCTGCCTAATGACCCTTAACAGCTGCCTAGACCCAGCTCCTGTAAACTCTTGGGAAACCTTCCTTGATTCTTTTCTTCTGTGATCATTGAAGCACGTTGTATGCATCTCTAGCATAGCATCATTTTGTACCAGAACCTCTTGTTTGTGTTTGTTACCCAAGTTTAGTTTTGAAGCTTTCATGAACATGCACAGTGTGCGTACGGTTACATTTTCAGAGGCAGGGTCTTCTCTGCTGTTGCTGTTGTATTCTTCATTGAACCCTCTAGGGTGTAATCCATTCTCCTAATCTCTTTTTTTAAAAATCCTGTTTCCTTTTAAAAATTAGAGTATTGGTTTACCCTCTCTGCACATGTCCATTAAAAAAAAAAAAAACCTTCGTAAGTGACTAGGAAATACTGCCAACCCTAGTTTACTTCCCCCTCTTTAGTTTCTAATTTTACATTTATTCTTTGCATAGTCTGTTGTTACTGTTCAGTTAGGTCTTTTGATTTTCTCCCTTTCAAGTTGATACGTGCTTTTCTGCTCACAGTTGAGACAACAATTGATTGCAAAATAGAATTCTTCTGTAGTGTCTGTTTTAAAAAGATGATCCTTCTCAGGAGAACTCAAGAATGCCCTCCTCTTAAATTCCATTCTGTTCTGTGCTTGCTGGCTTAGAAACAATTATCTTGCAAGTTTTGTAAAACAGTGACTAGAGGGTCTAGACTCAAGAGTATGGCTGAAGGAGGAAAAGGTGGATTAAAATTGACAAGATCATTAAGTCTTATTTTTCCTAGAAATTTTGCAGCTGTATGGGACTCAGAATGATTGTATTTCTCTTTGCAAAAGGATCTTCAACAGGTGGACTAGAGAATTTTTTGAACTGCTTAATAATTTACACATTTGAATTTTACCTGTTAGTTTTTCAGGAGTGAAGTCCCGGATCTTTCCCTTTTCAGCTGGTAAGCCTCTGAATTAGTATTTTCAGAACTCTTTGATTTAATAATGAATTTTATGGGAGAAGATATATTTCCTGATGCATTATTACATGTTTCGGTAAAAATGAATTTGTTACATTTTAAATTAACCTGTTTGATAGTAATAAGCAGTTAATAACTGGAGCATGAATTTTGAGACTAAATTCTCAGTGAACATAGAGACTAAAAGTTTCTAAACAGATTTTAACATGGAAACTTAATGTCTAGTTTTAGAGGATATTTACAAGCAGGAAATGTCCTGTAAAAATTGAATAATTTTAGTATACGGCAACTGGGCTGATCAGTAGATGGGAAATTTTGCTGAATTTAGTATTAGAGTATTAATCCTAGTACTTAATCAGCTTACGCTAACTTGACAAGTCGTTGCGATCCTCCATGGTTTTGAAGGTGTATTTTCAGAATTAATTTTGTTTGTAACCTGCTCACAGAAAATTGGTGTAAGGATATTGCTTTGTTTTTCTGAGTGACTAATAGAATCCTAAAATGTCCTTTTTAGTTTTGTTTCCTGTCACCAAAGTTTGTTTTGTTTCCAGTTCAGTGATTTTGTGAGTAAACAGGTCTTGATTATCTTTTCCCATTCCCCTTTATCTACTTCAGAAATTTTTGTTTGTAATTCTTGTTCAAATGTCTATAAAGTAAAATTCAAATTGACATTAGTTTAGCTTCTTAGTTATATAGGCAGTATGGTGAAGTGAAAAACCTTTCAAACTCTGACATAATGACAAATATATCTTGAATACTTTCATGTCATTTAAACTTTTCAAACTCTGGTGCTAATGGATGAGATTTTCAATATAGGTCAGAGCTAACTTGGCTTATGATGGTGGCTGCTATGAATTTCATTTTACAAGTCTTTTACTTTTATGTAATTGAGTAAACCTACCTGGATTGTAGAATGTAAGATAAGAGTATGTAGATTCTTTTGTGTCCTTTGTATTTTTTTCTTTCCGTTAAAGAATAAACTTTTGAACTTATGAATTCTTTATAGTCAGAATATTTGCAGTGTGCAGATAAATCAGACTTCTTCTCTAGTCCTGTTCTTGAGTATATAATTTGACCTTCAGGTTAGCAAACATTTGGAATACATTTATTGCCTGTGAATGAAGACATTTGTAACTCATCCCGTTGGCTGTTTTTAAAATCAGAGAAAACAGTATTGTTGGCCTCCCCTACTTCTGCTTTGTGAGATGAAGCAAAATAAGAGTGATGAATGTGGAGTGATAAATGCATCAGTTTCCAGTTGTCTTACATGATTTAGAATTTCCTCATCGAACTCCCAAGTTCATTTTAATCATTTTAGTTTCAACCTTTTTATCACTGCTGTCACACACACACCCCCACCCGCCCCAAAAAACCCCCCAAATAAAACACTAGACAAACCCAAGCCCTGGAATTGGACCAAAAAAGGCTACGGCAAATGGAAATTGATAAATTAGTACTTTTATTTGCTTAGCTCTGAGTTTTCCAGACTCAGAGCTGACTAGATAACTGACCTTTAGGTAAATTCAGCCTGTCTTGTGTTTTGTTACTTTCATATCTTTTCTTGTGCTGGACATAAAATGGTAGGATTTTTGTATGCAGGAAATATGAGAAATAGCATAGTGACCCCCAAATCACATGAAGTTGTAAACAAGCTTGATTTATGGTCTCTTCCAGTCATCAGGAAAACCACTCTGTGCCTTGGTGAAACTCTGGCAGTGCAGATTGTTTCTGAAGAGATGCATGTTATAATTTATAGGGTGTGTTGTATGTGTGTGTGAAATGGTAATGATCATATTGATACTAAATTTACAGCTAAAATGTCAGGCTCTATTGCCAGTTAAAATTACTAGGAATGAATATAGAGTATTTTGGAAATACTTAAGAAGTTAGTGAGAAAATAACTCTGCTCTACAAGAAAATAACTCTGCTCTACAAGATGATGATCTGTTTGTAGCATTTCTAGAATGTATCATCAAATAGTACTAAGCAGTTAGATTTTTATCTCCTGGTTTTAAAAGATGATGACCAGTAAAAGTTGTGTAAATTTTGTACACTAACATATAATTTCTGTGTAAACTGTGTGTTATACATAATCTTTTGTGTTATTTAAGAGAAACCAAGAGGTATTGTACTGCAGTCAGGAAATAAAGCACAACATCTTGTCATTTATGTTTATTTTTTCTCAGTTTTGTTAAGGTATATTTGGCATATAAAAAATTCCACACTTAAAGAATATAAACTGGGAAACCACCATCAAGAAGATAATGATCATCTGTGACTCCTAAAAATTTCCTCTTGCCCCTTCGTAATTGCCTTTGCTCCTTTTTGTTCCAGGCAACCACTAATCTGCTTTGTGTCCCTGTAGATGAGCTTGCATTTTCTTGAATTTTATCTAAATGTTATCATGCACTATGTACTTCTTTGGGTCTGATTTCTTTGAATTAGCTTGCTTATTTGGAGAGTCATCCGTGTTTATTGCTTTTGACTGCTGAGTAATATTCCATTGCATGCATATTCTGCTGTTTGTTTATTCCTTCACCTGTTGATGGATATTTTGAGTTGATATTTTCTGACCAAGTCTTGAGTGTAGACGTGTGCTTTTGCTTTTCTTGAGTACATATCTACAGGTAAAATCAGTGAGTATGGTTAACTTTTTAATAAGCTGCCAAACTATCTTTTTCAAAGTGATTATATTATTTTAAATTTCCAAAACAGTGTATGAGAGTTTTAGTTGCTCTACATCTTTCTGACCTTGATGTGGTCAGTCTTTTTAATTTTAGGCTAATAGAGGACTTCCAATGGTATCTGATCGTGGTTTTGTTTCCCTAATAACAAATGATGTTGAGCACGGTTTCATGTGTTTAGTTTTCATCTGTGTATTTTTTTTTAAGTTCTTACTTTCTTTTTTGTATCTTTGTTTTAAAATTTGGTTGCTTGATTTACTGAATTCTGAGTTCTTTATTCTCAATTTGGATATATGTTTTGAGAGTGTGTTGAGAAGATTTACTAATTTTGATGGTTTTAATTTCTTTTTTCTTTTATAATGTGTGTCATTTAAGAAATCTTTGCCAAACGTTAACACTATAGTTTTCTCAGATCATATTTTAGAAGCTTTATAGTTACAGTGTCTACAGCTAAGTGTTATTATTGTCTTCACCTCTTTCACTATTGATGTTATCTTTGGAAATCTATGGTTTGGTTGCTTGACAGGTTGCTTCTTATTTGAGATGAGGGTTTCAAGGTGTAACTTGTTTTCTCTTGACATGTTTCTGTTCTTGAAGCCATCTAATTTCCCTCAGTGGGAAGCATGTAAAAGAGATTGGTGTGCTTTTTTTCTTTTTTTAAAGTTACCATCTATATGATATCCACTTCCTTCCCCTTTGTAAGATGTCCTTTGTTTTTTAATCGTTTCATATTGCTTATTTTTCTTGATGACTTTTAAAAAATATTTATTATGTATTTGGCTGCTCTGGTTCTTAAGTTGTAGCACACGGGATCTTTGATCTTTATTGCAGCAGTGGGATCTTTAGTTGCAGCATATGGGTTTTAGTTCCCTTACCAGGGATTGAACCCAGGCCCCCTGCATTGGAAGCACATTTGGGCCACCAGGGAAGTCCCCTTGACGACTTTATGTATAAGCAGTTGTGCAACAGCTGGACTGCTTTTACAGAGGTAGAGTGCTTTACTTCTCTTTTTGAAGCCCATCTGATTATACATTTCTTTGCATTAGAAATACTGTCTGGAAATATGGACCATTAGAAACATACTGTCTAGAAATATGGACTGCTCACCTTGTCTTGTAGAGTTGATGTTTGATGAAGGTGCTTATATGAGACTCCTCATCAGAAGGCCACCTACAAGGATATGATGAAAGGAGTTTCTGAATGGAGAACTGAATTGATTTAAATATTTTAGAGAAAATACTTAAGAAAATATATGAGAATTTTTAAAAAGTTAGGTTTGTTGTGGTATTTGTATATAGTAGTATCAAAACTTTTCATGTATATGTCTGAACTTGGTTTTGTAATTACCATCAAGAGAGAGATTATTTCCATCATCCCCAAAGTACCATTTAGTACTCATATCAGCAGTATAGGAATTCCATTTCGATGTGTCCTTCTTATTAGGTATTGCCAGTTGCTGTTTTGAGTAGTAGGTTCTAGTGGTACTGCATCGTAATTTTTATTTTCATTTCACTGATGAATAAGGATAAGCTGTTTTCATTTGCTTATGGAACTCACCCTGTATCTTTGATAAAACGAACTCAGTTTTTTGCCCATTTTAAAATGCTTTGTTTCTTTGTCCTGAGCTTCTAAATTTTTTCATATATCCTGGATAACAGTTCTTTATCAGATAGATATTTTGATAGTACACAAAATATTATACATCTATATTACATAGATGTGGATTTTGTAAAAAAAAATTTTCCAGGTCTGTAGCTTTATATTTTCTTAATAGTATCTTTCATCGAGGAGGGAGAATTTGAAAGAGTTGGTCAGAAGGTACAAACTTCAGTTATAAATAAGCAGTAGGGATGTAATGCACAGCATGATGACTATAGTTTCCACTGCTTCATAATACATGGTAGTTCCCTCCTTATCCATGTGATGCTTTCCAAGACTCCTAAAGGATTCCTGTAACTGTGGGTAGGTAGTACTGAACCCTTATCGTCGTTCAGTCACTAAGTTGTGTCTGACTCTTTGTGACCCCATGGACTGCAGCACTCCAGGCTTCCCTGTCCCACCATCTCTCGGAGCTTGTCCGTTGAGTCTGTGATGCCATCCAACCATCTCATCCTCTGTCGTCCCCTTGTCCTCCTGTCTTCAATCTTTCCCAGCATCAGGATCTTTTCTGATGAGTAATTGCTAGTATGTAGAGATAAAATTGATGATTGTATTCACTTATTTTAGTAATTTTTTTGGTATGTTCTTTGGGATTTTCTGCATATATAGTCATGAAAACTCTGAATAAAGACAGTTTTATTTTGGTCTTTTTAGAATGTCTGCTTACTCCATGGGCAAGAACCTCCAGTACAGTGTTGAATAGAAGCCTTGGTTTGCTAGTTTTTGAAAATTACTACAGTGAATGAATGTTGCTTTCTTACTGCATTTATTGAGATAACCGGGGGTTTTTTTGGCTGGTGGGGGGCGGGGGTTGCTGCACAGCTTGTGGGATCTTAGTTTTCTGGACCAGGGATGGATCGCGACTTCTGTAGTGAAAGAGCAGAGTCCTAACCACTAGACTGCCTGGGAAGTCCCAGCATACAGTTTGTTTGTTTGTTTAATCTGTGAACATGGTGAATTATTTTGATTTTTCAAATAGTGAAACAACTTTGCATTCACAGTATAAAACCCACTGAGTCATCATGTTTATTGTTTTTATGCATTTCTGGATTCAGTTTGCTAGAAATTTGTTAACAAGTTTTGGGTCTGTATTTGTGAGAAAGATTGGTCTGTAGTTTTCTTGTGTTAGACCTTTGTCTAGTTTTAGTATTCAAATAATGCAAGCCTTTGATATTCTAGACACTGAATTGAAAAAAATGTTTGTTTTTTTTCTGGAGGAGATCTGTAGAATTCTTTTCCAGGAGAGACACTAATGAAATATCTTGGCCTGGAGGGTTATATTCTTTCTTCCTTGACTTAATATGTTAACCCCTTTCATAAACTAACAAACCGCATAATCCTCTAATAGAGAAGTACAGAAGAGTCGTAATAAGTACCTGTGTACTCTTACCACTCGGTGTCAATAAATGTTAACATCTCTTTTTCTACATTTGCTTTATGTATGTTAATCGCTCAAGTTGTGTCCGACTCTTTGTGACCCCCGTCGACTGTAGCCTGCCAGTCTCTGGCAGGGGAATTCTCCAGGCAAGAAGACTGGAGTGGGTTGCCTTTCTCTTCTCCAGAGGGTCTTCCTGAGCAGGAATCACACCTGGGCCTCCTGCACTGCAGGCAGGTTGTGCTGCCTGAGCCACCAGGAAGCCCCAAGTGTTTGAATAGTGAACATGTAGTTGGAGTTTAAATGGTGAGCGCTCCACTGTTGCTGGAGCTGGTGTACGCCGTTCATGTGCGCGCACTCCTATTTTTAGTGCTTGTTTGTAAGAATTCATTATCAGTGTAAACCTTTTTTCTTTGGGAAATCTGCCTAAATGGTGTACAGTACCTCTCCTTTTGCATCTTCTTTTTTTTTTTCCACTCAATTTTGTTTGAGAGATATCCATGTTGATACCAGATCTGACTTGCACATTTTAATTGCTGTGTAGTTTCTTTTTTCTTCTTTTTTTTTTTTGCTGTGTAGTATTTTATTGGGTAAAATATAGCTTGTCTATTCTTAGGTAAGTTGCTTCTCCTTTTTCTTTATAACAGCACTGTTGGAAGCATCTTTGAAAATTTTTCTTGTGATAAGTATGTGAGTTTCTTTAGAGATCTTTAAGTGGAATTGATGGATTGTAAGATATGAGATTCTTCAGTATTAAGAATCATAGTCATCCCTGGGTATTACCAGGAGATTGTTTCCAGGAACCCGTGAAGATACTAAACTCTTGAGAATACTCAAGTATCTTAAATGAACTGGCATAGTATTTGCATATACCCTACACACATCCTCCTGTGTACTTTAAATCATCTCTAGATTAATTTTAATACCTTATACAAAGTAAATGCTATGTAAATTGTTGCTGTCACACTGCAAATTGAATTTTTGGGTCTTGGAACTTTTTGGAAATATTTTCCTTTTTTGCATGTAGTTTCGGTTAGCAGCTGGTTGAATCCATGAATGTGGATCCTTCAGATAGAGGGCTGACTGTGTGTTAAATTGTCCTCCAGACTCTTTGTCAGCAACAAAATTCCAGTTTTCCTATATAAGGCATACCTTGTTTTATTGTGCTTCACAGGGAATGCTTTTTTTTTTTTTTTTTTTTTGACAAATGGAATGTTGTGACAATCCTGTGTCAAACAAGTCAGTTGACATTTTTCCAAAAGGTTTTGCTCAGTTTGTGTCTCTGTCACTTTTTGGTAATTATTGCAATATTTCAAGCTTTTTCATTGTTATATGATAATGATCTGTGATCTTTGATGTTACTATTGCAAAATCTTATGCACTGAAGACTTAGATGATAGCATTTTTAAGCAATATTTTCTAATTAAGGTGTGTATTTTTTCTTAAAGCCCATAACATTTAATAAACTACAGTATAGTGTAAACATACCTTTTATATGCACTGGAAGATCGGAAAGTTCATTTGAGTCACTTTATTGCTGTGTTCTGGAACTGAACCCAGGATATCTCCAGGGTATGTCTGTAATGCCAGCAGTGGGATTATCAGATTTAAATTTGAGAAGGGAGAATGGAATCTCTAGGATGGGGAGGGATTTTTCTTGGTTTTGACTTAAATTTCCTTTGTCAAAAAGGTTAAACATCTTTTCATATGTTTGTTAGCTATTTGAAATCCATCTATATTTGTTAACTATTGAAATGTTGAGAGGGCTTAATCTTCTGAACATACTTCCCAGAGTTATAATTTTGAACTTTGGCATTCCTTTTCTTGTTGCTTTGTAGAATCTCTTCTCATATTTTCTATCCTTTTGTCTTTAGTTATCTGTTTAGTTCAGGGTGCAAAGGACTACAGTGTGTGCCCATTTTGATTATCTTTCTATTGTTACAACTACCAGGTAATGTTTATAGTTTTAAATGACTACTTTACAGCTTCTCCTTTCTTTGAAATGGACAGGAAATCTTACCCATTTCTACCCAATCCTCCTTTTCCTGGCAGCTGTTCATTCCATTTGAAGACTAGATAGTGCCATCAGTAGGTCACCAGGTTCCAGGGACTGAATCTCTCAGGCTTTTGTTGTTCTTCTTCAGTTGCTAAGTCATCTCCAACTCTTGGCAACGCCATGGACTGTAGCATGCCCGGCTTCCCTGTCTTTCACTGCCTCCCAGAATTGGCTCAACTCCACTGAGTTGAGTCGGTGATGCCATCCAACCATCTCATCCTCTCTCACCCCCTTCTCTCAGTCTTTCCCAGCATCAGGGTCTTTTCCAGTGAGTTGGCTCTTTGTACCAACTGGCCAAAGTATTGGAGCTTCAGCATGATATCCTTTAGGATTGACTAGTTTGCTCTGCTTGCTGTCCAGGGAACTCTCAAGAGTCTTCTCCAGTACCACAATTCGAAAGCATCAATTCTTTGGCGCTCAGCCTTCTTTATGGTCCAACTCTCACATCTGTACATGATTACTGAAAAAACCACAGCTTTGACTATACTGACCTTTGTCGCAGGCTTTCAGTGGGCATAAAAGGTGAAAGAAGATGAAATCAGATTTGCAAAAGACAGGTGGAAGCAGAATGGCAGTTGATAGTGATACTTCTTTCCACTTAACCAGAATGCCCAGGTATCCTTATCCAGTGCACTTTGTTATATGCCAGGATACTAAGAACCCAGGTTAGTGATTTGCGCTTATTTGGTAAACCTGGAATTTGCAATAAAAGGTGTGTCTGTCTGTGTTTCTTACAGTTTTTTAAAGGCATGGCTTAGATACCTTTCTGATTGATAATAAGATTGTTCTTGTTTCGGTGAAAATTTTAAGTCTACCTCCAGAAATTGTTTCATGTGACTTGGTGTAGAAGTTTTAAGTGCTGAATTTCTTTCTGCCAAAAGTTAATGAATGATTTTTGATCAAAACTTTTCTTCTGGTGAGGAGGTTTATGCCCCATAAAAAAGAACAATGTATAGCAAGACTTAAACATGCTTCCTCAGAATATGTGATACATTGGTATTGAACAGAAGTAGTAATATAAACATAGTGTCTTGATTTTTTTTTTTAACTTAAAAAACGTTTACCTAGAAATACATGTAGGTTCACATGCAGTTTTAAGAAATACTACAGAGAAATTTTATATATCCTTTACCCTTTTTTTCCCAGTGGTAATATTTGCATGACTAATACCACTTTTAGAAAATTGACATTGATACAATCTGTAAACTTCTTTCAGTTTCCTATATTTTTACTCAGACCCCCCTTGTTGGTGGTGGGTGTGAAAGAATTTTGTGTATTTGCTTTTTTATAATACAACCACGTATGTAGTTTGTGTGACCACTGTCACAGTCAAGGCACAGGATGGCCCCCTTACAAGAGCCCTTCACGCTGGTCTTTTATAGCATCATCACCACCCCCAGCCTCTCCCGCAGCTACTGAACTACTCAGCTGTTCTCCATCTCTGTAGGATGTCATATAAATGGAGTCATACATATGTAATTTTTTGAAATTGGATTTTTTTACTCATTGTAATTCCTTTGAAATCCATTCAGGTTGTGTGTATCAATAGTTGATTCCTTTTTATTGCTAAGTCGTATTCTATGACATGAATGTACCATAATTGTGACATAGACCCATCAAAGAACATTTGGGTTATTTACACTTTGGGGCTATGAACAAATAGTTCAGTTCAGTCACTCAGTCGTGTCTGACTCTCTGCGACCCCATGGACTGCAGCACGCCAGGCCTCTCTGTCCATCACCAACTCCCGGAGTTTACCCAAACTCGTGTCCACTGAGTCGTTGATGCCATCCAACCGTCTCATCCTTTGTCGTCCCCTTCTCCCACCTTCAGTCTTTCCCAGCATCAGGGTCTTTTCAAATGAGTCAGCTCTTCAGATCAGGTGGCCAAAAGTTTTGGAGTTTCAATGAACATTCAGGACTGATCTCCTTTGGGGTGGACTGGTTGGATCTCCTTGTAGTCCACAGGACTCTCAAGAGTCTTCTCCAACACCACAGTTCAAAAGCATCAATTCTTTGCCGCTCAGCTTTCTTTATAGTCCAACTATCACATCCATACACGACTACTGGAAAAACCATAGCCTTTACTAGACAAACCTTTGTTGGCAAAGTAATGTCTCAGCTTTTTAACATGCTATCTAGGTTGATCATAACTTCTCTTCCAAGGAGTAAGCGTCTTTTTATTTCATGGCTGCAGTCATCATCTGCAGTGATTTTGGAGTCCCCAAAAAATAAAGTCTGTCACTGTTTCCACTGTTTCCCCATCTATTTGCCATGAACTTAGTTTTCTGAATGTTGAGCTTTAAGCCAACTTTTTCACTCTCCTCTTTCACTTTCGTCGAGAGGCTCTTTTGTTCTTCTCTTTCTGCAATAGGAGTGGTGTCATCTGCATATCTGAGGTTACTGATATTTTGCCCAGCAATCTTGACTCCAGCTTGTGCTTCATCCAGCCCAGCATTTCTCATGATGTACTCTGCATATAAGTTAAATAGCCACGGTGACAATATACAGCCATGATGTACTCCTTTTCCTATTTGGACCCAGTCTGTTGTTCCACGTCCAGTTCTAACTGTTGCTTCCTGACCTGCATACAGGTTTCCCAAGAGGCAGGTCAGGTGGTCTGTTAGGAGACTTGCCTGTCCGGGAATATCTGGTTAAGGCGTGGGTTGGTGGTGGCCTGCTGCAGGGTTGGGGGCATGGACTGTAACTACATACCTGGGATCTTTTGAGGGAGGTCACCATTATCATTATTACCTCCACAATAGTTTGGCCCCAGGTAAATAGCAGGGAAGGAACACATCTCCACCCATCAACAGAAAATTGGATTAAAGATTTACTGAACATGGCCCCGCCCGTCAGAACAAGACCCAGTGTCCCCCTCAGTCAATCTATCCTCTCAGGAAGCTTTCATAAGCCTCTTATCCTTCTCCATAAGTGGGCTGACAGACTGAAAACCATACTCACAGTAAACTAACCAATCTGAATCACATGGACCACCGCCTTGTCTAACTCAATGAAACTATGAGCCATGCCATGTAGGGCCACCCAAGATGGACGGGTCGTGGTGGAGAGTTCTGACAAAATGTGGTCCACTAGAGACGGGAATGGCAAACCACTTCAGTATTCCTGCCTTGAGAACCCTGTGAACAGTATGAACAAGTAAAACTGTTATAAATGTTTGTGTGGCTTCCCTGGTGGCTCAGATGGTAAAGAATATGCCTGCAATGCAGGAGCACCTGGGTTCAGTCCCTGCTTTCCCCTGGAGAAGGGAATGGCTTTCCACTCCAGTGTTCTTGGCTGGAGAGTTCCATGGCCAGAGAGGAGACTGGCAGGCCACAGTCCATGGGGTCACAAAGAGTCGAAAGTGACTGAGCGACTAAAACAAATGTTTGTGTACAGGTTTTTATGTGAACCTAAGTTTGCTTCTCTAGGAAAAATGTCCAAGAGTACAATTAGTGGCAGTGCAATTTTTTTTTTAAACACTACAGTTAAGACTGGAATATGTATGCTGTGTAGCATTTTCTAAACAACATGTCTTAAATGATAAATTGCTACTATCTTGAGTTTCCTTTAATTCTAATAGAATTTATATTTGAAAACAGCCTATTGTTTAATTGGTACATAAAGAATAAGAAGTGAGAAAGTTTTGAAAATTTATAATTTAGAGGATTGGGTTTTAAAGTTAACAGCATTATTGCATTGTATACTATACAATTCACCCATGAAACAATTCAGTGAGTTTTAGTGAACTGATACCGTTGTACAGCCACCACTAAAGTCCAGGTTTAGAACACAGCAGCTTAGAAAGTTCCCTTGGACCTGTTTGCAGTGAGTCCTCACTGTCCAGGCAACCATTGATAGGTTTTAGTCTCTCTCTAAATTTCATGGCAGTGGAATAATTCACTGTATGTTCTTTTGTATCTGGCTTCTTTCACTTAGTAAATGTTTTGGAGGTTTGTCCACCTTGTTTCATTATTCTAGTAGTATTTGGTTGCATGGTTAAACCAAGTTTTCTGTATTCTCACCAGTTAATGGGTTAGGATTTTTCCCAGTTGTGACTGTTAAGAATAATGCAGCTATAAACATTTGTGTGGCTATTATTATTATTTGTGTGTTGTTTCTCTTGAGTAGATAACCTAGGAGTGGATTCCTGACTTGTATGTTTAACTTCACGAGACTGTCAGAGCTTTACAAAGGGGTTGTACTTTTTTTAATATTCCCACCAACAACATATGAGCGTTACATTTTCTCCACATCCTCACCAACACTTGGTTGTACAGTATTTTTTATTGTAGTCTTTTAGTGAATGTGTTGAAACTTCATTGTGGTTTTAGTTTGCAGTTGTGAAATGACTAATGGAAGAGCATCTTTTCTTGTGCTTATTAGCCATTTGTGTATCTTCTTCAGTCAAATGTCTATTTTAATATTTTGCCCATTTAAAAATTGAGTTGTCTGTTTTTAGAATTGTAAGAGTTTTATGTTCTGAATATGTCCTTTATCAAATATATGTGCCTTGTCTTTTTCTTATTGATGTGTTTTGAAGGGCAGAAGTTTTAAATTTATCATTTTCATCCTCTTATAGAAACACATTTTTTAAAGAAGGCAGTCTTACCAGTGAAAAAAGATGTACTTACTTTGTGACCTTTATTTGTCTGTTTCTAAAATATACTGAGCTCCAGCCTTGATTGTTATCTTGGTTTTAGCTTTTTTTACCCAACAATGAAACAACAGCTTATAATACCCAGAGCCTTCTCAAAGTATTATAAATCTTGTGTGAAAAATTTCATCATTTTACTTTATAGTGAAAAAGTAATAAGTAATTCTCCCCTAGGTCTGTTTCCGACCACTTCTTGAATATCAGGTAATTAAACTTGATTGAGATGCACAATATACATGTTAAAACTAGTGCCAAATGCTATCAGAAATTCAGGGTAGTGGGGAACCAGTGTCTCTGAACTCTGGAGCTCAATCACACCAATGTAATTCTCGCTTGAGAGGTATCCTTCATATCTCACTTTTGTCTTAGTTTGACATTGGCTCACTAATAGTAAATTATTGAAGTGCAAGGTAGATTTTCAGTAAATTCTGTTTGTTTGGTTTCTTAAAATTTGATCAGGAAAGGGATGCAAACTGTACACCTATTATGGCATTGGAGTTGAATTTCTTAGCCACTCATCTTCATAAGCAGAAGGCAGCAGAATGATACCACTTAATTGAAAGTGAACTTCTCAGGTGGATTTCAAGATGGGTTCAGGTTAAAGATTATTTGAGTACTTTTTCGCTGCTTTGCATCAACCATCTTTTATGAATCTCCCTATTCCACAACAGTCCTGGCTTTGGGTCAGTATGTATTTGTATATGGATAGCAGACCATATAAGAGACTCTGATAATGAAGATCAGAAATTAGAACGGCCTGAGATCACCTCTCAGGACACTTTTTAGTATGAACTGTGTGTAAACTTCCTATGCATGTTTTTGCCTGTAATAGTTAAAATTTTTTGGGCCAAGAAGTAAAATGTCATATCTAAAGTTGATAACATGGAAAAGTTAACAAGGATTTAGTTGTGGCTTCAGTGAGGCATCTTAACTGAAAGAATTCTATGAGGGAGAACGTGCATAGCATCCAGGGTGTTGGTGGAGTAACATGTTAAGGTCTTGTGCAGGATCAATCCCATCAGAAAATTGTTCAGTTGCGTCCGACTCTTTGCAACCCCATGGACTGCAGCACGCCAGGCTTCTCTATCCCTTACTATCTCCTTGAGTTTTCTCAAACTTGTATTCATTGAGTTGATGATGCCATCCAGCCATCTCATCGTTGTCCCATTCTCCTCCTGCCCTTAATCTTTCCCAGCATCAGTCTTTTCCAAATGAGTCAGTTCTTCACATCAGGTGGCCAAAGTATCGAGCTTCAGCATCAGTCCTTACATTGAATATTCAGGGTTGATTTTGTTTAGGTTTCATTGGTTTGATCTCTTTGCTGTCTAAGGGACTCTCAGGAGTCTTTTGGGAAGTTGTCTTTGTTTTACATTGTACACCATGCCATGGAGGTTGATCTTTCAGACATGGAACACCTGCTTGTGCAGATATTTACTTGTTGCAGTTTTCCCGAGCATAGTTGATTGCACAAAAGTGAAAATATGGGAAATTGTTTTAATAAACATGCTATCATCTTTCAGACATCTACTCTCTAGAGGTTTGCCAGAAATGTATTTTCAAGTGAGTATGGTCTTCAAGCCTTCTATGGTGATAGGTCCTGCTGAGTTTAACCACAAACTTTTTTGGTTAGGCTGCAGTTAGCCAAGCGGCACTTAGTTGTATAGGCAGTCTTATCCTATCCTGTTACCAACCACATCTAGTAAGCTGAGGACCCTCCAACCTAGTTTGGATGTCTTCTCTCAATTACGAACCAGGGTGAGTGTTTTGCAGACTCTTGAGAAAATGTGGAGAGTTAACAAGCAGGTGAGTGGACTTCCTGTCTTTAATTTTCTTTCTCAAAGTAATGGTGTTACTCTCACTGACCATGTTTTAACTATATGATTTAATGAGGTTTTCTTCACAGCATTTACAGCTGGTGATTTTTATCTTTCTGGTTTTGGAGAATATTCTCTGATACACTGTTTGTCAGTGTCAGTGCCAGAGTATGCAGAGAGGGTGTTTGGGGAAGGGATTCTGGTTTGACCAGGAAACTTGAACTGCTGTATTTTTAGGCTGCTCCACTCCACTTAAGCATGAACATGCATTAAAAAGGTGAACCTGCTAATAAATAATGGAACTCCATTTGTTGCAATATAGAAAAAATGTTAGATAATCTATTGTCCTTTATTTGTACCATTAGTGTAGCTGAATAAGGGTAGATTGGGACCTTTCTGAGTCTCTTAAGTGATAAAAGTGACCCATCTTCCCTCTGCCTCCCTAGAGATCTCGTCCTTTAAAGTTGCCAAGGTGCGTATGTCATCCTGCTCACCTGTGAAATGGTTTTATGGGCCATAGGTCATTCTCTGTTTACATTTGGTTCTGGAGATAAATGTTGAGGTGACTTCTCATCACAGATTCACAAATTGGCTGAATCATCCTTAATTTTTGCTATTTGTTGGTCTAAAATTTATCTCTTGGGCTAAAGTTGATTGGTTGCTCATTTCTAATATATAAGTTGTATTTGTGTTCTGAAGTGTCTGTATTAATAGCTTAAAATATATACTTTAAAGTTTCTAAATCTTGGCAAAAGTATGAGTAATAACCACTATTAAAACCTGTGACACTGAAAATAAATGACTTTGACTTGAGCCAAGTAAGTTCAAACTTAGCTTGTTCTAAAAGTATAAATGAGACATGAGATGTTAATAAGTTGAATTTATAAAATATTTTCTTATAGAAGCATTAAAGATGAAATTCACATTTTCAAACTTTTTCAAAAATTACTACAAATGAGATACCTATAGGTTCGATGGTCTTAGCATATTTCTCCTGATAGTAATCAGTTTCTCACTGACTTGAACAAGTGTCACTAATAAGTAAACAAATCTAAAAGTATTTTCAGACTTTAAAAAAGTTGACATTGAAATGTAAACAGATAAGCTTAGTTCTTACAATGTGTGTTCAAGTGGATATAAACGTTGAATTTGGGAAGCGTTTTAAAGTAATGCTTCTTTCCTGTCATTGGTATTGCCAATTATCACTCCATTATAGTGTCCTTTTTTTTCTTTGAAGTGGTGTGTATCACCTGTAAAGAGGACTAATAGTGAAGGGAAAGGGAGAGTGCCTCCAAAGGCCTGAGCATGGGATGTGACTCTCAACTTTCCCTGGCTTTTGTTTCTAAGCTATAAAATAAAAGGCTTACCTTTAATAGATCTCAGTAGTGCTTTGAAGCTCCAAATCCTTAAATTCATGGGTTCTAAATGTGTTTTACCTAGTTTTGTTCTAAATAAATAGCATCACCTGAGATGCTCAGCAATTAAATTATTTGCAAATATTGTACAGTTGTGGACTAGCATATCTTACTGCTTTCTCCCCGTCACCTCTAAGAAAAAACTATAACACAAATGGAAATTTCTTACCATCTATTAGCTTTCAGATAAGAGCAGAAGCCTCAGGTTGAGTTTTTATACACATACTGTGTATAGAACACATATACATTCTGTATGTGTTCTGAAGAGATACACATTCTGTGTACAGTCCTGGGATAACTAACTGCACAGAGTTCTTAAACCCAACTGACTTTCTTCATGGTTCTGAAGAGAGTTGAACTCTGCCGCTCTAAGCTCCATTGAAGGTAGTGAATTGCCTTCTCCCACATGCACTCACAGTCCTGTTAGTGTACGTGTGAATGTATGCACACACACACACATTCCTGTCTGCATCCTTGGGAGACTTGTGGAAATGGTAAGAGCATTTTTTGTGTGCTCTGTGGTTCAGGTTGAGAACGGCCATGGACACCGATGTGGTATAATCAGTTCTCATGTGGATTTACAAATGCTCAACGGGAACCTGCAGCAGAGATGCTCTGTGTAGTTAAGAAATCAGCACCTGGCATATGCTTTTAGTTTTCCAAGAACCCAGACACTCAGTGAACACCGACAGTCCTTTCTATCATTGGTGATCATGTGCTTTGGCTGCCCAGATTATTTGGAGTTCCCCACACTTAAAAACTTGTTTGTCTCTCCCCTTGCATGTTTCCCCTCCTCAGAATGTTCCCTTTGTTCACTGGTTCATTGATTGAAAACTCCCTAGTCAGCTTCTGTTACCCATCTCCCGCTATAGAGTTGGTTTTCCCTCTTTTGTGCCCAGTAGCTGGCCGTGTAACCATCTTTCACATTTGAAAAATAGTATTTTACAGCCACATCTCACAGCCCCATCCTTATCCATCCCCAGAGGGACTGTTAGACTTGTCAACACCTGATATGTGTTGGTTGAATATGGAATAATCCATTTACACTCTCTTGCTCAGTGTAGATATGATAGGCATTTATAGTATGGTTTTGCAGCAGTGTATCTGGGTAACAAACAGCAGAATGTTTTGGTCCATGTACATATAGAAATGCAATCTTGGCTTTGTTAATACCACACTCAAAAAAAAAAGCCACACTCAAATCACCTGAGCCCATAACTGCTATTACCAGCTGACAAAAGCATAAAGACATTAAAAAACAGCTTAAGTGATGTAAAGGCTGTGTACGTCAAATACAGGTATGTTATTAGTGGCATAGAACAAGGCAGAAAGATCTTTAAATAAATAGAGATTCAAAGGAGGTACGTACCCAGAAAACCTAAAATGAAATGGTCTATACTGTCACTTTGAGGCCTTCCCAGGTGGCTGAGTGGTAAAGAATCTGCCTGCAAGTGCAGGAGATGCAAGTTCAATCCCTGGGTTGGGTAGATCCCTGAAGGAGAATATGGCAACCCACTGCAGTATTCTTGCCTTGAGAATCCCGTGGACAGAGGAGCCTGGTGGGCTACAGTCCATAGGGTCGCAAAGAGTCGAACCGTACTTAGCATTTGAGCATCAGCACATATTTTCATTTTATAGAACACTTAAAAAAAGTCAGTACCACTCTTGGGCCTCTCATAGTTTTCTCATTTGTGAAACTGTTGTTTTAAGAGAATTGTTTGAGGATGTATGAGCAAGTGTGTTGAAAGTGAGAAAGCAACAAAATAGAAGTGTGAAATGTTAGTGAAACCGGAACAGATTCTGAAGTTTGAATTGTTGAGAAGTTTCTAGAATTGTCATCTCTTTTCTCAAAGAGGTTAATGTATAAGGCTTTGCATATAGTGAATGTTCAATAAATATTTCTTGAGTCAAGGAAACAAGTTAGGCTTGGGGATATATAATGAACAAAAATGACACTGTGGCTTGGATTGGAGTGCAAAAAGAGTGGTCCAGCCCAAAGAATCTTCCGGAGAATGTCTAGAAGTGCCAGTGCTACCTGTCAATGAATTGTGATGGTAAGAACTTAGATCTGGCTTCTAGTGCTTGAGGGAACTCATGCTGAAACTTTGAGGGAGCTGCTGCTGCTAAGTCACTTCAGTGGTGTCCGACTCTGCGACCCCATAGACAGCAGCCTACCAGGCTCCTCCGTCCCTGGGATTCTCCAGGCAAGAACACTGGAGTGGGTTGCCATTGCCCTCTCCTACTTTGAGGGAGGGAGTGGTGTAATCAGTGACAGTGAATGAACTTTGACACTCCTTGTGATAAACTGAAGACAGGACAATACTAGAGGCCTGAAGGTGTGTTGTAAAAATAGCTCAGGTGAGCTGTACATTGGTCCACAGTGGGAGATGGAATAATAACCATTTATTGAGGGACCATTATGTGCTAGGCCTGGTACCAGGCATATGCTTTTTTATCTTCACAGCAGCTGTGGAGACACCTAGTATTACTGCCATTTTAAAGATGAAGATAGACATAACCCATCCGGAATGTACGGAGTCAGTATGATGTATTAACTCCAGTTGCAGAGGAAGGTGTTACATGACACCTTCCCACTTCGGGAAAAGTGGGAGTGGGTGGAAATTCCTCTTTGTTTGTTGTTATACTGAACATTGTCTTACTGTGAGGAAGAATCTTTAACCACTTTGGAAAGTCATACTACCAGTTCATTTGATAATGAATGGTGGGGTAGCGTATTGTAAAGATCCTGAATTGGGGGAGGAAAAAATAACAAATACATACATTGGAAAGTAAAACTAAGAGCTCTGTCCAGTAACTAACTTGCCACTTGAGTAACCTAAGTGTATTAACCACCCAAAGAAGAAATTAAAATTTTAATCATTCAAGTATTTGATGGTGTCCACTGTGTTTTATTCTGCAGAGCCCCTACCTAGAACAGATGATGTTCTCTCTGATGTCTTCACACTTTTTCACTTTATATAGCTCTTACAGGTTTATACGCAGCAATCCACTCCATTTAAGCTTTCTGTTCCTTCATGCAAACCACCTTCTAATTGCATTTCTTTCTGAAATGCTTGTGTCAGCTTGTCACCGTCCTCCCTCAGTCACCGCAGGGATCTGGACCGCGTGGACCGCTGCAGTACTGAGGCGGGATCTGGACCGCGTGGACCGCTGCAGTACTGAGGCGCAGCCCTCCTGTGGGGCCGTGGCTTATTGCCGCGCTGCTAGTGCTCTCTTGGCTGTTTGTTCGCCGGGCTCCTGAGAACCCGCTGCCTGTGCAGATGTGGCGGGTGCGAGTTAGGAGTCAGCTACGACTTAGCGACTGAACAACAACATGCAGTGTTTAGCTTGCTGAAGATATTTTACCTTGTTTTTTTACTTTGTATGTCCTGAATATTTTTATTTATATGTCTAGACCATAATCTCCAAAAGGGAACTGTAATATCTTCCACTTGTTTGGCATTGAATCCAGCGTGAGCAGACTCATTTCTTTAAAAAAAAAAATTATAATAACGAACAAACTTAGTCATTCTAGTTTTGTGTGTGTTTTAAGATACATCAATTGGATGAAATAATAAAGGCAAAGGAAATGGTTTTAGGACTGTTAAATTACTGAGTTTATAGAAACAACTTTTAAGTACCACATGAAAAGCACTGTATTTGTAAAAGATGCCTGATGTGTTATAAAATAATTCTGACTTTTTTCTGCCACTTCTAAGATTTATATTAAGTTAATGTTTTAAACACAGACATACTATTGCCTTAATGGTGGTGATGATGGAATAGAACACATTTCCACGAATGCAGCTGTTGTTAAAAGAAGGACTTCTAGATGGCATTTTCAAGTCATCTCATTTTTTCAAAGTGTAATTCTGGGAAGAAAATAAGAATTTGCATGAAAAGTGTTGTTTATTATATCATCAAAATGTGGAATGAGATATTCTTGTTAATAGATTTAAAGAAAAAAAAAACATTTTATGTATGTTTGAAACTTAGAAGTTTGGAGGTGAGAGGCATTTGGTGAGCAGAGATTGTTTTTTATTTCATTAATTCCTTCAAGACTCCTCAAGACACGTGACGTTAGGCTGACACTTCCCTTTGCCCCATCTTTCAGGCACACTGCCCAGGGTCCAGCCTGTCGCTCACAGAAGTAAAGACATTAAGGACCCCAGTAGCCCACTGTCACATCAGTCCTTGTGTTCTGGTCAGTGGGACTGGGAGAAGTTGTGGGCATTAAGGGCTGCAGACAGTGACGGGTACTTCTGCCATTGAGGTGAGACTCTTTGAATGGAAAATGACTTCAAATAATGGTGCCAAGATGGTGTCGTTTACTGTTGGCCCAGGTTCATCTTAGAATGGAAAGTTTTGGAGAGAGCTAATTTTTCTCATTGTGTCACCTGTAATTGTCCTTAGAATGGCTTCACTTTTAAAATAGGAAAGTGAAAATTGCATTGTATCTTTTGAGATAATTGTCACCAAATTCTGATTTTTTTCATATGTAAAACTGCCTGCTTGAAATCTTTATGCTTAGTGCGTCAACCTCATACCTCTGGAGAGATGCACAGAAAATCCACAGTTGCCAGAGAAATCTAAAATTACTCTGAAGTTGCATTTGATTTTGAGTTATTAAAAACATTACCTTTGTATATAACCAGGATTGGGGGATAGAATCCTATTATTACAGTTAATATCGACTAGCAGTTTTCTTATATAACAAACATAAGCTATAGTTAAAGTCTCTGCTTAAACTCAGGCAATTTTAATAGCTTAAGAACTGACCTACATTACTTTGTATTTGAGTTCCTAGGACTGTTGCATGCTTGCAGCTTCAGAAGCAGTTTTGAGTGCCCTTCTTTCCTCTCATTCTTGGCATCCTGCTGTCTAATATTCTCTGTTGATTTCTCAGAGCTGTTTGCCTTAGATGGCAAGTAGACACAAATCCATGGTTTCCTTTTCCCTGTTTTTTTTTTTTTTTTTTTTCTTTTTTGCTGATAATGGAGGTTGGGGGGAAGGTTTTCTCTTGAACAGAAGTCACCCTTCTTGCTTCGTCTGACATCTTATAGATTTTACTTCTTTCCCAAAATCAAGAGTTTTGACTAGTATTCAAGACTGAACTTACTTTCAGGGTTCTTATTACTCTAGCTCAGCACCTCACTCCATCTCCACCCCATTTTTTATACCAATTTGCTTGTTTGAAAAGGATCTGAAAAGAATGAGTGTGGTTCCTGGGACTCAGGTACTCAGATCTATGTTTGGGGACCCCAGCAATTGGGTTAAATCTAGGAGGAATTAGGGGGCAATGTCTAGCAGTTAAGGAAAGGCTATCAGAAACATGGGACTATTTCTGAGAAGCTTGTTAGGAGAGTTTATTCCTAAAATGGCTCTCCATGTAGACTTCACACTGGAGTCTCCCGGGGAGCATGGTTCCTTTGCCTAGGTGGGCAGTGTCTGTTGGTGGGACCGGAGCCTCATTATGCTTTCCCGGCTGCGTTGTTGATTCTAATGTGCAGTTGGTATTGAGAGTTACTGATCTAAGGGTAAACATAGTAGTTGACAATCAGTGATATGAATCTGGTAGGACTGTCTACCAAAGCTGTTCCTTCTTTAGCAGTTTCTGTGTATTTTAATCTTTCAGCGTATTCCTGTTGTTGAACTCACCTTTTCATTAAGCTAGTGAATTTTACTTTTCTATAAAATAGTATGTAGTAGACAGTACAGAGGACTTAGAGTACTTGAGTACCTGCTCCCTGAATAATAGTAGAGATCTGGCTCCCTGCCTGGCCTTCAGGTCTCATCTTCTGGTGTCCGCCCAGTCTGCAAATCTGCCACCTTGGTCTTCTCTTAGTATGACCTAACACCATACTATTTTCCTTCTGACCATCGGGCCGGAAAACATTTCCCATGTTTTCCCTACCTGAGACCGCCTCTGTTTAATCCTCCCCCACCGCCCATCTCTGGTTAAACTCCACCAGCCTACCCCAAAGCCACTTTCTTTGAATATGCTCTCCATGTTCCTGTGCTTTCTCACTTGTAATTTTCTATGCATGTGTGTGCTTATTTGCTACTTTGATTCCCTGTTTAGACCTAGCTTTTTAAGAGCAGGGATGAACCTGTTTTTACCCACCATTGTGTCTAGCATCTAGCCCAGGGCTTGAGACACAGCGTGTGTTGAATGAGTGAATTAAAGTGGCAGTGTAACTGGACCAAATTCCATAATCTTGTATGTCTATAGAACCAAATAAATAGGACAGCTGTTAGGAACTCAGAGACTTCTGAGGCTGGAGATACTGAGTAGCATACAGGTTTTATCTTAAGCTTTCAGGAGTGCTGTTTTGAGGATTCTGGAGCCCCATTTGAACTCTGCACATTTGCTCTGGTTTGGAAGGGAGAGATTGTGCTAGGTGTTTGTCTTCCATGGGCTTTGCAGGATGGACGATCAGGAGTCAGTATAGAAAAATAGTGGTTTATAAAGAGTGATTATTTTTAGAGAAATTGTTATTCAGTGGTAACAAAACTTAGACACGGATTAGTTAAAACATTTTTGGGTGCTTTTTTTTCTTTTAAGGAAATTGGGATAATTCACACCTTGGGTTTAAATTTGGCAGGCAAAGCAATTGTTTATTAAACCACCTGTTTATTAATAGCAGAGGAGTCTGAGGACACATGTCTAATATTTAGGAATGTATTTTCACATATCTGTGAATGTTAATTTCAGAATATTTACATGGATTTTACAAGGAAAACACTGTTATGGAATAAAAAGAGCAAGACCACTATACCCAGGAGTTAGAAGACAGTAAATAACAGTTAAAACCTTTGGTAGATCACTGAGTATCTACATTTCTGAGTATCTTCATTTTTGTCACCTGTAAAATAGGAGAGATTGAACTAAATATTTTCTCACTGGGAAGAACCGAGAGATCATTGTTACCTACAGCTCTTTTTTGGTCTGAATTTACCCTACCTCACAGCTTAAATGAAAACAAAATGAAAGATAATTACAGATGCACCTCCCTTAATTCCTACTTTTAATTGTCCAGGGAATAAAGTGCATGGTGATTGATCAGTGTTATTTGCTAATGACCAGCCTTGCAGGAAGCCTGAGGCTGAAGCTCACTGGCAAGCATTTGGCAAAGCTGCAGTGTCCAGGACGGCAGAAGGGAGGCCTTTCTGTGATCTTGGTGGCCAGCTCTTCTGGAAAGTTGTCAGGCAAAAATCACCCTCCATGGCTGAGGTATTTAGGGGGTCAATTTAGAACTTGTACACATACTGAGGTGTGGGCTTTTCAAGTAACAGAAAATGAGACTTTACCTATAGATGCCTCTGCTTGCTTACCCCTCAAGGAAATGGTTGACCTGGTCTAAGCGCCTGCGTTGTCACATCTCAGGACTTACCTCTGTATATGGTTGCTAGTATCTGGGCCTTCATCAGAAAATCCCTCCTCCAGTTCGTTTTGTTCAGCTTCCCCCCAAAATCTCCCCTCCCCCAAATTACTGATAATAATGTAACAGTCTGTTTGTCCCTAAATTCTCTTCTTAAGGGTCCAGTGGCCCTAAGTGAAGACTGTTGCCCTCTGGTTTTTAAAAGTACGAGGGAGCCATGGGAAGCTCAGCCAAAATTTGAATTTCAGGTGATTAGAGTGACAATGTCAGTGCCATATATTCTTTTTCCTAGTCCTAATTTTCTACTTTGGTCTTTCGTTTTATATATATATAATCTCTGATTAAGAAAATTTGTAATCCACTTCCTCCCAAGGTTCGACAGTTTTAAGTTTTCTTAAAACATTGAATTTCTCTAAGGTACTTCATATTTTTTAAAGAATTTTATTTCAGTATGGACTCCAGATACATACACAGCTTTATGTTAAGTATATCTAAAATATTAAAAGACTTTAAACAGTATCCATATCATTCTTGGATTGAAACTGGATCCTTACCCCATCACCAGATGTGAGAGATAGACAATGGGGTCTTTCCTAAAAGCTCTCAGCCACTAAACAGGAAAACCGTGTTAACCAAGGGAATGCAAGACTATGTATAATTTCACAGTGAGTAGCCAGCTATCTGTTTGTGGCAGATGTAGCTTGATCCTGTTATTTTTCCTGTGGGGGTTTTCAGGGTCATGGCCCACCAGACTGATTTCAAGTGCTGTCAGTGATATTTCCACTTACGGGAGGACATTCACCAAGAAACCTTTATTGGGAGAAAATAGATTTCTAATGATAAAATTAATGTCTGTACTTTTAGAGACAGAGACGAAATATTGTCTTAAGGCAAATCAAACAATGAGAGTAGCATTCCCTTTAGATAACATTTCACTGACTTTTTAGAGACTTTTCCTAATAGAGCATAAGCAAATTGTGTGTTTTTCAAATTAATTTCTTAATTTCTTTCCATTGTCCTGCACCACTCCCCCTTTAACTATAAGAACACCTGCTTACCACCTAATAACAGCTAAGTAGACACAATGAAATTATTTTAGGCTTCTTCATATTTGTTTTAAATGTAAGAGTCATGAGTATCTGAAGAGTTGACATGAGGTCAGAGCTGAGTTACTTACATTAATTATTGAATAAGATTCACTTCTGGCTTCCTTGAATTAACCATTATTCCCTCTAGAGTCGATCTGATGAGACTGTATAATCTTAAAGGTTTTGTAGATAATAGATATATTTTAACGTGGAACATGCATTCTCGTTCCTAGTCATTTTTTTTTTAACTATTGTCTATTTGGGAAATGAAGGAGGCATGTGTCCATATGTGAACTATTTATATCTATTGCTGTGTAACAAGTTATCCCCCGAATAGCAACTTAAAATGAATGTTATCTCACAGCCTTTTCAGTTTTATTGAAATACAATTGAATTATGTATAAACACACATAAATAGCACTGTATATAAGTTTAAGGTGTATAGCATGACTTGACTTAAATACATTGTGAAATGATAACCACAGTAATTTTTGTTAGCATCCAACATCTCAAGATACCAGAAAAAGGGAAAAAAATATTTTTTCCTTATGATGAGAATTTAAGATTTACTCTCTTAAGCACTTTTCCAATGAACACACAGGAGTGTTTAATCTTCATGTTGTGTGCCACATCCTCAGTACTTACCTAACTTTATTACTGGAAGTTTGTCCCTTTTCACCACCGTTGACCAAGTCTCACCCCTTTTAAAAGGCTTGGGAATCTGAGAGTGGCTTAGCGGTGTGATTCTGGCTCAGGTCGCTAATGAGGTTGTGTAAGATGTTGGATGGAGCTGCAGTCATCTGAAGGCTTGACTGGGGCCAGAGGATCTGCTTTCCTAGATGACTTCCTGTGTGACTTTGCTGAAAGCTTCAGTTCCTTGCTAGCTGTCGGCAGGCAAGGCAGGAAGTCTTAGCTGCTCATCACATGAACCTCTTCTTAAGGGCTTGTAAGCATTCTCAGTACATAACTGCTGGCTTCTTTCAGTGGCCCAAGAGAGAGCAGAGAGGATGCTGCAGTCCCCTCTTATTCTCAGCTCAGAGCACCTGAGTCCCGTTCTGTCCGTTAGATGCCTGTTATAAAGTGAAGGAACAGAAGGAAGGTAGAGGAGTAGGTATCTTTTGGGTGGAATTAGGAGCCCTGGTTTATTTGGGTAGTATATTTGTGTCTGTATTTTGTTGGTGTCATGGTGTGTGTTTGAAGAGCATGTACTTTTGAGGGGTGTGTGCTTTTCTGTGAAGTGGATTTGGGAGATTGTTCAAGGGGCGTGAGTGGGCATGTATATGTGTCTGTCCAAAGGGGTGTGTGCTGGTATATGTGAGATGAGATTGACGTGAGGTAACAGTGTGATGCAGTTTCTTTCAGGAAGGAAGACTGATTGATTGGTGGAATAAGGTAGACTCTTCACCGTCTCAGGTGGATTGAGATTTCATTTGGAGGCCTCCAAGAGGCATTTCTGCTTTTGGACTCTGCTTTTGCTGTGAAATGGAATTACTTTGTTACGCACGCACACACATACACGTGTCGATAGGCCCTTGGCCAGCAAGGACCTCAAAGCATGAATCCTTAAGGAAATCACCCCTGAACAATCATTGGAAGAACTGATGCCGTAGCTCCAATACTTCAGCTGAAGCTCTAATACTTAGGCCACCTGATGTGAAGAGCCAACTCACTGGAAAAGACCCTGATACTGGGAAAGATTGAGGGCAAGAGGAGAAGGGGGCGACAGGATGAGATGCTTGGATGTCCTCACTGACTCAGGAGTCCTAAGTTTGAGCGAACTCTGGGAGATGGTGAAGGACAGGGAAGCCTGGCGTGCTGCAGACCTTGGGGTCACAAAGAGTAGGACACAACTTAGCAACTGAACAACAACAAAAACATGTATTTAATGTGGATGTCCTTTGTACACAAGCCTGTTGAATTTGTCTCACCCAAGCTACCCGTTTTTGCCTGTTTCCATCAACTTAGTCAAAGATCTGTTTGAGGTATCACCAAACTCTTATATTAACATTTTCAGATTGGGCCTAGTGGAGTCGTTATGAAAGAGATTAAATAAATCTTTGTATAAGACTTATTCCCTCATGTTGAAACATATTTCAAAGCATTTCTATTTTGAGAGAACTTTAAAACGCGGATTTTGAATTCAGGGCTATTTGCTCATGGTGTCACAGGAGAAAAGAAACAGAACATCCTTTAATACTAGACGATTGGTGATTTTTCTTAGTCTTCAAGCTAACAGTTTAGAGAGGCTTGGATTTCAAAAGAGAATAAGTAAAAACTTCTTACATCACAAAATACTTGCAGTTTATTAGTTAGGGAAATTAATACACAAGCAGAAACTCAATTTAAGAATAGACAAGCAAGTTTGAGCTTAAACTCTTGTGTTAATTCTTCTCTAATAAAAGGTAATGATGGGACCAAAGTGGAAAGGGAAAGATGGAATGATTCTGGGATGTGGGTATTCTGTCACACTCTAATGGTAATAATGTCTGTGACTATATAGAAAAAAGGTAGGATGGCATTTGTGTGTGGCCATGTTCAGTGGCCATTTTCATTTAGCTAAGTTTTTGGATACTGGTCAAGGACTGTCTTAAATTCAGTATTTGCAGTTTTCATAGTTGATAAAGATTGGACAGCTTCAATGATACCATCCTGAGATTCTGTAAGTCCCAGATGGAATCTTAGCCTGTCATCCCTGTTGTTGTTGTTTGTTTTTATATAAACTAGTGTTTGTTGTACCTGTCTTAACTGTGGGATCTACAAATCTGTTCAAGTTAAACCCTGACATTTACTTGTGGGCACTTTTTTCTGAGTAGATTAATAGTTACCATATTTGCAAAAGTTTGCAAGAAGAACCCACATACCCACCCAGGTTAAGAACGGCTGAAGAATTTATTTGCAGCATGCATAGTGTTCTTTATCTCTGTTTCCTCAGCACTTAGCACAGTGACTAAGTATGTCCTAGGGATATGAGTCTGGTTTTTTCTGGGAAAATTTATTGCTGTAGATGTCCCATAATTCCCTCTATTAATGCATGTTTTGCTTCCTTTTTCTTCTTGGGCCCCAGAACCTCAGAATAAAATGCAGAGCATCTTAAGGAGAGCAGTTCTCTTGGATCATTTTGAGAATTTTTATTTTTTTTAAAGTCACTAGGTAGATACATTGCACCACTCCCTAGAGCTTTAGGGGGTAAGTATTAACCAAAGTTAACTATTTCAGGTCAAGTGGGTATAGAGAGGGGGAAATCCAAACAGACCTGAAAACGTGAATACTAAGTGTATATAGGGCTTCCGTGGTGGCTCAGTGGTGAAGAATCCGCCTGCCAGTGCAGGGCTTCACTTGGATCCCTGTCTGGAAAGGTCCTGCATGCCTCAGGGCCGCGGCACCTGGGCGCCACAGCCCGCGCTCCACCGCAGTAAGCCCGCACACCACAGCTGGAGAAGAGGGTGTGCAGCAACAGAGACCCAGCAGAGCCAAAAATAAACAAGCATTTTTAAAATGGTATTTAAAAATTAATTCCGTGTTTAAAAGCCAGTTTTGTTTTTAAGCACGATGTGTTTTTATTGCAGTGGTAGTGATTCAAGTGCTGAGTGATCCAAAGGAGTAAATCAAATAATACACTGTTTTGCCTGTTCTGATATGCCAGATTCCCATATTTTAACCTTCCTGACATGGTGACATATACTAAAATTGTTGACATTTTAGTTGGTGTTAACAAGTAGAGGTGTAAAAATTTCCCTTTGACATCTGGTAAGAAAACAAGACATCAGTTGGGGCTTGAAGTAGATGAATAATTTTAGTTATGCACTGACCCTTCTCCGAAAATTTTTTTAAGAGTCTTGGTTAGGCACTTACCTGGTAGTTTACTGTGTGGAGAGGCAAACTAAAGCCAGATTCTTGTGGCAATGACTAGTTTTCTCTAAGCATACTGCTCATCTGTAAAATAAAGGAAATTTTTTATTGTTATTAAAAAGCAATTACTTTGAAGCTAAGCAGAGTAGCAGCCAGTGTACATCAGCCACCTTTGCAGGTGTTCCCCTGTCTCTGCCTGCATTCCTGGATAATCATGCAACCACAGTAAGATTACCCTGCGAATTGTAATGTGTAAAGTGTATAAACTCATTACCATACTAGTTACTAACTTGGACTTTTATCACAGACACAGCACTTTGAAGAGTTAATTTTTATTACTAGAAAAAAAGGACAACAGTGAAACACAACTTCTTCAGAATAACAGAATACCACCGCTACTCCTTTCTCCTAAAGAAAAAAAAGCACCAGTCCTCATACTTTAATTTACTTCAGTGGTGAGGTGGATGAACACAGGAAGAACACTGTATGAAAGTTACAAACTCAGTGAATATAGTAAACACACTTAATGAATATAGTAAGGAGAACCAAAGAAGGTTCTGTAATCAAATGTGGAATCATTGGGTACAAACAGTGCTGTGCAGATTCAGTATAGACGTTTTCTTTAATGTTTGCCGTCTGTTGCGAACCTTAAAGGGGGTATTGTGGCGTGTATTTCTCTGGATAACTTAACTTCTCACGGCTGAAAAACTGAGTGGAAGCCGTTGCTATGTGCTGTGCCTCCACCACGATTGAACCTCTTGCTCTCCTTATTATTTCTTCTGTTTTAAGCATGTTCATATTTTTCTTAACCCTATAGGAGAGTTTTAGTTTTGCCAAAACATAATCAACAAACAGTTAATCATATTCTTCAGTAGTGGGAAAGGTTAAATGAAGCTGATTCTGTTAAAAGTATGCCAAGGAAGACAACAAATTGGGAGTTAGTGAAGATTACTTAAGAGTTTCATGCAGTTCTAAAACTTCTGAATTGAATTTGCTCATTCTTCAGAAGTCATTTGTTGTGTAGGAAACACCTCTTCTCTGTTGAAGATATTAATGGTTAGTCCCAATGTCCTTACAGATATCTCTGCCAGTCAAGAATAGATTTCCTAGCTTCTGTTTGAAGGGAAAGGTTTTGGTCTTGATTTATTGTATATGTTGTTCTCAGGAGATGTTTCCTACTTATAGAGTGAATATGACTGTTGATGCGTTTGTGTCTCCCTGAGGTTTTCCTTTCCGGGCCTCCTGATTTGTAGGCAGATTCTTTATTGATTGAGCCACTTGGGAATTGCTGAAGTTTTCTTTGCTAGATTTTAAGTTTGGCGAGATTATGTGATTATGGCTTATTTGTTAAGAATAGTTAGGTATAGGAGGAAGTTTGAAATGAATTTTTTGTGATGAATTTGATGCAGTAATAACTCATGTTAAAAAACAAATTCCTTTTAAAGACATTTGGACAAGACCCTGAATTAGTGGTTAAAAATTGAATGCATTGTAATCTGCTTCTAAAAGAATTGTGTTCTCAAGTCTGGGCATGTTATTTTAAGAGCATTCCAGTTTCTCAGAATGAGGCCTGGTTGTGGGTGTGGGTGCTCTTATTTTAACGGGAAGAGTGGACAGCTGTTAGGGCAACAGAGATGGCAGAAGTATAGGATGTGATCATCGATTTATATGCTGTGAAAACACTGTGTGGGGACTGTATGGGACCAAAGGAGCAGCTCTGTGCACTTCTCCAAAGGATTTCAGTGTAATAGCAACCTGAAGTAACCAGAAGGTAAATTGTTTTCCATGTAATGTTTAACAATACTGGGAATTCAAAATATAATTTTTAAAAACCTTAAAAAAGAGAAAACTGGCAAGTTCACTCAGCTCACCAGTGGTGCTCAGTAAATGTAGTGTGGCAGTTAAGACTTGTCTTTTGTTCCATATTGAATGGTTATTTATGTAGTATCAATCCTCTGAAACTTAGGAAAGCATTTTTCTGTTTTTACTAAACCAGTTTTAAAAACTTGGATTTGCTTAACACTGTGCATACAAAAGTGTGTGTGTGTGTGTGAAGGTGAAAACCAAAATAGTTCTGCTCTTCTACACCCAAGTGTATGTTTTGCTGGTTCTAACGTTTTATCTCATCTGTATTGAGATGAATGTAGGACATGTATTTTTCTCTCTGTTAAGTGGTTGGGAAAACTGAGGCTGAAGGCTGTGGTTCTTAAAAATTATTCTTCAAATTGGTAAGAGAACTGGGGGTAAAATGCCATTTTCTTACTATCTGTGACTCTTCACTAGACCAGTTGTATTCAGATTAAGAAATACAGCAAGCAGATTACCTGTATAAATATTGTTATCCTGTGAAATTTTACTGTCTGATCCCACATCCATTATTCCCTTCACTGAACCCCTTAGATTTCTATCATCCAAAGTGGTAGATCTCCCTCCAGCTATCCTTTCTAGGCTTGCCACCTGTCTGCCGTGTCCCCGTCTCATCAATTGATCTTTACAGACCTTTATGTGATACACACAGTCTTACTCGTCTGGGTCAACTGGGTAACTTTCAAGAGCTAGTTGACAGTAGTTTCTTGAAAAGCTGCTTAGCTCAGAGTCAAAATGCTTTTTATTCCATTACTCTACACCTAAATTAGACAAGAACACTGTTATTTTCTTCTTTTGGAGTCCGGTACCTCAATTAAGGTAGGCAGCCCACCAGCCTTCTGGTTTATTTATAACTTTTTTCAGTGGACACAGCTTAGCCACAGAATTCTGTAGAGACATCAGCCTCCCTGCCCATCACTCAGTTTCTGCAGTTACCATATTGACAAGCTTCTTGATCTTCACAAGCACTGCGAAAGGTATTGTTTCTGATAAGCCATCACCTGCATTTGTGTAAATGTGCATCCTGCACAAAAAGTTGGCTCAACATCATTAGTCATGGGGAGTTGCAAGTTAAAGCCACATTGCAATGCTAATATACATGCACTAGAATGACTCAGACACTGGCGGTAGCAAGTGCTCTTGAGGATGGGGAGTAGTTGGAAAACCCTGCAGTCACTTTTGAGAGTTTGGCGGTTTCTTATAAAGTTAAATATATATTGTACTTGCCATGGATTTTTTTAGCCAAGAGAAATGAAGACATGTCCACACAAAGACTTGTACACGGATGTTCATAGCAGCTTGATTCATGAGAGCTGAAAGCTGCAGATAGCCCCGCTGTCCATCAGCAGGAGCCTCGGTGAACAGAACCCACAGCAACAGGGGTGACTCACAGAAAATGCTGTGCTCACTGAAAGTAGCCGTGTGAAACAGCGGAGACATGCCATGTAATTCCATTTTATGTGAAACTCCGGGAGAGACTCATTTAATCCACAGGGAGGGAGAACATAGGGCTTCCCTAGTAGCTCAGCTGGTGAAGAAGGCCCTTGTGATGCAGGAACCCCGGTTTCCTGGGTAAGGAAACAGCTTGGGTGGTCTCCTGGAGCTGGGAGTGGAGATTGTCCGGGAAATGACACTGAAGAACCTTGATGAGAATGCTGATTTCACTGCTGTATGTATTTGTCGAAACAAACTGTACTCTTAAAACATGTGTTTTGTTGTGTGTAAATTGTATGTCCTTCTTAAGATTTGTTCTAGGCAGAGATTGTCCAAGTCAGCAGACCTCAGCACTGGTTCCTCTTTCTAGCTCCCCCGACCCTGCCCTTTTTTAGATGTTTGGATGGCAGGTGAATAGGCACCTATAAGCAAACAGGAAGGAGTTTGGGAAGCCCCACTTTTCTTTAGAGCTTTTAGAGCCATGGAGAGGGCAGGATAATGTTTGAAGGAACAGTGTCTTTGTTGCCTTCTTCCACCACAGGCTGTTTATTCTTTGGAACATCCACTCAGCCTTGGGTCTTGTACCTTTATTCCTGTGCAGAATACCTCCAGTTTCTTCCAGAGTCTGAAATCTTTTCCCTTTCTCTCTGCAGAATGCCAGAAAAATATATTGTGTTTTTAGAGGACACTTTATCTGACTAACTGGAATTGTATCATTATTCCACCTGGAATTTTTACCACTGGCTACAAAATGTTTGATGATTAAGTATGTCAACCCACTCCAGTATTCCTGCTGGAAAATCCCATGGATGGAGGAGCCTGGTAGGCTACAGTCTATAGGGTCGCAAAGAGTCGGACACGACTGAGCGACTTCACTTTCACTCACTTTAGAACACAAAAGTTTTCTGTTGATAGAAGCATTAGATTAATGATGACATTATGAGAAAATGTACTCCTTATGGTACCCACAGCTCTAATTTGCTTAGATATTACCTAATTTCTGTTAGTGGTTATGCTCTGTAGAATATATCCCTGATTAGGATAAGATGTAATGATGTATCACTTTGAATGACAAGTGTTTTATTCCTTCTGGACTATAAGGATTTTCTTTGAGTATAGCACTTTGGAATAGATAATAGTCCAAGGAATATTTGATCCTAAAAACTTCTATACTTTTGGGCTTGAAAAGGGGCGGGAACCTATCAAAAGAACTCAGCCTGGAAAAAGAGCTCCTGATGACCAAAGCTGGGACAGTTTGCACAACAACAACAAAAAAAAATGATAGAATTGGGTTTTAACCTATAGGATATGAGAAATAGCCATGAATTCATACTGATTAAAAAAAAAATGAAATAAGTGAATTCGAAGATACAGCTCTTAACTTACAGAAAAATTCCAGTTAATAAATGTAGAAGATCAAATTGCCCTGGGCCAAAACAATAGCAATATTTGCAGAATCCATGTTGGAATGCTAAAGTTAGTGGGTGAAAGTTTGTGGAGAAATGGCATATTGTTAACATATATAGTTTCAAGATAACTCTTTTAAAGTCTTTTATTTAATCAATAATTTTTTAAAGTGAAGAAATCTGACAGACATCACCTTATACACCTCATCATGGTTAACATCAGTGGGGATAAGACATGGGAATATCTGGAACTCCTTGCTGTGATGCAGTCTGCAGAATGCATGTCTTTGCTCTGGTATTGTCAGAATGTATAATCTCATTGTGATCATGAGATAAGCCCAAATTGAGGGACATTTCTCCACAATAAGTGACTAATACTCACAGAAGTGTCCAGGCCATCAAAGAGACTGAGGAACTATCAGAGATAGGAGGAGGCTAAACATGAGGAAAAACAAACTCTGATGTGGATGCCTAGATGGGAATTTGATGGAGATAAGAATGTTTGTGGGGAAATTGGTGAGACTTTTCAGAAAAGAGTGTCCTGTTAACAGAATTGTACCAGTGGACTAGTTTTCTTGTTTTAATAATTATACTGTGTTTATGTAAGATGTTAACGTTAGGCGAAGCTGAATGAGGGGTATGTGGGAACTCTGTATCATTTTTGAAACTCTAAAAATTAAAATGAAACATTGAAAATTTCATTTCAGACTTCAAAAAAGACCTTGCAAATCTCCATTGTACCTCTGCAAATGAGTTAATCAAATTTTCAGCAAATCTTTGTTTGATGAAAGTACACTTGCAGCAATTTAGTTTAAGAAGAAAAAAGTCCCTTTCAAATGAAGGCATTTCAAAGTTATTTTTGGCACATGCAGAATCCTTACCTTGTTGGAAACTTATTACAGGCATGCAAATTGGCTTACTTTGATGCCAAAGGCAGATGCTTTGGAGTGGAATATCAACTTGAAAAGTGCCTGTACCAGAATGATGCAGATACATGCATGTATGTGGTATATCATCATCCCAGTTTAAGTATCCCTTTTTATAAGCTAAGGATTTAGATAAATCTGTGTAATTGAAGAGCTTGCTGGTACTGTGAGAATCCCACTTGGTTCTACATTACTTACTCTGGTGATAATGTGGTTTCTCTTAAGGTTAAGTAAGCAGACTTGCTAAATGTGCCATGCTTTGAGAAGTCAGTTGTTACTACTTACAGGTCTTTTTTACTATGATAGAGAAACAGGAAACCAAGGGCATTCCTGAAGGACTTGGACTTGACTTCCTAGGAATTTTGTCCTAATTCCCTAGCCCTCGATATTTAAAAATACAGGCAATGTAAGACAGAATGTCAGAGTGTGCTTTTTTCATACCTAGGATGGTTGTGACTCTAGGGTGGGATATGAAGTAGTTGGGATATTTGAGGTTAAAAGGAAAGGTGAAGGGTTGGGGGCACATCAAGTGATATAGTGAAGGGTTAGAAGAGAATCAGATCACTTCGTATCGAAGGGCACATCCCTGAAGTGCCCTTCTGGCCGAATCAGAGACCTGTTTTCAGTCTTCTTTTGTAGCAGTTTTCAGTACTACTGACCACTTCATGAAATCTTTCTCCTGCTCTTTTTGGTATACCAGTCTCCTATGTTTTCTTCAGTTTTACTGGCTCCAGTTGAATTCCCTTTCTTAAGGTTCTTTGGGTGGGCCATGTAGGTTAGTGGAAAGAACAAAAATAAACTTGGAGTAAACTGCTCTAGCTTATTTGCTGTTGGACCTTTGGGCTTTGATTCCACCAAAAACATCAAAAAGTTATGAGAATTGTGAGTTATATATGTAAAAACTCAGCACAGTGCCTTGTCATAGGAAGCATTTCATCGTCTGTTTTCTTCCTTCACCTCTGACAAACTGAGAACTGTTCTCTCTGGGATAGATAGTTCTATTCATGAGAATGTGTCATGTCCTAGGCTTTTTGCTTAGTCTTGGCAGTATGAAAGATGAGTTATATGAAGTTCCTCAGTTCAGAAGCCCAGAGAGACAGTTCAGTATTAGAATACACTTGTTACGTTACATGCTGATGGAGCATCTGCTCTCTACACAACATTGTACAGAGAATGCTGTCGGGAACAAATGATTACTTTGAAGGAAGTTTGGAACGTATAGCATAAAATGTAAATGGTGGAGACTGCTGCAGAGATGTACATAATCTGGTGCAAAGCAACAAATAATAGTGTATAGATATATAGATACTATAATGTAGAACATTAAGTGGTAGAGGTATGTCATGTTTTGGGAACCCTGAAAATGTGACCACAAACTGTTGCTTACCAGGAGAAATTGGGAGGGAATGCAGTGGCATATGAGTTGGGTCTTAAAATAGGTATGACTTTTGCAGATGAAGTGTGAGGTTCATTCAGCAGATAAGCAAATACAGCTATTGGTTTTGGTGTCCCCCGAGGTCCTGGAACCTGTCCCCCCTCAGATACTAAAGGATGACTGTACTGACATATTTAAGTTTCTGTTCTTATCCTCCAAATTCTAATTATTTCCTTGAATTCTGAGAGATATTTCATCCATGAGTAGCAAGTATGACCAGCATTTAATTCACAGATTATATGTGGAATCCCGTTGTTCACCTGTTCGCGGTCTTAGCGCATCAGAATCCTGTATATTGAGCTGAAGGAGTGCGTGTGTCTCTGACCAATAACTGCAGTTAGTGTCAGAGTCTTCACCTTCATTCACATCTAATTTTTCAACCATTTGAAATGGTTGAAACCTAAAATTTTTTCCTTCTCTCCCTGGAAGTAAAGACCATGATTAACCTCAAGTGCCCGAAGTCTAAGATGATGTTAGTTGTCAGAGTTGTAATTGTGTAGAAACCATCTGATGGTCTTCCCTCAAGCATCTATTTGGTGATTAAACAGACTGGTCTTGTAGTGTATTATACTCAGAAGTTGCTTTACATTTACTTCATGTTTTTCCCCTAGAAAAGCCTCTGCATATTAAAATAATGTTACTTAAGATCTTGAGCAACTGATATGTTCCTGAACAAATGTGTGGTAGCTGTTTAAAATTACCAAAGACATCATGTTTGATTAAACATGTAACTGATCTATCTTATGATGGGTATGTATGTATATTTCCCTGCTGCTATGCAGTATAGAAGTTTATCTAATAAAACTTTTGTAAATTATTTGAGAAGAGTGATAGTTACAACTTAATTTTTAAAAAGCCCCACAGTATCAATATATGAAAAGCTCTTAGGACCCTTCTTTCTGAATCCTACCCTCTTATAATCCCAAGCAATTAGAATGATGAATTATATGTGTTTTTGACGGATATCTTGTGATAAAATTTTGATGGGCCAAGGACTGTTTTTCTGCTGGGCTGCCTCCCTCTGTTTGTAAATATTTCTATTCCTTTTTATTATATTCTTGTATAAACCAATGATTCTAACCTGGGACTGATTTTGCCCCTCAGGAACTATTTAGCAATGTCTGTCAGAACTTGGGGGTGGAAATGCTACTGATATGTGGTGGGTAGTGGCCAGGGATGCTGCTAAACATCTACAATGCATCAGGACAGCTCCCACAGCAGAGTTAGGCGCTCTCTAGCATATCAGTGATGCTGTGGCCGGGAAACCCTGCAGTAGACACCCTTACAAAGCGATGATAGGCTTTAAGAAAGTTTTGACTACCAGTGATTTAGGAAGCCCATTATAATTTGACCATGAACTAGCCTGTTTGTTAGAACTGTTATTTTTTAGTACATATATTTTTGTTTTAAGATTAGATTTGAGGAAGTTCCTAAGATTACATTAATTTAGCCAACCCTCTTACTTCACAGGTGAGGAAACCAAGACCTGAAGAGGGCAAGTTTGTTAAGACCTTGATTTCTTTAAATTATCCAAGTAGCCTTCCCCCGCCCCCCGCCCCTCCCCCCCAAGGATTACGAATTTTTCTGTGTGCTTTATAAATGCCCAGTTTTGTGACATGAACTGTAATTTCAAAATGGTTAAACACATTTAAAATGTGATCTCTGACAGCTGTAAAGTAATTTGCAGAGCAAATTGATTGCTTTAGTATAGAATTTCTTGGAGAAAGACTTGATTCGTCATCAAGTTTACTTGCATCAGAAGATACAGTTTGCTAAGAGATTTGTAGTGTCTGTGAGCCCTCTGAAAATCATTGACATGATTTACAAGGTAATTTAGGGTATCTTTGGTGGGGGGTGGGGAAAGGTCATATCACAGTCACTAAACCAGCAGTATAGTTTGTACAGTGTACTTCATGCAAACTTGCCTGTACCTTAAGAACAACTCCTCTGTTCAGTTTTTATTAAATGCTGAATACAAGTATCTGAGCCATAGAGATTGCTTACTTACTCTGTTCTAATCTCTATCAGTGAGGAAACTGAAGTTTGGAGAGAGTGTGTAATTCATCCAAAGTCATGGAGTTAGATTCCAAAATAAATGCAGAAAGCAGAGGAGAGAACTGAGGCATCTCACCTGCTAAGTCCTGGGATGCAACTTGTGTGACAGGGACCAGCCCAGAAAACACACTGGACCCTCAACAGAGATCTGGGCCAGTAAAATCTAATGCATCAGTTCAGTTCAGTCGCTCAGTCGTGTCTGACTCTTTGCGAACCCATGAACTGCAGCATGTCAGGCCTCCCACGTCCATTGAGTCGGTGATGCCATCCAACCATCTCTTCCTCTGTCATCCCTTCTCTTCCTGCCCTCAATCTTTCCCAGCATCAGGGTCTTTTCAAATGAGTCAGCTCTTTGTATCAGGTGGCCAAAGTATTGGAGTTTCAGCTTCAGCATCAGTCCTTCCAATGAACACCCAGGACTGATCTCCTTTAGGATGGACTGGTTGGATCTCCATGTAGTCCAAGGACTCTCAAGAGTTTTGTCCAACACCACAGTTCAAAAGCATCAATTCTTCAGCGCTCAACTTTCTTTATAGTCCAACTCTCACATCCATACACGACTACTGGAAAAACCATATATAGCCTTGACTAGATGGACCTTTGTTGGCAAAGGAATGTCTCTTTTTAATATGCTGTCTAGGTTGGTCATAACTTTCCTTCCAAGGAGTAAGCGTCTTTTAATTTCATGCCTGCAGTCACCATCTGCAGTGATTCTGGAACCCCCAAAAATAGTGTCAGCCACTGTTTCCACTGTTTCCTCATTTATTTGCCATGAAGTGATGGGAAGAGATGCCATGATCTTAGTTTTCTGAATGTTGAGCTTTAAGCCAACTTTTTCACTGTCCTCCTTCACTTTCATCATCAGGCTCTTTAGTTCTTTGCTTTCTGCCGTAAGGGTGGTGTCATCTGCATATGTGAGGTTATTGATACTTCTCCCAGCAATCTTGATTCCAGCTTGTGCTTCTTCCAGCTCAGCATTTCTCATGATGTACTCTGCATATAAGTTAAATAAGCAGGGTGACAATATACAGCCTTGATACTCTTTTTCCTATTTGGAACCAGTCTAATGCATCATATTTTATCAACTCTTTGGAAAATAAGCATTTCTGTACCTAGAGTGCGGAGTGCCCTGCCTCTGCATATAGTTGACATTAGTTTAATGAATTTGGAAACATAAGGCAGAATGCCAAAGATGAAACCAGGATAAGAGACATCACAGGGACTGTTAAAATTTCTCCATGCTCCTTTACCCAGTTGGGCTTTAGGAAGCAGAGACGCTTGCCCAGAGAGTCGGGTTTTGGTACCTGCATGGACTTCCCTTCTTAACGAGGCAGGCAGGGGGAGGTGTGTGCCACCACTCCTGCAGTCACAGTACCAGCAGCTGCCGTGACTCTCACACTGCCTCAGGTGTCGTGGCCACCTGCAAACGCTGCTCAGGCCCTTTTCAGTCTTAGCACTGAAGTCTTTTACGGTAGCATTTTGAAAACAGTTTAGGAAACATGTCTCCATACATGTCAACTATTCCACTCTTTGTCAGTGGACTGACTTTTTGTGAGAGGGATAAAGGACATATTTATGGGACATTTACTTTAGATATTTGAAGGACCATGATGAAATTCTGTTGTTTTAGGCACCACCTGGGTGAGGAAATGGAAGTAAGCCAGATTTATAGCCTGTAGTTAAAATACTTTTAAGCCTCCTTCTTGGAAGTTTTCCTTGTGCTTGTTAAGTTTAAAATTTGCAATTCTTAGCGTTTTTTGGTCAGAGGATCTCTTGCACTGTTTAAAATTATTATGGACCCAAGTAACTTTTGTTCCTGTTGGCAATACCTGTAGATACTTTCTATATCAGATAAAACTGAGCAATGTTTAGAACACAAGAATTTGCCACATTAGCTCTCAGAGTAGTGATGTCACTTTCCATTTAAGCTGAAAAATGAAAAGGCAAGTAGTATTATGGAGATGATTATTATAGAAAATAGTTTGGGTGTTGTACACCCTCCCCAAAGGGTCTTGAATACCCCCAGGAGTCTCTGGACCACAGCCTGAGAACAGTTGGACCAGAATCTCTCTCCTTGCTGCCAGGTTGGTTTATAAAATAGGGGTTTTGTTCTCAAGAATTGTAACCACTTGTAGCTTCTCCTACTTTCTGAATATATGTTCCTGAGTTACAGAAAAGTTAGTAGTGCAGTTTATGGTGCTCAAGTACTTTTTAAGTAAGTGTGTTTTCAGAGCATAAGAGACATTTGAATACTCACAATGACCATTTTGAATCTGTGGTAGAACATTTTAGATTCTGCTGCAAAGGACGCTTATGTTAGTTCTTTTGGAGCCAATTTCCAGCCAAGTCGTATCTGGTGAGTTTGTGCAGTACCGTGTATATTGGGGGGCTTCCCTCGTGGCTCAGTAAAGAGTCTGCCTACAGTATCCAGTACCTGGATTTGATCCCTGCGTGGGGAAGATCCCCTGGAGAAGGAGATGGCAACCCACTCCAGTCTTCTTGCCTGGAGAGTCCCATGGACAGGGGAGCCTGGCGGGCTCTATCTGTGGGGTTGAAGAAGTCGGACACGATTGAGTGATTCGCACATGTGCACACATCTGCGAAACCCAACTTTTGTCTGAGATAACACGGAAAAACGCAGCGAAGTCAGTGAGGGTCCTTAGTTCCGCTCTTGCTGTCAGACAGTGAGTAACTTAGGGACAGCCACATGAAGGGTTTCTGTTGCTAGAACCATTTCCTTGGAGCGAGGCTTACCAGCCTCTCTGACTTGTATATCTTTCCCTTGGCCTCACAGCTGAGCAAGGGTGGTAGATGCAACTCCAGGTGGGGAGATAGTGCCTTGAAATGTATCTATTGCTTTTAAGATGGTTTATCAGTATTTTGGATACTGGAGAATTTCAGAAAAACATCTTCTGCTTCACTGACTATGCTAAAGCCTTTGACTGTGTAGATCACAACAAACTGTGGGAAATTCTTAAAAAGATGGGAATACCAGACCACCTTATCGGCCTCCTGCGAAACCTGTATGCAAGTGAAGAAGCAACAGTGAGAACCAGACATAAAATAATGGACTAGTTCCAAATTGGGAAAGGAGTACATCAAGGCTGTATATTATTTAACTTGTATGCAGAGAACATCTTGCAAAATGCCAGGCTAGATGAAGCACAAGCTGGAATCAAGATTGCCAGGAGAAATATCAATAACCTTAGATACGCAGATGACAGCACCCTTATGGCAGAAAGCAAAGAGAAATTAAGGAGCCTCTTGTTGAAGGTGAAAGAGGAGAGTGAAAAAGCTGGCTTAAATCTCAACATTGAAAAAACGAAGATCATGGTATCCGGTCGCATCACTTCCCGGCAAATAGATGGGGGAAAAGTGAAAACAGTGACAGACTGTTTTCTTGGGCTCCAAAATCACTGCAGATGGTGACTGCAGCCATGACTTTAAAAGACGCTTGCTCTTTGGAAGAAAAGCTGTTACCAACCTAGACAGCATATTAAAAAGCAGAGACATCACTTTGCTGGCAAAGGTCGGTATAGTCAAAGCTATGGTTTTTCTCCAGTAGTCATGCACAGATGTGAGAGCTAGACAGTAAAGAAGGCTGAGTGCCGAAGAATTGATGCCTTCGAACCGTGGTGCTGGAGAAGACTTTTGAGAGTTTCTTGGACAGCAAGGAGATCAAGCCAGTCAATCCTGAAGAAAATCAACCCTGAATATTCATTGGGAGGACAGATGCTAAAGCTGAAGCCCCAATACTTTGGCCACTGATGCAAAGAGCTGGCTCATTGGGAAATACCCAGATGATGGAAAGTATTGAAGACGGGAAGAGAAGGGAACAACAGGATGAGATGGTTGAATGGCATCACCAACTCAATGGACATGAGTTTGAGCAAACTCCAGGAGATGAGGAGATGATGAAGGATAGGGAAGCCTGGCATGCTTCAGTCCATGGGGTCACAGAGTGGACACAACTGAACAACAATCAGTATTTTGTGGAATGTCTGTGTGTTCTGTGTACATGTACTATGACAAGGGCTAAGTGAACTTGGCCTACTTTAATCTTGACTTAAGCCCTCTTAGTTAGGTGTGGCTCCATTCCTGTTTAGAGAATTTACCCAGGCTCAATAGCAGAGTCTGGAGAAAGTCCAGAGCCTGTCCTAACTCAAAAGTCTGTACTCTGCCTATCATCTGTGAAAGCGAGGATGGAGAAGTTGATGAGATAAAGGGAATGGCTTCCTTTTTTTTTTTAATCTGATAGTTGGAGTCCAGTTTGAGGGGAAAATTTTTGTTTCCTGATGCAGAGCAGAGTGGTTCTCCTGAGTCAAGGAGAAGAACTCAGACCTCTTAAGGCCCTACCAAGGGCTCATTCTAGAAGATAAGCCAGAGGATTTGAGAAACTTCATCAAGATGAGTATTTACTTGAGAGGGAAAAACTCTTTAGGAGAGAAAAGATACTATTTGGGGAGCAGAGAGAATTTAATAGTGGCATGCAGTGTACGATCCTAGCAGTGAAGGTCCCAAGGTCACAGAAGTTCTGCAGTACTTTGTGGCGTAGCCTGCCTCTGTGCCGAGAGCAACTCTGCAGAAGGCCAAGAGTATTCTTCTTTCCAAAACAAAGCCAGTTAGGTCTGGGTAATAATGACCTGGGCCTAAACCAGCAAGCTGAAATGGCACCCTAGTCACTGGGACTAACGACTGTGTAACAAGGTCTGATGCTGCTTCTTCCATCAGGGAAGAATTTGGTTGGAGTGCTGTGTGGTTTCATCTTTCCATAACTGAACAGATGTGTATTCATTTGTCTATTGTTTTATCAAGATAATCAGTCCTTTAAAATAGTGGCAAAGAACGTGCTTACATAGAAACTCCCTTGGAATTTACTAAACTAGATCATCTGCCATATTTTCTCATCTATTATTCTTCATTGGGCTGGATTGACTCACATGGGTGATTCTTAGTAATAAGTGTACTGTAGCAGTGCATCAAATACAAAAATGTACAGAAATTTTTATGAGATTAAAACCCTTAATTTAAAAACTCTCAGCGTAGTTTGGCATAGCTGAAAGACTACCAGACTAATAGTCTCTTTTTTTAGGAATAATAGTGATTGTGTAATATACCTGTTAGCATTGTTGTAGATAACCAGAAGTTGTTGTTGGATTTTGGTGTTTGTTTTTTCTTTTTAAAGAAGGATAGGTGAAGGGGAAAGAGGCCTTAAGTAGTCTGATTATTCAAATCTGTTTTTATCTGTGCCTGTTAGATATTAAAAGAAATCTTGTATCTCCTTTTAAGATTTTGTGGTCATTGATGTTGGAGCTAGAATCCTGACTTCTGTGTTCTGCTCACAGCATTTCTCCTCTGCTGTATCTTTGGGCTTTAAATTATAATGGGTCAGGAGTGGGCGGGTAAGATGGACAGGAAACAAGTTCTTCTTGTAGGACCTCTTTTCTGTTTTGCTGCGAAAGCCAGGAGCCATTAGTGTGTGGTTGACAATGTTGGGACAGACAAACTGACCTTAAATCGCCTTAAAAGGTAAATACAGGCATTAGCCCATGTATCCCACAAATAAATTTGCTGTATGATTGCGTTAACTTGGAATACATATTGTATGCAGACAAGTCCAGACAAAGATCAGATTTATTTAACCTCATTATGGCTTTATCAGGGTACTTCTGCAAAGGAAAAAAGTTTATAAAGCATTTTTACGCATTTGGCCCACCCAGTTCCTTGAGGTTACATTTACTATTCCCATTTCATTTTCACAATGTTGTAGTCGGAAATGGCTGTGCAGAGTACTTTTCTTTGTTCCCAGCTAGTGTGTGTGTGTGTGTGTTCATGTATGTATTGTGGGGCATCAGTCATCGAAAAATTCAGTCATTGTTGAGCGGGAGGAATGCATCCTAGTTAGTCCAGTGCACATGTGTACTCTTTTGAGCGTAGGGACTGGAAAATGGGTCATGTGGAGAAGTCTCCTTTATACAGAGTCATGATGTGATCGGCTCTCCTAATAGTGTAAACTAAATGGACAGGCATTTTCAGAGTAGTTAGATCTTGAAATTGCTAATTCTTCAACTAACAGATTGCCAAGGCAAGGAAGGGGTTGGCTGGGGTCAGTGTAAAGGCAATGTTCAGAGCACTTAAGGGCAATGTAAGTTAACTTGGAGAAGACATTTTGTAAGTTGCAGAGTACATTTTTTTTTAATGAATAAATTGATTGTCTGATTCCAGAGCCTTTGAGGTATTTTTGTTGAAAATAGAGTTCCATAAGTGAGCCAGACACAACTGATAGTTTAGGAAGAGCTGGACATTATGAAACAAAAGAAACCATGTATTATTGCTCTTTGTTGCCTGAACTAAAGAAGTAGTTTCTCTTTTCTCTAGTTGTGGGAGCTGAGATACAAGAAAGCACAGAAGTGATCTCAGATTCCCCAAGCACACAGTGGACAAGGAAAGGGCTGTTGGGGGGAAATGTAAGGTTTGCCCCTGTTCCCCAAAGTGCCGTGTGCACACACATGTAAGTGATCCGGGAGATAGCTTGGTTTTGTTTGCTTTTTGCTCTCATTTGTGTTCATGTGGGCTCAGATAGACATTTCTTGATGGTGTCTGTTTGAAATTTCACAGCAGATTTTCTTTTGTAAACTATTGTAAAAACAACAATAAACACAAAGTTTTTGAGAAAACTAAAAATTTTGTTATTGACAGAATATAGTTTTGAAGAAGAAGAAGATAGGAAAAAACTCATGGCCAAATATACTTACAGAGGAAACCAGACCAACCCCCTGTTACATTTTAGCATTTCTGGTCAGGCTGTGTAGCATTTTTGTTGATTGTTTTATTATTTTTAGTTGATGGGCTTTCAGGCTTAGACACTAAAAGCAGTAAACCATGTTTATTGACCTGAGGTTTCCCCTATATTGTGAAGGCTGTTGATTGCTTATTTAAGATTTGTTTCTTGGGAGACTTAGGTAATTTTGGAGAATCCAGACTCTCAGCTCCACGTTGAAGAACTGATTTCCCTACAACATGCTGGAAGTTCTGCCCATTAAACAAGCTGTTTACAGTGCGTTGTGTAACATTTAAAAGATTGCATTGGGCAATGTAAATCTGTGAGAAGTAACTATTTCTCACTGATCAGCAGTATTAAATATCATGGTAAGGGTTCATTACAGGAAATGTTCCATAGACATTGGAAAGCATTCTCACCAGCGTCTCTTCCCCCTACCCTTTCCCTTTAAGGCTATCCCTTTAATGATAACCAAGTAGTCTTGTCCTTGCTCCAGTGAGGACAGTGGGGTTATCAAGTGTGCTAGAATTCTTGGGCAGGTGTCCGTCGAGATTGTAGCCTGGATTGACCTGGGCCTTTCATTCCTGGCACCCTGTGCCCCCTCCCCACCCCATACACGGGCGTGTGCACACAACACATGGGTGGTGGGGGGGGCAGGGATATTTTCAAGTTACTTTCATCAGAGGAGTTTTTGAATGATAGTTCAGTTGGGTCTGTGTTAAAAATCCCAGTTTAGCCATTTACTGTAAGCCTTAGACAGGGGTCTTGATCTTTCTGATCTAGAGGACATTGTGCTAACTCGTTTCACAGTGCCTGTCCTTTGATGGCTGTGAGGTGGCTCTGCTCCTACTGCTTCACAGGCAGTTTATAACGTTGAACTGGGAGAACCTGTCAGGGTGGGAGTGGGGTTCCTGTGGCTCTTAGTGGAGCTGGCACATTCCCAACCCTCATGCTGTTGGAGCGTGCTGGCCTAGAAATGAGGGGACTGATGGCAGGAGCTGCCAGGGCACATCTGCCAGGGCACATCTGGCAGGGTGGTACCTTTGGAGGGCCTCCCACTGATGACCCCTTCTTGTTTCTTCATCTTCTCCAGAAGTTTTGCATTTTGTTCAGTAATACTGCACCATTTCAAAATGAATTAGATGCATTTTCCTACCTCACCACGTTCCCTGATCTGAGAAAAACTGTGGAATTTGTTGGGGGAACTAGTTTGAAAAAACTGCTCTAATTAAAATAATGATTGTCAACTTGTTGGTGAGGGTTTTTTTGTGGGCAAGGGGCAAGTGGTGATGAAAGAGTTACTAGGTTGTTACTTGAGGACTTTGAGAATGTACTTCTGAAACAACACAGGTGCCTGTAGCAGACATGCCATATTTCTTGGTAATTTGATCTCAGTTAGCCTTGCTGCTGCTGCTGCTAAGCCATTTTAGTCGTGTCCGACTCTGTGCGACCCCATAGACGGCAGCCCACCAGGCTCCCCGGTCCCTGGGATTCTCCAGGCAAGAACACTGGAGTGGGTTGCCATTCCCTTCTCCAATGCATGAAAGTGAAATGTGAAAGTGAAGTCGCTCAGTCGTGTCCGATTCTCAGCGACCCCATGGACTGCAGCCCACCAGGCTCCTCCGTCCATGGGATTTTCCAGGCAAGAGCACTGGAGTGGGCTGCCATTACCTTCTCCTAGTTAGCCTTGGGTCCTTTTCATTTGTGAAGTTTCAGTTTGGTTACACATTAGAGGGGAGGAACACTTGTTTCACCATTCTGGTCAGGCATTCATTTCCTTAGGGGCATGTGAGGACATCCTTATGGTTTTGTGTGAGTGCGCACGTGTAGATCGTGTCCTTTGGGTACCGGATTGTGGCACATGCGCTGAAGCATTCTCAGGGGTTGCCTGCTGAGGTGTTAGGGTGGTCGTCCGTGGGAGGAGCGCGAGCCAGGCCCCGGGCCTGTCGCCTGTGTCCGGTGTGCCTTTGGCCTGGGCGCGCTGCCGGGGAGTGGGGTCCAGGTGCTGGGGAGCTGCCCTCAGGCACACCAGGCGCCTGGCGTAAAGGGCTGTTTGTGAGACAAGGGTGACTTCCTTTCATCTCTGCCTATTCCTAGCTCTCTGCTCTGGCAGTTCCAGCTGCTGACCAACCTAGGCACCACTTCTGATGTCCATGGTTTCAGGATCTCTGCTCTGATTTCTCATTTCCATGTTCTGTCCATAACCTCCCAGGACCTGGCATCCCTTCCCGGTCTCAGAAGACCGTGCCTCCGCCAGCGCTGCTGTTGACTGTCCGCTGTCTCCCCTCTCCCGTGGCTGGCACTGCGGTCTGGCCGCCTTCCGTGCTCCTCGCCCTACAGCACATGCGACTTCAGCCTCCCTTTCCTGTGGAAGTCTCCTCCAGCCGTGCTGACCCCTCTGTAGTGGCAGAACCGTCCTTATCTCACCGCGACATCTCTCCAGTTCTTACTGGCCACCCCTAGGTTATTCCTCCGACGTCCTGTCGTCCCTTCACTTTTGCAGTCCCAATCTCACTGGGACTGTTCTTCTAAAAATCAGCAGTGACCTCCTGATCACCAGAGCCTGGGCTCTTTTCTCAGTCCTTATCTTACTTTGTCTTTCTCTGCAGCGTTTGTTTATTCTTCATTCAACCAGGAGGTAATTTTATTGGGTACCTGGTACTGTGCTGAATGCCATAGTAACAAAGATGATTAAGATGCAGTCATGCCATTCAGGAGTGTACATTTGATTGATAGTTACATAGTGGTGTGGTAAGTAGCATTGTAGAACTTCACAGGATGTGCCTAGAGTGAGACAGGCCCCCCGTAACTCAAATTGGGCAGGCCTGGTGGACGAGGCTCGGGGTTCCTCGGGGCGAGGGTTTGGTGCACCATGGAGTGTCTGTTGAAGGTGGCCTTGGGCTGCTGTCCTGTTGTCCTCTCGTCATTCTGTGTCGTGAAGCATACATACTAGCTTAAATGAAATTCTCCACCATGGTAGGTTTTTGTATGTATTTAGCTTAACTCTGATTAAGTTATTTCATTTTGAGTATTGGTTAGTGTAAGACAGTTCTGTTTTGTTTTCTTACTCTGATTTAAGCTGTCTGGTAATCCCTGTAGACAAACTGATCTGATCTGTTTGTGTCCCTGGTGAGTACTTGTGAAATGGCTTGTAGCGGTGATTATCTTCTCTCTTAAGTATTAACAGATCTGCTTCCTCTTTGAAGGAGTAGAATAGACTGCTGCTGCCTTAAGTAAGCGTCTGACTCTTTGTGACCCTGCGGATTGTAGTAGCCCGCCAGGCTCCTCTGTCCATGGAATTTCCCAGGCAAGAATAGTGAAGTGGATGCATCCCCTTCTCCAGATGATCTTCCTGACCCAGGGCTCGAACCTGGGTCTCCTGCATTGCAGACAGATTCTTCACTGTCTGAGCCACCACGGAAGCAAACCTCTGAAGAAGGAAAGTTACCTTTCCCTTGAGAGGGCAGGGCCTTAGCTCAAGTACCTCCTTGCTTTGTCTCCGAGGCACTGCACATCTGTGTTTGACTCAGTCCTTTGCTCGGTGGCAGGTGAGGCAGGCTGTGTGTGGTTGTGGTCCAGCCTGCGGTGACTCTTAGCTGTGACGGGTTTTCGTTGTGTGCCGTCCACTACCATGGCCTGTTTGCTGGAGAACACAGGAGATGTGCCCTGGGATTGATGCTTTGTTCATCAGTTTCCTGCAGAGCCAGCACCGAGACACTCAGACAAAAGCCAGGGGCTTCCCCAAGCAGGCCGGCCTGATGAAGTTGTGGAGGAGGCGGTGTCCCCCCTTCTCAGCCACGTCACACCCTCTCCCAAGAGGGGTTTCAGGCAGCATGTCCTCTTCTAGCAGCTGTTGCTGCTTTTTTTTTTTTTTAAATAAAATGGCCTGATTATTTTTTGTTTTTCCTAGGTTTGTTTTTTATTTTTTCCTTCCATTTGCGTTCCTCTACCACTGGCTCTTTCATGGATGAACCAGACCTCATCTGTCCAGTTACTTTTCTTCGGCCGGTGCCTCCGCCGTGGCGAGCAGACTGGGACATGGGGTCTGCGGGGGTTGTCAGACGGTGGCCGGCAGTTGCCTCACCTCTTTAGTGACCCTCATGTAGGTACATGCGTCCTACCTTGCGCTGCCTCGTGGCTCAGCTGGCACAAAGAATCCGCCTGCAGAGTGGGAGGCCTGGGTTGGGGAGACCCCATGGAGAAGGGAAAGGCTACCCACTCCAGTATTCTGGCCTGGAGAATGCCATGGGCTTTAGGGTCCTTGGGGTCACAAAGAGTCGGACATGACTGACTTTCACCGTCACACCTTATACTTGGAGAGTTTATTATATTGTAAATGTCGGTCTAGATGCTGCTGTCTTTGAAATTAACATTGTGTGCTAAGCGTTCCTTTCTCCTTTTGCCGTTTGGGTCTGAATGGTCATGCGTTGTGAGAAACACTTGGCACCATTTAGACTTTGTAAACAATAGTGCTAAAAGCCAGTGTCAGTTGGAGACTGGCACACACATAATGGTTGATGGCACAATGAATGTATCCCTTTTCTAAGATTTTTTTTTTAGTGATTTTCAGTGTTCACCCCCCTGGGAGCTCATATGAACCACAGTTACCTTCTATTGCTATGTGTTGTTGGGGGTGCCAGTCACAGAACTGCAGGGGAGCAGACCAAGTCGGAATGATTAGATTGAGGAGTGAATGTCACACTTCTAATTTCATTCTCTTTCCAAGAGATTACCAGTGTCCATTTAATAAAATGAGATTAACCCTCTGCAGCAGCAGTATTTGAAAGCTGTCAGTCAGTATAATCTTGACAACTCAAAAGAAGTAGTGTTCTCAGCACTCTTGGAAGCAATCATGTTTTATTGGCTAAAAGCCTTGACTGCACAGGGATGTGTGTATTTGTTTGAGCACATGTGTCTATGTCATTAAAGGTGTACAGAGAGTGGATTTGAAAGAGGAAAAGTTTTATGGACTTAACCATACTACCTAGAAATAATAATGTAGAAATAACATCATATAATTTAGTTTTGAGTTGCCAGATACCAGTAATAAAATACCTAAACATTATGAGACCAAAATTTTAAAAATCAAAGAAATATTTATAAAGCAAATAATGAGGCCTCTTTTCTTGAATGTTGTAGAAAACCTCGGATCAATTCTCAGCTGGTGGCACAGCAAGTGGCCCAACAGTATGCCACTCCACCACCCCCTAAAAAGGAGAAGAAGGAGAAAGTTGAAAAGCAAGACAAAGAGAAGCCTGAGAAAGATAAAGAAATTAGTCCTAGTGTTACCAAGAAAAACACCAACAAGAAAACAAAGTAAGGTCTTGAGTAACCCAGTACAGTGCTGTGTTATTTTGCAGGCAAATCAAAGATATCTTTTAAATCCCTCTTTTTCTATCTCCCCATTTAGACCAAAGTCTGATATTCTGAAAGATCCTCCTAGCGAAGTGAACAGTATACAGTCTGCAAATGCTACAACAAAGACCAGTGAAACGAATCACACCTCAAGGTATCTGAAACTAGACTGAAATACATCACTGCCCGGACTTGGCTGCTCATAGTCAAGAGTCGGGGATGGTTTGTGCCTGTGGGTTTGTAGGCTAAGGGGTGGGATGAAGAGCTGGGGTGGGACTGTTAACTTTCAAAATACATGCACATATATATGAGCTATTTTAACATTGAGACCAAAACAGGAGAAAGAAATTGATTTTAATTTCGCAGTGGTCCAAAGCTTTGCTAACTGATCATGGTCTCCATGCTTGCTGAGCTTTTCAGCAGATTTGGGAGTAAGCATTGGTGTCCGTGCTGGCGGTTTAGAGTCATTGGCCACAGTGTCATGAAGTGTGTGTGTGTGACATTGGAACTGACGTCCTTTGCACGCAGACCTGATTTGACAGGCTCTTCCCCTTGGTGTTGCTTTCAGGCCCCGGCTGAAGAACGTGGACCGGAGCACCGCACAGCAGCTGGCAGTGACTGTGGGCAACGTCACCGTCATTATCACAGACTTTAAGGAAAAGACTCGCTCCTCCTCCACATCCTCGTCCACAGTGACCTCCAGTGCAGGGTCCGAACAGCAGAACCAGAGCAGCTCGGGGTCGGAGAGCACAGACAAGGGCTCCTCCCGCTCCTCCACGCCGAAGGGCGACATGTCAGCAGTAAATGACGAATCTTTCTGAAGTTGCACATGGAATTGTGAAAACTATGAATCAGGGTATGAAATTCACATCCTCCACCTGCCCATGCCGCTTGCACCCCTTGGAAAATCTTCTGTGGACATCGACCTCTTAGTGATGCTGCCAGGATAATTTCTGCTTGCCATGGGCATCTGGCCACCAAGGGATTTCGCACCCTGACGATTTACTCTTGACACTTTTATGTATTCCATTGTTTTATATGATTTTCCTAACAATCATTTATAATTGGATGTGCTCCTGAATCTACTTTTTATAAAAAAAAAAAAAATCTGCTGTGCACAATTTTCCATGTACATTACAACTGGTTTTTTGTTTTTGTTTTGTTGGGGGAGGGCAGGGTGGGAGGGGGAGGGAACTTTTATTTATTGTGTTCACAGACTCCATCCTTTCAGCATATCCTTTTAAGTTTAGTTCTTTCTTCCAGTTATACTATGTACTATCAGTTTTGATATAACTATATATATAAATATAAAATTATATATAAAAGGTTATTTGAAACCAATCCATGGCAACGCTGGTGCTTGATACACTGTGAAGTGAATACAACTTTGAACAGTTACAGATCTGGGACAGTCCCTTCTATGAAAGTGCTGAAATTAAATTAAAATCAGTCTTACATGAAGTATGTTCCAACCCACGTGGGAACTTGACTCTCTCATCTGTCTAAAAAGTACTGGATGATACGAAAATATATATTTTTTAAACAATGTGATCTCAAATTTAAAGACTGCTCCAGATAGCCTGCATTTGTGGTGGAATGACTGACAAATCACAAGTGGTTTAGTTGGGAGGGCTTTGATCATTCGAAAGTAACTAAACTAGCTCCAGAATGCCAAGTATTCGTGTAAATTACGGTTACATGTTCACTTTGCTCTTCTTACATAGGCACTCATCAAAATATGGTATTCTTTAACTCGAATTCCATCCATTTTCCAGACCTCTACTCATGTCTGAGGTAAATTGATAAACTGTCTCTTAGTTTTAGCATTCAGACTGTCTAACCTGTACTTTTTGGTCCATACAAGAAGCAAATCCCTGTTTCCACTTCACACACGGTGTTTTGTTTAATTGAACTTTGTTTGCTTTACAGCCCCTTGTTTCCCTTACCATTCAGTGAGAATTCTTTTCCTTTCTTAAAGTCTAGTCTTGTTGTTTGACTGAACAGAGGTTATCAACCAGCACATCCAGTCCCGACATGGAGCTTTTCAGTTCCATGATGTGTCTCAGCTCCCTGCTGTGGGAAGGAATGCAAGTGGTGAAGAAATGGTTGAAGGGCGGGCAGCTAGAGTTGCAGGGAAAGCTCCTACTTCCTGTGAGCCTATGAGCTTTTACTTCCTCAACACAAAGACAGCTTGAGTAAAACTCTTTTTAAAAATGATTCTTCTCACTTTCTTTTTTAATGCCTTGCAAAAATAAAAAATGTGTAAAAGACCACTAATATGAATCCACCCTTCCTCATTTTATAAAAACGTTCTGTTTTGCTTTGTTTGGATTTAGGATCTCTCTTCTGTCCGACTCTTACATTCATATTCGCAGAGTTTGTAGACTTGAGAGTCATTTCAAGCATGGGAACTTGATGTCACCTTCCTTTATTCGACCTGGGAGGGCAGCAGATTAGTGATGAAACGCTGCATTTTGGTGTGAAAAACCTGGTTTTGCATAAGAATAGAAGTAACTTCTGTGTATGGAGGCAACGAATAAAGAGAAAAATTAACAGCTTGATTTGAGTAGCCAACAGGAAAGGCTCCTTTCACATTTACATTAAAACTATTCTGTAGTCACTGATGTACCATCATTTAAATTCTGTTCTCAAAGGTATAGATGATAAAGCAGTGCCATTTGTTGCTATGGTCCTCTTCTCAAATGCATGGACAATGTTTCCCCTCTTTTTAAAAAATAGTGCTTGTATCTGGGATGCAAGCTATACTTACCTTTTTAAATACATTTTTAAAGTATTTATTAATGAACCAAAGGAAATCAGATGCTTTCTATAAGCATCAGAATATATAATACATAGTGATTTGACTATGAATTTTAAATCCACATTTTAATATTAGTGGGGTATTGCAAAGACATTCCTTCTAAAGTTTTAATATTCCTTTTATTAAGGGTCTCAGGGAGGGTAAATTAGTCAGCCATATTTATTTTCCAGAGATGTAAGGAATTGCTAAGTTTTTTAATTAACTTTTTAAAAAAATTTAAATGCCACCAAACTCATATGGGTTGCACTGCTTTTGGAACCAGTAAGTGTTGGTATGCACTTTGTTCAGAAACACTGTGTACTTTTGCAAAATTAGTTTCATGTAAAGTGATTGGACCCCTAGACTAGTGGAAAAAGCTGATTAACCAGCTACTCAGAGGCTGCTAATTCATTGCCAATGTCTTGGTTTTTCAGTTCTGCCTCCGTGATAAATTTAAGAATAAAAAATAGGGAGGGGTGAAGGAAGGGAGGATCGCTTTAGAACTGGTGAGATGATAACATTGCCAGTTTGGTAGGAACTGCAGCTCACGGTGAGAGTGCTCTCAGCAATCAGATGTTTTTGGGCCCGGCCTTTGGCTGCTGTTGTGTATTGTGTTATGATAGTGAAGCGATAGGTACTTTAGACTTTTAATTTCCGAAATGGATGACATCCCTCAGGCATGTATTCTGGAAATGGAATTCCTGTAACTTCTGCTTTTGCAGTTTACCCTACAATTAGTAGGCAGCGTGTAAAAACACTAGTGTAGATGATGAAAGATATATATTGAAAGAGGACCAGAAATACTTGGTATTCAACGGCACAGTAAGCAGGTTATAAAAACAAAACAAAAGCACAGTGTTAATGCTTGCAAGTTTCCATTTGTTTTAATACCACACGATCTTTCACACTCGTGCGTGTGCACGCACACACAGAGCTTACCCAACCTGCTCTGCTTGAGTCATGCAGTTCAAAAAAAGGGGGAAAAAAAAGGTAAAGACATCCTGATAACCGCAAAATATTTTCAATCAAAATCTTTCAGTTTTAATCTGGACATTTAAAACATTAGCAGAAGCTTCTGTGAGTTTAGTTCCACTAAGATGTTTCACCTGCCTTATCAAGACCATTCTCAGTCTACTTTTTTAAGCTACCATATCTTAAATTATTGAAAATTTATTAATTGCTGATATATAATAACCTTTGCTTGTATGTAACCGAAAATGGTTTAAGAGCCGACATTTAGAGTAAGACAATGGAGCTGAACAGTTTTTAATGCGCAAGCAGTTCTGTTCTTGTGTATGACTTGTAACCTTAATTTACTGTGTAAAGATGGTTACATTATTTCCTTAGCTTTGTTTGTTGGAGACAAATAGAGAATGCTTGTTAAGTATGTCAAAACATAATCTTATCTTGTGAATTTTTGTTAATGTATTATACGAGCTATATTTTTCATTTGCTCAGAAAGACAGCTTGTATAACGCTTTTGGAAGTTCTGCTCTGTAATGTCTTTAGAGCTGACAGTCTGTTAGATTTGTTTTTTTCTTCATGCTAAAGTGTCGGTGGTTTTGTGAACTGGTCAGAAATTCACAGGTCTTAAATGTTTGGGGGAAATTTATATTGGACACTTCTCTTTGTCTAGCAAATAAAAGATGTTAATATATTCCTGTTACTGGCATGTGCACGACTATGTTATTAGAAGCCACTTTATCGTTTTCCTGCTTTAAATAGAAATGTCTATTTATGAATTCTGCTTGTAGTTTTTTCACAAATAAAATAGTAAAATTTACACTGAAATCTTTATTTTTGTCTGTGTAGACATTAGCAAGTAGGAGGTTACTTTTTGTACTCAGATTTTTCACTTACGTAGTATTTCAGGAGAACTCAGATGCTGGAGTTTTGGGTATCTCAGTACATGGCTCAGAGCTGCAGCAGAAAACAGTGGAACCAAAGAATGCCCAAATTTTGGAAGAAAGCAAATGAGTGTCTCTAAAGGAGTCCTTTGAGGTAGGCAGTGATGATTTAATGAAGGAAGTGAAGATGATGGGTAACTGGTTAATTCAGTGCCTGAAGAACTGAAGAATCCTGGAAAGAACCCATTTCTGGCCAACTGCAGCTAACTGCAGGTTAACTGTGACCCTCATGTAAAGGAAATAGTGTCAAACCTAAAAGCTGCATAAAGCCAGCATCTTGCCCAGTGCTAGGGAGGTCGTCACTTCCAAAGATGTGGAAACCACTTAGAACAGTTTTAAGATTCACCCAATTACACTTCTTAGTCTAGCAAATGGGAAGAGTGTAAATGGTGCAGGATCGTAATATGAAAATTGGTTTGTCCTGGTAAAAGAGAACTTAGCAAACTTCATTCCCTTTTGTCTTCCAGTACTGGGTCATAGCCCGAGCTTGGCTCTTCAAGAATCTTGGAAAGAATCTGGACGGATTGAAGAACAGGGAACAGATAGTGACTCTGATGTTTCCCAGGGCCCTCAGGCGATGGGCTGGCTGTACCCTGACTCTCAGCTTTCCTTGGTACCTGAGGAGTCTTTATGGGTCCCCACACTGGCACTAATCTTTGGGGAAGCTAGAGGCTGCCTCCCATAATAGATGAAGGCATACAGCTGAAGGCTGGTTCCTACCATGGAAGTGCAGGGATGTCTTTTAGTGAATGCCTTCAAGTTGTGAAGATGAGAAGGAAGGTGAAGTCTTTCCTGTGTCTTTAGCTAAACACCAGCCTCAATAACGCATGTCTAGACACCCCTACTGAGGAATACCATGGCCAATGTATTAACACCACCGTGGTAGGAAGCTCTTGATGAGTTAATCTTGGTGGAGGGTAGGATGATGTCTTCAGCTGAAAAGTTCTGCATTCATTGTCCAGTAACATGGGAATCGGCCAGCCCCTTCCCCAGAGCAGTGAGGACAAGGAAAGAGCTGTCAGTGAGGCCCTGCATCTTTCTCATCCCTGACCTCCCAGCAGTTCTGTAGAGCTCCTCTGAAACTTGAAAATCATAGCAAGGAAAGCTTCAGAGCTACTGGTATGTTAGGCGTAAAAATTCTTGATCAGTCTTGCTTGCTAATCATTAAGAGAAGCCAGGTTCTAAACTGGCCACCCTTACTGGTGCTTGTCAGGAAAGGTGAGTCTTCATCTGGCAGCCTGAGCTGTTACAGTAGATATGAACCACTGAATGCTGCAAGGAAAGGCTCTGATTTTTCTAGAAAAAATCATTGGCCTTGTCTGGAGAGAGAAAGGGACTGAAATCTGGAGTGAAAGCTGTTGTGTTCTGCTTGGTCACCCTGCCTTCTCTCCGGGCGTTAACTGCAAGGCTAGGGTGGCAGTCTGCTGTGGGGCATCCAGTGCCTAGTTATGCACCTGGTGTGGTTCTGAAAGATTGCAAGGAGGACTGATTATGTGGAGAAAGGGCATAGGCTGAGAGTGGCCCATTCCTGCAGCTGTTTTTAATCTAGACGTGCACACCTGGTTTCCCTGCCTCGCTCGTGCCAGGCATCACAAATCGATCACAGTACTCTTCAGCTGAATTCAGACTCAGAAATCTCCAGGCCTCTCACGTCTGTGGGAGGTAAGTGCCTTTGCCCTTCCTGCCCTGCATCAGCCCTACCCGAGACAATTGGGGAACCCTACAAGGCCATTTTTAATCAACTCTTCCGCTGTGGAGCGCTTCCTGGAGCCGTAGGAATTCCAAGCAGAAAGCAGTTGAGAGGCTTGAAGGAGTCAGGGAGGAAGAGAATGAAATATCCAACACACCAACTCTTCAACAGCTCAGCACGGGACAGGAGGAGGAGGCCCACGGGACACTGTCCCTTTAAATGCCAGACGCCACGGAGCTGGACCAGAACTTGCCCAGGCTGCTGCACCGGTTCTGCTGACCTCCGAGACTCAGATGACAGGGCAGAACACCAAGCGGATGTGATGCCGGGAAGAACAGGACAAACCTTTGGAGCCAGAACGGGGTGAGACTCGCACCTCCACCTGACTGGGTGACCTTGGGCAAGTCAGTCTCCCCAGGCTCATTTTCCTCACCTCTGAAGCAGACCGCTCCTGCCCTGTTCTCTGCTCCCAAGTGTCATGGGCCAGTGGCCCATTCATTGCTAATTTGCTATGTTTCTAGTAACAGCAAAATTTTCCTGCATGTTCATTCTACTGCTTCACTGGGAATGAATGCGAAGGGTTTTGTTTTGTTTTGTTTTGTGATTGTCTTATCTTGTTTTTAAATATTTCCTTATCTATCTAATCTGTCTGCCACTTCCCACCGTGGAGGCCACATTTGAAACCACAGTAGCTTTGCAAGGGCATTTCTCCTTTCACTTTCAGGTTCCAATCAGTCACAGAGATAGGGCCATTCAGAGCTGTAAGGCAGCTCCACCGCAGAAGAGGGAAAGTCCTGGCGCTCGTAACTGTAGCCGGAAAATCCTCCCGGAGTGTCGGCGTGCCAGCGGTGTGGTCATGGCAGGGGGCCGGCTCCACACCCTGCGGGCTTGGCCTCACTTTCCGGGAGGATTTAACAGCGCGCTCTTCTGTCAGCTGCGCTCTTGAATCCCCTCTCATCTTAGTGACACTCCTGCTTAAGTGAGTCATTCTTGACTCCCTGGACACCAGAAGCCTTTCTTCCTGACAGCAGGTGAGATGCTGGCAGCCTCTCAACGTGACCATCCACTTCAGTGCCTGTGAAAATCCCCACCGCCCTGCGACCCGGACATCTGAAGATTGTGCTTAATAGAGTCGGCTGCCGCTTGAGGGAGGTGTGCCCGGCTGGCTGGGGAGCCCAGCGTGAGACCCGCTCTGCCTGCGCCCGGGGACCCTCCGTGGCTGCTGCCTGGGAAGGGCTGGTGTGGCTGGAGGGGGCGAGGGGAGGAGGCGGGCCACCTGGCATGCCTGAGGAGCGAAAAAAACAAGACAAAATTCTGGAATCACGGAGAGGGGGCATGAAATGCTACTTCAACGTGAATTTCAACAATAGAACACAGGATCTCAAAGAAACTTCAGTTCTCAGTGTACTCCGCTGCCTTGATGAGTGCTTCTGTTGAAAAGTTCCAGGAAGCCTGCTATTTTCCTGCCCTTCAACCACATGAAGCCTAGTTTGAAGAGAGGATGGAGGAGGTGGTAAATAGGTATTTGACAAGGTGTGGGCTCCAAGGCCCTACTACAGGCATTTTCTCGTCTCTGGCAGTCGGCAGGTAGAACCAGGGGCCTTCTCTCACAGACGCTCCTGAGCACCTCTAAAAAGCCTGCCACTCAACCACGTAATGGCCTGCCCATAACCCGCTTCTGTTCTTCGCCCGCATCTCCCGCCATGAAGCCGTGCCCCTCACAAAGCCCAGCACTGACTCTGCTGCTGTTTGATAGTAAAGGCCACAGTTCCAGGACAGAGACTAGCTATATCCTCACCCCTCTTAACCCGCTCCTCCCCACGTGGAGGTTCTGGCTTCAACTTAGGATTCTCTTGGAGAACAGGCTCTCCCAGTCCAGGGCCACTAGCTCTGCTTCTTGCGTCCCACGGAGCATCAGGCCCTGTGGGATGAGCCGAGAGGGTGGCCAGCCTCTGCCCGTGTTGAAAGACTTAACATTTTATTTCCTGTCTATGTTTGGATGGCTGGCTGCAGCATGTGTACCTTCACTTCTGTCCACTCTGAACTCTGCCCGAAAGGAGTCTACCCAGGAAATGACAGTCTGATGTGGTCTCCACTAAACCATTGCTGTGGGCCACACACAGGCAGAACTGTCTTTACATCTTGACAGCCTTCGCCCAGTGTCACAAAGGGCACAGCCAGCCTCAGCCCAGGTCTGTCTGATCAGAAGGGCCGTATGTGAATTTAAGAACAATGACATCTCCCAGTCACCCGGTAGTGACTCTTCACATCCTTGAATGATGGAAGGGAGGCAAACATCCTTTAGCTTTGCTTGATTCCTCAAGCTTCCAGCTTGGGACTTGAATGTGGTGGCTGCAATGCAGTCATCTCAGCCTATCGGATCACCCTAAGGATGGAAGCTACACAGTAAGGATAATAAGAGTTGAAAGATAGCAGTCTGGATGCCCTGTGCAGCTCCGGACCTCACAGGTGAGACAGAAACTTCTCTTTTATTTAAGCCATTGTGTATTAGTTAGGGTTCTCCAGAGGGAAAGAACCAATAGGAGATAAACAGTTGACCCTTGACAGCATAGGAGGGTTAGTTGTGGTTCAGTCGCTCAGTTGTGTCCGACTCTGCAACCCCATGCACTGCAGCATGCCAGACTCCTCTGTCCTCCACTATCTTCCAGAGCTTGCTCAGATTCGTGTCCATTTAGTTGGTGATGCTATCTAATCATCTCATCCTCTGCTCCCCCCTTCTCCAAAAATCCAAGTGTAACTCACAGTTATCCCTTTGTATTAATATCTGTGGTTCTGCATCTGTGGATTCAACCAATCGAAGATTCAACCAGCTACAAATCGTGTAGTGTTGTATTGATAGTATTTATTGAAAAAATTCTGAGTGTAGGTGAACTACCTGAGTAGTTTAAGCTATGTTGTTCGAGAGTCAGCTACAGAGAGAGAGAGATGTACAAGGTTTCCAAGCATGGCTATAAAGAACTGAATTCTGGGAAGCCTACAGTGGAGTTTTGGCGAGCAGGGATGCCCACTGGTACAGGTGATGGTGGGGAAGGGGACAGGCCTTGGTGCCGGGGGCCTGCTCTCTACTGCGCAGTTCCAGTGCTTGCTAGGAAAATGAGTCCTCTCCGGCTTCCTCGAGGCTGAGGAATGCCATGTGGCATGCATTACCTACCAAGTAATAGGCCACTTACCTTCCCCAAGGCTGGGGGCAAATGGACCTAATTGGTGCAGCCACTGGAATATTGTATGTCTCTCATTGTGGTCCCAGAACTCGAGACCCTCTTACTTTTGCAACCAGGACAACATGTGGAAAACATGGTGGTCTTCGGTCTCAACGGAAAAAGCAACAAAACCACATTTTAGATGGTGTGTGTGGGGGGGTGGTTTGAAGTGGTTTCTGGTTAATCCTAGCTGCATCAGGCCATCTGAGAGGTTGGCTAGAGCTGGGGGCTGCTAGAATGAGGAAACGATTTTGCTAAGCCAGCCTGTGTCTGCATTCCCAAATATGGAGTTCAAGGATTCATCTTGGAGAAAATGAAACAGAAGCTTCCAACAAAGGGTTCTTGGAAGTCGGTTTGTAATTAACCTTTCTGTGTAACATGAGATTTCTCAACTAGATGGAGGGGGGGAAATAGATTCCATTTTAATAATTAACAGATACTTGTAAACAGCAGTTCCAACATGCTTTATAGAGTATTGATAACCGTAGGCTGGGGTGTCAGTCGAGAAGCATGTCTCAACTGATCCAGTCCATCTCTTGCCTTGAATTTGGGTTTTCTCCTGTACTTGATAAAGAGGCTGGGCCTGGCCTGGCTCTGTGTGGGGGCTGCCACACAGCTCCTGGAGCCTGGGGCCTTGGTTACAGGCTCTGCCCTTGATTAATTAAGCGACCTCGCAGACTCGTCTCCAAACCATAATTGAATTCCCACTTTGACCCCAGCTTCCCCCGGAGCCAACTCCCCCCCTGTGGATGGTGTGCTCCGGGAACCCGCGAGGGTGCAGGGGTGGCCAGCTGTGCCCTCCTGGGCAGAATGCAGCCCCTGGACAAGTCTTATGGGACCCAGAGGAGTTGAAAAACACTGTGGGGTGTGAGGCTGTCCGTGTATTAGTTTTCTAGAGCTGCCATAATAAAGTGCCCCAGACTGGGTGGCTTAACAACAGATACCTCACAATTCCTGGGGCTGGAAGTCCAAGGTCAAGGTGTTGACAGGGTTTCTTCTAGAGCTGTGAGGGCAGGGCCTGTCCCAGGCCTGTCTCATTGCTTTGTCGGTGGCTGAATTGCCGTGTCTGTCTGTATCGTCTTCCCTCGGTGTGTGTCAGCCTCTGTCCCAGTGTCCCCTATTCATGATGAAACCAGTCATAGTGGATTAGGGCCCACCCTAACAACTTCACTTTAACTACATCTGCAAAGACTCTGTTTCCCAATAAGGTCACATTCTGAGGTCCTGGGGGTTAGGGTTTCAACTTGTGGATTTTGAGGGGACACAGTTCAACCCCTAACCACTTCATTTGCCATGGTGCTGTCCATCCACTGGGTGCCTATAAGTACGGGCTTCACAGGTACTTATAGTGATAAAGAACCTGCGTACCAATGCAGGAGATACAAGCAAGCGACTTGGGTTTGATCCCTGGGCTGGGAAGAGGGCACAGCAACCCACTCCACTATTCTTGCCTGGAGAATCCCATTGACGGAGGAGCCTGGCGGGCTACAGTCCACAGTGTAGCAGAGTTAGACACGACTGAAGCGACTCAGCACACATCATTACGTACATTCCCTCCTGGCTTCTGTACACTTTTGGATTGTGGCCCTGCCCTCGTTTAAAAGTTTTTTCATTCATTCATTCATTTGTTCATGCATTCATGTGTCAATCAAACATAGTAGTGCTTACTTTGAAAGATTGTTAGAAAATAAAATATTTCTATTTTTAACTTCATGTCTGACAGATACTAGGTACTCAACTGCATTGATTCATCCATGCATTTACTAATGTTTATTAAGCAGCACTAAATGCCAGGAGCAAGGCTGGGCTGAGCCTGCAGAGCTGGGTGAGATATCTGCCCTGACAAACACGCAGGAGGCAGAAGTGTGTGAACAACCCTGCTGAGTGCTCTGTGAAGATAGGGGTCCTGCGATCCTGGGGCTGGAGCAGAAAGATAGGGCAAGAGGGCAAGGATGAGCTCCTGGAGGCAGTTTCTGTAGAGCCCATGGTCCATGGGAAGGCAGCTGAGCTTCCTTTTAGTGTCCTGGATGACGCTATTGGTAGTTTTTCAGCAGAGGGTGACAGAATCAAAGTTGTGCTGAGGGCATTGGGTTGGACTGGGCAAGAAGGGATTCTGGGAGAGACCATGGCAAAGCTGCCACTGGTGTCCCAAGGAGAGAGATGGGACCTGGGCCTGGAGGACGGCGGTAGAGACAGGGAGAGGCGGTTGACTTTGAGAGATGAGGGTTAGAAGTGGCAGGAAGTGGCAATGGGCGGGTGGGTGTGTGGGGGAAGGGGTGAAGGATGGACTGGCCTGTGGAGCTTGCTGGGGGGGGGGGGGGGGGGTGTGGCTTCCCTCTGAGAGGAGCAGGAAGGTCTGGTTGGTGGTGAGATGTTGAATTGGAGGCAGAGGAGTCTGGACTTGATAAAGCGTGAAGAGTTGCTGTCTATCATGTGCTTGTGCATTCCACCGCTATTTATGGAGTGCTTGTCCACGGCCTGCGCAGTGCCAGAGGTCAGGGGTACTGCCGTGAGCAACGCCAAGCCCTATGCAATGGACTTTCTAATGGGGAGATAGACAGCAGGCACGGGAGCACATAGATAAGAAGGTCGTTCCGAACTAGGATAGGGAAATGAGACCAGGCCAGGTGATGGTGAGAGGTTAGGGGCTACTGAAGTTGGAGTGGACAGGAAAGGCCTCTCTGAAGAGGTGATACTTGAGCTAAGGCGTGAATGGTGAGAATAAGTCGCTTAAGGAAGAACGTGGGGAAGTTCTTGGTGGACACGGAATGTGCAAAGGCCCGGAGGAGGGAGAGAAAGGCTTCAAATGAGATGGGAGTGAGAACCAGGGACCGGGCCCCTTGGGGAAAGACAGGCTAAAGGAAGGCATTCGTAATTTCCCTAGGACTGTGGAAAGTCAAGAAACCTTTAAAGCCAGAGAGGGCCAAATTTGAGAAAAGCTGAAGAAGGATCTGAGGACCCTGTACCTATGGTTCTGTTTTGGCCTAACTTGGCTTGAGTTGAGTTTTCATCACTTGTACCCCAAGGGTCTTGATGAACCCATCTGGGAAGAAAACTCTTTCTCTATAAGGGGGTGGGGGTGCAGGGTGGGGCGTGTGTAGGATCTGAGACGCGCAGAGCAGTAGAGCTCTGAGGGGCCATAGGGCTGAGCTGGTAGAATGAAGTGCACACAGCTTCCCTGAAGACTTACGAGAGCCAGGACCCAGGCCTTAGTTTTCTGGAACAGCCACTCTTTCAGCAGTTTTTCACATAAGGGGTCTGCATGCTCGTTTACTGATGCTGTCCTTGCCTGAAACTGTTTGGAAACCACTGAGCCAAGTGTGGGATGGGAAAACTTTTACAGATGGGGAAACTGAGGCTTCGGGAGATTAGTGAGTGCCTGAGCCGCACAGCTGTGAAGAGGTCACCCCAAGTGGGAGGCAGGCCTGCAGCCTCTTATTTCAGGGCCCTTTATTGGTGGAGAAGGCAGCCTGCCTCAGAGGCCTGCCTGGGACGGGAATTTTGCTCTGGCTCGGTGAATCTCCTGCCTGGATGTGGCCAGGAAGGGGCTTGGAGGAGCTACAGCCTTGGATCCATCTCTCCTTGAAGTGGACCCGGGACTGGGTACCCAGGACCATGAAGTGCAGCCTAACGTAGGGACCAGGGGCACAAGCTTTGGAATCAGGGCTGAGTTCCAACACTGGAGCTGTGCCCGACTGACTGTGGGATGTAGGCATGTCAGTTGAAGTCCCGAGCCTCAGTTTCCTTACCTGGGATAAAAAGTGCAGCAGCCCCGGCGGGATGCACTGAGATCACAGTGAGACCCCGCACGGAGTCTATAACTCTGCACCTGTTGCCCGGCAAGCCCTGAACTAGCTACTACTCAGCTATTAATGCCATCGCTTCACAAGAAACGTTATTTCATTCTAAGGCTCACACTGCAGGGCTGGAGACAGGAGGCCCCCAAAGGCAGAGCCTAAAGAAGGCCCGATCAAGCTTGGTTTGTCCATTGGCCTGGAAATCCCACCTCACAGTAAATTTCTGATGGAGAGGAAGCGTGGGAGTTCAGTGTGTTCACACTTAATGGAATTGTGGATTTTTCTTCCTGCCGTGGCTCTTTCTCATGGACCAAAGTTGCAGGAAATGCTGCAACTGCTGTTCTCTCATCTTTGTTTTATTTTTATCTGATGAGTGATTAAAATAAGTATGTTGACTTGCGATTTCAAGGAACTCAAGGCAAAAACAAAACAAAAAGAGAAAACCTGTATAAGGCCTGAGTAGGCCCAGCTTGGGTCACATTACCAAACTGGAACCAGTCGTCTGGTTAAGGGGATACAGTATTCCCATAGGTCAAAAATGGATTTCTCTTTCTTGTGCTAGAACTATTAGAGTCTCACATATCCAGAAATTTTGTGAAGCAGAGTAGAAGCCTGAAGACTTGGGTAGTCCATCTTTGTACCTCTGGGACCGTAAGGTGAAGCTAATACTGAGGAATACAAGGCCAAAGGATGAGAAAGAGTTGTGAGAACATTGAACATCTGGATCCAGCTGTACCTGAAAGCCCTAAAATTCTGCAGTAAAGTCTTTGGAGGAATGGAAGTGGGCTTAAGCCAGTTTGAATTGGATCTTGCCACTGAAAACTCCTTAACAATAGTTCAGAAGTAGAGCTGAAGGTGGTAGAAAGAGATGACTAAGACCAGCCTTGGGTTCAGAACCTTGCCTGGCGCCTGAGAGCTGTATGCCCTGGTTGAGCCTCAGCCTCCTCATCTGTATAATGGGCATAGTAGTACTCTCTTTGATGACTGTTGTGCTGCTAAACTAAAACAGGTTTTCTGGGTTTGGCAAGTTGTAGGTACTCAGTGAATGGTCGATGTTTATTTACTATAACCAGAGGATTCAGAAGCGGGCTTCCTGTCCTCCCTGGGCCGGGATCCAGACTCACAGCTTGTTTGTCCGCAGATCCCACAAGTCACACGACAGCCCTTCCTGTCGCCCGCAGGAGGATGGGGTTGGCACGGGCTCTGAGCTCTGGCAGGCCTGCACCTTCTCTTCCAGAACCTCCCCCTCGCCCGTCCTCCCAACCCAGAGGTCTCAGCACCTTGGAAATACTGCTGTCCCAGTCCCACAGGCCAGCCAGGCTCTGCGCCCTGGGGGAGCCTCCTCCCTTTCCAGGATCACAGGCTCTTGGAAATGGGAACCAGGGACCCTGGGAGCTCCTCCTGCTTTGGTGGAGGGAAGATGGAGGCTCTCCGGGGGTTTCTGCTAGAGCCAGGAGGTGGCATGCCCAGAATCCAAACCTTGCTCTCCGCCACGCCCTGCTCCCCACCCTCAGCTCCTTCCCTGGGAGGGGAGGTGTGGGACTTTCTCAGCACATGCCCACGTGGCAGTCACTCGATTTTAGGGCACATGCCAGGGAGTGTTTTTAATTTTAGCAGCTTTGTATTCATTTGGACAGTGATCCCCCTGCTCCTTCCACAGGACAAAGCCGGGTCCACAGGAGAAGAGTGCCTGTCTGCTTTGTCCCAACTGCGTTTCTAGAGCCTTAAATACTGCCTGGCACATAGTCAGCGCTTCATAAATGTTTGGTTGACTGAACCAGGAGATAAAATTTTGGAGTGAATGTATAGCCAGCAGTGCACTTTCTCCCCACTCAGAGATCAAGTTCTCTTTGGAAATCCACTGGAGTAGGACAACATTAGGTCGGTTTGAAGATAAATACTAAAGGATGAGGGGTGGCATGTGTGTGGAGGTGGAAGCAGCAGTCACGTGGAACCTGGGTGCCTGGATTCAAACAGTGCTGGGTGACTCAGACCCTGCACCCCTGCCAGCAAAATCGCCTGTGATTCTTTGTGGGTTGAAGCAAGAAATGAGCACACCCTTCCCAGGTATATTAGTTTCCGTGGGTGTCATAACAGATTAACCACAACTTGGCTGACTTACAGCGACCGAACTGTCTTCTCTCACAGTTCTGGGGACTAATACCTGACATCATGGTGTGGGCAGGGGCACACTCCCTTGAAAGGCTCCATGGGAAGGTCCTTTCTCATCTCTCTCAGCTCTTGGGGGCTCCAGGCGTGCAGGGGCACGTGGCCACATCATTCCAGTCTCTGCCTCTGTCTTCACGTGGCCTTCTCTGTGTCTATGTCTTGTCTGCTGTCTCTTAGAAGGGATATTGGTCACAGGATTGAGCACCTAGCCTGGAAATTTAGGGTGGGCCCATCTTGAGTGCCTTGGTTATATCTGCAAAGACCCTCTCCCCCAAGGTTCCGGAGGTTAGGACTCTCTTTGGTGGTCCCAGATCAACCTATGATACCTGGGGGTCTGGAATCCATGGAGCATCAACCCCAGTCCTGCATGTCACCTTCTCCAGGGAAGCCCAGCTGTGTCCCAGCGTCTCTCAGGGGTGACATCCTTGGGGACATTTGATGGAGTCTGAGAGAGGAACGGTAGACTCCTGGGGAGGGCTACTCGCAAGCAGCCACCATGGGACTCCCTTCGCTGGCCAGCAGTTCCATACAAGGAGAAGGGTGTTTGACTGGGAGGATTTGGCCCCTGGGGACTTCACTGAGGGAAGGAATCTGTTTGTCCACTTCTCTGGAGTGGCCTAGTCCCTCTGCAGACTTCTATGAGTATCACTTTGTTTTCTTTAAAAAAAAATTTCTCTTTTTGGTTTAGGTCTTAGTTGCGGCATGTGGGGTCTTTATTTGTGGGATCTAGTGGGATCTTAGTTGCAGCACGTGGGATCTAGTTCCCCGATCAGGGATCAAACTCGGGCCCCTTGCGTTGGGAGCGTAGACATTTCTGAATGTCTGTGGGAAGGAAGAAAGGAGCACCTGCATGAGGAATGTGGCTCGGGTCCCGCAGGCCTGGATGCCCACATGTCTGTGTTGCTGTCTCTAACATTCGTGCATCACCTGTTGGCAGTGGAGAGAACAGTGAACCACCCAGATACAGTCCAGCCCTCATAGGGCTGGCAACCTAGGGCAAAGAGAGGGTAAAAGTGAACCTGTCGATAAAATGATGACAAGCTATTATTGCTGCCAGAAAGGAAACAGACTGTGTGTGGAGATGGAGCTTAACCACAGGGGAGGCCTTGCAGAGGAAATGGAATTTGAGCTGAGACTTAAAACTGGGGGAAAGCATTCCAGACAAAGGAATAGCATGTGCAAAGGTCCTGAGGTTAGAAAGAGCCCAGCCATCAGATAAATGGAAAGTGTCCAGTGGGTTGGAATGTGATCTATGGGGGTGAAAGGGAAGGAGGTTAGCAGGTGCCAAGTCCTTCTGGTCCTGTCAGCTGTAGGGGGAAATTTGGATTTTATTCCAAAGATTTCAAATAGATTGTGCCATGCCTTGAATTAGATTTTTGAAGGTTCCCTTTGGAGAATGGGCAGAAAACATGACAGGGCAACCTTTCCCTGTAAATGTTCAGATAGTAAATATTTTGGGCTTTGGGGGCCATCAAATCTCTGTCTTGACTAATCAGCTCTGCTATTGTGTAGCCCAAAAGTACCCAGAAGTAATTTGTAAGCAACCTGGTGTGGCTGTGTTCCAATAATACTTTATAAAATTGGGCAGCACTTGGACTGAACTGCAGTCAGTGGTTTGCTGATTCCTGTTGCTGGGGGACCAAGTCTAAAATGAGAAGAGCACCGTGGCCCTGAGTGAGTGACTTAACCTTTGGCGTTCTCAGCGTTCTCATCTGTAGAGTAGGCACAGCTTACCTCAAAGAGACATTTGTGATATTTCTGAGTATTCATGGACAGAAAGTACTGAGCGTAGAACCCAGGCTTGCGGTCGGAGCTGGACGCATGGTGACCACACACCAGTGGCTGCTCTCTTATCTCATTGAACCACGGTGGTTGGATGTGTAAAGAAACGACCTGAAAGCGTGGGGTCAGTAGCGTTATACACATGCTGGTCCTCACATTGCTTTGGCGGCTGATTGAAATGCTTGCATATGGAATTGCATGAATCCAGCAGTGCCATGGATTAGAGCCTCCTCTTCAGTTGGGCTGACATTCTGCAAATTTTCCTCCCTGCTCGTCACTATGGCCTCACATCCCCACCTCCTCACCTCCTGCCTTGGCCAGCGCAGCTGCTCCTCCTGTCACTCTCTGTCCCCTTTGGGGAGATATCTTTGCAGCCACAGCTGCCACCGTGCTGCCCCTCTGGGCCGCAGATGGGGTTTAATGACACAATCCTTGTTTACACCTTCCCGTGGCTTTTCTTCCCTCTCCCACCGTGGGTGATTTTGAGACTTCTTTTTCTGGCTTGGTAGGAAGGAAACTATGCAGAAAGGTAACTTTTCTGTTTTTCTTGAGCATTCTGGCTGGAGAAGAGGGAGGTGAGACAGAAAAGTTTTGGGGAGAGTCTGAGCTCATTCAGCTTCTGGCTGATCCTGGGGGAACAGCTCGAGAGGAGAGGTAAGGAGGCTCATGCCGGACCTTTCCTGCCACGCTTCCTCCTGTTGTTGGGGTCGTTACCGCGGACACTGAGCTCAGAGAACAGGTACTTCAGGGGAGGGCGGAGCTCCTCTTGAGGTCCCTCTCTGGGGGGGACCCTGTTGTGAAACTCAAGGAAGCAGAGGCAAGAGGGATGCGCAGAGAGGCAGAGTGTGTGGCCAGGACCTCAGGGCAGAGAAATGGATGATCCCCAAACCCAGAGAAAGAGAAGACAGATGGATGGATAGATCGATACAGATACACACACACACACACACACACACACACATTGCATATAGATACTTAAGATACAGAGCATGTCTTCTCTATGCAGTTAAGTGAGGGCCAATCCTCACAGCAAAGATTTCTTGAGCACCAACAATGGGCTGGGCATTGGCTGGCACAGATTACACAATGCCAAGTGAAAGAGGCATGCTCCCTGCTCTCACGGCACATTCAGTCTGTTGTGAAATCTAATGCCCTGGGCCAACAGAAACTATTTTTATTCCTCTCGTTATTTCCTAGGGTGAGTCAACCAGCAGCACTGCCATTACCCCATCATCAGCCAGGAGAAGGCAGAGGGCAGGACCTGATTGCCTGGTATCCACATAAGTGCATTTTCAGAGGCTGACCGGCGTCCTTGAGCGAAGCTGTGAACATATGGGAGTCAGACCCACCTAGGTTCAGATCGCTAGCTTTGCTGCCCAGTGGCTGGGTGATCTTAGGCAAGTGACTTTACGTCTCTGTACTTCAGTTGCCCCATTCGGCGTTACTGTTGCTGCTGAGAACACGGCAGTGAACAAGGCAGACAAAAGACCCAGTCTTTGTGCAGTTAACATTCTAGTTGGGGGAGACAAGAAAGAAATACATGAAGTTCTAATACACCAGTTGGTGATGAGTGGAATGGAGAAAAGTGAGGCAGGGCAGAAGAATGAGGAGTACCAGGATGTGGGTTTGAGCACTTGAAGAGGTTGAAGGAATAAGCCTTATGGATTTCTGGGGGAAAGGCATTCATTCCAAGCAATGAAAAAAGCAAGTGCAAAGGCCCTGAGGCTAGAAGGACTTTCAGATGTGATTAACGTAAGGAATTTGAGATGGGAGATGACCCAGGTGAATCCAGTGTAATCACAGAGGCCTTTATTAAGAGGGAGGCAGGGGATTGGAGGGCTAGAAGACCACACGAAAAAGGAAGCAAGAGGTCCCCTGATCAAAGGTAGGGCCACAAACCAGGGGAGGTAGCGGCCTCTAGAAATTAGGAAAAACAAGTTTCTCGGCTAAAGACGTCGGAAGGAGCTCAGTTCTCCTGATACCTCAATTTTCTTTGAAACTCAGCTCTCCAGAAATGTTAAGATAATATGTTTGTGGCCATTTCTAACAACAGCCAAAGGAAACAAATCTAGGAAGTGGCTCGTTTCTTCTTTTGTAAAAGGAACAGGGATAACCCCTGCCTGAGGCGCTGTAGAATTGGAAGAGCTGCTCAGAGACTGCCTTCTGCCCTGGACATGGTGAAGGGATCCCTCTCTCCCCTAGGTGTTCCTGGGAGCCCCGAGTGGGAGGTCTTCACTTTGCCTCGACCGCCCCCAGCCCCAGACCTAGGGCTGCTTCCCCTGCCCCATCACCCTGGTTCTGCACTCTGGCTCCGATAGCTAGCCGGGTCCGGGTGCCCCCAGGCGCTCCCCTCTCCCACCCCCGGGTCTTTCACAGGCCTTCGCTTCTGCCTGGAGCGGCCCCAGCCGGCGCCTTCTGTGCCCTGGGCTCACCCTCGATGTCTGAGAGTCCTCTAGTCCTTTCTCATTCCCTCCCCTGTCCTTAACTTAGCCCTTAGCACGCCCTTGGTATTTAAGGCTTATTTTCTTCTTTGTTTTTCTCTCTCAGGGAAAGACAAATGGCTCCTATTTATGAGTCCTTATTGCGAGCAGTCAGGGTCGCCGTGAAGAGCTGCAGAGTCTGTGGCTGATCATGTAGAATGTGAATAGCACCTCGTAGAATTGTGTAAGGTGGCAGCCACCAGGCTAAGTGCTCATTTCCTCATTGCAATGAGCCCCAGGGTAAGGTTAAGACCATTTTGCAAATGAGGAAGCAGGTTTGGGACCGAAGGGACAGACTCTCAGCTCCCAGCGCCTTTTATTTTTTCAGCTTCGATTGAGCACTTTGTCCAGCCCTCTCCGTGACTCTGAGACTGATGCTGTAGTCACCTCCATTGTGTAGAAGGGACAATTAAGACTCAGGGGAGGAGGCCCAGGCCCAGGGTCACAGGTCTAGAAACCAACTGAGCTGGGATTCCAATGCTGGTCTGCCTGAGGTCTTAAGCCTCAGGAATGAGGAAGGAATGAATCAGGAGATGGCCTTCAGTTCCTTGGCTGTGACCTTGGGGATGCTTCATTACCTGGTTTGCGATAATTTGCGGCTACAGGTGGCTCTGAGAGTCTAATGAGATCGTGTCCTCAGCAGCCCTTTGAGAACAGGGCAGCAGCATTGCTGTGGGGGTGGGGGGTGGGGGTGGGGGTGGGGAGCGAGGGGTTTTTCTGGGTTCCACACCCAGGTTCTCAGCCCTCTGGGGAAATTCCAGCCCTTGGCCCGCCTTGGCGCAGACAGGAGCCTGGCCTTTTCTCCTGGCCCTGGAGAGACTTAAGAAGACTGGGTGTTCCTGGAAGAGGCCCCTGCCAAACCGTGGCTACTCAAGAACCCTGGGTCCTTGGCTCTTCCCAGGGGAACCCCTGAGACTTTCCTTCTGATTTTGCCTCCCTGTCCCCTGGGGGCCAGGCCAGGCCAGTGGCTGTGGTGTCTGCAGAGTCTGTTGGATCCTTTGGGGGCCCAGGGGCACCTCAGGGTGGCTGGGAGGGCCTGGCGGGGCTCAGTCAAGAGGTTGTTTCCCGGCTGAGCGGCTGCTCCCAGCACTCTGAGGCTGGGTGAACTTCCTGGCTTCCTTTCAAAGATCTTCATTAATCTCAACATCTTTGCTATGAATATGAATATCATGAGAGCTCACGCTGCTTGGTCCTTAACCAGGTGCCAAGTACTGAGCTGCAGTCTTTATCTGGATTATATACTTTTCTCACAAGCTTAGAGAGGAAGAAGCCATTACTGACACCGTTCCCTTGGAGGGTGAGGGAACCACACATTGAATAAGTGGCACAGATATCTGTGTACCCAACTGGAGTTCTGCTAAACGGCCTGCGGTTAGAAATACCAGCTGAACAGATTGAGGAAACTGAGGCTCAGAGAGATGGAGTGCCTTGCCCAAGGTCATTAACTTTGCTCCTGACAACCAGTGCCCTCTGGGAGAGTGGGAGCAGGTTGGAGTTCACTGCTTTCCTGAACTCCGGTGGTGCGGCCCCAGGAGGGCTGTGTGTTGGGAAATGCCTCGGGGCCCTGAGGGTGGTGGGCCTCTGTTTCCTCAGCTATAAAATGGCAGCGGTAACAGAAGTGTGCCTGACAGACACAGGCTCCTTCCTTAAGGCTTCCTCAGCCCTGAGTTACAAGGCCTGAATTTTCTAGAGCTGCGTTTGGCCCGCAGCCAAGCCCCACCGTAACTGGCAGTCCCGGGCCCTGCCCCACGCCCGCCGGGCTTGCCTCCTTCCCCTCCCCCACACCGGGCTCCTATAATTGGAGCCCTGTCTGTGAGTTATTGGCTCAATATTTTTACAGGTTTCCCCCCAGCCCCCCTTCTCCTCACTGCCCCCGAATAAAGGAGCTGCACGACTCAAGCCAAAAACACAGCTCAGAGCATGTGTGCCAGTGACCCAGCCCTGTGAGGGTGAGGTGGAGAACTTTCCATGTGGGCCCAGCCCTGGGCAGGGCCTGTTCCCGTTCTCCCTCTGGCAGCTCCTGCCTGCCGCCTCCTGCTGCTCCACAGAAGCCGCTCTGTCCCCTCAGGCTGCGCAGGCTCTTCTGGGACAAGTAGGGATTCTGTTTGCAGGCTGCCCAGGAGGCAGTCAGCCAGGAAAAGTCAGTCAGTCTGTCACTGTCTCACAGTCAGATTCTGACACACAACCTGGGCCACACAGTGAGGCAGGGCCCCTCACAAGTCCAGTCACAGCTGTGGTCAGCCGGTCGCTTGGCCAGCCTCAACGGGTCAGGCAGCCAGGCAGTTAGCCACTGACTCACAGATGGACTTGGTTACACCTAGTCTCACGGCTATTCATACCAGGGCTCACAGGCACCGGGTCATCCAACCAGTCTCAGTCAGTCACCGCCTCACAGTCAGACCCAGCGCTCCATTCAGAGCTACACTGCCAGCCCCGGCCACTTACCGTGTGGGTCACAGTCATGGTCAACATGCCTCCTGCCAACTGGTGAGTCACAACCTGTCAGTCAGTCAGTCAAGGCCCGGTCAGTCAGCCCACCTCCAGCAGCCACCCAGCCATATAAACCACCTTGTCCTGTCATCTAGCAGCCCATCAAAGTCAGTCAGCCGGCCCGCATGTTGCACAGTCAGCTGGTAGAATATTGTTGTCTCACAGTCAGACTCAGGTACACAGGCCCAGTCAGGCAGGCGATCACCCATCAGTCCGGTCTGTCTCAGGCAGCCCATGGCAGTCAAGGCCGCCGGACAGTCAGTTTTCAGTGATTGAGGCAGATAGTCGGTCCACTCAGCCACACCAGTCTGTTTCTACTGAGCTGTTGGTCACAGTGAGACACAGGCAGCCACTGACCTGTGTCCAGGTCAGTCCCAGCCACAAGGTAACACCAGCCAGCCAGTCAGTCATTCTCAGAGAGTCACAGGTACAGGCACCAGAGGCAGCTGAGGCCCTGGGGTTGCAGCCAGACATCTGGTCATCCAGTCAATCTGAAAGAGGCAACCCTTCCTCCGGCTTTAGTCCTTCAGGCAATAACGCCACTCAAGGCTGTTGAACCGGGAGTCATAGTTACCCAGTTACCTAGTTAGTGTGAATCAGCCACCAGCCCCACTGAGTTAGTCACAGGAGTCGGGCAGTCAAAAAAGTAAGTCACAGTAAGTTCCTAGGTATCCATTCAGTTTTAATTAGGCAAACAACCAGTCAACTACCCACCACCAAACCCATTATCATAAACCAGTCAGCCAGTTGGTCATGCAATCCGTGAGCTAGTGTGCTGATCAACCAGTCCCTTGGCCAGTCAGACTCCATCCATCAGCCTAGTTTCAGGCAGTCCAGTCAGCTGTGGTCAGTTGCAGGCTTCCACAATCTGAGGCCAGGTCCAACCCAGTCACAGCCAACCAGCCACCATCAGTCATTCACTCATCTAATCTCGTGCACACCAGGGTTCAGGCTGGCTTCTTACAGAACCAGATGAATCGTTAGCAAATCTCTGACAGAAATCCTAAATCAAATGCCAAACATGCCTTAACCCCCTTCAGCAGTATCCAGAAACATCAAATCAGGCTTTGCTCCTGATTTGTCAGGAAGAGTCGTGGTGAGGGGCAAGTAAGCCGATTTACGACTCCAGTGAAACTCACGTCAGCCAGCAAGGCTGAAGACCACTGGAACAGGGCAGGAGACCCCAGGACAGCTTTCTACCCACACCACCTATATGCTCTTGGGGGTGTTCTCAGAGCAGGGACCACCCAGTGCTCTTCACAGAGGAAGCAGGTGGGGGACAATGAGAGCACCGGATGCCCCAGAAACCCCTGGCATCCTCCTATTCCTCGTGCTGCCTCTCACCTCTTGTTCTCCACTCCCTCTTCCATCCTCACCTCCCACCCACTCTGCCCAGATCCACACCCAAGCCTCCCCCATCTATTCAGATCCCGTCCTTGGCATCCCATAGTGCTAGTCACCTCCTCCACACATGCGCATGTACACGTCTCTCCTTCACTTACCTCCTCATTTCAGAGCATCCTGATCCAAGCAGCCTGGGGAGGGGGACGCTCAAGCCCCCTCTGTGCCCTGTCCCCCCTTTCTGCTTTCATGAATTGTGATGCGCTTAGGGGACCCACTCCTGGCTTGCGAAGGGGCCTGAGAAGGAGATGCAGCTTTTCTTGCTGCAACGCCCCCTCCTCCCCGCTCTCTGGAGGAGAGGGATGACAGGGAAAAGCCTGGGAGGGTGGTGTCCATCTCCCTGACTTCCTGTGGTGGCCCCAGGATTTCCCTGGAGCCTGGCAGGAGTTCTCATCATGGGGCAAACAGGCTCCGGTTCAGTGGGAGAGTCAGCAAGGATTTCTCAGCCTGAGGGAAGGACGGTTCAGAGGCACTGAGGCTGCCTCTGGCTGGACTGGATCTGCTCCTTGCAGAGGGGCTATGGGCCCCTTCTTTCACCGGGACTCACCCACTTGTGACAACAGTGGACACGGGTTAGTTTTCAGAGCCTCAGATCCTACCTCCTAGGGTCAAGGTGTGGAAGAAGGTAAGAAAACATTGAAAGGGATTAGGTCCCTGTTGACTTGGGGCTATTTTTTTCCAAGCAGGCAAACTGATGGTCCAGGCTAAAGGGGCTTATGGAAGCTTCTTCCCATGACTCTTCTCAACCTGATTCCACACACACCCAGCCCTGCCAGCAACTCCAGTCACTAAGGGCTTCCTGTACATCAGTGATGCTAGATAGGCTGTCAACACTTTACTCCTCCAGTTATCATGTGAAGTCTGTGCTTTTGCTGTGCCCATTTTACAGAGGAATAAATTGAGGTTCCAGAAGTTGGAGTAATTTGCCCAAAGTCATGGTGCTAAGCAGCAGAGCCAGAACTGTCAGACTCCTAAGGCCCAGGGGACGCCTCCCCTTGTACTGAGAGCCACGTGTGCACCCCTTGCCCTGTCCTGCAACCTTTCATTCTTTCCTCCCCAGTGTTACACTTCCCTTTCTTCCTGCCTCCCCTTCCTGCCTCCCCTTCTGGCTCCCACTGTCTGGGACTCCACTCTCTGCTTGATGTCCTTCAATATTTGTTCTTCCTTCTTCAGAAACTGAATCTCCAATTAGGTTAGGTGGATGTTAGGTGGGTGCATGATCCCCTGGGATAAAGAGGACATGCCTGCAGCCGACCTTGCTGTCCTATCTTTATGTCTGTGTTAGGGCTGACAGGATGCAAAATCAGGCTACTCTTTGCCTTCAGGATGGCTTTTCTATGAACTGAAGAAAGCTGCCGGTGGTTTCCTAGTAGATGAGGCTCCGTGGCCTAGGGCGGGAAGGGTGGCTGGCTGTGTGTCGAGGAGGATGCAGACCCGTGTCGGGGCACACTGCCGGGGACAGAGTTCGGACTGGGGTTTCAGTCACCCTGTAAACCAGTCCTGGCATGGGGGTGATGAGCGGGCTCAGCCCTCTGGCCCAGCCCTCGGTTCTGGCCCAGGCAGAGGGGGAGGGAAGGGTCAGCGATGAGCAGTCTGTGGAGTGTTTGGCAGGAGCTCTGGGGTCTGGGACCCCAGGACCGGCTGTCTGGGGTCTGTGACCGTCCTTACTCAGCTTCCCCCACCCGCCTCCCCTGTCGGCTTCTCTCCCAGCTCCCTTCCCCACCTCTCAGCTGTCCCCATTTTCCTTCCTCCTCCTCTGCCTGCTCCCCTGTCTCCCAGCTCCTTCCTCCTCTCCCCCTTCCCCTGTCCCTCCCCCGCACTCAGCCCTCCTCCTTTCTCCCCGCCCCCATCTCTTCCTCTCCTTTTGGGTGTCTTTCACTTGGTAGATCCTCCATCTCATTCCCAGGGGCCTGTCAGTTTAAAGATCCCTCTCAAGTAATTAGCCTCTAACTAGTAAAAAAATAAATAAACAAAAAATAAAAAAAATAAAGATCCCTCTCACCCCCTTCCTCAGTCTGTAGGTCTCTTTTTGCTTGTCTGTCTGTCAGCTTCTCCTCCCCACCTTCCTCCCTGCCCCCACCTTCCCTTATTTCCTTCCTTCGTCCTCTGGTGAATCTCCAGCCATGAACTCAGGTTTGCGGGAGTCTGCAGTGTTCTGTATGCTAACCGATCCTGACTCCAAGCCCGGCCCACGTGCTGGTGGGCCAGGACTTTCCCGTTTATCCTGCTCAGTCCCCGTGGAGCCTCCCCAGCGTCTTTCCTGCAGGGTTTGCCTGCAGGATAGGGCCTCTAAAGCCTTTCCCCACCCTCACTGCTGCCTCATTGCCAAGTCCAGCGCATCCTTTGAAGTCTCAGAGGGCTGCTCCTTCTAAGCCACACTGGGGCCTGGCATTCTTCAGTATCAGATATGGGGGATCAGCCTCCTTGGGATCCCACAGGGGAGCCATCAGCTACTCTCCCAAGCCCCACCCACTGCCCTGAGGGTGCCCTGAGCACTTCAAAGTTCTATCCCTTTCCTAGGCAATGTTCCCCTCTCTTCCCTCTGGGAGCTCAGACTAATCTAGATTTCACAACAGCCAGAGGCTATCTCCAACCCCTGCAGTAACCCCGAAGGGCCTGGCTCCCTGCTGGAGCCACTGTGAGCCAGCACAAACAGTTCTCCTTTCTGCTTCTTCCCCAGCAGCAAGGGCAAAGCAAACATACATCAACAGAAGGCTCAGTTAAACATCGCCCCATCACCACCACCTGCCGCGCCCCCTCCCCCCCAATTCTCTGTATTCTCAAGTCACTGCTTTGCACACCCTTGATCTCTCTTAAGCCTTGCCCCGCATCCAGCTGGGGAGCTGCACACCTGTGTCCTGGGGGTGGATATGCAGCAGGGAGTGCCTGTCCAACCAGATTCCCAGCAGGATCACCCTCTAGGCTCTCCTGACAGCCTCCACTTGGACAGTCTTTGGTTTAAAGACAACTCAAGCATCTTGGGAAAGAGTGCTGAGGTCTTTGAAGAGGGGTTGGGTGTCATGTTTTCTTATCCCAGGTACAACCCCCGCCCCCCGGCCCCCACCACCCACTCCAGCTTCTGCTCCATCTTCTAGTTACCTGATAGGCTGTTCGCTGCTAACATGTGCTGACCCAAGGTTGGTGATCAGTTGGGTGGATATCGGTGGAGGCAGGGGCCCTCAGGGGACTCGGGAGGGGTGCCTGGCAGCCCCAGAGACACTTCAGAAACTCTGGCTGAGGAATTGAGCTATGAAAGGAATGTAGGCAAAGACTAGGAGGCACTCAGACGCTATCTTTTGGGGATGGGGGAGGTGGTAGGAGAAAGGCCTCTGGTGTATGTATCTCCACATCTTTTGAGTCTTGGTCCAGATAACAGAAATCTTAAAAGCAACTCTTTACAGGCCCCGGCTTTGCAGGAAGTGAGGGTTGTGTCTTAAACTACAAACCTTCCCATTAGCAGTAAGAACCCCAGGACCCCACCCAGCGCCTCCTGAGATGCGGCTGCCTTGCAGGAGAGGTTTCTGTAAGGGACCATCAGGTCGCCTCCCAGCGGCAGGCTCCCCTTCTGCATCCCCAGCGGCTCTGTGGAGGACTTTATTTGGATTCCTGCTTGGCGGTGATGATATTTTTTTGAGGGGCCAGCAGGGTGAAAGGCAGTGTCAGAAGCCCTTAATTCTGAGACTCGAGGGGGCTTTGCAGAGACAGTTCCTCTCCTGCTGAGCACAAACCTAGCATTTTCCTCTCTTTCAGGTTCCAAGTAGGAGGGCCAGGCCACAGTGTGAAATGCTCTTAGAGGAGTCCTGCTGGGGTGACAAGGCGGAAGAAAAAGGCAGATGGCTCCCCACTGCCCTTGGGATGACATCCAAATGGCCTGCCTGCTGGATTCACAAAGGCCATCCTCACCCTACCCCTGGGCACTGCTCCAGCCTGTGCCCTTGTTATTTGTAGCCCATTCCAGCCATTAGAATGTCTTCAGTCTTTGGAACAGGTCTCCTGGCACCCCAATCTACCCCCTCTTTAGAGAACACTCTTTAGAGAACCCTTTACCTCTTGGCCAACTCCTATGCATTGCTCAGGACTTAGACATCACTTCCTCCAGGAAGTCTTTCCTTAATGCTGAGAGGAGAGTCAGTAGAGCGTGACTGTTAGGAGTTCAGGCAGAGTTGGGTTTGACTCTCACTTCACTAGCTGTATTAGTTCCCTAGGGCTGCTGTAACAAAGCATCCTAAGCTAGGTGGTTCAAACAACTGAAATTTATTGTCACAGAATTCTGCTTGAAGTCCAACATCAGGGCATCAGCAGAGTGAGTCTGTTGCCCGCTCCCCCCTAGCTCTCGGGAGCCTCGGGCTTTCCTTTCCTTGTAGATGCCCTCTCCTTTGCCTTTGCATTGTCTTCCCTCTGTGTGATGTCTCCGTGTCCAAGCATCCTGGCTTTATAAGGACAACGGTCAGTCATGTTGATTAGAGTTCACCCTCGTGACTTCATCTTAGCTTTACCTTTGTAAAAAGCATTTCTCCAATTCAGGTTGTATTTCGAAGTACTAGGATTTAGGATTTCAAGGTATCTTTTGGGGGGAGATACAGTTCAACCCGTAACCCTACTCTGTGACCTTGCATGAGTCACTTAATGTCTTTGAGCCCTGTTTTTCTCATCTGTTAAAGGAGGATTGTGAGAGGGAAAAGCATTGCTCCGGGATGCTGGGGACGTTGGCTCAAGGCTTAGTTCCACTGCCCAGCTGTGTGACCTTAGGGAAGCCCCTTTTCCTCTCTGAATCGGTCATCTACTGCAGCAGACAAAGCGCTCCCAAGCTTAGGGGCTTAAAACAACAACTGTCATATATTTTGCTCATAAATCTGCAATTTGGGCAGGGCTCGGTGGAGAGAGCTCTTTTGGAGTTCTATGTGACAAAAGCTGAAGCAGCTCAGACTGAGGCTGCAGGATGAGTTAAGGTGACTCATTCATGTGCCCAGCAAGTAGAGGCTGCCTGTGGGCTGGGCACTCAGCCAGGGCTGTGAGCCAGGGACCTGGCTTTTTCTTGTGAGCCTCTCACTGGAGCTTCTTGGTCTTCACAGCATGGTGACTGGCTTCCAAGAGTGTAGTGTGGTGGTCAGGCCAAGCCTCCAGAGACCTCAATATTCCCTGACACAAGTAAAGGTGCCATTTACTTGTGTCCCCTTGGGAAAGCACTTCACCTCCCCAGGGGTTCACTTCCCTGTCTGAAAAAGGAGGCTGAGAACGGATGCCTCATTGTGGGTAGCAAAGGAGAGGATGCGCGTGCAGGTCTTTGCTCAGAACAAAGCACAGATGACATTCTCCGTAAATGTCTTTTTTTCCCGTAAACATTGCTTCCCAGGTTCCTAAAATGGAGCTGGTGTCAGAGGTGGGACCCAAAGAGGTATTCCATGAAGTCACTGTTTGTGGCCATACGATGGCAGAAATGTAAGGAACCTGTAACCTACACGACTGAATGAATGAACGCCTTCTGTCTTAGGCTGTGTCCCTTCAGAAGCAGACTCTGAGGCAAACATTGGGGAGGGCGCCGGGAAACACAGGCAGGTGTGGGGAGAAATGAGACAGGGCAGGGACGCCGCCAAGATGGTGTGTATTCATGAGCAGGTCACTGCTGTCAGCAACTGGGACTTGGTGCCCTTGGGTCCCTGGGAGAACTGTCCTGCTTGAGATCCGAGGAAGCTGGGTGATTGATCCCCACCCCCTGACTGTTTCGCTTGAGGCTGCCCTTGGGGGTGTTTATTGCACAAACTCTGCACGGTCAGGCTCATCCCTGAGGCCAGGGGTTCCCGAAGATGAGGGCTGTCCAGGTGCTTGCCTGAGAAGCCTTTGGGTGTCAAAGAACAAGGATGTAGGTGAAGCACCTAGAAACTCGGTTTGGGGTCTCAGGGCTCCCTGATTCTGGATGTCTTTCAAAGGCAACACATGATTCTGTACATGGTCTCCCCTTGGTCCGCCGCCCTCCCCTACACTCTGAATGTTCCCATAGAACAATGGGTGTCTGTCTGCCTGAACCTTCCTCCCACTGGCATCTTCTCAGGCTTTTTCTCCCCATTGCCTCTAAAGCAGGTCATCTGACCCGCGACTCTGAAGAGTTGGGGCTGGCTGGGAAGTTGGTGGATAGGTTTGGGAGGAGCTGGTTTGCATGAGAACATTTAAAACATGTTTGGCTAAAGAAGCAGGGAAGTTTCCTGCATGGGTGTCTGGAGGTAGGGCGTGAACTGCCGGCCTGTTGTTGGTGCTCCCGCCCCCTCCCTGCAGCCCCACATCTGGCCCTGAGTCCTCTGCAGGAAGGGGCTGCAGCAGAGACTGAGGTCCCCTTCTCTGTGGGACCAGGGGACAAGCTGGGCCCGGTCACTGACACTGCACTCGATGTTGGGGTTGGCTTCTATTCCCGGCTAAGCCGCTGTCTGGTGGTGACCTTGGACATGTCCCTTTGTGCTCCAAGCTTATTCTTCTGCATCTGTAAAATGGGGTCAGTTCTTCAGCTCTGCCTAACAGGGCCAATGTGAGCTTGGCACTAGACCTTCATGTACTTGGTAAATGATAAAGTGGGGTGAAGAGCGGCCCCCCCACTGCAGCCTGAAACCAGAACTCTAGGGGTGTGTTCGTGGAGAATTTGAGCCTTCGAGGAACCAGAGTGGCACATGTGCTATTGGCCACCTTGGCATTGGGGACATGGATGAGGACCCCCTCCCAAGGCCCCAGGCAGTGAAGATTGATGGAGCGGGGCCTGCAGAGGAGAGGGTGTCTGTGGCAAACTCTGGAGGCAGTGAGTTCATAAGACTGAGTGAGACACACCTTGGAAAACTCACCGCACCCAGGGAAAATGGGGCCAGGAAGAAAGGACTGCGGTGCGTGCAGGTGAGGCAGGGCTACACGATACTTGCTGACTTTACTCACAGAAACTAGCCTTGATTGAGCTTCTACTATATACTCGGCCCCATGCGGAGTGCTTGCCTCAAAATAAATCCTATTTTATCCAAGCAGCAATGGAATGAGGTTGAAACTATCTTTTGTCTTCATTTTATAGATAAGCAAACTGAGTCTCAGAAAGGAGAAGCAGATTCCCGGGGTGGGGGTGGGGTGGGGGACACACAGCCCACTCAGTCCCTGCCAGAGTTTGGGCTCGAACTCACATCTGGGGGTTGACTGTAGAATCTGGATGTTTCCCACAAACACAATTAAAAGAAAGTCTCTCTTTATTCTGAGCAGGAGGAAAACAAAGTGATGAACTAGTCTAGCATGCAGATCAGAGGAATTTGCCAAGAGGGCCAGAGTGCTCCAGTGCGACCAGCTATGTAATTTGTTGATCCCCAGAACTTCCCAACTGCAGATACGGAGCCCCTGGTTCCAAAGTGATTTGGGAATTTCAAGGTGGTGACAGTTTGGTGTGAAACTGAATGTGTGGCCCTCCGAAGTGCGGGGTGACTGCATGGACACCCACAAAGTCCCTGGCCTGGCGCCCCTGCTGCCAACAGCTAGTGGCTACAGGTGGGGTTCTCTGCGGCAGGAGGGGTACAGGGCAAGCTCCAGGGCCAAAGAGCCTGGGTTGGAGTCCTGGGCTCCCAGCTTTCTAGTTAATGACCCTGAGTAACTTCTTTAACCTCTCTGAACCTCAGTTTCCTCATCTGCAAAACGGGATGTTGTTAGTTCTCATTTTCTAGGAGTACTGCGAGGTGGAAATAATATGATGCAGGTAAACTGTGGAGCCTGGCCCGCAGTACCTACCAGCAGCACCAGGTACTGCAGCCAATAGTCCCTCCCCCTCCCACCTCCCCCAGGGCGCAGACGCCAAGGAAAAGCCAGGTCCCAGCTGTCATTCCCTCCTGCTGCTCAGCCCCGGGCCAGAATCTTAGAGACTGCAGCGTTTCTCCTCTAGCAGCCCCTCCTCCACTCCCCATCCCCCAGGCTTTTAATGAGTTTAGTATTTTCATCAAATCATTCTTCCTACAACACAGGACTGGGGGAGGCTAAAAATAGCTCCCCGAGTCACATGACCGCTCCAAATGCGGAGGCTCCCAGCAAAGGTACAAGTGCGGCTCCCTGTTTCCTAGGAAATGAGAGGCATTGTGATGCCTGCCGCCAGGCCTCTGCCAACGCAGCCAGGGCGCTAGCAAAAGCACATTGTTTCCTGTGACATCCCCGCGTGTGACAGGCGGAGGGTGAGGGCACCGGGGGGGCAGAGCCCCCACAGCCGGCAGATCCATGGCCTGGGGCCCTGGGGTCTGAGCCAGAAGCTGCCCCTTGCCTTCAGGAGTAAGGGGACCCCAAGGCAAGAGCTTCCCCACGCTTGGGTTCTCTGACCCCATCTTTCCACCCAGGAGCGGTCAGGGAAATGGTTTGCCAGCAGGAAAGATGTTTGGTTTTTTTTTTCTGTTCCTTACACTTTCTACCTCTTGTTCTCATGTCAGCGACTTGCAACTAAAGGTATTCTATTGTTTGGCATTGAAAGTGAATCTGTAAACAAACATTCCCTCATGGTAACCTTGCCAGGCTCCTCCTCTTCCCACCCCACCACTCCCCCCCCCCCAGTATAAGATAATTCCCGGTTCCCTAGACCAGTCGTGAGACTCCCACACTTGAGTGCCTCACAGTCACCTGGAGGGTTCACGAATCCCCTGATGCTGGTCACAGCCCTGAGAGTTTCTCATCCTGTAGGAGTAGGGTTCGGACCAAGACTTTGCATGTCCAGGTAGTTCCCACAAGACGCTGGTGCTGTGCTCCAAGGAACAAACTTTGAGAACCACCGCCCTAGATGCTGTGGCCACTATTTCCCATCCCCTCCACCTCCCCCCACCCCTCCTTCCCTTCCTTCTCTGTTGTCATCTTAGAGCAACCCCACGTCAGCTCTGTGCCCGGGCCCTGCCCCCAGTAAGACTCTCTGGCCTGAATCTGCGTCTTGCTGCCTGAGCTGCCCTCTCTCCCCCTTCTCACTGGCTACCTCACACTTTAAGTGTAAGAATTACAGTAAAAATCATTGCTTATTGATCAGGAACCATAGAGTCCTCCCTCTTCACACTGCTGTGTGGTAAACATTGTTTTTATTTCCATTCTATCCACTGTCATTATCTCCATCCTGTGATAAGAAAACCCAGACTCAGATGGCAAGTCATAACCCCAAGTCACAGAGCTAGAAAACAGCTGGGATTTAAGGTGGTCTGAGTTTTAAGCCCATAGGTAAGTCACAGCTCATCTGCGTCCCTCGGGAGCCTTCCCTAAATCTTCTAGACTAGATTTTGTATACCTTCTTGGAGTCCTCCTATACTCCGTAAGTGTCTTTATTAATGCACTGGCAGCCTTGTACAACAGTTACCCTTTGATGGGTCCATCTCCTGATTTAGATTGTTGCTTAAAGCTGTGGACTTTGTCCTGACTCATAACATCACAAGTGCCTTGAACAGGGTCTGGCATTAATAAGTGCTCAATAAATGCTCATTTACTGGCTGACTGACTAAATAAAGGTTGTTTAAATGTTTGCTGAGTGCATAAATCGTTGCTGCCTGATTACTCATCAGGTAATGCATAAACAATAGGTGCTTATTGCTGGAATAAATGAATGAGCTTATTCATTCATTCAGTTCTCTAGACATGTTGGTTGGTTGAATGAATGAACTGACGGTAGCTACTGAAAATGCTTGCTGGATATATTAATGAATACATGAATGACTAGTAGGTGTTCATTAAGTGTCTGTTGCCTGGCTGGGTGCAAGGATGGGTTGGGCTTGTAGAAGGATGTACGGGTGGTTGAATGTAGACTGGATAACCAGCTAGGTAGGTTGGTGAAAGTCAAAGTAAAGGTGATAGTGAAAGTTGCTCAGTCGTGTCCCACTCTTTGTGCTCTCAAGGACTATACAGTCCATAGAATTCTCCAGGCCAGAATACTGGAGTGGGTAGCCTTTCCCTTCTCCAAGAGATCTTCCCAACCCAGGTCTCCCACATTGTAGGCTGATTCTTTACCAGCTGAGCCACAAAGGAAGCCCAGGTCGGTTGGTAGATGGATAAATAGATGAAGAGATGGGTGGGGTGGGTGAGTACCTGGATGGATGTGTGGGCGGATGAGGGGATGGATGGATGGGTGGATTGGCGTATAGTTGGATGGATGTGTAAATAGCTGGAGAAGTAGGTGGGTGAGTTGGTGGGTGCATGGTTAGATAAGGAAGGGGCTGGGAGACAGGGTCATGACTCTGGCCTTTATAGCATAGGTATTCTATGTGTGATGCCGCTTCTATCAGATAGATGACAAAGAGTGAGTTATGCATGGAACCCCTGGAGTCTGCAGTCATCAGGGCAGCCGGAGGGTTCTCTGGGCCACCAGCTATGACTTGGGAAGCCAGGTGGATGATGCATCATGAGTGTCACAAGGGGGCTGTGAAACTGTTTTAAATGTCAGGATGTCACCCAGCTGTGAGACTGGGTCTTGACGTTTGTCATGTTCCCGAATCACTTGTTTTAATGACTAATTATTTTCCCTCTTCTGACATGGCTCCTTGGGGGAGAGTGGGGGAGCATGGCTGGAAGCTGGGAACCTGTGCTTGGCAGTTGAATTCACTCACAAGCCGTCAGTGAATTAACCCTGATCTGCCCAGTGTGCTGCCGAACCTGGCAGGCCCAGTTCCCAGGCCCAGGCAGGGGCCGCTCGACTGGGAGGTCCTTCCAGGGCCGGCAGGCACCCGAAGAGAATTCAGAATGTCTAAGCCCAAACCCAGATGGCTGTCTGAAAATCTCTGAAAAAGCAGGTTATTGGCTTAAGAGCTACTTGCTTTTGATCTAAATGAAATGATTAACCTTGTGGTTTTTATAAAAAAGTACTTGCTACGTATGGGCCATTGTATAAATACTTCACCTGAAATGTCTCATTTCCTCCTTGCCATAGCCCTCTTATCATTATCTTCTCCATTTTACAGTTGGGGAAACTGAGGGGCAGAAATTGTTATAGAGGTTTTAAAACATGTCTTGAAAATTCTCTGATGTTCCCTTCAAGAGGTGAAGTCTAAATGCCCTTCCCCTTAAATTTGAACTGGGATTAGCAACTTGATTATGCAGAGCAGAATGAGGTAGAGATGGTCTATGTGACTTCTGAAACTAGATCAGGATGGTGGTACAGCCTGCTCCTGGCTCTTTCTTAAGACGTATGCCTCTGGAGACTCGAACCTCCATTAAAGAAATCAGGCTGCCTTGAAACTGCCATGCTGGGGGGAGAAACCTTGTGGGGAGACCACGTCCATATGGAGAGAGCTCTGAAGTGCTCTAGTCTTTCTTGTCTCAGCAGTTTTGCATCTTTCTTGTCCTGGTACCAGACATGTGAGTGAGAAAGACTTGGAGGTGATTCTATCCCCAGGTCATGCCTGACTGTAGCTGCAAAGTTGACTGTGAGGGAGAACCACCCAGCTGAGCCCAGCCCAACCCCATATCACGAGTCATAATAGTAAAATGACTGTCATGAAGTTTGGAGAGGTTTTTATGTAGCAGTAACAGGGACAATGGTGAAATGTCCGAGATGATACAGCCAGAAAAGGGCCCAGCCACTAAGTGAACTGGACAAGCTGGCTCAGGAGCCACAAGCTTAACCTGTAAAGTAGTTCAGACTTGCCTTCGTGGTCTTGCCTCTTTAATCTACCATTGCATGGACTAGTCTCAACCTTGGAGGCTTGGAAGAGGATTCAGTTAAATAATTTGAGTAAAGCATTGTGTTCAGTGCTTGGAACATAGTAAATGCACCATCCTAGTTAAATGCATTAACTTCATCCTTGCAGACCCTCAGACATAAACTTTGTCCTTATCCTCACATTGCTTTCTTCTTCTCACATCACACGTCTAACATGTCTAAAGACCCATTTAGTGCCACCGTCTATGGATCCAGAAAGTCACTCCTTCCTTCCTCCCATCCTGGTCTCTTCAGTCTCTTCTCAACAAAACAGCCAGAGAAATGCTGATAAAACTCAAGTCAAATCTTTCACTCTGCCCTAGGCCTTTAGGGAACAGCCCATTCCTCTCAGATCAATAAACAAAAGTCCTTTCAATGGCCTGCAATGTGCTGCACAATCTCCCTTCTCATCACGTTCCTCCCTGATTCATCTCCTGAGATGACCCCTGGCCCCCAAATGCTCACTCCAATGACACAAGTTCCTTGCTAGAACAAGCCAGCCCACCCTACCTTGGGGCTTGGCTTCTGCTGTTCCCTCTGCCTGAATTGCTTTGCCCGCTAATGTTGACATGGCTTACTTCTTTGCCTCTTTCAGACCGTGGCTTGAATGTCACCTTCTTTTTGGGACCACTCCTCACCTCCCATTTAAAATGGCAGCCCCATTCTCTCCCCTCCTCTCCCTTTTCATTCTTCTCCACAGCGCCTGTTGCCACCTAACCACTGATGTCTATTCTTTCTCATTCACCTGTTTCTTTTATCTACCTCCACTGGAAAGTGGGCACACGAAAACACAGATCTTTGTTTTGATCATCACCCCTGGGAGAGTGTGTGGCACACAAGAGGTGCTCAATAAATGCTTGATAGGTGATAAATGAATGGTTGTTGACTGTAATTATCAAGGGGACCAGGTAGGAAGCTGTTGAGCTACTCCAAGTGAGGACAGAGACGAGGGCTGTGGAATCTGGTGGGGAAGGAAGGAATGATGATGATGCCTGGCGTTCTGGTCCATGCGAGGAGCCGCCCACCAGGAGATGTGGTGGGAGGAGCCAGCTGTGCACAGAGGGAATGATGCCATGTTGGTATGGGGCAAGGTGGAGGTGCTGCTGGGATGTCCAGGTGAGGTCTAAGTTGGTGACAGAAATGAAGACTGGGGATGTGGTGGAAAGCCCAGCATGGAAGAATCCTGGGAACCCCAGGAGGGTGGAACCCAGAGGGATTGGACAGTGAGAACAGAGAACAGGGAGGCTCCCCCACTGTGAAGCCCATGGGAGCCACGCGGTCACACTATGGAGGAGAGGGGCCTGTGGGGAACAGATGAGCCTGTATCCCTGCTGGAAGAAGAGGGAGCCGCTGGGGTTTCACTGGCTTGTTTTTAGGTGTGAAGACAGGTCTGGGATTGTAAGAGCTTCCGGTTTGTCAAAGGAGGCCAGAAATCTGGATTTTCATGGGAAATTTACTCTTGTTTTGAGAGAGTTTATGCAAGCTTTGCAAAAGTGCTATATGGATCAAACAGTGCACGTCTGTGAGCTGGATTCAGCCCATGGGCACTCAACTGACAAGCTCTGGAGTAAGATAATGAGGGAAAGGGCCGGGGGCGGACCCTGGGGCATACAATCTTGGGGGTGTTGTCTGGCTGAAGGCACAGGAGGCTGGGGCACTCTAGGCAGTGGGTTGAAGTGCTGACCGTCAGGTGAGGGCCAAGAATCTTAGAAACCTGGCCCTCAGGGCATCACAGCAGAGCCTCCCAGAGCAGGTCTGTGGAATCGTAGGGGCAGAAGTCAGACTTCACTGTTCTATTCAAAAGGTTTCCGCCTCCCATACAAGGGTCAGCCAAGGGGAGACACAGATGGGGGTTTCTTTGCTTCAGACGGGGGCTGCCCCTAGAAGAGGATGGGGCCAGGACAAACCAGCCAGTGTGAGGCCGATGCCCGCAACACCCGCTTGAAGGACACCTTCAGAGACCTCCTGGAATCCTGCGATTCTCAGACGTTTTGAAATTAAATGTTAATGACGGTCACAACAGAAGAGTGAGGTGTGTGCCCCCCACCCCCCAACTCCCATACCAAACACAGCCCGGGGTAGACACTGCGGTCTCCCCACTGAGTTACTGAGAAAGCCGGAAGCAGCACTGCCTGCTAGGACTTGCCACGCCGACGGCAGCACCATCAATACAGCACCCACAGGCTGCGTGTGGCTACCGAGCACGTGAGGTGTGTTGAGTGCGGCGGGGCATCAGGAAGCTTCATTTAATTGAATTTAAATGTGAGTGGCCTCCTGGGGTTAGCAGCTGCCTGAGTGGCCAGGGTAGGTCTAGAGATCTGGAAGAAACTGTCATGGGTATAAAGACAGGAGTCTGCTCTTGTCTGCCATGGCTCCCTCCTCTCGGGGCTGGATAGCCAAGGAGAGGCTGCACGGCCTCCTCCTTGGGGCCCACGTGCACACCCCGGTCCCCTCTTTGCCATTTCCCGGGAGCATCTCTGACGTCCGGGTCTTCTCCGGCCCAGCAGACGACTGGACGTGAAGCCGGGCTCAGCGGAGGGTCCCGTGTAGGTTATGCACCCGGGCCTTATGCTGCAGCTCATTTCCTGCCCAAGGGCTCTGCCTACCTGGGCACCAGCCCAACTCATAATAAAAAAAGCCACTCTTAGTTTTCTTTCCTGCTCTCTCATGTGAGTTTGTCTTCCAAAGGGACTTTGTGGGACCGAAGTGTGTGTGGCGGGGGAGAGCCAGTGGCTCTGGTTTGGCAGGATTGCCGCATTCCCGAGTTCCTAAGACATTTGCATCGAATTAGCTGTAAGCCCCTAACAATGGTATTTTCTTATTTTTTTTTTTCTGGTATTCTAATTAAAACAAAAGAACTTCATATATAACGTATGAACACAGTTCCTGGGTAAAAGATTAAAATAGTTCAGAAGGCTTTCTCTATAGGTAAAATGGCCCGTGGCCTTCCCCGTAGCCCTCCCTCTGTGCGCACAGACACACAGACACACATAGACAGAAACTGATCCAGAAAGACATACAGACATACACAGACACACGTGCCCATGTGCACACACAGACACACACACAGACATTGAAACACAAGGACAGATAGACATACACAGACATTGACGCACAAAGACATACAGACACACACAGACACAACCTTGATACACAACAACATGCACACACAGAGACACACACACAGATAGACATGCAGACACTCACACAGACGCATAGGTGGGTGTTTTTCCCCCCAAAGGTGTCATACTAAATTCGTTTTTCTGTGACTTTCTTGTCTCACTTATCACATCTTAGGGCATCTCGCCCTTTCTGTTCGTGGCGTTAAGTCCTATTTCTTTTGAACTGCTGTATGGTGTTCCACCATATGCACGTGGTTCAGTTCAGTCGCTCAGTCGTGTCCGACTCTTTGCGACCCCATGAATTGCAGCACGCCAGGCCTCCCTGTCCATCACCAACTCCCCGGAGTTTACTCAAACCCATGTCCATTGAGTCAGTGATGCCATCCAACCACCTCATCCTCTGTCGTCCCCTTCTCCTCCTGCCCCCAATCCCTCCCAGCATCAGGGTCTTTTCCAATGAGTCAACTCTTCGCATGAGGTGGCCAAAGTATTGGAGTTTCAGCTTCAGCATCAGTCCTTCCAATGAACACCCAGGACTGATTTCCTTTAGGATGGACTGGTTGGATCTCCTTGCAGTCCACAGGACTCTCAAGAATCTTCTCCAACACCACAGTTAAAAAGCATCAACTTTTTGGCATGGTACAGTTTATGTAATCACTCCTTGTTGATGGACACTTCTGTTTCTCTAGCTGTTAATAGCACAAACTGTATTGCAGCAGACATTCTTGTCTGTGCCTCTTTGTGCAAGAGTGTGAGCATAAGCCAACACACATGTGTAATAGAGTTGTGCAGTCCAGATCACTGCTCAGCATGTATTTGCGCCTCCCTTATTCCCAACTCTGTGATACGCGGGTACCTTCCCGTCCCGCTGATGCCAGGCTTGACTATGGGGCTCCCCTAAGCCTTCAAAGGCCTTGAATGTTTCTGCTTGTCCCTCTTGTCCTTCTGCCATCACCAGATGAGGGACGTTCCCCAGGGAGCTACTGATCCAAGGAGATGGGAGACAGGGTTCAGATCAGCCCAACCCCTGCTGAACTGCAGGTAAATGAGCTGGAAAATAAATGCTTGTTGTTTTGTGCAGCTGAGATTTCAAGGTCGTGACCCAGGAGAGGTTGCCTGACCCAGGAATGAAAACTGGAAGCGCTTTGAACATCTATCAATATGTTTCTTGACATGCCCTTGGACCCAGCCTTCTATTTCCAGGTGTCCAGCTTTCCAAAACACTGCACACCAAAACATATGAACCATGATCCTTAGGCCGATGCCTACTTGGTAGGAGTGGGTGTCCTCTCTCCCATTTGATGGGTGGGACTGTCTAGGCATCGAGCTATGAAGTCACTTAGCAACTCATCCTGGGAGCCCACGGGGGGCTGAGGAGTTCCTGGGGCTGGCTCTGCCTCTATCAGAGCGACAGCCCCGGGGGTCAACAACCCCCACGGCTGTGCATGTTCAGGCACCCCCAGCCGGCCTGAGGCCACAGATCATGGACTGAGAGCCTTGAGGTTTTATCACCCTGGGAGCTTTTTCCCAGCAGGAGCCGAAGCCCCTGTGCAAGCAGTTCTGATCCCTAGAGGGTTGCCGGGGGCTCAAGATTGGCTGAGAAAACTCATCAAACTGAATGCCTGGGGAAAGAAGAATTTCCCATTGGATTGAAGTTGACTATTTTCCATTCATTCCCCAAAGAGCCAATCTTTTCACCAAAGAACTGCATTTTCTAGACCCTCTGTATCCACCTGGTCCTCCAGTGGCCCCTTGGACAGGATTGCAGGAGAACTTGCTTGTGGAGGAAGATGCTCAGAACTGCAGCCAGCTCTCTGTTGCTGGGGCTCCTCCTGGTCCCTCCCTCAGCCGCTCAGCAAGGCCAAGGGGGAGGAAGATTGACTGGGTCATAAAGCCTCATGGACACTCGTGCAGAGAAGTTGTCTTTTGCTGGGGGGAAGCCCAGTTGGAATCTTGGAGCTGGGAGATAGATCTGTTTGCGGGCTGTCCTCACTCACTTCTTGGTCCCTCTCTCACTGTTAGCTCAGTGCTGATAATTCTGTCAACTTGGAGCACTCGCCTGGCTTGGCAGCAAGTGGAAAGGAAGAGTTTTTCCCCAGCAGAGACTTTGCATGTCCATGGTTATTTATGAAGGATGCTGTTTGGGGACGGAAAGTTGAAGGCTGGGAAGCGCTGGGAAAGTTGTAGGGCGTTAGTGTCATTAGGGTCTCTGTGCCTAGCTGAGGTTATGGGCCTCTGGGCATCCACCGGCATAGCCTGCCACAACAGTGAAGGAGTAGATGAGCAGAGAAAACTGGACTCCTCAGCCATCCTGGCTGTCCACTAGCCCATCCAGAGGGGCTGCTTCATCTTTCATAAGGTCATGGAGGAAGGTCTTGTTCCTTTTCCAACTGCTTCCTCTTATTTCCTTGTAGGTCTGTGATGCTGTCTCTGTGATGGTGAGGAGGTGGCCCCTGATTAAAGCAGTGTGGGCACAGGACTGATTGTCCACAGGCTGGTCAACAACTTAGGAGGTGTCAGGCATGAAGCCTTGCCCAGCTGGCATCATAGGCTCACCTCAGGACCAGACACATTCTTCCCTTTGCTGTTTGGAAGTGAGGGATCTCATTCATTCTCAAAACAAGCCTATGAGGTAGGTACAATTATCACCATTTTACAGATGCATAAACTGAGGGACAAAGAAGTTAAGAATTGTGCCCAAGATCACACAGCTAACATATAGCAGAGCTGGTATCAAAGCCAGGCCTGACTGACCCCAAATGCCACCCAGCCTCATAACTGCCGCCTTCCTAGATGACCTGATCTGCAGGAGAAGATCGGGAAGACAGGAGAATCGGGGATGACAGGCTTCGTCCCCGAGCCTCATAGAGTTCCACATATGACAATAACCCTCCCTACTCACACTCAGCAGCTTTATATAGCCAGGGTGGGGCTCTGGTTTCGGTCGGTAGTCTGATCAAAGTCCATGGCTTTTGGTTTGCTAGCTTTTGCCTAAAATAGCCAGATCATTGCTGCCGAGGTGAATCAGTCAGGTTGAGTTGTGAAAGGCAGTCGCCTCCCTCCTGGTCATCCCCTCCCCAGGGAAGCCTTTACCCTTGCTTTGCCCCCTCTGGAGTGATTAGTGTCAAAGCCAGAGTCCTGGACCCCAGCATCAGCTCTTGTCACCCTGCAGTCAGAGAACCCAGGTCTGGTGGGGTGGATCGTGGGTAGGGATGCAGTTGCCAATGGAGTTCTGCCCAGCCCCAACCTCCTGTAAGCAACCTGGAGTGCTGGAGGGCCAGGCTGGGGTGGTGGGGGTCCCTCTGCCTGGCAACTCCTGGCAGACGTGCTGCCTGGGGCTCCCTAATGCTCACTTCTGCATACAGCACCTCCAGGCTGGGCCAACACTAATATTTACATTCAAAGGCAAGGCTGCCGGCTAAGGGCTGCTTCCAGTCCCCATGGCTCTCCTGGGCCCAGGGGATGGAGTTACAGAGTGGGGTGCTGGGTGACTGCCTGTGTGGGCTGAACAGGAGCCAAGGGAGATGGCAGACAGGGAATCAGGTCCAAGGCCTCAAATAACAAAAATAACTATTGTGATCAGACTAGCAATTATTTATAAAGTTCTTACTTTGTGTCTGATGCTGGGATAAGTCTTTCTCATGCATTTCAATTTTAGTTCTCACCCTGGTTCTTCAAGGCAGTTTTACAAGCTAGAAGACAGAGGCAGAGGGAAATAAGTAGCTTCCCCAAGGTCACGCAACTAGTAAGTGATGAACCTGGTGTCCAGCTGGAGCGTATGAGCCTTGGCAATTCTCAAGCCCAGTTTCTACAAGGAATGGGCGGTTTAATGTAATGATTGAAGCCTGGTAAGTGTGAAGCAGTAGGGAGTGGTGGGGACTGGGGCTCACTGGAGAGGAAACCCCCATCTCATTCTCAGCTCAAGATAGCTGTTGCCACAAGGAAATGTGGACCCAGTGGGGCTGGCTTGTCTGATTTTCAAGAGAAAATCTTGGCATGCTTATTTCTCAAATCAGGAGGAATATACATATTTATGCATCTACAGGTTTTTATTTGAAGTATTTCAATTTTTAAATGTTGGCAACACATCTCTTTTCTTAAAAAAACACAGTGGGAGCCAAGTCAAACATGGCTTCAGGCGATCACTCTGCTCCCTCCGCAGAGCCCAGCTTGTTTGCCTGGCCCTGTGCTTTCTCCATGCAGAAGGGCATCACTGAGAATTCAGCTCAAGGCCCACAGTCCAGACAGTCACCTCTGGGCCACTTTTGGGCTGGGAACCTGGGAATAGTGGTACCATTTGATCTAGATGATCAGGGCCCCACTGGTCCCACACTTTGGAGGGTCACCTCCCACTGTCCCCCCTCCCATGAAGAAGAGGAGGGTCTGCTGGGCCAAGGGATCTGCTCACCCAGAGCTCACATCCCTTCTTCTCGACCAGCCTCTGACTCCTGGGGACCCCAGAAGTCCCTACATCAGAGGCCCAGAGCCCGTTTGCCAGACCAATGTATCAGTTTTCCGTTGCTGTAAAAAAAAAAGCCACATGGCCTTAAACAACAGTCATCCCATTGTTATTACCTCTCACGGCGCTGGGGCTGGCAGGGTCAGTGCAGCGGTCAGCCCTCGGGGCTCTCCTGCTGTCCAGTTGGTGGCGGCCAGGGCTGAAGTCATTTTGAGGTTCTTTTACCCACATGTCTGCGGTCTCTGGCTGTCAGCTGAGGTCTTGGCCGGGGCTGCCAGCCAGAACATCTGCACGTGGCCTCTCCAGGGCCCCTGTTTCCTCATCGCGGGGTGAATTACGCTCAGAGCAAGGGTCCCAAGAGGGGGAACCAGGAGGAAGCTGGATCACCTTTACCATCTAGCCTGTGGGGTCACTTCTGCCTTACTTACTGGTGGAGACAGAAACGAAAGTCTGCCCAGGTTCAAGGGGAGGGATGAGAACTCCCCCTTGATGGTGGAGGGGCAAGATGTCATGGGGAGAAGAACCTGGGTAGTGGAAGATGCTTCCTTCTGGGGCCGTTTGGGAGAGTGTTTTCTGCAGCAGTCTGCGTGTTTCTCTTTCCTGCAGGCCTCCTCTGAGGACCGGCTAGCAGCGGGAGAGGCCCCGGGGCGGTTGCACGGGCTCGGAGCAGTCTGATGGGGCGTAGGCTGCACAGGCCAGCGCCCAGGCCCCCTGACCCGCCTGTGTCAGGGGCAGGTTGCCTGGGGGGCAGGGCAGGCCCTCTGGATGCGCTTCGAGGAGCCCCCACTGACAGCCGCATGTGGACAAGGCAGAGGCCAGCTCCTGAGGAATCAGTGTCGGCCGCCGCCGAGCAGGAAGGGCCCACGGGAGGAGAGAGACGGAGATAAGAGACCCCCTGTGTGTCCACCGACCTCCCGGCTGAGCATCTTGACTGAGTGTGTAAGGGAGAATCAGCACTCGGCTTGCAGGGAGCCATGAAGGATTCTACGTGATACTTGCTGGCCAGAACTTGGTTTCGCTCAGATGAGACAAAAACACACACAAGTCAGATATCAAATAATGCAAGTCACTGGGTAAGTTTGGGTCAAAGTGCAGGCCTTTCTAAGGATTTTTTTTTTTAATGATTTATTTATGGTCATACTTCTTGGCATGGCATGCAGGATCTTAGTTCCCAGACCGGGGATGAAACCCCTGCCCCCTGGGGTCTTAACAACTGGACGGCCAAGGGAAGTCCCAGGCCTTTCTAGAAGGAAGAGGTCAGCGTCCTGGTTCTCTTAACCCCTGCAAATCAAAATCACCTGGGGGAGCTTGGTGACCTAGTGATGCCCGGGTCCTGTCAGCTCAGTTCTGAAGCAATCCGTCCCTTGGAGGCCTAGACTTGGGGATTTTTCTGAACTTATTTTTCATAAAGGTAACATTGGTTTATAACGTTATAAAAGTGTCATGTGTACAACCTTCTATTTCTACTTCTGTCTACACTATAGCATGCTCACCACCGAAAGTTTAGTTTCCATCACTCACCGTACTGTTGGGTCCCCTTTACCCATTTCACCCTCCTCTATGCCCCTTCCCCCTGGGAACCACTACATTCCCTGTATCTGCCCGTTGAGTTTGGTTTGTTTGTTTATTTTGTTCTGTTTTTTATATTCCATGTATGAGTGATATCATGCAGTATTTGTCTGTCTCCATCTGACTCATTTCACTTAGCATAATGCCCTCCAGGTCTCGCAGGGGGATTTTTCAAAGCTCCCCAGTGATTCCCACCTGCAGTCAAGGATGAAACCCACTGAGCCAGAGCAGAAATAGCTGGAGGGCAAAGACTCCCCTGCCTTAATGAGGGAATGGCTGAACAGACAGAGGGCAAAAGAAGGCATTCCAGGTGGGTGGAACAGCGGGAGCAAAGGAGACCCAGGTGGGAATGTGCTTTGCAGCATTAGGAAATATCCAACACAGGGATGGACGTTAATGTACTAGCCTAGGTGATGATAATAATAAAAAATACTGACATGCACAGACACTGTGTTATGAACTTATAATCTCATATGATCCCCACTGCTACTGCTCTGTGGGGTAGGTATTTTTTTGGGGGGGCGGTAGGTATTTTAGTTTACGTTTTACAGAGGAGAAAAGTGAGGCTCACAGAGATTCTGTAATTTTCCCATCGTTAACCCAGACCTGGGATTTGAACACCTGACTCTAATTTTGAAAAAGATACTTGGAGAGTTTGATTCACATGTGAGTGAATTCTCGTGCTCGCTTCGGCAGCTTATATACACATGTGTGGACCTGAGCTAGAGGTGACAGGGAGCCGGTGTAAACTGGGCTTCAAGCGAGTGGCTGGCATGTTGGAGAAGGTCCCCATGAGGTGCTGAGCGTGGCAGGGCTGTGTGGAGGGAAAAGGTAGGAGGGGGTGTGTGTGTGTAAGAGAGGGTGTGTCAGGTGAGGCCTGGCAACCTTCTCAAGCCTCCTGGCCCTGGCTCTTCTGCTTGCCTGGAACTGTCTCACCCTCTTTTCCGCCTGTTTCCAGACACATTGTCCATGCATAGCTGATCTGTCACCTCCTCCAGGAGTCAGACAAGCTGAGTTTTGAGTTTGAAATCTGACATGCTCGAGTCCATGTTCTTGGGCAAGTTATTCAGCCTCCCTGATTCTCAGTTTCTCCATCTGTAGAATGTAGAGTGAAAATAGTCCTGGAGGATTAGATATTATCATGCATATAAAGCTCTTAGGATGCATTATAGTTGCTATTTGTCTGTCTGCTTCCCCCTTGAGACTCTAAGCCCTTGAGGGATGAGGCAGTCTTGGTCTCCACTGCAATCCTGTTCTATGCCCAGCAGGATGCTTGGCATGGCATGGTTCTGGGAGGGTTCTTGGTACAAACTGGGAAATTCTGGACCTGATCTAAAGGTCACTTGATGTAGGTGTGGTAAGGACTGCGAGATAATCTCACCCAAGATGTTGCCCCTTGTATCCATCTAAATGGTCACACCTTCCAAACTCTGGCAGCCAGCGTGGTCACGTGATGCTGTGGCTATGAACCAGCCAGGCTGTCTCAGTTTGCATTCTCAAAAGCAGACTCTTTAAGGCAAAGATTCAAGAGCCAAAAATTTATTTGGAAGATGATTCCAGGAAGGATTGGTATGGCAGTGGAGAAATGAGACAGGGAGAAGAAGGCAAATGCAGACCCTGTGAGTGAGCAAGGGGGCAGCTGGGGCTCTGTTATCCTGGGAGCCTCTGAGGGTGAGAAAGCTGGAGTATTTGTCCACCATCTGCTGTCTGTCATTGGTTGAGGCTGCCCCTGGGCCCCATTAACTCTGACTTCAGGTCTGCTCTGTGTGGTGACCTGAACAAGCTACTGGGGCTGAAGGAAAATGTTTGTAGAAGTAGTTTCTGTGGTGCCCAACTATCGAGTGTCCAGGGGATGTGAGAGGGGCAGGCACCAACAGTGTCACTTACAGAAGTGTTAGTGGTTAAAGAGAACTTCCTGAAAAGCCCCACAAAAGGTAGTCAGACTCACCTGATAAGGGCTCTTTTGCTTATGACCTTCCCACTTTGCTCTTGCTTAGAATATAGTTTTAATGGCTGGAGCTGTGACAGTCACGTTATGTCCATGAGGAAAAGACCAACAGAACCATCAAGATTTCTTGCTGGTCTGACAGCATTTACTTAGAAAACAATTTACCAGGAGACATAATGTCATATAAAAGGGGAAAAAAGCAACATTTTATAGTTTCAAGTAGCCAATGATATTTGGATTTCATGTTGCTTTCAGCCTAATCCAGTTTTAGTTCAAAAGTTGTAAATATTGAAGAATGAATGAATAAACTCTGGGCAGGGGGTTGGGCTAAGGTAGAGAATACCTTTTGCTTACAGAGATACCCAGCAGGTTTGACTGTATTCCTAGACTATAAGGGCTGGGTAATAATAATTTTTGCTCATTATTTTATCCTCAGCCTGTACAGAGAAGTCTTGTAATAATTGTGTCCTGAATAGGTTAATGACAAGTGATCCTGGGGGAGGAGAGGGATCTGCAGGTGCTCTGGACAAAACTGATTTGCATTTACATTTATGACATTCTCCCATGTATCAGGCTGTACTTTTTTTTTTCACTAACCGGGAAGGACTGGGGAGGAGAAAGAAAGGAAAGCAAATGAGCTAGGATTAAGTACAAGCGGACCTTGGAGATATGTGAGTTCAGTTCTAAACCACTGCAATACAGTGAATATCACAAGAAAGTGATTCACACAAAGTTTTCTCTTTCCCAGTGCACATAAAAGTGATGTTTGGGAATTTCCTGGTGGTCCAGTGGTTAGGACTTTGTGCTTCTATTGTAGAGGGCACGGGGTTCTATCCCTGGTTGGGGAACTGTCCTGCAAGCCTCACAGCGTGACCCCCGCCGTGACCCCCCCCCCCTAAAAAAGTGATATAGTCTGTTGAGTGTGCAATAGGGCTTCCCTGGCAGCTCAGATGGTTAAGAATCCACCTGCAATGCAGGAGACCCAGGTTCAATCCCTGGGTCCAGAAGATCCCCAGGAGAATGAGATGGCAACAACATTCCTCCAGTATTCTTGCCTGCAGAATTCCATGGACAGATTTTCTTCATGGACTCTGAAGGGTATTCAAATGTACCTGAGATCAGCTGACTGGTTTGTGGTGGGCCTCTCCACCAGCACCATGTGGGAACTCAGAAGGAGCGAGTGCTACTAACTTTGGGACAAACTCAGCAGAGGAACTCCATGAGTTGGTCTTGTACTGAGGACCAGCATTACACAGCGTCTCAGTGGGCTCTGTGGCGGCGACTCCATCTCACCACACCTGGTTCCCTCCTACCCTCCAGGCCTCAGAGACCTCAAGAGACCCATTCCAGCCCTGAACTTGAATGTGCAGTGTTGAGGTGTTACACAGGACCAGGGTTCTTGGGCTTCCCCAATCAATAGAAATTGACTAGAGGCCAGACAAGAAATTCAGGAAGGCTTTACTGGAGTCCCCTGCTGCAGCAGGCGGGGAGTAAAAGCAAACAACAGGTTCCCTTGCTGGTTCCCATGCAGGGCAGCGGGGAGTTGTGGGGAGAGGGGAATCAAGCTTGTTCCTTACATGGGGTGAGGGTTGGGGTGTGTCCAGGGGTCAGGCTGGAGAGGTAGCTTAGGTATTTTGCCCACCCCTTTCACGGCGTTGTGTGCAGCGGGCATGCTCAGTACCCTGCATTTGCTCTCCAAGCACTGTTTTTGCTCCAGGCTCTTCAAAAGTGGCAGTTGGCTTTTTTGGTCTCTTTGTATCTTTTGGGTCCAGAATTTGCCCCAGCTGCACATGCGTGCAGCTATTTTTAGTTCCAAGTAGTTTCTTTGTATTTCTTTGCTTAAGGAGAGGTGAGTCCAGGTGCAATCACTTCAGCAGAGGGTCCCAGGTCCCAGCCTGTCTCAAAAGGAGTTGACTTGGCATGGAACGACTAAAGGAAGTGCCTTTTAGCAAAGTTCTGGATGAAAATGTCTTCCAAGTTAGGATGAGGTGCTTAATTCTCCAGCTTTGTCCCTGAACAGGCTTCTTTTTCCTCGGGACTGTCCTGGTGCTGCCGATGGCAGAGTCGCCATCACCAAGATTGCAGACCACAGTGAACTATCGGTGGCTGGTCCCACTCACCCAGGGGAGAAGAGAAGAGTTCCCCTCATCACCTGGCTGGAGGTCTTCCCCAAGGGGGTGACGATTTCCCCAAAATGCCTATATGGTAATTGATGACATTATTAAGATTTATTGAGGAAACCATGCTCCTGTTCAGAAGCTCAGGTAGAAGCCCCTCTGACTTCCCTGTAAGCGGGCTTCCTTGTTGATTGAGTGTAGAGCCCTACTTGTTCCCTTGATCCCCATCACAAACTCTGTGACCACCACAGTCTCAGATCAAGTGACTTTCCTAAGGATGAAGGCCTCAGAGGAGAGAAGGATAGGGGCAGGGGGCCGAGAAGCCCCACTTAGTCTCGATCTGAGAGACACTGGTACCAATGCAGGCAACGCTGGGCTTTGGGTTTCTCTCTGCGGGGGCTGCCACTCTCTCCTCCAGCATCTTGTCACCTCAGAGATGGTTTTCCTAAGGTGACACTTACCCACAGGCATAGCTCTACTTGGTGTGAAACAAGTAAGCAAACACTGTCTTTCTACTTCTCGACAGAACTGTTGGCGAGTGGGGGGTGGGAGGCGACGTGTCCTTTGCTCCCGGTGTTTCCACCTCACTTCCTCTTCTATTCCACCGGCGGGGCACTCGGAACTTCTTGCCTCGGGGAGGGGATGACTCAGCAGAAAGTGAGAGCAAAGAGTGTCAGCTCCCGGCTTTGGAGTTTCAAAAGCTTAGGCCTCAGGGGGATGGGAGGGACTGGCAGGCATAAATAATAGATGTGAGGGAAGGGCTGGGGAAGAGGGAGAATGCTGAACCTGGCGAAGGAAAGGATCCCTTCGGCTGGGGGATGGGAGAGAGAAGGAGGGAATGTGATGATAAAGGGCACCTAGTGAGCAAGAAGGGCTGTGGTTTCCAAATGCTGCCTGGCCCCCCGGGAAGGGAACACGCAGGTCTTCAGCCAGGGATGCCCAAGGGAGCCCGGTCAGGACCTCTGAGCTCCGCAGTCTCTTCCTGTGGTCCCTGTGCGCTGTCAATACACCCGAGCATAAACTATACAGGTAGGCAGGCCCTGGGCCCCTGCAGGAGTGAGAGTGATGGGACAGACAGAACCCCTCATCACTCCCAGCCCCCCGGCCCTAACTGGACTTACCAAGATGTTCCTGCTGAGTGGGGCAGGGCACAGCCAGGGGCTCTTGGAAGCTTGTTGGATCACAGTATGGGGAGGAGGGATAAGATGGGCTGTGGGTTCTTGTGCATCCCTGAGAGCCAACTGTCACTCCGCCTTTTCTGCTCCTCTTTAGGAAGCTTGAAAAAAGTGAAAGTGTTAGTCGCTCAGTCGCGTCAGTCGCGTCCGACTCGTTGTGACCTATGGATTGTAGCCTGCCTGGCTCCTCGGTCCATGGGATTCTCCAGGCAAGAATACTGGAGTGGATTGCTATTTTCTTCTCCAGGGGACCTTCCCAACCAGGGATCGAACCCAGCACTCCTGTACCGCAGGTGTATTCTTTACGGTCTGAGCCATGCCTGCCTGCCTGCTAAGTTGCTTCAGTCATGTCCGACTCTTTGCAATCCTATGGACTGTAGCCCACCAGGCTCCTCTGTCCAAGGGATTCTCCAGGCAAGAATCTCGGAGTGGGTTGCCGTGCCCTTCTCCATGTCTGAGCCATAGAGAAAGCCTTAACGGGGCGCAAATGTAGGAGAGAAGTCCCTCTGCCTTCCTCCTTTGCAGAAACTCAGGGGACGCAGTCTGTGTTTCTCACAGACTGCCTCCGCAGTTCTCCCCTGGGACCCCTCTTCCCCAGCCAGGCTGCCCAAGGGGTGGAGTCCTCCAATGGCCCTGGCTGGTCCTGCTCCCCACCCCGACCCTAGTCCACAGGCCTTTTCATTTGAAGAGCTCATTGCTGCAGGAAACAGATGGGATCACAAAAATAATAAACAGAATTTCAGAGGTTCCGGAAGCTTCAAGTCATGGTCTCGGGCCTGTACTTAAAGACTTCCTTCTGAGACAGGTCCTGAAAATGACTGCACCCCCTGTTTCTTGGGCTCCTGGGATGGCCAGGCAGGTGCTGGCAGCATCTTGGATTGTCAGGGACTAGACTGGTCTGTAAACCTGGGAGGGCATTGTTACTGCCTTTTATAGATGCAAACATTGAGTTCAGAGAGCGGCTGGGGCCACGTGATTTATGGGACCTAGGGCACAATGAAAATGCAGTGCCCTTGTTCAAAAATGACTAAGAATTCAAGACGGTGATGTCTGCTCTGTAGCTTAGTCATGTTCAACTCTTTGTGACCCCATGGACAGTAGCTGGCCAGGGTCCTCTGTCCATGGGATTTGCCAGGAAGAATGTTGGAGTGGGTTGCCATTTCCTCTTTCAGGGGATCTTCCCAGCCGAGAGATCAAACCCATGTCTCCTGCATCTCAGAGCATTAAGCCAAACATGGGGCCCTTCTGAGCATGGACCGAGCAGGACCCAGGCCCACGGAGTCGTACCTATGGGAGAGATGAGGCCGAAGCTTAGGAACACTCAGCTTGTGCAAGGAAGCCCAGGTTTTAATGCAAGGCCTCGGATAGCCTTCAGCTGAATTTTGCTGTCTCCTGTCCTTCACCTGCAGGCACCCGCTTTCTCTCCCTCCCACCCATCGTGGTTGATGAAAGCTGGGCTGTGACCCTGATTTCCATGACTTAAAAAGAATGGTGAAAAGCAGAGCCTGACTGTAAGACGGGGACATAACACAAATCCTATGTTGTTCCAAGCAGCCCTTTGGCTTGTGCTGAAACAGAAGCTAAAGAGAGGCTTGGGCATGCCCCGTGCCTGGCCTTCTCCATTCAATTAACTTGACAAGTCAACGTTTTTTAGACAGATGATTCTCATTTCCAATGCAGCTTGAAAGTCCCTGGGGGCAGGAAGAATATTCAAGCTTGCTTACTTCAGGAAGTGGTGTCTTCACTCCAATTTATGGGGACTTGATTTGCAGGGACTACAGTGAGCTCAATCCATGTAGATAAGTCTCCCTGATGGGACATGTATAATATAGGGTTTACAATATACATTTGATGCAACAGCTTGAAAGTTGTTTATATGATCATATATTTGTATTTTATTCCATTATCACAGTGATTCTCAGTGGAGGGAGGGACTTACCCTTCCGTTTCCTCTGGGGACATTTGTCTGGGGATATCTTTGTTGTCACAGCTGGGTGGGGGGAGCTGCTGCTGGCTCCCAGTAGGTAGAGAAACCAGGGATGACCCCCACAGCAAAGAATTATCCAACTAGCATAATTCAGTTTGCTCTTTTCTAGGCATGAAATAGATCTCTAAGACAGGAAGCCTACTTTGTGAAAATCTATCCTTAGGGAATGAAGTTTTGAGAGTGGCGCACTGAATTTGTGACCATGATGTAAGAAAAAACTGGGCCCCCAATCAGGGGTTGATTGAACCTCGCTTAATCCTCACAACAACCCCAAAGAGTCTGAATTGTTACCCCATTTTGCTGATGAGGAAACTGAGGCTCAAAGAAGATAAGTAATTAGGGAAGGGAAGGTGAACCTTCTGAGAGGTGAGGTTCACCCAAAGATGCCACAACCAAGTCTGGCATAACATGGGTTTTTTTTTTACCCTAAGGGGCCCACTTTTGTCTCGGCATCCCCAAGTGCTGGAAATGATGCTGGGAAAGATTGAAGGCAGGAGAAGAAGGGGATGACAGAGGATGAGATGGTTGGATGGCATCATCAACTCGATGGACGTGAGTTTCAGCAAGCTTCAGGAATTGGTGATGGACAGGGAAGCCTGGCATGCTGCAGTCCATGGGGGTCACAGAGAGTCAGACACGACTGAGCGACTGAACTGACCTGACTCCAAATGCTTTGGTGACCCCACCACTTGGGAGATCCTACTTCTCCACCTCCAGCTCAGGAATTTCTCTCTCTGCACTTGCTCACATCAGCTTATGTCTTTCTTGCCTCTCATCCACCCCATCTCTACTTCTAAATGCAATGTGTTTGTATCACCTGGACTTTGCTTTCAGGGAACCATCCTCTTAGAAGCTTGGGATGCACTACAGAGTCTGAGGATGGGACAGGTCAACTAAGTGATACCACCCAGTGAATCAGTTTCCTGGGGCCACACTGATTGCTTCAGGTTGAGGCAGTCTGAGCCAGTGAGAAGCTCTGAGAGCTTTGCTGCTCTATTGCGACCCCAGTGGACTCAGCCTAAGGGACTGCCAGAGAAAATACAGAAGTCCAGTTAAATTCGATTTTCAGATAAATAGTGATTAAAAAAATTTTTTTATAAGTATGTCCCGCTACATGTTTCAAGTTCAGTTCAGTCACTCCCTCATGTCAAACACTTTGTGACCCCATGGACTGTGGCGTGCCAGGCTTCCCTGTCCATCAACAACTCCTGGAGTTTACTCAAACTCATGTCCATCGAGTTGGTGATGCCATCCAACCATCTCATCTTCTGTCGTCCCCTTCTCCTCCCGTCTTCAATCTTTCCCAGTACATCAGGGTCTTTTCCAAGGAGTCAGTTCTTTGAATCAGGAGGCCAAAGTACTGGAGTTTCAGCTTCAACATCAGTACTTCCAATGAATATTCAAGACTGATCTCCTTCAGGATGGACTGGTTGGATCTCCTTGCAGTCCAAGGGACTCTCAAGAGTCTTCTCCAACACCACAGTTCAAAAGCATCAGTTTTTCAGTGCTCAGCTTTCTTTATAGTCCAACTCTCACATCCATATATGACTACTGGAAAAACCACAGCCTTGACTAGACGGACCTTTGTTGGCAAAGTAATGTCTCTGCTTTTTAATATGCTGTCTAGGTTGGTCATAACTTTTCTTCCAAGAGCAAGCATCTTTTAATTTCATGGCTGTAGTCACCATCTAGTCACCATGTAGTCACCATGCCCCCAAAATTAAGTCTCTCACCATTTTCATTGTTTCTCCATTGCCATGAAGTGATGGGACTGGATGCCATGATCTTAGTTTTCTGAATGTTGAGCTTTAAGCCAACTTTTCACTCTCCTCTTTCACCTTCATCAAGAGGCTCTTTAGTTCTTCTTTGCTTTCTGCCATAAGGGTGGTGTCATCTGCATATCTGAGGTTATTGATATTTCTCCCAGCAATCTTGATTCCAGCTGTGCTTCATCCAGCCTGGCATTTCACATGATGTACTCTGCATATAAGTTAAATAAGCAAGATGACAATATACAGCCTTGATGTACTCCTTTCCCAATTTGGAACCAGTCTGTTGTTCCATGTCCGGTTCTAACTGTTGCTTCTTGACTGCATACAGGTTTCTCAGGAGGCAGGTCAGGTGGTCTGGTATTCCCATCTCTTGAAGAATTTTTTGGTTTGTGGTGATCCACAGTCAAAGGCTTTGGCATAGTCAATAAAGCAGAAGTAGATGTTTTTCTGGAACTCTCTTGCTTTTTCAATGATTCAACAGATGTTGGCAATTTGATCTCTGGTTCCTCAGCCTTTTCTAAATCCAGCTTGAACATCTGGAAGTTCATGGTTCACGTACTGTTGAAGCCTGGCTTGGAGGATTTTGAGCATTACTTTGCTAGTGTGTGAGATGAGTGCAATTGTGCAGTAGTTTAAGCATTCTTTAGCATTGCCTTTCTTTGGGATTGGAATGAAAACTGACCTTTTCCAGTCCTGTGGCCACTGCTTAGTTTTCCAAATTTGCTGACATATTGAGTGCATCACTTTCACAGCATCATCTTTTAGGGTTTGAAATAGCTCAAGTGGAATTCTATCACCTCCACTAGCTTTTTTCGTAGTGATGCTTTCTAGGGCCCACTTGACTTCGCACTCCAGGATGTCTGACTCTAGGTGAGTGATCACACCATCATGGTTATCTGGGTCATGAAGCTCTTTTTTGTACAGTTCTTCTGTGTATTCTTACCACCTCTTCTGCTTCTGTGAGGTCCCTACCATTTCTGTCCTTTATTGAGCCCATCTTTGCATGAAATGTTCCCTTGGTATCTCTAATTTTCTTGAAGAGATCTCTAGTCTTTCCCTTTCTATTGTTTTCCTCTATTTCTCTGCATTGATCACTGAGGAAGGCTTTATCTCTCTTTGCTATTCTTTGGAACTCTGCATTCACATGGGTATATCTTTCCTTTTCTCCTTTGCCTTTAGCTTCTCTTCTTTTCTCAGCTATTTGTAAGGTCTCCTCAGACAACGATTTTGCCTTTTTGCATTTCTTTTTCTTGGGGATGGTCTTGATCCACGCCTCCTGTACAATGTCATGAACCTAGGTCCATAATTCTTCAGGCTCTCTGTCTATCAGATCTACTCCCTTGAATCTATTTGCCACTTTCACTGTATAATCGTAAGGGATTTGATTTAGGTCATATCTGAATAGTCTCGTGGTTTTCTCTTCTTTTTTCAATTTAGGTCTGAATGTGGCAATAACGAGTTCATGACCTGAGCCACAGTCAGCTTCCAATCTTGTTTTTGCTGTCTGTATAGAGCGTCTCCATCTTCAGCTGCAAAGAATGTAATCAATTTGATTTTGCTTTGACCATCTGGTGATGTCCATGTGTAGAGCCTTCTCTTGTGTTGTTGGAAGAGGGTGTTTTCTATGACCAGTGCGTTCTCTTGGCAAAACTCTGTTAACCTTTGCCCTGCTTCATTCTGTACTCTAAGGCCAGATTTGCCTGTTACTCCAGGTATCTCTTGACTTCCTACTTTGGCATTCCAGGCCCTTATAATGGAAAGGACATCTTTTTGAATGTTAGTTCTAGGAGATCTTGTAGATCTTCATAGAACCATTAAACTTCATTCAGCTTCTTCAGCATTACTGGTTGGGCCATAGACTTGGATTATCGTGATATTGAATGGTTTGCCTTGGAAACGAACAGAGATCATTCTGTTGTTTTTGAGATTGTACTCGAGTATTGCATTTCCGACTCCTGTTAACTATGAGGGCTACTCCATTTCTTCTAAGGGATTCTTGCCCACAGTAGTAGATATAATGGTCATCTGAGTTAAATTCACCCATTCCAGTCCATTTTAGCTCACTGATTCCTAAAATGTCAGTGTTCACTCTTGCCATCTCTTGTTTGACCACTTCCAATTTACCTTGATTCATGGACCTAACATTCCACGTTCCCATGTGATATTGTTGTTTACAGCATCGGACTTTACTTCCATCACCAGTCACATCCACAACTGGGTGTTGTTTTTGCTTTGGCTCCGTCTCTTCATTCTTTCTGGAGTTATTTCTCCACTCTTCTCCAGTAGCATATTGGGCACCTACCGACCTGGGGAGTTCATCTTTCAGTGTCCTATCTTTTTGCCTTTTCATATTGTTCATGGGGTTCTCAAGGCAAGAATGCTGAAGTGGTTTGCCATTCCCTTCTCCAGTGGACCACATTTTGTCAGAACTCTCCACCATGACCTGTCTGTCTTGGGCGGCCCTACATGGCATGGCTCATGGTTTCATTGAATTAGACAAGGCTGTGGTCCATGTGATCAGTTTGCTTAGTTTTCTGTAATTGTGGTTTTCATTCTGTCTGCCCTCTGATGGAGAAGGATAAGAGGCTTATGGAAGCTTCCTGATGGGAGAGACTGACTGAGGGAGAAACTGGGTCTTGTTCTGATGGGCGGGGCCATGCTCAGTAAATCTTTAATCCAATTTCCTGTTGATGGGTGGGGCTGTGTTTCCCTCCCTGTTGTTTGACCTGAGGCCAAACTATGGTGGAGGTGATGAAGATGATGGCAACCTCCTTCAAAAGGCATGCACTCAGTGTCCCCGACCCTGCACTAAGTCCCGGCCAACCCATGTCTGCCAGAGACTCCTGGACACTCATGAGCAAGTCTGGGCCAGTCTCTTGTGGGGTCACTGCTCCTTTCTCCTGGGACCTGGTGTGCACAAGGTTTTGTTTGTGCCCACCAAGAGTCTGTTTCCCCAGTCGTCTGTAAGTTCTGGGTGCTCTATGGTGGGGTTAATGGTGACCTCCTCCAAGAGGGCTTATGCCATACACAGGTCTGCTGCACCCACAGCCCCTGCCCCTGTGGCAGGCCACTGCTGACCGGTACATGCTTATCTTATACTAAAAAAATAATTATTGTTTATCTTAAACCCAAATTAAACTGACAGTCTGTATTTTTTTAAATTGAAATACAGTTGATTTATAATAAATACTATATTAGTTTCAGGTATACAGATGATTCCATATTTTTAAAGATTGTACAACATTAAAAGTTATTTACAAGATAATGGCTATAATTCCCTGCACTATACAATATATCTTTGTTGCTTATCTATTCTATATGTAGTAGTTTGTACCTGTTAATCTCATACACCTAATTTGTTCCTCTCTCCTTCCTTCTCCTCTTTACTAACTGTAAATTTGCTTTCTTATGTATATATGTGTAAGCCAATTTTGTGTATGTTTCCTTGTATTATTTTTTATATTACACATATAGTTGATACCTTATGTGCAAGCATGCTCAGTCGCTAAGTTGTGTCCAACTGTCTGCGACCCCATGGACTGTAGCTCACCAGGCTCCTCTGTCCATGGGGATTCTCCAGGCAAGAATACTGGAGTGGGTTGCCATGCCCTTCTCCAGGGGATCTTCCCAAACCAGGGATGGAACTCATGTCTCCTGAGTTTCCTGCATTGGCAAGTGGGTTCCTTACCACCCACTAAGCTACCTAGGAAACCCAAGTGATATCATATAGTATTTGTCTTTTTCCATCTGACATTTCATTAAGCATACTATTCTCTAGGTACATGTGTGTGCTACAAATGACAGAATTCCATTTTTTAAAATATATATATTGTATATGTGTGTATACGTACACACACACACATCTTTATCCCTTTGTCTGTTGATGGGCATTTGGGTTGTTTCTACATCTTGGTTGTTTTAAATAGTGCTTCTATAAACATTAGGGTGCAGATGTCTTTTCAGATTAATATTTTCATTTTTTTTCAGCTACACATCCAGGAGAGGGATTGCTGGATCTTATGGTAGTTCTGCTTTTTATTTTTTGCTTTTTGGGTGCATGTGGCATGTGAGATCTTAGTTCCCTGACTAGGGATCAAACCCTCAACCTCTGCATTGGAAGTAGAATCTTAATCACTGAACCACAAGGGTGGTCCTCGGCTTTCTTTCTTTCTTTCTTTTTTTTTTTTTTTTTGAGGAACCTCCATACTGTTTTCCATAGCAGCCGCACCAATTCACATTCCCACTGAAAGTTTCCAAGGGCTTCTTGACATTCTGTATTTTTAAAAATCTGGCCATTTATCAGAGGAAACTAAAGAGGAACTGGCTCCTGACGACACCATGTGAGTCCTGATTCAACCTTACTTAAAGGCAAATTATCTTGGGACCTACAGCTGTGTAACTCCTAAGGAATGTGTTATGCGTTCAGGAAATTTTCTGGATCTTCTCAAAGTCTTGGCCTTAGGAAGCTTGAAAAGAAAGCCTCCTGAGGTTGTCCTGTGCCTCCTCTGGTCCTGACAGTGTGATCAGTGTCTGAGATAATAAAGGTTTATTGGATAGCAAGTTTCTGGGCTTAGCTCCCTTATAATAAATTGTTTTTATTCTTTAGAGCATCTACTGTTGTTACCGGTCAGGGTTCTCGATAGAAGTTGATCAGAGGCCAGACCAGAATTCAGGGAAGGCTTTATTGGGGCCCTTAGGGGGGGGGGGGGGGGGTGTGGGGGTGGGGGAAGTCAGGATTGTTCCTCTAAGGTATGATGGTTGGAGTGTACCCAGGGGTCGGGCTGGAGGGCTGGCTTAGGGGCTGTGCCCACACCTCCAGTGGTGTTGTGTGCAGGGGGCGGGGGCAGCACTCTGCTTTTGTTCCCCACCCTCTGCCTTTGCTCCAGGCTCTTCAGAAATGGCAGTTGAATTTTTGGTCTCTTTGTATCTTTAGGGTTTAGAATTTGCCCCCAGGGACCCTGCACGCAGCTATTTTTAGTCCCGTACTGTTTCTTTGTATTTTGTTGCTGGGAGGAGAGATGTGTCCAGGTGCAAGCATTGCAGCGCTGCTTCAGAGGGTCCCAGGTCCCAGCCTGTCTCACCATGTGCCTGACACTGTACTGGGGATTTCACTTAAATGACTTCGCACCCTTCAGTTGTCTTGGAGTTAGGTAACATCGCACCCATTTCACAGGTGAGGAAACAGAGGCCTGGAAAGGTAGCATCTGTGGTTGCAGAGCTCAGGCTGAAACAGTGAGAAGTGGAGAATTTTAAACAGGTCCTCCCTCGCACCTGCAAAGCTTGCACCGGTCCCTTCACAGCTCGCCACCTCCTGGCCCCCACACCTTGCCTCCTGGTCAGCCCTTTGGAAGGAACCCGGTGTTAGCCACGACCCTACCTTCTGAGCTGCCCACCTCCTGCTTGAAACAAGCCGCTGAACATCTGGAAGCCCTAGGAGGCTGTTTCTTTGACAACCCTCGCCTTAAGGGCTGGTGGAAATTCTTGCCTGTATTGGTGTGCTGTTAGCAGCGCAGGTACACAGGCCTCTGGAGGCCAGACTCATTTGGCAGCATCTGCTTCCCATTACCCCAGGGAGGGACTGCACCAACAGCCGCGGGTAACAGGAGCCCCTGGCCTCTGATTTATGGCCCATTTGGAATGAAGCCTCAGGAGCAATTACTTGGATGGAGCCTGGCGAGGGGTAAGAGCTTTGCAGAGCTGAGAGCGGATCTCAACTCCCTCCCAAGGCGGGTGAGAATCACCTGGTGAGGACCTTCTTATTTACCTAAGTCACCAAATTCTTACAGGGACCTGCCCACCTGCCAGGCGCTATTTTGAGCACCTCATGAATATTCAAGCAGTTAAGTCTCCTGCGGGGGAGATGCTATTATCATCCCATTTTACGGTTGAGAAATAGAGGTCCCCAAAGATTACACAGCTTGCTGCAGTCACCTAGTTGGGAACATGGGCTCAGCTGGCTTTTGAATCCAGGCACCAGGATCCGTGCTGTTCACCCTGATGCTGCCTGCAAAGGAACGAGCTTTAAAACATGTAAATAGGACCAGATTCTCCTTCAGAACCCCCAGTGGCTTCTATTCACAGTTAAAATAAAACTCAACATTTTTAAGCTATAAGGACCTCAGGGACCTGTTCCATGTTCTCTTTTCTTGCTTACTCTGCTCCAGATCTCCCACCCCTTCTGGATTCTTTTTGTTTGCTGCTGCTTTTTTTTTTTTTTAACCAATAGCTTAATTGACATATAATGAACATATAAAACTTACCCATTGAAAGGGTATACAGTTCAGTGGGTTTTCCTTTTCTTCACAGAGTGGTGTAACTATCACCACAATCTAATTTTAGAACATTTTCATCATCCCCCAAAGAAACTTCATCCTGCATACCATCGACCACTCATTCCCATCCTGCCTCCTCCCCAGCCCCTCAGTAACCACTGATCTTTCTGTCTAGATTTGTATACTCTGGGTATTTCTTGTGAGTGGAAACCTACAACCTGTGGGCTTTTGTGATTGGCTTCTTTCACTTAGCATCCTGTTTCAAGATTCAGCTAAGTATCAGAACCAGGACTTTATTCCTTTTGGTGGCCAAATAGCATTCTGTTGTATAGATATGCCCCATTTCACATATCCATTCATCAGTTAGTAGGCATTGTGTCATTTTGGCTTATGACTAACACACCTGTGAACATCAGTGTAGTTTTTGAAACCAAGAAGAAAACTGATAATTTGATAGGATGTTGTGTAGGAGGCAAGCACTGTGTGGCTTTCGGTGTGGGCACTTTGGCTGAAAACATCTGGGTTGTGACTACTTATGAGCTCTGTGACCATGAACAATTAATTTTCTATTTTCTGGGCCTCTTTTTCTTTTTCTTTTAACTGTCAAATGAAAGTAATAAGAGTACCTTCTTAACTGGATGGTTGTGAGGGTTGGATTAGCCAGGGTTCTTTGGAGAAACAGCTAATAGAATATAGACATATATATGATTTATTATGAGGAATTGGCTCCTGTGATTATGGAGGCTTAGAAGTCCTACAATTTGCCAGCTGCATTCTGGAGACCCAGGAAAGCCAGTTGTTCTAAGAACCGGGGGGCCTGATGGCGTAAGCCTCAGCTGAAAACAGGGAAGACCAAGGTCTCAGCTCCCGCAGTCAGGTCCAAAGAGCAAACTCCCCCTTCCTCTGCCTTTCAGTTCTTTTCAAGCCTTCAGGGGATTGGACTGCTTTACACTCCACTGATTTAAATGCTAATCTCTTCTGGAAACACCCTCAAAGGGACATTAAGGAATAATGTTTAACCTGGGCACCCCCAGTTCCCATCAAGTTGACATAGAAGACTGTCACAAGGGTCAATTGAAATACTTCGTGTTGGTTGTTTTTTTCTGTGGATGAATATAGAGCTCCGGAGAGAGCAGAGGGAGTGGGGAGGGTGGACAGGTGACTAGGCTCAAAGGGAAGTGGTGGGGAGTCAGTGAGGGCTTCCTGGAGGAGGTGGCATCTAAGCTGGGGATAGTAAGAGGTAGCTGGGGTATCATGAGCTCTTTCCTGCCTCATCTCCAGGTCAGGGATCTAATAGCCAGAGGAAGACTCCAGGCAGGCAGCTGTCCCACCACTTTGAGCTCCCTGCTGACAAGTCTGACATTTGGGGGCAAGACCTCTGGGAGAGGAGGTAACATGACGCAGTGGTTAAGCTCAGAGCTCAGGTCAGACCGGGTCACCTGGTGTTCAGATCCCTGCGGTCCATCTGGACACCGCTAGGCAACCTGCTGAACCTCTCCAAGCCTCCACAACCTCATCTGTAAACGGGGACAGTGGTGACAGTACCAAGAGCACAAGAGTCATGAGAATTCAGGTTGGTGATGCAGGCGGTGTGGCCCAGGAGGGCTGGTGGGCCAGGGTCAGAGGTCAGTCTTTGGCAAATCCCTCTCCCATCTTCACTGTCCCATTGCGTCTAGCGCCTTCCCAGAGCAACAGCCAAGAGACAACTGCTTTTGCACCTGGGGCTGCTCTTTGAAGAGCTAGTGCAGGGACGGGGACGAGGGAGTCCGGGTCAGGCCTGAGCCTGCTGTGTGGTCTTGGGAAAGTGAACCGTCCCTGCTGAGCCTGGAGGGGAAACCGGCTGACTGCAGAAGGGGAAATGAGATAAAGGAGGTCAAGCCCTCACTGCTTCCTGTCTCCCTGGGAATCCCTAAGAACATTCCCCAGCCTCCTCCTCCGCCCTCATCCCTCTCCCAGGGCTTAATTGGGCAGCTGTCGTTGCTCCGCACTTAACCTCTCCCCATCTGCCCTCCAGGGAAAGAATTAACATTAATCCCTGAGCACTGCTTCCTGGGCCACGTCAGGGAAGTGTGTGAGGAGCAGGGAGCCAGCCAGCCTGAGGCCTCCCAAGTAGCCCAGCCCAGCTCCAGAGCCCAGCCTCACTTACCTTTGTTCTGGAGTCCTGGGGCCAGCCCTGCCAGCCCTCTTTACCCCATCTTTGTCCCTCTAGCCTGGCACTTTCCGATGGAAATACAATGTGAGTCACCTAAATAATTTTCGGGGATTTGCCTGGTGGTCCAGTGTTTAAGACTTCACCTTCCAATGCTGGGAGGGTGTGGGTTTGATCCCTGACTGAAGAGCTAAGATCCCACATGCCTCATGGCCAAACAACCAAAATTTTAAAAAACAGAATCTATATGGTAACAAATTAAGTAAAAACTTAAAAAATGGCCCACATAAAAAAAAACCTTAAAAAAATAATTTTCAATTTTCTGGTAGAAACAGATGAAATTTTAATAACTTACTCTCTTTGACCCAGAGTATTCCAAATGTGATCTTTTCAACATAGAATCAATATGCAAAATCATTAGCAAGATATTTTGTGTTCTTTCACGCCTGGTAAGCCTTGCAAACGTAGTGTCCATTTTATGTTTTACATCATATTTCAATTCAGACACTTAGGTTTTTCTGAGAATACTCAATCTATATTTTTGACTTCACAAATTGTGTAGTTGAAAAAGTAAGTTCACCTCCCTAAGTTGTTTCAGACCCAGAGAAAAGTTTTCCAGTAACTGAATCAAGTATCTGATCTCGAGTGGCCTCGGCCTGCAACGGCTTGGAGCGAGGCTTGGGTTCCCAGCCAGAGATTGGGCCGGGCCATGATGGTGAGAGTGCCAGATCCTAGCCACTAGACCAGAGGTCAGTGACAAGGGCCCTGGCCCTTCAACTATGCAGAAAAGAATTTCCACAAAGACGGAAAGTAGTGGAACAAGTGAAGTATTTATTAAGAGGAGAAGAGTACAGTATGTGTGAGCAGACGCACAGGCACACTCAGAGGGAGAGTCCTTGAGTTGCACCCTCATGGCAGTTTGAATTACTTTTTTAGAGTATTTCTTCCTGGTTTCCTTTGGCCAATCATTTTGATTTGCCTGGTTCAGAGTCCCTGTTTGGTGTATCTCAGGATCCTCCCACGTGTGTGCATGCACCTCTTAGCCAAGATGGATTTTACTGGAAAGGCACATGGGTAGCCTGCCATTAGTTAACATCATTCCCCCTTGACCTCCAAGGAGCCTTTCTGCCCGTGCGTGTTTGGGGAGGGCTCCTGACTTCGGGAGCAAGAAATATGTGGTCCTAGCAGGGTCCAGCCTCTTTCCTTAATTGTCCTGCTGTTCTGTCTTGGAGTTTTGGTCCATACACAATGAATCTCCAATTGCTTTACCTTGGTGGGTTTGGAGGGCAGTGGTGCCCATCTACTTCGTGCCTCATATCTATTTTTCAGTTTAAATGTAACTTAATTAAAATTAAATAACAGGAACAATTCACTAACCACACCAGTATCACATTGCCAAGGTTCACGAGTGGCCAGTGGTCACCAAATTGGATCCCGAAGCTCTGGCCTTTGCCCTCAAAACCTACAACTGCTCCTGGATGGACCTCCCTGAGAAGGCGTGTGAGGCAACAGAGCTAGAGGAGATGGGAACTCTGCCTCCATTTGCTGTGTGACATGGCGTGAGTTGCTAGACCTCTCTGGGCTTTTCCCAACCTTCAAACCCTTTTTTCAAAGAAACCGAGTGCCTACAACTCAGCATGCTCTGTTGTCGGCTCTGGGAGTGGCCGGGAAAGAGCACATAGTTCTCCCAGCATGTTTCTGGGCTGGGAAATGGTATTAATAATGATGACAGTCAACACCAGTTAGTTGACTTACTATGTGCCAGGTGCTGCTGGACGCCCTCAGCATTCACCATCTCCTTGGACATGGTCATTTTGTGGGGCAGGCGTTCTGTTACCATCTCCAGTGGGAAAACTGAGCTGCACAGAGCAGTTAGGAAACTAGCCCCAGGTTGGGCAGCCAGGGTCGCTCAGTCGTGGCTGACTCTTTGCGACCCCATGGACTATACAGTCCATGGAATTCTCCAGGCCAGACTGCTGGAGTGGATAGCTGTTCCCTTCTCAAGGGATCTTCCCAACCCAGGGATCGAACCCAGGTCTCTTGCATTACAGGCAGATTCTTTACCAGCTGAGCCACCAGGGAAACCCAAGAATACTGGAGTGGGGAGCCTGTCCCTTCTCCAGCAGATCTTCCCGACCCAGAGATTGAACCCGGGTCTCCTGCATGGCAGGCAGATTCCTTACCATCTGAGGCCAGGGAAGCCCAGGAAAGGGAAGCACTAGGGTTTGAACCCAGGCGGTCTGGCTGTTGTGCCAGTGCTTTCATCACCTCCTTTTGCCTCTAATCAACAGAGTGGCGATGGTGAGTGCTGGGAAGAAAAACTAGGCCAGAAAATGGAAGAGTTGTTCTTTTAGATCACGAGGATAGAAGCTGCCCTTCTCCAGGCTGACCAGACGCTCCCTAACACCCCTCACATGGCAGCTTGTCAAGGGCTGATCCCACCCCTGGCTTCGCAGGGTAACAGGAGGCCCCAGGGCAGAGAGTCAAGTCTTTGAGGTGGTTCCTGGCTCACATCGGCCCCGCAGCGCTGAGGGCTTGGGCTGCCGGGCTGCCAAGCGCAGCGGGGCGCTGCCAGGCAGGTGTGCCACTCGGGCTGGGAGCCAGCGGCCAGCAGCTGCTGGGCTGAGCCGGGCTTTTGCCAGGGACTGCAGTCCAGAGAGTGGCCCAGCTTGTCCTGAGCACGTTTTCTTTACTGATGTGGCCTTCTTTCCCTGATTCAGCCTTGTCTTTCCCGGTTCCCTCCCCTCCCCCTCTTCTCTCCCTCGCCCTTACTCCTTGCTTCTCATCCATCCATCCATCCACCCACTGAGGACTTGCTCAGATGGTAAAGAAGCCGCCTGCCAATACAAGAGACGTGGGTTCGATCCCTGGATTGGGAAGGAAGGAGAAGGAAATGGCAGCCTACTTCAGTATTCTTGCCTGGGAAATCCCATGGACAGAGGAGCCTGGCAGGCTGTACAGTCCTTGGGGTCGCAAAGAGTTAGACATTATTTAGCAACTAGACAACAAGACACGGGAAGTGCAGGCAGACAAACAAGACCGGAAGCCAGGGAGTGGCTGCATAGCTCGGGGAGACAGTATCGTTTGAGGAAAGACGGGACTGAGCATTTGACACTGGGCTGGGTGTTTGAATCAAGAGCAAGGAGATTCCTGGGTTCTTGTCTGGTGCTTATTGGCCTGTGAATTTACTTCCCTTCTCTGGGCATCAGACCCACCATCTGTATAACACCAGACTTTTGTAAGATCAGTTATATTCCACGGCCCCTCTAAGCCCTCAGAGATTCTAGGAAGTCCTCCTGTGGCCATGCAGCAGCTGAGGAGGTATTGATTGGCTTGGGACTGTTACCACCACTTCAACCACAGGAGTTCTGCCTCGATTTGTTTTGTACTTTGGCCTTCTAAGTTGTGATTTAAAGAAAGGGCTCCATGACTCAAGAGGGGCTGATGGGGAGATGACCTCTCATGTTCCATCTGGCAGAAGGTAGAGTTATACCCAGATGGGAGTTTTCCCTGATGCTAAAAAGAGTGATGTCTCCATGAGTTAGAGAGAGTTGACAACAAAAGACCTTCCAGGAACAATCAGTGCAGATTCCAGATCCAGGAGAAACTCATGATCCCTGCACCCAGGGTGTCCCTGTGGACTCATCTGGAGGATTAGAATCACCAGCCCCGGCACTCCAGGGATCACAGATGAGGTTCAGCTCTAGAGACACTTGCCTGGAGGTTGCCTGAAGCTGCACTAAGGATTCTGAGGCTCTGTCTCAATGAGGATAAAGTGCTGTGATTGATTGGCAGTGTCTGCCCTGAGTGGGGGATGAGTGGTAGTGGTGTGTGTGCCATGGATCTCTCGCTTTGATCTAATCTTTGCTCTTAACCAGGACATGAAGTCTTTCATCCCTTTCCTAGTCCCTGGCTGCTCCATTGTGCTTTCTCTTCCTTCTACTCCTCTTGCTGTTGAGTACTTCAAAGGTTCATCCTGGCCCGCTTCCCAGTGGACCAGTCACTTCAGGAAACGAATGGGCTGCTCTCTGGAGGAAGCCAGATCACTCAATGAGTTCCCATTTCTCCAGAATTAGATGGTTAGTCATGCTGACCAGAGGCAGTAGGTGGGCTCATAGCCAGGGAGTTGCAAGGCTTCTTTCCTGAGACCCAGGGCGTGGGCCTTTCTTCTGAACAGTTTCAAGGCTGTGTTCAGGAGTCTCTTAACACCAACCTTGATCCTGCTTGCTGTGTTGTAATGGGGGCCTGCCAGCACTCCTGGTGGGAATGAAGGCAGGAGTAAAAATTGGGCACTCCATTTCATTTCAGGAAATTCAAAATCCACCATTATCTTTAACATTTTTAAAAAGTAATCTTGAAGATGATGCTAAAACATGATGCTGTTAAAGCGCTAACCTAAAATATGATGCTGTTAAAGTGCTGCACTCAATACGCCAGCAAATTTGGAAAACTAAGCAGCGGCCACAGGACTGGAAAAAGGTCAGTTTTCATTCCAATCCCAAAGAAAGGCAACACCAAAGAATGCTCAAACTACCACACAATTGCACTCATCTCACACACTAACAAAGTAATTCTCAAAATTCTCCACGTCAGGCTTCAACAGTACATGAACTGTGAAATTCCAGATGTTCAAGCTGGGTTTAGAAAAGACAGAGGAACCAGAGATCAGATTGCCAACATCTGTTGGAGCATGGAAAAAGCAAGAGAGTTCCAGAAAAATATCTACTTCTGCTTTATTGACTATGCCAAAGCCTTTGACTGTGTGGATCACCACAAACTGTGGAAAATTCTTCAAGAGATGGGAATACCAGCCCACCTGATCTGCCTCCTGAGAAATCTGTATGCAGATCAAGAAGCAACAGTCAGAACTGGACATGGAATAACAGACTGGTTCCAAATTGGGAAAGGAGAACATCAAGGCTGTATATTGTCACCCTGCTTATTTAACTTATATGCAGAGTACATCATGAGAAATGCTGGACTGGATGAAGCACAAGCTGGAATCAAGATTGCTGGGAGAAATATCAATAACCTCAGATATGCAGATGACACCACCCTTATGGCAGAAAGTGAAGAACTAAAGAGCCTTTTGACGAAAATGAAAGAGGAGAGTGAAAAGTTGGCTTAAAACTCAACATTCAGAAAACTAAGATCATGGCATCCAGTCCCATCACTTCATGGCAAATAGTTGGGGAAACAGTGGAAATAGTGAGAGACTTTATTTTCTTGGGCTCCAGAATCACTGCAGATGGTGACTACAGCCATGAAATTAAAAGATGCTTGCTCTTTGGAAGAAAAGCTGTGACCAACCTAGACAACATAATAAAAAGCAGAGACATTACTTTGTCAACAAAGGTCCATCTAGTCAAAGCTATGGTTTTTCCAATAGTCGTGTATGGATGTGAGAGTTGGATTATAAAGAAAGCTGAGTGCTGAAGAACTGATGCTTTGACCTGTGGTGTTGGAAAAGACTCTTGAGAGTCCCTTGGACTGCCAGGAGATCAAACCAGTCAATCTTCAAGGAAATCAGTCCATGCAGGATTTATTTATTTATTTTAGTTGTGGCATGCAGGACCTTGTAGTGGCAGCATGCAGACTCTTAGTTGTGGCATATGGAGTCTACTTCCCCCATCAAGGATCAATTCCAGGCCCCTTGGATTGGTAGCATTGGAGTATTAGCCACTGGACCACCAGGGAAGTTCCTGGGAATTCTTGCTAGTTTGGAAGGGGGGTCTTTGCGCTATTGTGTTGTAGGCAGGTGATTGTGACACTTTAAAATGTATCAGGATCATCCAGAAGTCTTGTTAGAACAGATTTCTAGGCCCTCCTGCCAGTAGGTCTGGGCAGGGGTTGAGGATGTGCATTTGTCACAAGCTCCCAGCTGACACCCAGGCTGGAGGTCCACAGGCGACAGTTGGAGCAGCTCTGGATTTGAAGATATTACAAGTGCCCTTCATTTGTTTTCCCTGGTGTGAAACCCATCACATGCCAGTTATTCCTCTCTTTTGACTAAAGTGGGATCTTACCTGACATTTGGTAACTTCACTGTAAACTTGACAGGGGCAGAGGCCATGACCTTTCTCCTCAGTGTATATGCAACAATCTGACATGTAGGAAGTGCCCAGTAAATATCTGTTGAAGGGAGGAAAGAAACATGCTCTCCTCACTCAACATTATTCTTGTGTACATTTTTCCTGTTAATAAATATTCTTCCCCAACATTGTTTGGTTGGTTGCATAGTTTGCCCTTGTATGGATGTAAGTGGGAGAACAGCCTGAGCTTGCTGGAACAAAAAAGGGTGATGCATTCTAAAAGGCAGAGTGCCTCAGTGCCTGGAACCAGGGACGCAGAGCTGAGACCCTACGGAACGATCCTGCCCTGTTTTCTCTCCTCTGTGCCTCCCCGTGATAGTTCGGTTCCTTTCCTTTAACTTTTGCTGCAACTTTGTCCACATGACATCCAAGATGGCTGCCTTCATCTCCCAGTTCTGTTACTGCTCTCGCCATGGAGGAGTCAGTCTATCAGTCTGTCTGCCATTACTCTCTCTCCTAGCAACCCCGGTTGGGGCTCTGATTGGCCCTTCTGAGGTCGGGTGCTTATTCCTCATCCAACCAGGGAGAAGGGCCACATAATTCCAATATGGCTGCCAGGTGCCCCTGTGGTGAGGGGGTACAGTGAAATGGGTCATGGTCACCCCCAAATGATCCATTCCAGTTGCCTTTCATTCATCTCTTCATCTCTCTGCTTAAACCTGATTTCAATTTCAATCTGGTGACCAGGATTTGGTTTCTGTGGACTTTTCTGGACTCAGAGCAGGGATTTGACTGACTTAACCCCAGCTCCGATCCATTAGTGATAATGGCCCATGGCAATATCCTAGCTTTGTCTGGTGTCTTTGAACATTTAATCTGTGCAGTGTGATTTGGGGGGAGGCAGGAGGTTTCATCCAATGAAGCCTGTTTAGCACCAGCAAGTCTGTTCATGATCTGAGGTGCAGCTGAAAAAATAAATATAATTAAAAAGATAAGTCAGGCCAGCATTCCCGGAGACTGTTTTACATGGGTACATAATGAATGCTAAGCTTAGTGCAGCCGTGCCAAAAAGCAAAATAAATTCTTGGAGTTGGTCTGTTTCCTGCCTGCAATACATTTGCTTGTTCCAAACAAATATATTTGTCAATACAACACAATTAGGAAGGCTGAGCCAATCAGACCATCAAATATCCAGAGAAGCAGATCGTGGCTTCCATACGCTGTGCTGGATGGAGCCAAGGTCTGAAGGTATCATGACCAAATCAATTATGGCCCGGGCACGCCTTGCATTCTTTGCCAGGACAAGCTTTCTCATCTCTCCTGGTTATTGAAAGAATTCAACCTCTTTTTTCTTCCTTCTCAATGTTACTCATACTGCTGGAGTCACCCTCCCCCATTTCCCCTGCCTGCCCCAATCTTTTAGGTTAATTTGCTTCCTTTTTTTTTTTTTTTGCCAATAGCTAGAAACAACTGCTGACATACACCGTTTTTAGAAGGGCCTGCCAAAATGGGACTAATAATGAGTTTTGGTAATAATAGCTAACATTCATGGCATAGATGCCAAACTCTTGGCATTCATGGTTTCTCCTGATCCCCACAACAATCCTGGGATAGGTATTACTAGTTCCACTTTATAGATTAGGAAACTGAAGCTCAGGGGGGCCAAGTAGCTTGCCCGAGACCACACAGCTAGTGAGTGGCTAAGCTGAGAAATTCAGCCTCTAGTCTTGCTGATGCTAGGGCTTGTATCAGGACTTTTGATGTTAAGAGACATACAACCCAACTCAACCTGGCTTCAAACAGTAAGGGGATTGAATGACCTTGTGGATCGATAGCCCAGATGTGGGTTTCAGGCAAGGCTTAAACCAGCCGTTTTGCCCAAGGACTTGGGTTTTTCTCTGCCTGCCTTCATTCTTACCCTCAGTGCTACTGGGTTTACAGTTTGCTGCTCTGAACTCTTCCCTCCTGGTAGGAAGTAGCCGCAGCAGCTGCATCCTTTCAGTCCTCAGCTAGGGAAAGAAAGAACTTCCCCTCCGGGGAGCGCCCATGGAAGAGAATAGAAATTCCACTCTCAAGCTCTTGTTATCCTGTTTGCTTGGCTTGAGCTAGGTGCCCATCCCTGAACCGTCTTGCCTGGCTGAGGGATGAGACTGTCTGATTGCTGTAGGCTCAAGGGGGTGTGGTGTCAATCTCATGGAGGCCTTGCGACTGAACAGGGCACGGGGCAGCCTCCTGCTTGCTGTCATCAGAATAGGGGGAATAGTCTAAGTAAGTTAACCAACCCACTTGGCACAGGCACTGACCAGTCCAGAGTGACCACAAAGACCTATAAACCATTTGCTACTGAAAGCAAGCTACTGGTGTACCATCATTGGCATAATTTGGGAACCTGCTGGAAATACAGAATCTTGGGACCTTTCTCTGATGTATTGAATCAGTAGTACATCATTTGAACAACATTTTTGCGTTTTAACAACATCTTTAAACCTTTAACAAGATTTGGCAAGTTGGGGAGCCCTGATTTAGCAGAGTGGTATAGCAGATGGGCTAGGGTTTCTGAATCAAACATGTGGAGTCTCAATCCATGCTCCATCACTTAGCTGTCACTTAACTGGGTGAATTCAGGCATGGGGTAATGCTACCAGCCTCATAAAATTGTTGAGGGGAATAAATGGAATACCTTTTGTAGCTTTCCTGTCATGCAGTAGGTGCTAAATAAGCATTTCTCCCTTTTCCCCACCCATAATGTTTTTAAATGAGAAAATGGACTCAGGTACCCATTTGCCCAAGACACAGAACTGGACATCTGGTGCCCTGAGCACTAGAATGGGGCTTTGAAACCATCCTCAATACACCAGAAATTCTAAGCCCTGGCTGCCCATTGGAATCACCCAGGGTGTTTAAAACATCTCAGTGCCCAAGCATTACCTCAAATCAACTCAGTCAGAATCTCTTTGGGGGAGACCCAGGCATCAGTATTTTTAAATTTCCTGGCCTGTTCCTATGGGCAGCCAAGGTGGAGAGCCAGTGCTTCTCACTTTCTTGACTCCTAAATGAATTCTGCTGTAAGAAGGCTCTGCTTTGGAGTGGCTGGCTGCAAACCCACTGCTGGTGAGGGTCCTCCCGTCAAACACTGAGCAATGAGCTCTGGGAGGGCGTGCGGGGGGTGGGGGGGGGGTGGGGGTTGTGCTCCTGGTTCCAGCTCGCATGCCCCAGACATTCAGCAAAGGTTCAGCTTTTAAGTCAGGGAGCCAGCAGGTTCAGACCCTTGGCCTTGACTCCAAGAATGAAAAATGACAAGCATCGTAACAGCGAACCTCATAGTTAAAGAGTGTGCTGGCTCTGTGACCTTCGACAGGTCCCTAACCTCTCTGGGCCTCGGTCTCCACATCTGTAAAAGAGACTGCTACTAGTGCCTGCCTTACTAGGGGGATTCAGTACCCGGCACCACGGGAGTATGTTTTCACCTTGACCTTTGGGGCTGTTCGACCAGGGCAGTGTACAAACAGCCCGCCATACACGGCGGCTGTTGAGCCGAGGGCCCAGACGTGCTGTGGGATCCAGACGGAGCGGCTTCGGAGCCTACTTCTTTGGCCAGACTTCTTGGCCTGCTTCCTCGGCTGGATGGTGCAGGCTGCCAGTTGCAGGGTAGAGTCCTGGAGGATACTCGGTGACCTTTGCTCCTAAGGCTCACCAGCCTGTTCCTGCCTGGCCTGTGGGGCTGGATGGGGAAGAATTTGGTGGGAACCTTGGGAGAGGGATGGGGACCTACTGCAGGCAAGTTCTTCTTCCACTTCTTGCAGCCGGCCGAACCCTGCTGGACTGGCCGTCTCAAGGCCCTGTTCCCTCGGGCCCTAGCCTCTCCCTTTGGCATGGCCCTGGACTCAGCTGGGCTTTAGGGACACCTAGAGCGCTGACAGGCCAGACTTCTGCCGCAGGACCTGAGTTTCTTGGGAAAGACCTCAGCTGGGGGCATCGCCCTCCCTGCTCCTGTCTCTCGCAGTCTGGACTCTCTTATACTCACTGTTTCTTTGATGATCCTGTGCCCTGCTCTCAGTTCCCCACTCTTGGTCTTTACCTGTCCCTGTCTCTCTTTTTTTACTGTCTTTCTTCTCTCTTCTCTCTGATGTCTGACTGTGCCTTTCCGTCTCTTCCCATTCTTATCTTTGTTTCTCTCTGTCTGGCCCTCTGTCTCAGGTCTGCCTGTCTGTCTCTGTCCATTTCTCTTTCCATCTTGCCTCACACCCACCGCATGCATTTTCTGTCACCTCAGAAACCCCGAAGCCCTCTGGTGCATTAATGCTGAGCCCCCCGCCGCCCCTTTTGATACAAGACCTGGGTGACTGTGGAAGGCAAAAGTTTCCATCCACAGCCCCCCCTCCCCCCACACCACCCTGCCCTCTGGAGGCAGAGTTTTGAGAGGTGTGAATGAGCTAGAACCCATGGAGTGCCTGGGGCTCATGAGTGTGTGATAAACCTTAGCTCTGAGAGCTCCTTGAGCACAAGATTGTGTCTGGACTACCTTTGAATCACCAGCATTAGCCCAGAGTCTGCTGCACAGTTGATGTTTAGGAAACAGTTATTTGCACAAATAGAGCATGAAAGAAACACAAGTACTTTCTATCAGGTAAAATATACTCATGAATTTTTGTGGCTGCTGGTACCTCTTTATAGATTTAGATGCTGAAATCTGTAGTTAATTCTTTAAACCTCATTTGCTTCTTTAATTCTCACCCTTCCCCCCACCCTCCTGAAACTTCATGTTCCAGAATATCCCAGAATGTGCCAAGCTGTTTTTGTACTTTCGGTTCTCCCTGCTGACTCCTATTTATTCTTCACATTTCCTCTTGGATGTCCCACTCTTCAGGAAGATTCCCCGACTGCCCAGCTGGGTTAGGGCTGCTGCTTGTATTTTCCTACAGTAATCTGTGTGCAGAGCCTCTTGATCCTCTTCCCTTGAGGTTCCTCTTTTCCCGTGGGACTGGCAGCTGCCTGAAGGAAGGGAGCAGGCTTTCCTCATTCAGCCCCCACTTCGCCCTGGAAGGGGCAGCTACCGCCTGCATCCTGAGTGCCTGGCTGCATAGCTGTGGCCCTGCGCCCTCTCTCTGGATTTTAACTGTCACAAGACTGTCCTGTCCAGGATAAAAAAGTCCACTCAAAGCACAGGCAGTGAACACAGGCCACTCTGGAAAGTCACTCTCAAGAGCGCATAGCTGGCTGCTGCTGGCACAACAAGTTACCTAGTCTTTAGCTTCCACTTTTGACAAGTTGGTTCTCAGCCAGGCTGAGCCCCAGGCAGAAAAATAACTACCTGTTCAGACTGGTGCTTCACCCTCATTCTCCCCCTCCCCCATCCCTGCCACATTTTTTTCAATAGGAGGATGGGAAATGCATGAATTATGAGCCCGGTGTGTGCTCACATGCACGTATTGGGTCACCAGGTCCTGCCCTTGAAATGTGCAATTCTGGGTACAAATGAAACTCTCAGTTGTGCCCCTAGCTCTGTGCTCTGAGGGTGTTCATCACAGCGCATCTGCCTGGAGTGGCTGCACGTTCCTGGCGGGGGTGGCGGGGGAGGGGGGTGGGTGGGTGGAAGGCTTGGAGGAAATCCTCTGGCTGCAGCCCCACCTTGCAGTTGGTGGGAGGACATCTGCCCATTGCCCCTCCAGCCCCCAGTGGCCCTGGAGGAGGGGCTGAGATAAAGCCACCAGCGTGGGCAGGAGATTAAGGGCTGCTGTGTTTATCCTGGTCTCAGGGTCTCCTGTTGCAGGGGCATTAATTAGCAAGCTGGGTGCTCAGGGAGCGTGTGCAGGGGCCACCCGGCCCATCAGGTCCCTTCCTGGGAGCCCTGGGGGCAGCTGTGACAAGAAGCAGAAGACAAAAGGGATCCTGGATTGTGGCCTGGAAACTGAGCTTTTTACAGAGGCTTAGGCGTCAATGTTTTAACATTTAGGAGGATTAAATGCTTCCGTGATGACATAACAGTGGCCAGAAGTCACCGTGCACTTGCTGCGTTCCCGCCCCTCCACTTGTGACTTTTCACCGGCTGTCCTAATTACTCCTCCCTGTAGAAAGTGCTTCAGGTGCTATTCTGATTCCCAGGTTTCCACACAAGGGGGCAAGCCTCACAGGGGGTCAGAAATGTGCCAAGTTCTCACAGTAGGAAGCCTTGGAGGTGGCCTTTGAACTTGTGTAGTCTGATCTGAGTGCCTACACTTTTACCCGCTGTTCCTTCCAACTAGTGTCAGTGACGGGACACCACTGTTGAGAGACAACCTCCCAGCTCTGTGACTTCCCAGCTGGATATCCTTGGGTGGCTCCTGTCACCCTTTACAGCCTCACTTGTCCTCACGTGTGACATTGGGGTAGTGACACCTACCTTGCAGGTTACTGTTGGGATTAGAGGATATTACATGCAGAAGGTGCCTACCCTGAGCTGAGCTGGATGCCCCCCCAAAAGATGTTTTGAAGTGCTTATCCAGTGCCCCAGGATGTAACTGTATTTGGACACAGGGTCATTGCAGATGTAACTGGTTGAACTCCTATGGAGGAGGTGGATGCATAATGCAATGTAACTCATGCCCTTATCCTGGGGGAGGATTGGGTCTCAGAGACAGACACACACAGTTTGAAGACACAGAAATGACCATGTAGAGACAGGGGCAGAGTTAGCTGCCACAAGCCAAGGAATGCCAAGAACTGCAGAGAAACACGAAGCGGCAAGAAACAGGAAAACGCTCTCCTCTAGTTGGTAATGGACAGGGAAGCCTGGCGTGCCGCAGTCCGTGGGGTCCCAAAGCTTCGGACACGACTGAGGGACTGAACTGAACTGAGGGACTTCTGAGAGAGCCTGGCTCAGCTGACACCTTGATTTTGAACTTCTAGCTTCCAGAATTGGGACAAAATATATTGCCATTATTTGAAGTCACCTGGTTTTGGTGGTGGTGACAGAAGTTAACACAGCGGTTCTTCATAGCAGATACCAGCAGGGCCCGTCTGTCTTCCCCAGGCCACCTCGGCGGTCGCCCACAGCTTGATCACACAGCGAGGCTTTCACCTCTAGCACCAGTGGTTCTCTGCCTGCAGGCTTTTCTGATTGCAGAAGCCAGCCAAGCCAGGCACAGAGCCATCTGCAAGTGCCCAAGAATTAATGCTGCTGTGAGCAGCCTGCAATTAGCAGGGAGTCAGTGGATATAGATGCTCTGACGTCTCGGCCCTGGGGGAGACAATTCTGAGGCCTGTGCTCCACAGTCCCATGGAGGCGGCCAATGGGATGGTGGCCCCTCTGCCCACAGTGGTGACCTGTTAATGTGCCTTTTACTTAACCTCCCATCTTTCCTCCCTTCCTTCCTTTCCTACAGGTGTTTCCTGGGATCAGCCCCTAAACTGGCTCCTTGTGTCCAATGCCTCATCTCAGGTCTGCTTTGGGGAGCTGCAAAAGATAGTATGGAATGGCAGCTGCTTCCTCCTCCTGATCATGGATGGAAGGTCAGATGTTGGCACCTTTGAGCTAAATGGACCAGTAGCTCGTCTTCAACTACTTTAGGAAGCTTTGAAGACCTAGATGGCCCTCAAAGACAGGTCCGCTATCTCAGGAAGAATACACACACAGGTACCGCATCTTCTTTATCCATTTGTCTGTCAATGGACATTTAGGCTGTCTCCATGTCTTGGCTGTTGTGACTAGTGCTGCTACAAACATAGAGGTGCAAATATCTGTTTTTGAGTTACAGTTTTATGTGGCTATATACCCAGGAGTAGAATTGCTGGTCATATGGCCACTCTATTTTAGTGTTTTGAGGAATCTCCATACTGTTTTCCACTGTGGCTGCACCAGTTTGCATTCCCACCAACAGCAACACTTGTGGTTTTCACTTTCTCTTGGAACCATCAGACCTATGACATCCCTCGTGGGCCACGATGGGTGGTGATTGCCTATGTTATTTTGATACAAAAGCCCAGATGGAGATTACACTTCCTCTTTCTACCCCACTTTGTACTGTGCCACTGCTAAAAGAAAAGGATACCTTGGTCCTGGGTTTAGTGCATCGAATTCGGAAAAGAGGAGGGTTGGAAGTTGGGAGGGAGTCATTCTTAGAGAATCTTCACTTTTCCTACATTTGATTAAATAGAAATGATATCAAATAAGCTTTCACCTGCTGTCAAATATGTATTTCCCCTACTTGATACAGCAAAGATAAGCCACTATCGGTATGCTGGGTGTCACAATAGAGTGGGCTCAGAAGTCATTGTTTTTGAACTCTCTCTGAAGCTGACAGTACTGCAGACACATTGAAAATGCTGTCAGTTTCTGGATACACCCGCAATTTAATAACAACATGAAGAAGGAAAACAAAAAGAAATCATAGCTAACATGTTGAGAGTTTACTATCTGCCAGGCACTATACTCAAGCCCTTTTTCATTTATTATCAAGTTGGGACTGTTAGGATTAGATTCAGTTTTCAGATGCGGCAACAGAGTGGGTGCAATTTGCTTGGGGCCACACGGTTGGGAAATGGCAGAGCCCTGAGTGCGGCTCCAGAGCCTGGCTCTGAGCCGTCACGTTGGAACACCTCCCAAGAAATACCACCTTAAATCCCCCCATCGATTTTAAGTCACCTCTTGATTTCCAAAATGTTACAAAATGAAGAAGCATGTGTCTTAGAGGTGAGGAAATATGGGAGCTCTCAGCACGTGGAGGAGCCCTGGGAAGGTTTCTATAACTCACCACCAACTCTCCCTCCTCCCTCCTGGGAAGAAGGCAGGGCTGACACGTCTCAGGGGCTGATGGCTCCACAGAGGCAAATCCATCTCCATCTCCCTGTGAGGCTGACTCATGATGAATGCCAGTGTTAGGGGTTTGGACGGGACTGGACCCTGCTGTTCAATGCGGAACTTTTCCTTGGGAGATACAGTCCCAGGCTCTGTGCTGCATCTAAAACCCCAGAAAGCCTCATCGAGGGGCTGAATCACACTACCCTTCTCTTTTAATTATTCATGGCCTGACACGCTGACTGGGAATACATCACTCAGAGTACATGGCTGGTAAGATTAAATATTAGAGGAAACTCTTAATTAATTTTTAATGCGTTCTTTAGAACAATTCTTCATACCTAACCACACACTGAAACTGAGTACTTAAAAAGGAAATTAACGTTCAAGATCTCAAGGGCTTGTAGGTCCAGACAAGCCCCTATTTTACTTACCTCTGAGCTACACACTGGGATGTGCCAGAGATGACATCCATGGCACAGAAGTAGAGTGACAGTATGTCCTGGTTTTATTGGGACAGTCCCAGGTTATGCCTGTTGTCCCAGTGTACTAACCCCTTAGCTCCCCAAAGTTTGGGTGTTTGGATGTTAAATTACATGATCACCCTACTTCAAGGCCACTACTCTCCCTTCCCCTGCCAATGACAGGCATCACTAGTTGATCACGGCATCCAGTCCTTGATGATCCTCCAAGGCATTCTCAATACAGTCTTCCAGGCAGCCTCTCTAGTGATTAAAGTTGACATCAAGATGGATCCTATTTTTCCTTGCTGAGAAAGCAGTTTACATTAAGTGCTTATATTTTTATTTCATCTTTATCTTTAGGCCAGTTTTCTATACAGGTCTTTAATGTTGTGACTTACTGTTTTTCAGTCAGAGCACTATTATTATTTCATGTGGGGCAGTTAGCTATAGGTGACTATCTCAGACATTTTTTGATATTTAATATATTTAATATTCTTGGGCTCATGGGCATTAAATGCCAATAGCACACTCTCTTCCACCCCACAAACCTGGTCATTGTGGCAATAAAAATATGCCCCCTGCCAGTTTCCAGAACACCCCCATGGACACACTACTGTCCTGAATTGGAAATAAATATAAGTATTGAGAACTGTGCTAGTCCAAACATGTTGCTTTGGCTGCCTATTGCTGTGTAATAACACCCTTTTCTCACTCGTTCCAAGGATTGTTGTTGTTCAGTCGCTAGGTTGTGTCTGACTCTTTGCGACCCCATGGCCTGCATCATGCTAGGCTTTCCTGTCCTTCACTATCTCTCAGAGTTTGCTCAAATTCATGTCCATTGAGTCAGTGATGCCATCCAGCCATCTCATCCTCTGTTGCCTCCTTCTCCTCCTGCCCTCAATCTTTCCCTACATCTGGGTCTTTTCCAGTGAGTCCGCTTTTTGCATCAGGTGGCCAAAATATTGGAGCTTCAGCTGCAGCATCAGTCCTTCCACTGAATATTCAGGGTTGATTTCATTTAGGATTGACTTATTTGTTCTCCTTGCAGTCCAGGGGACTGTCAAGAGTCTTCTCCCGCATCACAATTCAGAAGCATCAGTTCTTTGGCACTCAGCCTTCTTTATAGTCCAGCTCTCACATCTGTACACAACTACTGGAAAGCCATAGCTTTGACTATATGGACCTTTGTTGGCTCTGATTTTTAATATGCTGTCTAGATCAGTCATAGCTTTTCTTCCAAGGAGCAAGCGTCTTTTAATTTCATGGCTGCAGTCACAATCTGCAGTGATTTTGGAGCCCAAGAAAGTAAAATCTGTCACTCTTTCCACTTTTTCCCCATCTATTTGCCATGAAGTGATGAGACACAATCTTTGGTTTTTTAATGTTGAGTTTTAAGCCAACTTTTTCACTCTCCTCTTCTACCTTCATCAAGAGGCTCTTTAGTTCCTTTTCCTTTCTGCCATTAGAGTGGTATCATCTGCATATCTGAGGTTGTTGATGCTTCCCCCGAGAATCTTGACTCCAGCTTGTGATTCATCCAGCCCAGCATTTCACATGATGTACTCTGCATATAAGTTAAATATGCAAGGTGACAATATACAGCCTTGACTTAATTAATACAGCCTTAATTCCAAGGATTAAGTGATTTAAAAACAACAGTAGTTTTTAAAAACTTAAGGAAATTTTAATACAATTTTAAAGGTTACTTTCCACTTACAGTTATTACAAAATATTTGCTATGTTTCTCATGTTGTATAGTCGATCCTTGAGCATATCTTATACCCAATCATTTGTACCTCCCACTCTCCCATCCCTATATCATCCTCCCCAGCTAATAACCACTAAATTGTTCTCTACGTCTATGAGTTTGATTCTTTTTGTTATATTCACCATTTTGCAATATTTTGTAGATTCCACATATAGGTGATATTTTACAGTATTTATCTTTCTCTGTCTGACTTATTTCACTTAGCGTAATGCGCTCTTAGTCCATCAGGTTGCTGCAAGTGGCAAAATATGGGTTTTTCTGGGTGGCTGGGTAGGATTTCATTGTATACTTGTGTACCACAGCTTCTTCATCCGTTCCATTCTTTATCCATCTATCTGTTGGTGAACACCAGTTGTTTCCACATCTTGTCTGTTGTGAATAATGCTGCTATGAGCGTTCGGTCCATGTACCTTTTCAAATTTGTGTTTTTGTTTTTTTCATATATATACCCAAGGGTTGTGTGGTAGTTCTACTTTTAGTTTTTTGAGAAACCTCCATAATGTTTTCTACAGTGACTGCACCAATTTATATTCCCACTAACAGTATGGGAAAGTTCCCTTCTTTCCACATCCTCACCAATGTTTATTATTTGTGTTCTTTTTCAGGATGGCCATTCTGAGTGTTATAAGGTGATATCTCATTGAGGTTTTGATTTGCATTTTCCTAATGATTAGTGACGTTGAGGATCTTATCACGTGTCTGTCGGCCATTGGCATTTCTTCTTTGAAAAATATCTATTTAGTTCTTCTGCCCATTTTTTAATCAGGTAGCTGTTGTTGTTGTTTTTTGATGTTGAGTTATGCGACCTGTTTATATATGTTGGATATTAACCCCTTATTGGTCATATCATCTGCAAATATTTTCTCCCATTCAGTAAGTGACTTTTCATTTTGTCCATGGTTTCCTTTGCTGTGCAAAAAAGCTTTTAAGTTTAATTAGGTTAATTTTTAAAAAAACTTTTGTTTCCTTTACATTATGAAGTGGATTAAAAAAATATTGCTTCAATTTATGTCAAATTATGCCTATGTTTTCCTCTAGGAGTTTTATAGTATCCAATCTTACATTTAGATCTTTATTCCATTGTGAATTTATTTTTGTATATCATGTTAGAGAATTTTCTAATTGCATTCTTTTACATATGGCTGTCCTGTTTTCCCAGCACCACTTAATGCAGACTATCTTTTCGCCATTACATATTCTTGCCTCCTTTGTCATAGATTGATTGTAAGTCCATGGACTGTAAGTCCATGGGTTTATTTCTGAAATTTCTATCCTGTTTCAATGATCTTTGTGTCTGTTTTTTTGTGCCAAAACTGTGCTGTTTTAATTGTAGCTTAGTAACAGTAGTTTTTTAAAAAAAATTTTGGTCATAGTTTTGCGATTTTGGTAAGGCTTGATGGGGTGGCTCGACTGAGCAACAGGCTGTTCCAAGAAAGTTCCCTCACAGAGCGGACAGACTGATTTTGGCTGTCAGCTGCAAGGCCAACTGGGGCTCCAGCTAATTTTAGTTCTCCTTCCTGTGGGCCTCTCCACGGCTGCTTGGGCTTCCTCAGAGCATGGAGCCTGAGCTTCAAAGGGGAGGAAATAGAAGCTGCTGGTTCCCTTAAAAGTTAGACCTGGAACTGGCCTATGGTCACTTCTTCCATATTATATTGGTTAAAGCAGGCACCAGCCCAGCCCAGACTCAGGGGATGAAGAAACTGACCCTACTTCTTGAGGGGGCAGTGACAAAGGATGTTAATTCATTCCATGTTCCTTCACGTTATCTTGATCAGATTATCATGATAGTCTTATAAATTAGGTTGGGCAGATCCCATGAATTTCTTCACTTTGCTTGTACTGAAACTAAGGTTCAGAGGCTTGGTGTGGCTTGCCTGTGGCAGGTAGGTAGTTCACAAGCTGTGGAACAAAGGGAGGGTCATGGCAAGTTCTGAAGCGTTCCTGTGATTTCCCTGGAACCAGTATTGTGAGAAGCAAACCAGATGGAGTCAGAGGGTGTCACTTGGGTGAGGACCATTTCTCGGAAGCTCCACCCTGACATGGCTTTTGCTGTGTTAGACACGTCACTGGTGCCTGGGTTTCGGCACAGCCCCAGAGCCTCTGTCACCTACTCACTTGTGATGTGTTTATTGAGCATCACCAGGGGCCAGATGCTGGGCTAGACCTGGGGGATGGTGAGGTGTGTCCACAGTCTGCAGGGGAAGCAACAAGATTTAATTGCACACTCTGAGGGACAGTTACAGCCATGAGGAATGCTCTGAGGGGAAGGTGCAGACGCTGTGGGCATACACAGGAAGGATGCTGACACATCAGGACATCAGAGGAGTGTCCCCGAGGAAGTGACACCTCAGCTAAGATCTGAAGGATGGGAAACAAAGAGACAGAGAGAGAGGGGGCTGGGGAAGAATGTTCAAGACAGTGCTACTCCATGTGTCATAGTTCAGGGCCTGCAAAAGAAGTAAAGAAAGGCCGGAGGCAAAACCACAGCAGGTGGAGTGAGAGAAGGCCGTGGAGGAAGGAAGTGACCAAGGAGGGCAGGACATTGTGGGCCAATGAAAGATGCTCTTCTCCTTGTTATTCTTGTGTGCTCTTCTGAGAACAATGGGACCACATCTTGTTTGGAGAGATTGTTCCCACTGTGATTCAGAGAAGGAATCGGGGGACGGAAGTGTGTGTGGAGAGAGCAGGGCCTCAGCCCCTGCTGAGAAGGTGGCCGGAGAGCGTGTCATACATGCCGATGGAGCTAGCCCTTCCCGCTCTTCTCCATGAGGACCACCCCCGCCTCCACCTCTGCCGCATGGGTAGGGGTGTGTTGATAAAGATGGTGGTGCTGCTCATAGTCAGGGCTCCTCATCCACAGGATCCTAGAGCCAGGACCAGATGCCCGGGGTGCAGAACTGAGGGAGCCATTCATTCCTGTCTGGCATTCACCCCTCAGAGTGAATGCCTCCCTTGCTCCCTCTCGTCCCAGCCCTGCCAAGAGGGTTTATCTCCAGCCTCACATTGTAGGGCAGGAAGCCGGGAAGGAGAAGGAGGGGGCAGCATACCCCTTCCTTGAAAGAGCGTGACTTGTGACTGGTCCTGTCACTCCCCACACATCCTGCAGGTCAGGATGGAGTCACCGCCACCGCCGCTGCCCAAGAAGCTATGCGTGTCCCCTTGATCCTGGGCAGCCCGGTGCCCGGCTGACATTCTGGAGTTCTGTGACCATAGCAGGGTAATCAGACAGCCCTGCAGCAAAGTCAGATTGGAGAGGCTTTATGGTGTGGGGGTTTAGGAAGTGAGATGAGCTTCCAGGCTGGATTCGCTGGCTATTTCTGCCGGCTCCTGGCTGAGTGGCCTTGGGCAAGTTATTTAAGTTCTAAGCCTCCTCTCTTCATGTGTGAGATGAGGATTGGGGTCGAATTTATTGCCCAGAGTGCTAGAGAACGTGGATTCTGATTCCAGAAGCCCAGGCTGAGAGAGAGAGCGAGAGAGAGCCAGCAGATCATTGCATATCAGCTCCCTGATTTTACAGATGAGGACCCTGGGTTGTGGGGGGCGGGGTGCAGCGGGCTGGCCAAGGTAACCTAAGTGAGCGGAGGTTGGGGGCTGGAACCCCAGATCCAGGGTAGCCCCGCTCTCCTGACCTCCCAGTGTCTTGGCCACTCCTTTGTGGAGTGGCTCCCATAATGAGGGACAGGGTGCTCTAGTGGCACTCCTGGGGGACGTGAGTGGGCTTCCGTCCTCTTTAGAGCTGGGAGGGGACAGGCTGGGCGGAGTCTCAGAAGGAGCCCCGCCTCCTCCGGCCCGCCCCCATCTCCTCTCCCCTTTCTTCCTCGTGTGTCCTTCTCTCTTCCTTCCTTGGCTGCATCTCCCCTTCTTCTCTTCTCTCTTGCTCCAGAGCACCTTCCTCTCCTGACTTCATTCTCTCCTTCCTGCTGCACTCCCCCCACCCCAAGTGTCCCTTTGTCCCTCCCTGACACGGGTGACATCTGAAGAAGGGCTCACGATGGAAAACCCCCGATTTGGTGCTTTGGGCACAAAGGGCGCCCTGACTCACCTGCCCGGACTTCCTCCCTGCGGTGTGTTGGAGGCTCGGCTGGTAGGTGAGGCCCGCTGCCTCCCTGGCCCCCACAGCTTGGAGGACAGGTCCCACCTGTCACAGCTCACCCCAGGGTCCTGATGGGCCCCTTCTCTGGGCAACACTCCCCTCTTTTTCCTCCTTTCCATTCCCTCCCATTCACTCTCGTCTCTTCATCCTGCATCTTACTCCCAGCACCTCTCTGCTGGGAATTCCATGCAGGGCAACTCAGGGTGTTGGAAAGGTGGGGAGGATCTCTGTTATGTTTGCTGAGTGAATAAATACTGCAGATTCTCCTTGGCTTTTGCTTTGCAGGCAGCCCCTGGAGACGGTCCATCACAGAGCAGAGCCACCATCTCTTTCTGAGATGTTAGCCCTCCTTCCTCATGGTTCCTCCCTCCTTCCCTCCCTGCCTCCCTCGCTCACTCCTTCCTTTCTTCTTTCTTTCCTTTCCCTCACTTCTGCTCCCACCCGCATTCTCCTCTTCAGGCCTGTGACCTCGGATGCACTATGTAACCTTTGTCATGTGCCAAGTTTCTGGACTCAGGGGCAGGGGCAGGGGTTAGATGGGTGACAGGCGCACAGTAGGTCCGGGGTGAAATGGACAGAGCTAGAGCTTGGGGATCAGCCATGTAGGCATGAATCTGAAGCCACAGATTCACCTCCTCACATTCGTATTTATGCACCATTTCAAAGCAGCCCTGTCTGTTCTTTTCCCCACTCTTTTCCCCTCAGACAATGAGTTATTTGCTTAAACGGCCTTGGCTGAGGGCTCACGTGACAGCATTCCATTAAAAATCTCTCTGCCTTGCTGGAGTGCAGTGAGAGACATTTGTGGTAGATCTGAGGCGCAGGGGCTGGGGGGAGCCCCGATTGTGAAAAGAAAAAGAAACAAAGTCCTTTTCTTCCCCGCTGAATGAGAAAATACTTGCAAGACTCGGTGTCAAATCGTTTCCTCACTTTCTCCCTCAGTGTTTTGCCAGAGACCCTGGCCGTGAACCGCTCTCTCTTTCCCGCTCTTTCTCGGGGTCACTATGGAGGCAGAGACGTTTCCTATTGGACTTGGGTTTAAAGGATGGATGAGTCCAGAGGAAGCCCAGAGATCTGCAGAGGATGTGTGCTTTTCTGTCATAGAGCGTCTGCTTTGGGTGAAGAGGGTCTTCATTCAGTCAAGGGTCGTCACTCTTGGAGACACAGAGGCAGGGAAGGAAATTCCCTCTGGGCCGGTCCCTGGGGGAAAGTGAGAGGAGTTGTTTCCTGGTGATTTGGCCGGTTCCATCCTGACCCAGCCTGCCCTCCAGGTAGGCAAGACAGGCTGTGTTTCTGCTTCCAAACAACCAGGAGATGGGAGACTTGTGACTGGAAGCCAGCTTGAGCTGGGCTGTGTGGCCTTGGCCAAGTTGCTTTCCCTCTCTGATTTCCATACCTGTAAGAAAAAGATAAGAAAAAGCTTCCCAAACTTGGCAATGAGGCTTTAGAAGGACGGTTAGGCCTGTGCATGCCACACCAGACCACCGGCTGACAGCCCCGTCCAGAGATTATCTAACTCTCTAGGGCTCCCGCCAAATCTGACTGCCGCCTGTTTTTGTAAATAAAGTTCCAGTGGAACACAGCCACACCCATCCATTTATGGATCATGGCTCCTGCTTTCACTTGAGAGCAAGGCAGCGTCCAGTAGTTGCGACAGAGACCAGATGGCCCACAAAGCTGAAAAGTATTTACTGTCTGCCCCTTTATTGAGAAGGTTTGCTGACCCCTGCTCTAGGGGGATGTGGTGTTGTTTGATTTACTGTTTACTACTGATTCAGGTCCAGGCTCTGGAAAGTGTGATGCTAATTTGTGGAAGATTGATAACTTGTAAATGATTTTGATCCAGGGGTCATGAAAATGATTTCTGTCCAGTATAAAAGATACCCCCACAGAAAACGATTTTATTGACCTGCAGGACATCCATCATCTCCGTGTCTAGCTTGGCATTTTTTCCCCAGCATTCTCTCTGTTCTTCCCTAACTTTGGTCCCTCCCGTAAGCCTTTGAACCGACTTTCCCATCTGGCTGGTTCTCCTGTTAATAGGTTAGAGAAATCCTTGTCCCATGCCCATTTTCTGCTTGTGTGAGACTCAGGACCTTAACTTTTGGAAATTATTCTCTGACACGTGTGGTGAGGGCGTTGGACCAGATCACTGGTTGCCAAACTGTGCTCTGGGGGACCACAGAGTGTCTTCAGCAGCCCCTGAGGGTAGATGCTTAACAAGATAAGTAAGGGTCAGGCACCAGCGTCCCCTGCCTCTTCCCCAACCAGAGAAGCTCCACTTGTCAGCCTGCCTTGTATTTTGAGGCTTCCAGCATAAAATTCCTGGAGGAGAAGGAAAAAGCATGTTGCCACACACACACACACAAAGTAAGTAAAGAAAAAGTGTTGCAGCACTGGACAAGGTGATGGGAAGCTTCGAGTTCCTGAGGACCGTCTGTGGAGCAGACTCAGTTCTGCCAGGCCCGGGGAACTGCTGGGGCCTGCGCATTCCTCTCGGCCTGTAACCGGCTCCTGGTCCATCTGTGGCCTGCGGCTGGAATGTGGGGTATTTATGCTCCTTCAGAGCAAGGCCTCCAGAGACCCGGCGTGAATACCAGCAATTTCCCCAGGTCTTAATGGGAGGGAGGGGGCCCAGGGGAAGTGTGCCTTTTCTTCCTAATTGTGTTTCTTAACCTTTAGCAGAATTGCACAAGGCGTGCTCTGTGGTGCCTGATTAGCGACAGTTTCTCGTGAGAACATTCTAGAAAGCAGGGGATATTTGTGCTGGCCAGAGACCTGCAGGGTTCACCAAGTGCCATATAGGTTGGTGGAAGGAGGTGTCTGGAACCCTGTGGGTCTTCTGGGGGTGCAGTGGGGATGGGAGGAGAGGAAACTGATCAGAGTTGTGTTCTGTGTTTCCTCTTTTATTTTGGAGCTTAGTTATTCATTGCATCTTGATGGGAGGGGAGTCTCTCAGGGCTCAGCCACCGCCTTTCTGGAAGCAATCCCACCTTCTCCCTGGCTGGCTGGGGCTTCCTGGGAGTGGGGCCTGTTGGGAAAGCTTTGAACAGCTGTCAGAGTCTGAGCTATACATATTGGGCTTAACTTGGGTTAGATGAGCTTGTTGTAAGAGCCTTTCTGTTCTTGCCAGGTTGATCTTTTTTCTCTTATGTAATCGAGGTGAAATGCACATAATAAAAATTGGGATGACATGGTGGCTCAGACCGTACAGAATCTGCCTGCAATGCAGGAGACGTGGATTTGATCTCTGTGTCAAGAAGAGCCCTTGGAGAAAAGAATGGCAACCCACTCCAGTATTCTTGCCTGGCAAATTCCATGGACGGAGGAGTCTGGCAGGCTATACAGTTGCAAAGAATTGGACACGACTGAGCAACTAACACTTTCATATAATAGAAAATTAACTGTTTTAAATTATACAATTCATTGGCATTGAGTGCATTTATGATATTGTAAAACCACCTTTATCTAGTTCCAGAACATTCTTATCACTCTAAAAGTAAACATCCATTAAGTAATCATGTTCTATTCTCCTACCTCTCCAACCTGACCACAGCCCCTGCTAACCACTAATCTGCTTCCTAACCCTATGGTTTTACCTGGATATTTCATACAAGTGGAATCATACCATATAAGACCTTTTGCTTCTGGCTTCTTCCAGTCAGCACAGTGTTTTGGAGGCTCTTCTATGTCGTAACTTCATGTGTCAGCGCTTCATTCCTTTTTGTGCCTGAATGGTGTTGTGGTTTATGACTAGACCTCAGTGTATCTGTTCATCCAAGGATGGGCATTTCGATTGATTCTGCCCTTTCCTACCCACTGGCTTCTCTGACCCACTGGCCCACCATGCTGCCACGCAACCTTCTCAGTCCTCGGCAGCCTCAGCGCTCACAGTGACAGCCCCCACCACAAAGTCTGCCTCAGGTATGTCTGGGTGTCCCTGGGGGGTTTCACGTGACTGAAGTTCTGTCCGGGTGCCTGGTTGCAGCCTCTGCACCAAGACCTCCTGTGGGCGGACAGCTCAGCCACACCCGGGTGGCGGCCCTGGAGCCCCTGTCCGCTGAGCTTGTCCTGTGATGTGCTGGTTGCACGATCTGTGTCAGGGCAGGACCTGGGGACCCCTGGTTTCGTGATGGAATGGGGACCTTGCCATCTTCCGAGAGCATTCTGTTACTCCTTCTCAGCCTGCGGGTGTTTATTTCTGGCCTGGTCACTTTTCCCAAAAAAGGAATCATCTGGTCTCAGAGGGATCTAAGAAGGGTGCCCCCTCACCCTGGGTAATCCGGGACTGACGGTCCATCATCCTGGGAAGCCCACTCAGTCCCAGGCAGACCGGGACCATGGGTCCTGTAGGTTTCAGCCTGACTGGGGAGCTGCTCATCGTTCAATGTGCTGCCTTTCAGCGTATCCTCCTGTTTTGAATCTGACCTTCCATAGCACTCCAAGTCCCTGTCCAGAGCCTATTTGTCCACAGCTGGCTAGAGAGTAAGCTTCTTTTCTTCCACTGGGTTGGTTAGTTATCTTGCTGTCTGAGGCTGGGAAGAAACCCGAAGATTTAAACTATCTTTTTAATGATTTTTTTTTTTAAACCAATTCTCTTGCTTTCAGCCTTACCGGCCTCCTGCCTTCAGAGCTAGCTGGTGCCTCTGGTTCTTGATGTTTTCTGGGGTGCTGCAGACACAGATCACCTGGCTTCCTATCCTTTACCCTTGGGCTTGGGTGGAGCTTTTTCGGCTCTGATACATCACTTAGCTCTCATCTACCTGCTTTTCAGCCTCCCTACATCCCTCGCCTTCCAATGTACTATTATTTTTTTAAACATCTTTTGCTTGTTCTTCTCACATTTCCTTATGACTTAAACAATTCCTTTACTCTCATGTTAGTGAGTCTCAGGGAAGAGCAGAGAGAAACACATGTTTTGTTGGACATTTTTAGCTAGGAGTCTCATTTTCTCCATGTGTGAGGCCAGGTTGAGTCCCCATCGTGGCTCAGCTTCTTAGCTAAGTGGTCTTGGACAAGTGCTAATACGTTGATCTCTCTGAGCCCTGTTTCCTTCAATGCCTGAGTTCCCTTTAAAGTAGGAAGAGTGGAGTGGGGCAATACCAAACCAAAGAACACGTGGGAAGCCCCAAGTGTGGGCCAGGCATGGGTGGCTTCACGTCTCCTCAACCCCTGTGTCCTCCCCACCCTCTTGTATTAATAGGAACTCAGAGACTATTCTTATCTAAAGAGGACACACCCCTCCAAACCTCCACCCTTCATATGCATTTTCTCTAGGATTCAGAGTAAAACCTTCCTCCCCCATCTACCAAGAGGGTTGCCAGCCCATCTTTTCCTTCTCCCTCCTGGTTTGGGCTCAGCTTGGACACCTGTCCTTAGTTTTCCAGCCACACCTTTGCTCTGCGTACATACTCGTGTTTGACCTCCACTGTTGTTGTTCAGTTGCTTAGTTATGTCTGTCTGTTTGCAGCCACATGGACTGCAGCTTGCCAGGCTTCCCTGTCCTTCACTGTCTCCCAGAGTTTGCTTACTTTGGCTCAGCATCTTCATTCCTTCTGGAGCTGCTTCTCGGCTCTCCTCCAGTAGCATATCGGACACCTACAGACCTGGGGAGTTCATCTTTCAGTGTCGTGTCTTTGACCTCTATGGTCAAGCTCAAAGTTATCTTCTCCCAAGAAACCTTCCCTAAACGTGATGGCCTGCACAGAAACCCCTCCGTGACACTTACATTTTGGGGCAGGCGGTGGAGCACAGAGGCTAAGTTGCAGGTTCTCAAGGAGTTGCCAACCTGGGTTCGAGTCTCAGCTCCATCACTAGCTAGCTGTGCTGCCTTGGGCAAGCGACCTCACTGCTCTGAGACTCAAGTTTCCTTATGAGTAAAATGGGGCTGAATAATAGCACCTAGCAGTCACAGGTGAGACCCATCATTCCAGAGATGAAAGGATATGATGGAAATAAAGAAAATATAGTGGCCAGTATACATGTGTAAAAGTTTATTATTCTTTTTACTTCTGCCCTATTTTGATGCTTGGTTTGATTTAGCTGCCAGGCTGTCTCTAGCAGTAGGGACTTGTCTTCTTCCTCTTTCTCTACTTTGCAGCCTGGCCTCAGCGGCCCAGGAGGCTATAAGAACACTGGAGCAGGAATCCCAAGTCCTGTTTGCCCAGCATCGTTGGAGGGGTAACCTTGGGCAGATCACATCACTTCTCTGAGTCATTACGTTTGGAGGCAGCTGGGAGACCAAGTCCTGCCGAGGCATGCAGAAAAGAAAGTGGGAAAGAGACTGGAGCTGGTGACATACGTTTCTTCCCTCCTCTGGCAAGTTCATCCCCCACTGGCTCAGCCAGAGTCTTGTTAACACAGAGCTGGATGGAACCCTCTGTGCCCCTGACTCTCTGACTCTCAGTCTCCTCTTCACACGAGAACAAACTGGGGAGATTCCAAAAGTATGAATGCCAAGGACTTGACCTTGGATGTGGGGAACTGGAATTTCGGAGGATGGGGTCTGATTAGAAAGGATTTTAAAAGCTCCTAGATGATGTGGATGCTTTTGGAGCAGGGCCACATCTGAGTGGTGAGTCTCTGCACAATCCTCTTGTTCTTCTGGGAAGCACAGATCAGGCCCCTCTGTGCCAGGCAGAGGGAACGATCTCTATTCACAAAGCTCCATTGAGCTTCAGTTCTAATGCCATAGAACCCCTCTTTTCTGAGCCCCATTCCATTGTTGGGCAGCAGCTCTGATGATCAGTGAGTTCTTTTCATCGAGCTGAAGACGGCATCTCTGCAAACCCCACCTCTCCATCCCTGCTGAGGACTGGCTCAGCCTGACCCAGGGAAGACACCGTGCATCTGAGCTGCCCCTCATCTAAGTGGCCCTGGCAGGGGGCCGCCGTGTGGATTTTACAGGGCCTTGGATCCAGAAGAGGGACTGTCCTCCTAACCCGGCCCTAGTCTAATGGTTTCCAAATGTACCTTTGCCAGAATTTTCTGGGCAACACATTCCAAATATAACCCACTGAGTCAGAGTCTCCAAGGGAGGGGCTCAGAATGCTATCTGTCTAATACTTGTCCCAGATGAGGGTCATGATCAAGTAGTATGGAAAACACCTAGTAGGTTGATTAGATTAGCTAGTTCTGGCTACAGATGGTTTCAGGGAAAAGACTCCCAGGTAGCAAAGAGACTGGGGCTTAGCAAGGGTAGTGAGGTGGGAGTGGGGTGAGGATGGGGGTGGGCTGGAGATGCCGAGCAGGTGAGGGGAGAGGGAGTCTAGGCCCTGGTGGGCCCCTCCCTGGGCCTGGGCCTGGCCAGCTGGTCAGCCTGACACCGTGTGGGTCTGTGGCTGTTGAATCAGGAATGCTTGCTGCTTCTTGGCCCAAAGGGGTTCTTTCCTTTCAGTCTCAGTTCTGGGGAAGGTGGAGGAGATAGTCAAGACCATTTATGTTTCAGTCACGCCTACAGAGTTCTGTTCTCTAGGAAAAGATTCACAATTTCAGGAGTCAGTTCTATGTTGTTGTTGTTGTTTTTTTTCCCCCTCCTGGAACAAGAGAATTAATCCTTAATTAAATAATGCAGTCCTCTATATTAGCTTGTGAGAGCTGCCGTAGCCAAATGCCACAGACTGGGTGACTTAAACATTGGCTGGAGGCTGGAAGTCCAAGATCTAGGTATTGGCAGTGGGATTTCTCCTGAAGCCTCTCTCTTTGCCTTGCGCACAGCCGTCTTCTCGTGGTGTCCTCACACAGCCTTACCTCTGGGTATGTGCATCCCTGGTGTCTCTCTGCGTGTTCCAATTTCCTCTTCTTATAAGGACGCCAGTCACATTAGACTAGGGCTCATCCTAAGGGTCTAATTTTAAGTTAATTACTGATTTAAAGGCCCTAACTCCGAGTAGAGTCATATTCTGAGGTTAGGGCTTCAACATTTGAATTTGAGGGAGACAGAATTCAGCCCATAACATTCTCCTAGGTCTGGGTAAGTGGGTGACTGCTGACAGTATTAAAGGGAGGCCTGGGTGGAGCATTTTTTAAACAGGAAGAGGAAATGTACAAAGAAACAAGGGCTAGAAATCATGACCACACTGGCTATGTCACTTTGATTACCTAACCCTTCTGCCATCCTGTTTTCAATTTCCACGTCCTCTTTCTCATTTTCTGTTCATTTCTGAGTGCATCCTATTCTTGTCTGAAGGATATATTATTTTTTCTTTCTTAGGGTGTTTTCAAGAATCATCTGTTCCTGGCATCTTCTGAGTCTGTATTTTTCCCTTGGTGTCTGTTTTGGTTTGTCTCTGTCAAGGTAGAAGTACTCTTGAAATGTCTAGGGTGTATAGTTGTCTGATTGGAAAACCTGTTGATGGGCATTTTTTTTAAGGACCCTAAATATAAAAATCTCTCAGTGTTGGTTTTTGGCTCAGTCTGGATCCCTGGATAAGAACCCTATGATGATGGGTGTGTATATGCATGGGTGTCTTGGAGGTGGTGGTGGGATGATGGTGAGATAGATGGTAGGTCTTCTGGGACTGAGTTGGAGGAAAGGTTGTGAGCCTCACTCTTCAGTGGATGGACATTCATTTACTCCCTGTTTTCAGCACAGCTCCTCATTCCTACCACTGGTGGGGTCCAGTGGCCCTAAGCTAGAGTTCCTGGCATAGCCTATCCTGAGAGTCAACTTCTCCACCTCCACTGCAGAGCCGGCACCTGCCTGGCACCAGGGCCTGGGGAGGGGAGCTCTAACCTTGAATCGACTTTCAGCCCATTCTCCTGTTTCAGTGTCTCCCCTGTGTCTATCTCTAGGTGCCTCTTGAACCTTGCTTCTTATTCCAGGCACTTAGCAAAGAGGCGGAAGCTGAGATCTCTTGTCACTTCTCTGTGCAAAGTCAAATGGGCCTTAGGAAGCATCTCTACAAACAAAGCTAGTGGAGATAATGAAATTCCAGGTGAGCTATTTCAAATCCTAAAGGATGATGCTGTGAAAGTGATGCACTCAATATGCTAGCAAATTTGGAAACCTCAGCAGTGGCCACAGGACTGGAAAAGGTCAGTTTTCATTCCAATCCCAAAGAAAGGCAATGCCAAAGAATGCTCAAACTACCGCACAATTGCACTCATCCCATATGCTAAAAAAGTAACTCTCAAAATTTTCCAAGCCAGGCTTCAACAGTACGTGAACTGTGAACTTCCAGATGTTCAAGCTGGAATTTTAGAAAAGGCAGAGGAACCAGAGATCAAATTGCCAACATCCACTGGAGCATGGAAAAAGCAAGAGAGTTCCAGAAAAATATCTACTTCTGCTTTATTGACTATGCCAAAGCCTTTGACTGTGTGGATCACCACAAACTGAAAAATTCTTCAAGAGATGGGAATACCAGGCCACCTGACCTGCCTCCTGAGAAATCTGTATGCAGGTCAAGAAGCAATAGTTAGATCTGGACATGGAATAACAGACTGGTTCCAAATTGGGAAAGGAGTACATCAAGGCTGTATATTGTCACCCTGCTTATTTAACTTATATGCAGAGTACATCATATGAAATGCCAGGCTGGATGAAGCACAAGCTGAAATCAAGATTGCCAGGAGAAATATCAATAACCTCAGATATGCAGATGACACCACCCTTATGGCAGAAAGTGAAGGAGAACTAAAGAGCCTCTTGATGAAAGTGAAAGAGGAGAGTGAAGAAGTTGGCTTAAAGCTCAACATTCAGAAAACTAAGATCATGGCATCCAGTCACATCACTTCATGGCAAATAGATGGGGAAACAGTGAGAGACTTTATTTTTGGGGGCTCCAAAATCACTGCAGATGGTGACTGCAGCCATGAAATTAAAAGATGCTTGCTCCTTGGAAGAAAAGTTATGACCAGCCTAGACAGCATATTAAAAAGCAGAGACATTACTTTGCCAACAAAGGTCCATCTAGTCAAAGCTATGGTTTCTCCAGTAGTCGTGTATGGATGTGAGAGTTGGACTATGAAGAAAGCTGAGCGGTGAAGAATTGATGCTTTTGAACTGTGGTGTTGGAGAAGACTCCTGAGAGTCCCTTGGACTGCAAGGAGATCCACCCAGTCCATCCTAAAGGAAATCAGTCCTGAGTGTTCATTGGAAGGACTGATGCTGAAACTCCCATACTTTGGTTACCTGATGCGAAGAGTTGACTCATTGGAAAAGATCCTGATGCTGGGAAAGATTGAAGGAGGGAGGAGAAGGGGGAGACAGAGGATGAGATGGTTGGACGGCATCACTGACTCAGTGGAGATGAGTTTGAGTAAACTCCGGAAGTTGGTGATGGACAGGGAGGCCTGGCATGCTGCAGTCCATCGCAAAGAGTCGGACATGACTGAGCAACTGAACTGAATCAATATACCAATGTATCTTACTCGAAGATATGTTTCTTCTTAACAAGAACCTTCTGACTAACCTTGTTATCTTAAAACTTGTATACTGTGGGAGTGGGTCTGGTAAGACCTGTCTACTGTTAGTTCTAACATTGTTACCTTAAGATGTATGTTGTGGGAGTGGGTCTGATATAAGTATACAAGGCCTTGCTAAAACTAGCGAGGGGGCACTCTCTGTCCCCCTTCTGATGTCTGTGTCATAAGCTTTCTCTGTCCCCTTTTCACTTTAATAAAACTCTGCTACACAAAAGCTCTTGAGTGATCAAGCCTGGTCCCTGGTCCCTGGTCCCGAAGCTAAATCTTCTTCAGAGATCATGAATCTGACATAGTTCACTGTAAGCTATTACTCTGTCCTAACTAACTCTGGTGAGTTTTGGGCAGAGATCATGTGCTTGATTAGCTGGAATTAGATCTTTCTGCTAAGCCTTCATCTCCTCATCTCAAAAATGGGCTAATAGTAGCTTGTGCCTCAAAGTTGGAGGCAATTAAGACAGATAGTGGTTGTGGAATGCTTAGTATTGGGTCCAGCAAAAAAAAAAAAAAAAGAATCCAATAAGTACTAGCAAAACAGCTAAGTAAACTTACTGATCTTATCCAAGGGGCCTTGGAAATCCTCAGAAACAATGAGGTAGTTAGAGTGACCCAGTGACCCGTCTGACTTAATATTGTGTTCTCTGGCCTCTGGTGCTTGCCTTTTTCCTCCCATTATTGGAAAAAGAAGCAAAACTTGGCAAGTACCCACAAAGAAACATAGACCAGAGTGATGCTCCTCAAACTTGACCAGGTGTACCAATTCCCTGGGCTCTTATTAGAACACCAGTTCTGACTCTTGCTCTGGGGTGGCCAGAGACTATGCCCTGCTGTGGTTCCTGCTGGTCCAAGGACCACACTTTGAGTAGCAAGACAATACATGGTAGAGATGTACCCCATCAGCCAGTGAGGTGCAGGGAAAGAGAAGATGTCCCCCTGCGGCATCTTTGGGTGGTGGCCTTTCAATGGGACTCTTCCTCAGGATCAAGACCCAGAGGGAATCATGTGGGTTCCTCTAAGTGGCCACAAGATGTCATAATGTCATTACAGGAATTCTCCTGGAAAGGTTCAAGTCTGGGTGTCATATTACATACTTTAAGGCAGCAAAGTGGCAGTTATCTCATCAGGGCTGCTTCAGGGACCCATCCCAGTGAAAACTGTCCCCTGGGGTTTGGGAGAGATGTCAAACTGACAGCAGAATCTTCTTCTTACCCACCTTATTCCACTCACCTTGTTCTTAGTCCCCCAGGACCTAGCGATGGACTCTGTCATGAGGGGAGACTGGCCTTCTTTAAAACAGAATGCAGCATCTCCACAGGGTAGTTCCCAGAGCATGGTTTGGAGACAGTTTTGCACGAGCAAAAATTGTCCTGCACAAATCAGTTAGGGAGAGGTTTCCTGCTCTATCCCCATCCGAGTTTTCGAGAGGCAAGTCAAACGCTTTGATCAGACCTTCAGGGAACCAGCCTGATAACAACAGTTTCTCCTCTGCTTCTCAAACCTCACCAGACAGGCCCATCTTCCCCCTTCCATGAATGCTAGTCAAACCTAGAAAGCCGCCAAGGGAATGCTGCTTGAAAACTAGGGTTGCACATTTCCTATTGGAAATGGAGAATGCCAAAGTGCATTTTGGTCATCAGGCAGGGTAAAGAGAGATGCATTTGGGGTTGCCCAGCTGGAATTGTCAACTCCCTCAGAGATGGTTTCAGAAAAACCCTCAAATTAAATCAGCTCTACCGTGGTGATGGCCTTTTATACTTTCTTCTTCACAATAGAGTCATCTGTGTTTATTTCATCTCCCCAAGCGTTAGGTGGAACCACGTGAAACTGCTGTTTCTGGAGGCCGGGATGTCAAATATCAACAGTTTCACGTGGTTTCACCTGGACTAGCGGCCAAACTGGTCCCACCCTGGCCTTTGTGAAACATTCTGTTGGGATATAGCCCCATGCTCTGCATTCATTCACGTGCTGTCTGTGATGGTTCTCAGGCTGCAGTGGTAGGGTTGTGGAATTGTCACACAGGCCATCTGGTCTGTAAAGGCAAAGTTTTTACTATTTAGCCTTTTGCAGAAAAATTGCTGACCTTAGGGCGTGTGTGCTCAGTCACTTCAGTCGTGTCTGACACTTTGTGACCCTGAGACTGTAGCCCGCTGGGCTTCTCTGTCCATAGGATTCTCCAGGCAAGCATACTGGAGTGGGTTGCCATGCCCTCCTCCAGGGGATCTTCCCAATCCAGAGATCAAACTCATGTCTCTTATGTCTCCTGCATTGGCAGGCGGGTTCTTTACTACTAGCACCACCTGGGAAGCCCTCAGTATATCAGTGGTAACTCTTATAAAAGAGAACTCTTGACTCATTTTTGTAGTCTCTTAGCTCCCCACCCCCAGCACCACAATCTGTAAACAGTGGGTGATTAATAAATATTGGATATGGAAAATCGCCATAAGCCTTCTTCCTGGAGAAGGCCTACACCTGGTCTTTCATCTGCTTTTCCAGACCTTTGGCTTCTGTGCTATGAGTCACCCTCAGACGTTTGGCAGGCAAGCTCTTGCTGCCGCCAGCAAAGGCAGCTTCCTCTTTTTGAGGGAAAAAAAAAAATCTTCCAAAAGCCTCTGAGGGCTTTTGGACATCAATCAACTAGCCCCGAGAGTCGGGGGGATGAGGATATACAAATGAAGCAAACATATGGATTATATTTCCATCAAAATACACATAGGCTCTGAAATTAAGTGGGAAAGGGCTTTGCGGGGTTATTCCATTGCTTGGCCGTCTCTGAAACTGTTTAAGGAAACTTTGATATGTTTGATAAACCTCGAACGCAGCGTGGAATTAACCTTTCTCTCCCCAGACTGTGTAGAGGGGGCTGGTTGAGGTCCACTGAATTGAACTACTCATTTGAAAGACCGCTTGAGTCCAGCACTGCAAATGATAGATAGCTGCATATGCCCGTTTGGGGTATTTTTTTCAGTCCCCCTTGGAGGGGGAGAATGCAGGCAAAAGTTTAATTTGCTAGGGTGGTATTTTCATTTCCCGTTTAATGTATGCCTGGTGTGGTAGGGGAAAAAAAACCAACCTAACTGAAAAAAATGATTACACACCAACCACGTTCACTGTCAAGAAAATAAGAAGGGACAGATAAGTACAAAGAAGAAAGCAAGAACTGGTATGGTGTCATTTTACTGTCAAGAGATGGCCACATGGTCCTATGCTCAGATATTTGAGCAGAAGTCAAAGTTGGAAGGGATGTTTTGGAAGAAGAATGATGTTTCTTAACAATGCAAGATATATTGGGAGGTTTAAAAGACAGGAGCTTTCTGGGGCAGGGAGTGGAGAGCTGGGAGGGTGGGATCCATATATGGATCCTGTTTTTAGTCTTTCGAATTGGCTTCTGCCCTTTAAGGGCTCTGGCCCTTCGCCCCAAACTTCTGTGCTGTGCAACTATGGGGTGATCCTGGAATTTGACTCTGAGCACCAGGAAAACATGAACTGCTTTAACTTTCTTGTAGGGCTATTAGACTTTCAAAATACTAGGTTTTTGGCAGCATACATGAAGGAGCAGGGTTGGTTCCTGAATAGGATCATTTGTTGTCTTGACCTGCGGAAGTCTCACTTGCTCCAGTAAACACAGGAAGTGGGAGGTGGCAGAGACTGACTTGACCCTGAGTTGTGTTCATTCCTCGCTGTGTCTGTGTTATTCTTTAGTGCACCTCGTAGCCCCTGCTGAATACTTACCCACACTTGGTTTGGAGCTTCCTTTCCTTTGCTGCTTTCCTATGTGGAGGCAAGCAACCTGGATAATTCTTTTCTCTGCTTCCCTTGCAGCTAGAGCAGTCAGCTACAGTTCTAGCCTCTGAGAATATGCTGGGCAGGACTGGCTGGTAAATCTTTCTCTTTCTTGTGCAGAAATGAGTACTGCTATCCATTTTTCCTGTGGACAGTTTACTTTTGACTTGAGCATGGATGAGATGACTGGAGCTGAAGCAGCCATCATTTGTCCATGAGAGAAAGGCCAAGAGAATAGGTGTGGTTGGCCCTGAACTCATTAAAACCTGGGTCAGCAACTACCAACCTCTAGGCCTTCTGGTACGTGAGAAAATCACCCCCTCTCTGTTTAAGTCAGTGTAGAGCTGGTTTTCTGTTATTTGTAGCCAATGGCATTTTAGCAGATGCACCATATAACTTGCTCAATTTGGCACTGAGACCTATTCACATCATAGTGACAGTATATAAGCACATGTAAGTGCTTATGTATATAAGTATACATATAAGTATATGTTGCTCAGCCACCCAGTCATGTCTGACTCTTTGTAACCCCATGGACTGCAGTATGCCAGGCCTCCCTGTCCCTCCTCATCTCCTGAAGTTTGCCCAAGTTCATGTCCATTGCATTGGTGATGCCATCCAGCCATCTCATCCTTCGACAATCTCTCCTGCCCTCGGTCTTTCCCAGCATCAGGGACTTTTCCAAAGAGTCGGCTGTTCACATCAGGTGGCCAAAATACTGGAGCTTCAGCTTCAACATCAGTCCTTCCAACGAGTATTCATGGTTGATTTCTCTTAAGATTGACTGATTTGATCTCCTTGCTGTCCAAGGGATGCTCAGGAGTCTTCTCCTGTACCACATATCAAATGTTTTAATGCTTTGGCACTCTGCCTTCTTTACGGTTCAGCTCTCACAACTGTACATGACCACTGGGAAGACCACAGCCTGGACTATATGGACCTTTGTTGGCAGAAGTAATGTCTCTACTTTTCAACACACTGTCTAGGTTTGTCATAGCTTCCTGCCAAGAAGCAATCGTCTTCTGATTTCAAGGCTGCAGTCACCATCCGCAGTCATTTTAGAGCCCAAGAAGAGAAAATCTGTCACTACCTCCACCTTTTCCCCTTCTGTTTGCCATGCAGTAATGGGGCCGGATGCCATGATCTTAATTCTTTTATTATTTAGTTTTAAGACCGGTTCTTTCACATTCCTCTTTTACCTTCATCAAGAGGCTCTTATGTTCCTCTTCACTTTCTGCCTTTAAGTGGTATCATCTGCATATCTGAGGTTGTTGATATTTCTCCTGCCTATCTTAATTCCAGCTTGTAACTCATCCAGGCCAGCATTTCTCATGATGTGCTCGGCGCATAGGTTAAATAAACAGGGTGACAGCAGACAGCCCTGTCATACTCCTTTCTCAATCCTGAACCAATCAGTTGCTCCATACAGGGTTCTAACTGTTGCTTCTTGACCTGCATACAGGTTTCTCAGGAGACAGGTGGGATGGTCTATATTCTCATCTCTTTAAGAGCTTTCCACAGTTTGTTATGATCCACAAGCATAGTTCTGGCAAATGCCAACTTTACAGGATGCTTTGAATTTGTTGGCTGTGTCTGAGTCTCAGCAGGAAATTGATATACTCAAGCAGGGTAATTGAGAGGAGTTTATTAAAAGGATGATTTACAAAGGTGTCCAGAGGGTTTGGGGCTTCTCCGGTGGCTCAGCAGTAAAGAATCCACCTGCAGTGCAGTAGTTGCAGGTTTGATCCCTGGGTCAGGAAGATCCCCTGGAGGAGGAAATGGCAACCCACTGCAGTATTCTTTCCTGGAGACTCCTATAGACAGAGGAGCCTGGCAGGCTACAGTCCATAGGCTTGCCAAGAGTTGGACATGGCTGAAGTGGCTGAGCATGCCAGAGGACTTAGGGAAGGCATAAGAGATTGGCCATGCCCCAGGACTACTAGCCTGGAGTTCTTACACCCTTAGGCTAAAAGGGGAAGGGGCTAAGTGATGACCTGAAGCTGGGAGAGGGGGGCCAGATGACAGGAGCTTCCTGACAGGGGTGTGACCTGGGGCAGAGCGATGCTGCTAACCTGGGGAGACCCAGAATGGGTCTGTCTCTCTCTCCACCCTTCAGAATCCTACCAGTGTTAACAGGAGGCTAGAGGGCAAAGGAGACTGTGGATACACTCTGTAGGGGGCCGCCTCTCAGGGCATGGAGCCAGGTGGACTAGAATGGCTGGTGGATCTGGAGGTCTCCAGCCCACTGGTCCAGAGTTAAGGGTCCTAGGCATTCCAGAGAGCTGTGTTTCCCCCATGGAGAGCTACAGCTCAGGGATCCAAAAGCTCCCATTAAAAGCTTGAGGGCTCTTTGATCTGTGCCTTTTCTCCAAGAAGTGGTCTCTGGGATTCTAGCCGGTGGCCCGCAGCTGTGATTCTGGCTGTGACTAGCCCCTCAGGCTTGGGGGGCCCTTTGTCGCAGCTGCGCATCTCTGGAGACCCCTGGGCTGGCTCAGGGCATTGGCAGTCGCACGAGGTGCTCTGGAATCAGACTGGTTTTTAAAATTTAAACTCTATTTAAATGTCCCCGGGCTCAGAGCAACCTAGTTAAAAGCAAACCCTTAGACAACCAGAAAGGAAGGCATCTGGGCCCCCATCAAGTGTCCCTCCCCCCCCTCCACAGGATCTGATTTCATCCACACGACACAATATACCCAGACCTGACCCAGGTGGGAGTGGAGGCACAAGAGGGCAAGAGACTTGTCCCAAGGCTCAGGCTGACAAGCAGCAGAGTGACTGGGGCCTCCCTGGCTGGCCCTGCCCCTCCCACCCTGCTGTTCTCTTTCTCACAGGAATGCAGGGTCCAGGGCACCCACCTACTGGGCAGCCACTGCTCTGAATTTTCACCTCACCAGGTACTTGTAGCCTCCCTTTCCCAAGGAGGTGTAGGGATGTTGAAGGACTTGCTCAAGGCCATGGAACTAAGTGGCATCTCCAGAAGGGAGATCCAGCTCTCCTGATGCAAATCCTGTCTTCTTAACCAGTTAGGCCTAGATCCAGTTGCTTCAGGGCACCGCAGATCCACAGCCTCCCAATGAGGGTGCAGCCTCTGGGCTTTCTCTGGCTTGAACTACAGTTTACTTGGCACCCAGAGAATTAGGCAAAGTCATAGAAATCACAGTAGAGAATAGTCATGAAGAGCACTCTGAGTCAGGCAGAAGAAGGTGAATTCTTAAATCCTTTGGACCTCAGTTTTCTCACCTGTAAAATGGTCCTATAACTTTCATAGGTTGGATCCCCCCCGCCCCCACCCCAGAAGCTGCCCTTAGGGCAAGGATTCTAGCACAATCTGTTTCTTGGGAAGGCGACCTAAGGAAACACTAGGAAGGATCTGGGGAGTGGGTGAGACAGGAAAGAAAGGCAGCCCACACCAGGTATGATATCAAGCAAATGACCATCCTGGGTGACCAGAGTTTCATCCTATCAGGATTAAGCCCAGTGGGAGCCAATGAAGACCACACAGAGCTCTCTCATTCAAAGAGTTGAGGAGCTGGGGTATTGATCTGCCAACTCCTTCCTTATTGGCCGAGGTTGCTCTGGGGGTGGGATTATTTATTCTCCGGCACGTCCAGCCTACTGATGAGTGGGCAGAGGCAGCTGGAGTAGGAGGAAGCCTTCAGCAAAGTGACGCAGGGGTTGCAGATGATACCAACCAGAGCATCCTGTACCTCAGGGTGGAGATGGGTGTGCTGGTCTCCGATGCTGATGGCCTCGAATGGTGAGGAGACCATTTAAAAAAAAAAAGCCTGTCACTTAGTAAGTACTCATTTAATGGTGGCCATCATTATTCCTATCATCTTTATTGCCATGACCATTTTTGTGACTGCTACCTACCGAGAGCAGATGGAGTAGCCCTGGAGAGCTTATTTGTCTCCCTCTGAGGATTTTTGTCATCAAAGTGTTCTGCTTCAGCCAAGCATTTTATTTCCCCCAGGGACCATCCGCTGGGAGAAAGCTCTGAGCTCCTGGCCCCGGGCTTGAGAATTCGAGCCAGGTGTGTTTCCCAAGCACAGGAAAGAATTTGCCTTGTGGGAGGAAATTGGACCTGGCTAGGTTCACGGAGTTGGGCTCTGTTTTCTCCAACTCTTCAGAGAAAAGAAAAAAGTACCAGCCCTCTGCCTTCTGGAGCCAGGAGAGCCCGTTTCCCCTCCAGCTGGCAGCCGGTGCCATGCGTGCAGCCAGGACTGTGTGCAGCTGTCTCCTCCATGGGCCCCCTTCCCTCTCGTTGTTCCCCTGAAGGCTCAGGGACAGAGAAGGGCCCTCTTTGAAGCTGTAAGAGGGTGGAGTTGCTTCCTCCAATTGCCCTCCTTCCTTCCTTTGTATTTTCTGTTGCTTCCTCTTCCGCCTCCACCCCCCTCCCACCACCCTGTCCCCAACCCCCATCCAACATCTTTGTCACCCTTTCTGCCCTGGGCTCCTCGGGGAGGATTATTCCCACATATGCCCCTTAGAAGCCCTGGCTGGATTTGGAGTGTGTTGAGAGAGGCTTTTCCCTCCTTCTCCCTTCTGGGTCTGTTCCCTCCTGTGTTGCTTTGATCTCCAACTGATGCCGACAAGTGGACCAGCCCACCCACTGATCCCATTCAGTATGGTTGAAAAGCAGTGTTTTCGTGTTCTTGCGGCCGGGCTGCCTCCTTGCTGCCTGCAGCAGGAAGGGATGCCGGCTGGCATGAGAGCCTCCTGAGTCCTGCAAATTGAATGAGCTGGCAGTGCCGGCTGACTTGCTGTTAGGGAGCTGATGGTTGATGTGTGGCTTTGCTGCCTACTGAGGGTTGGAGGCACGGCAGGGTGTCGGATGGGGCAGCCGCAGGTGATGTAGGACAGGTCCTCAAGAAAATGCAGCAGTCTCTCTCATGAGGGATCTCTAAGGGCCACTGTCTAGAAGCAAAGTACCTTCTACTCTGGAGGAAACACAAACGAGAAAACAGACCAGCCGGACACTTGGGGTCAAGTTTTAAACCTGTTACTACCTGGCAGTGGGGTCTGGGATGAAACACCCAGTCCTGGCCAGCATTTTCTGACAAAATTGAAACCCTTCTTTGTTTGGGATCTCATGGGATCAGCCCTTACTGCCTGAAAAGTACCCCCCAAACACAGTGGCTCATAACACTCAGTGGTTTGGTTCAGCTAGGCAATTTTTCAGTTTTGCCTGGACGCACTCATGTACCTGTTATTTATGAGCTGTTGGGCCATCTGGGGGCTGTCTTTTCTAGGCTGGCCCAGCTGAGACAGTTGGTTTTCTCTCCACTGGTCTGCCATCCTCTGATGGCTGGCTCTGGTGATGCCTGGAGTTGAAGAGAGAAAGGCAAAGTGCACATGGCCTCCTGATGCCTTGGCTTACTCCAGTAACATTGTCACTCTTGCTCTATTCATTTGGTCAGAGCCAGTCACAGGCTACCCAGATTCAAGGGGTGGAGAAACAAACTGCACCTCTCCGTGGGTAAGCTTGTGGAGTCATGTTGTAAAGAGGTGTGACTACAGGGAGGGAAATCGCCTGCCTCATTCCTGCCAACAATCTGCAGGACCCATGAAATGATAAATTCACAGTTGCTTTGGAGACCAGAAAGTCCATCACAATGCAAAGAAAGAGGCACAGGGATGAAAATCAGTTTAATCCTACCCCGCAGCGGGATGTGTTATTGATATTTGTCTGCAGCATCCAGTCATTTTCTAGGCTCATGTGATGATGTTCAGCTTTCCTCATAGCTCAGTTGGTAAAGAATCTGCCTGCAATGCAGAAGACCCTGGTTCAATTCCTGGGTTGGGAAGATCTGCTGGAGAAGGGATAAGCTACCCACTCCAGTATTCTTGGGTTTTCCTGGTGGCTCAGCTGGTTAAGAATCCGCCTGCAAAGCAGGAGACCTGGGTTCAATCTCTGGGTTGGGAAGACCCCTTGGAGAAAGGAAGGGCTACCCACTGCAGTAATCTGGCCTGGAGAATTCCTTGAGCTATAGTCCATGGGGTCACAGAGAGTCAGACACAACTGAGTAACTTTCACTTTCATGATGGTGTTCTGGTTGAGCAGGAACCAGAATTTGAATGACCGGGTGAACAGACTTAGATGAGAACTCTTTTCCTGGGTGTCTGCTCACAGTCTCTGAGAGATATAGGCTTCCTGTCTCATCCATCTTTGAGTTTGAATATCCGGTACAGATGGCACTGGAAGATTTAGATAGCTCGGATGATTGTACAGTTTCAAGGACCTTTATCATAGGGAATGGAGTCTAGTATGGGACCCCAAATGTCTCACAGAGCATAGCATCAAATGGAGGAGGTGATACAGTTCCTTTATAATGAATTCCAGCACCTACCCTAACTCGTGGTAGCATGTGTGTTTTCTGGAATAAAGTAGCCTTAGATATCACCAGAAGAGGAGCTATTGCCAAACTCTAAGGATTTGGAGACAGACCACCTTGCTCTGAGACCCTTCCATGTGACTGTAGCACCAAAGGCATTCCATTCATCTTGCTCACACTGTGGTGGGAATTGCTGGCCACCAGGAGCTGGTGTCAGTGGAGATTTGGGGCTGTGAGGATGGTGGATTTTCAGCCTCACCAGCACCAGCAGTGAGAAACCCAGTTTCACTGCAAAAGGCACAAAATTCCAAGGCTGCAAAATCCAGAATTGCCAGCACCATGGTCCCTGAGTCTCTCTCTGGGACACATACAAGCAGTCTGGGAGCCCGAACTGGCCTCCAGAATGTCAGCCACTTGTCATCCCCACCAGCAGTCTACTAGACTGCCTATTTCTCTTCTGCTTTTACAGCCCCGAACATGCTCAATTAAGACAAACAAAAAAATACCCTGCCTGGTTTTAAGTGGATCCTCTTAATGCATACATGCTTAGAGGCTGAAATGTCCAGAAGCCATTCAGACTGGGGAGCAGTTTGGAAAATGAATGATGGCAGCCCTGTTGTGGGACACTGCCAACCCACTGCCATCCTGCCCAGGAGGGTCCTCCAGTCTGACATGCATTCCTGCTCAGCGGGCAAGTCCTTCTGCCTTCCTGTCCAATTACCCGGCCCTGACTACGAGGTCCTGTTCCCTCAGCAAGGCCCGGCCAACCCCTGATCGGCTGATTATTCCGTGCAGAGCCTTCACCAGCAGGAGAGTGCCTTGGCAGCCCCATGTCTGCCTGTGGCCAGCCCAGATGGGTGGCACCTCCCCGCCCTCACCGGCTGCTGGGGTTTGCTTTGGTTTTGTTTCTGTTGGCACTGTTTCAGTGGAGCCTACAGATGTGGTCAGACCGGAGAGGAGTGGGGGCGTGGGGGCTGCCAGCAAAGGGGGAGAATAAAAGAGCCAATCATTTCTGATATAATCCGATCTGACTAGAAGGTTCAGAAGGGGGGCCAGTGAGACAAGCCAGACTCAGGCTGGGCCCCTTCTGGCCTGTCTTCAGGGTCTATGTCTCCATCCCACCCAGAGAGCGGGATGCCCCAGGGCTCTGGGAGCCCTGGAGGGTCTCCACTAAGGAGCCCCACGGAGCCCTGCATTGCTCATCACAGCGGCCGCAATTCCCAGGCCAGGGCAGGAGGGCCTGGCTCATTTGCCTGCCCTTCTCTGGGGCACTTGGGCCTGACTCAGCCCTAATGAGGGGAGACAGATAAGAGAGGGAGGGAGCCAGCTTGACGAGAGCTGACTTCCCTTTGCCCGCCCAGACTTTTCACCTGTCAGGTAAAAAGGATCCCAATTAAGCACCTCAGCAAAGCAGATCCTGCAGCCTCACATCCCGTCCTGTCTGTCTCCTGCCTGCCAGGGTGGTGGAGGCAGCAGCAGGAGCCCAGGGGAGTGGCAGGGGTGTGTATGGGGGGAGTCAGTCCCCAGGAGAGGCCGCCCCTCTCTGGGGTGTCCTGGCCTGTGGTCAGACCACTCAGAAAGCACAGAGCCTTGGGACCCTTCTAGAACACGCAGGCGGCTCCTGATCTCTGGCTCCAGCAGGCTTTGGAGGAGAGACTGTGAAGGAGTCCAGAGGTCCCCTCCCTCCCTCATCTGCCGGCCTCCCTGTTCCTGCTCCTGCTGGCGGGTGCCCACTCCTTCTGGGCTCCCCCTGGCTTTTTCCGCAGGGAGGCACGCAGGCCCTGCCCCCGGCTGCATCTGCCAAATGCAAATAGTTGCTAAAGTTATGTAGCGTGTCCTCATGTCTCCTTTCTGTCACTGGTGTTCCCTAGGCAACCACTGCTGGCATGCAGTCAGCTTCTAGGGGCTCTGCGCTCAGGAACATGAAATGGCTCGTGCTTGCTCATGCTCACTTCTCATTTGGGGGTGTCTCCGAGCAGGGTCCTCCTGCTCGGCATTAAGTGTCCCCATCTCTTATTTGAAAAGGGGGCACTGAGAGAAATCTGGTCTATCGGCCCCCAGAAGTCAACTTAGTGGAAACTCCAGGTCCTTGGCTGAATCGCCCTGGGTGGGCATGAGAAGGGCTACGGAGAGTGACCACTTCATCTCTCCAGTGTCCTCCCACCAAAAGCTCCCTGTAAGCGTGGCTGTGACAACAGAGAAAGAGAGGATGCCCTCTTTTCTTTCTAAAGACTCTTTTCTTTGTTTTAAAGCTTTATATGTAGATAAGCATAGAACTCCTGGCAAAACCTTAGGAAGCATAGATATGTATTAAATAAGAGGGAAAATTCTACCCCAATGATCCATCGTCTCATCCTGCAGAGATAGTGACTGTTAGCATTTTGGATAGACATAGAACTGTGCAAAAGTTTTAAAACAAAAGCAAGATACAACAATTGTATCTTAAAATTGTGTGAAAAAGCCACTGTGGTACCAACCTTTTTCCTTGTCAGTCACATGTGCCCACCTTGTATCAGAGACCTGCTGCTGTGTAACAACTTACCCCCAAGCTCAGTGGTTTAACACAGTGGTGCTCAAACTTTTTTGATCTCAGGGCATTTTTAAATATTTGAAATCACTAAAGACCTCACAGAGCTTTTGTTTATGTCATCTCTATCGATCAGTGTTTCTTATATTGGAAATTAAAACCAAGAACATTTTGAAATCAAGGGTACATACATAAGCATACATCGTGGGGCTCAGACGCTCAGTCATGTCCAATCCAACTTTTTGCAACCCCGTGAACTGTAGCCCACCAGGCTCCTCTGTCCATGGAATTTTCTAGGCAAGAATACTGGAGTGGGTTGCCATTTCCACCTCCAGGGGATCTTCCCAACCCAGGGATCCAACCCATGTCTCTTATGTCTCCTGGACTGGCAGGCAGATTCTTTACCACTAACACCACCTAGGAAGCCCTCAAGCATACATCCTACTTGCTATCAAAGTGATGATGTCATCACATGTCATGGATCCTCTGGAAAAGTCCTCTGTACACTCATGAGAGGATGACAGTGAAAGGGCAAAGAAGGTCTTCCTGGTATCACAGAAAGAGTTCTGACCTTGTAGACTCTCTCATAGGATCTCAGAGCCACCCTTGAGGTACCCCTGCCCTGGACCTCACTGTAAGGAATGCTGGATTTAAAGAATCAGTACTTACTGCTGCTTATAAGTCTGCAGGTCAACTGGATGGTACTTCAGGGCTTAACTGGGCTCGCCTGATGTGTCTGCCGTCAGCTGGGGCTGGTGGGGCTGGCGGGTGGCCCTCTTGGTCTTGGTCAGACTCTCTTGTGTTTGAGGGTCATCTGCTTTGAGGCTGGTCTAGGATGGCTTTAGCTGAGACAACTGGGCTGTCTGTCATGCAGTCACTCATGCTCCAACAGGCTAGCCTGGGCATATGCACATGGAGGGGGCAGGATCCTGAGAGCCAGAGATGCAGAGAGAGCGTCAAGTGGGAAGATGTGGCTACCAACCCCAGGGAAGGATTCCCCCTGTATGGAGAATAGCAAAAATCATAACAACATCAAGTGCCAGAAGTTAGAGCCCACAGATGTGATCCACTGTGTGCTTCAGAGGTTAGGAATTACTGAGGAGGACTTAGCACACAAGGTGCTGTTTGGAGGAGTGCTTTACTCACAGATGGGCAAAGAAACGCAGCAAGCTTAGCATCTCCCATGTCTCGTGGTCATGAGTCCCTCCTGCTAGCCACGGCAGGGAGATGGGCTGGGCTGCCCTTCGCTAGTGCTATAGGCAAAGACCCCTGATCCCCTCCCACCAGATATACTGGTTGGCTGGCCAGGTACCAAATGCAGCACATGGTTTGGTAGTTCCCATTATGGCTGCTTGCCCAACAGAAAGGGAGGGGTAGAGAGGGAGAGAGGGAAGGAGGGAGGGAGAGAGGAGAGCTCAAGTTCTCATAAGACCTAAGCTCAGATCAGAACAGATGCATTGTCACTTTGTATTCTGTCAACCAAAGTGAGTTGCATGGTGGCCAGGAGGGTGCAGAAGAGACCCCTTCCCTTGATGAGAGTTGATGCAAAGTCACGTTGCCAAGGGCACGCATAGAGGAGCACAACTGTGGCTATTTTTGCAATCTCTCTACACATACTTCCTTTCTGTTTAATGGCTGCATCATTTTCTATTGAGCAGACAATGCTTATAATTTACTCTAGCCCCAACTGCTGGACGTTGTGGTTCATTTTCATTTTCTCCTAATATAAATGAGGCCGGAACAAGCATCCCTCTGTATTTGTCTGACTCTTTCCTTAGGACAAATTCCTAGAAAGGAAATTGCTGCAATAAAAGTTCTGAGCATTGTTAAGTTTCTCATGCCTACCGCCAAATTTCTCTCTAGAGAGTTCCCACTGGTTTATACTCCCACCAGCAAGGAAGATGGCGTCTGCCCATTGAGAGACTATTTCTGCTGGGGTGTCTGTGTGGGGGAGATGACTTGTTAAGCATGGTTCTCTGTACTTCATGTAGACAAGGTCTGAGGTCGTCAGCAATTGTCTTGGCTGAGTAGAGAGCTCTCAGCCTTTCTCCACGGAAGTGACCACGTCTTGAAGATGATGCCGTGAGGGGCATGATACTCTGTTCAGTGACTGCCGATTCTGATTTTACCTAAGGGCGCTGCTTTCCTTTCTAGCTTCTCACTGGCCTTGATTACTTACTTATTAGAAAATCAAGATGCGCCTCTTCCCAAGAGAAAAAGAACGCATTCTTTTAGGCTGTCAAGAGCAGTGTCATGGGCTGTCTCTCAGGAATGGAGTCCTGAGCTCTTGGGCAAAACAAGCCAATCCTGGTTGCCAGCGGCTGAGGCTCAGAATACGGATCAGGTGACTTTGGGCAAAACCTGAAGTCTCTCCCGCGAGCCTCACCTTCTTTCTGCATTGTGCTCCCCCATGTCCTCCTTGTGTTCCCAGGTCAGTCATCAAGTTGCTGAGTCCACAGGCCCTGTATCAGTTTCTGTTTTGTTTCTTAGTAATTCCACGGGTGCCTCCTTGACCCTCTGTTTCTACCAAGCTGTGCTTCCTACAGTTTCCAGAAGAATCTGTGATGAATGACCCCACGTTCTGAGTTTCTGCTTCTATTGTTCCCTCTGTCAGAATTTCTGTTCCCATCTCTGTCCACCCCATTTTTCATCTGGCCAATTCATAAGTATTCTTCTAAATTCAGCCTAAGAGAATTTGAATGGTCCACCTTTGCACCTGGGTTGGTGTTCCAGGCCCTGAACTGATGCCTCTAGTGAAGTAGCTCAGGCTGAGCTGGGGGAGCCCTGACTCGCACTGTTTCCTAGCTGTGTGACATTTGGCAAGTTAACTGACCTCTCTGAGCTTCAGTTTTTCTCTTCTCTAAAAGGAGGTTGCTGTTTGGCTTGTATATCATTCTTGGTTGCTTTGAGGATCAAATGAATTCATAGAAGTCATCACCATTTAAATCGCTACAAATGCAATGTACTATTGTTATTTTTTAAAAAAAGAAGTCCTACTTTGGGTTTCTCTAAAAAAGCAGAGGGTTTCCCAGGTGGCACTAGTGGTAAAGAACCCACCTGCCAATGCAGGAGACCTAAGACACCTAGATTCAATCCCTGGGTTGGGAAGATGCCCTGGAGGAGAGCATGGCAACCCACTTCAGTATCCTTGCCTGGGAAACCTCGTGGACAGAGGAGCCTGGTGGTCTATATAGTCCGTAGGGTCACAAAGAGTTGGACAGGACTAAATTAACTGAGATAAGAGCTTGTGTGCAGATAGTGTATTTTGATGATGTGGTTCTTGGGAAAGGGTGTGGGTGGGGGGCTGGAGACTTCAGCAGGGAAGGTTGGTAGGCCAGAATGCCTGGAGGAGGCCCCTGCTGTGGGCACATGATCTACGGGGAGCAGCTGAGAGTGCCTCAGCGTGGTCCGCTCATGACACAGCAGAGGGGAGTATCTGTTCCCACGTTGGCTGAGTTTGCTCCTGGGGGCGGCACTTAAATGTGCCTGGGGCCCCATGGCAGAGCTGCCGTGGAGGCCTGCAGTAAACAGCAGTTCCCAGTGCATGAAGTGAGGCACCCTTGCTTCAGGTGTTCAAGGTCCATGTGTCTGGACAGGACAGAAAGGTGGATGGTAAGAATCTGAGACATCAAGTAAAAGATGTCTCACCCAGCCCCAAAGGCTGTCTCTGTCATCTGTGAATCCTCGCTTGTGAGCCTGGTGCCTGGCACACAGCAGACAGTAACCAATGAGAAATGAGGAAAATGTTCTCATTGAACTTGTTCACGGCCATCAGCTTCTGGTCACAGTGGCCGAAGGCTCTTATGCATGGTGCTTTTATACCTCTCTGAAGCCTGGAGGGAGAAGATTCTCTGCTCACTGAGTGAGGCTGGTGGAGCTAATGTCAATAAGGTGTTAGGTTAGATGAGCCTTTTCCAAATTCATCCTCCAGGGACCTTGTGGGGAAAATTGCAGGGACGGATGGGGTGGCTTGTGCATATCAGGAAATAGTCCTGCTACCTAATTCCTGAGAATCATTTGAAACAGCAGCCATCAGCATTTGCAAAGCACAGACATTCACCAAAGTGAATTCCCCCAAATTGGAGCTCCTCCTCTCCTTTTCATCCAGGGCAGTTCCACTTTCACCTCTTTGCTATTTTGAGTTTGTCTCAGTTGGGATTTGGGTGCAAGCAACAGAAACCAACTTCTCTTAACTAAAGAGCAAAGGAATTTATTGGAAGCATATGCAAACCCCAGATCTGTGGGCAAAGACATTTGGGAGATAGAATTGAGCAAAGTAGAATAGGGCTGTGTATTGCAGAACTTTTCAAAATCTTCAGGGTGCCAATGCAAGTCTCAGAGGGGATATACAGTTTGTAAAGCTTTCTGAACGTATTTCTTGGATTCCAAAATGTGCTGATTGTAAGATGGATCAGCAGTTTAATAACAGATTTCTAGGACTCAAAACCAAAAAGGCAAACTATCACATCGGGCATACTAATGGATTTGAAGAAGCAACCTGCTTTCAGAACCCTGTTTTTTTGTTTGAAGGCAACACAGAAGTTCTCACTGTACCAGGTACCACTTTAAGAGATTTTATGTAAGCTAATCCTACCTTTTGAGGTTGGTATAGGGCTCAGAAGGGCTTGAGAATGTGCTGCTCTTAGTGCCAGGGGTGGGATTGGCTGAGGGCCCCCGCCACTGGACACTGAATCCATTTCTGTATTGGGCAGAGACCTTACTTTGTATGAGCTGTTGCCTCCAGTGACCCAGCGCATCAGGGGTATAGAGGCAGGCCCTTTCCTGGGTGATGCATGATTTCTCACAGTTGATGGGGACTTAGGAACTCCTCAAAACTTTGCCAAAACTTTCTTAGAATGGCCCTTCAATCTGACGTCTTTTCTTTCTTTCCTCTCTCTCTCTCTTTTTTTTTTTTTTTGCAGGAATTCAGTCTGCCTGGAGGTTCACAGCATTTCTAGCCTCCTGCAGCCTCTTCCCACACTCTCTCACAGCTGTTTCCTTCATACACATCTCATCTTGGCATCTGCTTCTTGCAGAACCTCACTGAACACAGTTGGATCATTTGCTTCATTCTCAATATGTGGATGGCAAAGCTGAGGCTCAGAGTGGTTAAGTTACTTGACTGAGGTCACACAGCTAGAAGGAGGAAGAACTGGTAATCAAACCCAGTTTGTCAAATTTCAGAGTACATGCTCGTAACCACTTCATCACACAGCTTCTCATTTCATTCTTTTAAAAATCTTTATGCATTTATTTCGCTGTGCCGGGTCTTAGTTGTGGTATGTGGGATCTTTAGTTCTAGTGTGTGAACTCTTAGGTGAGGCATGTAGAATCTAGTTCCCTGACCAGGGATTGAACCTCGGTCCCCTGCACTGGGAGTGCAGAGTCAGCTACCGGACCACCAGGGAAGTCCCTCTCATTTCACTATAATATGCGAAAAATAAGAAAGCGCATCAGAAGTATCTAGAAAGTGAGATATTGGATCACAAGATTTTTTTTTTTTTTTTTATACAGCATCTTGTAGTATGAGGATTCAAGGAGCTGTGCCCTGGGAAAGGCTGGCACGCTGCTTTGCAATGCACATCTGTTGGTAGGGACCAGTTCTCATCAACAGACGGGAAGAGCGCAGTGAGGAGGAGCCTTCCACACCTGTCCTGTGTGCCCGTTGACTGTGACCTCGGAGAAGTGTATGAAAGACCCTTTCACGCACTTGATCTTCACACGGGCCCTTAGCTTACTTTTGCCGTCTACATGTCTTTTAGATTCTAGAGACCCTGCCACTGTGCTGTGGTAGGAAGGCTGCTGCCCCGGGGGCCAGACGGCCTGAGTTTCCAGCCATCACCAAGCAGTGCCAGGGCCCTGGCAAATCAATGAGTTTCTCACCCCTTGCTTCCTTCATTTCTACAAAAGTGATGGTATGAGATGCAGGCTTTTCAAACAGAATCCTTTCAGGCCCCAGAGGCCCTTTGGAGAAAATACAGAAGCCACCGTGAGCAAGTGCAGGAGGGAGGTGCCCTTGCCCAGACTCCTCCATTTCAACAGGGAGTCTCCACTTTTATCCACTTTAAATATTGGGATGCGGTGAGGATCTGTAGGCATTATTGGTTGTAAGTATCAGAAAGCTGAGTCTCCTAGCCAAAGAGAAAGAAAAATGTATTAAAAGGATCTTAGAGCCAGGGATAGTTATTCAAAGACTCAGTAAGAGGCTGGAGGACCAGGCTTGGGATTGGGGGATGATAACGGAGAGAGTTTGAGAAGGTTGGTTTGGTGGGCTCTCCACCACCATGAAGACTGCCTTCCCATCAATATGCCTGCCCTAGGTTTCTTGTTCAAGACTGACTCTGGAAAGAAGATGTCCAGTTGAGTAGGCCTGCTCTCAGACAGAAAGGAAAGACATTGCTTCTCAGAATTCCAACCTGGGCAGCGGTTACTTAAGAGTCTTTCCAGCCAAGATGTCACAGATAGGCACAAGATATTTCTCAAGAGGTAAAGCAAGTTCTTTAAGGAGCAGGACCGAATGCCAAATACCCACTGTGTGCGTGAGGTTTTGCTTGCAGAAGAGTTCCACCGTTAATCCAGGTGAAAGGCACTGGCTAAGAGCCCTTCCCGCGTGACACTCAGAGCCGTTCGTCCCATCCAGCCATCTGGGTTCCAGCTGGGAGAGGAGGGAGCAGAAACGCTCTTGTTTTTGGCCACAGAACTGCCTGCCACACGTGCCCCTGAAAGCCTTACCACTCCTGCCAGCTGGTGGGGAGAGGGCAGGAGAGCAACTGTCTGGGCTCGGGTTTCCCTGAGAACGAAGAGCTGGAGGCTGAAGGCTTGCATGCAGGTAGTTTAATTTGGGGATTGACCCCCCCAGACTCAGGGACAGGGGATGAGGGAATGTAGGGGCACATTACTGAGGCAGTCATCATTGCGGACCATTGACTGGCAAGGACCCTCTGAAGAGTCATGTAGAACACCACCCAGGATCGTTGAGCTGCAGTACAGAAGAGGGAAGTGCTCCCAGCCTGACTTTGGTGCCTTTCATTCAAGGGTCAAGTTTGCCCCTGGTGCGTGGGCAGGCTGTGCTTCCCAGTCTGGTGAACAGCCGAATGGCTGAGTGGGTCCCCACACAACGTGGCAGCTGGGAATCCCCAGGGGTGGAAGGTGGAGAAGAGGGGTTGCTGCTGAGGTCAGATGCGGTCAGGTCCACCTGGGCCCAGATGATTGCTGTAGCATCAGCTGGAGGCACAGGTGGCTGGGAAGGACGCGGGGCAAATGCGGGTCGGGGCACAGGAGGCGTCTCATACCAAACCCCTTGGCATTTGCCCAAACCACATCTCCCTGAGGCCAATGTGCACAGAAAGTACCTGATGTCAGGGTAGCCTGGGGCTCACCCAGCGGGGTCTGAATGCTGGCAGGTGGGGACTCTGGTCCAGGAGGAAGGTGCCACCTTTGACTGGCTGCATAGCAGAGTGCATCTTGCTGTTCAGTGGCAGATGTGTCCCTGGGGACCTCACACTGCTTTCCCAGTACCTTTACATTCTTCAAAAGGCAGCACGTTTGCAGAACGTACTCAGAGGGTGACATCTGCATCCTGCTCCCCGTACAAGCAAGCTCTGCCCCAAGGGGGGAAGGTCGGCAGGCTCTGCCCCAGAGGGGAAGGTCGGCAGGCTCTGCCCCAGGGGGGAATGTCAGTGCTCTCCAGCAGGGGCCTGCTGTCCTCAGGGACAGTGATGGGGGTAAGCGCCGGCCGGGCCAGGTCACCAAACGCTCGAGCAGGCAGGCTTCCTGGCTTTGGCTCCAGCTGCTGAGAGCAGGGGAGGAGGTTGGGCTTGGCACCTGGTTTGGACCCCCGCCATACTGTCCAAAGCTCGCGGGAGAGAAGGGTCCCTGGAGCTTTGTTGCTTGAACTCAATGGTGTTTAGAGACTCCAAATGGCTTCACTGGAGGCCTGAGTTATTTTTATAGGTTTTTATTTTTAAAGTCCACTGGCCTCTGGCTCTCCTCCGAGTGGAGACAAGAAAGAGGTCAGCCTCTCTTCTGGCACAACCGCTCCAGCTGAAGTCTGGCATTTTTACCCTGGATGGGAGAGATCGCTATCAGTACAATTCTGTTTTCAGTGATATTCATTAATAATCATTCCACTTACCAATATTTATCAGGTCCCAGGCACTGTGCTAAGAGCTTAATGTCCCTTCTGTCCATGTCACCCCATTTAACTCCCTGCATCCTTCAGATCTTCATTGTCCCTTCCACGGGGACATCTGCTTCGACTGCCTTGTGCTCCCCACCCCTCCATCATAGGCTCTCATCACACCACACACCTTCCCTTTGAGGGATTATCTCCATTGACATTTTGCTTTTACTTGTGTTGTGCGTGTATGCTTGCTAAGTCGTTTTAGCCATGTCTGACTCTGTGTAACCCCATGGACTGTAGCCTGCCAGGCTCCTCTGTCCATGGGATTCTCCAGGCAAGAATACTGGAGTGGGTTGCCATGCCCTTCTCCAGGGGATCTTCCTGACCCAGGGATCAAACCTACATCTCCTGCAGCTCCTACGTTGCAGGTAGCTTCCTTACCACTGAACCACCAGGGAAGACTTATTTGTGTCACTTTTCTGTAAATGTCTGTTTCCTATGCTGGAAAGAGACCTCGATGCAACCCGCTCACTTCCACCCCCCACTCTGAGCACAGTGCTCAGTCCATAGTGGACACTCAGTGAATGAAGAATGGTTGAATAGCCTTACCAGAGCCCTGCAACGTGGATTTTACACTCAGGCTCAGAGAGGTTCAATGCTGTCTCAGGGTCACACAGCTAGTGAAGGTAGAGGCAGGATTCAAATGCGGGGCCGTCTGACTTCAGACCAGACCTTCAGCATCATGCCCTGCTGCTTCCAGCGTCCAGGTGCAATTTCTCTCTTCCCCTGCCGTATCCCGCCTGTGAAGGGCAGAGGGGTCCTGTCCCTCTCTCCGGCCCTCTTGTTTTACCTTCTGGCCCCTCTCCCCTAGGGGCCTGGCAGTCAGCCCTGTGCCCGCTCCAGCTGTGAGTCCTGCCCTCTGCAAACGCCTTCCATAACGCTCGGCGGGCTCTTGGCTGCCAGCGTGGGTGCCCATCTGCTGAGATGGCGTGGTGCCCGCTCACAAGATGGCATGCTATTTTTACCCCACTTAGGTGCCAAGCCAGCCAGATGTTTTTCAGCAGTGCAGGGAAGCTGAGCATTGCTGGGGTATGGAAGGTGGCTTCCAGATGTCAGCTCCTTGGGGGGCTCTGGGGCCTGGCAGAGGAAAGGCTGTGCCTTGGGAGTGGGCACTCCCAGGAAGTTTCCCGTTCCTGGTACCTGTCTGCAGCCCTGGTAGCATGTGACACCCTGGCTGCTGGCTACGGGCACGTGCCGGGGCTCAGATAGGCCTGCCCCAGGGAGGAAGTGCCCTGGGTCAGCATTCCGGGGCCTTATCTCAGGCTGGGGTCCAGGTTAGTGATGGCTGGAGCGCTTCCCTTCCACAGCTGAACTGGCTGCCTGGAAAATTCCAGGTTTGGCTGGCTGCTTTGAGGGACTGGCCAGATCAGGCCAAGTCCAGGCAGTTGTGAGCATCAGCTTTCCCTCAGCACAGATGGATCCAGTGGTCTGACGATGTTAAGCCCTGCTCTCTCCTTCCTGTAAGGGCTTGGCCCTCAGTTGCGGTGTAGCCCCCACATAGCAGCCAATCAGAGACAGGGTGCATGGGGCTGACCCCACTAACTTGGCTCCCCGTTCTCTGAGCATCTCCACTTCTCATCTGTGACACCTTGAGCAGGTCCCAACCTCCTTGAGCCTCAGTGACCTCACCCAGGGAACCTCCCAGACCCCTCCCCAGCTCTGGGCACCAGTGGTGCCAACTGACTGTAGTAAATCATGGTTTTCATTAAGCTTTCCCACCTCTTCCCAGGACCAGCCATTCTCAGAGCTGCAGCCAAAGAACAAACTGTAATTCCTCAGCGAGGCACACAAATCTCCCACTCAGATGCGAAGCCCATTTTCTCGCCCTTGGGGAATATTTCCGAACCTTCAAACCACCTATGAGAAATTGCCCCCCAGTCCATGTTTCTGGACAAAAGACCTCATGCTCCACAAAGGGCTGGGGTTCACCTGCAAGGAGATGGGATGTTTGCAACTGTGGCAACCCAGCTGAGAAAACCAGACCTCAGGAGGGGTCCTCGTACCTGATTGACTCGCCCGGCAGCCCAGAGAGATGTCTGCCTGTTGGCCCCAGGTGGGGGCTGCTCACACTTGAATGTGCATTTCAGGCACTGCAGATCTTCTTAAAAGGCAGATTCTGATGGTGAGTCTGGAGTGGGCCCCCAGAGTCTGTGCAGTAGGCAGAGGAATGGCCCCCGAAGACGTCCACGTCCAAATCCCTGGAATCAGTGGATATGCAAGTGACATGGCAGAGGTGAATTAGGGTTGTGGATGGAATTAAGGCTGCTCATCAGCTGACCTAGAGATAGGAGAATACTCTAGATGGCAGTCCCCAACCTTTTTGGCCCCAGGGACTGGTTTCATGGAAGACAATTTTTCCATGGAGCAGAGCAGAGGAGGGGATGATTTCAGGATGATTCAAGGGCATTCAATTTATTTTGCACTTTATTTCTATTATTATTACATCAACTCCACCTCAGATCTTCAGGCTTTAGATTCTGGAGATCGGGGACCTCTGTTCTAGAATATGTGGGTGGGCCCAATGATATCACATTCATGTGTGCATGTTCAGTCGCTTCAGTCGTGTCCAACTCTTTAAGACCCCATGCACTATAGCCCTCCAGGCTCCTCTGTCCATGGAATTCTCCAGGCAAGAATACTGGAGTGAGTTGCCATTCCCTTCTCCAGAGGATCTTCCCAACCTCGGGATTGAATCCTTGTCTCCGGTATTGCAGGCGGATTCTTTATCAGCTGAGCCGCCAGAGAAGCAATGTTATCACAAGGGCCTTTAAATGTGAAGGGGCGGGGCAGAAGCAGAGGTGGAGTGGGGAAACATCAGAAGGAACCCATGTGCTGTTTCCGGCCTTGAGAACATTAGGCGGGGAGCCATGGCCCAAGGACTGTGGGCGGCCCTGGAAGGTGCAGAGTATAAGCCTGGTGGCTCCAGAAGCAATACCGCCTCACCAGCAGCCTGGTTTTCACCCACGAGATCTGCTTCAGACTCCTGACCTCCAGAACAGTAAGGCAATACCTTTGTCTTGCTTTGGGCTACTTAGTTCATGGTAATTTGTTACAGTAGCAAGAGGACTTGGATGTGGGAGAGAGCCATTCACTGGCTTCCATGGAAGCTTCTCATAACCTTGTTTGGTCTCCTTCCCCTGTTCCTCCCTAGGCAGAGATTATTTGAGGTCCCTTGGGTGTCTCTTGACCTCTTGATATGTTCCAAGTCAGGGGGTTTCCTGGTTTGTGGACTACAGATACCCCCAAGAGAGAGCTGGGGGCATTACTGTAAGGCCCCCATACCCTTGTGGGTGCTGTCTGGCACCCACATACGTGAGGCCACATGCAAATTACATTTCTCAGATGTTATGCAGCTGCCATGAATAGGACAGTATTGGAGGGAGGTGACTTGGAAAAGAGGCTTGGTCCTCTGGCTCAAATCTGAACTCTCTCGGAAGCCACGTGTCCCTGTGTGACCGGGCCCCTCCCTCCTCCTCCAATCCTGCCTTGCTCGTTTCTCCGCAAGTAAGTAAGCTCCAGTCTTTGCTGCCTCAGTATCTCCCTGCTCGTGTCAAAAGTTACCTTCTTGGGGGGCCCACTCCTCATGCCCTGAGCATGCCCACCTGTTACCCTTCCTTATGGCTCCAGTGTGTTTTTCTTTTAGTGTTGATAACAGTTCGTAGCTACATATGTATTGGAAGCATTGGTTTGTTTATCGCCTATCTTTCTGTCCGCATTGAGTTCAGCAAGGGCAGGGCCAGGGGAGTTTGGTTCACCTGTATCCCATGCTCTCACACATTGTGTGCTTAATACATGTTTGATTAATAGATGAATGGATGTACCTCTAGCACCCCATGAAAATTCCACAGTGTGTCCACTTTCCTCAATGCTCCGAGGCTCCAACTCAGGGTTACCCCCGTCTCTTGGAACACTGGTCCCTGAGCCCCACCTGTGAAATTGGAGCCCCGTGACCTACAACCCTGGTCCCCGTTTTCCTTCATGTCTTCTTTCCCCTTTTCCATTTCTCCTCCCCATCCCCACGTTCATCTCTGCCACAGGGAGAATGAGCTTTGCCACTCTCCTCTGTGTGATTGGTTGTCTCCTAACAGAAAATAATAAAAAAGCTGCAGGCTTGGTGCCTGGCATCCTTTCTTCCATTTTAATCTCAAGTCAGTAGGGCTTTTGTATGGCATGAAGCTGAATACTAGTATTTACTTTTGTTTTATCCCAGAGCTCGCCTGGCTTGTGTGAGTCCTGGCAGTTGCTGGAAATATTCTGCTTCTGGTCTTGCATCTCATCCTGGTGGGGGAGGCCTGGGCTGAGAACACAGGAGCTGACTTCCATTGTAACAGGCAGGAACCGCAAGGAACAGCCCCACGTGGACAGAGTGATATGAGTGGGAGACGTGCCTCAAGCTACCAGGGAGCAGAGGTCCCTGGAGAAGTTTGGGGCAGAGATGACCCTGTCCTTCGGGGCTGATGTGAGCACAGTGGGGTCTGGAGGTGGGAGATGGGCAAGAGCCAGCCACCGGGACCCGGGGTGACTGGGGACTTGGGGTTACTCTTTATAATCTGTCATCCACATTTCACACCATGAGTGGGAATAACTGAACATCTCAAATCCTTATAGATGAAGAAACTGAAACTCAGGGAAGTTAAGTAACTCATTCGAGGTCACACATTCAGACCCCGGACCCAAGTCTGACTGACTGTGGATCTTTCGTATTCTTATTGCCTGTGCTTCCGCCTGTGCACTTGAAGATGTCCTACTGTGCTCTCCAGGTGTTTGTTCATGTCAGTTCCTCAAGGGGGATGCTTCATTCTGGCCTGGGGATCCTGGAGGAGGCATACTACATGGATGTGTGTGCAGAGGGCCGAATAGTGCACATTTGAGCACTGCCTTCTCAGCGTCCATCCCTCCTGCTTCCAGTAATAATGCCTGGTTTGGGGAGGAATGAGGGGCAGGAATGGTCTTCCCTGGTGGCTCAGAAGGTGAAGAGCCTGCCTGCAATGCAGAAGACCTAGGTTCCATCCCCGGGTCAGGAAGATCCCCTGAAGAAGGGAATGACTATCCACTCCAGTATTCTTGCCTGAAGAATTTCATGGACAGAGGAACCTGGTGGGTAGTCCATTGGGTCACAAAGAGTCGGACACGACCGAGTGACTAACACACTTTCCGGGGGCAGGGATAAGCCACTTATTACTAATTCTCAGTCCTTACTTTTTATAGATCCTAAACATAGCTCCAGGCATGGAATATTGGGCCCAAGCCTAAGCTGGTCCATGCATCCCGTGCTTCTGATCACAGGTCAAGATGGTCACATGTCCTAAGCAGATTTCATCACAAAAGAACTGAAAATTTTTGAGAGGGTATCAGAAAAGTTTTGGGCTCTATCTTGCTGGATTTGGACCTTGTGGAGTTGAGGTTGGTTCCATGGTAACCATATTGTCACCACGAGGGGAGAGTCTGGAGTGTAAGGCTAAACTGGAAGATGGCTGGAAATTGAGTCTCCAAATCATGGTTTGATCATTGATCCAGCCGTCCCTGAAGCTAATCCTACCTATATGAACCAGTAAATTCCCTTTTTGTTTGTTTAAGCCTGAGTCATTTTTTCCTGTCACTTGTAATGGTGACAGCCCTAGCTGATATAAGTAAGGTGGGGGGGGGGTGTGTGTGGCCACACAGTGCCAGCTGGGAAAAGAAGTGCAAAGAGAAACATGTCGTGAGCCTGAAAGTGTGGGAATGAGAACGTCTCTGTATATCAGTAAGTTCATGATATGTATCCAACTGGAAAAAGACTATACTGTGTTAGAGCTCCCCTACCCTGCCGCACAGGAGGCTGAAGAAGTTGAAACTTCTTGCTCAGAACAGTAGCGTTCTGGAGTATTAATAGGTGTTTCCCTAGGGAAGGGATTGTGTGGTCCAACAAATTTGAGAAACATGGGAGCAAACAGAGAGATAAAGGATTCACTACCAGACCTCTTGAAGCCTTTAAAATGCTAACATGCATTGTCAGCTCCAAGGAGAAGAGAGAGAGAGTGTGTGTGTGTGTTTCCAGAACTTATTTCTCTTGAAGCATCTCATGGGACTAATGTTGCGAAGAATGTTTTGGAAAACATTGGCTTAGAGAACAATTACTGCGCAGGCTTCAGGGAGGTCACTTTCCAGAATGAAAAAGTTCTGCAAAGGCATGAGTGCTTTTCTGGATGTGTTTAGGGCTGGGGCTATACACGGGAAAGGGAGGTAGTTCTTGATTCAAGGGCCCCAGAAATATTTCGTAGTTTTACAACCAGCAACAGGAGTGAAATTCTTATGAGTAAGGGCAAAGTGTGAGCTTGGAGGAAATCTTCAAGAAATTCCTCTTGAACTGGAAATGCAGAATTGCTTGGAGGCCATCTCTAGTTTACATTCATTCATTTATTCATTCAGCACTTATTTATTGAATACCTACCATGTGCCAGGTACTGTTCAAGGTGCTCGGGATCCATCTGTCAGACAGAAATTCCTGCCTCTGTGGAGCTTAAATTCTAGCAGATGGAGGCAGATGATCAAGTAAATATATTCATGGGTTGTATGTTATGGGATTAAGGAGGAACAGCAAGGAGCTAGTGCAGCTGGATGGGGTGAGCCAGGGAGAGAGGGTTGATGCTGGGGGAAGCGACTGTGGGGCCAGGTCATGTAGAGCCCTGGAGGACTTTAGCTTTCACCTTGACTGGAATGAGCAACCACTGGCAGGTGTGAGCAGAGGTGGCACGTGATCTGCCTTTCATTTGTAAAGGATGGCTCTGGTTGCTTCGTTGCAACTTGAATGTGAGGGCCCAGGGTGAAAGCTGGGTGACCAGGGGTGAGGCTTTGCATTTTGCCCGGGAGAGATGCTGGGTGGAATAGTCTAGCGCTGTAAACAGGTGGAGGTGGGGTGCAGTCACTGGTTACTGGATGCGTTTTGAAGATGAAGCCAGCAGACCGTCCTGAAAGATAGGAGGTGGGGAAAGAGAAAGAGAGTTGAATCAAGGCTAACTTTTCGTCCATGGAAATGGAAGGATGAAGTTGTCATTAATGGAGATGGCTAGGTTTGCACTGTGTCTAGAAAAAAATGAAGCCAGTGTTTAAAAATTGGGAGATTAAAAAAAAAAATCCATATCTCCAATCTCTCTTGAAAAATGAAAAGAGTGAGGCCCACCTTCTACCTGGTTTCCCCTGGGTTGGCATTTGCTGGCTGATCCTCACTTAGGAGGATCTAGTTTTGTCATTTAGATCACCCATCTGGCCCCTTTGGGGTTTTAGTGGGAGAATCTAGGGATGGGTAATCAGTGACACAGTGGCTCTTAAACTTGGGTGCATGTAAGAACCACCCACAGGCCTTGTTAAGATAGTTCTCTGGACTCACCTACAGAACTTGATATAGGAGATCTGGCGTGGGGCCTGAGAACCTGCAATTCTTCTAACATCCCAGGTGATGCCGATGCCCCTGATCTGTGGACTACTCTTTGAGAGGCATTGAAGGAGCATGTTTTCCCCATAGCATCCCTTCTCATATGCTGTGAATGAGGTTCTCAGATGTTCTGGGAATGGCCTGTGAGATGTGTTTTGACGGGGTTGGGAGGGTGGTGGCAGCTCTGTTGGGGACAGTCTAATTAGCCAGGAGGTCTTTTGAGGTTTAGGGCCATTTCAGGGTTTGTCAGGGGTGCCGAAGGTACATTTGACTTGCTTCTTTGTGTTTTGCAAAAGCTGGCTCTTCTGGGTGAGGTCAACAGCAGTTGGGACAGAATGTCCAAGACCCAGAGGAAGACCAGTGGGGCCCCAGCAGAAGATGGTGTTTTCTGGAGAATCTAAGAGAAAGATGAGTTCCCTGAAGCCTGCCCAAACTGCTTGCACAAGCCTTCTCCTTATTTATTTCAATTAATCTCCAAGTTCACCATGCATCCCCAGTGCCCACTCTTCTGCAGGAACAAGAGACATCACATTTCCATCTGCTCCTCCAGCTTCGAGAGCTCAAGGGAGAGGCCAGGGGCCACTTCGGCAGTGGCCTCCCAGTTTCCCCCCAAGCATGTGAGGCTGGAGAAGATTCTGGAGTCCCTTGAAGCTGTTCCAGATAAAGGATGGGAATCTGGCCTGCATTTGAGGGGCAGGGGTGTGAGAGCAGGACAAGCAACTTTTTCTTTTTCTCCTGACAAAGAAAATCTCTCTGTACATCTGGTTTGCGTTTTTCTCTAGGCTTCTGCCAGAAGCAATTGTGCAAACAGAACACAGCCTGAGACCGAAAGAGTCTGTCCATTTCCCTGGAATTCTCCATCTGTCTGGTTGGGCCTCATATTAAGATTTGAGGAATTCCTTAATATGAAGTCATCAAGCTTTAAAAATACTGCAGGCAGTCATTGGTTTATCAGTGGTTTCTCACCTTCAAATGTTGACCTCAGACCCTCTGTTGCCCTAGAATGGCCTCTTCACCCATGCCTGTCATGATCCAATGTGGATCACAGTCTTTTTTTGTTGTTGTTGTTGGGCTATACTATGTCTTGGTCAGAGTGAGCAGAAGGAGTAGTTGCTACCATCTTGGTTTCTTTTTTAAAATACTTCAAAAAAAAGTTTTTTAATTTATTTCCACATCTAGTCTTAGTTTTGGGCTTCCCTGGTGGCTCAAGATGGTAAAGAACCCGCCTGCAATGCAGGAGACCGGGACTCAATCCCTGGGTTGGGAAGATCCCCTGGAGGAGGGCATGGCAACTTACTCCTGTGTTCTTGCCTGGAGAATCCCCATGGACAGAGGAGTCTGACGGGCTGTATTCCATGGGATCATAAAGACTGGACATGGCTGAGCAACTTAGCACACATACACAGTCTGAGTTGCAGCATGTTAGCTCAGTAGTTGCACTGTAGGCTTAGTTGCCCCCTTGTGTCTGGGATCTCAGTTCCCTGACTAGCGACCTAACCCATGTCCCCTGCATTGCAAGGTAGATTCTTAACCACTGGACCACCAGGCAAGTCCCCAGTTGCCACCATCTTGAAATTATGAAAGTAATGTGTGAAAGTATGGAAGTAGAGTAATGACTAGTGGTGAATATGAAGCTGTGCTTCTCTAATATCTGTAAAGGACCCATCATTTTCTGTTGATTGTCAATCACTGATCAATACATGGCCCTCCTCTGTGTACATGATTTGTGTGCACTTTCTACCATGTAAGTTGGGTCATACTTGAACCCATCCAAAGCCTGTTCAATGAGTTGAGTCTACTTATCACTTACTTGCTTTGTCGCAGCCATGACAATCTGCAGTAGCAGTTTCTAAACACTTACATTCTTTAGGTTGATATGGACATAAAACAATCTGTTCATGGCCCAGCACTGGTCTCTATTAAGGACAAGAGAGGGTATTAGGAGAGAGAATAACAGGGGCCTTATCCAGACTGCACTAGCAGTGGAAGTGAGACCTGAAAGATGAGTAGAGAAAGCTGACGGGGGAAGTGGAGGGACCAGTGTTTCTGGAAAGGAACAGCATGTGTCAAAGCCCAGAGGAGGGAAAAAGTTATAGTTTGTCATGGAAAGGAAAGATTCGTGTGTGTGTGTGTGTGTGTGTGTGTGTGTGTGTGTGGTGTTGAGAACCAGGTGTTGTTCAGAAATAGAATGCAGAGTGACAGAAGGAGCAACGCTGGGGGAATGCTCTTTTCCCATGTTCATTTTAAGAGGGTCCTTCTGGTTGTAACTAGAGCATTCTTCACAGGTCAGGGTTTCAGGGTGAAAGCTGGCATGAGTGGAAGAGGGAAGAGGCTTTAGGAGCTACTAAGATTTGGCTGTGCATTCCTTTGCTGGGGTACTGTATCACAGACTGGATGACATAAGACAATAGAAATTTACCTTATTGTTCTGGAGGCTAGAAATCCAAACTCAAGGTGTCCACAAGGTTGGTTCTTTCTGAGAGCTATGAGGGAGTCTTTCCCATGCCTCTCGCCTATCTCCTGGTGATCTGCCTGCTGGCGATCTTTATTTATTTATTTTTTTTGCTTGGTCTTCATTGCTGCTCATGGGCTTTCTCTAGTTCCGGTGAGCAGGAGCTACTCTTCATTGCTGTGTGTGGGCTTCTCATTCCAGGGACTTCTGACACAGAACACAGGCTCCAGGGCACGCGGGCTTCAGTAGTTGCGGCACATACACTCCAGTAGTTGCGGCTCCTAGGCTCTAGAGCACAGGCTCAGTATTTGTGGCCCATGGGCTTAGTTGCTCCATGGCATATGGGATCTTCCCAGACCACGGATCGAGCCCATGTCTCCTGCATTGGCAGGCAGATTCATAACCACGGAGCCACCAGAACAGCCCTGGCTGGTGATTGTTGATGGTCCTTGGCTTTTGCTGCATCACTCTGATCTCTGTCTTCATCTTCACACAGTGTTCTTCCTTTGAGTGTCTGTCTCTGTGTCCAGATACCCCCTTTTCAGGACACTTTATAAATGGTGTGGGTCTTACTGGATTTGGACCCCACCTAGTAACCACATCCTAACTTTATCATCTACAAAGACCCTGTTTGCAAAGGTCTAAGTCACGACAATGTGGTTTTAGACTTCAACATTTTTGCTGAGATAGTTTAACCAAGAACAGGATAAGAGAGTGGCTGTTTATACCAGGGAGTTAGTAGTATCGAGGGGGCAAGTACAGTGGATTTAGGAGATATTTAAACTCATCAGGTCTGAGCGATTGATGGGATGTATGTAGTGAGGGAGAGGAAAAGGCTTAGAGCTGTGCTTCTCGACTTCTCATGGGAGATCGCATGGAGCTCTTAGACGTAGATTCTGATTCAGGAAGTCCAGGCAGGGATGGAGATTCTGCTCATCTTATGAGTTCCAAGGTGATGCCAGTGCAGCTGGTCTATGCATATGCCCTGAGGGGTGAGTACTTACAGCTTCATTCTCTAGCACCACAGTTACTAGCCCCCCGTGACCATTGAGGGCTTCAGTGAGCACTGAGATGTGCTGAAAGTATAAAGACTTGGTATGAAAAAAAGGTGGCAAACATCAGTTAGTTTATTTTTATTATTGTTGAACTAATATTTTGAATTATGTAGGGGTCAAATAAGATATATGATTAAAATGATTGCAATTTGTTCCTTACCCGTTTCTGTGTGGCTGCTAAAAATTTTAAGTTTAAAAAAGTTAGAGATGTGGCTCACATCACTGACATCCCTTGGAGATACTGCAGGTTTGATCCCAGTCCACTGCAATACACCAAAGATTGCAACATGGAAAGTCTCATGAATGTTTTGGTTTTCTGGTGCATATAATAGTTATGTTTACACTATACTGTAGTCTATTAAGTGTACAAAAGCATTATGTCTAAAAAGGTAATGTACATGCCTTAGTGTAAAAATATTTCATTGCTAAAAAATGCTAAACACCCTCTGACAATGCAGGGTTGCTCAAACTTTCAGTTTGTTAAAAACAAAACAGCAAAACGCCCCAAACCTATCTGTGAAGCGCAATAGAGGAAGGCACAATAAAACAGGGTGTGCCTGTGTGTTCCATGGTATGTGTCTGTTGGCCAGCACTGGCTTAGAGGGCTGGTCCTTGAAGTCTTATTTCCTCCTTCCCAAAGCTTCCTGACCGTTCCAACTGAGGGAGGTGTTTTCCTACAGGCACTTTTCTCTAGAAGCTATTTACACGTCACTTAGCATCTATCGCTTAGCCCTGTAGTCATTTGGGTCTGTGTAAGTTCTTCACTTGGGTTCTCAAGCTCCTCAAGGGTTAGGGTCAGCTCTGAGTCTCCTACATGACTGGTCCCACTCTTACTAAGATGATGCCTGTTGACCGTGCACATCTGGTGAGGCAGGCATCTCTAGGGGCTACACGGGAGCTCTCCAGGGATCTGATTGAAGGCTGCAGGCAGAGGCCGGGGTGGAGCTGGGCTCCTGGACCCCAGTTTACAGGGTTTGGCAGAACCTCTAAGAGCCACTCACAGGCTGAGAGAACAGCATTCCCGGGACAGACAAAGACCAGGAATCGTGGCCTCCGAGGGAGGGATTTCCAGGTGCCTCCATCCTTTTGACTTACCCTTAAGGCAAGCGCTGAGCCACCTTCTCCGAGGGGGTGGGGGCGTTGCATGAAAAGGCCAGGGCCCCATGGACAGGGTCCTCTCTACCCTTCTTCTCCCATCTTTGAGGCCAGAGAGCGTTGGGAGCAGAGATCAGCCCTCGGGAAGAGGCCCAGCTATCTCTCTCTCTCTCTGTCCTCAATCCTAACTTTTCCCTGCCTCCCACCTGGCAGCTTGACAGGCTGTGTGGTCCAGGTCAGCCTTAGCCCGCACATGGGAAGCGGCCCTGGGTTTGTGCTAGCTCTCTCCCCGCCTCCCCCTTCTCCCCTCTCCCTCAGCCTGAGCTGAGATCTGAAACACAGATTTGCTTTTGGGGAGCCTCGTAGGTGGGGTTTCCCCCAAAGCAGACTCTGGGATGGAGCTCAGGGTGCCACAAGTTGATTAAGGAGCAGGTCCTGTGAGAGAAAGGGGGAGGAAGCAGGACCTGGCAGAGAGAGAAGCAAGAGGTGATGCCAGCCTGACAGGTCTCGGGTTCGGCCCAGCTCGCGGGGAGCTTTGGAGCAGCGGTACTTGTCAGCTACTTGTCAGCGTGGCTGAAATGGCCTGAGCTGGGAGGGCCAGCTGCGCTGCCCACGAGCCTGCAAGCCCCTTCACAGAGGGCTGGCCTCCGTGTCCACAGCCGACCTGACGCAGCATTTGGGTGCAAACAGTTACTTGGGAGGTGATCCCAGGGGGCTTGCTGAGGGAGTGGGGAAATGAGACAGAAGGGAGGGAATCGGATCAATACGGGGGAGTCCCTGAGCAGACTACCACTGGGGACACCTGGACTCCGTCCCCCTGGGACCCCTGGGGTCCTGCACGGGGCACACCCCGGAGGGGCAAGGAAGCTGAGGCTCACACCCACCAACGCCCACCCCCAACTGGATACTACGCCCTGCGCCAGAGAAGGCCTGAGGCAGAGGTGGGGGACCTCCGGGTGGGGCCCTGGAGGCAGGTAGCAGTTAGCAGCTGCCCACGTGGTGCAGCCCAGCATGCCAGCCTTCTCTGCTTTGAGGAGCCCTTGTCTGCCTCCGCCAGCACTGCCCTGTTGCCATGGGTCCTTGAGAATAACTGTCTTCCTCAGAGCCTCTGGGACGGGAGCCTGGGACAGCCTGGGGGGCAGGCGAGGAGCCTTGCTTGGCCTGGAACCCCGGCTCTTGGTACATGGCACGTATTCAATCAGTGTTTGTGGCTGTTTCTGAAGAAGGGGCAAAGAGTTAGGGTGAGAGGGTTATACGGTAGGGGGGCACCAGGACCAATCCCTCAGGCCCCGCTGGTTACCTGAACGTCCTCCAGCTCCTTTGGTTAAGCTCCCGGTGCACCCAAGCCCACAGTCAAGGCAACACGACTCTGTCTCACTCTGTCCAGTTTATCCATGCCTGCCTTGGATGTTGGCCATGCTTGCCTCTCGCTTAATCCAGTCACCCTATGACACTGGTATTGTTAGCATCAGCATCCCCTTTCTAAAGATGGGGAAAGTCAGGCCCTGCTGCAGGCTGGTCAGTTAGCAAGTGGAGCAAGGGGTAGGATCTGAAGCCAGGGATCCACCCCCACCCCCCAGGCTATATTTGGAGAAGAAGCAGTTCAGGCCTGGGGTGGGGGACATGGAGGGTAGAGGCCGAAGAGTGTGTGTGTGTAGACACAGCTTTGTTACGCCCTTCAAGAGGCTTATGTTGCCACAGTGTAATCCATCTTTCCCAGCCAACTTGTCTCATCACGGATCAGAAGCCGAGGCTGGTGAGGGCCATGCCTGTCACTGGTCAGGACTCGTCCATTGTGAGTCAAAGGACTTAGGGTTGGTGAGATGGACACTTGTCAGGAGCCTGGCAAAGTCACCAATGCCTCTGGCTTTTCAGTACCTTCCCTGAGAAGGTACTGTAGCTTCTTCAACCCTGGGGATGAGGTGAGGGTTCCCATGCTCTGTCCCAGGTCCTCCTTGGTTCCTGCCCCTCGGCCCGCCATTACCCCCATGGAAGATCAAACTCTTCCTAACCTTTCACAGCCACAGCCTGGAAGTTGAGGCTGTGCTGTGTCAGGGCCCCTCTTCCCCCAGCTTCCAGTGGTGGAGCCAGCCTTATTAAGAGAAGAGGAACTAAGGTAACATGAAGTAAAGCCCTCCCCGTAAACGTTTCCTGTTCATGGGACCGCTAACACACTTGCCTCCTATGGGCTCTGCCAGGCCCGCAGCCCGAGATTCTGAGCCAAATCCCAGGCAGGGACCCAGATGGAGCAATGAAGAGCCCTTCCCCTCTTGTGCCGTCTACCCTTAGTGAGCGGGTGTGATCTGGGGAACCGAGAGACCACTGGGAGAGTCAAGGAGACACAGTGACTGCCCCGGGCCGCGCTGCCCGACACAGGATGCGGGGAGAAGTCTCCGGGGATTGAAGGGCCACCAGGGGTCAGAGCTAGATGGGGAATGGGACACCCTCCCGAGTTTCTCTGGTCTTTGAGCACGCTGCCAGATCTGCCCAGGGCTCAAGACCCTGCTCTGGGCAGATGGACAGGGACCCAGGAGAATGGTAGAGGACAGCAAAGCAAATGTGTTTATTCTAAACACAATTAAGTGTTTCTGGTAATCCATTTTTTAGAAGATGTTAGGGGCAAATTTTGTTTGATTACCTGGCACTGACCACTGAGAAGGTCACTGAATTTGATGGGCACACCTATTCCAGGAACTCATGAGGACAGTGGATCTAAGTACTATAATTCGTCAACCATAAGATGCTGTCATCTATAAGATGTGCCAAAAGTTTTGTTGTACTAGGAAAGAAAAACACTGCAAATAAATGCTTTTCAAATAGAATTTTATATCATACTGATCGAAGAGGTCTTTTGAACTTAAAAAATGTGGTGTTTATTGAGCATTTACCATGGCCAGACCTTTCCCATCCATAGCTCTTTAAATCCTCTCAATAGCACAGTGAAGTAATAACAGTGGTGGGGTGGTGTAGTAGAAGAAGTATGGTAGTGTGTAAAATAGTAGCTGTCAAACTTTCAAACTTTTGTAGTAACGATGAAACTGTCTTAAGTACTTCCTGTGTGGCCAGCTCTGCTCTTGGCCTTCACCTGCATTATTTTGTTGAACCTTCACAAGGACCCCACGAGAGGATGCTTGACTTCCTGAATAAACCCAGAACAATGAACCAACATGAGTGCACTCTAGTTTCCTGTGACAGCTCTGAGGTCACAGCCCTTGACAGAAGTAGAACCTGAGGCACTAGGAGGCTAAGGCACGTGCTCAGCGCTCCATGGTGGAACCAGGATTCAAACCCCGGAAGCGTGAGTGCTTGCAGAGTCCTGCTCATAATCACTCTGCCGACTGCTCCTCATGTCACCGTGGACAGCAGCGGGACACCTGCTCGTGTGAAGAGCAACGACCCGTGCGGGCTGCGTGGCATGGTTCCTCGCAGCTACTCCACCCTACCTACCAACAGGCGAGGCTGTGTCCAGTAAGACTTCATTTACGAAAGCACGTGGCCAGCAGGTAGGGTTGCCAGATGAAGCATTTTATTTCCTAAACCTGGCAACCTTAGGTGAGCCAGATGTGACCGTGGGCCATAGTTCCCCAACTTCTCATCTGGTGAGTGCCTCAGAGCAGCTCTTGACAAGCATGCCCTCGATTCCTAGAAAACATCAGAAAGGAAGGTATTATGATTCACATTTGACAGGTAGGGAAATCGAGGCTCAGAAGATTGAGTAACTTGTCCAAATTAAGTACAGATTTGGGCTTGAAATCTTGGTCTATTTGACTCCTTAGCCGCCATGTACCCAAAAGACTTGAGGCTCTGGAACCAAAAGGCAACACTATTGGCGTCTTGATGAAATTTAGGCCAAAGGGAAAGATCTTCCTGCTTCCTTTCCCACTCTTCTATCTCCCATCTCTGAAGCTAGCTGCTCTTTGCTTTGTACCTGATTTCACCTGGATTACTGGGCAAGAGAAAAGACGATGAATGTGGCAGAGAGGTTTGTTGGGGCGCTGTCTTTCCTGGTGACAACTCTGAGTGCTTGTCCTAGTTGTGGCTACTTTTTTTAGAGCAGATGACAGTAACTGCTTTTCCTCATCTAAGCTGACTTCTCTTGGCCTCATCCAAGAAATGCGGCAGATGAATGGCTCTGGACTCCATGAAGTCTGCCACTGAGTCTCAGTCCAGTTTCCAAATTGTGGGCAGAGTAGATCATTTGCCAGTGGGAAACATCTGGAGACCTTTGGGCTTGTCACAACTCAGGAGGGAGTTTGTGACTGGCATCTGGTGGATGCGAGCAAGGGTGCTGCTCAACACTCTATAATGCATGGGATATCCTACACAACAAAGAATTAGCTAACCAAGACTATCAGTAGAGCTAACCTTGAGAAGTGTTGATCTGTGGTAAAGTGACCCATGATTTGGTCTGCTTTGAACCCACTTACTGCTTTCCTTTAGTTCCAGCCCCCTTGTCACCATATCCCTTCCCCACTTTCTTTTTTTGCAGGTGGGAAGTAGGAGGTTGACCAGTGAGGTTCTTCAGGTGAAGGTCTCTATTTGTCTCCCTCTTCTTCCTTGTGTTCTGCAAACTGTACCTTCCCCTCCCCACTGTAAATCTCACCAGATTTGTATTTGCCAGATCTGCTGTGTTACTCAAGATCTAAGCCGAAAGACAGAAGCCCCCTCAACTATTTGCAGTGAAGGGCATTGAATGCAGGGAACAGGAGGAACGGAGAAGACAAAGCGGGTGAGCCCCTGCCCCAGGAGGAGGTGGGGTTATAGGATCCCAGATGCAAAGGTCATCCAGAAAGTGGGCACCTGGGGGGTCTGTCCAGGGGGAACTAGAGCACCAGGAGATGTTGCTGCTGACTTGGACACAGTGGAGAGGGAGAGATACTCCCAGTACCTCCGGTTGGGCAAAATATCTCAGCAAGAAGTCAGATGACCCAGGGACTTAAGAAGTGCAGCTACAAACATTAGAACCTTTGATACATTCAGCAGAGCTGGGGAAGGGTGGGAAACAACTCTAAAAACAGTCCCTGGAATGATCTGTCTCTTCTTTTGCTGGAAGGACGATGTGGAGGTATTCTGGTTGTACACAGGGATTTGGGGCTGCTGTCAGATTTTCCTGAGAGAGGGGCTTGAATTAACAACTAAAGCTAATTAAGAGTTCCTACAGGCATCTCAAGGGGGGCCCAGTACATGCATCTTTTGTATATTTGGTTCAGAAAAATCCTGGAAGTTGTTATAAATGCTTGAGTCAGCTTCCAGTGGATGGGTTGATTCTCACTGTAGTAAGATCACTTACATTAGAATCCCTTAGGGACTGTTAGTAATGCCAGCTCCAGAGACTGACCCAGAGATCAAGAATCAGAATTTCCAAAGGAAGAAGGGGAGGACACCAGACGCGAGCATTTTCAATTAAGTTCTCCACAGTTGGAGAACTACTGCTGAAAGGACCTAGTCATGTTAGTGCTAGTTTAGGGGACGTTTCCCCTCCTAATTTCCCACTCTGTTGATAAGCTATGAATATAATAATATATAATATAATAATAACATTGTCATTATCTACTTTGTAAATGTCCCTGGAGTACTGGAGGGTTTCCTATGAGCATATTATATTGATAAACTGGATTCCTAAACAGAATAATTGGTCAGCTGTTATTTTTCTCTTTCTGCTTGAATGAACTGTACACTCTGTGTGTGTATGCATGAGAGACAGACAGACAGACAGAGACAGAGAGAGTGTAGGGGAGTGGGGGATCACATCATCAAGGGAGGGTTGATTTGTCATCAAAGAACATCAGGTATTCCTGACCCTGAGATCCTTCTCTTCTATGGGCCAATTTCTTCTCTGAGCTCACTCTCATAAGGATAAAAACCAGTTCATTTTCCTAAAATCCATTTTGTGTCCAACACTTTGGATAGGTCATTTCAGTTTCTAATAGCATCTCTGTCATGTAGGGATCAGCTTTTCTCATCACAACAGATGAGGAAACAAAGACACAAAAAGGTAAAATCATTTGCCTGAAATTTCTGAGCCAGTGGAAACAGGATATGCAATATACTTTCAAATAAGTCTCAGAATACATCCCCTTGTCATTCTTCCAGGAAGATTATGAGTCAAATTAATATTTAAATACTCAACTAGGTTTGACTTCTGGCATAACTGCATAGGAGCCTCTGCTGACCCATCCCCAGCGAAACTTGTCAAAACTATAAAAGAAAAAAAAAAATGCGCCTCTGGAAATGACCCTAAGGACACAGAGGAAATGAAGAAATATTTATTGAACAAAATCTAATATTTAGTAAGAGCTTGAGTTTGGTGAGAGTCTCTGATGTCTGAATCATGACCTGCTCCCTCTCAACTCAGTGAAACAGAAATCCCATTCTGGACTGATGAAGCCAAGAACACAGAGCTTCCCCTTGTCAGCATCTTGAAGCCTGCCTGCCACTACCTTTTGCTGGGAAAACTTTTGGGCAAGTGAGGCTGAGAGGTGGTGTAAGCTGAGAGAGCAGGGAGTCCCTAAAGAAAGAGAACTAGATATGACTTTCTTGACAGAAGAGAAGCCACTTCTAGCCTAAGCCATTTTGTGACCTAAGCGTGGCCACGGTGCTTGCCCTTGAACACATCTCAGTAATTAATGATCTTAAGGGAGCGAAAGAATGTGGAAACAGGCAAGAGAAGAAAAAATAGCAATATGTTATAGAAAATATGTTATATCAGTTGTAAAGACTCCCTGTTCTGTTTCAATGGTAAACATTAGCGTGAAGTGCTCAATGACCAGATCAACTGGAACCTAAGAGATGATGATGTTGACCTTTTCTGACCGTCATGTCTTTAGTCAACTACAGCTTGAACTCTGTGGCACCCCTCCCAGACCCTGTCATCAGTATGCATGTACCCCTCAGGTGGCCCTGTGCTAAAGAACCCATGTTCTAATGCAGGAGATATAAGAGGTGCGGGTTTGATTCCTGGGTCGGGAAGATCCCCTGGAGTAGGAAGTGGTAACCCACTCTAGTATTCTTGCCTGGAGAATCCCGTGGACAGAGGAGCCCGGTGGGTTACAGACTCTTTACAGGTCACAGAGTCAGACAGGACTGAAGCGACTGAGCACTTAGCTTAAAGGGCAGTTTTGGTGATCAGGGAGACACTGCTTTGGAAATGATCCCTGGTAATTCCCTACTTGCTGCAAGTAGTAATTAATCCTTTTCTTGATCTTTGGCTCGGTTGTGTCTTTTGACTTGATACTCACCAAGAGGCAAACCAAGTGTTTTAGGTAACAGTGGGAGCTCAGTTTTTTGGCCCAGACAGCGCTCATAGAATGGAGCTTCTACACTGGATGCAGCACCACTGAGGCTACTGGGGCCCTAGCCCTTCATCTGGCTTTTGAGATATGGGTTCCACACTGACAGAGACAAGATAGGGTGACTTGGAGTTGCTGGCCCTCCCTCCACAGAATTCTAGGTCCAAGAGATTGTCAATGCCTGAGCACCAGAGCCTTGGCTAAAGAGACTTTGCCTGGCAGGGGGCGAGCCGGGGCAGGGTGGAGGTGGTGGTGGTGGGGGCCTGAAAGCAAGACCTAGAATAGAGAGCTCCAAACATCTTTCCAAAGGAACTGACTTCATTTGCAGCATAGTGTGGAAAAGTTCAAGTCAAAGGGCCCTCTCAAAAATAGTGAGAGGTGTGGTGAAAGATAAATTGATAGATTGATAGATTCATTAGAGGTACAAGCTAAACTACATGAAACTACAATAATTTGCTGGCAAGAAATGCAAAGAGCTGGCAGTTTTTTTCTGAAAAAAAATCTCAAACAATGACCCTGGCAGTTATCCTTTCAAAGGAAATGGAATGTGATTGAATCAATCCATGAAGTAACTTATGCCCCAGAGGCATTGTTGAAAATAATAGAGTGATCAGTCAGCAATACTAATTGGTAAGTGCCACTCGGATGTGATGGTGACACAGCTGGCGGTGACCAGGGAAAGAGAAACTTAAAAAGAATCTGCTAAAACTCTTGGCATCCCAGGGTGAAGGTGGGCATATCCCAAGCTGTGATCCCTGAGATTCTCCCTGAGGAGAAACGTTAGAGATTTTACAGTACGGGGTGAAATAGACTTAACTAGGATAATCCAGCCAATCACTAAACAAGTAAACAAGCAAATGATAACAAACCCTAGAGAAGAGTGGACTCGTAGCCAGAGTTGTTGCAATAGATAATCTAAAATGTCCAGTTTCCAACTAAAAATTATAAGACATGCAGAGAAATAAGAAAGTGTGGTTCATATATCTGGGGAAGAAATGGTAAAAACACTGCCGGTCAGAGTGACTGGATATTAGATTTAAAAAACTTTAAAGTAGCTATTAAAATCTGTTCAAAGAGCTAAAGAAAATCATGATGAAAGAAGTAAGGAAAGATATGATGAAATGTCACATCAAATAGACTGTCAATAAAGAGATCGAAATTATAGAAGAACTTTTATGGAAATTTTGAATCTGAGACATGCAATAACTGAAATAAAAATTTTACTAGAAAAGCCCATCTGTATATTTGAACACAGAAGAATTAGTGAATTTGAAGATAGATTAATAGAGATTATGCAAACCAAAGAATAGAAGGGGGAGAAAAGGGGATGAGAAAAATGACCAGAATCTCCAGAAATGTGAGACACTATTAAATGCACAAACATGAGTAATGGGAGTATCAAAAGGAGGGAAGTGAAATGAATAAGAAAAAATTTCTTTTCAAAGAAATAATTACTGAGATTTCCCAAATGTGAAGAAAACTTTATACATTCAAGAAACTCAAACTCTTAAGAGGATAAATTCAAAAGAATCCATAGATATATCATAATCAAAATGCTTAAAGCCCAAAATAAGGAGAAAATCTTGAAAGCAGCAAGAGAAAAATGATGTCACTTATAAGGAAACCCCAACAAGATTAATAGCTTAAGTTTTCATCAGAAGCAATGGCAGCTAGAGGCAGTGGGATAACATTCAAAGTGTTCAAAGAAAAGACAGTCAGTCAAGAATTCTTTATCGGGCCTAGCTGTTTTTCAAAAATAAAGGCAAAATATAAAGACATTGCCAGATAAACAAAATTTGATAAATTAATTGCTAGTAGACTCACTTTACAAATATTAAAGGAAGTTCTTCAGATGAAAGCAGGCAACTCAGGATAGTAATTTGAATGCACACCAACAAAACAAAACAAACTACTAGTAAAGTTCACTATAAGAAATGATCAGTTAGTTTAGTTCAGTCGCTCAGTCTTGTCTGACTCTTAGGGACTCCACAGACTGCAGCTCGCCAGGCCTCCCTGTCCATCACCAGCTCCCGGAGTTTACCCAAACTCATGTGCGTTGAGTCCGTAATGCCATCCAACCATCTCATCCTCTGTCGTCCCCTTCTCCTCCCACCTTCAATCTTTCCCAGCATCAGGGTCTTTTCCAATGAGTCAGTTCTTTACATCAGGTGGCCAAAGTACTGGAGTTTCAGCTTCAGCATCAGTCCTTCCAATGAATATTCAGGACTGATCTCCTTTAGGATGGACTGGTTGAATCTCCTTGTAGTCCAAGGGACTCTCAAGAGTCTTCTCCAATACCACGGTTCAAAAGCATCAATTCTTTGGCACTCAGCTTTCTTTATGGTCCAACCCTCACATCCATACATGACTACTGGTAAAACCATAGCCTTGACTAGATGGATCTTTGTTGGCAAAGTAATGTTTCTGCTTTTTAATATGCTGGCTAGGTTGGTCACAACTTTAATATGCTGTCTAGGTTGGTCATTTATAAGAAATGATATATAAATGCAAATGTTTCTCCTTTCTTCTCTTAATTTAAGAAGACATTGTTTAAGATAATGTGTATATTATATATTGTTGGGCTTATAGGATGTAGAAATGTGATATATTTGCCAATAATAGCTCAAAAGAGACACGTTTAGAGCAAAGCTGTATTGGACTAAGGAAATGATTCCAGATGGTGACCCAAATCCAGAGGAACAAATGAAAGGAACCAGAAAGGATGAAAAAAAAAGAGGCCAATGTAACACAAACTATAGATATTTGTTTATTCTCCATTCTTTTCTTAGTTTCTTTAAAAGAGTTAAAAGATATAAAATTATAAAAGTTATAGAATTATAAATTTTATGACATTAATTAGAACAATGCATTATTACACATTTCTAACACATGTTGACTTAATATATACAAAATAACCCAAAAAAGAGAAAGGAGAATGGAGCCACATGGGAGTAACCTTTCTATATCTCACTGGAATTAAGGTAATAGCAATCTGAAGCTGATTTTGAGAAAGTAAGATGTATGTAGTAAGCTCGAGAACAAAAACAAAGAAAGTGATTCCAAAAATTGAAAAAACTCATTAAAGAAAATGAAAATTCTTTCTGTATGTATTAAGAGTTTGATTGGCAAGAATTGACTTATGTGATTGTGGTGGCACGGACTAAGACCGTGGTGGGTTCACATTCCATAAGGCAGGAGGGTTTTCCTGGGAACTGTTGGGCAGACGTTGGCACTGTAGTCACAGGTAGAATTTCTTCTTCCTTGGGGAAATCTCAATTCTGCTCTTTAGGCCTTTCAACTGATCAGGTAGAGCCCACCAGGTAATAGAGAACAATTTCTTTTATATAAGGTCAACTGATTGTAGATGTTAATCACTTCTACAAAATACCTTCACAGCAATTAGTGTTTAATGGAATAAGCAGGGACAATTGCCTAGCCACACTGACACATAAAACTGACCATCACACATCCCAGATAAACTCCGTGTGCCTAAACATTTGCTTAAGAGTCAGTTTTTGGAGGAACCCAAAGTAAGATACTCCTCTACACCACCTTTTCAGCTCAGCATGGCACAAAGATCCCCTTCCCAAGGAAGTGAAGTTCATTTTGAATACAAGCAAGTGACAGCCCATGGTCTCAAAGCCCTTTGGCTCCTTGAGTTTTTCTCATCCAGAATGTTATACATTGGGAGATTGTGTCAGCTTTCTCTTGGATGGTGTTCACTCATGCAAGGCCAAGTTTGACACATTATTTTGGCTGCCATGGCCCCCTGCATCCATAAGCCAGTGTTTTCTGTCATCACCTTTGCTAAGCGTCCCAGGATTCACATAAATACCACATCCCCTGAGTAGTATTTACAGCTGTCTGAAGAGGGTATTCATAGGAAGGTTTCTGATTTAAAAAATTTCCCCCATTTCCCCTGAGCCCAGCATTGAATATTTTCACTACAAAGCCTGACGCAGGACAGAGAAATAGCAGATAAATATTGCCATATGTTTTTAAAACCATGTAGGATTTTTTTTTTTTTTTGAGTGAACTGATACTAGTCTCAAAAGCTTTATAGGAGGGTCTCTTATCATTTGTAGTTATTAAAAACAGAAGGAAGCAGTTGGGTTGGAGGAGCTCCCATCTTTTTCTTTCAAGTCTTTTATAATTTGTACTCGAAAAATGCAGCTGGAGCCTAAAATCTTTGAGGAGTACGTACAGGGTGGGGGCTAAGAGCCAGCAAAATATTTGTTATCTCTATTTATAATAATAAGAGCTAGGAATTATTATCAGCTTCTCCATGCTAAGTGCTTTGCATGCTCAATCTCATTTGATTTTCAAAACAACCCTATAAGATAGGTGCCGTTTTAACCCCCAGTTTCAAGATGAGAAAACTGAGGCCCAGACAAGCCATATTAAGTTGTGAACAGTCTCAGAGGTGTAAGTGGCAAAGCTCGCTTTAAACCCTGTCCCTGTCTGATGACAGAGTATGTGTATGTAACCACTGTGCCTCTTGCTGCTTCTGATAAAATGCTAACACAATCTGTGAAATAGATGTGGACCGTTGTTCGTAACTCCCTACATTTCACAGAGATGTTCTCCTTGGGATGTTTGTGTCTAAGTGCTGGCATTAAAAGTCATCATTGCCAGTGGTAAGGCTCGCGTGGAAGACAGCAAGATTTAAAGGGAATGGTAAAAATGAGAATCTATATTCCCACGAGAAAAAAAGAGTCTATTTCCCTATCACTTGCAACATGTCATCAAAGGGAAATAACCTTTGAGACACGGAATCAATGCCGCTGAAGATGTGGACTCATCTTCCTCCATTCAGTAAAATGATTAATTTTCTTCGTATTAACTTAAAATGAGCCCATTTAAAAAAGTACTTTTTTTTTCCTTGAAAGCGTTGCTCATTATGCTATCATTTTAAGTAATTAAATCAGAATAAATGGCTCTGTGAAGCTATTTTAATGTAACATCTAATTATATCTGACCTAGACTGTGAACTATAATCATTAAGTACATGAACTGTGTAATGTTCTGCACGTTCTTTAATAATTTATATGGCAGAATTCAGCTGCATTGGAGCCTTAAGTAGGAACAACATCTTCCACAACACCTGTTATCTGCCCCGAGTGCCGAGGGAGTCTGTCTGTCAGCTGCTGCTCCAGCTCTTCATCCTTCTCTCTCTGAGGATGCTCAACTCCAGTGCCTGGAAGCTGTCCCTGTATTATGGGAGCACATTGATTATTTTGACAGGGAGCTCAGAACAAGTCAGTGAAATGGGTAGCATTTATATACTTTTGGCAATTGGTGACCCAGCTAAAGGTTGGGGACACTTTCCCGGATGAGCTAATTCTGTCATCCAGGAGGTGTCTGGACCACCATAGTCACGCTCTGGCTGTTACTGGAATGGCTGCTCCATGTTTGGATTTGCATTTGCAATTTTAAGTCTTTCACTTGGCCATGGGAATGTGTTCTTGGCAGCGGCTCAAGAGAAGACCTCTCCAAAACCAGGAGGGATGTTTCAACCAAATTTGGGAAGACACGTCAGTGTGATAGTTTTTGTTTTTGAATTTGTAAGCAAGGGCTTTTTTCCTTTTAATCCACTGCTGTTACTAAAATTAGTTTCCATTTTGGACCATTTTTTCTCTTCCTCCTTTTGCATTTATCATTCTTATTGGGATACTGTCATCATTTCCCCACCCCCATCCCCACCCCACCCCCTTTTAAAATAGTTAAGCCTTCCATGCTTTGGAAAATGAAGAGGTTTGTTTCCATTGCCCCTTTCAGGGAAGAGAGTGAGAAACTAAAGATTTCTGATCTCTGAGACAGAAGTACAAATTCATTATCCCTTCTCTGCAAGTCTGTAAATTCTGAAAACTGAAAGTGTTTTCATTGCTCATTTGGCATTGAAATCTGCCCTGACCTCTGGTCATTTGGCTAAACCTGACCTTTATCTACTAGTGCTGTTGGTTAATCCACATGATTGATCACCCTTCTGAGAATTTCCACAGATCCCACTGCAGAAGTATTGCTGTGTTCAATGGTCATCTACTTCTCTAGACCCACTATGGATATCACAAAGTACACTGTATATGCCCCCTTTTTGATTCCCTAAACTGTTCTGGGGCCTAGGGTTTTAGAGAAGGAGCCTTGAAACTTAGGATAAAGATGATATTCATAACTATCATTTGTTGAAACCCACAGTGTCCCCGGCATTTTTCATGTGTTGTCACTTTTAATCTTCATGGTCACTCATTGTATAGATTGTTCTCATTTAACAGATAAGAACATCAAAGTTCAGAGAAGTGATTTGCCCAAGGACACAGAGATAGCATATTTACTAATCTTTATAAATATTCTTTTGAACAGATATTATTATAGCATTTAGTTTTCCTGGCCAGATACCCAGAATGTAGTGACTATTCAGAATGTCTAGCAAAAAGGAGACTGACTCATCCAGATGATGTGTGTGATTTGTGCTTTATCTTGTGTCCTGTCTTGGGTGCGACAATTGTTGTCTCATTCAGTGTTCCTGGCTAATGGCCGAGGAGCACTTATTACACGTCAACATGTAGTTTTTGTTCATTTTACCATCACTACAATCCTGTAAGATGGTGCTGTTATCTCCCCTCCCCCACCCCATTTTACAGATGGGAACACTGAGGCTTAGGGAGGTGACTTACATCACTTTGAGGAAACACTGTTGTCAAACCCAAATTCCTGTGCCCATTGTACAGTGAGGCGACACAAACTGAAATGTCAGAGTTTGGAGCAGAGAAAGGCTTATTTCAAGGGCCAAGCAGATGGGCAGCTCATGCTCAAAAGACTCGAACTCACCCATGATTTTAGGGAACAGTTTTTAAAGGCAAATTTTGGAGTAAGGGCTATCAGATGTGTAAGTTTCCTCTGGCTGGTTGGTGGTGAGCTAAGAGGGCAGTAGTCCAGGAATCTCAGTCATCAACCTTCTGGTTCCAACCAGTCTGAGGTCTAATGCTCCGTGTTCAGTCTGAAGTTACCATCCTCCACCTTGGTGGGGGCCTTGGTTCCTGTAGAAGAACTCAGAGATGTGGATCAGATTGTCATTCACCCCTTAAAGAGGAAGTAGAACTCTGCTTTGTTACCGCACTGTTGTTTCTTGACAGCTTTTCCTTTGTTTCTGCTTTCCCTCTCTTTTCCAGTAAGTAACTGCTTGAATCTGCGTTTTGGAACTCGAAAGGCCTACAAATAAGAAACTGGGGCTATAGAAACACTTCTGCACCTGGGAGGGCCCCACAAGGCCCTGCATGACCAGGCTGATGGCAGAGCCTGCTCTGTCTCATAAGCTGAGCAGCCATCACCTCGTCAACTCACTCTAAAGCTTAGAAGTGTTAAAATTCACTGAGACACAAGAGAAGAATTCAATTGCAGCCAGTGTAACTCACAGCAAAAGAAAACTTTTCAACTGCAGGCCTCTAAATCTGAACGCCTCCAAACCCAGTTTATGGAGCTAGTGCCCTAAGAGAGGCCTCATGCGTTTCTGGGTTGGATACCAAAGTCCAGCCAAGGAGTATCTGTCTGTGTTATTAGCACAAGGTTCATGGTGGGTGGAATAAACCCATGACATACCATTTCTGGTCTTTTTTATTTTTAAACTCAGTATCTCAAGTCAGTTTCTGGTTCCTATATTAAATCAAATTAAATATTTACTTGAGTTACTGGCACATATTGGGTTGGCCGAAAAGCTCATTTGGGTTTTCCCATAAGATGTCATGGAAAAACCCAAATGAACTTTTTGGCTAACATGATACCATGTACCCTTTCTTAAGGGTTGAGGACAGACCAGTGAACAAATCAAAGTGTCTGCTTTCAAGAAGTTCATGTTCTAGTGGCGAGGATGATAGTCATTGGGAAAATAAAAATATGGTGTGTCCGTGACTGCTAATGAGTACAGACTTCTTTCTGGGGTGACAAAAATGACCTGGAATTAGATAGGGGTGATGGTTGTACAACCCTGTGAATGTATCAAAGCCTTCTGAACTGCATACTTTAAATGGGTAAAGTTTATCATATGTGATTTATATCTTAGTAAAAATATCTTATATCTTACTGAAAATAAGGAAATAAAAAAATGACGCAAGGTAGAGAGCCAGAAAGTGACAAGAAGTGCTGACTTAGACAAGATGGTCAGGGAAGGCACAGAAGGGGCTGTTGATGTTCTCCCACCTGCCCTATCCCTGTGATTTACCATTGGGTGGATTTTGGTTCTGCCAGCAGCTCTCCCACCTCCAGTACCCACATCACTCTGATTCTAAGCCCATGTTCTTTCTTGCCTATCATGAAATCTGCCCTGTGTGAATACGTACTATTAGGACAACCAAGCAATACAGCCAGGGCAGGGTGTTACGGGTTGAATTTTGTCTCCTCTCAAATTCATACATTGAAGCCCTAAATTCTAGTTCTTTAGAATGTGCTTGAATTTGGAGTTTGGGCCTTTTGAGAGGTGATTAAGTTAAAAGGAGTCAATCCAATTGGGGATGTTATGTTGTTTATAGTCGCTAAGTCATGTCTGACTTTGCGATCCCATGGACTGTAGTCTCCTCTGTCCATGGGATTTCCCAGACAAGAATACTGGAGTGGGTTGCCATTTCCTTCTCCAAGAGATCTTCCCGGCCCAGGGATCGAACCTGGGTCTCCTGCATTGCAGGCAGATTCTTTACCATCTGAGCCACCAGGGAAGAAGAGGCAATTTGGATATACAGAGAGACACTCAGGGTTGTGCACGTCCAGGAGGAAGGCTGTGTGAGGACACAGGGAGAAGGCGGCTGTCTGTAAGCCAAGGAGAGAGGCCTCAGGAGAAACCACACCTCTGACACCTTCATCTTCCAGTCTGCACAGTTGTGAGAAAATGAATTTCTGTTGTTTACGTCACTCGGTCTGTGTAGGCATTGAAAATTCCATATATTTTAACTGTGCAATATGTGTTGCACACTTCATAAAATAAACACACCTGTGTGTCCAACACTGCAAGGGAGAAACAGCACTCACCAGTGTCTGAGGAGGAGGAGTCCCTCTGCTCCCAGACTGACAGCGCCTGAGAGTTACCACTACCCCAGACCAAAGCAGCAGAGATTAGTTTTGCTTGTATTTGTACTTTACGTCAATGGAATCACACAATATCTACTCTTGTGTGTCTTGTTTCTTTCATACAACTTGTTTGTGAGACTAAGTGTTATTTTTATGTGTGCTCAGTATGGAGGGTCATTCTCTCCTCTGTAGTGCATTTCAACGTGAGAATACATCATAATTATCTTTTCTACTGTGGATGGGCGTTTGGGTTATTTGCCACAATGGGAGTCTTACATGTAGTGTTACTGGCCTTTGTTATCTTATCGCATATTTGAGTCCTGTTGAAGAATTCTCTGCCTTCTCCAAGATGTTCTTCTACCGTGTCTTCTAAAGCTTCATTGTTTTCCTTTTCATATTTAGGTCTGTCATCCATTAGGAATTAAGGGAGGGGGAAGACACATTTTTTATTCCTGGAAAAAGACAACTGACCTACCAGCATCCTTTGAAAAAACCATTCTTTCTGACTGCATTCCAGGGTTCTGGACTGCACTTTAAAAAGTTAGGAATTAAAGTGTTTTATATCTGAAAATGACCAAAAAAATCTAGACATCTGCATGGTAGATTGTCTAGGGGCAGAGAAACAAACCTCCTCTCTCTCTCTCACTAAAATGTGTGTATGAGAGGTATATTTTTGTTTAGGTATGTGTGCGTGTGTGTGTTAGGTGTGTATGTTTTAGGGGCGTGTGTTGGGTATGTGTTTATGCATAGACTGTATGATTGAGTGTGTGTATGTATGTTTGCTGGTTAAGTGTGTGTATGTATAGGTGTACTAGGTGTGTGTGGGGGGCCTAGTAGGTATTGTGTGTGTGAGCATGGGTTATATTTGTCTTAGGGTTGTGTATGTGTGTTAAGTGTCTATATATTAGGAGTGTGTATGCATTATAGGTGTGTATTAGGTATGTATATTTATGTATAGGTGTGTGTATATATTAGGCATGTGTTAGATTGTATACAGGTCTCTGTGTGTTAGGTACGTTTATGTATTCAGTGTGTGTATGGAGTCAAGGGCTCCCCTGTGGAGAGGGTTCCAGACCCAGGTGAAGGAAGGGGGTTATCCAACTATAGGATAATTGGGGCAAAGGGCAGGGTGATGCAGAACTTGGTGTCTAGAACAGGATTGTGAGTTCAGCACCTAGCCGGCTGCATGAAAAAACTAATGGATTGGGTTCTCTATGTCTTCTGCTCTAGGCAAGACTGTTTCTCAAAATGGGGTCTACTCTGGGAGGGATTTGAGGTGGCTGCATCCATCCTGAACCAAGCGCTGGTGTGCAGGGGGCACAGGCAGGACTGGTGAATCCTGTTTCTAGGTGCTCCCCACCCCCACCCCCAGAAGCAAAGACCCACACTGGACTCTCCCCATTCAGCGAGCCAGGAAGCAGGCAACCAACTCGGACTGGCTTCTCATCACTCAACTGGGAGCCTGGTTTTAGCCCCCCAAATAGATATTTGTTCATTTCAGTGGGTGAATTTTCTTCACATCTACTTCAGCAATACAAATTCTGCCACCAAATTTTCCTACACGTCTGTCTTCTGTGTAATTTGTATGTCACGCTAGAGAGACTGCTACTTGAGATACTTCAGTGGATAAATTATTCTCTCCTCCACTTCTGCAAAAAATTACACTCTTTGATGTGAAAATTATATGCACTTAGAGATATGCTAATCCGAAAATGATTTGAGAAGAGGAGAGGAAGGGAAGCAGCTGACTCGGAGGCTGCCGTGGTCGCGTGCACCTGCACTGGGCGATTCCTGAAGGCGAGTGATATCTTGGCAACTCTCCTCGACCCAAAGTGGTCTTTAGTTTACAAAAGCCATTGATTTCTCAAAATCTGATGGAGGCAATTCTCATGCAAAATATGATGATTTTAAATATATTAAGTGGTTGGGAGGTACGAGTGGAGATTAGCATGATATTAGGGAAACTTTCATTCATTCATCGATACTCGTATTCAATGACTATTAATGGAACACCCAGCGTTAGATACTCACAGAGAATAAACCAGATGGTGAGTCTGTGCTCTTGGAGTTGTCAGAACTCAAGATGGTAAAGGTCTGTTGGCAAAGAACACTAGGAATCTACTCTAGATGAGTCAATTGTTGCTCAAGGTATGTCCATACAGCATCCTCGGTGAGACTGTCAAAAATGTAGACATTTCAGCACCAGCTCCCCTAGACCTAGCGAAGCAGAATCTGCATTTTGGTGGCTCAGACAGTAAAGAATCTGCCTGCAATGCAGGAGATGCAGATTCATCCCTGGCTCAGGAAGATTCCTTGAATAAGGGAATGGCAAACTACTCCAGTATTCTTGCTTGGAGAACTCCATGGAAGAGGAACCTGGCAGGCTACAGTCTCTGGGGTTGCAAAGAGTTGGACAGGACTGAGTGAGTGACTAATGCTTTCAGTTTCACTTTTTTCTGAGGTAACTCATACTCACGTTCATCCTTGGCTACCCATTAGAGTCATCCGGGGAACTGAAATAGCACTGGCGTATACTCCAGGCCAATCAAATCAGAACCTCTGGGGGTGGGATTCAGGCACTGTAGAAGACTACTCCTCGGGATGTCCTGAGTCACAGTTTCTGGGGGCAGGACCCAGGAAGCTATTTGTAGCCAACCGTTCAGACAAAACAGATGTGGAAGGTCTTTGCATGGTGGAAGGGGAAGGGGATAAAGCAGAAAGGAGAACTCAATCTAGAGGGTGGGGTAGGTGAGGATAGTCCTGAACCTCACAGCTTTCCTTAACTTTTAATATTGACATAGTTTCAGACTTACAGGAAGATTGTAAGACTAGTACAAAGAATTCCCTTCTATACTCGATTCAGACTTCCTAGCTCAAACTTTAACATTTTGTCACAGTTGTGGTTCTTACTTCCAGCTCTCCTACTGTGTATGTGTGTGTGTATGTGTGTGTGTTCGGTTTGTTTGTCTGATGTCTTCTCATGAATGAACCCAGGTTATACACCTTTGGCAGGGATACCACTGAAATGATACCGTGTCCTCCTAGGATGTCAGATCCAGATGCACTTGCCGTTGCCTGTTCCTGGTCATGTTAGCCTTGATCACTTGGTTAAGAAGCTCTCTGCCAGGTTTCTCCACTGGAAAGGTCCGTTTTACCTTTTGTCATTCATTATGTTGTGATAAGAGACTTTGGGACTTTGTGAATACTGTTCCTCCTCCAACTTTTACCTGGAAAAGTTTTTATGCTGAAACTAATTTCAGCATCTGATGATGATTGTTGATGGAATCAATTATTATTACCATGTTTGCCAAATAGTCATTTTCTAATTTCATCATTCCTTTGGTGTCATTATTAGTTTTTTTAAATTTTTTATTGTAAGGGAGATCTTCCCCTTCTCACTTGTTTATTTACTTACAGAAGTTCATGGATTCTTGATGAACTTGTATTCATCATCTTAATTCTACCTGTTACACCTATTGACTATTTAGCATTCAAATGATCCCGGATTTGGCCAGTGTTCTGGCTCCTGTGTTCTCTAGGTGTGTCCCCATCAATCTTTGATCACTTCCTTACTTTCTGGGGTGATAAGACACTCCAGGCTCAGATCTCTCTTTAGGCATGTTGAAATATGTTGGGGCTGACACTTCCTGGGAGGAAGTTTCACAGTTTAACACTGACGTGACTGAATGAAGAAAATTTTAGTGAATGGCATTGGTAAGACAATCCCCACTGGGTTTTTACAACCTATAAAAATGCCAAATTTGACTTTCAACAGTCAGTGTTTTCCTGAAACAGTGCACAAATGTGGAGTTGGCAGGGGGATTAAATTCTGTTTAAAATAATGCAGCTATCTTGTCTGCACCTAACTCCATAACATTTTAAAAGCAAATTCAATTTATGGACTCTTTTCATAAATTTCCATTTTTTCCCAAATTATAAAAGCATGATAACACATTTACAGGAGGAAAATACAGAACAAAGTTACATATAGTTCCACTATATATTAAAATTTTTTTATGTAGATAAATTAAGTTTTTAGTTGGAATTTCAATAGCAAACTCTCAAAAATTAATAGAATTAATATATAGAAAAGTAGAAGGATATAGTAGACCTGAAAACCTCATGAACAAATTCAACATAATCAAGATTTATACAATTTTCACACAACAGTAGGATACAAATTTTATTCAAGTTACCATAGACTATAAACTAGGAGACACTGGACTATATCCAGGGGCATAATAAGGTGCAAAAATTTCATCACTGAAATCATACAGAGTTTATTCTCTTATCGCTGTACTTTCTATAACTTAGTTCTCATAGAAACAGCAACTTTTATTGCCATTTCAATTTTTGAAGTGAATCCTCACCAGTAATACTGTCCTTTTTAACAAATAATAGTGTTGTTAACATGGTCCACTGCGGAAGGGAATGGCAAACCACTTCAGTATTCTTGCCTTCAGAACTCCATGAACAGTATGAAAAGTGTTGTCAAAATGGGTGGCAAAAATGGGCTAAGTGTCCATATCCTAAGAGAGACTGGTCACTTGAATAGTCACTATATTTTCTCAATTCCAGAACTTGTCCAGATGAAATGTTCTGAAATCAAGTGCTTAAAGACTGATGGAGATACGTCCAAAGAACATAGCAGCCAGGTTTACAGGGTTCTCACTGGTCAAATCTGGGATCATTTAAATGTTGAATAGTATAAACAAGTGTAACAACATGGAATAGCTTAAGAATCCATGAGTTTGTGTAAGTAAATTAATAAATGGGAAAGTTTTTATGTGAGGATAGTTTTGCCCTTGGGGATATTTGCTGATGTCTTGGACATTTTTAATTGTCACAACAGGATAGGGAAGGACTTGTTACGGGATAGAGACTAGGGATGCTGCTAATCATCCTGAAATTCACAGAACAGTGCCACAATTAAGAATTATCCCTCCCAAAATGTCACTAGTGCCAATATGAAGAATTCTTTCCAATAGGAAAGTGTCCACAGTTTCCCAAAGTGTGATTTGAGGAACACTAATCCTCTAAACTAAGATTATGGCATCTGGTCCCATCACTTCATGACAAATAGATGGGGAAACAGAGCAAACTTTATTTTTCTGGGCTCCAAAATCACTGCAGATGGTAACTGCAGCCATGAAATTAAAAGACATTTACTCCTTGGAAGAAAAGTTATGACCAACCTAGACAGCATATTAAAAGTCCCTTGGACTGCAAGGAGATCCAACCAGTCCATCCTAAAGGAAATCAGTCCTGAATATTCATTGGAAGGACTGATGCTGAAGCTAGAACTCCAATACTTTGGCCACTGGATGTGAAGAACTGACACATTGGGAAAGACTCTGATGCTGGGAAAGATTGAAGGCGGGAGGAGAAGGGGACAACAGAGAATGAGATGGTTAGATGGCATCACCGATTCAATGCACATGAATTTGAATAAACTCCGGGAGTTGGTGATGGACAGAGAAGCCTGGTGTACTGCAGTCCATAGGGTCACAAAGTCGGACATGACTGAATGACAGAACTGAACTGAACTGAATCCTCTAAAGTGTAACAGAACCTCAATTTTAGTTGAGGTGGTAATGGACCCAACAAAAAGACAACATTCCAGTTTTACTTACCGTTAGGGAGTGTGAGTGACTATGGAAATGTTGTACAGGACTTTGGGGAAAAATCATGAAAAAAACTGATGCACTTGGGAGATGGACTCCTTTGTCTTTCCCTCCTTCATCCATTGCTGGCCTGGAATGCACATGTGGTAGCTGGGGCTCCAGCAGCCATCTTGGACCATATGGTAACTCTAAGGATAGAAATGACTCTCTTTGAGTTTAGGAAAGCAGGAAGTTAGGAGCATGCCTATCTAATGTTAATAACACCATGAGTTTCCATAGTAACTCTAAAGTATCTGGCTTTGGATATCTCTATTTAAGTGTGAGAAAAAAATTCTAAGTTATTGTTATTTTGAGTACCTAGGCCTTTTCAATCTTTAATAAATATGGTTAATGATTTTCCAACTTGGCATTTAATACATATATGTGTATGTATATAACAGACAGCCCTTGAATTAGGAAATCTATGGAGAACATCATTTTCCTTTAGAAAAGCATGTGCTTTCCCCCAAAGACAATTTCTTTTGAATGAATACCTTCCCACAAGAGGTATTTTGCCCCTAGCAGAGGGAATGAGTTCTTTTGAAAAGGGTACATGTTTTGTTCCATTTACTTCATACACATTCCAAAATAAATGAGTATTCTAATAATTTAGTGCATGCCACATGATTTCTACCATATGCCCATGTCAGGAATAAAGGGCTTCAGTGCATTTTCTTATCTGAGTGTTGAACTGAGCTCCTAAACTTCCTAGCCAGCTCGCACCATCAGGCAACCATCTGACTGGGATAGAGTGGTTCTAGGGCAAGGTGGGCACTCTGCTTCATCAGGGCAGGACCTCACAAGCATCTGAACTCAGAGAAGGTTTCTCCCTCTCAAGAGATTTCAGTTAAGGGTCTCTCAGGCACCAGAACTGATGGGTTATGGAGAGGGAAGGTGGCCTGTCTGCTAAGGAAGGTATCCCTCCTATACTAGCTTAGGACGCAGCTCTGTGATTTCAGGGTCACAGTGAGCATTAGCAAGATTTTATTAATTCCCCTCTTCCTTCCCTCCATCTCTTCTAAGTAGTAACAATAGGCAACACTCACTGTACATTTATTACATGATACTCATTGGAAAAGACCCTGATGCTGGGAAAGATGGAAGACAGAAGGAGAAGAGGGTGACAGAGGATGAGAGGCTTGGATGGCATCATGGATTCAGTGGACATGAACTAAACTCCAGGAGACGGTGGGGGACAGAGAGGCCTGGCATGCTGCAATCCATGGGGTCGCAGAGTCTGACATGACTTAGCGACTGAACAACAATAACAATAAAGATGTGTTCTACATCATGTACTCCTTTCACCTGTGCTCTGCTGTGCTTAGTCACTCAGTCGTGTCCGACTCTTTGTGACCCCACCAACTGTGGCCCGCCAGGCTTCTCTGGCCACGGAGATTCTCCAGGCAAGAATACTGGAATGGGTAGCCTATCCCTTCTCTGGGAGATCCTCCCGACCTAGAAATCGAACCGGAGACTCCTGCATTGCAGGTGGATTCTTTACCAACTGAGTTACCAGGGAAGCCCCATTTCATCTGGAGGTACAGCCTCAATTTGGCAAACACTTTAAAATGTGTAAAATGGAATCTGTAAAGACCCTAGTTTCAAATAGAGTCATATTTTGAAGTCCTGGTTGGATATAAATTGGGGGCAGTAGTGCTTTTCAACCCACTGGAGTACCCAACGTTTTAACTTCTGAGGAATACTCTTATGTAAAAGCCTTCCCCATGCAATGTTTATTTTGGATTGTGTGTATGCATGTGTACATTTCCCGGGGGAGAAATTTTAGATAGAATTCTTAATGCTTATCCAAGTGCAAGTTCTATCCTAAGAGACTGAGATGTATTCTCTTTCTCAGGCGTGAGTACAAGCCCAACCCATTTGGCTTTTACTGGGTGTCACCGCTCCATCCATCAGGCTTGCCTGTGTCCAGAAGGCTGTTTTCATGCATTTTTATGGCTTCTGGAGACTCCATTAAAGGCACGTTCAATCAGCGCCCTGACAGTGACAGAGCCCAGTTGCTCACCAATTCTCTCCCTTGAAATTTATAGAGATCATAAAAGACTCGTAGGAAATCCTTCGGCCTCCACATTTGGGTTGCAAAGTGTCTCCTTTAGAAGGCAAAATGCCACTGAAGACCATTTAAACATGTGGCTTTTGCATTTCCTGGGACTGGTTTCCTACACTTGCTTTTCCCACCCAGGCTCTGGGTCTCATGCTATAAAACCCAGGCTTGAGAATGAGGGAGCCTCATTAGAAGGGACAGAAATAACACTTTTCTTGATTTTTTTTTTTCTTTTCCTTTCCTAATTTCCCAGGGACTGGGAATATATCAGCAAGATCCTGACCTTGACCATAATTTGGCATCCTAGCAAACCTGCAGTTCTGTTGTGTGCAGCTAACCCAAGTTGGGCCATTTGCAAATTGTGCAGCCCCGGGTACCCACACCCATGGAGCAGCACATGGTGGATATCTGGGTTTGCCAACCCCACATCCGAGTAGGCTGAGAGTACCTTGCTTTTGCTTTCGGGGCTGTCCTGCTTCTATTGGTGTCTGTGGGGCTGACTACCACCCCCACCCTGCCTCTAGCACTAGAAGTGGGCCTGACACCCATACCTGAACAAATCAAGCACCTTTCTAAGGCTTCTGTTGGAGCTATTGGGTTGACCAGAAAGTTTGCTTGGTATTTTCTGTAAGATGGTACAGAAACACGGACAAACTTTTTGGCCAGCCCAATATAAGCAAGCTCAGTTTCCATAAGGATTATGCTGGGCCTTTTGCCCTCAGAGCTTGTCTCCGGCTTCCTTGCTTTTCCTCTACTCTTGTCTGTATTCCAGAGGGCCGCCCCTTGCAGGCTACGTTTCCCCAACCCCCTGCTAACTGACTTCTAGCTGGATTGGGCCAGTGCAAGGCACTGGGCTTCTCAGATGGCACTAGTGCTAAAGAAGCTGCCGGCCAATGCAGGAGATGTAAGAGATACGGGTTTGGTCCTTGGGTTGGGAAGATCCCCTGGAAAAGGGAATGGCAACCCACTCCAGTATTCTTGCCTGGAGAATCCTATGGACGGAAAAGACTGGTGAACCACAGTCCATGGGGTCACAAAGAGTTGGACGTGACTCAAGCAACTTAGCATGCATGCATGGGTAGACTGAGGCTGAAAGTAGGAAGAGACCAGGGTAGTTCTTCCTCTCCCTCCTTGTGTTAACCACTGCCTCCAGTGGCAACAGCAGCTCCTCTCTGGCTCCAGCCCCCAGCAGGCTGGTACCCAGCCTCTGGGCTCCAATTACAAAGAAATGCTGTTCTCTTTGTCTCTCTGATATGAAAGGCAGTGCCTTTCTAATGTGGCTCATCTCTGGATTAGTCAGTATCTCAGGTTGTCTTCTAAACAATCCCCTCACCTGTGCAATCAGTTCCCTGCATTAATTTTTTCCAATGCACATACCCAAGGTAGTTTGTTTTTATGAGTGATTCAAGAAAAAAGTAAACTGGAACTGCAGCAGGCCAACATGACAGATTTAGACTGAAGCTAACAGGGAGGAAAGCAGGACTGAGAAAGAAAAAGAAGATAGACTGACTCCAGGTGATGTCTGAACTGCTGGATACAGCTATGCCTGAAGTTCCTGGGCATTTCATTTATGTTAGCCAACAAAGCTAACAAATCTCTTTCTGTCCCCACTGTTTATTTTTTGATATGGTTTGATTTGGGTTTATGTAACTACAGCTGAGATTTCTGCCATAGCGATATTGAACGTAGTGAGATGACATTAAGTATTATTTTTGTTGGGTTTTTGTTTGTTGTGTTTTCAGCAAAAAGTCTGTTTTTAAAGGGTTATTCATCAGAGGCAGCAAATCGCCTTAGAACAAACTTTTTTGTAAGTCAGCAAAGATTCTCTAGTTAACCAAATGTGAGGCAAATATTGGGCTTCCCTGGTAGCTCAGTGGTAAAGAGTCTGTCTGCAATGCAGGAGACCTGGGTTCAATCCCTGGGTCAGGAGGACCCCCTGGAGGAGGGCATGGCAACGCACTGCAGTCCTCTTGTCTAGAGAATCCCATGGACAGAGAGCCTGGCAGACTGCAGTCCATAGGGTCACACAGACTCAGAAACAACTGAAGTACTAACCAGCAGGGGCAGCAGCAGCAGAAGAGGCAAATTTTCACCTGGGGTTCCCAGAGAAGACTCAAACAGAGGAATTATTTCACCATTCTGAGCTGCACTATGTTTTTAAAAATTCTTATTTGTAAAAAAATCTAGGTGTGTATCATAGATATATGCATATGTTACAACTGATCAAATGGTATACTTTCGCTACAGTTTAGTCCACGTCAATTATTCTTTAATAAAGTTGGAAAATGCCAAAAAAAAAAAAAAAGCATAGAAAAAAACAAGTAGGCAGGAATACTATTCAGCACTAAAAAGCGATGAACTACTGTCAAGCTGGATACATTCAATTTGACTCTGCAGAGGAAACTCAGACTTATTATGCTGAGTGAAAGAAACCAGACACAAAAGCAGACATATTATGTCATTCTAGATATATGAAACTCTACACAACACAACTCTAATCTATAATGACAGAAAGCAGATCAGTGGTTGCCCAGGGAAAGAAGTGTGGGAATTATTTGAGATGAGACACGAGGGAACTTTTGGGGATAATGGAAAGTTTCTGTATATTCATTGTGGTCATAGTTACACAGGGGTAAAATTTAGTCTAACTCATTGAATTGTACAATTAGAATGGGTGCATTTGAATGGGTGTGGTATGCAAACCATACCTCAGTATGTTTGATATAAAAAAATCAATGTGTACATTTCATATAATAGAATTTTTCCCAATTGAAGAGCTATTATTAAATCTACAGTATGGTCTCCCATGAAATGGAAATGGAGGAAATAAGGCAACACAAATGAAGCCACTACATATTGGGGGTGAGTGTTGTGTACAACGGAAAGAAGGCTTGGCTGGGCCCCTCGGATAAGGGGGCTCTGAGAGTTCTTTTGCGGGGGGGGGGGGGGGGGGGGGGAGGGCTCTTATCTGCCTCTTCCATTCCCAGCAAGTCTGTTGGAGGACTTCTCTGGTTGTGCAGTGATTAAGATTCTGCATTGCCAGTGTAGGGAGCAGGGGTCAGGGAACTAAGATCCCATATGTCATGGGGCAGGGCCAAAAGATGGAAAAAAAACCAAAAACCTCTTGGAAGCCAGGCAGGAGCCTCTGACGATAACTTTAGGGTTCCTGAGTTTAAAGTAGAGCCTTGTAAAGGCAAGGCATGGATGAAGGTAGGAGCATGTAAATCCACGTTTCTAGCAGGTAGATGGTGTGGGGTCCTGAGAGCTTGGGTGAGGACAACTGGCAGAGGCAACTGACCATGTCTGTGTGATTTTTATGGGCCAGATGTCCCTGTCAAGAGTCTTGGAAATTCCTTGGAAGTCAAGTGAACATTAACAAAATGGGCTTGTGCAATTCACTGGATAAGCTTGGAGTCATTACAAGAACATTAAAAGAACGCTAACCAATTTTGGCCTCTGTCCTGATGAAGTGAGGCGTTTGGTTACAATAAAATTCTGGAATGAATCAAAGAGCATGATGTGACCATGACAGGAAAGTTCAAATCGTTCCTATGGCAGGCACTGGTGCAGACAAAGTCATGCTACAGTTATTGGTGTTGAGAGGAGCAAGAAGGAGTCAAGAGTAAGGGGTCGTAGTGTCAAAGAGTGACCCTCAGATTATGGCCAAGCAGGAGATGGCAACAGAGAGTTCTGCCTCCTTGCACTTTCTCTCCCTCCCACCTTTTCTCCTCTTTCTCCTTTATCCTGATAGACAACGTATTGGTTTTTCATTCTTATGTATCAGACAAACTGCCCTTTTCCCACAAAAAAAACATTCTGCAGTTTAAAAATGATACACATTTATTAAGTCACAGTTTCTGGGGCTTGGCTTGGCAGTCTGGGCATGACTTACCTGGAGACTCCAACTTGGTATCTTTCACTGTAATAATGGTGTTGCCTCAGGGTCTGTGGTCTCATTTGAAGGCTCACTGGGGCAGGATCCACCTCCAAGTCACCTAGTGGTTTTTGGTAGTATCCCCTGTGGGCTCTTGGACTGAGAGCCTCCTTGCTGGCTGATGACCAGAGGCTTCCCTCCATTCCTTGCCAGGTGATCCTTTGCATCGGGGCAAGAGCCAGAGTGTGCCATACAATAGCCACAGCCTTTTATAACCTCTCTGAAGTGACATCCATCACCTTTGCCATGTTCTGTGTGTTAGAATCAGGTCCCTGGGTGGGCATGAATAGCACGGAGTGGGGTCCCTAGGAGATAGTGAAAGGCTGCTCCCACACCATAGGCAAAAAGCATTTAAGGCCCCTTCTGTGCCACATTCTAGATCAGATGCTAAGATTCATTATTCATAGATGAACAAAGAGGGTTTATGGCCTCAGGGGTGTTCCATTCAAGGTTAAAAGCTGATCAAGTGAGCAAGCAGTTAAGACAGAGTGGTACATTTATTGACAGAAGCACGCCGTGGAGCAGAGCAGAGAGAAGTCTGTCTTTGGAGCTAGAGCACATGCTTTATCACTCTGGGGTGCTGGCCCATAGATTTACTGATGAAGGAGCTACAGGCACTGCTGATAATGTTGCTGAATATTGCCTAGATTCAAAATGGAAGGCTATGCTAAACTTCAGGTAAATGGTAATGAAAAGGATGATGTAATTTTTATTCCCATTCAAGTTCATATACCTTCTGAAATCTGTCCACAGACCATATCCAGCAGCTGGATGGTATCTGTCGTCTCCATGGGTCTCCATTCTCCTTGGGTAGCTTTTTTCACTTGACCGCTTTCTGAACGATCCCCAGAGGCTTTTACAGAGAAAGGAAGAATAGGCCAGAGTCAGACAAGTGTGGATTGACTCTCGGTTCAACTACTTTATGGCTGTGTGGCCTTTGGCAAGTCACTGTCGAGGGCTCCCGGCCATGCCCGTGCACAACCCTTAGCACCCAGCCATGGCTGCCCACTGTTACCCTGCACCTGGTTACCAGGAAACCGTTACCAAAAGACCATTAATGGTCATTCAGTCATTGGTCGGCACCTGCAGTGGGCTCATCCCCCAAGAGAGTAACTGCCAATGAACGACCGTTAGAGGTCCCGCTCAGCCATTGGTCGGTGCTGCAGTGGGCCCCTCCCCCAAGTGAGTAACTGTCAAACAGCGACCGTTAGTGAGCCCGTCTATCAACGGTCAGTGGAGTTGTTGTCCTGAGGAGGAGATGAAGGTAAGAGATGGATCCCGGCCTTCTCCCTGGCTCTCTGGCTTATCTGGCCTTGGACCAGTGGGTGAGCTGGGCGGCCCAGGGAACAGGCTCAGGCCTGTGCCCTGCAGGGCTTCCAGAGCCCTCGCCAAGTTCACCTACTGGCTGGGTCCAGGCCTTGAGGCCTCAGCAAACTTCTCCCCCATCCCTGCCTCTGCAACCTGATGGCAGCGACCTGTCTGGGATGTGGTCTGCGGGTGCTGCCCCTGAAGTTTGGGCAGCCTGAAGACCCTGGGGAGCCTGAGGGCCAGGTGGGTTGGGCACCTGGCTCCCTCGGTGATGACAGGTTGGCGGGGCCTGGGGACTGGGCCCTGAGGGAGCGACCAGCTGAGATCTGTGTCCTCTCAGCCAGGACCTGGGGCTCAGAGGATGAAAGCTGTGCCTTGAGAGCCTTGCCCTTTCTCGTCAGAACAGAGAGTAACATTTTTCTGGTGGAGATTTACAGGATCATTTGTGACCTGACCGTGACTGACCTCAAGAGGAAAGGCTCTCACACTAGGAAGTTTGTAAAAACTCACCACGCCCCTCCCGCGCTTTTCCTAGAAGAGGGCTTTGCTGAAAGCTTTTGGGGTTTTTAAGGCAGGAGCCACCCATCTCCTTGCTGTTCAGCTCAATTCAGTGGCTCAGTCGTGTCCGACTCTTTGCGACCCCATGCACTGCAGCACACCAGGCTTCCCTGTCCACCACCAGCTCTCGGAGCTTGCTCAACCTCATATCCATTGAGTCGGTGATGCCATCCAACCTTCTCATCCTCTGTCATCGCCTTCTCCTCCTGCCTTCAATCTTTCGCAGCATCAGGGTCTTTTCCAGTGAGTCAGACGCTACCCAATTCTTGCACGGCCCTCAGTAAATCATTCTCTGTTCCCAGCTCTGAAGTTTTGGTATTGTTTGGCCTCACTGTGCATCAGGTATATGGTCTGGCATTTTCAGTAACAACTTCACCTCTTTGAACTTCGGTTTCTTCATATGTATTAAATGATAGGGTTGTAAGGATTACAGTGCCTCATGTCAAGATCTTTATACCTAGGAATTCGTGAGTTACAAGTTTACTATTATTAATCATTATCTGAATTTTATGTATCCAGCTTTTAAGAATCAAGGTAATCCATATTTCAATTATGAGAACATCCTGACCATTCCACTTAACACGTCAGTCTCCTCCTTTAGAATTCCTTTTTGTAAATCTATATTGGTACTTGAATATCAACATGGGAGTATAACTATATGTATATTTTAATATGCTAGCAAAAATTAAGTTGCTTCCACCATTTTCTAAGAGCTTAAAAAATCCAGAGAATGTACAGCTATTGTATATACCTTACCCCATTTAAACTTGCGTTAGTCATCTTTCTTTTTAATCCTCATAGTAACCTCCTAAAGTGGGCACTAACATTATCCCATTCCACAAATAGAGAAACTGAGGTCCAGAGAAGTCAACAGGTCTGTCCAAGTTTGCAAAGCTAGTTGGTAGCAAAGGCAGGAGTCTAACACAGGGCAGCCTGACTCTGGGGCTGCTGAGGACAGGAGCCACAACTTCTTTCAATTTGTTTTTGCTTTGTTGTTGTTTTCTCCTGTTAGCATATGGCATAGTTCCTGATGTAGCAGGCCTACAGCCTGTGTCCAGTTGCTATGGGAACAAATAGGGAGAGAGAATGGTGCAGAAATTTCTGGAATGAGAAAGCCCCAGTTCTTGACCAGCTCTGAGACCACCTACAGGTTTGTTCTGGCAGGATGTTACTTTGCCCCTTTGGAGAAAGGTCCTCAGCCTCTACAAGGAGCCTGGGCTATGGGATGGCAGCCTGCCTTCCAGTCCCCATCTTTACTTTTTATGTGACTTTGGACAGACTCAAGTGAAACCTCAGTTTCCTAGTGTGTAAAATGACTTCCAGAAATAGGGAAAATAGAATGAGAACAGTCACAGCTAATATATAGCCCTGTATTCTCTATTAAATAGTACTGTTTGCCTGACACATCTGATGTGTCATAGAGTGAGATGTTGTGAGGCTGCCGGTGTGGTTTGTGATGGTGGGGTGGTGTCAGGGATGCTGGCCCAGTGGTGTTTGGTAGAGAGCCAGATGTGAGGGACACAGGGGACATGAGCACCTAAACAGGAGGTGAGACTCTGCTGCCTGGCTCCACTGAGGTGGACAACACAGCCCCTGGCGCCCCCTCAAACCAGTGGGTCGCCGTCTGCACGGCTGAGATGACTTCCCCTGAAACCGCCAAGTAGGCTGGAAAATAAGAGTTGCAGTCAATTAGCTTTTTGTTATGTCTACATGGTATTTGGCAGTCAGTTTGATTCTTTTTTCTTCATGGATTTGGCCACATAAAATAACTTGAGGGAGGAGGGCATCTTGAAGGCAGGGGCCACAAGGACAGCAGAGCATAGCTGGAGCTTGGAACGGGACTGATCTGTTTGTGAGTCCTGCTTTTTTCTGTACCAGCTGGGGACCTTTGGAGATGTTTGTTACCAATGCTGAGTCTCAATTTCTTCTTTTGGAAGATATGGGATAATTGATTTTTACCTTCCCAACTTGAGGCGCTGTGCATATAGTTTGATCAAAATAAACTTTCAATAAATAGAAGCTGTTACTCTTGTAGTTAACAATTGTAGTAAACGATAGAGTTTCATCTTGGGTAGTTATTGCCCATACTGGAAACAAATTCAACCCTTGAATTGCCAATAACATTAGCACAGTCCAACAGTGGAAACATAAGATGCTTTCCTGATGTAGACTATTTCATTGTAAAAGATACATTTTGGCTCTTCATCTGACCAGCCTTGTTATGAAAATTATAAAGTTGGTGATGCAAACCACACGATTAATCTTGTCCTCTGAAAAGGTTCAAATAATATAATCCATGCATGAAGATGTTTGAAATTATATCATTTTATCATCCAAATTAGCTTTGCATGAGTTCCTTGGAGAAACCCAAAGAAAAAAGATTCCTGTATTCTTTCCAGAGAGACCGGCAGAAAACATTTAGAAATGTCTTTAAATGTCCAACAGAGCTCCACTGTGAATGGAAAAATGTATGGGCGATAAATAAGCGTTATCCAAATCTCATAAAAACCATAAAGGTAACTGGCAGAAATACTGAACTGGTCATTCACTCGTAAATAAATATATGGCCTTCTTAAACATCCTGGCATATCCTGTTTAGTTGATTCATGGCCGTTCACCAAAGACAAGGATTCCTGCCTTGGAAGATTTAGTGCCCTGAGCTATATGTCACTGTCTTGTTAACAGATCTGGAGGTGAGATGAGCTTTGGTTAACTGGTGTTGCTGACACCTGTGTTTAGTTAGCAGATTGGTTAACAATGCCTGGAAATGTGTGAAAATGACCCCCCTCTTTGCATGCTTTGCTCATTCTCTAGAGAAAATCTCCTTACTCTAGGGAAATCAATGCCCAATAAAGCAATACAGAGAAAGTGCAGACTATGCTTTGGAACAAGCCGTTCGAACCTGGATTCCGTGGCTGATTGCGTGGTTTCATCCAGTTTTTCTTAGCACCTTGCAAGGGTTCCTCTGAGCACTTGGCAGGTCAGTTTTGGTTTCCTCCTCACTGTGTCCCTCTGGCTCCCTGTTCACCTTTGTGGCTTAGCCACTCCAGAGGGTGAATGTTTATGGTTTGATGAATAGGTTCCTACTTGCATGATATTTCTGACTGATTGGTGGTATCTGCTGATTACTCTGTGGGGAAGGATTCTGATGCCTTGTCTTGGATCAGTGGGAAAGAGTGCTGTGGTTGATTTGTGATATCTGCCACAGGTAGAGGACTGGACAGTAGGGGGGTACATGCTATCTATTTGTATCCTGGCTGTGTGTTTTAGATATGACAGGAAGATATATGATTTGCTAGCCAGCCTCTGGTTTTCTCCTATTGCTATAGTGCAGTGTAGAGATTGGGGTGGTTTGAGGATTAGGTATTATACAAGGGCTCTATTAAGCATTAAATAGGGTGCTAACCCCTAAGGTGCTATGTGGCTCTAGTTACCAGGTCTGCAGTGGCTTTTACTCTGAAATCTCAAGCTTGTTTTCCTAGCTTCTTTCCACTGCAAATGTCATACAGTGGCCAGTGAGAAGCAGTAAGATGGTGAGGTAAATTCCAAGGATTCGAAGAGAGTAGGGACTTTGAAGATCCCAAAAGATGTGGTCCCAGTCCCAGATATTGAAGAGGGGTCAGAAGCAAGGGTGACTAAATGCCAGGCATTTTACTCACTGTTTCATTTGCCCTTCCTAAGGACGCTATGAGTTAGGTTTCATCAGTCCCTATTTTCTTGTTGTAAAAACAGGGACTCAGAGAGGTTGAGTTATATTGCTAAGTCTTGCAGCTGGTGAAAGTGAAAGTTACTCAGCTGTGTCCAACTCTTTGCAACCCATGGACTGTTTAGTCCATGGAATTCTTCAGGCCAGAATACTGGAGCGGTTAGCCATTTCCTTCTCCAGGGGATCTTCCCAACCCAGGGATCGAACCCAGGTCTCCCACATTGCAGGTGAATTCTTTACCAGCTGAGCCACAGGGAAGCCCAAGAATACTGGCGTGAGTAGCCTGTCCCTTCTCCAGTGGATCTTCACAACCCAGGAATCAAACTGGGGTCTCCTGCATTGCAGGCAGATTCTTTATCAGTTGAACTACCAGAGAACCCCCCCACACAGCTGGTAGTACATGCTAAAGCTGAGAGTCAAACCTTGGTCTATGTCATCTCTAGATTTGAGCTCTCTGTTTTCTAAGTCAACCATTACATTAACCTCTAGGATTCCAGTCTCCAGGGAATGGTGACCAAGGACATCCCAGTACCCAAAGGTGAAGAAGGCAGTAGCAGTTGCTAATTTCTTCCTCTACCAAAGCTCTTCATCTCACTTGGTCCCGCCCAGGTCTTGGTATATCCTGCCCCTCTCAACACCCTGCTGTGTGCAGGATGGAGTGATTTCCAGGGTGTAGTCCCAAGGCTGTGTTATGCCAAAGGCACTATTTTTGAATTCTAATAAATGACTACTCAATTCAGCCTATCAAATTGTGGAAGAATCACTCCAAGAATGTCTGTTCCCTGCTGAGCTGGTCTGAGTGCAAGTGACTCTCTTGCTTCGTGGAAAGCAGGCTAAGGAAAGGGAGGAGTTGCTGAGAAAGGAGAAGTTTCTCCTTCTGAAGAGGTCTCAGGGATTAAATTAGTCACCGGTGAGGTCTCCTGTCAGCTGAGTGATAGAATTTCATCTCCTTGTCAGTGGAGCCAGCAGAACATGATGTGTTAGATATCTGCCTGCTGTTCCCCTGCAGAAAGAAAGAGAATAGAAGATTCTTGCTTCATACCCTTAGGAGACCAGGGAGGGCAGGGCCAGCCCTCTGAGTCTTTCCTTTCTTCTGGGAGTTGTGACACAGTTTAACTTCTGTCAGTAAATTCTCTGACAAAGGTGCTCTGACTCTCCAGTTTGCTCTTCATGGAGACAGAAGAGCACAATACTCTCTCCACCCCATACCTTTGTGTTAGATAACACATTCCTGTAACAAATACACCTCAGCCTCATGGTGTGACATACTAAAGGCTTATCTCTCTCCCAGGTCGTAGACCAATACTGGTGGAGTTAAGAAGTGAACATCTGTTCCACTCAGTCATTCAGGGATCCAGGCTCCCTCCATCCTTGGGTTTTCATCCCTTAGGGTCTCAGAGTTCTCCCCTTAATGTCTGGGGAAAAAAGCATGAAAAGTCACATAGGAAATCTACCAGGGGCCGGGCTGGGAAGGTGTGTCCATCACTGTTGTCTATATTCCATGGACCAGATCTGTCACATGGTCCCCATCTCTCTGTTAGGGGAAGCACACTGACTGAAACTGCCCACACTGGCCAGGTGCCATAGTAACCATTTGCATGGGTTGTTTTACGACAGGAGGTCCTGGTAAGGAACTCAGAACTAATAAGCCACCACCAACTGGAAGAGTTTAGGAAAGGTCAAAAGGAGACACCACATTTCCGACCACCTCCCAGAATCCTCCTCTCTGGCCTCCATCTTGGTTGAGCAATGCATGCATCACCAGGAAGGACTCTGAGTCAGGATGCTTGGCCAAAGACAGCCCAGAAACTAATCCCATCACCATAAAACCCGAGACCACGAGCCACGTGGAGGAGCAGTTCTCCTGAGTTCCCTTACTCTGCTGCTCTCCACCCGGGTGCTGTTTTCCAAGAGTCTCTTGCTTTGCCAGCATGTGTTTCCTTGGACAATGCTTTTCCGAGTGTTAGACAAGAGCCCACTCTTGCGGCGCTGGAGGGGGCCCCCCCTTCCTACAACATCTCTGCAGGAGACGCTGGAAAATATTCCCAAGTGAAAAGGAGGTAGAATTTGGTGAACTCATGGCATTTCTGTCTCAGTCTCCATCTCAGATGGCCAGTTCCTCACATTAAGAGAACAGATTGACAGTAAAAGGAATGGTGCCAACCCAGACGTTATCTGCTTAGTTATTCTTGAATAGAGCAATTTTCCAACTCTACACTCTAGAGCAGTATTTCTCCAAATGAGGTACAGTCTCCTGAAGGTTCATGGTGGTTGCCAAAGGGCATGTGTCCCTGCCAGGTCAACACCGGTTGTCACGTCCATGTGGCAATTTTACCTGAAATTTTACGGGAATTAAAAATGTTGAATTTTTACTTCCTTCAAAGGTTTAGACATAAGCATACCTAAGGGAAGTCATGAGATTTCTGATATTCCTCAGGTTAGGAGTCTTACATGTTTAAAACTCCCTTAATGGACCTTAGGGATATTCCTCCTCTTTTCTTTACATTTACGGGAAGTTGAGGAAATGCCTTGTGAAACATTTGACTCAAAATGTGTCTTTACCTCCTTTCCTCAGTTCTAAGTCACAGGGTTCCAAACTCAATGGGAAAAAAATGAATTGAGAGTTTACCACAATCTAATGATACTAGAATATTTTCTGAATCAACTGTGAGTCAGATACAGTGCTGTAGGCTTGTATGTGTTCTGGTTATATATTGTTGGATTGCAAACTACCCTAATACTTACTGGCTCAAACAACCATTTTATTGTCTGATGATTTTGTGGGCCAGGAAATGGCAACCCACTCCAGTACTCTTGCCTGGAGAATCCCATGGAGGGAGGAGCCTGGTAGGCTACAGTCCATGGGGCCGCAAAGAGTCGGACACGACTGAGCGACTTCACTTTAGCTGGGTGAGTCTTATGCTCTACATGGCTTCAAGATGGCTTTACTCAAATATCTGACACTAGGGCCAGGGAAAACAGGGTTCAGCTGGACACCTTTCCTCCTTATGTGGCAGCTCAGGGCTCCAAGAACAAGTGTTCTAAGAGGGCTGGGTAAATCTGCAAGGCTTCTTATGATCTGGCTTCATAATGCCTGAAACTTCCTCCGTATTCTGTGGGTCATGAAAATCAGCTGATTGAAGGTAAAGGAAATTAGACTGCACTTTCAATGGGAAAATTCACCAAGAATTTGCAGCCATCTCTCATGGACCACTGTCTGGATTTTCTCATTTCATCTTCCTAGTATTCTTATGAGGTAGAGATGACTTCTAGTCCCATTTTACAGTTGAATCAACTTTATTTACTTGCTCCCATAGTCACTGTATCTCATAGTCCACATACTCTCCAAATGGAGTTAGAACTTCCAAAGGCTTAATCTAAGTGATTGCTGAATAGGAGAGCCCCTTTAAAAAACTTTCTTGTTTTAAGTAACTTAGAACTTAAAATGGTGACCCTAATATTTATGATAGCTAACTTTTCAAATACTTTGATGTGCCCCTAACCTTCAATCCCTATAAGAGTTGTGTATGTTTGTTTAGTAGATTGTATTATTATTCAAAACATTGGCCCCTCTTCCCCATGGGAGAATTTAAATTTCTACCCTATTGTTTCAGTCTTGGCTATGTGTCAGGTTTGCGGTTGTGTAGCATTTTTGGAGAAGGCAGTGGCAACCCACTTCAGTATTCTTGCCTGGAAAATCCCATGGACGGAGGAGCCTGGTAGGCTGCAGTCCATGGGGTCGCTAGGAGTCGGACATGACTGAGTGACTTCACTTTCAATTTTCACTTTCATGCATTGGGGAAGGAAATGGCAACCCACTCCAGTGTTCTTGCCTGGACAATCCCAGGGATGGGGGAGCCTGGTGGGCTGCCGTCTATGGGGTCATACAGAGTCGGACACGACTGAAGTGACTTAGCAGCAGCAGCAGCATGACTTCTAAGCAGAAGCTTTCACAGTCATTATGTGGTTCTGCCAGGGTCTCTTTTCCTCCACCACAAGATTGACAGTATCCCAAATGCAGGCTGTAGCCTGCATTACAGAATAAAGATCCCATGTAGCCAAGCCATGTCCAGCCAAAGATGGACATGTAAGTCTAGCAAGCCATAAACTTTTATTGTTACAAGCCAGTGTGATTTGGAAGTTGTTTGTTACTGCATCATAGTTTAGCCTAAGCTGACTGGTGCTATTAATTTCTCCATTTTATAGATGTTGAAATAAGTTGAGAAGAATTAAATAACTTACCCAGGTCTAGGACTTAACTCAAGGTTTTTGGTTCCAGATCCTTGACCTTAATTGTCTATATTTGTTGTTGTTGTTTAGTGGCTAAGCTGTATCCAGATGTGAAGATCTGACTCATTGAAAAAGACTTTGATGCTTGGAAAGACTGAGGGCAAGAGGAGAAGGGGGTGACAGAGGATGAGATGGTTGGATGGCATCATCAACTCAATGGACATGAGTTTCAGCAAGCTCAGGGAGGTAGTGAAGGACAAGGAAACCTGGTATGCTGCAGTCCAAGGGGCCACAAAGATAAAACAGAAAATCTATATAATTGGTGGATAAAACATAACTATATATGGTGATGGACTCAGACAGGAGAAACCACAGGCTTGAGTTGTGTGTTTGGCTGTTGTCTTTGTCAGTTTGGGCTGTTGCAGCAAAAATATCATAGACAGTCTGGCTCAAACAAAACATTTATTTCTCATGGTTTCAGAGGCTGAAAAGTCCAGGATTAATATGCTAGCAGTTCTGATGTCTGGTAAGGCCCCACTTTCTAGCTCATAGACAGTCACCTTCTTGCTCATCCTCACATGAATATGAGATAGAGATAGAAGAGAGGGAGATTAAAGCAAGTTCTGTCAAGTCTTTTCCTTTAAGGGCACCAATCTTATTACAGGGGCTCTACCCTCATGATCTGATTACCTCCCGGAGAGACACTGTTCAAAAACCATCACCTTGAGAATTTAAGCTTCACATATGGATTTGGGGGTGACACAAACATACATTTCATGACAGCTACTTAATGTGCAGGTTGTCTGATATTTAGCTCAGAGACAGCAACTCGTGTGCCAAAGGCACCTCTGACTTTCTAGAGGTAGTCACTAACATGTCTCATGGTTGGGGATGCAGCTGAGTAGTTTATTTTATCACAAGGGGGCAAAACTGTATAAATATTTTTTGAGCATCTCATAGTATTTCATAGTATTTATGAGGTAGACACACTTGGGGTGATTTAGCCTTTCCTGGCCTGACATGTTTCTCTGCTCCATTTTTCTAAATAACAAGAAAAAGAAGGAAAGCAAAATGGAGGCATAGTTGGTATATGAATTATAAGGTGTCAAAGGACTGTCTGGAACTCCCTTCTTTCTCGGGAACACGCACAGGAATTGTGTAAAAACACCCTCTACTGCTTAGTCTATGACTTTACTGGGCAACAGTGGCACAAAAAGAGAAGTCACAGTGAGTTTAGGATAGGGGACTTTACCTGAAGTGGAGGAGTGTCCTGGCTGGTCACCTGAGTGCTGGATTTTTGAGCCCACACTGTTTCTCAGCACCATTTCTTCTTTGTTTTGGAGTACTTCCCTTTGCATATTACTCCCAGGCTGTATATGATTTCAGATGATTTTGGCTGTGAGTTACAAGACCGAACTATAAGAGGCTTTGTCAACAAGGAATATTCTATTAAAATTGTTTTAAATTGAAACATAATTGACATATAACACTGTGTTCATTTTAGGTGTATAACATAATGATTTGCTATTTGTGTATATTGTGAAATGATTACCAGAGTAAGTTCAGTTACCATCCATCACTACACATAGTTATGTTTTTTCTCATGATAAAAATGTTTAAGATCTACTTTCTTAGCATCTTTCAAATATACAGCACAGTATTGTTAACTGGATTGACAAGGAATATTTACTAGCTGGCATATTCAGAAGCCAAGATGTAGGGCAGTTGTAGAGTTGCTTAATTTAGTGGCTCCAAGACATTATTAAAGATGCAGGTTCTTACCATCTTTTTGCTCCCTCATCCTCAGATTGTTGATTTGTCTTCTTACACAGGTTCTTTTTCAGGTCATCTCGGGGCTCCGTAGTTCTATGTGCAGAAAGCAACACCTTCTAGTGAAAATGGAACTTGCTTCTACTACGTTGACTACAGCAGTTCCTGAGATGGAAATTTGCATACATGGGCTTATGAGTGATTGCTCTCAGGAACAGGCCCTGATAGGCAGGAGTGATGGGCAGGACTGCCCAGCTGAGAAATTGAGCAGCAGAGGCCTCAGCTGACCCCACAGGGCACCCTGGAGTTGGTTGGACCCTCAGAGTTTCCCAAGTTGAGGCAAGACGCTGCACCTCTATGTGGACTTGTCGCTGGGGGTTAAGGTTGCTGAACCTTGGCCATAGACCTCTTGGAAGGTGCAGGAGTGAGGGCTTCTGTCCTGAAGGGGGGCTGGGTGGCACAGCCAGCGTGTACTACACATGTCTCATTTCCTAAGCAAAGATGTGTTTCCCACATGCCCTTTCCTGTTCCCCTGGATGATGCTGCAACTCATATCCATTCTAAACCATTTACTGGTAATGATAATGGAGATGCCACGGTTGCCTTCAACTGAAAATGAGCCACACTCTGGGGATGGCTTGGGTTTCTTCTGAAGGATGTAGCTGCTTTGAAGGTATGTTAGCAAGGAAGGGTGGAATGGCCGTTCAGTGACAATAGAATCTGGTCCATGTAATCTTGAATATTTCTCTGATTGCTGCTGAATGCAATGGAGGGAATCCCAGATAACAAGGTGTTTAGAAATTTCTGCATCTCTCAGTGCTATGGGCAGAGCATACAAAGATGGGATAAAGGGCTACTTCCTATGGGAAGCATCAAGTTGTGGTTGCATTGGTGATGTAGAAGGAAAGGTTTCTCTCCTCTCTACAGTGACCTTGAGCAACATGGTGGTGAGGGTTGCCAATCCTCTGCAAAGTGGAAAATCTACCTATAGTTTATCGTGAGCCCTCCCTATGGGTGGTTTCTCTCTATCTGTGGTTCTGTGTCTTAGAATTCAACCAGTCTTGGGTCTTGCAGTGCTGTAGTATTTGTAGTTGAAAAGAATCTGCATATAGGTAGACCCATGTAGTTCAAACCTGTGTTGTTCAAAGGTCAACTGTATAAGCTATATTCAAATGGTTTTTGTAGAGGATGGCTGAAGGCCCCATTGTCCTGGCTCCCAAGGAATCCAGAAGGACCTTAAAACACTAGTAAACTCTGCTGTGGACTGATGTGTTTTCTTTCTCATTATGGCAGCCTCCATCTCAGTTTGAGGTCCCCCAGCACAGACTCTGAGACCAAATACAAGTGCAATTGGTCCAAATGCATGTGTGTGGCAACGCAAATGGGGAAGGGGCCCTAAGACACTGGAAAGGGTGACAGGAGGATTGTTGGATAAAGCGCAGGATCCCAGTTAAATGGGAACTTCAGATAAGTAATTTTTAAAGTATAAGCATGCATACAATATTTTTTAGATGAGAATTTTTATTTTTTTAGGGTATGTCTCAAATATTACCTGCGACATACTGATACTAAAAAAATCAATTTTATCTGAAGTTGGGGTCCTATAATTTTATTGAGTCTGACCCCCTGAGGTGGCAGCCATTAAAAGATGCATGATCAAGTCAGCTGCTACTGGGGTGACTGGAGCTGTAGACACCGGGGGCTCTGGTAACTGGAGCCCCAGAGTTACTGCACCTAAGAGAAAAAGGAGCTGGGGTACACTCACTGCAGTCGTGTTTGGTTGACAGCTGGCTGGGGAGGGAAGCTGGTCCTGTGGTGGTTATTTCCTGGCTTTGGTGAGCTTCTATGAGCACAGACAGAGCAGCCTCCCTTGTGTGGCTTCTGAGAAAAGTGTTAGGCAAAGAGATGCAGGTCCTAATAGCTTGAAGTTAGCTGATGACCATAACATGATAAAGTCTAAGGAAATACGAGCAGGGCCCTAGGACCTCAGTTACAGAACCAGTGTCCTAGTAATATAAATTATTAGAAGTCAATTGATCTGGTTTAGAATTTTGGTTCCATTAGTGAATATGTGACCTTGGACTTATTATATAACTTCCTGCCCGCCTTCTCTTTATCAATAAAATGGGGGTTAATGATACTTCATAGGGTTATTGTGGGGATCAAAAACACAAAAGTATATACAATGCCTGGCATCCAGTAGGTTTTCAAAAAATATTTGGTTATGAATATATTAAAATGTGTGGGCTTTGAGATCAGACCTGAGTTTGAGTCGTAACCCTATCAGCTACCAGCTGGTCTTGGATAAGCCACATCCCCTCTCTGTCTCTCCATCTGGAAAAGTCAGGTGACACCCACCTCCTGAAACTCTTTTGAGGGTGGAAAGGTGTGAGGTATGTTAAGTGCTCAGTGCCTGGCACAGAACAGACACTCAAGTCCATGTTTGTGCTGTTTTTCCTTAGAAAAGTGTGAGGAGGGTATGAGGTCATCACTGAATGATCCAGGCTAAACTTAGGATGTAACTCTGCCAAAGTCTATTTAAATCCTTGATGGAATGATAGACAGGCACAGGGCTAGGATTTCCGAGAAGGAGGATCTGGGTAGTCATTAGGAATTGTTGTCTTTCTGGGCACAGATCCCCTCCCGCTTGAAACTATCATAGGCATGTGGTTTGTTTTGGCCAATAAAATGTGAGCAAAGTGGAAGGCACTTCTGTGGGACTGCTTCCATGCTACAAATGCCTAGCTGAGTAGTTACACTTGAATAGTTATAGCTGAGATTGTCTGTCTCTCAAACCTGCAATATTTACTATCTGCCTCTTTACCAAGTTTGCTGACCCTCACACTAGCCTATCCTCACATGAGATACATCCCAAGGGATGTCGATGCTGCTGGTCCGTGGACAGTCCTTTGTGTAGCAAGACTCTAGGGCAGGGTTTCTCAACCTCAGCACTACAGATATTTGCGGCCAGATTATTCTGGTTTTGGAGGAACTGTCCTGTGCATTATGGGATGTTTAGCATCATCCCTGGCCTACATTAACCAGATGCCAATCAGTTCAGTTCAGTAGTTCAGTCATGTCCGACTCTTTCCGACGCCATGAACTGCAGCATGCCAGGCCTCCCTGTCCATCAACTCCCGGAGTCCACCCAAACCCATGTCCATTGAGTCGGTGATGTCATCCAACCATATCATCTTCTGTCATCCCCTTCTCCTCCTGCCCTCAATCTTTCCCAGCATCAGGGTCTTTTCCAATGAGTCAGCTCTTCGCATCTGGTGGCCAAAGTATTGGAGTTTCAGCTTCAACATCAGTCCTTCCAATGAACACCCAGGACTGATCTTCTTTAGGATGGAATGGTTGGATCTCCTTGCAGTCCAAGGGACTCTCAAGAGTCTTCTCCAACACCACAGTTCAAAAGCATCAATTCTTCAGTGCTTAACTTTCTTTATAATCGAACTCTCACATCCATACATGACCACTGGAAAAACCATAGCCTTGACTAGACGGAGCTTTGTTGGCAAAGTAATGTCTCTCCTTTTTAATATGCTTTCTAGGTTGATTATAACTTTCCTTCCAAGGAGTAAGCGCCTTTTAATTTCATGGCTGCAATCACCATCTGCAGTGATTTGGGAGCCCAGAAAAATAAAGTCAGCCACTGTTTCCACTGTTTCCCCAAATATTTGCCATGAAGTGATGGGACCGGATGCCATGATCTTAGTTTTCTGAATGTTGAGCTGTAAGCCAATTTCTTCACTCACCTCTTTCACTTTCATCAAGAGGCTCTGTAGTTCTTCACTTTCTGCCATAAAGGTGGTGTCATCTGCATATCTGAGGTTGATTCCAGCTTGTGCTTCATCCAGCCCAGCATTTCTCATGATGTACTCTGCATATAAGTTAAATAAGCAGGGTGACAATATACAGCCTTGATGTACTCCTTTTCCAATTTGGAACCAGTCTGTTGTTCCATGTCCAGTTCTAACTGTTGCTTCCTGACCTGCATACAGGTTTCTCAAGAGGCAGGTCAGGTGGTCTGGTATTCTCATCTCTTTCATAATTTTCCACAGTTTATTGTGATCCACACAGTCAAAGGCTTTGGCAGATGCCAATATTCCCCCCTAACAATGTGACATCCGAAAATATCTCCAGACATCTCCTGGGTTACAAGTCACCCCAAAGTGAGAATCTCTGCCCTGGGGTGTCTGGGGTGTTGCCAGCGGGCTCAAAGTTCTCTGAGGTCTTGTTAACCAGATCTTAGGCAGTAGGGTTGGTCTGACTCCTGCCGTCTGGACCCAAGAATGATGGAAATGGTACAGAAGATGGAGCACTGGTCTAGGGCAGGTTATGTCAGGTACTAGGGAAATGCAGAGGATGCCAGGCAGGAAGAGAGTGAAGTTGTGTTTTTCTGCTCGGCTTAGAATTATCTTCTGTTCTGCTTGGATTTTAAAAAGTGTTTCTCAGAAAAAGCTGGATAAGATGGGTGGATATATTTGACTAATGAGAAAGTTTAGAGTCTGGAAAAAAAGGAGTCTAATTGGTGGACTTCTTCACTAACAGCTAAAAGCCTGGCCAGGTGTACCAACTGGCCAGACGTTGGAAGTTTGCTGATTTTGGCCCATTCTGCCTGTCCTCACTTTGACCTTCCATGCAGAGCAGGACTGAGTGTCATCTTTATCCAACCCTGTTTTAGGGGAGAGAAGGGGAAAACCAGCATCCAGCCCCTTGCTGTATGTCCCAGGGGAATGCTGACTTAAATGTGCTGGAAAAGCAAACCTTACACTGGATGAATCAGAGGTGGGTGGCCATGCTGTGTTCATTCTCAGAGAGAATCAGCCTGAGTGAGGGTGCTTTGAAATCAGGGGCAAAGAATCCTCCACACATGTCTCAATTTTCACTATTTGCATCTGACCACAAGAAGAAATCCATGACAATCTGTTTTCTTTTAATATTTTTTTTGCAGGCCCTTTGACACGTAATATGGTTTATTATTCTATTTATTTTCCTGGTTTGTCTAAAATTACTAAAGCCCTAAAACACTGCTATTTTGAAACTTCAAACTGTAGAAATGGGTTAAGTTAGGAGGGAAGGTCTTCTTACCTCCCTCTAATCCCACTCCTGGGAACTAACCTAATGACTGTCTTGTCACAACCAGTCCAGATCCCAACAAGCTATGTGTATATGTTTAATGTGCATGTCAAGGCTGTATATTGTCACCCTGCTTATTTAACTTATATGCAGAGTACATCATGAGAAATGCTGGGCTGAAGGAAGCACAAGCTGGAATCAAGATTGCCAGGAGAAATATCAGCAACCTCAGATATGCAGATGACACCACCTTTATGGCAGAAAGTGAGGAAGAACTACAGAGCCTCTTGATGAAAGTGAAAGAGGAGAGTGAAGAAATTGGCTTACAGCTCAACATTCAGAAAACTAAGATCATGGCATCCGGTCCCATCACTTCATGGCAAATATTTGGGGAAACAGTGGAAACAGTGGCTGACTTTATTTTTCTGGGCTCCTAAGTCACTGCAGATGGTGATTGCAGCCATGAAATTAAAAGGCGCTTACTCCTTGGAAGGAAAGTTATAACCAACCTAGAAAGCATATTAAAAAGCAGAGACATTACTTTGCCAACAAAGGTCTCTCTAGTCAGCGCTGTGGTTTTTCCAGTGGTCATGTATGGATGTGAGAGTTGGACTATAAAGAAAGCTAAGCACTGAAGAATTGATGCTTTTGAACTGTGGTGTTGGAGAAGACTCTTGAGAGTCCCTTGGACTGCAAGGAGATCCAACCATTCCATCCCAAAAGAGATCAGTCCTGGGTGTTCATTGGAAGGACTGATGCTGAAGCTGAAACTCCAATACTTGGGCCACCTGATGTAAATAGCTGACCCATTTGAAAAGACCCTGATGCTGGGAAAGGCAGACCCTAATGCTGAAAGCAGGAGGAGAAGGGGATGACAGAGGATGAGATGATTGGATGACACCACTAACTCAATGGACATGAGTTTGGGTAAACTCCAGAATTGGTGATGGACAGGGAGGCCTGGCGTGCTGTGGTCCATGGGGTCGCAAAGAGTCGGACATGACTGAGTCACTGAACTGAAAACTGATGGTGTAAAACCCAGCTACAAGGTCAATTGGACACAATTGGGTTACAGGTATCTACTTGGTAAAGCTGGTCTAGAAACACTGGAAGCCAGAAAAAAGTACTAATTTTTTGCCTACTTACTCTCCTTCCAACAGGGAGTAATGAACATACAGGGTCCTAGGCCACTTTGAGAAGTTTTGGGAAGCTATGAACCTACTGAGAATGCAGGTGAACAAATACATAGGCAGTTTTGCTGGCAGTATTCAGGGATCCTTGAACTCCAGATGCCCAACCTCAGACCCTCTATCAAGAATGCAGAGGAGGGTTCTGCCTAATGCTGTACCCCGAATAAACCACAACCTTTTTGGCACCAGGGACCATTTTCATGAAAGACAATCTTTCCATGGACTGGGGAGGGAGGGGGGATGGTTTGGGGATGACTCAAGTGCATTACATTTACTGTGCACTTTATTTCTAACCTAATGCTGTTGATTTGACAGGAGGTACTGGTCTATGGCCCGGAGGTTGGGGACCCCTGCTGTAGCCCCAGCCACCTGCAAATCAAATCATGTTGAAATTGTGCCAAATCAGTGAACCTCACTGTTTCCAAGAGGACCTGGTAGAGGCAGATATGAACTTGAAACCTGAGTATTTAGAATTGTGGTCTCTCCTGCTTTACAACAGGAGGGATATTTAGGAGTTTGGCAGAATTTTCTGACCCAGAAATCTTACAATGGAAGTCTGTCTCTGAAATCCCAGCAGAGACCATTAGTGGAGCGATTTGTAGGCCCTTGCTTTGCTAGGGGTGCCAAGAACTGTTCTGTTTTTAGGAGGCAGCCATCCAGGACTGGGAAGGGGAAGCAAGAATATTCTAAGCTCCACTGAGTGGTCCCTGGTGGAAGATGAAGAAAAATGAGAATGTGAATCCTTGGTGGCTTAGAGAAGCCTAAAAGACTGGACATTAGGACCAGCCTAGGAAAGAAGTAACAAAAGACTCTAAGTAGGGGAAACTCATTTTTTTTCCTCTTCCTCCTTCTCCTTCTTTAAAAGCTATTCTATCCTCACTAGACTTCCGGACATTTCTTTCCCCTTTCTCAAGCCAAGCAAGGGGGATTGCAAGAGAATTGTGGGTTTTCTTAGCTTGAGTTTGCCTTGACACAGCCCCCCTGCCCTCCCCCACCCCCACCCTCCGCCCTGAAAACAAGACTGTTATTGCAAGTAGTTTATTTGTAGGGAACTCTAGGAAACCCTGGATGGGGGGTGGAGTAGGGAGGGGGGAAGGGAAGGCAGCCCCTTAAAGGGTGTCTTTATAGTGAAATATCAGTGGAAAAACATGCCCTCAGAGATTCCAGATAAGAGGCTGGGGTATTTACTCCCCAGCTCTGGATAGCCATTAATTAAGGAGCTGATCCTGGAGTGTTAATCCCTTGTCAATTTCAGCCTGCTGCAGGCTTGGGCAAGTGGGCTCCAGTAGTCACAGAAAACCTGCAGGCAGAGGGATTCAGGTGCCAGCAATTGGCAACTGTGTGTACTAAAATAGTAACAGTGAAGGCTTCTCCTCTTCTCCCAGTTGTGATCATTAGCAAAGCCTCCAAGGAGCGGAGCTTGTTTGCGAACTGCCAAAGCTAATAGGCACCCCTAATGGAGCCACTAGACAGAAGAGTGCTGAGAAGTTTCAGGGTGAGCTTGAGCGAGGAGCCTTGTGCCTGCGTCTAGTCTAGAGATTGCCCATGACAGCAGAGTTTGAAGGGGCCATGGTGTACGTGGTTGGACAAACGTGGGGCAACTCCAGGACAAGCTCTGTTCCTCACTGAAGTTGGAAGGTGAGGACACCACCTCTTCTTGCAGCTCTGCATGGAAAAGCATGGAGGTCAGAGTCTGAGAAGGACCTGTAGGACTTGTCCAGGAGGCCAGTGGCTCACACAACAGGATGCCCAACATGGAAAAGTCATGGTCACCCTGCATTGCTGTTGGTGCCAGAAAGAGACATAGCTACCCCTTGGGAGAAATTCTTCTCATTGGAGAGGGACGGGGGAAAGCTCAACACAGTCACCTTTGTGGTGGTCACTGTGACAGCAGAGATGACCAGCGTCTCATGGCGCCACCGGGAAGCAGCAACGCCAGGGATGCTCTGCCAGCAATAACATGTAGACATGCAGGTAAGGAGACCACTGCCTCCTCCCTCCCTCTTTCAGGCTTCAACCCTGAAGAAGCCCACACCTAAGAGGGTGGGGATGAGGTCGTCTCTTGCTATTCTTTCCAGTTTTATTGAGATACAGTTGACATAAAACATAAGTCAAATATACAACATAAGGATTTGTCATGCTTGTACTGTGAAAATGGTCAACACAATAAGCTGTTAACATCCATCCTTTCACATCCTCACAACATTTTTTTTGGCTTGTGTTGGGAACTTTTAAGATGGACTCTTTTAGCAATTTTCAAATATATAAAATTTTGTATATTTTAGCTGTAGTACTGTTAGCTATAGACACGATGTATATTATATCCCCAGGACTTACTTATCTTATAACTAAGTTTGACCACTTTCACTCAGTTCTTCCAGCCCTATTCCCCACCTTCTGATGCTAGAAACCATAAATTTGATCTCTGTTTCTTATAAGTATTTTTTTACATTGAAGTTTTTGTTTTTGTTCTTATGTGTGTTTTGGTTTTTTACAGTATTGTGTTAGTGTCAGTTGTAAAGTGATTCAATTATATATATTTAGATTTCACATGTAAATGAGATCACACTGTATTCGTCTCTCTGACTTATTTCTCAATGCCCTCAAGGTTCATCTATATTTCCATTCTTAAATTGGATTACTTATATTTTTGCTGCTGAGTTGTTAGAGTTCTTTATATATCTTGTGTAATAACCATTTGTTAGGTCTGTGACTAGCAGTATTTTCTCCCATTGTATAGATTGCCATTTCATTTTGTCGGTGGTTTCTTTGGCTGTGCGGCAGTGTTTCAGTCAGATGTGCCCCCTCCTTGTTTATTTATTTATGTAATTAATTGTATTTATTTTTGCTGTTCGGAGTCTTCACTGCTGCACATGGGCCTTTCTCTAGCTGTTGCGGGCGGGGGCTACTCTCTAGCTGTGGTGCGCAGGGTTCTCGTTGTGGCTTCTCTTGTTGCAGAGTGCACGCTCTAGGGTGCTTGGGCTTCAGTAGTTGCTGCTCCCGGGCTCTAGGGCACAGGTTCAGTAGTTGTGGCACCTGGATTTAGTTGCTCTATGGCATGTGGGATCCTCCCACATCAGGAATCCCACCCATGTCTCCTGCATTAGCAGAAGGATTCTTCACCACTGAGCCACCAGGGAAGACGCTCACTTGTTTATTTTTTGTTGCTTGTGCTTTAGGTGTCATATCCAAAAACATCATTGACAAGACCCATGTCAGGAAGCTCTTTTTCCCTATGCTTTATTTTAGGAGTTTTACAGTTTGGAGTTTTACTTTTAAATCTTTTAATTCATTTTAAGATAATTTTTGTGAGTGCTTTAAAGGGATTTAGTGTCACTCTTTTGAATGTGAATATTTGATTTTCCCCGAATTTATGCTGGGAATGAAGACTGTTTTTTCTCCATTGTTTTTTCTTAGTTTCCTTGTCAAATATTAATTGTCCATAAATACATGAGATTATGTTTGGGCTCTTGATTCTGTTCTGTTGATCTATATGTCTGTTTTTATGCCAGTACCATACTCTTTTGATTGTAGTAGCTTTGTAATATAGTTAAAAACCAGGACATGTAATGGCTCTAGCTTTGTTCTTCTTAGGATTTCTTTGGCTATTCCTAGTCTGTTGTGGTTCCATACAAACTTCAGGATTGTTTTTATCTATTTTGTAAAAAAAAAAATCATTGGAATCTCATAAGGATTGTATTAAATCTACAGATGGCTTGGGGTAGTATGGACATTTTAGAAATACTAATTCTTCCAATTCTTGAACAGGGATATCATTCCATTTATTTGAGTCACCTTCAATTGCTTTCTTGAGTTTTTTATAACTTGTAGTGTAGAGATCTTTCACCTCCTTGGTGAAATTTATTCCTGAGTATCTTTTAATGCTATTGTAAATGGGATTGAGATAGTCTTAAAAGAAGACCCCATGCATTCCCAACTTTAAGCAGCTGGGGGCCACAGTACTGGCCTGCCTTTAATCTCTGAATTGTGCTTCAGGGTAAATTTTTAAATGAAGAATGAGAAGAGTAGAAAATTTAAATGTAGTAGAACCTTTACTGGAATACTATATGGCAATGAGAGTGAACAAACTATAACAACAGACAGCAGTATAAACAAAATATTGAGTGGGTAAAGCCAGATGCATGAATATAGACACACCATTGGATTCCATTCATGTGAAATTCCAAAAGCAGCAAAATCAAGCGATGGTTCTGGAAGTTAAGATAGTGGGTATCGGGTGTAGAGTAGTGAATTATAGCAAAGGGGCACAAAAAGGTTTCTAAGATTTTGGTGTTTTGTTTCTTGATCTGAATAGAGTTAACACAGATGTGTTCATTTTATGCAAATTCATTGAGCTGTACATCTGTGATCTGTGTACTTTTCTGTATGTCTTTTATACTTCAATACACTTAGTCAATTTTTAAAATGTTGAACAAAAATACTAAGTATTATACCTTGGAATGAACTGTTCTGGTAACCAGACGTAACTGAAAAGTTCCGGAATTGGACCATGATGTCATCAAGGGAGCTATAAACCTAAAGGAAAATGGGAACTCAGCCGAGCAGAGATGGGGGCAGTAAACTCCATGCTGTGGATCCAGGCATGACAAATAACCTTTTGCTTCAACAAAAACTTCAGGGATCAAAAGCAAAAAAAGGAAACAGAAAGAAATCTGTTTTGCAATGACACTTCCCAAAAAGCTGTGATTTTTTTGATGAATTAATGAACAATTGCAAGTGTTTGACAACAACATTTCCAAGACTGTTCTCAAGAGAAAAAATTGCAGATTAAAAGGATTTTTTTTTTCAGCAAACTCCAGTTATGGGAGGCCTGATAGGTACTGGCAGCCATGCTGCCCAACACATAGGAGGGACCCATTGACTTCTTCAAGCTTGCCATAAAATTTCGTGATGAACCACAGTGTGGCTGCAATTAGATCAAATAAAAGCAACGTGTTAAAAGCACAGCACTGGGAGGTCATGCCCATAGCATTAATGAACATGTTCCAAATCTCAGTCTTTCAGTGAGCCTAATAGAGGTGGCATAGAACTGAGATGTACCAGAGTCTGCTGGTTTGTGGGGTCATCCTGAGTTTCCCAAGGATTGAGGGAGGGATACTAGGATGTTTATAAAAGTGTGGTAATTTATCATGGTGTATAAAACACAGCTACTTCATCCATGCATGTAATGAACTGATGCCCAATCTAGTCTTTCAGTTGGCTAATTATAGACGTGGCTAGCTGAAACATTGGGGGTCACCGTTCCCATTTGCAGAATCAACACAGCTTATTTTTTTCAGGTCTTCCTCTATGTCAGACTCTGTGCTAACTGCTTGGCAGCAATATGAAAGAAGTGGATTGTATGAGTCCCATTTTAAGCTGAAGAAAATGAGGTCTTAAGAAGTTAAGAGAATTGATAAAGGTTAATAAACAATTAACTAGGGCCTGGGTCTACCAGAATCCATAGTTCACCTGCTTTGTCATTTTTAATTTTTCTAAGTATGATTTGCATACAGGAAGTTACATACATTTTAAGCGAACATGATGAGTTATGTCCCTGTACATCTATGCAGCTGCCGTCCAGGTCAAGACAGGGAACATCTCCATCATTCCAGAAAGTTCTCTAATGTCTCTTTTTAGTCATCATCCCCAAGGAAAGTACGGTTCTGATGTCTATTGCCATAGATTAGTTATTCCTATTCTTGAACTTCATAAATGGCATTGTATTACATGTACTGTTTTGTGCCTGGCTGCATTCACTCAACGTGGAGTTTCTGAGACTGACCCACGTGTATCCTACTTGAATTAGGAGTCCCTTCATTTTTCATCACTGAGTCGTATTCCATTGTATGAATATGCTGCTCTGTTTCATTTCATTCTGTTGATAGATATTTGGGTTGTTTCCTGTTTTAAAGGCTAAGCTCTTTAACCACAAATATTTCATTGCCAAATTGATGAAGGCAGCTGGGTTACTTGTCATAGCAGGAAGGGCACTTACATGAAAAAAGAATGGACTTTCAGAAACTGAGACTCAGAGAAGTTAAACTAAGGAAAAATGGAAGCTGACATAGACCCTTATACCCTTAGTTTTCTGCAGAAATCACTTGCTGGCTTTATTCACTCAGGTCTCTGGTCAATTGTCACATCCACAACGCACTGAAAAAGGCGCCTCCCAACAGGTTAAAGGCTAACACAGGGATACAATCAGCAAAATCCAGACCTTGTGAAATTCCATAGGACAAATGACCTGCTCATTTTAACAAAAATCTGCAAGAAACAAAAACAAAGACAGGAAACGGATGGGGAGTCTATAGACTAGAAGATTTGTTTGAATCAGACTCTAAATTAGGTTTCTATCATACAAGCAAACAAAATATGTAAAACAGTGGAGGGATATGAAAACTGGTAATATAGGGAATTAAGAAATTCTTGTTAAATGTTTTAAGTGTGATACTAGTGTCAATGTTACATTTTGTATGGGTTCTTTCTCTTTTAGAATTATGTAATTGACACCTCTCCACCCTCACACACTCCATCCTTCTTACCCTGCCTAATGTTATTTACTAGCACTTATTGCCCCCCTGACATGGACTCTCTTTGATTTTTTAATAGAAACTTCATACAGGGAGAGCCTTTGTCTTATTCATAGTGCTTAGTTCCAGAACCTGGCACATAGAAGATGCTTGGTAAATTTCCATCAAATGAATGCATAAAAGGTTTGAGCAAGGTTCCTTTGCAAACAAAATGCAGAAGAATTGAGAAACAGATGGAAATGGACATAGTTTCTGAAATCTGAATATCTTGTAGTGAGAGAGGCTGGCTTTGAAGGGCAGATTTATCAGAACTGCTTAGGGAGCTCTCTCTTGTGCTCAATCAGAGGGGAGACAAAAGTCATCCTCCCCAAAGGACCCCCAAGTTGGAGTTGGGCTGCCATGCAGTGCACTCACTGTATTTTTAGCTGGAATCCACAGGGTGAGTCTGTGACAAGGGTACAGGCTGCAGGATTGAAGAGAAGCTCTGTTACTATTTAAATACATCTTCTTGGTCTTGCCTTTTAACCTGAGCCTCAGTTTTATCTGTTGTGAAAGGGATTCATTCATATAGCTTACCCCATAAGGTTTTTGGGAGAAGCAAAGGTGGGGCTTCATGTGGGTGGGGCTTAAAGATAGGTATTTTGTTAGCTCCACCCACTCCCCCAGGAATTCTAAGCAAGTGCTCCTGATCAAATTGACTTGATACATAGAGGGGAGGGTTCTAAAGTTGTGCCTAAAAGAAAAATTGCTAATAGTCAAAATTGTGTTAGGAAATTCTTTGGGAAGGGACTTCAATGGAGAGGACAGCTTTGTCTCCATGAATGGGACAGCTTTCTATGTCCTCACCAAGACCGGGATGAAGGAGGTAGACATCGAGTCCCCTTCAGTACAGGGAGAGACTCACTGAGGGGAGTGCAGGGGAATTGGGACTGGCTGGGGGTACCCATCCGATGGCATAGGCAAGATCTGACTCCAGGCCATCTGGCCCTGGAGCCTGGGTCCTTAACTACATTGCTACATGGTTCCACGGGGAAGAGGACCTCCAGCATCCTCAACTGAGAAGACAGTGCCTGGGGTAAAGTAGTGTTAGAAGTGTCAGTCTGGATTTAGCCTACTCACTGGTTGAAGACAGCAGGAAGATGGAACGCAGTGGAGAGGACCATAGAAATAGAGGTGATGGGAGGTGGGAGGCCCCAACCCAGCTTCCAATCATCACTGGTCCCCTAGGGCAGGACCAGAGCAGGTCACTCACTGATAAATCAATTCAGTCACCAGCCTTCGTCTGAGCTGCTCATGAATCAGAGAGGCTGGCTTCTTTGAGTTTTCTTTGTTTCTTTTCTTTCTTGGTTGTAGGTGTTAAGAGGTGGTAGAACAGCCCCAAACAACACTTTAGGATGAATAAAAGGTCTGGATTATCCTCAACCTGGAATTCAGCAGGGGGCTACCTGGGGCAGAAGGGACTTGTCCAGACATGTCTGCATATCTTCAAGGGCTTGGGAAAAAGGATGCAGGATTCCTGGCTCCCCTCCAGACTTTACAACCACTTCCTCTTCTCCAGTTCTCCCAGTGTTAAATATGGATCTCTTTCCAGAATGCTCTAAGCCTTTTTAAAGGCAACAATGCTCTGTTTCTGCTTTGGCTATTACCTTTGAGAAACGAGTAGCATATTGCCAAACAACTATTAGTGGTCTTGAATGTGTACTCTAGACAGACCTCTGGCTAAATGATGGATATTAGGAAGGACCTTCCTTCCTAAGACTTGCAAGCTGCTTCAGACTTGGCCATGAAAGCACATATCGGCATTTCTTCTATCTTTTCCCCCTTCCCCTCACCATCCCTCTCCTGGCTTCTGTCAGCACCCCTACCTGGATTTCAGTTCATTCATTCAGTAAGTCTGTCACAGACCTTGATGGTGGCCTGGTTACATCTGCCTCAGGTGACCAAGTGGTTTCCTTCAGCCATCATCACCTGAGGGCTTTCTCTGGCTGCTCAGGCTAGCTTAGCCCCTGGGATAAGACATTCCAGAAGTTCCAGGGTATCATCACCACTCCCCTCCCCAAGTCCCCAAGAGCCAATGCCTGGTGGAAGGTGGTGGACGAATGTCCCCAGCTCCCTTGCCCAACTGCTGGGGTAACCCTAAAGTGTGTTAGACACCATGTGCCCGGGAGCATACATGTGAATGTAACAATGGACTGACTAAAATAATTGTCAGTTGTAAGTGTTCTGCTGCATGTAATGAGCTACTTTAAATTGGTGCTCAGTGAGGTTTAGACTGAGCAAGACAAGCCAGATGAATAAAGATAAGGCAGGGGGAGATCACAGACAGAGGGGAGAAAGTAAGACCAAAAGCATGGGGATGGGGAGCTATGTCAGAGTGTTAGTAATGAAGTGGTTTTGAGCAGGACAGTGACTAAGGGCGGTGCCTGATACAGAAGGCAGGCTTGACCAGGGATACCAACTTGGCCCGGGGATTAGTGCAGGTTTCTCTGAGAAACTAAGAAGGAAACCTAAATCTGTAGAATCATAAGGAGTAATAGAGGATTGGGAAGGAAAAAGAGCCTTCCAGGCAGAAGAACATCATGTGGAAAGGTCCTGAAGTTGGAGATATCATGATACATGCTGACTGAAGGAAATCAGGTGTAGAGAGCTCAAGATGAGGCTGGAGCGGTAGTGTGCTAGTTTGTGTTACGATTGAACAAATATTCGCTCAGCAGCTCTCTGCCCCGTTAGGTACAAGGATACTTCCTATTGGCTTGAGACCTGGCCTTGTGACTTGCTTTAGTCAATGGAATATGAGCAACCAGTACTTAAGTAGAGACCTTAAGTGTGTTTGAGCAGTTGGACTTAGCCTCTAGCATTTCCAGATGTAGGAGGCCATCAAAATGTTATATAGGAAGTCCTTCTACCATCTACTGACATGCTTAGGTTGGTCTGTTGCATGCCTACTACTTCTATATAGTTGTCCTACAAGGTGATGTAGTGAAGATATGTGGATGATTGATGGGAAGCTCAAAAGACGCCTTTTAGGTAATAGAGAGGAGCTAGGTTGCTGGGAATGAGCCTTCATGTGACATAAATCTTGTCCTTCTTCATCAGCCCCTGGGGATTCCAGGTGAAAGGGCTGTTTTTTGTGCATAGTCTATGATGGTGGTTTAGCGGGAGGCCAGGTTAGACTCTTCTTTCCAGGGTGGAGTCCTTGTGGGCAAAGATCTGTGGGTAGACAGATGTGACAGTAAACATCCTAACAAATGAAGAGAAAAGCAACCAAGGTGAGCATAAAAAAGGACAGTGGAAAGCTGACCACCGTCTTGGCCCCTCCGAAAGGACCTGCTGGCTCTTGGGATGCAAGCTCCCAGGAGGGCTGGAGATCCTGGAGCAGCAGAGCCTATTCTCCATGGCGTAACAGGAATTTTCAGTGTGGGGAAAAGCAAAGGGAAGAGAGAGTGAATGCTTTAGAGGTGATCAGATGGGTTATTATGTGGGCAGTTGCTCGAGGCCAATGTCAAAAATTTCAAACTCTGTTGGGATTATTGTCTGGGTAGGGATGGGGGAAAGGGATTATGTGTTCACAAGCCAGGAGTCACATTTTATGTCTCCAGAGCAGCCCCCAGTTCACCTTGCTAACCTTAGGATTGTACTGTTATCTGTCTTGACAATAGAGTTAGAGAATTTTGAGGCACAGATGCTCAGTGGCTCAGGAAAGGTTCATGGTCTCTTACACTCAGCTTAGCAGAGATTCAAAGCACTAATCAATTACTCTTTCTTTTATTCATGCAACAAATATTTATTGATAATCTACTAAGTGCCATTCACTGGAATTACAGAAGTTAATCCACAGTCTGGTAGGCAAGCACCGTGTATCTCAACATTTTTTATGCCACAGCCCATAGTGAAAGTAACTTTATATGATATCACTCTGAGATGCTATCGTGCTAACTGAGTCTCTGCATTCTCTACTTTACCAAAAGCCTACTTCTTTTATCCTTGTTTAGTTTTGATCATGGGCCCCCAAAAAGCATATTAATATGCTAGAACCTATAAAGGTGATGAATGTGTAAATAGTGAAATATTTGAAATAATCTGAATGCCCATTTTAGCAGAAGCAGATTCACAGACAAAGATTTATTTGAGCATAATTATTTTTGAGATCTGTACGTGTGTGTAGGGTGTGTATATCCCTGGAAGGGGATGGAGAAGTGATACAGACAAGAGCAGGCAGCCAATAGAGAAAATGTGTTGTTAAGCTGAGTACCAGTGGAGCTTATTTCTACAGGGAAAGCTCTGAAACCCAGGGTGGCTTGCACTCCTTAGGATTGCTCCATCTACTGGGTGAGGGAGCTGGGGGATTGATACATCCACTTCCCCAGTCACTGGCTGAGAGCTGCTCCAGGCAGATGTTAATTCTCTGACACTTGCACCTGCTGCATTCATAGGCCATGTAGCATTCTGCAGTTCTGGAACCAGGCTTCCAACCCAGCGATGTATGTGCCAGTAGTGGCATTTGGCTGGAGCCCATGGAAATGTGAGGGACATGGGTGGAGCCCTGGCAGAGGCTGCTAGACCTACAAGAAAAAGTGGTAAAAAATTTTATAACACATGATTTCATGCAAAGGATAAGGTAGAACTATGATCATTGACTTAGAAATGCTCAGCCACATATTGTCGAGTAAACAAAAACAACTTACAGAACATCAAGTATGTTTAGACTCAGTGGCTCGATTATTCTATGTATGTGAATATGTCACATGTAGGGGAGGGAAGGCAAGGCTGGAACTAGGCTAAGACAAAGACACTTGCTTTGCGCAGATTCTACAGGAGCAACAAAAACTGAGTAATCAAAATAAATGTTTACCTGCAATATTTTTAAAATATCAAAATTAATGCAAACAGTTCTTAATGAACAAGCTATCAAAATTTTCAATAAAATTAAGAGCTGACCTTGCATTTGCACAACTTGGCCTTGTTCCCCTCATCTTAATCTGGGCCCTGTTGGATTCTGGCCATTGGAGGTGGAAAGTTGGGGAGATGCCCTGGGGTCTCTCAGCCCTTCAACCTCTTGTTCATGCCTCCCTTGGCCCATCCCAGCCACTAACACTGATGCTGGAGCCCCAGAAACTCAACATGAAGGGGGAAGCCTCACCCCCTCTGTCTTTCCCTGTCTCCCCCGCTTACTCACCCCCAAGCAGAAAAGATAACAGGGGAGGAATGTACATGAAGACTCCAAGGCCTAGGACAAGTGCAGTTTCCTGAGGAGCCCTAATAATTTGGAGGCCAGAAGAACTGATTCCAAAGCAGACCCACCAAAAAAGCCCTAGCAACCAAGACTTTTGTCTTCCATGCCTGGTCCTCAGTGGGTAGTTAACTGCACGTGCTCTTTCACAGTCCTCTGGGGTGACAGCTTGGGGTTGGGCTGACCTGGCTGGGCTCTGCTTGGGTGGACTGAGAGCCCAGAGCTGAAAGCCAAGTCATCAAAGCCAGCTTGTTGAATTCAAGCCATCTCGATGCCTGTCTTCCTGACAGCTGGGCCAGTGCCAAGAGCTCTCGGATCCCAGCTCCTCCAGGAGTCTGTATGCTGAGAGCCTGTGCAACCAGCACCTTTGCAAGTGGACTTCTTAATTCATCAGGCATAAAGGACTCAGTTTATGTAGGTCAGTGTGCTAACCACTGACACCCATGGAAGACACAGCGGGGCAAGTTCTGACAGGTGTTCTAAGGGAAGTGGCAGGGAGACTGAAGTCATTTGGGAAAGTGTAGGAACTAGAGGACAGAATGAACTCTGCTTTCATTTGAAAACTCCATGGATCCTAAGCAGTATTTTCTTTGGGAGATGTTGGCCCACAGCGGTGAGAACAAAATAATGTTTCCGTCTTCACTGAAACATTTGGCCAAAGTATGAATTTCACAGCCAATGTTCAGACTGATTGTTGCACATGACCTTTAGTTTTCTTCCATGGAAAATAAAAGTGCGATGACTTGTTTCTTGGGTTCCTGGCAACTAGAAAAGGAGAGTTTTCATTGTCTTGTTTGTAGTGGGTTCCATTTCCTCCTGCCTATACCTGTAATGAATGTGTAAAAGTGAAAGTCACTCAGTCGTGCCCAACTCTGTGACCCCGTGGACTGATACTGTAATTACCCCATGGAATTCTCCAGGCCAGAATACTGGGGTGGGCAGCCCATCCTTTCTCCATGGCATTGTCTCAACCGAGGAATCGAACCAGAATCTCCTGCATTGCAGTTGGAGTCTTTATCAGCTGAGCTGCCAGGGAAGTGTGAATGAATGCATGGATGTGTCTCAAAAGCAGAAGCTTAGAGAAAGGAGGAGACAGAGTTTTAATATTCCACAACGAGTATCAGCACCTTCTTGAAAACAACAAATCAGAGAAATGTTCTTCCCCAGAATAATTGATGAAGACTCTATAGTCTATGGAGGGTAGGAGTGGGTGAATTTTATCTATAGATCTTCATCTTCCTTCACTGCCTGGCATGTTGTTAGCCATGGGTTAGGAATGGAGGCTCTGAGTTACAATCCTTGCCTACATCACTTTCTGGTGCTGTTTGTCTTTAGACAGATGACTTAACCCCTCTGAGCTTCAGTTTCCTCATCCATAAAATGAAATATAACAATACTTACCACATAGTGTTGTTGTGGCCACTGAATGTGACCCTGCCTTTTCTCACAGTATCTAATGAAGAGGAAGAGCTTAATCAATGATTGTCTTTTATTATTGCTCTGGCCCCAGCTGCAGGTGGCAGTGGTAGGCAGCCATCAGGTATGGGAAAGTTGGTTCCAAAGAGACACATGTAGGGCACTGACAGCTCCAGCTGCGCCATCCTGGAATTGCTGGAGTTTTATATAACCCTTTGCATTTGACTCAGGATATGTATTGCATGTTTAAATAACTGCTAGATCTGATGGGATGATTTGTGTTACTGTAATGCACCTGGTGCATGGGTCTTGGTCTCAGGGACAATGTGATTTCTGCTATCTGGGCACATACGCATGCATGCATGCTCAGTCAGGTCTAACTCTTTGGGATCCTATGGACTGTAGCCTGCCAGACTCCTTGGTCCGTGGAATTTTCCAGGCAAGAATACTGGAGTAGGTTGCCATTTCCTACTCCAGGAGATCTTCCTGACCCAGGGATTGAACCCATAACTCTGGCATCACCTGCATTGACAGGCAGATTCTTTACCAATGTGCTAGCTGGGAAGCTCTACCTGGGTACAGCTCCCCACTAACAAATCTGCCTTGAATGGTTGTCTTTTCTTGAAGAGAGCCACAGAGGCCAAGTGTCAGGGCTCATTCCCTCTTTTGGCTCTCTATAGAACAAGCCAACATCTGGCACCAGGTTTTTATGTGATACACATGAATCTGAGACCAGTGATTAATCTTGAGTTTACTAAGAGCCACAGCTTTGGGTCAAGGTGACCTGATAGAGCTCAGCTGGCACCCAAAGAGTAATCCACTGAATCCAGCAAGTTTGCTGGCATGGTGATACCATGATGGTAGGCTGCAAGACCACATTCTAACACTTCCTATATTTCTTGGTCCTTCTAACTTAATATTAGCTAATCTTCATTGAGTTATTTCTATATGTCAGAAACTGAGCTAAGTACTTATGTCAAGAGACAAATTGATAACACTATTTGTTTTAGAGATGTGGAAATACAGACATAGAAATTAACTTGGTTTACATCACAGACTCAATAAGTGACAGTACAGTTGAACCCAGATTGCTCTGACTTCAGAACCCTTATTCTTAACCACTTACTATATATATATATATATATATATATATATATATATATATTGCTGTACAGGTCTTTTTTTGGACCTTGAAATGTTTTTTCCCAGTAATTTGGTGGGAAACTGTTTCTATAGGATGGAGTTTAGGGAGTGGGATGAGGAGGGATGGAGGCAGAGAGACTAGCCTTGATTTGTAGCATGTGCCAATTTTTGTGTTGTAAATACTCTCACCATGGTCAACTTGAAGCTACCAAGAGTTTAACAATCAGTTTACAAAATTCTTGGATGTTTAACAATTGACTCATACAAGCTGGTTTGAACCAACTCCAGCACATCTTCAAAGGTCTCAGTTATCAAGACTTCTAGAGAATATTGTTGGAATAGCTTCTTTCCTAACCATTGCACTCTTTAAATCTTGGCCCTGAGCTCTAGGATTATAAATGAGGCACTGGTCTTCATTCATTCAACAAATCTGAAGTGTTGAAGAGGCAGGAGTGGTGTAGAGGTGATTGAGGCACAGTCCAGCCATTGAGTTTTCCGGAAACAGACCCAGAGGCGAGGAGTTGAGTGATTTATGAGGCAGTGTTGCAAGGGAAGCAGGGAGGATGGCAGGAAGTGTGACGGGAGGAGAGGGGCAGGGCTAGAGTGTGCTGTTTTGCAAAACCTCATTGAGGGTGTGTTTGGCTCAGTCCTGTTACAGGAGCTCTGGAAAGAGAGTAGAATATACTCAAAATGTCTTCATGGGGATGGGGAGGGCTAGAGTATTTAAACTTGCCACCTTCACCCTTTTGTTATGGGTTAAGGGCTGTCTCCAAGAAGACATACATGTTCAGACACTTCTGGCTTCCCACTGGTACAGGCAAAGCTGGCTCCAGCAGCCCCAACAAAGAGGCATAGGTATGGGTTGGCTGGGACCAGAGGACACCTGTATCTGCAAACAGTGAGGGGATCTGAGGACCTGGGTACCGAGCTCTCACTATCTCCTTAGTAGCTCCTATGTGCCAGGCACTGTCCCAGGTTCAGAGGAGAGAGGAGGTGTGCAAATAGACAGTGTCCCTATGCTCATGGAGCACATGGTCTGGGTATGGGATGGGGTGGCTGAGCAATCAGACTAGGTATAGATCATGACAGATTGGGATGAATGACATAAGGGCAAGTCCGGAGTCATGGGAGAGCCTATACCAAGACAGGTGCTAGTTTTGGGCATAGGGTTTGGGCTAGGAAAGGCCCTGCATGGCGTGTTACAGTCCATGGGGTCACAAAGAGTCAGACATGACTGAGCAACTGAACTGAACTGAACTGAGAAAAGGCATCACTCAGTTTGACAGGATAATCCCTGGCTTTCACCAACCGTCTTGAAATAGTTGTAAGGCCAGAGGCTAGTCCTATCTTGTCTTTGAGTTTCATCCAGTACCAGAAAGTCCCATGCAAAAACAAAACCAGCACATTAGCACCACAGGTTACCTATGGTGATTAATGATTCATGGTACATAAATCACCTACCCCAAATTATATTGTAATTACTCCTAACCAAATCCCTATAGATTACTCTGGTCATTTATAACTCCTCATTGTGCATTTATTCTCAGAAATCTTAGAACTTTCATACCGTTGACTTACTATGAGACTCGGAGTGAGAGTGTCTAGGTTCAAAATTTGCTGGATCTCCTAATGAGTATCCTTGGGCAAGTAGCTTAACCTTACTGTGTCGGTTTCTTCATGTGTAGAATAGGGGAACTAGTACCTCACATAAGTTCTTTTGTGAAAAGTAAAATAAGTTGATATATGCAAACTACTTAGCAGTATCTGTAAGCACACTCTAAGCACTTTATAAAAGCTATTTGACATGAAAGGATTTTCTTTAGTACTTTTTAAGTTAAAAAGTGGGTTTATACATTAAATAGTTTGAATAGTTTTTCTCAAACTTTGACATCAGAACTCTTTATACCCTTGAAACTATAGAACTCAAAGATATTTTTCCAAATGTGGTTTTAAAATGTATTTATTTGCCTATTAAATAGTAACAAACTCCTTACATGTTAATATATTGTCTTAGTTGGAGCTGCTATAGCAAATGACCATAGACGAGGTGGCCTATAAACCACAGAAATTCATTTCTCACAGTTTTGGAGGCTGGTATTCCATGAAAAATGTGGCTAGTTCAGCTGGCAACTCAAATATCACACATATGGTTCTCCTTCAGACGACCATCATACATCAATGTGCAGAAGAGGTGCTTTGTGCATACTTTCCATTCCATCACAAAGAATATTGGGAAGAAAGTGTCCTCAAGGGTAGAGATATTTAATAAGGTTGATCATCTGCAGTGCTTCATCAAAGACAATCTTTAGAAAATTCAGTTTCACTTGACTGCAACTGTGTGAAGGTGATACCAGTACCAATGACTACTGGTACAGATGGGTGCTCACTTTAGTTCCTATCACTTTTGCAGCATCAACACAAATAACACAGTGGAAAAGGCAAATCATGTACTAGTACTATTATGAAAATAGCTGTGATATGAGGACTCTCTAAACAGGTTTCAGGACCCTCAGGGTCTGCAAATCACAGCTGAAGACTGCACACCGGACTATTGAAGCATTTATTTTGAGGAAGAGGCTATGATAGATGCGAGGGCCTTTGGGGGGTGTGATAGGTTTTTACTTCTGTATTTGTTGAAGTTTTTACCTCCATCATCTACTGTCAGAAATAAAACAGAAGAGATTTCCATTTTACAGAAATTAGTAAAGACACTTCCATTCTGGTCTCAGGTCTTGTTTTTCCATCTGAAAAATTGCCATCTCTCCCCTCCTCCTCAGGGGGCTGTGAGACCCTAGGTTCCCCAGAGTTGGAAATGGTGTTAGACTTGATCATCTCTTCTATGAAAGAATTGTGGGAAAGGTTAATGGAGAGTTAAGACTGAGGGCTGATGAACATTTTCAGGTCCTTGGATTACCCTCTAGGGCAGGCTTCTTGAGTTCATAATCCCAGTTCCCGCCTTTCCTAGCCATGACCTTGGGAAAGTTACCTAACAGTTTCACCCATCAGTCCTTCCTTGGCAAATGAGAAATAACTTTAACCTGTATCTCAAAATGTTCTCCAAAGGATTAACTGAGTACCTGAGATGTGTCTGATACGTAGTTCATGCTAGGTAATATCAACTTTTATGAGAATGATTGCTTCACCAGCCAAGGTGGTTTTTCTTGCTGGAAGTTTCCAATATGATCAACAGGTCCATGCTTTCCTCTCTGCTGGTCATAAGCTAATGGAAAATGTCTTTCTAGGGATGAGTCATAGATCATGACCTCCCTAGTGGAAGCATCTCCCATGGGCTTATCAGGCCTGGAGGGGTTGAGCAGAAGTGTGGTCTCTGTTCCCCTTGCCTCCAGAAGCAGCCCCCACTTGGCTGCCTTTGACAGTTCAGGTCTGACAAGGGAAAGAGAAGGCCATGGAATTTCCATGCGGCCTTAATATCATACCAGCTTAAACCTTCCAGTGACTCCTCTCTGCCCCATGGTCCTTTCCTATAAGCCACAGGTCGGTGTTACCAAAAGGGTTCAGCAGAGCCCTTTTCCAAGTGAGGTGACACTGTGTTAACTTTACGGAGTCACTAATTTTTTAATTTTTACCTTTTTTTTAGATATGGCCTGTCTGCATCCAACCCCTTCTAGTTTCCAGTGCCTTCTCCTCTTCCCTGTGGAAGGATGGGTGTGTTCCCAGGAACAGTTAAAGGCAAGACAGAGAACAGTATGCAGCCACCTTCCAAATAACCCTCAAATCAGTGGCTTCTCTCCCCGTGATCTCCCACCGCTTAGACAGAAGTCACTTTCTTTTTGCTGGGACTTTTTGGCAACAGCTTCCATCTGGTCTGCAGGCACTATCCAGGCTCCTCACTGCAGCCAAGTCTGAAACATCCCTGCCCCTTATACTGCTGGGCACTGGGAGAGAGGATTCAGGGAGGCCCAGGCCTGCCCTGTTCCCATGGCTGGCTCCATCGAGCGTGGGCCCCCACGAGTGTTCTGCTGCAGGGCTGTGGACAAACGCCATAGCAGCCTCACTGGAGGAGGAAGAGAGACCAGAGACGAGGCTTGCACAGACCCTAAAGGTGGGCTTGGGGTCTTGGGAGCAGGAAATTTCAAGTCCCAGATAGCTAAAATCTAGAGGGGCACAGGTGCCAATATGTTATATTTTTTGGCCCCACAGATCTCTTGACCTTTCAGGAGGGGTCAGGGGAGGCCCAGCATGGGACACGGTGAGGGGCGCCCCGAGCGAGGACTCTGGGTGCCTTCGTCTAAGGGCAGAGCAGTCTGGAAATGTAACATACTTGCCATCAGCACATAACGCCCTGCAATGGCTCTCTTCCGGCTCTGGGATTGAGTCCCCACTGCTTGGTCTACCAGGCTCTTGGCAGTCTGGCTCCTGCCCACGTCTCTGTCTTGCCCTTGACTGTCTCTGGTGCTAGCCTTCCCCTTTTGTTGGCTGTCCCTGCATCCCATGCTCTTTCACCGTAGGGATACTGCTGGATGCCACCTTCTCTGGGCCTTCCCCTGCATGGTAATTCTTCCCCTATACCCCATTCCTCTAACCCCCCGAGTCCAGGCTGGGTCCTGTTCTTCAGCCTTCATAGCTGTCATCTCCTTGCCTTCTCTCTCCTGTCTCCAAGAATCAGAGCGTGACAATAGTCATTAGGGTGGGCCTGCTGCCTTTATGCCCATTTTCCCGATGAGAGAACTGAGGCCAAGAATGGAAATTAATTTATTCGCACAACCAGCTAAGGACAGAGCCAGACTCTGAGTTTAGTCACCTAGCGTTTAACCGCAGCCTCTACTGACGGTTGGTTTTTAAGCTCTGGGGTACATCAGTGTCACTGGTGGCAGTGGTGAGTGAGTGAGGAGGCTTGTTGGAAATGCAGACTCCTGGGCCCCACTGCCTTGGCCATTCTCGCTCTGTGGGTCAAGGGTAGGGCCCAGAAGTCTGCATCTTTATTAGCTCTCCAGGGGTGTCTAGTGCAGCTGGATGACACCTGCAGTTATAGCGAGTCACAAGATTTACTTCCAAACTGCAGGCCCTAAATGGCAACCTGCTGAATATAATTAGCTCAGTGGGGTCCAGAAGGGGAGGAAGAAGACAGAAGTTCCTCCTTGCATCCAGCCATCTCTGTGCTGTCTCTTATGGTGGTGGAAAGGAGTAGGGAATGCCCTCCTCTGGGTAGAAGATGCAAGCCCTGTTTGTACCATACAGACACCACACAGGACCCAGAACCTAGAGTGGCCAGAAGCCATCAGACCCTCCTTTCATGTTCTGTCTCCTCCAGAAGGAGGGGAAGAACCACATTTCAGTGACAGTGTTCAGCTCTGACTTCACCTTAACTACCTGGAATCTGATCTGTTTGGTTGACCTGCCTCCACTCCATCCCATCAGCTGCTGGAAGCCAGTGGCCGGAAGGAAGCAGAGGTTGAGAATACAACTCCAGAGACTTTGTCTCTGGCTATTGGAACCCAGTTGCACCCTGTCCTCACCTATATCTCTTCCCTGAGATTTGAAGACACTTAGATACTTGAGCGGCAGCCCTACTAATTGCCATCAAGTGTGGGGATGGAGAGGCAGAGCAGTGCAAGCAGAGGTGGTGGCCTCTGAGTGGGCCTCGCTCCGGCATGGCAGCTCTGTCAACAGGAAGAGGGGCAGGGCCATTCTTTGGAGAGGAAATGTGTCCCCAACCCAGGAGACCCTAAGGACAATCTGAGACACCAGGCCTTTCTTCTGTCTGATCATTCCTCCTCCACAAATGCCCCGCCCTTCGATTGCTTTGTCAGTTGTTTCTTTCCTCCTTCCAGCCCACTTCCTCCTGCTCTTGGTGCTCCTGCTGAGGGATTCATGGTCCTTGAATTCTGCCTCCTCATCCCTAGCCTCTTCGCCATGGTCACCTGGTATTAGGCTCTCACTTGACTCCAGCAGCTACATGGACTAAACCTTTTAAGTGCGTAGATTTGGATTGGACTTCGCCATGTTGGAGCAGCCAAGCTCCCCCAAATTCATATGCTGAAACCTTCTCCTCCACGTGATGAAAGTAGGAAGTGATCTTGGGGGAGATTACGTCATGTGTGTAGAACCATCATGAATGGGGTTTGTGCTCTTCTACAAGAGGCCCCAGAGAGCTTCCGTGCCCTGTCTACTGCGTGAGGACACAGTGAGGATCTGGCAGTCTGCATCCCATAAAGAGAGCCTTTCCCAGAACCCACGCCTCCTGGCACCTTGACCTCAGACTCCCAGCTTCCAGAGCTGTGAGAAATAAATGTCTTTCTGCCACCCAATCTGTCATATTTTGTTATAGCAGCCCAAGGGGACTGAATCAGCCTGGCTGGGTGGCCACTTTCAGGCCATGAGTTCTGGAAGTGCAAGCAGAAAGAGCTGGAGAGCTGGTCTGCCGCAAAACCCAGGAGAGCGAAGCAGAGAAAGAGACAAGTGTTCCCCCAGGACGCGAAGAGAGAGAGGATCAAGAGCAGATTTGATTCCTGCCAGCTTCCCAATTCCCAGTACCAATCTCTTGTGAAGAATTTCTAGTTTTAAATGAGCGAGTACCCGAATGATTTCTTGCCCTTGGGGCCTGCCAGATAACCTAACTCCTCATAATTGCTTTCCCTTTATTTAAGTTAGCTCAAGTGGGTTTGTTTTTGCCGAGTAAATGATCCCTGATTAAGACAGCCCTTCCGGGAGAGGTGAAGCCTGGCCTGACTCTTGCAAGTTAAGAAACACTGGCTGAGCCCAGGTACACGGCAGGAACTGGGATAGGATGGAGCCCCTGCTCTCCTGAAGCCTTTGGGCAGAGCTCAGCAGTGCAGAGAAGCGGGGAGGGCACTTCATCCCCAGGGAGGGGTAATGGAGGAAGCACAGTCCAGGGAGTGAGTGCTGACTAGCCGAGCAGGGTACATTCGAGAAGCAAGTCATTTGTATTCTGTGCTCTGCACAACACAAAGGCTTTGGGACAGGGGCAGAATGCCAGGACTCAAGTCAGAGATAAGCCAGGCACTTACTGAGTGCCTGGGCAGCTTTCTTAGACTCTTGAAATTTCAACTTTTCTAAGATGTGACCAGAAGGGAATGCACTGACAGGGCTTGACCTTACACAGTGCCTGACACATAGGAAGTGCCCAGGGTGCTTGGCTGCTGTGGTTGGGATGGGGGAGGGGACTGGCTAGAGTCAAATTTTCCACGGGGCCATAACACTGAAGATTTGATGGACCCAGCATAGGAATCTGGATTTCATTCAGAAAAAGTATGAGAAACTTGCGACATTTTAAAGCAAGCAAGTGGTCTGATCTGATGATTACAGGGGTTTTCAACCAGGACATATTTGCACCTTCACCCTCTCCCCCAAAGCATATACACACCAAGGAGACATGGAGCAAAGCCTGAAGATGCTGTTGGTTGTTAAAACTGGGGATGGAGGTATACCACTGGCATCTGGTGGGTAGAGCCCAGGGGTGCTGCTAAACATCCTACAATGCCCTGGACAGCCCCTGCCACAGCAGAGGATTATCTACCCAAAATGTCAGCAGTGCCAAAGTTGAAGAAGCATGGATTAAAGTACTATAAAGAAATTAATTACTTCCCATCTGGGGTCCTCAGTTTCCCCATCTGTCAAAGGATGGGCTGGGAAGACTTAGAAGAGGTGTGTAACTTTTTCCTTCAGCAGGAATCTGCATCTCCTGTCACCGCGGCTGACCCTGTGGTCTGGACACTTCCTAACCAGCCATGTGGCTCTGGGCTGGGCCCTCTGAGCCTCTTATTTCAGATAATCCCGATGGAGGCAGGGAGCTTATATAGAACATGAGACTTTGGATGCAGCCCACCCATGGGATCAGACCCTGGCACCACTCCTTGCCAGGTCTGAGACTTAGTGCCATTTTCCTTGCCTCTCTGACCCTCTGTCTGTCTATCTGTAAAATGAGACTGGTAAGGATGCCTCCCCTGTGGCACAGTGGTGAGGGTCTGCAGGATCTTTAGCCTAGCATGTGGCCCATCGCAGGTGCCCCATCAACATCAGCTACATGGAGGGCGCTGACTGCCCCCCACCAGAGGTGTGAGGCTGATAAACACAAAGGACCTCATGAGAAATGCACCCAGTAGACATTCAGACAGGCTGTCTCCAGATGCCTTTGACAGTGCCCATCAGTCAGAGGGAACTCCAGGAACACACTCTCCTTTGAATATTTGCTGAACTAATCAGGAAAGGATAGCAGGAAAGAAAGCAGAAATCCTTGTTATGGCATGGGTCTCACAAACGCAGTGTCTTAGGGACAGGGGCAGTAACCAGACTACAAGGTTAATCAGTAAATTAGTAACTGTCTTGACTAAACGGTGCTAGAGCCATGAATGCAAAAGATGCTTTTTTTCAGAGAAGCAGGAAGACAGACGCAGGACCCCCAGGTGCTGGGTTCAAATTCCTGTCTGGCCACAAACCAATTGTGGGAACTTTGGCAAATTGTTTGATCCCTCATTACCCCAATTTCCCCAGCTATAGAAATATAAATAATGCTTACTTCACTTGCTGGCCCTGAAAATATTGAGTTGGCCAAAGAGATCATTCATGTTTATCTATAAGTTTCTATGGGAATACCCAAATGAATGTTTCGGCCAATGCAATACATATATATAGATGAACCTAGCGGGCTATATATAGTCCATGGAGTCGCAAAGAGTTGGACATGACTGAGCAACTCAGCACACACACACACTCACACAAGCTTTAAATCAGTGCCTGGTACAGAATTGGGGCTCAGATGTCATCACTTCTAGTAATTCGCATTCCGCTTCTGTTTCCCTTCTTACAACATAAGCGAACCATCTCCATCATCCTTGGTGTCAAGTGGGTTTGGTGCCCACAGACCTACAGCATCAGCGTCACCCAGGAGTTTGTTAGGAATACCAGTTACTCAAACTTCACCCCAAGCCTCCCCAGTTAGGAACTCTATTTACTGGCTCTGTGACCTTATTTGGAAAGATTAGCTTTCTAAGCTCTGAATTCCTTATATGTAGGGGATTATACTACATCCTACCCCCTCCTCTGCTCTCTGCTCTCTAGGGTGACACTGGCCTTCTATCAGTTTCTAGACTGTACCAAGCTCTTTTCTGCCCCAGGGCCTTTGCACATACTGTTACTTCTGCTTGGATCGTCTATGGCTCTGCCCATGGCTGACCCTTGTTATCTTTCAGGCTTCAGCTTAGTGTCACCTCCTCAGAGCGGCCTTCCCTCACCACCTTCATTTTTAATCCCCCATTACTCCATGTTTCTGCACATTATATATTTCTTTCCTGGTGCTAATCTCAATGTATAGTTACCTTATTTCTAAGTCTGCTTATTTGCTTCTTATCTTCCTTATCACTATATAATCACCAAGAGGGCAGGAATTGGGTTTTTCTCTCTGCCCAATGCCTGGCTCAGGATTGGTATTCCATGAACATCTGTAAAAGAAATGAATGAGTATGTCATAATTAATATGGGGTACTTGTTGCAGAGCTGGGCACTTGATGAAGGCTGCATCATAAAAATAGCATTATGATATTATTATGGTAAAATAGGCCACCATGCAGCCCCAGGCTTCATGTGACTTTGGACCTTGGCCTTTGCAAATATCTACTCAAGCAATACTGAGGCTCACAGAGGCCTTTCCATCCACAGCTCCAGACCTCAGCTGCTGCCTGAGTGACCCTCCTGACCAATCATGTAGCCATCCTGAAGATGCTGCCTCATTAAAATATGGAAATAGCTGTCATGTTACTAGCACAGCCCAAGCCATCAAGTGCTCCAAATTGGTTTTTGCTGTTTTATACAGTACAACATACATTTGTTCACTTTTCAAACAGTAAACACCACCTGCAAAATGCCTTTAATATTTAATGTGACTGTAAATTGTTTTGAAAATAAATCCAGCCATGTGGAAAAGTGGCAGAAGGGACAGGAAACAAATCCAGGAACCTGTACCATAGAGGGTGCGGGGAGTGGGGGACAGGGTGTCCACGGTGGCTGGGACTCAGGTGGCAATGCTGATAGCCTGATTATCTAAGTACTTCAGTGCCCTAATGTTCCAGCTTTGTTGACAAGAGCTCTTGCCCTCCCAGTCTACTGATTTTGAACTCATGACCGAGCTTACTTGGTTCTACAGAGGAGGCGGCTGAAAGTTTATGATGTTCACCTTGACCAGGACTATCCCAGGGGAAAGGACATCCACCATCCACCACTCTGATGAGGAAAAGGATGATTAGCAATGAGCTTTTTTGGCCAAACTGTTGCAGGAAGGGGGACCTCTTCCAGGGCCCGAAACTGGTCTCTTGTCTAACACTGGGAAATGAACTGTCCTAGGAGACACATGTACTGACAAAGCAAGAGATTTTATTGGTAAAGGACACCCGGGTGGAGAGCAGTAAAGTAAGGGAACTCAGGAGAAAAGCTCTGCCACGTGACTCTGGGTTTTATGGTGATGGGATTAGTTTCTGGGTTGTCTTTAGCCAATCATTCTGACTCAGCCAAGATGGATGCCAGCGAGAAGGATTTAGGGAGGTGGTCGGACATGTGTTGTCTCCTTTTGACCTTTCGCAACCTCTTCCAGTTGGTGGTGGCTTATTAGTTCCGTGTTCCTTACCAGGACCTCCTGTCATAAGACAACTCATGCAAATGGTTACTATGGTGCCTGGCCAGGGTGGGCAGTTCCAGGCAGTGTGCTTCGCCTAACAAAACCAGCTTTTATTTCCTTTACTAGCCACCCTGCCCAGCATCATAGTGGGGATGGGGGTGAGGGTGGTAACATAGGGCCTCAGTTTATTGTCTTACTTCCCTCATAAGTAAAATTAAGATGTGGTTAATATTTACCTTGTTGGTTGCTATAGATTTGAACAAGTGAGTATACATGAAGCAGTGCCTGGCATGCAGGACAATACATGAGTGCAAGTTTGTTGCTGTGACATGGTCAGTCATGGTCCTTGTCCCTCGTCCTACTCCTCCAGTGCACCAACCTGTCTGTGCCTGGTGTTGTGCATGCTCCCTCCCTTCACCAGGCCTTTGCACTATCTGTGTCCTCCGCTTACCTTGCCTTTCCTTTCTCTTTTTTCCTGGTTAACGCCTGTTTTTCTCTCAGCTTGAGTGACTGAAACGTTGAACTTTTGGGCAAACTGCAAGCTCTCTCTCTCCTTTTGATGTCGTAGGTACTAACTAAGTCTCTTGGTCAGGGTGGGGGGAATTCTTCTGATTAGCTCACACCAGGTCATCTGTCCTCTTGTGACTGTAGTCCAAGGACCAAGAGCAGCCACATCGCAAGCTATGTATGGGGAGCAGAGCAGTGTTCCCAGAGAAAGGAGCTGTTGGTTTTGGTAGACTAAACTATTATTGTCTATTACAATGAGATGTGTGTCCAAAGACAGTCACCCAGAAGCCACATGAGAACCACCTGTAGTTGATGACCAGTAAGGCAGCCATTGCTTTAGTCAAGGCTAGAAGGATAAGGGCTGATGATTTGGGAGACATCAAAGAACTGAGACAGACAGAAAGGAAGCAAATTCTGGGGCTTCTAACTTGGGTAAGAGAACATATGGTGTTATCTGGAAGTTTGAATGACAGTGTTCTTAACCAGGGACCTCATGACATCACCCAAAGAAGTGGGTGATCATGTTAGGGTCTGAGATAACAGTATTCAGCTCAGAGAAGAAGACTGCCTTGGGGGTTTAAACAAAGAGCCTGAAGTCTCAACTTGCACCTTTGAAGTAGGTATATAAATTTAACGCTGGCACAAACCCTAATAATTATCAAAGGGGTAGTAACACCACCTAAATCATTGCTTGGCTTTTCTGAACAAATTAAAAGCTACCGTTCGTTCTGTTTCCCCGCCATCTTGATCATTCTGAGAATATCAGGGGCTCTGTGTAAGTACCACTGAATATCTGTCCTTCTGGTTCTTGACGCTCTCAGTGATCATGCTCCTCTATATGAGAAGCTTAGGTCCCTAATGGAGCATTTCCATAAGAGCCACTAAGTTCTCTGAATGGCACGAGAATCCAAATGAAATCACAGGAAGATATTCTCTGCTCTTCTCGTCAGGGTGCCATTAAGATCCTAAAATAGCATGCCCAGAAGACTTCTGGATTTTTTTCCTCCTAAATATGATCTTCTCATCTCAGTAAATGGCACTACTGTCCACCAAGATCCTCAAGCTAAACGTCTTGAACTTGAATCCCATCTTTCCCTCCACTGTACCAATCAATCCCATTGGCTCTAATTCTAAGATATACCAACTCTACTCATCCAAGATGTATCCCCATCTCCCATCTAGTCCAGGGTTTGGCAAGCTTTTCCTGTAATGGGCCAGAGAGTAAACATTTTCAGTTTTGTTTTCTATGCCATCTTGTTACAATGAAATCAACTTGCCTTGGGTCCAAAAGTAGCCGTAGACAATATGTAAACATGACAGTGTCTCTATTCCAATAAAACTTTATTTGCAAAATCAGCAGCCCACAAGCCATAGTTTGCTGACCCCTGTTGGGCTTCCCTGGTGGCCCAGATGGTAAAGAATCTGCCTGCAATGCAGGAGACCTAGATTTGATCCCTGGGTTGGGAAGATCCCTTGGAGAAGGGAATGGCTATGCACTCCAGTATTCTTGCCTGGAGAATTCCATGAACAGAGGAGCCTGGTGGGCTACAGTCCATGTGGTTGCAAACAGCCAGACATGCCTGAGAGACTTACACACACTTTTACCACATTCACCACTGTTTCTTATCTGGATCAGTGCAAAACCTTCAACCTGGCCTTCCTACTTCCACTCTGGCCACCTCAGCCATGCATGATCAACCTGGTGGCCAGTTACCTTTAAAAAAGTAATCAGACGATGTGTCTCCCTGGCTTAATGGTCTGGTAGTTTCCCACTGCCCTACTCTCTCTTCACCCAGCATGACCCAGCTCCTGCCTTTCTTTCTGGTCTCGCCTCCAGCCTCTCTCCTTGTCTGCAGTGCTCCACATTCATTGGTTCCCTTTATTCTCTGCTGCCTTCACTCTTTGGCTGGAACATTCTTCCTCTAACTTGTGTCTGCATCCTTTTCATCATTCAGCTCCTGATTCAACACCTCCTCCATGAAGAGACTCCTGATATCTGTCTAATGCTGCCTGCCCCTTTCTCATGATCCCATTTGAAACTGATTGTCTTATGTGTTGACTTGTTGACTCTTTGTCTTCCCAGTATGACATGGAAGCTCCGTGAGCAGGGACCTTGTTTGTCTGGTTAGTACTAATATCAGCTCCAATGTGAATGAATGAATAGAGGCTACTCATCTGTATTTCCAAGTAATGCCTGTTCTGATATCTATTCACCTCTGATTTCCTCAGCTTTTACCAAGCACTTCTTACGCTAGCCCAGGAAAGCCTTGACCAATAGCTCCCCTAGTGCATGTGAGAAAGCCAGAAAAAAAATAAACAAACAAAAACACTGCTTGTCTGAGTCCTTGGGCTTGTCCAGGGACGCCTGTACAAACTTATGTGTCATCCTAAGACCAAGCCCGGAGCAGGGCTGCTATTCAACAGCTGGCCTCCACACGGGGGCCTCTTTAGACAGCTGTGATGTTGTTGGATGGTGGGGATGCTTTCTGGAAGCTCTGATCCAGGAATCCTGCCTTCTGCTCCTGGTGCTCCCTGACACATGATAAAGATTTACTCAAGCTTCATTTCCTTGTTTCTCCTATTTTCTCTCTTAAGGCCTCTCCTTCCCTCCCTCTCATCCTCCCACCCCCTTCACTTACTCCCTTTTTCACTATAATGCTGGGGCAAGAGATTGCTTGTTGCCACCAAATATCCTTTCTTCCTTGGTCATGGGACCCCGATTTTATTTGAGGTGACAGTGAAGGCAACAGAAAGCCTACATTTGCCAGTCTCTCTTGCAGTTAGGGGTGGCCATGTGACTGTGTCCTGGCTAATGACAGATAAGCAGAGGCACTGAGGGAACTTCTGGGAAGGGTAATGAAAGGGTGCTGACTCAGCTCGTGTCTTAGTCTGCTCAGGCTGCTGTAGCAAAATAACATAGACCTGATGGCTTAAACCACAGACATTTATGTCCTTCAGTTCTAGAGACTAGAAGTCAAAGTGCAGGGAGCCAGTCGATTGCATATTCTGGTGACAACTCTTTTCGTGGCTTGCAGTCAGCTACCTTCTCACTGTGTTTTCATATGGTAGAGAAAGATGGCTATCATCCTCAGATTAGCACCTCCACCTTTATTCACTCATTTAAGCTTAATTACCTCCTAAAAACCCTATATCCAAATACAGTCACACTGGAGATGAACACACCAACATAAGATTTTTTTTAAATTTTTAATCGAAGGATAATTGCTTTACAGAATTTTGTTGTTTTCTGTCAAACAGCAGCATGAATCAGCCATAGGTATACATATGTCCCCTCCCTCCATAAAAATTTTTTTAATGTTGTTTAACATAAACAGTTTTTTTAACATATGAATTTTTGAGGGGACATAATTCAGTCCATAGAAGCTAGATTTTACATCATTTTGTCCTTCCCTTCCTTCTACTTTCCTCCCAACTGGAATGCAGATATGATGTCTGAAGCATCAGCAGCTATGTTGGATCGTGTGGTATACTTGAGAATAAGTGCCCAGTGGCTTAGGAATAGAAGTATAGAATGAGGGGAAGGGCCAGGGTTGACTTTGTAGAGCCTCTCTCTCATCACTGAAATAATGTTAGACTTTGCTTTATGTTGGGGCACTGGTTCCTAATTGCAGCCCATTGAAATAATCTGGGTAGCTTTGAAAAATACTGGTACTTGGATGGCATCCCCAGAGATGCTGATGTAATTGGTCTTTTAGGGTGTAGTCTACACATCATGAGGTTTTTTTAAAGCTCCTCTGGTGATTCTGATGTGTTAAAGGTTGAGAACACTGTGTTGAAGAATAAACACTTGCATAAGAGGATCAACTATATTTTAAACTATGGTATTTTAGTTTTGTTATATGAGACTAACACAACTCCCAACAATCAGAAATCTAATTTCAGATGATGAATCACTTCCATCTTCTAAGATTTTCAGAGCAAGAATTAACCAAAGCCAGCAGGAACCCTGCTCACATCCTACCTTGTTCAAGAGCATATGTAGGTACAGCTCAGTTCAAGCTGAATGGTCATGAGATGTGAAATATTAACCACAATTTTCTGTCCCTTTGCCCACATGAACAAAACAATGTGTACAACTAAAAATAAATTTCAGGATTAAACTAAGTATTCAAGTTAAAAAAATGGTCAAATGAGGTACTTTTGTCATTACATTTTTTTTTTTTTCCTGAGAGTGAAATGATCACCAGTGATCATGGAAGCCAATGAACTCTTGCTTACTGTGCTCCACAAGCTTTTCCTTGACCCCATCCCATGTGAGACAAGATCAAGGTAGGAGCTCTGCTAGCTGCTAAGAGAGTGGGTTGAAAATAAGCAAGTGCCTGAGTTCAAATCCCAGATCAACCACTTAGAAGTTGAGGGCTCTTAGGCATGCAGCTAATCGCTCTGTGCTTCACATGGCCCCTGTGCAAAATGGGGCACAGGATTGCACCCAGGGTTGTGGTAAGGATTAAACAGCAGCGTATGAAAAAGCACGTGGCATTCTGCCTGACATGTAGCAACTGCTCTGTAGGTGTCAGCTGTCACTCTTAGGCACAGCCAGCTGCTGCTCCTGAACGAGTGTCCTTCCTGTTGAGTGGGGAGACTCTGCCCCTCCCTTTCTGGAAAACGTTGCTGAAATCAGGCTGCTTTTATGAATAGAGAGCTAAATGAGCAAACACATGTCTGGAAATAAAGGTAATTTATCCCTGGGGAGATACCATCTCCCAGGTTCAGGGGTTAATGGGCTCAGAGGATTCATAGCAAACGGTGCTCCAGACAAATTGGCTGAGTAGCTATTGTTGCCCAGACAGCTCTTCAGCGGTGTCTCATTTATTAGCATGGCAGCCTGAGAAACAAATGAAAAGGCGAGCCCCCTCCAAGATAACAGAAATCTAGCGCAAGGGGCAAAACGCCCTGGAAGTTGGAGCCGGTGACAGGGGCTGTGCTTCTTCCTGGGCTGCCAGCATTGAACTCTGGAGGAGGCTGGGAGGGAGCCAGCGCTGACGGCGAGCACTCTCCTCGGTAAATAAGGGAGCTGCCAAGAGCCGAGCCGTGGAAAAACACTTACAGATGAGAGGGAAACACATGGCAAGCATGATCCTCTGCAATCGTAAAATGCGGGGTAGAGGAAGATGGGAGGAAACAAATCATTCTCCTTGGGACTGTCCATCTGGAAGTGTGTGGCCAGGAGCATTATTACAAATAAATATGTCCAGCCCAGCAACGTCTGGGAGTAATTGGATGTTTTCATCCTTCTGGAACCTGTGGAAAAGCTCCTCATACAAACACAGGTCCCGAAAGCCACAGCAGACGCTCCCCTGCTGCAGGCGCACCGAGTCTGCAATTCCCTGCCTGTGGATTGGTTCAGCCCATTTTCCAGGGGAGGCCTGGGAGTGGCGGGGGCTTAAGATTCTAGAAGCTTTTGAGGGGGAGCTTGAGCCTGGGAGAGAAGACAGGAGTCTTTGCAGACCTGTGGGAAATATGACCAGATGGAGTGCAGGCCTCTGTGGCTAACCAGCTCCTATAGGGTTTCTCAGAGTTGAATCCTGGAGCCATTTTTATCCTAGAGTCCTGGCAAATCATGTGGATTGCTGGGTCCTGAACTCAAGACTTCCAGGATTTAATTTTTGGAAAGAGAGTGTTGGACTCTTGCATTTTAATACAGATTCTTGAGAGAGTCCTATGCAAACCAAGCCAAAGCAGTGGTTCCCAACCTTGAACTTGCATCAGAATCACCCAGAGAGCTTGATAAACACAGACAGCAGGGCCCCATCTCAGCAACCACGCCAGATTCAGTAGGTCTGTGGCAGTGGCAACTGCAGACTTGGTTTCTAACAAGTTTCCCAGATGCTGCTGCTGCTGCTGGTGTAGGGACCATACTTTGAGTAGCAGGGCATTAAAGATTGCAAACCACTGAACTGTCAAGTTTGTGCTCAGGCTGAGAAAAGTCCCATCTATCAACAAACACACGTGGAGCCGCAGCTGAGTGCTGAACCTCCGTGTCTTTGGGCATCGTGGAGTCTAAGGGCCAAACCCTCACTCCTAGGCCCCCACAGGAACCTGAAGAGGTGGCTCGAGTTAATAATAGCTCCAGGAAGAGTTTGTTCTGGGACTTTGCTTGCAGAAATCCAGGGCCTAGTCAGTGTTCTCAGCCGAGTGACATTTATCAAACACCCCACAGTCTGACGCAAATGCTTAACCAATTACTTTAGGCTCTCTGGGGCAAAATTCGGGCACCATCAGTGTTTTCAAAGCTCCCCTGAAAAGTCCAGGGGATGCAGGTGTGGCAGAAAGCCACACACAAACTTTGTCAACCCTGAATACTATTATAATTACCCAGGCAGTGGGGAAAAGACACCACTGCTGGGCCCCACCCCTCCCTGGAGATTCTGACTTCCTGATTTAGAGTGATGTAAAAGCCTGCTGGTGATTCTCAGTGCCACCGGGGTGCAGACCTGCTGGCCAAGTGGAAAGGGACCTGGGAGGGCAGATCTTGGGAAAGATTAAGGGGTAAGAGGAGCCAGGATCAGGCCAGATCATTCAGGTCCCCAGAGTCAATGACAATGTAAAGCATGTCACGACAGTGGAAAGTGGTTTTGTGAAGTGTGGTCAAGACAAATTTCTCTTTCTTACGCCAGAAACAACTGTAAACTCAGACTGTCTTTTCCACTGACCTGAGCAGGCATTTGCTGGAGGAGGATCTGTTTGCAGTCTTCAGACCTGCCTCCCCCGGGGTGCCCAGAAAGGAGGGTGTCCCCACCAGATGCCAAGCCCTAGACACCTGGATTTCTACTGATTTGCAGGGACCAAAGAGAAGGTCTGCTAGAATTACTGGCTCTTCTGGGTAATTTTTATTCAAACGAGGATTCCTTGGGTGCTATTTCACCATTCTGAACCTGTAGGTAGGACGCTGGAACCTGCACTTTAAGCAGACATTCTGGATGATTCTAATCTGCATGATAATCAGGGAACCACCTGCTTGAAGTACTAGCTTCAAGGCAGGAGATTAGAGATGCGAGGAAGAGAAGAAAAGGCATAGTTCTTCTTCAGTTTTGGTTTGCTTGAGTCCCTGCTGGGTACATGATCTCTGAGAGAAACCTTCCCCATAAGATAAGAGCATGACCTTTGAACAAGATTTCCATCTAAGTTCAATACATGAAGCTGCCTTTACTCAGGAGAGCCTCGGTGTCATACTCAGCTGCCTTTGTTTTGATGTGTTTTTAAGGCCTCTCTAATAGGATGGGCTAGATTGCTGGCCAAGAAATGGATTTCTCTTCTCTCTGGAGAATTCTAAATCTCCTCACTGGAGATTTAGGCTGGCCGTCCCAGCAATGACGAATGTTTAATGGCCCAGCTTTGGCCACTGGTTCTGGCCTTCGGTGTCTGCCCATGACAAATGTTCCCTTGTAATCTGCTCACTCTGGGGTTTCCAAGGATTTCAAATTGGGTGGAGGGTGTGGAGAGGGAAGGTGACAGAAAGAGAGATTAAAAAAGAAAGAAAGGGAGGGAGGAAGGAAGGGAGACAGAGAGAACTGTTTACTACTATACCTTGGCATTCACATACTAACTCTGTAAGGATCCAAAGTTCTGTGACAACCCCCCCCCCACCCCCACCTGCCAACCTTCAGTCATTAGTCATTTTGATGAGGCACAAATTTGAACAGTGCATGTCTCAAGGCTGTTAAGGCGCAGGGGTCTCATAGCTGGGCAGGGGCAGAAATGACCACCAGCATCCTAGCTTCGTGGACACAGTGGAAGTTTCATTTCCTGGTGAAAGTGGCCATGTGGTTGGAGAGAGAATGTCAGAAAATGTGGAAGTGTCTATCAACTGGCGGGAAGAGAATGGGAAAGGGTGCTCAAGACTGGGAGACATGTGACTCAGGGTGCAGCCAGGAATCGGTGTCATCATTTCCAGTGCTCACAATCCAGGCTTCCTGGAGGTCTCGGAATCGGCCCTCCCAAATATCTGTGATCTGCGGCATGTTAAGTCGTAGAGGCAAGGACAATAACAAAAGTTCTGATTTGAGAGCTTATTAGGTGCCAGGCAAAGTGCCAAATGTTTAATACACATCATCTCATGGAACCCTGACAGCAACCCCAGAGGTGCATATTTGCACAATTACCATTTGCTAGACAAAGTACAGAGTGGTTTTCCAGTTTCAGCAAGGCCACGCAGCTGGACAGTGGTAGTGGTCGGGCTGGGATATGAACTAACAGCCTCTCCCCTTGACCAGACTTCTTGAGTCTGTCCAGCCCAGTCTTGGCAAAGAATCTGGCTAAGTCCATTTAGAGAGAACCGCTCTCTTCCACCTATTGACAACCCATCACCCTTAATATGTGATCAAGTTCCATGTTCATTAAGTGCTTGATCTGCCTTTAGGAGGAATCCTGTGATGTCTGTTGACGAAGAATCTCCCCTATCCTTAGTGTCTCATCGTAATAATTTTCTACCCACAAACTCACTCACTTTGTTCATTGGCAGCAAATCCAAGCTAGTGATCTCTTCCTGTTGCTGTCCCCTTTGCAATCATCTTGAATAAACCCTTCCTTACCAATTTTAACAAGTGTCAGAATAACGTTCTCTTCAGCAGAAAATAGGCAGTTGTCTCCTAGTTGCCTCCTGCTTTTTGCTTCTCCCCTGTGTCTTGCCAGACCAGCAGCATCCACTGTAATGCAAGTCACATAAATCACTTCAAATTTGCTGGTAGCCCCACTAAAAAGGAAAACGAAACGGGTGATGTGAATTTTTAAAAATATTTTTCTTACAGAGTATATCTGAAATAGCATCGCAACAGGCAGCTGACAGTAAAAAAGGATGAGTGGGATATTTCATGGTCTCTTGTCCACTAGGTCTTCGATACCCAGAGTGTATTTCACATGTCGAGCACATCAGGCACATCTCAGTTTGGATGAGCACATTCCAAAGGCTCAGTCACCACAGAGTGGCTCCAGTGGAGGGCCAGGACACTTGAGTTGGAAGATCTGCTTGTGGGAGAGCCTGGGATGGTGGGGACACTGAGTGGGGAGGAGAGAGGAGAAGAAAGGCAGGGCAGAATCCACAGGTGGGGACCACGTGTCAGGGATCTGCTGGCCATGGGGGTATGGGGTGTGGGCCCGTGGCTGGGGGCTGTGCCTAGAATGAAGGCTGAAGAAAACGGTTTAAATTAAAAGTGAGAGCTGGCTCTGAGGCTGGGACAGAGCAGGCTTTGGGTGGATGGGCAGGGCAGACTGGAGATTAATGAAGACAGTGGCTCTTTGGCTATAATTTGCACTGGTAGCAACTGGGATCCTGTTCAAATACAGGTTCTCACGTGGTGGTTTTGGGATGAAGCCTGAGAGTTAGCATCCCTTTTTTTTTTCTCTGATTAAAGTATAGTTGGTTTACAACATTGTATTGGTTTAAGGTGTACAGCAAAGTGATTCAGTTTTTCAGATTCTTTTTTCCTTACAGGTTGTTATAAAATATCGAGTATATTCCACTGTGCTATACAGTAGGTCCTTGTTGGTTATCTATTTTATATATAATAGTGTGTATCTTTAATCCAAGACTCCTAATTTATCTCTAATTTTTTGAACTTTGGTAGCCATAAGTTTGTTTTCTGTGTCCGTGAGTCTGTTTCTGTTTTGCAAATAATTTCTTTTTTTTTTTCATATTCCACATATAAGCGATATTATATGACATTTGTCTTCCTCTGTCTGGCTTACTTCACCTAGTATGATCACCTAGGAACATCCATCCATGTTCCCACAAATTACATTGTTCCAGTCCTTTTTATGGCTGAGTAATATTCCTTTGTGTTATGTACCACATCTTCTTTATCCCTTCTTCTGTTGATGGACATTTAAGTTGCTTCCATGTCTGACTATTATAAACAATACTTTTGTGAACATTGGCGTACACGTGTCTTTTCAAATTAGAGCTTTCTTCAGATATTTGTCCAGGAGTGAAATTCCTGGATCATATAGTAACTCCACTTTTAGTTTTTTCAAGAGCCTCCATACCGTTCTCCATAATTGAGAGTTTGCATTTCTAAAGAATGGCAAGGCATGATGATGTTGCTGGTGTGTGGACAACACTGAGAAGCAAGGATCCATGCTTCGAATGGCTGACAAGCAAAAAGGAAGGGGATGAAGTTGAAGTTTGCCTAAGCCATGGAGAGCTGTTGGCTTCAGTTCCCTGTAAACTGTGGTAATAATTGCAGCTCACTCCTATTGAGACTTACTACATGCCAGGCATTGAGTTCTGTACTTTTTATCAGGGATTGGCAAATTGTGGCAGCTGGGCCAAATTTGGCTACTTCCTGTTTTGGTAAATAAAGTATTATTGGAATCCAGCCACACCCACTTGTTTACATATTGTCACAGCTGCCTTCATGGTGCAATGACAGAGCTTAATAGTTGCAACAGAGACCAGAAGGTGTGCAGAGCTTAAAATATTTATCATCTGGCCCTTTATAGAAACATTTTTCCAGTTCTCCACACATTATCTTATTTAATTCTCATCAAATTGCCCTATGAGGTGTGAGTCCTGTTATTGTCCCCTTTTACAGATGAGCGAACAAAGGTTTAGAGGCCACAGCACTTGCTCAAGGCCTCACAGCTTATAAAAGAGGCAGAGCTGGTCCTCATGCTCAGATTGACTGAGGCCAGGGAGACCAATACCCAGATTCTCTGCTTTATGCTAGTCTCGTGGAAATAGAAAAGGTTCTAGAAGGTAAAAGTGTCTGCATGAGCAGAAGTCAGAGTGGGAACGGATCATTGTTCTGTGGGAAGGGCCAGACACGTACATTCCTTGAACATCTACTATGTGTCAGCACAGGCTGGCGGCTTTCTTTGGTAGCTCTTGATTTGTTCACAGTCCCCGCTTGCCCACCTCTGGGTGGGCAAGATCCAGAGGCAGTCACCTGTGCCTCCTACCTGAAACCAGCATCTCTGCCTCAGACATCTCCCTGTAGTGGATTGGCAGCTGTTAGGTAAATATTGCAACTTGCCCGTCCTTCCATGGGATGATTCAGAGGAAGAGTCTCCACGCTTCTCCCAGGTACCTTGGCAGTTACCTACTTGCTACTGGCTTCCCCATTCTGTGCCCCTGTCACTTTCTCAGTCCCCCACTTGTGCTTCCAGGATCACCTCCTAAATAAACTCCCTGCACCCAGATCCTCTGTCAGACTCTGTTCTCGGGGAAACAAAGCTGAAACACGTATTCAGTGGTTTAGATACTGCAACAACTATGAAAGCACTGTGGGCTCACATTTCACAGGTGAGAAAACAGTGACCCAGAGGAGATAGTCCAGTGATAAGGGTTCTAGATCTGTCTGACACGTTCCGTCATGAGTCTCACTGCCCATTCTGCAGTGGATGGTGATTAGGATGATGCTGGTGATGATGACGACCGAATGCTTGCTGTGAACAGCTGAGGAGTCCATGGCTCAGGGCAGTTAGTGACTTCTCTGAGTTTTGTCCATGTGAGATTTGATCGAAAGAAGCCTGGAGTAGAGAGGTGGAGACCCACACGTGCAAGACAGGCGTGGGCCCTGGAGTCATCTCCCTGGGGGGATGCCCTGGTGTGACCTGGCATCTCTCAGCCCTGCCCACTGGGTGGGATAAACATCTTCAATGACTGATCCCAGGCAGTTGCCATGGTTACCACTGGGTAACCATCTGAATAATGGAGGACTGCGATGGTAACTGCAGCTACTGTCACCCATCTGTTTGACATTCTCCCCACCCCTCAATTCATCCAGTTTCATTGGAGCTAGGGAGTGGGGTGGGGGTGGGGGTTGGTCTTGTTGCCATGAGAACGAAGGGAAACAGCTCTCATGACCTCATCTTTAGAAATCCAGTGAACTTTGCCCCAGCGCCTGGGAGTTCTTATTGCTCTGCTCTCTTACCTCCTCCTCAAATTTTTCCCAACCAGCATGTGAGCAAGAGCCTGCCTGCCAAGTGTGCCTGCCACTGCTTACACCCTTGCTGCTCTTTTATGTGATTTTTCCCCAGCCCCAGAGCCTTGCCTACATCTCTCCCTTCCTCTTCCTATTCCTTCTGGCCTCCTGGAAGTACAGTCTTACAAAGGCTGCAAACTCCACACTAGAAAGTCATTAGGGTTGGAGAGAGGCTTACAGAGTCTTGACTGCCTCTCCTGAGGCTCTGAGTGGTTAAGTGATGGTACTCTCCTCATCTGTAAAATGGGGATGACAGCTCTGGGGAGGATTAAACATCAGGGGCATGGCAGAAAAGTGGAAAGCCTGATCCTGAAATCAAACAGATACGCCTTTGCATCCTGGCTGTACCGCTGTGTGTGTGACCAGAGGCTGGTCAATTTTCTGAGCCTCTGGTTCCTCTTCTACATGAAGAGGGTGACAGCTTCATCCATCTTACCCAGATGTAGCATGCTAATAGTTCTAAATCATGGAGCGTCGTTACCTGTTTGCTTCTCATAGATCCTGTGCCTTTATGTGTCTGTGACGCTCTAAGGCTTCAAGTCTGCTGAGGGCGGTTACTTGATCTCTCTTGTTGCCCATGCAGTGACATGAGGCTGTGCCCTCCGCCCTCGGAGCCAGAATAGCTCGCCTTCCTGCCGGATGCAAGGACTGGAGATAAGACACCTCTGTTTCCTCTCTTGACTTGCTGTGGCTGTCACTTGTGTCTGATAAGATAGTACCAGCTGGGTGGGCCCCAACAGCTCCAGAGGGAGATTAAGAGCTTGAAGTTGACAGGGATACAGAGCTTCTCGAAGCCTGTCAAGGTGGCTCCCTTTGTCACTTTGAGACATGAGGCAAGGGTGACCGAAGCTGAAGATGGGAAGAGGGACTGTGAAATTCCTTTTCCCAAACAATATTGGTCCCACCCTGCCTCCTCCCACCAGCCCTCAAGATGCTCGGAGCACAGGAGGCATCAAGGATGGGGAACAAGGATCCCTTTAAAATCCATGCTAGGCTTTGGGATGTCTTTAAATTCTACAAGAATTTGGGGGGTGGGGTGGAATTTGCAAGTGTACACATTTTGTTAGGGAGAGTGGGACCAGAATGTTCTGCAGGTGAAATTCTTCAATTCTTGCAGGTGGGGCTCTTCAACTCTGGTCCATCTGTCGCTGTGCTGGGTTGGCTTATCCTCACTTGCAAGGATCAACTGGTAAATTTTCAGAGACTTTGTGAGCTGGTTGTTAAACATAGACATTCACTATTAAATGATGTAAACTTATGACCAAATGAGTTATGTTAAAAACCAAGGTGGTAAATCCTCAGTGCTCATTGCTCCCTAATTACTTTACTTGCTGTGGCTCTCCTTGCGCGTGGGGCTGTACTGCCCTCATATCTGCAGTATTATGTAGTGGTGTGTTCCTGAACATCCTCAACTCCGCGTTCAGCTGCATCCCATGGATGGCTGACACTGGCCACGGTGGGGGTGTTTGCGCGCACACCACAAGCCAGCCTTCCCCCAGGCCCCGAGCTCTTGTTACGCAGTCAACATGGCCGCTCCTGTACCACCCGCAACACATGGTACAGATACAGATCCCAGAGCCCATCTCTAGACCCAGTGAATTTCTAGGTTGGGGTCAAGGATCTGTGTTTTCAGAGCACTCCAAAGGATTTATAAACTTACAGTAAACAGGGGGAAATTGGGAAGGAATAAGAGAGGGAAGGAGATGAAGAGGGAAAGCAAACAGGGAAAATAAAGGGTTCCCGGGAGAATTTTCCCAGCACCCATTGCAGGACAATCGTAAAGTATATAAAGGCTGAATTCTGAATTCCAGTATCTGCTGACTTTTATTATTATTGTACAGAGGGAGACATCCGTGGAGCACTTACTATGGCTCAGGTGTAGAACTACATGCCTTAAGTGCATTTCACCTATAATTCACCTTAATGAAAAAAACTGTTTCTTGTACCCATTTTACAGGCCAGGGGTCTGAGGCTCAGGCTGAACTGCCTTGCCCCAGGTCCACACCCAGTAAGAGTTAAGAGGCAGAAATCAAACTGCAGCAGTGAGCTGACAACAAAGTGCTGGTCTCACTCCAGCCTTGTGGCCAGCACACAGGAGGGCCTCAGTGAATATAATGTAGGGACTTATCCAGAAGTTACTCCCTGCCAGAGCAGCATTTCCTCTGGGTGGGTTTAAGACTCAGGGTTATTTCTTTTCTTTTTTAAGAGAAATTCAACTTTTATTTATTATAGTCCATCTCTTTATAAAAAAGTGTGTACTGTTTTCTTCAAAATCCATGGGTGAGTAATTGGCAGTTGATAACAAGGAAAATGTAGATGATAAACCTGTTAAAAGATTGTATATTAGTAAAGTTACTGTTTTAGACTGTACATTTATTTATCTCTGAGCCTCCTGGCCTCAACGTTTTTAGAGTAAGGAAGAAATGAATTTAATACAACTCTAAGAAAGAAATCCAAGATTTTAAGTTAACCTAGACCTTCGTTTAGTCTTCTAGTGGTCACATTTGATAAAGGAGAATCTCTGAAGTACCCAGGGAAGTAGATATATAGTTCTGCTTCTGAGACAAATTTCTACTACTTCATTTCATTTCATAGGATCTTGGTGATCTGGCCCTTTGAAGTTATTTCCTTGATAAGAAGACTCAGGGTTATTTCCTGAATGCCATTTGCCATCTTGCATAAGCAAGGAGGAATGCAGCTCATCCCTAGATAAAAACAAGACAGAGTGCCTCCATCCAGTTCATAAAGCAAAGGGCTGTTCACATCTGGGTCCTCACTGATTCCTCTCCCCAGTTCCTTTGCTGGTCTGAATAACTTGTGGATTGGTTAGAATAAAGGTGGCAGAGGTCCTAGAATAAAAGTGGTAGAGCTCCCAGCCTGGTCTGGCAGTTTCAAATCCGATCACAAAAATTAGGAATACTGCAGAATCAAAACAAGAGCACCAGGTTCCTACTTGTTGTGACAGATTTAGTTCACAAATGTCATTACTTCAGAAGAGAGAATCTTGTGGGGCCTTTGGAGGCTCAGAATGCAGTAGTGACAGATGAAGGTGGAAAGTTGAATTGATGTTCACATGAAAGGTTGGTCAAGAATGTTGATTCTAGAAGTCAGGGAAGCGTGCTGTGGTCTCCAAGAATGGGGAGAAGTTTGAAAGGGCTGTCCTTGGAAGGTCCTCAAGAGGCCCTGGAGGAAACTGACTCTGTAGGCCTGACACTTCTGTGGACAGCTGACACTCAGCATCCAGGCTGGGACTGAGAGGTCGAGGTGGGTGGGGAATGCTCCCTTGGTTTTCCAAAGACTGTAATTCAGTGTTCAGTTGAAGCCAAGAGAAACCCTTTCCTGCCTTCCTTTCTGTACCGTGTAAGTCCCGAAGAGTAGTATTTCCTCCAGCTGAGACATACAGGAATCCCAGAAAGAAAGAAAGAAAAAAAAAACCAAAGAGTCTCATAGTCAGATGGGTTCAGGAATTGAATTGTTGTTTAGTTGCTAAGTCAGGTCTGACTCTTTTGTGACCCCGTGGACTATAGCCCACCAAGCTCATCTGTTCATGGGATTTCCCAGGCAAACATACTGGAGTGGGTTGTCATTTCTTTCTCCAGGGGATCTTACCAACCCAGGAATTGAACCCATGTCTTTTGCATTGCAGGCGGATTCTTTACCACTGAGCCACCAGGGAAGCCCATATGTGTGTGTGTGTGTGTGTGTGTGTGTGTGTGCATGTGTGTGTGTGTCTGTGTGTGTGTATTCTTTTCCACACAGATGATAGTGAGCACATTAAGGCATTGAAAAGCTCTGCAGACAAAAAAAATTTTTCACTCTGTAAACCATTTGACATTGCAAGTAGCAGATGATGGCAGACTTGACCTAGATCCCCTGAGAGCCCTAATTCTTGTTTCTGACCCAGCCCTGGTTTCTAATGGCACCTGTGGCTTTTCTACAGAGGACTCCTGTCCAGCTACAGGACCTAATGTGTCCACAAACAGAGGAGAAAGGGCCTTGCAATTTTATTTTTCCCAGGGCAGCCCTGGACCAGTGATCTGTAAGTGGCCCTAGTTAGGAGAGCTCAAGCCTATTTTAGAGCTTAGAACTTCCCTGCAGGACCTGCCCGAAGCTGCTGCCAGGAGACTGTACCACAACTTGCAGACTCATGCACTTCCCTAATTCTCCACCTGCCAAGCCCCCTTAAACATGGCATCCTGGGAGCAAGCACACCCCCGATCAGTCCCTCCACTCAGGTTCACCTCTGGGAAAATGTACCTAAGACAACTCATTTCTCTAACATTCAGGTTGTTTGTTCCTGAAACACTTATCAGCCTGGTTTAGATCTTGAATTGTCCTTTGGCCCTGACTTTGACAAACTCCTCCCTGGAGAATAGCCTCCAAACATTGCATTGATCTTCTGGAGAGGAAGAGCCCTGATTTGACTGGGGTAAAAAGCATCCTTTGAAGCTTGTCTCCAACTCAACACCTCTCTCCAAAGATTTTCCTTGCTGTCCAGCAGGGCTTCTGCAAGGGGTCTGAGAAGTGATTTCCTCTCTTGGTGTAACCTGGGGCATACAGCAGATTGAGCAATGGTGACTGGATTAATCTCTATCACAGTGTACATTTATTTTTGGAGACTGGGATCCCCATAAATAACTCCTTTCTTACCATTTTGAATCCACATCTCTTTGTGGCAAAAGACTTGCCTGGCTTAGATAACCACAAACTCAAATGTCTGCCTCAATTGGGCAGATAATATAAATGAGTTCATCTGACCTGGTGTGAGGCAATTGGGAGTAATGGTGAGTGGGACAAAATGGGGAGCAAGCGTCCTATCTAAGAGGACAGCTACCAGTGGCTCCAAGCTAGTTACCACTGTGCAGGAGTCAGATCCAGCCAGGATTTTATTTTCAGAAGCTAGAAACCCAGATTTTATTTGAAATCATTTGATTTTCCAGTCATCAAAATAGTTCCAACATTGGAAAACTGTCACGGAGTAGTACAGATATATAGACTAGTGAGATATGCTAGGTTACAGTATTGATATTTTTAAAAATATGTATTTATTTACTTGCCTGTGCCAGGTCTTAGTTGTGGCATTCGGGATCTTAGTTGTGGCATGTGAACTCTTCATTGCGGCACAAGGAATCTACTTCCCCAACCAAGCGGCCCTGCATTGGGAGCACAGAGTCTTAGCTGCTGAACCACCAGGGAAGTCCCACAATATTTGCCTTGATTGTCTTTAGAAGGTCAAAGACCAGAGAGAGACATCATCATCGTTCAGTTGCTCAGTCATGTCTGATTCTTTGTGACCCCATGGACGGCAGCATGCCAGGCTTACCTGTCCTTTACTTTCTCCTGGAGTTTGTGCAAACTCACGTCCATTGAGTCAGTGATGCCATCCAAGCATCTCATCTTCTGTTGTCCCCTTCTTCTCCTGTCTTCAATCTTTCCCAGCATCTGGGCCTTTTCCAATGAGTCGGCTCTTCAAATTAGGTGGCCAAAGTATTGGAACTTCAACTTCAGCATCAGTTCTTCCAATGAATATTCAGGGTTGATTTCCTTTAGGATTGACTGGTTTGATCTTCATGCTGTCCAAGGGACTCTCAAGAGTCTTTTCTAACTCCACATTTCAAAAGCATTGATTCTTCAATGCTCAGCCTTATTTATGGTTCAACTCTCACATTCATACATGACTACTGGGAAAGTCATAGAGAGAAACATAGCCATGGATTAAGGGTACTAGGGGCTCTCTCACCCTCACTCATGGAATGAAGGCTGGTCCCTCTGCCTGCAACATTTGTCCCCCAGCTCTGCCTGACTAATTCCTCATCCTTTGGACCCCAGTTTCCTGCTGATGCATCAGATGGCCTTACCTTTCCCCTGAGCAAGGTCTCATTGTTCTGAGCTTCCCTGTTTGTCAGACTTGTCCCACTTATAATGACTTGTTCAAAGTCTGTCTTCCCCACAGTTCTGCAAGTTCCTTAGAAAGCAGGGCTGTGTCTCCTGTTTTCTGTTACATTCTCAGCCCCCGGCACAATGCCTGACGCACAATGGGTGTACAAAAGGCTTCTTTTCAATGAAATAAAAAGGAAAGTGCCCAAGAAGTTTCCCTATGGAGAAGATTCCAGACTCATCACAGACAATTCTCCTGCCTCCTTGAATACCACTCCACCAGGATGGTTTTAAGTCCTTGTTGGAATTGTTCCTGTTATCCTAAAATTATGACAGAATGATCTCAGGTCATTTTTAAGGCAAACCATTCAACATCACAGTAATCCAAGTCTATGCCCCAACCACTGATGCTGAAGAAGCTAGAAGTGACCAAAACCAACACAAAGAAAAAGAAATTAAAGAAGGCAAAGTGATTGTCTGAGTAGACTTTACAAATAGCTGGGAAGATGTACCCAACTGAATTGCAGAGTTCCAGAGACTAGCAAGGAAACATAAGAAGGACTTCTTCAATTAACAAGGCAAAGAAGTAGAAGAAAACAATAGAATGGGAGAGACTGGCAATCTCTTCAAGAAAATTGGAGCTATCAAGGGAACATTTCATGCAAGGATGGGCACAATAAAAGACGGAAATGGTAAGAATGTAACATAAGCAGAAGGGATTAAGAAGAGGTGGCAAGAATACACAGAAGAACTATGCAAAAAAGGTCTTAATGACCCAGATAACTGCAATGACGTGGTCACTTACCTAGAGCCAGACATTACGGAGTGTGAAGTCAAATGGGCCTTAGGAAGCCTTACTATGGACAAAGCTAGCGGAGGTAATGGAATTCCAGCTGAGCTATTTCAGATCCTAAAAGATGATGCTGTTAAAGCGCTGCACTCAACATGCCAGAAAATTTGGGAAATTCAGCAGTGGTCATAGGACTGAAAAACGTCAGGTTTCATTCTAATCCCAAGGAAGGGCAATGCCAAAGAATGTTCAAACTACTGTAAAATTGCACTCATTTTATATGCTAGCAAGATTATGCTCAAAATCATTCAAGCTAGGATTCAGCAGTATGTGAACTGAGAATTTCCAGATGTATTAATACAAGCTGGGTTTTGAAGAGACAGAACTAGACATCAAATTGCCAGCATTTGTTGGATCATGGAGAAAGCAAAGGAGTTTCAGAGAAATATCTGCTTCATTGACTACGCTAAAGTCTTTGACTGTGTGGATCACAATAAACTGTGGAAAATTCTTAAAGAAATGGGAGCACCAGACCACCTTACCTGTCTCCTGAGAAACCTGTATGCAGGTCAAGAAGCAACAGTTAGAACTGGATATGGAACAACAGACTGGTTCCAACTTGGGAAAGGAGTACCTCAAGGTTGTACATTGTCACCTTGCTTATTTAACTTATATGCAGAGTACATCATGCAAAATGCCAGGCTGGATGATGCATAAGCTAGAATCAAAATTGCTGGGAGAAATATCAACAACCTTAGATATTCAGATGATACCACTCTACTGGCAGCAAGTGAAGAGAAATTAGCCTCCTGATGAGAGTGAAAGAGTAGGGTGGAAAAGCTGGCTTGGTTAGGACTATGTATGTTAAATTTTATGAATTGAATCTTCTAGAGGGTAGGAGGCGAACTGTGGCCTTGGGCCAAATCTGCTCGTTATCTCTTTAAATAAATAGAATTTTATTGAAACATAGTTATACCCATTCATTTATGTATTGTTTGTAGCTACTTTTGTACTACAACAGTAGTGTTGTGTATCTGAGACTGTCTGTGTGGGCTGCACAACCTAAAATATTTATTACTTAGTTCAAGTCAGAGAAATCTTATAGACTCTGCTCTAGAAGTTGTGCTCAACCTGCATAGTCATACATGACAGCCATAGTGTTAAGTGTACCTCCGTCCAAATTCTAAAACCATCAGCTGCTGGGACCAGCCATTCCCTGCAGAGCTTATAGATAGTGACATTTTGGCAGAATCTCCATCATCATCAGTACTCTCTCCCCATTCCTACCATGGATAGAAAGGAAGAGAAAAGAAGATAGAAAGCTATGGGAACCAAAGCAGAGTGGGCGACAGCAAACACGTTCGTTTTGCTCCCTCCACCTCTTACGACTTTAATAGGATGAAAATGCTGGGGACTGCTGATGGTCTCTTTGGCCAGGAATTGTCACTTTCCAGCCCAGGAGCTTCTGGACGTGAAGAAAGGGGCAGGAAGAAGATGGAAGAGGAGAGACAGTGACTGTTAGGAGAATGATGGAGTCCCTGCTGGCTCCACCTTGGGGCTTTAGCAAGGAAATGTCAGTCTCTTGTGCTATGGCCAGAATGTTTGTATCTCTAGTGAATTTATACATTGAAATTCTATCCATCAAGATGAGAATGGTATTAGCAGGTGGTGGCCTCTGGAGTAATTAGATCATGAGAGTGGAGCCTTCTTGAATGAGATTAATGTCCTTGTAGAAGAGACTCCAAGACCTTCCTCGTCCCTGCCGCTATGTGAGGGTACCATAAGATGTCTGTGACCTGGAGGAGGGTCATCACTGGACCATGCTGACATTCTGATCTTGGGACTTCCAGCCCCCAGAACTGTGAGAAATAAATTTCTGTTGTTTTAAGTTATCAAGTCTATAGGACTTTGTTAAAGCAGCCCACACCTTCTGAGACCCATGGACCAGTGATATCAGTGATAGTAGCTGGCCTGGTCTCACCAGGAGGGTCACCCTCTGGCACAGGGATCTCTCAGCAAGAAGCTCTGAAGCAAATACGCTAAAGGAGGAAATTGAGCCCGAACCAGATTGCCTGTGCCGGACGTCTGCAGGACAGAGAGGTCTCCACTGGGCATTCCAAAGATTATTGCTGTGGTTTTCTAGTGTTGTATAAACAGCACTGGGGGCCTTAACAAAACAACAGAATTTATTCTGCTCACGAATCTATGGTTTGTGCAGTTCTCAACAAGGATAGCTCATCTCTGATCCACTCATTCTCAACAAAGAGGGCTCCAAGGCTGGGGCAGGCATCCCCGGGGGGTCCTGGCTGACTTGTCTGACTGTGGGCACTGGCTGCCGGTGGGGGGCCTTCACAGGGGCTGTCATCCGGTCCACCTGCATGTGGCTTTTCCAGCAGCTGCGGGCCTTCCTTTAGTATAGTGATGAGTTCCTGGGCCAGTGCCCCGAGACAGGGCCAGAGGGAATTTAGAGCCCTTTTCTACCCTAGCCCAGAAGTTACTTGGCACTATTTCTGCAGCATTCTGTTCATGAGAAACAAGTCACTCACACTGGCCCATGTTTAAAAATCTAGACTAAAGAATAAGCTCACAAGGGTTTCCCTGGTGGCTTGGATGGTAAAGAATTTGCCTGCAATGCGGGAACTCATGTTTCATCCCCGGGTCAGGAAGATTCCCCTGGAAAAGGGAATGGCTACCCACTCCAGTATTCTTGCCTGGAGAAGTCCATGGACAGAGGAGCCTGGCAGGCTACAGTTCATAGGATGGCACACAAACAGTCAGACACAATGGAATGACTCACACACACACATAAGCTAACAAAAGTATCCCGACCATATAAGCTGTCAAACCTGTGGGCATGTTTTGAAACCTCCACCAAGACACTTCCCCAAGAATGAGCTTTCAGAATCGCCCTACAGAAAACCCAGAAACAGCAGTGAAGTAAAGGATCACAACCTCTGCCAGGCTGGGAAGGCAAAGGAAATCTGTTTCCTCCTCCCTCCCCATCACCCATGCGCTGTGTGAAAGGGTAGAACAACCTCCCTGGCCATGCACAGAGACTCCCTCCTCCTGCCAGACCACTCTTTGTGCCCTCTGGGGAAGAGCAGACAAGTCTCTAAGTCAAATGCCAGATCAAGCTTTACAGTGAGTAGGAAAAACCTGAAGATGCAAAGTGAGACTGATATCAGAAGTGATGGCAAAGTTACAGAATGAGATTAAAAGTTATTCAAGGAATCTTTAACAACTTGGGGCAGTAGGGTCAGCTGGGGGCAGGGGTGTTCATGGAGCACTGGCGGGAGCAGCAATTGCAAAAGTAAAAATGATCTGTGTTTATTCTCCAAGATGTGTAGGCTGAGATTCCTCTCGTAATGAATGATTTCCTTTGAAAGGCTTTCCTCAGTCATCTGATTGTCCTGAAGTTTGCTTTTTAGGCCCTATATTTGGGAGAAACTGGGGGAACTGAAGAAATTAATCTCTAAGGGTCCTTCCAGAACCAACACTCCCTGCCTCTCTTGCTAACAGGGGCTGGGTACTGACAGTTTACTTAGGAAATGGTCACTAAGAATGTGTTTAACTTATGAAAGCACCTCTCAGTAGAGAAACCATAACAGGAGCAGGAGAAATTAGCTCTGTTCTCTGATTTTGCTAAAGGGAAAATAGTTACATACAGTCTCTCTCCCTCTCTCTCTTTCTCTCTCTCCAACCCCTCCCTCTCATACACACCTTGCGTGGCAATTTGACAGCTTTAACAAGCTTCCAGCAGGGGAACCAAACTTCCACCAGCCTCAACATCTTGACTACAGGGAGTCAGTTATACAGTCTTTTGTCTTGAACGTGTTACTACTCAAAGTGCAGTCAGACAGCCATCTGTATCACCCTAGGAGCTGCTTTGGAGTGCAGACTCCCAGGTCCTGTCCCAGCCCCCTGGGATCAGAACCTGCATTCTTAAAGATTCCCTACGGTATTCAAAACTACACAAAAGTTTGAAAAGTACCGTTGTAAGGGTCCTAGGCCCTTGGCTTTCTACAGATTTCCCCTCCATCTGTTTCATGACATCTGGAAGTAGGAGGTTCTCAGAGGTGAAGCCCCTTGGTTTCTGACCCCTTGAGTCCCTGGCAGCCCCCTTTCAAACCGCTCTTCACCGATGGCTGGAGAGCCTAGGCAGATGTCACCATTCAATAGCTAAGAGAAATCAAGCCTCGGTTCAAGTGCTTGAACTTAAAACACTCTTGACTCTGCATCTGGAGACACATTGGATGGAAGTACTTATGGTAACTGGTTGATATTCAAATTGCCTTTTGTGGAAAACCATCCTTTGAATTCTGTCTGATTTCAGAGCTACAGTAGCAAGATTTTCGAACACCCTGTAGTCATTTCCAACTCGCGTGTTTCAGTCTTTAGTTAACGTCAAAAGGCTTGTCTCATTGCAAATTTCAGGAACGTTTTCTGTTTTAAGGTTGCTTGCCTATAGCTGTTTGTATAAAAAGCTCAACAAGCATTGGAAAGGTACAGTAAAAATCCTTCTGTCCACTGGACACTCTTGTGTCCAGATGTTATATAGACTTTATTTTTTTCTTTCTCTCAGCTTCACACTGAGGATATAAAAACCAATGGGGCAGGTTTGTAATTTTACATGCTTACAACTCTGTACAGTTGGAAGTGAAGACGTTACTCATCTGACCTGATAAAATACCTCAAGCTGTACCAGGCATTTCCAGTTTGAACACATTTTGTCTTACTGGAGTGACAACAGTCTACGGGAGCACTCAGTCTGTATTTAAGCCTGTCACTGGAAGAATACCTAACCTTGTGGAAAACAGCCAGGCCCCTGAGAGAGCCCACCTTCAAAGCAAGATTGCCCAGCACTCATCAGCTCTAGACCTCAGATGAATAATGATATCCATGAGTGTTTTAAAAGGCCTACTTGCATTTGCTAAGCCTTCTCTTGATTTTTCATCATTCTAAGTTTGGGGTCCCTTGAAAGCAGAACCTAAGGCAAGGATTTGGGTGCAGGGGATTTTTTTTTTTTTTTTTTTTTTTGAGAGGTAATCTCCAACAGCAAGTAAGGGTAGCGTGTGTGGAGAGTAACTTGGAGGAGACCAGGCCAGGACAAAGGGGTTTCTCAAGTGTGTTGCTCTAAGCCCCAGGGCCAAATTACAATGGGGACTCTGAGCAGCACAGAAATACTTCCAGAGCATAGCCTCTGAGAGGCATGGGACCTGGAGCACTCATTCACTGCTTTTGAACCTGGTTGGTGGAAAGTTGCACCCTGACTTTGAGGCCTCTGCCGTTCTGGCCTGTGCTTCAGTCCTGGCTCAGCAGGTTGCTGCAGCATGCAAAGCCTGGGGTCTAAAGCAGAACGATGCTTGGCTTTGGCTGAAAGGGGTGCAGGCCCTGAAGGTGGGCACAAGCTCAGACAGATCTGCTCACCATGGGCACAGCCAGAGGCTGCTGTCTTGCCTCTGACTACCTCTATTAGGCAACCACTACCATCTCCACCTTGCAGCTAAGGAAAACGGAGGCTCAGACCTGTTGGAGAGTTTGCCCTGCTGTGAAACAAGGGCTTGGGGTTCCAGCACAGGCCAGCTGACTCCAGAGCCTCTTCTGAGAGCTGCCACACTGTCCTGCAAAGAACTGGGAGGTGACTAACCCTCCGCTTTGCCTGAGACAGGCCCGGTTTTAGCACCGAAAGTGCCACTTCCAGGAAAACCCTTATCCTGAGCAAACTGGAGTGGTTGGTGGCCTTTGTGGGCTTTCTCTGCCTCTGCAAATCCTGGCCTCCTGCCTGGGCTCCCTCCTGGGCAGCTGCATGCAAATGGGTTCCAGACGATCTTTCTTTCTTTCGTGCTCTACTGCTTCATTCCGGTGAGGCTGTTTCCAAGTAAAACCCAGATAAAATTGGATTTCATATGGTGGTTTCCCCTGAGTGAGCCTTTTATGTAGATGCTAGGAGACTAGAAAGTTTTTGTTTTATTTTTCACTTCCTTTAGATGGGGCCCATTTATTCTAACGATGCGGGGGGAGAGTGTGATGACGATAAATGAAATTTGATTTATTTGTTAAGTGTCCATTATTGTTTCATTGTTTCACTAGGGGCTTTTTCTTTTAAATGAAAAAAGTGTGTGTGTGTGTTTAGGCACACATGTCATCAGCCTATGTATATAGTTTCCTAGGTCACTTTGCCATAACGAAGTACCACAGATTGGGTGCCTTAAATGATAGAAACTTATTGTCTGGAGGCTGGAAGTTCAAGATCAAGGTATCTACAGGGTTGGCTTTGAGGGATAATTTGCCCCAGGCCTCTCGTTGACTTACAGATTGCCATCTTCTCCCTATGTTTCTTTTTTTTCTTTCTGTCACACCTGTGGCATGTAGAACCTTAGTTCCTGACCAGAGATCCAACCGGCGCCTCCTGCGTGGGAAAGTGGAATCTTAACCAGTGGACCACTAAGGAAGTCCCTCCCTATGCCACTTTACATCTTCTTCCCTCTAAAGACATTTCTGCGTCCACATTTTCACTTTCTATAAGAACACCGGTCACGTGGATTAGTCCCACCCACATGACCTCAGTTTAACTGGACTGCCTCTGCAAATATGGCCACATTCTGAGGTACCTGGGGCTAGGATTTCAACCTATGAATGAGTGGAGTCTGCCCCAATCCTTACCATTATGTTCCTCCAAATAAGTGAGATAGTCTCAGCGAAATCGAGACATAGCCTTTACACCCTCTTTCCCTGTCGCTTGTCACTCTGTAAGTTGGTCTTGGGGGGTGGGGGTTTCACCAAGTTACCTCCAACTCCTTTCTGAACATCTCAGGAAAGAAGCATCCTGTCTCCCTGGGGAGTGACAGCCCCTTATTTTCTAACATTTACTGTACCCTGCTGGGTGCCTGGCCATGGGCTCAGTGCTGAAGGAGGTACAAAGTGCGTAACTCAGTCAACCCCGGCCTTCACCACGCTTACGCAGGGGAGCAGGGAGACTCTGGTCTTTGCTGTCAAATAGTCTTTGGTTCACATTCTGCCTTTAATTTACCCCAGCCTTGTGTCACATGGAGTCTCTGAGTCTCACTTCCTCCAGCTGTGGAGCTGGGGTGATAAGAGCTCTCAGCCTGCAGGGCAGTTGTGAGGAAAGGAGTCTGATAACACACCCAGCACAGTGTTGGGCACACGGTGGGCATTTGGTCAATATCTGTTCAGTGAGTGAAAGGTATGTGCTCAAGTAATAGAATCAAAGAGGTAATTAGTAATAGCTAAGAGTATCAACAGATAAAGGAAAAACAGCGAGAGGGAGCACCACCCCAGGCTGCGGAGGGCTGTGGCAAGTGTCAGGTTGGGCTGTTGAGCTTGGTTCTTTGGGGGTCTCCTCCCCCATGCTGTGGGTCCTCCTGAAGCTGACCTGAAGTGCCCTGCCTCCTCGGTGCTGGGTCAGGTGCCTGACCCAGGGTGTCTGGTGAAGGACAGAGAACTCCATCCTCCCCAGTGGTGGGCAGGGGAGCAGCAGGGACAGTGATGCCTTCCTGGGAGTGACATTTGTGTATTGAGAGACAAGGTCCTGTTTCCCACTGGGATTATGTATAGATGGCAGTCATTGTCCAAGGTACATAGAAGAGGCAGTGCAGAAAAAGACAGAACTAAGACATGGGAAGATGTAGAAAGAAGGATGGAGGAAACTAATGAAACTGACAGTGTTAGTCTAAGACCCTGGATCCAGCCATGCTTGAAGCTCATCCCACTCCTAAATGTCAGATACATGAGTCAGTAAGTTCCCCAAATCTCCCCAAATTAAGCTGAGCCTAGACATTCGCAGCTGAAGGATCTGTGCCTATAAAAGGTTATAAACACACTTTTAGGGAACCCAGAGGGCAGTCGCATTAATCCTGATGAGACAAATCGATTTAGGTTTCCTGAAGGATGTGATACATGGGCTATCTTCAAAGATAAGTCAGTTCTCATCCAGCCAAGAAGCCTGGGGCATTTAAGGGATGGGTGTGTGTGCAGTGGCAGTGAGGTGTGAAAGGGCAGGGCCGGTGAGGAGCTGGCAGGGTCATTTTATGAGGGATGAAGGAGGTGGTGGTTAAAAAATTAGAGTCATACCACAAAGGGCCTTGGATGCCATGACAAAATCAGGCTCCTCTGCTTTCTTCCTTCCCTTGCCCTCCTCAGGAAGAAGGAATGGAATAAGGGAGTTGTTTAAATATGAGACCAATCCAGTCTTCAGATTGTACAATGAAGGGGTGCCCATTCTCCCACATTTCTCCCGTGTTTCAGCGCCCATCCTGAGGAAGGGAAATGAATGGGAGGGACCAGTTCATGGAGAGGCAGAGGATCCCATTTTGCTCAGGGACCAGGTTTCCCATGTCTAAATAATAGCAGATCCAAGTAAGCAAAGTCCCAGAAAGGGAACCTGCCACTAGGCAAAGATCTCAAAATGCTTCATCACAATTTCCTCTAAAAATGGCAGGATGCAACCATGAAAGTATAGTTAGATGGTGGGATCAACAGAATAAGGCCCTCTAAACATGTCCATGTTGATCTCTGGAACCCATAGATGTGTTACCCCTACATGATGACTGCAGTATTCAAGAACCCACCTGCCAATGCAAGAGACACAGGGGACAAAGGTTCAGTCCCTGGGTTGGGAAGATCTCCTGGAAATTGCACCCACCCCAGTATTCTTGTCTGGGAAGTCCCATCGGCAGAGGAGTATTGTGGGCTACAGTCCAAGCAGTCACAAAGAGTCAGACATGACTGACCAAATGAGCACACACAGATGATGAAGGAATTTTGCAGGTGTGATTGAACTAAGGATCTTGAGATGGATTGGGAAGATTCCCTGGAGAAGGAAATGGCAACCCACTCCAGTATTCTTGTTTGGAAAATCCCCTGGATGGAGGAGCCTGGTCAGCTACAGTCCATGGTGTGGCAAGAGTCGGACACAACTGAGCGACTTCTCTTCTCTTTCTTCTTGAGATGGAGAGACACTTCTGGATTGTCCCAGTGGACACAGTGTAATCATAAGCGTCACTGTAAGAGTGAGGCAGGAGAGTCAGAGTCAGGGAAAGAGATGTGGTGATGGAAGCAGGGGCCAGAGTGATTAATGACTGGACAGGACCATGCGCCAAGGAATGCAGACAGATTCTAGAAGCAGGAGAGGCAGGAGATAGATTCTCTCCTGCAGCCTTCAGAGAGAATGCAGCCCTGTTGACACTTTACCTTTAGTCCATAAGACCCATTTTTTGACCTCTGAACCTATAAAGTGAAAGTCACTGAGTTGAGGCCGACTCTGCGACCCCATGCACTATACAGCCCATGGAATTCTCCAGGCCAGAATACTGGAGTGGGTAGCGTTTCCCTTCTCCAGGGGATCTTCCCAACCCAGGGATCAAACCCAGGTCTCCCACACTGCAGGCGGATTCTTTACCAGCTGAGCCACAGGGAAGCCCTCTGACCTTAAAACTGTAAGATAATAAATTAGTGTTAAGTCTCTAAGTTTGTGGTGATTTGTTACAGCAGCAATAGGAAATCAGCACAGTGTTGAAGCAACCTAGAGTATAATTATGAAATAGTAGAATGAAAGGTTAAGTGTGTGGGCTTCAGAGCCAACTTAATCCAGGTTTACAAACCAGCTCTCCCACTGTCCAACTCCACAAATTACCCAAGCTCTCTGGGCCTCAGCTTCTCCCACTGTGATGTGCATTCACTAAAGCCCACCTTGCGTTAGAGTTGAAAAAATCGAATGAGATGATGTGTGCAGTAGTCATCACAGTGCCTTATATATGATAAATGCTCAAGAAATGCTAGCCATTTTCCTTTTTATTTTTTTTTCATCATGATATGCAGGAAAATAATTTTTTTTAATGTTATAGTTTGGATTCAATGTAAAAAAAAAAATACATTGCTCTTCTTTAAGATGTTTATCTCCCAAATTCTTTTCCCTTGTAGTGTGTAGGGATGTCACTTGTTATGTAAAAGGAGAAGTATGAAGGAAGTTTTATGAACACTTTTAATAACAGTTTTTATGTTTATGTTATGTTTCATGGGCTATGCCTAAATGTGATATAAAAAACAAAGCTAGGACTAAACAGAGTTATGTTAAACACAACTGAACCAAAACTTAATTTTATAACTTAATTTATGACTGGATAAATGTAATTGATTGTTTCAAATTATTTACCTTTTGATGCAGAAGTAAGGACTGTCTTTTTCCATTTATAATGTGCTGCGTGGTGGCCCATGCACTTTTTCAGACATGTTCCCATTTTGCAGATGAGGGCACTGAGTTTTCCATGGAGCCATGTCCTTGTTTTTATGTCAGCAAATGTTGGAGCACCTGAAAGCTTTGTCTGCAGCCCGCTCACCCCCACCTCACCTTTCTTTTCTCTTTCTTCTTCTTTGATTTACACCTTTCATGGGTTAACTCATACAGTTCCATGGTTTTAAATGCTGTCATGTACTCAGGAATCCTAAGAATATATTTCTAGCCACACCGCCGCCCCCCCCCCCCCAACCCCCGCCCCAGACTCTTGCACACCAGACTCATGTATCAACTGCCTACCTGCTGGGCACTGCTGGGGGCCTGCTGGGTACTGCTGGCTCATCCAGAAAAGGCCTTTGGATTTTCCTCTCCCGGATCCAGTCTCTCAGTGGCATCTGCATTCTCAGTTCTGGGCCCTTGAGCACTCCTCATTTTATCACACCCATCTCAGGCAGTACTGTTGGCTCTAGCCCCACGTTGTGACTTGAGTTCAGTCACATCTCAGCATCTTTATTGCTCCCACCTTTGTCTCGATGCCATTAGGTCCCCTTCATGTATTGCAGTTTCCTCCCATATGGGCTCCCTGCGTTATGCTTGCCTTACTGTGCGCTGTTCTACAGAGTGACCAAGGTGACCTGCGAAAATCATATATTTCGTTATACTATTCTCATGCTTAAAATTCTGTGGTGGCTTCCTGTTGTATGATCAAACTAAACTCCTTACTGTGGCCAGCTGACCTTCATGAGCATGTCTTCACAGGGCAGGCATATAAAAAGCATGTGCTAGCTGAGGTGACATGAAAGGGGAAGAACAGAGACTGTCTTAAAGTCTGCTTTAGGGGAACATGAACTAAGACGTCTTAACCAGGCTGTCTGTATAAAGGGAAAATCAAGTTCCTGATTGGAAATTGCCAACATGCTCTATTCTCTTCTTAATTTTAGTAATAACAGCTCTTATTTGTATTGGGCACATGACTAGAATAAAGACTTAAGTTTCCCAGTCTCTTCTTGACACCAAGTATGGTTTACATGACAAAGTTATGGATAATGCAACATCAAGGTTTATATGTACGGTTCTGGGAAGTGTCCTTTAATGAAGTATCCATAATGAACATTTCTGTGAAAGAGTTTTGTTGTGCTATTCGTGGCTGGCATTCTGTTTTTTGAAGCAGTGTAGTTGTGTCACAAATTATGCAGTGAAATGACCCACTATTTCAAACAATGCACTATATTGCTACTGTATGAATTTATGTTTTTCCACATATCTCTGTAATTTCCATTTCTCATGAAGAGAAATGCTCTGGGTAGAATCTATTTTTAGGGGCTAATTCTTAGTTAACGATGTTATTTTTCCTTTGAGCTCTGGGTCATTATACTCTATGACAGCTGTCCCCAACCTTTTTGGCACCAGGGACTGGTTTTGTGGAACACAAATTTTCCATGGACTGGGGTGTGGAGGGATGGTTCAGGCAGTAATGTGAGTGATGGGGAGCAATGGGGGGAGGCAGATGAAGTTTCGCTCACTCACTGCCTACCTCCTGCTGTGGGGCCTGGTTCCTAACAGAGTGCAAACTGGTACTGGTCCTTGGCCTGGGGGTTGGAGACCCCTGCTCTATGATATACATACACTTTGAACCCTAGGCTCTGGGTGAATAAGAGGTTCATAGTTAAGATAGTCTCCCAAGCCCTTATCCACAGACCTTACTTACATGGGATTTATGATTTGGTGAAGGGAGGGGTAGTTCTGAAATGTGCTTGGCGCTTTAACTCATTTGGCCTTTCCTCTTATTTGGGTTGGCAGAGTCACTCATCTTCTTTATAAAAGCTTGGCATATTGAGGATGGTATTTTATATTTTTTATGTTAAGCTGGAATTTCCGGATTGGGTTCTGCAGCATATGGCTCTGTTTTTACTAGATTCTGGTGGGCTTACAAAGGAATTTTTTTCTCTTTTGTTTACTTCATGCTGGAGTTTAGGATCTGATCCTCATGGAGGAGGAGGGGAAGAATTGGCAGGGGAGAGATCATCTATCCAAACATAAGTCTATCCAGTACAAGTCCTGTTTTGGTTCCAACCTTGGAGATCTGGTTATCCTCAGACTCCAGGCCAGAATCATAATCAGAAGGGAAATGAACTGTACTGAGGTCCTTATTTTCACAAAGCAATTTGGCTTCACAGTAAACTGATGCCCTCAGGCATCCAGTTGTGGACCAGCTGGGTAAGGGATGGGAATCCCTTGACTCTGCTCCTCTGTAGAATTGTTTATCCATCAGGCAGTTTCAAAAAAAACTTTGAAAGTCATTGCTTTAGAAGAAAATGGTCCTGTGTAACCAGCCTTGAAAGTGACCCACAGTGTAAATCCATGGCTAATTCATTTCAATGTATGACAAAAACTACTGTAATGATGTAAAGTAATTAGCCTCCAACTAATAAAAAAAAAATGTTAAAAAAAAAAAAAAAGAAAGTGACCCACAGTCTTTTCCACCTCCTAATAATCACATCTTTATATAGACTTCTTTTACTTTCATAGAGCTAATTGTATAACCAGTGGGATTCTACAGATGTGAGTAATGTCACTTCTGAACCTGGGCCATAAAAGACACTGTGGATTCCACTTTGATCATTCATTTGGACATACAGCTATAGGAGCACTCAAGCAATCCTATGGGGAAGTCCATGGGGTGAGGAACTGAAGCCTCCCGCCAACAGACGTGTGAGTGAGTCATCTTGGAACCCCCAGTCAAGCCTTCAAATGACAGACGCCCCTGTTGACATCCTGATGGCAACCTCATGAGGGAACCCAAGCCAGAACCACTCAGCTAAGCTGCTGACTCCTAAAACCCAGGAGATAGTAAATGCTTATTGTTTGAAGCCACTAAGGTTTGGGTAATATTTTACACAGCAGTAGGTAACTATTACAGATATACTTCTAAAAGACATGATGATACAGCTTGAAAATCTTACTCAACACATCACTGCTGAAATAAAGCAGCAAAATAAAATCCTCTAACAAGGAACCTCTTCTGTAATTTTCCCCTTTTTATGCTAATAACCTTAAAAACTTTTTTTTTTTTTTTTTTGGCTATCATTGTTAGCGGTTGTGGTGAATTTGTCTTTTATGGTTGCCCATCATCAATTTCTTTTACCTCACTGCAATTCAAGTTTCTGTTAGCGATTTGTTTCTCCCCTTGTGTAGAAACCCTGGTTAAAATCTCTTAGTTAGGGTTCCCTTAAAGCTGAACTTGAGTGCACATGGTTTAATTGGGAGAAGATTCCAGGATGCACTGAGAGAATTCGGACATGAGGCATGGAAAAGAGTCAGCCATCCTTCATGGCATTAAAGCTGAGCTTATCACTGTGGGTACCTGAACTCAGTCACGCTAACTTTCTGAGAAAGAATACACTTCAGAATTTCTTTCTGATGGGTGAGGAAGCTGCGTTCTTGATATCCTGTCCTGTCTTGGTTGATGGTGGTCCAGTAGCCAGGGAGAAAAGTAGTTCTGTATGTAGGTGAACCTGTAGGTAACTTGTCCTTTAGGCCAAAAGCGTAGAGGTGGGCATTCGTAGCAGCTTCTGTAGAGGGCAGTTCCCAGTGAACACTTTCCACTGGGAGTCAGATTCTCCTTCACTCTACTCTAGTTGGTGGAAAGGGATAGGGAGAGGGGGGAGAAAGAGGATAAGGCTCAGCTGACTTCCCCAGGTGCTTTTCTGTACACTCCGAATCTCGAGCAGTGTCACAGCTTAGAACCTCTCCTGGACTCAGAGGCTTTGGGGCAGACTATTCCAGGATCCAGACTGTAGCTCTCCCCACTGCTTCCTTGGCATTGTGAATGTCCTTTGGTTCCTGTTCATCCCAAGCCTAGTCCCTATACATCATGCAAGGCTTCTGTCAAGCCCATGAGCCCTTGACATCCTTTCATTAAGTTTCTCTTTGCTTACGTTGGCAGAACTGAGTTCTGCTGCCCTTAACAAAGAAAGCTTAACTGAGACGATGGATCTCACTGAAATTAATAGTAAAGTTCACACTTTTCCAACCCAAATCCCAGCGGGATGGGATAGATTTAAGAACTTGCTAAATGGAGTCTAAAGGTCATCTTTATGTGCAAGATATTCAAGAAGGCTTTGAAAAAGAAATGTGAAGCTACAAAGATCTGTGACAGAATTAAGTGGGAACTACAGTTTATAGAACCACTGGTTTAAAGATAAACGGTCACTGGCTGGTCTAATTTGGCAGACAAAAATTTCATTTTCTGGAGCACAGAAGCCTCTCCCTCTGCTGGACGAGAGCTGAGATCCTGTCTATAAACGCTTGCTCTCGTTTCAAAGGTCAACACTCGAATTGTACATCTGCCGCCCTCTTATTAAAGACCAAAGACTTGCGAAGAATGACTTGATATTTAAGTATGACCTACCTGTCTAGATCCTTTTCATTCTCTCTCTTGCTTTCTTTTGCTCCCACTCCTACTCCAGCACCCATCAACATCACTGATTCACAGCTTTTACTAGCTGATTGGAAAGGGATGAAGAAAGGCTGCTTGAACCTGAGAATCATCAGCAATAATGCTAATCATTTTCATCAGCTGTAGACCAGCTACTGCGCTATTTGTGTCAGTGGGGAAGAACAGTCTCAAAATGCTTCATTTTCCTTCTGAGTGTCATGGACATGGATAAGCTTAACCATCATCACAGCAGCATAGCATAGTGGCTAAAATCAGAGTCTTTATCCAGACGGCCTGGGTTCAATTCCTGGCTTCCTATTTTCCAGTCGCATCATCGTCAGTTCCCTAGGTCTCAGATTCATCATCTGTAAAGTGGATTAACAACTCTCACTTCATGGAATTCTTGGGAGGATTACATAGCATAGTGCTTGCAGAGCTTTTAATTAGTGTTTAATATGGTTCTTATTATTTATATCAGTGGGGAATCATAGCGGAAAGCAAATTCTAGATAAAATTGGGTAACTTGGAGGGAGGTTAATAAAGGGACTGATTCCAAAGTATAAGGGGTGCATGGGGACACCAAAAGGGAGAATGTAGTTACCAAGGGCGGTTACCACCCCTAGGCAGGGAAGGGGTGAGGAGAGAGAAGCTCACTGGGGCCCTGATGTTGAGAGAGTGGTATAGAGAGTGGCATCCTCTATACCCTGATGTATAGAGAGGCCACCTGACAAAACTGTAGCAAGAAATGCTGCCTGCCCATGATGACCATCAGGGAGGAAGGTGAAGGAATAACCCTCTTGGCCTTCACCCCTTCCCTAACCTTAGGATCCTCTTGGTGGTGGTCCCCACTGATGGACCCACCATGGAATTAGAGCACAAGAGAAGTGGGGAGGAGATTGGGCCAGGGCAGGACTGTTGGGCACAGAGCAAGGTGGCAGTGGTACAGAGCGGCTCTGGACAAGACATTCCCAGGCTATAAGTAGTGCTGCAGGGTCTGGGGTACCAGTGAGTCTGTGGATTGCATGGCCATAGAATTGTCTTCTTCTGGAAAGTCTCTGTTACCTAAAGCTTTTCTGTGTTAAGCTGTCATTGATTTGACAAAGGGGTCCCCTTTTTCCATCTTCCCAGCTTGTTTTAGAAGAAGATTTGCTTGGTTGAAGCAACCTCTCCCTCTCTTTGCTCAGGTATTACCACAAGTTTCTAAATCCTGGCTCAGTTCCTACTGCCAGCTTCCCACTGAGACCCTGGGTGCCCGTTCCATTATAATGGCTAGAGTGTCGATACATTCTTTCCTAGCTTAAGCTACATGACGTGGAAGTGTGGAGGCTAGACCTTGGGCACACAATTACATCTCGGTTGGGCTGTTGGCTGCCGGTTTTGCTTTTGAAGGTTCAGTTCAGTTCAGTTCAGTCACTCAGTCACGTCTGACTCTTTGCAACCCCATGGACTGCAGCACACGAGGCCTCCCTGTCCGTCACCATCTCCTGGAGATTACTCAAACTCATGTCCATTGAATCGGTGATGCCATCCAACCATCTCATCCTCTGTTGTCCCCTTCTCCTCCTGCCCTCAATCTTTCCCAGCATCAGGGTCTTTTCAAATGAGTCAGCTCTTTGCATCAGGTGGCCAAAGTATTGGAGTTTCAGCTTCAGCATCAGTCCTTCCAATGAATATTCAGGACTGATTTCCTTGTGGATGGACTAGTTGGATCTCCTTGCAGTCCAAGGGACTCTCAAGAGTCTTCTCCAACACCACAGTTCAAAAGCATCAATTCTTTGGCACTCAGCTTTCTTTATAGTCCAACTCTCACATCCATACATGACCACTGGAAAAACTACAGCCTTGACTAGACAGATCTTTGTTGGCAAAGTAATGTCTCTGCTTTTTAATATGCTGTCTAGTTTGGTACTAACTTTTCTTCCAAGGAGTAAGCATCTTTTAATTTCATGGCTGCTGTCATCATCTGCAGTGATTTTGGAGCCCCCCAAAATAAAGTTTGCCAGTGTTTCCACTGTTTCACCATCTATTTGCCATAAAGTGATGGGATCGGATGTCATGATCTTAGTTTTCTGAATGTTGAGCTTTAAGTCAACATTTTCACTCTCCTCTTTCACTTTCATCAAGAGGCTCTTTAGTTCTTCACTTTCTGCCATAAGGTTGGTGTCATCTGCATATCTGAAATTACTGATATTTCTCCTGGCAATCTTGATTCCAGCTTGTACTTCATCCAGCCCAGCATTTCTCATGATGTACTCTGCATAATAAGTTAAATAAGCAGGGTAACAATACACAGCCTTGACATACTCTTTCCCTGATTTGGAACCAGTCTGTTGTTCCATGTTCAGTTCTAACTGTTGCTTCTTGACCTGCATACAGATTTCTCAGGAGGCAGGTCAGGTGGTCTGGTATTCCCATCTCTTTCAGAATTTTCCACAGTTTATTGTGATCCACACAGTCAAAGGCTTTGGCATAGTCAATAAAGCAGAAATAGATGTTTTTCTGGAACTCTCTTGCTTTTTTGATGATCCAGTGGATGTTGGCAATTTGACCTCTGGTTCCTCTGCCTTTTCTAAATCCAGCTTGAACATCTGGAAGTTCACAGTTCACGTACTGTTGAAGCCTGACTTGGAGAATTTTGAGCATTACTTTACTAGCATGTGAGATGAGTGAAGGTTAGCTGACAGTTTGTGGGTGTGGCTTACCTACTTGGGAAAATTTCCCCTCCTTTTGTGTATCCTGATGCTTTTAAGATTTAATTGGATTCACTTGTTTCTTAAAACTCCTCCATTTGAATAAATATTTTTATTTTATTTATAATAATCTAAAATAGTCCTATTTTGAATTTATATAATTAATTTATATAAATTAATTTTTAAAAACTTCATTTAAAAAATTTACTATAATCCTAAACTCCACCCATATATTGGAAGACGAGGTATGTCTTAAGCAAACTGTTTTGAAATATCCACATTGATTACCTAATCTCCAAGGTATAGAGTGAAACGTTTGCTGACAGTTGAAAAATCTGATTCTCAACTTTGTGGAAATGGCCAGGTCTTTAGCACCCTCACCTCACATAAACACAAATGTGCCCCTGTCCTCAAGGGCCTTTGTGCCTGAGACAGTCCCTTTGGGGCCAAGGGCTTTTCAGCCAACTGTTGACAGCACTTCTTATTGTTTGGGTATCAAGGCCTTCCTTGAAGGGGCCTCTAGGAGGGGATTCCCTGTGTCCTCCGTAATGACCTTGAGGGAAGATGCAATGTTATACCCATCCTGTGCACGGGAAGCCTGAGATTCCACCTGAGATTGTGTAGATCCTACTACTATATGTTCTCAAGCCACAGTCTGAAACTCTTAGGATAAGAGCTTTATGTCATACATTTTCTATGTTAGAAAAAAATTGAATATCCATACCATATATTACACTGTGTCTCTGTACTAAGCTTCTACTGTGACTGTAACGAATCACCACCAACAATGGCTTGAAACAACACACTTATTATGGTGCAGTTCTATAGGTCAAAGGCCTATAATCACAGTGCTACAGGGCTGTGTTCCTTCTGGAGGCCCTAGAGGAGAATCTGTTTCTTTGCCTTTTTCAGTGCTCAAGGCCACTGGAATGCTGTGGTTCATGTCCTTCCTCCATCTTCAAGCCAGTAGCGTAGCATCTCCGAGTTTCTCTTTCTTTGACCTCTGCTTACCATCATCATGTCTCTGGTATCTTGGTATCTCCAAGTCTTCTGCTTCCCTCCTGTTAGGACCCATGGGATTATACTGACTTCACCTCATTAATGCAGGGGTCACCTCCCCCAGCTCAAGCTCGCTAACTTAATCAGATCTGTAGGGTCCATTTATCCATGTCAGGTAACATTTGCAAGATTCAGAGATTAGGAGACACACACCTTTGGAGGCTAATATTCTGTCTACCATAATGCTACAGGTGTTCAGGAGACCACCCACGATCATTAATATTTCTGTGGCAAAATGTATGAAGATTCATGCTAAACTGTACACATCAGTGGTTAGTAAACTGCAGTTGATGGGTCACATCCACATGTTTTTGTAAATCAGGTTTTATTGGAACATAGTCATGCCCACTTGTTGTGGCTGCTTTCATGATACAAGGGCAGAGGAGTAAGTTGGGATTTGCAGAACCTAAAATGCTTACTATCTGGCCTTTCACAGAAAAAAAATTCTGACCCCTGCTATAAATAATATCTCTAAATAGTTTGGCTTAGTTTGCCACCAAACAAATTTTCCAGAAGCCTATAGAAAATCTTGTGGTTTTCAACGATGCCGAGTTTCAGAAGTGTAAGCAAGGGAGCATGGACAACTTGTTAGTGAACCAGAGACTCAGCTCTAGTTTACTGCAAAGCCTAAGTTCTTAATTCAAATACCCCAGATTCTGTTTCCTTTGTATTTGAGCCAAGCGTATGTTATGTGTATACACTGAGCCCATTTTACAATCTCAGATGCCCAGAGAATTAGAGTAGAATGTGGTCATCATCCGGTGCAAAGATAATAGTTGGAAGGTCACCCTGGGTCAGAGGTGTGTCAGCTAGAACAGTGTTCTAACAACAAGGCACTGGAAGCCTTTAGTCAGGAGTGTGTGCACTCTGATTAACCACAGTCACCGCCATTCCCTGTCTTCCTTATTGCCTCACCTAAGCTCCTCCTCACATCAACATTCCCAGCCTCGTCCCTGAAGGCTTTTGATACTTACATGCTGACCTAAGCTCTGCCTTCCTGTACTAGAGAGGAAGAAAGCAAGGTCCAGAGAAGCATCTGTGGAGGTCAGGTAGAAAATAGGTGGCAGAGCTGAACCCGGAACCCAGGTTTCCTGCTCTCTCTGCCCATTTTCTTTTTCTTCACTGTCAGGTACTTGGACCTGGCCCTGGGCCAGTTATGATTCACATGTTCAGCCTTCACTGGCTGCTCTCCCTGCCCTGTCAATCCACCCAACCGCTGCTCTGCTTTGTTTTCTCCACAGGTCAGCAGTAAATCACTTGCCTAAACAATCATCACCTTCAAATGTTCAGCTGCAGTCCCAGATGTTGTAATCTCTCTTGGCTTCCTTTGATGCTCTGGAGAGAAGTTTCCTTGGAGATCTTCCAAATTCAGGGCTGATAATTTGTTATCACATGAATTTCAGATCATGCTAGGCTTTGGCTTTCAAAATCATCAGAGCTCACCTTTCCTCTAGGTCAGGGTTGAGTTGTAGGCTGTGCCCCCAGTTTTTGGCTGATCTGTTCTAGATGGGCTGCTGGGGTCTGGTTGTTGGAAGGAAGGACTTTTGACCTGGGGATGATGATCCACTGACGTCATTCTCCCTGAAGGAAGTCCAGGAGGAGGGAAACAAATGCAACTACCTTAATGAGAAAGGGTATAAAATCTCTTCCAGCTGTTGAAGTTTTGTAAGGACGATAAAGTTTCTTTATTGAGTACCCCTCCTCTGGTTTGAGCTTAGCCAAACCTCATCCATAAAGAATCCACTATTGGGATACAAATCACTTTTTAATCAGAATCCCTAACCATGGGTTCAGGGATAGGGCCAAGAACACCCTTGTATGCTCCATTACATCTTCCTTTGAGAGACATTGCAGAGAGCTGGATGTTTCTAGGAGCTGGATGTCTGCTTTCCCTGTATTTGAATGTAGGTATTATTTTCATTACTATTTAGTGCTTTGGACAAGTATATGACCATTGATGTAGACTGAAAATTATACCTGGAAGGGTTTCACTGGAGGGAGGAAATTTTAATTCTTCCATATTTCCATCAACTAAACCCTCCTCCAGCTATTCCAAGTGAACACACAATCTGATTAGAAACAAGGAGCTTCTCTGCAGACACACTTCCATGCTAAAACTCCAAGCCATTGCCTTTCCTTCTGCACTGTTGTCCCCAAGAAACCCTGGATAGAAACCGTACAGAGACACTGGTTGGAATTCAGACAATTTTATTGATACATTATTTGCTACTTGGATTATTAGTGTATAATCTTCAACATTGAAACGAATGACTTTTTTTCTTTATACATGCCTAGATGTCTTTTCACAAGCCAAAACTGAAGGATCCCTTTAATTTCCAGTGGCTCCTCAAATATTTCATCCAAGCTACCCACGTTGATGAGAATTGTTATATCAGGCCTTCATCTGGGCTAGCCCAGAGTTTCAGCGAAACTGTGAATATTACTTGATTTCTTCATTCATTATCCAAGTATGCTTGTATATATACTAAGTTCTAGTCCTAAGTGCAAGGTTCTGTGAGGAATGTCTTATCCCCTCTATTGCAACTAATACTCATATACTTATATAAAGCTGATGCTGGATTGCTTCCTACATACCAAGCATTGTCTTAAGTATTCCACATTAACTCATTAAATCATCATAAGAATCCCATAAAGCAGGCACTACAGTATTATTACTCACATTTTACAGAAAGGAAACCGAATCCCAGGGATGTTCAGTAACTTGCCCAAAGTCACAAAGCTAGTGAGTATCAACATTAAGCAGGACTGTAAGTGGACTGGGTCCCAAGTCCATGCTTTTAACCATTACATTGTATGAAAATGAAAAGGGGTTCTTTCTGCTCTTAAAATTGTTACAGTTACAGCAGGACTGCAAACTCACATGCTGGCAGGGACCAGGCAGGAAATGAACAGGAGTGGAACAGGCCAGGCAGCCATTGTGAGGAAATGGAGAATTACCCTCCCCTTGCAGGGGCAGGATCCAGCCAATCATAGCTGCCACAGCAGGCAAGCCCCATATGACCAGGCCTGCCCATGCTCTAAGAGAAGCCAGAAAGACAGTTTTGAAGTCTGAAATCTCTCACTAAAACAGGCAGACGACTTTCAGGTTTAGCAAGTTTCCACAAGCTGAGTAGAGTCCTCAGGTTGTCAGTCTGCAAACTTAAGTTATTATTAGTGGGGGATATAACACACGTGTGCTAGTACCTGTAATGTGATGAGAATGTGCTGTGTCCCGTCAAAGGTACATTAGGAAAACGCTGTGGGAATTCAGAGAAAACTGACTGCTATATGACCCTGTGTGGGAAAAGTAGCAATTAAGATGGTCAATAGAGAAGGAACAGAGAGGAATGTAAAAGGCATGTCAGGAGAATAGGAAAAGCCGTTTGGCTATAGGGAGGTCAGATAATCATCAAGTGTTGAAAGACACCATACTGGTCTAGAGAGAACTGTTGCTCCCCTGGGGGTTCTCCCCCAGAACGTCCCTTGAACCAGAAATGAAAGGGTCAATGCCTGTCAGCGTCTCTGGCTGATGGTCAAATATTTAAATGCTGCTCTTGACCACAGTAAAGGTAATAAAGTCAAGACTGGTCAGGGAAGTTGGGTGACTCTGGGTGCCAAGTCCAGGTGTGTGACCTTTGATGCTGGAGTGTCACAGGAAGTGTTTTCTTGGCACTGACCTGGTCAAAGTTGGTTCTGACCGCTCTGGGTCAGCTGATTTGGAGAGAGGAGGACATTGGAGGCAGCAGACTAATTAGAAAATGGACTAGGAAAGTCCTGGTTATGGGGGCTGGGGCAGAGATCACAGGTGAAGCAGAGGCAGGCCTTGGGGAGTGAGTTGACGCGGTGCTCCAGTGAGGGGGCAAAGCTAAGGGCCACCTCCAGATTAAAGTCTGGGCCAGTGGTGGTATCACTAGGCAGCTGGAATGGGAGTGTTGAGAGGGAGGAGGATGAATAATCTTTGGCACATTTTGGAATCCAGAAGAACTGGTGGAACTTGAAGCCACATATATATTATTAAAAGTGTTCAGAAACAATAACTGCATTCATCTCCCTCCCCACACCCTCTGGAAATAATTTATTTAAAACAGATCCAAGCTTTGAGGGAATGGAGCATAAGACCAGTAAGTTTGACTTCAGAGGATAAAACATTAAATTGGGGAACTTTTCAATAAAAAGCAAGTTTATTAGGCAGGCATTGTCTGGGGAAGCTCGGAACTGAAGGAGGTAGTATTTATTGGATACGTACTGTGCCCCAGGCACTAAGCAAGGGTGTATGTTGATGATCTTGATCTTGTTTGATCTGCAGAACAGAACAATCCAATGGAATTTAATTATCCCCATTTTAAAGATGAAGCAACTGAGGCCCAGGAATGTGAAGTCATTTGTAGGAATTGTCCAAGGAAAAGGTGGGGACCTTTAAGGCAAACTTAACACTTGCTTCACAGTGCCTTTTTTTGTTTCTTTTTTTCCAAATGGCCCCGTTACAGGGAACCCAGACTTGGCTAGTTGTGGTTCCACCGTTTCCCACAAGACAAACGTGGTGTGGATATAATCATCGCAGCACTGATGGACTCGTCTGAGAGCCTTGTTTATACAGCAAGCGCACAGCTATTCTTGGGGCTCACGGTGCCTTCACTCACAGCACACATAGTCTTTAGAAAACTTCCATGTTAAAGAGTATTTTTCTTTGATTGGGTGGGAAATTAGGTTGAGATAGCCCCTTGATGACATGTGGCTTCTACAAGTGAGAAAATGTTGAAAAACTTGGCCTTTGGAGTCAGAAAGGCCTGAGTTCAAATCCCAGTTCTGTGATTTACTGACTCTGTGACCGTGAGCAAGTCATCAAGGTCTCTATACTTGTTTCTTTATATTTCATGCCAGCCTCATTGGATTGCAGTGGAGGCTATGTAGTCTTTCAAATATAAACTTTTCCCCCCTGCCAGCCTCTCCTATGGTCTCTTCTCCCACTCCAGTTGCCTTTTGGAAATAATCTAGACTTTTTAAAGAGCCAGATAGGAAACATTTGAGGCTTTGTGTTTATCGCACAGCCTCATTGCCAGTTGCCCTCCTCTGCTGTTGTTGAGTGAAAACAGCCACAGACAAGGATTAACAAGTGGGTGTGGTGGCATTCCAATAAAACTTTACTTATAAAATTGGCAGCATTTGGATTTGGTCAGGGGATGTCGTTTGCCAGCTCCTGGTCTAGACTCTAGCAGCTATGTCAATGCCTTGGCAGGTTTGAGGATGAGACATGCTTTTTTAGCAGGCAACCCCAACTTCCTAGTAGGGGGTCAATTCCAAAGCACTCTTTTCTCTTTTTTTAATTAAAAAAAATTTTAATAAAAGTATAGGTGATTGACAATGTTGTGTTAATTGCTATATGGCAAAGTGATTCTATTATATATATATTGTATAATCATATATATTACTATATATGATTATATAATATATTATATTATATTGATATTATATATATATTTGTGGGCTTCCCTTGTAGCTCAGTTGGTAAAGAATCTGCCTGCAATGCAGGAGAGCTGGGTTCGATTCTTGGTTTGGGAAGATCCCCTGAAGAAGAAAATGGCAGTTCACTCCAATATTCTTGCTTGGAGAATCCCAAGGACAGAGGAGCCTGGCAGGCTACAGTCCATGGGGTTGCAAGAGTCAGACACAACTTAGTGATTAAACCACCTTTATATGTATATATTATTTTTTAATATTATGTATTTTTTCCATTGTGGCCTATCATAGGATATTGAACATAATTCTCTGTGCCATACAGTAGGACCTTGCTGCTTAGCCATTGCATATGTAAAAGCCCACATTTGCTAAGCCCAACCTCCCACTCCATTCCACGCCCAACCCCCTCCTCACTGACAACGACCAGTCTGTCCTCTTTTTGTCCGTGTTTCTGTTTCATAGATGGGTTCATTCCTGTCCTTTCTTTAACACCCTCTACTTATCTTTAGCAAATGATGTCAACTGTCTTTCTAAGGAAATGCACAAAAAGGCTGCAGGGATTTCTGAAATGATTTCCAGAAGATGAGCCTTTAATCACTTTTAATCATGCTGGGATTAAACTGATCAGATTTACTTTCAAATGTACACTAGTCTAAGAAGTGCTAGTTAAAATACAACAAAAATATAGCGGGCTGGGATTCTTGCCACACCTAGAATGTGATATGCTTTGTCACTTGCAGGGAACGGGAAGCCATCGCATCCAAACAAAACATTTATCACTGCCCCTTTTCCCTCCCAGGGTAGAGTCCTCTGTTACAGGAACAGTAATGCCACAAATGCCCCTGGTACCTGAATCCCACTGGCTCTTGTTGTGCCTTTTTTTTTTTTGGAAACCTGGCTTTCATGGATGTGCTCTTATTTGAGCTCCAGACAGGTTTTCTGAGTCTGAGCCTCAGAAAAGTGTGGCAACGCATCTTAATTCTTTGACTATGTGGGAATTCTTTCTTAATATATGTGGTGGCCATGAGCATGTCCCTAGAATTAGGGATGGTAACTAGCCAGTGATTCCTAGTTCCTGAGTTCTGAACTCTATCCTTGCATTTGTACCAAAGCCACACGTCTCCTAGTCTGATCCCAGCCCGTGACCCAGTGGAGACATTGGGGCAGACCCATTCCTGAGAGATACAGACTCCTATGGTGACTGTGACGTGAAGTCCTGCTGAAATGTCCTTGGTCAGTACACATTTTGGGTTGCTTTTTTCTACCCTTCATCCCTCTGTTCTTCACCTGGGGTCAGTCTGACATTATGATCTGATGGCTCTCCCAGCCTTTCCCACCTCCTTGCCTATTTTTCCTAATAAGACCCAGCATATTTTAATGCCATCTTGGCATCTGTTCCTCAGAGAACCTAGACTAATACAATATATACTTTAAAAATATGTCTATGGATCTCTCACACTTGAGTAGGAAGTACCTCTCTGTGATGGTAAGACTGAATTTTGCTCCTGTCTCCTTTTATATGTGGAAGTTCTAATCCTCAATATAATGATATTTGGAGATGCAACCTTTGGGCAATAATTAGATTTAGAAGAGGTCATGAGAGTGGGTGCTAAGGCGCTTAGGTCGTGTTTGACTCTTTGTGACTATGTGGACTGTTACCTCCCAGGCTCTGTCCATGAGACTCTATAGGCAAGAATACTGGAGTGGATTGCCATGCTGTCCTTCAAGGGATCTTCCTGACCCAGGGATTGAACCCGCATCTCTCATGTCTTCTGAATTGGCAGGCAGGTTCTTTACCACTAGCGCAACCTGGGAATGAGAGTAGGAGTCTTGCAATTGGATTAGTGTCCTTATAAGAAGACATACAGCTTGCTTGCCCTCCCTCAGCATGTGCACGAAGAAGAGGTCATGTAAGCGCGCAGATAGATGACAGCCATCCATGAGAGGGCTTCCCTGATAGCTCAGTTGGTAAAGATTCTGCCTGCAATACAGGAGACCCCAGTTCAATCCCTGCGTTGGGAAGATCCCCTGGAGAAGGGATAGGCTGCCCACTCCAGTATTCTGGGGTTTCCCTTGTGGTGCGGCTGGTAAAGAATCTGCCTGCAATGCAGGAGACCTGGGTTCCATCCCTGGGTTGGGAAGATCCCCTGGAGAAGGGAAAGGCTACTCACTCCAGTATTTTGGCCTGGAGAATTCCAGGGACTGTATATGCATAGTTCATGGGGTCACAAAGAGTCAGACACGACTGAGCAACTTTCATATATATATATATATATATATACATGACATAGGAGGAGAGACTTCACCAGGAACCCAATCAGTCAGAACCTTGATCTTGGACTTTATAGTTTCTTGATGTATGACAAAAAAATTGCTTGTGCAAATCTCCCAGTCTGTAGTATTTTGTTATGACAGCTTGAGCAGAGGAAGACAGAGGGAAAGTTGATGTCACTCTTTCTTTTTGTCCCCACCTGTACAGCCAGAGCTTGGCTCTATCTGCTAAACACAGCCACATGGCCATGGATAGTGGCTGCAGAAGGTTTGAGACCTGGAAATGTCTGTGATGGTGTCTTAACAGGGTTGCTAACATTATTTGGAATGGGATAATTCTCTGGGCAAGACTGTCACATGTGTTCCAGAGTATTTAGCACCCCTAGTCCCTGCCCATTAAATATCAGTGGGGCCTCTCAGTCCCTGGGGCAACCAGAACCACCCCCACATATTTCCAAACACTCCTTGGGGCAAGATGGTACTGCTTCCAAGTACAATCGACTGGCATCTCTAGTGTCTAAGCTTTTAATCATCTTGCTTCACGACTAGGCTTATCATTGGCAGGTGAGAGCTTGTCCAGTGGTCAGAGCCCAGGGAGTTGGAGAAGAGAAGATTTCATTCTTTGGTGTTTGGTGAGACAGTTTCTTTGTGCTGCAGGGTTTCCAGGACTAATCCAAGGTTGGTTGGTAAGTATCGTCTGAGCTCCAGGCCCTGGGGAAGCAGGATGGCATGTGTCCAATGGGTGTTCAGTCAGTATTGCATATTGAGAAATTATTTAATTGACTTCTTGCCTCCAGAAAGAATATATTAAACTTATGGCAAATGTCACCATTTTCCCTGGCTGACCCTCAGCTATTTGTCTTAGTCCCTGCTCTCAAAAATCCCTTCTTTAATTAGCCTTGCTGCATTTTATACCAGCTTCTTCTTGTCTCGACACCTTGTACCCTAAGACCATATACCACATGGTGGTTTAGAGACTGAGTTCTGGAGTGAGATAAGTGGTTCAAATCCTACCACTGTCCTGATCAGTTGTATAACTGTCAGTTGTATAACTAAGAACAACATTCTTGTTTTCGGGGCAGCAGTAATTTTCCCTACTTCCTTGGGTTGTTGGGAGGATAAGTGAAATTCCTGACATTCAGGGGGCAAGACAGGAACAATTGCCTGTCTGAAGGTTTCCTGACAGACAACACTCAGTGGCTTTACCAAGGAAATTCTCAAATTTCTCTGCTGTTTTAGGGGGTTGGATTAGTTAAAGTGTCAGTTAAAATGTAAATATTGAGGAGCTCGTTGGAGTATAGAGTTGGGATGTTACTTACCCTTCATAGTCCTCTCAACTGACCCACAGAAAGTGAACATTGAATGATGAGGTTTTGTTCGTTTTTATTGAAGTATAGTTTGATTTACAGTATCATACGTGTTTCAGGTATGCAACAGTGATTCAGTGATATATATATACACACACACACATATATATATGTATGTGTGTGTGTGTGTTCTTTTTTCGATTCTTTTCCCTTAGAGGTTATTACAAATATTTAGGAGAGTTCCTTATGCTATGTGGTGGGACCTTATTGATTATTTTATATAAATTACTGTGTATATGTGAATCCTAAGCTAATTTATCCCTCGCCCTGGATGATCGTAGTTGAACATGTCCAAAGGCTATATAGCAGACCTCATTTTATTTCAGTTTGCTTTATGGACCTTCACAGATACTGTCCTTTTTATTTTTTATTTTAACAAATCATGGTTTGTGGCAACCCTTCATCAAGCAAGTGTATCGGCACCATTTTTTCCCTGGTGCATCTGTTCACTTTGTGTCTGTGTGTCAAGTATTGTTAATTCTTACAATAGTTCACACTTTTTCATGATTATTCTATTTGTTATGGTGATCTGTGGTCAGTGATCTTTGATGTGACTATTGCAAAAAGATTATGGCTCTATGAAGGGTCAAATGATGGTATTTTTTTTTTTAGCAATAAAGTCTTTTAAATTAATATATGTGCATTTTTAGACATAATTCTATTGCACATTGAGTAGACTACTGTATAGTATAAAATAACTTTTACCTGCATGAGGAAAGCAAAAAATTCATGTGCTTTGCTATATTACAACAGTTGCTTTGTTGGAGTGGTCTGGAACCAAGTCTGCAGTGTCTCCAAGGTCTGCCTATATTAGGTCACTGTGACAGTAATCATAATAATAGCTAACTGTGAACAAGTGCTTCCTAAGTGACAGGCTCTATTCTAAGTGTTTTACATATATATTAAGTTATTTAATCCTTATAAGGTAGATAGTTTTATCATTTCCATTTTACAGTGAGGAAACGAAGGCTTCAGAGAGATTAATTTGCCCAAGTTCACACGGTTTGTCAATGTGACCTTGGAAAAAGACAAAGTAACTTGAGAGTTTTGGAAACCAAGTTCTGCCTGCTCTCAGCTCCCCAGGGTCTGGTGAACTGGATCTGGAGTAAAAAAGAGTGATGGTGATGGTGGTGGTGGGTGGTGGCTTTTCTCCAACAAGCGATCACACAGGACGTCATCTGTTCTCAATTTCCATTCTGGTTGTCCTCCATGGCAGCCCTCCAGCCCAGCACACGTGCTCCGGCTGTTGGCCAGGAGCTAAATTTATTTGTAAGCTCAGAGTTCAAGCAGGTACATAAATTACACGTATACAGCCTCATTCCTCAGTTCAGCTTGACACAGCTGAGTACCCATCAGGGTTTTCCAGGCTGGCTGCTCCCGGTCCTAAGCCATCAGCCCTTGTTGTGATGCTTTCAGCTGCCATCTCCACCCCACACAGCAGGCACTTTATAAAGAGACGCTGGCACATCTCCTTCCCGCCCACAGTCTTTGATCTGAACTCTGTGCCCAACTTAGTGAACTCTGTCATGTTCTCACATCTCCTAACAGTGTGAATCACACACCTCACCATCCTGAACACTTGTGTGTTCCACGCAGTGTAAAGTGGAACCCCCTTCAAGTCCTTTGCACTCTGGCTCCCACCCACCTCTCCAGGATAGCTCCTAGGCTGCTCCCTTCCCACTGGCACCTCCAGTCCTTCCTTAGCTACTTACAAAGGAGCAGGATATTTTGTTGTCGTACGGACTGGAGAGTCCTTTTTTCCCTGAACTGTTAAGGAACCGTCTTCTAGTGATACAAACAGTTGTGTCCACCAGTAGAATTCTTACTTTGTGAGAAGTAGATGAATGCCAGCAAACTGCTTACAACTTCAATCGTGAACCTTTTCTGCTTTTATGTTTAGTCACATTGTATGTATGCCTTTCAGAGAAAGTGTCTAAGGAGGTCCATGTGATAGGCTCAGGCAGATTTGAGAGGACTCTTCTCCCCCAGTGACATTTTTTGGGAGGTGAAAAGTCCAGTAGATTGAAAATGCCTTGAGAATAGGGCCTTAGTTTGGGTTCTTCTGCAGGATTTGCCATCTGTTGAACTGAATGGGGAAAGGGTGGAGTCTGCCTAGGATATTTTCAAGGATGAGAAGAGGAGGATAAAATGCTATGATTTATTGCAGACTACCCTGCAGCAAATGCTTTACATTACATTATACCCTTTAATCTTCACAATAATTTTATGAAGAAATATTATTGTTCCCATTTTATGAGGGAGGAAACAGACCCAGAGAGGTTAAGCGCATTGCCTAGGGTCACACAGCTGGTAGTCAACAATGGCAGTGTCATAATTCAGGACTCATTCTCATTCTACAAAATGACAGTCCTTGTTAAATCTGGTTAAATCTCTCAGCTTTAGCTCAAATAGATCTTTGTGCTTTTCCCTGTTCCCACAGGACCCTATTTTTTCCAATCCCTAGTGAGGGCCTCTTGGTATCTCAAGAAACTATGACTCAGTCGCATTTCAAGTATCGTCAGAATTCAGAAGTTTGGGAAACCTGGCAGTTACGCAGATTTTAAAAGTGAAATTACAGTGTTTGTCAGTATTTGCAATCCACTGTCTGGACATTCAGGAGAGTGTCAGAAATCTAATTGGGTAATTTGCTAAAGTTTTATTCAAACATTCCTGTATTATGAAATTTTTCAATCACAAGAAATTATTTGCATTGTTGAATTGTTTCTATTTCTACCAGGGAACACTATTTTTTTTAAAGGAGCTTAATTTTTTATTAAATATTGCAATCTATCTGGGGGATTTAATTGCTGTAGATATGGAAATAGGGCCACTTGGGTGATACGTGATTCGTTCCCAGTTGCCAGTTTCTCATGCACTTAAACAATCTGTCTCCTTTCAAATGTGACAGTTGGCAGAAAATTTTGGGCATATGAAATTGTGATTGTTTTCAGACATTAAAAATCAGGCTTCAGATCATTCTTGCCGAGTGGTCTAGCTTCAGCCTCCGCTTGCCTTTTAAACATAGCTCTAGCTCCCCAGCATCATCTTGCATGAAGTAGACTCATTTGGGTGTGTGTGCCTGGGGAACTGGATTTGATGCTCCCCACCTTTGCACTGGGGTGGCTAACGGCTGCCATTCCCTCATGTAGAGAATCCATCAGCTGCCTGGAGAAGGCAGTGAAGCGTGTGAAACCCAGGAACAAACTCTATTTCCTAGCAACCAAGGAAAACCATTTCTCCTCTGTCAGCAGGAATGCTCAGATTTATGTAAGCTACAAATGCCCGTTATCACCATAATAAACCATATATTTGCAGGCGATATTTACAGCCGGCTCATTGTGGCATTCCACCCTGGCAGCCCCATGCTTGCGAGTTTTCCTTTCGGAGCCCCCCAAAATACGATTAGGTGGATGCTGAGTACTAATTTCATGAACAGCAGTGCCTGACAAAGCTACTAACCTCCTAATTATGAAGGAAGATTACTGATACCATTAATTGAATGGTTGTAAAATACTGGTAAAGTCAGATGGTAGTAAAGTCCGTTTTCAATTTACTAGGCTATTAAAAGTATTTCCGGCTATAAAATAAACAGACACAAAGCATACTAAACAGGCTAATATGGAAACATAAAAAAGAGAAGGGAGAAGCTTGTCGTAGCAATTAGTGGTTGTGATTAGCTGTGCCACAGACCCAGCGGTGGAAATTAAAGATTAATTTATGACAGCGCTCTGGTGAGGGAGGTTTGTTGGTAACTGTTCTGCCTACAGGTGGGCTGGGCACTTGTCATTTTAGTTGCTAAAGAATCATCCCCAGCTTAGGCTATGCGTCAACCTTCCTTGGGACTGTTCTGTCTGTTGCCTGGCGCTGAAAGATGCTCAATCAACACATTTCCTCATTCGGAGTCTTAGTCTCCCAACAGGAGTAACCTGGGATAGGGGCCTTTTAGCTCGAAGAGAACCTAAGATGATCTGGTCCAACACTACATCCTAGCAAGCTGCATCTTTGCTGACCCTTACATGCAGTATACCTGTTCATGTGCTCATACCCTTTACCTGGACACTGTCCTCTCCACCCACTCATGGGAAACGCTTCTCAGTCTCTACATCCTGGAGAGTTTTCTTAAGAACCCAGCCTCCATCCTGCCCACTCACAGTTCATTCTCACTGCCTCTTTCCTGGCTATATTTTCAGTTCCAACAGCTGATAAGTTCCTAAGGAGCTCAATAAAGATATGGGAATTGATTGAGGGTAAAGGACTTGCAGGACAGGAAGTGTGCCACATTGTGATCTGTTTCTCCTGGAAGATGTTGAAAAATTGAGCAGATACTCTATAAGAACCTGTTACTACAGAAATAACAGGAACACTAGTTGGTATGAAATTTTGCCCTCAAAAGGTCTTTGGTGTTCTGATGTCCAGAGTAGCCATAAAATAGATTAATAGGCATGTTGCCAACCTCACCACTGAAAGGATGAAGGCTTAGAGAGAGCTGGCCCAGGTTCTGATGGGTTAAACTGAAGAACTCCTCTAAGGATTTCTTAAGCCCCAACTGTGTGGTCCTCATCTGTAGACTAAGCAGACCATCCTTAGGGGCTTTCTGACCCCACTTTGAGAATGGTCTCTAACATATGATTTATCATATGCAATAAGGATTTTATGTACCAGCTGAAGCTGGGACGCATTGCCTTTTTTGCATCTTCTTATTGGCCTGGATGACTGGAGATTGCTTCACCAAATTTTAAGCCCCACCATCCCCTTCTTGTTTCTTTAGCTTAGACCTGGGATACTCCAAGTGTGGTATTTAGATCAGCAGCATTGGCATTCCCAGGGAGCAGGGGAGAAATGTAAATCCTTGGGCCCGTCCCAGGTCAACTAGTTTACCTGGAATTGTCTAGAATCTGCTGCCTAACAAGATCTCAAGTGTTTCCTATGCACAGGCTAAAAATCATCTCAAGTTCTTGTTGAACATAAACCTCTTTTGACTCCTCTCTGGAGATTCCACACAGCATTGGCTTTAGGGTGAGGCCTGGGTGATTGTGTGGGTAACTCCTGCCTACAAGGGTTTCTTTTCCTGAGGAAATTTGAGAGTTCTCTGCTTTGAGTGGTTTTTAGTACTGGAAACTAGGAATATACTCACAATAATTCCATTCAACTAGGTAAAAGGGAAGCCCAGGTACTTTGCTGACAATTCTAATGTACAATCAGGGCCTTGCAGCTACTGTCTCAGTCGTGGCTCTCAAAACGTGGTCCACAGACCAGTAGGAACAGCTCAACCTGGGACCTTGTCATAAATACAAATGAGGGGCCTGCCTTCCTTGAAGTGAGCCCAGTTATGTGTTTTAATAGGTTCTTCAGACAAGACTGGGCTATGTGATTCATGGGGCCCACTGTGAAATGAAAACCCAAGGCTCTTATTCAGAAATGATTAGGAATGTGGAGATGGGGACAGCATACCACTGAACCACAGCTAGAGCCTTCTAAGCCAGGAGTCCTGTGTGACGCAGTACATACACCAGGAACCTGGCTCTGCCTGCACGTGACTCTTGTGACCACTGAAGTTTGAGAATGACTAGTCTGGGTTATAGGTGGTGTTTTCACTCTTGGCATGGTCCAGGAATGACTCTTGGGACTTATAAGCCACTGGCCCTGAAGTGATGGTAATAATAATACCAATCACTGATCATTTGTGATGTTCCAGGCACTGATCTTGCACTTCTCACGCGTTTTTGTCACTAAAGTCTCATAGCAAGCCCAGGAAAGGATGTTTTTACCTTCATTACCATTGTGCAGATGAGGAAACTCAGCACCAAGGCCAAAAGCCATTGGTAGGTTGAGTATTTTGAATATCAGCCGCCTGTCTCCTTCTTCACCCTTCTTCCTGCGCCAGTAATTATCAGCCCTGAGAACATCCTCGCTCCTAACTCTGTGGGTGGGGACTTACTGGAATAGAAAGGCCGCTAGGATCTCTAAGGGCTTCCCTGGTGGCTCAGAGGTTAAAGCGTCTGCCTCCAATGCAGGAGACCCGGGTTCGATCCCTGGGTTGGGAAGGTCCCCTGGAGAAGGAAATGGTAACCCACTCCAGTATTCTTGCCTGGAGAATCCCATGGACAGAGGAGCCTGGTAGGCTACAGTCCACGGGGTCGCAAAGAGTCGGACACAATTGAGCGACTTCACTCACTCACTCACTCAGGATCTCTAAGAAGGGGCCAAGAATTTTGCCCCAGCAAGACAGAGGGTTTATAATCGTGGGTTTTCTACTTATCTTTTTGCCAGTGAGGAACTAGGGGCTCAGATGGGGGGCAGAGCTACCAAGTAACAGAGTCAAGATTTGAGTCCAGCAACCTCCAATCTCAAATGCTTCTCTTCTTTCCAGGCTGCCATGATTGTAAATACTCTTTTTAGGATGGGTAATTTTCTTCTTCTTATAGTTTGAAATGGAGAGGAGGAGTTAAAAAACGGAAAGAAATGAAAGTCTCCAGGGATCTGGAAAGAGACCGGGGACTATAAATTACACTGAGGAAGAGAGGGAGCGTTAAAGTGAAATCGACCCGGTGGATTCAACTGCCCTTTGGCTGGGTATCCTTGAGAAAATGACCTCGTCTCTCTGAGTCTGATTCTTCTCCTATACAGGAGATATTATGGTAATATCCACAGTTATTGGGTTGTTGTGAGAATTCAAAGAGATGATGGTTTCAATGAGTCACAGTGCTTCACAGGACTTCTGCCTCTTAGTAGGTACTCAATGAAAGATTGCATTATTACTCTGTTGGCACTTCTGTTCCAATAAGTCCTCACCCGTGGAGTTAGGAGTGAGGATAAAGGAGGCCTTTGGCTCAGGCCAGTAGGACTTGGAGTCTTGGCTCTATCCCTCTCCTTATTCCCTTCTCTTCTCTGTCCACCTGCCCTGCAATGGAGTTGGGTAAATTAGGGAATTTAGAATGGCTCTGGGAGAGGAGATCTGGTGTTCTGTCCTAAATCTACCACCAAGTCATTTAGACCTTGGACTTGTCTCTACCCTCTTCTAGGCCTTGGTTTCCTCATCTGACAGGAATAGGCTGGAACCAGTGATCTAGAAGGCTCTACAATGCCCTGCTTTCCTCCTAGCATCACAGAATCCATTTATGGTTCAGGCCTGATCATTTGTTCCTGTGCACTAGGTTTCTTGAAAGACATTTGAAGGGAAGTCTGGAACGGGAGAAGCTTTAGGAGCAAGTTAGCTTGAGGTTTGAGTCTAGCATCCTCCTACCTCTTAACTGGAAGAAGCTTGTAAATATGAAAGTCCCTCCCTCTGTGTGCTGATCCTTGGGTACCTGGCTTCAGGGTTTCCCTGGCATTCTCATGAGGACCATCAGCATCCCTGGCTCTCTGTGGGCCCCAGACCTGAAATCTGATTGGTACAGGTTGTGCTGCAGCTTGGTGTTTCCCTGTTTTCCTCCTGCATGGTGGGTTTTTCAAGAAGCAGACTGAGATGAATCTTGGTGAGCAGGAGACAACATCTGTAAAAGGGGAAGGAAATAAACTGGGCAGGGGGAAAAGTAGGGCTACAGTCCAGTCACACAGTTGAGGGTGTTCCTCAGCTGCCTGTCCATGAATTCTCTGTTGGGAGCAAGCTTTGGAGTCATCTGAGCTGGAATAGGGGTGGAAGGTCAGGACTTCTTACCCCCGTGTCAACCAGTCATTGGATGCCGCCCCCATGGAAGTGGGTGAGGCCTTGTTGAGGAGGTTCTCTCTTCAGTCCAGGCAGCCTCCTTAGGAGGCTGATGGCTGTAAACTCTCTGTGGGCAGCTGTCCCAGCTGCCAGAGGCCTAAGATGCTGGGAGAGGAATACACCCCAGCTCCTCCTCATTCCTAACCCTACTGCTTAGGAAATGCAAACCTCCTTGATCTTAGCCTTTGCAAGTGCCAACTGCGTGGAGATGATGCAGTCTCTTAGTTTTCCACGAATTTGACCTTTTCCTCTTGAAAACAGATCATGCTGGAGATGCTGACCAAGAAGTCAGGTAGAGGTGGAGATACAAGCTAAAAGGTATCAGTTGCTATCAGTTACTGAATGCTAACTATATTCCAGGTTTATGATGTCTCCAGTTTTCCTTAAAAGTCCTTTAGCTTATCTAATGCAATATTATGAGTTTGTTGAATTTATAGCTTAATATTGCTGACAGCAGCCCAATCGAGGATGCCTGGTCCAGGAGAGGCCAGAGAGGTCCATTCTAGGAGGCCTGTTGCCAGTTCTCTAGTTTCCCATGTCTTGAATAACAACCAGAGCTTTGCTAATTAGCTTCCATAATGTCAGAAGTGTATGTGTTGTGTGTGTGTGTAATACTGACCTTTGACCAGTCTTATAAATATCAGAAATGTTTTCTTCTTGATGAAATTAAAGAGATTCACTATATATGGATTGGCTTAAATCTTTTAGAGATGGGCCTCTTGTTTCATGAATAGGGCTTGTAGACTTTACCCTAAGAAAAATCACTAGGCAAAAATGACTAGATGCTCCCGTGAATGAACCCTCTTACCCCGAGGGGTGGTGGCAACAAAAATAGGTCATATGGATTGCTTGGCTGCTCACTTGTTAATGATTTAAAAGTTGATAAACCTTCTTTTATGTGTTCAAGAGCCCCTTTAAGACTTGGAAGCAAACTTGTGCGGGGCAGGACTGACCCTTAACATCTCAGACTTCTTCACTGGCAGCTCCGTGTACTCTATAGAGAATCTAGCAGCAATCCCTCAACCAGATTGTCTCCTGTCCATTTGCATCCAGGCGTTGTGCCAGCCAGTGCATGCACATGCTTCATTTAATGCCCAGAGTACCACTAGGGGGTAGGTACCATTGTTTATATCATATTAGTGAAATAAACCAACCCCGGAGTGACTTATTAATTCACTTTGAGATCCTCACAGCCAACTAAGCTGGGATTTGGACCCAGGCCTGTATGTTTCCCAAACCTGCATTCTTTGCTTGTGGCCCATGTGACTTGCCACATAGCTTCCTGGGAAGGAAGGAGAGGAGATAAAATGGGCCCAGTGCTTCTTGGTTGGTGGTTCCTTGTTCCCACAGGCACCACAGTCTAAAATACAGCCAGGAAAGTAATTATACTTTTACATTATGTGGTACATCTCTAGAAGATCTCAGCCAGGCCCTGAGTCCTGAATTTCACCCAAATTTCACTTCACTTCACCAATGAGAGTTCATTTCTACTATTCATCAGGCAATTCAACAGGCTAGTGTTTTCAACTCAGTAAACAAAAACAAAACTCTCTTCTGATTCTCTAGATGTGAAGACTTACCTCTGGCTGCTGCTTGGTCCTGCCAGATTCTCAAACCCCTTTCAGCTTTGCTTCATTTGTCCAAATGGAAATCTTTCCTTCTACAGATTTATGTTTGTGATGTGTGTATGTGTTTCAAGAAGAGTAAAATAAGACATCAAGGTGATGGAATTCATCCCCTAAAATGGGTTTAAAGGCCTCCAGAGGAGGGGTCTGCTGCCCAGACCCAGACAAGAGCATCAGGAAGAGTAGACAGAGCTGGCCTATAGCTCAGTGGTCCCCAACCTTTTGACACCAGGAACCGGTTTCATGGAAGACACTTTTCCATGGATGGGATGGGAGGAGGTGGGGAATGGTTTTAAGATGATTCAAGCACAGTACATGTATTGTGCACTTTATTTCAATTATTATTACATCAGCCCACCTCAGATCATGAGGCATTAGATCCTGGAGATTGAGGATCCCTGCGTAGTCTGGTGGAAAGATGAACAACTCTGGAATCTGCCCATTCCTGGTGGCAAGGGTTTCAGTCCCACGCATCTCTGTGGCACGCACCACTGCTGAGTGCACACACCTCTCTGGGGCTTTCTTTGCCCAAAAGGGTGCATTCAGCCCGTGCACAGGCCAGGATGCATGTGCAGGGGAGGTGGGCCCCACAGAGAGCAGCCCCCACCAAAACCTCAGGTACCTATAGAGATAACTACTCTTATTCTCTGTATTGGTTTCCCTTCCTTCTGATTCTCTTCCCTATTCCCTACCGTGCTCCCCGGGACCCCCTCCTGCGTGGACGGTTTGCACTCAAATATTTCTTTCAGGGTCTCCTTCCATGGGCAAAAGCTCCCTGACTCATATCACTGCTCTGCCTCAGAGCAGCCGTGGGTGCTCGGGCACGTCACTCTGATCACTGGAATCTCAGCATCCTCCCCAGGAAAAGTGAGATAATATAAGTAAAGCAAATCTCACAAGAGAATCAGGCAGGTTCCAGAATAGTTTGAGTAAATGATTAAGAACAGTACCTGGCATACAGCAGGCATTCAGTAAATGATAATTTAAAAAATACCAATTGATAGCTCCTAAAATTTCTTTGGGGCTTCCCTTCTTTGGTGGCTCAGAGGTTAAAGCATCTGCCTGCAATGCAGGAGACCTGGGTTCGATCCCTGGGTTGGGAAGATCTCCTGGAGAAGGAAATGGCAACCCACTCCAGTATTCTTGCCTGGAGAATCCCATGAATGGAGGAGCCTGGTGGGCTACAGTCCACGGGGTCGCAAAGAGTCTTGAGTCTAAATCTAATCTGAGAGCTCTTTGCTCTAAAACCTTAGACTTCCTCTAGCTGAATCTCCCTGGTTATTTCAGGAAATCTAATTCCTTTATTCATTTAATGTATCTTTGGCAAATATTGACTTAACACCTATTATATTGAAGACTTGGTGCTATGATAGATATAAAGAATAAGATGAGGTCACTATCTCCAAGGAGATAAGACATAATCACACATAGCTGTGGTCTAAGGCAAATTGTGATAAGTGTGCTACTCTATAGGCAGACCTTGTTTTGTTCTGCTTTGCTTTACTGCACTTCACAGATACTGCATTTTTGGGTTTTGTTTTACAAATTGAAGATTTGTAGCAATCCTGTATTGTAAGATGATGATTAGCTTTTTTTGCAATGAAACTTTAAAAAATTAAGGTATGAATGTTTTTAGACATTAATTGTGTACTTAATAAGCTATAGTATAGTGTAAACACAGCTTTTATATGCACTGGGAAACCAAAAAATTCATGTGACTTACTCTGTTGCCATATTTGCTTAATCTCAGTTCTCTGTAACCAAACCTGCAATATCGCTGAGGTCTGCCTCCACATGCCAGAAATGTAGGAAGTGAGTTGAACAGAGGGTGAAGATAATTGTATCTGGTGTGGAGGAGGAAGAGGTACCGGGGGTGGGTTTTGAACATTGGGTGGAATTTCAGCAGAGGAGATGGAAGAGAGAAGTGCATGTGGTCTTATTGAGAGACCCAATAGATAAGTAAAGGGGACAGCAGATTCTCCAAAAAATATTTATATAATAATAATAAATAATAGATTATTGTACCTTGCACATAGTACTTACTACATGCCAGGAGCTACTGGAGATCTACGACATAAGTTAACTTATTGAATCCTTACCTTCAAGTTCAGTTCAACTAGTGCCTCCATTTTATAGATAAGAAAACTGAGGCACAGAGGGGTTGAACATCCTGCCCAAGCTTACTCAGGTACTGTGTGGAAGGCTGATGTAGAAACACAGGCCGTTTGCCTTCAGGGTACCCACTGCAAACTTTCAAAAATGGTACTTTTGCTGAACTTAAGGGGACTAGGTAGCCATGATGTTGACAAGACTCAACAGGAGAAAGAACCTCCCCCACACCCCACCCAGCCCCATAAAAGTGGTCTCCAACCAGAGCAGTGGTTCTGGTAGTTGCAGGTCACCATGACAACACAGTCCCGAGCCCAGCCATCCTCCAGGCTCAGTCTCACTGGTTTCCAACCCCTGCACAGGGCCCCTTTCCCTGTGGGGCCTGCCGGGGAAGTCTCCCTGGCTTGTGGTGGCTGTGGTTTGGCACTCAGGACCCAGATGTAAGAGGAGCTCAGACTGAGACAGGGGCCAGTGTTGGCCTCCAGAACACACGCCCCAGAGTGCCTCAAATAGCTGGTAACATCCCCAGTTTGATCCAAATCAAAACAGGGTTGGATTTTCCTGTTTGGGTTTTTTTTTCCTTCCCTCCAGTGGGGAGAGGAAAGGAATGTGCAGCGGCTGCTAATTGGATAGTTGGAGTGACCGATTTCTTATTTTCTTATTCATGCTGAGCAGAGCTGTAGGGAATCTCTGGGGCCAGGAAGGACTCAGCAGGAGTCTCTGGGTCTCTCTGAGACAGAGTTCACAGTTGGGACTAAAGCTGCCAGCTGACATGTTTTATTTGGCCTGGCCGGTGTTTAAAAATGTTTTAAAATAGATGCTGACATTTTAAAAAGGGGGAGATGATACATAAAATTCTGCATTCCTGGCTTGTGTTGAGACATGGGAAGATCTGGGCCAGGATCCCTGCAAGTCAACAGTTCCAGGGTGGGGGTGGGGGATGGGGGGCTGAGCTGAGACTGTTCGTTTATACAGGTCCCCAGAACCCTCGCCGCCCCAGCTTCACTCACCTGGATTACCTTTTTGGTCCTCATCAGCATTTGCAGTTGTGACCCTAGAAGACAGGAAACCCTCCCTCCTAGGACCTCACCAGTCTCGGAATGGGCCTCGCCTTCTGATGCCCTGAGTCAGCAAACAGACCAATGGCCAAGGTGACCAGTGAGGGGCATTTCCAGAGTCAGTTTAATGGCAGATTAAGGTGCCCATTACGAAGCCATTAGAACACAGCATGATGCATCACTGGGTAAAGAGAGGGTCTGAAAGCTGGAGACAGATTCCTGGAGTGCTCCATCCAATTTAATTCTCCTTTTTTTCAAAACCCTAGGCAGATGAGAGCAGAGGCTGTAAATCACCCTGTATACCATGGCTCATCATAAAGGATATGGAGAGAAATTAGAGAAGGCAGAGAAGGAAAAGCAGTGATGAACAAGGCAGGGGTTGTTACAGAGTGATTGAAGACAGGCAGGTAGTACGTGAGAAGCTGCTGGAAATCCAGCTTGATTTGGGCATCCCAGATGAATGGAAAAACCACCAGCCCAGCCTACTGCTCTGCCTCAGGGCGTGTGACGGGGGGAATGTATGTACAGAGAACTTACTGGGAATGTGCCTTTCAGTGCCAAACATGTGGCATTTGCTTCAGTTGGTATGTCTCTTAATCTTGGCTCTGTCACCTTTTGGCTGTGTGACTTGGGGTATGTTACTTAAACTCTCTGAGTCACATTTTCCTCATCTGTTAAATGAAGTAATCATCGTAAATGCAAAGGATAATGCCAGAAGTCGTAGCAAGCTTTTCACTGGATGATGCTTTCTTTGCTGTAATGTTGTAAAAGCTTTAAATTTAACCATTTCCAAGTGAAAGTAGATTTCACCTAGGTGGCAATTAAAAGGTGATCTCTGAATGTTCTGTTTTGATCCTCCTGAGGAAGGGCCGGAAGACTGCACCTTGCAGGGTCCTCTGAGCATCCACACAGGTTTGCCTTGACACAGGAAGGCAGTGTTCGTGTGGGAGAACTCGGTCCAAGAGGAGGGCAGCCTTAATCTCGCTGAACTTGTCTGCGGTTCCCCAGACTGGCTGTGATCCATCCATGTGGGATGGACACACTAGTCTCTGCCTTTCTCTCCCCTCCTCCCTGCTACCCCTGGCTCAGTGCCCTTGGACCCGGATCCTGGTTGTGCCTCACCCACTGTCTTTGTTTGGGCTTCCCCAGGAGCAGAGCCTCGTGTCAGAACTTGAGCACTGTTGGTTTCTCAAAGGTTGTAGGGGACATGGAGATGCCCATTCAGATCCCCCTTCAAAGAAGGACTGATTGCCTCACTGCCAGAGCCTTCAGGGTCTGCTCCAGCTGCAAAGAGAGCACCACTGGGCTGTCCGAGGTCACGCCTGCCCTTCCCGGGGATGGTGGCATCCTCCTGTGCACCCGCCTCAGAGCCCGAGTGAGACTGGGGGACCATTCAGCTCCACAGGGGACACCCAGGACTTGCTCCGAGCTCCTCCCAGGCAGCCCAGGGCTTTGTTGATTTTGCATCGTATCTTAGCTTCTCCTTCAGTCCAAGCCTGCTTCTGTTGTATTCCTTTTATAGGTGCTGATTCCCTGATAAAACTGCATACCCCAAATTCTGTCTCAGAGACTGCTTTCAGAGAACTCAACCAGTAGCAGAGCTCTGGAGTAAGGGGCCAGAAAAGAGGGAGAGTCAAAGCCAAAGATCCTGCTGGGACCTCTGAGAAGGGTCCCAGATGCCCCTCCTAGGAATGGCCCAGTGGGAGCCTTTGGTCCCACTGCAGCTCCCAGGACTGCTTATGATGGCTCAAACTGCCCTCACTTCTGGGGTTAACTTACACAGTGGCTGAACGGGTTCCCCGCCTTTAGAGATGCTCAGAGAGGAAAGTAGTTGTGCTGAAGGAGGGATGCTGTCAGCGGGAGTCTGAGCTTATGAGGAGTTTTCACTGTGGTTGAACTCGGCACAGGGCTTCCCAGGTGGCCTAGTGGTAAAGAATCCGTCGGCCAGTGCAGGGGATGTAAAAGACGCAGGTTTGATCCCTGGGTTGGGAAGATCCCCTGGAGGAGGAAATGACAACCCACTCTAGTATTCTTGCCTGGAAAATTCCATGGACAGAGAAGCCTGGTGGTCTACAGGCCATGGTGTCGTAAAGAGTCAAATACCGCACAGAACTCAGCAGAGAGCCTGGAGGCATGGTGTAGGACACCCCAAAACACCTGTAGACAATAGGTACTCGGGCCACGCAGAGGCACCAGCAGGAGCTGGGAGGGTGGGAGGAGAGGAAAGTGGGGTTGTTTTAGCTCTGCTTCGTCCTGCCTCCGCACTGGGGCTCAGGCAGTGGCTCCAGCTTCAGGCAGCTCCTCCGGGGTACCAGCTCTACCTGGGATCAAACACTGCCTCCTACCCCTTCAGGCTGAGGCTTGTTAGGCCTCCCGTTGTTGCTTGTCTTAAGGGTGTCCCCACCTCCCTTAGCAGTTCTTTTCACCCTGTCACCCCTCTGATAATGGTCTCCTAGCTGAACAGTCTTCGGCTGAGCGCTCTGCGGGGATCCTGGTTGACACAATGGGCCAGACCAACTCTGATGCTGAAAGCTTTACCTTCCCCATTGGCCCCTCCTCCCTCCCAGCCACTCTGGGTCCCCTACAGCTTGCTTTTGAATGTATTTCTTATATATAAATTCATGTCCTCCTCCTTCACAGCTTTGCCTTTTGATTTGGAGGAAGAGAAAAAAAAAACAACTATTCTGTGAATTTATTAAATGTTTTCCTTTCACAAAACACCAGTTTTATACATCAGAAGCCTTGCCTTTCATGACTTTTGAATTCTCAGAAATGGGCTTCAAGTGCCTGTTTCAGGAGTTGAATTTGGAACATCAGTTCTTTTCCCCTCTCTGCATTCCTGCCACACAGTCCTAATCCTTTCCAGGGTGATGGATCCCTCTGACTGGGCAGAAGGAAGATCATTGAAAGGAAATGTGAAGAAGAAGGGAATAGTACTCCGTTCCAAGAGATTTTTCTCCCAAAAGTTACTTTCAACGGGTGAGAGGGAGTGAGGTTGGCAGCAGACTTTTCAGGGAACAGACAACTACTTCACTTCTCCACTCCCATCTCCTAACACACACATTATCCAGAAATTCTGGAAAACCCGGTAAGTGCATTCATTCAACATATTAAGTGAGCTCCCACTGCATGCCAAGTAGCTGGGTGCTGAAAACAAAAACGTGTGATTCCCACCCCAAGCCATTGAGTTTATAATCTATGTTGAGCATTAGAGATTAATTGGTGAGTCACAAAATGTGACATTGCAATTTTTCCTTGGCATCTGCCATTCATTCTGGCTGGAATGCTTTTCCCTCAACTGTCTACATGACTTGCTCCCTACCTCCTCCAGGTTTTCTGTTTTTGCAATCATCACTATTCATGGAGGACTTCAGTGGCCATCCATACCTCTTTTCTTTTTTTATTTTGTTTCATTTTTTATGGTCCATCTCTCCCAGAACGTGAGCTTTAGGAGAATAAGAATTGTCTTTTTTTGTCTTTTTTGTTCTCTGCAGTATTATCAGAGCTGAAACAGTACATAGTACATAATAGGTACTCAAATAATGTTTATTGAATGAATGAGCCAAACCAAGTACTCATAAGGGGGCTGAGAAAGATTAGACATATGGGGCTAAGAAAGATGAGCCATTTCTCAGGAGAAGTGAGAGTTGGACTGATCTAAGAAAGATCCGAAGGCATTAACTGGGTCTAAAGGGGAAGCAAATAATTCCATGCAGGAAACACTAGCATGTGCAAAGGCCCTGTGGTGAATTAGAGTATGGTGGGTTTAATGAGCTAGAGTTGTTCAGTGAGATTCAAACACAGGGGGTGAGACAAAGATGTGATGAAGTAATAATAAGAGCTGAATAGTTCACAAAGTTCTGAACAATTTACCAAGCTTCACACACTCTAGGAGGAAGGTACTGTACTTATTTCCATTTTATAGGTGAGAAAATCAAGGCCCAGGTACTTGTGGGTACTTGCTCAAATCACAGACCTAATAAACATCAGAATTAGAACTAAGCCTCAGTATTCTGATTGCAGAGTCCATGACCTGAACTTTTGTGGTCTTCAGTCTCTTGTAGGATAGATCAGCACCTGTGGGGATGTGGAGTGATATAGCCCCGCTGGGGACCTGGGAGAATAGACAGATATAGGCTGAGCATCTCCTGGGGTGATTCCCACAGGTCTCCCAGCTCTGTACTTCCCACCCCACTTGGCTCTCTACAGCCGCACCAGCTTGGGTTGGATTGACTGTGAAAAACACTTCCAACATTTCTAGTCTGGATGGGCAAAATCAGTCTAAACTCTCTAAGGTTTGGCCGTGTACCAAGAAGATCCCTTCAGAGATTATTCTGAAGCTAGCATTCTGTTCTCTGGGATGACGGTTATTTTAAAAAACCTTAAGTAGGTCATTGGCGGTGCCATGTGGTGCCTCCAACCTTGGCTGTCCACTAAAATCAACCCCAGGAGGTTTTTAAATGTCTCCATCTCCAGGCCACAAGTTGACCAATTGTGTCAGAATCTCTAGAGGTCAGACCCAGACGTTAGTAATTTTTAAAGCTCCCCAGAGGAGCCCAAGCAGCCATTGAATTTGAGAATCACAGTCCCTCGTTACACAAAGAGTAGACCAGGGACCCACAGCATCAGCCTCCCAGGAGGCTGTTAGAAATGCAGAACCTCAGGCCCCACCCCAAACCTGCTGATTCAGAATCTGCATTTTCATAAGGCTGATTTCCGTCTGCATTAAGATTTGAAAATCACAGCTCTAGAATCACACTAATATTGTGGCCACTAACCATGAGTGCTCATTTGCAGCTAGTGACCCCCATATTGAACAGCACAAATAAAAATCATTGAATCATTGCAGAAAGTTCTGTTGGACTGCACTACGCAAGAATATTCTGGAAAGAGGTGGTAATCAGTCAATCTTTTTCCTTTGGATGCTATAGGCATACCAATAAAGAAACAATGCTTGTCCTTTGAAAGGAACAAAATTGGGATACACTCAACTGGGCACAAGAGGGGACCCAGGTATCCTCCTTTCTTTTCAAAAGCTCATTTTACACTACTTTTTACAAAACACCTACATTGGTACTTGTTTTGGGTAACTGAATGAAATCCAGAGAGGATTTTTGCTTTAACCAGAAAAGACTGAAAGTCAGAATAGAGTTCAGGGTTGGTTTTGAAGTGAGTTGTCTTAGAGGCAGCATGACAGACACCACCCAGCTCTTTCAGGATCCACACTCAGCATCTCAGCATCAGGCCACCATAGCTTTGAACTACATTAATGAGCATCTGTGCTTTATCTTAACTTACCTTGTGCATCCATTATCAAGATGTGTCCTGAGGTAATTGCTTCTTTACTTTACAGTCAGTTCAGCTTAGGAAACCTTCATTCTACTTTCAGATAGTGGGGGAAACCTGTAAATCTAGATGATTTAGTTTCTGTTCATTTTAAATAAAGCAAGAACACAACTTCATCTTCCCAAGCCTTGGGTGAGAGCAGTTTGTGGGGGTGGGGAACATAGGAGTAAGGGAGAGAGGAGAAATGTGAGAAGCAAGATTGGTTTCAAACGTAGAGCAGAATGCGGGGCAGTAAGCCCTGGTCCCCACCCTCCCCTGCTGGTCACCGCCAGGGCAGCAGGAACACACTCGGAAACTAGATGTGACTGATTGTGCCAATATGAAAAGCAGGCATTCTGTCAGCTAACAGATAACCAAGTTACAATGTGACATGGCTGGGGGCTTAGCTTGTTTTTCTTTGAGGAGTTTTTGTTGCAGAAGGAAATTCAGTCTCTTTAGCAAAATCCTTCCTTTGGGGGGGAATGGCCACTGATGTTTCTCCTGGAAGACTGGTGGCTGAAAGCATGATGTATAGTGCAGCTAGTGCTGAGCAGAACCATAATAACAGAGCATCCAGCAGTGGAGAGTGATGAGAATTTTCCTGGGAGAAAGTTGCTCACTAAATGTCAGGTACCATTCTAAGCATATTATGTGTATTAAGTTATTTAATCTGCATAACAACTGCATAGGATGGATAGGTATTATGTACGTCCCCATTTTACCCAAAAGGAAACTGAACACAAGATCTTAGAGTTAGTAGATGGCACAGCCAGGATTTGAACTCTGAGAGCCTGTGCTTTTTGGTACCATACGGATAACCCGAGAGACCCCTAAGGTCTCACCTGATCACAAATACCACCCACAGCCCACCCCTCATTGACCATAGTACCTCTTTACATGTACTGTCTCATTGCATGTTCTTAACAGCTGTTATAGGTGGATACTCTTATTCTTGCCATTTAATAGATTAGGAAATTGGAACAAAAAAAGCAAATAATAATTTGTTCAGAGTGTTTCAGTTAAATAAGTGGTTAAGTCAAAATCCAAATCCAAGAGCCTGAGCTCTACACTAATGTGGGTCACATTTTTTGAGCAAAGACGTTGTGTCTCTCAAAGGTCCTCTATGAAAATGAACCTCATTTGTATAGGACAGGCATGACTCTTTTTATTCAGTCCCAGGCAAGAACACCTAAGTGGGTTGCCATTTCCTTCTCCAATGCATGAAAGTGAAAAGTGAAAGTGAAGTTGCTCAGTTGTGTCCGACTCTTTGCGACCCCATGGACTGAAGCCTACCAGGCTCCTCCATCCATGCAATTTTCCAGACAAGAGGACTGGAGTGGGGTGCCATTGCCTTCTCCGTATCTAGTGACTGGAGCTGCCCAATTAAGTAGATACATGCACACTGATCCCTTTAACTTAGATTTCTCTAAATTCTATCTTCTGGCTGTCTTTGAACAATTCCTGCTCTGTCTATCTGGTCTCACTCACTCCTGGGTGTTAATATCCCCATATTTGGATGAATCTCAAACCCACATCTTCAGCCCAGACTTGGCTTCAAGTCTCCATTGCTTTAGTTCCACCTGCTGCCAGGACCTCAGCACCTGGATTCTCCCTAGTATAGCAAAGGCTGGGGTATTCACCCAGATCCCACTGGGTCGTTTTCACCCCCATTTCTCAGCTGCTGCCTGCACTGTTGTAGCTGAAGGCTCTCACCTGCAACCTCCCCCAGAGACTTGCCCTTGGGCAGCAGGGGCTGCCTCACTGTGGGTTGCCTGCAAGTCCCATAAGCCCCACCTTCACTTGACCTAGACACGGTAAAGAGATTTGAGGGGTAATGGGCAGGGCATTGGTGGTGTCTGTTCCATGAATCTCATGCACATTCCTTAGATTAGCAATCACTACCTTCCTGTGTGCATGCTAAGTTGCTTTAGTTGTGTCCAACTCTTTGCAACTCTATGAACTGCCAGGCTCCTCTGTCCATGGGATTCTCCAGGCAAAAATACTGGTGTGGGTTGCCATGCCCTTTGCCAGGGGATCTTCCTGATCCAGGGGTTGGATCCACATCTCTTACGTCTCCTGCATTGGCAGTGGGTTCTTTGCCACTAGTGCCGCCTGGGAAGCCCCCACTACCTCCCTGTGCTGTTCTTAGTAGCTCAGTCTTGTCCGACTCTTTGTGACCCCATGAACTGCAGTCTGCCAGGCTTGTTTGTCCATGGGGATTCTCAGGCAAGAATACTGGAGTGGATGGCCATTCTCTTCTCCAGGGGATCTTCTGAACCCAGGGATCGGACGCAGGTCTCCTGCATTGCAGGTGGTTTCTTTGCCAACTGAGCCACCAGGGTGTAAAGGCTATAGCCACTGGCTACAAATCTTTGCTCCTGGTCAAGCACAGAGAAACTCCACATTCCTCAATATGGAGGAATATTGCTCTGCCTTTTGGACTTCTTACTTCTGCTCACTGTGGTTCATGTGCCTGGAATGCTACTCATCCTTTGAAGGCCAATGACATTGCCTCTTAGCCTGTGAGGTAGTCCCAAATGATGCTTGCCTTTGCCATGTGGGTGATGGTTATATATGAATGGATCTCTAGTCATCATGGTGGGAAATGAATCTGATTCATCTTAGTTGTCTCTAAGCGTTCTAGGTTGAATCTTGCCCCCACTAACAGCCGTCGAAGTCTTAATCCTCAGTACTGTGACTTTGACCTTATTTGGAAATGGGGTCTTCTCAGATGTAACAAGTTAAGGTGAGGTTTTTAGGGCAGACCCTAATCCAGTGTAACCGGTGTCCTTGTAAGAAGAGGAGTAGAGACACAGAGACAGACTCGCACAGAAGGAAGGTGACATGAAGTCAGAGGGAGAATGCTGCCTGACAACACAGGCAGAGACTGATGATGTGCATGCCACCCAAGTCAGGGTCAGGATCCCTGGCAGTGCCAGAATCTAGGAGGGAAGCATGCGGCAGATCCTCCCCTAGCATGGTCCTGCCAACACCTTGATTTCAGATGTCTAGTCTCTAGAGCTATGAGAGCATACATTTCTGTTATTTTAAGATACCCAGTTTGTGGTGCTTTGTCATGGCAACCCTGGGAAACTACTGCGTTAAGTATGTGACACAGTGCCGTCCTCAGAGAAGGACACCGACAAAGCCCTGAGAAATTAAAGTGGTGGCAGTTGATTTCTCTCACTGCTTGTTTTACAGACTCTAACATTGATGGCAACATACCTTGGCAAAGCTTCTAAACCTCTGGTTTGTCATTCCATACTTAAAAGCCACCCTTTCCTACCAAATACCCTTACCAGTAAATTCCATGTATACTGGATTTGTGAGGGAGAAGAAGGCTTACACTCTAATATATTAGTTATGTTTTGCTGCATACCACGTCACTCCAAAGTACAGGGGCTTCAAACAGTAAGAATAATCACTCCTTATTTGTGGCGTTTCTGTGGAGTGGCTTGGTTTGGAGATTCTGACTCAGCATCTCTCACAAGGTTTCCATCTCGTATCACCCAGGGCTGCAGTCACCCAAAGGCTCAACTGAGGCTGGAGGATCCACTTCTAAGGTGCCTGGAAGACTGGTTCATGGTAAGTGCTCTATAAATAAGTAAATGAGATTTGTAACAAGAAATATATGAATAGGCAGTAAGTTTGGGAAATGAGATTCCTCAGGTCCTTGGATGACTAAACTGGGTATATAGTTTATTATGTAGACAATGGGGAGTTTGAGGCAGAAATCAAAAAGAAGCATATGTTGGAGACTTATGAGATCAGTATGACAACAGAGTATTATATTACCTATATATTATAGGTTGTAGAATTCAGCAGCCTTGAACATCAGAATCACCTGGAGAGCATGGTAAAACACAGGTTACTGCAGCCCACACTCTTTCTCTTTCGGACTCAGTAGGTCTGGGATAGAGTCCAAGAATTTGAATTTCAAAATACATTCCTAGGTGACTCAGAGGCTGCTAGTCCAGGGGCCATACTTCCCGGGAGGGAGGAAGAGAGAGAAGAAAGACTAGCGTGACCTTTGGCTGATGACTAAGTGCCAGATAGACAGCAGACTGTCTGTGGGCACTGTGGTGAATGACGGATAATGCAGGTAGTGCGATAGAGCTGCCAAAAGAAATAGCTGCAAGAATGGCAAGAGATTATGGCATTGGGCGCCTGTGCTTCTTTTCAGGGTAAGCCTCTGTCATTAGAAAACGTGCAAAACCTTGGCTTACAAAGCCAGTAGATAATGGAATTGGAGAATAAGCTTTCCTGCTTTGTCCAAGTTGAGGATTTCTGTTCACTAATGACTACTTGAGGCCAGGGGCTAAAATGGCATAGATGAGTTGCAAGATTGTACCATACATAATGCTGGTAAAACCATTTGAACCCACAGGTTCATTAAATGTTGAGTTGAGTCTAGGATGGTAGGAGTAAGACAGTCTGTCTTCCATGTATTTTCCTTAGGACCCCAAGGTGAACATTTGTTGTTTCTTCCACACAGAAGTCTTTCCTCCTTTGTATTTGTGCCTGCACTCTCCTGTCATCTTCTTTGGGAATTGCTTGTCTTCATAGAGTTCCATATAATACTTGTCAGGCTGACAGTCTCCTTAGGTCCTCTCTTTTGGCCTCAGGGGCAGGCATGGGATTGAGGTCTGGCCAGTCAACAGTGTCCCCTCCCTGCATCCTAGTCATTGGGCTAAGAAGTCATGTGACCTGGCACAGCCTATCTGAGTCCTCCTCTTGGTCTCAGAAGAGAGAACTCTTTTTCCTCTGAAGATGCAAAGATATGAGGATATGAGTGAAGCATGCAGCTCGTCCAACCCCCAGACATGAATGAAGCCCTCTTGTCATGGAAGAGAATGAACCCTACTCATAAAGGAAAACAGAAGCTGAATTTTGGAGAGAGAGAGATCCTTCTTACTTGTACCACTAGAATCCCAAAGTCAGTACCGCATGCAGTGTTTCATTTGCATGTGTCAAAAAAAATTCCCTTTTTAACTTAAGCTTAGAGCTTGTTTCTGGCAATTTTAGCTATAAGAATCTGAACAATCAAGTCCATTTAGCCACCTGTAACCTTCTAACTTCTAGAAATTGGCTGCTGCCTGGGGAAACTGTTAATCCCATACTCAGATGCCTACATCAGTGCTGCAGGAGTTCTTTGGAGATGTCTAAAATTTCAGGGCATTGCCCCTATAGGAAACATTGAGTATACACATTTGGTTTGGAAAAGCTAAACAGAAAGAGGCAAAGAGAGAGAGAAAAGCTTGAATCAGTCTATTTAGGAGAGAAAAAAGGAAGGAAAAGTGGTAGAAGACACTGGTCCTGTTTATAGTGGATGAGAAAAGGCAGGGTCTCTGTTATCAAGCAGTGAAAAACTTAATGGTTCCTGGTGGTCAGGAACTTTTCCTCCACAAAGCGCACTAGTGCCTGGCATTTTCTGTGTGGCTCAATGGTGAAGAATCCGCCCGCCAATGCAGGAGACATGGGTTCCATCCCTGGGTCAGAAAGATCCCCTGGAGAAGGAAATGGCAACCCACTCCAATATTGTTGCCTGGAGAATCCCATGGACAGAGGAGCCTGGTTGACTCCAGTCCATGGGATCATGAAGAATTGGTCTCGATTTAGTGGCTAAACAACAACTACCACCTGGTGTGTGTAGGGTGTGCCAACTCTACCAGGGGAGCTGTTACATAACCTACACGTTTGACTAAAGTGAATTCACCTCCACACCCTCTTCACAAAGAACAGAGAAGGGAGGAACAATTTCCACTGTGCAGTGTTCCGTCCATCCACCCCACCCAGCGGGCTATGACAGTGTGACTTCCTACTCACATCTCGCTGCATTTGTGGGCATTAGGAGGGATGTTCCAAGAGCCATTTTAATTGTACAGCCTTTTCATCTTTGTGAAAATTTAGAACCCAGCTCCTTGAATAAGATGAGGCATCCACCACCAGAAGCCCTCAAATTCAAACTCTTACCCAAGAACGTTCAGAGGGCTTGAGTAGGGGGTGGCTCTCAAAATATATCTGGTGATCACATGAGTCTCAGTGTTCGTAAGCCACAGATAACTGGGTTCCATAGGATTTGAAATCACTTTTAGACTCCTTTACTGCTCTGGTCTGTTGTGAATGATAAGTCCAGCAAAATGTCTTGTGATATGTGGGTAAAATCCTCTCAGCAGAATTTGCCAGACAACTTTCACACCATTGAATCACTCTAGACTCCAAGGCAGTAACTCTGCCATCAACAACACATAGGGAAGGCTGAACTTGGTGGTTGGTCTGTTTTGTGTGTGGTGGGCACTTGCTGTTCTACTTGCCCAGCGGTGCTTTTTAATTGGAATGATTTTTATTTGGTCTGACTTCCTGAAATAGAATCCTTTGCCAGCTAACTCCAAAAAATCTGTCAGGACAGAGAGCAAACTGTCCAGGGTTCTTGGCTCAGCGGTTTGGGGATGAGACACAGCTGGAAGTGAGGCAAGGTGCAGGATATTCAAATCTGATATTGAAACAGTCTGTGTGTGTTTAGGGAGTCACCACAACATTTGACTTGACATCCCCACCCAAACCCCAAATCCCAAACCCCAAACAGGTTCCACTCCAATAGCCAGACTCCAGTCCATGGTTTCCAAGCGTCTTTTGAATGGTTTATTTCTTCCTATTTACAAAGTGAGCTGTTTTTGAAGGGGACATCAGTTTTTATTCATGTCCCGGACCCTGACTGGGTCTTTGCTTCTTCTTTGTCCTGCTTTTTTGTTTAGGCCACAGAACACTTAGAGCCGGTAACTAGGGACCTGCGACAGGCACCATCACCTGATATGATGTATGCACAGTGATAGAAGAAGTGATCATAATATAAATAAAGCTCATCTAGCAGTGTTTTTGTGCAAGTTCCAAAACCACACACAAGCCTCACCCTTGGCATGTACTGATTTCCACTGAGGAAAAAGCGAAAGAGAAAAGGCTTGTTGGGAGCCTGATGTTGGCGCATAGAACTTAGCAAATGCTGTGTGACTTGTGTGCACAGTAGAATTCTTTTCAGAGGGAGGATGACGAGGAAGCAACATGGTTTCTGCAAATTAAGGCATTTGATGCGCAGCTCTCAGTGTGATTTTTCTGTCTTCATTAGACCCACTTTGGATTTCTTGCCTTAGTTTCTTTTGGTGGACCATTTTCCTTCATTGTAATTTCACTACTTAATTACCCCAGCCTCAGTCTTCTGAGGCAGCATGCCAGGGAGATCAAGTTTTTTTTTTTTTTTTTTTTCCATTTATTTTTATTAGTTGGAGGCTAATTACTTTACAATCGAGTTTGTTTTTGAAGTCTATCACATTTCCTCCTTTCATTCCTCACCTCTTCTTCCTTTCCTCTTCACCCCTCCCACAAAACCTCTAAAACATTAACCACCCCCACATGGTATTCCTTTTGTAATCTACCCAAGCCTGTCATTTTTTTTTTTTTCAGTTTCTAATTATTTTCTGTTCTGTACCAGTGGTCAGCAAACTTTGTTCTGTAAAGGACCACAGTAGATAGTTTCAGCTTTGCGGGCCACGCTGTCTGTGTTGCAACTGCTCCAGTCTGTAATTGTGTCATCAAAGTAGTCATCAGCAGTGCATATCTCCACTCCAGAAGAATCATCATGTGTCTAAGAAACATCAGTCATCTTCTTTCACAAAATACACTGCTTCAGCTATGCCACGGAGTGAATTTGTGCTGTCCAAATTGATATGTTGAAGCCCTCACCCCTAATTTGATGGTACTTGGTGACAGCCTGTGGTAGATAATTTCATTTAGGTGAGGTCAGCAGGGTAGAGTGCCCAAGAGAGGGTTACTGTTCTTATAAAAAGAGACACTAGGAAGTTCTTTTTCCACGTCTCTCTTTCTGCTTCATAAGGACATAGTGAGAAGGCAACCGTCTGCAATCTGGGAGAAGGGCTGTCACCAGAACTGTATCACCTGGTGCCTTGATCTTAGAATTCCTAGCCTCCAGGACTGTGACAAATGTATGTCTCTTCTGCAAGCCACCAAGGGTCTGACATTCTGTTATAGCAGCCTGAGCAGACTAAGACAACCTTCAAAGCAAAAGAAAACAAAACTGCCACCCCCCAAAACAGCCCTTGGGCTCATAGCTGATGGCACTGGTGATCCTTGCCTTCTAGGGTTTGTGTACCTATGTAATCCCTACTCTTGGGGTATGAGTGCACCTAGCAGCTTCCTTCTAACCAATAGAATAGAACAAAGGTGATGATACAGTCTTCATGCTTATGTCATGTAAGGTCATAATGTCCATCTTGCTAACAGATCGTCTCCTTTGCTGGCTTTGACAAAGCATGTCTCATGTGGTGAACGATGCTACAGTAAGGCCCACGTGGCAGGTAACTGACGGTGGCCTCTAGCTGGCAGCAAGCAGGGAACTGAGGTCTCTGTCTGAAAGCCTTCCAGGAACTGGGTCCCATCATCAACCATGTGAGTTTGAAAGTGGATCTTTTCCCAGTCGAGCATTTAGTTGAGACACTTGTCACGGCCAAAACCTTAATTGCAATCTTACAGAGAACCCCACTAAAGCATTTCCACACTCCTTATGGCAGAAAGTGTGAGATGACAGATGTATGCCATTTTAAGTGGCTAAGTTGTGATCATTTGTTACACAGCTACAAATAACTGATATGGGTTGAAACATGGGTTTTTCATGTGTTCAAGTCTCTTGCCTCCACTGTGCACTCCTATTGCCCTGGGCAGGCTTGAATCTTCTCATGATTCTCACTCTGATGATGCAGAGTGAGACAATAGCAGAGCCCACAGTATAACAAGTATTCAATTATTCTTAGCTGTTATTATTTTTAAGTGCTAAGGAATTGCAGAAGAGGGTAATTTAATTTTCTCCAGAATCAGGGAAAAATAATTAGAACTAACACTTCTACTGGGCTCTCAAATTTATGGGCTTGCATAGAAATTATTGAATTTGGTCATTACTGCATGATTCTCAGCTCTAGATGATTTTCTCCTCTGGTGGCTGTATAGCGATATTTTTGGCTATCACAGCTTGTAGAGCAAGCTCCCGGCATTAGAAGGTAGGGGCCAGAGATGCCACTAAACATTCTGTGATGCATAGGACAGCTCCCCACAATGAAGAATTATAGGACCAGGACTTCAGTAATGCTGAGGTTGAGAAACCATACTCTAGCAATTCCATGTGTGTGTGTGTATGTGTTTGAGGGATCATGCATGACTCATAAATGAGAAAGCAAACCAAGAGAGGCTGAATTCCAGAAGGGGTAGGAGATTACACAGGCGATATATTGCAGAATTGGGGCAGAAATCTTTAATTTCAGGACCCAGATCCATTCCTTTTTCTTCTCCCAACTTCACCTATCTATCCTGTCTAGAGGGCCATTGATATCAGCCTGGAGTCAAGAGCCAGTATGCTTTGGCCCAAAGAAGGGACCATAATGGTGGAGATTTCAGGCCATGTAGCTGGTGAAGGGGAACTAGAATTCTTTCAGAAGAGATCATTTCAATCCCACTTGGTAGGGTTTAGAGTTAGGTTGATAGATATCTTCCACCAGAATCCAGAGACATTCTTGCCTAAATAGAAACTTAAGTTTTTGTATTTTATTGTATTCTCTTCCAACACCTGAGAACATTTCAGGCTAACATGGACAGTCAATCAAGCAACATCTCTGGTCACTGTTTTCTGCTGAGACCTGTATAATTAAGACCCCTTAATCTGTACTCATGTCCCCATTTGACAGATGAGGAGACTGCACCTTCAAAAGGAATGCAACGGCTTGTCAAAGGGCACACAGGTTGCAAAGGGTGGAGCTGGGATATGAACCCAGGCCCTTCAACTTAAAGTTTTCATTAATTTCCCCAATAGAACTGAACCCACTATGCATCCAGCTCTGATTGGGGTATTGGGGTGTGTGTGGTAGAGTATATAAAATGTTTCTTGCTTTCAAGCAGTTTATGACCTAGAGGAGGAGATGCAGTTATAAGCAGGTGACTAAACTATAAGTGTAAGTGCAAGTGTGTGCTTCTAACAGGTGCAAACCTCACACTCTTGGGATTGCAGGGAGAGAGAGAGAGAGAAATGTTCTTGAAGGTGGGACCGAGGGACATGTGGAAAGGCTTCAGGGAAGAGGTGGTACTTGAGCTGAAACTTAAATTTCAGGCAGAACAAAAGGCCAGTGCCCCAAACCAAACAGTAGATCCTCTTGTTAAAAGTGGTTTCTGGCTCCAGATGATTTTTTTAAAAGTTCCTCATTCAACTTTCAGCCAGTCCTCCATGACAGAGCTCTGGGATTTCACACATGTTCTGATTATTGCTCTTTTTTTTTTCCGTTTCATAATTGCACAACTGAGCAACCAAGTTCTCTAAGCTTCTGTTCAGGCCTGAAGATTTGCCGTATTTGGCATGCCTTGTGGTTTCCGTCATCATCCTGATTAAACTAAGTTTATGAGACAAGCTGCTTATCACTGCTATCAGCACTTTTGTTTCCCCATTTTCTGCTCATTTTCCCTAAATAATCAGAGCTAAGAGCTCTTAAATAGTCAAATAATCACCCTAACAGTCACTCACATAACACTCACTAACACACTAAGCGATGTGGAAAATAGAACCATGGATGAGAAGACCCTATACTCTCATCACTTGGACCATCCGTTCAACTGCTCATGAACATAAACCTGATTTCTGTGTGTGAAGGATGATTTGGGGGCTCTGAAAGCAGAAAGCATGAATATGCAGATGATGTACATCCATTTATTTATTCATTCACTCCATAAATATTTATTGGATATCCACTCTATGCCAGGCTCTGTTTCAGGGACTGGGGATGAAGCCTCAAACTACCTATCAGGTTTCTGCCTTTGTGGAGCTTCCAGACCAGATGAGGGAGATGGACCATAAGTAAGTGAGCAAATTTATAAATAAGGTAAATTCAAATCACAACAAGTAGGACTGCCAGGTCAAATATAATATGCCCAGTTAACATAAATTTTGGATAAAAACCACTTATTTTAGTGAATGTATTTTCCAAAATTGCATTCTGTACTTTTATTTCTTAAGTCAGGCAACAGTAGTCTTAAGAAATTAAATGAATTAACTGGGATAGTGTATCATTCAGGGTTCTGCCAGAGGAAGAGAACCAGTAGGCTACCTATTTTTAGAGATTTTTGCAAGGAACTGGCTTAAGAAATTATGAGTGATGGATAAGAAATTCCAAAATCCACAGGGCCTGCTATCAGGAAGGGCAGGCTTGAAATCTTGGGCACAAGATGAAGCTGCTGTTCATAGGCAGAATTTCTTCTTGCTCTTCAAAGAAAATTCACCTCTGCTCTGAAGGCCTTCAACTGATTGGATCAGCACCCCCACCCCCTGAAAATTATGGAAGATAACCTTTCTTACTTAAAGTAAACTGATCATAGACTCTAATCTACCAAATATCTTCCCATCAACACCTAGATTAGTGTTTATTAAATAACTGGAGAATATAGCCTACCCAAGTCAACACATAAAACTGACCATCACAGATAGGAAGGGGAGGGGTGTTCACAGCAGCAGGGAAAGCTTCTGTGTGGAGGGGACATTTGAGTTGCAACTTGAACACTGAGACATTGATTAGTAGACTGCATTTTAAGAACCAGGAGATTAAAACATACCACGTTAAAAAAAAAAGACCCTGGGGTAGGAAAGAACATATCTTGTTTTCAGAACCCCCCAGAAAGTCAACATGGCTGTAGGTGGAGTGCTCCTGAAAGGGAGAGTGCTATGTAGTTGGGTGGAAGAAGAGACAGTGACTGGGTCGTATCGAAGTACGAGAGTTAAGTGCGTGAAGCTCCAGGACTAATTCTTTGCAACCCCAAGAGCTGTAGCCCACCAGGGTCCACGGAATTTTCCAGGCAAGAATACTGGAGTGGGTTGCCATTTCCTCCTCCAGGGGATTATTCCAACCCAGGGATGGAACCCGAGTCTCCTGCGCCTCCTGCATTGATAGGCAGATTCTTTACCACTGTACTCCAATAAAAAATAAATAAATAAATAAAAATTTTTTAAACTCCAGAACTATTTGTAAAAGGATGTTAATAGGTAGAGAAAAGAGAGTGAGCTCTTTAAAAAGGCTTCTTCCTAAAGTATTTCTGGGTATCCGGTTGGTTCTTAAGCTGTTTGCAGACTCAAAGATAATTGCTGTGGGTCATTTAAGCACGGGGCTCTACCAAGTTGAAATGATTAGGACTCCACACAGTAAAATTCTCATTGTTTCTGAAAAGGAATCTTTTCAAGAGCTAAAGGGGATGCTCAGTAGATGGGCAGCCACTGTGAGGCATCTCCGGTTGAGAGTTTTTTCCTCAGTCTTTGCATTCGGTAACCTTCCTTTAAAGGCTGGTATTGTCAGATGGCAAGCCAATTGTTTGCAATAAATAGCTGAATATGAATCAACACCTACTCTCTGTCTGTGCTTACAGATTCCTGGTTTGTTGAAGACAAGATTCCAACAAATTTCGTTAAACAAAAAACAAATCAGTTTTACATGTTTATTCTATATTAGAATTCCATAGGCAGCTTTGTCTCCGAGAACTCGTAAATCTATTTGTGAATCCCCAATGCTGTTGTAGGAAAAATTACTCCCTGAACAAGGTGGAGATTCCTGGCATCTGTTACTTCCCACAATTTGCCTGTTGCCTCCAAGTCACACCAGGAACCCTCTAAAACAGATATAATAACTTTGGGAAAATCACCTCTTCTCTCTAGACCTGGGTTTCCTTATCTATTTTTTTTTTTTTTTTTTTTGCATGAGGAGTTCAGCTCTGAAGTGTTGTTCAGCCCAAACATTCTTGTTCCATGAGAATTCTCTGAAGTGTAAACTGTCTCACTGTGGTGTCTTGATTTGGGAGGCAGTATACGCAGGAGATATTGATCTCTGTTGGGTATCATGTACTAGAGCTGTTTCACTCCCTCAAGATCTTGATGTTGAATCTTTCCTCTTCTATCTCCGCATCCCAGCTAACCATCAAATAGTATGTAGTTGTATTCATTATTGTATAAACAACAATACTGTATAAAACAACAGACATTGACTGTCTTATAATTTTCATGGGTCGAGAACTGGGAGTGCCTTAGCTGGACTGTGGTTGCGGGTCTCATGGCCGCGATGTCCTCAGGGGCTGTCAGCGCCTAGCTGCTCAGCTAGGGCTGGGAGAGCACACGGCTGATGCTGGAGGCTCAGCCCCTCACCATGTGGGCCTCTCCACCGACTGCTTCATGCAACCTCACAACAGAGCCGCTGGCTCCCCCCAGAATGAGTGTCCCTAGAAAGAAACAAGGAAACCGTAATACCTTTCAAGACCTAGTCTTGGAAATCATACATCATCAAACCCACTGTAGCTAGTTGTTACAGCTGAGTCACTATATCTAGCCCCGTAATGAAGGGGAGGTGAATTAGGTTCTAGCTTTCAAGGAAAGAGTGTCAAAATTTGTAGACATGTTTTAACTAACCTAGTTGTATCTTATGTGTGTGCCTGTATGCTAGAGGAATTTTACTCCCTGAGATCATTTTTTTTCCCCCTGAGATCTTGATGATATTATTCTTCCAACTCTATCTCTCCAATCTTACCCCACTAGTAATTAAATAGTAAATAGCCTATAACTTACCTATCCTTCTGTCTTCTGTAACTTATGACAAGCACAGTGTGACCTGGCTTCAGAAAGCTTGCACATTACAAAGATGGCTGCTTTGCTGTTTTCAAGTATTGATTAACTATCAAGGCAATAATTAGCAAGTCTTCCCTCACCCAACCTTTGAGCAGTCCCTTGCTTGGGGACAGAGTGAAGGGAAGTGAAGTGAAGTGATATTTGCCCAGTCGTGTCCGACTCTTTGCAACCCCATGGACTGTAGCCCGCCAGGCTCCTCTGTCCACGGAATTCTCTAGGCAAGAATGTTGGAGTGGCTTGCCATTTCCTTCTTCAGGGAATCTCTCCAACTCAGGGATTGAACCTGAGTGTCCTGCATTGCGGGCAGACTCTTTTACCATCTGAGCTACCAGTGAAGGGTAAAACAAGAAGGTGTTTGTTTGTTTGTTTTTCCTTCAACCCCCTTAGAAGAATGAGCCATTCATGCACAATTGCATCCCATGAAAAGTTGTGCAGAAATATTCTAGAACCAAACTTCGTAGAGGATATTCTTCTTAAGAGGTTGCCAGCTTATCTAACCAGAGGGTGTGTGGCTGGGATGCCAGATATTCACTGCCCTGGGTCAATTCTCCCTCAGGCTGGATTCTCCTAGAAGTAGAGCTGGGGTAAGATCTGTGTGCAGGGTTATTTAGTAGATCCTGAAAACATGGATAGGAAGTGGAGAAGTGGGATGGGAAGGAATGAGTTATCAAGCTGTTTACTTTCTAGGTGACTAGAGCTTAATTCCACCGGTGAAACTCTGAGAAATGGTGTAAAACCCACATCTCCAAGTTTCACAAACTAAGAGCAACAAGAAGCCTGGGTTATTTGATCTACAGCCTCCCATCAGACTTTGACAGAGAGCTGCACCTGACTATTTCTGTAAGAAGTTGCTAGATCTGTGTAACAAAGTACCATGAATCGAGTGGCTGAAAGCAACAGGAAAGTGTTGTCTCACAGCTCTGAAGGCCGAGATGTCTGAAATTGAGTCTGAAGTCTGAAATTGAGGCGTTGACAGGGTCAGGCTCCCTCTAGAACGGTTAGGGAAGGGTCTGTTCCAGGCATCTCTTAACCTTTGGTCGCCTCAGACACATTGCACATGCTTGCAGATGTATCGCTCCAGTCCTATCCTCAAGTGGCCCCCTTCCCTTGCATCGTTGTGTTGTCTTCCCTCCGTGCACATCTGTCTCTGTCTAAATATCCCCTTTTAAAAAGAATATCAGCCATATGAGATTAGCGCCCACCCTAATAATCTCATTTTGTTACTTCTGCACAAAACCTGTTTCTAAATAAGGTCACATTCCACGGTACTGGGAGTTAGGACTTAAGTATATCTTTTTGTGGGGATACAGAGTCATCCGACCCTGTCTCTTCAGAGCTTGTGTCTGTTGTTGGGAGCAAGAAGGTGTTTCCAGTAGGGATCCTGGCTTTGGATCTTTGGGGTTCATTTCTGGTTTGGGGCTCTCTTGGGTTCCCTTTGGAAGAGCCAGGCTTTGAGTGTAGCCATATACAATGTTGGAGACAAGAGGCCCCAAGTGGATGAATCCTCACTGTCCAGATGGTCAGGCTGCAAATCTCAGAGGCATCTCTGCTTCCTCTTTTCCTCTCTTTACTACTTGCAGTCCATGGCAAATGCATCTATTCTAGCAAAGCTTTTCTTTTTTTAAAATCTGGAATCCATCCCTTGCTCTCCATCAGTGCTGAATTATATTCTCCCACCCAAAGTTGCAGGTTGAAGCCCCACCTCATTCCCTTTAGAGGGATGCACCACATTTGCTGTTCAGTCTTCAGGTCAATTTTATCTTCTCTTTCTCTTGTCTTTCCCTCCCACTCTTTTCCCCTCTTTCTCTTCCTTTTCTCCTCACCCCCTCCTCACTTCTTATGAATCCATAGCAGTCTGAAAAATTTAAAGTGTCGTAGGCATAGAGTATTTTCACAGAGTAATATTAATAGAAAGAATCTAGAAAGAAAGCTGACATAACTTAGATCCATCTTTGTTGACTTTGGCAAAATGAGGCTTATCCTTTCCAAACTGTTATACTTTGTCCTCCTGCTGGGCTTCTCTCTCACTCCCAAGGCACATGTTTCTCTTGTGCCTGACCTTGCACCCATGGTGTCCCTTCTAAAACCATATATATATATATATAGAGAGAGAGAGTATCTGTAAATACTTAGATATATAGAAAGGTGGGTAGATACATAGATAAATGATAGAAGCTCTTCCCTCCCTACTTCTCCTGGGGTGGATTTGTTGTTCAGTCACTAAGTTGAGTCTGACTCTTTGCAATCTGACCCCATGGACTACAGCACGCCAGGCTCCTCTGTCCTTCACTGTCTCCCAGAGTTTGGTCAAATTCATGTTCATTGAGTCAGTGATGTTATAACCTAACCATCCCATCCTCTGTGGCCCCCTTCTCCTTTTGCCTTCAATCTTTCTCAGCAACAGGGTCTTTTCCAATGAGTCAGCTCTTCATATCAAGTAGCCAAAGTATTGGAGCTTCAGTCCTTCCAATGAATAGTCAGGGTTGATCTCCTTTAGGATGGACTGCTTTGATCTCCTTGCAGTCCAAGGGACTCTCAGGAGTCTTCTCCAACACCCAGTTTGAAGGCACCAATTCTTTTGTGCTTGGCCTTCTTTATGGTCCAGTCCTCACATCCGTACATGACTACTGAAAACATCATAGCTTTGACTGTATGGACCTTTGTCAGCAAAGTGATGTCTCTGCTTTTTAATATGCTGTCTATATTCATCATAGCTTTCCTTCCAGGGAGCAAGCATCTTTTGATTTGATGGCTACAGTCACTGTCTGCAGTGATTTTAGAGTCCAAGAAAGTAAAATCTGTCACTGCTTCTGTTTTTTTCCCCTTGTATTTTCTCCTAAAGTAATATCTGCTCCAAAACAGAGATACCAAGAAACTGGTTGAAGCTGGGGTGTTTGAGCTGGTGTATGTGTCTGCCCAGCCAGGCCTGTCTACATGGAAAATACAGGATAGGAGATGGACAGGATCCCACAATTCTCACAGAGCTTGCCTTCATTGCTGTGCTTCCCAACCAGTCATCAAAAGCCAACAAAGAGGGATTGGGGGCCCTGCATTTCCTGGGAGCCATTGGAAAGCATCAGTGGGTTCAGTGTCTGATAGGAGGTATCTCATTCCCTCTTGGGTTGGTAATGCTGAGGAATCCATGGGTCTAGTCTATCACGGCAGACACTGCCAAGCCTCACCTAGACTAGACCCCCTCTCTCACCTGCTGACTTCCAACTGCCAGTACCTCTATTTCTTTGCCTTGGAACTTTCTCTTGCTGTTGGGACCTTCTGGGAGCACGCCTTAACTAATTCCTGATGGGACTTGGTGTGTAAAATCCCAACTCCCTCATCTACTAGCTCTTCGAGTTTCTTCAGTGGGACTCAGCTCTAGACTCCCACACGGGTAGCTGGCTGGAAAATACACCCTTTATTGACTGCTCTCCCTTCCCTCTCATGTTTCCATCCTTCTCAAATAAACTACCTGCATTTGAATAATCCTGTCTCATGGAGGAAGTACTTACTACCACCACACACACACTAAAACAAGTTGACTTTGAACAGAGCCATAAAGTATGGACTTTCCAATCACGTAGACCCAGGGTTTAATTCTCACTCCACCAGAAATGAGCTGTGTATGGACAGTCATCTGAGAATGTCATCAGTGAGATTAGGATAATAATGCATCCGACTCCTAAAGTGGAAGAGGATTCAGTGAAATTATGCAAGAGATGTGCTAAGCATAGAGCCTGGCTCTTAGTGAGTGCTCAATAAATGGTAATCAAATTTTGGTTCATTTGTTGTTAAATTTCCACTCTCTTGGCGTACTGCCACTTGGGGACGGTAGCAGAGAGTGCAGGTGTCATCTACGCTGGGAGGCAGCCGAAGGTTCAGGAGTTGGACAAGGGAATCCAGGCAGCAAGGAAGCCCAAGATTAAAGTAAAAGTCACGTGCCACTGAGGGGCAGGGCAAGGAGGGGAGCCAAGGGCAGCACTTCACAGGCTTCACTCTGCATGCAAATCACTTGGGAAAATTGTTGAAATGCAGATTCTGATCCAGTGGGTCAGGGCGTCAGCCTGAGCTTCTGCGTTTCTAACAAGCTCCGGGGTGATGTCAGTGCTGCTGCTCTTCAGCCCACATGTGAAGTTACAAGGAACTAAGGTTTGGAGAGCAAATGTCAAAGCCAGGAGAAAAGAAGGATTGGAAGTTAGAGTCCAAAACCCAAGTATGATCAAGGCCAGCCAATAGTATAGTTGCATTATATTTTCCATCACTTATCTGGAGCTGTGCCGTCCAGTATGCTGGCCACCAGCCCCATGTGGCTATTGGCACTTCATCCTGATCGGGATGAGCTGGGCATGTAGCACACCCACTGGAATTTAGGTACAAAGGAGAGAATGTAAAATAACTCAATACTTTAAAAAATACCAGTTCATGTTTTAATGATAATATTTGGGATATATTATGTTAAATATAATATTTACTTATTTAAATTTCACCTATTACTTTTTACATTTTTTTTTTTTAAGTATTGCTACTAGAAAATTTTGAGTTACATTTGTGGCTTGCGTTAAATTCCTGTTGGCCATCACTGGTCTAGAAAGAGCCTCTTTCTCCCCCTCTCTCTCCTCTGCTGCCCAAGAATCCATCCTTAACAATTCCCGAAGTGCCTTGGGGAAAACTCAAGAGGAGAGAGGCTCGTTGCTCTGAAGGGGAGACGGGCAAGCCCACAAAAGGGAGCTGTTTGGGAGGAACAAGGCAGAAACATGCCAAGTCATTCTCTGCAACAGCAGAGCTATTGCCGTGGGGCCAGCAGGGCGGCCTGGATCCCAGAGATGCCAGCCTGCCATGCTCCAGTGCCTTATGTCTGGGCCTCTTCAGTCCTTTTGCAAGTTTTCCTCCCCATCCTGGGCGACAGGTAATTAGCAGGGCCAGCTGGCAAGCTCCATCAGGCACTGTCGCCAGAGAGCCGGCAGCCGGCCTGCAATTACTGTAATCCTGGCTTGGTCTCCTAAAGAGAGCTCTATTCAGCACTCCCTCCGCAAGTTGGCTCTGGGTGATGGGGCTCGTAACCTCTACATTCTCAGGGTGTCTCTTGGCAATGAAAGGCCCACAGAAGAAAGTCCCCAGTGTGCAGACCTGCCACAGGCTTCCCTTGGTAAATAACTGGGCAGTTGGGCATAAGTCACTGCCTGTTGGCAGCATGGGGAGGCGGTATTTGAAATGTCTCGCCCAAGCCATCTATTCCTCAGACAGTTGCTTTTGCATGTTCCCAGTAACTCTTCTTTCAGTAAAGCATTTCTCAGAACCGACCACCAGTCTTTTCAGCTCCAGGAAGCTTGTCCAGGGCAGATCCTGGGCACCTCAGAAATACATTAAGAAGGATGCTTGAAAATTCATTAATCTTAGCTTCCATGAAGTGAGAAGGAAATGAGAAGAAAGGCTATTTTACCAAGTTGGGGACTACAGACAAAGCCAGTCTGCAAAGAGTCAGCAGAAAGATCTTCCTGGTCACTGCACTAATATTTTAGCAAGCCTCAGTCTTCTCATAAGAAAAATGGGTGTAGTTATAGGAGCATTATGGAGATGAATGCAACATTCTGTGTGATGGTTCAGCATGGCAAGCATGTGAACATGAGCAGTAAAACTAAGTGCAATAATAGGGAATAAACTCAAAGAAGCAAGGCAGATGGAATGCGTGTAGGTGTTCCAAACTGGAATGTTCCAAATTGGAGAAGTGAGGTTTAATCACAGGGGCTCCTTTTAACACCCAGTCACCTTGAAAGTCTGTCCATACTACATTATCTATGAGGTCTGGTGCAACATGAAAATGCAGGGTCCCTTGTTCAAAATTCAAGAAAAAGGTGCTATTGAAGGTACTAATATAGAAAACTTTTTCATTCTTCCACGGTCTATCTCTATCTTTGTATCTCTCTCTGACTATCTTCCCCTATGTTTCTATTTCCTATTTAATGTCCCACTCCTTTGGGCAGGGAGGTACTCACCTGACCAGTGCAGACCATCTCAGGTACCTGGGATGTACACTCAGCACATGCAAGCATTCACTCCCACACCCCCTCCCTCTATCTCAGGTTTCTTCTCGCAGCAGCCACTAGACCTATGCCCTATGCCCCAGCCAGGGACAAAGAGGTCAGTTCTCAGCCTCCAGAAGATAGGCAGTCACATGCTGGGACACATCCAGTGTGAATGTGGGTGGGTAAGAGACTGGGCCCTGCCGAGATGCCTGTGTCGGACATGCCATGGCCCTGCTGCGTGTGGCCCTGCCCTGACGCGCTCCCCAGTCTTGACTTTTCCTGTAACCAGGGAACTGAGCTCTCCTCTTGGTGTGTTGCGAGCCAAAGGACACAACGAAGCCAAAGACCTAGAGAAGAAAGGATTTATTACTTGCCGCAAGTAAGGTGAATACCGGGGAACTTTCTCAAAGTAGTTGTCTCCCCCCAAAAATTGGGGAAGTTTCAAGCTAAGGGTGCATGCATATTCATGAAGGGGCTTGGGCAGTAGACATAGTCCAAGTCTTAGATGACTGAAGTCCTTAGAGTCAGAAAAAGTCAATACATCATCCCTTGGGTTCTAGGTGATCTGGTCGTTGAGTACTTCAGGCTCATCTTTACCCTTGACTCAGAACTGGGAGCCTTCACAATCAATATATTATCTTTGCTATTGTTACTTCTCTTGCAGATGTTTCTGCACTGAATGTTCCCTTAAGATAATTAATTATGAGACAAGGATGAGCACTGCTCAAAGGGTTATTTCACAAAATGGCTTAGGTCAGAAATGGCTTCTCTTATGTCAAGAAAGCTGTGACTGGTTCTTTTTCTCTGGGGACCACCTATCCTATCTCCTTACGTTCCCATGCACCCCTCTAAGCCTCTGTCAAGAAAGAGGGCAGCATGGATTGCTTGGAGGAGTGGGGTTAGGGAGCCAGGTGGTGGGGAGACTGTAATCACTGGGCAGTGGTGGGGAGGGGGAGGCCAAGCAGGTCTGGGGTATCACAGAGCAAAGAGCCAGGCAGCAGAGTACTTGTCCTAGGGAGACAGAGAGGTGGAGACGCTGCAGGAGGCAGGACCACAGTGCCCCACAGTCCTATTAGAACTGATACATAAAACTCTAAGGGCTTCTCTGGTGGCTCAGCTGGTAAAGAATCTGCCTGCAATGCAGGAGACTCAGTTTTGACCCCTGTGTTGGGAAGATCCCCTGGAGAAGGGAATGGCTACTCACTTCAGTATTCTTGCCTGGAGAATTCCACAAACACAGGAGCATGTTGGGCTGCAATCCATGGGGTTGCAAAGAGTCAGACACGACTGAGCAACTCACACACACACACACACACGCCCAAATCACACATGTAATTATCAGCACTCTGAAGATGGTGACTATTAAGCATTATATGGCTCAGGGCAGGGCACCTCTCAGGGTGGCATTGTGTGACTGCAGTGCTTGAATGCCCTTGAAGCCAGTTCTGGATGAGTTAGATGTCACAGTAATTTGACATCATGTTTCCTATCACAGGTAGAGCCTGGCAATCAGATCCCACCTCTACCTGTCACTAGTTCTGTGACCTTGGGCAAGTCCTTTAACCTGTCCAAGCCTCAGTGTATGCATCCATAAAATGGGATAAATGATAGAACTCAACTCACAGAGTTGTTGCAAAGATTATAGATGTTGCAAGTAGGGTTTAGCTTGGTGCTTGGCATAAAACAAAGCCTTAAAAACCGTTAGATGTTGCTCACAAAGTGACTTTGAAAGGGAGGCATTCTTTTCCCCATTTATCTCTTGAAGAAAGAGTTCTTCACACTTTTCCAAGGCTCAGGGATCCTCCATTTCCTTTCTTCACAGGACCTGGTGAATGGCTGAATAAAACAAACCAGTGGGCAGGGTTCCACCAACATAAATAAGAAAGTGGACGACTTAGCCACACCCAGACTTTCATGCTGGCAAAGCATTACTCCTGTTACAGATTCAGCTTGGGCCCAGCCTTCTAAGAGAAGCTGGAAGGCAGTGACATGGCTTCTACCTAGGCTTACCTGTCCCTTCTCAGAAGCTGATTTCACTCCGTTTTCCTGAGAAGGTCTTCTCTAAACTCCCTCTGAAAACACACTCCATCACCATCTGCATGACCTTGAATGAACCACATCTAATAGTTTCTCTTAGGTGTTTAGTGACATTCCTTTTACTAGAGGTCAGCTCCCTGAGGACAAGGTCTGGGTCGGTTTTGCATAGTGTTTAATCTCCCAGTGCCTAGCATGATCCCTGACTTGTGGGAGACAATAAATGTTTGTCAAATCAATGGAAGGGTGGATGGATAAATGGACAGGTGGAAGGAAGAGATGGTTCTATTTTGTGAACTCTGAGTTCTTTCCCAGCTCTGACAGTCTGTTATGCTATAAGTCCACTTCATTGTTTCTACTTCTTCCTTTGAAGGATAAAGTTGGAAACTTCAGGGCCTCCTCTTCCATGATGGGCCTGCAGGAGGAAAACAGATCAGAAGTGTAGGGTGAGTTGGTGTACTGTCCCTGATTTAATGAGGGATTGCGAGCTGGATCTAGTAGTGCCATCTTGGTCTTAGTGGAGCTTTTCTTCCAGGTCACATTATCTCTTATGTATCTATGGCCCCCACTCCATTCCCAAGGTGCTAGGGATCACCAAGGGTCTCAGGGATTGAAGCAAACTCTCCGGTCAAAGAGGAGCTGTCTTCCTCCTGTATGATTGCCTGGCAACCTGTCCATGAGCGTTCCCCAGCAGATGGCCATGACTGACGGGGCTGCCATGTGGCTCCCTGGCATCGGAATGGATGGCAGAACTCCCAGAGACCCAGAGTTTCCTGATCTCACTTAGCTGCTGTCTCCGTGGCTCTTCTTCTCCCTCTTTCCTCCAGGGGTGGAATCTTTTAACTTTTATGGCATTGGGGACAAAAATGTGTTCTGTAAGTATACATGGAAATACTACTTTAAATATAAACCCAATAGTCAGGAACCTCCCTTCCCCCACTTTATTTTCTGATTCCATAGCATTGCTTCTTCCCAAAGCAGTGGGTGATTCAGTGTATCTGCCCAAACTAGGGAGAAAAATGGCTAGGCTAAGGATTGCTTTTCAAACTTGAATGTGCATGTCAGTCCCCTGGGGATCTTGTTCAACTACAGTTTCTGATTCAGTAGGTCTGTGTCAGGTCTGAGACAACCTTTCTAACAAATGTCAAGAGTGATACCAATAAGTAAGGCCCAAGATGGTCACTTCAAATAGCAAGACTCTATGGGAAAAAAAGTGAAATCCTAAGAGGGATGAGCAAGGAAGATTAGATACATCATACAATAATAGAATATTAGATGATTCTAATATTTCAAGACATTCTTGTACCTCACACAAACTTGAGTTCTAGGAACAAGTTTGGTAAAGAGAGAGAGAGAGTTGTGTGTAGCCAACTGGTCAAATCCTCTGTTTTTGCTTCAAAGGGGGACTGAATACCAGACAGTGGAGAATTGTTGTCAATAGTCCCTTTGCACAGCCTGGGGAGGTCATAGGGTCTAAAGAGGAAGACACACGTACTGTTACATTGAAGCATTTTCTCATGGCCCCAAGAGATTACCCTTCAGAGACAGGATGGGAGCTGCCGGAGTTCCCTACCCTGGGCTCTTTTTTAGATTAAAAACAAGAGTTGGCCCTCTTCCTGTCCATCTGCCCGCCAGCTGGACAGCACTTTGCTTGCCCTGCTGCTCTCACACACAGCTTCCCAAAAGCTCTGAGTTAATTGGAGCTGAGACAGGGAGATGACTTTGGGCTTGAAGTGGCATTGTGCTCCTGGTTCTTGGCAAGGATCCAGAGCCAAGGGATCATTTAGGACAACAGAAGAGAGAGGTGTGAGGGCTCTTGAGTGGCCAGCACTCACGATTCAAAGAGTCTAGTGGGCTTGGACTTTGGGGCCACCAGAAGGATGGATGGCATCTTTCACAGGCTTCATATTGTCCTTTATTTTATGAAGCCAGGAGGCAGTGACAGCCACAAATGGATTAGATACTCAAGAGCCCTTCTGAGCCACTTCTCCTCCGTCCGTTGGGATCTTCAGTTCAGAGACCCGAGAAGAGTCCTTGCACATTTCTCTTCAAGCCATGCTCCAGCCAGCCTCTAAATCCTTCCAGAGAAAAACTAAGGAGGGCTTCAGAGAAGGCTGTATCCGCTCAGCTAGTGAATGAAGATCTTGGCTTGTTTTCATAGGTGAAGGTCAGAATTGGGGTTTTGCTTGACTCTCCAGCTAATCAATCCTGGGTCAGAGATTGCAAACCCAAATGCCTGCAGGGGCCAGCAGGAAGCATAAAGGTGCCAAGAGGAATGCATACGAGAAAACCAGAAGAAGGGGGCAGGTTCAGCCAATGGTTGTCATGTGGGTCTGTGGCTCAGCTTTCCCAGGTCCTGGGCCTTGGGGGCAGATTCTAGAAACCTTTATTATTTTTTTTAATAGTACTAATCACAGGATTGATAAAATATGTACAATGTGCCACACATTGCTCTCAGAACTTTACATATTTTACATTATTTGGTTCTCCATGGCACCAGGACGAAGGTATTATTATCATCACCCCCATTCTACACATGAAGAAACTGAAGCCCAGGGAGATTAAACAACTTGCTCAGATCTTTCACCTGGGAAAACGGCAGAGCAAAGATTTGAAATAGGCAATGTGGCTCCAAGTCATAACCCACGTTCCTAACAACCATGCTCTATGGCTGGTCAGAAAAGAAACTATTGGATTCTGCAGGTTTGTACTTGTATTAGTTTTCTATTGATGTATAACAAGTTAACTGCAAATTTAGGGGCTTAAAATTGCAGCTTTTTATTATTTCACCATTGTATAGATCAGGAGTTGATGTCGGTTTAATTGAGCTCTTTGCTTAGGGTTAAAACTAAGGTGACAAGTTGGCTGGGCTCTTATTTCAAGGCTCCAGGGAAGAATCAACTTCTAAGCTCATTCACATTGTTGGCAGAATTTGGTTCCTTGTGGGTGTAGAGCTGGATGCCCCTTTCCCTGCTGGCTATAGGCCTGGGGGTATCTTAGCCTCTTGAAGCTGCTCTTGGGTGGTTAAACATAACCCAGTCCATCTTCAAAGTGAAAAACAGCCTGTCAAATCCTTCTTGTGCTTTGAATCTCTCTACTTCCCTTCTGCTACAGCCAGGGAAAGCTCTTAGCTTTTAAAGAAGTCACTTGTTTGGGTTGGGTCCACCCAGATACTTGCCTTAATTAGGCCACTGACTTGGGAATTAAAGTTAATTCGATGTACAAAATATTTTCAGATTCCTGTTTGATTGAATAACAGGGGATGGGCCTCTTGGGGGTAGGGCCACATTTAGGTTTCTGCTTACCATAACACTTTAAAAAGTGTTAAAAATCTTGTTTATGGCAAACAAAACATCTAAGGAAAGGGGTTGGGGGCTTCTAACCTTTGGTCCTTTCTTTCTTTATCCAACAACTGATTGCTCATTGAGTGCTAGCAATGCTCATTGAGTGCTAGCACTATGCAGCAAACAACACAGACGACCTCGCCCTTGAACTCCCAGATTCCATGTCACTAGGGCATCCATGAGAGTCCCCTTGGTGAAGTGGCAGTCACCATCCCTGGGCTCCAGTCCTGTTACTCTGCTGGAATATTTGTTTGTCTTCAATTTCATGCCCCACAAACCCTGTTTGTTTTTACTCTCTGTCCTGAATATTCATGACCACAAACGGCTCAGATTCCCTAATCAGTCTTCCATGTGAGCCACATTTAAACAGGGACCACATCTAACACCTCTGTTCTGATGTCTTGGCCAAAGCAAATAGAATTACGAATGAGCAGGAGCCTGCTGAATTCCCAGTCCCGTGAGACGGCTGCTCTAGACAGGAAAACTGAAATCCCAGGAGCAGGACACCAGATGCTGGTGGCACTGGGAGAGCAGGAAGAGATGGGGTAGTTTCCCGACCGCCAATTTCTGTGAGCCCTGTGGTTTGAGATATCGGTAAGGAATTCCTCCCTCCATTTTGGGCTTACTATTCCTGAGATCTTGAGCGGTTACCTGCTTCTAAGATATGATTGTGCACAGCCGAATGGTCTGATCCAATATGCACAGCCTTGTGATTTAATATTCTCATTAGTTTGATTTCATTAGTACTTACTGAACTCCTTGCATTAGATGTTTTAGGAATTTAACTCATTACCTCGCCTGACATCCTCCTACCTTTCTGTGTACACATTCTGCCTCCATGTCACATTTTATATGGCCCAGAAATACATCTGTATATTTAAAAAATATGTCACATGCCAACATCCCTCCAAGTATAACATCCAGGAGGAAACAGAATAGTGCAGATGTGGTCTAAGCAATCATCTGCTCTTTTGGAATCACCTGTCTTTCCTTTTTCTATGTTCCTCTCAACACTGAGTCCCCAGTGTTGGGATCATTGTGAGGATAAAGCCAGATCCCAAGGGACAGTTGTACTTGACTGAGAATCATCTCTTTTCTCTTGACTCCTGGGAAAATGTAGCCAGTCTCCCTTCAGGGTCCCCCTTTTGAGTCCAGCATGCTAGGGGTCATAGGCAGACCACCACAGTTTTATTTGCACAGAGATTTCACGGTCCTGTTAGGAGAGCTGATCACCAGCACTGAGTGAGGCTCAGAGGACTAAAACTGGAAGAAGGAAAAGAGTGGAAGGTGGAAATACATCCTGAGCCTCCAAGACGGGGCTGTTTGCATGCACGGTGCCCTGGGTAGGCCTGTATCATCTTACTGAATCCTCACAGCCACCCCAGAGGTGGGTCCTATGAATACCAGCACTTTAAAGACAAAGATACTAAGGTTCAAAGGAATTAGGCATCTGCCCAAGGAAATATAGGTAGCAAGCCTCTGCCCAGGTGGTAGAGAGTCCAGACTTCCTAAGACCCTCTGGGAACATGGCTTTCTATCAGCTGGGATCATCTGATATCATCAGAGATCATCCACACACTGAGGAGCAGAGTTCCTCTCCTTCCCAGCCCACCCTTCCAGTCTCAGGGGAACAGGAAGGGAATCTTTAATACTGAAACAAACAAACAAACAAATAAATAAGACTTTAAAAATGCTTTCAACATTAGCATTTTAGGGGGCTAGCTGGGAACAGAGAAATGAGCCCTGAACCTCTCCCGGGAGAGAGTGCTCATGGTTTTACTTTGTTATAATTTTCTCTCCTGATGAAAAATTTGCCATGGTTAGAGAGGCACTGAATAAACAGAACTGTGACTGATGTTTTCCAGTTTCCCTAGTGGATTTCATGTTTTTGTTTTGTTTTTTTTAAGAGTCCCATCCATATTTTGACAGCTTCAATGTGGTTGCCTCTCTGGGAGGCTGTGGTGAAGGTTGGGATCCCCGACCTCTCCCTTTCCCCACATGGCCAATGCTGTCAAGGGCCCAAAGGGTCAGGAATTGGTGGGGGGGGGGGAATTAGGAGACAGCATTGGGGTCCCACCAGATGCCATCAGCACTCATCTCTATCTGTGAAGGCAGCTACCAGCTGGGGCTACCAGCTGGGGCTCTGCTCATGTGCGTTCTCCTTTTAGGACAGAGATTCTGGGCAGGACAGACAGTGAAGTCTTTGGAAGACTGCTGTGGACTGAATGTGCCTCCCTAACATTCATATGTTGAAATCCTAACCCCCACAGTGATGGTATTAGGAGGTGGAAGCCTCTGGTAGGAAAGAGGCCTTAGAGAGCTCCCTCATCCCTTCCACCACAGGAGGACACAGTGAGAAACAGCCATCTGTGGCCCAGGAAGTAGGCTCTCACCAGATACTGAATCTTCTAGTACCTTGATCTTGGACCTCCCAGCCTCCAAAATCCTGAGGAATAATTTTCCATTGTTTATCAACCACCCATTCTATGGCACTTTTTATAATAGCAGCCTGGATGGACTAAGACACACCCTCCACCAATATGAATGGATAGACCACGCCCAGCTCTGCACACTCTGGTGAGAGAAATTGAGGCGTTATCTCCATCATCTCCCAGGGCTCACCCAAGGAATGAGCCCCAAAAGGAGGCTACTTGATAATGCCCCTACTTGCTCCCTTCCCTTTCCCCCCTCACTGTCTCCCCACAACCCTGGTGCTTCCTCCCAAAAACTCTGTACTCTAATCTTTGCCTCAGGGACTGCGTCTAGGAAAAGGGCTTCATGGCAGAGAGGAGTCTGGGGAAATCCAAATTGAAAAGCAAGAGTCAGAAACCTAGCAGAGAGTAACCACAATAACATTAGAGGGGAAGGTTCAGGAAAGACCCACCCAGAAGCACAAAGCCAGAGGAGGCCTTGATTCAGAGGCTCGGTGTCTGCCAGGAGGAATATCTCTGTTCTCATACTGTCAGAGGCTTGAAGGCCCTTCTCAGAAGTGCACCCGCCATCTGCCTTCATCCTGCTCGGCCTTTTCTGGTGGGTGGGCAACATGCCAGGAAGCCCAGCTGGGCTAAAGTTGAGATCCCCGTATGCATAGCTGGTATGTGTTGTGCGTGTGCACAGGCCTGCGGGCTGACTTAACACAAGAAAAAGTCCAAGAATTAGCCTCAGCCTCCCCTGGGAGGGGCACAAATGGGGTAACATGGGCAAGTCGCCCATCCTGGCAGCAGAGACAGATGCAGAGTTCAACAAGAGTTACTGGCAAGATTCTCCCACTTGTTCACGCTTGGCATAACATATTCAAAGCCCCAGTCTCACTATGCCTTTCCTTCTGAGTCAGAATATGTCAGAATCAATGCCATGACCTGGACTTTTTTCCCTTCCACTCACAGGTTGAGGCTTCCTAATCCCTCCAACTCCATTCCCTCTGTACCCCATCTTTTTGCTCTTCTCCGTAAAGATCCCTCCTCAGTACACAAGTTCTCTGCAGTCATGGTCTAGACTGACTAAGCAGCAGGCCTGAGTGCTCTAAATGAGGATCAAATTAAATTCTGTTTAAAAGCCCATTTAGCTTCGTTTTTTCAGATGAGAACACGAAACACCCAGACTGGTTGAATAAGAGGCCCAGTGTCACACAGCTAGCGTGGACCATTAAGGATTTGATGTCAGGGTTGCTTACCTCTGAAACTTGGGTTCTTACCTGCTCTTCTCTTTTGCTTCCTGGAAGTTTGTTCAGTTGCAGGTATAAATATCTGAAGTAGGTGGCAATTCTAATTGGACTTGGAATTTGTAAAGCGCTTTACAGTTGACAAAGCCCTTAAATCTCTTTGATGTACCTCTCACCATGACTCTGTGATCTGGACAAGAGTTATTAGGCTGCAGTGCTCAGGGCAGTAGGTAAACAGTAGCCACATGTGAGGAAACGAAGCCTCAGTTCAAGTGACTTGGCAGAGACATCCAGTGAGTGAGGAGCTGCGTGTCGGGACCTGCACGTAGCTTGCCATCTCTCGCTCTCTCTTTTCCTGTCCAGTGACCAGTCTGGTACCTTCCCCAGCAAGTCCCTGGGCCCCTGCTCTCTTCTTCAAAGCCTGTTGGCTGATTTTCAGTGGAAAGCACAGGGCTTTCAAGGAAGTATTTATTCCCTACTCTCAGCTCAGCACGGAAATCAGAAACAGAATGTCGAAAACACAAAGGGTTCAGGTTGCACTGCTGCTGGAATGCAAAATCAGGAAACTTTGCTTCCTTCTCTTGGGAGGTCGTAACAAGATGGCTGGAAAGTAACTTGGAATTTTCTGGGGCATGGGAAGGAGGAGACAGAAGTACAGAAATGGTTCATCAGGGCCTGCTCTGATTGGAAAGCTGGTTCCATGCTAACTGATGCTGTGTGGACATGTCTTTTGCACAACATTGGTTGGGGCGCCCACAGGGTTGAAGAGGGAGAACAGAAAAGGTTTGCTAATGTTATGGTCCACATTTCCTATCTTTCCCGTGTAAGAGCTTGACTACCCCGAGCAGTGGTTCTTCCCTGAAACTGACTTTGCCCCCCAGGGGACATTTTTGATTGTTACAAATAGGGCATGGGGATGGACAATTTAGTAGATAGAGGCTGGACATCCTTCATGCACAGGACAAATCATCTGATCAAATGTCAGTAGTGCCAAAGTATCTTGAATATTCTTCCCAAATTAATCCTACCATCAGAGAGCAGTGGAAACAGAAAATATATACTGTGTTTTCAGGGTGCCAAGGTGACATATCTTTGAAGTGTTTTATCTGAAAATTGCAGAGTATTACTCTGACATTGTGATTTATAATAAGAAATTTATATTTGGTCTTCATCCCTTTTCTTATCATAGAGCTCTAAAATTCTTGGAATTTCCTATGCTGAGATCTAGAAAGATGTCTTTTGTTATTTTAATTAGGTGACTTTGCGGAGGTGCCTCAGAATGGGTGCGTGGGGAGTTGGTTGCCAGAAGAGTCAGCCAGTGATTAGATGACTGGAACTTCAGGGAGGTGAGAGGGGCTGGAGACTGAGTTCAGTCGTCAATGGTCAGTGATTTAACCAAACTTGCCTGTGTAATGAAGGCACCATAAAAACCCAGAAAGGGCTAGGTTTGCAGAGCTTCTGGGTTGATGAATACATGGAGGTGCTGGGAGGGTGGTGTGCTTTGCCCATCTGGCTGTTTTTGAGTCATATCCTTTTATAATAAATGCATGACCTAGCAGATAAAATGTTTCTCTGAGCTACCTTAGCAAATTAATGGAACCCATGGAAGGGGTCATTGGAATCCCAGTCTCTAGAAGTAGAGGATGGTTGGACCTCTCACCTTTAGCTGGTTGGTCAAAAGCCCACAGATGACAACCTGGATTTGCAATTGGCCTCTGAAGTGGGGGCAGAGGGGGCAGTCCCATGGAACTGAACCCTTAACCTGTGGGATCTGATGCTCTTTCCAGATAGTGTCAAGAGTTGAGTTGTAGGACCCCAGAGAATTGTTTGGTGGTGTTGGGAAAACCCACAAATTGAACTTGTTGTAAGAATCTAATTACATTATATGCTAATCCACAATTCATTCATTTATCTTTTCATTCATTTAACTAAGCTTTACTGAGCATTTTTGCTCCATGCCTATGTGCCATGCCTGTGTTACACGAAAATTGAGTTCAACTCTTGATGAGTGTTGAGCCAGAAGATACAACCAAACCAAAGATCAGGAGAAGGAAGGATTTTTTACTTATAGCAAGTCAGACACTGGGGATTTTTCTTGATGCAGTGTCTCCCTGAACAGCAAAATTGGGGACCTTTAAGCTATGGGTACATGCATATTCATGAAGGGGCCTCAGCAAAAGAGAATTCAGCATAGAATTGGGGCAAAGGTTGACAGAGTCCAAGCTTTAGTTGATTGAAGCCATGAGATTTAGAGAAGGTCAATATTCCATCTTCCACCTGGGTATGGACCTTAGTTCCTGCAGAACTCAAAAATATGTGTCATATTGTTATGTATATCCTTTGAGGACTGTTTTATTGCTGAAATGTTGTTTCTTGACTGCTTTTCCTTTGTTCCTCCATTTCCTCACTTCCCTTATGACCATTAATTACTGTGACCTCTTCAAGGGCAAGCAGGCTTAGATCACAAAATGGTTAAGGCCAAAAATGGCTTCTTTTATGTTAAGAAAGACATGCTTGGTTCTCTTTCTCCAGGAACCCCCTACCCTATCCTCTTAGACTCATTCTGGGGCTCTTTTGTTTTGCTATAGTATGATCCTCTCATTTTTCTGGTCTTAGCTCACGTATCACCTTCTCAGAGAGTCTTCCATCCCATCTAAAGCAATTCACCCCTTCTTGTTATTCTCATTATCCCCATTTTACAGGTGAGAAAAATGGGGAACAGCTTATTCACTTATTTTCTAAATGAATAAAGAAAGTCACCCTCCTGCCCAAGCTGTGCTATGCTATAACTTGGCATATAGTTACTTACCACATGCTCCAGGGGATGATGACCCCAGCTGAGATGTTTAGAGAAATGTGCACATTACATAGGATCTGGTGCAGGCCTGTAAGTTTCTCACAAGCTCTTTGATCTTGAGTAAGTCAAGTTCTCATTCTGAGCTTCAAGTGTATGATTTTGTTTTTTGAAAAAAGAAAAGATTGCATTAGGTCTTTTTTTTCCCCTCAAGTTATACCCCTTAAAACATTGCCAAGAAATATTACTAGATTTTTGTCCCCCCAAGATGGAGGGTCTCTAGTCAAATATATGTGGGAAATGCTTTAAATTAAGATTTTTTTTAAATGCAGAACTTATCAGAGCCTTTCATAGGCTACTGTCAGGTGTGAATGCCCAGAAGGAATATGTCTTTTTCATTATTTCCCAAACATATCTATTCAAGGAAACTAGTTTCTGAGAAGCACATTGCAGGACTTGAGTCCCTCAACATATGCCTTGGGCAATGTTGGGCTGTATCATAACTAGCCACTGCCTCCCCCCTGAACCCCTTACATTCAGAATCTCTGTGGTGAATACAGGGTAGTGAGCATCACTTATTCTCAACTGTAGACTCAGCATTTGTATTTACGCGCTTGCTGCTCTCCCATACTTGAGGTCTCTCTCCTTCCTTGTCACTTTATTTCACCTCTCTTATTTCTAGTGTCAGGGCCTCTGTCTTGTTCTGGTCACCAGAGTGAGAGCAAGAGGCAGGATGTCTCTAAACCATCTCCAGGTCCTCCACCCTCTTTCCCCCTCAACTCCCAGCCAGATGCTAGGATCCAGTGAGGCACCTCAAAGTCCTAGGAAATGGTAGGGCCACCAGGTGGAAAGGATCCAGGCTTCTAAAAGCCGTGTGGCCTGGAGAGGAGTGATAAGTTAACCCACAATTGTCTGAAGTTGCTGAGACTTGGGGCTCATTTGTTACAGCACTGAGTCTAGACTGACAAACAGGGGTCATTCAGAGAGAACTCCCTGATCAGCTGATAGTCTGAATGTAGATGGAGAGCTGACCTCTCCTTTTTCACACCTCCTGTCCCTGACTACAGGCCACTGCTGAGGTTAACAGGTGCCTTGTGTTTCCTGGTGTCAGTAACCAGAGGCAAGGAAAGAATGTAATGCTGTCCCTCAGGCAGCAGAGCCTTTAATAATGAGGGCTGATGTTTACCAGGACCCTCTCCCTCCCCTTTCTTCCTTTAATTTGGAACCAAAAACAGGATGACCAAAAAAGAAAAAAAATCCCCGGAAATCTGTGAGCTGTTGTCAAGCAACCCAAGTTTCTTCTGTGTCTTGTCAGTTTCCTGAGGATAAAGCGAGTCCCTCTTGACACCTGTCAAGATACTGGCGCTTCCCACCTGCCTGTGGTTAAGATGCTGACAGCTCTTGTTGGCCAAGTGTGGGAGCAGAGAGTTGTAGAAGGATCAGGTCTCTGTTGTATGCCGGACACTGGGATGCTCAGGGCTGCTTTGGCTGCCAAGTCCCCTTACTGGGCACTCACAAGTTCCATGCCTGGTCACAGGAAGGGGCAGAGTCCATGTGGCAGGACTTTCCCATAAACCTGTGTGTCTGGGATTCAGCACTGGGCACCCTTGAGGAGAGGAGGCAAACCAGGATAGACTGGCTTCAGCTCCATCTGTCTCTGGCTCCTGTTTGGCATCTTGGCTGTGAGCTAGGAGCCCTCTGCAGTTCCCTGCCTTTCTCGGCAGCTGCTCAACAGGGGACAGGAGAATTGCTCTCCTTCCAGTGGACCAGTCAGGGAGGGAGCCTTCTCCAGGAGTCCATGGGCCAGAAGCCATCCAGGGTGGCCAAGATCGACAGACCAGACCAGGCAGGCATCTGAATCTTCACACTGAGCTTTGTCTTTATTCACCCAGCATGGCTGCTCCAGGCTGAGATATTAGCCCAGATAAACTCAACATGAAAATCATAATCCAGCAAGTCATGGCCATTCTTGTCAATTCTCTTAAAGGTTAATCTGCTTTTCTCCTTATTAATGAAGGGCCTCAGAAAGGCAGCTGGGCCTCTCCCATATTTTGGTAGATTTGGGCTAATAGGCTATTTTATTTCCATGGTAACAGCTTCCAGTGTTACAAGGAGATAATTTTGCAGACAAAAGATTTGTGAGTCTTATTATTCTGCAGGGATCTGACTGCGAGGCTGGAAGCGTGGGTTCAAGGGGTGCCCCAGGATTGCAAGTTCGATCCATTCCGGGCACCAGCCTGCCTCCAGCTTCTGGTGTCAAGGCTTGTTAGGGGGACACATTGTAGGAAATTTCCAGGGACTGAATAAAGATATTCTTTGAAAGACAATGCCCTAAATTCATTCTCTGATCAGCCAATGGGATTTGAGTGAGAAGTGCCTTGGTAACTTACAGTAATTGCTGACACAACAGGGGCTTCTGCCCTGTGGAGTGAGCTGGGAGCTGGCCTGCTTAGCGTGAAGGTCTCTGGGTGAGAAGCCTCTATTCCATGACATCCTCCTTCTCATCTCCTAGTCTTGGGGCAGACCAGCAGAACCTTCTCCTCCCCTTCATTCAGCACCTACTTCTTAACCACCAGCTGGGTACCAGGCAAGTCACAGGGAGACAAAAGATGAACAAAAGATGCATGACTCTAGCTTTGACAGAGCTTTGAGTTTCTTGGTGTATTAGGGAGTGGGTGGGTTGAATAGAGACAGAAAGCCAGGAAATGGCAGCACTATGTGTTATGTGTTATAACAGGATGCTATGGGGAAACACTCTATGTCAGGAAAGACACACAGGGAAAGAGCTCTTATAGATGGACTTAACTGTGTAGGAGTGAAAGCTGCTTTCAGCCATTAACTAAAAGTCTATTGTGAGTTAAGCGTAATCCTAGATCCTTGAGATTCAAACATAAAGAAAACAAGATAGATTCTTAATTTATACCCTGTTAAGGGTTCCGTCCCTGGGTTGGGAAGATCCCCTGGAGAAGGAAATGGCAACCCACTGTAGTATTCTTGCCTGGAGGATCTCTCCTCTTGGATGGAGTAGTCTGATGGGCTACAGTCCATGGGGACACAAAGAGTCAGACATGACTAAGCAATTAACACTTCATTTCAAAGAGATATTAATCAACTTTGTAAATTTTATTTGATACCAGTGCTAGCAGGGGGGCGTTCTTAATGCAATGAGAAGCAGTGGCATGGGAACTGGACCAAGACTGGCATTCATTGACTCTCATGTACGGTTGGGCAGGTTGCACACTGCACCGCTTTAGGAAGAGCGGGTGTACCACTGTCTCCCTGGCACTTGGCGCAGAGGAGGTCTCACTGAGCAAGTATTGAAGGCATGAATGGAGGCATCGGGGGCTAGCCATCCCAGGGTTCAGTGTGCAGCGCTATACAGTCCAGAAGACATGGTGCCACTTGGCAGAGAGCAGCATTCAGATAAGGAGATGAGACCAGCTTAGGAGGAGGAATAAAACCTGACCCCTAAAAAGAAAGCAAAGTGCAATGGGCCCACAAGGGGGAAGATGCCCTTCACTGAGTCTGTTGTAAAGATATAATGACATGACCAATGTCAGCTTGCTCTAAATGGTTGAAGATATTTTACGAATACCAGGGGCAGTAATTCAATGTTAGAAGGGCCAACAGAGAGGAGGTCATATCAATGAAGGTAATACGTGGATGAGCTACAGTGCAAATTAAACACAGGTTTCAGGGTCTCCATCTCACACAAAAACCTATACATACATATTTATAATAGCTTTACTCATAGTAGCAAAACCTGGAAACAGTCCTGGTGTTCTTCACCAGGTAAATAGTTAATAAACTGGTCCATCCGTACTGCTGAATACTATTCAGTAATCAGAAGAAACAAACTATTTATGCAGGTAACAACTGGATGAATCCCCAGAAATTTATGCTGAGGGAAAAGACTAGTCCAAAAGGAGCATGAGACTCCTGAAATGACAAAATTCTAGAACTCGAGAACAGGTTCGTGGCTGGCAGAGTTAGGGAAGAGGGAGAATGAGTTACTTGGAAGGGATATGGGTGTAGGCATTATAAAAAAGCAGCTGAATGGATCCTTGTGGATGTGATGGGATTCTTCTTGACCTCCGTTGTGATGGTGCACATGCTACTCTACACATGTGATAAAATTGTATAGAGCTGAATACACGTAAAACTGGGGCAATTGCAATAAAGACTGTGGACTGCATCAGTGTCAAGAGCCTGACTGTGGTAATCCACTAAGTTTTGCAAAATGTTACCACTGCAGAAAAGCGTATAGTGGATCTCTCTGTATTATGTCTTACAATTTCATATGAAACCAATTATCAGAAAAAAGTTAATTAGAAAAAACAACTTTCATGTCTTCCAGCTTGGTTAAAAGTTGGAAGATGACCTGAGGTGCATTCCTTGCCATTTTCCACCCCCACAACCCCTCCCTCACCCCATAACAGGACCATTTTTCTGGAGACTCCTGGCATGTCGCATAAACTACACAATCTGTTACAGACTGTATCTCTAGCAGAGCTTTTTGGAAGTGTGTGTTAGTTGCTTAGTCGTGTCCAACTCTTTGCAACCCCATGGACTGTAACCTGCCAGGCTCCTCTGTCCATGGGATTCTCCAGGCAAGAATACTGGAGTGGGTTGCCATTCCCTTTGCCAGCAGATTTTCCTGACCCAGGGATAGAACCTGGGCCTCCCACATTTCAGGCAGATTCTTTACCATCTGAGCCACCAGGCAAGCCTTCCTTTCCACCCAACCTCCCCACTTTCTGGAAGACCTCGCGGCAGCTCTTAGTGTCCCTTGTAGACACAAAACCAGTTTACTAGCTTCAGGACTGGCCAAATCTGAGGACAGTTGCATTTTCAAACAGCAGTCTATGAAATCACGTGTGAGGAAGACTGCTCCTTTAGCAGCCTCTACTGCCCCCTTGGGAAGATTCATGTCCTCGATTCTAACTGCCTACTTCCCCACGCAGCTTCCCTGCTAGAGTGTCAGCACCGTGAGGACAAGCAGATGGTGGCATGTTGCTCCTGTCTCCCTGGCCCACAGTTCCTGTCATACAGATGTCCTTGTAGTGGCCATTTGTGATTTCTGCCTGTCCAGCCTCCAACTGTCCTTCTGACAAGAGAATCTTGTTTTTCCTTTGGGTAGCCACGCACCCCTCATTACAGATAGTCTTGTGGGTTATTGTTGTCACTCAGTTGCTCAGTCATGTCCTACTCTTTGTGACCCTATGGACTGCAGCATGCCAGGCTTCCCTGTCCTTCACTATCTCCCGGAGTTTGCTCATTGTCCTAATTCCTACTGTGGCGAAAAGGGAGGCAGGAGACTCAAGCCAGGGCAATCAGAGTTGATAAGTGATGAGCCCTAGATTTTCATGGAAAATGTTTTAAAAGACAGGTTCTTTCTTTCCTCTGTGGTGATTGTTTTGATAGAATATCAGCCGAAAGCTATTGGGAGCCTTCTTGTTACCTTCCCTTGGAAGAGATTGTCTAAAATGAAGCCAACACAGTAGAAAGCAGAGATGAGACATGGCAAGACAGCAGCTCCTAATGCATCATTTGAGAATCTGGATCTAGACATGCCTGAACCCAGTACATCCTTGAACTCCTCAACCATGTGGATTACTCTGGTGACTTTTTCCCCTTATGCCACTTCATTTTGGCTTTCTATCACTTGCAATCAAGACTCCTAAATCATCCACGTACTTGTAGATATTCAACAAATGAATGCACAAACAAATGCCATGATGCAAATAAATACTTATCATCTACGATGTGGCAGGTGCTGTTTTAAGATCCAAAGGAAGAAGCAGAGGAGCAGCAAAAACAACTGCTTCCCTTGAAAGCCAAGCCTGTGGCCTGATGACCTAGACTCCGGGTCAATCCATCAATTATGGTGGCTGCTTGGAAATATCCCTTTTCCTCTCAGTCCCCCTCTTTCCTTCTCCTACTATGCAACTGTGGCTCATGCCAGTACTATGGCATGGCCCCATACCTGCTAACATCCACACTCGTATTCACTCCTGAGGCCAAGTGACTTGGTTGTGTCTGGTTATCAGATGCAAACTTTGTCACAGCATGGATTTAGGCTAGACATTAGGGGAATATTGTGGTACCAGATGGTGTTTCTGAAGAAGGTTGTCCTATTTTTGCAGTTTTAGGATTTGACAATAAATCAGCCTGGCAGGCCTCAGATGTGATTTGGCTTCAAAATCATCTCTGTTAATCCTTGATGCTGTGTGTATCTGTCAAGATCCAAGCAGGAAAACAGAGCCCACTCTCAGTATGTGAACAAAGGGAATCTAACACAAGGAACTAATTACACAGATGAAGGAAGGGGCTGAAAAGCAAGCAACAAGGAACTAGGAGGCAACCTAGGGATTTGCAAGGGCCTGAGGACACCTCTATGATGAGGCTAGAGAGACAAAAGGAGCAGGTGGTGGTACCTAGGCCCAGGGCTGGTGTCACCCAGTGGAGGCCAGAGCTGTGGTGAGCGGAAGCCAGTGCCAAGAAAGACATATGGTCTATGGACAGAAGCCACCAGAGACAAGAGGAGGAGAAAAACCCTACCTTTCCCTTGATGCCTTCCAAACTCACAGCAGCTGTCTCCTGTTGGCCATGGTCAACCCAGTCCCTCTTGCTGCTGTTGTTCAGTCACCCAGTCGTGTCCAACTCTTTGTGACCCCATGGACTGCAGCACACCAGGCCTCCCTGTCCCTCACCATCTCCCAGAGTTTGCCCAAGTTCATGTTCATTGCATCAGTGATGCCATCCAGCCATCTCATCCGCTGACGCCCTCTTCTCCTTCTGTCCTCGATCTTTCCCAGCATTAGGGACTTTTCCAGTAAGTCATCTATTCACATCAGATGACCAACATCCCGGTGCTTCAGCTTCAGCATCACTTCTTCCAGTGAACATTCAGGGTTAATCTCCCTTAAGACTGACTGGTTTGATCTCCTTCCTGTCCATGGGACTTTCAGGAGTCTTCTCCAACACCACAGTTCAAAGGCATCAATTCTTTGGTGTCCTGCCTTCTTTATGGTCCAGCTATCACAATTGTACATGACCAATGGGAAGACCAAAGCCTTGACCTTACAGACCTTTGTCAGCAAAGTAATGTCTCTGCTTTTCAATACACTGTCTAGGTTTGTTACCACTTTCTTGCCAAGAAGCAATCGTCTTCTGATTTCATGGCTGCAGTCACCATCTGCAGTGATTTTGGAGCCCAAGAAGACATCTGTCACTACTTCCACCTTTTCCCCTTCTATCTGCCATGCAGTAATGGGGCTGGATGCCATGAGCTTAGTTTTTTAAATATTTAGTCTTAAGCCAGCTCTTTCACACTCCTCCTTCACCCTCATCAAGAGGTTCTTTAGCTCCTCTTCACTTTCTGCCATTAGAATGGTATCACCCACATATCTGAGCTTGTTGATATTTCTCCCGCCTACCTTGATTCTGGCTTGTAACTCATCCAACCCAGAATTTCTCATGATGTGCTCAGTGTATAGGTTAAACAAACAGGATGACAGCAGACAGCCCTGTTGCACTCCTTTTTCAATCTTGAACCAATCAGTTATTCCATACAGGGTTCTAACTGTTGCTTCTTGACCTGCATACAGATTTCTCAGGAGATAGGTAAGATGGTCTGGTATTCCCATTTCTCTAAGAATTTTCCACAGTTTGTCATGATCTACACAGTCAAAGTCTTTAGCATAGTTGATGAAAGACAGATAGACGTTTTTCTGACATTCCGTTGCTTTTTCTATAATCCAGAGAATGTTGCCAATCCAGCCCCTCCATTGGCCACACCCAACTCAGCACTTCCCAGTGGTCACACCCAGTGGAAAGCCTTGAGCCATTGGCCCTGGAAGGCAGCCTGAAGTGGTCAGCCACCTGTGATAGATAGCAAAACCAGAGTTGGGGAGAATGGATCAGAGAGCCACCAGACCCAAGACTTGCATAGCTGAGTCACCCAGAAGCTACCGTTTCTGGGTTCCCACACTCAACACTCCCTTTCTCACCTGGGAAGAAATGGACCTTTGGGACCCAAAGATGTCATCACTGAGTGTGTCAGCAGTAGGGATCAGATTCTAAAACTCATATGCTGCTGTTAAGAGTATAGTGGTGGAACAGCCACATTTGAGGACTGTTTAGCAGTTTCTGATAAATTAGGCATATATTTACCCTATCACCCAACAATTCTGCTCTTAGAGACTTACTCAAGAGCTGTAAAAGTACTGCATGAAGAGAATTATACAAGAATGTTTATAACATTATTTTCCTAATAGTCAAAAATTGGGAGTGACATAAATGTACACTGCAGGAAAATAGATGAACACAATTATGATAGAATCAGGTAGTAGAACACTACTCAGTGATAAAATGAATACCTGACTGCCACACTCAGACATGTGAATGTATCTCAAAGCGTATAAGTGCAGAAGCCAAGCATATACTGACTCATTCCATTTATGTGAATCCAAGAAAAGACAAAAATCTAATCTGTGGTGATGGAAATCAGATAGTGGTTGTGGGGATGGAAATTGACTTGGAAGGGACAGGAGGGCACTTTCTAGTGTGATGAAAATGTCCTTTATCTTGTTATGGGTATCAAGCCTTGTTAAGCTGAAAACCTGAGACTGGTGGATCTCATTTGTTATTTATATGTCAAATTAGTTGTAAAAGTGAAAAAAACCACAAAGAACCTATTTTGAAGGTAAAGAACAAATTTCATGCTTTTGGGTCTATACCATCAAGAAGAACAGAATTATTATGTCCTGGCAGCTTCCTTATTCTTTATTTTCATTTTGTGGGATAAACCCAAGAGTAGGTCAAGGGCACTTGTTTTCTTGGACTAATTAAATGCAATAGGCAGCCCTAATGCCCCTGCCAACCACATGACTCATGGACATCAGGTTGATGGGTGTTTTACATTAAATTAAGTGATCATAAATATTTGATCATATGACCACTGTTTTTAAATACATCACCCAGGACTGCACATTCCTTTTGGAAATGGTGCTCATCTGGCTTCATCCAGATAGCCAATACAGGTCCCTGGGAAAAGATACTAAGGCAAGAAATGGAATAACTACTCTACAAATGTTGCTTCCCCAGCATTTATTTCCTATTTCCCCAATCCCCACTCCCAGTTTGCATTTAGGGGTCCACATAGTTCTAGGGAAGATACCCTGGAGGAGAAAATAGCAACTCACTCCAGCTTTCTTGCCTGGGGAATTCCATGGACCGAGGAGCCTGGTGGGCTACAGTCCATGGTGTTGCAAACAGCTGGACATGAATGAGCAACTTAGCATACACGTAGTTCTAGGCAAGCTAACCCTCCCCATCCTTCATGTTTGTTCCTGCCAGTTCTAGGTTGGCAGACCATGACCAAGACTAAGCCAATCATTGCATACTATCCCTGCCACCACAACAGAGATTGGATGAAGGTGGACAGGTGATCTAAACCAGTCCAATCATATTGAATCATAGAACCTTAGCTTAAAAAAGTTTTCTTCCTCAGGACAACAGTGGTTCTCTTCCATGAGGAGAGCCATGGCAGAGACACAGCAGAAAGGAGAGATGAGAGTCTGACAAAAAACAGGGCTTAGCTTACTGGCATGATAATGTCTGAGGTTAGCCCCCTCTCTCAGCTTCTGGTTACATGAACCAAGAAACCCTCCATATTGTTTAAGCCAATTTGTGTTGAGTTTTATGTTGTTTGCAACCAATGGCATCCTAACTATTAGGTGATAACCAGAATGCTAGGTTTGTTTGGGCAAAGGCCAAAGTTTGTGTAAAAGGGTAGAATTAGGAATCAGAAGCCCCAAATTCTGATTCTTGCTGGGTCGTGATGAAACTATATGACCCCAGAGAAATCATTTAACCTGATAGCATCTTAGTTTAATCTTCTGCATAGTAGGAAATTAGAAAGTAGAATCTCTTAAGTTCTTTTGCATTAATAGCACTGGAAACATTGATGATAGTGATGATGAAGATCATGATTTATTAAGTTCTTGCCATGTGCCCCTGCTGTGCTCATTGTTTCAGATCCACGATTTCATTTGATTCATATATCTCTTGGAATTTAATCAGGAAAGCAGAAACACTGTGATTATTATGCAATAAGGGATTTGTTTTAAGAAGACCCTAAACAACTGTGGGAGAAGTTAAGGGTCCAAAAGAGGTAGTTGGAGGGTCAGAGTAAAGTCAGCAACCAGCCCACCAACCTCTCCTCCAGAAACTCTGGTATAGTAGAGAGTAAGAGCTTACAAGGGAGTGTGGGTGGGCAAGAACTCTCCACTGCCATGGTGGTGGCTCAGCAAAAGGAGAGCCGGGGATGAAGTCTGCCAGCACCTGAGACGGGGTGCTGGGGTCTATGTTGGTGAGCTGGGCTGGCAGTCAGGAAGAAAAGCTGAAAGTGGGGTGAGAGAAAGTATAAACAAGCTGAAACAACTGGTACTTACTTCCCATATGTTCCTCACTGCATCAAGCATAATGACCTTCAGCACTTAAAGGCTACGGCTTCACTTCTGCCTCTCAAGCTTCATGAAAAATAATTTTTATACACAGGGAAGAGGAGTCTGGGAAATGTAGTTTCAGTACAGTGAGGTCTACAAATCCTCTTTAAAAAGCAGAATAAGCATTTCCCCCCAAATTTAAGGAAGCTTGTCCAAAGTCATCCATCCAGCTGGTACTAGAAACAAAACTAGGATGCAGGACTTCTACTTAGTTCTTTTTCCATAGTACTTGATCCCTTGTTCCTAAATCTAGCTTTGTTTCTAACATAAAACATAGTCAATTTTATTGATTACTCTTTTCTCTTGTCATTTCCCTCCATGGCGATCAATGTCATCCTTGACCCGATCTCTGGCTCCTTCCTTTTCACTATCCTTAGCTGCTTAGTTCCTTAGCCTCATGGCATTATGGGCACAAAATAGCTGCTGCAGTGCCAGGTAACACACAGGATAAGACTATATACAGCTGAGGGAGAGACGGGGTCTTGTCTTAAGATTCTTTTTATTTGTTGGAACCCCATTCCCCATCCCTAGGACTGGATCACACATGCATATGCTCTAGGTGCAAAGGAGGCTAGGGAAACAAGTTACCAGACTGCAACCTCCATTTTGGGAGGTAACTTTGCCAGCAAGAAAAAGAGCGTAGGTGACACTCTCAGGCAGGCATTCAACTGTGTCTGATGTGCCCTTTGCAGTTCCTTCTTTCTAACCTTGTACTTCAGTCAGCAAAACTGAATTGTTTTGCCTATGTTTGAATTACACAATGAGTTGAGAAATCTCTTTTCTACTTGGAAATCCCTAAAATTTGCCCACATTAGCATCACTATGTAAAGACCCTGAAAGCAAATGGTCCTTACAGCACAGTGCCCTCTAAGAAAGGAGTGTTAATACTGAACCAAATATACAGATTATGGTTTCTCACCATTTTTACCATCCCCTCCAAAAATCCTTTTTAGATTAGACATTTTTTCCTGGTCAACCTCTCATGAAATTTTAAAACCACAGATGTGTGTCTGTTTGTGTACCATATGTACATCTGTAATTTACACATAGAAAGAGGAAAGTTTGTTTTTTTTACACCCAAGACTCAATTTTCCCCTCCTTGACCCTGAGATAGTCTTCATTGAGAAAGCAAGATCTAGATCCCTTTCTGAGCTCTTTCACATATAAGAGAAAGATACTCATATTTTCCAAAGAGGTGGATATTAGTATTTGTCCAAGCATAATATTCAGGTCCCCTTCATGGATCACAGCCCTGCCATGGCAAAGGGGTTTGTGTAACAATGAAACTATGAGCCATGCCATACAGGGCCACACAAGACAGATGGGTCACAGTGGAGAGTTCTGACAAAATGTGGTCCACTGGAGGAGAGAATAGCAAGTCACTCCAGTATTCTTGCCCCAAGAGCCCCATGAACAGTGTGAAAAGGCAGAAAGATACGACCCTGGAAGACGGTCCCCCCAGGTTGGAAGGTGTCTGATACGCTACTGAGGATGAGTGGAGGGCAGTTACAAATAGATCCAGAAAAGTGGCTGGGCCAAAACGGAAACCTCTGTCCAGTTGTGGATGTGTCTGGTGGTGAAAGAAGAATGTTGTAAAGAACAATATTGCATAGGAACCTAGAATATTGGGTCCATGAATCAAGGTAAATTGGACATGGTCAAGCAGGAGATATTAAGAGTGAACATAAGTATCTTAGGAACCAGTGAACTAAAATGAAAGGGAAAGGGTGAATTTAATTCAGATGACCTTTATATCTACTACTGTGGGCAAGAGTCCCTTAGAAGAAATGGAGTATCCCTCATGGTCCACAAAAGAGTCTGAAATGTGGTACTTGAATGCAATCTCAAAAACAACAAAACAATCTTGGTTCATTTCCAAGGCAAACCATTCAACATCACAGTAATCCAAGTCTATACCAAAACCACTAATGCTGAAGAAGCTGAAGTTAACCATTTCTATGAAGACCTAGAAGGCCTTCTGGAACTAACACCAAAAAAGATGTCCTTTTCATCATAGGGGATTGGAATGCATAAGTAGGGAGTCAAGAGATACCTGAAGCAACAGGCAAGTTTGACCTTGAAGTACAAAATGAAGCAGGGCAAAAACTAACAGAGTTTTGTCAAGAGAACTCACTGGTCATTGCAAACACCATCTTCCAACAACACAAGAGACGACTCTAGGCCTGGACTTCACCAGATAGTCAATACTGAAATCAGATTGATTGTATTTGTTGAAGCCAAAGATGGAGAAGTACTATACAGTCAGCAAAAATAAAACTTGGAGCTGAGTCTGGCTCAGATTATGACCTCCTTATTGCAAAATTCAGGCTTAAACTAAAGGAAGTAGGGAAAACCACTAGGCCATTCAGGTATGACCTAAATCAAATCCCTAATGGTTATACAGTGGAGGTGGCACATAGGTTCAAGAGATTAGATCTGGTAGACAGAGTGAAAGAAGAACTATGGACAGAGGTTTCTAACATAGTATAGGAGGTGGTGACCAAAACCATCCCCCAAAAAAAGAAATGCAAGAAGGTAAAGTGATTGTCTGAGGAGCTTTACAAATAGCTGAGGGAAGAAGAGAAATGAAAGGCAAGGGAGAAAGGAAAAGATATACCCAACTGAATGCAGAGTTCCAGAGAATAGCAAGGAGAGATAAGAAGGCCTTCTTCAATGAACAGTGCAAAGAAGTAGAGGAAAACAATAGAATGGGGAAGACTAGAGATCTCTTCAAGAAAAGTGGAGATATCAAGGGAATATTTCATGAAAGGATGGGCACAGTAAAGGACAGAAATGGTAAGGACCTAACAGAAGCAGAGGAGATTAAGAAGAGGTGGCAAGAATACAAAGAAGAACTTAAAAAAAAAAGGTCTTAATGACTCAGATAACCACGATGGTGTGGTCACTCACCTAGAACCAGACCTCCTGGAGTGTGAAGTCAAGTGGCGTTGGGAAGAATTACCATGAACAAAGGTTGTGGAGGTGATGAAATTCCAGCTGAACCATTTCAAATCCTAAAAGATGATGCTATTAAAGTGCTGCACTCAATATGCCAGCAAATTTGGAAAACTCGGCAGTGGCCACAGGCTTGGAAAAGGTCAGTCTTCATTCCAATGCCAAAGAATATTCAAACTACCGACAGTTGTGCTCTGTTCACATGCTGGCAAGGTAATGCTCAAAATCCTTCAAGCTAAGCTTTAGCAGGACTTGAACCAAGAACTTGCAGATGTACAAGCTCCGTTTAGAAAAGGCACAGGAGCCAGAGATTAAATTGCCAATGTTCACTGGATCATAGAGAAAGCAAAGGAATTCCAGAAAAACATCTATTTCTGCTTTATTGGCTATGCTAAAGCCTTTGACTGTGTGGACCACAACAAACTGTGGAAAATTCTTCAAGAGATGGGACTACCAGACCACCTGACCTGCCTCCTGAGAAACCTGTATGCAGGTCAAGAAGCAACGATTAGAACTTTACATGGAACAATGGACTGGTTACAAATTGGGAAAGAAGTACGACAAGGCTGTATATTGTCACCCTGCTTATTTAGCTTTTATGCAGAGTACTTCATGTGAAATGATGGGCTGGATGAATCACAAGCTGGAATCACAGCTGCTGGGAGAAATATCAACAACCTCAGATATGCAGATGATACCACTCTGATGATATGTGAGAGGAAGTAAAGAGCCTCTTGGTGAGGGTGGAAGAGGAGAGTGAAAAAAGCTGACTTAAAACTCAGTATTCAAAAAACTAAGATCATGGCATCCAGTCCTATCACTTCATGTCAAGTAGAAGGGGAAAAAGTAGAGAAGTGACAGACTTTATTTTCTTAGGCTCCAAAATCACCATGGACAGTGATTGCAGCCAGGAAATTAGAAGACACTTGGCTCCTTGGAAGGAAAGCTATGACAAACCTAGACAGTGTAGTAAAAAGCAGGGATATCACTTCGCCGACAGTGGTTGGTATAGTCAAAGCTATGGTTTTTCCAGTAGTTGTGTACAGTTGTGAGAGTTGGACCATAAAGAAGGTTGAGTGCCAAAGAATTGATGCTTTTGAATTGTGATGCTGGAGAAGACTCTTGAGAGTCACTTGGACTGCAAAGAGATCAAACAAGTCAATCCTAAAGGAAATCAACCCTGAATATTCTTTGGAAGGACTGATGCTGAAACTGAAGCTCCACTACTTTGGCCATCTGATGCAAAAAGCTGATTCATTGGAAAAGACTGATGCTGGGAAAGGTTGAAGGCAAAAGGAGAAGCGAATGGCAAAAGATGAGATGGTTAGATAGCATCACCAACTCAATGGACATGAATCTGAGCAAACTCTGGAAGATAGTCAGTGACAGGGAAGCCTGGCATGCTGCAGGCCATAGGGTCATAAAGAGTCAGATACAAGTTAGCAATTGAACAACAAGAACAATATTCAGATGTGTCATCCTATTCCTAAAGAGGGCATGAATATTTGCCTCCATTTCTGACTTTCCATGTCTGTTTTCACCAAGACTGACTCATTTACCTTAGTTTACAAGCCTTCACATGTGGAGCTTTGCATAAAATACAATGACAAGTTCAAGACAGGGGCCTGGGTAAAATGAAGAAGAGTAGAGAGAGCATAGTTATTCATTGGGACTCTTTATTTTCAAGTAACAGAAAGAGTTTCTTTGAGGTGGTGGTCACTGATGAGATATTGTCTCAGTTTATTTTGGATGGTATAACAAAGTACCCCAGGCTGGGTGGCTTCATCAATAGAAATTTAGTCTCATAGTTCTGGAGGCTTTTAGGTCCATCCAAGATCAAGGTGTCACCAGGGTTGGTTTCCTCTGAGGCCTCTCTCCTTGGCAAGTAGACGGCCACCAGAAGGTGTGTCCTTGCTATGTCCTCACATGGCCTTTCCTCTGTGCAGGTGCCTTCCTGGTGTCTCATTCTTCCTTTAAGGATACAGTCATGTTGGATTAGGACACACTCTCATGGCCTTATTTAACCTTCAGGACCTCTTTAAAGACCCTATCTCTGAGTACAGTCACATTCTGAGGTATTAGGGGTTAGGACTTCAATGTGTGAATTTGAGGGGGCATAATTCAGCCCATAACAGTTAGAGGCTATCTCATAGACTCCATCAATATGATGCTGGCTGTAGCAGAGTGGATGCCAGGACTGCTCCAACTGGTGTTTGGGATTTTTCCTTCTAGAGCAGAAACCTCAAACTATAATGCTTCCGAGCCCTAGGAGGTAGCATAAATGAGGACAGTCATAATGCATGGCAGGGCAGGGAAGTGGCCAAGTGGAGAGCAGAAGCCCTGTCTAAAGAGGGCACTACTCAGCTCCAGCTGACGGCATGCCTTCTAGCAACAGAGGCCCAGAGTAGCCAGATCGTCCACTTTCTAAGAGAAGTAAAAGTCTGGTGGGGCAGGGGGTTTGGTAAATTAAAAAAAGAAAAGAAGTCATGCAGGCCGAAATAAACATCTGCCAGCTGATCTGTCCCATTTATGATTCCTGCTTTAGCACTTTCTTGTAATGTGACTCAGCTGCCTTCTGTATGTCTTGGTTCTAAAGGGACAGGATCCGATTGGCTGAGCTGGAGCCACATGTTCTTGAGAAGGCTAACTCAATGGCTCCTGGTAAGCAGAGAAACGGAGAGGGTAGTCCCTGAAGAGGAGGGTCTAAGCAGAAGCTGTGAACCCTTCTGCAGGGGAACGGGCACAGTAGAGCTGTTGATGGCTTTTCAGTGTCAGTGGGACTTGGATCATCAGGGGGAGCAACTTTCCACAGCTTCTGAAAAGAAAGATTGTGATGAAGTAAAGTCAAACTGAAACACAAGGAATTTAAATCAGGCGTTTGTAAAAACTTCCAAGGGGAGTTGTAAAGCTCTGAGAGTCTACTGTGTGGTATCTGGTCCTATGAGATTGTGTTAAAACAGATCAATCATTTCTGGGCTCCAGGAAGACCTTGTCAACTATTCATCTTTGTCTCTACCTCCTTTCCCCAGTGCCCAAATCCTATTCACTGTCATCCCCCCGGACAGCAAGGGCTGTTTCTTATCTCTTCAGCTTGTAGATCAAAGTTTGATCTGGGCACCGGGGCACCAGCCCACCTGCCTTCGCCTGGTCTTTGCCTGTTAAACCACCGAAACCCCTTTTGTACCCTTTGATGTTGCTGCTTCTGTGTTTAAATGATGTCTTTATTTGAAAAGACTAACAAACAACAACAACTCAGCAATGGGCTGACACCACTGGGAAAACTGGCGTTGTCAACTGTTATTAAGAAAGAGGATGTGTGAGGGTGATGATAAATTTTGTGCATAATTAGTTATTAAGAAACAGGTTGGCACCACTCTTCACCTGCTTTGACATGCCTCCCCCCATCTGTTAACTTGTGGCTGTTTGAAGGTTACCTGTGCAACAGAGCTAGAGTTATCAGTAGGGGGCACAGCTGTTTGGGGGAAACGAATTAAATCATACCCACGGAACTGTTTTGGTGTTTAAATCCATTCTAAAGATATCCTAAGACCAGTGAGGGTTCTTTCTGTCTTAGTCAGTCAAACCCAGCTCAGGCTCCAGAGTTCTGTCTGAAACTCACAGGGAAGCAGTGGCAGAAGGGAAAATTATAGTATCAGAAACTTCACAGCTGCTAAACTGTGTGTGGGTCTGCTTCTGATGACTTTCCTATCTTTTATGATTCTGATAATTAATTTGCGTAATGCTTTACAGTCAAAACAGTCGACAGGGTGTTTTCCAGCCTTTCATTTGTTAGAATAGGCTTATTTGATGCCTGTCATGTGCCACGTTCTGTGGGGTGGCAAGAGGGAGAGGCAGGAAAACAGGTACAGAAAGAAATGAGTTAAGAGGATGGATTATCAATTGTGGATATTAGAGGGGGGATCTAAATGGTTGGAAGGAGATCTGTTTAGGAAGATGGGGCATATGTTCCAGAATACTGGTTTTCAACCAAGGGTGATTCTCTTCCTGAGGGACATTGGGCAATGTCTGGAGACATTCTTGGCTGTCACAATTGGGGACCAGGAGGAGTAGCTACTGGCCTCTGGTGGGGAGAGGTCAGGGATAGTGCTCAACATCCTATAATGCACAGGCCAGCCCCCAGAGCAAATATCCAACTCCAAATGTCAGTACTGCCAAATTGAGAAACTCTGTTCCCAATGAAGAGAATAGCTTCACACAGAGGGAGCAATCAAGAAAATTGCAGGTAACAAAAAGAAAAGTGAGGGCCTGGGTATATTAATGAACTCTGGCTGCAGTAATGCTACAATGCAGGCATTAAACTTGGTGGCTTATAGCAGCAGGCACTAATTTTTGTTGTCTTTCAGAGCTGTGGTAACAAAACCACTGCTAACTCAGGCATGGTTCCAAACTATAGGCTGGACTCAGATGTGCTGCACATTTCCCTTTCTCTCCTTGGACAGGCAATTACCTGGGGCACATTCTTTTCCTGGCAGATCACAGAAGCATAAAAGGCTACATCGAAATATACACAGGATTTCAGGGCTCTGGGCTTCCCTGGTGGTTCACTGGCAAAGAATCAGCCTGCCAATGCAGGGGACATGGGTTTGATCCCTAGTTCTGGAAGATCCCACATGCCATGCAGCAACTAAGCCTGGGTGCCACGACTACTAAGCCTGTGCTCTAGGGCCCAGGAGCTGCAACTACTGAAGCTCATGTGCCTAGAGCCTATGCTCTGCAACTAGAGAAACTACTGCAATAATAAGAAGCCTGCCCAGTGAAACTAAAGAGTAGCCCCTGCTTGCCACAACTAGAGAAAAGCTTGTGCAACAATGAAGACCCAGCACAGCCAAGATAAATAAAATTATTTTAAAAATACATTTCAGGGCCCTGTCCACATTGTAACCACTCCCATGCCACTCAGTTCAATTCAGTCATTCCCTGTCCGTCACCAAAACCCAGGGCTTGCTCAAACTCATGTCCATCGAGTTGGTGACACCATCCAACCATCTCATCCTCTGTCATCCCTTCTCCTCCTGCCTTCAATCTTTCTCAGCATCAGGGTCTTTTCCAATGAGTCAGTTCTTCCCATCAGGTGGAGAAATATTGGAGCTTCAGGTTCACCATTAGTACTTCCAGTGATTACTCAGGACTGATTTCCTTTAGGATTGTTTGGTTGGATCTCCTTGCAGTCCAAGCGACTCTCAAGAGTCTTCTCCAACACCACAGTTTGAAAGCATCAATTGTTCGGCACTCAGCATTCTTCATGGTCCAACTCTCACACACATACATGACTACTGGAAAAACCATAGCTTTGACTAGATGGACCTTTGTAGGCAAAGTAATGTCCACTTTTTTAATATGCTATCTAGGTTGGTCATAGCTTTTCTTCCAAGGAGCAAGCATCTCTTAATTTCATGGCTGCAGTCACCAACCTGGGGTGATTTTGGAGCCCAAGAAAATAAAGTCTGTAACTGTTTCCATTGTTGCCCCATCTATTTGCCATGAGGTGATGGGACCAGATGCCGTGATCTTAGTTTTTTGAACGTTGAATTTTTAAGTCAGTTTTTTCATTCTCCTCTTTCACTTTCATCAAGAGGCTCTTTAGTTCCTCTTTGCTTTCTGCCATAAGTGTGGTGTCACCCACATATCTGAGGTTATTGATATTTCTCCCAGCAATCTTGATTCCAGCCTGTGTTTCATCCAGCCTGGCATTTTGCATAATGTACTCTGTATGTAAGTTAAATAAACAGGGTGACAATATACAGCCTTGATGTACTCCTTTGCCAATTTGGAACCAGTCCATTGTTCCATGTCCGGTTCTAACTGTTGCTTCCTGACCTGCTTACAGGTTTCTCAGGAGGCAGGTAGGGTGGTCTGGTATTCCCATCTCTTGAAGAATTTTCCACAGTTTGTTGTGATCCACACAGTCAAAGGCTTTGCCATAGTGAATAAAGCAGAAGTAGATGTTTTTCTGGAGCTCTCTTGTTTTCTCAATGATCCGATGGATGTTGGCAATTTGATCTCTGGTTCCTCTGCCTTTTCTAAATCCAGCTTAAACATCTGGAAGTTCTTGATTCACATATTGCTGAAGCCTTGCTTGTAGAATTTTGAGCATTACATTGCTAGCGTGTGAGATGAGTGCAATTGTGCAGTAGTTTGAGCATTCTTTGGCATTGCCTTTCTTTGGGACTGGAATGAAGACTGACCTTTTCCAGTCCTATAGCCACTGCTGAGTTTTCCAAATTTGCTGGCATATTGAGTGCAGCACTTTCACAGCATCATCTTTTAGGATTTGAAATAGCTTGGCTGGAATTCTATCACCTCTACTAGCTTTGTTCATAGTGATGCTTCCTAAGACCCACTTGACTTCACATTCCAGGATGTCTGGCTCTAGGTGAGTGATCACACCATCGTGATTATCTGGGTCATTAAGACCTTTTTTTTTTAGTTCTTCTGTGTATTATTGCCACCTCTTCTTAATCTCCTCTGCTTAAGAAGGTCCATATCATTTATCATATCATATCATATCATATCATATCCATATCCATGATCTGAGTTCATGATCTGAGCCAAAGTCAGATGCTGGTTTTGTTTATGCTGAATGTATGTGACCCATGCCACTGGCCAAAGCTAATACCCAAGCCCCTAGTCCAAGTATGGGCGAGTTCACATTACCATTTAAATCCATGGCTGGGCTATTACAGAAAGGCTGAGAATGGAGTACCTTGCTCCTCTCCATCTCCCTGAGCATGGTAGAGATGGGAGTGGGACTGCGAAATAGATTGGGGCAAGATCAGAGAGCCATGGACTGGGGGTGTTATTCTAAGTGTCCTGAGAAGCTACTGGATGAGTTTACTCTGAGGAGTTACACATAATCAAATTACGTTGAGCAATGATAAATGACTGTTTTGTGAAGAATGGATTGTAGGAAGAAAGAGGAAAGCGGGGAGTCTTGGGAGGGTGCCATTTCAGAAGACTGGGGAAGATAAGATGTTGTCTTGGTCTAAGGTACTGGCAATTGAAAGAAACCTAAGTGCACATGTTTAGGATGTATTTCAGAGATAGAATCATCTAGGCTTATTGATGGATCTGGCATCCAAGGAAAGGAGAAAAATCAGGGGTAACTCTAAGAGTTTTTGTCTTGAGCCATTAGCCTAAATGGGAGGTAGTACCATTTCCAGAGATGGAAAACTAGGAAATAAACAGATTTGGGCAAAAATCAATCTTTATCTCATTTACTGCAATGGTCTCCACAACCCTATCTAGAGGTACTTTATTATCTCCTTTTCTTAGAAGAGGAAACAGGGACCCAGAAAAGTAGAGTAACTTGTCCCTGACCACAACACTGATCAGTGGCAGACCCAGAATTTGAATATACAGGCATAGCTCAGTGATATTTTGGGTTTGTTTCCAGATCACCTCAATAAAGTGAATATCGCAATAAAGTAAATTACATGAGGTTTTTTTTTCTGAATGCATATAAAAGTTATGTTCCTACTATATATTAAGTGTGCAATAGCATTATGTCTAAAAAGAATGTCCATATCTTAATTTAAAATACTTTAGTGCTAAAAAGAAAAATACTAACCACCATCTGAGCCTTCGGTGAGTTGCCATCTTTTTGCCATAGTCACAAAGATCACCATAACAAGTACAATAATAATGAAAAGTTTGAAACACTGTGAGAATAATCAAAATGTTGCATAGAGACACAAAGTGATTAAACACTGTTGGAGAGATGGCTCTGATAGACTTGATTGATGCAAGGTTGCCACAGACCTTCAACTTTTAAAAAATGTGCTATCTGCAAATTGCAGTAGAATGAGGTCTGCATACAGTTAATCTCTACCCAGGCTGCATACTGTACAAGGTTGTTTCACTACTTCTCTCCCCTGTAGGAGATGCCCTATTTTGAAAAAGCTTGCCTGCTCCTAAATAGATTTGTTTTAGACCATATGTTCTAGGATTAGTCATTTATGTGTTGGGGCAGTAGGACACTAGATGGAAAGCAGAGAGGCCTGAACTCATGTCCCAGCTTGTCTACTATCAAGCTTGTATAAAAAGGATTTAACTTATTAGGAGAATGAGGAACAAATGCCATTCTATGTCCCTGAGGGATCTGACCCTGCCTTCCTCCAACCACATCAGCTCAGTCATCCCTCCCTGGGCTAGTTCCAGCCATTGGTCTCCTCTCAGCTCCTAGGACAGGCTGAGTTCTTTCTCACCCACAGCCTTTGTGCCTGCTGCTCCCTTTATCTGGTTCTTCATTCACCACTCCTTCGGCATTTGTTTTATCTCCTCCATAGTGCTAAGTACAGTCTTTTCCGAATTGGTTCCTTCCCCTTTCTGCTGCTGGAAGAATGAGGAGACTTTTCTCGTACTTTCACCCTGAGGATCTGGTGGGGCTCCTGGTGGTAAAGCTCACACCAGTGTGAGGAGCCCATTGGAATTTCTAATTCTCAAGCTAGTCCATGCTGAGCCCCAACAATTCATCAATTACAGAATAAGGTATCACTGCCTGTACTGGTTCCTGTCCTGGGATTTCTGCTGTCAGGAAGCTGTGGTGCTCTGTATCCACCTGTCTGTCTCTCCAGTTTTCCAGGCAGCAGTTTGCCCCCTGATCTCGGTTCTTCTATGGATGTTAGTCTTGCTTACTTTTGTTTTATTTAGACTTTGTCTTATTGTGTTGATGAAAATGACAGCTTCCAAGTTATTTCTGTGTTATACCAACAACCAATAAATTTTGGGGGAGGGATCTGCCTCCCCTACTTTGTTAGAAACCCTCTCCATTATTTCACTGTGTTTTCTCAAGATCCTGGAACACAGCCTTGCACATAAAGATGCATAATATTCTGGGCTTATAAATGAATGTGGGAACCTAGGTTCATCATTTAATGTCAAGTTTTTTAACTAGAAGTTGAATTACATAATCTCCCAGATTCCTTCTAATACAAAGTCTGTGATAATGAAGCATGGGGATTTTCTTGCAAAATGAAACCTGAAGTATAATTCACCAAGCTATGAAAACTATTTAATGTAAATGAAATGGTCCAATTTGTTATCCAGTCTCCTTTTGGAATATCATAAATACAGTAGACCTCAGACATCAAATGAAGGGATTCCCCAGCTCCTAAGGACTGAAAAGGACAGAAAGGAGTGGAAACTTTTTAAAATATTTCCAAGAAAAATTGCAAGTGCTATGTTTTCCTATAATTAAGAACATGAACTCAATAATGCCATTTATTACTTTTTAAAATGTAAGGATGAATTAATTACATGAATGCATGCTGTTTTGTTTGGATGACATGGTATTTCAAAACCCAAAACACAGGGTTATTATGAAGAAGACAGTTATCAAGGATGAAAATTATCAAGGAGACGGTGCCAGTTTGGGAAACTCAGAAGGTAATGTTTCAGGTTCCTTCAGCCTTAATGGGCGTCCCTGTGGCTCAGCTGGTAAAGAATCTGCCTGTAATGCGGGATACCTATGTTCAACCCCTGGGTTGAGAAAATCCCTGGAGAAGGGAAAGGCTACCTACTCCAGTACTCTGTCCTGGACAAGAGTCAGACACAACTGAGCAACTTTCACTTCAGCGTTAATCTCACGTGACCCTCCCCACCAAGTTAGAACTTGTGTCTGTCTTCTCTGAACTTTGTCCTTGTTTGGCACCCCACATGCTGTGGGTTCTTAGTGATCTGACCTGCTGATGATCCCTTCAGCATTGTCTCCATAGCAGCATCATGATTATTCATTCAGAATCCATCCCTCCTCCTCCTCCAGACCATGAGATTGAATGAAATTAGCTGTAGCTTCTCGGTTTTATGGTGTAGGTGTCCAGAACTGGTCAATGGGTATGTTTCAAACCAGGGATGGAAATGTGACCAATCCTGTACCATGAGAGTCAGGCTCAGGATTTTAAATGGAAATTTTTTAATATTTATTTTATTTACCTATTTATTTATTTAGCTGCACCAGATCTTGGTTGCAGCTTGTGGGATCTTTTCTTTAGTTGCGGCTTGAGGAATTTTTTTTTTTAGTTGTGGCACGTGGAATCTTTAATTGTGGTGTACAAACTCTTAGTTCTGGCATGTGGGATCTTGCTCCCTGACCAAGGGTGGAATCTGGGACCCCTGCATTGGGAGCATAGAGCCTTAGCCACTAGACTACCATGGAAGTCACCTAGATGAAAATGTTTGGAAGTTCTCTGTCCACTGAGTCAGACACTGGAGGATGCAAGCCTCCAGCTGTTGCCACCATATAGCTACCATATAGCCAGGGTATCTTAGGTGGGAACTCCAAGAGAAAAGCCCTGAAGCAAAGGTTTGTGTGCAAGAGGTTTATTTTAGAGCTGATCCTGGAAGGCACAGGTAGGAGTGTAAAGAAGTGAGACAGGAAGTGAAGGAAGCCAAAGTAGAGAGCATTTGTGAGCAGGTTATGAGCCAAAGTAGAGAGCACCTGAGGCTCAGCCCTGTTGGAAGCATCTGAAGAAAAGTGTATTCTGGAGTTGTCCCACCCAGAGAACTCATTGCTTTTCAATCTACTCTCTGACCTTCATTGGCTGATGCCTGTTCCCAGGCCTGTTGACCCCCTGGCACTGCCCGCCTGCTGCAGCCTGAACCTGTTCTTGTGGCTGGAGAAGGCCCCAGGGCTGAGCATCACAGGAGCTGCCTCTGTGTGCCACCGACACACACACAGGAACACCCAGTGCAGACAGCACTCATGGGGTCTGCAGCAGGAAACGTCCCTGAGCATGGAGCCAGCGCAGGTCAAGCAGGGCAGATGCGGAGAGGGACCCCGTTCTGACCCCACTGTGACCCTTGCATACAGCCATATCTTGCTAGCCCAGTTCCTGCACTTTCCTTTCAACGGATCAGTATCTCTCCTCCTTCTCAAAGATTATTTGGAATGAATTTCTGTGCCTTGTCCTGAACAGATCCTAACTGATGCATAGATTTTTGTCCCATCTTACAAGTATTTGAACACATATCTCCCTGTATCCCCCTTAGAGGGTAGACCCCATAATGAGTTTACTCTTGAGTCTTCTGTAGCACTTATTTGCAAGGTTTTCAAGAAATACTTGTTAAATGAATGAATGAATACTGATAAGGTCCATCAAAATCAAGTGTAAATCTGTATATATTAGAAGCCTATTGTCAGGCCCATGCGGTGGGCAAGCGACATGGAGAAAATGGCCGGAACTGACTCATCCTAACAGTAGCACCTGCTGGGGGAGGACGGAACACAGTAGTTCCCATTGGAATATCCACGTGAAAATGCCCACATGTTAGGACTTCCTTGGTTCTAGTTTTTCCCACAGCCCCATTTTTGGCTCTTCTTTCAATTCTGAGGACTATAATGTAGCTTCTGGTCCATTCTTTAATTGGCTTGATTTTTGACTCAGTCTCTGTCACTGACCACCCCTGAACTCTAACCAGCAGAAAAATACAGAGCGAGACCCTGCGCAAGCCAGAGTCCGCTCATCTCAGTTCCAGATTCTCTCTAGTGGTAGCAGCGCAGGAGACTGTGTCACCAAGCCTGCTTCCCTGCAAGATTCTGACTTTAACAGATTAGAAACGTTCCCGGCACACCCCACGCTTCCGCTAATAAATGGTTCCATATCTATCATGAATGAATTTTTCAAGTCTTCCATTACTGGGCTGTGTACCTACTCACGAAGTACATTTCCAGGCGATTTTGTCTGAATTACATGGTTAATTGCCTCATATTTCCAGCTCATGTTACAGGCTCTCTGAGTTAGAATGCAAGAGAGAGGTACCATGTATCACTTCCTACACAGGGGACAGATTCACAGATAGAGCATGGTATATATTGATGATGAATGCTAATTTGTTTCTGACTTCTGAGTAGAACTAAGCTCAAAAGAGCCAAAAGGTTGAGGGATAGAGAAATCAGACAGTTATCCAGAGAGATGTTTTAGCTTCCAAATTTTATACTCATTCATTCATCTGTTTGTCAAAACAAACAGATGTGCAAGTCTCTGTGTTAGGAACAGCAAAGGATAAATACACAGATACACTCTTGTGTTGCATCCTATTAATAACTCAGGCTGTGATGTGCACACCCATGAAGAAATAGGAAAAAGAGCAAGGGTCAAATAATAGTTATAATACAAAGCAAGATAAGTCTCTTCTAGAATTTTAGGCAGTAAATTCTACGGGAATTCATAGGAAGGTAAGGTCAGTGACTGAAGGTGGGATTCATGGTCAGAGTTGTTCCCAGAGTCAGGATCTGGATGGACCTTAAAGGAGGGGTGGGCATTCACTGGCTGACACAGAGCGTGACATCATTCCAGGACTAGGAAGTTTCCTGGCACAAAGAAAGCTGGGGAGTAGAACGTACCAGTGTACAGTTTTGTTGCCTCTGCTCCTAGGCTCTAAATCCCTAGCTGTCTCATTGTATTTGGAGTGGACTTGAGTCCAATCTCTCTCACCTATTGTACCAGCCTTGATATCTATCACAGTATTCCTGAATAAAGATGGCCCTTGTCCACATAGGTTGTATGACCTTTCCCACCCTCTGCTCAGGGACTCTGAGGGTCACATCAGAGGAGGAGGATGCAGCAGGAAGCAGAAAGCACCCACAAAGTGGCAGTTGGAGGAAAGTTTAATCAAGGGCCTCTTTGTAAAGATATGGGCGGGAGGGCACAGCAGGTGTGGTACAGGATGGAGGTGGGGGTGGTTGAGCTGGTAACCAAAGGGGTGTCATTGCCTCTAGGCAATGAAAGGGCCAGGCAGTGAGTGGGCATATTTCAGAACTGAAGGCAGAAGGGTCGCCTTACATGGGACCACTGTGATGTACACCTCCCAGGTCTCATTCAGTGAAGGACTAACTGCCCAGCTGCTGGCTGTGTTGTGTTGCCACGGTTGTGCTCCTTCCCGGTCCAGCCCATATTCAATGACTGGCAGACATGGGAGTCCAAGGGCCTGACCTTCTTGACCCAGTGCCGGATGATTCTGAAATGCCATTCCAGCTCCAGGTCCCCCAGTCAGGTTGGCCAAGGCTGTCCTTGTGTCTGCATCCCTGGGGTCACTGGGGCCTATGGCAACTCTGATGGGGTCCAACTCTCATGAAGTCTTTCTTGGGAAACTCAGGTTAGTTCTTTCTTCAGCCCTACTCTCTGAATCAGGGGTATTCAGAGATGGTCCAGGCACTTGGTTTGGGGCAATGACCATTTTACCTCCTTCTGTCCAGCTCCTTTTTCCTCCCAGTTCTACTTAATTTTGTAAATATTAACTGAATATGAAGTGTCCAATGTGGGCCAGAGACTCTGCCAGACAGTGAAATTCAAGGGTGAGCAGAAATAGACACTGTCTCTGCCCTTCTAGAACCTAAAATGTAATGGAAGAGACATATTATTCAAATATCCCCACAAATAATGCAAATTGCAGCTATGGTGACTAGGATGATGGAGAGCTTATATGATTCTCCAAAATGATGTGATTGTGAGATGTATACTAGGCAGATATGTCGGGGAAGCCCTCCTTCCCTTACCCCCAGTTCGCATATAAGGAGAGACCAAAGGATGATTAGAAGTGAAATGTCTGAGATGGAGTTCCAGGCAGAAAGAGGCCACACGCACAGGTCTCAGGTGGGGAAGGATCCAAGGGATGGAAAGGAGGCCAGGGGAACAGGTTATCCAGTGGCCTGGTATAGTGTGTGAGTGGCAATGTAGAAGAATAACAAGAGGGTAAAATGAAACTAGAGATACAAGCAGTGTAATAAAGGAGAAATGAATAAAGAGAAATGGTTTGGTAAAGGTAATTCCCACTATATTCTTTCACCGTTCTGGAGACTCCCCATTTACATGTGATCTGGTGTACCATTGACAAAAGCTTTGTCCTTGGCCAAGCTTGAGTTAGGCTCTTCTGAGCCCTCTTTTATTTTATTTTATTTTTTTCTCTGTGGTTTTTTTTTTTTCCATTTATTTTTATTAGTTGGAGGCTAATTACTTTATATCATTGCAGTGGTTTTTGTCATATATTGAAATGAATTAGCCATGGATTTACATGTATTCCCCATCCCGGTCCCCCCTCCCACCTCCCTCTCCACCTGATCCCTCTGGGTCTTCCCAGTGCACCAGGCCCGAGCACTTGTCTCATGCACCCAACCTGGGCTGGTGATCTGTTTCACCCTAGATAATATACATGTTTCGATGCTGTTCTCTTGAAACATCCCACCCTCGCCTTCTCCCAGAGTCCACAAGTCTGTTCTAAACATCTGAGTCTCTTTTTCTGTTTTGCATATAGGGTTATCGTTACCATCTTTCTAAATTCCATATATATGTGTTAGTATACTGTAATGGTCTTTATCTTTCTGGCTTACTTCGCTCTGTATAATGGACTCCAGTTTCATCCATCTCATTAGAACTGATTCAAATGAATTCTTTTTAATGGCTGAGTAATATTCCATGGTGTATATGTACCATGGCTTCCTCATCCATTCGTCTGCTGATGGGCATCTAAGTTGCTTCCACGTCCTGGCTATTATAAACAGTGCTGCGATGAACATTGGGGTGCACGTATCTCTTTCAGATCTGGTTTCCTCGGTGTGTATGCCCAGAAGTGGGATTGCTGGGTCATAATGGCAGTTCTATTTCCAGCTTTTTAAGAAATCTCCACACTGTTTTCCATAGTGGCTGTACTAATTTGCATTCCCACCAACAGTGTAAGAGGGTTCCCTTTTCTCCACACCCTCTCCAGCATTTATTGCTTGTAAACTTTTGGATAGCAGCCATCCTGACTGGCGTGTAATGGTACCTCATTGTGGTTTTGATTTGCATTTCTCTGATAATGAGTGATGTTGAGGATCTTTTCATGTGTTTGTTAGCCATCTGTATGTCTTCCTTGGAGAAATGTCTGTTTAGTTCTTTGGCCCATTTTTTGATTGGGTCATTTATTTTTCTGGAGTTGAGCTGGAGGAGTTGCTTGTATATTGTTGAGATTAATCCTTTGTCTGTTGCTTCGTTTGCTGTTATTTTCTCCCAATCTGAGGGCTGTCTTTTCACCTTGCTTATAGTTTCCTTTGTTGTGCAAAAGCTTTTAAGTTTCATTAGGTCCCATTTGTTTATTTTTGCTTTTGTTTCTAAAATTCTGGGATGTGGGTCATAGAGGATCCTGCTGTGATTTATGTCGGAGAGTGTTTTGCCTATGTTCTCCTCTAGGAGTTTTATAGTTTCTGGTCTTACATTTAGATCTTAATAATCCATTTTGAGTTTCTTTTTGTGTATGGTGTTAGAAAGTGTTCTAGTTTCATTCTTTTACAGGTGGTTGACCAGTTTTCCCAGCACCACTTGTTAAAGAGGTTGTCTTTTTTCCATTGTATATCCTTGCCTCCTTTGTCGAAGATAAGGTGACCATAGGTTCGTGGATTTATCTCTGGGCTTTCTATTCTGTTCCATTGATCTATATTTCTGTCTTTGTGCCAGTACCATACTGTCTTGATGACTGTGGCTTTGTAGTATAGTCTGAAGTCAGGCAGGTTGATTCCTCCAGTTCCATTCTTCTTTCTCAAGGTTACTTTGGCTATTCGAGGTTTTTTTGTATTTCCATACAAATTGTGAAATTATTTGTTCTAGTTCTGTGAAAAATACCGTTGGTAGTTTGATAGGGATTGCATTGAATCTATAGATTGCTTTGGGTAGTATAGCCATTTTAACAATATTGATTCTTCCAATCCATGAACACGGTATATTTCTCCATCTGTTTGTGTCCTCTTTGATTTCTTTCATCAGTGTTTTATAGTTTTCTATGTATAGGTCTTTTGTTTCTTTAGGTAGATATACTCCTAAGTATTTTATTCTTTTTGTTGCAATGGTGAATGGTATTGTTTCCTTAATTTCTCTTTCTGTTTTCTCATTGTTAGTGTATAGGAATGCAAGAGATTTCTGTGTGTTAACTTTATATCCTGCAACTTTACTGTATTCATTGATTAGCTCTAGTAATTTTCTGGTAGAGTCTTTAGGGTTTTCTATGTAGAGGATCATGTCATCTGCAAACAGAGAGAGTTTCACTTCTTTTCCTGTCTGGATTTCTTTTACTTCTTTTTCTGCCCTGATTGCTGTGGCCAACACTTCCAAAACTATGTTGAATAGTAGTGGTGAGAGTGGGCACCCTTGTCTTGTTCCTGATTTCAGGGGAAATGCTTTCAATTTTTCACCATTGAGGGTGATGCTTGCTATGGGTTTGTCATATATAGCTTTTATTATGTTGAGGTATGTTCCTTCTATTCCTGCTTTCTGGAGAGTTTTAATCATAAATGGATGTTGAATTTTGTCAAAGGCTTTTTCTGCATCTATTGAGATAATCATATGGTTTTTATCTTTCAATTTGTTAATGTGGTGTATCACATTGATTGATTTGTGGATATTAAAGAATCCTTGCATTCCTGGAATAAAGCCCACTTGGTCATGGTGTATGATTTTTTTAATATGTTGTTGGATTCTGTTTGCTAGAATTTTGTTAAGGATTTTTGCATCTATGTTCATCAGTGATATTGGCCTGTAGTTTTCTTTTTTTGTGGCATCTTTGTCTGGTTTTGGAATTAGGGTGATGGTGGCCTCATAGAATGAGTTTGGAAGTTTACCTTCTTTTGCAATTTTCTGGAAGAGTTTGAGTAAGATAGGTGTTAGCTCTTCCCTAAATTTTTGGTAGAATTCAGCTGTGAAGCCATCTGGTCCTGGGCTTTTGTTTGCTGGAAGATTTCTGATTACAGTTTTGATTTCCTTGCTTGTGATGGGTTTGTTAAGATCTTCTATTTCTTCCTGGTTCAGTTTTGGAAAGTTATACTTCTCTAAGAACTTGTCCATTTCTTCCAAGTTGTCCATTTTATTGGCATAGAGCTGCTGGTAGTAGTCTCTTATGTTCCTTTTTATTTCAGTGTTGTCTGTTGTGATCTCTCCATTTTCATTTCTAATTTTGTTAATTTGGTTCTTCTCCCTTTGTTTCTTAATGAGTCTTGCTAATGGTTTGTCAATTTTGTTTATGTTTTCAAAAAACCAGCTTTTAGCTTTGTTGATTTTTGCTATGGTCTCTTTAGTTTCTTTTGCATTTATTTCTGCTCTAATTTTTAAGATTTCTTTCCTTCTACTAACCCTGGGGTTCTTCATTTCTTCCTTCTCTAGTTGCTTTAAGTGTAGAGTTAGGTTATTTATTTGACCTTTTTCTTGTTTCTTGAGGTAGGCCTGTAATGCTATGAATCTTCCCCTTAGCACTGCTTTTACAGTGTCCCATAGGTTTTGGGTTGTTGTGTTTTCATTTTCATTCATTTCTATGCATATTTTGATTTCTTTTTTGATTTCTTCTATGATTTGTTGGTTATTCAGAAGCGTGTTGTTTAGCCTCCATATGTTTGAATTTTTAATAATTTTTTTCCTGTAACTGAGATCTAATCTTACTGCACTGTGGTCATAAAAGATGACTGGAATGATTTCAGTTTTTTTGAATTTACCAAGACTAGATTTATGGCCCAGGATGTGATCTATTCTGGAGAAGGTTCCGTGTGCACTTGAAAAAAAGGTGAAGTTGATTGTTTTGGGGTGAAACGTCCTATAGATGTCAATTAGGTCTAGCTGGTCCATTGTGTCCTTTAAAGTTTGTGTTTCCTTGTTCATTTTCTGTTTAGTGGTCTATCCATAGTTGTGAGTGGGGTATTAAAGTCTCCTACTATTATTGTGTTACTATTAATTTCCTCTTTCATACTCATTAGCGTTTGCCTTACATATTGCAGTGCTCCTATGTTGGGTGCATATATATGTATAATTGTTATATATTCTTCTTGGATTGATCCTTTGATCATTATGTAGTGTCCATCTTTGTCTCTTTTCACAGCCTTTATTTGAAAGTCTGTTTTATCTGATATGAGTATTGCGACTCCTGCTTTCTTTCTGAGCCCTCTTTTAGACTTGACCTTGTCTGTGAGCCCTGTGTTTGAGCTTCCAAGTCCAGTTTTAGCAAGAAACTTATTAACTCAGTTTACAGAGATAAACCCTTGATATCTGCTCATCTCAGCCTGCCTTCAGTAAGAATTATGTTGATTCAGTTCAGCAAAAGTCACCTTACTGTTGATGTCTCCTCTTAATAATTTCCCATCCACACCCACTCCTATTTCTCCCCTACTGCAATAGTCTTGATACCTATGGAAACAGTCCTGAATAAAGTTTTTCTTGTCCTTTTGACAAGTGTCAGGATAAATTTTTTAATACCATACAATGCTATGATGCATTTGTATTTCATCAGATCCATGTCAAATTATCTTGTCATAAGTTTCATTTGTTTGGAACATTGAGTTTCATACATCAAGACAGTCTTTGTTTTTGGCATTTATTTGTCCTATTCGGTGGGTATCTACTCACGATTTTAAAAAACTGTAGCTGGTATTATTTAATGCCTAGCAGTTTGGATGTAAAATCTGAAGTAATGAAAAGATATGGGTCATTTAGAAGGGATTGTAGAAAGATGAAATGAGAAAACCAAAGTCAAGCCTTGAATAATACCCATGGTTAAGTTCAGCACAGGATACTCAAGTTAAGAGAAAGAATTTGAGGAAGAGCAGACTGTGTCAAGATGTCAAATCTAGGAGGTTGTCAATGACTGAGATGACTATATTAATTCTTAGCTATTTTTGTTACAAGTAACAGAAACCCAAGTACACCAAAAATAGTTCATTCACTTACATAATGGAATATCCCAATAGCATCTCTTCAAGTATGGTGGACCCAGGGTCTCAACATATGCCTTGAGGGCTAGAGCTCCCTACACCTCTTGGCTCTACTTCCCTCTGTACAAAATCAGGGTTTTGCTAACATGGCAAGTGGCTGGGGGATGGCTGTTGTACTAGATGCCAACAGGCCACGAAGACTAGGAAGCCCCCTACTTTGATGTATCTTCTCTTCATATCAAGGGTGCCAGCAGCTCTAGATTTGCATCCTCTCAAACCCAAGTCAAGCAGAAAACAGAGCCTCTGTCTTTGCTGCTGTTCTGAGAAAACCCTGGTGATGAACTACATTGGATAATTTTGGTCATCCTACCAACTATGAACCAGTCATAGTAGACAAGGGATACTGTGCTCAGGATACCAGCCTGAGTGACACATATTCCCTAAAGACAAAGGTGGTGTTAGTATCAGCATAAACTGAATCCATAGGAGGATTGGTTTCCCAAGGGAAATATGGTTTCTGTAAACAAAACTTGAGAAATTGGACACTGAACTGAGGGAAAAAATCATAAATGCCTTCTCTAAAGATGGAACAGCCAGACAGAGCATCCTTCATGAAAAACCCATGATAAACCACACATAAATACTACATAGGTAAAGCATCAGGTTGACTGAGTCAGTGTCCCTCTCCTCCAGATGTCTGTCATCGTGGAATCTCAGTTTCTATTATCCCAGTGATTCAGTTCATTCCGAATTCTAGAAATAATATAAACAGATCCACAGTTGTCAAGCTTTGAGAGAGGTAAAGAATCCCCCTCCCACACACATGCAGTACTATTCTTGTAAGAATGATTGTGAGGATTAAGAATGAATCATTTTGGCAAAGGAGGGTGGATGAGTACAATACAAATGACTTTTAGGATAATATCACCTCCTCCCCCAAGGAGCTCTGATGGAGATGGAATGTTCCGTGCTCCAAGTCTTGCAAGTGATTCAGGCACTCACTGAACACAAAAGCCATGTGCCTGAGTCATGAGCAAGGCAAATGCCTACAGCATGGTTTGCAGATTTTATTCTAGAGGAGAAAGGAAAGGAAGAAGGTAGGAGGAAGCTGAGGTACCTTAAAAAGATCAAAAGGGATCCTTGCTCTCTTTTTAAAGCTGGGCTTGCTTGTTTCTGTTGATGGGTAACCTGCTAAGGAGTGATAGGCATTTCCTAGTCTCAGGAACCTGCTGTTTCCTAGCCAACCCCATTCTCCACCTTGCCCTGTTAGCAGCACCCTGATTTTGTACAGGTTTGAGGCAGCCATAGCTTCAAGGGGGCTGGGTCCTCCTTAGTCCTGTGTTGGAGTCATAGTGTGGCATAAATTGTTGGTGGCCAATATTCATCAAGGCTTCCCCACCCCATCCTTTTCTATAGTAGTAGAAATCTCTGCTAAATTTTTAGCTTGGCCCATAGCAGTGCAGAGCTAAGATGTTTCTCAGACTCTGTTACAGCTAAATAAGGCCATGTGGACTGAGTTTTGCCCAGTGGAATTAAGTTGATATGTTGTGTACAGTTTCTAGAAGTAAGCATCCTTTATAGAAAGGGATTTTGTTTTTCTGCTCCCTTTTTGCCTTCTTCTGTGCTGGAATGAGGACTAGAGGACCGGAGCTGGTGCAGCCATCTTAGGGTATGAAGCAACTGGAATTGAAACATGCACAGAGAAGCATAAGATGAGAAAAAGCCCGGGTTCCTGAGGCTAGGGGTGCCAGAGAGTTCTGGGCAGAGTAGCCAGACTCCAAATGTGAAAGTTAACTTCTATATAATGTAGTCACAGTTATATGAGATTTTCCATTACTTTCAATCAAGTGTAATTCTTACTTACATACATACTAATTTGATACTCCTCCGATAAGGTTGATTTTACATGTGAATAGAATTTATCTGTTTATCCTGAACAGAGATATGAGAGGATATCTCATGAGACTCTAGGAATTTCTCTCTCAAACTTAAAAAATGAGGCAAAAAGAGGCCCTTTCTTTTCCTGTCTTCTTGTTTACATATGATGCATTTTATTTACATATTATGTGAAAGGGATCCTGAGATACTGAGAAGACCCATCCCAAGGCTGAGCGGAGACTGGCAGAGTAGCTAGTGGGAAAAGATCTGTATCCTGATGACATCATCCAGTCATTTGATGAACCCCGGCTCCTGGGAGCTATCTCACAACCAGACTTCCTGTTACAGGAGATTGTATCTTTACTTTACTTAAAAAAACCTTTCTGTTATGTTTTCTTTCTCTGGAAGCTGGCAGCATTCTGACAGCTAGCCTAGGTCCATTTCCTTCTTTGTAAATCCAGGCCAGTGAGTCAAATAATAACAACAAAACCAGTAGTAACAGTTGACATTGATGGAGTGCTTAGCAAGCCAGTCCCATGCTAAGTCCTGTGCATACTATTTTTCTCCCCACGTGGTCTTCCTAGCCTTTCACTTGCCAGGTGAGAAAACTAGAGGCTTGAAAGGGTAAGGAGCCCAAGTTCTCTCAGCCATGAAGTGGCAAGGTTGGGATTCAATGCAGGGCTAAGACCTGGGCTGGGGATTCTACAAAGCTAAGTAGCTGCCCATCTGTGGCATCTCAGGGTTTTAGAGGAGAAAGAAAAGGGTCAGGCTTCATGTCCTTAAAACCCCTTTCAGGTTTGGCCTTTGACCTGTAGGGAACACTCAGGGCTCCTCCCTTGGTGGTCCGCTTGCTCCTCAGATCTTTTTTGGGTGGGGGCTGAGGTGTTAACTTTTTATTTTGAAATGAATTCAGATTTGTAGAAAACCTGTAGAAATAATGCATATATATATGTGTGTGTATATATATACACACACATATATACACAACACACACATATATATGCATATGTATGTATGTATGTGTATATATACATATATATATCCTTCGCCCAGATTTCCCGCTGATGAGCATTTCACTACATTTGCTTCCGAGGTTGGTGGGCTGTGGAGAAGGAAGGGAGAGAGGGAGGAGGAAGGGAGATGGGTGAGCGATGGAGAGAGGAGAAGGGGGGAAGGAGGAGAGAGGGAAAAGGGGAGGGGAATAGAGGGAAGAGAGAGGAGAAGGAGAAGGAGGAATAGGAGGAAGACAGAAAAGGAGTATTCCTTTATCACTAAATATTTTAGTGTTTATTTCCTAAGAACTGTCTCCTTATAAATAGATACAATTTCCAAAATCAGAAAATTAACATTGAGATGCCTGCCCCATGGCATCCAGACCCCCTCTATATTGTCCTTTATAAACCTCCATTCCTCGCTGGTCTCGGATCAAATCCAAGATCCCCCATTGCTTTTGAATGTCATGCCTTCAGTCCTCTTCTGTTGGGAGCAGTTCCTCAGTGTTCCCTTAACTCTCAAGATCTTGACGTTTCTCAGGGGGAAAGGCTCATGTTATGTTTGTAGAAAATCCCTCCATTTGGCATTGTCCGATGTTGCCTCACAATTAGGTTCAGGTTATATATTTTTGGCACAAATGTCACAAAAGTGATGTGGTTTTTCTCAGTGCATCCCATCAGAAGGCACAGTGTCCTTTTGTCCCATAATTGGTGACATTAAGTTTGCCAGCCTTGATTAAGGGGCAGTCTGCCAGATTTCTTTACCTTAAATGACTATTTTCCTCTTTATATGTACTGAAAATACACATTCTGTGGAAAGAGCCTTGGAGACCACATGAAAACCATAATATGAGATGAGGTGACTAGCTCTTCACCAGCGAACTTTTACCTAGTTGTTTCAGTAGGGGCTGATGGTTCCTGAAGTCATCAGACATCACTTACTTTGATGTTGCCCAAACGCTGGCTTCCTTGACTCCAGATATCAGGAGAAAGTTGTTCCGCTCCTCTCCTGAGTGAGCCAAGTTCCCAGATGGGACCCCTTGCCTGGTTAGAGGGTCTAGAACATCTGGCCATGACCCCCCTTTTCTGGGAGCCCAGATTCCCTTTGTTCTCTGGGCACCCTTGAAAGTGTGCTCCTTTCCGCAGTGCCTGAAGGAGAGCTGGGGATCAGCCTCCGTGCATGTAGAGTGACGAAGTCTCTGCTGTGGGTTTTGGCATCGAGGGAAGGCAGAGCAGACCCATGGGCCCCCCATCTGAAGCGAGTTACTAACAGTACCACCCTGGGTTCTTCACCACATCCTGCTGCCATTGGCCACACAGACCTGCTGCCAGAGAGACTCTCGGGCTGTTCCACTTTCCTCCTGGCCTCTCTTTCCCAATTTTCTCTAGGCAGTAAGGTATTTTGAGATATAAACTAATACTGCTGCTCTGTAGTCTTTCCTGAGACTTCCCACCCTTTTCCCGACTTTGGACAGCACAGCCACCTCTTGTCTTTTTTTTTTCCCCTTGTCCTGAGACAAGGAAAGAAGAAAGGCTATGTGGAGGACAAGGCAGGTAATTCTGAGGCGTTTGTGTTTCAAACGCCATACATATTTTAAAGTTTAGCATTATATAAAGTAAAAGAGAGAGATTGTCTTGTTTGTTTTGTCCCACTGCTGCTTCTAAAGTTCCTGTAGCCTGGACGTGTCAGAACCAGAGAGAAAGAGAAGGAGGCTCAGATGGTGGGCATTCCTGATCGCCCCACCAGAGAGGGGTGGGGAAGTGGCAGGATCCCTGTGTTGATTCAGAGAACCTGAAAAGAGGATTGTACCTCCCTCTGGGGAGAATCCAGGGCCATGGCAAGGATCCAAGGATGCCACGGGCCTGTGTAATTCCACGGCTGGAGAACAGGGGCCCGACAGTCTCTGAGGAAGAGATAGAGCGGCCGGCATCACCTCCGCCAGGTATGTCGGGTGACTCAGCAGATGGCAGGGTGGAGGTGGAGAGAGGACAGCATCTCATTCTGCACACAGACCTCATTCTGGGAAACTCAGAGGCAGTTCCGCACAAGAAGGGGCAGACTCTGAAGTGACAGAAATTAAGTTCTGTCCCATTGTGGGATAGGAGCTCCCCATAAAGCTTAAGGAGCTAATCCAGAACAAAGGGAAGTTTATTTCTTTGACCTGGTTTTGCAGTCTGAGCCTTACTCCATATGTCTTATCTTCCTCTTCTCTTTCTACTTTCCTATTTCTGTCACCTCCTTTTATCATCCCATCTCCTGAATTAGTTTGGTTTAGGTAAGTCACATGTAACCAACAAAACCCTCAAAATATCAGGGGCAAAAACAAGAAAGAAATCATTTTCTCTCTTCTGCTGAGAGATACTGAGGTAGCAATCCAGGGTCAGCGACGTTGTCATCAGGAAACTAGGTTCCTTCTATCTTTCTGCTCCATCGTCCTCAGCACGGGCTTCCATCCTATAGGTCAACTCACCATCCTAGAGGGCTGCTGGAGCTTCAGCTGTCACAACCAAATTCCAGGAAAAAACAGGGGAGGACAAAATAGCCTCAGATGAGTCAGCATCCTTTAAGGGACCCCCTCCTGAAAGTCACACTGAAAACTTCCACTCTTTAGTTCTTTCACCAGAATCAGGGCCACACCCAACTACAAGGGAAGTTTGTTGATGTGATCCATTGACTATACTAAAACTTGGGTCTGTTGCTAAGCAGGAAGGGGAAATGGCTTTTGGGTGGTACCTACACTCTCTTCCAAGCCACCCTTTTTCTGTACATACATTTTCCTCTCTGTCTGTCAGTCTGTCTCTCTCTCCTTTGTGCCTCTCTGGCTCTTGTCTTTTCCTCTCTCTGCTCGCAGTTGCAACTTGAGTGCACAGCACCTGAAGGAGCCACAGCGTCCCAGCCCTGGTGTGCATCCCAGACTCCACACAGAGGACATCGTTTCCATCGCGTTAGTCACAGTGGCCGAGCATGCTGGTGCCATCATGCTCGCCTGCACAAGTGTTTTCAGTTTCATGTGGTTGCAGTGGATATGCTTCCTTCTTGATGCCAACTAAAGTTTCAGGCCATCTCCTGTTACCCATTGTGTGTGGTTGTGTGTGTGTGTGGATGCAAGCCAAGGAGGTCATCCCAGAACCTCCAGATGGTACTGTGAGCTGGAGCTGCCACTGACAAGGAAGCTTGCAGTGCAGGTGTCCTGGGAAACACTGGCAGGGCTCCCCTTTGCTAAGGGAGGGGGAGGGGGAGGAAGAAACTGACCTTTATTGACTATTATGTACCAAGACTTGTGGTTCTCAAATATGATTGCAAATGTTTTTCTCTTATGCCAAAATGATGAAGTGGGTAGGTACTTCTCTTAGTTTGGGTTCTGTTTAAAGCTGACCTGCAATCAGAACTTGGAGGCAGGGATTTATTTGTGCAGAGGTCCCAGGAAGAACAAATGAGGAAGTGGTAGGTTAGTAAGTGTTCATCAACCAGCTCGCCAACAAAAACAACCACCACTTGATTTGTAGCACTGGGTGATCTCTGTGGTGTAAATATGCCGCCAGGGCCAGTTTCAGGTTGCCATGATGACATCACAAAACACAGAGCTGGGAGGAGATGCACCCGTGGCTCTCATAAATCAGTGCGATCTGGCTCCAGAGAGTCAAAAGTGAGATGAAGGTTAAAACCAATGAAGGATGCCTTAAGAAGCAGGTCCCTGCTGTGGACCATGGACACTCAGTCACATGGGGTTGTTCTAGGAATCCACTAATGTCAAATCCAAACACCTGTCAGACTCCCTTCTCTATTGACTGTGGTCACCCCTAGGCATTAATTCTCCTCCACCTCCAGTTAGACCTCCATACCCTTAATTAAACTCTCATGACGCCTTCAAAGGCCTTCAGGCAGAGAAGGGTGAGCTCAGGTACTTGAGGTGGGAAGATGGCAGCATGCTGGGAAAATCCTTTGCTTGCAGCTGTTGGTGAACTCAGATGGGCAAAGGTACAAGGGATGGGGCAGCACCAGGAACAGCATTTACAGCAGAAGGAGCCAGCCCACTTTTTTAAAAATAAAGGACCAGATAATAGATGTTTTACTGTCTTTGCATGCCATGTACATCTTTGTCACATGTTCTTTTTTGTTTATTTGATGAAACTTTAAAAATGTGAAAAACATCCTTAGCCTGTGAGTTGACCAACCTTGGGGTGAAGGCCATAGACGGCCAACCCCTGTGCTCTGGAGCAGCTGTAGCAGGACCTGGGAGCTTGTCAGAATTGCAGACACCCCCCTCAGCACTGAATCACCGTCTGTGTCCCCGGCACAGTAAAGTTAGAGAAACACTATGCTACTCTATTACTGTTTCCTTATCGTGATGAGGAAACCTGACCTTCAGAGGTGTCAAGCCACTTAGCAGAGATCACACAGAGCCAGGACTCAAACCTTGGTCTGACTGATCCCAAGGCTATATTCTTTACAGGTTTAAGTATAATTGTAAACAAACCATGAGTTCTCATTTTCATAATACCATATTTAAAGTGATCTGGCTAATTCAGAACAGTATCTAAGAGATTTAGCACTGATGTCATTGAGGGAAACTTGGAAGTGGAGAAAAGAGTCTTTTTTAGCAGTTTGCCGAAAGACAGGCAAGGAAGAGAGAAGCCAGAAATGTGTAATCCTGGGTCTGTGAGGACCATCTTCCTTATATAGCATCTTAGGTATCCTAGGAGTATACCAAGTCCCTCAGTATACTGGAACGTTTTTGAGAGCAGGAACAGAGTGTCCTGGGAGGTCCTCACACCTCCCAGAGAATCAAGTTGCTTCTACAATGGAACAGAGACAGAAGGTTCACAGACTCCCACTGCTAGATTGACCTCAGTTTCACTGCCAGGGGTCAGTTTAAGAGGTTCAGCCTTGGGACTCATCCTTTACAATGCACTAACCAGTGTCCACTCTGAGGCGGGTGAGTTGTAGTGTATAGATTAGAGCGTGACTCAGGTCCTCAGCTTGACTTCCAGACCATCTGACCTGTTTGTCCCTTCTTGGGGTTCTATTATATGCATATTGGATATTATGGATTTACTGCTTATACTTCTTTTCTCTATCACTGCACCTTTTAAACCTGGTCTGCAGAATGTTTAAAGAAGTTCTTAAGCATATTTATCTGATTTCAGTGTTCTGTAGTATCCCAAGAAAGACGCTGCTTCTAGTGTGTGTCTGTGTAACAGCTTTATTGAAGTATCTTTGACATACTGTTTTTTGAATGTGATACCCATAATTTTCATCTCTAGTCAATCTTTATAAGATACTGAATTATGCTTTTCCTTTATGACTATCTGCCTTTACTTTATAGATATAATGGATCCTGAGTTGTGTTCAAAGTACTAATAAAAATTTCCTAGTTTTTGAAATGTTCATCTTCCATAAGAAGACGGTTGCTTATTTTTTCAGATAGGTCCTCTTTCCACTGCCACAGATATTAATTTCTTTTTGTTCTTTTTTTTTTTTTAATAGAGAATAGTTCTCTCTTTGAATTATTAGGAGTCAGGGTGGGTTCTTTCAGAGGTTGTGTTTGTTCATGTCTAAGTCACTGATAGGAGATGGAGGGGAAAGAGAATGTGGGGCAGTAGTGTTAGCAGGCTGGACTCTGATACTAACTGCCTGCCTTCAGGTCCCAACTCTGCCACTCCCTACTTGTGTAATTTTGGGTGATTCACTAACAGCTCCAAACCTCAGTTTTTTCTTCTATTAGATGGGAATAATAATACTGGCCTCCGGGGTATGTCTTGAGCCTTGACACATGGTGCTCAGAAAAGTGCCTAGTACAGGGTAAGCTCTGATAAAGCATTAGCCATGATGATGGGAATAGTGGTGGTCATGGTGGTGATGATCAGGATAATAGTGATAGTCATGGTGATGATGATGATGATGATGGTGGTGATGACAATGTTGACAGTGGTGATCATGTTCAGACTTCATTCATACAGACTCTTTGCCTTTCTTTCCAACTCCATTATTTCTTTGCTTTTGGATCAAGTCAGTCTTTGAATCTGCTCTTGTATTATTGCATTTTTCAGAAGTTCTTCAAGTTCTCCATATAGATATGGGCCCCTTCCTTGGTATAATACGGTGGTAAATTTATTATTTTCTTCAGAGCAAAATCTTTCCTGGTACCCAAGAAAGACCTGTTTTTCTTAGGAGATATTTTAGTTCTCACTCCATAGAAAATAGAGCCTGAGACCATATGTATCTGACAGTACTTACCGGGGAATGCAATCCCCGGTCACAAGAGTGAGGGGAGAAAAATAAAACAGAGAAGGAAGGAAAGTAAATACAGGTCTGCAGGGCTGAGCCAGCCACAGGGTCACAAGGAGAGCTAGCATGGTGGTCACGTGGCGGCACTGCCGATAGGTGCTGTAGGATCCTTGGTCTTTGGAGCAGTCCACCAGGAGAACCATGTACAGGAGTTGGAGCTGGCCCCTTCACACCCATGTCTCTCCTTGGTCAGGGATAGCCCTGCAGGGCATTGACTTGCTGTGTTTCTGGGTTGTGTTGTCCCATCCAGGTAGCTGCTGAGGAAGTCAAATCCCACACCCTGACGTGTGCTACTTGTTGTGGGCTCAGACATGGAGCGAGGAGCCAGAGTCTCCATGGGTCAAGGCAGTCCTGGACCCCAGAGCAGGTGTGATGGAGACCATGTGAAAACTTCGCTTTCTGCCTAAGAGAGACCGGGACTGCTGTGGGGATGAAGATCAGGGGGCCTGGCACATGGAGGTGGGCCCTTCACTGACCGAATATTGAGAGGAAAGTTTTATTTTCTCTAGTGTAGCATATGCCTGATCATCCAAGAAATACCTGTTTTATTGGGAGATGTTTTGGCTCAGGTTGCCTGAAGAATGAAGCTTAGAGTGGTGGAGCTGAGTATATGTGAGAAGGCCAATAAACTGGCTCCCACACAGCTTGAATATCCAACTATGTTAGGAAAAAACACATGTTCATTGAACTGATTTTTAAAAGGCTAGATCCAGTGCACTAGTCTATTAAGTAGGGAATGTGAGCTGAGGGCCAGGTGGACCTGTGCAGAGTGGTAGGGGGGTCACAGAGACACAGGATAGCCATCTCCTTATGAGATTCCCAGGGGGGAAATAGAAAAGCTTTTCCAGGAGTTTTATGAAGTTTTGACTGCACCGAGCTATAAACGTTCTTCCCTCTTTCTTTGAGACCCTCAGCAACGTCTACATAATATGCTGTAAAATGGACTTATTTAGGGCAGAGGCATTTGCCAAAGTGCTGAGTCTAGGCTCCAAGTGGGCACAGGGCCAGCTGGCATTGCACAGATATGTCTGGTCTTCATGGGTTTCACCAGGTGCCCGCACTTCTCCTGAGCCGCTCAGATTCTTGATTTCAGGCAACAGAAATGAGCCCTGGCTCGCTTCAGTGAAAAGGAATCCAGAAGGATATGGGGGACTGGAGGATTGGACATTACAAAATGGGCAGACACCAAGGCAGTTCCAGTAGGTCAGTCAACAGGAAGACGCACAATGGATTTTAACAGGAAGCATCTGTCTGGGACACTACCACTCACTGCCATGAATGAACCAGCCACCTGTGACTCTGCCTCACACCCTGCTAAGCTGGAGTCCAACTAGCCCAGCCACATCAGGCACATAGTCGTCCTGGCAGGGGAGGAACCCTGCTCCAGCTAATGCTGTGTGGGGCAGGAGTGTTGCAGATTTTGCCTGTAATTCCACTTGGAACTGGAGAACACAGTCATTTAAACAGCGAGTCCTGGGATCAGATGACCTGGATTTGAATCCCAACCCTGCCATTTCCTTGCTAAGTGTACTTGGGAAAGTCACTTAAATTCTTGTTTCTCAGTTTCCTTATCTGTGAAATAGGGCATCATTAAGCTTTAGTTTAATAACGTACCATTATGAAAATGAACTATGGTTAGAGCCCTCATTTCTAGTGCCAGAAGTTATTTAGCAACTTGTATTCATTTCCAGTGGCTGCTGTGACTGATGACCGCAAAAGTGAAAGTGGCTTGAAACAACAGAAATCTATCAACTCACTGCCTGGCAGCCAGAAGTTTGAGATCTAGGTGTCAGCAGCGCTGCACTCCTGTGGGGGATTCTGTTTCCTGCCTCTCCCAGCTTCCCGTAGATCCTGCCATTCCTTGGGTGGTGGCCACATTACTTCAACCTTTTATTTTTCACATGATCTCTTCTATCTTCCTTTCTTCAGTTGTCATTCAGTTTAGGGCCCACCCAGAAAACTCAGGGTGATCTGATTTTGATCTTCAAACTGAATTATATTCACAGAGACCTGTTCTCCAAAGAAAGTCACGATTGCCGGGTTCTGGGTGGACATTTTTCTAGAGGGTCACCATTCAACCCACCATGTAACTCTTTATTTCCACACTCACACACACCCCCAAATTGAGAAAGGGGTAGAATGCTGGATAGCCAAGCCAGGAGACCCTTTATTTATTTCTGTTGGTAATCCCAGTGGACACGGGGATTTGGAGAGGGTGTGCCTTACATAATGAGTCATTCAGCTTGTGTGAGTCAGGCACATGAACCTATGCCGCCAATATTGTTTTGATCTGAGTCCTGAGGGGTGTTTTTGGAGCTCATGTGAGAAACACCTTAGAGGAATAAACATGGAGACATGACAGATCATTCCCAAAACATACTCTCTCCTGCCTTAAGACCTGAGCTGTCAGCTATATTAACACCTGGTGATTGAAGGTTTCTCCCCCACTGAACTAAGACGACTGAAGGATTTGAAGCTGAAACTTCTGAGATGATCTCAGTAGTAAAACGTCAGTGACCACAAGCCCTCCCATAGGGAAATAAACTCTGCTTTTGTGCAAAGCTAGCCCTGTGTGCTGTAAGATTATGATTTTTCTGGAGAAACCTCAGAGAGGGGAAAGGAATGGTGCAGAGGCCAGGAACTGGTTTTGTTTGTACCCTCCTAGGCGGTGGCAGAAAAGAAAGGATCCAAGATCATCCAAAAAGGTCAGGCAAAATAAGATGTGGCCACCTTTAACTTTGTACCATCAGGGCCCATCCTATCATTGGAGTCCACAGTACACCACTGTGACATAAAAATTATTTTGAGCAGAAGGCATTTGAGTTCCTGAATTTCCTTCTTCCTTAAAAGCAGAGTCTCCCCCAAATACATGAAAGTTGTTAAAAGTCCCCTCGCCAGGAGCTACCAGGGAAGCTTAATTCTTATTACTGGAGACAGAAGTTTCCACACCACATGGAAAAGAGATTGTCACAAAACAACAATCTATTCTAGTCCCAGCTATTCTCCTAATGGCCATTTTGCCCTTTTGCAAAGCCATTTGTTTTCCAGTCGGTGCCCTGCTCTGCCTCCTCCTTCCCTATTAAGATAGTGTGTAAGCCTCAAACTCTAACCACACCACTGAATCACATTTGTCTATGAATTTCTGTCTGTCTGTGATTAGCTCTGTCTTTTCTCTTGCTAATCTGTCGTTTGTCTATTTAATTTGTAAGCCCCCAAGGACAAAACCTAAGAGGGCAGAGAGATGTTTTTTCTCCCTGATACTTTCATACACAGTTCAGCACAGTTCTGTCTTCAGGAGATAGTCTTGGTTTTTTCTCTCTTTCTTCATGTGTGTTCTCTTTAAGAATATTATGATTTCTTCTGGAAGAAGGAACCACATTCCCGCAGGGGCTGTCTTACGCATCTTACACACACACACACCACCCCCCTGAAAGAGACTCTGAGAGAAGGATTTAAGTACAAGGTGTTTCTTTGGGAGAGGATCCCACTAGGGAAACGGGGAAATGAGACAGAAAACAAAGGAAGCTATCATATTTGTTACTGAACATCCTAGCACTGTGGCCAACTGGGTCTCAGCCTGCTGGGACTTGATAGGACTGTGTAGAACACACTTTAGCTACCCAAGGGGCGAGAAGCTGGGTGTACCTCTAAGTCACCATTAGCTGACGGCTGCTCTTAGGACTGTCTCCTCCCCTCGCGCTTACAGTCTAAGCCGTGTTCTGGGAGACAAGTCCTTTAGGCAGAATCACAGGTACTCACAGAAGATGCCACAGGCATGAATGGACTAAGAACCAACAGTATTTAGGTGGGCTCAGTGCCCGTGACTGTGGGCTTTGCAGTTACAAAGTCCTGGATCCAAAGCCTGATTCAGCTAACTGTGAGATTCTGGCAAGTTTATTCTCTCTTTCAACCTCATTTTCCTCCTTTGTAAATTGAGTGTAATAATTATTTAACAAGGTTTGATTCAAAATGAAACACTCTTGTGAAAGGTTAAATGCATGCCTTGTGTAGGGGAAGCACAGAACTGACACTATAGATACCATCTGAGTGAACTTTGAAGTCCCGGAGAATCTGCGGAAAGACACAAAGTGCTGCACTCATTTTGATACTTCGTGATTTAAGTGAGTCCTGGAATAGAGCTGCATATGTTAGCATACAATCGAAAAGAAAAGAAAAACTCCATTCTTCTGCCTGCTGAACACTTCTGACATCAAATGTGTGGACCACACCAACCAATTCTCCATCATCATCTGAGTGTCTTATGGTTCAATTCAGTTTGACACTGTCTCCTTGAAAATGGCATAACATCCCATGGATTGAGGGCTCCATCTCATAAGACTGTCTTCCACCTCAGATGCCAATTGCAAGTAATAGGCCCCCAGGGTATCCATGTTTCCATCTGACTTGGCTTCACATCATGGGTTCCATGATCTCTTCCTCATATTCAATAAGTTGTTGTAATGGCCCAGAGAATTCAGGGAAAGCCTTATATTTACCAGTTTATTATAAACAAAGGATATGATAAAGGATGAAGATGAACAGCTAGATGAAGAGGCACACAGGTCAAGGGCTGGGAGGGGTCCCAAGCATAAGAGCTTTTGTTCCCATTGAGTTGAGGTTATGCATCCTCTGGGCATGTGAAATGTTCACCAACTCAGCTCTTCAAACCCTGTCCTTTAGGGATTTTTCTGGAGGCTTTATCACATAGGCATGACTGATTATTAACTCCATCTTCAGCCCCACTTCCCTCCCCAGAGGATGGGGGATGGAGCTGAAAGTTCCAAGCCTCTAAGCATGACTTGGAGTTTCCAGTTAATCAGTCTCCATCCAGAAGCTATCTAAGGGCACGTCAAGAGTTGCCTTGTGAAAACAAAAGATGCGTCCGGGAAATTCCAAGGGATTTGGATACTGTGTATCAGGAACTAGAGACAAAGATCGAGTATTAGAACAAAAGATGTTCCTAGCATCTTTATCACTTAGGAAATTGCAAAGGTTTGAAGAGCTCTGATGAAAACCAAAATATTTGTTTCTTATTGCATCACAGAACCAAAAAGGATGCATGCGTAACTCCTTCCCTTTCAGGGTCCTGGTCCACAATAATCTAGGACAAAGTGGGGAGGTATTCAGCTAGTCAGAGGGGTTCAGAGACCAATGAGAATGAAAAAGAAGGAGACTACAGAGGAGACCATTCCTTGTGGCCATCAAAATAGTCCATCCATGGACCAGTGGTTACCATGGAGACAGCTTGCATCATCCTGTGGCCTTTCATGGTGTGGTTGGCCACAGCCAGGTGTGTTAACCTAGAAGCCAGATTGTTCAGGAAATGGACTCTACTTTCCCAACCTTCTAAATATTAAGAGCCCAAGAGAGGGACTACATGCACAAGGCTTCTTACATACAGCCAGCCTCAGGCATAGTCTGCCTATCAATCCTTACTTAATCCTGCTTCACCTAATGTTTTTACTGAGGAAGAAGGTCTTCAAACATAATATCCTTTGAACCCCAGTCTCCTGTGGGAATCATGATGCTAGCTGTCTTAGCCCAAATTCTCTAGAAAATGGAGCCTGAGGCAAATAATTACATGCTAATATTTTATTGGGAAGTGCAAGCCCAGGAATTCTGGTGGGAGAGGAAAGGGGACTGAGGCTGGGAATGAATGACAGCAAATAGGAAATGTGTAAACCAAGTTGGCACAAAGAACAACCAATTGCTTCACCTCTGGTCACCGTCCTCAGAGAGACCGTGTTAGCTTCTCAGGACAAAGTGCTGGTCAAGAGGATAGGAGAAGAATTTATCTTTGAGTGCCTGTCCCCCACTCATCAAAGGATTTTTCCATATGGTGTTAACCTTCTGCAATACACACTTCCAGGGGTGTTGCATATATTGGGGTACAGAAGCATCTCACGTCTCAGCAGCAAGAGGGATGCTCTAGGGTGGGAGGGGGCAGGAGAGCCATGCGGTCACGAGTGAGGACTGTCAGGTCATACTCTGGTGGGTGGTGACAAAGATGCTCTTTGACCAAAGTCTAGTCAGGCTGTTCTGAGTATTGTTTCAAGTAGACCCCATCCTTGGGCATGTCCTCAGAAGCTCAAATTTGGCCACAGTCCTGTTAAGTCAATTTTGGTAGCCTCTCTTACCCACTTCCACCCGCCAGGTGGGTGCCTGCCTTCAGGAAGAATCCTGTTGTGTCAGTTTAGCAAAGAGTGGCCCCATCCTCTTCGTCATTTTCCATCTGCTGACATCTTTCACCTTCCTCCTTGGTTAAAAATCCCTACTTTTTCTTGCTGTGTTCAGAGTGGAACCAACCTCCCTCCCTTACTGCAAAGCCCCAGTATGGTAGTTCCCCTAAATAGTGTCTTTCTTAGCACTTTTAACAAGTATCAGAATAATTTTTTTTCTTTAATAGTGGCCAGGTCACAAAGAGATGATCTGTTCCTGTGAGTTCAAAATTTGTACAAGGTACTTGATATGCAATTTCTGTAGGAAAGAAGGGACTCTGGATAAGAATTAAATTTTTTGAACATTTACTTGGCACTAGTCACTCTTGTAAGTTCTTTATAGTCTTGTGTTAATTTCTGCTGTACAACAGAGTGAATTAGCTTTACGTGTACACGTATCCCTTCTCTCTTGGACCTCCGTCCTACCCACTTCTATCCCACCCACCTAGGTCATCACAGAACATCAAACTGAGCTCCTAGCGCTATACCGCAGCGGCCCACTAGCTAGCTGTAATCTGGTACCATTTTTTAAATCTATTTTTCAGAAAATGAAATGTGAACACCATGAGTTCTAATCAACTAAGTTAAGATCACTCAGCTAGTAACTTTCAGAGCCCAACTCTGAACCCGGGTAGACTAGTTCCATAGGATGCTTCCTTAGCCATTTTTCTTTGACACAGAATACCATTACAATATACAGAAGTATATGCTAACTCCATCCCTTGCCAGCCATGGGACCTAGAATGAGGAAGGCCATCCCTGGGGCCCTGTTTGTTCATCTGTACGATGCATGTGAGCATTCATTGGCATTTTATGAGAACAAACATTGTGAAATATATCAGAGAGTTTTCACCTTAGTGTCCAGCTCCAAATAAACACACACTCCATTTTATGTGTTATTATTATCAAATAACTTTAAAGTGACTTCATTTTACCTAAAACAGTGCTCATTGAATAGAAAACATTTTGGTTTTTTTTGCCACAAAGAATCACACTTAGCTTCTTTCAAGTTTTAATTTTGATCACCTCTACCTGCCCAAAGTGTGCAGTGTCCATAGCTACAGAGTGTTGGAGCGATTAGTGACTGAACACGCAGTGACCCCCGTTTACTTTCTGTGAAATCCAAATTGAGTGAGCCGACACACCACAGGGACAGAGCAGAGCTGTTTGGATAATTGCTGATCATTCATGGGGATCAAATAAACCTTTGCAGGAAACCTCATCCTTGTACTGGATTATTATAATGCTTCAGCCAGATCTCTGACTTTCAAAATATCTTATAAATTTGGTTTGAACACTTGTATTAGGTTTAATATCATCTTATTTTTCTGTTTTATGAATCATGTCAGTTTCTCTCTGGAGCTTGAAAGAAACGCTATCCATTAGCAGAAGGGAAAGTCGTTAAATGACTCATCCTGTCGCAGCACAGCGAGATGCACTATCTCACGTTTGTTTTATGTGCTCTTTTGGGGGTGGGACATGAAGACACTAATCCCACAGCTGACCCTCTGCCCCGCCCCTTCTCAAAACCCTCCTGAGGCTATTTCCATGCTGTTCCTTATCAGCATACACATCACACACCCCTGACTGGTTTTTGCATACATAACCACACATCCATAGTTCAATGATCCACTCAGTAGAAAAAGGAAGGACTCCCCAAAAGTAAATTGTTCAACTAAATGAATCTTATCCTTGCAAGCAACACGTTTAAAATGTTTAGTCATATTTTAAAGAAATGTTTCTAAGGGGTATGTGTCCAAGTCAGAAATAATTTGGTAGTAAGTGACAGAAACCTGCACAGACTACCTTCAGCAAAATGGGGAATTTATGGAACCGTACAGTGGTATCTCCTGGAATCTAAGGGCAAATCTGACTGAGATTTCCTGAGGGACAGGCAAATCATAGTTCAGTCACTGGCCCAGCTCACAGTGTCAAGGACCACGCATCCACTGATCTCTAATTCTCAATAACAAACTATAATGGACGTGATTCAGGGTCCTCTTATTCAGGGGAGTAAGAAGCTAAGTTTGGGTACCAGCTCTGGCTGTAACTAATAACGTAAAGTCAAGCATTTGCTAGCGATTCTTAAGCAAGGAAGGGTATAGCTCCCCTCTACCTCACAAGAGTACTAGAAAATAAATTAGGGCAGTATTGATTGTCACAGAGAGATGGACGGGGGACACTGATGGCATTTAGTGAGCAGGCATTAGGGGCCTTCCAGTGCACACAGGAGTCCCACAAATGAGCAAATGGTCTCATATAATACCATTCTTGTCCTCAAGCCACCAAACTCCAGTGATGCTCTTACTGAAAAACATGAAATCCCTGTGAATCTTGATTTCACTTTCTCAAAACAAGCTCTTGGGTTTATTACAGTTTTTAAACTCTGTGGCCCAGCCCTGACTGTGAGATGTCTTAAAACAGACAGACCCTTTGGTAATGATTTATGCTGTTAGACAAACATTTTGATCATCGCATCCTCATTCTGGGCACATGGAAGAACACAGGAATGTGACCAGTATTGGCCGATGAGCTGTGAGCCAGATAGCATGTCACTTCTAGGATAAATAATCGGTGGTCAGTAAGACATCCAGGAAGGTGCTCATTTCCTTTTGCTGTGGCAACAGACATTGTAACAGATGGTGGCTCCTATGTGAGCCTGGATCCTAGAATGAAGGTAATTGTGATTCAGGGTAGAATCTTCTGCCTACCAATGATGGATATATGAGTGAAAAATAAACCTTCATTATTTTAAGTTGCTCAGATTTGGGAGGTTGTTTGTTACTGCAGCAAGTCAGCCAGTCTTGACTGTTACAGGGTCTCAGAATTGTCATGTACCAGAAACTCTTTAAAGCACTTTTCAAATAGCAACACATTTAATTCTTACAACTTTATGAAGTAGCTCTGCCTTATTATGTTCATTTTATAGATGAGGAAAGTGAGTCACAGAAAAGTTGAGCAGCTTGCCCACATGATAGGAAGTGATAGGACTGCAGTTCCAACCCAGGCAGTCTGGCTCCAGAATCCATTAACTACAGTGCTATACTGCCTCTCATCTCTTAGGCAGCAGTTACCCCTAACTAAATGGACTTAAACTAATGTGCTTTATCTACTTTCTGCTTTCAATGTTTTTAAAATTATGATTCTTTATTCCTGTTAGTTATCACTTTCTGCCGTTACCTGCCTCTAGCCATAACCCCTCCTTTTTTCTCTTCTAATATGCTGTCTCTAATTCATTATGGGCTAGGAAACCAGATAATTAAGCTTGTTATGCATGTTCTAATTGTGACTAATTGAGTCTGGCCACCTTGATAGTCAGCCTTGCTGTCTTCCACCCCCACTCGCCTTGCTCACTGTCTTGTAGCTGTGTGATAGGTGGCTCTTGTATCTGTCTCCCTTCAAGACAGCATGGTCTTTTGAGAGAAGGTAATGAGCTTAATTCACTTCTGTGTCTTTCTGTCCCCTTTCCCCAACATCTAGCACAATGTGTGCATATGTTAGGTGATTAATAAATATCTGCTAAGACTATTAAGTAATTAGGTTCTGAGTAATGGCCTAAAAGCTTGCCTATAAGTTAATTAGATGGGCTTTGCTACTAGCCTTTGGGACATCTGTTTTAACTGTCCAGAGGCCTTTGGGACTTTCTCAGTATGTCTTGGATGCTTAAGATTATGGGTCAAAGAGATCAATAAATTCCTTCATTTAGTCCCTCAGTTGATAGTTATTGAATTTCTACCATCATATTAAAATACTAGCAGCTTATATTTCCTGAATTACCTTACACATGGTATAAGGTAATGTTTGAAACCTTTTATAAGCATGCATTCATTTTAGAGTCACAATAGCCCAACAAGGTAGATACAGTTATCATCATCCCATTTGATAGCTGAAGAATTTGAGACCCTGAGAGCAATATTCCCAAAGTTTCATGGCTAGTAAGAAATGGAGTTAGACTAACTAGGTACTGGGGATATAGGTGGACAAGAAAGAGAAGGTGCCTGTCCCTATGAGGGTGACATTCTAGTGGGAAAGCCAGATGAGAAACAAGCAAGCATGTAAGTCCACAAAATAATTGCAGGTTGTGATCAATGCTTTAAAAGGAATAAATAGAATATTGAAATAAAAAATAAAGCAACATCACAGGGGTGTGATCCAGCAGGGCAGCTATGATGATATGACTAGTTCATCTATCAGTGCATAAAAATTACCTCTATATTAGTACTTAAAATAATAAACATTTATGTATTGTCCAACAGTTTCTTTGGGTCAGGAATTAGGAAGTGGCACACCTGGGTGATTCTGGCTTAGTTTCTCAAGAGGTATCAGTTGAGTTGTTGGCTGGGGCTGCAGTTGTCTAAAGGCTTGACTGGGGCTGGCAGAGCAGTTTCTGAGGCAGTGCAGTATATATGACAGTGCTCAACCAGACAAGCAGAACCATCATGAGAGATCTATCTGGAAGCTGTGGCACCTGGTTATTAGGCTCTCTCCACATCTGGTGCCAGAGTCTGTAATCCAGAGAGCAGCAGTCAGGGTGGAAAGATCACTAGCAGGCTAAAAAGCCACAGGCACAAACTAGAACCCTATAAGGACAGACTGAAACTTGTCTTCATCCTGATGATGAGGACATCCTGTAGAAATGTTTAGATGAGACACATCTAAACACACACACCTGACCTAGCCCCTTGCATCGACAGGGTGAATGAGCACACCAGCAACAAAGCATGTGTGGTTCAAAACTGCTGCTGCCTCCCTTCTACCCTCCAAGCCTCAGAGAATTTCCCTGTGGCCCACCCTACCTGGAAACATACAAAAAAGGAGATTCTGTGGTTCACCCTAGTCAAGTTGACACACGGCAAAACCATCACACCATCCCAATCACTCCTGAGACTGTTGGAAGACCACACTGGCCTTTGACAGGTGGCCTTAGTTCCTCACTGCATGGGCCTCTTGCTAGGGATGCTTATGCGTCTTCATGTCATGGCAGCTGGCTGCCCCCACAGTGAGTTATCCAGAGAGAGAATGAGGAGCAAGCCACAACCTCTTTTCTGGCATAGTCTTAGCACATACTGTCAGATCCGCCACATGCAGTTTATTACAGTAGGTCACTGCATTAGGAACACATTCAGAAGGAGGATCATTAGGCTCCACCTTTTAAAAAGAAAAGTATAGAAGACTTTGTGGATATATTTTAAAATGCAGCAACTCAAAGAGCCAGAGCCAAGTGTTGAAGGCAAGGGTGACAGCAAGAGGCCCTGAGGAATTTGATGTGGGCAGTTCCCCTCCTGAGGGTCAGTGTGGCCAGAGATTCTTGGGCACGCCCTGGGGAAGAGCAGCCTCACATGAGCCAGGCCTCCCCAATTACTACCATACTGCTATTCTTTAATCGAACTGGTGAAAACAAAACAAAACTCAATCTTCTACTACATAAATCATTTAGATTTATAGTTGAGTTTAAACATAGTTTCAAGAAGTTAAGGACCAAATCGATCTATAACCACCTTCCTGAGAAGGTCCGTGTACTGGGGCATGACCCCTGCATAAGCAATTCTTCCAGAAGCAAGGCAAACCCAGTGCTGTACAGAACAAGGTGGAGGTATCCTGGGAGAGCACATCTAACTGAGGCCCCACATTCCAGCTTTAGCAAACCCTTTAGTTGTAACTGATCTGTAGCAGGGAAGCCGTGTAGGGAAGTAGGTATTTTGCAAGCCGATGCTCTGTCCTGGTAGTCAGATGAGATAAATCAACTGATTTCCCCAGTGAGATATGTTTTCTGTTTGAGCTCGTGCTTTCAATTATCCAGATGAAAAAAAATTTCATTTGGGGGCTCTTTGCCAGATCTTGATTTTCTCGCTGATTCCCAGCTCCTGAACACTTCCTCTTCACTGGCTACTTGGAAATAGAGATTCTGATCTTTCTGCTTAGTGGAGTGTGTGTGTATATGTGTGTTTCATTGGGAGAGGGGGCAGGCAGGGGTGGGACAGCACTCTGAGCAGTCATGAACTACCAGATAAAATGCCCTTGATCTGATAGGTTTGCTTCAAACCATCAAACCGCATCGCTCGACAACCCGGCAGCCTCCAGCTGATGGATTTGCAGAAGTGCTCAAGGATAATTGGCATTTTAATGGGAAAATGCCATGTTCCCAAGTGTCAGAATAGCAATAAGATACCCCAAGGGCCATTAACACAGTCCTTGGGTAATTAAAGCTGCTCACCCATCAGTCTTGGTTTCAGAACCTTTTTCATGCTTGTAGCTGGGCTTCTGGGGTGCCCAGTTCTCAGAAACCACTAAATTGGAACTCTTGTGATCAAATATCTCTTTGCATTCTAACACATGCATGCAAAAGACACCAAGGAGCAGTTATACCTCTGTCATTGACTGATTTTCTTCTATCTTACCTTTGGTCTGGTTTGGGGTCAGGTAAGAACTTTGAGAGCCTTGGTTGATAGAAAGGAGAATCCTTTTATCTGTAAGCCTTCTGGTGTCAACTCACTAAGGGCATATTTATTGCAAAAGGACATTTTGAGCCAGTGCAGCCACTATTTACTGGTAGTTTCCAGGTACATGGGACAGGGTGCTTGGTACCCCTTGGCTTGGTGAATAGGGCTGGGGTGACATTTTAGCCTTACTCACCCTCTGGTGTCTGCTCAGTTGTATGAACTGGTTCTTGCTAGTGTTTGGTGAGTATTTGCTATGCACCCAAGCTTTGCTTCATTTCATCTTTATAACTATTGTTCCCCCTAAAGATGAGGGAGAGGAGGTTGAGAGAGGAAAAGTCCAAGGCCACACAGATTATTGGAAATCAAGGTCAAACTGTTTGACTCCGGAGCTCAAGGTTCTAACCACTATGTTACCTTTCTTTAATTCACTTTTCAAAATTTGGAGGCTACTCCTGTCAATACCTGTTATGAAGTATGTTCCCCTAAGAATGAATTCTTAATTATCATTTTGCCTGCTGCTGTCTTGGAAGTATAGAATAGAGTGCATATTAAACTGTATGGACCCACTGAAGGCTTCGAGATGAGGCTTCTGTCATAGTCCATTCAGACTGCTCTAACAAAATAGTACGCATTCGTTTCTCACAGTTCCGGGGGCTGGGAGTTCAAGATCAGGGTGCCAGCAGATTCACTATCTGGTGAGACCACACTTCCTGGTTACTAGACGGCCATCTTCTCCCTGTGTCCTAGCATGGCACAGGTTAAGAGGGGTCTCTTTTATAAAGGCACTTATCCCACTCGTTAGAGTTCTGCCCTCATGACCTCATCATCCCCGCAAGGGCCTCAACTCCCAATTCCATCACTTCAGGGGTCAGGACTTCTACATAAGAATTCCGAGAGGACACAACATTCTGACAGCTGGTGTGGTAGAATGGTGGTCTCTTTTTCCCTGACAAGGGCAGTCTTCAGGAAGAGATGTAGAGTCGTCGTTCTAACAGTAAACAGATGACTGACTCAAACAAGGTAATCTGGGGATCGTTTAATGAAGGGACTCTACAAAGCTGAGGGCATAGTTTGAGTAAGCCAGGAAGAGGTGGGAGAAAATATGAGTCAGGCACAAATCAGAGCTGTTCCCTCATGTAGCTGTGAAGGGAAAGATGACCTATGGTTTCAGGTCCCCAGAGAAGGTGACCCTTGAGATGGCTGCCTGATGGGAGTTGTGACCTTTCATAGACAGACAGGCTTCAGTGAACCAGCATGGGGAAGCCAGGGGATAAACCCCTAACCTCAGTCTCCTCCCATCTTTCATCCTCCTGCCACTGCCTGCCATTGGCCAAAGCCAACCAAAACCCAAAGGGCACAGGAGCCCTGTTCACAGGGTGCATTTCTGGGGCAACCTCCCCAGCACACAGCATGTGGGCCAGGATGGAGGCAGGTCTCAAGCAGGAAGCAAAGGTATCCAACAGCACAGAGCAATGAAATAGAGACATGTACAGCAGGACACCAAGTGGGAATGACTTGTTTCCTAAGAGCTAAATGTTGGAGAAAATACTTCATTGTTGTTTTTAATGAGGGGAATCTTGACTTCTTCTGCTCCTTCATTTAGAAGAGGAAGAATTTATTGAGTGACAAGCTTGGGACAGACCAGGCATGGTAGCCCCGCCTTTTCCCTGTCTGTCCCACTTGGGGACATGCCTACCTACACAAAGTGTATTCTGGTGCTCTCTTGGTTTTGAGGGTTTCTTAGCAATAAATCCCTGCCTCTGAGGAGAAGGACCTATGCGTTTCCAGGGCTGTCTGAGGTTGGCTAGGTAAATACATCAAATCCTGGGTTGCAGTATTAGCAAGACCTTTGGCGAGATCTCAATGTGTCATCTGCTCTAGTTTTATCAGAAATACAACTGGTATTTTGATCTCTGCCTGCCTTACACCTTTGTCATTGCTCAATTTCCAGCCTAAAGTGGAAAAGAAAGAAGCTATATTTATTTAACCTCAAAGTTAATCAACAGGGACCCAAAATTGAAGGCAAAGAAGTATCGAAGAGATACTAAACTAACTTGTCTTCGGAGATCATTAAGAAGCAGATGAACTGGTTTGCCACCAGGCAACACCCCCCATCCTCCACCCAGTCATCAGCCAGATGTATTTGGAGTTTTTTCTTACTGATGGGAACCGAGGGGTAACATGGCTGCCTCTCTCATCACTCCCCACGGAGGATGGAAAGGTTAGTACTTCATCCCCAAAGCCAATGAAATGAGTTCCAGAAGGGTCACCCCAAAATTGAGCAGAGAGAGAAGAATCAGAGAGAGAGATGGAAAGAGAAAGAAAACCACAGAGCAGCAGTGGGTCATGTAGACACCGAGAGATGTGGTTTGATTTGACCATCTTGCCACTGACCCACTCAAGGCTTTATTCCAGCAGCAAAGACAGGAGCTGAGGGAGGTGTTCTGGTTCCCTATTGCTGCAAAAACGCCACCCCAAATTGTAACAGCTAGAAACAGCAGCCATTCTATTATATGTCATGAGTCTAGGAGTCAGGAATTTGGACAGGGCTCTGCTGAGAATTCCTCCGTCCCATGTGGTGTCGCCCAAGGCCCTTGGTTGTGTGCAGCTGCTGGTGGATGGACTGGATTGTTGACTTGGGGGAATGACTGGAAGGCTGAGCTCAGTGGGGACTATTGATCAGCGCACCTGCACTCCGCCTTGACTGCACAGTGATCTCAGAATTGTCAGACCTGGTGGGCTGGGTCTCTCAGAGAATGTCCCAAGAGATCCTCGTGGCAGCTGCAGGGTTTCTTATGACCTCGCCTGAGAAGTCCCAGCATATCCCTTCTATTCGGGCTTCTCTGGTGGCTCAGCGGTAAAGCATCTGCCTGCCAATGCAGGAGACGTGGGTTTGATCCCTGGGTGGGGAAGATCCTCTGGAGGAGGGCACAGCAACCCACTCCAGTATTCTTTTCTGGAGAATCTCATGGAGAGAGGAGCCTAGCACGCTTCAATCTATAGGGTCACAAACTGAAGTGACTGAGCACATACCCCTGTCCCTCCCATTGCATCCCATCAGCCCAGGTTCAAGGGGAGAGCAAAGAGATTCCTCCTGTGCTGGAGGCTGTAGCAGAAACTCCATAGCCATCTTTATCTACCCTGGAAGCGTCTGGCAGGTGTCTAGCCAGGAGGTGTGGCTCAGGTCAGGGAAATGGGAGTGGGAGGCCTCTCTTTCTGGGCTTCCGGTACAACATAGTTATCTGCCCCAGAAGCAAGCCTGTGCTGGCTGCCAGCCCAGCAGAAGGCATTGCCAGAGAAGTCGAGAGAGCCTCACATAGGAAGAACAGCACCAGTTTAGAAACAGTTATCTCTTCTTCCCCAGCCTGCCTCTCAAGCCCCACTGCAGAAGGGAGGAAGGCTGAGATGGAGGGGGACAAGCTGAGGCGGGACCATACCCCTTTGCTACATGACCCTGAGGGTCAAAGCCAGGCATTTTCTGGGAGGTGAGATGTGAGAGTTTACCGGGATAGGCAATCGTAACTTGAAACGAACTTGGACTGGACTTTTAAATCCTTCAGACGAATGGAAAGTTAGGGAATTTGTTTCACTAAGAGAGATTAGGCAGCACACTTAAAGGTAGTAAGTGGAGAAAATATAATAGTCGCTTGTAGCCTTATAGAACCCAGACTTTTCAATAAACCAGTGACATCTGCCTCATAATATATGGATGTTAGGCAGCTCACAAGAGACAGGTGTATAAGAGTTGAAGAGGCTCTTTTCTGCAGGAAGTGTGGGATCCACCATAAGGGCCCACCATTCTTGCTCTGAGATGGAGCAGGGACGAGAGGGAGGTCGGAGTCAAGAGAAACAGGGATGGTGTGGGAATCAGAGGAGAGGGAGAAACTAATGGGATACTAGAGGAGAGACTCTTGGACACCTGAGGCAGAGCGCCTGGAGGAAGAGAAAAAGGCATTCTATTTTGCAGCGTTCTCTGGACCTTGCCCGTGTTTTGGTCAGCTGTGAATAGGAATGTTGCCTTCCGGGGTAGGACATTGGTGGCCTGCCCACAAAGCACTCACAGTTAAGATGAAACAGGTACAAAGGTTCTGACTCTGTTTCCACCAAGTTCAGAGGAGCATTGCTCACTTAGAGAAGAATACACAGGAGTATTAAAAATGGCATTCACTGTGTTGGGTTCGTGACAGATGCGCTATTGGCTTGGGTGACTGGAGGAGTGTTTAGTAAAGGGAATATTTTTAAAGGAGTGGGCAGGTGTAGGGACACATCTGGCTGTGGAGATGCAGTCATACAAGGCTAGGAACATGGACCTAGAACCACGCTGAAGGCCTGAGGGACAGGGGAAGGGCAGTTATGGGACCTGGGGGCCACAGTGGCTGCCTGGCAGGACCTGTGGCATTTGAGGGATGCTGCCCACCTAAGACCACTCCAGAAAGGGAAGGGAGGGTCCAGTGGTAGAAACTGATAAGAGGCAAAAGAAGAAGGTCAGCCTCCTGGGGCACACAACAGAGGGAGGAGTGGTGGAGAGTGAATAAGGGCAGAAAGTGGAAAATATCTAGCATACATAAGATATAGCCTCAACAATAGTGGCCAAACAGATACTCATTTAATTCCAGACCTCATGCTCAGCATTTTACCTGTCGTTGCAGATTTAATCCTCAGGACCTTTTCAGTACAGTTTCTGGGAATACTGCCCAGAGGGCAAACGATGAAACCAGGTCTAAGAGACATCGGGTAACGTAGGGAAATGGGGAGTCCTGGGCTCAGCAGGGAATCCTAGGACATGGCACTCTGAGAACCAGTACTCTGAGATCTAACGCCAGTTCACAGGAGGAGAAGAAACTGGGAGTCATTATCTTTCCCTCTATTCTCAGGAATCCCGAAGGGAGAGACTGTCAGTCGATTGCAGGGTGGGTAGGGTGGGGGTACATGCAGGGGGACCATGTTAAAGGGAAATATTTTTGAAAGGTAAAATAATGATTCTTATATACATAAACGGACCACAGATCCAGGATTTTCTTTAACCCATTAAGCAGTGAAAAACAAATCAGTTATTTCAACTACCTCAAAGAAGAATGAAAAAAAGCAGATCCATATATAGGTAGTCAGAAATGTCAAAATGGGCTTGCTAATGGATGAAATATTCCTCTTCTAGAGGTAGGTGGAGATCAGTTGCATCTACCCTAGGCAAAATTTATTTGCTTTATATGGTCAGTTTCCTGTGTTGACAAAAATTAATCAATCAATCTAAAAAAGAAATGGAAACATTTATTTGTGCCAAATAAACAACCTCTCAGAAAGCTCCAAGAACTGTTCCACCTATCAGAGGTCATTTAAGTTTTTGAGACTGAGGGCTGTACATTAAATAACATATTATTGACAGTTTATACAGTCTAGTAAGAAGTGGGTCTTGGGTCACTGTGGCCTTTACATGATCAAGAAGGAATGTTATCCTTTAAAGGGTTGTTTTGTTGATGCTGGGAGAATGTTGCTTTTTGTAACTGAGCTGGTGTTTCTGCTGATGGGGGTAGATTGGGTTGATGCATAATGCAGATTCACAGTGCACAGTAAAGGTAAGAGAGGAGGCCAAAGGGCAGAGAAAAAATTTTATGTTAAATTTTTCCTTTTCTTACCATAAATTTGATTTCACACCTACAATGTACAGAGTTTTAAAGTAGCTCATGAAAGACGATGAAAGGGCCAGACCCCCCTTCTGATTCATTGGCCTAAGTTCCAGGATTCACACCACCAGCTACCTAATCTACTAAATGCCTTTCGTCACTTATCTCACATCCTCCTTTGCCTTACTGAGCCTCTAATTTTGGAAGCTGTCTGAGATCATGGAGCAGGAAATGGAAGCAGAAAGTTCCAGAACTTCTGACATACAGATCAAAATGCATGGGGACCAGACTGTCCAATCTAGATCCTAGCCCTTTAAAATGCTGTTAGAAAAGGAAGATCCAAGTTTTATGAGAACTGAGGCTTATTAATTGGTGGCAGAGGTGGTGGAAGTAGGGTCCTTTAAGAAAAAAATGAGAAAACTAGGTTTGTGAAAGTTTATATAGAATGTGAAAAGGAGCCTTAGAGCTACAGACCCCTTCTTCTCAGATCTTATTGGGCAATTTCCTGGGAACGCTTACGTGGAGGTGTTTACATACATGTGTCTACTGGTTGCAACCTAACACTCCGAGTTCAGTGAACTAGCAGCAAGGGTATCACCTGGGAGCCTAATGGAAGTGCAGCATTGCCCACCTCCCCTTAGACCCACTGAATCGGAGTCTGCCTTTTCACAAGGCCCTAGGAGATTGATTTATATGGACATGAAGGGTGGACTGATACTGATTTAGAGCTCTATGGAGCATCATCAACTCCAGGGAGCTCACAGGGCCCAGGAACCCAGGAGCCCCGAGGCTGACAATTTCTTAGCTTTTGGGCGAGTCATTCTCTGCTCCCTGGCCTTTGTGGTCAGGTTTGCTGCTGGCTAACACTGCAGTGGCATCTGAGGGACCAAGAAACTGGAGTTCTGGCTGAGGCAGTGCTCATATCTGCTTGACACCCATTGAGGGACCATGGTGCCCCCCAGCATGGTCAGAAAGGGAACCGGGGTCCTCAAACATAGGACTTCTGACATCCTCGGGGCTGCAGGGTGAGGGGGTACAGGTGCCCTCTGGCTCTGTAGCCCGCTGGCCAGCACATGCCTACCTCTGAGGACTTTCTCTGCAACTGGAACCTCTCTGCTAGCAAGGCAGGCTGCATTGCCAGAGAGTGAAGGCCCAGCATCTCCCCAGTCAGCGTCTCTCCACCAGTGTCTGATGAGCCGGGGAGGTGCCAGACCCCCTCACCTTTTCCCTGAGGTCCGGACTCCCCAAAGGGATCACATTCTCTCTGCCCACTGTGGTAGTTTCTTTGACCGCACTGCTTACACTGGAGTCTCCCCCTTCCCTAACTGTCCCCCACCCCCCTAGCAGTTTCCTGGGGTTCCTCTGCAGATCAACTACTTGTGCTCCAGTCCTTGTCACAGAGTCTGCTCCTGGGGAATTCGAGCGTAACACAGGGGAATAAAGGGGTTGCGGTGAAGATGCAGGGCTGATATTTCTTCCTCTGGGAACCATGACAGCATCTGCAAAACCAGACCACTTCCGGAGGAACAGCTCCATTCCAGGCAGAATCGAAGCTGTGAACATAACTGTAGGCCGCCTGCCCACTGAATGGGTAGTGCTAAAAATTACTATTGCCTTTGCCTGGGTTGGTGTTAGGGTTAGGATTAGGGCTAGGGGAACATTCTGTGCATGATAGGATGATTATAATGAGCAGATTTCCTGGTCTCCACTCACCACCACCACCCCAGTGTGTGTGTGTCTTTAGATACCATTAAATGTCCTTGTGAGCAGAGACAAAAATCACCCCCAGTTGTAAACCACTGGGCTAACTAAACCCCTTTTCTTCTGAACACTGGCAAGCAAAAGCCAGGCTCCCTCTTTCCACCTGCAGGAGAACTTAAAGCCTTTTGGTTCCCTTCTGCCCTCTGCCCTGCCTTGCCCCGAACACTCAGGCTAAAACCTATTTGTCATCACTGTCTTCTCGAGGATGGATTTCCAGATGGTCTACTAACTGGGATCCTGTTTCTGGTTTAAAAAAAAAAAAAAAAAGGCCCAACAAATTGGATCCCTCTTGGTCTCGGGATTCCAGACTGCCCTCCAGTGGCAAGAAGCAGCCAGTCCCTCTGGCTCCCGTACAAATTACAAGCCTCTCTGGAAAGAACTGTGGGACAGTAGGGTGGGAAAGATGAGGACTTCCCCTTTGCTGATTTCTTCTCTAAGAAAATCCACTTTCTCACGATTTTGTTCTGAAAATTCAGCAGCGTCATCTCCAGGCCGTTGTAACTTGGAGCTTGTTTGGTGGTGCATCCTTGAAAGATGTATCCTGTGATTTGCGTTGTGTGTGTTCTCGGGTGTGAGTTTTTTCACACTCCGGTCAATAAAGAGGAAAGGCAGATGGAGTTAAAAAGCTTGGAGGGAAAGGGTGCCTAAATCAGCTGGGGTGCTGGTGGAGGTCACCAGGCCCCTGTCAGGCTGTCAGGACCAGCAGGGCTGCAGGGAAAGGCTGGGACCCAGGCAGGGGCTGCTCTGCTCATCACAGTCCCTGTTGATTTCTTGAGGTGCAGCCAGATCCCACGGACTCTGTGTTCTCTCTCCAGACACCAGCTTTAGCACTTGTCAGCTGCCAGAGAGAAAGCAGATCCAGTTCTAGAGTTTTCCAGGTCTCTCCAGGAAAGAAGCTTTAAGAGTTAAGGGATGGGGGTGTGCCCAGCTGGAAAGCCCATACAGTTCAGTTTGCAGAGAGCAGACAAGTACATACAGAGCTAAGATTCAACACCAGGGAGCTGATCGGGCTGGACAGGGAAGGACTCGGGCATAGTGTGGAATCCCGGCCCTCCCGTCACTCCCTGCAGGACGAGGTGGGGATCACTCTGCCCTTTGCAATGCATTCTAAAACCATGGCAGCATGGAGGGCTCAGCTGCCTAGATGAATTCCCCCTGATGCTACCTCTGTGGGCAACCAGCCTTTTTCTATCATCATGTTCCTGTAATTGCACAAGTTCTGCTGTAGGCTCCAGGTGTGTCATTCATTGCCAGGCCGTGCTGCACACATAGGTCTGGCCTGTAAAGGTGCACTGTCATCGTTTGTTGACTGAATGTGTAAGTCAGAGAGGAGTAGGATTTTACAATACAGGTGGGAAAAGGAAGGGAATTCAGGATAAATTCATCAGAGAAAACAGAAGAGTGCAGTCTATTCGAAGAACAGTGAGGAGACTCTTTTGACTAGATGGAGAACAACTGTTGATAAAGGCAAGTGAAGCAAAGTGCGACTGTCTCTTGAGTTACACATTAGTTGCATTCCTAGAAACCTTAATATATGTTAAAACTGTGCAAAAATTTTTTTGCTCGTCTCAAAAAGGTGGAGTTAAGTTATTGGCTAAGTTATTAGTTATCTCCTGCTACATGACATTATCACCAATACTTAGTGGTGGAAGACAATAATAATCATTTATTATCTTTCACAACTTCTGAGGGCCAGGAATTCAGACAGGGTATAGAAGGGCACCTTGTCTCTCCTCCAGGATATCTGGGGCCTCAGTTGGTAGACTTGAAGGCGGACGTCTGGAATCATCTGGAGGCTTGACTGGCACCGCAAGGTCCACTTCCTAGGTGGCTCACCCACAAGACTGGCAAGGTGGTGCTCTCTGAGGGCAGGAGGCATTAGCTCATCCCGGTGCAAATTTCTATACACAGGGCTGGTTGAGTGTCCTTACAGCATGGCACCTGGCTTCCCCCCCAAGTGAGTGACCCAAGGGACAGAAGGAAAGACCGAAGCTCTGTTTGTAATAACTCACCCTCAGAAGCCACATAGCATCCCTTCTGCCACATTATTTTCTATAGAGGACAGTCACTAAGTCTGGCCATGTTCAAAGGAAGGGGAATTAGGCTCCATGCTTTGAAGGGGGAGTGGCAGTACATTTGCAGATATGTGTTAAAACCACTGGTGCTTCCCCGGTGGCACAGTGGTAAAGAGTCTGCCTGCCAATGAAAGAGATGCAAGAGACGCAGGTTCAATCCCTGGGTCAGGAAAACCCCCTCTTGCCTGGAAAATTCTACAGACAGAAGAGCCTGGCGTGCTACAGTCCGTGGGGTCATAAAGATGTGGACATGACTGAATGACTGAGCACGCACGCATTAAAACTACTGCATCTCAGATAACTCAAAACTGATTTTTCACCTACATGAAGTACCCTAAAAAAGTGTGTGATATGTAGTCTAAAAATCCATTATGTAAAATAATTCTACACCTTAAAGTATGTCTGATAGCTTGTCACTCCACCCTTACTCCACCAAATGGCTGTCGCACTTCTCTATTGCTGTGTCAACCAAACATATCCCCTGCATTTCCATAATTCCCTTACCTTGAGAACCACTATCATGGGTAACAGAGAGCAACAGAAAGTATGGATCAAGGAAGCCACACGGTCAGATTCTGACATTAAAGGGTTCTGGCAATGGAGGGTTCTAACAGAATGTGCAGAAAAACCTCCCCATTGCTTTTAAGCTATGTGAGTCATGCTCTGCCACTCCACCAGCCCAGCTTCTCTGCTGCCCTCCTCTTAGCCTCTGCCCTCCACTCACATTAGCCTCCTTTCAGCTCATCAGACATGCTAAACTCCCTTGTGCCTCAGGGCCTTTGCGCCTACTGTTCTTCTTCTCTAGAATATTTTTCTCTTCTTTTACCCACCCCACTTCACCCCATTCTCAGCATTTCTTCAAATCCATTTCCCTTTTTCCCTCCAATGATACGTGATTCCCCTGGAGGCATTATCTGCTCAATTTGAGCATGTCCTACAGATTTTAGTTACAGATTTGTGCAATTATGTGTTCCATTTCTGTTTTCCCGGCACAAATGCACACTCAAGAATGAAAGAGGAAGGAGGGAGGGATGAGGGAAGCAAATGAAACTCTTGCAGTAGCCACAGAGCTGAGCTGCCTCCGATAACGTGGAAAAGTTTACGGTTCCTCTTGGACTCCCTGAATGAATAGCCCCACATATCATCTGTGAAAGGAAAGAGCAGGAAGGACCCAGTCCCTGTTGAAATATTGGTAAAGATATATATCTGAATGTGCCCATGAACACATTAAGAGGCATATTATCTCCCCAGTTTGCAATGAAAAACCGCAGATGCTAATGGTGGTGTTGCTAGGTTGTTCTTCGGAGCATGATTTTCTGTTTCAATTACTGCAGTGGTGGTGATTTAGCAGCCAGACTGTCTGAGATACTCCTAAGAGGTTAGGTAGTAATTGCCAGCAGGAAAGAGATGGTCTGGGTTTGTCTATTCCTGTCTCTTTTTCTGTCTGTCTGTCTGTCTCTCTGCCTCTCACGGTATAACAGGCAGGTTAGGGACTTCCCTGGCAGCCCAGGGGTTAGGACTTTGTGCTTCCACTGCATGGGGCTAGGGTTCCATCCCTGCTCAGGGAACTAAGATCCCATATGCTGGAACAACAGCAAAACAGACAAGTTGGCCTTTATCATCCACCCAAATAGACCTTCCAGGTTAGGCTGTGGCCAGACCACTGCTGTAGATGGTGGGCTGGGAAGCCATGCACTGGGATCTAGGTATTCTGGGCGCTCAGTGCTACTCTAAAGCAAGGCTAGGTGCTCTCCAAGAGATCTCATAATCACCAGCACTGTGTAGAGAGCATTATTGTGCAGCAGGTTCCCTGGCGCATGGGTATGCTTCTTGCCAGCTTGCACCTGATGTGATCTCTTGGCAGCCTCTCAGCAGCCCCAGTGGCCACCCACAGCTTAATGGTGAGTTCACTGAGGTTTTAAATAAGTTACTTAAGGTCAAGCTGTTATAAAACAGTGGAGCCGAGACTTGACCGAGATCCAATCTGATTGTCCTGCATGAGCTCTTCATTGTTGCTTGCTGCTGATTCCTGCCCTACCAACAACCAGGACTCTCACTTCATCCTCGACTTCCCATCGTTAGAGGCTCTGCCTCTAGTGTTCCTGCAGGTTTGGGGGTGCCTCCGAGGTGTGGGGACACTGGTCAAGCTGGGTGATGATGAGGTGATGTTCTTCCACTCCCTGGAGAGGCCCTGAGGTAAGAATGCAGGTGCAATCATGCAACCTCCATGTCTCCGCTTTACCACTGAGAAGCCTCCGAAAGATTGCTAGTGGCAGCTGGTGGGCTGAAGAATTCCCATGGCATTCCAAGGGAAGGCATTTCATACAGAAGGCACTGTTAGTCCCATTTTGTATATAAGGAAACTGAGGCTCAGAGAGGTTAAGTGAAGGGCTTCACGGGTCCTTATGATACCTTGTGTGTGTTAGTAAAGAGCCTCATCCGGGAGGACAGGTTTCAAAATGTCACTCACTCAGCAGATGAGTTATAAAAGGGCGTGCCTTCCTCTGGGCTGCTCGAGCCCAGAACCAGAGAGCTCAGCTTGGTGAGCAGGACCTGGGCTGAGTTCAACCCCCACACACCCTCCAGGTCAGGCATAAATGTTAGGACAAAACCTACACAAAGGTGCTCCACAGCCTTAGTGACCTAAGGTCACACAGTTCTACGTGGTAGGGCTAGGTTCCAGACCCAGTTCTGCCCCTCATTTTTTAATAGCTATACTATGTTGCTAGATGATCTCACTTGTCTCTTATCATTTGTGTGTTTCTGTGCTATTGCTTACTGTTTAATGTTTATGTGTATGTAACATATATACACACATATATAATGTATTTGTGTATATAGTTATGGTTATCTCTTCTTAGAGCCTACCTGGTATTATAATACCTACACTTAGTAGCTACTCAGTGCTTACAGAATAAATGAATGAATGTTCTGTTTCCTTGAATAGCTCGTAAACACATGACGGGAAGGGACTGTGGTTTGTATCACTTTGACACCCCAGTGCCTGGCACTGAGCATTATAGATAGATAGATAGATAGATAGATAGATAGATAGATAGATGGGTGTGTGTGTGTGTGTGTGTGTGTGTGTGTGTGTGTGTGTGGTGCATGGTCAGTTGTGTCTGACTTTCCAACCCAGGAATTGAACCTGCATCTCCGGCATCTTTTGCATTGGCAGGCAGATTCTCTACCACTGAGCCACCTGGGAACCCTTATTTTATATATAAGACTTAATAAAGATCTCTCATTAATGATGAGGATGATTGTGTATTTTAAGTACTAGCCACATTTGTGCTATAATATCATGAGGTTCACTTGTGAAAGTTCCATGGAGGATGTGGATTCTGACTGATCCTCAAAGAATAAGATTTCCAGAAAAAAATGGAAAGGGTATACCAAGTTGAAGGAATGACCTGGACAAAAGTGATGTATGGGCATGATGCGTTTAGAAGTAACAGTAAGATCAGCCCCAATAAGAGAGAGGATGCATGTCAGGGGAGTGCTTAGAAATAAGATGGGCTGAAATTAATCCCAATCCCACATCCAGCTCTACCATATGAAATTAACCCAGACCTCTGTTTACGTGAGGAATTTGAAGTAAAGGCCACAAAACCAATGCATCACTGTTCCCCAGGGACTCCAACCACAACCGATGACATGAACAACCATCAGCGTTCTTTAGCTCTAAGAACTTGGAGAGGCCAATAGCCATAAAAGACATCCTGTAATTAAAACCATCAACCACTATCCATCTAATGTTTCAGGCTCTGTGGGAGAGTGGGGAGGTGCGGAGGAGGGAAGTAAGGAGGGAATGTATGACGTATGTTTGTTTGTATGATTGGTTTTACAAACCCTAACCAGCCTCTGGCCATGTATTATACCACTGATACTAGCAGCCTTGTCCTTTGTCATATAAAATTGCTATGATATAAATATAGGTGATAAGATTAGATACATTGGTTAGGACCTTAACTGACAAAATAAAAAGCATTTGAAGATCAGTTCAGGTCTTAGAGAAAGCAAATTGCCAAGAAAACCAAGAAGTTGATCTTCCCAGTGAGTAAATTCTGTGGTTCAGTGCCCCAAATTGCATGCTTCAGTGTCACCCATTATTGTTCCTCAATTTGCCTGTGAAATGGAGAAACAAATCCTCACCCTAAATGAGGTAGCAGTGTATGGCACCTACGATTGTTGCCATCATACAAGTAATGATTCTATAGTGGCCATGAGTGGCGATCTTTTGCTTCCCTTCCCTTCATTTGTTAGTCTCTCAGTTGTGTCTGGCTCTATAGCAATTCTCCAGGCAAGAATACTGGAGTGGGTTGCCATTCCCTTCTCCAGGGATCATCCTGGACCAGGGATCAAACCCAGGTCTCCTGCACTGTGGGCTGTTTTTTACCTTCTGAGCCATCAGGGAAGCCCTTCATTGTTTATACTGCTTCTCTAATCCTCTCTGAGCTTTCCCATGGAGTTTAGTATTTCATTTTCCTATCTGCCTTAGTTGAGGAAGCTGGCACAAAAGGACATGACATTTCAACTGTGCTTTGAAGATATGAAGGGGCTTCCCTGGTGACTCAGATGGTAAATTGCAATGTGGAAGACCCAGGTTCAATCTTTGGGTTGGGAAGATCCCCTGGAGAAGGAAATGACAATCCATTCCAGTATTCTTGCCTGGAGAATTCCATGGACAGAGGAGCCTGGCAGACTACAGTCCATGGGATTGCAAAGAGTTGGACACGATTGAGCAGAGGAAAGGGAAAGGCCAGGAGATGCCAAGGAGGCTTGCTACTCTGTTCTGGTAACACCTTGTTGCATCTCACCCCACTCCCGTCTGTGGCTTCAGCTCCCACCAGCAGATCTGCCTGATTTCAACTTAAATTAGGTGATCCCAGTGCCTGGGCCCCATCAGTCCCTCTCCCCATGTTGTCCCTCCAGCCTCTGAGGGCTTCCTGTGCTGACTTGTCTCTGGGATTGCCTCACTGAGTCCTGATTTCTCTCTTGTCCTTTTCCTTTTCCTGCAAATCAAGTCCTCATAATAAACTGCCTCAGTTGGAAATACCTAAAGTGGAACTCTGATTGGTACAGTCTAGTGGGAAGGTTTTAGTGCAGTGTCTTTTTTTTTTAACTGAAATATACTTAGTTTACAATATTACGTTAGTTTCAAGTGTATAGCAAAGTGATTCAGTGATACACATGTGCACACACACGCACACACATACACAACACATATATATACACACAAATACATATACATTTGGGGTTTCCTGGGTAGCTCATCTGGTAAAGAATCCGCCTGCAATGTGGGAGACCCCTGTTCAATTGCTGGGTCAGGAAGAACCCCTGGAGGAGGGCATGGCAACCCACTCCAGCATTTTTGCCTGGAAAATCCCCAGGGACAGAGGAGCCTGGTGAGCTACAGTCCATAGGGTCACAAAGAGTCGGGCACCACTGAGCAACTAAGCACACACATACGTATACACATTTACACACATATATATATTCTTTTTCAGATTCTTTTCCATTACAGGTTATTACAAGATACTGAGTTATTTCCCCCTTCTCTACAGCAGGCCCTTGTTGGTTACCTATTTTATATATAATCGTATGTTTCTGTTAATCCCAAACTCCTAATTTATCTCCCCCTACCTCTCCTTTGGTAATCATAAATTTGTTTTCTATGTCTGTGGGTGTATTTCTGTTTTATAAATAACTTCATTTATTTGTATCATCATTTTTTAGATTCAACCTATGAGTGATGTCATATGATATCTGCCGTTCTCTGTCTGGCTTATTTCATTTAGTATGTTAATCTCTAGGTCAATCCATATTGTTGCAAATGGCATTACTTCATTCTTTTTATGACAGTAATATTCCATTATGTATGTATGTATGTGTATATGTGTGCATGTATGTATATATATATATATATATATATATATATATATATATACCACATCTTTGTCCATTCATCTGTTAGTAGACCTTAAGATTAAGATTGCTTCCATGCAATGAAGGAGACCCAAGTTTGATCCCTGGGTTGGGAAGATCCCCTAGAGAAGGGAATGGCAACCCACTGTAGTATTCTTGCCTGGAGAATCCCATGGACAGAGGATACAGCCTGTGATGTTGCAAAGAGTCAGACATCACTGAGCGACTAACACTTTCACTTTATTATGTGAAATATTTTTATTATGAAAGTAACAGAAAAACTAATTTATACTAGTTTAGGCAGAAAATGTGAATTTATGAGGATATAGGGATATCTCTGAGAACTGAGAAGTGAAAATGCCTATGGGTCTCAGGAAGGAACCATCACTGACTGGCCTTTAAAGTCTGGACTGCCTCTTTCTGCCTCTCATCTCTGCTTCTTTCTTTCTTTCTCTCTCCGGAAGATTCGCTCCTGCTTCTCTGTGAAAGATAGCCCACTCACAACTGCCGGGAGTGCATCTTACAGATCCAGGCACCCCAGGAGAGTGACTCACTTCCACTGGATTCCACTTCACAGTTCCCAAGGAAAGGACTTTGATGGGCCCAGTGAGTCAGGCACCCAAGGCAGACCAATCACCGAGAGCCATAGTCAAGACTGCACATTCCCACATGTTACCAAATGGCACTGAGCCAAGGAAGTGTATATCTGCTAAGGGAAGATGGTTGTCAACTGGGCAGACCCTCAGAAGGTGTCCCACCCTCCACCCCACTTCCCCTCACAGCCAGTGGTGCGGGGCGCTTGCTTTTGAAACTTCTGTGGTCTTGAGAATCTGGCATTGAAAGTGGCGTCAAGAGCGAGCCATGAAAGATTCATTAAGTGCCTGCCTCTCTGTGAGGGAAGCGATGCCAAACCTTGTTCATTCTCATCATTAATTCAGAACCAGGCTGGATTCTTTGGCTCAGAGCTTTCAGCTTAAAAGAAATGAGCTTGGATGTACACTCAGCCCCTGGTTGTCTGCAGGTGATCTATGACGACTCTGGCTTCTCTCTGGCACACCCTCCTTTCAAAGGTATTGCCAGTTAACAGATTAAACACAGCCCTAACAACCCCTTGGAGGACATTTGGGGCTCTGGATTTGTAGTTAGCACCTTTCTTTGCTTAATTATGGTGTTATGGATATCTATACCCTGTGTTTAACTCTACCTGCTGAGACGCTTGCTGAGAGCCAAGTATCACCTGCCTGGCTCCAAGGAAGGTTAGCGATGAGACCTTTCATCAAGCAGAGAATAAGCCTCTACCCCCAGGGTGAAGTGACTGGGAGGAGACAAGCCGGGTAAGCACCAGGTGGGAAAAGCGGCTGTTAGTTCCCTGCCTCTCCAGAGTTAGGTCTTTACAAGGAGCTTTCTTTTGTTCTTTTTCTCTCTCTCTCTCTTCTTTTTTTTTAAAACTTTTTATTTTATATTGGAGTATAGCTGATTAACAAGGTTGTGATAGTTTCAAGCGCACAGCAAAAAGCAACTCAGCCATACATGCATATGTATCCATTCTCCCCCAAGCTCTCCTCCCATCCAGGCTGCCGCATGATATTGAGCAGAGCTCCCTGTGCTGTACAGTAGGTCCTTGTTGATCATCTGTTTTATGTACAGCAGTGTGCACATGTCCATCTCAAATTCTCAATACATCCATCACTCCCATCCTTCCTCCCTGGAAACTGGAAGTTCCTCCTCTAAGTCTGTGAGTCTGTTTTCTAAGTAAGTTCATTTGTATCATTTCTTTTTAGATTCCTCATATAAAGAAATATAAGATATTTCTTTCTCTGTGTCTGATTTATTTCACTCAGTATGACAATCTCTAGGTCTGTCCATGTTGCTGCAAATGGCATTATTTCATTCTTTTTAATGGCTGAGTAATGTTCCATTGTATATATGTACCACAGCTTCTTTATCCATTACTCTGTTGGACATTTAGACTGCTTCCATGTTTTGGTTGTTGTAATTAGTGCTTCTCTGAACATAAGGGTTCATGTATCCTTTCAGACCATGTTTTACTCTGAACGTATGCCCGGAGTGGGATTTCTGGGTCATATGGTAGTTCTATTTTTGGTTTTTTAAGGAATGTCCATACTGTTCTCCATAGTGGCTACACCAATTTACATTCCCAGCAACAGTGTAGGAGGGTTCTCTTCTCCCCACACCCTCTCCAAAATTTATTGCTTGTGGATTTACTTTATTCTTAGAATAAAAATAGTAGGTCACCAGGAAGAGAAGGAAGATGATTGTTGTTATCATGTGCTGGTCACCCAACTATGCTCTTTACATACAGTAGCTGTTTTGTAAATTCTTATTGATGACAGTAATAATGATATCTAATAATTTTGAGTGTTGGACAAATATTGACTCATTTAACCCTTATAATAAATCTTATAAAATAGGAAAAAAAGTTGCTCACATTACTGAGCTCTTAGTTACGTGCCTGTCACATAGTATGAGTAGTGTCTATATGTCAATTCCAGTCTCCAAGTTCAAGCCCCTCCTTTCCCCCTTGGTATTCATGTATCTCTTCTCAATGTCTGTGTCTTTATTTCTGCTTTGCAAATAAGATCATCTTTACCATTTTTCTAGATTCCACATATATGCATTAACATATGATGTTTGTTTTTCTGACTTACTTCACTCTGCTTGACACTCTCTAGGTCCATCCACGTCTCTGTAAATGGCACAATTGTGTTCCTTTTTATGGCTGAGTAATAATAATTCTTTGTAGATATGTACCACGTCATCTTTATTCATTCCTCTGTTGATGGACATTTAGGTTGCTTCCATGTCCTGTCTATTGTAAATAATGCTGCAAAGAACTTTGGGATGCATGTATCTTTTTGAATTACAGTTTTCTGTAGGTGTGTGCCCAGGAGTAGCATTACTGGGTCATATGGCAGCTCCAGTTTTAGTTTTTCAAGGAATTTCCATACTGTTCTCCATGATGGCTATATCAATATACATTCTCAGCAACAGTGTAAGAGGGTTCCCTTTTCTCCAAACTCTCTCTTGCATTTATTGTTTGTAGATTTTTTGATGATGGCCATTCTGATTGCTCTTAGTCATGTTTTCCAAGGTTTCCCAGATTCCCTAATGGGATAGAGCCTCAGTTGCCCATAGTGGGAATTTGATTGATAACACACCTTTTATCTGTCACCTTCTCTTCCCTGTTTCACTCCCCAACAGTACTCTTGATCACCTCTCAAATTAACTACTTGCATTCAGATCCTTGTCTCAGGATCAGCTTCTGGAAGGACCCAGAAGACAGCTAGGAAGTAGCAGTGCTGGTTCCCAAGCTAGCTGTCTGAACTGTGACACCATTGAGACTCACACAAGTCAAACTTCTCAGTGTCAGAGATTCTGATTTTCAAATGCAAATAGACCCAACACCTAATAAGAGTAGAATTATCTGCTGTTTGGGAGTAGCCACATTTGTGATCTCTTCATTCATGTAAATTGAAAATTCACTCAGTAAATATGAGGCAGGGGATTATTATTCAGTGTTGGTTTGTGTTTTACTCTGTAATTTCAGATAGTCAGGTTTGTAGTTGAACTCTGGCTTCATGTTTTCAGGGCCAAAGGGATGGAGTTAGCTCAGAGGAGAGTTCATGCCTCTGAGTGTCAGCCAGAGATTCCTCCCATCTTAGAGGGTGGTGAGCTGGAGCAGCCCTAAGCCCTGGAGAGCAGCGATGAGCAGTTGCCACACCAGTCAGCTGGAACAGAACTGCCTGGACTCATTTTTCTCCTTCTCATTTGCTCTTTTGAAAGCATCAGTGCCTTTGGCAGCCTCAGTGGGGTTGACCAGAAAGCCAGAGGCTCTGAAAAAGATCCACCTGGTTCTGAACAAATCCCTAAGCTTTGCATCCTCCTCTCCCCAGAGCCCCCAGCCCTCAAGCCCTCTGTCCTCCTGCCCACCCACTTCCCCCAGCTGAGTTCAGGCCTCCCCTTTATTTTATGAGCAGTCTCCTTTCAGAGTTGCTACATCTCTGCTTGCTTCTCTCCCTGCCAGTGAGGCACAGTGGAACACAATCTTCCTGTCCATCCTCCTGATGCCACTTCCAGAGCTTCCCCAGGAATGAATGCCTTTCCCTTTTGCTTAAAAGTAGAAAGAAGTGAGTAGAAAGGGAAGTCACAGTAGAAGATGAGTCTGTCTAATGGGCCTGTCATCGATGTTAGCATCGCTAGTACCATCTTCCACAGGCCCCTAGTGCCTGGAGACATGGTAATGGTGTTTTATAGTCAAAGAAGAACCGCTACACATGAAATCTTAAAGATTAACAATGCACATTTGTATAGTAGAGGCTCTGATATGTCCTGTGGTCAAGAATTTTAACCCAGTGTTTTCCCAAAATGTGTAACTGCATGTTAGCCCCCACTTTTTAAAACAGAATACCTGTTAATAACTGGTTAAGCACTGATGTTCCATGAAATAGTTTAACAGTCATTATCCTAAATCCTACAATGACTGCCTACAAGAGGCTTTTCCTGATCCCCATTCATGCTGGGCATCTTAAGTTTGTGAGATAACAAAATAGACAAGGCCATTGTTTTCAAAGTATCTGCTGACTTTCCAGATTGCCAAGAAGATTAAGTGAACATAGGTAGAGTCTGAAGTATCATAGATGTCTGTTATCACTACTGCTTGTAAACTTTCAATTGTAGTTTTATTTATGAGGATTACTAATAATGGAGCCTCTAACAGGCAGTTTGAGTACCAGAAAGCAAGCATGGAGATCCAAGATATGCCTGATGTGTATTAGGGGGTGCTCTTGGGATCAACACCTGAGGAAAAGAGAAGGAAACAGGATTGAGCAGAGGGAGAAGTTGGGCTATGATGCATCTCAGTGATGGTTTAAGTCAACCCCAAAGGGCATGCTGGAGGTGGGCTGGCTATTCAGAGTTGACCTTAATTGGGGTAAGCAAAAGGAGAACTTTACATCCCCACACTGATCCGTCACTGGATACATGCTCCTCTGGAAGGTGACATGGCAATTCCTGCATTGGGCTACCAGCAGTTGGGAGAGCAAATTCTTCATTCCTAAAGGGGGCCTTGGGTGGCACATCACTGCATCCATTCAATAACATTCCACAAGGTTCAAGGAGATTACTGTTCCATGCCTGACCCCATTTAGAATATCAATTGGTAATCCCATCACTGACCCTTTATTGATTTGGGGAGGTGATTAATATCTTGCCTTTTGGAACTGACCTTTCAATGCTGAATAGGCAAATTCACAGAGAGACTCCAAATCAAAGCCTTACCTTGAGGTATGGTCATTGGGGAATGCTAGATCATCCCTATCGATGGAGCCACTTCCCGCTTTCAACTGGCCAAGGGCTTCTTAGGATTTTTCTTCCCTCTGAAAGAGAAGAATATCCTCTTCTTTGTAGGTAGTTGTGCTGGGTTTTCTCCAACTTTGCTATTTTGGACCTCCATGGACTGCTCCAATGGGCACTGTTGTCATCTATTAATAGCTTACATTTGGCTTAGTCCATGGGAGGCACCAGGAAGAGAATGGTAGAATGGGGGTGCAGAGAGAGGTTAGGGTGCTTCCTCTTCTCAGTTGCTATATCCAAGGGCAGTGCCTCTGTTCATTTATCTAAGGTCACAGCTCTTATCAACCTTCTGTCTTGGTCCTCATTAGTTCCAGTAACTCCTGCTTCCCTGTTCAGGCCTGGGAAAGTAGCTTCCCTCCGCTGTTAGTTGCAGTGTGTTTCATTGTTGCCCTCTGGCTTATCTTAAACCTTCCTTTGTAATTTCACGAAAGTTTCCCTAATCATTCCTCTTAATTTTTTTTCTGCCAGATCCCTCACTCAGTAAGTAATTCCACTGGTGTTACTTGTACATCCCTTTCTTTTTTCCAGAGATGAAATGACTTCAACCAGGTTCTCGCCAGACTCCTGAAAGACCAGGAACCAGAGAGTATCTGTATATTCTGGTTCTTAAAGATGGACACTGAGGTCCCTGAAACTCACCTGTCCAGACTTTTCTCTGCTTTTCTCTGTAAAAGCAACTTAGGAATGTGAGTCAGGCCTTTGTCTGTATCTTTCAGGGAATGCTGAGTTTGGTGATTCTGCTATGTGGCAGATTTATAGTTTAAATTGTTACCAGTTTCCCAGCCCAACAGCTATTCTTTGTTTCTACATCTTCACATTTCCTAATCACTAACTCTTGAGTCAGCCTGGGAGACCTGGGAGACTGAAGCAAAAGCGTTTAACTTCGCAGGACAGGGACACAGGGGCTTATTCATGGTTTCATTAGGACAGTGTTTCTCAACCATTTTAAAAGACATGATGTCCATTATAATTGTTAAAACTTTGCTTTACATGCATCTCCTCCTTGGCCCTCCCATTATGTCATTCTCAACAAATGTTTGTGGAAAGAAAGAATAAATGTTTTGGAGTTCACATCCCTTACTTCCAAACTAAAGGTAATAACTTTGCTAAAAAGCTTCTAAAGTAGGTTTCATAATTACCACAATTTCATAAGGGTGGAAATTAAGGATCAGAGAGGCTGAGAAAGTTGCTCAAGGTCACACAGCTAGAAAAAATCAAGATCAGAATAGTCTGGAGTTCTTGATAACTGTACCGCTGTCCCCTACTCGTCCAGTGTAATGCAAAGAAACCAAAGCACTCTTGAACAGTGGGAAATTTAGATTTCTAAGACTAAAAAGATATAGATATTTATTTTGTTTCTTTTTCACTATCCTCTGAAAACCCACAGCAAAGGGGAGCCCTTAAGTTCTTGTAAGGTCTGGGTGGAAACATTTCCTTTCTTGTAGGGTCTGGGTAGAAATATGCCCATCATGGCCCTGGAAGTCCATTATCATGTGGACCCTTGGCCTGTCCTTGCAGTGGTTCCAAGGCCAAATCTTACCTCCCTGTAACTTTTATTTAAATGGTGACTCACTGGGTACTGAGAGGTGACAGAACATGTGTGGCTTGCAATTTGAGCTACCCCACTTTAAAGGGGTGTGTTTCTAAACTTCTCAAAGCTTCAGTTTCCTCACTATAAAATGGGAAAAAGTATTTACTTCACAAGGTGATGGTGAGAGTCAACTGGAAAAAAAAACAAAAACAAAAACAAACCCTAATACAGTGCCTGGTGCCGAGGAGCTGCTCAGTTTGCATTGAATCCCACCCCCCCCCCACCTCCCAGGAGGTCCTCAGCTCTTCTCAGGGGTTAGCAGAGTATCACCATTCTGGGTGGGGTACCAGGAGGAAGTGTTGTTGGCTACTGATTTATAACCTGGCTCTGCATGTTGCGTTACACATGAGCTAAGGCGCAGCATCACCTTACCAACAAAGGTCTGTATAGTCACAGCTATGGCTTTTCCAGTAGTCACGTGAGGATTTGAGAGTTGGACCTTAAGGAAGGCTGAGCACTGAAGAATGGATGCTTTCAAACTGTGGTGTTGGAAACGACTCTCGAGAGTCCCTTGGACAGCAGGGAAGTCAAACCAATCAATCCTAAAGAAGATCAACCCTGAATATTCATTGGGAGGACTGATGCTGAAGCTCCAATACTGAAGCCACCTGATGCAAAGAGCCAACTGGTTGGAAACACTTTGGCCACCTGATGCTGGGAAAGATGAGGGCAGGGGGAGAGGGCGGGGCAACAGGTTGGAAGGTATCACTGATGCAATGGACAGGAGTTTGAGCAAACTGAGACAGGGAAGCCTAGCATGCTGTGGTCCCTGGGGTCGCAAAGAGTTGGACACGACTAAGTGACTGAACAACAACAAGATGTGGAAGGCAGTTGTTTCAGGCCCTGGGTTACATTCCAGCAGGTCAGGACACTGCCAGCAGGGCTTCAGGAAACCTGTGTGCAGTTCCACAGTACTCTGTCAAACCTGATAGCCACCATCTGATGTGAATTGCCTCCAGAGCCATGAGAGTGAAACCATTCCCAGAAAGTCATTCTGCAAGGAAGTCAGAAACATAAATGATCTGATCAGGAGGAGAAAAGCCCGGCCTTTGGGGGGATTTAGTACAGTGAATGCCAAGCATTTCCTAATTCACAAGACTCTGTCAGGCTCCATTGGTGGAAGTGGAGGGGTCTAGAAAATGTTTAGTTACAAATGATGAAAACCTGCTCACGTTGGCGGCTTGTAAGGCATTATGAAACCACCAGACTTATGAGGAGTTGGGAAGCAGGCACCTCTCAGAACAAAAGTTTACAGAGTCTTAAATGTTGCCACTAAACTTCCAACTTTCTCTTTTTCCTGGTTCAAAGAGAGAGAAATATTTGAATGGTACGAAGCCAGGCAATGGTCACTACCACTCTAATCAGGGGTGAGCTTGCATGGGTCCACTGTAACCACAAGATCTTCCTTCTCCTGAGACCGAAGGCCAGTTCTCAGAGAAGGATATAGTTGAAGTGGCCAGACTCTCAAGACTTATCTACAGTAATAAGCAAACTCTTTATCTTTTGCCATTTACATCTGGCTCCTTTGCTGTCTCAAGTTTGTGAAGTACTTTACCATTTGCAAGTTTTCTAGAACCTCTTTTAGTTTCCTAATTGTGCCAAGTTAAATCCTGCCTTAGGGCTTTGAGAAAATTTTACCCCCTCTGCCTGGAAAGCCTCTTTCAGCCCTTCCCTGTCCTTTTTGGCCAGGTTTCCCTCTTCGTCTTTAGATCTCAGTGTCACATCCTCAGGAAAGTCTTCACAGACTCTCGGCTAGCTCACCCACACTCATCAGTGTCACCCTCTGGTGACAGGCTATGCTTTTCCTTCATGGAGTTCACGGCAAATGGAACGGCTGATTCCTTTGTGAACTTATTCAGTGTCTGTCCTGTTGACTAAGCCTAGCTCTGCAAAGGCAAGGGTTGTGTCTTCTTATTCGCCACTTTGTCTCTGCTGTCCATCAGATTGCCCGGAATAAGTAGGAGCTTGCACTGTATTTTGGTTGTTGTTGTGTTGAGTTCATAAATCCTCCAAATAGCCTTCATTTTTAGTGTCTTCATCTTCCCCGTAAAGATGCAGGCTCAGAGTCTGCAAGTGACAAGCCAGAAGCCACACAGCTGGGAAGCTGCAGGGTCAGGCAGTATGTCTGTCAGACATGGAAGCCAGCACCCTTTCAGTCCCCTGGGCCACCTCTTGGAATAGACCTGCGATACCACATATCAAGATTCAAATCCCCACAAATGCTCAGGATGTCCACATACTCCTGTGGCATTTATGCTCAGGATTCTAAGGACCTTAGGAGCGAAAGTCCTCAGGGTCAGACTCCTAACCTACAGACTGGTTCCCGGCACCCCAAACTCAGGCACCTTTTTGTTGCTGCCGTTCAGTCACCAAGTCGTGTCCAATCCTTTGTGACCCCCATGGATCCCAGCTTCTCTGTCCAGACTTCCCTGTCCCTCACCATCTCCCAGTTGTTCTTGTTCAGTCACTCGGAGTGAAGGTCCTCAGGGTCAGTCTCCTGGCCTGGAGATTGGTTCCTGCCAGCCCACACTCAGGCACCTTTTGTTGTTGTTGTTGTTGAGTCACTCAGTCCTGTCTGACTCTTTGTGACCCCTTGGCCTGCAGCACACCAGGCTTCCCTGTCTTTCATTATTTCCCAGAGTTTGCTCAAACTCATGCCCAGTTTGTCCTCGATGCCATCCAACCATGTCATCCTCTGTCATCCCCTTCTCCTCCTGCCTTCAGTCTTTCCCAACATCAGGGTCTTTCCCAATGAGTCAGCTGTTGGCATCAGCTGGCTGAAGTATTGGAGCTTCAACTTCAGCGTCAGTCCTTCCAATAAATATACAGGGTGATTTTCTTTAGGATTGACTAGTTTGATCTCCTTGCAGTCCAAGGGATTCTCAAGAGTCTTCTCCAGCACCACAGTTGGAAGGCATCAAATCTTCAGTACTCAGTCTTTTTATTGTCCAGCTCTAACATTCATACATGACTACTGGAAAAACTGTAGCTTTGACTATATGGATTTTTGTTGGCAAAGTAATGTCTCTGCTTTTTAACACACTCTCTAGGTTTACAATAGCTTTTCTTCCAAGGAGCAAGCATCTTTTAATTTCATGATGAACCCCTTGTCTCTCAGAGTTTGCCCAAGTTTATGTCCATTGAGTCGGTGATGCCATCCAACCATCTCATCCTCTGTTGCCCTCTTCTCCTTCTGCCTTCAATCTTTCCCAGCATCAGGGTGTTTTCCAATGAGTCAGCTATTCAAATCAGGTGGCCAAACTATTGGAGCTTCAGCATCAATCCTTCCAGAGTATTCAGGCACCTAGGGAGCATGTTAGCAGCCCAAAGGGCTAGTCCCATTCCCAGGGATTTGGCTCAGTTGGGGTGGGTGAGGTTCCAATGCCTACCCTTTTGACAAGTGCCCCTAGGTGATTTTGATGCACAGCCCAGAGGTAGAACCAGTGTCCTAGGGAATGTGGTACCTGGCAGATTTTTCTGTTTTGATGGCAGTGACCCTAAGGGGGTTGGCAGAGGGAGATCTGAAGTTTGCTTCGAAGAAAAGCTAAGCTGACTTTTCTATTCCAAGGGAAATGCATCCTGTTCCAGGAAGACGGCAGGAGGGCGCCTGAATTGTTTGAGTTGCTGGGATGAGGACAGGTTCCTTGCTGCTTGCTTTGGCTGCCTGTTAGTGCGGTACCTCGGAACAGGTGGACCTCACAAGGAGGATTATGGGCTCCAACATCAGCTTGTAAATAAGTCATACAGCCCAGCTGGGTCTCTGCCCTCATAAATATTGACCAGCTGTGATTAAACTGTCCACTCCATGTCACATTATCTAGTGTGAAAGCCCCTTTATTAGGGTATTAAATAACCATGAGCCCATGCCTGCTCTGTACAACCATGTTCCTCATGAAGTACAAGGCTACAGCCACGTGACATCAAACCAGGCGGGTAAAAGAGGACCATCAATTGCATTAAACCCATTATTCACTGAGCGTTTGCTACATGCCAGGCATTAAGCTATGTGTTGGTTACGTTGAAAACGAGATGTTTTAATTAGTCAGAAAATATGTTTAAAAATAAATTCACCTATCTAAAAGTACCAGCAATGAAGTCAGAGAAAGGTGTGGAAGAGAAGGAGCCAGAGCTAGGGTAGCCTTTATTGGAAGGTGCTTGTTATTTTTGTTTCCTAGGCATAAAAATTAGAGAAGACTACTTAAATGGGAACAAGTAGAGTGTGCTCTAGCCAGAGAGTCAGCTCCTGTCACTTGCAGAGACTCAAAGATGGGCAGAGGAGAAGGAGAGCTCTCTAGTGGAAAAAAGAGGTTTCATGTATGTCCTGATTGAAGGACAGTGGCATAAGGCACCTATTGATGGATTAACTAGAAATGGAATATGCTATGTGATTGGCTAGGGCGCATATTTGACTTTGTCCAGCTTGCTTTTCTAAGTTGGAGGCAGGGGCACAAAATAGAGACCCTGCTGGTTACTAATCTGGTACTGCTCATTTGAAGCCAGTTGTTACAGGAGTTATTTTTGGCTTCTTGGAGTCAACTCCTACAGATAATGGTCAGACCTTCTGGGCTAGTTACTGCGGATGGTAGGTTGGTTTCCAGGACTGGTTGCTTCAGGCTGCAGGTCAGAGTTCTACTTGAATATAATAGTCTGGTAGTTGTCCTTTTGTATTCATTCTTTCATAGGACTACCACAACAAATTACTGTAAACTAGCTGGCTTAAAAAAAAAACAAAAACAATCCAGAAATGTGTTCTTTCACATTTCTGGAGACAGGGATCCAAAATCTGTTTATATACCATCCAATGGAACCCAGTCATGTGGCCACATCTAGCTACAAGAAAGGCAGGAATTATAGACTTGGAGTTGGAGTCACTGTCACCCTGAAATAAAGTCACACTTCTGGAGCCAAGGAAAAGAGCAGAATGGATGTTAGATGGGCAAGCCAGTTGCCGCTACCACATGGGCTATCAAGCAAAGAAACATCAATCCATGAGAAAGTGATGCTGATGTTGAGAGAGATGCACGATTGAGTGGGGTCAGCGGGGGGATTAACCTTGTGAAATGCAGAGGGAATCTGGGACTCCACAGATGGGAGGATCAAGTTCTTTCAGACAGAAGAGGAGAAACAGGCAGAGGCCTAATGATGGAGAGGCTTATTAAAGTTTTAGACCTCTATCCTAGAATCCTGGAGCTTCTAAAGGGTTTTCAGCAGGGGATGGGGTAGCCTGATCAAATACTTGTGTTTTGAGCACATTACGTTGTTCGTGGTTCCAGAAGCTGGTGACCCAGAGCTATGGCATCATTGTGTCGGCAGAGGATGGTTTTCCAGGAGGGCAGCCTCATCCCATATTAGAACATACAGATCCATGTACCCAGCTAAATGCAGGAAAGTATGGGTGTCAGGGAAGGGTTAATAGCAGAAATGACTCTTGAGGGTTGAGTATAGTTTCCACAGGATAAAAGAAAGGCCAAGAACATTCCAGGTAGAGTTGGGACAAAGACGGGAGTGTTCAGCATGGAGGATCTGCCAATAAGGATCATTCCTAGAGGCAAGACTGCAGATGACACTTGAGGTCAGGCAGGGGTCAGATCACTAATGGTCTTGTGTATCTGCCTAAGGAGCTGAATGTTGGGGGGTCATGGAAAGGTGTTCTGTCAGGGAATGACACTTCCTAGAACTGAGGTCTAGAGCTTCAGTTCTGGGCAGTAGCATGCAGGGGCACAGCACAGATTGCATAGTTTCTTAAGGCAGAAACTCCTTTTTAGGCACTTGAACTTCTGCCTATTGGGACCTTGACTAGTTTTATCATAGTAGGCAGGCATCTACTCTGCTCCTGCTCACCCCTGTGAAATAGTACCATCTATAGTCCTGTATCTGACTTACCAAATTCAGAAAACTCTGAAACCTGAACTTTTTTTCTTGGTAATTCATTTGGTAGCCAGACTTAAAAACTGACCTAAACTTCCTGAGTTGACCTCATCTGGTATGAGGTGATTAATGGTCTATTTATCCCACTTAGTGTGAATATTTATGTTTTGCCATGTAGAATTATTGACTTTGACAGGTGTTAAATAATAGATGGTATATATTTCTAGAATCAAAAAAAATTCTAAATTCTATCATATATCCAGCTCAAGAGTTTTAGATAAGGGATTGTAACCCCTGTGCATGATCAGGAAGATCTGAACACTGCAGGAAAATTTGCTCTAAGTAGAAGGTTGCACTTAGAGATTGTTTTAGTGGATAAAAGGAAAATCTACTGGATGCAGCAGACAGTAAATTTATGGAACCTGTATTTCATTGAGCCATAGAAACTATAAACTAAATAGGCTCAAAGAGAGTTTTCCTACCTTTATGGATGATAAATCAATAGGAGGTTAATGAAGAAGGCTTGGGGTTACCTAGGACAGATCCATTAATTATATGAAGTTAATGTCATAGTGAACATCTAGCATCTACTTCCACAAGACCAGTGGCATTATTCTTACTACTACTAATAATTTATATGTATAAATGCTTGAGAATATACCAAGTTTTTGGAAATGCTTTCTCCTTTCATTCTTGTAATAATTATGATGGATGGATGGATATATTGCATTTCCTGGTCTATAGCCAAGGACCCTAAGCTCGGAGGAGGTGGGTGACTCTTTCAAGGTCATTCAGGCAACATTTACACGCAGGACCCAGACTAGGTCCTTGTGATTCTGAGATCTGTGGTCTTAAATTCAATGAGCAATAACATTCTTAGCTGAAGGGTGATAACCTAAAAAAGAAAAAAGATCTGTCTTCTACTACAAGCCAGCCCAAAGGATGTCATCTCACAAGCCTACTCCAGCTCAGTGTTTGTAGCTGAAGACAGTCAATTGCAGATTTTGAGTCTGATTCTAGATTTCATAAGGAATATGGATTAGGTGAGGGGTGAAAAACCCAGGGATCTTTTTTAAAAACATTCCCTGTGGAACCCTGATTTGGTAGATCAGGAGCCACACTTGGGAATCTGTTGTTTAAACTTAGTAATGAAAATATCCAGTCACAAGTAAGTAGGACAGTGGCCCTCCCTCCTGCCCCCCACACCCTCAACATTTTCTTGTGTTTATTTTCCCTCTTTTCAAGCAGGATCTACTCCACTCACCCCTCCGGGCCTCAGAAAAGGTGAACTCAACAGCTATGTTCATGGGGTTCCCTTTCCCTTCAGCTCTGAGCATCTTCTAGCAGGGACAGGAAAATCAAAGGAGAGCAAGACTGGCTGTGTATTTTCCTGGTTCCCCCCTGGTAGATTGACACTGGCTCCTCCTTCCTAGTTATAGCTCATGGCAGCCCACCTTCTCTGACCCCACACCTCTGTCTACAGTTAGGGCCTTAAGCATTCCTGTTCCTTGCCATTTCAGATCAGGAAGTTACCCCCGTGTTGCTTGCTCCATCCACAGTGATTCCCCTAGATCTTGCCCACGTCCTTATAAACAGTGACCTTCTTTGCATGTGCTACTATTTCCTTTGCAGACCTGGCCTGATAAGTACTAACTCCTCTTTTTATTCATGCCTGAATATTCTCAAGCAAATCACTATGCATTTCAAACACCACTATCATAGTCAGTGAAATAATAACTCCCTGATAGCATCTACTAGCAAGCATATAGTAGACAACATCAAGTGCCCCATTGGTGTCTCTCATCAGTTAGGTTTGAAAATCACTGAAGTAGCTCACTTTGGAAGAGTCTTTCCAACTCAAATAATATGCCCCTTGAATATGCAAAGAATATTCCAGTTTATAGATTTGAGTCAGTCTCCACCTGGTGGCAGGAAAGCTTGCCTGAACTGTGAGCTGGTAAATTAGAACCTGGTCCTCAGCGAGGTGAAGTTGCCGTGGAAACTGCCTTAGAACATTTAGGATGTGGTTTGTGCACCTAGATGTGGCTCTACCAATAGTCTGGCAGAAAAATCAGGTGGATGCTGAACCAAAGAATCTACCCAAGTATGTATCTTCTTTCCTCCAGGGATGGGATGGCCACCCATAGGTCCAAAAAGACAAGTCATTATTCCAGACCCTGAGAGTATGCCCTCTTCTAGGTCTCTCAAAAGAAATCTCTCCCAATACTTCATCTTAGGTAGTCATTCCCCTTTCTTGCATCTTACCTTAGACCAAACTTGTAATTACACATTTTAGTCTTAGAACATTTGATTGACTTTTTCAGGTTGCAGATCAAAAACATCCAGAAAGCAGCCTCTCCCAGAAAGCAGCAGTTGTAGAACCTGGCAAGTTGGAAAGGCAATGGGTTGGCAAGGCGGGACATCTGAACCCAGCTGTATACGTACGTGGCTGATGTGTGAGCAGGTTTCTGCCTGTCTCTGGGACGGAGCTGCACCTCTGCCCTGATTCTTGGGACTTCAGTCTCAGTGAGTTTTAAGAAAGCATTTCATCTTCATCATACTAAATTCCAATCCTGAATGAAAGGCTTGGCCAGAAAAACTCCATTCAAATTCAGAGCCACAGAAGTTGGCTGGGGATCAAAGTTCTTCATTTTTTAAAAACAGTTGCCTGGGGCATCCAACAGGGTATTTGGTAGGTTGGTGCCAGGCAGTGATTTCCATGTTGGCTTCTACGTGAAAGAACTTTCCACTGAGGCAGGTGATTTATTCCAATTTTCAAAGCAAATCCTTCAGTGACCAGGCTGCTAAAATCTAACTGACCTTCAGAGGTGTCTCTGGTCACCAGTCTGCCCAGCATAAGCAACCTGAGATGTACATAGATACAGATTTCAGCATGTGAGCACTTGAGCAAGGAACTCAGGCAGAACTCAAACTATACAGAGCATTTTGGTGGAAGGAGAAAGGATCACCTGTCATCTAAAAGCCCATCTGACTGTTGCCTTCCCCTTCCTATTAGTTCTTTTTTTTCAGTTTTAATTTTTTTTATTGAAGTATAGTTGATTTACAATGTGTGTTCATTTCTGTTGTATGATAGAGTGATTCGGTTATACATATATATATACATTTTTGTTTCATATTCTTTTCCAATATGATTTATCATGGGATATTGAATATAGTTCTCTGTACTATATGGTAGGACCTTGTTGTTTATTTGTTCTCTTAGTTCTTGATCAGCAGTGTTGAGGCCTCCCATTGCTTCTACCTGGGGTGCCACAGGTTGTTTGAGTTGATGAACAATAGCAGACTTGGAAACAGGAAGGCTTTGTGCCAAGACCTGCAGTTCTGTGAGAGATCTTGTACTTCAAACCTGTGCACACGGGATCTTCTTCGTTTCAGATGATGTGCACAGGATGTGTAACAACAGTTGTTTCTGGAGTCCCTCTCCTATAGAGGGAGGGACTGAGCCAGCTGCCTCCTCCAGGCTGATGGTAGGGGGAGCTTTTACAGTGTGGATACCAGACATCACACCTAGATTTCCTGGAGGCCTGCAAGAGCCTAGAGAATCTGCATTTTTAATAAGCCCTTCTACCTTGTGACCGGCAGTGGCAGGAAACCAGGTTGAGGCCTTCCATCCTCTCCTGGTGATTTGCCTTGTGTTCAGAAGTGAGGCATGTGTCTGCAACTAGAAGAATTTGAATTTGCTGGGCAAGTCAAAATGATTTACAAGGCGGAAGTTGGTTTTATACTCTTAGATTGTGCCATCGAGGCATCAGACATCGGATCAATTAGGAAAAGTGTTTCACTTTAAGGTAACAGACGGTCCCCATTAAAATGCAAACATTAGCTGAGTCATTAGTGATGCCAGTAGCCCCCAGGATGCAGTCAGAAACGGGGAGGGGCCAACATGTGGTGGTTAGGGATGCTGGTTTTGCTGAGTTGGAGTCTTGGCTCTGCAGCGTAACTATCTGTGAGATGCTCAGGCATGTTATTTAACTTGGATTGTTCATCTGTAAAGTGGGGATAATAATAACAATCTCATCAGGATGGAATCAGGATTTTTTTTTTGGAAAAGGATGCATGTCAAGCCATCAGCTATGTCTGTATCCCAGGTGATGGCCTGGGAAAACGCTGTCTGTTCTCCTCATTATTGGGTGTTGGCAAAGAAGATCAAGTTGACAGAGGATTTGTTGATAAATACCTTAGTAGAGCCTCCATTGCCCGCCCTCTACCCACCCATCAATCCATCCTCCACACAGCCCCCTGAGATGGCTCCCCAAATCAAATCTCATCCTGTTCCACCCATCTTACAGTTTTATTGTCTGAATTTAAAATCCTACAACATCCTTCATGCTTTTGCCTCTTCCCACCTCCTATCTCATCAGTCAGAACTTCTGAAATTGAATATTCCAGTGTGGTTTCCAAACTCCTTAACTCTCTCCCACCTTTTCCCTTCTCTCTGCCTGCAATCCTCACTCCACCCCACCCCAGCCCTTTTCTCTTCTGGGTTATTTGACCCACTCCTACTTATCCATAAAAACCATCCAGAGGATGCCTTCTTTGACCTTGACCTCCCTGTTCACCTGGGCTGGGGGAGGGACCTCCTATGTGACGCTGAAATTCCTCTCTTGGCACTCTCACTTTACATAGTAACTGCTCTATAGCAGGGGCTGATACTTCCCTGCTCCTTAAAATCAACAGAAATCTCTAAAGACCCGGTGCCTGGCTTCAAGCTCTGACCAGTTAAATCACTCTCTGGGGGTGGAACTCGGGCAGCAGGACTTTTTCAAATTCTCCAGCCGATTCCAGGGTGCAGCTGGGCTTGGAAACCAGTGCTCCAGATATGAGCACCTTAAGGTCATCAAATGTGTGTGCAGAAATGCCAACGATCTACGATTCTTAGCATGGTGACTGCCATGCCGTGGCCTCTGAATGCACGCCAGAAGGGCGGTGATTGTCATCAGGAACTTCTAGAGCTGTGTTGCCATCTGGAGGACAGGCTGCTCAGAGGTGCTGGGAAGGGTGACTCAGAGATATAGGGGCCACAGGGGGTGTGGAGATCAGAGAGGGAGGCTGCAGTGAAGGCAGGGTGAGGTCGCTGCCAAAGGTGTGCCCAGGGCTGTCGTGGGGAGTGAAAGGCAGGGGAGCATGAACCACATCCAGCTCCTTCAGGTACACTTCCACCTCACCAGCCAGGAGTGCTTAGGAAGAGAGTGTGTCACGTGGGATTGGTGGCTCTATCAGACTTTTAGACTTTTCCTTCTGTTCTCCTGGAGAGGGCTGTGGAGTCTTCAAGTCCTGGCAGATGAAAAGCATTCTCCCGGCCATCTACACCCTCTAGGCTTTCTCTGGGACCCTGGGAGGTGGCAAGTAAGTTCTACGCCCGCAAGGATATCCAAGGCCTGCAGGAGCCCTGCCTGATCAATCCTCCTCAAACAGGTTTTCTTCTTGAGCCTTTAATCATTGAACCTTCTTTCTGGGCAAGAAAATCTGAAAATTAACTGAGAAATTCACCAGCTTATCTTCCTGGGCCGGTGCTTCTCACTCCTTTTCAAATTTAAAGCAACTGAGGCACAGAAAGATGAAATGTGCTCCAGGTAGCATAAGTAATAAAAGGCAAGTTGCTATTTGGCTGTGTAATCCTGGAGTGTTTCTTTGTGTGTACAATGATGGTGGTAGAGGCATGGGGGTAGGGAGGGAGACTATTTGGACTCATTGGTCTAGATAATATTCTTGGGAAAAAGGATAGGGATTGAGGGAAAGGGTTTAGACTCCCCATTTAGACATGAGAATATAGATTGGCAGAGACCAGCCATGGGAACTTTGGAGGGACGGTCAGTTCAGGAGGAGGGAATCCCAGGCAGCATGGTGTTGTATATGTGGAGGGAAGGATCTGTGTCCTGGAGGAGAGAGTGGTCAGCTGTGTCTGAAGCTTTTGGACGACTCAGTAAGATTAAGGCTGAATTAAGTGAGATTGGGTGGCGAAGGGGGCATTATGTCCTTGAGAGTAGCTTCAGAGGAGAGCAAGCGAAGTCCAATGAGGGGAGTAGGAAGTGAGGAAGTAGTGTCAGGGAGGTGACTCCCTTCCAACGAAAACCAGTGACTGGGCTGGGAGGCCCCACGTCAGCTGGCATTCTCTCCACACAGCACTTTTTTCCCTGTAGAGGCTGTAGAGATCTTCTTTGGCCCAGAAGGAGGGTTGTGTCCCGTTGGACCAGTAACTGTGGTACAACTCAAAACAAAGAGAGGAAGTGAAATTAAAAAATGATAGTAATAAAATGGCGAGAAGATTGACACAGCAAAGATCACAGAAACCAGAACTCTCTGTGAAAATGTATCTACTGGTGAATGTGAGTCTTGAAGGAATCTATCAGCAGCTCTTGAAAAATTGTATGTCCTGTAAGAGTGTCAGTGGAGCTTTTACAGTGTCACAATGCAGGTGCCAATGACTGGGCACAGAATGGATGGCCCATTAATACTCATTGATGAGTTTATTGATTGGTGTGTCCAGTATAATTAGCCCCAAAGATCCTCAATCAATACAGAACAGGGTGGTGATGAAGCCTATGTATCCTGGGAAAATGTAGGGCCAGGCTCAGTCCTGATGGCCACTGGCTCGCTGTGTGGCCTGGTAATACTCCTGGACTGCTCAGAGGGTCAGTTTCTTTGCCTGAAAAATGGGGAGATAATAGTTCAGTGTTTCCCAAAGTGATTTCTAGCAAACTTTAGTTCTTGGGGATGTTAGTTTTTGTCTTAAACAAAAGTGTTTAAGTGATCATATTTGGGCAATACTGGTTTTAAATAACTTAAGCAAGACTCTCAGAGCCATGGTATCCAGGCATTGTGAATCACCAAGAAGTGGTATATAGTATACATTTATTTATTCATTTGATCTACACTATTAAGCTTAGAGCCTATGCCAGGCACTGTTCCAGGTGCTGGGGTCATAGCAGAGAACAAAAGACCTAAGTCCCTTTGCCAAAGTGTTTGCATCCTAGTGAGAGAACACAAATTGATAATCAGTCAACAAAGATAAGTAATCTGTTAGATGGTGTTGAACAGTGTGACACACACACACACACAAAACCCATAAATACTAATGCAGTGCAGGGGGTAGAAGGCAGTGCTACCTTATACAGAGACAGACTAGGACTTTTCTCCTTAATGAGGGGTTGTTTTGAGCAGAGACCTGAAGGAAATAAAGGAGGGAACTATAGCTGAGGGAAGGGAAGTGATGGGGACTAGCCTAGGGTCAAGCCCAACTTCAACTGAGGAGGCTTCCCTCTTCATATCTACATAGCCTGTGAGTTTGGATAACCAGAGTTCAGATGACAAGGCCTAACTGTTATAGAGGTGTATCGTGTCTTCCAAACTCATGTCATCAGCAGGAAACCACCTCTTCTCCTCCCCTCTCTCTCCTCCTCCTCTGCCCTTTCTCCTTATGATTATTTGGTATGTTTCTTAAGACCAGCATTCCACTGGAGTAGATCATTTGGAAGTACAACACTAATGTTATGACCTGGGATGCCATGGTGTAATATTCTAAACTGGCCAAGGGTGGGTGGAGGGAATGAAAAGTGTAAATTATAAAATCCTTTTAGAGAAATGGCCAATCAGAGTGAAGCTCAAAACTCAGCTGGATGTTTGGGGAAAAGGAAACCATCTTGTTCTCCACACTGTAGAAGGGAAACCAGGCAGCCCTGGAACTGCAGGGTGTCATCCCAGTTCTCTGAAGGCAGCAGCCTGGGCAGGAGGCCAGCACACAGAGGAAGGCAGGGCCAGGAGAGAACCCCTGAGAAATGAAGCCCTGCGCTGTCTCTCCACCTACCTCTCCATCAGTTCACTCCTGAAATCCCCCTCCTGTGGACCTTTCAGGTCCAGGAGCCAATAAATTGCTTTATTTTAAAGCCATGGTAAATTGGATTTGTCTTTTACTTCATAGCACAAAGAGTCTTAATTGATCCCCATAAGTTATCTCATCAGATTACCATGACAACCCTGCTATAAGATGCTTTTATTCCCATTTTACAAATGGAAAAACACAGAGAAGACAGCTGAACTGCTATTGATCACTTAGGAACAAAACTTTGGTAGAGTAGATTTGGGGTTCAAAGATGTGGGTTTCTGTCTTAGAGCCATTGTATACAGGCTGTTTCCTCATCTGTGAAGTTAATACTTCTTTTTTAAAAAAGTCTTTTCTCCCAAGGTTGACATGGGGTGATAAATCAAAGATCCCTTAGGAGGAGGCTCTTTCCTACTGTAAAGTACTTTACAGATGGTAGCTATTCCTGTGATGGAGCCCACGGCTGCAACCTAGAAGCTCAGGCTAGCATGCTGCTAGCTTAATAGACCCAGGCTCCAGCTTGTTCTCTAATGCAGGAAAATATTCTGATTTCCTTTTTATATGATCTTTTGCTTGACAAGTCCTTCCTTCACAGCGAGTAAAGATCCAAAGCCAAACCTAGTCTCTGACCCCTCATATTATGAATGGAAACTCAGCTACATGCCAAGTATAAGCTTTACCCATCGATTATTCAGCTAACACTCACACATGAATGCATACTCCAAGAGCCCAGCAGTCTTGGGCTGAGAGGCCTGTATTATTTTCCATGGGTTCAGTGATAGATTTTCTATGTCATGTTAGCATCCCATATGTATATTCTGCCTTTAGGGATTAAAAAGATAAACACATTTCATTGTGCAATTTTCTCTTGTTAGGAATAACTTTGAGGCAAAAGTCTCTAGTTATTTAGAGTAAAGAAAGTGAGAAACTTTATAATTCAGTTCAGAGGGTAAAAATTTGTTCTTTCCATGAATATACTGAAATGATTTGCCTAAATGATTCAGAGTTGATTTCCCAAATATATTAGTTATGAATAAAAGAATTGTATTCATCTTTGGACTATTTATAATATTAGAATAAAGTACTTGTCAAATAAGGCTCTAGTTTGATAAGCACAATATACAAGGAGAAAAATGAGATATATTTATTCTTGTTATTTAGGGAATATGTGCTTTATTGTACACACTTTGCTTCTGGCTATGGAAAAAGTAATTTATCAGCAAGTCTTTTCCTTTCATTTCCCTTAAATATAAAGATTAACTGATGGCTTAACAATCTTGTTCAGGCTATATTTATGAAAGATAGCTGTTCTCACTCAAACCCTCCCAATATTGAAGTTGTAGCATTATTCATAAAGATAAGATAGGAAGACCTTCAGTCATAAAAGTTGAGATGTATCTCATATTAACAACTTGAAAGGAATGTGAGCTGGAATTTCTTTTGTATTAATTTACATGAGAGGGAAAAGTGACGATAGCCAAGAACTGAAAAAATGAATTTTAGCAATCAGGTTGACTTAATTTGAGCTCGTCAGCTGCCAGTGCAGTATAGGTATGTTTAGAGTGTCAGAGTGTGGCTTCCTGTGGTCAGCCTCCAGGAGAAAACCAAGCAGTGGGTGTGACATTGAGTAATTAGCTTGCTTTCTTTGCCTTCAATCAAAGGCCCTTAAAATATATTCAAGGTTGGTAGCAATGTCCTTGGACTTGAAGGCGACCTGTTTATATTGTCTTCATCAGCGTCAACTGTTGGGTTCCAAAGAGGAAGAAATATAATCCAGGTTCAAGGACAACAACCATTGAGAAATCCCTTCATCTCTGAAAGAAAACCAAAGCATCTCTCAGTTCTGTTTATGAAATGCTTAAGTAATTTTTCTCCGCTGCTGAAAAAAACACAACCCACAGCTGGAATCACTTACAACATAGATTTGATTGTTTTTTTGCAAATTGAACGATTAATTCAGGCAAGCAACCAAAGATTTAATTTAATTTTAAACTGGAAGGGATGGACAATCATACTGGCTGAATTCCTAGCTTGGCAGACTTTGGGGTCTCAGCAGTTAGTTTAGATAATATTGTGACTCCAGTAAGTCCGTACTGGAAGGTAGACCAAGCTTTTAAAAAATGTTTTGGTACCACTGGCCTGACTCTCTTTTTATGAATGTTTTCCTGCTTTAAAATGGAGTACTTGAAGGGATAATTTCAATCCTATTCCTCTACCCAAGGGCTCTGTGAATTTGTAATTGCATTTCACTCCTGCCGGGACAAGTAACATGATCAAAAACTGCCAGTAACCTCAGACAGGAATTTTTATGACTTGAGTGGTACCTCCTCTAGTTTGGCTGAGTATATTTATGCACAACCAGCTTACTCCACTCTATTTCTGCCTGCACACACTTTGGAGGCAAAGTTGGACCTTTTGTGAGCCATGGAAGGCCAAACTAACCAGAAAATTTACCCTGAACCACCCCAAAGATCAAGCTAAGGGTGGCCCAGATGATGAAGCCAAGCATGAGCTACCGTCTTTATTCAGCAGCTCTTTGTAGAGGATGACACGATGCCAGCCTGCAGAATGTTCTGAGAGATGCTTTTGCTGCTGCTGCTGCTAAGTCGCTTCAGTCATGTCCAACTCCAGTGCGACCCCATAGACGGCAGCCCACCAGGCTCCCCCGTCCCTGGGATTCTCCAGGCAAGAACACTGGAGTGGGTTGCCATTTCCTTCTCCAATGCTTGAAAGTGAAAAGTGAAAGTGAAGTCGCTCAGGCACGTCCGACTCTTAGCGACCCCATGGACTGCAGCCTACCAGGCTCTTCCGTCCATGGGATTTTCCAGGCAAGAGTACTGGAGTGGATTGCCATTTCCTTCTCCAGAGAGATGCTTTTCAGTCCAGTTCAGTTCAGTCACTCAGTCGTGTCTGACTCTTTGTGACCCCATGAATCACAGCACACCAGGCCTCCTTGTCCATCACCAACTCCCGGAGCTTACTCAAACTCATGTCCATCAAGTCGGTGATGCCATCCAGCCATCTCGTCCTCTGTCGTTCCCTTCTTCTCCTGCCCCCAATCCCTCCCAGCATCAGGGTCTTTTCCAGTGAGTCAACTCTTCGCATGAGGTGCCTAAAGTATTGGAGTTTCAGCTTCAGCATCAGTTCCTTCCAATGAACACCCAGGACTGATATCTTTAGGATGGACTGTTTGGATGTCCTTGCAGTCCAAGGGACTCTCAAGAGTCTTCTCCAACACTACAGTTCAAAAGCATCAATTCTTTGGCACTCAGCATGCTTTTACCTGATGATAAAGTGTAATTTAATGATGAGGCAAAGAGCAGAATTAGCACAGAAAAGACAACACAGTTGACCCTTGAACATTGGTTTGAATTGCATAGGTCCACTTACATGTGAATTTTTTTCAATAGTAAATACCACAGCAGTACCTGGCCCATGGTTGGCTGAATCTGCAGATGAGGAACTGTGGTTATGGAGGGTTGACTGTAAGTTATACTTGGATTTTCGACTGTGCGGGGATCAGTGTCCCTAAACCTCCCATTGTTCAAAGTTCAGCTATACTCTTAAGGTTGGTCTGAGACTTTCTTTCAGGGGAAAAAATTGAATTGCATAGTATCCCGGGGATTCTAGAACTTTCAACACTTTTCATTATTTCTTAACAGGTCTGGTCAGTTAAAATGGCAGTGGGGTTTCACCTTTTGGCTTTGTTTATTTTTATTACTCCTCCCTCCTTTCTGCCTTCCTTCTTTTCCCAACTTTCCTCCTTGCATCCTCTTTTCCTTCCTTCATTTTTTTGTGTGTGTGTGTGTGTGAAATAAATCTTCTCTGATATTTGTATCTGTCTATAATTTTCTCATAGGAATAGATCCAAAATAAATGCACGTTGCATAATGAACATACTTTTAAAAACTGAAACCAAGGCAATACTGCTGCTGCTGCTGCTGCTAAAGCAATGCTAGACTTGTCAAAATGCTGCCCCATTCTCTTGAATTTCCACATCACCTTGCCCAGGCATGTCACAGCCAACTTCCAGCTCCACATCAAAGAACTTTCTGCCCTTGTTTTGTCACACCATGATGATGATTCGCTCCTCTGGATATCCATGCCACCTTCAGACAATCCCTTGTGCACTCCCAGCTGGCAGTTTTTACTCTAAAACTTTGTTTTATTACACAAGTCATACAGGAAAACATCCTTGCTGGATAAAAATGAAACATTGCAGAAGGAAACAAACAAAAATGGCCATAGACCCCTTAAAGGGGTCACTCATAGGCCGTAGAGTGACCTCTGTTCACTCCCAGAACAAACAACTTAGAGCTCTGAAAGTATCTTCCCAAGATTTCTTCTAGGGATTTGCACCCAAATTCATGCATATCTATCTACGTACGTATAGATGGGTTGTTCATATGTATGTGAAATCATCCTTTTATATACTTTAACAGTCTCCTTACAATCATGTGCCATCCATTTTTAAAAACTCTTATGAGGATATTTCACATCCTTGTCAACACTTGTTATTATCTATCTTTTCGATTGTAGCCATCTAAAGGGGTGTGATGTGATACCTCATTGTGGTTTTGATTTGCATTTTCCTAATGGTCACAAGGAATCAGACCTGACTGGGCAACTGAACAGCAACGACAACAATGGCCATTCATATGAACATCCTTTCATGTGCTTTTTGGTCATTTATACATTTTCTTTGGATTCTTTCTCCATTTTTAAATTGGGTTATTTGTCTTTTTATTACTGGGTTATAGGAATTCCTTAAATGGTATGGATTCAAATGCCTTGTGTACGTGTGTGCTCAGTTGGGTCCGAGTCTTTGTGGCTCTATGGACTGTGGCCCATCAGGACCCTCTGTCTATGGGATTTTCCTGGCAAGAATACTGGAGTGGATCGCCACTTCCTCCTTCAAGGGATCTTCCCGACCCAGAGACTGAACTTTGTCTTCTGCACTGTCAAGCAGATTCTTTATCACTGAGTCACCTGGGAAGGCTTATCAAATGGCAAATATTTTCTTCAGTTTTGTGAATTACCTTTTTATTTATGTGGTGGTGTTCTTTGAAGAAAATTAAAGATTCTTAACTTTGGTGAAGTCCACTTAATCTTTTTCTTTTGTCACTTATGCTTTTAGTGTCAAATCTAAGGGGGTTTTGCCTAACGCAATGTCATGAAGATTTCCTCCAAAATTTTCTTCTTAGCTTGTAGCTTTGGCTCTTACATTTAGGTCTGTAATCCCTCCATGGTTAATTTTTGTGTATGGTGTAATGAAAAGGTCCAACTCCATTCTTTCTCAGGTAGTTACCTAGAGTTAGAAGGCTCTGTAATATATCTTTCTCATCCCTACTTTTCTATAAAAGTGAAGTAGCTCAGTCATGTCTGACTCTTTTCGATCCCATGGACTGCAGCCTACCAGGCTCCTCCGTCCATGGGATTTTCCAGGCAAGAATACTGGAGTGGGTTGCCATTTCCTTCTCCACAGGATTTTCCTGACCCAGGGATCAAACCCAGGTCTCTGTCATTGTAGGCAGACGCTTTACCATCTCAGCCACCAGGGAAGTCCACTTTTCTATAAAAGTAACCACTATTCTGAATCTTTTACCATTGTTCAGTTTAATTTGCCTTTTCTTAAACTTCTAATAAATGGAATCATTTAATATATACTGGTTAATGAGTGACTTTTTTCACTTAAAAATTCCTGGATGGTTTATCCACGTCCTTGTTTGTCTCTTTATTTTTTTGTTTTTGTTGTTTTCATTTTTATTGCTAAGTAGTATTCTATTGTATTTCATACATGTTTATTCATTCTCCAGTTGGAAGACGGTTGGTTTGCTTCCATCAGTGGACTTATAAATAAAGCTGCTATGAACATTCTTGAGCATATCACTGAGTGGACATATGCACTCAATTCTGTTAGGCATATATCTAGGAAAGAAATTTCTGAGTCATAGGCAGATGTGTGTTTTGCCTTGGAAGATAATGTAAACAGATTTTCAAAGTGACGGTGCCAGTTTACATTCCCACTGGCAATGTGAGAGAGTCCCAATCGCCTACAGCTTGACCAGCACTTGCTATTAATTCTTGACATTCTGGACCATGGGTGGTGTTTTCTCATTCTTGACATTCTGGACCATGGGTGGTGTTTTCTCACTGTGATTACACTTTGCATTTTGCTGGTAACTAAAGATATTCAGAATCTAATCTTTTAATAAGCTTTGGCCATTTGTGTAAACACCTTTGGGAAGTGCCTGTTAAAACTGGTTGCTAATTGTTTTATATCGGTTTGTCTTTTTCTTTTTGGTTTGTAGGAACTCTTTATATATCCTTATATTCTTGATAGCTTTGTCAGGTGTACATACTGTAGATATTTTCTCACAGTCTATGGTTTGCCTTTTCTCTCTCTTACTGTTTTTTAAATGTAATTTTTTAAATTGAGATATAATTCACATAGCAAAATTCATCTGTTGAAAGTATTTAATGCAGTGCTTTCCACCACATTCACAAAGTTTTGCAACCATCAACACTGTTTAATTCTAGAATATTTTCATCACCTCAAGATGAAATGCCATATCTATTACTCCTTCTTCTTCCTTCCCCTCAGGCCCTAACAACCACTGATCTACTTTTGTCTTAATAGATTTGCCTATTCCAGGCATTTCATTTAAATAGAACCATACATTATGTTGTCTTTTGTGACTGGCTTCTTTTACTTAGCATAATGTTTTCAAGGTATATCCAGGTTTTAGCATGTATCAGAATGACATTCATTTTTTAATTGCTGAATAATTTTCCACTCTATGCATATACCACTTTTATTGATCCACTCATCAGTTGTTGAACCTGTGGATTCTTTTAATAGATTTTTGATGAATAGAAGTTCTTAATTTTAATGAAGTTCATTTTTTAATGGACGGTACTTCATTATAATCTACTTAAGAAATCCTTGTCCTCTTCTGTGACTTACTATTTAAACCCCTTCATTGTCCTAGATATCTTGCCACATTGGGATATTGGTGGAGGCTTACTTCTTTCTTTCTACTGACTCCTTGTAGCCACTTCTCCATTGCTGGAAACTGGATGATTTTTCAGTGTGTTGCTATTAAAAACAATGTTGAAATAAAAATTTTCTCACCAGCTGAGTTTGTGCATGTATGCAAGGATGTCTTTAATTAACTTCCTAGAAATGAAATTGCTGGATCAAAAGTTTGTACATTTTAATTTTTGACAGAGCCTACCAAATTGTCTTCCAAAAAAGTCTTCGCCAAATTTATGTGCTCACCAAGAGGTAGAAAAGTGCCCATTGTGCCACATCTGTGCCATTACTTGATATTGCCTGCGTGCTTAACTGCTCAGTCATGTCCAACCCTTTGCGACCCTTTGGACCATAACCTGCCAGACTCTTCTGTCCATAGGATTTTTCAAGCAACAATACTGGAATGGGTTGCCATTTCTTCCTCCAGGGCATCTTCCTGACCCAGCGATTAAACCCACATCTCCTATGTCTCTAGCACTGCAGGTGGATTCTTTACCCACTGGGCTATCAGAGGTATTTACTTGATATTATTGGTCTTTAAAAATGTTTGTCATTCTTATAAGCATACTGATATTTTCTTTAGGACATTCTTGCTTTCACAATCCTTGGTGGGTAGGGATTCCTTTCCCCTTACCACTGTAAGCCTCCCTTAAGTTTTGAGGTTAGCACTGTGTCACTGTCAAGGAAAAAAAAGTTTTCTTCTGCTTTATTTTATTCAATGCCTGGGGGCCTGTGAATTAAACAGGAAACAGATTAACAGGAGAAAAAGCACATAATTTTTATGAATATTAACATGCACAGGAATTCACAGAAAAGAGAAACTGAAAAAAGTGATTGGAGTCTGGGGTCTCACATGCCATTTTAACAAAGGAAACAGATTCAGGTTTCAAAGGATGATATATTGTGGGCCAGTGACTGCAAAATATCTTCCATTAGTTCTCCCTATTGAGAGTTATTTTCGGAAGGTCTGTTTATGCCAACTCATCTCAGTGTCAACTCCTAGTCTCTGATGACAATTTGTCCTTTCCTTTTTGATACTGGGAAGGCACCTTCAAGGACCAAGCACCTCTGCCTTGCTTTTAGGCAGATAGGGGTAGTGCAGAGAAATTCTCTTCCTGCATCTGTTACCTCTCAACTGTCTTTGGCTCAAAGTAACCTCTGTGCCAAAATGACATATTTTGACATGGCATATTCTGAACCCCTTTAGCAAGGAAAGTGAAAGTTGTTCAGTCATGTCCAACTCTTTGCAACCCAGAATTCTCCAGGCCACAACCCTGGAGTGGGTAGACTTTCCTTTCTCCAAGGGATCTTCCTGACCCAGGAATCAAACCTAGGTCTCCCACATTGCAGGCAGATTCTTTACCAGCTGAGCCACCAGGAAAGCCCAAGAATACTGGAGTGGGTGGCCTGTCCCTTCTCCAGAGGACCTTCCTAACCCAGGAATCAAACCGGGGTATCCTGCAATTGCAGGCGGATTCTTTACCAACTGAGCTGTGAGGGAAGCCCCTTTAGCAGGAAAATGAATACCTATTGCTTAACTGTTGATTGAACATTAGAATAATCAGAGGCAGACTTGATTTAAATCTGTAAGTCTGAGATGAATGTGTACATCGCTTTTCTCTGCTGAGGGTGTAGTTTCCGGAGTTCTTTCTCACAGCCTGCTCAGCCTCCGTCAGGGCCTCGTCGGTATCCACCTGTTTGAGTGAAGCCTGTGCAGGCGCTTGACCCGGGTAGTCACACTAGGGAGAGGATTGTCTGCACTAGGGCCGAGCTCACACCTCTTCCAGCTGTTAAATTGTGGACATTGTCAGGCTCACAAACCAACCATTCACGTGGTTTTCATTTAGCGAGTTTAAAATGGACAAAGAAATGCCCTGGGCCACCTGACTGTCCCCTCTCCATACACAGCTTAGAGGAAAAGTCGCTAATTCCAGTGGGCTAATTCATTTGGAAACCCTAAGATCCCTCAGATTTCAGATAGGTATCTTGTCTTGGGTTTTAGTTTTAATCTGCTCTTTTGCCATTTATCTTTGACAAAGAGGCAGTGTAGGGAGATGATGTAACATATTTATCAATCTGATGGCTCTAGACAGAACATGAAACCAAGAAGACTAATTGGTGACTTCATGAATCAAAGTTCAGTTGACACTTAGCTTGTAAAGGAAGCCATTTAAGACTTAAGAGTTAATTACTGGCTTCGGTTCTTCAAACCATAGGCTGAATCTGAGTGGTTTTGCTATTAAGTTAGATCATGAGATCAACACACTTAACTCACATGTGGCTTTAATTCACTAAGCACTTCAGTTGATGTAAATGATGAGCCTTCACAACAGAAATGCAAACAAGATGCTCATTCCTTTGCTTGCTAGTTACTCTCTCCTCTCCTCTCCCTCTTGCTTCGAAACATATAATCAACACAGCAGGCACACTCAGCTCAGTCAGGTGCTCACAACTAGCGAAGTTCATTGGCCCACCCAGGGACAGTGGGCAATGTCATGGCTGCCCTACGCACTCAGGCCAGGGCATAGGCGCCTGTGTGCAAAGGCGATGTCTGCACCAGTGTTTACTTTCTCTCCTTGTGTTTGGCTGAGATTGTGCAGTTATATTTCTTTGAGTCAGTATTGCTCTCCCAGATCACTCCTAGAGTTCTGTTAGGACTCTTTAGCTTGTTAAGAACAGAAACTACTTGTAGTAAACATTACCCATCCTAATTTATGGAAACATTTCAAGAACAGCCAAATATAGCCATGTTGCAGGGAAATGGGAATATAGAACTGTGTAAAGTTTTCAAAATTAAGTTCGGTCATGCTCTCCCTCTCTCCTTCCCTGTCTTATGCTCTCTCGCTCTCCTTTCCTCTCCTTCTTTCTCCTTCTCTCCCTCCCACCTCTCTCTCTCTCTGCTTCACTCTGAGCCTCTCTTCTACACAGTTCCATTCTTCAGTTTTCACAACCCATTACAGGTTTCATTCCTACACTTACTAGTGTAAACTTACTAGTGAAATTCCTGAGATACTCTGATTGGCCCCCTTTCCGCTTCACCACACATCACGAGAGCAGCCATCCAGAGTCCACTGCCCACCCTGAACCCACCAGATTCAACAAGGCTTGGCATCTCTTCAGCGTCATCTCACAACTCACCCCACTCCCCTCCCTGCCAAGAAGTGTTGCCTCTGCACTCCCCTCTGGTCTTATAAAGTCATTGTTGTTCGTAGTACCCTGGATGCTAAGTGTTTGCTAACCTATCTCTCTCCTCTGCCAGTCCCAAACTCACTACTTTTCAAATATACTATTTCACCATTAGTCCCCAACATCGAGGGGAATCAAGAAACACTTGCACAGATAGATGAATCTGTATAGCTCCTCACCTGAGAAATACTGTCTTGGTTGATTCAGGATGCTGTAACAAAATGTCAGAGACTGAGTGTCTTTGACAACAAATAATTACTTCTCACAGTTCTGGAGGATTGGAGGTTCAAGATCAAGGTGCTGGTTGCTGCAGTTCGTGATAAAAGTGCTTTTCATGGTTTGCAGATGGCCACCTGCTTGCTGTGTCCTCACATGGCAGAGAGAGAGAGCCCTAGTCTCTTCCTCTTTTTATAAGACATTAATCCTGTCATGGGGCTCCCACCCTCATGACCTCATAACTCAGTTACCTCTCAAAAGTCCTACCTCCTAGCACCATCATGTTAGGGATCAGAGTTTCAGCCTATGAATTTGAAGGGGATGCATTTGGCCCATAACAATGTGGCTGGACTTCATTGTCTGTTCATTTTTTTTAAAAATGTAAGTGAAATTAATAGTGTAAGATAGAATTTCCCAGGCTCTGGCTCCATACCTCCAAAAGCTGAGTGAATAGGGCAGCACAGTACTGGGGTTCAAGTCTTACTCCTTCGACAGCTCATTTCCCACACGCACCTCCTGCATCCATGGAGGGGTTGGGGGGGTGGGGGCGGTGGCGCCAGCCCAGGAGGCAGGATCTCTGTGAAATCTAGGTGCCCAGATGTTTTCACCTGGATGCTCAGCGTGCTGTTTTGAGGATCGCCACCCAGGCTATCTGCCTGCTTCCTGCACAGAGACACTTCATTCCTGGCCTCTGGCCCTGCCATCGGTTTGCTGTCAGCTTCGCCATTGATTTTAAATTTTATTATCGGCTTTTAGAGCACTCGAGGACCCAAGGCTTTCCTTCACCATCGATTCACTTGTTCACAGCCGAGGGAATAAGCTTTACCATCTTCATTCCCTGGCGGGTGACCAGCCCCTCTATCTTGCTCTTGGAGTTATCCTTGGCTTGCTGTGGGTCAAGTCTTTAAGACTGTGCTCACTTCCCCAGACATCTGTGGTGTGGAGACACCTCGTTCCAAGCCAAATTGAAAGCTCTGTCTGTTCACCATGACCGAGTGACAAGAGCTCACTTGTACTGAGTGCACAGCTTTTGTCAGCTACCTTGCTAACCTCTTGACACACCACATCTCATTTCATCTTCCAAAAGTCCTGAGGACATACATGATTTATCACCAGTTTACAAACAGGGAAACTGAGACTCATAAAGTCACAGCAACTTAGGGACTATAGAGGCATACTAACAACCTCTTCAACAGTGCTTGTCAAACTCACTACCCAAGATGTTCTGTGACTGTGCATGAATAATATATAGCTCAGGCCATGGGAAACACACCCCACAGGCTCAAATTCAACACCCAAACTGGTCTATGTCATGATCAGTGAGACAAGTCAGTGATCATATGCTGAAATGTCTTGGTAGCATTAGATCGTGCTAAAAGTTTCTCATCATGGCTCCTCAGTTCTGTACTTACCTTTCACCAACTGGTACCCAAGAATTCTCAGACCTGCTCCAGCCAGTGGCCCACACTTGCGTGGCACTGCTCCCGTGGACCTGGAACATCTCCTCCTGAGACGTAGCCCTGTAGGAATTGTCTCTGTAGCCAAAGGTGGGAAGGAAAGGGTCATCCTTGTCGCATGGGGTTCTGGCTTGTTCCTGCCCTACCGGCTCCACTTCTTTCTGTCCTCATCACAGCTGCTGCAGGAGTAAGCTGTGTGTGCAAGCTAATTGCGCTCCTTTGACTGCAGAGAAGATAGCCACCTGAAACTCTGAGCTGTAACTCTAGGTCAGCACAGTGCTTCCTACTTCTAAAAGCTCAGGGATGGGACAGAACCTTTTTTTATTTTAACAGCCTTGGCCTTCTGATCTGCTCTTCCTCCTCATCCCTCTCTCTTCCTGTGCTCTCTCTCTCCTTCCCCATTGTGTAGTGGCCTAAATTTTTCTCCAGGAAACACGTGTCTGTCAGTATGAGATCCCAGGGCAGGCCTGAGAGCCACACAGCAAAGCACAATAAATCCTGTGTCTGGGTACCTGGGCAGGTGGCACGTGCCGGCAGCCTGGAGCTAAAAACGCAGCCAGATCTTCTGGGGGAGTGGGTTCTTTTCGTGGCCTTGCCAACATCCCCAGCAGGCTGGGAGCACTGCTAACTCACTGTGTGAGTGCTAACAGAATAGGAAGGGAGGAAACCTTTTGAAGGCTAACATTTTTCACAGTGCGGTAATCACAGGGAGCTTGTCATTCCCCCAGGCGGGAGGCACGTGTTTAATTTATACACACTGGCCGTCAGGTTTTGAAGTTCGCACTGGCTCTTCTGTGCCTTCGGGGGTTCAGAGGATCAGATGGGCGCCACCCTGATGGGCATGGCCATGTGGGCCCAGGGCTACTCAGGACCAGTACGTAGGGGTCCTCAGCAGTTCCTCACTACCACCACTCCCGTCTCCTAATAAGTCATTTAGCCTCTTAAACCTGAGTTCCTTATGTGTCAAATGGAATTGATAAAAGTTAACTAGTTTTCAGGGACTTGGTGAGGATTCAAGGAGGTAGTCCATGTGAAAGTCTGGGACCTAGCACCCAGTAAGGACATGATGACCGTTAGCTCTGTCTTGCTGTCATCATTGTCTATCATTTACAGGTGAGGTCTAGAAAAAGTCATCAAACTGCCCAAAGTCAATGACCAGTAGGAAGTAAAGCCAGGATTTTTTTTTTCCATTTATTTTTATTAGTTGGAGGCTAATTTAAAGCCAGGATTTAAACCCAGATATTCTGACTGCCAATCCTAGGTGCTTAGCCACTGTGCCTTATTACTGTGTATAGACTGTGTTATAGAATTGTTGATAATGAATCTACAAATCCCTCAAGGACCAAGATTGTGTCTTAATTTAAAAAAAAATGAAGTATAGCTTATTTGGGGCTTCCCTGGTGGCTCAGTGGTAAAGAATCCACCTGCAGTACAGGAGACCCGGGTTCGATCACTGGGTCGGGAAGATCCCCTGGAAAAGGTAATGGCAACCCACTTCAGTATTCTTGCCTGGAGAATCCCATGGACAGAGGAGCATGAGGGGCTATATAATCCACAGAGTCGCAAAGTCAGACGCAACTGAAGTGACTGAGCACACATACATGCATAGCTTATTTACAATATTGTGTTAGCTACATAGATGTACAGCATAGTGAGCCAGTATTTTTGCAGATTATATTCTATTATAGGTTATTATGAGATGATGGGTATTATTCCCTGTACTGTACAGTAAGTATGTCCTTATTGCTTATCTGTGCTATATACAGTAGCTTGTATCTCTTAATCTCATACCCTTAGTTTTTCCCTTTCTCCTTTTTCTCTTCCCTTTTGGTAATCACAAGTTTGTTTTCTATATCTATGAGTCTGTTTCTGTTTTGGATATACATTCATTTGTTGTTGTTGTTGTTTTTAAGATTTCACATATAAGTAATATGTTAAAGTATTTGACTTATTTCACTAAGCATAATATTCTCTTGGTCCATCCACATTACTGCAAATAGCAGTATTTCATACTTTTTTTTGGCTGAGTAGTATTCTGTAGTATATATCTGCCACATCCTCTTAATCCAATTGTCTGTTGATGGGTACTTTGGACAGTATTAGAACATACTTCCCGGGGTAATGTGGGAATTAAGTGGAGTCCCAACCTAAAGATGAAGAAACTGAAGCTCTGAGAAGTTAATGTGCCCAAGGTTATACAGACAGTAAATTGGAGAAAAGAGTTTTGACTTCCAACAGTATGTCTCCAGAATTCAAGTTCCCAACCATTGTATTTGTCAAGATTCTCCAGAGAAACAGAAGCAATAGGATGTGTATATACATATGGAGACAGACTGATTTAATGGAATTGGTCCACATGACTGTGGAGGTACAAACCTGAAACCTGAAAGGTAGACTAGCAGGCTAGAAACACAGGGAAGGGCTGTGGTCCAAGTCTAAAAGTAATCTGCCGGCAGAATTCCTTCTTGCTTGTGTATACACACACACACACACATGCACACACACCTGGAGAAGGAAATGGCAACCCACTCCAGTATTCTTGCCTGGAGAATTCCATGCACAGAGCATACAGTCCATGGGGTCGCAAAGAGTCGGACACAACTTAGTGACTAAACCACCACCACCATACATATAAAACACTGAGAATGATGCCTAGCCCATAGTAAGCATGGTGGTAAGCATTAAACTGCCTGGTCAGGGCTCTATATCCAGTGTCTGGAACTAGGAGCACACATAATAGGAGCTGAATACATATTTGTTGACTGACTTGACTCCCTCTAGTGCTTTTTTTCATGTTTCAGGCCAAAGATGTTTAGTGCTAAAAATCTTAGACACATCTAACTCCCTTGTCCTCGAACGTGATACCTCCCATAAGCAGCTGAGCCCAGAGTCCTGGAGTTATATCTCATTTAAGGCACACTGAATAGGGCTACTTGGGCAACCCAAAATCTGCTCAAATGCCACACCTGGATACGTGCCACATTCTCTTCTCTCCCCACTCCCCTTTCCCACAAATAGTTAACACAGTATCCAAAATGGCAGTCATACACAGCACAAGCCTTGACAGAATGGTTTTGGGGAGGTCTTTGCATCTAGAAATGAAAGCAGGGCAGGGTAGCCTCCTTCTCTTTAAATACAATTAACTGTGGTCTTTAAACTCTCTCAGAAAGCTCCTCACGACCAGGAACTTTGTGACTTAATTCCACTCCATTAATATTCAGTAGTGAAAACTAAACCAATTAACTGTTACCAAATCTGCTTAATGCCAACCTAAAGGTGAAAAGTTGGCCCTCCTAGCTGTGTTTCTACAGAACTTTACCTACAGGTGTTTCTGAGCTAATGAGAGTTTAAGAAAAAAAAAGGAATTAGGAAATAGTCAAACAATAGGAGCCCCAGTCTTATAAGTTTTCTCAATGGGTGGTTTGCTTAGGAAACCACATAGGAGTTTCCAATTAAAGGAGTATTAGAAGAGTACATCCATAAATTTCAGAGCCAGGCTTAATTTTCTTGTTTGAAAACTGCCAGGGAAGAGAGTGGATTGCAAATATATGAAATATGACCAAATGAGACTTAATGAATTCTAAGTTTATTCACTGAAGTATTTAACTATCCAAGCCATCAAGTGGGGATAATAAATTTGAGTGTGTCATAAGACTGGCCCACTTTAATTCACATTTATAAAATGAGCTATAAATAAAGGGCCTGATTCAGTGCTTAATTTTTAGAGATACATTAACTCTTAATTCCTGTGCCTCCATGATGCCAAGCAATGGAAGAAAATGAAAGAACACTGCGAGATCAGAAGAAAGGTGACAGTTCTAATACTTGGGCCAAAGGGCAGAGGGCTAGCCTTGATGATTCAGCATCTCTCATCAGGACACATACCTCTTGCCTTGTCCCCAAAGTCAAGTTAAAACCTAAATTAAGCACCTGGGAAGGAGGAGAAGGCTGATTTGCTGGGGTAATGATGGAGAGTTTAATAAAGAAGACGCTGTTTACAAAGATGAGGGCAGGGTTAAAGGCAATCAACGAAACATGGCAAATCACTATGGGGCCCTTTCCCCACCTCTAGATCTGAAGAAAGCTACTAGAACTATTCTACTATGGGGTCTCTCAACAACCTACCCCTAAGGGATCTTCATGCCTGGGGAGTCAGAGGTCAGTAAACTCAGAAACATGCAATATAGGTTCAGGTATTGATAGGTGAAATGATGAAAAATAAGGCAGGAAAGGAGTTCTAAACAAGTGATGGAAAGGTGGGGAGAGATTTCTTGAGCAAGGTGGATAGTGAAAGCGGCTCAGGAATGGTGATGTGTAATCTGAGACTGCAGTCAGAAGAAGCCAGCCAGAGGAGGGCAAAGCATTCCTGCTGCCAAGAACCTGAGGGGGACCAACTGGGCAGACTTGAGGGTCAGAGAGAAGCCCCGAGAAGCTGGAAAGTGATGAATGAGGTCAAGAGGCAGACAAAGCCTTCCAGACTCTCAGGTGCGTTGGGTTATGTTCTAGCTGTGACAAATCATAAATGAGAAGATTTAAGCAAGGGAGGGGAGTGATCTGATTGACATTTTCCCATCGAAGTAGTAACCAGGCCCGATCCTGCTTAGCTTCCAAGATCAGACGAGATCGGGCATGTTCAGGGTGGTATGGCCATAGACCTGATTGACATTCTGAGTGACACTCTGATTGCTGTGAAGAGGATACAAGAAAGCAGAGATAATAAGACTGGTTACAAAGTAACTGCCCACTAACAGATGAAGATGACTTGTACCAGCTTCATGGGAGGACCAGAAACAAAGAATGGTGTTGGGTCTGAGGTCCATTCCATCTACCTACTCATACTGCAGTTAGTGGGCAAGGGGCCTTCCCAGGGCTCGAGACAGTCACTACCCAAGAATAAAAGTAGTTAAAAAAAAAAAAAAAAAGAACTTTTTGGCATAGTGTCCTAAAGTTTCTGTATGCATTTACTACTTTTGAAGTAGTAAATTTTGAAATTGGAAGAACATTTTTAAAAATTTAAAACATTTACTGAAGGAAAGAACTTGGTTAAGAGCAGTTGACTTTAATACATATAGAAGAAGAAAAATACATAGGAACTTTGGTAGATCTTAGGATCAGTGTGGAATGGGAGATGGGTTTTGCAGAAAGTAATGAAAATTTTGATTGTGTAATTAGAAAAATGGTATCTAGGAGGAGCAGGGTGATTCTTTGTGCACCCTGAGGGGATGACTGTCTTATCCATGTGTTTGTCCCCTGTTCATAGGTACTACCTGGTCCTAAAAAGTTCATAGGTTCATAGGTACTACCTGGTACCTAACAAGCTTGGAAAATATGATTTTGTGATATAGTAAGAAATATATTTTCCCCTTGGGTCTTGACACAGAGCTCTTAAATCCCTTGACATTTTGAAGCATGGAGCCTCCCCACCTTTGAGTTTCTGTCTGGGGGTTCCTTTGGCTTCCCATAGTATGTCAGCTTACCTTCTACAAAGACTACACCTGCCCCTTGGTATCTTAATGGCAGACATTGACCATGTTTTGTACATAAGCCTTTTTGCCAGTTTTGAACAAATTTTTTACCCATGCAAAGTGAAAATGCTATGTATCAGTTATTCCCTATTATCCCAGGATTTTTAGTTTGCTCCTAACTGTTATACCAAAGTTAGGATCTTTGCTGGGATTCTGTTACAACTTTTGAACTAAATTACTATTGGAAGCTGGACTAGGTATTTATATTGGTCAGGCCACTTTCTTTACAAGAGACAGAATCACAGTTTAAGGCAGCTTAAGCTCAGTGGTTCACACAAGTGGAAATTCTAGGGATAGATGGTTACGGCTTCAGACCCAGCTGCATCCAGAGACTCAAAAGTCATCATCAGGGCTTTTCCCCTCTGCCCTTCTCTTGAATGCTTCTCATCACATAGCCAGTATAGTAAATTTGTTCTGTCTGCTTAGCTAAACTGAAACTATATTTTCCATAGTTCTTTTCTGTCCACAGTTCCAGGTTGGTATGAGCCACAGACTTTTTGTGTGAGATCTGGAATTGGAGCTAGAGTGTCATTCACATTTCTTTTTGTGCTTGGAAGGCCGGTGCAGGCCACGAGGTGCTGCTGTGGCTTGCTCATGCCGCCACTTGCCTGCTTGCTCACCTTGTGGGGCGGGGCTCGTACGTCTCCACCTTCTGCAGCAGCTTCACTTTCCTCACTCCCAGGCCAAGTGCTTTTTTAGCTCCGTGAGGAGCCAGCTTCTCCTCCAGCTTACTTCCATCATCGAGGTGGATGACTTGGAGGTCGGGTGAGACCAATGTGGGTCCTAGTCTCGCTGCATGAATTTCTGCCCATCCTCACAGAATTCAGTTTATCTTTGCTTCCCCTACTTTATGCCCATCTTACCTTCTCAGCAACCTGCCCCACAGACCTCAGCTTCCTGCCCTTGACCCAGAAAGAACACTTTCCTATAGACTATTGAACCACTCTTAGAATTACAAAAGGCCAAACCATTGTAGCAAATCACCCCAAATATGTATCTTCTATAGGTTCTGCTTTTCTGAGCAAACTCTGACACAGAAGGAAACGCAGCCATCATATGCACAAAGTCCTCACCCATACAGACTTAGCACTGAGCAAACTCTTTTGGTATCTTCAGCCAGAAAAAAAAATCCAGGGAGGACTCAGAATAGAGGCATTTTGACTCATGGATTCATTCCTGCATCTACCATCGTGGTTCAGGAAGGGGCAAGAGGTTCACCAAAGCCTGAGACTGATTCCCACCTTTGTGGCTGAAAAGAAAAGAAGGCAGTAGACTTCACCCAACACACACAGAAGATAATCATCAGGGAAAAAAGAATTGGATCCTTGGAAGGAGGAGGAAAGAGTGATGGGCAGGCAGAAGGACATGTCCACCATACCCTTCCTGCCTTCTTGTTTCGGGTGGTGTTGTGTTTACTTGGAGAAGAAGAAATAAGATACAGCTAACTGAAAAGCAGTGGTTACTTTGCCCAGCACTGAGCTTAGCGCTTCCTATATATTATCTCCTTTTCATCCCCACATTAACTCTATGAGGAAACCGAAGCTCAGGGAGGTACAAAAACCTGTCCAAATTCCCCAGCTGAGGAGTCCAGGGGCTCGAACTTGAACTCAGGTCTGTCTGCCTGTGCTCTTAGTTATTTCAGTGTCCTGCCCATATACCCAGAAATTGTACTGTGTTTAACAATGAACACATTCTCTCTGTTATATTTGCCTAACCTTGGTGATTTTGTAAAAAACGATCAGCCAGCTGAAAAAGGAAAACAAACAAACAAAGATAACTAAAAACAAAACAACTGCTTCTTTCTCCCAGGCCGCAGAAGTAAATGATACTGCCAGTGGGAAATAGTTGGTTTGCTGCTGTGTAATTCTCAGCAGTGTTTGGCAAGACAACTCAAGTGTTAGAAACTTGGGGGGTGGGTGTAGGATGAGGGAAGGGTCTTCATTTTAACAACCCAGAAAGGTTGGGAATTTTTTAGATGTTGGCAAAGAAAGTTGCCACTATCTGAATGCAGTTGCAACATCACTGTATTATTAAGTGTTTAGGATATGCAACTTTTTGTGACAATGGAGAAAGCTTTCAGACTGATATTTCATTAGCAGATTTTGAGATGAACTGGAGAGTAACAAAGGTTTAGGTTCTAACTGTGTGTATTCTGTGGAGTAGAATTGAGTAAGAGCTCAGGAGGAATGTGGGCAGTCTGTGAGTCTGAGGAAAGGTGGAGGGTAGTTTCTGCTTCTCTGTGCCACTGAAGGTTCCAGTCCTCTCTAGGAAACTTAAGATCCTGCCCCTTTGCATAACAAAAGCGGAAAGGTGCTTATAACCCAAAGTGCTTTTCTACCTAACTAGAAATATTAGTTGGGCACCTGAAAGATGTTCAGGATTATTTAATGCACCAAATAAATGTCTGACTATATGTCTTCTCAGCTGGAATTTGCAACTTTCACACCAAAGGAAGTTGAACTAGAAAGGTCCAGGCAGAAAGTGCTAGAAGGGTAGGAGACTTTTCCATTTCTATTCAGTTCTCCTCTGCACTTTTAGCTGGAGAAGCCAGACAGCCCTGAGCTGAGGCTGAGTGGCAGCTATCTGAGCAATAAAATGATGCCACACTTTTACAGATGTCCTGTTATCTAAAACAAATTCTGCATGACCATGGTGTTTTCCTGTCTTGGATCATAATCTTCTCTGGGAATATAAACTCTGAGTGATATAGCTCAAGCACTCTTTAGCTGGTTTACACTCTCACCATGGCTTCAGAGCCCCTCAAATCCTTTTTTTTTTCTTTTTTACTGGAGGGTGTTTACTGGAGGGGATTTGTCATTGAGAGCAGGCAGTTATTTGAGTTTAGGCTAATCTAAAAACCAAAAAGGATGAGGGGAGCTCAAGAAATCCCATATTACCAAACATCCTTTTACACATGAAAGCAGAACAGACAGTAGGTGAGAAGCTACTGCTCCCAGTTCCTGCGTCCCTCCCAGGTTTTGCTTCTCTGTGTGATCCTCTCAGATCCTGTTGCTCCAGGAGCAGACTTGGAATGAGGATCTGAACACAGGAGTTGACTTAGGAGATGGCTTCAGGAAGCACTAACTAGTGAGCAGAGGAGAAAGCCAGGGAAAGGAAGGAAGCCAAGAAGGAATGTGTTAGTGCGCAATCATGTGGACCAGGGAGCTGAATTCCCCTGGGACGTGGGTGCCAGGGGAGAGCACCCCGTTTCCCTCCATCACTCATTGGTTGAGGGCTGCTCCCAGTTTTTTTGGAACTTATAGCCTGTCACTGGCAGAATCAAGACCTTGGGTTCCAGGAAGCCTCTCAGGCAAGAAAATGCGAAGGGTGGCAGTGGATGGCCTGCAGGGCTTCCTGCATTGGTCAGTGTGAGGGACACGGCAGCAATAGCAACGACCGCTTCTGAGTCTACTGTTGCGGGGAGGAGTCAGCCTCCATCTTGCTCACCCACCTCTCTCGTGGCCATTGGCCCCTCGCTCCTTTCCTGGCTGTGGACAGAAGCTGACTCTCCCCAGTCTACAGAGATGCCCTGAGAAATTCTTTCTCCAAGCCTTGCTGAGGACAGACAGTTAATTATTCACCAACCACTTAGTTCTGCCAATAACAGTCTCCTTGGCAACCTACAGCCCAGTGTAACAGAAATGAAATACGTTGAAAAAATATATATGGGTTTGAAGACATAGGTAAACGCTCTTTCTTACCTTTTTCATAAAAATGCCTTTAATTTATATTTGACTTTTGAACACTAATTAAACATAACAGAGTTTCCAGTGCCGTTATCAAGAAGTCCTTACCACATCCGTCCCTTGCCGTTCTAGATCCGTTTGAGGGATGTGTGTTTCTAGGAGACAGGCAAGGATGCTCCCTTCCAGCTGAGGTGCCTGCTTCTTTTTATAGCAAATGATGACTGCCCTGTGATGACCCCCAAAGAGCCCTCCACTGCTGATGACAAGCCTTGACTGGCTTCAGCAACAATACTCACTTGTGGTGTGACCTTGGACATGTCACTTACCCTCTCTGGGCCTCAATGGTCTCATCTTTGAAAGCCATAAACTGATGCCACACTCTTAGAGATCTTTAGATCTCTCTGATCTAAAATAAATTCTGCGTGACTGTGATGTTTTTTTTTCTGCCTTGGGTCAGACCTTTCTCTGGGAATGTTTACAGGGGAGAAATTGTCATTCTCTCTCCTTCCCTTTAAGATCTCAGTGTGATAGTTAAGAACTAAAGCCCCTGCCCACACTTCCTTCTGCTGCAGTGCCGGGAAAAGAGCGAGGCTCCAGGCCCAGCTCTGCTGTTTTGTCAGCTGTGTGATTTGGAATGTCAGTTAACCTCACAGAACCTCTCTTTCCTCATCTGAAAGATGGGGTGCATAATTGTACCAACATCTTAAGAGTTATTGGAAACATTTAAAGGAGATAATCTTTGTAAAGCTGCTCAGAAAATATTGCTTTCAAAGGAAAAAAGAGGATTTCAGTTTCTCGGGATCCTCTCCTTTTTGCCTCTCTCCTCTGTCTCCCCACACCAGATCCCAGGAGTTGGTCTCCTAGAACTCTGGGAATTTTTTAATCTCCTCTAGTGATTCTCAAACCTCTAAAGTTCAACTTGATGATCTTATTACCTTTATCATTTGTTTCTAATTAGCAGAGAAAGACAGGCTCACTGTTGAGATAAGTAAAAAACAAAACCAAAATATACAGAAATAAGGAGATGGAGGACACACAATCCTACAGTCCGTCAACAAGCATGGTTAATAGACATATGTTTCTGTTTACTGTTTTTTGGAGGGATGGGGGTACATGATTAAGCCCATATAGTATACAGATTTTTGTGTCCTGCCTCTTGCCTTTAACATTATCATGCACTCATTTTACTCCATCATAAAAACTTCTTGATGATGATCTACTGTGAGTAGCTACTATTATTTACTTAACTATTTCTCCATTGTTGGATGTTTAAAATATCCAATATTTTATATTGTTAGATACTTAACATATCCAAAGTATTGATATTTTCCCCATTAAAAATAGAGCACAGCACTCAGTCACAGATCTCCCAGCTTGCCCTCTGTTTTTCAGTCCCCTCAAGCCCTCCATGGCAATCATGTCACTGGCATTTCTATGAAGAAACCTTCTGCAAACCCAGCACAGTTGTAGAAGCAAATTCACTTCATTGCTCTCCACTTTTCCCCTTCTGTGCCCTATAGCAAGTTCTTGTGGCTTTGGAGAAGCTTTCCTGCCCCTGTAAGTGGACAGTCATAACTTTTCCTTCTTTCCTGTCCTGCAAGTCTTGGCAATGCCTTTCTGGAACTCAGCACAACTGCCTGGGCCAGAGGTGGGCATGTGAGTCAGGCCTGGCCCATCCTGGTCCGGCAACCAACCAGCAATGGCGATTGGTCCAAGAACTAGTGACAGGAACTTGGAGGCCCAATCAGAATCCTCCCCTGAGAAGAATGACAGATTCTCTGACCCCACAAGGCAGCTGTGTCAGCCCAGAGCAGCTGTGTCATCTTGTCTCCCTTTTAATGAGGAGGGCTTGTCAGACGGCAGCCTGAGAGAATGCAGAAAACAGAGGTGGCCAGTGAGAGAGCAGGGCCTGGGGGCAGGACACAACAGCTCTAACCCTGAGTCCTGCCTGTGACTCACCTCACACTTAGCCTTGGGGATCTGCCTTAGGCTTGAGGGACCACCACTGGTTCCTTCCCTGCAGCCTGAGCTGGCGCCTTTCCTCTTTGCTTATAGCAGTTTGAGTGGTTCAGTTCCTTACACGGGGAGTCCTGACTGCTGCTTTCCTCAGCGTGGCCTTCCCAGAGGCTGTCCAGTAGTGACGTCTTTCAGGAGAGTTCAAACGCAGGCCTCCATGAGACTTGGCAACGGCTGCCCATTCCTCTTTCTGGACTTCTCAGAAACCTGTGTAAATGAGTCAGGAACCCCAGAATCCCCCTGCATCAAACCAAATGTCTCCCCGTCAACATAGGCTCATGGTGACACGAGACTTCAGCCATAGAAACTATTAATGCCCCAGACATAGACAAGAGGGGCCCTGAAAATGTAAGCCTGATTTCTGAGAACTCACTGAAATACCACAGACAGGAGAGAAGACAATCAGAAGCAGATAAAGCTTTTTTTTTTTCATATACGTATCCTTATTTTTAAAGTGTGAGTTTCTCCCCCATTTGCTCTTAGACTGCTGTTAACCTTTTTCGTCATTGGATAAGAAGGAAATAAAGGGCTATTTTTGGAGGCATGATGCATAGGAAAATTCTCTGAAAGTGATTTCTCATCCTCTCCATTCAAAATGAGGCACGTGGCTCTGAAAGGTTACTTGGGGTGTGAGAAACAGGCTCTTTTTTTGGCAAGAATTGGGCTGACATCAAGAAAAGCTTTATACATGTGAAAAACTTGGGGAATCGCTATTCTTTTTGTTTTGCCAAGTGGATTCATGAAGTAAAGAGAGGTTCAAACAGAAATCCCCCTCAGCAGGACCTCTCTTATGTCTGGGAAGCATAGGGGATGTTCTCAACATATTTGGCATCTAAATCCCTGCAGGAGTTGGGATGCAATTCAGCTTTCCTGCCTCCTCCACTGAGCTCTTTGGGTGATTCTGAAAAGGCTTGTTCACCGTCAGCACACCAGCCACGCAGTTGACATGAAGGCCTCCAGAGGGCGCCATTCTTTCCATATGATCCCATCTCCTCCAGTGTTGAAAGTTCCAAGTTAATCCTTACCTACTGCCTCCAAATGCCTAACCTATAAAGATCTTTGTGAACTCTTTTTAAAAATGCAAATATTTGAAGAGAGGAAAAGCATGTTTTGATTAGTAATGAAATCCTTAGAGCCAGGAAACGCAAACCACATTGAGTCCCGCCTATGAGGTTTTTCATACATCGTGCCCCTTATTACCAGCTTGTCCTTGTCCCCAGCTGACGGTGAAACTGACGCCCAGTGAGGTAAAAGGACGTGCCTAAAAGCCTCAGAGCTGAGGAGGTGGCCCAGCCGAGATTTGAGTGTAGGAACACCTGACTCCACGGCTCTTTTCTTTGCAGGTTGACAGCTAGACCCTGCAGAGAGAAGGACAGAAGAGGCCAGTGTTGCTGTTTCGGAGGTGAGTGGAAGCTGCTGCCTGGATTGGCCAGGCCTGGGGAAGGGAGGCGGCCAGGAGAACCAGGAGTGTGTTGAGCCCCGACGAGCAAGGCGTGGATGGAGATGGAGGCCACCTGCCTTTGCTCCTTGACGTGGGCCCTAACGCCACGGTGGGTTGACCAGGGCCACAAACCTGGCTGTTCTACACAGAGCCATCTCAGCAGTGGTAGCAGTGGGTGCCCAGCGATGGCCTGCTGCTTCTGGCAAGAGCATAGCTGTGTTTTACTCTTTCACTGCCCTTCTTCCACTGGCAAATGCTCGCCTCCCTTTTCCCCTTCTTCTAATCAAAGAGAGGTCCTATGCATGAAAGCATCTGTCTAAAGCACCCTTCTAGCCAGACTGTTGCTTTTTTTTTGCTTCCAGGTTAGAAGGGACCCAAAATGTCCTATTGTCGGTTGAGATGTGGGAAAGACCTGCCTCTCATTCAGCATGGGTGTGCTAGTCTCTGCCTCATAATGTTGCATTGTGGGAGTTGTGTACAGCACCCAGGCCCTGATGCATAGTATGAATGCTAGCTGGCATCATAACGTTGGTAATCAGAAACTGTTGGAAACCACAAACTTTTTTTTGTGGACTTCTGGCTCTTCCCCAATCAGCTGAGTACAGAACTAGCTAAAGTGGTTGCCCCTCCCTGGCTGGCACCTAGGGGTTCTAGGAAGTGTGGCTTGCTTTTTATTTGTCTGGGTTGTCAAAACTGAAATGAGAGAAGAAATCACACACACTCTTGAAGTCTCAGGGTCACTTCTGCTGCTGTATTCTCATTCCCTGAGAGTACTTTGTCTACCCATTCATTTGACCTCTCCTTTCGTTTTTCAACCCACTTTCCCAAATGGCTCAGAACTGTGCCACAGAGTTTGGTGACAAAACTGGCTATGAACCAGAGATACACCTCACTCATAAATGTTTCAGCAGGGAAAGAGGAACAAGTGGAAGGCTCTTGAGATCTTGCTGGAGGCACCACAAACACTCATTCTCAGCTCCAAAACCCAGCAGCTAAAAGCTGCTTTTCCAACCACAACTCACAACATCTTTTCTTACTAATTTTTAATTAGACCACCAATCCATGTGTGTATTCTCCCAGTAAATAAAAATGAAACTTTCCAGATAAGCGACTATCTCTGTGACCAATCCTTGTAAAAACAACAAATCAACCAGACCCACATCACCCCTGAGGTTACCACCATCATCTTTGTCTCCATCTTTTATATGCCTTTCTGTGTCTTTCTATACCTATATCTGGAGACACTGAAAATAGATTTTTCCTGTGTCTGTTATTTATCTATTGCTATGCAACAAATTACCCCAAGCTTAGCAGTCAAAGCAACAAATGTTATTACATCCAAGTTTCTGGGTCAGAAAGACAGGGAGGAGCATAGCTGGGTATTTCTGACCCAGAGTGTCTCATTAAGTGGCAATCAAGCTTGTTGGCTTCAAGCTGGGCTCCCTGGAAGGCCAGGCCCAGACAGAAGACCGACATGCAAGCCCGCTCACATGGTTGTTGGCAGGTGCCTTTCCACCAAGGCTTCCTCACAGCGCTGCCTTATGACATGGGAGCAGGGTTCCCTAGGGCGAGAAATCCAAAGAGCACCCAAGATGGAAGCCCAGTCTTTTGTAACCTAATTTCCAAGAGTACATACTGCCACCTTCTCTTCATTAAGCAAATCAGTAAATCCAACAGTAGGAGGTTCTCCCTGAGGGGAGGAGATTGTCAGAAGCCAGAAATCGCTAGGACCCATTTTCAAGGCCACCTTCCACTGTATGTTTAAATAAAATATACTGACCTTGACTTTCTGTACCTCTCCTCCTTCAGTCAATGATGTTTTGGAGACCTGCCTATGTTGGCACATGTGTCCTAACTCGATTTAAATATAGCGTAGTGTTCATGGAATAGATCACTGTTACTTAACCCTAATTTTGTTGTTGTTTTTTTTTTTTAACAATACTGATGCACATACTGCAGATTCCACATCTGGCCATAGGGATTCTATTCTGTAGTAGGCTAGGAGTAACCATAAATCTTCTTAATAGCTCCCCAAGTCTTTTAGGGTACAGTCAAGGTCAAGAGCTCCTGGTACTGATATACTACAGTTATTTATCCTTTTGTTTAAAACCTCTATTGACAGCCATTCATATTGTTTTCTGTGTCACATACCTCCATGCATACCTGTACCAAGTGGAATTATTTCAAGGAGCAGGATGTGTATTTTGTCTCCTGGAGAAGGCCAAACAGCCCTGGAAGTTCCATTCCCATCAAAGCATTCCTGTTTCTCCAAACCTCATCAGCACTTATTATCAAGCCTTTGAATTTTAGTCAATCTAGTAGTTGAAAAATGATACTCATCATTTATATTTTACTACAGCTTTAAAGCCATATGGTTGCATTCATAGTCATTGTGGAAATCATGTGTAAAAATTTAATTTTAGCTTTTTTTTACAAAGATAAGTAAAAGTCTGAAATGACTGTTAGCTTGATTCTTGCCTTACGTTCGTTGATATTTGTATGACAGAACTATGCTCTTTGCCTTTTTTTTGCTTCCAACTTTTTCTCCTTACTTTCTTCCTTTAATGGCAAGGCTTCATCTAGATGTAGACTCATTTGCATAAACTCAGTGTAATTTAAAGATTTGAGGTATGTGTACTGTTTTGTGCTGGTAGAATTCTCCCAAACAGAACTGTAGGCATCTCAGAAGGTCAGGCACAGCCTTGGTCTCCTGCTTAATTTCTCTCTCTCGCCATCACTCTTGAGGTGTAGTGACTACTTTGTCATTCCTACCAGACAGGAAGGGTCATTCTTCTTTCCCACGAAGATGACATGGACCTAATTGTTCATCCCACATATGTTTACTGAGCACCTTTTCTGAGTCAAGTTCTGTTCTAGACAGATCCCTGCCTTCAGGGAGCTCATATTCTCATAGGAAGAGATAGTCAATAAACAATACATTGAATGCACAAGTTAATTATAAACCATGTTAGAAGGTGATGATCACAATGGGAAAAAGATAAATCATGGTAAGAGAGTTTCGGAGTGTGAAAGTTAGAAAGAGAGCAAGATGTAATATTGAATAAAGTCCTCTGGGGAGTTCTCAGTGACAAGGCATTCTGGGTTGAATTGTGCCACCCCACTCCCACCCCCAAAAGAGAGATGTTGGAGTCCTTATCTTCAGTTCCTCAAACTGTGACCTTATTAGGAGACAGGGTCTTTACAGAGGTCATCAAGTTAAAATGAGATCATTAGGGTGAGCTTTAATCAGTAGGACTGGTGCCCTCATAAAAAGCAGAAGCTTGGACAGAGATCACACAGATGGGAGATTAAATGAAGAGAGACACAGGGAGAAGATGGCCATCTACAAGCCAGAGGATGCCTAAGGCCACCAGAATATAAGAGACAGAACTGAAACAGATAGCTGCCTAGCATCTTCCAAGGGAGACTGGCCCTGCCAATACCTTCATTTTGAACTTCTGGCCTCCAGAGCTGTGAGACAACACATTTGTATTGTTCTAAGGCTATGGTTTTTCCAGTGGTCATGTATGGATGTGAGAGTTGGACTATAAAGAAAGCTGAGCGCCGAAAAATTGATGCTTTTGAACTGTGGTGTTGGAGAAGACTCTTGAGAGTCCCTTGGACTGCAAGGAGATCCAACCAGTCCATCCTGAAGGAGATCAGTCCTGAATATTCATTGGATGGACTGATGCTGAAGCTGAAACTCCAATACTTTGGCCACCTCATGCGAAGAGTTGACTCACTGGAAAAGACCCTAATGCTGGAGGGATTGGGGGCAGGAGGAGAAGGGGACGACAGAGGATGAGGTGGCTGGATGGCATCACCAACTCGATGGGCATGAGTTTGAGTAGACTCTGGGAGTTTGTGATGGACAGGGAGGCCCGGCGTGCTGCGATTCATGGGGTCGCAAAGAGTTGGACACGACTGAGCGACTGAACTGAACTGAACTGAAGCCACCCAGCTTGTACTTTGTTATGGCCGCCGTAAGAAACTGAGTGAGCTGTGTAGACCCACCTGCTCCTAGAATTTATGGGATCTGAGGCAAGAGCTCAAATGGAGGTCCACATGCCTTATGTCTAAATACTTAAAAGTTTTAAATCAAGCCAACAATCTGTTCACTAAGCAAGGTTTTATCTTCCTCCTTTAAAATTTACTTTACTAAAAATAAAATAAAATAAAATTTACTTTCCTTATGACCAAAAGACATTCCCGACTACTCAGAATTCTGACCAGAACATGATCCTACAAGCAGACCAGGCCCAGGCCCACAGCTCTCTCTGCTTCTCTTCCTACCCAAGGCTCAGCGCAAACGACTGCCCTTTGTGGCCTAGAGGCTCACCTGGGGGCTGGGGTGGGGCTGGGGGAGAGCTTCACAAAGGCCCTGGACGTGAGCTTGGAGTCATCCAGTGGCGACCCCAGAGTCCAAGCTACCCAGCACATGATCTCCAGGGTTCTCCCTTCCAGGTGGGCGGGCACTCCTTTGCCCTGCAGCCGCCTCACTCCAAGGCGGGGAGCGCAGGGTGCTCTAAAGCAGAGCTCCCTGTGTAGTACGGGAAGCAGTGCCTCAGGATATGAAAGAAACTGAGGATAAACACTGAGAAATTTGCAGAGCAGTTTGACTTGCTATGACAGCCAAGGGTTTGGGGCTCTTAAATTTGAATTTCTTATTTTTGCATATCACAAATATTCCTTTTTTTTTTTAAAGCTTATTCCCCACTGATATAGAAAATGTAGAAACCATTCTTATTTGTGGATAAGCAGAAGTCAGCTGGATTTGGTCTAGATGCCACAGGTCACCCTCCTCTGGTGCAGGAGATGGGGGTGGGGAAGGCTGCTGGAGGAATGTTCTCAAATGGGGTAGAGGAGCTGTAACCCAGTGTGTTCTATGGAAGGATTGGTTTATACTGGAGCACAGACTGTTCATCTACAATAGCAGGAAAGGGAAGTAAAAAAATAGGGCTTTGGTGACTGAAATATTTTGCTTCAAATCCTCTTTTAAACCTTTAAAACTGTTTGCTTTCAGGAAAGCACATACACTCTCCAAGCTGGAATCATTACTGTGAACGAGGTGCATTATATTTACCCCATAGATTGGGAGACGGAAAACATATACACTCAATATTTTCATTTTCCTTCTCATTCTTAGCTTCAGTGATTGAATGATCCAATTCAACTATTAAATATTTTTTGTTGCTTCTTTATTATTAAAGGAGAAAACCTCTTTGATGACAATGGATTTTACTCTTTCTTTGGACTTTATTCTCCCCTCTCTCTGAGAACAAGCACACAATAATTCTAAGGACCCTCTTCTTGTTTTCCCAACCATTTCAGGCAACTCACCAATATCCTGAAAGCCAAGGTTGAACTCAAACTCCAAATTAGGGAATTCTGATTTAAATGCTAACCAAGGTTCTGAGAGTCATGTTTTTCTTTCAACATTGCACTTGGTTTTTGGTTTTTGTGTTTTTTTGGAAGAAAAGAGCTACATGCCCCAAAATTGATTATTGTAATTACACACACTGTATACTGATTCCAAACAGCCCAACACGAAGTCCTATTCAGAAGACTAAAGGGTGGAGAAACTCCAAGAAAGAAGGGAAAGGGAGAATGCCACTCAGCTCCAAACCTTTCAAAGCCATTCTACTAGGGATCCACCCCCATTTCTAGTCCTTTCTGTGACCCAGCTACTCTATCTTCCAATGAAAAAGAGGAGTAGATAATGATCTGTGGAACTCCACCAGTTCATTGATTTTATACCCTTTGGGGGTTACACCATGAATAGAAACTTCTCATAACAGACTTTATGTTTTCTATAGTCAAGAAAGCTTGATTTCCACTGGCCCAGCAGTCCATATCTAGTACCCAAAATGTAATTCTCCTAACCCTCCCGAACAGCACTTAGAAAACATGCAAAATAAATATCAAGACATAAGTCAAAAGAGAAAAATATGAGGTGTTCAAACTTTCAAACAGCTGCTGAAAGTAAAGGACAAGCCATAGTCTAAAAAATTTTAATTTCGTTTGAGTATTGACATTAACAAGCAAGATACTTTGTCAGTGCTAATCCTCTCATAAAATGTAAGTTGGAATATTTCTTAATGGAATGTCACCACAGGAGGCCAGCTCAGGTCTTGGCTGTAAGACTTTCCTGGAATATTTTATTTCCCTTGGAATTTACAGTACTGTCTGGTTGAATCTCATTTGACATTCTCACAATTGGAGCATTGTATTAGGCACAGTGAAGCAGAAAATTCACCCTGTTCTGGTCCCCATTCCTCCTTCCTCTGCCCTTGTGAAAAATTTCCTACTGTCTTATCCCACTGAAGCAAAATGTTTAGGAGAAGACCAATGTCACATCTAATTCAGTCCACAGTCCCATAAAAGATAGGTTTTTAATGCCTAGAATAAATTTTCCATTCATTCAACAAATAGTTTGGTTCAGTGGTAGCTCCAAGGTTTAAAATGTGCGTAGCTGACTTATCCCGGTTTACCATCAAATAACATTATACCATGTCTCATACAGTGCAAAAGCCTTAGAGCATTATACATCCGTTTCCCCTCCTACCCCTTGTACTGTTGTCGTGCATTTTACTTACACATCTTATACTGTCCATAATATTTTGTTATTTTTTCTTCAAGTGGTCGATTAGGTTTTAAAGAAGTTACAAATGAAGGCAAGAGCTTTATTTAATGATATCATTTAAAAGGTTCTTCATTTCTTTGTGTAGATTCAGATTCTCATTTCTTATCATTTTTCTTCTTTTAAAGGACTTATGTTAATATTTCTTATGAAGTTCTGCTGGTGATGAATTTTGTTTGGTTAGTCTGATAATGAGTTTGTTTCTCTGTTTTTGAAGAATATTTTCACTGGACATCGATTTCTAGGGGGATAGCTTTTTCTTTCTTTCAGTACTTTAAAGATGCTATTCTACAGATTATGGCTCACATCTGTGGTTTTTTGGTTTTGAAGGGTTTTTTTGAAAAGTCAGCCACAATTTATATGATCATTTTTCTGTATTTAACTTGTTTTGTTTATTTGACTATTTCTAAAATTTTATTTTCAGCATTATTTTACATCAGATTTCTCCTAATGTGCATTCGTGTATGTTTCTTTTTGTTTATCTCATCTGAGATTTGTTGGGCTTCTTGAATCTATGAGTTTCTATCTCTCATCTAATTTGTAAAGATTTTGGCTTATATTTCTTAAAATATTTTTCCTGCTTGTCTATCACTATCTTCTCCTTCAGGAACCAAGAAATAAATTTTAGGCTTAGTATTATCCTACAGGTCATTAAAACTCTGTTCAGTTACTTTTTTCAGCTTCTTTCTTTGTATGCTTCAGTTTTATTAGTTTCTTCAAATTCCCTGATGTTTTCTTCCATAGTGTCTCATCTTCTGTTTCATGTTGAATGCTGCATTTTTCAGTTTTAGATATCAGTTTAGTTCATTCTTATTATTTCCATTTCTGTATTGAAACTATCTATTCTATCATAATGTTTTTATTTTCTTTTAATGTCCATGATTTATAATCATGTATTTTTTTAAAGCCTTGTCTCCTGATTCTATCACCTCTGTCTTTTCTAGTCTGTTTCATTTATTGACTGATTTTTCTTACTTCACATTTTCTTGTTTCTTCATGTGTCATAGGCATTGTGAATGATACACTGTTGAGTATCTGTGTTTTATTGTTTTCCTTTAAATGATGTTACATTTTGTCTGGAGGGCAGTTAACTCCCTTATGGACTAGCTTGACCCTTTCACTCTTGTTTTTACTGTTTCTTAAGGGAGGTTTAGTACAGTCTCAGGTCTGAATGGGAGCAGCTCTTCCCCTGTGCATGGTCTCCTTTGTGTTAACTGAGTCCCCAGGATTTTCAGTGGTCTCTGCAATTACTCTTAAAAACTTTCTCTCAGTTCTGTTCACATTCCAGAATCTCAGTTCAACTCATAGTTACACAGAATTTATTCTTTGCCTATTCTTAAGGATGCTTATCCTGCATACATGCCACTTGGTATTCACCCAAAGATTCTAGGAGATCCTCGTGCAGATTTCTGAAGCTCCTTGTATTACTTCCATCTCTCCACAACTCTGCCCTGTAAGTTCTGGTTATGTTATCAACCCTAATTCCAATCTGCTTGGTGAAACTGACATTCTCTCCTTCGGTTTTCCCTCCCTCTACCATGATCTGAAGAGAGCTTCAGAGCAAAAATCTCATGCATTTGAAGGACAAGGTATAATTTAACCAAGATTCCAACCAAGTAGTGCTACACACATTAGACATATTACTTAAACCTTTGATACAAAGGAGATGTGAAAGGGTTTATACAAAATTTTTTTGCAAGTTGGATGTCATTAATCTCCACCCTTTAAACCTCACCTTTCATATAAGATTCACATGAAGCAGGTGTGATGCTAATCTAGAGGCAGCAACAGGAGACCAAGCCCCTGGTACAACCTAAGTGTACACACTACAAGCCTCACTAGACTTTATTCACATAAGGGCAGACTGTCTCTCCAGGATCTGGCCTAGCCATATATCTTGAATACCACTGATTTACTTAATGAGAACCCACTTTTTGTATCTAATATGTTAATTTAATACCCCTAATTTTACCAACGAAAATACTTTTCTTATGTTATTTTTATTATTTATCAAAGACTCTTCCACTAAGGATTGTCAATGCTTCTGGAATCAGGCCTTTATAATTTAAAGGAAGCTGAGTGCCCCTGGTTATAGATTCTTCATTTTGGCAAAAATTTTCCTTAGCATGTAGCTTAAGGCAACACATAGTATATCTCACTGTTTGTGCTAAAGTCTTGAAACATCCCCTTACCCTGTCCATAACAAAGAGCTGGCATTAGAAAAAAACTCAAATCTGTACCCTCTAGGATCAGATGCTTTTGGACAGAATCTGGGAAATCTCTCACAAGGATAATCTGACTTCCAAGGCTGTTTATCCCTTCATAATCTGATTTTTCATATTGGAGACCAGCATTCCTGCAGTCTTTCTCTGTCTGTGCTAAGCTGACTAGCATCGAGGCCTCAGGGCTGCATTTCAGGGGACTAAGGCCTTCAGGTTCTGTGGGTCAGAGCATGTTACAAGGCCAGCCCAAATTCAAAAGGTAAGGAAGTTGATTTGATAGAAAGAGCTTCAGAGACTTTTTGGACCTGTTTCAGCTACCACACAATACGTATTCTGAAGACAAGGAGCAGAGTTCTATGAAAGTGTCAAAGAGATCAGCAGAATCTCACAAGGCTAAAGGCTCAGCACTATCCACCAAAACCAGTGTCTAAAGTGAGATCTCAAGAATGAAGAGACATTAACTAGGAGGAGGGTAGCGTTTAAACAGCAGGATCATCATGTGTCCTGTGGCAGGTGATACATTCCATCAACGTGAAGAGTGCAAGAAAGCCTTCAGTTACAAAAGGACAAGTCTGGAAATCTCATGGAATTGTGAAAGGATACTTCTTGATCAATAAGTTTGGTAAAGAGAGCACTGAACTCAAACTTCAGACAACCAGGAGTCCCTCCCAACTTGGGAACTCAGTGGCTGTATCTTCTAATGGGAAAACGGTAGAATAAAAGGGCCATAGAATCATCCAGTGCTGTTTCTGAAATGTTTTCTGAACACTGTCAGTGAGGTGATCCTGGGTCTAAAATGTCTGGGAAGTGCCCAATTAAATGAGTTGATTGCTGAACTGTTTGGAGACTTTAATAAGTTTATATGTATTAGGACCAATATGTGCTGATAACTTTAATAACTAGCTCTCTGAGAAAAAATATAGCTCTGATTTTGAACATTTGCCCATTTCTAGAGCATAAATGTTCCTGCTCTGGCTGGTGAGAAGTTATCAACATCATGTCACTAAATGCATAGTTGATTCACAGAATTCCTGAGTATTTAACCATCAGCTGCCAAGCCAGCTTCAGTACACCTCTGTTAGGACTCTCAGAGGCAAAGAGAATGAAGCTTTGCCCAAAACTTCATGGCTACAGCACCCTTTCCATCGGTCATCTAAAAGGATGAATACTTAGTGGACACGCTTTAGGAAATTCTGATTTAGTTATTTTATAAGAGGGAGACCAAGAAGCTAAGTGTCTTGACCATAAACACAGACCTAAATGATTGCAGCCATGAAATTAAAAGACACTTACTTCTTGGAAGGAAAGTGATGACCAACTTAGACAGCATATTAAAAAGCAGAGACATTACTTTGCCAACAAAGGTCCGTCTAGTCAAGGCTATGGATTTTCCAGTGGTCATGTATGGATGTGAGAGTTGGACTATAAAGAAAGCTGAGTGCCGAAGAAGAATTGATGCTTTTGAACTGTGGTGTTGGAGAAGACTCTTGAGAGTCCCTTGTACTGCAAGGAGATCCAAGCAGTCCATCCTAAAGGAGATCAGTCCTGGCCTGGGTGTTCCTTGAAAGGACTGATGTTGAAGCTGAAACTCCAATACTTTGGCCACCTGATGCAGAAAGCTGACTCATTTGAAAAGACCCTGATGCTGGGAGGGATTGGGGGCAGGAGGAGAAGGGGACAACAGAGGATGAGATGGTTGGATGGCATCACCAACTCGATGGACACGGGTTTGGGTGGACTCTGGGAGTTGGTGATGGACAGGGAGGCCTGGCGTGCTGCAGTTCATGGGGTCGCAAAGAGTCGGACACGACTGAGTGACTGAACTGAACTGAAATGCAAATTAAACTTCTGAACCTCAGTTCTATAGCAAAAAGTCTAATGTTCCTCCTCCTTTCAAAAATGTTCTAGATTCAAAAGTGCCATTTTCTCACCATGGGCCATGGTGAGTAATCTGTTAAACAAGTATAAGCATCATCCCACCTGATGCTTCCAATGCCCTGTGAGATGTCTAATTTTATTTTCCACATTTAAAGATGAAAAAATTAGGGTGCAGAGATGTTAGGTAATTCTACCAAATGCAGCAGAGACATGGTTTGCTACAAGATACCTTGCTCCCATGTAGAGAATTTGGTGCCATACTGCTCTATACCATGGTCAGGTACAAGAAAACAAGGCTTAAGAAACAAACAAACAAAAGAAACAAAAAGAAGAAGAAAAGTGAAAAAAAAAAGAAAACAAGACTGGTGGTCTTCTTTTTCAACAGTAGTGACAGCCCTTCCCTGCTCTGATCCTTGAGCCAAAACATCCCCATGAGCCAGGTTTAGGTAGCATTCAAGCCGTCAGCCCAGTCACCCCACCAGCACTTGCTGATGCGTGGTGTCATGGATTCAATGTTTGTGTTCCCACAAAATCAGTACCTTGAAATCCTAACCCTCAATGTGATGGTATTTGAGGGTGAGATTAATAGGTGATGTCATGAGGGTGGGACTGTCATGACGGGTTTAGTGCCTTTCTGAGAAAAGACTTCAGAAAGCTCACTTGCTCTGTGTATGCATAAAGAGGAGGTCACGCGAGCACATGGCAAGATGGTGGCTGTGTACGAGTTAAGAGAAGAAGCCTCAGAATTCAACATCTCTTGCTACAACCTTGATCTGGGACTTCACAGCCTCAAGAAGTATGAGAAACAAATTTCCATCGCTTAAGCCATACGGTCTCTAGTGTTCTGTTAGAGAGCCTGAGCAGACAGATGTGGGTGAGATGTTGAGTCTGGGGGCTGCAGCAGGAAGGAGGGAGAAAATTAGTTCAATGGCCACAGAATTCGTGGCCCCACTTCCCAGGACTCCACTTGGTAGGTTAGTAATAATAGCTTTCACTTAAAATCTCTCACATCCGTGATGCCATTTGTTCCTTAAGGCGTTCTGGTAAGTGTTTCCCGCCTCAGAAGAGTCTGACTTTGTCCAAGCAGTGAATCATCTTCTGTCCCTGTGTCCTTCTTAATATGTCAAGCAGCTTTATATTAACTGCAGGGTATAGATTAGGGATGGTTCTCCCTGAAATCAAATGGCAGTGACCTTCAAGATTTTAGGAAATGTGGTGTGCCTACCTTCAGATGCAAGTTTGAGTAGAAGGAATACCATTCGGTGGTATGGCACAGTTGCAGGAGCTGAGAATTACAGCCAACCTTTAATTAATACAGTGTAGCACTTCCTAGATGTTGGGCACATTTGAAGGGTTTTATGTGTATTAATTCACTTAATCTTCACAATAATAACCCTAAGGCATAGCACTTATTATTGCTCTGCCATTTTACACCTTAGGGAGATAAAAGTATAGAGGAAGAAACCACAGCTCTGACTTCAGGTGTCTCTAGATATTTGGTGTGTGTATAAAAGACACAGGAGAGGAGTGAGGGATTCCAAATCACAATGTGTCATATTCTCTTTCTCAGTTTCCTTAGAATCAGAACCACAATTTCCCTTTGCTGTATATTTGCACCAGCAGCCTGATTTCAGCTTGAAGCCCCCTTCATTCATCACTCCTTCAACTGAAGGTGTTCAAACATTTTGTTAAAATGCAAATCTTACCCCAGAGAGGGAAACACATTGAACCAATATTTTCCATTTCAGCTTTTTTTTGTGAATTCATTTTCTTGATTGATTTTTGAGTCATTGAAAAAGCCCACTCAGGGTACAGAACTAAGGGTTTTCTGTGGTTGGTGGTGGTGGTTTTGGAGGAATGGGAAGTGCTAGGCATGATGCTCTGTCCTAAGGAAGCCTGACCGTAACTAGTTCCATTCATTGAGCGCAAACCCCAGGCCAGGCATTGTGCTGTGATTGCTAAAGTTCACAAAGCCATACTCTTCAAGGTAAATATCATTGTCTCCCATTTTACAGGTGGGAAAACTGAGGTTCAGGCGAGGTTAAGTGCCACAAAGGGAAAGCCCAGACACAGCATGACAGCTCTGAGCACTCTGGCAAGCTGGAAAACACCAGAAAAACACTGCACATTTAGTGTGTGTTTGTGAGCATGAGGGAGAAGAGATGCAAGTGAGTTACTGTGAGGGGAGGATGTGCAAAGAAATATAATCAGGGCTGGGCAGGAAGGACAAGTGCTCTGGCCACCCTTTCCTTCCAACTCTGAGCCCACACTCTGTTCCTTGGGGGCCTGGAACAGCCAGCAGGTGTCCACTCCTGTTCTAACTGGCTGTGCAGCTGCCCTAGAGACCCCACCACACACACACACCTCAACAGAGCCCCCCTGGCTCTCTGGGGCCGATGCCTCCCGGAAGGCCAGGGCCAGTCTCTGACCCTGGTCCCCACAGCTCTGTTGGTCGAGGCCTATGTGTCTTTCAGTGTCATTGTGTCGCCTTCCTTCTGTCGTCACCTGAGCATGCAGGCAGATGGAAGGTTGGCACCAGGCCAGGTGGGGAGGGGAACCGTCTCTAAACCCTAGCAGGCATGATCTTGGCTCCTTGCCGTCTCAGGGGAGCCATCTGTCCAGCCTTCCCCACCAAGGGGTGGCCCTTGGACAAGACGAGCTCCCCCTTGATCACCTTCCTTCTCAAAGCAAAAGAATGGTTGAAATTCTGCCCCTGACAGCTCAGTGACACAGAGGAACTTGCTCAGAGCCCTCAGTTTCTCCACGTGTGAAATGGGGTGATAAGGTAATTGTCTGGGTAGGTGGCTGTGAAGATTGAGTTAATCCACAGAGAGTGCTGAGCCCAGGGCCTGGCATGTAATAAATACCCATCGATGTTCTCTACTCTTGGTGGGGGTGTTATTTATCCATAAAGGAGAAGTAATACCAGTCACAGTAGTCTTGGGCTGCACTCTGCATTTTGGCCATTTTGCTCTTCCACATGCACACACACACACACACACACACACACACACACACACATCATGTCTGTGGGTAGGAGCTCTGTTCAGCTCTGGGCTGTGCCCAGCTCCCTGGGGCAGCCCTGGGCCAGTCCCTCGTCCTCCTCACCCGGTTCTGGGGTGGACTTGAAATTTAAGTGGAAATTGCTGATGTGAACTGTCAGGGGTCAAGACCTGGAGGCACAATCCAGGTGGCAGATGAGTTCTTGGGGCAGTGTTTTGCCAGAAGTTTTCACTTTCATCTCAGGTTCAAAGGATTTGTTAACAAAATAAGCCACTCGTTATATACAAATAAATAATACAAATATTTATCAGAGAATTATCTAGCTTACTTTCAATATACTAACACTAAAAGAAAAGAGAGATAGAAAGAGCAGAGAACACAACAACAAGTTTGGTTTTAACCAACATCCAGACTTAAACAGAGATGAAAAGTCCCATGTCACAGCACATCTGGAGTCCCAATTGGGAAAGGGTCCCAGGCAGCGTGTCAGTACCATGGGTGAGACTTTAAAGATTACAGTTCATGGATTCCCTCTTGTAATCCCTGGTAAAGCAAACTGATATCATCATCAATCTGTGACCAATTCGCAAGCCTGATGTCATGTTAATGATGTGTGTTTTGTCTTGTAAAACTTGGAATGTTGCTAAACCTGGGACTTGGTTGGCCAGGCCCCCTCCAGGGGTTCAACAATATCAAGATTCCTCCTCCATTGTATCTCAGTTCAGTTCAGTCACTCAGTCGTGTCCAACTCCTTGTGACCCCATGGACTGCAGCACACCAGGCTTCCTGGTCCATCACCAACACCCAGAGCTTACTCAAACTCACGTCCATCGAGTCAGTGATGCCATCCAACCATCTTATCCTCTATCGTCCCCTTCTCCTCCTGCCTTTAATCTTTCCCAGCATCAAGGTCTTTTCAAATGAGTCAGTTCTTCACATCAGGTGACCAAAGTGTTGGCGTTTCAGCATCAGTCCTTCCAATGAATATTCAGGACTGATTTCCTTTAGGATTGATGGGTTTGATCTCCTTGTAGTCCAAGGGACTCTCAAGAGTCTTTCCAACACCACAGTTCAAAAGCATCAATTCTTCAGCACTCAGCTTTCTTTATAGTCCAACTCTCACATCCATACATGACTACTGGAAAAACCATAGCTTTGACTAGATGGACCTTTGTTGGCAAAGTAATGTCTCTGCTTTTTAATATGCTAGGTTGGTCATAGCTTTTCTTTCAAGGAGCAAGCATCTTTTAATCTCATGGCTGCAGTCACCATCTGCAGTGACATTGGAGCCCCCCAAAATAAAGTGTGCCACTGTTTCCATCTCTTCTATTTGCCATGAAGTGATGGGACTGGATGCCATGATCTTAGTTCTCTGAATGTTGAGTTTTAAGCCAAATTCTTTACTCTCCTCTTTCACTTTCATCAAGAGGCTCTTTAATTCTTCTTCGCTTTCTGCCATGTCATCTGCAAATCTGAGGTTTTTGATATTTCTCCCGGCAATCTTGATTCCAGCCTGTGCTGCAGCCTGGCATTTTGCATGATGTACTCTGTGTATAAGTTAAATAAGCAGGTGACAATATACAGCCTTGACATACTCCTTTCTGATTTAGAACTAGTATATTTTTTCATGTCCAGGTCTAACTGTTGCTTCTTGACCTGCACACAATTTCTCAGGAGGCAGATCAGGTGATCTGCTATTCCCATCTCTTTAAGAATTTCCCACAGTTTGTTGTGATTCACACAGTCAAAGGCTTTGGTGTAGTCAAAAGAGCAGAAGTAGATGTTTTTCTGGAATTCTCTTGCTTTTTCGATGATCCAACATATGTTGGCATTTTGATCTCTGGATCCTCTGCATTTTCTAAATCCAGCTTGAACATTTGGGATTTCCTGGTTCACGTACTGTTGAAGCCTTGCTTGGAAAATTTTGAGCATTACTTTGCGAGTGTGTGAGATGAATGCAATTGTGCAGTAGTTTGAGCATTCTTTGGCATTGCCTTTCTTTGGGACTGGAATGAAGACTGACCTTTTCCAGTCCAGTGGCCACTGCTGAGTTTTCCAAATTTGCTGGCATATTGAGTGCAGCACTTTCACAGCATCATCTTTTAGGATTTGAAATAGCTCAACTGGAATTCCATTGCCTCTACTAGCTTTGTTCATAGCATTACTTACTAAGGCCCGCTTGACTTCACATTCCAGGATGTCTGGCTCTAGGTGAGCCATCATGGTTATCTGGGTCATGAAGATCTTTTTTTTATAGTTCTTCTGTGTATTCTTGCCACTTCTTAATATCTTCTGTTTCTGTTAGGTTCATACCATTTCTGTCCTTTATTGTGCCTATCTTTGCATGACGTGTTCCCTTGGTATCTCTAATTTCCTTGAAGAGATCTCTAATCTTTCCCATTCTATTGTTTTCCTCTATTTCTTTGCATTGATCACTGAGGAAGGCTTTCTTATCTCTCCTTGGTCTTCTTTGGAAGTCTGCATTCAGATGGATTTATCTTTCCTTTTCTCCTTTGCCTGTCACTTCTCTTCTTTTTCTCTGCTATTTGTAAGGCCTCTTCAGACAACCATTTTGCTTTTTGCATTTCTTTTCCTTGGGGGTGGTTTTGATCACTGCCTCCTGTTATCATATTAGGTACCTCTGTCCGTAGCTCTTCAGGCACTCTATCAGATCTACTCCCTTGAATCTATTTGTCACTTCCACTGTATAATCATAAGGGATTTGATTTAGGTCATACCTGAATAGTCTAGTGGTTTTTCCCTACTTTCTGCAATTTAAGTCTGAATTTGGCAATAAGGAGTTCATGATCTGAGCCACAGTCAGCTCCCGGTCTTGTTTTTGCTGACTGTATAGAGCTTCTCCATCTTTGGCTGCAAAGAATATAATCAGTCTGATTTCGGTATTGACCATCTGGTGATGTCCTTGTGTAGAGTCTTCTCTTGTGTTGTTGGAAGAGAGTGTTTGCTATGACCAGTGCTCTCTAAGCACCGTCTTATCTAAGGTGCTTCAAGTCTTGCACTCACAGCAGGCAGTCATTCACAGTCACTCCCAGTCAGGGCAGTGTCCAGGCAGGTTAGAAGCAAGGTCAGTGGCCTGCTCTGCTTTGTCTCTGAATCCTAAACAAGGAAATTTATTTAATTTCCCTAACAGGGAGCACTGAGCTTTGAAAAGCAGGTGGTGTCACCTCAGGGTCAGGATAGCTGGCTTGTCCCAGGGTTGGGGTGAGTGTGCCACTGACCTCTGGGAGTCAGGAAGAGCTGCGAAAGGCGTCCTCCCACTCGGCCTGGGCTGCCTTGGACTGTGCAAACTTGAGAGCCAGGAATTCTCTTGTGTCTTCCAGCACTGCAGTTCAGCAGCTGAAACCTCAGGTTTGTCTTGCGGGCCAGAAGGTTTGTCTCCCTGCCTCAGGGGGTTAAGTGCCTGCTTTTGAAAAGACAAAGCAAGAGATGCCGCGATAAGATAAGGAGCTCTGTTTTCGGAGACACTTCTCAGAAAGAACAGGCTTTCCTTTGTGATCCAGAGGATAAGAATCTGAGCCTCTGCATCCTTCAGCCCATCCCTGCTCCCCTCAGCCAGGCACCTGGGCCACTGTGGGATGTGTCTGCCGCTGCTGCCATCTGCTGGAGCGCCGCAGCCCTGCAGCCTACCCGCCTGTGAGTGGCATTGAAGGCGTTTGCAAACTCCAAGCCTGAATTTCAGCTCTTGTCCTGATGGATAGAGTGTTTCCAACTGCTGCAATTACTAGTATTTATTGAGCACCTACTATGGGCCAACACCATGCTTAGTACTTCGATGAATTGTCTCCCTAAATCCATTCAGGAGAGGAAGCCTATGTGAGCCGGGGTTTTTATCTCTATTCTTCATGACAGCATCTCCAGTGCCTAGGACAGTGCCAGGCACAGAGTAGGGACTTGGTGAATAGGGGTTGCTTGAGAACAACTATAAAGATGGATTCTGTCATCACCCTGGTGTTATGGATGAGAAAGTTGTTGCCCAGAGACATTGTGGCTCTGGCATTGTGGATAAACCTGTGAGGGAAGCTGGAAAGATTCTGGCCATAGGCAGTTTGTATATTACTTTGGGTGGTTTTGATGCTGACAAAGTCAGGTAACATGTAGGAATGAACACCTCCAGCAGTCAGTGTCCTCTGGAGCTCAGAACACTCAAACCATTAGGGAAATAAACCAAATCAACAAAATATTGCAGTGGGGTCCTGAGAATTCAAGGAGTATGCAGGGTTCTGGCCAGGGTTAGAAGCCATTGATATATAATTGGTGCTTTAAAAATTATTATTATTATTACTAAAATGATTTTTTGAGCAATTTTTGAGCAATTTCAACTGTTTTTGCAGAACAGTTGAATGGAAATCACAGAGAGTTCCCTTTTGCTCCCATACTCCCTCCTCCCTCCCTGTTATTAATATTGTGTGTGTGATATTGATGAATTGCTGATATTAACAGATCAGTAATTTATTGATAAATGTATCAAAACCTATCCAAAAAAAAGTCCATAGATTCCATTACAGTTTTCTCTTGGTGTGATATGTTTTAAGCGTTTGGAGGAATGTGGAATGACTTGTATCCAGCATTATAGAAGCATTCAGAATAGTTTCACTGCCCTAAAAACCCTTGGTATTCCACCAGCTATCCCCTCCCTCACCTCTCCCTGACTCCCTGAACCCCTGGCAATCACTCATCTTTTTACTGTCTTCATAGTTTTGCCTTTAGGCTTCTCTTGTGGCTCAGCTGGTAAAGAATCTGCCTGTAATGGGGGAGACCTGAGGTTCGATCCCTGGGTTGGAAAGATCCACTGGAGAAGGGAAAGGCTACCCACTCCAGTATTCTGGCCTGGAGAATTCCATGGACTGTGCAGTCCATAGGGTCACAAAGAGTCAGGCACGACTGAGCGACTTTCACTTTCACTTCACTAGTTTTGCTTTTACCAGAATGTCATATAGTTGGAATCATAGACTATGTAGCCTTTTCAGATTGACTTCTTTCCTTAGCAGTAAGCATTTAAGGTTCCTCTGTGTCTTCTCAATGCTTGATAGCTCATTCCCTTTTATCACTGAATAATGTTATATTGAATGGATGTACCATAGTTCATTTACCCATTCACCGATCGAAGGGCACTTTGGCAATTGTCAATAAAGCTACTATAAACATTCATGTGCATGTTTTTTATGGACATGTTTTCAACTTGCTGGGTAAATTCCAAGGAATCCAATTGTCATGTCACAAAGTAAGTTTTATAAAAACTGACCAAACTTTGCCTTCCAAAGTGTCTGTTTCTTTTTTGTTCTTCTGAGCATCACTTTTTTTTTTTTTTTTTTTGAGCATCACTTTTAATAACACTCCTGCTGGCCTGGACCTACCTGTTCTCTAGGTTGACAAGGCCAGGAGAGGACAGGCCTACGACTCCTTCCTTCTTGTCTGCATCTGACTCCCTTGCTGAGCCAAACCCACTGGCCCTGCTGAAAGGATGAAAACAGAGGATCTTTTCTTCCCACACAAAAAGGGACCCATCTTAAACAAAGCATGGGGCTGAGGCAATTCTGGTCATTTGAAATCCCCAAGTCACCGCCTTGGATGGGAGAAATGGGCCCACCACCATGAAAGGTTAACCTGTGCCTTGTGGTTCAGAATTCCTGGCTTGGGCTTGGGTACATAGGCTGGAAAAAAACTGCTGCTGTTCTGGTGTGTGGAGCCGTCGGGTCCCGCATCTGCGAATCCCTCTTGAAACTGACGCCACTGGGATCAGAACACCCAGCTCCTGTTCACATTCTGTCCTTGTAACGTGTTGAAGATATAGATAGCACCTTAATTTGCATCATCCCCAGGCACATGTTCTAGAGATAGTGGTACTATGGATAAGCAAGCGAGGAGGGTTTTTTGGGGGTTTTTTTCCACATTTTTTCCCTCTCTTTTCAAAAATCTTATGAAAAGTTAGATAGGACCATTTAAAGTTACTTCCAAAAACAAACTTTTTAAAGCTAACATCAAACTGTAGCTGAAGGAAAGATAGAAGGACCTTTTTAATTGTGTCTTTGATATTATTTCCCAGAATCTAAAATGCCCAGTTTGGTTGCTTTAATGCATTTACGTCTCCTCTTCTTGCCAAAGACAAGCAAACAAAAATCTTCACCAAAAACTTGCAGCAAGTTGTTTCATGGCAGGTTTGTTTTTTAAGGCTCATACTCTCTGGTGACTGTGTAGGAAAACTCAGAGAATCTCATGTGAACCGCTTCAATCCAGGAAGAGAAAAAAGCTTTAGTTATGCTGGTAGGAGGAGGGTTTATTTATGTGTCTCAATTTACAAGCCTAAGCATTGCAAATGTAAACTCTCGGAAGGAAAATTTTGTCCTAATTACTTAACTGAATCCAGAAACATCTGCTTTGATTTCCTGGAACAAGTCCAGTCTGCTGTTCATCTGACGTTTTAAAGCAGGCGGAGGTAAGTTCACAACTCAGACCTCTTCTGGTCCTGCAAAGTATTTCTCAGAGAGTGGGGACAGGGTGAGGTCCAGAATAAATAATGTTGATCAGTTCTCCAAATGTTTCTCATAGAGACTTAAGTTGGAGAATCACTGCTCAAGGCACAACTTACTTTTCCTTTTTAGGTATTTTTTCCCCCTCCTTTTCATCTTCACCTACAAAATAGTGTACCTGAATAAATCGTTTCTTCATATTGTGTTTGGTTGGCTCATTGAAAACATTTTAACTCTTTTTTTAGAATTTCTTAAACTTTTACTTTTTGAATGAATACACAGTAAAACTAACCTTTTGCATATATATACATTTTGATGAATTTTAACACTTGTGTGGATTCGTGTTACCACAACCACCCATCAGAATGTACCCTCCCACCTGCAACTCTCCCCCACCAACCCCAATCTCTGGCAACCACAGATCTATTGTTCTTGTTGTTTAGTTGCTAAGTCATGTCCTACTCTTTGTGACCCCATGTAGCCCACCAGGTTCCTCTGTCCATGGGATTTCCCAGGTAAGAATACCAGAGTGGGTTGCCATTTCCTTCTCCAGGGGATCTTTGTGACCCAGGGATCAAACCCGTGTCTCCTACATTGGCAGATAGATTCTTTACCACTGAGCCACCAGGGAGCTCACAGATCTATTATCTATCCCCAAAGTTTCCTCTTTCCTGGAGAATTTCATAAATGAATTCATAGCGTTTCACATTTTGTGACTGGCTTCTTTTACTCAGCATAGTATCTTTGAGATTCATACAAGTTGTCACCTATATCCACATTTCGTTTCTTTTTATTGCTGAGCATAATTCCATGGTATAGATGGAACCTGGTTTTGTTTATTCACCCATCGAAGAATATTTGGCCATTTCCGGTGTTGGGTAGTAATGAGTAGAACTGCTGTAAACATTTATGTATACGTTTTGGGGTCAAGATAAATTTTCTTTATCTTAGATACATTACCCTAGGTAATTTATCTAGGGTAATACCTGAGTTGGGTTGCTGAGTCAACTGGTAGGTATATCTTAAGGTTATCAGAAGCAACCACTCTGTTTGCAGATAGGCTAGACCATATTGTGTCCCCCCGCTGCCAGCAGTGAGAGAGAGTTCCAGTTGCTTTGTATCCTCACCAATACTTGGGAGAGTCAGCATTTTAAAATTTCAGTCATCTGGTAATGTTGTAGTATCTGCCCATGGTTTTAATATGCGTTTCCCTGATGGCTGATGACATTGATCATCTTGGTATGTGCTTATTTGCCATCCACATATTTTCTTTGATGAAGTATTCAAGTTTTTGCTCATTTAAGTTTTGCTGTATTTAAAAAAAAGTTGTATTGTTCATTCTCTTGCTGTTGAGTTTTGAGGATTTTTTTTTAATTGAAGTGTAGTTATGTAGTTACAATATTATGTTAGCTTCAGGTGTGTTAGTTTCAGCAAAATGATTCAAATATTTATGTATGTTTAATTCTTTTCCATTATAGTTTATAACAGTGAGCATTCTTAATGTATTTTGGATATAAGACTTTTGTTGGATTGATGGTCTATAAATATTTTCTCCCAGAGATAGCTTGTCTTTTCATTAGCAGTGTTTTTCTTAAAGTGAGTTACTGATTCTGTTGAAATCCAACTTATCGATTTTCTTCTGTTATGGAGCATGAAGATTTTTGCTTATGTTTTCTTCTAAAAGTTTTATAATTTTATATTTTAAAATTAAATCTATGATTTAATTAGCGTTAATTGTAGTATAAGATATAAGATTTAGGCCAGAGTTCATTTTCTTTCATACGGAAGTATGAATGTTTTAACACCATTTATTGAGAAATCTCTTTTTCTTTATTGATTTACCTCTGTATTTTTATCAAAAATTCAATTGGTAAAAGATTTTTGTATGAGACTTAGTGTTTATTGGAAGGAGGAACTGGGGAACTTTCTGAAATAATGGAAATAGTGTGTGAGTTACATGTGGACATAGATTTGTCATACCACTCATTTTGCACACTTCTGGTCTGTGCATTTTGCTGTATGTGAATTACACTTAACTTAAAATAACATCAGTTGGCCATGTCTGTGTAGATCTGTTTCTTTTGTGTGTGTGTGTGTGTGTGTGTGTGTGTGTTCTGGTCTTGTTCTTAAAGTTTTTTTTTTTTAATTTATATTAGTTGGAGGCTAACTACTTTACAATATTGTAGTGGTTTTTGCCATACATTGATATGAATCAGCCATGGATTTACATGTGTTCCCCATCCTGGACTCCCCTCCCACCTCCCTCTCCATCCCATCCCTCTGCACTAGTGCACCAGCCTGCACTGGGAGCCTGCCTGCAGTTTGGTAGAGGGTGCCATCTCTGGGGCCGAGATTGCCCCTTGCCAGCCCTGGCTGTCGCCCGCCTGCCTCCCTGCCTCCAGTTGGGGAGGGGCCAGCCCGCAGCCAGCTAGCTGTCCTGTGGTATTCGCTCAGTCCTTTGTTCTGTGAGCAGGCCCGGCAGTGCCTTAGGTTAGAGCTTTTCACAGGAAAGTTCTCTCTCTCTCTCTTTTTTTGTTCCTCTCTCTGGCTATCCCATAGTTTGGGTGCTGTCTCACGTTAGCTCCCTCAGATTGTCCTCAGGGCACTCAGGCCTGGTCCTTGCCCTAGGCATGCAGCCTGTGCCCCTCTGTTCAGTCCCCGCTCGCTGCTGGCGGACCGAGTGTCTGGGCCACTTCTCTGCTGGGAATTGCAGTTAGGCGCGTAATCTGTGGGGTTTTGTTTTGTTTTTTCTCCCAGTTATGTTGCCCTCTGAGATTCCAAAACTCCCCACAGACCGGCCGGTGAGAGGTTTTCCTGATGTTTAGAAACTTCTCCTTCACAACTCCCTCCCCAGGACAGGTTTCCGTCCCTAACTCTTTCATCTCTCTTTTTGTCTTTTATATTTTGTCCTACGTCCTTTCAAAGAGAATGGGATGCCTTAATGGGTTCCTGGTGTCCTCTGCCAGTATTCAGAAGTTGTTTTGTGGAATTTTCTCAGCGTTCAATTGATCTTTTGATGAATTTGTGGGGAAGAAAGTGATCTCCCCTTCCTATTCCTCCACCATCTTAGGACCGCCCTCTGTTTTTACTTTTAGTTCTCTCAGTTTCTGCTTTGTATGTTTTAAAACTATTGTTAGGTGTATACACATTTATCATTGTTATTTCTTCTTGCCATATTAATCTTTTTATCATTATGCAATCCTTTTTATCCTTAATAATTTCCTTTGCTTCAGTGTCTACTTTATCTGACATTAATGAAGCAATTCAAGTTTAATTTTCCTTAGTTTTTACATGGTATATCTTTTTCATCTTTTTTAACTTAATTAGATCACTACATTTAAGATGAGTTTCATAGAAGTAGCATATAGTTGGTCATGTTTTTAAATCCAATTTGATAATTTCTGTCTTTGAAAATTGATGTGTTTGACTCATGTACATTTTAATGCAATTTTTGATATGTTTGAATTTAGTCAACCCTTTTATCTGCTTTCTGTTTCCTCTGTTTTTATTCTGGTTTCCCCTTTCCTGCCTTTTGTGGGGATTATTTGAACATATTTTTTAGTAGTCCCATTTTGATTTACCTGTTCTGTTCTGTGATTTTTCAGCCATCTCTCTATTATTGATTTCCAGTTTGATTCCATTGTGACCCGAGAGCATATTTTGTATGTATGTATTCTGTTTGTGTGACTAGATCTCCTTGTATAGTATTTTTAGCAATTGCTATAGGGATTACAATTTACATAATTTTTCACTTTTCACTTTTAAATATTTTAGCATTTCAGATTGAATATTGAAACCTTACCAGTAAATGTACCAAGTTTTTTGTACATTCAACAGACAATGAAAACTCCAGATAATGTTACAATTTTTGCTTTCAACCATCTATCGTATTTTAAGAAACTCAGTAGGAGAAAGTGGCTTCCCAGGTGGCTCAGTGGTAAAGAATCTGCCTGCCAATGCCCCAAATGTAGGAGATGTGAGTTCAGTCCCTGGGTTGGGAAGATTCCCTGGAGGAGGAAATTCTACCGACTCTAGTATTCTTGCCTGGAGAATCCCATGGACAGAGATGACTGGCAGGAGGATCGCATGGACAGAGGAGCCTGGCAGCTTATAATACATGGGATTGCAAAGAGCTGGACATGACTGAGCATGCGCGCACACACAGAAGAGTAGTCTATTGTATTTACTTAGAAATTTGCCATTTTTGTGTCATCCTACTTGACATTATAAGTTTCTTTCTGGTATCATTTTCCTCTACCTGGAGAACATCTTTGGAGATTCTTTTAGAGCAAGTCTTCTGGTAATTCTCTTGATTTTCGTTCACCTAAAAATATTCTTATTTCAACTCATTCCTAAAGGATATTTTCCCCAGACTAGAATTCTGACTTGACATAGTTATCTTCCTGCACTCTAAGTATGTAGTTGTACTCCATACCAGACTCCATGGTTTTTCGTGAGAAATCTCTAGTCACTTCAGTTGTTCTCCTCCAGTAAGTACGTGTTGGTTGTTCCTAGGTGCTTTCAAGAGTTTTTTTCCCTTTTACTTTAATTTTCATCAGTTTTATTATTATGTGTGTAGATTTCTTTAGGCTTTTATTATTGGGACTTGCTAAGGTTCCTAACTCTGCACTTTGACAACTTTTGCCAAATTTGGGAGGTTCTTAAATTGTTATTTCTTCTAGTGTATTTTCTCTGCTTTTCTCTACCTCTTCCCAAACTCCAAGATTAGGAATGTGTTTTTGTTTTTGTTTTTTAACTTTGCTACACTGGGTCTTAGTTTTGGCACATGGGATCTTTAGTTTCAGCATGTGGGCTCCACAGCATGTGGGCTCTTAGTTGCAGATGCGGGATCTAGTTTCCTGACCAGGATTCAAATCTGAACCCCCTGCCTTGGGAGTACAGAGTCTTAACCACTGGACCAACAGGGAGGTCCCCCAGATAGGAATGTTAAACCTTCTGGTATTCTCTCCCAGGTCCTTCAGGATCTGTTTACTTTTTAATCTTTCTTTTCTGCATTGCTCAGGTTGTTTTCTTCCTATTATTCTAAATTCAAGTTCACTGACTCTTCTCTACCATCTCTATTCTGCTGATGAGTCCATCCAGTGAGTTTTTCATTTCAGTGATTGTATTTTTCAGCTCTAAAATGTTATTTGAAAAAGAAAATACAATGTTTATTTGGTTCTTTTTATCTTCTTTTTGAGACTTTTTGTTTTTCCCTCTATGCCTAGGGTCTTCCAGATTCCTTGTTAGAGCATTTCTTTAACAGCTGCTTTAAAGCTTTGTCAGATAATTCTGATATCTGTATTATCTTAGCATTGGTGTCCTTTTCCAGGTGAGCTGAGATTCCCATTTCTTTATATGCTGAGAAATTTTGGTTTCTATCCTGGACATTTAAAATGTTACATTGTAAGATTCTGAGTCTTTCTGAAACCCTATGGAGAGTGTTGATATTTTTGTTTTAGCAGTTAATTAGCCCAATGGGGCTCAGTCCTCAGTTTCTAATCAGCTTTCTATGGGTTGTGGTGTCAAGGTCAGTTCAGCTTTTAAGTCTTGTGTGGTACTATTTAGATTTGTGCCATATCTTCACCACCCAGGGTCCAGCCAGGAACTTGGGCATAGTCTATTCTGTAACTCAGTCCTAAGGGTTATGTGTGTTGTTTGGAGACAATTCCAGATGTGAGTGAGTGAGCCCAGGAGCTTCCTCCTCTCTCTTGAATGTCCCTGACACTTTTCAGCTCCCTGAACTCCACTTTTCGCTCATCTGGGCAGAAAACTGGAGCTTTATCAATCTCACTCTGCCACATACAGCCCACAGGTGTGCTTAGATCCAGAGCCATGTTTTAGGACTTAGAGGGTTAAAAAGCAATGACAGTTTGCCTTACCTTCTGGAGAGACCACAACTCTTCTTTTTGGAGGCAAAGGTCCCTTCCACCAAGTGCTAAGCTCCTGTGGGTCTGCACTGCTGTCTCCCCTCTGACACCACCACCATTTGCATCTCAAGACTACTTGTGGGCTGAGATGTGGAAGAATGGAAAAAAGACAAGAAAGAACAACAACAAAGACAAGCAGGGTGTTTTCTCATCCTTTCTTAGTGCTAGGAAACCTCATCTCCTCTCCTCAAGCAGAGAGAGAGAGAGTGTTCCTCCTGAGCTCCCCTGTCCTCACGGATGCCACTCCCCAGTTTCAAGCTGCATTGAGTTCAGGCCACTGGGTCCCAGAGGGAAGAAAGGACACTTGTTGTTTATTTACTTATAAACAATACACTTAGCAGCCCTGGCTTTTTCATTACAAACCAAGAGAAACTGGCTTTCCCAGAAGATAGGAGTTTTACATCTTGAGTAACTGAAGGCTTTGTTTTTGCTTGTGTGTGCTTTCTCACGTTTAAGGTAAAGTTTCTGTTGTAATGTAGTGGGCATCTGTTGGGCTTCTTTGGGTGATAGCCCTTGCCCTTCTAACCCTGAAATTCCTTCAGGGAGCCACTGCTGACCCTCTGCCAGGCTGTACAACGTGCATATTCTGCGTGCCCCGAGTTCAGTTTCACTTCAGGAATGAAAACCAAGAGCAAGATTTTACATGGAACTCTTGGGAAACAGTATGTCTTGTTCTGCTGGGGTTACTAATTGAGGGAGATGTGAATCTGAAGCTGCGTCTTCCCATTGCTTTCAAAGAGCTTACTGAATAGTAAAAAGTCAAGAAAAAAGCACAGTTGATCAGTGGAGGTAACAGATTTTTGGTAATGCCAATAATATGCCTGCAGACCTTCCTCTTCTTGCAGCACTTCAGTTGCACAAGCTAGGCAATTTCTACTTTGCTCAAGCTACTGTGTGTTAGTTTTCTGTCCCTTGCAGCCAAAAGTGTCCTCACTAATGCGTAAATGAGCCTTTTGTCTGTTTTCCTTTATTATGGCCTGAATCTTGAGCTGATTATCTTTAATCAATAGCACATGGAGATTTGTATTGGAGTCATTTGTTGAAACCCATTGGAAGGAATTGTAACTTGCTGGGCAAATTTTATCTGCCTGTACTTTCTTCTTGTTATTGTTTTGTCAGTAAATACCCATTCTGTGTTTTTAGGGTACTGCTCATTTTGTGTTTTCCCCAGAAGTAGACCCTGGGTAGAGAATTTGAGTTGTTCAGTTGCTCAGTAGTGTCCGACTTTTTGTGACCCCATGGACTGCAGCATGCCAGTCTTCCCTATCCTTCACAATCTCTCAGAGCTTACTCAAATTCATGTCCATTGAGTCAGTGATGCCTTTCAACCATCTCATCCCCTTCTCATCCTGCCTTCAGTCTTTCCCAGCATCAGAGTCTTTTTTGATGAGTTGGCTCTTCGCATCAGGTGGCCAAAGTATTGGAGCTTTAGCTTCAGCATCAGTCCTTCTAATGAATTTTCAGGGTTGATTTCCTTTAGGATTGAATGGTTTGATCTCCTTACAGTCCAAAGAAGTCTTCTCTAGCACCACAATTCAAAAGCATCAATTCTTCAGCACTCAGCCTTCTTTATAGTCCAACTTTCACATCCATATATGACTACTGGAAAAACCATAACTTTGAGAATTTGAGTACCAGTGGTTTATTTCAAAGGTGATCCTAAGAGTATTAGCAAGAGATTGTGGGAATAAAAGTGGGAAAAGAAGGATGAGTTATTGAGAAGTTTCCCACATAGTGTCACTGGGTCCCAATTCTGCTGTGGGGTTTTGGAGGACAGTGTAGAATGAGCCCCAGAATTAACTCAATCAGCAAGTGAGAAATTGTGATGAGTGAGATTCATTCATCATCCAACTCACATCCATGATTCCTGAGTGCTGTTTATAGAATTTTAATTCCCTGGCACTTCTCACCTGTGCTTCTCAGGAGCTGAGAGCAAGACTTTAAAGGAAGTTGTAGAACCTATAACTGGACATGGTAGGCATGTGCTTGGGAGAACCCCCCCGCCCCAACCAAGAGTTCAGAGGGACATGGGAGGGGCATAGCCAGCATTTGCCCCCAGACCTGTGGATATTCTTGTGTTTTGTCCCTAGACTTTCAGCTTAGCCTCTTTACACGGAATAAGAAAGTGTATTGATTGCATGTGTATCGATTGATAAGTGATGGCTGTTCACAAACACAATAGCTTTAAAACTTATCAAGCTTCTTCATGTTCGGAAAGATGAGATTGAGGTCAAAAGTATGATGGTTTCTAGGCAATTTATATCATTCATTCATTTATTCATGCATACAACACATGCTTTAGGGGAATGGAAATCAATAAGCCAAAGTCCCTGTCCTTACGAAGCCCAAAAGCTTGTGTCGGGCAGACAGAAGTGTAATTACTGATGGAATAAAATGATGCTTGCTTTAATAGCAGTGGATATAAACTGTTATTAGAAGGCAGAGGTAGAGTTATAAGAAGATAGTATTTATGTCTTAAAAGATGAGAAGGAAAGAAGGGAAGAAAGATGGAAGGAAGAAGGGCATTTATTCTTCTTATTATTGCATAGCAAATTTTCACAAAATTATGGCATAAAACAGCAACCATTTTATTATGCTTATAATTGCTTGGGTCAGGAATTTGAAAGGGAGCACAGAGGAATCAGCTCATCTCTAGGCCATGATATCAGGAACCTACCTAGGAAGACAAAGCCTAGAGGTGACTCTGTGACTCGGGTGTGGCATTGTCTGAAGGTTCACTCGCTTGCTTGCCTGGCAGTCAGTGCTGACGTTTACAGAGGCTTTGGGATGATTGAGGACCAGTACATCCATGCTTGGCCTCATCACGTGACTGCTTGGGCATCCTCACAGCATGCTTGGCTTCCAAGACCGAGTGCTCCACAGCAACCAGGCAGAAGCTATGTTACCCTTTGTGGCCAAGCCCTGAAAGTCGCCTTCACGATGATCACAAGCCTGCCCAAACTCAAGGGGCAGAAACTTGAGCCCACCTATCAGAGGGGAGAATGTCAGAGTCATATTACGAGTGGTAAGACAGATATTGTTGCAACCAGTTTTAGAAAATACCATTGAGCACAGCATTGAAATGATAAAGTCATCTTGTCCATCTTGTATTTAGTAATATCTTTCCTGGGCTGTATTATTTTATGATAGATACCATTTTAAATTACTTAAATTGACTGTCAGATTGAGTCATAAAGATATGATGAGAGAGATATATTATTGATGCATTTGTCACAGTCCTTCTCCCTGACCCACACTTTGAGAAGCAATGCCATAGGGCCTGGGCAGAGTTGGGGAGGAGGGTGTTAGAACTAGCAGGGCAGATTCTCTTTAGAGGTCAAACAAAGGCAAAGACTGTGAAATTCTTATCTTAATATTAAAGTTGATTATAAACAAGTATATATATTCCAGTATATTTTCTCAGTGGATCTAATTTTTAGGTGTATTTAAAAGCATTGGATTCACTTAGTGTGTGGTTTTATTGCCTCCAAAGAACATTCTAATTTATGCTACTTTTGAAATAATTATAAAAAGACACAGGGCCAGTCGAGAAAGTCTCTTTTGTCCATTGCTTGGATTTTGTCTTTAAAACTGAAACTTAATATAGATGGTCCCTGATTTGATGGTTTGACTTAGGACTTTTCAGCTTGATGGTGGCATGCATGCAGTAGAAACTGTACTTTGAATTTTTAATTTTGTTCTCTCCTTGGGCTAGAGGCATGTGGTACAGTACTCTCTGGTGCCACAGAATCCTCTCAGCCATGCGACCAGCAAGACAAACTATCAATGCACCTACAACCATTCTGTGCCCAGACAACCGTTCTGTTTTTCACTTTCAGTACACTATTCAAATATTACATGAGATATTCAGCACTTTAGTATAAAATAAACTTTGTGGTAGGTGATTTTGTCCAACTGTAGGCTATTGTAAGCTTTCTGAGCACATTTCAGGTTGGCTAGGCTAAGCTGTGATATCTGGTAAATTAAGTGTATTAAATGCATTTTGACTTGAGGTATTTTCAACTTGTGATGGGTTTATGGAGATGTAACCACATCGTAAGTGAAGGAAGATCTATCGTTTGCATTTTTAAAGCCATATTTTAAAAAAGTGTTTATAACAGATAGCTCATAATCAGACTGGGCAGGACATGGAGACGCTCTGGCACTTTACTGCAGGCAAGAGCTAGGAGGCAGTGTTGCACTGTAGTCTGGCAGTTTAGACACTGAATCCCAAACGTGTCACCTGCTCTTCTGTGATATGGGGGCAACTGACTCAAATTGTCAGAGTCTTGGTTTCTTAACCTCTGAATTAGGGATAATGTTGCCTACTTTTTTGTGTTGCAACATAGATAAAATAAGACAAAATATCTGATACCTAGGAGATAATAAATTGAATATTGAGGGGGGATCTAAGAGAAATTGAATCGCATGCTCACTCAGTTCTGTCTGAAATTAGATGGCAGGTCAGTAGCCACATCATTAGTCTTTACATAATTTCCCTAAAGGCAGGAAAAAGGCATAAAACAGCTAGAGCCTTCTTACTACATATGTGTGTGCATGTACACGTATGTGTGTCAGAATCTTGGCTGTAAAGAATATTTTTTTATCAACCATTTCCTCCCTCCCTCACCTTTATCTTCTCCCTGTTTCCATTTTGTGGGAGTGGAAGCTTCAGAGACATTTCCTGATTATTTCTCAGTGATATGTATCAAGTGAGGAGAAGGCAAAGGCTCACGGGGGAAAAGCAGCTCAAGTCCAAAGCACTCACTTGGCTCGGACCCCCGTTTCCTGAGCAGCCTCTTTCCCCTTTCCCTGCAATCTGCTTTAGAGCCAGGTCTGCGGTGTCACTGCAGGCCCAGCGATGGAGCTGTCAGGAAGAGCAGAGCCCACATCTGCCCTGCCTTGTAATTAAAGTCCTGGTCCTCCACCGACACCCCTACCATGTCGCCCCGAGACACCAGGTTCACTCAGGCCCCTGGAAATGGCAAGAGAGTCACCTTATCACCTGTATTCATTCTTTCTTTCAAGTTAGAAAGCCACAAAGTCACAGTCAAATCACTGAAAATGTCAACCTCAAGCTGCCCTTGTGTGTGTGTGAGTGGGTGAAGTGTTTTTTAACTTAGTTATTATATTGATGACACTCCACCTTTCAAATTCAGTCCCTTTGCTCATTCTGCTGGTTTATCATGATTATTGTCTAAGTTGAAATGGATTTCACGACAACTCTGAAAACCAGAGTTGGCTAAATTTAGCTTTAATTAGGCAGCATCTTAGCCCTGTGATTATTTCCTCATTTCATTTGGATTCTACTCACTGGAATGCTGAGTGCGGTTTGGCACGTTCGTGCTGTTTTCACAGAATTCTGCACCACATTTCTTGTGATCAGGGTGATTCTTTCGTGCCACAAATGGTTTTTGCAGATATATCTTTAATCCTCTTGTGTAATCCAGGGTTTACTGGAGTTAGTCGAGTTATCCTCCACAGCTGGCAACTGCTAGGAGGAAAACCCCAAACACAAGGTCAGGGCATCTCTACCTTGTACTGACTCCCCTCACCCAGAGGACCCCTGGTGGACACTGGACATCAGCTACTTCAGACCAGGTGCTCCTGTCACCTCTCAATAGAGATTTCCACTTTAGTCAGATGGTGTACAAAATGGATCTTTGCAAACCTTAGCCGATTCCTCCCTTTCCTGGAGAATGTCAAGTGTCCTGTTTGTGAGGTGGGCTCTGAAGCCAGAGAAGTTCAAATCTCAGTCTGACCTCTTACCAGTCCTTTGATTTCAGGAATTCTCTTCTATTTGCCTTGGTTTCCTCATCTGTAAAACAGCGATATGGTAGCACCACTTCATAGCATCACCATGGGTACCAAGTGAGGTACATATGTAAAGCACTTAGAACAGTGCCTGGCCTGGTAGATGGCATGTTTGTACTTGTCATTGCTGCTGCTTCTTTTATTACAGGCCTCTTGAAGGGTGGTATCTGAAGAGTTATGTTAGCAAGTAGTAGTAAGGTAGGTACAGTCTGAGATTAAGGGACAAAATTTTAGTTGCTGGTAGAGAAACTTCACAAACAAGCCAGGATTTAGTCTACAGAGGACATCTATAGGTATTGTGCACCAGACATCCATGCCCTATCTTGGGATTTCCTTGGAAACTGTATAGTCAGAATCTAGTTGGCACAATAGTAACCACTCCAGGTATTTCAGAGAGAGTGAACTGTATACCATGAAACAGTTATGCAGTTAATGAAAGGGTTGAGAAGTCAAATGAGATGGTGAGGCTGCCCAGAGGTTAACAAGAGCAGGAAATCTCTACTTTAGTTATAGCTAGGAGACCACGGGGAAAGCAGTGTTGCCAGAGTCCAGGGTCATCTAGGGAAGCTAGAAATATGGTGGATCTGAGCAGCAGATCTGTGAAGGGAGGAGCTCCAGAAAGACACATACATAGCTGGAGAAGGAAATGGCTACCCACTCCAGTATTCTTGCTTGAGAAATCCCATGGACAGAGGAGCCTGGTGGGCTACAGTCCATGGGTCACAAAAGAGTCAGATACTACCTGATGGTTGAAGAACAACACACACACACACATCCTACTTAATCTTTCCTTGTGAGGACAGTTGCTTATGAGATATGAATTATTATTCCTATTCCCATTTTTAGATGTGAAAACTGAGGCTGATATGGATTAATCAACTTGCCTAGCCAGCATTTGAACCCAGGCCATCAGATCTTAGATCCCACCCTTCCGACCATATGACACAGAGGCTCCCTCTTCCCTGAGAATCCTTATTCATCTTTTAGGTCTCAGCTCAGGTCATCCCCCAAATTAGGTTCAGTCACCCCTGTTGTGCACTTCCCAAGCTGCCTGTTCTTCCCTCTTCATAGTCATCAACACACTACACTATAGTTGCTGGTCTCACTGTGTAGGCCAAGGTGGGGTGGTGGCTTCCCTTTAAGTTAATGACTGTTATCACTGTTGGTCATCCTTGGGAACTTACAGGTACCCTGGGAACCATACCCGACTAGGGAAGACTTTTCTCCCCCTCTAGGAGACCTTGATTCCTCAGTGGGGGACTTCAGTTGATCCCTAACTTATGGAGGGTCTCCTGGGAAGCATTTAACATGAGTTCTCAACCACTTAACTCATCCTCAGGATGATTTCAGGACTGCAGACTCTGGAAGAAACTACCCTTGGAGCAGATGTGTCTTATCCTCTGTGGACTATTTCTGTAATTCCCAAATTTTCAGTGAATTCTTATTAGAAGAGAAGAAGTAGAAGTTCCAAGTGTAAATTTTGGCATCATCTTGGTCTATATTCTTTCACTTCCTAGTTGTGTGCTTTTCAGCTTAACTTCTCTAAGCCTGTGATTCCTTATTTGTAAAATGGGTAAAAATGGTTGCTAACCCATGGTATTATTGTATATTGGCTGAAAATGTATAGAAGCAAATTAGAATCTTACTGACATATTAGTGTCTCTATGACTCGTTTCCCGGAGGCAGGCTGGCTATAAACTAAAGAGAATTATCATTATATATTCAAAGTAGCATAGTTATATTTTGTTTCAAAATGCCTTTCCCCAGAGAAGTTCTAATTAGATGTTGATGGGATAGAATATTTTCATTTTTTTTTCTTTTTCTTTCTTTAGTGAGGCTGTAGAAAAGCATATTAGTGCCTGTTAATGAGATGATCATGACAAAGGTGCTGTGAAGAAATAGGGTGAAAATGAATCCATAACGATAACATTACTTTGGTTAAGCTTATTTATTATTAAGCATATTTAAAAAGAAAAATGGGTAGTAATTGAATTCAATTTATAACACTTTAATTTTAATTAAATGGTAAAGAGTGCATATTTTAAAACATGCTGTTCATATTTGGCTAGGAGGGGAAATTTCATTGCTTGGAGAATGAGAAGAAAACTGAACAGAATTCCCCGTCAACCAACAAGGCATTGTCCTGGAAATCTGGTCTGCCTTTTCCCATAGGTTTGATTGTTCAGCTACTCTGCTAATTGTTTCAACTGGCAGTTTTCAAAGAAATTAACATGAAGAATTCTGCAAAGTGAAATTGAGCATTCGGTTATAAAATCTGGTGTGAAGTCATTTCGGTGCACTATTGTGAGAATATCAGTGGAGCCTCTAACTTCATGAGCTGTTAACAAAGTGTAGATTTTAAACACAGAGACATATTTCTTGACTAAGCACACGTTACAGGTGATTTTCTGGCTGCTTTCAATTAAGTGCCTGTCCTTTAATTATTTTTAAATCGCCAACAATTTGTAAGCCATTTGAAGCTTGGATTCTGGACTCAATCTACTAAGGTTGAAATCCCAACTCTTCCATTCACCAGCTCTGTGACCAGCTTACTTAAACTTCTTGAAGCCTCAGCTCCATTTTAAGTCTTTAAAATGGGAGTAAAAATACTTACTTCATGGCTTGAAGTAAGGATTTAATGATGTAATGTGTAAAGTGCCTAACACAATTCTCAAAAATCTTTGGTATTATTTTTTTGTTGTTAATATTGTACTTACGAATAGAAACCTAACTCAAATTAGTTTTCAAAAATAATAACGATAGCATATATTGGGGACTTCCTGTGTGCCATTCACTGGTATGACCACTTCATTTTCATTATTTGATTTAGTTCAAAGGGTTTTAAAAAATTACGTAAGTGAAAAAACATGGGTTTTGTGTGGCAGGTAAGGGTGGACCCAGGAGCTCAAATGAGGCCCTTAGAAATCTGTCTTTTTTTACTTCTCAATGCTCTGCTCCATGTTGGCATCAGTCTTAGTGAGATTGTCTCCATGAGAGGTCAGAGAGCTTCTAGCAGTCCCAGGCTTTCATTCATTCTGCTCCTCTCACCCAGTCATTTCAGTATAAGTCCCAGATGCTTTTGATTAGATAGAGGTAGGTCAGTGCCCTTTCTTGGCATAAAACCATGATCAGGAAGATGAACCTTCTGATTAACCTTACCTGGGTCACTTGCCCAACTCTCGTTTGGATTGAGGATTGAGTATAGTGTCGTGGTCCAGCCCCGGCAGGACCAGGAATACCCAAGGGATGAGTGGCATCGGCGAGGAAGAAGACAGACAGACAGACACACACAGAAGGCTGCGTAGAAGAGGTAGCTTTTTTTTATTTTTAGGATAGCTCAGTTTTTATAGAATGAACATTACCTCCCCCTTAAGTCACCACATATTACATCAGATATTGGTTTGTGCTTCCGTCAATGTTTTTTTCCCCATGTTTTTCCCCTATGCATTCATCTAGAACGTTCCCAATTACAGTTTTTTCTTAAATGTCCCATACATAGTCTTCTTGCCTCAATGACCTAACATTTTCACTCTATCAAAAACAATGTTCCGTAGATTGCAGATATAGTATAAATTCCTTGGGTAATAAAATATGGGAAGGGTCACAGTAACATGTTTGACATTTCTAAGAATGGTACTATGAGAAAACTCTGATATTTTTCTTTACCTGAAACCACAAAATCTCAATTTACAATGATTAACTATTAAACAGCAAAAACACCTCTAAAGCAGCAAAACACCTCTCTATTAATAGATAATGGCAGTAAAGCTGGTTAATATAAATCTTCCATTGAAATCCTATGTACCCCGTTTCCTAACTCTACAAAAATACCCATAATCTTCCATGTTGTTTAAAGAAAGGGAAACAGTGAACAAGTAGCAGCAAGGAAATAGCAATAATGAAAACCCTCTCAACCAAGGAGCAAGTAAACTGAAGCAGTGCATCTACTTCTAAATCTAAATGCCTCTACTCTTTTCTATTCTAGAACGTTATATTCTTTTAAGCAAGCAGCCAAACTATACCTGTGGCCTTTTCTTTTTTGACTTGATGTTTATGGTCGTGTCCTGAGCCAGAGCAATCATGAGCATCTCCAAAAAGGCTTAGACTTTTCCAGTGAGGCCTTATTACTATATTTTATATTTCCAAAAATTAATAGAAAGCCCAACAACAGTAAGACAGAAGGAGGAGAGGGACATACCGGGCCCCTGGGACAACCTCGAGGGGAAGAACTGCCTCGCAGATTCCTTTCTCGTCTCGTGACCTTGTCATGGCCCCGGGCACGTCCTGGCGGCTCCCGACAGTATAGAGATTGATGGAGAAGGAAATGGCAACCCACTCCAGTATTCTTGCCTGGAGAACCCCGTGGACCCTGGAACCTGGCAGGCTACAGCCCATGGGGGTCTCAAAAAGTCAGATACAACTTAGCAACTGAACAGCAGCAGGAGCATAGGGATTGAGGGCAACCCAACCTGTAATCTTTCTACTTCAGTTTCTGAAAGCAATGAGAGCATCAGGAATAGCAAAAATCAAAACTCATTTACAACATCTTTAGCAATATTCGGAGACAGAGAAAACCCCAAACCCAGAGAGGCAGCAGAACTGGTATGAAATCAACACTGACACAACAGGAAGGAAGGGAGAGTCTGAAACTTTATAAGCTGCAAACCCACCAAATGGCCAAACACAGAGGAGGGTTGCATCTTGAGTGAGAACTGCTGTGAGAAGATTTGAGAACAAAGAGTGTTAAGTAGGAGCCCAAGAAAGGAAGAAGAACTGACATGCTCAAGTCACATTTCCTCATCTCTGGCACAATTGAGTCGTCCAATTATGTACTACAACACCACCCCCAACACTCCTAAGATAAATGGCTGGTTCTAGGACTCGGGCAGGGAAGATACAAGATGAATTTGAGGTAACTTCTTCTGACCAGAAGGGAAGGAAGTTTTCTAAGATTAATAGACTTGTATCAAAATGACATAGAAGGTGGTCAGAAGGGGCTTCCAGTGGCCAAAGTTGGGAAAATTTGGGCATCAAAAAGAATAATGATTACAGATATTGATAAAATGTATTTAATGTATAAAATTCATGACTTCATTAAGTCACTCAAGACAAAGCCAGAAAAGTGTAGTATGAGATGACCATTAAAGAACTTCTGACTTTTTAATTGGTAAATAAAGGAAAAACACTAAAGATTTATCCTACCTTTCCAGGAGGTATTGTATGATAAGATAACCAACTAGCCCACTTGATGAAGAGGAACTATACTTTACAAAAAAATACCAGTTAGTACATGTAGAAGGAATGTTAGTATATTACATGTAAAGTTAGTACATTACATGAATGACGAAAGTTAAAAAATATGATTTTATAAAATCTATGAAATTATGGATTTAGGCAAGATTTACATATTAGGTGAGTGCTTAATGGAGAACAACACATTGCATAGGGCCAAAGTAACACTATAGCAATTCCTTTCTGATCATGTGTTATCTATTGCTGAGTAATAACCCATTCAAAAAAAATCTGTCAGTAAAAAGAATAATCATTTATTATCCTTCATCACTCTGTGAGTCAGTTGGTTGGTTCTTCTGTCTAGACCAGCTTTACTTGTCTCTGTTTTCACCTGATGGCTCACTCACCGGGGCTGCTGGGTCTCAGATGGCCTTACTCATCTGTCAGGAAGTTGACAGAGATGGCTGAATAACTGAGGTCTCCTTCTCTGTGGTCTGTCAAGATGGCCTCAGCAGGAGTAACTGGGGGCACTCTCCACGGGGTGTCTCATCCTCCAGTAGGCTCGTCCTGGCTTCTTTACATGGCAGTCCCAGGGGTTCAGCAGCCAAAGAGGGCAACTGCTGGAGCACTAACATTCGTCAAGCCTGTGTTGCATCACATTTACACTAGTATCTGATTGACCCAAGCCTAGACTTAAGCAATGAAGAAATAAACTCAATCTCTAGGTAGCAAGTCTGGTCGAACTTCCTGTGATGAAGGAAGTGTTCCATATATGCCTTGTCCAAATGACAGCTACCAGCCACATGGGGCTTTAGAGCCCTTGAAATGGGACTGGTGCAAGTGAGGAACTTTATTTTCGGTTTTAGTTAACTTACGCTGAAACATAAATGACTACATATGGCTGGCAGCTCCCTCACTGGACAGTGCAGTTCTAGACACAGGATCACCTCTGGTGATTTCTAGTCAAAAATATGAATACACCAGTACTTTAGATCTACCTTTCAGTCTGTACAAGATAAGAGGGGTATAGGAACCAGCTTCATGGTACAATAAGGAACAAATAGACAAATCTAGTAGGTGAGATTTTGCACAGGAAAACTGACCCCATGTCTTCAGTAAGCCAATGTCATGAAAAGGGGATCCTGACAGGCTGCAGAGAAATAAGAGCTGCTATAACAGCCGGAGAGCTTTATTCACAGGATTCCTGGATAGGACTAAAATACTTATAAGCTCTTCAGTGACAAAGAAAACGTACTGAAGCAGAAAGGTTAAGATCATTGACCCACGAAGGCTAAGTGTTACAATAGTATGTAGAGTATAATCTCAAATTGGAAAAGAAAAATATGCATAAATATGTGTATATATAGATACACATGGACACCACCAGATGGTCAATAACAAAATCAGATTATGTTTTTGCAGCTGAAGATGGAGAAACTCTATATGGCCAGCAAAAACAAGACCTGGAGCGGACTGTGCCTCAGATCATTAGCTCCTTATGGCAAAATTCAAGCTTAAATTGAAGAAGGTTGGGAAAACCACTAGGCCATTCAGGTATGACCTAAATCAAATCCCTTATGATTATACAGTGAAGGTGACAGATAGATTCAAGGGATTAGATCTGTTAGAGAGAGTACCTAAAGAACTATGGCTGGAGATTTGTAACATTGTACAGAAGACAGTGACTAAAGCCATCCCAAAGAAAAAGAAATGCCAAAAGACAGAATGTTTGTCTAAGGAGGTCTTACAAATAGCTGATGAAAGAAGAGAAGAGAGAGGCAAGGGAGAAAGAAAAATATATACTCAGCTGAATGCAGAGTTCCAGAGAACAGAAAGGAGAGATAAGAAGGCCTTCTTATATGAACAATGAAAAGAAATAGAGGAAAACAATAAGATGGGAAAGACTAGAGATCGCTTCAAAGAAATTGAAAATATCAAGGGAAATTTCATGCAAGGATGTTCTCAATAAAGGACAGAAACAGTAAGGAACTAATAGAAACAGAGGAAATTCAGAAGAGGTGGCAAGAATACACAGAGGAGCAATAACAAAAAAGGTCTTAAGGACCCGAATAACCTTGATGGTATGGTCACTCACCTAGAGCCAGACATCCTGGAGTGTGAAGTCATGTGGGCCTTAGAAACCATTACTGTAAACAAAGCTACTGAAGGTGATGGAATTCCAGCTGAGCTATTTAAAATCCCAAAGGATGATGCTATTAAAGTACTGCACTCCATATGTCAACAAATTTAGAAAGCTCAGCGGTGGCCACAGGAGTGGAAAAAGTCAGTTTTCATTCCAATCCCAAAGAAAGGCAATGCCATAGAATGTTCAGACTACTATACAATTGTGCTCATGTCACATGCTAGCAAGGCTATGCTCAGAATCCTTTAAGTTAGACTTCAGCAGTACGTGAACTGAAAAATTCCAGATGTACAAGCTGGACTTAGAAAAGTCAGAGAAACAAGAGATGAAATTGTCAACATTCATTGGGTCATGGAGAAAGCAAGGAAATTCTAGAAAAACATCTCCTTCTGCTTAATGGACTATGCTAAAGACTTTGACTGTCTGAATCACAACAAACTGGAGAATTCTTAAGGAAATGGTAATACCAGACCACTTTTCCTGTCTCCTGAGAAATCTGTATGCAGATGAAGAAGCAAAAATTAGAACCAGACATGGAACAATTGACTGGATCAAAATTGGGAAAGGAGTAGGTCAAGGCTGTATATTGTAACTCTGCTTATTTAACTTCTCTGCAGAGTATATCATATGAAATGCTGGGCTGGATAAATCAAGGTTGCCAGGAGAAATATCAATGATCACATATATGCAGATGATGCCACTCTAATACAGAAAGTGAAGAGGAACTAAAGAGCCTCTTGATGAGGGTGAAAGAGGAGAGTGAAAAAGTTTGCTTGAAACTCAACATTCAAAAAACTAAGATCATGGAATCCAGTCTCATCACTTTATGGCAAATAGAAGGAGAAAGAGTGGAAGCAGTGACAGATTTTATTTTCTTGGGCTCCAAAATTACTGTAGATGGTGACTCCAGCCATGAAATTAAAAGGTGTTTGCTCCTTGGGAGAAAAGCTATGACAAACCTAGGCAGTGTGTTTAAAAGCAGAGGCATCACTTTGCTGACAAAGGTGCATCTAGTCAAAGCTATGGTCTTTCTAGTAGTCATGTACAGATGTGAGAGTTAGACCATAAAGAAGGCTAAGCACCAAAGAATTGATGCTTTTGAATTGCGGTGCTGGAGAAGACTCTTTGAGAGTCCCTTGGATGGTGAGGAGATCAAACCAGTTAATCCTAAAGGAAATCAACCCTAAATATTCATTGGAAGGACTGATGCTGAAGTTGAAGTTCCAATACTTTGCCACCTGGTTCAAAGAGCCGACTCATTGGGAAGGACTCTGATGCTGGGAAATATTGAAGGCAAAAGATGGGGATGGCAAAGGATAAGATGGTTAGATAGCATCACTGTCTCAGTGGACATGAATTTGAGCAATCTCTGGGAGATAGTAGAGGATGGAGGAGTCTGCTGTGCTGCAGTTCATGGGGTCACAAAGCTGGACATGGCTTAGTGACTGAGCAACAATAGCAATATATAGATACAATAGACATGCAAACATATGAAGATCCAGAAACATATGCACTAAGATGTAAGACATGGTGATTCTGGGTGATAGGAAGGTGAAGTTTTGTTTGCTTGACTGTGTTTTGTAATTTTTTTAATAAATGTTAAGGTGCTACCTCTAAAATAATAAGAGGGTTATTAAAAATATAAGTTCACTACTAAACTGGAGGTGCCAAAGATAAGCAGCCATTATATTCTGCATGTGTGTGTGTGTGTGTATGTGTGTGTACGTATTTTCAGGAAGTGCTTTGTCAAGATAACATTGCAAATACTTCCTGCAGACAAGGGAATCCTATTGGGCTCTGCAGCTGCTGAAAGGGCTTAGCTTATCCAGAGGATCTGGTAAATGGATCACTTCCTCATGATGCCACAGCAGCTTCAACTGTCAAGTTGGATTAGACAGCATATACCATTGAGTGACATGTTCTAGAGTGTTCTACTATGAATCATTCATGTAGGCTTCTAGTTATGTTGCTTGGTTTTCCTTGAAAATAATGGCCCCAGGGACTGAATGTCGTGTAACAGAGCAAGTGAATAAATTGGTCCCAGCCCTGCCAGGTGTCAAACAAATAGGAATATATTGCAGGAAAAGTGCTCCATCTATAATTAATGACAGCATTTTAAAGTTTTACCAGAAATTGATAATACAGTGCTTGCTTTTATTTTGGCTTCCCCTTTAGTGATGTATACTTATTTTTAAAGTAGGTCTACTATAAAATATACATTAAGCTCTTCTTAGAAACATAATTCAGTACAAAAATATTATATTTATAAATGTCTCATTGTCACCCTTTTTGCAATGATTCATTCTCTGTGTTTAGTGTAGACATTTTAAGAACGTATTGTCTCAGAAGGCATAATCAAGACTACCAAGTAAAAAGAGAGTTTATGACAGCCAATTTTTTACAGCTTTTTACATAATTGCCAAATTGCCACTGTCATAATAAAATTTTAGATTGACACTAGTTTGTTTTGAAATTATATGGCTATCTTTTAAAATAAACATATAGTCCCATTTCTGAGTTATAAGCCCATTTGTATAGCTAAATCTTTCTACCTGTCAACTGAATAATTGTCTAACTGAATAATTAGATAGCAAGGCCAGAGCTTTTATTATCCCTCAAATCTACAGCTGAACATTTGTGATGGAACAAATGGATAGACTTCTCTTAGAGACCCATGAGAGAGAAAAGGGAATTTTTAAACTCCTATAATTCAGCCAGCAGCACAATTTCAGCCACTTGTTCAATGTTAAGTTCTAGCAAATAAGATTAAGTAAAATCAAATTCTCACCCCATTTTTATGCTTTATGACTTCACTGAAACTATTTATTCTGGGACACAGTAGGCTCTCACACCTGTCCCCTAAATTTCCAGAGCATTAAGTCACCACCATACCATCTAACTTCTATTAGCGCTGCTTGCATTTCTTCTTAAATTTGGGAGAAAACACAAGCTTTAACAAGTTCACAGAATCATCTTGTTTTCTATAGTCTCCCTACTGCCAGCATTGTTATCAAGTCCCTGAAAATATTACTGTTTCGTTAGATCTAATTTGCAAATAATGCACAATGTGATGTTTTGATGATGGATAAAGAATGATAATCATTTTGTAGCATTTTACCTTTTACCTTTATGTTTACATAGAGCCCTCTCATATTGTTTGTCGGGAGATCCATCTGCAATATTTGTTGAGCACAGTTGTTTACAAAATATTTTATCTAATTGAAGAGGATGGAAGCCATCAGGGGATGAGAAATCAAAACCTTCAGAGCTAGAAAGTATAATTTGCATAATATTCATTCTTTCATATGTATTGAGCACTGGTGGTATGCTAAGCATCATGCTCGGTGTTAAGGATGCATGGGTGAGCAGTGCAGGCACTCACAAAACTTACAGCCTGCTGGGAGAAGCAGACATTTAAAATGCAATTAATCAGTTAATGCTATTAATCAATAATTTAACTGCAATCATAAGAAGTGGTGGGAAGGAGAAAAACAGGCTATAAAAGTATGTAACAAGGCCTTTGACCTGTCAGAGCACAGGGAATGGAGGCTGGGTGAGGGAGAATCAGTTAGAAAGGCTTAATTAAACACCACTCCAACTCAGGGAGGCCTAAGTGAAGAAGAGAGAGAAATGTTGCAGACAAAGGTTGGGGAAATAGCGTGTGCAAAACCCCCGAGTTGGAAGGAACTTGACAAATTCAAGAACTCACAGAGGGCAAATATGGTTGACTTGTAGAAAATACATGGCGAATGGCATGGTATGACCGGAAAGGGCCAGGGCCCAGCCAGATGGTGCAGATCCCACAAAAGGCATCAGGTAGATTTGACTATCTGGGGTTGAAGTTGGGCAAAAAGGAAAGATTAGGTCAAATCTTTTGGCTTTACTATAATATGCAGTGTTGTACCACTCGAGCAAGAGAGAAAAGTAACATTCTGTCGCTGGTGTTTGAGTGGTAGTGCGTAGCCAAGATAGCACCAGGTTGGGACTGGAGACAGGGCTCTCAGCTCTGAGGATTCACAGAGCTCTGCCCAAGGGGCTTATGAGTTTGGATGTGGGAGGATAAAAGGAAATGTGAAGCTGAGTCAGTATAAACAGCTAAGAACCCATCGGCTTTGATAAGAAAATGGATGAGAAGAGTGGAGGAGACAGAGGAGCTGAAAAAAGGCTCATGCTGATGGCATTGATTAACCAATATATGAGGGGAGATTGTGGATAAATATCCAGCTTTGGGGCTGTGCTCTAGACTGCTCCCCAGAGGTCCCCATTGGGATGAGTTCCAGTCGCCTGCCTTTGCATACCTTTTATCAGCTCCCTTCCCTTCTCCATCCCACCTACTGTTTTCCCCACTTCCTGAAACCATCTCCTGAATGAACTTCTGGACCCCATATTCTTGACTCAGGGAGTGAAAACTGAGTGTGAGTGCAGGGGAGAGGTGAAACACACATACTGAGCTTTAAAGCCTCAACAATGCCAAAATTTGGCATATAACTTTGGGTACAATTTGCAGGCACATGATAATTGAATTCCACAGGAAGCTGAGTTTCTTAAAAAGAAAAAGGAGGCTTAGATGCTCTTAGAGGTTGTGGAAAGATAAACCCAATGTGATGGAAAGGGTGTTGTTATGAGTAAGAGTGACAAAGTTTGGGTTGGTAGTCTTTTTTTTTTTTTTTTTTGGTAGTCTTTAACATAGAAAATTTTCGGAGTAGCTGTTCTGAAATTTGGAAGGGGATTTCCACCTTTGAGAAAATTGTGGACAAGCAGCACAAGTGATTTATGAAAAACTTCTGGGTTTGTGTTATTTTTTGGTCATTAATTTGTAGAGTAATATGTTATTTCAGTAAGAGGTCATACAATTTACTTCATGTAATAGGTTAAAAAATAAGTCTCTAATATATATTTTATAAGATTCTTTTGGGGATATGTCTAGATGGATTTAATTTATTTTCAAAGCTTTTTTTTTTTTTAGAAATTAGCTAAACCTATAAGAAAAATGTTACATGTAATATTGCTTTATCCTTGTCTAGCCCATCCAAATATTTCACAACTATTTTCATCACTTTAATAACTTACTAAATATTAGTTTAGGAAATACGTTATTAGTCTTATTGTCTGGATTTGGAATTGACATAGAGAAGAAATGTGACTCACCTTGTTACTAGTTACTGTTTACTTCTACAATTAATGATGAATCTGAGATTATGACCCAGAGCACTTGACTTCCTGTGTTTCTCTGAATTTGATTAGAAATTGATGCAATTTAATGGATTTGTTTTGTGGTTGGATATTTGATGACAGTTTATGAAGGAAATGCTCCTGAAGCAATCATTTGGTAATAAGAGGGAGTGTTTTGCTCTTTTCCCCATAAGTTATTTCGGTAAAATAGTTCAGTGTGCTTATGATACAGATTTGTCTTTTCCTATTGTTCGTGTGGCCCAGCAATAGGGAAAGATCTCATAAGACAGAGGACTTACCCCTCAAAACCAGCAGGACCAGGGAGCTCAGCTGGGGACACTGTTCTTAAGAAACTTTGGTGTAATAGAGTTCATTCCTCTTATTTTTAAAGATCTTATAAGGCCTAGATTATTAAATCTAAAAGCAGAATATATTCCAATTTTTTTCTTCTTAAGCAGTTATTTCTCTCTCCTACTTAAAGATGCTTATTAAAATTGACATTCAGAGAGTGTGTTTCTTTGCTTGGGCTGCTGTTATAGGACCCGAGTTTGTGTGCTGAGTGCATAGTAAGACCAGACAAAGTGAAGCATCAGAGTTCAGAGCAGAGGAAGGTTTATTGCAAGGGCTGAGCAAGGAGAACGGGCATGTCATGCCCAAAATATCAGAACTCCCCAACAACTTTCAGGGAAGAGTTTTTAAAGGCATTATTTGGTTAAGGGCTGCAGGATGCATGGCTCCCTTCTAATTGGTTGGTGGGGAAGTAACGGGGTGATATTTCAGGATCTCAATCATCAGCCTTCTGCTTCCAGCCAGTCTGGGGTCTGTGTCATTGTTCTCAGCCTCAAGTCACCATCCTCCACCTAGGTGGGGACCTTAGTTCCTATGGGACAAATCAAAGATATTCTTCATTTGTTGTTCAGTTGCTCAGTCATGTCTGACTCTTTGCGACCCCAAGGACTGCAGCACGTCAGGCTTCGCTGTCCTTCACCATCTCCCAGAGCTTGCTCAAACTCATGTCCATTGAGTTGGTGATGCCATCCAATCATCTTGTCCTCTTTTGTCCCCTTCTCTTCAGGCCTTCAATCTTTCCCAGCATCAGGGTCTTTTCCAATGAGTCAGCTCTTCACATCAGGTGGCCAAAGTATTGGAGCTTCAGCTTCTGCATCAGTCCTTCCAATGAATGTCCAGGATTGATTTCCTTTAGGATTGATTGGTTTGATCTCCTTGCAGTCCAAGGGACTCTTAAGAGTCTTCTCCAACACTACAGTTTAAAAGCATCAATTCTTTGGCGCTCAGCCTTCTTTATGGTCCAACTCTCACACATATACATGACTACTGGAAAAACCATAGCTTTGACGATATGGACCTTCTTTGGCAAAGTAATGTCTCTGCTTTTTAATACACTGTCTGGGTTTGTTATAATATTGTTATGTATATCCCTTGAGGAATTAGGAGAGTGAAAAAGTTGGCTTAAAGCTCAACATTCAGAAAACTAAGATCATGGCATCGGGTCCCATCACTTCATGGCAAATAGATGGGGAAACAGTGGAAACAGTGGCTGACTTTATTTTTCTGGGCTCCAAAATCACTGCAAATGGTGATTGCAGCCATGAAATTAAAAGACGCTTGCTCCTTGGAAGGAAAGTCATGACCAACCTAGACAGCATATTACAAAGCAGAGACATCACTTTGTCAACTAAGGTTCATCTAGTCAAGGCTATGGTTTTTCCATTGGTCATGTATGGATGTGAGAGTTGGACTATAAAGAAAGTTGAGTGCTGAAGAATTGATGCTTTTGAACTGTGGTGTTGGAGAAGACTCTTGAGAGTCCCTTGGACTGCAAGGAGATCCAAACAGTCCATCCTAAAGGAGATCAGTCCTAGGTGTTCATTGGAAAGACTGGTGCTGAAGCTGAAACTCCAATACTTTGGCCACCTGATGCGAAGAGCTTACTCATTGGAAAAGACCCTGATGCTGGGAGGGATTGAGGGCAGGAGGAGAAGGGGACGACAGAAGATGAGATGGTTGGATGGCATCACCGACTCAATGGACATGGGTTTGGGTGGACCCCGGGAGTTGGTGATGGACAGGGAGGCCTGGTGTGCTGAGGTTCATGGAGTCGCAAAGAGTCGGACATGACTGAGCGACTGAACTGAACTGGACTGAGGAATTAGGGCTCTACCTTATCACTACATTATTGCTTCTTTGCTGCTTTTCCTTCCTTTCTGCATTCCCTTGCTCCCTTAATTGTTGTTGTTGTTTAGTCACTAAGTCATGTCAGACTGTTTTGCAACCCCATGGACTGAGGCCTGCCAGGCTTCTCTGTCAATGGAATTTCCCAGGCAAGAATACTGGAGTGAGTTACCATGCCTTTCTCCAGGGGATCTTCCTGACCCAGGGATCTAACCCACATGTTCCATGTTGGAAGGTGAATTCTTTACCACTGGGAAAGCCACCAGGGAAGCCCCTTCCTTAACTAGTAACTGTCTTGGTCCCTGCGAAGGTTTGAAAAGAATTTCCAGACATGAGGCAGAGTGAGAGAAGAATGAAGTTTATTAGAGTGGGAGCCACTATTAGAACATTGAGCTGGCTGAAGGAAGAGCCAAACACTTTCTTAAGCTAGTAGCCAATTTTTATAGCCTCAAGACAGAGAAAGTTCCTACTGAAATGGTACCATTATTAGGTGATTGGTGCAGATGCTATAGGGTGAGTAATAGCAGGGTATTTTTACCTAATATGAGGTCAGGAAACTGACTGATTTAGCTCTGGAAGCTTGTGGCAACAGTTGCTATGGGGCTTGGTCAACTCCAGAGATTTTTGTCCTGTGACCTTGGTATGAGGCTTCACACCTGTGACCTTGGTATAGAATGCCACAGTAGCTGCTTAATCTGCCCTTTGGAACTCAAGGCAGGGATAAGACATATAAGCCTTTTTCTGCAAACAAGAAATGAGAGACACAGACAGGCTTTTGTACCAGAGGGTCCTGCTTGTTTTTACTGTATAACAAAGTATCACAGACTCGGTGGCTTCAAGAACAGAAATTTATTTTTCACAGTTCAGGATGCAGGAAGTTCAGAATCAAAGTGAGAGTGTTAACACAAGTTAACACTGTGCCTGATGCACAGTGAGGCCAAACAAAATGAAATTTTGGAGTTTGAAGCAGAGAAAGGTTTACTCCAAGGCCATGCAAGGAGATGAGTTCCCCAAAGGGTTTCTGGAAAGCATTTTTAAAGAGCAGGTGAGGAGAAGGGTTGCAGGGTCTGTGATCAGCTTGTGCATGATTCTCTGATTAGCTGATTGTGAAGCAGCAGGGCGGAGTCACACGGGTTAATTTTATCAGTCCCTAGGCTCCAGGAGGCCTGGGGCTGTGTGTTCACAGTTATCAAGTAGTTTTTCCATTTGATTTTCACATCTGCAAACAATTCAGGAAATTTGCCTCAAATACTGTTATCTAGGTACTTCAGAGAGGAGCTAAAGCAGAACTTATGGGGGAAGGCCTCTCCTGGGAAGACTCTTGTTGACTAAAATAGATGCACATCTTGAGGGTTGACAAGTTTTCTTTGGGACAAAATGACTGTAGGCCAGGAGGCAGCACCTCAGACAGCTCTAAAGAGAAAGTTGGGGAAGATCAATATATAAGATTTCATTGAAGGGGGGTGAGTGTTCAGCACAACTGAGCATTTACTTTACAAGAGGTTTTCTGCTCGTCACAAGGGGCTGATGTCGCCAAGAAGGGATTTAGTGATTTTCTAGATATGAAGAGATGCAAGGTTTGGGATCATGAATCAGCTCCTGAAAACACCTGTCTAAAGGCCTGTCCCGCCGGGATCCCTGAAGCACAGAGTCTCGGCGCACCCTGACCCCCCTCAGAGGACGTTGAAGGCCGGCAGCTGCAGCAGCTCAGGGCTCAGTCTCCGCAGAGGCACATGGCAAACGCCCTTGGTGTTCGGTCTCTGGCGGTGCTCTTGGCAAGTGCCGGCTTGTAGGTGACAGCCCTGTAGGCTCTGAGCGACACTGTTCAGTCGCTCAGTCGTGTCCTGCTCTTTGGACCCCATGGACTGCAGCACGCCAGGCTTCTCTGTCCTTCTTTGTCTCCCAGAGTTGGCTCAAATTCTTGTCCATTGAGTCGATGAGGCCATCCAACCGTCTCATCCTCTGTTGCCCCCTTCTGTCTTGCTCAGTGACAAAAGCAGGGTTGATTTTATTCTGAAGCCTCTCTCTTTGACTTGGAGATGGCCACCTGCTCTTGCCTTGTCCTCCCATGATCTTTTCCTTGTGCACATGTGTCCCTGGTGTCTCTTTGCATGTCCACATTTCCTCTCCTTATAAGAAAATCAGTCAGATTGGATTGGGGTCCACCCCAAGGGCCTCATTTTAATCTCATATTCTGAGGTATTGGGCATTGACAAAGACTCTTTAACCAAACTCTGGTCAGGCTGCACTAAGTTCTCAAAACCCTGACCTTGGGTTTTGTCCTTGGCCTACTTAGTATAATTTTAGCAAGAATCCTGTGGCATCAGTTTAGCAAAAATCTCTCACCCTTGATAGATGATCCATTTCCTCCACCCAACCCTGGCTATCTTATTGCTGGTCCTGTCTTTGGCAAAGATCCTACTGAGTGGGCCTAGCAAAAATCCCTATGGACTTTTAGTAGTTTTCCATCTGCTAATAACCCTCTTCATCACCCACTCCCCCCCACCCTCTGCCCCCCAACCAAAGTCTTTGTCTGTAAATCTCCACACATCCTTGTGTTTGTCGCTGGGCTGATCTTTTTCCCTCACTGTAAACCCCTCACCGCATGAAATTGGCCTCACCACCTTAAATAAATATTGTGACTCTTTTTTTTCTGTAACAGAATTAGGGCTTCAGCATATGAATTGAAGTTGTTGTTGTTGTTCAGTTGCTAAGTCCTGTCTGACTCTTTGCAATCCCATGGACTGCAGCACTGCAGGCTCCTCTGTCCTTCACTATCTCCCCAAGTTTGCGCAAACTCATGTCCAATGAGTTGGTGATGCCATCCAACCATTTCATCCTCTGTCATCCCCTTCTCCTCCTGCCTTCAATCTTTCCCAGCACCAGAGTCTTTTCCAGTGAGTTGACTCTTTGAATCAGGTGGCCAGAGTTTTGGAGCTCCAACTTCAGCATCAGTCCGTCCAATGAATATTTAGAGTTGATTTCCTTTAGAATTGACTGACTTGATCTCCTTGCAGTCCAAGGGACTCTCAAGAGTCTTCTCAAGCACCATAGTTCAAAGGCATCAATTCTTCAGTGCTGAGCCTTTTTGATTGTCCAGCTCTCATATCCATACATGACTACTGGAAAAACCATAGTTTTGACTATTTAGACCTTCAGTAGGCAAAGCAATATCTCTGCTTTTTAGTACACTGTCTAGGTTTTTCATTGCTTTTCTTCCAAGGAGTAAGCGTCTTTTAACTTCATGGCAGCAGTTACTGTCCCCAGTGATTTTAGAGCCAAGAAAAAAAGTCCGTCACTGTTTCCATTGTTTCCCCATTTGTCATAAAGTGATGGGGCTGGATTCCATGATCTTCATTTTTTGAATGTTGAATTTTAAGCCAGCTTTTTCACTCTCCTCTTCCACTTTCATCAAGAGGCTCTTTAATTCCTCTTCACTTTCTGCCATAAGGGTGGTATCACTTGCATATCTGAGGTAATTGATATTTCTCCTGGCAATCTTGATTCCAGCTTGTGCTTCATCCAGCTCAGCATTTTACATGGTGTACTCTGCATACAAGTTAAATAAGCACGGTGACAATATACAGCCTTCACATATTCCTTTCCCAATTTTGAACCAGTCAATTGTTCCATGTCCTGTTCTAATTGTTTCTTCTTGATCAGCATACAGGTTTCTCAGGAAGCAGGTACAGTGGTCTGGTTTTCCCATCTCTTTAAGAATTTTCCACAGTTTGTTGTGATCCATACAGTCAGAATAGGAGAAACTATATAGAAAAGGCAGAGGAACTAGAGATCAAATTGCCAATATCTGCTGGATCATCGAGAAAGCAAGAGAGTTCCAGAAAAACATCTATTTCTGCTTTATTGACTATGCCAAAGCCTTCGATTGTGTGGATCACAATAAACTATGGAAAATTCTGAAAAGGATGGGAATACCAGACCACCTGACCTGCCTCTTGAGAAACCTGTATGCAGGTCAGGAAGCAACAGTTAGAACTGGACATGGAACAACAGACTGGTTCCAAATAGGAAAAGGAGTACGTCAAGGCTGTATATTGTCACCCTGCTTATTTAACTTACATGCAGAGTACATCATGAGAAACGCTGGGCTGGATGAAGCACAAGTTGGAATCAAGATTGCTGGGAGAAATATCAATAACCTCAGATATGCAGACAATACCACCCTTATGGCAGAAAGTGAAGAGGAACTAAAAAGCCTCTTGATGAAAGTGAAAGAGGAGAGTGAAAAAGTTGGCTTAAAGCTCAACATTCAGAAAACTAAGATCATAGCATCTGGTCCCATCACCTCATGGGAAATAGATGAGGAGACAGTGGAAACAGTGTCAGACTTTATTTTTTGGGGCTCCAAAATCACTGCAGATGGTGACTGCAGCCATGAAATTAAAAGACGCTTACTCCTTGGAAGGAAAGTTATGACCAACCTAGATAGCATATTCAAAAGCAGAGACATTACTTTGCCAACAAAGGTCCGTCTGGGCAAGGCTATGGTTTTTCCAGTGGTCATGTATGAATGTGAGAGTTGGACTGTGAAGAAAGCTGAGCGCCAAAAAATTGATGCTTTTAAACTGTGGTGTTGGAGAAGACTCTTGAGAGTCCCTTGGACTGCAAGGAGATCCAACTAGTCCATCCTAAAGGAGATGAGTCCTGGGTATTCATTGGAAGGACTGATGCTGAAGCTGAAACTCCAGGACTTTGGCCACCTCATGCGAAGAGTTGACTTATTGGAAAAGACCCTGATGCTGGGAGGGATTGGGGGGCAGGAGGAGAAGGGGACGACAGAGGATGAGATGGCTGGATGGCATCACCGACTCAATGGGCATGAGTTTGAGTAAACTCTGGGAGCTGGTGATGGACAGGGAGGCCTGGCGTGCTGTGATTCATGGGGTCTCAAAGAGTTGGACACGACTGAGTGACTGAACTGAACTGAACTGATACAGTCAGGCAGGGGGATGTGATAAGGATCAAAGCAGTAACAGTCTTGCATTCTTCTTTCTTTTGCAAAGTTTCAAAAGAGTGGCATTTCTGACAAGGTGAGGGTGTGTGCAGGGTCTTAGGTGGTCAATCAGCTAATCTTGATGAGCCTGTCTGGTTTCTTTACTCTTATCTTAGATGGTTTCCTGGTTGCTCCTTTCTTGATTAGCAACTGTTCTGACCTTTGGAGGACTTCCCTAGTGACTCAGAAGGTAAAATGTCAGCCTACAATGCTGGAGACCTGGCTTTGATCCCTGGGTCGGGAAGATCCACTGGAGAAGGAAATGGCAACCCACTCCAGAACTCTTGCTTGGAAAATCCCATGGACGGAGGAGCCTGGTAGACTACAGTCCACAGGGTCTCAAAGAATCAGACATGACTGAGCAACTTCACTTCACTTCACTTCACTTTGACCTTTGGAACTCAGAGAAGGTCATGGAGGCTGGAGTCTTGCCTACATGAAATGGGGGACAAAAAAATCCTCCATGCCCAGGAGCCCCGCAGGGCTCTGCTTGGCATCAGTAAGAGATGTATGCATCTGTAGATCTTCCAGAACTGCAAAGAAAATTTCCCTCTTCTCAAAGATAAAATTGACCTCTTTGATTCTGGTCAGACCCCTTCTGAGGCACAGAGAGTTGAGAACTGACCCTCATTCAGCCATACGGTACTCAGGGGGACATCCCTGAGCCCAGCTGATGGCTGTGTCACATCCCTCCAGTCCTAATGATTTTGGCACATGCAGTTGGATAGAAGCAGTGTTTGGACAAGGACTCTTGAACCATTAGACAGACATGGATTTGAATTCTACCTGTATCAGCTGTAAGATCTTTGGCAAGGAACTTTCACTCTTTCAACCTCAGTTTACCCATCTGTAAAATAAAAGTAATAATTGTCCCTATATTCTTAACTCTAACACAAAACTTGGGATAAGAATTTAAGAAGACAATGCACATAAAGTACTTGGCATGTAGTTGGCACTCAGTAAATGTTAGCTGTTATCATCAATAAAGATCATCTGAGCCACTGCCTGAAAATGTTAGGTAAGAAATCCAAAGATGGATGTTTGCCTCTTTTTGGCTGACATTCTTTCTAAAACCCTCCCTTATTTCAGGTGCTTTTCGTTGTCTGAAATCTAAGGGTGAACAGCGATCTACAGATTCACCTTGAGCCCTTGCCCTGTATTTGAGGGGCTCTAAGTGCACTGTCCATTTGACTTCATCTAAAAGAAAGCAGATAGCAGGAAAACTAAAAGGAAAAGTATTCCTGTTTCTCCTTACTCTACCAAAGATGGTGATTACAGTTGATGAGTAGCACTCAAGGAGACACATTGCATGGGTTACAGCTCATTTAAAAACGAATAAGAACTCAAATTCAAATGTTAATGGGGTGATTTTTTTACTTGGTATTCTTTGAAACATGTAAGCACTTTTCTCCTTTTAAATTCAAGACCAGTTGCTGTATTCCCTTAGGTCTTCATTTAGAAATGAGTGGCTCATTAATTATCTTCTTGACTGCAGAAGAGAAGGTATTTCATTTTATTTTCACATTGGATGAGTCAACTAAAAGGAGTCTCATTGCTAAAAACCATGGATCACAGTTTATTGTTTCTCCTCTCTTGGTAGTGGCTTGCGCCCACCCCCTCCATGGAAGTATATCAGTTCTCCAATTGCACCAAACTTGTTTGTCAATTCTCATAAATTTGGTACAGTGAGATGTTTGGATACAATTTCATCAGAAATATCATCTCCAGCCTTTGCCATAACATATACGTAAGGCCAGCGTAATTATGGACACCCATCAAATGACCCCATTCTTCTTCCACACAGATGTTTACAAGCAGAAACAACTTTGAAGTGAAAACAACAGTGAAATCTGTCCTCAGTCTCAGGTATCAGAAGAAAGCAATCTGTAAATATTTTCTGGAATAAAATTTCAAGCACAGTTGCTTGATGTGCAAATTACACAGACCTGAACTATTTCTCTTTTTCGTTAGTTTCCAGAGTTTTAAAACCTGATTCATGGGGTTATTTTTAAAAGTATAGCCAATTAACAGGATGGCCTCTACATAAGCTGCAAAATACAGAAGCAAAAAAAAAAGCCCGACCTCTGTTCTTTTTAAGACTGACACCAGTTTTCTTGACTTCCAACACCTTCTTTTAAATGAGGAAATGACGCATTCTCTATGTTGGAGGTACGATTGTTTATCATTTATTTCATCTCTTTAGGAAGAGATGAAAAACTGCTTTTGCTCCCTTTTGTATAATCACTATGGGTTTTTAAAGGCCTTCTCTAAACAGAATAGGTGTACTTTTTCCCCTCGCTTTAACAAAAGCTGTGTCTTCAGCTTTCTTTTGCGTTTTTCCCCCTGGTTTCAATAGAACCGGTTCATGTTAGCAGCAAAAGGAGAGTAATTTATTTATAGGGTACAGACCTTTGAATGAATTGCCCCCAAGTCCCACACAATTATAAAACAGAAGCTTTTACATAAGTTCAGTATAATAAAACAGAGTGAACCAATCAAACAAGAATAACCAAACAATGCAGCTAGATTAACTGTTTAAGGTATGAATGAGAAAACCCATTTCTAAATGGCTTTTGAATATGGGATTAGACAGGATCAAATGATGGCACCGTGGAATTGTTTCATAATTGCAGTGGGCAGTTTTTCAATGGATGGTGTATTTGAGAACATTTTTTCATTTGTAGGGAAGCACACCTCAAATAAAATCCTAAAGAGGAAGAACAAAGAACTGTGGAAAAAATAAAATTTGATTGGATGTGACATGAAAATACTCATTAAATGAGGACTAATGGAAAGAACAGAGAAAGAAAGGGAGTGGGAAAAGCGGGATGCACCTGAGTCCTAGTAATCCTTCCCCTAAATTTTCACTCTCCTCTTGGAGGTCTCACTTTCACCTCACCTGTGGCCATCTGCAAATGTTGGGCAGAATTTAGGCACATGCAGATCACTCTACAGGGCCTCAGACAAGAAAGAGGCAGCACAAAGGACCATAGAACTAGAATTCTTCTCTAGGATTTAAAGACTAGCACAACCCTCTGAGGCCAAGCCCATACCTTCTCTGGGTCTTTGTTTTCTCATTTGTGAGATGTAAATATCAGTACCCACTCTATAGAGTTGTTTGTTTTAATTGAAGTATAGTTGATTTAGTTTTTCTGGTATATATATAGTACAGTGATTCAGCGACTATATACATATATATATCCTTTTTCAGATTCTTTTCGATTATAGTTTTTTATAAGATATTGAATATAGTTCCCTATGCTATACAGTAGATTCTTATTGTTTATTAGTTTTACATATAGTATTATATACCTGTTAATCTCACATTTCTAATTTATCCCTCCCCTTTTTCCACTTTGGTAACCCTAAGTTTGTTTTCTATGTCTGAGTCTCTTTCTGTTTTGTAAATGAGTTCATTTGTATCATTTTTTAAAATCCACATATGAATGATAATATTTGATATTTCTCTTTGTCTGACTACTTCACTTAGTATGATAATCTCTAGATCCATCCATGTTGCTGCATGGCATTATTTCACTCTTGTTTGTGGCTGAGTAATATTCCATTGCATATACTGTTGTTGTAGTTCATTTGCTAAGTTGTGTCCGACTCTTTGGAAGCCCATGGACTATAGCGTACCAGGCTTCCCTGTTCTTCACCATCTCTCAGAGTTTGCTAAAACTCACGTCCACTGAATTGATGCTATCTAACAGCCTCATCCTCTGCCACCTCTTTCTCCTTTTGCCTTCAACTTTTCTCAGCTTCAGGGTCTTTTCCAATGAGTGAGCTCTTCCCATCAGGAGGCTAAATTTATGGAGCTTCAGTTTGAGTATCAGTCCTTCCAGTGAATATTCAGGGTTTACTTCCTTTAGGATTCACTGGTTTGATCTCCTTGCAGGCCAAGGGACTCTCAAGAGTCATCTCCAGCACCACAGTTTGAAAGCACCAGTTCTTTGGTGCTAAGCCTTCTTTATTGTCCACTCTCACATCCATACTTGACTCTGGAAAAACCATAGTTTTGTCTATATGGACCTTTGTCAGCAAAGTGATGTCTGTGCTTTTTAATATGCTGTCTAGGTTTGTCATGGCTTTTCTTCCAAGGAGCAAGCATCTTTTAATTTAGTGGCTGTAGTCACCATCCACAGTGATTTTAGAACCCAAGAAAATAAAATCTATCACTGCTTCCACTTTTTCCACATCTATTTGCCATGAAGTGTTGTGGTTGTATACCATGATCTTAACTTTTTGAAGTTGATTTCAAGCCAGCTTTTTCACTCTATTCTTTACCCTCATCAGGAGGCTGTTTTGTTTCTCTTCATTTTCCATTAGAGTGGCATCATCTGCATATCTGAGGTTGTTGATATTTCTTCCGGCAATCTTGATTCCAGCTTGTGCATCACCCAGCCTGGCATTTTGCATGCTGTACTCTGCATATAAGTTAGATAAGCAAGGTGAGAGTATGCAGCCTTGATGTACTCCTTTCCCAATTTACAACCAGCCCATTGTTCCATGTCTGATTCTAACTGTTGCTTCTTGACCTGCATGCAGATTTCTCAGGAGGCAGGTAAAGTGGTCTGGCATTCCCATTTCTTTAAGAATATTCCACAGTTTATTGTGATCCACACAGTCAAATGCTTTAGTATAGTCAATGAAACAGAATTCCCTTGGTTTCTCTATAATCCAATGAATGCTGGCAATTTGATCTCTGATTCCTCTGCCTTTTCTAAACCCAGATTATACATCTGAAAGTTCTCGGTTCATGTACTACTGAAACCTAGCTTGAAGGATTTTGAGCATAACCTTACATGTGAAATGAGCACAATTGTGTGGTAGTTTGAACATTCTTTGGCATCTCCCTCCTTGGAATTGGAATGAAAACTGACCTTTTCCAGTCCTATGGTCACTGCAGAGTTTTTCAAATTTGCTGACATGTTGAGTGCAACACTTTAATAGCATCATCCTTTAGGATTTTATTTGTTTTTTTAGTCAGAGCATTTGTTTCATTTGTTACTTTTACAAAGAACTTAGTTTTCATTTAAAATTTCATATTTAAAACTTAATTAATTTATTTTAATTGGAGAATAATTACTTTACAATATTGTGATGGTTTTCGCCATACATCAACATGAATCGGCCACAGGCATGCATACATGTGTTCCCTGCTGCTCATCCTGAACGCCCCTCCCACCTCCCTCTCCACCCTACCCCTCTGGGTTGTCCCAGAGCACTGGCTTGGGTGCCCTGCTTCATGCATCGAATTTGCACTGGTTATCTATTTTACATATAGTAATATACATGTTCTCTCAAATCATCCCACCCTCACCTCCCACTAAGTCTAAAAGTCTCTTCTTTGCATCTGTGTCTCCTTTGCTGCCCTGCATGTAGAATTGTTGGTACTGTCTTTCTAAATTCGATATGTATGAGTTAATATACAGTATTTGTCTTTCTCTTTCTGACTTACTTCACTCTTTTAATAGGCTTCAGGTTCATCAACCTCATTAGAACTGATTCAAATGTGTTTCTTTTCATAGCTGAGTAATATTCCATTGTGTATATGTACCACAACTTTCTTATCCATCCTTCACCTAATGGACATCTAAGTTGCTTCCATGTCCTAGCTATTGTAAATAGTGCTTCAGTGAACATTGGGATACATGTGTCTCTTTCAATTCTGGCTTCCTCAGGGTGTATACCCAGCAGTGGGATTGCTGGGCCTTTAGGATTTAATATGATTCATTTGGAATTCTATCACTTCCACTAGCTTTGTTCATAGTAATGCTTCCTAGGGCCTACTTGACCTCACATTCTAGGATGTCTGTCTGATTATCTGGGTCCTTAAGACCTTTTTTGTATAGTTCTTCTGTGTATTCTTTCCACCTCTTGTTAATCTCTTTTGCTTCTATTAGGTCCTTCTGTCCTTTATTGTGCTCATCCTTGCATGAAATGTTCCCTTGATATCTCCAGTTTTCTTGAAGGTATCTCTAGTCTTTCCCATGCAATTGTTTTCCTCTGTTACTTTGCACTATTCATTTAAGAAGGCCTCTTATCTTTCCTTACTATTTTCTAGAACAGCATTCAGTTGGATATATCTTTCCCTTTCTCCCTTGCCCCTCAATTTTCTTATTTCCTTAACTATCTGTAAAGCTTCCTCAGATAGCCACTTTGCCTTCTTGTATTTCTTTTTCTTGGGGATGATTTTGGTCAGTGCCTCCTGTGCAGTGTTACAAACCTCCATCCCTACTTCTTCAGGCACTCTGTCTGCCAGATCTAATCCCTTGACTCTATGTATCACCTCCACTGTGTAACTATAAGGGATTTTATTTAGGTCATATCTGAATGGCCTAGTGGTTTTCCGTACTTTTTTCAGTTTAAGTCTGAATTTCGCCATAAGGACCTTATTAGCTGAGCCACAGTCAGCTCTACGTCTTGTCTTTGCTGACTAGATAGAGCTTCTCCATTTTCAGCTGCAAAGAAAATAATCAGTCTGATTTTGGTATTGACCATTGATGTTCATATGTAGTCTTCTCCTGGGTTGTTGGAGAAGGGTGTTTGCAAAGACCACTGTGTTCTCTTGACAAAACTCTGTTTGTTTTTCCCTGCTTCATTTTGTATTCCAAGGCCAAACTTGCTCATTACTTGTCGAGGTCCAACTCCGGCAGGACCAGGAATACCCAAGGGATGAGTGGCGTCGGTGAGGAAAAAGACAGACAGACAGACACACAGAAGGCTGCGTAGAAGAGGTAGCTTTTTTTTTTTTTTTTTTTAGGATAGCTCAGTTTTTGTAGAATGAACATTACCTCCCCCTTAAGTCACCACATATTACATCAGATATTGGTTTTGTGCTTCCGCCAATATTTTTTCCCCTATGCATTCATCTGGAACTTTTCCGATTACAGAGTTTTTTTTAAATGTCCCGTACATAGTCTTCTTGCCTCAATGGCCTAACATTTTCACTCTAACAAAAACAATATTCCATAGATTGCAGATATAGCATGAATTCTTTGGGTAATAAAACAGTACATGGGAAGGGTCACAGTAACATGTTTGACATTTCTGAAAATGGTACCATGAGAAAACCCTGATATTTTTCTCTACCTGAAACCACAAAATCTCAATTTACAGTGATTAACTATTAAACAGCAAAAACACCTCTAAAGCAGCAAAACGCCTCTATTAATAGTGAGATAATGGCAGTGAAGCTGGTTAATATAAACCTTCCATTGAAATCCTATGTACCCCATTTCCTAACTCTACAAAAATACCCGTAATCTTCCATGTTGTTTAAAGAAAGAGAAACAATGAACAAATAGCAGCAAGGAAATAGCAATAATGAAAACCCTCTCAACCAAGGAGCAAGTAAACTGAAGCAGTGCATCTACTTCTAAATCTAAATGCCTCTAGTCTTTTCTATTCTAGAACATTATAATCTTTTAAGCAAGCAGCCAAACTATACCTGTGGCCTTTTCTTTTTTGACTTGATATTTATGGTCGTGTCCTGAGCCAGAGCAATCATAAGCATCTCCAAAAAGGCTTAGGCTTTTCCAGGGAGGCCTTATTACTATATATTATATTTCCAAAAATTAATAGAAAGCCCAACAACAGTAAGACAGAAGGAGGAGAGGGACATACCGGGCCCCTGGGACAACTTTGAGGGGAAGAGCTGCCTTGCAGGTTCCTTTCTCGTCCTGTGACCTTGTCACGGCCCGGGTACGTCCTGGCGGCTCCCGACAGTTACTCCAGGTATCTCTTGACTTCCTACTTTTGCATTCCAATCTCCTATGATGATAAGGACATCTTTTTTTGGTGTTAGTTCTAGAAGATGTTGTAGGGATGCATAGAACCAGTCAACTTCACCTTTTCTGGCATCAGTGGTTTTGGTATAGACTTGGATTACTGTGATGTTGAATGGTTTGCTTGGAAACCAACTGAGGCCATTCTGTCATTTTTGAGATTGTACCCAAGGACTGCATTTTGGATTTTTGTTGACTATGAGGGAAACTTCATTTCTTCTAAGGAATTCTTGCCCACAGAAATAGATAAAATGGCCATCTGAATTAAATTCGCCAACAATTCTCATCCATTTTAGTTTACTGATTCCTGAGATGTTGACGTTCACTCTTGCCATCTCCTGCTTGACCACATCCAGTTTACCACAACATGGACCTAACAGTTCAGGTTCCTATGCATATTTTTCTTTACAGCATCAGACTTTACTTTCACCACCAGACACACCCATAGTTGAGCATCATTTCTGCTTTGGCCAAACCACTTCGTTCTTTCTGAAGCTATTAGTAATTGCCCTCTGCTCTTCCCCAGTGGCATATTGCACATCTTCTGACCTGGGGAATCCTCATCTTTCAGTATCATATCTTTTTGCCTTTTCATACTGTTCATGGGGTTCTCATGGCAAGAATACTGGAGTGGTTTGCCATTCCCTCCTCCAGTGGACCACATTTTGTCAGAACTCTTCACTATGACCTGTCCATCTTGGGTAGCCCGGCATGGCTTAGCTCATAGCTTCATTGAGCTATGCAAGTTCCTTAGCCACAGCAAGACTGTAATCCATGAAGGGACCATTGTGCGTATGTACACACACACACACACACATATCTGTATATGTGTGTGTGTGTGTGTGTGTGTGTGTGTGCATACAGCACATCTTCTTTATTCATTCATCTGTCAATAGGCATTTAGATTGGCTTCCCTATCTTGGCTGTTGTAAATAGTGGTGCTATGAATATTGAGGTGCATGTACCTTTTCAAATTAATTTTTGTCTTTGCCAGATATATGCCCAGGAGCGGGATTGCTAGATGATCATAGAGTAACTCTACTTTTAGTTTTTTAGAAGAACCTCCGTAGTATTTGCCATAGTGTCTTCACCAGTTTGCATTCCCACCAACAATGTAGGAGGGTTCCCATAGAGTATTGTATGTAAAGCATTTTACAAATGCAGAGCTCAAAATAATACTTGTGATCAAGTCATTACTTAGCCACTCAACCAAGAGAAAGCCTGTGGGTGATTTGTTTCACAGGATAAGGCAAAAGGAAGTTTGCTAATACACAAATATGAGAAATACTCTTTAGCAATCATCTGAAGATGGTAGGAATATGACATACAGGATAAACTGAATGAGATAAACTAGAGTTAATTAGCTTTGCTATATTGTGATAGTTACATAAAAGTTTTACAGTTTCAAAAGCTGAAAAAAAAATAGATCAATATGAATTTTTCTTATCCCTCTTCCCTCCTGCATGCAACCAACCAGAGCAAGTTTTTGTCATTTTTAAAATAAAAGACATCAGGCCAAACTTTGTTGAATGTTTGTTGAATGTTAACACTGGATGAAATTTCTTATGACTCTGGAAGTTCTATTGCACATTGATTTCAGTCTTTGGGTTTTTCTCTAGGACTAGTGGTTGATTGCCCCACAGCTGCCAGAACAATAAGTTGTCACCTAGAATTTTCCCTTTTGCAAGGGGTTCTAGGTTTTGCACATACAGACACAAAATGTCTAATTAAATTAGAATTTTAGATCAGCAATGAATAATTATTTTTAGCATAAGTACATCTCAAATTCTTATACTAAAGCATTGTTGTTCAGTTGCCAAGTTGTGTCCAACTCTTTGCAACCCCATGAACTGCAGCAAGTCAGACTTCCCTGTCTTTCACTGTCTCCCTGAGTTTGCTCAAACTCATGTCCATTTAGTCAGTGATACCATCCAACTATCTCATCCTCTGTTGCGCCCTTCTCTTGCTCTCAATCTTTGCCATCATCAGGGTCTTTTCCAGTGAGTCAGCTCTTTGCATCAGATGGCCAAAGTACTGGAGCTTCAGGTTCAGCATCAGTCCTTCCAAAGAATATTCAGGGTTGATTTCATTTAAGATTGACTGGTTTGATCTTCTTGCTGTCCAAGGAACTCTCAAGAATCTTCTCCAGCACCACAGTTTGAAAGCATCAATCCTTTGGTGCTCACCCTTCTTTATGGTCCAACTCTCACCTCCATACATGACTATTGGAAAAAGCATAGCTTTTACTTCATGGACGTTTGTCAGCAAAGTGATGTCTCTGGTTTTTAATACTGCCTAGGTTTGTCATAGCTTTTCTTCCAAGGAGCAAGCATCTTTTCATTTTGTGGCTGCAGTCACCATCTGCAGTGATTGCCCAGGAAAATAAAATCTATCACTGTTTCCACTTTTTCTCCATCTATTTGCCTTGAAGTGATGAGACTGGATGCCATAATCTTCGTTTTTTGAATGTTGGGTCTTAAGCCAGCTTTTTCACTCTCCTCTTTCACCTTTATTAAGAGATTCTTTAGTTTCTCTTTGCTTTCTGCCAATAGAGTGGTATCATCTACATATCCGAGGTTGTTGATATTTCTCCTGGCAATCTTGATTCTGGCTTGTGCTTCATCCAGCCCAGCATTTTGCATGGGTTAAGTATAAGTTACATATAAGTTATAAGTTAAATAAGCAGGGTTACAATATACACCCTTGATGTACTCCTTTCCCAATATTGAACCAATCCATTGTTCCATGTCTGGTTCTAACTATTGCTTCTTGACCTGCATGAAGGTTTCTCAGGAGACAGGCAAATTGGTCTGGTAATCCTATCTCTTTAAGAATTTTCCACAGTTTGCTGTGATCCACATTGTCAAGGCTTTAGTATAGTCAATGAAACAGAAATAGGTGTTTTTTGGAATTTTCTTGCTTTTTCTATGATCCAGCAAATGTTGGCTGTTTGATCTCAGGTTCCTCTGCCTTTTCTAAATCCAGCTTGTACCTCTGGAAATTCTTGGTTCATGTACTGCTGAAGTCTGACTTGAAGGATTTTGAGCATATTCTTGCTAGCATGTGAGTGCAATTGTACGGTAGTTTGAACATTCTTTGGCATTACCTTTCTTTGAGATTGGAATGAAAACTGACCTTTTCCAGTGCTGTGGCCACTGCTGAGTTTTCCAAATTTGCTGGCATATTGAATGAAACAGTCTAAGAGCATTATCTTTTAAAATTTAAAACTCAGTTGGAATTCCATCACCTCCACTAAAGCATGCTTATACTAAAAAATTTGTTGTTGCTCTAAAATTCAAATGTAACTGGATGACCTGGGTTTAATGTGGCAGTCCCATCTCAGGAGCTGGGCCAGGCAGTCTAGAGGGTACTTCAGCACCCTCACAAAGAAGCTTTGAGTTTTATTCTAACCTGAGGAATTTAGGTGGAAAGGAGAGACCCTAGATATTCTAAGAGTAGAGACAGAACTTGACTGTCTCCAGGCCAGGGTAGGGAGGTTGGTCATATAGGACTCTGCATCTTGTCCCCTTTGCAAGGCCCATTCAAGCAGGACTGTTTTCTCATTGGAGAACTTACTCTGATGTAGTCCAAATCAAATATCTGGCTAGAAGAAGCCAACTGTCTATATGTTAATGTTTCATATATTTATACATTTAAAGTATAAATGTAAACAAGTATATTTATTCCGTGATGAGCAGTGAATGGTAGTCAAACACAACCCTTCTTTCCATGGAGTCTGTTTGTGACCATCTGAAAAGAAAAATTCGCCTTTTAAGTATGTAACTTTAGATTGGTTGTTTTATTCCAAAGCTCTTTGCAATCAAATAAAGCTGATGCTTGGACTAGATAAATGTGCTCTGTTTTTCTTTCATAATTTTCCTATTTTTTTTCTGTCTGTACTAATCTCTGATTTTCATTCTGTGCTGTTTTTAGGGTCAGAAGTAATAAGCTCCATATAGTTCATGGGTATGCTGTCCTGTTCATTTTTCAGGTAAGTCCTATCTAAATCTTTGTTGTCAAAATAATAGTTGTTATTTTTATCATGATTTGTATCTGATACATTTTGATTTGGCCTCCACATAATCTGAACATTCTGCTATAAATTGAGGCTGTAATGTTATAAACAATGGCATTTCAAAGATGAGTTATTAAATGTTATGTGGAAAAATGTTTTGAGCAAACTATCAGTTTATTCCATTTGCAAAATATTGATTTAGGATCATAAACATGATTATGCCGAGGAAAGAATTTCAAGAACTCCTCTCAGTGATTTTGATTATCAGATAGATAAGAAAGCTACCTCTAGAGCACATTTGCAAAGAAAATTATAAGTATTATTTATTGTTAAACAGGAATAGTATTTTTTAATAAAATTTGGGTGTAACAAAATGATGTTATTTTATTGTCAAAGATGCTATGCAAAGGTTCTTATATAACATATGATAGAGTCATTGAATATGATCCATGGCAAAGCTATCTCAAGTTATATTTAGATGTTTTAAATTAAAAATTATGTTTAATATCAAGAATATTAGGTGGAGTTTAAAAATTTAGCCTAGTAAATTTGAAGATCTAATTGGTTATATTATTGATTCATGAATCAGGTACATCCCATCTAATAAATATAAGGATGCTCTGAGGGATTGTACAGTATGAAAGTGAAAATCACTCAGTCGTGTCAGACTCTTTGTGACCGCATTGACTATACAGTCTGTGGAATTCTCCAGGCCAGAATACTGGAGTGGGTAGCCTTTCCCTTCTCCAGGGGATCTTTCCAACCAGGGATCAAACCCAGGTCTCTGGCAACGCGGGCAGATTATTTACCAGCTGAGCCACAAAGGAAGCCCAAGAATACTGGAGTGGGTAGCCTGTCCCTTCTCCAGCAGATCTTCCCGACCCAGGAATCGAACTGGCGTCTCCTGCATTGCAAGCAGATTCTTTACCAACTGAGCTATCAGGGAGGCAGTTGTACAGTATAGACAGTTTTTATAGGCAGGAGGGTGGGATGAGGAAGCTATGAGCAAAAGAGAAGAAAGGATTGATTCAGACCAGGTCACCTTCTTTTGGTGGGAGAGTGATGATCCATCATACTCATTATCTCATTGGTAAAATTACATTGCTGCGTTCTACTTTTTTTAATGGCTGAATAATATTTCATTATACCCTCATCTAAATACCTTATCTTCTGTCCTATTTATCTACTGTTGGAGTCTCTCAGGTTGCTTTCATACCTTGGCTATTGTAAATAATGCTGCAGTGAGCATTAGAATGCATACATCTTTTCAAATTAGTGTTTTCATTTTCTTCAGGTAAATACCCAGAAGTTAAAATGCTAGATTGTATGGCACTTCTACTTTTATATATTTTTAGTAGTCTTCATACCTGACCTGCCTCTTGAGAAACCTGTATGCAGGTCAGGAAGCAACAGTTAGAACTGGACATGGAACAATAGACTGGTTCCAAATAGGAAAAGGAGTACATCAACGCTGTATATTGTCACCCTGCTTATTAAACTTATATGCAGAGTACATCATGAGAAACGCTGAGCTGGATGAAGCACAGGCTGGAATCAAGAATGCTGGGAGAAATATCAATAACCTCAGATATACAGACGACACCACCCTTATGGCAGAAAGTGAAGAGGAACTAAAAAGCCTCTTGATGAAAGTGAAAGAGGAGAGTGAAAAAGTTGGCTTAAAGCTCAACATTCAGAAAACTAAGATCATGGCATCTGGTCCCATCACTTCATAGCAAATATATGGGGAAACAGTGGAAGCAGTGTCAGATTTTATTTTTTTGGGCTCCAAAATCACTGCAGATGGTGACTGCAGTCATGAAATTAAAAGACGCTTACTCCTTGGAAGGAAAGTTATAACCAACCTAGATAGCATATTAAAAAGCAGAGACATTACTTTGCCAGCAAAGGTCCATCTAGTCAAGGCTATGGTTTTTCCAGTGGTCATGTATGGATGTGAGAGTTGGACGGTGAAGAAAACTGAACGCCGAAAAATTGATGCTTTTGAACTGTGATGTTGGAGAAGACTCTTGAGAGTCCCTTGGACTGCAAGGAGATCCAAGACAGTCCATCCTAAAGGAGATCAGTCCTGGGTGTTCATTGGAAGGATTGATGTTGAGGCTGAAACTCCAATACTTTGGCCACCTGGTGCAAAGAGTTGACTCATTTGAAAAGACCCTGATGCTGGGAGGGATTGGGGGGCAGGAGGAGAAGGGGATGACAGAGGATGAGATGGTTGGATGGCATCACTGACTCAATGGACATGGGTTTGGGTGGACTCCAGGAGTTGGTGATGGACAGGGAGGTCTGGCGTGCTGTGATTCATGGGGTCTCAAAGAGTTGGACATGACTGAGTGACTGAACTGAACTGAACTGAGCTGATACTGTTTTCAATAGTGGCTGTGTCATTTTACATTCCTACCAACCAGTACAAGAGGGTTCCCTTTTCTCCACATCTTCACTGACTGGTTATTTGTTGTCTTTTGATGATGGCCATTGTGACCATTGTTAAGGTGGTATCTCATTATGGCTTTGATTTGCATTTCCCTGATGTTTAGTTATGTTGAGCATCTTTTCATATATCTGTTGGCCATCTGTATGTCCTCTTTGGTTGAATATCTAAGTCCTCTACCCATTTTTTAATGAGGTTGTTTTTGTTGTTGTTTTAATATTGAGTTGTATGGGTTCTTTATATGTTTTGAATATTATTCCCTTATCAGATATATCATTTGCAAATATCGTCTCCCATTCAGTAGGTGTCCTTTTTATTTTGCTCTGCAAAAACTCTTTCATCTGATGCTTGTGACAATGTGGATATTTTAAATGGTGTTATGCTAAGTGAAATAGAGAAGGACAAATACCATATGATCTCACATGTGGAATCTAAAAGTCAAGCAAACAAGTAAATGAAATGAAATAGACTCATAGATAACAGGGAGCAGATGGATAATTGCCAAATTTCAAGACAGTGAGAAGATGGGTAAAATAGGTGAGGGGATTAAGAGGTACAAATACTCTAGTTATATAAGTCACAGGGATGTGATAATATAGCATAAGAAACATGGTCAATAATATTGTAATACTTTTATATGGAGACAGATGGTTGGTAGACTTATCCTGGTAGTCATTTCAATTTTGTTTTACATAATAATAAAATAAAAAATTAAATTGAAAAATTATACTCTTGGGGAAAGTCAGAACTACAGCTAGGCCAGGTATTAAATCTAGGGTTTGGTATCCTGGGCTTTAGTACCAGTGATGCCATTTTGTGGTCTGTGATTTAATCTCTTAACAGTAAAAACATATGGTATAATCAGATTTCATTTGTACTTTACATATATTCATTTTAAATCTCCTGGCAACTTGGCAAGGTAAGTGTTATTGTTTCATTTTATCCATGAAGAAACTGAGGCTCAGAGTTGTTAAATAAGTTGTTCAAGGGCACGCTGCTAGTAAGGGCTAGAGCTAAGGTTTGAAACCTGGTCTGGTTGGCATGGAGCTGAAAGGTTGTTGCTGAACGATAAGATGCCGGGATTCTTGGCCTCTGGAGGAGACGAATTCAATCTGGGCCCAGAGACGAGGCTGTATCGCTCAGAGCTTTTGTGTAATAAAGTTTTATTAAAGTATAAAGGAGATAGAGAAAGCTTCTGACATAGGCATCAGAAGGGAGCAGAAAGAGTACCCCCCTGCTAGTCTTTACCTGGATGTTATATAGTCACTAGCAGTCTGTTAATGAAGAGAAAGGAATGTCTTATTTTTTATTTTTTTTAGTTTTATCAGTTTATTGCTACCAACCCATCTCCCTCCACCCTCGTGCACACATGCTCAGTCATGTAACCCCGTGGACTGCAGCCCGCCACGCTCCTCTGTGCATGGACTTTTCCAGGCAAGAATACTGGAGTGGGTTACCATTTCCTTCTCCAAGAATGCCTTAAAACTCAGAATGGCACCAGATAATTCATCTCAGGCCATAAAACGATTGACTTGAATCTTGTAGAAGGGCAGATTACCATTCAAATAGCTTCATTTACATAGATTAGGGGAAAAACATCTGAGTATAACATACCGGTTCGTCAAGTAGGTTGAGCCATTTGGCAGAACCAACTTGAAGACAGAGTCTGGGGTGCGTTAACATAGCTTAAGACAAGCATTTCCATAAGAAAAAATGTAGTGGTTAACTCAAGGTTGGAGAATAGTTAGCTTCAGGTGAAATCAGGTGTCATGGCAACAGAGCATTTTAAGAGAAGCCTCCTTTTAAATTTGTATAGAGAAGGAAAAAAAATATCTCTAGTTTGTTTCCTCCTGCCACTTAAGAGGGGTAAAAATGAAAAAAAAAAAAAAAAAAAAAGAGGGGTAAAAATGTCTGAGACTTGCAGCCTGTTTCCTCCGTTTGGAGACCCCTGACCTTCCTGGCTGCTGCCCTCTCAGAGCCTGCACACTTTCCCTCCACCATACTATTGGTGAAAGGAACACTGGGCCAAGATGTTCAATAAAAGATAATTTATAGAACTTGCTCCTTTCAAAACAGGAATAAAGGTAATACCACATAATATAAAAATAAGACAATAAGGCAAACAGAACAAAAGATAGTTTAGGATGTGCTACATTGGAGTTGAGAAGATACTTTAGGTTCAGTTCAATTTAGTCATTCATTCATGTCCGAATCTTTGCAACCCCATGGACTGCAGCACACCAGGCCTCCCTGTCCGTCAACAACTCTCAGAGTTTATTCAAACTCATGTCCATTGAGTCGGTGATGTCATCCAACTATCTCATCCTCTGTCATCCCCTTCTCCTCCCACCTTCAATCTTTCCCAGCATTAGAGTCTTTTCAAATGAGTCAGTTCTTCACATCAGGTGGCCAAAGTATTGGAGCTTCAGCTTCAGCATCAGTCCTTCCAATGAATATTTAGGACTGATTTCCTTTATGATGAATTGGTTGGATCTCCTTGCGGTCAAAGGGACTCTCAAGAATCTTCTGAAACACCACAGTTCAAAAGCATCAATTCTTCGGTGCTCAGCTTTCTTCACCGTCCAACTCTCACATCCATACATGACTACTGGAAAAACCACAGCTTTGACTAGATGGACCTTTGTTGGCAAAGTAATGTCTCTGCTTTTTAATGTGCTGTCTAGGTTGGTCATAACTTTTCTTCCAAGGAGCAAGCGTCTTTTAATTTCATGGCTGCAGTCACCATCTGCAGTGATTTTGGAGCTCCAACGGAGAGAGTCTGTCACTCTTTCCATTGTTTCCCCATTTATTTGCCACCAAGTGATGGGACCAAATGCCATGATCTGACTTTTTTGAATGTTGAGTTTTAAGCCAACTTTTTTGCTCTCTTCTTTTCACTTTCATTAAAAGGCTCTTTAGTTCTTCTTCACTTTCTACCATAAGGGTGCAGTCATCTGCGATTCTGAGGTTAATGATATTTCTCCCGGCATTCTTGATTCCAGCTTGTGCTTCATCCAGCCCAGCATTTCTCATGATGCACTCTGCATATAAGCTAAATAAGCAGGATGTACTCCTTTCCCGATTTGGAACCAGTCTGTTGTTCCATGTCCAGTTCTAACTGTTGCTTCCTGATCTGCATACAGGTTTCTCAAGAGGCCGGTCAGGTGGTCTGGTAGCCCTAGCAGTCAAGTAAAAGAAGTTAAATTGCATACTCCTTTCTGTGTTGCAAAGGCACTGAATGAGCTCATCTGCAAAGATAATGTTTTCTCTTCCATGATTTTTAAAAATTTGTTTTATTGAAGTATAGTTGATTTACAATGTTGTGTTAATTTCCACTGTATAGCAAAGTCATTCAGTTATATGTATGTATACATTGTTTTTCATATTCTTTTCCATTACGGTTTATCATAAGGTATTAAATATCATTTTGTTGCAGGAAGGGGGACCCCTTCCAGGGCCCAAAACCGGGCTCTTGTCTAACACTCGGAAGTGAATTGTCCGAGGAGACACATGTGCTGACAAAGCAAGAGATTTTATTGGGAAGGGCACCCAGGTGGAGAGCAGGAGGGTAAGGGAACCCAGGAGAACTGCTCTGCCGCATGGCTCCAGTCTTGGGTTTTATGGTGATGGGATTAGTTTCCGGCTGGTCTTTGGCCAATCATTCTAATTCAGAGTCTTTCCTGGCGGCTCACGCATTGCTCAGCTAAGATGGATGCTAGCAAGAGGGATTCTGGGAAGTGGACGGACATGCAGTGTCTCCTTTTGACCTTCCCAGAACTCTTCTGGTTGGTGGTGGCTTATTAGTTCCCTATTCCTTATCAGGATCTCCTGTCATAAAACAACTCATGCAAATGGTTACTATGGTTCCTGGCCAGGGTGGGTGGTTTCAATCAGTGTGCTTCCCCTAACAATTTCATGTACCATGGGACCTTGGGACCTTGTTGTTTATCCTTTCTCTATATAATAGTTTGCATCTGCTAATTGCAAACACCCAATCCACCCCTTTCCCACCCCTAGCCACTTGGCAACCACAAATCTGTTCTCTATGTCTGTGAGTCTGTTTCTGTTTTTCTTTCCATGATTTTACAGAGGAATTTGTGACCTGAGTTCTTTATTAAGAGATACTCAATAGCCCAATGGATACTGCCTTCCTTAAACTTTGGTTTTGCAGAAATCCAATTAGTTTCATGGAAACCTTGAGGCTGAACTTCATTTGAGGTTAGAAATTATCAACATTTTAAAAGATGTTTATATACAGAAATTTGATGGACATGACTGTTTATTATATAGTTCATCTTATATACAGTAGTATTAGCATTAAATTACAATTCATTAATGACATTTAGGAGAAGGCTGAGTTGGAATGACAGAGGTAGTGCTATTTGGTCATCTAATAAAGGAGTTGGCAAATTTTTCCTCTCAAGGGCCAGATAATAAATATTTGAAGATTTGTGAGCTGTGATTATCACAACTACTCTGCTCTTGTGGATTGAAAGTATCCATAGACAGTACATACATGCACAAGCGTGGGTGCATTCCAGTAAAACTTTATAAAACCTGGTGGCTTTGGCTTTTGGGCTGTTGTTTCCTGATTGCTGCTCTAACATAATAAAAGATAGAACTTTAAGATTATATCCCTTTATCCCTCTGTCTCAAAGATTCAATGTCCAAATAAGCCTTGTGTCACAAATAATTCAAGGAGGAATGATACTGCATGAATGCATATTGCCTATTATTGCTTCAATAAAGTTTCATTGTGTAACCAGACAAGAAGCTGAGTTTACTTTGTGAAGATGTGGTACAGTAGCACACAGCTAACCAGGCTGTACCCTCCAAAGATTTTGAGCCATGGGAGCTAAGGGTGGTGGAAATCCAGCTAATGCTTTGCTGAATCCACCCAGAGAAAGGGTTGTCTCTTTCTAACTCTTCCACTCAGAGGAGGAACCTTTTTCTAATTTGTTTTTTTCCAATTTGTTATCCCCTCAGAGGAGGGGTGTCTTTTTCTAAGGGCATGGTATGTGCTAACACAAGCCTTGTGAAAACCTAGGAACCTGACTCACATCCTTCCCATTTCTGTGGGCTGCCGCTTAAAAAGTAATCATTGCACAGCTCTATAATAAGAATTAATTTGAAGCTATAGGGTTTGGAGCCATATTCCAGGAAGAAGGCGCTTTAGGCCTGAAAAAGATTAAGGGAAGCTGTTAACAATTGACTATTGCAACCAGAACACCATAAGATTGTGTTTACCCTCTCTGATTTTTGTTTTAGTAAACTGTCATGAACTTTTTTAAAGTTCCTCACTCTCTGGAACGTCCAGGGAAATTACATAATTTATATAATGGGCTGTTACTCTCAAGGGGATCCAGTGCTGATTTTGCATGATGAGTGGTGTAAAGAGTCTTGGATTGTCTAGACTTGTTTACCGATGAGATTTACCGTTAAACCGTGATCGGTTGTGTAATAATTGTTTAAAACTTGCTGGTTCTTCATATGACATCAATGAATCCTGTGTTGCAATTTGTGAAGAATGCTGACAGAGACTTATTTTTTTTTAGTGGGGTTAGTCTAATTATTTTTATTATAAAAATAACATCAGAGAAATTAAAACAATACTGAAGTATGTAAAAGAAAACACTGAAGTCCCTTGGGCTTTCTGGTCTTTATGCAATGCTGAGAAAGAAGTATCCTAGTTCAGGGTTGTAGAAAATTGCGTCCTTGTATATTTCCTCCTAGTACTGTTAGGTTTTTGTATTTACAGCTTTAGTCCTAGCTGAGTATACCTTTTTGAGTGTGTTGTGAGATAGGGATTTGACTTTGCCAACTAAAGCAGTAACCAGTTTTCAATCAAACAGTGACTAGGCAGAGGCCCTTTAGGGGCATATCTTAGGGTGTCATACAGATGGTTAAGAAGATTAACCCAATAAAAATAGATTCAAAGGAAAAAAAGATTAACCCCAAGGGTGGAAATTGAATCAAATCTCTAATTCTTATTACTTCATCAGGGGCTATCATAAGTGTAACTGACATGTTATAACTGAAAGTGAGTGAGGCTGGTGAATACGATGACTCCTCCTGCAGTTCGGCATCCCCACCTTGATTTGTATCAGGAAATTATAAGTTACACTCACTGTTGTCCATATCATTGATGCAAATGTCAGTACATTAAAATAGGAGAAAAGGCAAATCATGTTTTAGTATTATTATGAGGATAATGTTGGCTTTGCAGACCTTCCCAAAAGGATCACAAGGACCAATGCAATAACAGATATCCTATGAAAATAACAATTCTGTCCGTCTTGCTTGTTATTGTGGCCCCTGGACCTAGCATGTGGTCAACTGATAAATATTTACTGTATTGAATAAAAACTTGTTGACCACTTCTATCAGTTAGCTTTTGTTACAGTAATTCTGTACAATAGATAAACACAAAATCTTAGTGGTGTTATAACATTAAGCGTTTTCTACTCATACGTGTGTGCTTTGGCCAGGGTTCTGCTGATCTCGCCTGGGCTCATCTGGGTATTGCTGCTTCTCTCTCTCTGCAGGTCTCTGTGTCAGCCGGGATGCTCTGCACCGCTTGCCTCTCACCCCCCTTGGGCTAGTGTGCTGACAGGTCTAGTGCAGAGCATTTGTGTGGCAGAGATGTGAGAGAGAAAACAGAAACACACAAGACCTCTCAAGCCTCCTGTTATTTAGACCCATATTTTTTTTGCCAAAACAAGCCACTTGGCCAAGCCTGAAGTCAAGGAATAAAAGGATTATGTTGTCCACAGTGAAGTCATGACAAAAGTATGGATGCAGAGGGGTAGGCATAAAGAACTGAGGCCAGACTCCTCATGGGGCTGGGGAGCCAGTTCATCCCAGGTGGCTGGGATTTCAGCACTGAACTCCCACCTTCCAGGAACCCTCTCGTCCCTGGCAAACTGGGACACAGTTGTCACCCTGACTTCTCCCCAGTACTCTCAGAGCTGTAATCAGGTTGAGAATTGTATGGTATGGGAATTGTTCCCATTAAAAGGTTTTTCTCCTTTCTCAAGCACTATAACTTTAAGTGTAAATACTCAATAAAAAAACTTTTGGTTATAATGGGCAAGGTGGCAAAAGTAAATCTTGCATAATTATTTTAACCCTTTTGTAAATAAGATGTACTCCATGTAGAGATAATCATCAGGTCACATATTAATATAATGATTTTTTATCAACACATTTTTAATCTATATACTAGGAAAATTCAATTTTAAATATATACACACTCTATCATTTATATGTGAAAACTGTGACAGCAATCCTTGTATTTTGCAAATATAATATTTTATTCAATTCAGTTCATTTTTATATCCTTAATCATAAAACTATAAAAACAAGATGACATTGTTACTGGCCCCATGTAATTATGTAACAACTCATTGGGCAAGAAAGAGCACATTTAAAGGAGTGATGTAAGCAAAGGATATTTGGGGGGCATTAACAACCTTAAGTATGGAAGCTGAGAGACTGAAACAAATTTATGGGGTTACATTGCATCTTTAGCAGTTAAAAGACAAGAGGGAAATAATAAATCAGCTGAATCGTGGTAAGAAAATTGAATATTGTGTAGAGAGATTAACAGAACTACACAGAAATTGAGAGATGTATATGCCTGTTGCTAGGAATGCTAATGAGAGTATCAGAAATGAATAGTTCTATATTGTCCTTGAAATATCATTACCTGTTGTTTAAAATGTCCTTTCCCATTTATATTTCTCCTTAATGTAAAACATTTGTTTACCTCCTTGTTTGGGGAAATGATTTGGAATATGTCAGAAACATTCTCTAATTCCAGTTCAAAATAACAAGGTTCCAGGATCTCAGAGAAAGACCTTAAAAAATTACTAATGCTTAAAAAATGTGTCCTTTAAAAATATAGTATTAGAAACCAATGAATCCACTCTTGCTCTCAACTGAAGATGAGTATTTATTAAAAAAAGATTGACTGTCACTACCAAAGGTATCAGTGGGAATGTATCAAGAATGAAATAACAGTTAAATATACATTGTATTTTGAGAGTATTTTCAGTCAATATCATTCTCAACATAAACAATTAAATGTTAATGCAGAAGGATAAAGATTTACAACTCTAGCACCACCAAGATCTCTGTAGAATTGTCCAATGTTTCATTATGGAAGGTGACTTGAGGACATCCACTGAAAATAAATGGATAGTTATACTGTTTATCATCACCATAACGGTAGAAAGTTGACAGAATCATCCTCATTTTACAGATAAAGAAACAGGATCAGATCAGAGTGGTTAATGATTAGTTAAGGTCCGTCTAGTCAAAGCTATGGTTTTTCCAGTGGTCATGTATGGATGTGAGAATTGGACTATAAAGAAAGCTGAGTGCTGGAGAATTGATGCTTTTGAACTGTGGTGTTGGAGAAGACTCTTGAGAGTCCCTTGGACTGCAAGGAGATCCAACCCATCCATCCTAAAGGAAATCAGTCCTGAATATTCATTGGAAGGGCTGATGCTGAAGCTGAAACTCCAATACTTTGGCCACCTGTTGCGAGAAACTGACTCATTGGAAAAGACCCTGATTCTGGGAAAGATTGAAGGTGGGAGGAGAAGGGGATGGCAGAGGATGTGGTGGTTGGATGGCTTCACCGACTCAATGGACATGAGCTTGAGTAAACTCTGAGCGTTGGTGATGGACAGGGAGGTCTGGCGTGCTGCAGTCCATGGGGTTGCAAAGACTTAGAAATGACTGAGCAACTGAACTGAACTGAACTGAATCCCACAGCTTATAAAAGTCAATGTGGGTATTGTTATCATTATCTTCTGTATCCAAACCCAGTGTTTCTGCATCAGCATCTCAGTGGACTCTAAATGGGGCCAAAAATGCACCTCTCTTAGAGACTTTTTCCAGTATCCTTCTATGTTTCTCTCTTGTTTCCATCCGTTCAGTGTTCTGACGAAAAGTTCCTCCCCTTTCCATTGTAATTACGGTCAAGCTAACTGTAGTGCTGCAATATACACACACTCCCATAATCCTGTTCTACCTCTTGCAGGATTATGCCATCACTACACTGGGCTACTCATAATACCAATTGTTCCACTTGGCCTCATTTCCATGAATTTTCCACACCAGGGTAACACAAGTTAATCTCTCTCTCTCTCTCCAAACTGTGAACAATTAGTCCTTGGAATTCAGCTGTCAGCTTCCTACCACGGCCTCCGCACCACCACTCCCAACTTCCCAGCACTGTGGCTTAGAGAGAGCCTCTTCGTGTACAAAGAATCAGCCCAACACACAAAGAGAAGCAAAGATGAGAGGTGAATGAGAAACGAGGAAATCTAGAAAGTTCTGTACAAGCCCTGGATCAGCCATGCCATATCTTCAATTGACCTGAGTCAATAAATCTCCTTTATAACATTTGGGGAGGGTTTCTACTATTTTCAACTGAAAGGGTCTTGAATACTGCACCTCCCCCTTCTGTGGTCCCATGTCCCTCAGACTTTGTCTTTATTGTATGACATGTGTTCATACATGCACTGTTCTTCCCCATGAAACTGAGAAGTACTCCAGGATGCAGAGTGTGCCTCATTTGTTTTGTATTCCCAGTCCCTGGCCTCATTTCTGAACTAAGTGCTTACTCATGAGCAGAATCCAGTCAAACAGGCTTCCCTGGCAGTCCAGTGGTTAAGAATCTACCTTGCTGTGCGAGGGACCCCAATTGAATCTCTGGTCCAGGAAGGTCCCACATGCCACAGGGCAACTGAGCTCATGCACCACAACTACTGAACCCAAACTCTAGAGCCCGTGAGCTGCAACTTCTGAGCCCATACACAGCAATGCTGAAGCCTGGGCACCCAAAGAGCCTGCGCTACACAACAGGAGAAGCCACGCAATGCGGAGCCCTCACACTGCAACTAGAGAATAGCCTCTGCTCACTGCAGCTCGGGAAAGACACAGTGCAGCCAAAAATAAAGAAAGAAAGAAGCGGTGACTACTATATATAAAAAGAAAAAGTCCTGTCAAACGAATCCACAGGAAACAGATATGCATCCCAATCTGATAGTAGTCAATGAAATGCTTAGGTACATCGTAGAAGAGGAATCCTGAAAAACTGTTCAACCCCACTAATATCCAAGAAGTACAACTTTACCTAATATTCCACCATCAGAGGGATGATAAGTAAGTTTTAGCCATTCCTAGAGTGGAATTTTCCAGAGTCATTAAAATGCATGAAACAGATCTCCGTCTGTCCACCTGAATGCACACCTCAGTAAGGTGGTGGTGAGGCATGGAAAACCAAATTGCAAGAGGACTTGGGGAAAAGATACCATTTACTCAGATGTTTAAAAACCCCAAACAGAGTTCCTATACCATTCCCTCTAATTTTCTTTATCTTTAAAGGGTTCCATAATGACATTTCAAATTCTGCTTTATACTCCTTACACTGAACGTAGTAAAAGATTTAAAAAGAAAAAAAGGGAAAAATTAGAACATTTGCTTCACTGCACCTCTGAGAAAGGAAGAAGAAGAGGGTAAAAGAAACTTCTACTGGATCTATAATTTTTGTTTCTTTGGGAAAATTTTCATCTGAAGCAAATTTAGCAAAATATCAAGAATTATTATATCTAGGGGCAGGTAGATACTTTCCTGTATGTTAGAAAAAGAGTTTTCTTAAAAAATGAAGATTAGAAAAGTCAAACAATTAATTTAAAAAATTATTTTAATTAGTAATCAGTATTCAATTATTTGGGGCTTCCCTGGTGGTTCAGGTTTCAGCCTAAAATGCAGAGACCTTGGTTCAATCCCTGGTTTGGGAAGACCTCCTGGAGAAAGAAATGGCAACCCACTCCAGTATTCTTGTCTGGAGAATCCCATAGACAAAGGAACCTGGTGAGCTAGTCCATGGAATCGCAGAGTCAGACATGGCTTAGAGGCTAACCAAGCCAATTCATTTAATTGGTGTTGAGGGACTCCTCACCCCAGCACCCTTTTATTGCTACTGGGAAGGAAATGTCTTTCTGTCAGAAGGCACAGTGTTCATGGGGGAGAGAGAGGAAAATATAAAAATCCTCTGACCATTTACCATGCACAGTGATTTTTGTTGTGTTGTAGTGATTGAATATCACAGAGAAGGGCATCTGAATTTCTGCTCTGCGGATTGTGTGAAAGCCACAAGGGTTCAGTTTTTATTTATTTATTTTAGCCTTCCCCATGACATCTAGCTTCCAGGTGCCACTAGTCGCAAAGAACCTGCCTGCCAATGCAGGAGGCATAAGAGACACAGGTTCCATCCCTAGGTTGGGAAAAACCCCTGGAGAAGGAAAGCGCAACCCACTCCAGTATTCTTGCCTGGAGAATCCCCATGGATGGAGGAGCCTGGCGGGCTACAGTCCATAGAGTCGCAAACAGTCAGATATGACTGAAGCAACTGAGCAAGTAAGCAATTACACCTACAGAATCCTATTCACTAGAGCCAGGATTCTATGTATACCAGCTGCCTCCCGGAAACTGATCATCTGCTGACCAGATAGATCTGAGTGTCTGAAAGCAGCAGGTTTTACAAAGTGGGATTTTACAAAGAAAGGCCTTTCTGAGGGCAAGATACTACTTACATTTTCCATGTTAGGGAAGCTAATTCGGTATTTATAAGTACCAAACTTTATGGTCAAAATACTTCTCATTTTGTGAGCAATTGATTGAATGACAATAAATTCCATAACCCAGTGGTCTGGACCTGGGCCAACCACAGTCACGGTTCCTGACAGTGTGCCTATGCTGCAGGAGATTGGGACCAGGCCCCCAACTGGAGAGAACAGTCTCCCATCTGTGGACGGTCAGGATGTCAGAACGGGAGCGTCAGCACACAGCCCAGAGTCGGAGGAAGGCAGTCTGAGTGTATGCTCTTGGAATAATCTGGGGCTGATTGTACCCCTCCCCCATCAGGCAGGGGAGTGAGGGGTACCGCATTTGGGGTGCTTGTCTGACTCTCTCCTCATCCCTATAGCAGGCAAGGTCAGGAGAAGCTCATGGTAGCTCAGTAGAAAGACTATAACCCTTCCAGGCTACAAATTTTGCTCAGAAACATGTTGGTAGGTGTTTTGGGGGTAGTTTTCATTCCCTTTCTGCGAAGGGAGGAACCAAGAAAGGGAATCCAATGTCCACAGAGGGAAAGGCCATGGCAGGTCGGATGAATTGGCAGCAGAAAATCACAGTGTTGACTTGTGGGTTGATGGTGACAATAGTCTAGCAGTGTGGACTGTTGGAGTGACATGATCTGAGACCTGGCTTCAGAAAATGAGCAAGAGAAGCAAAGAACCCAGTGCAGAGAGCGTGAGTGTGAGGGCTTGAGGCATGGCTGTGCCAACCAGAGCTCACAGGAGATACTCCGAATTCAGCCAGAATGTGAATGCAGGAGCTGACTTGACCCTCCGTCTACACTAATTAACTGGCCACTTTTAGTTGAGGCTACTATGGTTGGTCACCACGAATCCCAACTTCTTGTGTCTGGTTCATTATTAAATTAGCAGAAGAAAGGGGACAGTGGACCTTGATTTGTAATTACCTGGCCATCTTCTTTGCTACTTGCATTTCTGTTTGACATACATCTGTATTGTTCCGTATTACCCCTTTTATACCTGTGTTGTTGGAGGGAGCATGTAGGTACTGCCACTGCACAGTAGCCAGTGTAATCTTTCTTAACATGTGAATGCAATTGAATGCGATGAATCAGTCACTGTTTGTAACATCTCATCTCTTTTGGAGCACAATCCAAAGTCCCCACAATGGCCTCTAAGTCTCACAATGGCCTGTAATGTCCAGATAATTATAAATCAAGGCCTTTAAGTGGACCCTGCCCTCCCCCACCTCCCCCCCACCCCCATCCCCACCACATACACCTCTGGCCTCAGCCTTCTGTACTCTCCCCTGCCACCCTCTGCTCAGTCACCCAGGCCTCCTTGAGTTTCTTAAGCACATCAGGCATATAACTGCCTGGAATGGTCTTCCCTTGAGATCTGGATGACTTGCTTCAACATTTTCTTTAAATCTTAAATCTACTGTCACTTTCTCTTTCCCGACTGCTCTCTAAAACTGCACCTCTTATCTCCAGCCCCCACACCACACACACCTATCCCCTTCCCTGCTTCCTTTTCCCCTGTGGTCTCCACCACCATCTGACACTCTGTATACTTTAGTCACTTGTTGAATCACTATAGTCACTATCTCTCCACTCCCATCCTCTTAGACTGTTGGTTTCACAAGTGTAGGGGCTTTGTCTGTCTTGATTGCTGCTGTTTTCCCCCGGAGAAGAACCTGGCACATAGAAAGTACTCAGTAAATATTTATTGAATCCTCAAAGAACCATAAAGAAAGGTTTTCAATGAACCGAGAAGATGGAGCAAAGTATCATTTCATCCATTAAGTCATGTCCTAATGGACTCTGGGAGTTCCTCCTCTCTTTGAGGTCCTTCTTTCTTCTTATTAGTACCATCTGGTATCCAACTGTCTTTTCCTATGCCCTGACTCCCTTCCCAGGATTCCTGTTCCATCCTGGATAACCAGAATGAGGTCTATCAGGTCCAGTTCTTTACAGCAAAGCCTCCTCCAAGCAAACAAACTTTTATCTCACTAACATTGACTGCCTCCTGAATTCTAGTATCGACTTCTTGTGCCTTTACTCAATCAAACCCCATTTTCTAAGAACAGATGTTGGAGAGAATAAAAGGAGAAGGAGCGAGAAAGCTAATCCAGTCATATCTTTAGGGCACATAGACAGAGGCAGTGATACCAGACAACACAGTGGTGACTGCCCGTGGCTCTCATGAGCAAAGTGTCCCTAGAACAGGGGTTTGTAAATGTCTTTGATAGCGATCTGTAGTAAGAACAACATTCAACACCGAGCTATGTGCGCATACACACACATATTTATATAACAATTTTTATCATTATTATAACTGACATTTTCTAATCCAGTCTATTTCATTTTAAAATGCTGATTTTAATCTCCAACTTCACTTCTTAACTCAGTGGATCACATACTACAGTTTAAAAACCTCTGGTCTAGACCCAAGTTCTTGAACTAGAATGTCTGGTGCACTTTTGCAGCCTGTAAGTCTGAAATAGTCACTGTCCTTTGACACTTTCCTGCTTCACAAATACAAGTGTGGTTTGAGCAAAGAATAAGATATAAATATGAATGTATTTTTAAGACCTTCTATTTCCAGGAGAGATGTTGCACTGCACAGTTTGAGATATTTTAAAAGAATAAATATGATTATGCTACCAGGTAAAGTGTTAAATGTATGCAATATTCTTTTACCATATGAGCAGTTTCCAAATCCTGCATTCTAGTAAATATGTTACTGGGTGACTTTCACTTCATACTAAGTGAATTTACTGTGTGCATGATTTCTCTGTTCCTCTCTCATGCTCACACCTATCTATCCCAGCTCTTAGGCACTACATTGCAGTGGTACTTGCTATGGCACTTCGTAAACTAATACCAATCCCTGTAACAGTGAATTAGCTACTAAAAAAGTGGTGATACCTACTGAAAAACTTGCTCAAGAGGTGGGGAGCCTATTTCAAGTATACAAATTTCATATCAGATCATGCAGATAAAGTAAGTGCCTTTGAAAGGCTGCAACTTGACTTGAGGTGAATATGCTGGTTCAGCCCATCCTTTTAGGAATGTGTGAAGGAAGATAGACATTGTGATTCTCAATTTTCAGTTGTGCCAACTGTATCACAAAAAAGTTAGTCAATCTGGGTGAGACATCTACTTTCCCATTTCCAATTGCAGGAAAGCATCTATAGCCTCAGGATGTATGCCACTGATTGCATCAGAGTTTGGACTGGAAACAAGGTGGGGTCAATCTGGAGGGAAATGGTTGAATAGATATTCATATCTATACTATAAAATATTATGCAACTATATTTTTCATTTTTTATTAAAGTGTAGTTGAATTACAATGTTGTATTAATTACTGATGTACAACAGAATGACTCAGTTATACATATATATACAATTCTTTTTTCATATTCTTTTCCATTATGATTAACCACAGGTTATTGAATATAGTTTCCTGCGCTATACAGTAGGAACATTTTGTTTATCCATTCTAATGTATATCATTTTTTATGTAACTATTTTAAATCTAAACAACATTAAGTGTCTTAAAATTGTTCATAAAAGCAAGTTGAAGAAAAATTTGTATAATATAACCCTATTTTTTAACTTAAAAAGAAAGAAATATACTATATTTGGGTAAAATTGCTTTTAGGTGTTAAGAGGAGGTTGGTGAAAAATAAAGACAGATATATAAGAAATTATTAATATTAGTTATTTGAAGAGAGATGGTCTATCAGTTCAGTTCAGTTCAGTCGCTCAGTCATATCTGATTCTTTGTGACCCCATGAATCACAGCACTCCAGGCCTCCCTGTCCATCACCAGCTCCTGGAGTTTACTCAAACTCATGCCCATCGAGTTGGTGATGCCATCCAGCCATCTCATCCTCTGTCGACCCCTTCTCCTCCTGCCCCCAATCCCTCCCAGCATCAGGGTCTTTTCCAACGAGTCAACTCTTCACATGAGGTGGCCAAAGTTTTGGAGTTTCAGTTTCAACATCAGTCCATCCAGTGAACATCCAGGACTGATCTCCTTCAGGATGGACTGGTTGGATCTTCTTGCAGCCCAAGGGACTCTCAAGAGTCTTCTCCAACACCACAGTTCAAAGCATCAATTCTTCGGTGCTCAGCTTTCTTCACAGTCCAACTCTCACATCCATACATGACTACTGGAAAAACCGCAGCTTTGACTAGATAGACCGTTGTTGGCAAAGTAATATCTCTGTTTTTTAATATGCTATCTAGGTTGGTCATAGCTTTCCTTCCAAGGAAAGTCTTTTAATTTCATGGCTGTAATCACCATCTGCAGTGATTTTGGAGCCCCCTAAAATAAAGTCTGACACTGTTTCCACTGTTTCCCATCTATTTCCCATGAAGTGATGGGATCAGATGCCATGATCTTAGTTTTCTGAATGTTGAGCTTTAAGCCAACTTTTTCACTCTCCTCTTTTCACTTTCATCAAGAAGCCTTTTAGTTCTTCTTCATTTTCTGCCATAAGGGTGGTGTCATCTGCATATCTGAGGTTATTAATATTTCTCCTGGCATTCTTGATTCCAGCTTGTGCTTCTTCCAGCCCAGTGTTTCTCATGATGTACTCTGCATATAAGTTAAATAAGCAGGGTGACAATATACAGCCTTGACGTACTCCTTTTCCTATTTGGAACCAATCTGTTGTTCCATGTCCAGTTCTAACTGTTGCTTCCTGACCTGCATACAGGTTTCTCAAGAGGCAGGTCAGGTGGTCTGGTATTCCCATCTCTTTCAGAGTTTTCCACAGTTTATTGTGATCCACACAGTCAAAGGCTTTGGCATAGTCAATAAAGCAGAAATAGATGTTTTTCTGGAACTCTCTTGCTTTTTCTATGATCCAGTGGATGTTGGCAATTTGATCTCTGGTTCTTCTGCCTTTTCTAAAACCAGCTTGAACATCTGGAGGTTCACCGTTCACGTGTTGCTGAAGCCTGGCTTGGAGAATTTTGAGCATTACTTTACTAGCGTGTGAGATGAGTGCAATTGTGTGGTAGTTCAAGCATTCTTTGGCATTGCCTTTCTTTGGGATTGGAATGAAAACTGACCTTTTCCAGTCCTGTGGCCATTGCTGAGTTTTCCAAATTTGGTGGCATATTGCCAACAGGGGTGGTCAAAGAGATGGAGGGATGAATAATTGTTTTGTTATATAATTTCATTTCTTCAAAAAGTAGTACTTTCAGAATTTGAAAAATATAACAAAGAATATTTAAAACAATGAAAGAAAATTGTCTTTTTTTTAGTTCTAGTTTAGGGGAAGTGACCTTCCCAAGGTCACCTGTATTGAAAGGGGCAGCCTTAGGACTAGTGCGCATGTTTTTGAGCCCATTGCTGTGCCCGTTCCTCAGTGCTGCAGCTGTTTCTAGTATATTAAGCACATGTGAAACTTTATCCCCTTATAACTAGTGTTGGGTGAATACACAGAGTGAAGAATAGAATAATGCTATGTGAGAAAACACAGCCCAAATTACTGTTGTTACCATACAGTGTTTAATGCAAATTTAAGCATGCGAGTCAGGTGCCACAGTAGCTGTTGAAGAAATGTAATGCTGACAGTATTTGGCAATAAAATAATAATCACTGTGTGTATCTCTGATGAAATGAGATTTAATCCATTTGAGCTCCTAATTGTCTTCCACACTACATTAAAGATGGATACAACCATTGTCTCCACCGCTCAGAAATATGAAATTCAAAGCAATATGCGGAATATCTTGAAATAAGCTAGCTTAATGAAGCAGCAAATTAGACCTTTCTATCTCTTTATTTAACATCCAGTTCCATGAATTTATCAGAGTTCATTACAAAGGTGCAAAAATTTAAAGAAATGCTGCTAAATTCATTTATGATTAGAACTAATGACTTTGAAAAAGACTGCTCATAGTTTTTAGAGAACCATTATTTATTATTGAATTTATATGGCTTTGAGTAATAAATGTTCAATCTTCTCAATTACTTCTGTTATTTATAGTTTAGATCTTATAATACAGACACACACACACACACACACACACACACACACACACACACACACACACCTCATGTAAAGAAATCAACTTCTCCCCTCAAACAGAGCATTGACATTCAAAAGAGCAATAGCAAAGCCTTCTTGTTGACCTGTTAGCAGTTTTCACTTTGTAGGGGAAGGACTGCCCCAGCAAAGCAGCCCCCAGCCTTTTTGACACCGGGGATGAGTTCCATAGAAGACGGTGTTTCCATGGAACAGGGGTAGGGATGGTTTGAGGAGGATTCAAGCATGTTACATTTACTCTGTACTTTATTTCTATTATTTTGACATCAGCTCCGCCTCAGATAATCAAGTAGTAGATCCCAGAGATGGGGGACCCCTGCCCTAGGGTGTGTTGGCCGTGTCTGGAGACATTTTTGGTCATCACAGCTAGTGGATAGAGGCCATGGATTCCGTTAAACATCCCATTATTCACACAGTCCTCACCACAAAGACTTACCCAGCCCCAAATAGCAATAGTGCCAAGACTAAGAAGTCCTGACCTATGTCAGTGTGTTTCATTAGAGAATGCCCCATTTAGTTCCACATTTTCTTAAAAGAGATCACGTTCCATCTTGTCATGTAGATTGGGAGCAAGAGCAAGTAAAAGCATGAATCTGGCTCAAATGATTTGTTTTCTAGTAGTTCTGGTAATAATGGCAGAGTTGAGGACTCAAATGGGACCCTTAAATGTAGATGAAGGAAATGACTTTTAATTTGCTCAGCATTTATGTTATTTTCAAGCAACAGATATATTTCCCATTTTGAACTAAGGCATCTAATTATCTTATAGTTTTCAACATGTTAGCAGTTGGGTTCCAAGTGTTTCAAAGAAATCTGCTTGTCATTCTGATTTAGAAAAGAGTCTATTTCCGGAGTAAAAAATGATGGCGAACTGCAGGAAGATCAAAGGGTCTGATTCACTGTAACATGCATTTGCCTAGGACATTATTTATGGTCAGCTTCAAGGTAGAATCTCCACACCTTTGATAGTGAGAGGTTTGATTTCACTATTGCTGAATTTTTTTTAATAGGCCTGGCTTTTGTTTTAATCTGTCTCTCGTGTGAATGCATGGGGAAGTCTGGTTAATTTAACTTCGTACTTTTATAATGCCTATGATAACAGTGATCAAAGTTTTTATGGGTCTTATTTATTTAAAAGAAAATCTAATCATTATGAAGTGATCCAAAGAAGAAGAATGAAAGAAACTGAAATTCTTCTCATCCAAAAGAAAATGATAATCAAGTACCAAAAAAATAAAAAGATTAGAATCTCAATTTGTTAAACTTCTGAAGAGCTAGGATGTTTTGAAGGAAACCTGATTTAATATCTACCATATGTTCTTTTATTCTTCGATCTCATTAAGTAGAGTTAATATAACTGAAGCAGTCATAACTTAAAAATTGTGTAACAGTATTTCTTATGGTAAGGAGAATGATTTTAATGATTGTGTGTGTATTGCCATGTATTTTTAGGAAAATAAATGTGACTATAACAAAATGTGATTTTACTGCTCTCAAAAATAATGAAGTAGTCCTAGGTTTTAGGTCCAACTATATTTAAAGACAAATATTAAGTAAATAATATTACAGGTGTTACTCAGATGTGGTAAAAAAAAAAAAAATTGTGATGGGTACACAGATTGAATGTAATCCTGGGGCGGTATTTCAAAGTCATCATCCTAAACATTTATTATATGGCATTTTGGGTGAACATAGTAATAGGGGTGGAGGCCTAATGACCTCAGCATATGTCATTATATTGGTTTTTACAGTTAACACTTAATGCTTATTGGGCCTTTGTGATAAAGCCCAGTAACATTTATATAGTGCTTACTACAAGCCATGATGTTACTTTTTATTAAATTACTTTACTCCACAAAACAATTCCATAAATTCTGTCACAGCTAGGTTGAACTGAGATTTGCACTCAAATGCCTGCTTCTAGAGTCTGTACTCTTAACATCTATGCAATACTGCATCTCTTGTGACAAAAACAAATGCCACACAGTGTTGAAGGTGTTCACATAGTACCTACCTAATCCTCTCTGTTCTCTTCTGCTGAACCCTGTTATCTCATTGGATACATGAAGTTGGTGGGGAAAGCCAACTCATTACTTACTGAGTTGTATAAATGGATAAATTTCTAATTACCTGAGATTCTTAAGTCAGTTGAAACCAAAATAGTGAGCCAATGAGTTGTGAGAAGAGAAAGAAGAGAGAATTTCATTAACATTTGTTTCTTACATCATTCTTTTAAAGTTCATTCTTTGTGGTGATGATAATGTCTTTATCCATCAATGCAATAGCATGTGATGTAATTTATAAATAAATATACATATATTAGGAGTGCTTGAGCAAAAATTTTATACTGATGGGTAAATACTTTTCAGTAATTCCAGATTTTCTCCCTACCTGGGCCCTTCTCTTGGCATATGCAAGTCAACCTGAAAACTTACATGGTCTCCTTAAAAGTCTATATGTACGTATGAGTCTACCTACTATGCATATTTAAATTCATTTAATCAGCACATTGTCACTAATTGCTGGAATTTATCTCAGACATGAAAGAATATATCATTTTGAGGTTTCATCCACAAGACAAAATCAATGGCAAAATAGTTAATCAATTCAGGGGCTTCCCTCATAGCTCAGTTGGTAAAGAATCTGCCTGCCATGTAGGAAACCTGTGTTCGATCCCCGGGTTGGGAAGATCCCCTGGAGAAGGGAAAGGCTACCCACTCCAGTATTCTGGCCTAGAGAATTCTGTGGACTGTATAGTCCATGGGGTCGCAAAGAGTCGGACACAACTGAGCGACTTTCATTTTCACTTTCAATCAATTCAGAGAAAATATCTGATTGCCTGAAGCAATCCATGCGGTTAGATGAGTGAGCCATTTGGATATCCATTGAACAAATATTCACATAGCCTTGTGCTAGGTATGGCAGGTGCCACACTCGTGTGGCTCTGTTCCCAAGTGACTGATAGTCTAGCACAGTCATTAAGTGCTCGGATTCCTGGTTTTTTTACCTTGGGCAGGTTATACAGCCTCTCTGTGTTCAAGTATTCTCATGCGTACAATGGACATAATAACAGTACCTACCTCCAAGGATTGTGTTGAAGGAAAAACTAAATTAATACATTTAAAGTACTTGCCAAAGTGGCATTCCCAAGGCACCATATTCTCATTGTTGTGTGTGGTGGCTTATTCTATATGTCAACTTGTCTAAGCCTGGTGCCCAAATTATTTTGGTCAAACATTATTCTATATGTGAAGGTATTTTTGATGCAATTAAGATTTAAATCAATAGACCTTGAGTAAAGCAGATTATTCACAAAGTGGAGGAGTCTCATCTAAACATTTAAAGGCCTCAATAGAGAAAAACTGACCTCCTCCAGGGAGGAGGAATTCTGCCAGCAGACTGCCTTTGGACTGTACCTGTAACATTTATCTGGATCTCTAGCCTGCTATTCTATCCTACTCCTGGAGAAAGAACTGGCAACCCACTCCAGTATTCTTGCTGTAAAATCCCATGGACAGAGGAGCCTGGCAGGCTACAGTTCATGGGGTCACAAAGAGTTGGATATGACTGAGCACATACTACTCTATAGACTTTTGGATTTGCCAGCTTCTGCAGACATGTAAGCCAATTCCTTAAAATCAATCTCATGATCAACATATACATGCAATATGTACCTACATAGACATACAATATATACATACATTCTATTGGCTCTATTTCCCTCGAGACCCTGATTAATAATAGGATATTAAGCCCTTCCTACATATTCTTCAGCACTTCAAATAAGATCTCATTTATTCTTCATAAAAGCCACATGACCTTCATTTTACAAACAAGAAAACTGAGCCTAAGAAAGAGAAGTGTCTTGCCCAAGGTCATGCCAGTGAATCTATGACAGAGTCAGAATTCAATGCCCTCCCCAACTCCTTCTCCTCAAGTAAATGCCATCATAGTGTAATTTAAGATTAAAAGGTTAAAAGACTGGTCTGAGTGGAGTGATTTGTGTTCAGCATACCCACAAGGCTGGGTGACATAGAAATAATTACATGGCTATTTCACAGTCCTTCCCAAACTTTTGAGAGATACTAAATGCTAAGGCTTCCCTGGTAGCTCAGACGGTAAAGCGTCTGCCTACAATGGGGGAGACCTGGGTTCAATCCCTGGGTCGGGAAGATCCCCTGGAGAAGGAAATGGCAACCCACTCCAGTGTTCTTACCTGGAAAATCCCATGGACTGAGGATCCTGGTAGGCTACAGTCCATGGGGTCGCAAAGAGTTGGACACGACTGAGCAACTTCACTTTCTTTCACTTTCAAATGCTAACTTAATCATGAGAAATGCTGGGCTGGAAGAAGCACAGGCTGGAATCAAGATTGCTGGGAGAAATATCAATAACCTCAGATGTGCAGATGACACTACCCTTATGGCATAAAGTGAAGAGGAACTAAAAAGCCTCTTGATGAAAGTGAAAGAGGAGAGTGAAAAAGTTGGCTTAAAGCTCAACATTCAGAAAACTAAGATCATGGCATCTGGTCCCATCACTTCATAGCAAATAGATGGGGAAACAGTGGAAGCAGTGTCAGACTTTATTTTTGGGGGCTCCAGAATCACTGCAGATGGTGACTGCAGCCATGAAATTAAAAGACGCTTACTCCTTGGAAGGAAAGTTATGACCAACCTAGATAGCATATTCAAAAGCAGAGACATTACTTTGCCAACAAAGGTCTGTCTGGTCAAGGCTATGGTTTTTCCAGTGGTCATGTGTGGATGTAAGAGTTGGACTGTGAAGAAAGCTGAGCACTGAAAAATTGATGCTTTTGAACTGTGGTGTTGGAGAAGATTCTTGAGAGTCCCTTGGACTACAAGGAGATCCAACCAGTCCATCCTGAAGGAGATAAGTCCTGGGTGTTCATTGGAAGGACTGATGCTGAAGCTGAAACTCCAGTACTTTGGCCACCTCATGTGAAGAGTTGACTCATTTGAAAAGACCCTGATGCTGGGAGGGATGGGGAGCAGGAGGAGAAGGGGACGACAGAGGATGAGATGGCTGGATAGCATCACTGACTCAATGGACATGAGTTTGAATAAACTCCGGGAGTTGGTGATGGACAGGGAGGCCTGGCGTGCTGCGGTTCATGGGGTCACAAATAGTCAGACACGACTGATCGACTGAACTGAACCGAACTGAACTGAAATGCTAAATAATAAATGCAAAATGAATTTTGCCCATCACTAGCTGTAGTTCTCCCCATCTATTTCCCATGAGGACACGACTGAGCGACTGAACTGAACTGAATTGTAGTTCTTGCCTGAGTTGAACTGTGGAACTCGTTTCGTGAAGACATTCACAACACTGTAGACAGAAGCCAACTAGGTCTCAAAGAACATGGAGCCCATCAAACCCTCTTAAAGATATGAGGCTTACCTGGCAAGCTTTCCTGATAGCTCAGTTGGTAAACAATCCACCTGCATTGGCAAGATCTGCTGGTGAAGGGATAAGCTACCCACTGTAGTATTCTTGGGCTTCTCTTGTGGCTCAGCTGGTAAAAATTCTGCCTGCGATGCGGGAGACCTGGGTTTGATCCCTGGATTGGGAAGATCCTCTGGAGAAGGGAAAGGCTACTCACTCCAGTATTCTGGCCTGGAGAATTCCATGGACTGTAACAGTCCATGGGGTCGCAAAGAGTCCTACACAAGTGAGTGACTTTCACTTTTCTACCTAGCAAAGGGGAAAAAGGTTAGCATCTTAAGTGAAATTAGACAAGGTTTTAAAAAGACCAACTGTGGTTTTTTAGAGGAAGAAATACTTTTTGAAAGAGACTAGGGGATTGGGTGTTTGATAATGGACTTTCAGCACCTCTCCCCCCCCCCCCCCCCCCCATCAATGGGGCACATTATGGATTAAGCAAATCCAGTCAGGTCTCTCCAATACATAGGACTCTGATTATTGAATGAAGCTTGTCAGGGGGTACACCAAAGGCATTCAAACCAGTTGTAGAACCATCAGGGAAAACCAAATTAGCTAGCATTCACAAACAAATTCCTTTTATGTGCAAAGCTGTTTCCAAAAAGAAGCTTCAGAGTTCAAAAGAGCTATGAGGGAATATTTTTGCAGTGTGTTCCACTGGGTAACATATTGAATTTAGCCTTAGCTGGTGATTCTGGTCTCTTTAATTATTGGCAATAGCAACACTTTACATTGATATGGTGCTTTTATCTTTAAAAGTTGGTCAAGCTCATTTACCGACTGATCCACTTTGTTGCCCTGTGCTATAATTTTCAACTGATAGTCCAAGATAGCAGGCTAACACATCATGAAAAAGGACCTGCTAAGAAGTGTTGTCAGTGTCTTTTATTTCTAAGCAGAATGCAGGTGATGATGACATGATCTAAAGAAAATGTTCATATCTGAAACAGTTTATCTAGTCCTCACTGGCATAAGATATGAAAGTAAAGGAATAGAGAATACTTGATAATGTAAAAAAAAATTTTAATATTACAACACGTTCTAAGTATTAAAATGAAAACCAAAGCCAACTAGAATGATTGGGGTACTGTGTTTGCTGTACATGTCTCTCTGTGAATCTAAGTAATTGAGAATTTACTGTACTCTAATGCTTCCCCAAAATACTAGAACAGAATTAAAAGCAAGGGGCTTTTGAAAATTTCATGCTGTGCCTGGCTATAGAAGCATCTTTGGCTTATAAAACATATTCATATACTCACCATAATAAGTAATAGTTAGGTCTACAAACCCTTCAACTATAAAACTTGCTAAATGGTGTTTAAAACAGCAGGAGAGCCTTTGTCTGTACATATTATACTACTGTTTTGAATTGTATAAGATAAGATTATATGGCACAGTTCTAAATTATGTGACAGAAGAAGGCAAAAATCCCCAAAATATATGAGACTTCAAACTTATATTTAGACATTTCACTGTATAAAAAGACAAGTCTGCAAAATGAAATTAATAGCGATATGGTTATGCCTGTTTTGAAGGTAAGTCAAGGAACTAAGACTATGTGATATATAATTTCCTACCAGGAATAAGACATGAAGACAAATTAGTCAATGAAAGGTACCTGTGTACATAAAGCATGTACTGGATTATACTCTTTCCTGATTGAAAAGGGCTTCCTTGATAACTCAGTTGGTAAAGAGTCCGCGTGCAATGCAGGAGACCCTGATTTAATTCCTGGGTCAGGAAGATCTGCTGGAGTGGGGATAGGCTACCACTCCAGTATGTTGGGGCTTCCCTGTGGCTCAGCTGGTAAAGAATCCACCTGCAGTGTGGGAGACCTACGATGTTTGAAAAGAAAAACGCATTATCAAATAACTATAAATGACATATGGCTATATCAGAATCAACTCTTATAAATTTTATACCAAAATTACAAAAACTTTCTGTCTATAGTTAGTCAAAGTTCACACTTTAGTCTTCATCCATAGTATTTCTGTAATTCTAGCTATTAAACCGGAGTCTCCTGCCTTGCAGACAGACTGTCTAGCTACCAAGGAAGCCCACTAACTAACCTCTTCCAAATATGGTGCTATACAGTTCAAACACAAATTGGAGGCTTCTTTTGTTTCAGTATGCTCAGCAAAATTACTGTTGTTGCCACAATGATGTCTCTGACTCTCCCTGTCTATATCTTCCATGAGAAGAAAAGACTCTTGCTGTTGGAATGAAAACTAGATCCACAGCATTATACAGCTTCAGGGATAACATTCACATTTTAGTCTAAATGAATCTCTAACATCGTTTTCATAGACTATCAGGTAAATGGTGTCCTTGGAGTGATGCAAATTCCCTCAAACTAACTTAAGCTATGTGTGTATGCTCAGTTGCTAGGTCATATCTGACTCTTTGCCACCCCGTGGACTGCACCCTGCCAGGCTCCTTTGTCCATGGCATGTCCCAGGCAAGGATATTGAAGTGGGTTGCCATTTCTTTCTCCGGGAGACCTTCCTGACCCAGGGATTGACCCCATATCTCCTGCTTGGCAGATGGATTCTTTACCACTGAGCCACCTACTTGAATTGAAAAGGAACTTGGGCTATAGAAATGAGCAAATGTGAGGAAGCTTACATCAAGAATGCAGAGCTTCTCTCTGCTGTTGGACTTTCTCTCTCCACCTTTACAAAGGCCCTGGCTTTGTTCTCACAGTTCAGGCCCCTAACAAGACAGACCAGATTTGAAAGTCTGAATGCCCCATCACTGGCCAGGTATCACATGCTCTCAAATTAGCTGTGGACATAGAAGTGGTTTGTGTGGTCCACTTAGCAAAAGAAAGAATCTCTGAGAAAGGGGTATAGATCAGGTAGGTAAGTTGGCCACTGAGGTATCTGTGGTCACATAGGTAATGCTAGATTTATCAAGAGATTTTATATTCTCTAAGAACATTCTCATTAGGGAGGAGTCACTGACCCTAAGATACTCCTCTATAACAGTAAACATGTTCTTCATGAGTAGATTTTATTATTTATTTTAAAATATTAGCTTCCCCTCCCTGTGAGTGAGTTACAATTTCCTGCCCCACTGAAGCCAAATTTGGTGCTGTGGCTTGCCTTAGCCATTAAAATGTTAGTGAAAATGATGTCTGTTACGTCTGAGCAGAATCTCTGAGTCATCATGTACTTTTCTCATTGCTCCTTTCCATCTACCATCATAGAAGCTGTTTTAGAAAGTTCTTCCTCTAGCTTAGGTCATAGAAGGATGAGCCAGAACCAGATGTGATCATCTCTGCCATTTGAAGGGCTTGTTTATCCATTAATATTTAACATAGTTATCTACATGATTTCATTTAGTTGTAGCATTTTAGTATGTTTTTCTGTTTCCCCTCTGCCTTTTGATCATCTGTTTCCCTTTCCTGTCTTCATCTGGTTATGTTGTGGAAGTTCTTGATTCTCTAATATTCTTACTAAGACTGTTGACGGTTTTGCTTTGGCAGGCAGTAAACTTGAACAGACTAAGACTCTGAACTCTCTTGCCTATGAAAGACAGTAGCTCAGATTTCAACTTTCTTCTTAACCTTTCTCCATGCTATTTCGAGTCTGCTCCCTGCATGCACTGTTCAGACCTCAGGGACTTGGGCAAAGTGTATCCCCAGAATTTGAGGCTCCTATACACTGGCTCTCTTTCTTCTGGGATTCCCTCCTCACTTTCCAGCACCAGAACCTTTGGTTTTTCAGGCCAGAAAGCAGATTTTCTAGTGGAGTCTTAGGCCACCCGTGCTGTGACTGCAGCCTGATGGCAGGTGAAGCCTAAAAAAGGGAAACTTGTGCTGATAATTGTTATTCCTCATTTTGACTCCCTACTGAAATCTGCCTGCTTTTGCTTACTCTCCAGGTAGTTGCTTTTTTATGTATCTTGTTCAGACATCAACCTTATTATCTGTAAGAAAAGTGGTCAATTAAGGACCTACTTTGCCTTCCTGGAGGTAGAATTCTCTAAAGTCTACTCTGAGATCGATGTTTAATGAGAATTAGAAATAGGCTTTTCTGATTAAAAGCCATTGAGATTTGAGGGTATATTTGTTTCTGCAGTTTAAGTTACCCTAAACAGACTAATTAGCCAGCTAGGGCAATCTGGAATATTACCAAACATTTCACACTTATGCTTGTAAAATCTGTTCAAGGACAAATGAATTTCCCCAAATCATTCTGGCTTTATGAGTTTTGCTTTCTACTTATACCATTAAGATATTTTAAGTGGAACTCTTTCCTTCTTAATTTCCTCTGCAATTATGAAGAATGATGTCCATAACATTTGAAAAACCTTCTTTATTCCCCGTCTCTGCATTCCATCCCTACCACTGTAATCACAGGGTTTGGAGACCAGAAATCAATACCTAAATTGAATGCATATCTACCATACTGTGCCACTGGCAGAATTAGGCCTGGTAAAAATTATGAAATATTTCATTTAAAATTATTGTATATTTAATTGAGTTCTGCTAAAACAACTAACAAAGAAAGTTAAAGTAGAGATAAAAGCAAATTAGGCAAAGGAATGTGTTTTTTGGGGGGTTGCCATTTCAGTGTTTGTTTCCCCTAAAAATGATTCAGTAGAAAGTAGGTCTTTCTTCCTACAATATAGCCAAACAGTTCTTTAGTGTAGATGTTGTGTATTATATATGATATTGCCTTCAATAAAAATGCAAGATTCTGATAGGCAAGCTTCAAAATTAGATAACTTTTCCTCTCTTACTTGATTAAAATCATGAAAAAAGAAATATATGTACCCATACTTACAAACAAACACACTTCTTTTTTTTTCCCCCTCTAAGGCTGATTACTTTGTAGTCTAGGATCTAATTGGTGATAAAACTTCCTCATTAAAGTCTATAGGAGGGACTTCCCTGGTGGCTCAATGGTGAAGAATCTGCCTGCCTATGCAGGAAACGTGGGTTTGATCTCCTGCATCACAACTAGTGAGCCTGCATGAAGCAATATTGAAATCCACATGCCCTAGAGCCCGTGCTCCACAACAAGAGAAGCCACCGCAATGAGAAGCCCGTGCACAGCAGCTAGAGGGGAGCCCCCGCTCGCCACAGCTAGAGAAAAGCCCACTCAGCAATGAAGACCCAGTACAGTTAAATTAAAATAAAGAAATTCATAGGAGACTTATAGATGAGAAGACTCTCTTTGAAATACATCACAGTCTCTGGGCATTGTTGATTTCCATTTAAATTACAAGTCTGAGTGACTGACCATAGGAGATGTCTTACAGTCATCCTCACAACTTCCTTTTTATTTGAACACTCATCTGTAATTATTTTTGTAAACAGTCTGGACTCATGTCTCTATAGCTCAACTTACTATACCTATTTAATTTTTTTTTTCCTTTACATAGTTTCAGCAGATTCTTTCAAAACCTTATTCAACCAGTATTTTTTGAACAGCATTTTTGTGCCAATCTCTGAAGATGCAGGAATGAATAAGACAAAGTTTCAGCCTTCATGGTGCATTCATTCTGGAGGAGAGACAGATGACGAATAAGCACACAAATGATATCATTTCAAGTTGCAGAACATCCTGTTAAGAATGAGTAAAGCAGAGGAATGCAGAAGGCAGTGGCAACCTACTCCAGTGTTGTTGCCTGGGAAATTCCCATGGACAGAGGAGCCTGGCGGGCTACAGTCCATGAGGTTGCAAAGAGTTGGACATGACTGAAGCGACTTAGGGAGAAGGCAGTGGCACCCCACTCCAGTACTCTTGCCTGGAAAACCCCAAGGATGGAGGAACCTGGTAGGTTGCAGTCCATGGGGTCGCTAAGAGTCGGACACGACTGGGTGACTTCACTTTCACTTCTCACAATGCACTGGGGAAGGAAATGGCAACCCACTCCAGTGTTCTTGCCTGGAGAATCCCAGGGGCGAGGGAGACTGGTGGGCTGCCGTCTATGGGGCCACACAGAGTCGGACACGACTGAAGCGACTTGGCAGCAGCCGAAGCGACTTAGCATGCATGCATGCAAAGCAGACTAAAGGGCTCAAAACCCACTTGAACTTTCTTTGGCCCAGTGATTTCTAATCTTTGCATCATCACTAATAACAGTGACTTTCTGAATGTAAGTAATCCCCACACAAGAGTTTGGTGGCTTACCCACAGGTTGCTTCTACACACCCCAACCTGCTCCACTGACGCTGCTCTGATGAAGACATCAGAAATCTAGTTTTTAAACCCACTGAACACCGCGTGCTTATTTTCTGAGTTGACTGCTCTGCAGTCTCTGACACCATTCCTCATTTCCTCATAAAGCTCTCCTCCCCGGGAACATCCCTCATCACACTTTCTCAGCGTCCTTTGGAGTTTCTTCTTCCTCTGGCCATCTATTCATTATACATCGGCACCACGTTTAGATGCTCCTATGAGGCGGACAGTGTGTTTTCCCTTATGAAAGTGCTTGTCACTCAACATGGTGATTGCTGTTTACTTATCTATTTTCCTACTAGAAAGGACGATATTCACTACTGTATCTCCAGCACCTGGCACAATGGCTGACACATAAGGGTCTTATAAATATTTGATGAGTGATTGAACAAATCATTTTCAAAAGGGATGATTTTTTTTCTTCTTTTCATTGTGAAACTTCATAGCAGTAAATACTGTATAGTTTAATGGTTAGGTTTTATGGCTAGGTATAATTTTGGCTCCGGAGCCAGACTACCTGTGTTTAAATCTCAGTTCTCCCACTGGCCCGGTTTGGAGTGTTGTGTGTGTGTCACTTTGACAGATACCTGGACATAGGTTTCCTCGTCAGAAAAATGAGGTTAATAATAGTCTCCATCTCCTAAGGTTGTTAAGAAAAGTAAAGAAGTAGAATAGTTAAAGATATTGGTACATGGTTGGGCACACAGGGATGAGCAATCATTGGCTATCAACTTTATGATTATTTGAAGAAGACACTTTTAGTGTTACCTCCTAAATAATTTTGTAGTCCATTAAATAGGATGTTTCTGGCTAAAAGGTGCAAAGAAGCCCATCCTAAATGACTTAGACAGTGAGGAAATTTGTGATGTGACATAACAGGAAGGAGTGAAAGCATCAGTAGCTGGAAGACGCTATCACTATCGCACACCTGACTCTCCACATCTCGCTGCTCTGTCTTTCTCATGCTGTGTTGCCCTTGGTCACTCAGTCGGGTGCGATTCTTTTTGACCCTTTGGACTGTTGCCCACCAGGCTTTCCTGTCCCTGGGATTTTTTTCAGGCAAGAACACGAGAGTGGGTTGCCATTTCCCCCTCCAGGGGATCTTCCCAACCCAGGGATGGAACCCGCATTTCCTGTCGCCTGCACTGCAGGCAGATTCTTCACACACGGAGCCATCAGGGAAAGATTTAACCCTGATTCTGGAGTATGCTGTGATTGCCACAAGGCTGTCAGTGGTGAATGGAGCTGCCTGCTGCTTTATTCTCAACCATTTGATGAGAGGGAAAAGCCACACCTCCAAGCATGAAATGTAAATCCTTCCTTCATTCAGATGGGATCAATCTTACTTGTGAGACCCACCAGAATCCCAGAGTATGAGGGCATGGGGCAGGGGAAAGATGACTTGTGATTGACTCTGGACTCACCCCCAGAGCCTAGTCTTGGATCGCATTCCCCTAAGTCAGGAGACATGTACAGTGGTGAATACTTGACCAGAATGTGGCTTCTCCTAGGAATAAAAATAAGAGGAATAGAGACTGACTGGACAACTAACAATGTTTACCACATGTACTATTGCTGTCAGAAAATGCGGAGATGCCCTATTAATCAAGAGGATGATTTCTAACATGTTGCATTGTTCCTGGAAACTGTGTTTCCAGATGTAAAAAGTAATTGATTGAGAGATTATTTTGTGCCAGACACTATGTTAAATTCTTTACATTCGTAATTTACTTCAAACTTCACAACCACCCTCACTCATCTATTTAATCAAGCAAATACTATTGAACACCAACCATATTTCAGGCACTCTCTAGTCACTAGGAATATGATAGTCCAAAAAAGACCAACCCCCAGCCCTCAAATACCCCACATTCTATAAATGGGAGGCTGCAGCCAAAGAGGAGGGAATTTCCCTGGATCACAAAGCATTAATGTGACAGAGCTGGGCATTGAATATGGGGATTTTGGCTCCAAAGCCAAGAGGGGATTGTGGCAGGAAAATGTCTACATGGCCCTAAGAGGAATAATATAAATTTGTGATAAGAGATTAATGGAAATTCAGACATAGTACTGAGCCAATCCTGGGCATCTGAATTTAGTCCTAAGTTGACTTTCAAGACTTGGTGGAGAGTTGACCTTAGAAAGGAGAAGTTCATTTTCAGAGGAAGGAAGAAACAGGATAAATACAAGGCTTCTCAGATACAGGGTTCCTGTGACACTTGGACACAGTGCCAGCAAAATAAGCCAAAGAACAGGGTTTGTTACCTTTGCAGGAGTCATCACCTGCAGCACTGGGTTCATTTAAACCAGGGTTTCTCAAACTTGGTTACTGACATTAGGAGCTGGGTCATTCTTTGCTGTGGGGGCTGTCCTGTGTGTTGTAGGGTGTTCACCAGCATCCCTAGCCTCTACCAACTGGAGGCCAATTATACGTCCCCCATGTTATGAGATACAATAAAAGTATCTCCAGACATTGCCAAATATCTCCTGGAGGACAAAATTCCCCTCAGTTGCAAAGCTTTTAGCTGTTACCTTTTTCATTCAAAAAGCCCTGGGTCGGGAAGATTCCCTGAAGGAGGAAATGGCAACCCACTCCGGTTCTCTTGCCTACAAAATTCCATGGACCGGGGAGCCTGGAGGGCTATAATCCATAGGGTTGCAAAGAGTTGGACATGACTGAAGCAACTTAGCACTCACGCATACATACACATATACATACTCACGTATATGTGTACACGTATATGTACAAATAACAGAAGAAACTCACTCTAAGTGTACATTAGATAAGTTCTTTTTCACTATATATCTGAGTTTCCACATCTACAAATGGAGAAAGTTAAGAAATAAAACATGTAAGGTATCTTACATAAGATAACTCAGAAGTAGTTTTTTTCTTTTAAAATTAGAAATTATCCATGATTCACTGAAACTTTTGAGTTACCCTCCCCCTTAACCAATGATTCAGTTTACAAAAGTGGGATTTGTAATGAAATTTTGGAAAAATAGGCCTATAGAATGAAGTATACTCTTTTTCTTTCAAAAAATCTCATTGAATAATATAATTATTTTAAGGTAGAAAATTGTCATTGATCTGTGTATTTTAAAATTCTACAAGGTGATTGTGCCATCATTGATTCAAGGTCAGGTTTGTGACATTGTTATCTTCTGAAAGCATTCATGATCAAGTTTTCTGTGTTCATTTTACAGGTGACATGGCCACAGTCAAAGAGTATATGCCAAAAAAAGGTCAGTAAATGCTGAGGTGAATCCATTTGCATAGAAGAAAAAAAGGAGGAGGCTGTTTCCATGGCTTCTAAGAGAAGCAAAGAGAGAAACGTGAAAAATGAAAACTAGTTTCCAGTGGCAAACAAAATGAACTGGTCTATAAATATTTCATAATTTTAGCCCCATGAAGCCTCATTGTTTGGTGGTTAGCTTTGTGATGAGTAATCATGGGTTGCTTTATGTTTGTTTCTAGCTTTTTCTGCTGATCTCTGTACCATCCATATCTGAAATAGCACCCACTAATTTCTTTTTCATTTACCTCATTCTGATATAGAGAGAATATATGTAGTCATCAAGTAGGGAGTTAGAGACGTACGATCCAATTTAAACATATAAAGTACATTTTTAGAGTCAAAGTCTATAAAAATGAAAAGTGAAAGATAAACACTTTGGTGATGCTTTTCATTAGAAATAGAATAGTTTTGAAGATAGCTTCTGGTTTCCCAAGAAGGTTCTCCTAGGAGCAATTATGTTGCAGTTATCTTCTGTCGTGGGAAGATTGTATCACTCACTGGTAGCTGAGATGCCTCCATAGTAATCCTCTTGGCTCAGAAATGAAGTAACCCCTGGGCTCAGAAGTGGGACACCCATCTCTTGCTTTTGCCTGTGCACATCCATCCTCTCTTCCTTTGTTACCATCACCTTTATCTTCCTTCAGAGAATCACCTGTTTCTCACCTTAAGTTCAAGTGGCCTGGTAGGACTACCCTCACATGTGTATCATCATCATTATCACGCCTCCCTATCACAAGCCTGTCCAACAACACAGCCCATTGCTGTGGCTACAGTGATGGGTTCAGAGATGAACATATAACCTCAAAGGGCCCACTGAAACCCAATCTTGGGATCTCTGATGAAATTATTGGAGAGAAGGACCTGCCGTTGGTCCTTCAAATTTCTAGGGTACATAAATTCTTTCCCTTTGCTTGAGCTAGCTTGAATTCACTTTCATTAGTGCTGTGCTATTGCTGTTCAGTTGTTCAGTCATGTCCAACCCTTTGCGACCCCATGGACTGCAGCATGCAGGCCCTGGCCTTCACTGTCTCCCAGAGCTTGTTCAAACTCATGTCCATTGAGTTGATGATGCCATCCAGCCATCTCATCCTCTGTAATTCTTTTCTCCTCCTGCCTTCAATCTTTCCCAGCATCAGGGTTTTTGTAATGAGCTAGCTCTTCGTATCAGGTGGCCAAAGTATTGGATTTTCACCTTCAGCATCAGTCCTTCCAGTGAATATTCAGGACTGATTTCCTTTAGGATTGACTGGTTTGATCTCTTTGCTGTCCAAGGGATTCTCAAGAGTCTTCTCAAGCACTGCAGTTCAAAGGCATCAATTCACCTGATGGCATGCAAAAAAAAAAAAAAAAAAACACAAAGGCATCAATTCTTCGGCGCTCAGCCTTCTTTATGGTCCAACTCTCACATTCATACATGACTCCTGGGAAAACTGTAGCTTTGACTAGACAGACCTTTGTTGGCAAAGTAATGTCTTTGCTTTTTAATATGCTGTCTAGATTGGTTGTAGCTTTACTTTCAGAGAGGAAATATCTTTTAATTTCATGGCTGCAGTCACTGTATGCAGTGATTTTTGGAGCCCGAAAAAATAAAGTCTGTCAGTGTTTCCATTGATTCCCCATCTATTTGCTGAGAAGTGATGGGACCAGATGCCATGATCTTTGTTTGCTGAATGTTGAGTTTTAAGCCAACTTTTTCACTCTCCCCTTTCACTTTCATCAAGAGGCTCTGTAGTTCCTCTCACTTTCTGCCATAAGGGTGGTGTTATCTGCATATCTGAGGTTATTGATATTTCTCCTGGCAATCTTGATTCCAGCTTGTGCTTCATCCAGCCCAGCATTTTGCATGATGTACTCTGTACACAAGTTAAATAATCAGGGTGACAATATACAGCCTTGACATACTCCTTTCCCTGTTTGGAACCAGTCTGTTGTTCCATGTCAAGTTTTAATTGTTGCTTCTTGACCTGCATACAGACTTCTCAGGAGGCAAGTAAGGTGATCTGGTATTCCCATCTCTTTAAGAATTTTCCACAGCTTGTTTCATTAGTACTTGCTGCTTAAAGGTTCCTGAGGAATTCAGAAGTCAAGTTCTATAGAACCTGGAACAGACTATGGGATCATAGGTGCTTGTGAAATGAAGTGGAAGAGCAACTCATGTTTGTTTAAGGATCTGTACATTGCTGCCATAACTTCAAAACACAAGCTAGGAAGTGGTTAACAAAAAAAATCACTGTATTTGGAGGGGGACACACAAGGGCTTCAGAAGCACAATGCAGTGTTCAAATGATGTAGCTGGGTGATGGCCACAGGGACTTGTGTTTATAGAATTTTTAAATGTACATATGTATTTTTTGCTTTCATCTTTAGATTATATGTGTCCATTTTTCTGAGATTAAGAAACTTGCGCAAAACCACAGGGCTTGTAAATGGAGTGATATTAGTCCTTAGTTCACTGGGTTGGGAGGATTAAATGAGACAAAACAAGTAAGGCTTTATGACCATGCCAGACATGTAGAAAATACTTGAGGGATGTTAGATGTTGGTCTAATAATAACTGGGAATGTTGGAGAATTATAGAAGATAATGCATATTAAACACATAGCACAATTTGTGGCATCTAGTAAGTGCTCATTTTAATATTTGTTAGTATCATTTTCATCAGAACTAGTTCCTATGTTTTCCTGGCTGGCATGTCTTCTGTAGAAGTGCGTCAGCCGTGGCATTTGCGGGCTCGGGGTTTTTGTGCTACCACTCAAGCTCTCGTAGCCTAATATGTTTTGCTCAAAAAGGATAAGGGTAGGGATGCTGGTCCATGCATGCATGCTCAGTCACTCAGTCATGTCAACTCTTTGCAACCCCAATGGACTATAGCCTGCCAGGCTCCTTTGACCATGGGATTTCCCAGGCAAGAATACTGGAGTGGACTGCCATTTCCTCAACTTTTGAATTCTTTTCTAGCCTTATGTTTCAAAGATCTTTACAGCAGTGTAGAAGATTTTAAATTTGTGTCAGTACTGTACCATAGAGTAATTGCTAGCCATGTGTGGTTATGTAAATTTAAGTTAAATTGAAAATTTCATTCCTCAGTTGCACCAGTCACATTTCAAGTATTCTGTAAGCATATGTGACTAGTCATACTGTCCTGGACCACATGGCTATGGAATACTTCCATCATTGTGGAAAGTTCTATTGAATTGCACTATGCTATATGGGGAGTGATTAAAACCAAAACTGGAAAAGTCTAAAACCCTCCATTTATAGAACTGAGAGGGAATGCACTTTGGGAGGAAGGCTTCCTGGCTGTGTCCCAAAAGAGGTCACAAGTGGACGCGTCACCTTGATTCAGTGATGATCATACAAAGTCTCCCTGAACCTTGCAGACTCAGAGCCTGACCTGTCTGCATCTGAAAAGAAAGAGCAGGGCACTTATGAAAACCAAGCCTCCTTGGTGTGAGTCCTGAAATTAGAGCACCAATCTGTTGATACTGGATATAAACCCTCACTGCCCAAGGACTTAGCGCTCAGGCCCTCTGGCTCCCACATCTTCTCCTCCCCTGTTTAAAGAGAGGGCTCCAGCGATCCAGAGTGAGAGCAAGGGCTGTGGCTTGTGTGACTGAATGTGCTATTCACCACGTTCAAGGGAGACCTGCCTGTCACTGGAGACAGACTGGTACATTCTCAGGCTGGGTACCCTGGGGCCTCCTGATGATGGTCAGCATTGCTGAATTGTACTTTGAGGCTGTTCCTTTTCTTTCTTTCTTTCTTTCCTTCTTTATTTCTTTCTTCTTTTAACACCATATTTTGAAATAATTTCAGAGTCACAAGACATTGCAAAAATAATACAGAGAGTTCCTGAGTTCCCTTCACCCACTTCCCCCAACAATAGCATCTTACATATTCAGAGTGCATTGTCAAGACCAGGACATTGATGCTGGCACATTATCCTTTTCCTTGAATAATAGCAAATGTTTTATTGGGTCCTTACAGTGTATCAGGCATATTGTCATTCATTTCTTGTAACAACCCTCTACTGTAAGTATTATTATTATTAGCTCCATTTTATTGATAAGAGAACTGAAGCTCTGAGAAATTCAGTATGTTTCCCAAGGCTAGTCAGGTAATAAATGGCAGAGCTGGGACTAGACTCCATCAAGTTTGACTCCAGAGTAACACTCTTTAAATATAAATTAATGTTAAAAAACTTCAACAAGCAGGCCTCAAAGGTCAGACCAGAAGGCTTTTCAGCCTTTCACAGCCTACATCTCTGAACTGATTCAGTGTCTGTTCAGTCTGCACTGCCCCAGTAGGGGGAGAGGGAGCTGTTGACTAGAGCCCCCAGTTTTTTTTTTTTTTTTCAGATAATTCTTTTTTTTTTCCCATTTATTTTTATTAGTTGGAGGCTAATTACTTTACAACATTGCAGTAGTTTTTGTCATACATTTAAATGAATTAGCCATGGATTTACATGTATTTCCCATCCCGGTCCCCCCTCCCACCTCTCTCTCCACCCCATCCCTCTGGGTCTTCCCAGTGCACTAGGCCCGAGCACTTGTCTCATGCATCCAACCTGGGCTGGTGATCTGTTTCCCCCTAGATATACATGTTTCGATGCTGTTCTCTTGAAACAGCCCACCCTCCCCCAGCTTTTTTATTTTATTTTTTTTCAGTTTTTTAGAGTGTCTTTTTATTGTGGTAAAAGTCATGTAATATAGAGCATCCTATTTTAACCATATTTAACTGTACATTTCAGTTAGAGCCCCAAAATTTTGACAACAAATTACTAAACTCAAAATTTGCTCAAACTTTTAGTAAATGTATGATAATATTTAATAAAAGTAAATAGTAGCATTCAAAATATGATGTGTACTGCAGGGTACTTATCTTTTTCAGACTCTTTAACTTCAAGAGCTTGTCAGTTGATATATCATGACTGATTTTAATTGGGGCAAACATTCAAAGTTTAAAAAAAAACCTCACTAGAGGTCTGATTTTGGAAAAAAACGGAAAAATTACAAACACACATTTAGGAAGTAGATAGATAATACAAAAGAATATGCAATGGTAATAGCTGACATTTCCAAAGATTCTTATATATGCCCTGTCCTGTGCTAGGCACATAGATACTTAGATATATTACTTTCCTTTTTTTCTTACTTTATGATAGCAGCATCATTATCATCTTTGTAATATAATAGCTAACAAGGAGGAGGAAATGGCAACCCACTCCGGTGTTCTTGCCTGGAAAATCCCAGGGATGGAGGAGCCTGGTGGGCTGCTGTCCATGGGGTCGCACAGAGTCAGACAAGACTGAAGCGACTTAGCAGCAGCAGCAGCTAACAAACCAAGATTGGGTGTGTACTGTATGCCTTGTAATCTGCTAAACACTTTACATAGTCTCACTTAATACTTTCAATTCTTGTTATTACCTACCAGTCATTTTCTGCCTTTTAGGTAGGTATAAGGATGCCCATAGCTTACATTTATTGAGCTCTTGCAATGATGCAGTCAGTGGATCACATGTGTTTCTTGTTCCATTTAGTTCTCATTGCAGCCCTGATTCAAATGCAGATGTGTCTCTCAGGTGACTGGGGTCTACACTCCACGTGCCTTCAGATTTTAGAAGAGAAAATTCAATGTGGACTGCAGCCCTTTGGAGGGGAGACCATACACAGCTTTGACTTTGAAGAGTGAATAAGCAGTGAGCCAGGTGAGGGACACCCTGCTGAAGCAAATGCAGAAGCAGGGATCCTAGTGGGTGCTGCTATTGTGTAACCTCAGAACAGAAACCTGCCTGGTTAGAATTCCAAGGTGAGACTGCTGACCAGGAAGGCTGGGTGCAAGTCACACGGAATCTTCCACACTTTCCAGAGGAGCATGGACTTAATGAGATGAGCTCTTCATTTCGGAAATCAATTTAGGGCTTTGAACATGGTAATGGTAAAACTGTGGTTCTCCACAGAACCATCTGGAAGCAACATGCAGTGTTGGCTGATGCGCATTGCACTCTTCTCCCTACAGGCATACAGCAGGGTCTCTGGCAAAGACAGCTGCCTCCTCTTTCCCGTCACAGCTGCCACTGCCCTCTCTGCATGTAAAAGTAAGAAAATCAGGAAGAATTTTATATGGCAGGGTTCTGATCAGAACTTGGCTGTTCCGCTAGAAAAATAAGTTTGAAATCTACTGTTTTACAGCAACAGTGTATCTGAGTTCAGTTCAGTTCAGCCACTCAGTCCTCTCTGATTCTTTGCGACCCCGTGGGCTACAGCACGCCAGGCTACTCTGTCCATCACCAACTCCCAGAGCTTGCTCAAACTCATGTCCATAAAGTCGGTGATGCCATCCAACCATCTCGTCCTCTCTCGTACTCCTCTCCTCCTGCCTTCAATCGTTCCCAGCATCAGGGTCTTTTCCAATGAGTCACTTTTTCGCATCAGGTGGCCAAAGTATTGGAGTTTCAGCTTTAGTATCAGTCCTTCCAAAGAATATTCAGGACTAATTTCTTTTAGGATTGACTGGTTTGATCTCCCTGTGGCCCAAGGGACTCTCAAGAGTCTTCTCCGACACCACAGTTCAAAAGTATCAATTCTTTGGTGCTCAGCCTTCTTTATGGTCCAACTCTCACATCCATACATGACTACTGGAAAAACCATAGCCTTGACTAGACAGACCTTTGTTGGCAAAGTAATGTCTCTGCTTTTTAATATGCTGTCTAGGTTTGTTATAGCTTTTCTTCCAAGGAATAAGAGTCTTTTTAAATTTCATGGCTGCAGTCACCATCTGCAGTGATTTTGGAGCCCCTAAAATAAAGTCTCTCACTGTTTCTATTGTTTCCCCATCTATTTGTCATGAAGTGATGGGACCAGATGCCATGATCTCAGTTTTTTGAATGTTGAGATTTAAGCCATATTTTTCATTCTCCTCTTTCACTTTCATCAAAAGACTCTTCAGTTCCTCTTTACTTTCTGCCATAAGGGTGGTCATCTGCATAGCAGAGGTTAATGATATTTCTCCTGGCAATCTTGATTCCAGCTGTGCTTCATTCAGCCCAGCATTTCACATGATGTACTCTGGATTTAAGTTAAATAATCAATATGACAATATACAGCCTTGACATCCTCCTTTCTCAATTTGGAACCAGTCTGTTGTTCCATGTCCAGTTTTAACTGTTTCTTCTTAACCTGCATGCAGATTTCTCAGGAGACAGGTAAGGTGATCTAGTATTCCCATCTCTTTAAGAATTTCCCACAGTTTATTGTGATCTACACAGTCAAAGGCTTCGGCATAATCAATAAAGCAGAAGTAGATGTTTTTCTTGAACTCTCTTGTTTTTTCGATAATCCAGTGGATGTTGGCAATTTGATCTCTGGTTCCTCTTCCTTTTCTAAATCCAGCTTGAACATTTGGAAGTTCATGGTTCACATATTGTTAAAGACTGGCTTGGAGAATTTTGAGCATTACTTTGTTAGTGTGTGAGATGAATGCAATTGTGCGATAGTTTGAACATTCTTTGGCATTGCCTTTCTTTGGGACTGGAATGAAAACTGACCTTTTCCAGTCCTGTGGCCACTGTTGAGTTTTCCAAATTTGCTGGCATATTGAGTGCAGCACTTTCACAGCATCATCTTTTAGGCTTTGAAATAGCTCAACTGGAATTCCGTCGCCTCCACTAGCTTTGTAGTGATGCTTCCTAAGGCCCACTTGAATTCACATTCCAGGATGTCTGGCTTTAGGTGAGTGATCACACCATTGTGATTATCTGGGTCATGAAGATCTTTTTTATATAATTCTTCTGTGTATTCTTGCCACCTCTTCTTGATGTCTTCTGCTTCTGTTAGATTCATACCCTTTCTGTCGTTTATTGTGCCCATCTTTGAATGAAGTGTTCCCATGGTATCTGTAATTTTCTTGAAGAGACATCTAGTCTTTTCCCTTCTATTGTTTTCCTCTATTTCCTGTGTCTGAGATCAGTATTCAAATCAGACTGGCGACTGATTAACTTAAAAATAATATAACACCAAATCAGTGTACAAATCTCTGTATTCGAGATCAGTGTAAAAATCAGACTGGCGATTGATGAATTTAAAAATAATGTAACAGCTGGAATCCCTGGGTGCCGGGATTAGATTTGGAAATTTTCATCAGCTTTGAGGACTGTTAGCCCTTCAGGCGAGGTGGGGTTCTAAAGCCCTATCCCCTCTGCAATGCTTGGATGAAGCATCCCAAACTCATCTGATCACACTCCCTTTCTGCTCCTGTATCTCCACCTATTAGGATGAGGGTCTGTTAAACAGCAGCCCAAGAGAAAATGGGAGAAAGATTGCTGTAATAAGATCATAAAAGTGTCATTACTGTGTATCATTGGCTAGGGCTCAGAAATACTTTCATTATGGTGAATTTCATCTATCAGCTCAAAACATTTTACAAGTAAATAAATGAGTTACCAGTTAACCTCCTAGGACTCTTCAAGTGAGAGTTTATCCCACCAAAAGTAGTTTTTCAACAACCACCCCTCTCCACCAGCCTATGCTATCCTTTTTGCTAATTCATAAGCCAAATGTTGATGATACTTTTATAAACACTTAGCAAACCCCAGCTCTGCCAAACTGTGTGAACGGCAGTTGACCCCGGTAGATAGAGACCCAGGGTACTTTAACATGATGCACAATTTCCTGATCATCTCTCTTACTGTAAGAATGTTAGAACCAGCAGCTGCCATGATGCAACATACATGGCAGGAATATACATAACATAGTAACATAGTCTTCTGTTTTTTTGGAAATGTGTTTATAACTGTTTTGTGGATGGGTTCCCATACCTCAAACAGGTGTATGTTTACTAAAACAAAGGAAAAAAATCACTAAAAAAAACCTGAACTAGGAAGCAGGAGAAGCGTGACCTACTCCCAGCTTAGTCTCTCTCTTCCTGTGAGATGACATCTTTTTATTTCATCCATTTCCTCATCCATAAAGCAAGTTAGATGAATTAGAGTATCTGAGCATTCCTTTTATTTGATTAATGAGCTCATCTAAGACTGGCTACATGTTCAAAACACTTACTCTAAAATTAGTGGATTTTTGGTTAGGAGTGTCCTGTACTCAAGATAGGAGTTTAAATTTACCTAAACTTTTACATCTGATACGTGCAAAAGCTTGTTGTTCAGTCACTAAGTCATATCTACTTCTCTGCAACACCATGAACTGTACCACACCAGGCTCCCCCATCCTCTACAATCTCCCAGAGTTTTCTCAAATTCATGTCCATTGAGTCTGTGATGCTATCTAACCATCTCCTCTTCTGCCGTCCCCTTCTCCTATTGCCTTCAGTCTTTCCCAGCATCAGGTCTTTTCCAATAAGTCGGCTGTTTGCATCAGGGGCCAAAATATTGGAGCTTCAGGTTTAGCATCAGTCCTTCCAATGAATACTCACAATTGTACTCTGCCCTAAATATTCTCTAAATGCTCTGTTGAGCCAAGGGGCTGGTGTCCTCTTGCAGGACTTCTCAGGGCTTTTAATGAGTCCTTACAATGTCTTCAAAATCATTTGATTATAAAACTCAGTATTTTCCTAAGAAAGAACATTCACGGGTTAATGCTGTGCTAGAGCCCTCAGCCTCCAACCTTAAGCTCACTCTGCTGAACTTTCTGCTTAAAATTGCAAGCAGGATGCCTTTGACACACTACTTGTGAGATCAGAGGTACCAGTCTTACCTTAGAATTCTCACAGATAAACCTATAAAGCAGAAATGTTGACTGCTCTTTCCTTTTTTAAAAAAATATTTATTTGTATTTATTCATTTATTTGGCTGCACCCAGTCTGAGTTGCAGAAAGTGAAGTCTTTGATCTTCGTTGCGTCATGCAAGGTCTTTTGGCTGCAGTATGAAAACTCTTAGTTGTGGCATGATGGATCTAGTTCCCTGACCAGGGATTGAACCCAGGGCCCTGCATTGGAAGTGTGGAGTCTTAACCACTGGACCACTAGGGAAGTCCCTGATTGCCTCTTTCCTTTATAAAAAAAAAAAAAAATCTGAATCTGTTCTTTAGGGAACCCTCGAACAGAAAGTCCAGAATTGTTCCTGTTTTCTGCAACTTTATTTTTTAAGTCTTGATCTCCCAATTCAGAGAGGAGGTTTTAAGATGAGTTTGAGAAAAATTCACAGCATAGTGACCAATTCTTCTGGTTGTTGGTACCTTAATTACTTATGCCAATATTTAATTAAAGCATATAATTGGGAAGAATAACATTGAAGTTTTGGGCATAAAACCAACTTGGGTTGAAACTCAGCCTTACTACTTAGAGGTGATTGTAATTCTATGTAACATGGTTAATCTCTCTGAATCTCACTTTCCTTATCTGTAAAACAGGGATTGTAAAAGCTGCCCCATAGGGTAGCTGGGGCTATGATAGAAGATATGTTGAGATTTATTGAGCTCCAACCATATGCAAAGCATAAGCTAGCTTTACATTTAGGAATGTAGATTGTTAACTGGTTTGTGCCTAAAATTCCTCTACCTGGATGCCTTATTATTTCACATCATTTCCCTCAATAGAAAAATAAATATTCAAATTTAGAGGAAAAAAAGGAAATTTCTAAATAAAATTTAGCATAAGATAGCGGATAAACGTTGATCTAGAATAATAAGGAAGTAATTACCTAGCCCTGTTTTCTATCTTAAAAAAAACTCTTTACTATATGAGACTTGCTGTTTCTCTCTGGAAAGTACCAGATATGCCACAGATTTGCATAACAATCCCTCCCTTTCAATGAAATACATGATATATAAGCTTTAGCCTTAAGGCCCTTCTTCAATGCTAAAAATGAATATTAAAGACTTTCAACATTATAATGAATAAAACTTAAATCTTTGAGAACCCAGTGTTCATCCTGACCCCTCAAATTATTTCAAATGTATTTTGTATTAATTGTTTTGGAAAAACTCTTTCTCTTAGATTAATATTTCAACTGTTTTAAAATAGGTAAACTTTATTGTACATTATCACTTGAATAGAACAAATAATTTTAGTGCCTCCATAGACAATTTGCTTTCAAGTTGAGGCATGGTGATTTATTTTTAAAAATAAAGAGAAATCATCAGCATTGAAATAGATTAAAATAGATGTCTTACTTAGAATTATAAAAGCAATTCCATTTTCATATGTCACATTTAAAGCACAGTTATTGTTTAAAAAAGATATTTCAGACTGATATTATGGGTTTATTAACAAGAAAAGCCACTGTGTAATAGTGCAGTGATAAAGGATAAAGGATGAAAAAACAAGCAGAATATCATCTATTTTACTTTTTTGAATCTGTCTCAATGAAAATAATTTACACAAAGACAAAGGGGACCTGGTTATTAAGTTACCAGGCTCACCAATTATTCTGTAATACTTAGAAGTCTTAAGAATATGATACACACAAAAAAGTAAGTCATCAAGCAAGCTAGAATCACTTTTAAAACTAGAACTTCATATACAAGGGTCAGGAAAGTGCTCTTCATGTGTGTGTGTGTGTATATATATATATATGAGAAAAGGTTTTAAACTCCCAGTTCAAGACGGCAGATTAAGCATACATTTATTGCCCTGTGCCTCAAATTCAACTGACAAATATTTATTGAGCACCTACTATATAATGGGCAATTGAAATGAAAATACATCTAACAAGGTGAACACGGTAGTGGTCCATCAGGAAGCTAGCACCTGGGGCAAATTCCCAAACTCAGGAAGCAGAGAATTAAATTGAGAAACCAGAGAGAGCATCAAAAGTACAGCACATAACAAGCTCAAGAAAATTTGGTGGTAATGAATTTGCCCTAAAATGAAAGAAAAAAGAAAAATAAATTTGCCCTGAGGAGAAATAGAGAAACTCCACACTCCTCCTTATCCCCTAAAGCAGGAATCAGCAAAATCTATAAAGGGCCAGATAACAAATGTTTTTAGCTTTGTGGGCCATACAATCTCTCTCTAAAAAGCTCTCCACTCTTCTCTTGAAGTGTAAAAGCAATCATAGGCAACATATAAGTGTGTTGTGTAGCTATGTTCTAGTAAAACTTTATTTATAAAAACAAGTAGTAGATCACAGTTTGCCAAGCCCTGATCTAAATTTTTACCATAGTGTCTATATTATATAGAAATGGACAAATAAAAAATGATTTAAAGGGAATATATATGGCCAGAAGTTTATCTCTAGTCCAGCCTCTTCTCTGCATCCCAGGTCAGTCTGGCTGCCCTTTCCCAAATCCAGGTAATTCCTGCACCCCAGCATACCCAGTGTTAATCAGTTATACATAATGAATCCTTGTGATGAATCTTGGCCTTTCCTTTTCTGCTCTTTATTTCAATTAATAGTAGGCTCTGCCTGTTCACTGCTTGAATGGATCAGTTCATTTCTCTCCCTCTTTCCTGTCAACAGCAGTAGCAGAAGTCCCCTAGACCACTACAGTACCCTCCCATCAGGTCCATGCTCATCCACCCATTTGTTTATCCTTCCATCCATCTCCCCATCCATCCATCCATTCATTCATCTATCCAATCTCTTCTCCATATTTTCAGTAATTTGTTCACCAAAAGTTTATCGAGTGCTTTCTACCTACCAGCCACACTTCCAGATACTGGACTTAAACTGGTGAACAAAAGACATTTTTTTAAAAAATCCCATTTTGTGGAGCTTCTATTCTGGTCTATGTGTGAAGAGGGTGGAGCAAGACAATAAATACAAGATACAAGCAATTATATAGTTCTGGAAGGTGTTAAGTCTAGAGGAGAAAGCAAAATATGAGAAGGAGTAGAATGAGGGACATCTGGAGTGCTGGGGCAGTTCAGTTCCGTTTAGTCACTCAGTCGTGTCCGACTCTTTGCGACCCCGTGGACTACAACACACCAGGCTTCCCTGTCCATCACCAACTCCCAGAGCTTGCTCAAACACAAGTCCATCCAGTCAGTGATGCCATCCAACCTTCTCATCCTCTGTCGTCCCCTTCTCCTGCTGTCTTCTATCTTTCCCAGCATCAGAGTCTTTTCCAGTAAGTCAGTTCTTCACATCAGGTGGCCAAAGTATTGGAGCTTCAGCATCAGTCTTTCCAATGAATATTCAGGACTGATTTCCTTTAGGATTGACTAGTTGGATCTCCTTGTTGTCCAAGGGACTCTCAAGAGCCTTCTTCAAAAGCATCAATTCTTCAGTGCTCAACTTTCTTTATGGTCCAACTCTCACATCCATACATGACTCCTGGAAAAACCGTAGCTCTGACTAGACAGACCTTTGTTGGCAAAGCGAGGTCTCTGCTTTACTGTGCCGGGGCAGTTGTGCACTTATCAGGGTGGTTGGAAGAAGCCTCCTTGAGGTAAGGATTGAGCAAACACTTGAAGGACTCAAGTCAGTTGTGTTCCTGCCTACTGCAAGGAAGTGCAGCCCTGACAAAGAGAAGTTTCAGACAAAGTTCCCAGTGTGGGACCCTGCCTATTGTTCTTGGAACCTCGAGGAGGCCCGTGCGGCTGGAGCAGAGCTGGCAGGAAGACACTCAGTCATCGTATCATTGTAGTAGATGAAGCAAAGACCTAAACTCTCTGTGAAGGGACCAGAAACCACTGCAGGGTTTTGAGCAAAAGGTCTGACTTAAAAGAAGAGTTGAGGCAGCTGGGGGGATGATGGGATGTAGAGGGCAAGAGTGAGACCAGGAGGCTAGTCAGAAGGCAATGCCAGTCATCCAGGCTGGAGATGATGATGGCTGCAAACAAGAAGGGTGGCCACGACAGAGGGCAAAGTGGTCAGATTCCAGACGGATTGGACATGGTGTGTGGGAGAAAGAGAAGCTCAAGTATGCACCAAGGTCATCCTCGGAAAGACAGAGTTGCCGTCAATAAAAGAGGTTCAGGGTGGGGACCACAAGGAGATCGGTTGGTACTGGACAAGCGCCTTCTTTTCAAAAGCTACTTGTCATGCCTGGTCACACTTATGTTTTCCTCTTCCCTGGCCTTATTCCCTTCCCTTCCTTACATGGAGAGTAAGATCCTCAGTGTTCCCTACATAAGGCTCTGCATTGGGTCCCTGCTCCCTCTCTGACTTCACGTTTATACTAGATTTCCCATTAGGCTTGTTCTTTGGGCCACACTGGCTTCTCTTTAGCTCCCTGCATGTGGATACTCTTTCCGGTCTCCAGTATAAGCAATTCTTCTGCCTGGAATGCCCAGCCGTTCTCCCGCCCTGAACCTCCTGCCGCCTTCATTTATCTCAGTTAAATCCTGTTCAAGCTTCGGGTCTCAGCTTTGACACCATTACTTTAAGAAAACCTCCAGGTCTCCCCATGTGCTCTCTCCCAATGCACTCCCATCTACTTCCTGTTATTATATAATTGTATAATTATTTGATTCATGTCTTCTTCCCACTAGACTGTACATTTCCAGGCAGCTGGATTCACATGTTTTGCTCACCACTGTACCTCCAGTGCCTTGTACAATATTTACATTTAGTAAGTACTTAGTAGAGGTCTGTTGAATGAATGAATTACAGCTTTCCATCCACCTAAAAGAATATATCAGCTTATACGTTAATTTTTTCCAGAGTGTTTTCAGGATATTATAGCATAGGGTGGAGAAGGCAATGGCAACCCACTCCAGTACTCTTACCTGGAAAATCCCATGGACGGAGGAGCCTGGTGGGCTGCAGTCCATGGGGTCGCGAAGAGTCGGACACGACTGAGCAACTTCACTTTCACTTTTCACTTTCATGCATTGGAGAAGGAAAGTGCAACCCACTCCAGTGTTCTTGCCTGGAGAATCCCAGGGACGTCAGAACCTGGTGGGCTGCCGTCTATGGGGTCGCACAGAGTCAGACACGACTGAAGCGACTTAGCAGCAGCAGCAGCATAGCATAGGGATATTGAACTTGAAAAAACACAAAAGAAATAATACATTATCACTTATAATAATTATTAATATAATTTAAAGTTCATTATGTTTATTACCAAGCCCAAGCTCATACTGTTTGGTGCACGACAGGCCAGTAGATTGAGAGACCAGTTGTTGGGGTAAAGAATAGTGACTTTATTTGGAAAGTCAGCAAACAGAAAAGATGGTGGACTTTGTCACAAAGAACCCTCTTGCCTGAGTTAGAATTTAGGCTTCTTTTATACTAAAAGGGGAGGAAGTAATTTCAAACATTTCCTGATTCCGGTCAGCCTCCAGAGGAGATAAGTTAATTTCTCCCTGCAGTCATCCATGGGTGGGCCTGGTCAGGATGTTTCCTGTGAGCTAAAGAAAGGTATTTCAGCTGATACTCATTACCTGCGAAGCAGGGTTCCCAGAGATGAACCATCATGTATGTATGTGTGTGTATCAGTCCCTCAATCATATTTGATTCTTTGCGACCCCATGAACTGTAGCCCATCAGGCTCCTCAGTCCATGGGATTCTCCAGGTAAGAATACTGGAGTGGGCTGCTATTTCCTTCTCCAGGGGATCTACCCAACCCAGGGATCGAACCCAGGTTTCCTGCATTGCGGGCAGACTCTTTACCATCTGAGCCACCAAGGAAGCCCTTTATGTTTAGTTTAAACTTACAGATGACATCCCTTTAGTGGTTAGCTTGTAATAGAATACAAAGGTTTTCCCCTATTACATGCTCATTAAAGAGAACAAACCACAAATGGTCCCTTTCCTGTAAAATATGGAACTGCTCACCAGTTTCTGGTCCTCAGAAAACAGAGGGTATTACAGACTCACATTCATTGTCTGTCCCTTGAAGACAGACTAAGTCTTTTTTTTTTTTGGCAGTAAAACATGAGCAGAAATGATTTATGCCAATTTCAGACAGAGGCTTTTTTTTTTTTTTTTTTCCCCCAGATGGAGGCATTTGAGAGCTGGTGTGCATCCCTCAGGTGGCTCAGTGGTAAAGAATCTGCCTGCCAGTGCAGGAAGAGCAGGTTCAGATCCCTGGGTTGGGAAGATCTCCTACAGTAGGAAATGGCACTCTACTCCAGGATTCTTGCCTGGGAAATTCTACGGATAGAGGAGCCTGGCGGGCTACAGTCCATGGGGTCACAAACAGCTGGACACGACTGAGTACACATGCATTGTGCACCCTTCCAGCCTCCCTCGCCCGGAATAGAAACTTATTCTGTCACAGTTTTGGAGGCTGAAAGTCCAAAATCAAGAAGTCAATGAGACTATGCTTCTTCTGAAGGCTCTAGGGGACCATCTTTTGTTGCCTCTTCCTGGCAGCTGTTGGTGACCCCTGGTATTTCTTGACTTGTACATGCATTACTCCAGTCTCTGCCTCCAGCTTGACTTGGCCTTCTCCTTGTGTAGCTTTGTGTCCAGGTATCCCTCTTCTTTCTCTTATAAGGACACCAGTTGTTGGATTTAGGATTTAATCTAATCTGGTGGGCAAGACAGAAAAAACTGTTGGCTGAAGTTGTCAGAGAATACCAAAGGCTAACACTTACTAGGAGGCTATGCTTAACAGGGCTCATGGTATGTTCTAAAGACTGTGCTAAGCATGTTATAGGTATTATACTCTTTAAACCCCATGGAGGTTGTTTACCATGAGACTGGTATTTTTATCCATTTTACAAGTGAGAAAACAGCTTGCCCACGGGTCACTGAGAATTCCAATCCAGCTCAGTCTAATTTACAATCCTGAGGTCTATGGACTTTTCTGTGTTGCTCCTTCAATTCACCTGTTCCTTTGATGGTCTGCTAGACAATAGGAATCTAGATTCTGAACTACACAAAGTTTGCTTTTCTTTCTATATCCCAAGGTTGCATTGATCATGTGGCAAAATTAACAATTAGAAGGAGGATAGAATAGTCAAACTACTCTTCAATTTCTATTTCAACAATGGCTTCCCTAACTGATTTTTATGAATTAGTTAAACTCAGCTTTCCATCTTTCCTTTTATAAGATGCAACCAACTTTCAGACTTCAATTTTTTAACTTGGCCATGGATGCAAAGATCTGTCATATCAGAGGCCTTCATTTCTCCTCTAAGCATTAAAGCAATTAGAAGAAACAGCAGGATCAAAAGAATCAACATGAAACCAAACCAACCCTAATTTTAAGTGTTTCCAACTTTGTTTCAAAACATCTTTATGAGGATTGTTTTCCAAAAAGCAGTGTATGAAGCCTTCTATTTTTGAAAACTGACTTTACTATAGAGACATAGCCTGTTTTTTATGCCTGGAGAAGCAGGGAATACCCAAGCTGGCATTCAGCAGTAACAAATATAAATTAGACCATTAAAAAAAGTTGTAGGAATGTTAAAATCCATGTTGACTGGTTTTTACATTTACCTGGCAGCATTCCCATGCTACCATTGGCATGGAGATTGGAAAATGAAACTTTCCATCAATCTGTCACTTGCTACTGTTTCCACTTACTTTACCGTGAATCCAATTTTTAAAATTTTTTAATGTTAAAAAAAAGTTTGATGCTTTTTTGTTTTCTCTTTAAAGACATTTCTCAAACATAAAAACACTCATGAAAAGAGTTTTTAAAAATCAGTCAAAGATTTAGTTATCCAAATACTCAGCTGTTTAACATTCGGATAATTGCCTTTTTAAATTTTTTTTTCCACATTTAGTCTGAATGCTTTGGCATGGGGGGAGCCCCACAGTCTGAAAGTAACTTTGTCCTGGCTCTCCCCACTGCATTTATTATAGAAACTGGAAGACACATCTGCTTTTCAACAGGGCCAGGGAAAGCTGAGGTTTCAAGGAATAAAGTCGAGCTTCCCAGAACTTTGGTGGAAACAAGTTTGGCATGGTCACACCTCGGTATTCTCGAAAGAATTTCCTTGAGGATAAACCCGCTGAGATTCTTGAAGCTAGACTCGAGGTCACAATGGAAGGGGAAGCTCTCACTGGTCCTCTCATTGGGGTCCTAGAAACCAGTAGGTACTCAAGTCATGTTTACACAAATGAACGAATCCCAGTAACGTCGTATTGCATCTTATAAAGACTGAAAGATGATTATCTTGGACTGGAAAGTAAGAGAGCTGCCTACCTGGAGCGTAAGGTGCCTCAGGCTGGCATCCGGAGCTTGGCGATCTCATTTCGCTTTGGCATCATCCTGAAGTGCTCTGCCTGAAGCTGGCGCGACGTTAAAGGGAAGAAATGAATGCGAGGAACATCAGAGAGCAGAGGGTAGGGAACAGATGTGAGGAGAAAGGGAGGCCAGTCCTTGAAATGAAAGAAAGAAATTAGACTCCCACAGCTGGAAGGACAAGTCCCTCAGTGTCGTCAGGGATGTGGGATGAGGGGTTAAGTTTGCCCTCCGTAACCCTCATGTTTCCCACGGTTCCAGGTTGTTTGCTGCCTGTCTTTTTAGTTCCTGGACCCTAAGGACAAACCGAGTGGCAGTAGGTGGCGTACAGAAATTAATACATCGAGCGGCTTTTGGCACCTCCCGTCCTGCTCCCCCGGTGTGTCCACAGCGCCCAGCAGTTTTGTGCTGCTGCTGCTGCTAGGTCACTTCAGTCGTGTCCGACCCTGTGTGACCCCATAGACGGCAAGCCCACCAGGCTCCCCCGTCCCTGGGATTCTCCAGGCAAGGACACTGGAGTGGGTTGCCATTTCCTGCTCCAATGCAGCACCTTTGCAGGCACTCCCTAAACATCTGGAGAGCAAATGAGCTGCAAGTTTGCAGCGCTGAGTACGTGGAGCTGGGGAAACCAGGACAGCAGAGGGGGTGTCTCCGACCACAGAAGACGTGCGGGCGCGTGCGGAAGGCAGTGAGGGCGCGAGGCAAGGGGCTGGCCGCGGGCCGGGCGCCGCGCGGGAGGCGCTGCCTGCGTAGCGCCCGGAGTGGGGGCGCCCGGCACCATGGCGACACGTGGAGCCGGGACAGGCGGGTGGGGGCGGGGGTGTGCCCGCGCCGTGTCCCCCGCGCGTGCGGCAGGCCGGGCGGCTGCGTGAGTCACGTCGGGGCTCCCCTTTATAACCGCCGGCAGGATCGCGAGAGTGGCCAGTCCGGCACTCCGCGTTCGGTGCTCCAGCCCGCGCGTCCCCAACGGTCCCCCAACAGCCGCCCAGGCCCGAGGGTGCCATGAGAAGCCCGCGCTGCGCCCGCCTGCTGCTCCTGCTGCTGCTGCTGCCGCTGCTGCTCACGCCTCCCGCCGGCGACGCCGCGATCATCACCGGGGTAAGCGGCCGGGGCGCACCTGTCCACCCGCGGTGCGCGCCCTCCTCGTGCCGCGGGGTCGTGGGGGCGGGAACCGAGCGGGAGACGGGGTGAGGACCGCGACCCGGAGGTGGGGGCGCGGGAGGGTTATCCCGGACCGGGTCACCTGCCCCACTCGCCCCTTGGAGCGCCTGGAAAAGTGCCCTGATCGCTAAGCAGCGGACAGCCAGGACATCAGGCGCGCCCTGGAAGACGTGACTACAGCCGCTCCCCACCACCTTCTCCTGCTTGCTTGCCCCTCTGGCCTCGTGTTTGGTCTTTTTTCTCTTAAGTTAGAAGAAGTTTCCTTTGGCAGTTTTCTCGAGCACTTTTTCCCGGCTTTTCCAGCCTCTGTCCTTAAAATTTAAGTGCCTTAAAATGCAAAGGGGCAAGACCCCCAGATTCTGGGAGTCTTAATTCTGCGGTTGAGGAGTTTGCTCCCCAAAGCATCCTCTGCCAAAACCCTTTGATATAACTTGGTCCAAGGTCATGAGTGCACTTTTAAAAAGCAACATGGGTCCTTTCTTCTAAGTTCCAGCGTTTTTCATTCCCCCCCCCCCCCAACATCTTGAGATTCTCCTTGTAAAAGTTTTCTGTTTCCTGCTCCTGACAAAGCACCTTCAGTGCTTTGGCTTAATTATGGAGTAGGTGACCCGGTAAATGTTTCAGTTTAGAGAGATGTCATCATTTGTGGAAGTAGGAACTAGTTCATTTCTCTCCTAGGTCCACCAACAGGTTTCTTTGTGTGCATCGGAAGGATAACTTTACAGCACAAAATGAAAATGTCTACTTTATGCCAACAATGCAGAATCGCTACCATTTCCTGATTGTTCAACTCTTAAGTCTGAAAGTATTTTACACCTCCATTAGATTATTTCAAATATCTAAGTGCACATAATAGGGTTTAAAGAAAAAACTTATATGTTTGAGATGATAGTACACAGATAATGAAATATCATTTAAATTTAAGGGAAATGTCATTGTCTTGAGAAAATTAAGCACTATTGTCTCCATGTGCTTATAGCACATTAAAAGTCCTTGTATTATAACAGTATTTGGTTACAACCAATAGATATTTGGGTTGTGGCCAAGAGATACTTAATTAATAAGTATTGTGATATTTATTAGTATAGTTTGTAGAGATTTTTACAGATATAGATGTATTTGAATAGCTTTCTCAGTCCTTGTGGTTGAAAAAAAGTTTTTACAGGTCTTTCTAATACAGGAGAATTGAAATCTGATTGGTTTTTTCCGTCTTCCCCTGCTGGCTCTTTAAATTTCTCCTAATCCTCTGAGCCCCAAATTCCTTTGTGATATAAGTATCTTTTTGTTCCATTCACAAGACAACACCATTTGAATAGATTTGCAGTGGGTTAAAGATGAAGGGCATTAAGAAACAGCTGTCTAATTAAAAATATATAAACCTATGCAAGTTATTTCCAAGGACTGAACCTGTTTTTTTTAAAAGTGAATTTTATCACATTGAATGTTTATCTGTTAAAGTTTAAACTGGGCTTATACGATTATATGTGTTCTTTTTCTTGTTGCAAATCAGTGCTAGAAAATAAAAGGATCTTTAAAAATTTCTCTAAAACAGCATGGCAACAAAGAAATACAGTTATGTTTCCATGACAGGAACCATCTGGAGTCAAATGAAAAACCTAGTAACTTATCTAGATATGTCATCTCTAGGATGTTTAAAATCCAAGTCATTGAAATTTAAGAGATTTTGACTGGATTTTGATTGTCTTATTAAAAGAGCTAGTGGGGCTTTAGAATTCCTGGTCTTGAGCATCTGCTGAAATAAAATATTGCCTAAAACCTCCACCTTGAATATTTACTTTTGGGGGGGTAGTAACGTGATTGTTTTTGAATTGCTTTATATGTCCACATAGATTTGTTAAAACTGTAATGAAAAAGATCATATAGTGAACATCTCATTTATGGAATGTAATGGCTATGTATGTGTGATTTCTGATGTTCAGATAAAAACTGGAAAAATGGAACTGTTTGTATATTTTCCTATAAATGTCCAAACACCCCAAGATGAAAATTGTAGTTTTTATCCAATATTTGTTTTAAATAGCCCAAGAAAAAATTCTAATGGGGGAAATAAATAACTCTAAAACAATATAGCTGATCACTTTAATGAAAAAATAATAAGAGTATCCCCATATATTTGTGTTTTGAGAAGTTATAGCTGTCCCCAAAACTAAGAACTGTGAAGTGTCTTAGTTGTTTCCATTAAATCTGCACTTAAATTTGTCTAAATTATAGATTTTTTAGCTTCTTACATATATAGTATAGGATGTTCTCACCTTAACACTATCAAAAGAGATTACCGAAAACCATTCAAACAAAGCATCCTATTTATGGATGGTTCTAGGAAAGAATAATAGTTCTTTGGATCTATTTTCATGCAAATAAGCTTACACTTCATTATTTACTTCTGTTTAGTCAAGTGAGGAAATTCCTCCATAGTTGATTCTTTGATTATATGTATTTACAATTTTTATATTAGGAACAAGTGTCTTGAGTAATCACTGTTGATAATTGCATCTGTCACTTGTATTTCTGAATCTGATGGATCTCATAGAATAGTTTCATTAATCTTATATTGTACACATATGTATACCCTAAGGCAATAATTTCTTTTTTGCAGGTTACTCACCCGAAAAAAAAAGAGTAACATAAGGCAAAAGTATTGGTCTGCCCATTCTCAGCCTATGAAATTTCTTTCTTTCAAAAGGAATGGTGAAAATCAAGTCAGAGGTGTGAGAAACGTCAAATCTCATGAACCAAAATGCAAATATTTGAAAGAGAAAATGAGTTATACTTTTAAATTTACATCGGAATCTTTGTGGATCTGGAGAATTTCATGATAGTTTTAGAGACTATTTAAATCTCTTTTTACAATTGGGCCCACTTTATTCTACAATTAATAGTTATAGAATCTGTGGTTCGATTTATGTAGTTCCTAATGGCTATGTATGGTAAAAGACCAATATAAACTCCTTCAAGTTCAAAGCTGTTTCATCCATAAAGCACTAGAAAAAGAGAGCTAATTTTGTTTTTTGAAAAGTGTTGGGGTTTAAAATTTTCATAATGTATGGGCCATTATTTAGGATTTTTTTTTTCCACCAAGTGCGAAAATCTCCTCTGATCAGATTTTATTGTAAATATGTTCAAATAAATGATTACAGTTTTTTTTTAATATGTCAGATTATTAAAATCATAGCTGTGGGATATTAAAAGGGCTTTTTTTTTAAACTGCTAATTTTAGCCTGAGTTGTTCTGATTATCTTTATTTATCTGTTTGTTTATTACATTTCAGGCCTGCAAAAATGACCCCCAGTGTGGTGAAGGCATGTGCTGTGCTGTTAGTATCTGGGTTAAGAGCATACGGATTTGCACGCCGATGGGCAAAGTGGGAGACAGTTGCCATCCCATGAGTCATAAAGTTAGTATATATGTGTTCTTGTTGGTTCTCTTACACTTCAGTTACTCAGCTCCAAGCAAGGCCTCTATGACATGAAGCGTGCTAGAAATTGGAAATCAGAGAAGATGAAGTGGAACACCTCTTCCATTCTCCTCTCCATTTCCATCTGAGAGAACTGAATTCTTACCATCCTTATTTAATTGATCATTTACTCATCTTTGTTCTCATGGCATTAGAAACATTTCATAAAAATAATTTGAAACACTGAATTTTGCTTAACAGTTTTAGGATATAAATATATATTACCTTTGGATATATGAATATATTTTATATCCTAAAAGACTATTTATGTATATATATTACCATTTATATTATATACATATATATGTGTATATATAAAATACTGTGTATGCTTCTTTGGTGAAATAAGAATATGAAAGCTCTTTAAAAAAGTTTTAATGTCAGACCTACTGAAAAGGCAGAAGCACATAAGTTTGTGCTTTGGGTTTTGTAGAAAATGATCCATGATGTAATCACTCTTGTATTTTAGTTTGAAAGTCCTACATTTTGACTCTCTCCACAGGATGCAGTGTTCACAACCCTGGAGATTCATGATGTTAACCTTCCCAATTTATTCTACTGTCTAACAGCTCAATATCACAATGACCTAAACAGCATTTTTGGAAAGTTATTGACAGGACGTGGCAAGAGTGACGGCAGGGTGGGCTGGGACTGCAGAGGTTGTGTCCTAAGGCATTGCAGACCCTCCTGTCTGCAGGGGCCAGGGTGCTGTGAGGGACTTCTGCAAGTGGGTGGGTGGCAGGTAGGAGGGAGCAGAGAAGTCTGTGGAGCCTGGAGAATCCGTGTCCTTCAGATACAGAACATTTGAAACCCGGTATGGTTCCAGCCAGATCCCCCAGGCGTGCCAGGCTGCAGGTGCCTTGCTCTTCTTGGGCCGTCAGTACATCCTCACTTCCCAGCAGTTGCGTGGGGTCCAGGGTGCAGGGGTGGGCGGGACGTGGCACGTGTGTGCTGGAGGACACATCCCAGGCCTGGTGGCTTGTTGGAGGTAAGTTCAGTCCTCTGCAGTGTTCTCTCTACCCGTCATATCCTCTAAAAACAGGTGAAATGTTCTCAAAGCAAACTGAATTCTGCATTCTGCCGCCTTCTTTTCGCCACGTGTGGCTTAGGGTTTAAAAATTAAATGGAGCCAAATATCTTTCCTATACTCCACAGTCACAGACAGCAGCTAAGGTTTTGACTCTGTCTGAGTGAAATACGGAAATAAATTGGCTGGAGTTGCGCTCAATGCGCTGCGGTGGGGACTCTGGTTGTTTAGAGCCATCTGACGATGACCTTGGGCTCTCCCGTGGTTTCCTTGAGAAACGCTTCCTGTTGCATTGGTACCATTCCTCACTGTGGTTTGACCGCTTGAGTCGGGACTGTCATTTGTAAGCATGATATGCACCTTTTATTCCTGGCCATTTTGAGACAGGAAAGGTTTCAAAACCGTTAGTTGTCTGGCTCTGTGCCAAGCCACTAACCCCATTCCCCTTGGTGGGGGAGGGGGTGGGGAGGTGAAGCCTGCCCAGCCGCCTTTGGCATTGGTCTCAGTTTTTTTCATCAGCCTTATCCAACGCGAGTCATCTTTTGTCCATGGGAGTCGCTGTCGCTTAAGAGTTGATTCTTAATTCACTGTTCTTTCAGAATTAGTTGTCTTTGTACATTGTTAGTATAACCTCGGATGCCCCAGCTGGTTTGCTAAAACAAGTCAAGAATGGCACATTCTGGGCAACTATTTTTGTACAAATAGCGATACTAGTTGCCACTTGCTGTATGCCATGATGCACCAGATCCTTGATATGATACTAAATGTTGTGATTCTCATTGAATACAACAAGTCTGTGAAGTAAGGTTTGGTTTCCTCCCATCCTTTGCACAACATTCAGCTTCACAGGGGCTCAGTATGTGGCTGAGGTCCCAAGGCGATAGGTCAGAGAATAGGCTCTGGATTTCGCTCTGCCCATCACTCCATGGGCATCTACTTCGGTGAAAGCTGTGGTCATGTTTAATTTGAACTTTTTTTCAGGGCAGTTAACCCAGATGGGTTTATGTAGGGAAGATGCTCCCTGAGTTGACACGTAATAGTCCAGGGTTGAAATTTGTCTCATCCTGTAGTTCCGATGAGGTTTCCAAATATTGAGATATTTTGACAAGAGAACCAGATTCTGTTTTCCTGGTTCCTATAGTTTCTAGTTCAGATTTAATGCAAAGTCAGTTTTGAAAGAAAACAAAATCGTTCTCCTGCCATAAACCCAGGAGCATGTCTGTGCTGTGTTTTTAATCACACTTTTGATAAAAAAAAGTCTATGATAACAGATTATGGTTTTCATAGTAAAATTAAGTGATAAAAGAACTGAAAGTACTGAAAAAGTAAGATTTTAATGTCAGATCTAAACTTACCCCCATTCAGATGTCCACTTAAACCATGTTTTTAGACCTCAGTATTACAGCTGTTCATATTGGTTATTTTACTGCCTTGAAAATACATTTTCATAGGTGATTTCAATAACATAGTTCTTGTCCCAGAGTTGTTACTTGTTCTGAGTGAAATTAACTTATCCTGGTGAAAACCTAGTTCTTCCAGAGTGTCTTTCAGCTATATTCTATTCAAAACAACTAAAAAAAATTTTTTTTAAATAAATATGTCCTGGTGAGACTCCACTCTAAAGTTTTACAGTTCATTAGTAGATGGTAAAAATATAGATGGACGCTGTATAAAAGTTCTTTTAAATGTGATGTGCTCATTACGTTCCCCCCTCCATTTTCTTTTTGTCTTCTAAAAAAAAAATAGATTAGCTCTGATTGTGGTCACAGGGGTTGGTGTATTAAAAATACAAGACTGTGAATAGGTGAGGACTATACCTGCTCTAATTTTAAACTTTCTATTCTGGTTTCACTTAGACATTAGCCACTGATATTATTTTGATAAAGTGAACAGTATTTGATGAATGAAATTAAGACCTATAGGTAGATACTATTGAATTCATTTTACTATTTTGTTTCTGATGTATCAATTAATTAGACAGTTTAGATACTCCTAGGCTAAATTTTGTAATTGTAAAATTTTTAACTTCACATTTCATCATTCAAAAATAGAATAAAATATGTCTACTTGAAAGGAATAGGATGCATGCTTTCTAAACACATTTTTAGGCAGATAGTAGTTATAACATGTATTGATTTTTTTAACAACTCATTTTTAATAATTAAGAGTGCATTATTAAATCACATATCTATTGGGAACACTTTGCTGTTTAAGAAACACTAGTTTCTATTTGTACCCACACTTTTATTAACAGAGCTTACAAAGGTTAGTCATGTCCATCTGATACTGTTTACTCAGGGGCTTTAGAAGTTTAAAATTATGTGATGAGTACTTTTGGTTTTTTATTTTTGTTTTTGAGTTGCACTTTAAAACTTGACTAATACATTTTCCTTTTCTGAAGAAAATAATTTCCAATTAGCAACAGGACTTCTGAGCCTGGACTCTTGACATTTTAGACTGGATGACTCTTTGTTGTGGGGTGGCCCTGGGCATTGTTGGATGTTTACTAGGATCCCTAGTCTCTACCGGCTAGATCCCATAGAACCCCATGCCAGCTATGACCTCCAGAATGGTCTCTAGATGTCCCCCTGGGCATTGCAGGGGGCTGGAGTCACCCCAGGTGAGCACCACTGTCTAATACTTCATTTACTTAGCCTTACAAGACAGAGCATAGGAGATCCAGCATCTTCACCTTCTAGGGAACTTATCAGCACACAGCTTCTCTTGCCGTCATCCACACGGTGCTGGTGGCTGCCACTCATGATTGCCAGGATGCGTTTGTGTGTCAGGGGGGCCCTTTGACCCACAGAAACTACTTATTTCTTACATATCTTTTATGCCCCTCTAGTCCCAGAGACTCAAGGTTCCCCAACTCAAGTCCAGTTCCATACAACCGAGGAGGCTGGCCCACCACTCCCTGTTTTTCTTTATTTTTTCTGGGGACACAGTGCAGTGGGAGGCCCAGGTCTGTGTCAGGCCCACTTCCTTCAGCACAGGCCCTAGTTTAACGTGATGCTCACGGGAAGGCGAGAGATTGATAATTGTATATTTAGGGTTCTGAGAATATATGTGCTGTGCCAAGTTGCTTCAGTTGTGTCCGACTCTTTGCGACCTTATGACTGTAGTCTGCCAGCTTCCTTGTTCATGGGATTCCCCAGGCAAGAATACTGGAGTGAGTTGCCATTTCCTTCTCCAGGGGATCTTCCCCACCCAGGGATTGAACCCACATCTCTTACATCTCCTGCATTGGCAGGCAGATTCTTTACCAGTAGTGCCACCTGAGAAGCCATGAGAATGTATGCCTATTCCCAAAAGGAAAAAAAACTATATTAGAAGAAAGCATACAGTGGTACTCCTCATAGCTATTAAAACCAGAAACTGTGGGAATATGGGATTTGTCAGTTTTATTTTATGTACTTTTATACCATTTGAATTTTTTTTGAACTATATACTTCTATTGATAAGGTGGTAACAAAACCAGTTTTATTAAGGAAAAATATTATTGGGCCAGTGTTTTTTATGTCACGTGACAGCTTTTCTTAAAGTATCCCATTGTGTTTCCTTCTTTAACACAATCAACTCTGTTTTGAGAGATAGCAAATAATATTTTGGTTTCATATCAGTGCTGTTTTCTCTTTAAAAATGCTGCAAATGTATTGGGCATCATGCCTTCTCAAGAGTGCTGAAGGTTCTGCCTTGGTAACTCCTAGAATTTGCTGATGGGAAATCGATAGTATTAGAAACATTGGCTTGAGTGGGTAGTTGATTCTAAAGTAAACCCTCACATTGGTACTGAATGATTAGCTCCTTGGCTGTATTTGTTTATCTAAAGATGCATATTCTGTGAACACTTTCTTGTGCATGTGTGACTGTCAAACAGCTACTAGGCTTGCCATACATGAATGTAGAAATAGCAGTGAATGGGCCAGTCAAGAAATTGGCAGATATCTACGGGGTGTTCACCGTGTCAGCAGTTGTTGTCTGTGTGATGGAGAGCACGTAGATGGAGGAGAAAACTGCTACAGGCTGGTCCAGTGTAGAAAACCTCGGGTGAGGGAGGGAAAAACACAGACTGGATCTTGAAAAAGGATAAATATAAGGAAAGGGCACCCAGGGATAAAGGAACCTGCCAGTCTAACCATTGTGTTAAATTGAGTTGCAGCAAATCTAGGTTGATGTTTACACAGTCATGATGCCCTGGGTAAGAAAAAGAATAATAGACATTTTTGAAGGTTTCACAAAAACACATGACCTTGAGAACACATTGCCAGGGCCCCTCCTAGACCCTGGAGGGACCCTACATAAGCACGAGCCTTTGGTTTCTGAGTTTGGTGCCAGGCAGGGGGATTCAGGATGAAGGTGGAGCCCCAGGACCTGAGAAGGTCACCTCTTTACCCCCCAGGGAGGTCACAGCCTATGGTGGGATTAGGGTAGAGACAAGCATTTGAACATATATTTTTGAGTGTGTCCTTTGTACCAGGCTGAGTGTTATGCACTCAGAACTAAAAGATTCCCTCTTCTTCCCAGGGCCTGGAGTCTGGGCCTGGTGGTATTTGGAAGAAGATGGAGATGGGTTTGACTGTGACATGTTCCTTTTGTGGCTTGATGACCTCGGTCAGGTGTGTCGCTTCCCCTCATGAGGAAGTCACTTAGCTTGTGTCACAGGGAGATAGAAATCTGGCATCCAGCTTTAACATGACATTCAGACATCATGCCTTTCTGTGGCCTGGCCTGTGGCAGGCTGCCGGTGAGAGTTATTTTCTCTTTCCTGCTGCTTTTGCTGCTGAGAACCCACGTGGCAGGCCCAAGAGTGACCGCAGTGTCGAGGTGCACAGAGCATCAGTCTGAAGCCTTGAGTTCTTAGTAGCTGAAACTGTCTTACTACGCATCTGTCATTGATGTGACACTCCGTGTTGGGCAGAGACCTTTCTTGTTTGACTCATCGCTGCATCCTCAGTACCTAAAACAGGGCCTGATGTGCTGGTGACACGCAGGCAGTGTCTGTTGAATGAATGAATAGAAGACGCCTGGTGGGTCTTCTCCATGTGGAGCAGTTTGACATGCTTGTTACAGGTAGCACTCACTTTTTCCAGGCTCCCGTTCCTTGCTGCCTGTGTTTGTTTCTCTCAACCTTGGCACTGTTGACATTTGAGAACAGGTGATTCTTTGCCATGGGGAAGGTCCCTTGAGTTGTAGGATGTTTGGCAACATCCTTGGCCTCTATCCACCAGATGTCCCCTCCCTTCACTGTGACACAGAAAAATGGCTCTGGACATTGCCAGCCATCTCCTGGGGCAGCCTCACCCCAAATGGAGAACCACTGGCTCATGCAGTAGTTTGGGGCTCAGTGAAAGGAATCTCTCAAAATCTCTAGGTCAAAGTCATGAGTTGTTATGTCTCATGCCATCCACTTGGAATTGTCCAAGCCATTCCTGCTGCCCCCACCTCCTCTGATATATATATTCTCAGTGGCAATGAATGAGCCAGCCTTCCATGGACCCTCTGACACACACAGTGACAGAACCATTCTAGCCCGTGTCTGCGTGGGACCCACGGCCACGTGCCCCCATGTGGACACCGCCCTTAGAGCCTTGAAAGTAAGGCTCTCACAAAAGGACAAAGAACTGGGGTGTCCTGCCTGTTCACCACGTGCCATCCCCACCCGCCTACCCTTCCCTTTGATTTATTGACCTCAACCATCTCCCTGGCCCTTCCAGAACCATTTTGGAAATTGGAAGGCAGGAAAGAAGAAAGAGGAAGAGAAGAAAGGAAAAGGTAAGGAGAACATGAGCATGGTAGCATCCAAAGATGATGCCCAGAACAATTAGCCTTGACCATTGTTGAACACCCATAGAATTGGGTCCATCCAATCAATTCAACCTGGAAATAAGGTTAGAATGGTTCTGCCACTGTCTGCATCTGCCACTGTCTGCAGATAGCCTTTTTTTTTTCCCATTTATTTTTATTAGTTGGAGGCTAATTACTTTACATCATTACAGTAGTTTTTGTCATACATTGAAATGAACCAGCCATGGATCTACACGTATTCCCCATCCCAGTCCCCCCTCCCACCTCCCTCTCCACCCGATCCCCCTGGGTCTTCCCAGTGCACCAGGCCCATGTTCAGCCTTTTGTTTGATGCAGAAAGAAATGATTTAGAAGGCATCTGGAAGATGCATCTCAAGATTTTCTTTGTAAGGATAGATCACTGAGGTGGGGTAGCCTCTTTTGGAGGAATAGAATAGAAAATGCGCTAGAATGACACCAAAGGAAGCATTTGAGCTGGGAAGCAGGAAGGATGCATTTCTGTGCCATGTGTGAACTGTGGAAGGATCCCCTGAAGGCATGAGATTGCAATAGTTCTCCTCTCTAACATTACCCTCAATCGGGTAATTTGCCATCTCATTTCATTAATATCAACCACTTGCAGGCCTAGAGTTAAACTTTCTCCCTATCACTTGTAAAGCAGGCAGATTCTTGAGAGGGCACCTTTCCTATGGGAAGAAAAGGGGTTTTTGCTGTTTGCCTCTAGAAAGCATACATGTTTTTTGAGTTCTTCACTTGCCCCTGGCACAGAGAACAGCCACACCAGTTGCTAGCTGACCCTCCTCCACCTAGCTTCACCCAAGGCACAAGCAGGTTCTTAGAAACAGCAACTGAACTGTGCTTGGGGTGAGAGCGACCTTTCACTGCTGGCTCTCCCTGCCTGAGGTTTGCTCTGTTGCATTTCTGCAAATCAGGCTACCTCCTTCCCTGATTTTGTTGGCTTGCAGGAACTCAGTTCCCTGACCAGGGACTGAACCCAGGCCATGGCAGTGAAAACACCAAATCCTAACCACTAGACTGCCAGGGAACTCCCTCACATCTTTGCACAAATGGATGAATTTATACATTTCTCGTCATCAGTGAATTTTTATTTGCTCATTGTATTCATGTGGTTGTGCCCATAAAGTTATGTTCTCTTCAAGGAGCTTCAGGAGCAGGACACTCTTAAAAAAAAACTAAATGAGAAAATGTAAAAGACAGTGTAGCTTGCTGATTAAAAGATTGGTCCTTCAGGTCCATTTGCCAGCCAAACTTCAAGTTCTGGATATGTGACCTCAGGCAAGTTCCTAACCTCTCTGTGCCTCCGTCTCTCATCTATAAGATGGGTGTGATTAAAGTATTAGCCATTTTCACAGAGTGGTTGTAAGGATACAAAAGGATAATACATGAACATAGATGCTGTTGTTTGAGGAACAGTTAATATTTAATAAACACTAATTTATTAATCAAAGAAATTCCTTAAGAATAGTTTTTTTTTTTTTTAACATTTCCTGCTCTAACTCAGTTTTCTTTTTTATTTTAGGTTCCATATATGGGGGAAAGAAAGCATCACACATGTCCATGCCTGCCCGACTTAGCCTGTTCACGGAATTCGTCTAAACGATATACTTGTTCAGCCCGGAAGTAATCACTTTAGAGGAGAAGCTTTGAATGTCAACAGCCACACGATATCTGTAAAGCCTGTTCACCTGTGATTGTGTCAAATAAATAATATGCCAGAAAGAAATGGTATTGTTTCCTCAGTTCTCTAAGTCACATTTCCCTCTTTGATTTTTAAATGATGTTGTACTTTTTTTTTTTTTTGATTGAAAGGGAATTTACATTTTGAATAGAAACATAAAGTGCAGGACATTATGGAACAGTTTTCATTTCCTTGTTTGTGTTTTCATTTGGCTTTTTTTTTTTAATGCCAATAACTCACCCATTTTCACAGAAGTGCAGAGAATACAAATTTGTTATTTTGTTACAGAAATTTTTTTCCCTTAAACATACCCTGCCTCCAGCCCTGTCCCACCACACACAAGCACAACGCACACTTGGGTCGCTTTCCTTCATTCCGCAATGAATTTTAAGACTCTCATTTTATTGTTTGGCATTTCCCTCCCTGACCGTCTAGCATTTTAAAGTGAGGATCCATATTCTTGAGCTTGCTGGCAGAATCACTGATGAGAATCAAGCTTTTTTGCCTGATACCTAAACAGTGGAAACCCTAAACTTCTAAACCCTAAACTTCTCTTATAGGGAGTAGAGACAGGGCTGCTTCTGAACTTTGGCTGAACCTGCTTATGTAAGTGGGTTTCAGGTATGCGGTTGACCAGTGTAAGGACAGAGAGAATGGGAAGTCGAATTAATTTAGTCCAGATTTATAGATTTGGAATTTTTTTAAAAAAACATTTCCAGTATGATACTACATTTATTTTTTTCCTTTTATAAAGATTTTTTAAAAACAAAAGTCTCCTAGTTAGAGATGTTCCAGAAAATGTCACTTGAAGAAGAGGTATTGATTTTAATCTGGCATAACACTAGTTACCATTTTAAAATCAGTATTAATTTGTCATTTAAACTTTATCTGTAACCCAAAGGTCTGTTGTAATGGATTGCCTGACACCCTGTCATTTGTACATACCGCTATTGCTGTGTAAAAATTCTGTATCAGAATAATGACAGTACTGTATATCATTTGATTTATTTTTAGTATTATATCCTTATTTTTGTCACAGTTGTCAGTTTTTATTACAAGTGGATTTCTATATAGCCCATATTAAAAAAAAAATAGGTAAAGACTCCAGAGTTCATAATATAGCCCTAACAGTGTGTACATTTTCCTTTTACATACAGGAAAGTTCTGTTTGCATGAGTTTTATGGTAGTACAAAAATAATGTGTAAATCGGTGAGGATTGGGGGAATGAAGGAAAATTACGACATGCATAACTGTAATCAAAATGGACTCATGGCATTTCACTGTCTTGATTCAGCAAATAGTAATAGGTATTGATCATAAGTGGTTAGACAGGGTGCTAGGTCCTGGCCTATGGCGATGCCAGTGTAGCCTGGCCTTGAAAAAACCCCAGCAAGTATTGTGAATGGATTCAAATTTGCAAATAAACAACTTCTGAAATGTGTTTAACTGACTGAAGTGGCCATGCCAACCCACTAACCCACAAGAAGTAATTGTTCATTTTATAGTCAATTTATTCAGCCAGGACTTACAGTTGCATATTATGTATAACTTTTCCCCTGGGGTAATGTGTGCTCTAAGTGTATTGAATTTTGCTGTTCTTAGTACCACACTTGGCCATAGAAGGATTATTTTTGGTTCAGTTTAGTTTGTGTTCAAGAAACATTCCTCGGTGAGTTTGTTGGAGAAAAAAAAATAGTCTTCAAGTGGAATTATGGGTGATTTTTGCTCAATTTTGCTCAGTGCTGTTTTCACATAGTGTTCAACACATCCTTTTTCATTAAGTGGTGAAAACTTGATTGGGTCAATCATCTGTTTTCCCCCAGGTTAAAAGACATGTAGCTTTTATATATACCAAGTTAATATTTTAAATCAATACCTAAAAACTTAGACTGCGTATACAGAGCCAAGAGAATGTTATGTGAATCGGGTGTAGAAAACTTAGAACTGTACCTACTGACGCACTACCATTCAAAGAAAAACAGAGCTTTGTCATTTGTTACCTCTCTCATTGGTTATTATTTTTATTGAGGAGTGTGCTGTTCTATTTGGTTATTACTTTTTAACTTGTTACCAGCACTTATCAAACAGTTGTTGCAAAAAGCTTGTGGTCATGTTTCATGGAGAGTTTTTAAAATATTTCTGTGCAAAGCACACTAAGCCTTGCGATATAAAGATGGTTTGGTGGTGCTGCTTCTTCCAGTCCCTAGGACAAGCTCTCATGGAAGTTGAAGCTTCATAGGCCAGAATTTCTAAAAGTAAGGCAAAGTGAGAATTTATGCAAGAAAACCTAAGTCAGCAACCTAGTCTGATATAAATGTTGTGAATGGATTCCATTCTTTCTAAGGTAGAAATAGATCTTATGGCAAAAGCTACTAACCAAACTCAAATGGATCTTTGGATTTCTTGGCAAAGAAACCCACTGACTTTCATGAAAACTGTTCAGCCTTTTTCTTAAGAGCAGCACTTTTAAAAAAAATTTATTTGGAGGCTAAATACTTTACAATATTGGGTTTTGCCATACACTGACATGAATCAGCCATGGGTGCACATGTGTTCCCCATCCTGAACCCCCCCTCCCACCTCCCTCCCCATCCCATCCCCCAGGGTCATCCCAGTGCACCAGCCCCAAGCGCCCTGTCTCATGCATCCAACCTGGGCTGGTGATCTGTTTCACTTATGATAATATACATGTTTCAATGCTATTCTCTCAAATCATCCCACCCTCGCCTTCTCCCACAGACTCCAAGAGACTGTTCTATACATCTGTGTCTCTTTTGCTGTCTCGCATATAGGGTCATCATTACCATCTAAATTCCATGTATATGTATTATTATACTGTATTGGTGTTTTATGTTCTGACTTACTTCACTCTGTATAATAGGCTCCAGTTTCATCCACCTCATTAGAACTGATTCAAATATATTCTTTTTAACGGCTGAGTAATATTCCATGGTGTATATGTACCACAGCTTCCTTATCCATTCGTCTGCTGATGGACATCTAGGTTGCTTCCATGTCCTGGCTATTATAAACAGTGCTGCAATGAACATTGGGGTGCACGTGTCTAACTGTAGAACCGTTTGTGCCAGAAGTGTTCCCCTACAAATCCTCTCATCTAACTGAAGATCTCTTCCTTTCCAGCATTCAGTGTAGCCTTTTGTTGGAACTTTAGCAAACCAGACCAGTGATAGATGAAACACATAAACAAACTTTATTCTTCTTTAGTTCTAACATCAGAAATCTCACCGTGGCTCTCTTTTTACTTCATTTTTTAGAAGATTATAAAGTCGGGGGCCATTTTCATGTTAAAAGCAGGATGTTTTTGCTATGCAATGAAGGTTACTGTCTAAAATTCACTAGCAACCTTTTATGAGCGTTCTGTTTCAACCTATTGCATGTATTTCAGGTAATATCCTCAGAATTAATCTTTCTTTCATTCTTTGATCCCTTCTGATTTGTTAATCCTCAGTACTCCCTTCTGCATTAAAAGGAATTGCTTTTGTTCTAGTATTTTTTTAACGTGTCCCCAAGACGATAATCTTTAACAGCATAGTCCTTAAAGTGTGTTTTCCCCTATGTCCCCCCTGCCCAACTTTCAGAGTATACATTTCCCCAGATTAGAGGCGCTAATTAGTGTGCTGTTCTTGAGGCATCATTCTCATTTTCCATCATCCACCACCTCTGGAGATTCCGATTTGACGTGTCTTGGATGAGGTCTGGATGTTAGGATTATGTTTTTAAAGGTACTCATTTCCTTCTAAGGTGCACCCGTGGCTGAGGGCCACTGACAAAGCATGAAGGAATATGTTTCTGTAGAAAAGCTACTGCTTCACTAATGCTGCTTTATGAGATGCCTGTCTAATTAGAAGTCACATGTGTAGCGAAGTGTCTTCGTCTTTTCTTGCAACCCTCAAAAGTAGTTATGATCTCCAGACCTAAACGAATGCATTTTCTTTTTCCTGTCCACCCCACCCATATACTACTTCTAGAGGGAAGTTTGCAGAAGGGTCCCCCTGGAGCACTTTAGTGTCAGTTACATAGCTCATTGGAGGAGTCAATTCAAAGTTCCTTAGAATAAGGGAAGCAGGCCTGGCTTCCAGCCTAGCTGGTCCCTTGGCTTTCCTGCGGACCCTGTGGTGGGGCATGGGGCCCCGGCTTCTCTCTCTTACTCCTTAAATGCACCCTCCCAGGTTACTCAGCTTTCGAACTCCCAAGCAGACACTCCCCTCTACCTGTCCCACTTTCCCATACATCCCAGGATTCTATTTTACTGGGCCCCTAAATCATCACAATGCTTTAGAAAGTCCAATATTGCCACAAACTGTAACTAATAGCTCAGCTAGTAAGCCTATCAATCAAGCATAGGTATGTCACAAAAGATTGAAAGCAAGAAAGTGAAAAATCATGGTACGACCATGACTTCTGATAATAGAATGCACTGGTTTACCTGTATTGTATACATAAAGAGCATGCATCTTTGTGTCCACAGGGGATTTTTATCCTTAACGAAACGTGAATTGTGCCAGCCAGGCAAAACCACGGCCTGATCTTTGGAGTGGCAAGTGAGAAGAATATTTGCAGGCATTTTCTAACTGTAACCCAGACTTTCTCAACCTTGACACTTCCGACTTTCTGGATCAGTTGAGTTTTTGTTGTGGAGCTGCCCAGTGCATTATAGAATGTTTAGAAGCGCCCCTGGTTCCTATCCTACTAGATGACAGTAGTTCCCCTGAGTTGTGACACCCACAAGTATCTCTGGATATCAGCAAATGTCCCCAGGGGTTAGGGACTAGGGTGAATTGTCTACCTGTGAGAACCATTGGTTTATCCTGAAGATATTTTGTATCTGCTTATATAACGTTTCAGTATTGTACAAAATTTGAAATGACAGTATTAAAAAAAAAAAAAAGTTAAGCCTCCCAGTGGGGTTTTAAGAAAAAGCCTATCATTTTGTATTCAAAGTCATGGAGAGGTAAACATTTCATACACTTAAATAGTGTGTATACTGTTTAAAGAAATACCAGTTTTAGGTCAGCTCTTTAGTTTACTGGGTTTCAAGGAAGACATTTTTATATTAAGTCACTCTTTAAAGCTTGAGGGGAAGGGCTCAGGTAAGATAATTTGAGATGTGACATTTCACATCTTCAGAGTGCACAAACTTCCACATTGTTGGAATCCAACTTTTTCTCCTCTTTTTGAGAGAAGTAATTTATGAGAAATATTTTTGCAGCAGAAACTCAGGGCTTCCCAGGTAACACTATTGGTAAAGAACCCACCTGGATCAGGAAGAACCCTTGGCACGGGACATGGCAACCCACTCCAGTATTCTTGCCTGGAGAATCCCATGGACAGAGGAGCCTGGTAGGCTATAGTCCATAGGGTTGCAAAGAGTCGGACACAACTGAAGTGACTTAGCAAGCAGAAACTCTCAAAAACTTTATAGGGAGTATTGGAGAAATTTGTGTTTTATTAAGGGTAAGTCTGAATAACTTTGAGAAGTTCCACAAGTGGAGTTTTCTCAGTGTGACTTGGACCAGGTCTGTCCCTATGGCTGAAGTTGACATGAGTGTACATGGTTCATTCTTCAGAGCAAACAAGCAAAACAATCACTTTTTATTATGGAATTTCTTAAACATCAACAAAATTAAACAAAATTGTTTAAGGAAGTCCCACATCTCCATCATCTAGTGTGTTATCAACAGCAGCAACTCAATGCCAGGGTCATGCAGCTCTACCCACAGCCCACCACACCCTCAAACTGTCACCTCTTCTATCTTGTCTTAAAGCAAATCAGTTTGGTCCCTTCTCTGCAGGGTCCATGGTGGGATGAGATGGCCACAGCCTGTGTGTCAGCAGGAACATCAATCCTTTTTCTTTAAGGTGGCTCTCTGCTTAGATATTGCCACGGTCCTTTCACTGGTCAACATTTCCTCCTAAACATTTCCACTTAAGATATATTTTTGAAATCCCAAGTTGGAGTTTGAAATGGAAGAATAAAACATTTTCAGACCCAGGACATGGATATATGAATAAATATTTATTCTTGTATAAATTTTAAAAGAAAATATTTGCTGCTCAAAGTAAAAAAATTTCAGAAAAATAGTTGCTAACTATGTGTCATGATTGGGTCCTGGGAAGTTAAATGTTGTCTACAATCATCAGTCTTTGAGACAACTGATGTTAATACTCTCATTAATTTTCTTGGATTCAGCTAGAGAGGGGGAAAATCCCTGAATGGAAGTCGTGGCTGGTAGACTTCGACTGTCTCCCACAGTTCATTCATTCTCAAATTCTCTCTCTTTTTCTTTTCTCTCTTCCCTCTCTCTCCCCTCTTCCCTCCTTTTTCTCTCTACCCTTGCCTTTCCCCCAAGAGGTTTTAGCTGGGCACGTGGCCACTCAATATGACATCTAGAGACTGCTTTTACCAGCATCCCTTGCCAGATGTGACCATGTGACTGAGTTCTTAGCAATGGAATGTGGGCAGAAATTATCTGCCTCACTGGCTTAAAAGTAAGTCGCGCTCCATCAGGGAGATGCAGCATTGAATCTGGCTACTTTGGAAGCAGAGGGTGAAGGCAGGGCTAACCCACCAGCGGGTCGCAGGGTAACCTCCTGGGGAAGTCACCCAACAGCCCAGAGAAGCAGTTCGGCCATTCCGACTCAGGGACTCAGCTAAAACACTTGCACCTCCCCCCTAATCAACACAATGGAGTCACCCTTTGCAAAAGAGCATCGTTTGGTTACAGCTGAAACTTGGTTCTGTGATCTTAAGCCTTGGTTTCTGCGTTCTTGTGCAGTGGTTGCCCTGCCCCGCAGATTGGTTTGGGTCTTGGAGCTGATGCTGCCACTCACACACCGGGAAGACGTGACAGGACTGAGAACCCACATCGCAGGATTGCCCGGTGAGGACAGAGCAGGTGTGAGTCAGGCCAGGGGGCAACAGCAAGGCAGTTGGGTTGGTGTTAGTTCTCACTGTGACCAAGACGCAGGGCTGGGTGAGAATCCCTCCCCACTGGGGCTGGCTAGACGGGGTGTGGGGAAAAACAGGATGGAGAGTGTGAGGCTGGAGACTGGTCAGAGTTCAAACATCCAAAGTGAAGTTTTTCTCTTTATCTCAGTCCTGAAAAAAACATCATAATGAGAAACTGAAAACCAAATGGAACAAGAATCTTCAAATCAGAAATGGATAAGCTCACATTCTTTGGTCACAAGAGCATTCACATTCCATACTCTCTAAGAGAATGTATAGAAGTATTTCTTGCTGCCTCTATTTCAAACTCAGTGTGTCCTCTGCCCATGAATTACGAAATTTGGGAGACAGGGAGAGTCACTGAGGCTCATTACGACAGTACATTCTCTTATGACATTTAAATGAATTTAAATCTCACCAAGAGGTGCTAGGGGAAAAAAAAAAAACAACTTAAAATGACAAACTTTCAGTGAACAAAGCTGTTCCTCCTACTAGTAAAAAGTAAAATCATATGCCACTAGCAGAAGACTAATCATGCCTTTGTATAATTGTGTTCCTTTCAGTAGAGGCAGGTATTAAATGTATATCTAAAGGTGTTAAATATCTTTATAAAGCTTATAAAGTAACATACAAATTAAAAAAAAATCTTTTGTTAGACCACATGTCACCCTGCTCATAAAGGATTAGAACAATTATGCAAATCAGGTTCTAGAAATAGCTCTGGTATCCCATAATTCCTCAAGCTAGATATGCAAATGAAATGGATTGTGACTGTGGGTTAAAAGAATTACACATTGTACAGTTAAACTCTTTAGTATACCACTCTTTGGAATGAATACCTGTGACAAGAGTTCTTTCCTATGTGTTATTCCTTTTTTTCCTTCTACTAAGAACATGGCAAATTGACCAGGATTCAGGAAGTATAGGGGTAAAATATATGGGAGGATAAAAGGAAAAAATAAACTTGTTAAATGAAAAAGGCAAGGAAAATTTCATCTCCTCATGTGTTTTAAATTTTATGATCTCTAGAAAATATCTTAATAAGGCATGTATTAAGTCAGTGTTGCCACCTTAGCAGTTTTTCAAAGCCTTTCAAAATTACAGCACATCTGTGTATCTTCAAGAAAATGAAACCGTTTATTGCACCCTCCAGGCTCAACACAGGTTCTAACTGGAAAACAATGTGTGCGTCTCAGATAGCACATCCTGGCAGAAAGTTAAGATTTCCATCCTAGAGAGCTACACAGACTGGCATAACTCAGGTAATGTACTGGGTGATGTTTTTAAATATATTCTCTCCTCTCAGTTTACATGTTTTCCACCTAGAGTAGGTTAGCCACTTAAAACTTAATTTATGAATGACTAAATTATTCCTCCTAGAAGCCAAGTGGTAATAGCTTTAATTTACCTGTCTCCTTAATGTTATGGAGAAATAAGAGAATTGCATTTATGCCTTGACATTGCAACTTCAAACATTTGTGTATATTTTCTTTGTATAATTTGAAGTGACTTGAAGTCTTCAGGCTTTCAGATTTAAATTGAAAGCTGTTTATTTATCTTAAATGCCTGCAACCAGTATAACAGGGTGAACTGAATATACTAAGACTTTTCTTCTCCTTTTCCCTTGAGCAAAAGCACAAAAATACCCTTTTGTGTAGTGGGAGCTGCTACGCCCCCTTCCTTTGGGAGGGGAGAGGAGTGGTCTTCTTGAGAGCTACCTGTTTGGTTTCTATTCAGTTCTGAAATTTTTAATCTAATCTATAGACTCTCCCTGCAAAAAATTTTTATGTAACAAACTTTCTCCATTAAAACAACCAGATCCCTTACTGACCCTTGAGCATTCACATAGAATTGGAACGGAAAACTATCAAGAGACAACTATGTGGTTTTATTTCCCTTAGAGAAATGTATTTTGAAAATGGACCCCAGAGTGAGGAGAATGTGGGAATCAGAAAGTTGGAGAAGATGCAAACTGGACAAATTTTTTTCCATCTTCTGATTTTTTCCCCCACTTCCCTCATCGCGCAACCAGAGGTAGAGTGCCTGGGGCCCTTTCTGGGCAATTGGCTATGAGGTCTCGTTATCCCAAGCTTTTTAACTAGATCTCTCTTCTGGTATAAATTATGTTCTGCCTTGATTTATGGCTTGAGGCACATTTGCCAGGTTTCTCCAGTTAGCTTGCTACCTCATCAGCAAGAAAATTGGACCTTTCTTATCTCCATGTTTCCCTGCATTGCCCAAAACAGAAACCAGCTTCTTAGCGACTTGTAGTACCTATGGATTAGATGAATTCATTCAGGTGGTTTTCCAGATTGCTATAACTAAATTTATCATATCAAAAGTTTAAAAATATACTGATCATGGTAACAGTTTTTGTAAAATGTAATTAAATAGAACCCAGTCTTGTAATAGGTATTTAAAAAAATCTTCCAGATTTATTTCAACCCAAGAGATAGTCTAATCTAGTTTATTATTTTTTCCAGAGCCAGGTTAACCTAACAGTTAACAGCAGGCTGAATGATCTGATAATTGGAAATGTGAATAAATGAGTCTAATATTTTAAAATTTGTGAATACAATTCCAGGATATCAAGCATATCTGTCAAGGAAGTGGAGAGGATAGAGTTGTTTTAAGTATTGTTGCAGTTAATTGTTGCTTCAGATGACAGGCTTTCAGAATATTAGGGACTGAAGCAATAGCAGAGTTTTTTTGAAGACCAGAAATCTAAAATCTAGAGATATGAGGTTGCTTCTTTGGGTAAGTAGCTCAACAATGTTAAATTAAATATCTGTTCTTTTTATCTCTCTGGGCTGCTGTTTTCGCCATGTTGACAGTATCTCTTCTCATGGTTGCAAGAATGCTGCTGTGGCTCCAAGCATCACATCCCCAGCAAAAATATCCCAAAAGGAAGGAAAAGGAAGGGCCAGAGGGCTCTGTTCTTGAGATGAATTAGACCCCAAAAGTCTTGTCCAAGTTGAAGAAAAAGTGTGAAGAATCCCTTGGACTTAGATCAAATTTGCTTTTAATTCTATTTACTCCAGAAACAGCTATTGATAATAAACTATGCAAAAAATATTGTTATCGGTCTAGAATATGAGTGGGTAGAGACAGTTTCCCATACCTCCTTTCCCCCTCCCAGAGAAAGTCTTGAAGTTCCGTGGTCTCAGAAGGTCACACGGTGTGACACATCTACCAGGGGCATGAAAAACAGTATATTAGGTCTGCCACATTTTATAGTTTCACCCACCTGAAGTCAGAGACATCTTGAAATGCCAGGAAGCCAGGAAGCCTGCTATACTCGGTCCACTGTGGCACTCAGATCTAATGACTGTGTTTGGAGACTTAAAAACTTTAGGACCTGCATGGGGACAACATCTCTCTCTCTGTAGAGATTGTTGTTGTTCAGTCATGAAGTCATGTCCAATTCTGTGACCCCATGAACTGCAGCATGTCAGGTCCTCTGTCCTTTACTATCTCATGGATCTTGCTCACACTCAAGTTGGTGATGCCATCCAGCCATCTTTTTCTCTGTCGTCCCTTTCTCCTCCTGCCTTCCATTTTTCCCACTATCAGGGTCTTTCCTAATGAGTTGGCTCTTTGCATCAGGTGGCCAAAGTATTGGAGTTTCAGCTTCAGCATCAATCCTTCCAATGAATATTCAAGATTGATTTCCTTTAGGATTGACTGGTTTGATCTCCTTGCAGTCCAAGGGACTCTCAAGAGTCTTCTCCAACACCACAGTTTGAAGGCATCAATTCTTCATCCCTCAGCCTTTTTTATTGTTCAGCTCTCACATCCATACATAACTACTGGAAAAACCATAGCTTTGGCTATATAGAGGTTAGTTCACCCTTTCTGTCTAAAAGCTCACCCTATATGTTTGAAAACTTAACAGCAGTTGAGTTGGGAAAAGAGGGAGTAAGGACTTTGGACACAAGAAACAATGCAGGTCAAACAAGTTGGTGTGACCCAGTGTGATCTGTTCAGGGCACTGCCCGTGACTTGGAGTGGCCAGATCTCAGGCCTGAGCAGGGAGTGGGAGGAGGTGAGGCCAGCAGGGGAGTCAGGAGCCTAGGGATGCACCAGGATGCATGGCGGTATACACCATGCACCACGAGAGCCCAGCAGAGTGGTGAATGGGCTAAGAAGGCCTTCCAGAAATCTTGGATCTGGGTCCAGCATAAACCTGATGTTTGCCCAAGACCAAGGGTACAGCTGTACAGGTTAGTTATGCTCACACCATCCGAGTTACCAAATATTGTGAATATTGCCTCTGCCCTGGAGGAGCTGGTGAGGGATTCCCCACACAGAGAAGGGGGGTGGGCTTCCTAGGGAGGGTTTATACAAAGGCAGCCAGAGAAGGGAGAAGTGGAAATACAGGGGAGGATGAGGCCAGGGTGTGGAGGGGCCAGACCACAGTAGGCCGCCTGTGGCAGACCAGAAATTTGCACTTGAGCCTATGGGTCGTGGAAATACAGTGAAGAGTAGAAGCAATCCTACCAGCCCAATGATCCCTTCCTGAACCCGGGACCTTGAACCTCTTACAGGCAGGGGACTTGAGGATGGAGATGACTGCTGATGAAACCAAAGACTTGGCAGAAGTGCTTGTGTCATTTTTTATTTCTTTCAAAAGGAGGAAGAAAGAAAGGAAGAAAGAGGGAAGGAAAGGAAGAAAATAAAGAGGTGGGAGGAAGAGGAGGAATAAGAGAGGGAGGAAGGAAAGCAAGAAGAGGAAAAAGGGAAGAGAGGAAAGGGAAAGATAAAAAGGTAGAAACCAGCGAGCAAGACTGACAAGATGTGGCAAAACTTGGCTGAATAGTGGAAATGGAGATTACTATTTATTATTATGATTATTAATTTGTTATTTGCTTCTGCATTTTACTTGAAATAACTTCATTTTTCAAAAAATGAATGGTCAGGTGGAAATCTAAGTAGATAGAAGACTTTCTGCAAAGTGATCTGACCACATGGTATCAAAAAACCTAAAAATGCTCACTTTTGACCCAAGAATTCCATGCCAGGATACGCCGAGAAAGATTTATAGACAAGTCATCCATTTTCTTTTGCTTCAAGTATAGATATAACTCATTTATTTCACCCAGGGAGGAGTGAGAGTGTTTATGCTAAATAAATTTTTCAATTAAAGAAATGAACTATTTTAATGGAAAGTGAAAGTGAAATCGCTCAGTTGTGTCCAACTCTTTGCAGACCCCATGGATGGAGGAGCCTAGCAGGCTCCTCTGACCATGGGATTCTCCAGGCAAGAGTACTGGAGTGGGTTGCCATTTCCTTCTCCAGGGGATCTTCCCGACACAGGGATCGAACCCAAGTCTCCTGCACTGCAGACAGACTCTTTACCATCTGCACCACCAGGGTCTCCTATTTTAATGGAACTCTTCCCCAAATACATTGTACCTGTCCTGGTACAATGAGTATTCTGAAACACAACTGACCTTTTCCTGATGATTTTGTATTAATGTGAATTAATAAAGTACAGGCTTAATAAATTCAGTGTTGAAAACAGCTTTTGAGGTGCGAGGGGATTTTTGCTCCTGCACAGTACTCCCCTGGACAGCTGGTTTCTCTGCCTCTCTTGGTTCTTTCTTCTTCCTTGACAGTTCGCTGTCATTTCTCACTACCTGTCACCTGTGTCCTCATGAGAAATCTGTCACCCAGTCAGAACAAAGCAAAACGAAACCAGATCAAGTTGGTACACATGGTAAATCCACGTTTGAGCAGAGGCCTGCAAGTCTGCCTCCAACTTCTGGAACCTTGTTAAAAATGCTTTTTTCTGGCCCCCCCCTCAACTCCTAATAAGCATGTCTGGACCCTGCAAGTACTTAAGGTAGTAATTATTATGAATGTTAACATTTGAGAATCCCTGACTTGTAGATTCTCCTATGAAAAAATACCCATGAACTCAAGGCCATATAAAGCCCGCAGGATGCTGAGCCACTGGCCTGTGGGTTGCACAGCAGTTAGCGCTGATGGACCGGTCCCTGTGCCGTGGCAGGTGTCAGAAGTTCTGAATGGCACACGGGCTTTGTGACTTCTAGTTTTTGAACTTGGATCACTTAGGTGGGTAGAGGCTTGGATGAGGAGATGCTTACTTCCTGGACCTGACTTCAGGTAAGCCGAGATATCTGATGAGTAGCCCCTGGGTAATTAATGTCTACCTGGTCTATGATCTGGGGAGAAATAGGCTAATAATTACTCATGTCTTCCAAATATGAGACTGTCTGCATAGACTGATTGGTATTTACAGAAAAAATAAAATTATGCTGACCATTCACCTGAGATAAGCTGGTCACACCTGCTTCTTATGACTTCATCCATCTTGGACTGAATATTTAATAGTTTATATTTTGCCCAACTGAAATTTCAATATATTTATTGCACCTGTTAATTATTATTTTATCAAAGTGATTACTCTGCTCATACTCATGTTTCATAGATTCATTAAAAAGTTCTAAAACTATATATATACTGTTTCTTCCCTTTAAGAGAAGAACTGCAGATTTTTTTATGTTGCATTTTAAGTAAACAAGCCTCTAAATGTCTTCGAAATTACGGCGAACTAAACAGCATGCACTAAAAGGATCACAGAACATGAGTACCTTACTTAGAGGTATATTACCACCTGTCAAAGCCTCAAACAGCAACAGCAACAAAAACCCACTCCAGAATGAAAATACTGGTATATTTATATAATGCAAAGAGAAATACAGATATAAACCCTCAAAACGGAAGATACATTGATAAAAATGTAGCATTGTAAGCGAAAAAATATTATACAGTACTTGCAGAATTTAGTCTTTCAATTTAAGGTTACAATGTGCCTAACAAATAAATAGTATTTAAAATTATAGTTCTCATTATTAATTTAAAATAACCATCAGGAGAACAGCACAGCTTAACCTAGCAAACATTTTAAGGAAATGCTTTGTCTCACAGAAGCGAGTATCATTATAGTCCATCCATTTATACCATGAACAAAAGAAGAACAATTTTCAAAGTGGAAATCAGTTTCATAAGACAGAATAAAACTGGGCTCCTCAAAGCAAAAACTGTTTCCATAAAGTTTTTAAATTTTTATTGGCCAAAAATACCTGAACAGTTTTGATGTAGCACTCTGCTTGTCTCCGAGAGCCCTCCCAATCCATCAACCACAATCAGTACATACAAAAACATGCAATACTGTATTTTCTCCACACCATTACTAGCCAAAACACTTTTTACTCTTTTGAAAGGTACAATTTTACAGAAATGTTTCCACTTGAGATTGGTATAATACAGAGAGCAGTTTGTTGCTGATGGGCATTTCCTAGTATATAAAGCAAGGTAGGAAACAAATCTTACTTGTGTTGTTACCTATTAAAAATGACTTCCTTGCTACTCTCTCCCACCTCTGCTCTTTAAATTCACTATCAATACTGAACAAAGTTCTCAACGCCTTCCAAGAACCAGAGCAGTCCAGCTGACCCCAGGCCGGCAATTCAGAGGGAACTCGAGACAACTTTCCCTCTGTCTCCTGCTTCCAACAGAAGACCCTCAAGAAATCGAACTGGTGAAGCCCCTCTGGGTTCCTCTACTTCACTGCAAAATGTAATGCCACTTGAGGTTGTCAAAAATAGCTTCTGTAGAAAACTGGCCATGGTCTTTAGGAAAGGTTGCATGAAGAAAATTAGCCTTTATTTAAAAAAAAAAAAAAAGTAACACATGGAATAAAAGACATCAGTACAAGTACAAAGACTCCAGGACCTACATCCATGTCAGGATGAAAATATATTTAGAAGGACAATCGCAGGAGCTGGGGTGGGGCTGGGACTTCGAAACCCTACCCCTGTACAATTGGAGTCTGTACAATCCAAGTGATGATGCACTTCGAGAGTCGTTTTGAAGGCAGCGTAGAAAATTAAAAAGGGGGCCGAAGGGGCAGAAGAGACGTCGCCATCCAAGCCAAAGAGAGAGGCCAGGCTGGGGTGCAGGTGGCGGGAGGGCCACTTATAAACCGATGCCTTTCAAGTCGCAGGGGAGGGTGGCCTGGGTGGCCTGCGGGCTCTGGCAGCAGGGGAATTGGGCGCGGAAGCAGTCCCTGAGCTCCCTGTTGAAGAGGAAGCACACGACGGGGTTGATGCCGGCCTGCGCGAAGGTCAGCCACACGGAGGCCGTCAGGTAGGCCTGGGGGACGGCGCCGGGCCGCACCAGGACCCGCAGGTAACTGGCCACGACGTAGGGCCCCCAGAGGAGCAGGAAGAGCAGCGTGACGGCGTAGAACATCTTGCACAGCCTCTTCTCCGTCTTGAATTCCTCGAGCACGAGGAGGCGGCGCGCGCCACGACCCGGCCCAGCCGGCCGGATGCCCACGAGGGCCGGCGGCGTGGGCCCGCGGCCGAAGCCGGCCGTCCAGTTGGCGGCCGCCTGGCCGGTGGCGCCGGGGCCGTGGAAGGTCCAGTCGTGGCTGACGGCGGGCACGAGGCGCGCGGGCCGCATCTTGCGGCGGTCGTGGATGAAGAAGAGCAGGCGGAGGTAGACGAGGTGCGTGGCGCCCACCACCACGGCCAGCAGCAGCAGGAAGCCCAGCGCGCCCGGGGCGCCGTCGGGCCGCTGCTCCAGGGCGCACGGCGCGTCCTCGTCGTCGCCGCCGCCGCCGTCCAGCACGGGCGGGAAGGCCGCGGCCAGCGCCAGCGCCCAGGCGGCGCACACCAGCATGGCGGCGCACGGCCAGCCGGCCAGGCGTTCGGCGTAGAAGCGGTGGTGCGCGATGGCCAGGTAGCGGGTGACGCCCACGCCGAGCAGCAGGAAGGCGGCGTGGAAGCAGAAGAGCGCGGCCAGGAAGGCGAGCAGCTTGCAGCCCAGCGCGCCCGGCGGCGCCCCCGCGGCGGCCGCGGCCCGCCGCGCCGCCAGCATGACGGCCGGGAGGCAGGCGAGCGCGCGCAGCCCGTCGGCCAGGCACAGGTCGAGCAGCAGGTAGTACGGGGCGCGGTGCAGGCTGCGCTCCCGAACGATGAGCAGCGCGAACAGCACGTTGCCCGCCAGGCTCACGCACAGCAGCAGGCTGAGCGTGGCCAGCTTGAGGCCCAGGGCGGCCGCCTCCCCACCACCGCCGCCGCCGCTGCCCGGTTCGCTTGCGTTCGCCATCGCGGCCTCCCCGGGCCGGGCGCCGCGCTCCGCTCCGGGGCCGCCCCCGGCCTCTCCGCTCTGCAGGCCTGCCTGCCGACCGGGGCTCGGCCACCTGCGAGGGTCCCCGGCGAGCTCCCGGGCCGGCGGGGCTCAGCCCCCGCCCGGCTGACCCCTCCTCGGCTCCCCGAGCTGCCGCCGCGCCGCCGCCATCTCAGGAATGGTGCGCGCAGGAGGCGACGGCCACTCCCTGCGCCTCGGGCGCCGCGGGCTTCACTGCGGACCGGGCCGCGCCGCCGCCCGCAGCCCCCTGCATCCTTCTCCTCCTCCTCCTCCTCTTCCTCCGCTGCCGCCGCCGCCGCGCCTCTGGGTTCTGCCCCCCGCCGCCGCCGCCGCCGCTGCTGCTCCCGCCGCCGCCGCCGCCGCGGAGCCCCCTCCCCTCCGCCGGAGCGCGCCGCGTGGCCGCCGCCGCCAGCCCCGCCGAGGCATCCTGCGCCGCCCGGGCCGGGCTGGGCTGGGGGCGCCGCCGCCGCAGCTGCGGGGCCGGGAGGCGGCCGGGAGGGAGGCAGGGACCAGGACGCGAGGTGGCGACAGGTCGCGTTTGGCCCCAGGTAACGGGGTCCGGCGGCGGCGCCCGGCGCCCGCCCTGGGGTCACGGTGGCCGTGCGCGGGGTGGTGGGGGGAGCTTGCCTGGGATGCTAAGGTCGGGAGGCTTCGTGGATTGGGGCGGGGGCGGTTGACAGGAGGATCTGGGATGAACTCTCTACCCGCAAGCTAATGGTGATTAATAGTCGTCACCATCATCATCACCGCAGCACTGTAACCTCTAGTATTCAGGTCAGCACTAGTGTGGGTGCCCGTGTTCTGGGGAGCTTTACCAGCATTAGCTCCCTCCGTGTTCACAGTAACGACAAAGTTGGTTCTATTCTTAAACCCACTTTCTATCTATCTGAGGAAGCAGGGGCTTGGAGGTCAAGGGAGTTGAAAGCTGGTAAGTGGTAGAGCTGAGATTCAGATTTTACTCAACCTGATGTCCAGGGCTGCACTGAGCGAGTCTGAAGGCTACACTGCTCTCAGTCTCATTCACGGTCCCAGTGAAGACTTCTGCTAGAGATAAGAAATTCAGCATTTTCCCTTAAGTGATTTGGAAGGTTAATCTCACGCCGCCTTCCTCCCAGGATGTGAGTTTTCTGGGTTAGCCTGAAAGGCAGCCTGTTCCTGTCCTCAGCTGCACCGATTCACTCCCATCCTTGCAGGGGCTCTTCCCTCTGCCTGGGCCAGCCCCTCAACAGGTTCCCCATCCTCTGGGCCATTTTTCTGTCCAGGCTAGCTTACCGTGTACCACTGCCCGTTCATTTCCTTCTTAGCACTTAATATTGATCTTTAATGTTTCAATTCATTCCTAAGCTTCCAGAAGACAAGGGACTGTGTCTGATTTTTTGTAACTCAGTATCCCCAATGCCTGGGATGGAGGAGCCAGAATTAAGACACAGGTTCTTTCTTAGGTATACTCATGGATTTTTTGTTTGTTTGTTTTGTTTTGTTTTTTGCTTTTATGCAGAATATGATTTATTGGCATGGCTGGCACCTTGGCATTTCCAGGATGATACAAGATCAAAGAAAGCCTTGTCAGGCTAAAGAGTCTAAACTTTAGTCTGTAGGCAGTCAGGAACCCTTGGAGGTTTTTGAGGAAAGTGGCATGATAAGAAAACTACCGATGTGCACCAGGAGGATGATTTTGGCAGTAGTTTTTAGGAGGAATGACTGAGCAGAGTCAGTAGGTCTAGTCCAGATCCTTAGATTTCAGTGAGCACAGAAATCACCGGGGATACTGTATGATTCAGGAGGTCTGGATGGGGCGAAGATGCTGCCTTTCTAATAATTTCCTAGGCAGCACTAATGCTTCTGATCTACAGACCACACTTGGAATAGCAAGCACCTTGAGGGCCTTTGACCTTTTGTAAAAATCTAAGTGATGGCCAATGAGGGCATGACTTAGGGTCCCTAAGTGCCCAGGGACACGTGGCTGACCAGGCAAGTCTACAAATATTTGATTTGTTTATAGACAATAGAAGTAGATTTTGATGGTATTTGGCTAGGAATTGCATTTTGATAATAGTAGCTTAAAAATGTACAGGAGTTAATTTTCCTTATGAAACAAGAAGTGTGGAGGTCAGTGGCTGCTGACATTGAATTACTGGCTGAAGGACTAAGTCTCTGAAAACCTTTTAGCCCTTGCCTCATGATCGATAGGCTGTTGACACCCCAGCCATTCCCTCAGCATTCCGGGCAGAAGGATGGAAAAGCAGAGAAGACCAAAAGTGTTCCCGCCATCTAAATGGGCCCCCTCTGAAGAGTTTTCTAGAAGTCTTATATGATGACAAGCAAGTCGGTGGTTATCACTATCAGCATAAGATACTGGGGAATGATTTTGTTCTTTAATTTTTTTGAACCAGACACATAGCTGCAGAGAATGAGCTCCAGCCTTGATGTGGACCTTTGCACTTGGGCTGCATCTGCCCAGAGGAAGGGATGCCTTCTTTTAAGGCACACAAAGTCGCCAGCTCCGGTTCCTTTATGACAGTGTTAAGGGCAGCCTGTGTTTCCTGAACACATGCTGTGTGCTATGCAGTATGCTGAATATTTGATGTGTGTTATCTCATATAGTTATGATAAGGGCCATTTGTGGTAGATACTGCTATGGTTACCATATTGTAGATGAGACGGAGTGGGTAAATAACTTGTTCAGGCTTTCACCAAAAGTAAGAGAGATTGGAAGAGATTGGGATTTGAAGAGAGAATGTTTGACTCTAGAGCCCGTGCTCATAACCACCATATGTACTGCCCCTTTATCATAATGGCAGAGAAAGTTATTAACTTTCTAAAAACAAGCAACCTACTGATACTCATGTGCAGGTGTGAGTACTTGCTTAGTCGCTTTAGTATTGTCTGACTCTTTGCGACTCTATGGACTTTAACCCACCAGACTCTTCTGTTCATGGAATTCTCCAGACAAGAATACTGGAGTGGATTGCCATTTTCTTCTCCAGAGGATCTTCCCAACCCCAGGATTCAAACCTGGGTCTCCTGCATTGCAGGCAGATGCTTTTCTGTTGAGCAACCAGGGAAGCCCAGTGTTCATAGACACAGAACTAAAGCCCCTTCAAAGAGGGGAGAGATTTCAAAACCATCTAATACAGCATTTGGATTGTGTAAACTCATACGTGACTTAGTGGGCAGTACAATCCAGGTATTCTTGCTCCTCAGTTAGTACCCTTCCCACTTTGATGAAATCTTCACATGTAATGAACATATGACATTTCACTAAACCTCTTGGAATCTCAAATGTTCCCATTTATAAAAAGAGAAATTGGACCAAATGATTTCTGAGGGTCCTCACCTTTGAGGTGTAGTGTGTATATGAGAAAATGAAATTAAGTGTTTGTATAATCCTGAGTGCTGAGAGATTTGTTCTTCAGAAATGGACCCGAAAGAAAAGACATTAGTTCTCTATAATTTAGATTTCTCTGGTGTTTCATACTTCTCTCTGTGACTTAACATACTTCTCTTTGGGATTTGGTTTAGTCATCTACCCAGCTTCAAATAGCAGAAGCAGCAGTAGAAAATATAAAAATCGTGACTCTCAAAGCATTCATATGCCTGCTTTTTTCATTGTCACCATTTGTTCGGGAGATTAATACTTAAGGAAGAACTATTAACATTTTATTGCTGGAATCAACTACTTTCCTTTTATTGTTTCTAGGAAGCTTCATACAAGAATTTAAAATAGTTTCTCAGGTACTAAGTTGAATTGAATGCCAGCATCTCAAAGCATAATAGCTATGTGGGATTTTTCACTATAAGGAAAATTTTGCTTATAACATTGTTTTTCCTTTGTCCATAGATGGAAAAGTTGAGATTTCCATCCCAAATTAGCTCTGTTACTTCTTTGCTGCACAGGTAGATGTTGTGTGTGGTAATGGAAATCTGCTGTTTGGAAAACTGGTTGACAGGCCTTGACAGATTCAGTCAAGGGCACAGTTCCCATAATCATGGGAGACTGTTTGGCTGACATCTCCTGTCCAGCCTCAGGCTTCTGGCTTCTAGTCATCTGACAGGGCGCACTGAACATCAAGTTAGAGAAGGTTGGTTTGACTTAATTGCATCCCAACTCTTAGAAAACATGAACTGAAGTCTGTGCCCAATTGGTATTGAGTTATCAGAGGATAGCCATCAGTTTGGGCTCTTCACGGGAGTCAGTTCTGACTTCAAGACTGAAAACGAACTTGGAGTTAAGTATACCTTAGTTCATATCCAAGTCCCGCTGATTATTAGCATGCATCCCTAGGGGCTTCCCTGCTGGCTTAGATGGTAAAGAATCTGCCTGCAGTGGCTTCTCTGGTGGTTCAGTGGTGAAGAATCCACTTGCCATGCAGGAGATGCAGGTTCTTTCCCTGGGTTGGAAAGATCCCCTGGAGGAGGAAATGGCAATCCATTCCAGTATTCTCACTTGGGAAACCCCATGGACAGAGAAGCTTGGTGGGCTGTAATCCATGGGGTCACAAAAGAGCTGGACACAACTTATAGACTAAACAACAACAACGTCCTTAGCCAAGTCCATTACCTCCTTTGAACCTCAAAGGCCTTTTTCAGGGACAGTTCCATTACATTCAGTCCATTTATAAAAAGAGTGTAACACGAGGTGTTCACCCAGGGTGGTGTGTAATAAGTGGTAAATACATTTTTTGCTCTTGTGTGCGTGCGTACTCTGTCATACCTGACTCTCTGCAACCCAATGGACTGTAGCCCGCCAGGCTCCTCTGTCCATGGAATGTTCCAGGCAAGAATACTGGAGTGGGTTGCCATTTCCTTCTCTAGAGGATATTCCCAACTAGGATAGAACCCATGTCTCCTCTGTCTCCTGAAGGAGCAGGTGAATTCTTTACCACTGCATCACCTGGGAGACCTTATTTACTCTTAATGCCTTGGCTAACCATGGCTTGACTGACTTTTCTATTCTCCACCTCAACCTAGCTTATGAGGATGCTGTATATATATCTTGATATTTGTGTGACAGCTGTGAATATCAGTCCCTAAAATCAAGGGTGCCAGAAATACATCTGCTTCATAGAAACTTAATTTCTGACTGAGTTACCATTTTGCCTTGATGGTGAAGAAAAAGAAGGGAACCTTGCTGCTTCTGGGGTTTCGTCAAGGACCTATACTTCTTCAGGATGTGCTGTAATTCCAGGCTGGCACCCAGATTGCCCAGCACACAGTCGTTCAGGGTAGTGTGTGCATATGTGTGGGAGGAAAGTGATGTTTCATCTCTTTGTCTCTGTCCTTATAAGCCATTTTGGTTTGGTGGTTCTTAGCTGCCTCATGTCAGATTTGGGGTATGAGAATCTGGAATAGTAATGTGTTAGTTGCCTCTCAACACTGCATGTGGGAAACCTCATACAAATGTGCCCTCTGCCAATGCTCTGTCTCCTCCCTTCTGCCTTCATCTCTGGGGACTGCCTGTCTGCTCCAGCACTGGAGAGTACTGTTCCTTCTTGTTTTTCTGGGCAGTATACTTGATCGGTTCTCCTGGGAATTGGTGGCCCCAGAATGTGGGTGTTTGGGAAAGCAAAAGTCAGGAAGTTGCCTTCTGTAAATCTCTCCTTGGCAGGGAAGCCCTGGATCCTGGTATGTGCTTCAGTGAGAGGAAGGATAGGAAAAAAGAGAGGAAGAAAAATTATCAGATCATCTCTCAAAATACTGTCCTTGCCTGCATATGTTTGTTAAATGAATGACTGAAGATGTCATTTACGTGTATATGCGTGGCATATTGTCACACTTCTGATAAGCAAAATATATTTTAATGAAAGCTCTTTTGACGTTTTTCGTCACATACAAAGAAATGTTAGACCCTTGTGTGTGTATGTGTTAGTTGCTCAGTCATGTCCAACTCTTTTTGACCCCTTGGACTTGTAGCTCGCCAGGCCCCTCTGTCCATGAAATCCTCCAGGCAAGGATACTGGAGTGGGTTGCCGTTCCCTTCTCCAGGAGATCTTCCCCACCCAGGGACCGGACGCTGGGTTCCCGCATCGTGGGTGGATTCTTTACCGTCTGAGCCATCTGGGAAGCCCTCGGATGAGGTTGGACCCTTACCTCTCACTATATACGAAAGTGAACTCAAAACAGACCGTAGAAATAAATGTAAGAGCTATAAACTTAGAAGAAAACCTAAGAGTAAATGCTCACAACTTCAGGTAATAGGATAAGCAAAAAGAAAGAACAGATAATCTGGATTTTATTACATTTTGAAAGTTTGTATTTCAAATGACTCCTTCAAGGAAGTGAAAAGACAGAATGGGGGAGGATATTGTCAAGTTATATGTCTGATGAGGGAATTGTATCTAGAATATGGAAAGAAGCCCATAAACCAATGATAAAAAGCCAAACAGTTCAGTTTAAAATTGGGCAGAGGATTTGAATAGGCAGTTCTTTGTCTAAAAAGACATGCAAATGACCGATAAATACATGGAAAGGTGCTCACCATCTTTAATCATTAGAAAAATGCTAATCAGAACCATAGTAAAATACCATTTCACACCTAGTGGGATGGCTGTCATCAAAAAAGACAGGAAATAACAAGTGTTGATGATGATGTGGAGAAATTGTAACCCTCATGCAGTGCTGGTGCAGAAATATAAAATGATGTAGCTGTTTTGGAAAATAGTTTGGAAGTTTCTCATAAGTTAAACATAGAGTTACTTATGACCAAGTAATTCCACTCCTGGGTATATACCCAAAAGAAATAGAAATGTGTCTGCTGAAAAATTGTACACAGATGTTTATAGCCGCGTTTTTCATGCTAACCAAGGTGGGGAAGCAATCCAGTTGTCCGTCAGTGAATGGATGGATAAACAAAATGTGAATTCTCCATGTATTGGAGTGTTCGTCACTCTAAAAAAGGCATCAAGTGCTGACATATACTGCAACATGAATGAACCTTGAAAACATTACGCTAAGTGGAAGAAGTCACACACAAGAGATCACATATTGTACAATTCCACTTACATAAAGTGACCAGAGTAGGCAAATCTACGGAGACAGAAAGCAGATGTGTAGTTGTCATGGACTTGAGGTAGAGGGCTTTCAAGAGTAACTGCTAATGAGTATTGGAGCATTTGTTTTGGGGGTGAGGAAATTGTTCTAAACTTAGGTAGTAGTGATGGTTGTATAACTGAATATCCTAAGAAAATACATAAATCTGAAAAACATTTCATATTAAAGTCAGGTCACTTTCGTATCCTTGTTAAAAGGGTGCTGCAGGTCAGGACTTGCATTCTAAGTGAATGCAAGGCTTTAAGGTGTGAATTCTTGGGCCCTTCCCTGGGTTTGGCCTCAGAAATCCGAGTGTCTTGCCATGTGGTTATGTGTACAAGGGTTGTGTCTTTGGTTTGCTTCAGTGTTACACATTTTGCTGTTGAAATGAGAAGAGGGATTAAATTCTTATTTAGTCAGTAGCGTTACAGTGTAGTATCTCCCCATTGGGAAAGCTGTTGTTGTCTTTTAGATTCAGTAGTGCACCAAAGTGAAAGTGGAAGTCACTCAGTCATGTCCGACTGTTTGCGACCCCATGGACTGTACTGTCCATGGATTTCTGCTGGCCAGAATACTGGAGTGGGTAGAGGCATTTTGCATATACTGTCCCATTTACTTCTATGAAACTCTGTACCCCCATTTTACAGATGAGGAACCTTGAGTCTGATGTTAATTAGCGAAGTTAATTATATAGTCTATAGTGGTAAAGTATGGTTAAAATCTGATCTATCTGACCTGAAAGCCTGAATTGTTAGTAAGGGCTTCCCTGGTGGCTCAGAGGTTAAAGTGTCTGCCTCCAATGCAGGAGACCCGGGTTCGATCCCTGGGTCGGGAAGATCCCCTGGAGAAGGAAATGGCACCCCACTCCAGTACTCTTGCCTGGAAAATCCCATGGACAGAGGAGCCTGGTGGGCTACCATCCACGGGGTCACAAAGAGTCGGGCACGACTGAGCGACTTCACTTCACCCATACAGAGCTGCATTGACTAATGTATGAGGGGAAAACCTATCAATACCTTGTAAATAAATACTAAACTGAAGGTTGGTACGGAATTGAGAAACCATTCTGCTATGAATTTGAACAAACTCTGGGCGACAGTGAAGGACAGGGAAGTCTGGCATGCTGCTGTCCATGGGGTCTCAAAGAGTCAGACAGGACTGAGCCGCTGGACAACAGTTATGCTATAGGCAATATTTTAATTGCTTGAAAATGAACACTTCTAACATTAAGAAGAAGCAAAAATCTATATTTGTCACGACTTAAAATTTAATTTTTGATATTTCTTTAATATCAGAAAATTTTTTTCAAAGAGTTACAATCATGGCTCCGAGTGAGAGAAAAGCTTTTTTATGTGGCTCTTCTCTTTTCCATTATTTAATAGCCACTTCAACTCCCTCTAGTGGTTAAATCGTGTTGTGATCCTAAAGTTTGCTTTTCAAAAGGTGGACTGCATCATCAGGACAAAGATGATAGAATCAAACCCATTCCTTAAATGTCCTCTTCCTGTGTATGGGCTCATGGTATGAATAGTAAATATCAGAGCTACTACTTCTACAATCCTCTCCCCCCTCATTTACTCAAAAATCAAATTATTGTTGTTCAGTAGCTAAGTCATGTCCCAATTCTTTGTGACCCCGTGGACTGCAGCATGTCAGGCTTCCCTGTCCTTCACCATTTCCTGGAGTTTGCTCAAACTCATGTCCATTGAATCGGTGATGCCATCCAACCATCTCATTCTCTGTTGCCTTTTTCTCCTGCTTTCATTTTTTCCTAGCATCAGGGTCTTTTTCAATGAGGCAGCTCTTCCATCAGGTGGTCAAAGAATTGGAGTTTCAGCTTCAGCATCAGTCCTTCCAATGAATATTCAAGATTGACTGATTTGATCTCCTTGCAGTCCAAGGGACTCTCAAGAGCCCTCTTCTCCAGCACCGGAGATCAAAGGCATCAATTCTTCGGTGCTCAGCCTTTTTCATGGTCCAGCTCTCACTTCTGTACATGACTACTGGAAGAACCATAGCTTTGACTATACAGACCTTTGTCAGCAAAGTGGTGTCTCTGCCTTTTAATATGCTGTCTAGGTTTTTCATAGCTTTTCTTCCAAAGAGCAAATGTCTTTTAATTTCATGGCTGCAGTCACCATCTGCAGTGATTTTAGAGCCCAAAATCTGCCACTGTTTCCATTGTTTCCCCATCTATTTGCTGTGAAGTAATGGGACTGGATACCATAATCTTTAGTTTTTTGAATGTTGTGTTTTAAGCCAGCTTTTTCAATCTCCTCTTTCATGTTCATCAAGAGGCTCTTTAGTTCCTCTTCTGCCATTAGGACGGTGTCATCTGCATATCTAAAGTTGTTGATATTTCTTTCAGCAGTCTTGGTTCCATCTTGTGAGTCATCCACCCTGGCATTTCACATGGTATACTCTGCATATAAGTTAAATAAGCAGAGTGACAATATACAGCCTTGACATACTCCTTTCCCAATTTGGAACCAGTCTATTGTTCCATGTCCAGTTCTAACTGTTATTCTTGACCTGCATACAGGTTTCTAAGGAGGCAGGTAAAGTGATCTGGTATTCTCATCTCTTTAAGAATTTTCCAGTTTGTTGTGATCCACACAGTCGGAGGCTTTATCATAGTCAGTGAAGCAGAAGTAGATGTTTTTCTGGAATTCCCTTGCTTTCTCTGTGATCCATCGGATGTTGGCAATTTGATCTCTGGTTCATCTGCCTTTTCTAAACCCAGCTTGTACATCTGAAAATTCTTGATTCATGTACTGTTGAAGCCTAGCTTGAAGGATTTTGAGCATTACCTTGCTAGCATGTGAAATGAGTGCAATTGTACGGTAGTTTGAACATCCTTTGGCATTGCCCGTCTTGGGGACTATCTTCCCTGGTGGCTCAGATGGTAAAGAATCTGCCTGCCATGCAGGAGACCTGGATTCAGTCCCTGGATCCGGAAGATCCCCTAGAGCAGGAAATGGCAACCCACTCCAGTATTCTTGCCTGGAGAATTCCATGTATGGCCTACAGTTCAAGGGCTCACAGAGAGTCAGACACGATGGCGTGACTGACAGTTTCTTTGGAATTGGAATGAAAACCGATAGTGTATTCATTATTGTTATTTTTATTTTAGAGAATTATAGAGACTGTAATTTTTAAGGTACAGATTTTTGGAGTACATTCTTATAAAATTCTCTAAGCAGTGGGACAGAAGCCCATAAAACACACCTTTAGGGATGTACCTACTCTTTCTTGATTTTCTATTTTACTAGTTGTCAATAACTTTCTTATAATGAAAAATGAAAGTTTAACTCACCCTCTCTACATGTACACATTTACACATGTATAAATTCTTCCTCCCCCAGCCCCAGGCTTTGCACTGTGTTTTGATTTAGATGAAGTATAGAATCTTTTACTGGCCAGAATTATTACCACTGTTAAGGAGAATATCTACCAAAATAAAAGGTGGGCTTACCTTAGAGACAAGGCAGACAGATTTTGATGGTGAAACAAGCCACATAAAAAGTATTGACTTTGGCACATTTCTCCTTAGACTTCGATATGATTTTAAGAAGATCTGATTTCAGTGTCACAGACATTGTGATTTAACAGCTACATTTCTGACCCTGTTGCTGCCACCTTTCTGCCACTCCTCTAACAGGTATAGACCTCTAATGAATGCAAGTGAGTTAGAGTCAGCTTGGCATCAGTGAGGTGTGGAGTTGTTCCACCCCATGTAGTGTATTTCACAGCTGAATCATACATCGTTAACTACTTTATGTGAATTGTACAACTTTTTTTTCCCCCTTAGAGCTAACGATTGTAGGTTTTTTCCCCCCTTAAAGTAATATGTGCATGTAACCCATCTGACCTCAAACTTTTTGACAGAACCATCCAGTTTCATTCACTACAGCCAAACCCATCCAGGTGGTTGTATTTTTGTCTTTGGAGACATTCTCTTCGATCTGATCTGAGCAGCTGTTGCCCTGGCATTTCCCTGCAGCATCATGTTTGTCTCTTCCCTACCTTCCTGCCTTCCCTGCTTACCTATGTCAGAGCACCTGTTACCCATAGCCCAGATCTTTTTCTTGTTCTTTCTTTTTTCATTTCTTTTTAAGTGATTTATATATCTCAGTGAGATTTTACCTATCTGAAAGTGCACTTCTTTAACCTTCATACTTGATTGATAATTTGGCTGGCAATAGAATCCTCTTCAGTTGAAAATAATGACTCATGATGTTGAGCATCTTCACATATGCTCATCATTTTGAATTATTTTATGAGTTTGATTTTGATGTCATGTGTGAGAAATCCTTGCCTAAACCATGATCACAAAGATTTTCTTCTGTTTTAAAGTTATGTTTAGTTTTATGTTTCATATTAAGCTAATTCTTAGAAATGGTATGAGGTATAGGAATTATTGATTGAAGTTCTTTTTGTGTGTGTATGTGTATGTGTGATAGCCAATTGTTCGATTACTCTCTGTTGAAAACCTACTGTTATTCACTCAGTTGCCTTTGCATTTTTGTCAAAAATCAATTGTTCATATATATATGTGTGTATGTCTCTTTCTAGTCTTGCTATTCTGTTCAGTTTATCTGTACCTATCTTGATACCGGTACCTCATTGTATTGATTATTGTAGCTTTTTAATAAACTTTTAAAGTCAGGGAGTGTTATTTCTCCAAATTCGTTCTTCTTTTTCAGAATGTTTTGGCTGTTCTCAGTCATTATTAGCATGTACATGTAGGTTTTAGAATCAGTTTGTCAGATTTTATAAAAAAGGCTGCAGTTGAGATTGTGTAGAGATAAATTTGGGGAGAATTAAAATCTTAACAATACACCCTCTTTTTGACATACATGATCAAGGTATGTTTACCCATTTATTTGGGTCTTAAATTTTTTTCAGCAGTCTTCTGTTGTTATCAGTGTACAGTTCTTGTACATCTTCATCAGATTTATCCATAAGCATTTTATATTTTTGATACTATTATGGATGGCATTTTAAAAAGCTTCCAATTTCTCATTGTTCAATCCTAGTATGTAATATCATTGATATTTGTATTGATCTTGTATCCTGAAAATTTGCTCAGCTCACTAATTAATTCTAGCAGTTTTCTAGAGTAAATTCCGTCAGGTTTTTTATGTAGGTGATTGTGTTATCTGTGAATAAGGACAGTTTTACTTTTTACAATAAGTCCAGTCTAGACTCTTTTTATTTTTCTTACCTTATTGTACTGGGTAGAATCTCAGTACAATGTTAAAAGAGAAGTGATAGGAATAGACCTCATTAGTCTCTTCCCTTATATTAAAGAAAAAGCTTCGTGTTTTTTACTGTTAACTGTGATATTACCTGTAGGTTTTTGTAGATGCCGCTAAATGAGGAAGTTCCCTTCTGTTCTTACTCCACTGAGAAGTTTAGAAAAAATCAGGAATGAATGTTGGATTAGCAAAATGCTTTTCTGCATCTATTGACATGGCTTACTATTTTAATTTATTAAATGATAAATTATATTAATTGACTTGCAAATGTTAAGCCAACCTACATTCCTGAAAGAAATACTAGTTGGTCATCATGTGTTATCCTTATAGTCTACTTACTAAAATTTTGTTTGAAATTTATATATCAGTATTCACGATGGTTATTAATCTCTAGTCGTCTTCTAGTACCAGTTTTGTCTTGTTTTTTTGCTTCAGAGTGAGGCTGGCCTAATAGAACAAATTGGAAAGTATTCTCTCCTTTTCAAGTTTTTTGTGTAATTTGTGTAGAAAAGGAATTTGTGTAGTTGATATTGTTTCTTCCTTAAATGTTTGGTAGAATTCACCAGCAAAACCATTTGATCCTTGAATTTTCTTTGTGGAAAGGTATTTAATCACATATTCCATTTCTTTTACAGATACATGGCTTTTTAGGTTAATATCTGTTTCTTGATTAAGCTTTGGTAGTTTGTGCCTTTCAAGGAATTTTTCCATCTCATAAATGTTATTAACTCATTTTCAGAGAGTGATAAATCAGTCCTTTGCTTTCTTTAGAAATCCATTGCTGTCTATAGAGTCTGTCTTTATATTGTCTATCTCATTCCTGATTTTGATAACTTGTTTCTTCTTAGTTTTTTCCTGAATAGTCTGGCTACAGGTTAAGAAGTATATTTTTGTTTCATTAATTTTTTCTGTAGTTTTTCTGTTTTCTACTTCATTGGTTTTTGCTCTGATCTTTATTATTTCCTTTCTTTTACTTAATCAGAGTCCAATTTTCTCTTCCCAGTTTCTTAAAATGAAGCTGAATTCACTGATTTGAGACCACTACTCAAGCATCCTTATTACAAAATTCCCCCAGTACTACTTCAGCAGCCTCCCACAAATTTGATGTGTGTGTTTTCATGTTTATTCATTTCAAAATACTTTCTAACTTCCCTTTTGATTGCTCTTTTGAAGCATGGTTTATATAGAAGTGTGTTATTTAGCTTATCTGTTTATTTGGAGATTCCCAGGTATATTACTGTTATTAATTTTTAATGCAATTCCATTGTATCAGTGAACATACGAGTTCTATTAAATTTATTGCAAATTGTTTTATGACCCAGAATATGGTCTGTCTTGCTTAAATGCTCCATGTGTGCTTGAAATAAGGTGTATTATGTGGTTGTTAAATAGAATGTTCTATAAATGTCAATCAGGTCAAGTCAGTCAATAATGTTGTTGAAATATTTTATACTCTTACTGATTTTCTGTCTGCTTGTTCTATCAATTATTGAGAGCGAGGTGTTGAAATCTCAGACTATAATTATGGATTTGTATATTTCTTTTTACACGTCTAACAGTTTTTTCTTCAGGTATCTTGGAGTTCTGTTATTATCAGGAGCAACATGTTTAGAATTATTGTGTCCTCTTGATGAAGTAACTCCTTTATATTATTATTTGACCTTTGTCATCCCTTGTAATACTCTGCTTTGAAATTTAGTGTGGTAATGATATAGCCACTACAGTTTTCTTTTCGTTAGAAGTAGTACAATATATCTTTTATCTACTGTTATTTTTTAATTTAAAAAATGATTTTTTGATAGGATATGCTCATAAAATCAAGCTAAGGAGCAGTGTAGTGTCTAATTTTGCTTATAGTTTATGCCTGGAATTTCAAGGTTTCTGCTTGTGCGTGTATTTGCCTATGTACAGACGTGTGTGGTTTTGAATGAATTCTTAAAATTGTTTTGTTCTCTTAACAGATTTTTTAAATATTCCTGGTTTGTAGGAGATGTTCAGTAAATATTTGTTATACTGAAAGATTTTGTGTATTACCTGCAGAAAGAAAAATAGAGTTTCCATCCTTTTACTTTTAACCTGCTTCTGTCTCTATATTTAAAGCACATTTCTTTTTGGCTGCATTTTTGTTGGGTCTTTTTTTTTTCCTCCAATCTGACAGTCCCTGTTTTCAATGAGGGTATTTATACTGTCCACATTTAATGTGAATATTAATTATAAGATTTAAGTCTATCATCTTGCTATTTGTTTTGTTTTTTACTTGTCCTACCTACTCTTTTTCCTCCTTTCCCTATCTTTATGCTTATTTTGGATTAATTGAATGTTCCTTATGATTTCCTATCTCCTTGGTTACATTATTTGCTGTAAATTTTTGCTTTATTTCAGTGGTTTATTTAAGTGGAGGGGGGTTGTGTGTGTGCAAACGCGCACTCACGTGCATCCAACTCTTTGCAACCCCATGGACTGTAGCCCGCCAGACTCCTCTGTCCATGAGGTTTCCCAGGCAAGAATACTGGCATGGGTGCCATTTCCTTCTCCAGGGGATCTTCCCGACCCAGGGATCGAACCCGCGTCTCCTGTGTCTCCTGCATTGGCAGTAGGATTCTTTGCCACTAGTGCCACTTGGGAAACCCATTTAAGGTATATAGCAAGCATAATCTCTAACTTACAAGTGATATTATGCCTCTTCATATACAGTATAAAAATTTGAAGTGGTATGCTTTCATTTCTTTTTCTATTGTGCTATTCTTGTCACATTTTTCTTTTATTTATGTTATTGATCCCACACTACATTGTGCTGTTCTTGTCACATTTTAATTTTATTTATGTTATTAATCCCACACATTGTTTTTATTTAAACATGTCATTTAAATATATTTATATATTTATTCATGTGATTGCCATTTCTTCTCTTCACCCCTTTCTGTATATCTATATTTCCTTATGATATAATTAATAATTTTCCTTCTTCTTGAAGGACTTCATGTGACATTTCTTGTAGCATGAGTCTGATGGAGATGAATACTTTCAGCTTTTTCATGTGGAAAGTGTCTCTTTCTCCTATTTTTTACTTTTATTAATTTTCTTTTTTTTTTTCTATTTTCAATTTTATTGGTTTCTGCTTTTATCTTCTCTTGTTCCACTTCCTTCTTATTGCTTTGGGTACTTTGCTCTTTCTAGTTTATTAATGTTGAAGTTTATATTATTTATTTGAGATCTTCCTCCTTTTCTAATGTAAGCATTTAGTACTGTAAATTTCCTTCTCAGCAGTGCATTAGCTGCATCTGATGTATTTGTGTGTTTTTTGTTTTATTTAGTTTTATGTATCTTTAAATTTTTCTATGAGACCCCTCTTCAGTTCAGTTAAGTTGCTCAGTCGTGTCTTATGTGTTGCGACCCCATGGACTGCAGCATGCCAGGCTTCCCTGTCCATCACCAATACCTGGAATTTACTCAGACTCATGTCCATTGAGCTGGTGATGCCATCCAATCATCTTATCCTCTGTCATCCCCTTCTCCTCCCACCTTTAATCTTTCCCAACATCAGGGTCTTTTCAAATGAGTCAATTCTTTGCATCTGGTGGCCAAAGTATTAGAGTTTCAGCTTCAGCATCAGTCCTTCCAATGAATATTCAGGACTGATCTCCTTTAGGATGGACTGGTTGGATCTCCTTGCAGTCCAAGGGACTCTCGAGAGTCTTCTCCAACACCACAGTTCAAAAGCATTAATTCTTTGGTGCTCAGCTTTTTTTATAGTCTAACTCTCACATCCATACATGACTACTGGAAAAACCGTATCTTTGACTGGACAGACCTTTGTCGGCAAAGTAATGTCTCTGCTTTTTAATATGCTGTCTAGGTTGGTCATAATTTTCTTCCAAGCAGCAAGCGTCTTTTAATTTCATGGCTGCAGTCATCAGCAGCCACCATCTGCAGTGATTTTGGAGCCCCCAAAAATGAAGTCTGCCACTGTTTCTGTTGTTTCCCCATCTATTTGCCATGAACTGATGGGACCAGATGCCATAATCTTAATTTTCTGACTGTTAAGTTTTAAGCCATCTTTTTCACGTTCTTCTTTCACTTTCATCAAGAGCTTCTTTAATTCTTCTTTGCTTTCTGCCGTAAATGTGGTGTCATCCGCATATCTGAGGTTATTGATATTTCCCCCAGCAATCTTCATTCCAGCTTGTGCTTCTTCATCCAGTTCACCTTTTCTCATGATGTACTCTGCATATAAGTTAAATAAGCAGGGTGACAATATACAGCCTTGACATATTCCTTTTCCTATTTGGAACCACTCTGTTGTTCCATGTCCAGTTCTAACTGTTGCTTCCTGACCTGCATATAGATTTCTCAGGAGGCAGATCAGGTGATCTGGTATTCCCATCTCTTTCAGAATTTTCCACAGTTTGTTGTGATCCATATAGTCACAGGCTTTGGCATAGTCAAGAAAGGAGAAGTAAATGGTTTTCTGGAATTCTCTCAGTTTTTCGATCCAGCTAATGTTGGAAATTTGATCTGTGGTTCCTTTGCCTTTTCTAAAACCAGCTTCAACCTCTGGAAATTCACGGTTCATGTATTATTGAAGCCTGGCTTGGAGAATTTTGAGCATTACTTTGCTAGCGTGTGAGATGAGTGCATTGTGCGGTAGTTTGAGCATTCTTTGGCATTGCCTTTCTTTGGGACTGGAATGAAAACTGACCTTTTATTATCTAGGGTGAAACATAACCAGCCCAGGTTGGGTACATGAGACAAGTGCTTGGGCCTGGTGCACTGGGAAGACCCAGAGGGATCGGGTGGAGAGGGAGGTGGGAGGGGGGACTGGGATGGGGAGTACATGTAAATCCATGGCTAATTCATTTCAATGTATAACAAAAACTACTGTAATGATGTAAAGTAATTAGCCTCCAACTAATAAAAAGAAATGGAAAAAAAAAAAAAAGAAAACTGACCTTTTCCAATCCTGTGGCCACTGCTGAATTTTCCAAATTTGCTGGTATATTGAATGCAGCACTTTCACAGCATCATCTTTTAGGATTTGAAATAGCTCAACTGGAATTCCGTCTTCTCCACTAGCTTTGTTCGTAGTGATGCTTCCTAAGGCCCACTTGACTTCACATTCCAGGATGTCTGGCTCTAGGTGAATGATCACACCATTGTGATTATCTGGATCGTGAAGATCTTTTCTGTATAGTTCTTCTGTGTATTCTTGCCACTTCTTCTTAATATCTTCTACTTCTTTTCGATCCATATCATTTCTGTCCTTTATCGAGCCCATCTTTGCATGAAATGTTCCCTTGGTATCTTTAATTTTCTTCAAGATATCTCTAGTCTTTCCCATTCTGTTGTTTTCCTGTATTTCTTTGCATTGATCACTGAGGAAGGCTTTCTTGTCTCTCCTTGCTATTCTTTGGAACTCTGCATTCAAATAGGTTTATCTTTCCTTTCCGCCTTTGCCTTTTGCTTCTCTTCTTTTCACAGCTATTTGTAAGACCTCCTCTGACAACCATTTTGCCTTTTTGCATTTTTTTCTTGGGGATGGTCTTGATCCCTGTCTCCTGTACAGTGTCATGAACCTCCATCCACAGTTCTTCAGGCAATTTGTCTATCAGATCTAGTCCCTTGGATCTGTTTGTTATTTCCACTATATAATTGTAAGGGATTTGATTTAGGTCATACCTGAATGATCTAGTGGTTTTCCCAACTTTCTTCAATTTAAACCTGAATTTTGCAATAAGGAGTTCATGATCTGAGCCACAGTTAGCTCACGGTCTTGTTTTTGCTGACTGTATAGAGCTTCTCCATCTTTGGCTGCCAAGAATACAATCAGTCTGATTTCTGTATTGACCATCTGGTGATGTCCATGTGTAGAGTCTTCTTGTGTTATTGGAAGAGTGTGTTTGCTATGACCAGTGCTTTCTCTTGGGAAAACTCTATTAGCCTTTGCCCTGCTTCATTCTGTACTCCAAGGCCAAATTTGCCCGTTACTCCAGATATTTCTTGACTTCTATGTTTGCATTCCAGTTCCCTATTTTAAAAAAAGGACATCTTTTTTGGGTGTTAGTTCTAGAAGGTCTTGTAGGTCTTTAGAGAACTGTTCAACTTCAGCTTCTTCAGCATTACTGTTTGGGGCATAGACTTGGATTACTGTGATATTGAATGGTTTGCTTTGGAAACAAACAGATCATTCTGTCATTTTTGAGACTGCATCCAAGTACTGCATTTCAGACTCTTTTGTTGACTATGATGGCTACTCCATTTCTTTTAAGGGATTTTTGCCCACAATAGTTGATATAATGGTCATCTGAGTTAAATTCACCCAATCCTTTTTAGTTCGCTGATTCCTAAAATGTCAACATTTACTCTTGCCATCTCCTGTTTGACCACTTCCAATTTGCTTTGATTCATGGACCTAACATTCCAGGTTCCTATGCAATATTGCTGTTTACAGCATCAGACTTTACTTTCATCACCAATCACGTCCACAACTAGGTGTTGTTGAGACCCCTCTTAGCCTGTGGATCATTGTATGTGTACTGTTAACTTTTCAAGTGTTTGGAAATTTTCCTGTTGCTTTTTTTTTAAAAATTTGTTAAGGTTTGGTTTTTGTTCAGAATGTAATCTGTACTGGTGAACATTCTAGAGCATTTGAAAAATATGTATATTCTGCTAAAGTGCAGTATATTTTAGTTAGATGTTGTTGATTGATTTTGTTGTTCATTTCTTCTTTACCTTTGATAATTTTCTGTCTCATAGTTTTTGTCAGTTGCTGAGCGTCGAGTGTTGATTCACTTCAGTTGAAATTGTGGATCAACTTTCTCCTTTCTGCTATTTCAGGATTTGCTTTGTATATTTTGAGACTGTTTTGTTTGGTGCACACATATTTGGAGTCATGTCTTCCTGGTGGGTTGATCCTTTCTTCATTATGTACTGTCTTCTGTCTCTAGTAAACTTTGCTCTGAAGTCTATTTTTCTGATATTAATAGAGCTGCTCTTATGTTTTTAGGTTAATATTTACATGGCATGTCTTTTCCCATCCTTTTCCTTTTAATTTAACCACGCTGTATTTGAAGTCAGTGTTTTAGGATATTTTGTAGGATCATGGGTTGTTTTGCTTGTGTCATCATTTACTTGTTTACTCTGCATGGTGAAGGTAGAAGCTTAAGCTCCCCTCTTAGCCTTTCTAGCTTGAGTAGAGGTGGGGTGACAGTCTTTCCCATGATTGTTGGTTGGTGTAGAGTGTGCGTGCTCAGTCGTGTCCGGCTCTGTGACCCCGTAGACTGTAGCCCTCCAAGCTCCTCTGTCCATGGGATTATCCCAGCAGGAGTACTGGAGTGGGTTGCCATTTCCTCCTCCAGGACATCTTCCCAACCCAGGGATTGAACCTGTGTCTCTTGCATTGGCAGGCAGATTCTTTACCACTGAGCCATCTGGGAACCAATGTAAAGTAGTAATTGTATAAAAGTTTTTATCTTGCTACGCTGCTCCTTTTCATATCCTTCAGCTAGGGAGAAGGGCTTTTGTTGGGGCTTTTCTTTTCTGTACCCATTGTCATTTCCAGATTGCCACCTTTTCCAACTCTAAATCTGGGAAATATATATGGCAAAAAAAAAAAAAAAAAAATCCCAGGGACCTCACCATTGTGTTATTCCTTGGGTCCCTATCTTTACACCTTCTGTTTATTTCATATATAATGTTCAGGATTTTTCACTGCACTTAGGGAGAAAAATTGAGAAAAGCATTTCTACTCCATCTTTCTAAAAGCACATTTCTTCTCCATTGTCTCTGAAAAGATGTGTTGCTAGATATAGAATTCTAGGTTGACATTTTTTTTTAATTTTCTGCACTTTATAGAGATTACTTCACTATCTTCTTTTTTGTATTATTTCCCATGAAATAGCTTCTCTAATCCTCACTTTTGTTTCTCTGTTCATAATGTTTCTTTTTTCTTGTATTGAGCAGTTTGCTTATTTTCTGCTTTGGTGTGATTTTCTTCATGTTTTGGGTGTGTGGAGTTCTTGTATCTATTAGTTTATGTCTCTTAAACAGTCCCTCTCTACAGGGAGATGATTCAGCCAGTCTTATGGCAAATGCTAAATGGCTGTTAATTTGTAGTTGAAACTCTTGCTGTTTTACTAGTTCCATGTTGTTTATTTAATGTGTATATATTCTTTGTACACTTTTTCCACGGTGTTCTGTTTTTAGCATTTTGGAGCATAATTCTAATCTTTTCCTAAGTCAAATGCCAAGCTCATTTTTCATATGACATAGAGGTGTCTTCAGGGAGGTGAAACATATCCTTAAGAGGAGAGTTTGCAGATGTTAGCAGCACAAGCTTGGAACCAAGCTGACCTGGGTGTCAACTTTGTACTTCTTGCTGTATAACTGTGGAAATGTTATTTAACCATTTTGAGTCTCCGGTATATAAAATGGGGATGATAGTCCCATCTACCTCATAGAGTTGATATGTGGAAGAACTGAGATAAGTAAATGTGGAACATATTAACTATGTATTAAGCAGTCATGAAATGGTAGCTATTATTGCTGTTGGTATTTTTTTTAAACTAGTCTGTATTTTTTTCTATTGCAGTTTTTGGTTCACAATAAAACTGAGCAGGACGCACAGCCTTCCCTTTCTATTACCTCTATGTATGCACTGTCTCCCCCACTATCAAAATCCCCCACCACAGTGGTACATTTGTTACAATCAATGAACCTACACTGACACATCATGATCAACCGAAGCCCAAGGTGTACATTAGGGCTCAGTCTTGTACATTCCATGAGCTTTGACAAATATATGATGACATATGCATCATTATAGTATTATACAGAATAGCTTCACTGCCCTAAAAATCCTCATTTCTTTGTCTGTTCATCAGACTTCCTGCTCAGTCAGTTGAGTTCAGTTGCTCAGTCGTGTCCGACTCTTTGAGACCCCATGAATCGCAGCACGCCAGGCCTCCCTGTCCACCACCGACTCCCGGAGTTTACTCATACTCATGCCCATCGAGTCGGTGATGCCATCCAGCCATCTCATCCTCTGTTGTCCCCTTCTTCTCCTTCCCCCCAATCCCTCCCAGCATCAGGGTCTTTTCCAATGAGTCACCTCTTTGCATGAGGTGGCCAAAGTATTGGAGTTTCAGCTGCAGCATCAGTCCTTCCAATGAACACCCAGGACTCATCTCCTTCAGGATGGACTGGTTGGATCTCCTTGCAGTCCAAGGGACTCTCAAGAGTCTTCTCCAACACCACAGTTCAAAAGCATCAATTCTTCGGCACTCAGCTTTCTTCACAGTCCAACTCTTACAGCCATACATGACCACTGGAAAAACACTTCCTGCTAGCTACTGACAAATACTAATCCTTTTACTGTCTCCATGAAGTGAAGTGAATTCGCTCAGTTGTGTCCGACTCGTAGCGACCCCATGGACTGCAGCCTACCAGGCTCCTCCATCCATGGGGTTTTCCAGGCAAGAGTACTGGAGTGGGTTGCCATTTCCTTCTCTATACTGTCTCCATAGTTTTGCCTTTTCCAAAGTGCTATATAGTTGAAATTATATGGTATGTAGCCTTTTCAGATTGACTTCTTTCAATTAGTCATATACACTTAAACTTCTTCATATCCTTTCATGGCTTGATATTTCATTTATTTTTGTCCCTGAATAATATTCCAGTTAATATTATATACTACAGTTGATTTTGGAGAAGGAAATGGCAACTCACTTCTTGTGTGGAGAATCCCTGGACAGAGGAGCCTGGCAGGCTACAGTCCATGGGGTTGCAAGAGTTGGACACAACTTAGCAACTAAACCAACCAACCATTTATTTATCCATTCACCAGGTGAAGGACATCTTGGGTGCTTCCAAGTTTTGGCAATTGTGAGTAAATTGCTCTTAACATTTATGTGCAGATTTTTGTGTGAACATGTTTTCAACTACTTTGGCTAGATATCAAGTAGTAGATTTGCTGAATTGAATGGTAAGGTATGTTTAGTTTTGTGAGAGATCGCCACTGTCTTCCCAAATGGCTGTACCACTTGCATTCCATCAGCAGTGGATGAGAGTTCCTGTTGCTCCACATCTTCATCAGCGTTTGGTATTGTCCATGGTTTCGGATATTGGCCCTTCTAACCAGTGTGCACTGGTATCTTGTTTTAATTTGCAATTCCTTAATGGCACGTAATGTTGAGAATCTTTTCATATGCTTATTTGCCAACTCTATATTTTCCTTGGTGAGATGTCTGTTCAGGTCTTTGCCCACTTTTAAATTGAGTCATCCTTTTCTTATTGTTGAGTTTTAAGAGTTCTTTATATATTTTGGAACCATTGGCATTTTAATTTGAATGATCATTGTCTTAAGTGCCTGAACAAAGGCTTTATTGAGAACTCATTCTGCTAGGCTGCTGCTGCTGCTGCTAAGTCACTTCAGTCGTGTCCGACTCTGTGTGACCCCATAGACGGCAGCCCACCAGGCTCCCCCTTCCCTGGGATTCTCCAGGCAAGAACACTGGAGTGGGTTGCCATTTCCTTCTCCAATGCATGAAAGTGAAAAGTGAAAGTGAAGTCTCTCACTCATGTCCGACTCTTCGCGACCCCATGGACTGCAGCCGACCAGGCTTCTCCATCCATGGGATTTTCCAGGCAAGAGTACTGGAGTGGAGTGCCTTTTAGGCTGCAAGACAGGAAAAACCTTTTTTCTCACTTCTTGGAAGGAAATAGAGGAAAATTACTATATTCACCTGAAAAAAATGTGAAAGATATTCTGTAGAATTACCTTGATTCAAAAAGAATTTCTGGCTGCCTCTTAGATATACTGTGACTTCATAGGCTTTCCATGCTGTAAATCTTTCCCTAGAAAATTAGCTTATACCTTGTATTTCTTGATGATTGCCTTATAAGTAGTGGGAAATGCCTGCTCATCACAGCCTTGCATTTCTTCTGTGTCTTTCTTAGATGTGTGTGAATTAACAAGGGCCTGTGCTGTCATCAGCTGTCATGACAGTACACCTGTTAACAAATCACCCCAACTTCCAGACCTGGCCTACATCATTTGGTAAAAAATAGTCACTAATGCCATAGGAGAAAAATATATCCCATTGTAAGTGAAGGTGGTTTTATATTGTCTGATTTCCATTCTTTACCCCTTCACTGTGCGTCAATAGATTTATATCATAGCATTCATTTTCATTTTATGCCTTTTATTTACGCACCAGTTCTTTTGCAAGTAATTTTAATTCTCCCTTTTATGAGAGTGAGGCTCTGTGTCTGTGTACTTCTATATAAAATAAAGGAAATGATTGTTTTTAATGCAGAATTGAAAGAAATATAATGGATTTCAGCTACAACAATTTCTCCCCATTTAGAAAGATGAACACCTAGTTAGATGAAGAACGTCATTCCTAGTATAATTTGAATACATCCTGTTTCCATGACAACTTGTACTTACCAGCTTGCCTGGCAAAAGAAGTGTTTGGATCCTTTCTTTGATAAAAGATTTGACCAAACACTGGAGTTCCATTTTCTTTTTTAATTCCAATAATTTCATTCCAGTTTAGGGCTGTTTTTCTTTTGAACACGGGCTGCTTTTGCGTGAAAGAAACCTAAAAGGCATTTTGGAGTAGCATCACCTTCAAAATAAAAGGAGGGGAGTCACAGGCCAAATGCTAATAAGCATGGGAAATGAAGATATTTTTACAAATCGTAATTATTTTCTCATATCTTTCAGTTAAATTAAATAAACAGAGATGATGCAACAAGTTATTAAGATGCTATTTGATTTGATAGAGAATGATTCGGTTATTCATTTCCATCTGGACATTATAATCATTAGGCTTGTTTCCTCACTGCTAATGTATGTCTTGCCCTTATGGGTGATTTGTGCCCTCTTACAACTAAATTTTGATTCTTGCAAGGAGTATGGTCTTATTAATGGTTTTCCTTCAGAAGAAAGATAGAAAATTATTTGCATCATTAACTCTGTTTTTGCAAAATATGAAAAAAAATGCTACAGTATTTTGTTGACAAGATTATGTTTCATGCAGTATAAAAGATGACTCTTGGGCATTTTATGATGATAGAGAATGATAGAGAATCAACTCAAAGTTAGAATAATCCGGAGTTTAGTTCTGAGGGTTCTGGAAGGTTTTGAAAGGAGAAACCTTATTCTTAATGATCTCCAAGATCATTGTCAGTGATAGTGAACATTTATGACACAAGACATACATGCAAGGTAATCTATGGGGTACCATGTTGATTGTAACTCCACTAGGGACCAAATTTTGTAACAGACTTTGTGTAAATAATATGTGCATATCCTTCACTTCCCAGGAAAAGACACTATCTTATCATAAAAACTAAAGAAAATTTTAAAGAAATACCACAATATACACATTAGTATTAGGTACATAATATGTACCAAATGAAAGTCAATAAGAAAGAAGTATAAAAAATTGACAGTATCTTTCTGTTTTGGGAGCGTGGAATTCCTGCTCATGATAAGAGATTAAGTAACTGCAAGATGTCATTAGCCTAAAATGTTGTTCAAAAGCATCTTCATGATTCCTAATGTAGCACTTTGCATGGTAGTTATTGTTCTGAAAAATTGATGCAATTACAGGTTTTTTTAAAGGAAAACAAATAATGTAGTTTCATTTCAGAAATTGCTTTATTTTCCTTTTCTAATCACCCGTTAGTTGATAATAGCTTTTCAAATTTTAGACTACTCAGTGCTTAAGTAGTAAATGACATAAAATGTTTCATGAATGTTTTAATCAAACAGGGATTCATCATCCCACTATTTATTAAGGACCTGCTACGTTAGCCACCTGTTTTGTGAAGACCACAGAGGGGGACTTTCCACCCTCAAGGAACTTAGGTTAATAAGGAAAGTGAGGTTATCAGTGATTGTTGGTTGGGGGAGGGTTGTTTTTTAAAAATATATATATTTATTTATTTTATGTATTTGGCTGCACTAGGTCTTAGTTGTGCTACACGGGATCTTTTTAGTTCCAGCATGCCAGATCTTTGCTTGTGGCATTCAAACTCTTAGTTGAGGCATGTGGTATCTACTTTCCTGACCAGGGCTTGAGCCTGGGCTTCCTGCAATTAGGGTGTGGCATCTTAGCCACTGGACTACCAAGGAGGTTACCAGGTGGTCATTTGATAACATGGCTTATCATCGTCTAATAGTTTGCTGAGGAAGTTGATGTTTTCTGTATCAGAATTTCTTAAGCCATGAAACAATGCAGTTATTTAAGTTTAAACATAAAGCTTTGGAAAGCACAGTGCCCTTCCTCAGAATACTGGCTTGCGAAATGTTCCACTAGTGATACCTGAGCCATAACTGAAAGCTCAAAACCAAATCTTACCCGTGAAGCAGTTAGCTTCTTAGCTGTGAAGATACGAGCAGCAATAAACTCCCACTCTACCCACAGTTGTCAGCTGGCCATGGGGAGTGAAAGCCTCCAGGATGGACATGGAAAGCCATGTGCCACTGTGCATGCTCCGTGGGTGTGCTCTTGGCACGATCAACCTCACAGGTTTGCCCGGGACTGAGGAGGGATTTTTCAGGACTTTCAGCATTACAGTCCTGAGAGTCTCAGGCAGACCAAGACAGTTACTTGCTCTCTACACTCTTCTCTAAGTCTCTAAAGTGCAAAGGAGAATACCCATGTTCACACAGCACAGAGGACGGGGGGCTCTCCCCGCCAGGAATAAGGAAATAACACCCAGCACTCGTGGAGCATTTTATGGCTATGCAGGGCCTCACCTCCAGACAGCACTGTGAAGCAGGTCCTGGTGGGGAGTCATTTTTTACATGAACAAAAAGAAGCAAAGATCTTGCATGTCCCAAATCACATAGCAATGAAGGGTGGGCTCAGACACACACTTCAGTATCTTCCTCAGCTCACATCACCTCTCTACTGTCCACCTTTTTCTCTCCTTTAAAAATGTCCAAAAATACAGCAGAAACCAGCACTGCACTGGAAAGCAATTCTCCTCCAATTAAAAATAAATTTAAAATACTTTTCAAAGACCAAGTGGAGGCCTACTGGACTTCCTCTTCAGGTCCAGTTTCTGATCTGAGCCATCCTCACCTCTAAGGAGCCAGTGATTTGCAGAGTATATTTATTGTAGGGAGGGGGGGGCACATAAAGAAGGCAAACCTTGCTAACAGTTGAAATGCCCAACAGTAGGAGTTGCTGGTTTGAATCATGGTTCTTCCGATCTGTGAACTACTGTGGGGCCCCCACAAAAGTCCTTAGTCTGAATTCTCAGAGTGGTCCCAGAACTGGTATTTCTGAAGTGAGTGAGACTTTCTTCCTAACCAAGGGAAAACATGGTTACTTCCCAGTTTTCCCGCTGTCAGGGAAAGAGGGTTCCAGAGGAAAGGAGTTTGGGCACCTGCTCAGATGCGCCTCTGCAACTCTGGATCTCCTGCCCCTTTCTGGAGTGTGTGTGGTGGTTGATCCCCGCAGTGAAACGTGCTCTGGCCCTTGAAAGAGGGTTAGACAGTTTGGAAGGACCGGGAAGAGGAAAGATCTCAGGCCAAAGTGCAGAGATGTGAGTGTACACAGTGTGTTCGCTGGGTGGGGAGTAGACAGATTGCTGATGTCGCAGCTTGAATCTTCCACGTACCGTACTACAAGGGGTCATAGGCCTGCCCATGGGAGCGCGTGTCATGGCAGAAGGGAGGACACTCCAAGGGGAAGAGCATGTGTCCAACTATGTATATTTCCAAACACACTTCATATATAGTCCTCTGTTTCCACATATATGTAAATATAGGCATATATACCACATAACCATATATATTTGGAAATATAGTTGCAGATGCATTTGGAAAGGTGGGTTGGGTGGAAAGGATTTCAAATGCTACCCTGGAGATCTCTGACCTCAGCTTGTTAGAGACAGCCATTTAGCCATTAGCCCAGGCTTTTGAGGAAAGTAAAAGGAAAAAGGCGCTATTTTGGAAGACTAACCTGCCATCCACACAAAGGATGCACCGAGGACAGAGAGCATCTAGAAACTGGGAGATGAATTCATAGACTGTTGTTTTCAGGCAGTAGCTGCTGTGTACAGTTCATGTACTTACCGGATGTTGATGACGTGTTGTCCACGTGGCCGACGCCGGGCTGGGCAGTAGGGCACAGCGGTGAAGACGAGGGGCCTGGCCATCTGGGGCCGGATATTACGGTGTGGGAAGCAGTAGATCAGTGCGGCTGGGACACGTGCTGGCAGGAAATGATCAGGGAGGAGGACTTGCTCTAGCGTGGGAGGCTGGGGAAGAAGGGGCGGAGGGGCTGAAGTGGAGGTGCAGGAGAGAAGCCAGCAGGGGCCGATGCCTCCCAGCTGCAGAGAAGCTCTGGGGAAGGGGAGAGCACAGGCGTGGACAGACGGGAAGGATCCTGAAGCTCCCGAGCCCTGGTGGCCACCAGGGTCTGAGCTTTCCCTGGAGAGCCAGCAGTGGAGCATTTAGGCCCGGTCAGATGGGTGTTTCAGGAAAGTTGCTCAGGGTGCTTCCCGCTGCGGGTTGGAGGACCCTGGAAGCAGGGAGGGCAGTGTGCTCAGCTTGCCCAGGGCAGGTGCTACCCCTGGGAATAAAGAGAGAAGACCCATACAAGGGTGGGAAGAACAAAACAAGAACTCCGGGGCTGATGAGTGGATAGGGAGGTGGATGGTGAGACAACCCAACCCCAGTGCCACAATTCCCAGGCTCAGTGACTGGGAGGACTTCTGTCTCCTCACTGCAGAGGCTTTAATAAGTGCTCTTCCCCTTGCCCCTCTCTCTTCCACTTGCAACCCTGAACCAGACCTTCAGGCATCTTTCCGATTCTAGATGAGTAACAATGCTTTTTCCATGTGCAGCTTGCAAGGTGCTTTAGACGTGTTTTCTCATCTATGCCTCAAAGCAGCAACCAGAGGGAGCGCTGTTGTTACCTCTTTGTGAATGTGGAGCTCAGCAAGGTGAATAAAAGTTCCCGGGTCACACATCTTCCACAGGGCAGGATCCTGGTTAACACAGGATTCGTTCTCATTAAAGCAGCCACACGACAGCCTCCCCCGAGAACCCCAGTGTCACACCCGGAGGCGTTTCTGGTCTTTTCCCCCTCTCCAGACTTGCCCTGGGATGGACCAGCTGCAGTCCTTGCCTTCACTGGAAGCGTCCTTTGGGGTCTGAGCCTCTACCGGTCATTTATCTGCAGAGTTGAGGTCTGCCATCTAGTGGCCACTGCCCTGCTTTTTTTCTTCCGTGCTTCTATAAGAAGGGAAGACGGGAGTTTCCACATACAAGACAGGCCTGCATATTTATAGCATCACACCCTGTAAACAGGAAACTTCTCAGTCTTAAGAGAAGGAGCCTAGTAACATAAACATAGCACATTGCCAGTGAGTTTCTGCATCCATTCAGCACTTAAACAGATATATGTGTATATATAGATATAATAATATATCCATTCCATTGGAAAGTGTGCTTCCTGAGACAGGGATTTCTTTTGTCTGCATTGCTCACTAACACAGTGGTGTTTGTATGGCAGACATGCAACAAATATTTACTGATAAAGTGGAATAAATGAATACTTAACATGTACTGCATCTTTACTCTATACCGGGCACTTGACGTGTACATTTTCTCGTTTAATCCTAGTGACAACTCGAGAGGTAGGGACCATCAGTATGCCCACTCCTCAGATGTAGAGCCCGAGGTGCTGAGGGATGAGAAGCTTTCCAGGTTTGGGGAAAGCTGGCGTTTGATTCAGGTGTTCTTACTTTAGAGGCCCATGCAGAGTGCCCTTCGTGTGCCAGGCCTCGTGTGCAGCATTGCCGCCATCCAGACATGTGGTAGAAGTACCACCCAGGGACCACTTGCTGTCCTCCTGCCATGTTTTGTCTTTACTGAGTGAAGCTCCCCTTTCCACGGTGCTGTGACAAGGATAAATGGCATTCAGGAAAGGCTGACTGACCAACAGTGAGTCCCTGTCCCTAGCTAGCTCGGTGGCTGAGTCACCTTGCCCCAAACCTCAGTTCCCATGTTGGTAAAAAGGAGGAGACTGGGTTTGGAACCCTGCCTTCCCTTCTAGCTCTAACATTCTACTGTTCCTGTGACTCCCAGGGAGCTGGATTGAGTGGAAGAGAGAGGACCACTTGTTACTAGGCAACCAGTACCCACCTCACCCATGTTGCCATGGTGATGATGAAAGTTGGGCTGATGGGATTACCAGCTCCTGTTAATTGCATATGAGAGCTCAAGGTCTCTGTCTCTTTCCTGCTTGCTCTCTCCATCTTACTTATTCTTCTGGGAACTGGGGAGAGATCTCCTTTCCTTCATCTTCAGTGTCCCTGAGGCAGCCATAGTGCAATGGAAGGCAAGTAGAAATGGAGCCTGGCTGGGCCTCTGAGTAGCTGTGTGACCTTGGGTAGGTTCCTCAGCATCTCTGGGCCACCACTGCCCTATTTGGGAAATGAAGGTGTTGGAATAGTGGTCCCTGTCTAGGGCTCTTCCTGGCTCTCAAATCCTTTGATGCCTAGGGAACATGTCAGGGGAGCAGACCACGCTGTTACTAGGCAACCAGCAGGCACCCTGCCCAAGTTGCCTTGGTGACTGGATGCTGGAAGGGAGGGGAATAGCTGCTGCAGCTAATTGCTTAATTATTTATGAGTGCCTCAAGTCTTTTTGTTGTTTTCGTTGCTAGGGGCTGTGGGGTCACCTCTTCCTTCCTCCTGCCACCCCAAGCTATCTGAGTGGCGTGCTACGCAGTGGGAGAGCACGTTGGCCTGGACCTCAAGCTACTCACGTTCTAGTCCTGCCTCTGTCCCTTCCTAGGGCTGTGGCCTCGGGTAAGTTCCCTCACCTCTCTGGGCCTCAGTTTCCTCATTTGTAAAATGATGGGCGTGCGTAGATAGGCTCCAAGTTCCCTTTCTACCCTGAAACTGGAATTCTGTGGTCCAGTTGCAAAGTGGGAAGGATCGGGGGAATTTTCCTCACTGATTATCTCCTGAGTATTATTCTGAAGGGAAATGGTTAAGAAATGGTTAACCATTCTCTGAATAGAAATGGTTAGCAGTGGCTAAGTATCTTACACGTTTCTAACAGGGAGTGAAAGCAATGCCCATTGTCCTCTGCTTGCTTCTCCCCTTGGTCACATCACCAGACTTCTTTAGTAATCTTAAGGTGATTTAAATTTTATATTTTTTGTAGATCGCCTGCTTCCAAGATGCACATGTGCAACTGGATCATTAAAAATAGGAGTACCTCAATATAAAAATAGTGATGCTTTTTCATTGGTTACTATTGAAGTTTTGATTGAACATCAGATGTAATTTTGAGCATCCTGGAAGCCAAAGCAAAAAGAGGAAGGTGCATAATTGATAATAAAATTGCCAGACTGTTCCTAGTTCTAAATTCTGAAAGTAATTTATCATGTGGTGTATATTCTTTTTTAGAAACTGCAGATGAAACTTTTAAAATATCTCTTTCTTGCTGAGAGTACTGTTACAGGATATAAGGAAGAAACCAAACTTGACAGTTTGAATAGTTCTAATCATCAGCAAGCAAAAACTGTCTTTCAACCAATACCTTAGAATTTTATATAAAATTTGAAGATGTCACTAAGGAAACATAAAAGTTTGGAATCTGCCAGTATTTACAAATCATTTATATGTAAATGTATGTAACCATTTTGCACATTAATTTAGTAATGTGTATCAAAATTTTAGATGCAGGCAAAAATTCTACTTCTCCAAACTTATTCTGAAATAAACTGGTGGAGATAAGGAAAGACATTAAGTATAAAAATGCTTATGGTAGCATTATTTATCAAAGAAAATGATTGCAAACCAAATAAATCTTGAGTGTTAGTGAATTAAATTGTATTACTTCTTTAGAATGGATTACTTTGCAGTGCTTAAAATGAAGTAGATTTATATGTTTTGATATGAAAGTCTTCAAACATGTTAAGTAAGATCAGGAGATGCAGCAGTGGTATAAAGTGCATCTATTTCTTTATAAAAGATATAGGTAGGTGTACCATATATATATCTAGATATATGCTTTTATGTGCATACTTGCATTTTTCCAGAAGGAAACTATAAACAGGGGCTTCCTCTGGGTAACAGTATTGATAGCCTTGGGAGGGAGGGAGGCTTACTATTCACTCTTATTTTTATTATGTGGACCTGTTAGTTTTCCAGTTAGAGAGGCAGTAGATACTGGCAGTCAGGAGCTAGATTCTGGAGTCAGAATACCTATGTTCAAATCCTGGCTCTCTCACTTTTTAGCTGGATGACCTTGGGGTTAATTTAATTTCTAATTTCTCATCCGTTGAATGTGCTAATAATAGTACCTTCCTCATTGGATTTTGTGAGGATTAAATGAGTTAGTAACTGTAAAGTGCACAGAATAGCTTAAACAATGCCATATGTGCATTTTCTTGGGGAAAAAAATAAAAGAAGGTATGAAACAGCAACAAAAAAAGTGCATCTAACCCAAAAGGCAGGCCTGGCATGCTGCGATTCATGGGGTTGCAAAGAGTCGGACACGACTGAGCAACTGAACTGAACTGAACTGAACCTATAAGGCCCTTGTATGTTAGAGTTGGAAGGACTTTTAAATATGTTGCTGCTTCTAGCATCATACTTTGTATAAACATTGTGTTCAAAGTGAGGCTAGCAAAGCAACATTCTTTCATTGTTGTCATTTTACCTGAGCTTAAATACCTTTTAGGAAACGCACCTACCCTGGGATTCATACCAGGTGTTTGCAATGCCTGTGAAGCCCATGAACTCATCTGCTTTTGCACCTCCTGTTCTGGTGCATCCAGAGACACTCAAGCTAAGAGCAGGATGTAGGCTAGGCCATGTCGAGTATCTTTGAGGAGATGGAGCTCTACATCCGCAGCTGGTCAAGGCCAGAGAGGGACCGTCCAGAAATTCAAACTCCAGGAGGGCATCCATGGCCCTGCCAGTTAGGACGTGTGTTCACATGGCCGCCTGCCTTTCCGTTTCTTTTGAGAGAGAGACTGATGGACACCTGGTAAGGGGTTGTACTTGCAGGACCCCTCCTTGGGTTCAGGAATTTTCCTCTGTATTCATTGGTGCAGAAAGCCGAGGGCTATGTTCCGAACTGCCCCGTTTCTTCCTCCGTTCCTCCTGGGTGCTTTGGGGCAAGTGTGGAGAACCTGGACTGATTCTGGGCACCCTCGTTTACAGTTGGTCACGCTTGGGCACACGGTGACCCCTTCAAATCCACTGTGTTAGGAAATGGGCGACACTGACCTGTGACCACTTTATACCCGGATTAGTGGTCCAGGTTCTGACTGGCTGAATTTCTTTCTCAACTCTTGCGCCCTCCAGCCTCTGTTCATTTGGCCAGCGGTTCCGCAGGCATCTGTCTGTCACATCCAACCGTGCTTCCATCTGCCCTTCCATCCCTCCACCCCTCCTCCAAGCATCTGCCAGCCTTCCCACCGTCCTTCAGACTGCTGGTTTGTTTGTCCTCACCTCCTCCCCTCCCGCAATATGGGTCCGTCTCCATCCACTGGACCATCCATCCATCCACTCCTTCATCTTTCTGTAGCCCACTCTTTCGTCTCGCCCGTCTCCCGTCAGGCTGCGGAATTCACTGACTGACCCTCTGTTCCCCCGCCCCGTATCCTGGAATCGGCGCCCGCCGCCGCCCCGCCCTCCCTCCGGCCCGCGCGTCCGTCGGTCCCCGCACGCGGAGTCGGTGCCTGCAGGAATCCGCCTCCGCCTCGCGTGGGCCGTGCTGTTGTCCGGCGGCCCGCGGCGGTCCCGTGGCGCGGCTCCGGGCCGGGCGGGCGAAGGGCCGGGCCGGGGCGGGGCGCTCGCGGGGCGGGGCGGAGCGGCCGCGGCGGGGCGGGCGGGGGCCGGGGTGACTCAGCCGCCGCTCGGCCCGCGGTCCGCGCGTCCGCCGGCCTCACAGGCGGGGCGGAGAAAATGGCGATGCCCCCGGCCGCCGCGCCCCCCGCCGGCGCCCGGGAGCCGCCGGGGCCCCGCGCCGCCGACCCTGCCGCCGCGCCGCCGATCGGCCTGCAGCAGCTGTCGGCGCTGCGGCCCGAGCCGGGCGGGGTCCCGCTGCACTCGCCCTGGACCTTCTGGCTCGACAGGTGAGGGGGCGCGGGGCCCTCCGCCGCCGCCGCCGCCGCCGCGCGCCCGCCCGGCCGGCGCCGCCGCTTTGTCTCGGCGCCCGTCCGCGCCGGGTGCGCCGGGGCCGTCGACCCGCGCCTACTCCCGCGCCCGGCGCCCGGCCCCGCCGCGCGAGCTCGCTTAGATCCAGCTCTGGAGCCCAGGTTTGGGCCGGCGCGAGCGGCCGTCGGGCGTCCTAGGCCAGGAGAAGAAACACGCAGTCCCGAAAGTTTCGGTAGCACTTTCCCCTTTTATTTCCTTCCGAAGAAGCAGTGCCGGCGGGCGGGCATCCCGGCTGGGCGGTGGGAGATGCCGGGCCTGGCGGGGGTGCTCTGTAAAGTGGGGAGACTGGTGCTGTGCTGGCGACGCCCACGGGGCTCCTGGGGAGCTCCGGACGCGACCCTCGGCCACAGCACTCGGGAGAGTTGGCCAGCCCCTGGGAAGTGTGCGGCGGTGGTGTTCCTGTGGCACAGCGGGCGCCTGCCCCCCTGCCCACCGATGCTGCCTGGCACACTTCTTTGAATTCTTTCTCATTCACTGGGCAGCTGTTTCTTGAGCACTTACTGAGGACCGATCCACACGCCTCCGAGGGGCTGGGGATTCAGCGGTGAGCCCTGCCTCACTTTCTTAGTAGAGTGCAGACGATTGCAGCGTCCTCAGGGTAACAGCTCAAAAACCTTCTCAGAAATGCCTACCTGACTGTCACATCGAAATTAACACTCCTCCTCATTCCAATCACTCCTGCCCTCCTTGGTCTTCATAATGTTTGTAATGCTGTCGAGTTGTGTTGTGTAGGAGACTGTTTATTTTCAAACTGTCTCAGCCTCACAACACTTTCCCCCTCTGTTCCGGGCCAGTGAGCAGGAACTCGGTGCTTGACGCCTAGTAGGAGCACAAGAAATTTCTGACAAATGAAATAAATGGATGAATTGCAAAGACCCGTCTTAGTATCTGTCACGCATGTGGTGCCCAAGGCTGACACTTAAAGATTGTCCAAGAGCTTAGGGAAGTTTTGATGATACTGTGTCTCCTGTGGTTAAGTATTAGGAAGGCCCCGATGTGACAGTTTTCTGTGCAAGTTACTCAGTAGACACAAATCTGGTTTCTAAAAGCCTTGCGTAGAAGATGTGCAAGACTTTTTAAAAATGATGTTCATGTTTTCTTAGGAAGACAGGCTCATTCCTTTATTCCTTTTGGAATTAGCACCCCTCTGTAAGAATTAACAGTTTGAAGTCATTGTCTCTTTCTGGAACACAGAAAACTTAGGGGGTGGGGAAGATACAGTGAGTCTTTTTTTTTTTTAATGTTTTCACTTTCATTATGAGATGCTGAAAGAACGTCTTACTGTCATAACAAGAATGGTTTTGGCAAACTGTAGCAGAGTGAAATCATATGAGTCTTTGTTTTCAAAAGTGTGTTATGTTGCTGTTACCTGGTATCTGTTTTCAAGATGTTAAACCTGGATTTCTGGTCTGCAACGAAGACTGTGGACTGCTGGAAAGAGTATTATTAAGAGAGTTTGTTTATAAACATGCACAACATTTTTCAGACCATTAATCCTACGTAGCAACACAACTTTTAAAGAATATCTGTTACCCTTTTTTTAATGAAGTATAGTCAATGTACAATACTATTACAGTGTACAATATAGTGATCATAATTTTTAAAAGTTATACTCCATTTGTAGTTATTATAAGACAGTGGCTTTATTTCCTATGTTCTACAATGTAGCTTTATAGCTTAATCCAACTTCTAAAGAATATCTGTTACCTTTTAAGATGAGAATATGGTGATTTCAGTGAAGACAGACTACAGCTTTTCTGATGTGTATTTGCACATTTGTGTTCTCTGAAAGTCAGTAATCAAGTGAAATATGTTGTTGCCCCCATAACCAAATCTGTAACAGTAGTGGCTATATTCATTTAGACATTATATTTAGTTCCAGCACTGCCCATCTGAATTCCTTTTGCCTGATCAGTCATCCCATAGGTTTTATTGAACTTTCTCTACTTCTCTGGAGATGTAGAGTGCCTCTCTTCCCCTTGAGGTTGTGAACACATTATGTTCTAGAGATTCCCACATACCTTTTCCCCCCAGAGAAACAAGATTATAGAGAGGGTGGTAAGGCTCTCCAGAGAGCCCTCCGCGGTACCCTTCTCCCCAGATAGCTGATGTATGCGCTGATGAGATCAGTCTCGAGATCCACACCATCCAAAGGTCTCCTGCTACTTACAAGTCTACTTACTTGGCACCTACCTCCTGGCCTGTCCTACCTTTTAGCCTGCTGTGTAGTGATGAACGAATGACCTAGCCTCCCTAGGGCCTCACCTGCATTGTGTGTGAAATGAGGATGAATAATCATAGGATACATTAGAGAGGGCTGTTCGGTGGGTTACATGAGTGCTATGAGTGTAAAACACCAGCATTATTATCCAGTGCTCCCTAATTAACCACCCATCCCCCATCAGTGATCCTCAGGGCTGCTTGTCTGATTTCAGTGTTAGGAAGCCAGCATCCTAATTTATTCCCCTCATGGATGGATTTGAGAGTTCCCCACCCCCACCCCTACCCCCATGGTGTTATTTGCAGTTCCAGTAGTAAACTCCAGTAGGTTCTTCTTTAATTAGACTGTATGGCTAAAGATTCAAACATTTGGGGGATAATTTTGGCTAGGGATATAGGATGAAGAATTTTCCTCCCCTTTTCTGGGAATGTGAAACTCTGTCTTGTCTCGATTCTTGGAGGCCACACTCAGCTGTGCGCCTCTGACTGCTTTGTTTTCACCTCATGTGGACCCCTCCCCCACCTCCTCTGAGCTTTATCTGCGGTCCTCAGTGCTCAGGCCTCTTCTTGTTCCCATGTAAACCAGTGATCTCATCCAGTCACAAGGCTTTGGGCTCCATCTGGACCACTGGTGATTCCCAAGACCCTACACTGGTGCATTCAACTCCTCCTCTCCGTCCCCATGTGGATGTCTGATACACATCCCAGCTAGACACGTGCCAAACTGCTTCTTCAGGCTGCCCTCCGCATCTTGCCTCCTTGGACTGAGTCAGCTCAAATCAGAGCAGTTAACAGCAACCCATCCTTTCAGTTGTTCACCCCGCCCTTACAATCTTAGAGTCACCCATGACTCTTTTCTCTTCCTCCTTATCTCCCCACTTTCTTTGTCGCCTTCCACATCCTCCTCCTCCCCACTGCATCCATTATCAACAAGTGCTATTGATTCTGCCCTCAAAATATATCTAGAATCCACTGTATTCTCACCACCTGCATCCCAGACCCTGTATCACACCACGTCTGTCCCTTGGGTGAAGCAGAGAGCATCCACACTGCTCTTCCTGCTTCTGCTCTGGCCTCACACAGTTCCTTCCCATCATAGCAGCCAAAGCAGTTCCTTCAAATACTGCTCCCCAGTTGTCTCAGTTGTCTCAAGCAAAAGCCAGAGTGCTTATCACAGCCCTTGAGACTGCAGCATCTCCCGCCCCGCTTAGGACACCTCTCACCTATCTCTCTGCTGCTCTCTCTCCTACACGTGCCCTTCTAGCTCGCTGGCTTCCTGGCTCTTTCTCCATCATCGCAAGCCTGGGCCTTTGCCACTGAGGGGTCTTCCTGCTGGGCTGCTGTACCCTCAGTCACATCTGCTAGGTCTGCCCTTTGCTTCCCTCTAGTCTCTGCTTCAGTGTCATCTCAGCAAGGCCTGCCTTGACCACTGATAGAAGATGATGCACACCTCCTGACTCCCGCCCCAAGCCCCTGCCTCGCCTTTATTGTCTCTGTAGGATTAGCATTGCTTGTCTGTCTTCTCTCACCAGAGTGTATGCTTCCCAGGGTTCCTTTCCCCACTGCGCTATCCTTGACTCCTAGTTCAGAGCCTGGGACAGCCTGGGTTAGCCCACACTAAGCATTTAGGCATTGCACTCAATATGCCTGCAAATTTGTAAAACTCAGCAGTGGCCACAGGACTGGAAAAGGTCAGTTTTCATTCCAGTCCCAAAGAAAGGCAATGCCAAAGAATGTTCAGATTACCGCACAATTGCACTCATCTTACAAGCTAGCAAAGTAATACTTAAAATTCTCCAAGCCAGGCTTCAACAGTACTTGAGCCTTGAACTTCCAGATGTTCAATCTGGGTTTAGAAAAGGCAGAGGAACCAGAGATCAAATTGCCAACATCCACTGGATCATAGAAAAAGCGAGAGAATTCCAGAAAAAACATATACTTCTGCTTCATTGACTATGCTAAAACCTTTGACTGTGTGAATCACAACAAACTGTGGAAAATTCTTCAAGAGATGGGAATACCAGGCCACCTTATCTGCCTACTGAGAAATCTGTATGCAGGTCAAGAACAACAGTTAGAACCGGACATGGAACAATGGACTGGTTCCAGATTGAGAAGGGAGTAAGTCAACGTTGTATGTTGTCACCCTGCTTATTTAACTTATATGCAGAGTACATCTTGCGAAATGCTGGACTGGATGAAGCAGAAGCTGGAGTCAGGATTGCCGGAAGAAATATCAACAACCTCAGATACGCAGATGATACCACCCTTATGGCAGAAAGCGAAGAGGAACTAAAGAACCTCTTGATGAAAGTGAAAGAGGAGAGTGAAAAAGTTGGCTTAAAATTCAGCATTCAAAAAACGAAGATCATGGCATCTGGTCCCATCACTTAATGGCAAATAGATGGGGAAACAGTGGAAACATTGAGAGACTTTATTTTGTTTTGCGGGGCTCCAAAATCACTGCAGATGGTGACTGCAGCCATGAAATTAAAAGATGCTTGCTCCTTGAAAGAAAAGCTATGACCAACCTAGACAGCATATTAAAAAGCAGAGAGATTACTTTGCCAGCAAAGGTTCATCTAGTCAAAGCTATGATTTTTCCAGTAGACATGTATGGATGTGAGAGTTGGACTATAAAGCAAGCTGAGTGCTGAAGAATTGATGCTTTTGAACTGTGATGTTTGAGAAGACTCCTGAGAGTCCCTTGGACTGCAAGGAGATCACACCAGTCCATCCTAAAAGAAATAAGTCCTGAATATTCATTGGAAGGACTGATGCTGAAGCAGAAGCTCCAATATTTTGGCCACCTGATGAGAGGAACTGACTCATTGGAAAAGACCCTGATGCTGGGAATGATTGAAGGCAGGAGGAGAAGGGGATGACAGAAGATGAGATGGTTGGATGGCATCACCAACTCGATGAACATGAGTTTGAGCAAGCTCTGGGAATTGGTGATGGACAGGGAACCCTGGCATGCTGCAATCCATGGGGTTACAAAGAGTCGGACACGACTGAGTAACTGAACTGAATGAAACATTTAGGATGCTGTTGCAATCTACTCTCGGTGACTTTCCCTTCAGGAGAAGGGGATTTTACTCTAATTATCATTTGCAAATCTGCATCCTAACCCTGACCTCTCTCCTGAGTTCTTACACCCAGAACCAACCCTGTGATGGTCAGCACCACTGCGTCCTACCTGGAATCCCCTTCTTCCTCCGATGCCCTTCGCCCTCCAGTTTTGTACTTCGCGTTGTCCATTTACTCTGGGAAGACTTGCTCCAAGCCTAGGCCATCCCCTCCTCTCCACGTCCCTCCCTCTGCACTCCCTGCTCCTCTCTAGCCTCAGTCATACAGTAGCTTCTTGCTCCCAAGCCTGTCCCTTCTCCAGGCATCTCCCACGCCTTCAGGGTTAGCCTTCTAGATGATGCCTGACCTCATCCTTCCTGCCCTTCTGTTCTGCCACAGGAGTCAATTTTGACTGTGTCTCTCATCACCTAAGGATGCCTCTGTCATGGGATGGTGTGTTCCAAACAGGTAGAATTGTGGATCTCCACCCCTGCTTCTTCCAGAGCAGGTCTGATTGGTCTCACCTCCTTTTTAGCCTCATCACCTATGTCTCCCCAGTTCCATTATATCGCTCAGTCTGTCTGTTCTTTCTGGTAACAGCAGATGCCTGCCCCTTCTCCTGGATAAACCATGGACTTGCCAGCCTCTGAGATATATCTCATGATATTCCTTCTGCTTGGGTGCCCTTCTCCCCTTTTTCTACCTAAAACCTGCCACACATCGTTTGAGGCCTTTCTCAGATGCCAGCTCTGTAATTGTCCTTAATTACGTAATAGCCCTTGGCCCCGGCAGGGTTAAGTGCACCTCCTTTGTGTCCCTGCAGCATTTTTATAGCCTCTATTTGTATTAAGGATCGTTGATCCCTCCTCTGTCCCTCCCTCCTGATCATGAGACACGTAACTGCCTCGTGTGTGGCTCCCAGGAGGAAGTGCACCGTATAGTGTTGTGCATTGTAGGTACTTCATGTGTATTTGTGTTCTTGTGTCTTTTATCACAACTGTGGGCCCTCTCTACATCACCCACTAACTCCATCCCGTCATGGTTTAACTTCACCCAGTCAGTTGAAATGCAGGCTCTCACCCTGCCCTAGACCTGCTCCATCAGACCTCTGGCGTAGCATGTGCATTTAGAACACATGGAGCACACGGGCCCTCATGTGCATTTGTAACGGATGCGTTAGGTGCCTAACTTGACAGTTACTGTTGTATTTATTGATCAGATTACTTAAGCATGTCAGTTGCCAGTTACTGTTTGAGCTGCTGAGAATGCAAAGATGACAGCATGGGCCTGGGCCTCCTAGGAGTTCCAGGAGGAACTCTGTCTGCTTCGATAGCATCGATGAAGAGTTCGGTGAGGGACCCGCCCTCCAGGGTGAAATGTGTCCAAGGGCGTTCCGGTGGTGGCTCCATTGTAACAGGCATGATGCGGGCAGGGTGGGCCCAGGCTTGGCACAGAGGACCCCCAGAATGTTCTTCCTCATCCCAGAGTGGCCTGCTGGGTCTAGGCGCGGGCAGGTGACCCGGAGAGAGGAACCGGCATCTCGACTTCTATTCCTTCTCTCCATTCTTGCCTTTCTGAACCCACAAACTCTCTTACTTCCCAGGATTTTATTTTCTGTAAGAGGCAAAGTGTTTCTGGGCACTTCAGGCAGGGGAAGGCCCAGACCTAGGGGCTCACAGCCTGTCACCTGTAGGTCAGTAGCTGCTTCCTGCAGACAGGCCTGAGGGCCTTAGACATCCTCACTCAGAAAACTTACCAGTCCTTACCTGGTATGTGGTAGCTTCTTGAAAATATATTTTCCTGCTTTCAGTGTAACAGATGCCATTTCCTTATTTCCAAACCTAAGGCAGCTGGTGAGGCCTCAATGACCTGTCATGATGACAGTTCAGAACCTGGCCTTTCTCACTTCCGTTGTCAGATCTAACACTGTTACACTTCTTTTTTCCCCCATCCTCTGTGTACTAAAGGATTCATCAGATATCTAGATCAGAAGAGTCGCAGTTGCTACCATCAGGGAGCTCATGGGCCAGGAGTGACAGTAGATGGAAGCAGGGAAAAATCAAACTCAAGTAAACATTGCAAAGATAAAACATTTAGATTATGTGGATAGTTTCAGTAGATGCACTATTAAATGTTATTAATAGGCTCTGGCCCATTTTTGCAAGTGACTCTTTCTCAAACAGGAAGCTCATGTAGCCACAAGCCACAGATCTATCTAAAAGTGATTAAAATGAAATCACCTTTAATGGAGTGAATGATAGACAAGGGACGTCCTTCCTCATGTATCTGGGCTTGTGCGGGTTTTCTCTGTGGCAGCAGAGTCTGACGTTAGTAAATTCAGCAGGAGGACTGGCTTTTAGGAGTCATATCCCTGGCTTTAAAATTTTCCCCACTTAAGTTATTCTCCTGGCTGAAATGAAATGATCTCTCATAAAAATAAGGTGAAGTCACCATTCATCTTTTCACCAAATGTTTATTGTGTACATGTGTGCACTGTGCATGTGTTTCCATAACTTGGCTGTCCTGTACCATATGTAAAGCTTTAAATACCTTGTTTTTCACTTTAGCCAGTTAATATTCACTCCGTTTATTCAGTGCAATGGGCAAATGAGTGGAGCTATATGTAGTTACTCACAGAATCCTTACGATACTGGAGTGGGCCGTACAGCAACATTTTGCATATGAGATGCTTTAGGCCCAGGGAAGTAACTTACCTGAGGTCTCCAAGCTAACACAGAACAGAAACAGGATTTGAAGTAAGGCCTGTGTGACCCCACGCTCCAGCATCCCTCACTCCACTGAACACTGCTTCCCTGTGACTATGAACGATGAATGGCAAACAGTTCTTCCGTGGTCCGTAGCTTTAGATATGGGAGCTGGGCTGGATTTCTCAAATAAGGAAACTGGGGGCCAGTATTACAGGAGATACATAAGCCAAGGGCTCCCTGTTTCAAAATTGCCAGAAAAAAAGAGTCCCACCTAAAACTCATATTTAAGTGCTTTTATAGGACTGTCCTTCACATTTTAATGATAAACATGTCTTAGTCATCTCTGTGGATGATTGAAAAGGTATCCTTAAAAAAAAAAAAGAAAAGGTATCCTTATTTTCATAGATGCATTTTTTTCCCAGTGATTTTTTTTTCATTTTTCTGATGATGCTGTCTATAGTTGATTTAGTTAAAAACAATTTTTTTTGGATATAGCTGCTTTATAATGTTACTGTACAGCAAAGTGAATGAACCACGCATATACAGAGTTCATTAGATTTTGTTTCCCATTTCTTGTGGTGATTTGCTTTAGATGATGTAAGTCAAGAAACCTCAAACTTGAATGTACAGACAAATCCCCTGGGATTCAGTAGGTGTCAAGTGGGGCCTGGAGACTCTGAAGCTCTAACAAGCTCCTGGGTGATGCTGCTGGTTGAGAGACTACAGTTAAGTGGCATGGATGTGGGCAGGGTTTGGGGAAACCTTTCCAGCTTCTCTGCTTTGTTGGAAGCGTCTCCAGGAATCCAGGTCCCTGGTATGGGGCGCCGTGCCCCACTGAGAGCTACCTGGGTGACGGTTCACATCATTTCCTTAAGTACTTACGAAGGGAGTAAGTTCATCTGTCTGCATCAGTTTTATTTCTGAGCTGAGCCTGCAGCAGCCAGGTGGTGTTTAATGGAGAAAGCACATTTGGACCGTTGGCAAGTGGGGGTTAAGGGTTGCAACATGCAGGAGAATTAAGAATGTATTCGGTCCAGAGTTGTGTTCACAGCACCAAGCAGAGTAGGGGTCGTGCCAGAAATGATCAGTTTAGGTTAGTGACAAAGAGCCAGGTTGCCAGGGACCGTTGGTTCTGGTATCAACTCTGCCACTAGTCAGCCATGAGTCTCTGGGCAAGTCACTGCTCTCAGATTTAGTTTGCTTATCTGCAAAGTCGGGTTGCAACCATTATTTAATTAAGAACTTAATTAATAATTAAATATGGCTTAATTAATGATGCATACACATGGCACATGATGTGTGGTCTTTTTACCTACTGGGAGTGCAGTAAGTATCTCTGGAATACGAAAGGATAAAAATGCTTTGAAGTGTCTCAAGACTTCAGTTGAGCTAAATGAGTTCTGTCTTGTGGAGATTCTCAGGGACCTGCTTTAATGAGGACATAAAGATGACTTGTAAATAGCACATTACATTTTTGCATATAAATGATGGTGATGTGCCTGGAAACCACTTAAGTAGAATAGTTGGTCCACCTTACCAAACTTCCTGCCTTGTCCTAACTCCCCAAATGAGAATGGATTTTAACTGATTGCACATAGAAAAACTTAAAGATTCATATGTTGCTGTTCTGTCATTAAGTTGAAGAGACACAGGAGTAATATAAAGCTGTATTTGGGCATTTTGTAATTTTAAGGGTTCCCCTGACATCTTTTACTCATCATCTATTTGGCAGACCTAGAAGCATCCCTTCCCACTTCTGCCTTGACCATCAGCTTCCGGATTCACCAGGTCCAAGTGGAAGCAGCTCATGGAAGCTATGGCCTTAAGCCCAGAGAGACTGGTACCCTATGGGCTTTCTTTTCTAAGGATGGGTCCGGGAGGTTCTAGGTTCTTTGTAACTCTCGCAGAGTTGTTGGGATTTTTGCTCTCTGTCCCACAGTGAGAAAGTGCGCTTGGTGTCTCAGCTCTGATTGCTTCCTCCTGTTCCCCTCCTGCTGCTGGTGGTAATGACAGCACCCATTGCTTCTCAGATGCCAGGCACTGTGGAAACACTTCATGTGCATTCACTCGTGTAGTCTAGGTAGAAAAGCAGTGAGGGGTGGAGCCCACGTTCCTCAGAAAGGGGAAGCGAGGATCAGAAGAGTCAGGCTCATCACACAGCTGATGGGCGGCCGAGCTGGGAGCTCAGATCTGCCGACTTCAAACCCCTCTGCTTTCTGACTCTTGTTTGGCAAAGTATCTTAAAATGATGACCTGCAGATGTGTTCCTCCTGAGTTATGTTCCTTGTATCCCATTTTGGGATATCATTGTTGCCAGGGATCCTGGTGACATCGATCCGTGTTGTGTGTGTCTGATCCCCTCCCAGCAGTGTGGCTCCATAGGTGGTGACGGAGGGGAGAATCAGGGGCTATAGCAGTGGGTGGGCCCAAGGAGGGAGCAGGTCATCTAAGAAGGGCTGAGAGGGGATTGCCCTAAGATGTGTTATCTGTGACTACCAGTGTGGACAATGACTGCTTGTTTTTTACTGAGAAGCAGACTCATCCAAGAGGAAGATCCTGGGCATCAGAGCCAGAGAGACCAGGAGAGGAACCCAGATCTGCTACTTAACAACATATTCAGTTTTGAACTCTGTACATGGAAACAGTGGTACCAGTACCCTGGCAGGATTGCTATAAGGAATAGAGATCTATATATGCAAAGCCCTGTCATATAGTACAGGCTCCATAACAGGAAGAAATTATTACATTACTGTCATTAAATCACAAGGGAAACTTCTAGTGAAACAATTCAGACTCCTTGACCTGATCCATCCAGGAGACGTTTATTGTTCCATTGCTGCATTCTCAGCTCAGGCTGTGTACTGTGGGGGGGCAGATGTAGTATTTAAAGAATGTGAAAATAAGTCCTGACTCCTTGGTTCTGTGATTTTCCACAGCTTTATTTGTATGGCCTTCTAGAAATGGACATAGTCAACGTGTATATTTCTTTCTCAACCTTTTCTGCCACTTCCTGCCTCCCAGGCCCACCCCCAACCCTGCAAAGGATCTAAATGTTATTTCGTTGCCTTCGGATATCTGGGGAATTGAGAGAGGCAAGGGTGCCTTATTCTAGAACACACACTCCATGAGGACAAGGACTTTGTCTAGACTGATCACTGCTGTACCCCCATCAGCTAAAAGAGGTGTGCGATAAACCTTTGTTGATTGAACAAATCGTGTCTTCTCAGGCTGTTTGTTATACGTCTGTGGCAGGGTTTCTGGGCATGGACTCTTGACAGTTTGGACCTGATCGTCTTCGTTGTGGGCGCGGTCCTGCCCACCATGGGAGGGTCCAGAGCAGCCCTGGCTCTCACCCCCTCAGTGCCAGGAGCCCGCTCCCCGTTGTAAGAGCCAGAAATGTCTGTGGATGTTGCCAAAAACCTTCTCTCCAGAGGCCACATCACCCTTAGAGGAGCACCCTTGGTCTCCACAGAGGGGTTTGGGTTGGGGTTCTGTTGAGAGGTTCGGGTTTTTGTAACGTGAATAAAGCAAAAAGATTTGTTTCAAGATGTGAAAATGTACTATGTGTGTGATAGCAGTAAAAAAAAAAAGTTTCATTGAAATCCACTACAGATACTTCCCTTCCAGCTGCTGCAACTGTCTGTCAGAGGAAGTGGGAAGAGAAGGTGCGGGCTGGGCTGAGGCGGTGCCAGGAACCGCCCGTAACTGCTGCTTAAAGAAACAGTAACTCTGGATGGTACGGCTTCCAGTTCAATTTGGAATCAGCAAGTCCAGTACAGACTAACCTGTTTACAAGGCAGATCACTTACACATCTTGGCCAGTTGGCCTTTTTAAGATCGATTCTGTGGATATTTCGCCCAGTATTGTTTGTTAAAGATAGCTGAGGTTCAGGCATGAAGTGTCGGCTTTCTGGTGACTGTCCAGATCAAATTTGGCTTACAGAAGAGTGACTTTTCTTATCTGGCTAAGCCAATTCGTTACTATCAGAAGCGTTGTTTTCTTACTTTGACACCTGGGTGTTCATAAAGCTGTCCAGCAGCTGGAAAGAATGTTGAAAATCAGAGAATCTGAGCTCCTTCGTTAGGAAATTAGAAAACTCAGCTTCCATAGAAGCTGACACTTTTCCTTTCAAGCACCAATACATCAGCACCCTGAGGTATTAATCAGAATAGAGCTTTTGTTGCACATGATCCTATTGCTTTTAGCGAGGACCTTCTCTACCCTGCTCTATTGCAAAGACTGTTCGAAGAAAGTAATATGGACACAGTCTTGTATTAAAAGTATTACAGCATTCAGCAAAAACAGCCTTGATGGGAACACACCAAGAGTCATTTGTGAAACTCCATTAAGAATACAAGTGTGTAGATGGTATAACTGGACAGTTTAGGAGTGAGGGTGTAGAGAGCAGGAAATCTCAGGTTACCTGTATTCAGATGAGGTTTTTGTGGCTTGGGGCACATTTCCAAACCTCTGCAGGCATTGGGCAGCTCACCTGTAAGATGGTGACAAGTAATAATGACCTCTGAGTACATTGGCTGGCAGGGATTCGGCAATGTAGTGAAGGTGACTTGCTTATTATCACATGAGCAGGAGTTCAGCCCACACACCCCAGCCCCTGACATCATCGTCACGCCCTGAGAAGCGCTGCCTCGTCCTCTCATGATGCAGCCCTTCTCAGACTCTAGAAATTAGATTTCTTCGAAAAACTTGAGCAGTGGAGCTTTGTGTAATTGTCTTCTGTACTAGAATATGAGTAAAAGACCAGAACGTGGAGACAGAGGCATTTTAAAAGAGACAGATAAAGCAAAGGTTTATCACTGATTTTTGTTTTTCTAGGTTAAATAGTGATATCCTCACGTTGCATTTGCTTAAATTGACATCAGGCTGTACGAGGTGAATTCTAACTCAAATTATAACTCGTTCTAAACCATCGTAAATTGAATGATAACTTTAGAAGTTAGCAAAAATTCAAAACGCACAGTTTTAAAAATGAAAAAATTGTTTAGTACATTTTCCTACCTTTGGACCTTCACTTTTTGCCCACACCCCATTAAGGAAAGAACCTGTACATGATCTGCTCTGTGCCTTGGGCAGTCAGGGATATATTTGCTGGGAATAGTTAGTGGAGACGTCAGCTAAACTCTTCAAAGGAAGAAAAGTCATTGTTAGAATAAATGCCAGTAAATTTTCCTATAAAAGCGGTAGATTGTTCATGGGAAAATCTGTTCAAAAAAGGTTAAAGTTTGGATTTTGTTTTTAAGTGTTTTCACGCAGTTCTTTTGAAATTTCAGCCTCAAACAGCATGTGTGTGTGCGCTAAGTCACTTCAGTGGTGTCTGACTCTTTATGACCCCATGGATTGTAGCCCGCCAGGTTCTTCTGTCCATGGGATTTTCCAGGCAAGAATACTGGAGTGGGTTGCCATTTCCTTCTCCAGGGGATTTTCCTGACACAGGAAATCGAACCTGCATCTCCTGCATCGCTAAGCACATAGAGGAAGCCTCAAACTTGTATTAAATAGCAATTCAGTGTTTATCTGAGTCAGTCCTTCAGTTCCTTGGGCAGCGCAGATAAATGGAGGCATCGTGGGCCAGGCACCGTTGCTGCAGGTGCTGATCGAGTCCTTTCTCTTCACTACACTCTGTAGGGCAGTGTAGTGTGGTAACAACAGGGTTATTTTAGGCTTCCAGTCTGGCAGAAAATGCGATCATGGTGGTTATTGTAGATTTGCTTTTGTCAAACAGTGTCCAACGCACTCATGATAACTAGAAAAGAGTCGCACACCTGGCGCTTTGGGGAAGATTTACTTAATGGGCTCTACCTGTTCACCAGAGTCCCTTGTTCACCCCCACACAAGTCCGTAACTATGCTTCCTTCTGACCTCCAGGCTGGGGAGCTGTGTGCAGAAGTGCGTTTTTTAATATCAGGTTTGACACCCAGGTCCGCATGATTGGCCCATAGTTCCTGGACTGTCGTCTGCAGAGCTCGGCCCCCTGGTGCCTGATGCTCACTCATAGCTGGGCGGGACCCTCTGCTCTGCCATCCCCTGCACCTCTGAGCTGGGTCAGTTCGGGGCACATTTCTAGCTGGGAAGTTCAGCATCTTGAAGTCCCCTCTCAGAGGGTCAGCACTGGTAAAGAGCATTCTTTTTATAGGTTCCAGACTCTCATGGGTCAGCTGGGAACCAGTGCATGCTCCTCACCACAAGCCTTAGTTCTTACCATCAATCAGACACGGGGCTGTGGTGCATGACTTGAATTTTTAAATCTTAGGCATGATGTAGCTGGACCTGAACTTTTCTGAGCAAGACCCGCTAATTCAGTGTAGGGAGAAAGGAAAGATGGCCGGGTTGAAGAGGCTTCACTTCTGCAAATAGATGGACACGTGCGCTGTTACCCCTGACCCATGACACAGTGCTGGGTAAAGCCAGGAGTGGATGGCTCTTTCTGGTGAGTAAGCCTGTAGTGTGTTGCCATCTAGTGGAACATATGGCAAACTAAAGATTAATGTATTCCGACTGCAGAGTTCACCAGAGCTAATTTCATCAGCCGGAGAAAAGAACTGAAAAGTATTTTGGAAACATGCAAATTCAGGTGAAACAGAAAGTCGGAGTGACTTTGAGTAATCGTGTTTTCTTAACGTTGGCAAAAGGTCAGCCCGTTTCTCAAGAGTTCATGACTATTTACCACCAGGGAACTAACAAGTTTTTCAAACGCATAACCAGATGAGGACCACGCACTGTCACTGTCGTGTGTACAACAGGCCTGGTTTCCTGTTCGAAGTCCTTGACAAAAAAGGCTCGGTTATCACATGGTTATTTTAGTATTTTCTTAGACTGTGATTTTAAGGTTTCGAATACCTTTCTCACTTACATTTCCACTTTTCCTGTTAAATTTCCACAGGGTAAATATGCTGGTTTTTAGGAGAAGCAAGCACCTGACTTGACAAAGTGGGAGTTCCACATTTTAAATTCTAACTGGCATCCCAGACGTGTCTGCTTCTGCGGTTTCAGACCCGGCTGGTGGGCAGACCTGCAGACTTAACATTGTGGACTGTTTCATGAACACTGACTCCTTGTTTTCCTTGTTTCTTTGCTCTTTGGCTTCTGTTTGCCTAGATCCCTCCCTGGTGCCACAGCGGCCGAGTGCGCATCAAATCTGAAGAAAATCTACACAGTACCAACAGTACAGGTAAGACCAAGAGACCTGCTGTTGGGGGAAGCTTGCTCGCCCGACCTGAGACCTGCCTCTATGCTAGCAGCGCCCACCCTGACTCTGCCCCAGCCCCGGCCCTCAGGTTCATTCCGGCAGAGCTTCCCTCAGCTGTGTCTGCCCCAGAGGCAGCTGATCACACTGCGCTTCTCTTGGTGACCTAGAGGATGTTATCCCTACTTCAGTGTTTCCCAGACCCTCACCAACAGCAGTCTGGGGCGTTGTCTTGAAGGTATCAGGCTGTGTCCCATTCAAACACCAGCTCAGCCGTTCCCTCCCTGGGCTCCGTTTGCCATCAGTGAGAGGTCCTGGCACCACCCGCAGGGTTATCACAAGAAGGTCACGGGTCACGTTGGGAGGACAGGACAGTGTTGAGCAAGAAGGTGGAAGGTGTCAGACCTGTTTGCTACTTCTGTGTTCGAATTCCATCGTCCTAAGTTGGGCGAGTGTCAGCCCTTTAATTTCTGTGAAACTGGTGTAGCACCTGCCTCCATAGCTGATTGTGAGGATTGAATAAGATGATGTCTTTACCAGGTTTCATGGGAAACCCAACAACAATGTAGGCTGTTAGAGCTCTTAGTTCGTTCTCTATCCAACTCTTAGGATGAACATTAAAAAAAAAAAAAAACTGGTCTATTTAGTTGATTACATTACTGTTTTGTTCCAAGGAAAATTCTATCAAGTTTCTCGCCCTTTTCTAGTTTTAATACATTGTTGAACACAAAATAAGGCTTTTAGGCCTGCTTCATACTTGCATTGACTATATGTCCTGAGTATTCTGGAAGGCCCAGTTTAAATCATTTGTGTGTTCTGCCCCCTAAATCTTTTAATGTCCTAGAAATTTCAATACACTGGTGTTTAGACTGTGTCTCCCTGGCAGCCTCTCACAGTAGCACAGCCTATATTCAGATGCTTTCCCGCCTATCTGGTTCAGAAAATGTAGGGCTTAGGGATCCGATTGTAAGTGACTCGCCAGCCACAGAAGACCCTAAGTTGGGTGTAAAAACAGTCCCAACCATAGGCCGTTTCTGATCTAGTTGAGAAAACGACATAAGCGTGTGGAAAGCAGAATAACAGAGCTGCTGTGAATAACCAGTGCCAAGTACAAACAGTGTCACAGCGGCACATGGGCCCCTGTCCAGAGGGACAGATGCTCTGAGTCTGGGAAAGGCTACTGCTTCCTCCCCCTGTGGTGACATTACGGGCCTTGTCACTTCTCCGCGGGGCCGCTGTGTAAAGCTCCGAGCACTTGATGCTAAACTTGTCCTCCTGTAGAAGTTCTTAGAGCCCGCTGGTTTTATTTATTTATTTTTTTGAGGTCCTCTTGAGACTTTTTCCACACTCTTATGACATTGGATCATCAGAACTGTGCCTGGGATTCCAGGAAGACATTGGTACAGTCACACTGAGGGATCAGTTTGTTTCCCTGACCCTGTGCGAAGTTAACAGAGCATTGGTTGAGCCTTGATATCTGGTAGCAAGTGACATAGGGCCTTCAGGGACCAATTTAAATTTCCCAGGCCGGCACATACTAGGAAATACTTTCAAATAAACTTTATTGGGATATAATTTAGCAGGTTTCTGAAGTGTATAGTGTGATAAATTTTGGCAGAGATACACAAGCATGTAATTATCACCAGGATCAAGATAAAAAATTTTCATCCTGCCTTAGAGTTCCTTCATGCCCTTGCCTTCTGGTCCTTCTTTTCCAGAAGCAATCACTACTCACATTTCTGTCATCATGCCTTGGTTTTGTCTTTTATTGAACCTCATATAAATGGAATCACACAGTATTGTGTATTGTGTCTGATTCCTTTCTCTTCATAAATACTGAAGGATCAAATCAGTAAATGAGGAATTAATAAATGAACCACTTACCTGAGTCACAGCAGACTGCTTGCTTAAGGATCCATTAAGCTGTTTGTCACACATTCTCAATGCGGGCAAAAACTGATTCTTGGTAGGGCAAAAAATGATTGTACTGTTTTCCTATATAAAGCACAGATATGCATACAGTACATATACAGATGCACAGTCTTTTGGTGGTATCAGAGTTTCACAGTAAAGTGATTAGGAACAGAGCTCCTTCAGATAGTGGGGTGGTAATGAAACCCTGCCCTAAGAGGTCAGGAAATTCTGTCCTATGCCTGATGTGTCTGTCCTCCTCCATTTCCTCGTCTGTAAAACTGACATAGATAATAGCAGTTCTACTCCCTAAGGTTGAATAAGGGATTAAGTGAGATTGCATAGCTCTTAGTAGTGCTTGGCACTTCATAAGCCCTCACCTGTCAACAGCTTTTACAAAAGCCAACACTTTTGTAATAAGAGTAGAACCCGACAGTTCTACCCTTTAATTTTATCAGTTGACCAGAGAAGATGTGGGCTGGGGTGTAGGGTAGTCACACTGCCTGGGTTTGTATCTCATACCTTCCACTTAGTAGCTTGGGCTAGTTCTTTGGCTTCTCTGTATCTGTTTACTTATCTCCAAGATGGGAATAATCTGATACAAGTTGTATCATGAGTTTGTGAGAATGAAATAGCATAGGACTTAAAAGCACATAGTAAGTGCCTGATAATAGTAACAAATTCATCTGCCATTATTTCTCAACTTCTGTTGGAACATCATCTTGTACTTTCCATGATCGTTTTTTTTAAATTGTATTGGCTTTTTTAAATTGTAAGTTGCTTTACAGTGTCGTGTTGGTTTCTGCTGTATAGCAAAGTGAGTGGGCTCTATGTGTACATATATCCTGCTTTGGATTCCCTTCCCATTTAGGTGACCACAGAGCATTACAGTAGGTTCTCATTAGTTATCTATCTTATATGTAGTAGTGTATTTGTGTGAGTCCCAATCTCCCAGTTCATCCCACCCTGCCCCCTTTCCCCGTTTGGTGGCCATGCGTTTGTTCTTTACATCTGTGTCTCTATTTCTGCTTTGCAGATAGGTTCATCTGTATCATTTTCCTAGAATCCACGTAGATACATTAATATACAATATCTGTTGTTCTCTTTCTGACTCACTTCACTCTATGACAGTCTCTGGGTCCATTCGTGTCTCTTCAAATGGCACAGTCTTATTTTTTTTTCTTTCAATTTTTTGTGGTTGAGTAATACTCCATTGTATATGTATACATCTTCCTTATCCATTCCTCCATCGATGGACACGTCCTGGCTGTTGTGCCTAGTGCCGCAGTGAACCCTGGGGTGCGTGTATCTTTTTGAATCTCAGTCATGTTTTGAATTTCTGTGTACCACTGCTTCTAGATGATTTCAGGCAATTATTCCCCAGATGATACCACTGCAAATACCTCTACTTAATGAAAACATGTTTAACAGGTGTGGGGATTTCAGCCTGTATCCTTAATATCTGTGAGTAGTTTTTAGTATTTGAGAACTAGCCTGGGTGCTGATTTTAAAATCATTTGGGAATATGCTTTTGCCCTACTCTCTTTTTGTTCCATGATTGTAGGTTTATTCTTGAGTAGTCACTCTGTCAGTACTAAAAAAATTTACATCCCTAATTATGTCTGTTTTTCCTTCATCTGTGTTGAGATGCAATGAAGTGTCATGTGTTATTATTGATTGCTTTCTGTAAGGACGTAGTATGTCTTTTTGTACTTTGAGGCCTTCAGCAAATCAGAGATGCAGATGGAGGTAGAAGAGAATTTGTTATCCCTGTTGACTAGCTGGAGGGACTGAGTCTGGGAGGTTAGTGGCCCGAAACATGTGGTGGAAACAGTCAATCATGCTATGTCTCTGGGACTGGAAGTCCCTCCTCCTCTGGGTCCATCCTTTTGCTTTTGCTCCTCCCTGACCGAGGAGTAGATGGATGAGGCCTGTGCCTCCAGCCGGCCCGGTGACCCTTGCTAAGGACACTGTCATCACAGCCAACAATAATGCCCTCTGCTTGAAGTTAAATTTATTTCCTACTTTACTGCCTTTCTTGGAAAATTCCATGTTTCATTTAGATGTGTTTTCCAGACAGCCTATTGATTCCTTTTACTCTTGTGTAAACATTTCCAAATTTTCCACATTTCTCTTGTGTTTTTATGTCCTAAACGGATGCAGCACAGAATAGAAGACAGCTTCTGAACAAGCTTGATGGGAGAGAGCTACCAGCCAGATGCAGTTTGCAGGGGCGGGCTCTGTTGCTGCCACAGGACCAAAATTTCAGCCCTGAAAACCCATGCCAGAACAGCATTCTAACCCACTTTTTGTTGCTGTTCAGTTGCTCAGTCGTGTCTGACTCTTTCCAACCCTGTGGACTGCAGCACGCCAGGCTTCCTTGTCGTCCACCATCTCCCGGAGTTTGCTTAAATTCATGTCCGTTGAGTCGGTGATGCTGTCCAGCCATCTCATCTCTGCTGCCCCTTTCTCCTTTTGTCTTCAGTCCTTCCCAGCATCAGGGTCCTTTCCAGTGAGTCAGCTCTTTGCATCAGGTGGCCAGGGTACTGGGGCTTCAGCTTCAGCAGCAGTCCTTCCAATGAGCATTCATGGTTGGTTTTCTTTAGGATTGACTGGTTTGATCTCCTTGCAGTCCAAGGGCGTGGTAACGCCTTAGAGGTATCACCTTTAAGGTGTTGCCACGCTGTGTCTCCTTGTTCTGTGTCCTACCCAGTGGTCCTGTAAATTGAGGGACATTTTGCTTAAATTTAAAGAAAACAGAAACTTCACATTTCTTCTGTAAATGAATGCCCAGCACTGTTTATTGTAAATGAAGGTCTTCATAAGCATATATGTGCATGCTAAGTCACTTCAGTCATGTCTGACTTAGCACGACTTTTCTGTTTCTCTCAATGTTTGAACCCCATTAACTCCCTAATTCAGACTTTGTTTTTCATTAATTGACTTCCTGCATGGTGGGAAATTGCCCTGATCTTAGCCTTCATCTTCCCTACTCCCCTTCAGTCCTCCAAACTTTGGTTCTCACTTTAAGTCAAGCCCTTTGGAATTCAAAGCAAAACCCATTGCTGTCTCAAGTACCTAGCTTTCCCAAGTCAGAAGCACTTTGCTTTCAGCCTGTTGTGTCTGCTGTGATTTTAAAACGTCCATTAGGCTCTGTATAGTTGCCTTCTTTCTTCTGGGCTCTGTCTGCCCTTTCCATAAACACCATTGATTCAGTTGGTGGGATGCAAGCCCCAGCCAATTAGAATTACCTAAGGAATAAAAATGTTTGTTTAAAATTTTAAAGATACTTTCAAAGACCTATATGCTGTAACCCTCAGAAGAAATTGTGGATTTGGTGGTTTTTTTTTTTTTTCCTTTGGAGGTGTATTTGCTAGAATTTTTTTTTTTGTAAACCATGTTGTCTGTCACCATGTGGCATTTTTTCTTCTGAAGCATTTTCAAGTTTATTCTCTCTCTTTTTTTTTCTTCAGAACATTCAGTAAAACACTGAGGAGGAAATTTGTCAATTTTCTTGGCAATGATTGATGATCTATTTGGCAAAAAACTGTCAGGAGGAGTGTAATTGCTTCAATCAGAACTAGTAGGTTGGGGATGTATCAAGTGGACACCATTGTCTAGTGAATCTAACAACTCTTGGGACTCATCACAGCACCCTGCCCCTCACTGATGTCTGCACATGTTGACTGAATAAATGATGTTGGACTTCCCTACCTCTCCTCCAGTTATCAAGTTTTTGGGGAAAAAAAAAGAACACTTCATCATTTTTAATCAATACTGTGCTTAGTTCCACTGTAATATACTGTTTGCAGGCCAGTTAGAATTAATTCTAAGTCTACAGGCTTTTGAAATCTATTTGCAAGGTTCTGTCAGTGATAAAACATAGATGTTTCAACAAAAATAAAAGTGTGTTATGGAGAGCATGGCCAGGAATTATTTATCCAGCTTCCAGTGAAATGGTGCTTTTACTTCCGCAGGAAAGGAGGAGGTGTAAGGAACTGTGTGATGCTGGATTCCTTCCTCCAGCTCTTTCTCCATCACACATCCTTGACGAGTAGTCCACACACTGGGTGAGGCTTGCAGTAAGGAAACAGACTGACTTTGTGCTGTGGACTTTAATGGGGCTGTTTTTAATGAAGTCACCACATATTTCACTCTCATTTTGTGTTCATGCACAAACATGCAAATATGGACTTGAATAAGTACATTAGGTCAGAGTGAAGTCTTTCACTGTATCTTCTTGGGCTGTAATCGTCTCCTCTCAGATTTGCCAAAACTAACAAAATCAGTTGCCCATTTGTGTTTTCAAGGAAACTTCTAAAGACACATGCCGTGGCACAATCCTTAGGGTGTCGTGCTTACGTTTGGAATGGGAGAAGCATTTTTTTGTGTCTTCCATGGTGCCTCAAACATGGGTGAAAAGTTAAGATTTGAGAACTTTGGCAGGGTACAAGGGCAGGTGTTCTAGCTTGGGATCCCTTTTAGGAGACTGGAAGTTTGCCAGGTCTGAAGTCATCTTGGTGAAAGCAGGCATTTACGCTCTAGCATAAATGTGTCCATAAATTCTGCACGGGTCCTTGCCATATCATTGTGGAAGTCCCAGGCTAGAGCTAAGGCAGCCGCATAGCCAGTAATGAAGGGAACCTGCTGGTGGGAAATGGTCTTCAGTGGTGCCCCTCACTCTGTTATCTCGTGACCTGTTCCATGGCTTCTAGGATTGGAGAAAGATGCACCTAAGATGGGTCGTAGTGTCTGCAGAGGGGGAAGTTGCTGAGTGGTTAAGATGACAGGTTTTAGATCCACATGCCTGGCCTCAAATTCTAGCGCTGCCTGTTCACACCCATATCACAGACCAGAAATGAAATGTTGGCATAATCTTACTGTCTGCACTGATAGCACACCATTGATATGATAGGTGTCTCCACAAAGACAGACATCTGTTTGATGACCTACAGAGTTATTTTCAGCTACTTGCTACATTCCCACCATTTAGTATAAGGGACACTAGGTATTCTTATTAAATCTGTTGTCAAGTAGGGTGTGTTTCTTTTGCCTTCACTTTTATTTTACCATTCATTATAGCTGGCCTTGCAATGAATCCAGCTTTAATTTTTACACAACACGGGCTGAAACAATCCTCTAAGGTTGTTTTATCTGTGTTCGATGAGGATTATCGTTCAGCATAGGTAAAATGTCATTTCACCTATGCTACCCTTGGATTCATTTTTCTAACTGTTCTCTTGCTTGTTCTGTTCTCCTCAGATCCACTAGGAGTCCCAGCCTTCCTTGACTTAACTTCAGCACACAAAATATTGTTTCTCATTTGTATAGTGATTCTCTGCATAAATATGTTCACAGTGCAGTGATTCTTGGGCCTGTTCCAAACACCTTGGGATGAGTTCTCTCCTGTGTACACCCAATCTTTGTCCTAAGCCTGGCAGTTGTACCAGGGGGATTAGTCTGTGTGCCTCAGTTTCCTTATCCATGGAGCAAGGCTGATAATTACACCTTCTATTGAGATTGTCATTAGGATAAATTTTGTAAACATTTAGAAGTTCAGAGACCAAATTCTGGCCCTATTAATATTCCTGCTGTTACTCTCATTGTTACTATTACGCTACTATTTTTACGTAATCTGTTTCTGACTCCCAGCTACCATGTGCCTTAGTTCCAGCTGCTCTAACAGAATACTGTAGACTGGATGAATTCGAAAACAAATGCTGATTTCAGATGATTTCTCATGCTAAAGTCCAAAATCAGGGAGCCAGCATGATCACGTCCTGGTGAAGGCACTCTTATTGGGTTTATAGACAGACAGTCGTCTGTTCATTGCATCTGCGCATGGTAGAGAGAACACTCTTCCTTTCCTTATCGGGACATCATGGTGCATGGGGTGTTCCATCCTTATGGCCTAATTTTGTCCCAAAGACTCCACCTCCTAATACCATCCCAGTGGGGGCTTGGGTATCACTCTGTGAGTTTGGGGAGCACACAGACTTGGAATTCATAACACCTTGTATCTTGGGGAACTTGCTGCTTTGGCAGCTGAGCAGTTCCTTTTTCCTGCTGGGAGAGGAAAGGAAGTGGGGAGTTTCCTGTTTGCCTCCTGCATACCCCCTCCCCCAATCCGAAGTGTAACAGACTCTTCCTGGGCTTAGAAGACAGAGTCTGTGTTACAAGGAAATACGGTTCAGTACATATATTCAGCACTGCTGACTTTATTGTATGCCATCTACGTGTCAGAAAAATCATTAGCAAGATCCTTACCCAGTTTTATGTGGAGACACATTGCATAAGAATGGTTGCTTAATAACCATAGTTTCCTGAAGCATACAACTTGGCCCGACTTCAGAAAAGAACATTCTTTAATGTTATGTTACATTTCCTAGCAGAAAATTACAAAGAATACTGAGAAAAATCTAGTTCGAATGGATAGGACTTAATGAGAACCTGATTTTTTTCTTTAATGCAGTAGTTTTGTAATCTAGCAGTATAGTAAGTCAATACTGGATATATTGAACGAAGTGTTTTTCTTTTAAAGATATTCTGGAGTGTGTACAATAATATTCCTCCTGTGACTAGCCTGCCTTTGAGATGCAGTTATCATTTAATGAGAGGAGAGAGGCGACCACTCTGGTAAGTGTCTTCTGTATAATTCGCAGTTATGGTGGGAGGGAAATGATTGTGAACTTAATAAAATGTTTAACTTCACGCCAAATTGGAATGCCACAGTAATTTTCTCCTAGTGATGCTGCCATGATTTAGTTTTGAAATAAGCCCTGCCCGCTATCCCTTTCTCCTTGTACCCCGGGATGATGAGCAGGTGTCTCAGCATCTGCCCATGGAGGACCCCACCACAGTCTCTCCATAAATAGGTCCTCAGTAGCTCACTGAAGGGACCATGCAGGTCTTTGTTTGGGGGCATAGCATCATTTGGGTTTCTTCTTTCATTTGTTCAGTAATGACCCGACAGTGCAATGAAAAAGCTTATAGGCTGTAGGGAAGGTGGAACCGTGCATGAACAAAGATCACATCCCCTCAGACATACCTCACATGGACCACATAGAAAATGTATGATAGTGGCCATGGCCCACAGTCAAGGGGAAGCTGTCTTTCTTCGTTAATGGCTGGGGTAGTGTTGACGGTGGGGAAGAGTAAGCCACTTTCCCTGGGCTGGAATCCCAGTTAATAGTGAATCCTTGTATCATGTTCCTTGACTCTTCTAAGTCATTTACTCAGTAATGGAAGGGAAATGTATCTTAACTCTTTGACAGTTAATGACAGAAACCTAAACTGAGCCAAAAATGGAATCTTTTGGCCTCTGTAACTAGATAGTCTAGTGATGGGGCTAATTTCGGGCAGATCTGGGTGCTTAGTTGTTATTGGGACTCTGACACTCTGTAGCAGATTTGCTTTGCCTTCCTCTTCCTTGGTTTAATTTTCAGGCAGGTTCTGCCGTTTAGGTGACAAAATGGCTTTCCTAGGCTCCAGTCTTTCACGCTGCAAGTTCGTCAATGTCAGCATTCACCAGCCCCAATAAAATGCCAGGGCAGGCTCTCTCTGGCCCCGTGTGGGTCATCTTTCCAACATCCCTGGCCAACCACAAAGACTAGGAGGAGATAACATTCTCACGGGCAGACCTGGGTCATGAGCCCTTCTTTAAAGCTAGGGTGTGAAATCAGCCATATCAGAAAGTGTCTGACGTCTGACGGAGGGTAGAGGACAGGAAGCTACTTAAAGGGAGATTGGGGTGCTCTTGCCAGAAGGGGGAGCAGTTACTACAGTGGGAAGCAGCAGATACCTTCTACAGGAGCTGAGTCTCCCATTAGACTTGTGACACAGGGCTGAAAGGCCAGTCAGAGGAGGTGATGTCAAGAACATGATGTGGAGATGTAAAAGCCCTCACCCCTGTTAGGCTCTTGCAGTCCCTCCCAGATACTCTGGGGAGCCTCTCTGCACCCTTCCTTGAGGATGATCACCTTCCCTGCCCTTTTGGCCACTGAATCCCACTCCCCTCTCCATCTCCATTGCCTTCCTTTTTCTTTCATCTGCTTCAGTTTCCAGTAAAACAGACGGGTGGGGAAGTTCATTGCGGGATCCTTTCTTTTCTTTTGTTTTTAATGTCATAACCCTAACCCTAACCCTAGGTGTATGCAGGACCACTTCATCCAGTAGTGTAACTTTGAATGTTGGTTTTTGATCCAGGGAAGAGGAGAGTAATGCTAAGGGTGGTGTGTGGAAGATGAAAGTCCCCAAGGACAGCACGGTAGGTTTGTTCTGATCCTTTTCCATAAGCTGAATGTGTGGTTGTTGTTGATTGCATGTGATGAACCTATTGTGCGTTTCAGACAGAGCACCTGGTAGACTCAGAACAGGACTGGGAGTGAGAAAGTCAATTCTGAACTTGGTGGTTTTCTTTTTTTTTTTTTTAACTTTATTTTGCATTTGGGTATAGCTGATTAACGGGCTTCCCAGGTAGTGCTAAGTGATAAAGAAACCGCCTGCCAATGCAGGAGACAGAAGAGACTGAAGTTCAATCCCTGGGTCGGGAAGATCGCCTGGAGGAGGGCATGGCAACCCACTCCAGTATTCTTGCCTGGAGAATTCCATGGACAGAGGAGCCTGGCAGGCTACAGTCCGCGGGGTCACAAAGAGTCAGACACGACTTGAAGCAATTTAGCAGCAGCAGCATAGCTGATTAACAGTGTGTGATAGTTTCAGGTGAGCACTGAAGAGACTCAGCCACACATATACACGTATCCATTCTTCCCCAGACTCCCCTCCCTTCCAGGCTGCCGTGTAACATTGAGCAGAGTGCTATACAGTAGGTCCTTGTTGGTTATCCATTTGAAATATAGCAGTGTGTACACGTCCATCCCAAACTCCGATCTTGGTGGTTTTCTATCTTAAACACTGTCACCTTAAAAATACACTGTGAGTCTCTGTAGAAATGGAGCAATAGTATAACTATATGTATCATAGAGTCTGAACAGCTCCATACCTGTAAACTTTACCAAAAAGCTAATTATGGTTGTGTTGTCCTCCCCAGCTATAGCCAACATGTGGAAGTAGGTTTACATAGTGAAAAGCCTGACCCTTCCCAGCAAAGGCTCGTCCCTTCCCCACTGTAACGACCAACACTCCTGAGAGTGATCCCGGCTTGGAGGGTCTGGACGCATGGGGGGATTGCATCTCACCATTCTTTAAGGTTTGATGCAGGAGTGTGCTCAATCTGTCTCTGGGACTGATGAGAACCTGGTTGGTGGCATGGCCTGCTGGGCTCTGATTGGCGGTGGTCATGCCTCAGAAACCTGGGTTTCCTAAGAGTGGGCTCTACTTCATTATACTCACTGAAAAGAATATTCAGATCTGCTCTGAAATCTTGGGAAACCAAAAGCTTCTTTGAAAATGGATGTGAGGACTGATGCTACCCAGTCTCCCCTTTTCATGGTTTCTTTCACATGGATAAGTGCAAAGAATTGAAACACCTCTAGGGACCCATAGGCTTGACCAGGCATTGCTGATGCTGAAACTTCAGTACTTTGGCCACCTGGTGTGAAGAACTGACTCATTGGAAAAGACCCTGATGCTGGGAAAGATTGAAGGCAGAAGGAGAAGGGGACTACAGAGGATGAGATGGTTGGATGGCATCACCGACTCTATGAGTTTGAGCCAGCTCCAGGAGTTGGTGATGGACAGGGAACCCTGGTGTGCTGCAGTCCACCCCTCTTTGTGGGGTCACGAAGAGTCAGACACAACTGAATGACTGAACTGAACTGAAAGCTATGACTCAGTTTGTTTCTTAAAAATGCAAACTATCATTAAGGTGCCTAGCTACAAGATTTGCCTATTATTTGATATATAGGATTTAAAAAATGTCAGTGGAGGGACTTCCCTGGTGGTCCAGTGGCTAAGACACTTTGCTCCCAATGCAGGGGGGCTTGGGTTCGAACCTTGATCAGGGAGCTAAATCCCGCATGCCATCGTTTTGAATTTCATGGAAACACGTTTTCCTTGTCACGTTCTCTTTTTACTCACAGTAGATGTTGAACTCCAGTAGAAACCATCATGATGGGTGAAAAATAGCTGAAAGATGTTTGTTCTCCCTCCTGGTCAGCTCACTCGAGCACATTCAGTCAGAAATAACAACACCTTCACGACTGGAGAAATGTCCTCATCCCAAGCCACTCAGCCCTCTCTTCTTTGCTGACCAGCGGGAGTCTGGTGGGCCGGCCTTGTCTGCATTCACTGTGGGACAGGGAACGTTCCCTTCCCGTAACTTCCTCTCAACACACTCACCTTCGCCCCTGCTAGTGTAAGAGACTGCAGACAGGACAGAGGAAACAGAAAGGCGGGGTTTCTAGGTGGGAGACAGGTAAACCAGGGTCTAGGAAGGAGAAAGGAAAACCCTCTCTGAGAGGGGAAAAGTCATTACCGTTCACTGCTGTGGTGTTGGTTAAAAATTCAGCTGGGCTGCTCTCAGCTCATTAGAACATGATGATAACACACACTTATTATAGTTAATATATACTGGGCAGCTGGTCCAGAGCACACGCGCAGCTATTTATGGAACAGATCTTAAATCTCCGGTCCTGTTGTTGCAGTCACAGTACTGAGCCCGTCAAATGCATATGTTGACTAATTGCATGGTCACAGCAACCCTGGGAGGTCGGTCCTATTATTACTCCCTGTTCACCCTTATTACTCCCTGTTCACCAAAGGGAAACTGATGCTCAGAGAGGCTGGTAGCTGGCCTGGGGCATAGGTACTAAACCAGCTGTCATGTTTCAAACCCAGTTCTGACAGTGTTCAGAGCATGTGCACCATGACAAGGAAGAGATACGGGATGAAGAGCTTTTTGAGGAGAACCTGGAAAAACTTGGAGGCCTCCAGTTACTTGTGTGTGGACACTGGCTGTTGATGGATGGTGTTAGTAGATCTTGAGTAGAAGAGGCTTAGTTTTTCTCATTGGGAAAGAATGGACCAGAAAGTGAAACTGAAAAGTGAAAGTGTTAGTTGCTCAGTCGTGTCTGACTCTTTGCGACCCCACAGACTGTAGCCCGCCATGGCTCCTGTCTCCATGGAGTTCTCCAGGCAAGAATACTAGAGTGAGTTGATATTCCCTTCTCCAGGGGATTGTCAAACCCGGGTCTTCCACATTGCAGGCAGATTCTTTACCACCTGCGCTAATTCTTTGAGGGAAATACACGTACACACACACACACAATACACACAGTTAAGTTATTTAGGAGAAACAGAATGCCTTCAAGTGAACAGAAATCTGCAAGTCTCTGGCCCTCAATAAACCAGAAATTTCCTTAAGTGTTCTTCACTTGTGTAACCTTAAAAGTGCCTTATAAACTTCAAGAAAAACAGAAAAGGTTTTTTTGAGGAGGATTTTACTAATAGCATTCACTTACAACCAGCTGATACATTTTGAATCCGTGAGAGATAAAGAGATCAGAAAATCGTAGGTCATTTGAATGCATTTTTCCCACATTCTTCTCAAATTCATCCCAGGTGGCACTCAAGATCAGCTTTGCCACGTTAAACCTACAGTTCCGTGGACACAGAGTTTGTGATGTGGGATCCCTTGCGTCTTTCTGTGCAAAGTGATGTGTAAAACAGTATGATCTGTGCCACCACGCGAGTGTTCACAACCGTGACTCAGCCACATCTGTGGACCCGCGATACAGGCGTGGGTAGGGCGTAAGAACTGAAAGAAAAAGTGACCTGTGTAGCTCCTGAAGATAATGGTTTAAAAACGTGTATGTGTTTCTTTTCTTTGGTTCTGTCGTGTTTTTTATTCTCTTCCCACACCAGTCCACAGTTTGGAAAGAGTTGTTGTTAGCGACTATCGGGGAACAGTTCACAGATTGTGCCGCCGCAGGTAATGATGTGCTCAGCTCTGGTCATCCCCGCTTGCGTGCGCTTGGCTTGTTCCCTGCTGACGTTTGTTTCCGTGTGTTTGGCTTTTCATATCTCAGGGTCGTTTATTTTGTCACTGTGACGTTTACTTAGCTTTTTCCCATGTGACCATGGCATTCCAGTGTTATATGTGTAGGTACATATGTATATTTACATATTTGTATATTATGTGCATATACATATGTGTGTATGCTTATATATTTATATATTTTTTGCATATATAGCTCATCTTCATAGTATCCATGACCATCTGTCTAAGATAAACAGGCAGGAAAAAAGGAAAAAAAAATTATTTTTTAAATCAAAGTATAATTGGCATACAATATTGTATTTGTCCCAGAAGAAAATGAAATTTGACATTGACTCCTAACGCAATTGGTGGTAGGTTTCCTTTATCCATTCCAACCCTTCCAGCAGAGGCAGGTACGTTTGTTGTCTACCGAAGTTTGTAGTTAAGTTGGCACAATGCTTTCTGTCTGTCTCAATCCCTCGCCCTTGCTGTCTGTCCTTCTCTTCATCCCTCTCCTCAGAATGAGCCACGCAGGGGAGGTGGGGCTGAATCACCATTAGTGCCTGTGATCCCACAACTGAGGTTAAAATGTAAAGTCTTCAGGACTTTACACACCATTTTCAAATACTGAATGAGTTTCTGAGAGCCCTGTGAATACATTTCTATTTTACATTTTTAAATCAAAGTATAGCTGATGTACAAAATGCATAAGTTAACATGTGCCCAACATAGTCCTAGAGTCACAGTTTGTAAAAGTTATATACTCCCTCTATAGTCATTACAGAATACTGACTCTATTCCCCAGCTGCACAACAGCCCCGCAGCTCGTTTTTTACCTAATAGTTTGTACCTCTCAATTCCTTTCCCTATTTTTATTTTGCTGTGATTTTTGTCATGAAACCACTCAAAGAGGTAAATTGAATTGCTAGTTTACAAATTTGCTTTCTTCTTGGGTAGTTCTTTTTGAATGCTTCTGAGGTAACATTTAAAATAACATTTTACCTGTTCAGCTTTCAGTTACAATTTTTTTTAAAGCTAATTGATATTGATTGATTTGCCCTCAGACTTCTTAAATGGTGCTGCCTTTGGGAACCCTCCTAGGCTTAGCCAGTTCCACTCGGGTTTCAGGTTTACCTCACTGACTGTTTCATCATCCTACTTTTGTTTTCCTTAATTGTTACACTTTTTTTTTCGCTGAAGACAGAACCTGGGTTAACAGGATCTCGTCTTAAAAGTCCAGATCCCTTCTGTTTTAATAGGGGGTAATTAGCATCTTTACAATATGTAGCCAAGAAACTGTGTCTTGTTGTTAATTATAAACACATACATCCCTGGGAGAGGAAGTTTTCTGTATGAATTATTCCCATTTCCAGAACCACGGAAAATAGTCTAAGTAATAATAAATAGCCAGGATTGAGCAAAGGGAGATGTATTGTTCTGTGGTGACATCGGAACGAGAGCACCGTTAGCTATTAACCGCTGGCTCCTCATTAACCCAGCTCCGCCACTGCGGCAGGGCAGCTCGCGTCTCTGGTCCTGCCTTCCCTCATCTGCATACAGCGGCTCCTCCTAGCTCTGACGTCTTGCGCTGCCAGTATCCTAGAATCGTCAGGGCCTCGCTGCTTGATGCTACTTGTGAATATTCCATACTGGCCGATGGATCTTCTTTTGCATACAGGCTGCAGCCTTCTTGTCATGCCCTTCTGAAAGTGCTGTGCTAGGAGGCTACACCAAGGTACCAAAAACCAGGCCACGCTGAAACACCGACAGTTTAGCGTTTTCAGCACCAATCTGTTCCAGCATCCTTTGGCCAATGGTGTAGAGATGGGCAAAACCACAAGATGAGAAAATGCTAATCTTCTCCTGGCTGAGATTCATGACGATTCTTGACAGTGGTCAATATGGAATCTTTCCTCTTTGCTTGCTGATTTTATGTTCACATAAAATTTAACATTGAGCTCTAGCAAATATACTTTGAAGATTAAAGGAAAAATAAGAGACCTGTACATAAGACACATTTCTTGATGGGCTAATGAGTTTCCGTGGATGGCCATGATCAGGTACTGTTTACTTTGGGGGGGAATTTTTGTTGAGTTGTGACATGTATACAGAGAAGGACACAAACTATACTGTGTGTAGTTTGATAAACATTCCCAAAGTAAACAAATCCCCATAACTGGCATCTACATCAAGGAAGAGAATGTCCATGGCCCTCCAGAATCTCTCCACACCCTGCCTCCCCCACAAGGTGGCTACTAGCCTAAATTCTGACACCTCCCACTGATTTTGCCTGCTTTCACATATTTCTATACAGGGAATTATTTAGTATCACATCACACATATTTAGCCCAGAGTGAAATTTATTTTAAAAGGAAAGGGAAAGAGAGAATGAAGACAAGAAGGGAAGGACGGAGAAAAGAAAACAATTATTTTGTTGAAGATGAACCCCTGTGGTAATTGGACAGGCCCTCATTTATAGTGTATCTAAGTGCTGGAACCTTTTAATCCCCAGAAGACACACAGAAAATCTGGCAATGTAAATATTAAGATGTACAGATTTACCATAAATGAGGAGAATTAGGCAAAACGTATTAACTGCAGCACAGTTTCTTAACTTCAGTGATGCTCATCATTCACATCTAACTCGTTGATGCTTGTGCAGGGGCAGAGGGGTGAGCCTATTTCAGTAATGTGCAGCCAACACGTGAATCTGGAGTCAACAGTCTTTACTCCTGTCATTTTGCTGTGAATTACTATGTATAGAGTGGCTCCATAGGACAGTACATAGCCTTATTTATCCAGGCACCAGTTCTCAAATACCTACCAAACAGCCCCAAATCTGGAATTCAGTCTTTAAAAAAAAAAAAAGACCTACATTAATCAAAGTAGATACATACTTCCCTGCCCATTCACTGAAGTGCTGTAATAACAGAGCCACACTTAGGAGATATTTGCTTTTACTTTATACACAGTGCTAACAGATGGTCATTGATTCTCCAGCCCACAGTTAAAATGCCCAGACCAGAAGGGGTATGGCTAGGGAGAAGCAGGAGAGAGCTGGGAGGATTAACAGGACAGGAGCAGACAAGCAAACCACAGAAAGCAGAATGAGCAACTCGGAACACACAGTCTGGGTCTAGTTAGTGTTGGGGCCCAGAGCACTAGCCACCCCAAGATCTCTGAATGGTTGGCAGGAAGTCAGGAGAAATACTTGCCGTTCTTAACAAGGACAGCCAAGCATCGAGGAACAGTTCATGTGAGTTCACTTGGCTTTCAGAGAGCCGAACATTATGCAACTTGTTTTAGAAAAAGTCTCATCAAAACAGAGTTCCAAATAGTCCAAGGCTTCGGTAACATGTTAAAAAGGGCAAATTACTTATCTGGAAAGTTTGTTTGGCCGGGACACTCTGTTTATCTAAGTCCCTGGATAAATGTGATGGGAGCACTACAGCTTTAGCCCACTAACTTGCTTTTGCCCAATGATGGTCCCTTAGTATTTATCATGAGTTCTCTAGTGCCACCTTCTTTTGATCATCTTCATAACCTACCAGTAAAATGATAAGTGTTAAAAAGCCAACTCTGGAGGACTTGAAATGATCACTCATTTCTTTTTTTCCCCTGCCTTCCCTTCAGATGATGAAGTAATAGGAGTTAGTGTCAGCGTCCGGGACCGAGAAGATGTCGTCCAAGTCTGGAATGTAAATGCCGCATTAGTCGGTGAAGCCACCGTTTTAGAAAAGATCTATGAACTCCTGCCCCACATATCTTTTAAAGCCGTATTTTATAAACGTAAGTGCTTCATTTCCAGTTACTACTTTCTAGCTTATTCTTTCATACTTTTAAAGACAGAAACTGTGTTGCCAAAGAGGTGAAGGGAGAGTCACTTGAAATTCTATGATCCACTAAATAATGCAATAAAATACATTTATGGGTCTAAAACAACAGTTTAGCCTTAGAAGTTAAAATGAGATTTTATTGTCGTCTAAACACATGTATCATAAAAAAAGAGATACATTATTGTTTTTGTTATTTCAAAAATTTAAACCTAATCTCAGACTTGTCATTCTTAGAAAAAATTGCCTTCTATTTGAAGCAACAATAACAAAAAAGTTATTATACGAGTTGGCAGGTAGATTTTCAATCATCCCTTCATAAACAGGGATTTATAATGTGTAACATCTGTATTTGTGGAGGAACTTATTCTGAGCACAGGCATGATTGAACGTTCTACTGAAATGCTAATATGTCCTCATTACAGATGAGTGTGACACAGAGGAGAATGCACGCATAGTGGTGAAATGTTAACAGTATGAATAGGTGTGTGGACCCATTGTTTCCATCATGATTCATGTTCATTGCTTTTGTGTGCTCTTTTGAAAAAGTCATCTTTTTCATAGTGAAAACAGCTTAGTGCTCTTAAACCAATGTTTAGTAGATCAAACTTTGGGTTATAGTTTTAACAATTAGAGGAAAGAATTGACAGTCCTGCATATATATGATGAATTTCCTGTTTTCCCAAACTATTCCAAGAGTCAGTAACCCAATTTTTTTCAACCATGGTGTTTCATTGAATCTAAGATGCCTTTGATGATAAGTATTATTTTAGTATTACTAAGAAAGAAAAATAAAAGGCTCCTAATTTAACTGTGACACAGTCTTAGTTCCAGTGGTCTTCAAATGTGCAGTGGGGAGGTGGGGAGGAAGTGCATCTTAGAATTAATGAAGTATACTCCATGGCCGTTTCACTTTTCCCAACCCCTTATCAAAAAGAGGAAGAAAAAAATCAAAATTTGTTTTGTCAGTGTCTTACTATGGGATGAATCTAAGGCCTCCCTCTTAGGAATCATATAATCACAAGCCCAGTGATTTAGGTTGTAAGCTGTGGGACAGATCTGCTGCAGATATCCAGAAGGTGTTTAGCTTCTGAATTTTAAATGGAAGTTTATATAGAAGAGATAGAAGATGGCACTACACAAGTTGCTTAACTGATTGTGCAGCATGGAAATCACATATTTGTAGATGCAATTTGGATTCCTTCAGTTCAGTTTAGTCGCTCAGTCATGTCCAACTCTTTGCGACCCCACGGACTATAGCACACCAGGATTCCTTAGGGGACATTGGATTCCTCAGGGGACATTCACTGTATTTTCAACCCAAACATTAACTGAAAGGCCACCAAGGGTCTTTTTTTTTTTTTTCTACTCCCTGAGACTAACTCCAGCAGAAACTCTCCGAAAGGAAGTGTGTTTCACTGCCATTTATGAATGGAGCAAATGCGGTCTTAGATGCAGCTCCCCATATCACTTCAAAGAGGAAAAAAGTGATTTGGAATTGTGAAGTCAGGCACTATGGATTTTCGTCCCATTTCAACACCATGACCTCAAGCAAGTCACATTCGCTCATCCTTTCACTTTCCCTTCTTAATATTGAGGAGGTTGGTCTTAAATGATCTCCAAGGTCCCTTCTGCTTCAAAATTCTATGATTAAATTTCTAGCTAAAAAAAAAAATAATAATTCTAGCTAACCTGCTGTCAGTTAGCAGCAGACTCAATGTGATAGAAGTGTGTAGGCCACAGAGGTAATTGGGCCATCAGTGGTTAGGCAAGTTTTCAGGGCAGTGACAATAATCCAGGTAAGATAGTGCAAGGGTGAGTCATCACTTCGATGTTGCAATGACTGGGGAGCAGGGGGAGAAAAAGGCCAAACAGAGAGGAACATGCAGCTCCCAGAACAGACTCTCTTAAGTGTAGACACCATTGTGAAATTTGTGACTTAGGCTATGGGTCTTAGTAGAAATGCATATTTTAATAGTATAAATTATCATTCAAAAATTCAAAGATTATTCAAATTGGAATTGGAAAAAACAAGCAGTTCTCTTTTTTTATATGAAGCAGGCAGTCCTTTACTCAGTAGAGTTATACACCATCCACTGCAGAATTGATTTGGAAAAAGGAAGTTTGGGCAGAAATGTTCTTCATAGCTGGGTGAAGAACAGTGATCGGGTGAGCCAGATCACAAACAGCCAACTCCACGCCTTTCCTCTGTTTTGTTAAAGTAGGATCCTGGTGTTAGTATTTAGGAGCCACTTGAAGTGGTAGATTTTTTGTGAACAAAGAAACCTAATGAATTTGGGCCAGGCCTCCAGCCGGGTGGCTGAAAGTCAGGCTTTTGATAAAAGTTCTCTGTGCATTGGATACAGATTGGTCATTTGACTAAGAAACTGAAATGAAGAGAGACCTCCTCCCCCGCCACCCCCCAAATTCTGTTAGGTTCTTCAGCGCAGCTGAATGACAAATGTCTTCTGATGTGAGAATTGTTTAGAGCCAAGGTTGGCAAACTGCACTGTCAAACCAAATCTGCCACCTTCCCACCTGTTTTTGTATGGGCTGCAGCTGAGAATGGCTTTCACATTTCTCACTGGTTGGAAAAAAGAATCAAAAGAAGAACTACATTCTGTAACATATGAACGTTCTATGAAATCCACATTTCATATACATATGTATATGTATATACAAAGCGTATTGGCACCTAGCAATGCCCATTTGCGTACATATCATCTGTGGCTGCTTTCATGTTACAAGGGCAGAGTTAATAGTTGAGACAGAGACCCTGTGACCCACAGAGCCTAAGATGTGTATTCTCTGCCCTCTTCCAGAAAGAAGTTTGCTGATTCCTGGCTTTGAGCTTTTCTATATTCCCTTTCAGCCAAAGCTCACCGAAGGCCCGCAGAACTTTCTCTGTTTCTCAGAATGCACCCCCCCGCCATTCTGATTGTTCTGTTCTGTCTTCATAACCCATCAGGATGTCACTGTCTCAATGGTGACTGCCCCAAGCTGTCCCTCACACTTAGGAGTAATAAAAATCTGCAGACAGTCCCTTTCTCCTGACTTAATCGTTTGGTGCCCAGCGTCGCTAAGAGACCTGTGGCTCCCCACCTTGATACAGCAGTAACGATATATTTTATTGCAGAGCAGGCCATATTTTCTTTAATGTCTATCCTAAAAGTCTTTCTTAAAAAGAATTAAAAACATAAAAAGTGAAATATTTCTAAAGTTCTGCATATGAGAAATGTTCAGTTACATCAGCTCAGATTCCTGGATGCTCACAGAAATTGGGTCAACCTGAGGTAGCCCTCAGAGCTATAAAGGGTGCCTCTCCCAGTGTTCCACCCAAGTGAAGACCGGGTTTAGGTGAACAACCAGGATAACCCTGAAGGGAAAATGATCCTATTCCCTGCCTCACACCACACTAGTCTGAAGAATCTAGGTCTGAAAAATACAGTCTTAGGAGAGGCTTAGGAGGTAAAATGGGCCAGCCCGTGTCTGCCTTCCCAGGACTCCCTTCCTAGCAGGGAAGAGTTGCTGGAACAGAGCCTGGGGAATCCTGAGAGGCCCTTGGCCGTGTCCGACCTGTCACAGTAACGTTTCCTCTTGAGAGAAGACGATCCGCGCTCGCTTCATGATAATGGTTGAACCAGGTCTAGAAAACAGAATTTCAAACTTGGCCTTTACATATTCTATCTTTCACAGGCCTCCTAGTTCCCACTTCCAGTTTATAAATATGTAAGTCTTTGGAAAATATTTTTGGTCGCATCATTTTTTATTCTAGGGTTCCTATTTGTAATTATTGTCATTTTGCAAGCCAGACCCTTAGGGCTGGGGGAAAAAAAGGGAAAAAACAACAACTATAACTGGGAAAAATAAAAGGCCCATCCCTTTAATCACACCTCATTCCCCCACAGAGAGTGTTTAGAGGTGGGGGAGGACCTATGAGAATTGCTCCCCCCTTGTGTTGTTCTCTGTTTTGTTTCACTTTTTATTTGGTTTGGTTTTTTGAGATAGGTTTGTGAATGGCCCTGTCTGGGTTCTGTGAGGCAGCCCCCACCCCCAGCCCAGCATCCTGCGGGGGCCCCGTTTTCCCTGCAGCATTTGCTCACAGCCCGGCATATCCTCCTCATCAGCTTGTCAGGATTACTCATCCTCCCCGGCCCAGCAAGAAGAAACAGGCAGCATGCCCGTTGCTTGTTTATTCCCTGTTTTAATTTTCATTATTACGTTTCTCAGGAAATGCACGCCTTAGCTAACAGTTACTGGCACACAAAGGTGTTTGAGTTCTTGCCAACATTTGGGGAAACTGAATGAGATGCCTTAGAGGAGGGTTGCCCCATCCTTTGCTTAAAGTTTTCTTTCCTTTTTTTCTTTTTTGTTTTTTTTCTGTCCTTTAGCCCATGAAGAGCATCATGCTTTTGAAGGTGGACGTGGAAAACACTAATTGCACTCTGTAAAGAATTCTTTGTCCTTTGCTGATTGGTTTTGGAAACGGTCTTAACAGGAGGGAGAGTGAAGAGAAGACCTGCTGGAGCCCGCTGCTGGTTCATTTAGAGTGGGTTTCTGCCCCTGCAGATTGAGCGATTAGGACTCAAAGTGGCAGGTGGGGTGGGGGGAGGTTGTGTGGGTTTTTACTGTCACATTACTTGCTTTTCTTTCTTTTTATTTTTGGTTTTATGAATTCTCTGTTCTTTTCTCTCCAGTTTTTTTTTTTTTTCTCTTTTAAATTCCTCATTCAGTCTAATTATTGTTTTCTCTACTCCCCTTTCATTGAGGCATAAGAAATCGGTTTCCCTTTAAGTAGCTGTGCTGTACCTAGTTAATGAGAATATGCATAATCGTGACAATACTGCTTTTGAAAACCACACTGTCCTCCCAGGAACACTAGCTTGGTGAAACCTGTCTTTTGATTATTTGTTGTGACACATTCCTACATACTCTGCACTGGGCATTTTTTTTTTTTTTTCTATCCCAGGGAAAAGAAAAACCTTACTTAATCTGATTTTGCACTGACAGCACCCACACCTTTTATTTTTCCTTTTTAATAATTTTTTTTATTGTTAGAAATGAAAGGAAAATAATAGTTGGGTTGCCAAACATGAAAACTATAATCACAGTTGAATATCAGGATATATATCACACTGTAAATCTTCGGACCTTCTGTGGAAGTATTTTCCAACCAGAATTTCAATTTGGCCTTTTCAAAAGAAGGCTCAGAGTGGTAGCAAAGGATTTGTCTCAATAGGAAACCTTGTAATTTCTGATTTAAAGAGAAGGTGATATTTTAATTGCTTGAACTAACCTTCTTCTGAATTTTGGGTGTTTGTACCCATTTAGGGCTTTCCAGATCAATTCAGACACATTTTATTAAATGATCCCATTTTCCTGCTCATGTTGTGTGTCGTTTCCAATAATCAATCATCCTCTAGCCTGGGCAACTTTCCCCTGCCTTTTTCATTTAGGAGCAGAAGTTAAATCTCATTTCCAAGATGAATGTGAACATTGACAAAGTTGAACTCTGAATGCATTTTGTTCACATTAATTTTTGGAATTGTTGAGATACATCGTGTTATGTTACCAAATAAATACCAGTTTTAATAGAAGGAAATGACCACCCTCTGGAACACGCAGAATGTTCCAGTTTCCCTCCCCGCACTCTTTCAGGCCTCCTGAAAAAGGCAGGGCCGTTTAGAAAGGCTGCCTCCTGCCAGCTTTTTTCTGGAGTCAGGGGAGCTAGGGCATGCTTATACATCTCACAGAAGGGCGGTGCACTCCGAATTTCCTTTCACCCAGGATTTGTAATTCCTCTTGCATTATTGACCAGCAGAGAGAGGCGAGGCTTCTTCCAACCCCCAGCCTGAGTTTGTAAATAAAATTCTCCATTCAAACACTTTAAAGGACTTCAAACAACATCTCTTTACAGTCACTGTACCCTTCACTTGCATTACTAACCACATCAACCATAATAAAAAAATGATCATGGCTTTTTTTTTAATGCTTTGTTTCTAAACTTGAGTTTCTCCACTGATTTCAAAATGAGGTATAAGGATATGAGACCCATTTTCAAAAGCCTGGAACTTGTTCTTTTTAAACATTGTACCAACATCCAACTTGTTTTTAAATTATTGATCAAGAATTGAAAAAAATACTCTGGGCATGAGTTTAAATTCTCTTTTATAATATAAGTATTTTTCCTGATAGATTAGAAGAAAGGTTATAATTGACTTACCTTCTTTATAATTGTCATATATATTTCCTTAATTAAATGGATTATGAAGTATTTTTATTTTTGAACTTTATTTAAGACATTGTGATGACATGTTCAAGTTTTGCATGTATGTAGCTTTTGAAGAAAAAAAATAAAAGGAACAGGAATGTCAGGCTCCCATTAATGTTTTCTAGTTTCTATTGTTTATGATCATGAAACATGGCTTAACACACAAAGTAGATTTTTCTGTCCCAGAGAACTTGTGCAACTCTTTCTGACTCTGGAAAATACCAACCGTGAGAAGGATTTAATTTGCCTAAGTTAAGAACCTATCATCTAAATTACTCTGAGAGAGGATTTTGTCAGATTTTGCTTTGGAAATTGTTTTAATTGAATATTTAGCTCATAAGGGACAGTGTATGAACTAAGCTGATTTAATCAGTTTAAAAACCTCTCATTACCTTTTTGGATTAAAGAAGCTAATACTCTTTTGAGGTCCAAGGAACTGTCTTGGGGGGCATGTGACCTTTGTGTTAGGGTCGTGTCCCCGCCTTGGCCGCGGCTGGGGAGAATGGGCAGTCCCGGCAGAAGCCGCGTGTCTTTCAGCCAGGTGTCTGCAGGTGTAGCCTGGACTCTGTGTAGAATCCTCCACAGTCCCTGCTGTTCAACGGAGGACGGATAATACCTGTTGAAAGTGACTTGTCTGTGTTTCGGTTTTCTTTTGTAAGTGCTTTCTGAATGCTGACTTACTCCATTTTGATATTTCCCCCTCCCTCCTCCACCTTTTCTGCATTTCTAAAGTGAGGGTGTAGTTTACAGAGAACATGTCCATTTAATATCATGTACCTATTAAATTCAGGATGTAGTTGACGGAGAAAAATATGGAAAGGAAAACATAGTTCTGGTAAACTTTTGAGTTTAACTTGACTTTGATCTTCTCCACTCTCTTGAATTTAGCTGATGTCTACATCCTACATACGGTCACAAAAGACTTTATACTTGAAAGAAACTTTATTATTGGATCCACTTGACATAACGTATACTCTAGCAACAAAGATTGTCTTTTGTGAAAGGACAGGGGACTAGCCATTGTGATGCAGCTGAGCATTGAAGTCTGAGGGCTAAATCCCAGTCGAAGTTTCCTTAAACAGAGAACACCCTCTAACCCCAAAGCAAGTCACCCTAATTGTGCACTAAATGTCTGATCCAGTCTGGCCAATGATACACACATACATAGTCAGCTGCCCTTGTTATAAACAGCTCTTGTCCTCTCCTGAAGCAGTGTCACGGTGTGGTGTTCTAAGATAACTTTATTATTCCAGGAGGTGGGACTTTGCTATAAGATGCCCAACTCCAAGAGGATCCCAACTTTTGTACTTAGATGAAACGGACAACATTTAGATCGATCACATGGTGGCGCTGCCTTCCAGCCAACGGTCCTGGCTCAGCAGCATAGTGTATTCAGCTCTGTGTAATTACGTTAAGATTCTACTGCCTATTGCTCTTGTGGTTTTATAAAACTTCGATGAGACGCTACCAGTACAGGTTTAGTTCCCCTACACCTAATGAAACTGTGTCAAAGATATAATACTCCAGATGTGGTTTAAAAAAAATCTCAAATTTTAGGCTCTCATTGAGCCTTTAAGCAGTTAGGAAGAGAAGGAATGAAATAAACCAACATATAAGAAATACCAGAAATATTTCATCACATTGGGCAAATATTGTGTCCAAGGGGAGAAGTGAAATTAGAGTTGGATTCTTTTGTTTGTGTTCGCTTTCTAGATTTGAAACTCCACTTTAAAAGTGTAAGTCTGCTGTTCACCTTCCCTGTATTGATGTTTCTAGCACATTCCACTCACTACAAATGAAAGTAGAGGACTGCCTGTAGATGCTTTATTTCCTAATAGAGGATATTCAGACCGATTACAAGAGAGTTCGGTGACTCAGGATTGTAAATGCCTGGAGAGCTGCCTCAACAGCAGAGAGGAGTCCGAAGGTGAGGAGGAAAAGGTTAGGGATGGGAGTGCAGTGAAAAGCTCCTTGAAACTCATCTCCTGTGTAGCAATTAAGAGTGGGCTGTTCCTCTGCATTTCCCATGAGGAAAAAAATGCCCAAACAGATGATACACATTTCACACATCTGATGATACTACTCTGGTTTTGTTTTCTGCTTTTATGTATGCATCAAAATCTAACTACTTCTTATTTAGGTTAACCCACTGAGGCTCAAAGTCACTGTCTTGTAGATCTTGCTGATGCAACTTGACTCTTAGAAAACTCACAGACTCTTAGAATTTTAGGGTGGAAGGGACCTTTGAGATCATCTCCCAGGGCTTCTTGTCCCTTAGCTTCTAGAAGAACTACTGGGGTGCTTCCTTTCTCGACCTCAGACCTAAGAGTTTCAGATTCAGATACCAGCCTTTTTAGCAAGTGCCCCAGTAGTTCTGGTATGGGTAGTCCTTAGACCCCCACTTTTGTGAATCCCTGATTATATCCAATCCCTAGAGATGACAAACGAGGAGAGCATCCCACCCCCTACCCCCAAGCTCTCAAGTGACCTGATTCCATTGTATAATACCAACAACCTTCTGAAGCCTGGAGAAAGCCATTATTACTTAGACTTGAAAAGATGATGCTCGTAAATAACAACTTTATGGCTAGCACCACAAGTAGTAATAAGTAGCCCATCTCCGGAAGTCCATAATATAAAACCTTTAGTACAGAGTGGTAGGCCTTTCTCTTTTCTAAATACCATTTCAGCCTGTTAAGAGAAAAGAAATTAATGTTCAGAAAAAGTAGTTACCCCATATGTGCAGTAACTACTTTTCTATAATGTCTTATGGCATCTGGGGTTCAGCATCATTGAACAAGATTAAATGAACGTTATAGAGCTATAAAATTGCATGTAAAATAACACAAAACTGTTCGAATGACTATCAAAGAAGCCCGTGAATGAATTTCCACTAAAATTAATTGTCATTCCTAGACACAGCTTAGCAAAGCTGTTACTAAACTGGAAGGATTCTTTGAAACATAAGAGTATCAAATAAAAAATCACGTAAGTGTACCTTAAACCATGTTAATGATAAGTGACAGTCATCAAGAAGTCAGTATTATTTTGTTCATCATTGCTACTACAATTGAGAATCCCATTGTATATGTGTGTGTGTTTTGAATGTACCTTACTAGAATATCCAATAAAATAGCGTTTTGGATATTCTATTGTGTCCTTCAGAAGTCATGAGGTTGAAGAAATCTGTCTTAAATGTTTTTGTTTTGGTTGTTTCCTGAAAAAAGTGATCAACTCATTTAACAAAGTGCATGATTTCTTCATGACAGTTTCAACTTCTCATGTTAAAGTCAGAGAATTTTTCTGAAACTTTTATTTTGGAAGTGTTTGAGATTTACTAACCTGGCAACTTTACATGAGAGAAACAAGAATGAGGTAAATATGAGCATTTCTGAGTTTTATGTAGAACTTTTTTTTTTTTTTTACAAAGAATTGACTTTTAATAAAGGTTTATTAGCAGGTGAAAATTTTATTTTTAGCAATTTATATTAGTGAAGAGTGGGGAATATTAAAGGATGTTGAACATTTTAATTAGGTTATAGGGTTTTTAAATTTTCAAATAAAGCTATTAGCTTTGGTGCATTTCTTAGCCCTTAATCAGGTAATATGGCAGGCCGCCATTGTATGGTTTTTCCAAAAGATTTTAACTGTCTTCTCAGTAATTAGTTATTAACACGTCACCGTTCCTTTGCATGTCTTCCTCATTTGAGATTTCAGCTTCATTGAAATTGTTACATAAAAGGACCTCAGAGCTTAAACTAGTGGGCACACTTTAGCTTGGGACCTCCAGCACCATTTGTCCCAAATCTAAAATCTTATCAGTCTGCGTTCAAAATTATTCATTCTTTTGAACTGTGTTACCTGTATAAGTTGAAGCAGGTTTATTTGCCTGATTTCTTGGGTCTGCCCGTGCCCCCTCCTCCCCATGGTAAACCATCTGTGCCCTGGGCTTTTGGGGCCCCTTCACATATGGCTCCAAGCTGGTGTAATGCCCTTCCTTTTGATCTGGCTTCATCTAGTGATTTGCTCAGTATTTTTAAGGTCAGACTGAAGAGTTTTCTGTTCTAGTTATTTTTGATTTTATATTGTGTGTTGTGTTTGATGTTTCGGATACATGTGAAAGTTGCATCTCTTAAGTCAGTAGTTTTTATTCCAGCCTTTGGCAGCCATCAGGTAAGACTAGACTAACTTTCTTACTTGAAAACATGTAGTGATTTATGTGTTCGGTGCACATGTTTGGCTTTTTCATGAGAAAGTGCTTACCGTTTTCTAGTTTGGGACTATACTGCTGTGAATTGGCACTCCTGTCTTTTAAGTGAACCTCGTGGGGTTTGTTTAAGCGTCTGCTAATTTGGAGAACTTCATGTTGAGATTTTTGTTAATCTGTTGCCATGAATTCTTATGCCGTAATTGGGTTCTATAGTATAGAAATGCAGCCCCTCAGGTTTAGAATTTCATGCCATGTTATTTAACCACATTGCTTCATCTTACGAAGGTTCCAGGTATGTATGTGTTGACTGTCAAACCCTGTTTATTCCAACACCTACTGCAACTTTCCTGTTTGAGTGCGCGCGAGCATGGTATCCGACACTAGTGCGTTGCTGTGGTCCTCTGACAGGAAGCAGTATCTCTGTTTCTTCTACTCCCTTCTTGAATATATTTGGTGATAGGGCGCATCTTGATGTCTTAGAAAACACATTTCATTTATTTGCATTCTTTTTTTTTTACCCTCTGCTAAGAATGGTTTCATTTTAGAATAAGCCAATCACGCTTTAGTTTCTTTTTTGTCCCCCAATTTGCCTGTAAGATTCAGATTCAGTTGTTCCTTTTTGTTTGTTTGTTTTAGTTGTTCCTTATTTAGCCAAGTAGATTTACGCCTGCTTTAGAGTTACTGTGTCCCTTTGAAAACAAACAGAAGAAAGCAGCAAACTCTTTTTAACTTTTTATTTCATGTTGGAGTTCAGTTGATTAACAATGTCCTTTTTAATTTTGGGTATGCAATAAAGTAATATATACATGTATCTATTCTTTTTCATATTCCTTTCTCAATTAGGCTGTTAGAGAATATCAAGGAGTTAGGGTGTTTGGTATTGTCATGAAAACCAGCAAACTCTTATTTTCTCCCATTCATCTGCAGACTTTCCTACCTCTCCCTGTAAAAGCAAACAACTTTCAGGATTATGTATATGATGCCCAATTAATTGTAACCCAGTGAATTTCATGCAGGTGTTGAGGGCAGGGCATAGTACTCTGAAGGCTTTGAGATTTCCTAATATCTCCTCTTCCATTGGAGTCTGATAATTGCAGTCATGTATTCATTGTGCATGTTATCACCGAGCAGTTATCCATGCACTTGCAGAATGTGGTCTTAGTGGTTCTATAAGCATAGGCTCAGTCTTCCCACCTAAAATACAGTGTTTTCAAGACCAGTGACTCTTTTAGTGTAATAACTGCTGTTAAGGAATTTTTAACTGCTTTCACTAATGAATGTAGTTTTTAAAAATCTCTGGAATCCTACAGGAAGGTAGGTCTTTTGTTATAAAAAGAAAACAGTAGCATTTACAAGGCTCAGCAAGTTAAAATGTGTATCATTGAAATATGTATCTATTTCCCATCATCTGGCTTGGCCATGGTGCTGACTAGCGTATTTCTTGCCAGAGAAAATAAGCTTAAATCATAAGCATATTTAACTAGCAAGCATAAATCATAAACCCTTCCAGTCATGAGCATACTGAACTCTGGTACCGTTTGTACAGATGGTATGGTTAAATGTGTGTGCTCCTCCCAGCCTCAAAGATGTGGACAAGCTTTTACCCCCCGATTTCCTCTCATTCAGGAAACTTAAATCTTTTTTTTTTTTTTGCACACATAGAATTCTAGAAAGCACAGACCTAGAGGAAGGTTTCAGGTCCTAGGAAAGTTTGGGGTTTTGTGACTTACTGGAGAATAATGGAAGTGAAGGTTCAGCACTAAAGCAATATGCCCCCTTTTAAGGCAAACATGGTTGGTGTTTTGTGAAGATAGTCAAGTTCTGAAGGACAAGACTTTGATTTTCAGAGTGTATCTTTAAAAAAAGAATCACAGAGCCATAAATAAAATTTTAACAGAAGTCCCTTCTCTTTCAAAGAGTGTTCCCCAGGTGGCTGGTTCTACAGAAATACTTTTAGATACTGCAAACAAAGCTCCTATTGTAAAATTTATTTTTAAAAGTCTAGTAAAACAATAACACATCCCTACTGACGTGCGTTGTGTGGCACAACGTTAACATTTTGGAAACTAGTAAGCGTATTTATGTGCTCACTGATTGTGTTTTATGAAACATCACTTTAAAGACCTTTTTATTGTAAAGTAAAACAAGAATATAGAAAACCACCCAACACAAATGTATAGCTTAGTGAACTGTTACCAAGGGAATATCCTTCTAACAGCACCCATCTTGAGCAATAGAACTGTGCCATCTACCTCAGGAGCCCCAGTCACAAGTCTCCTCCTGGTCACAGCCCCCACCTTCCCCATTAAAATAACCATTACCCTGACTTACAGGAATACTTCCTTGCATTTCTTTCTGGTTTTATCACCCAAGTGATGAACCTTACTTTATATTTTCGTATACAAAAGCTCCGTTATACTTGTGAAGGTTGAGTTCAGAAAAATTATTTACAAGCCCTTTAAAAGGTAAGTGGAGAGTGACACTCCATAAATAGTTGCTACCTACAAGTCCGCCATTGGGCAGAGTTTGGCAGGCTTCTGCTGAGGTATGCTGCTCTGGTCATAGCTATAATATCACTGAAAATAATAGCTAATGTGTATGGAGTTCCATGCTCTCTAATCACATGGGTTAATGAATGTCCTTCACTCTGAAACTCTAGGAGGTAGATCTCATTGCTGTCCCAACTTTCTGTATGTGGAAACTGAGGTTCAGAGAGGCGAGATAATGTGTCTGATGTCTGAGATCCGTATGAGTTTGTCTCTAAAGGAAAGGATCTACAGCCTTAAGAAAAAGATGGAAAAGTCACTGGCCTTAGTTCACTGTTTTCCTTTCACAAATGAATAAATGATCCAGAGAGTATAAAGAATTTGAGAAAGGTCACAAAAACAGTCAGTGGCAAAGTTGCAGGCAGATCCCTAAATCTTGTGGCTGTTAAAGTCAATGATCTTTCCTTCATTCCCTACCTCCTGTGGAAAAAAGGACACGTTTTCTAATCTGCTTCTCTGCATCATTTCCACATGAGCAGATTTGACTTTCAACCAGTTTATAACTAGGACGCACCACCCACTTGCTTATTTTCTCAAGATTTTAACTGGGAATTTAAAAAGTTTATATTCGAGGCTTGCTTTCCTGCCTCACTTGAGTGCCCAATCTGTGGATGCACATGCCTCACACTCTTCTCCAAAGAATGTACAAGAATAACACATTTGACTGGTGTGGATGGCAGGTGAAAAAGAATTACTGGTGCAGTGTAGGCCCTTCCACATATTCATGGCCAATTCTGGATTATCCCAGCACAGATGGATCATGCAGAATCCCTCTTCTGCTTCTGACGTGACCTTTAACTATTTGTGTTTGCAAATGCTTCTACCAGAGGCTGCAAAGGAGAAGAGCAGAGACGATGGAACTTGATTCCTTGACCAGAAGATTAAGCGTCCTGGTAAAAAGGTTTGCTGGGAGACTCTGGGATTCTCTCTGGGTTGAACCCCTCTGGGATGCCTGACTCAGGCTTGGGTGTGAGCCTCCAGCAAGAAAGCAGGCCGGGCAGCATGCACGGAGCTTAGTTTGGAATTTGTTACTGGATTGAGATCCCGTGAACTTGTGTCTTGAGCAAGTCACCCATCTTCTCTAAGCCCCAGTTTCCTCATCTCTGTGAGGGAAGGAGGTGGCGCTTCTTCAAAGCAAACAGCATAGTTAGGCACCTAGCTCAGTACTTTGCTCTGCAAAGCAGTAGTAAATACTCCCATCGGTTGGCTGAATCCATGAAGTTCAACCAGTAAAGAGAATGGAGCTGATCTAGTGAAACTTTCACGGTTTCCTCTCGAGGGGTTGGCCCAGCTTCAGCTGTCTGAGGTCCTGCAAGTTGTTGGTGGCAATACTGGCCAAACTCACTAGTCTCCCAACTGCTTGTGTACTGATCTTTCCGCCTCATGACACCCTGCTGGGGAAAACAGATCTGCCTTCTTCACTTGCACCCTGTGAACCTGGCTTCTGAGTCCATTTGCCATCAATCTGTTTAAAACCTGAATGAACCTTGCTATTCATTATTTTCTAAGGATGTGATTGTCTTCGTTATTCAGGAATACAAAAAGCAAGTTTGGTTGATTAAAATGTTTCCAGGCTGAGGAAACTTTGGGTTGAAACTGAGGAAAATTGTGTTGTGTTAGTCTCCTGTTGTCCAATGTGGATTGCAGGCCTGCAGACGTGACATGGGATGAAGCCTGTAGCAGGCTCCCAAAAAGTCCCTAAATAACAGGTATATTCTTTTAATCCTGGATACCTTAAAGACACATTGATGGACATTGATAGAGCTGAGATAAGGATTATATGGGATATTGACTCATTCACTCAGCTAGTATGTATTGAACTAAGATATGCCAAGCACTGGGGATAAGAAAATAAGACATCATCCATTCTTTGTGGAGCTTACAGTTCAGGGGATGGGTAAATATCATTGAAACTTCTGAACCCTAGATGGTAAGAAAGACAGGAAATGGTTCTTAAATGTCTTTGACTTCCAAATGCCTACACATTCTGCAAACTTGATGCATGTTTGAATGAAAGAATGTTTGAATGTTACCCTAAGCAGAGGTTTGTTTTTTTTTTTTAATTAAAGTATCCTTAGATTTCTAAAGCTGAGTGTTCTCTCTAATCTCAGCGTTGTTTTAAAATTCTCTAATAATAGTTTTGACAATGAATTCAGTAACCACAGAGGCTGTTTATAATTTGTTGGTGCTTTTCAAACATCTTTCAAAGCCAAGCGAGACCTCGACTTCTGCTCAGTAATTCACTGTGTCTTTATGTCTCTACCTGAGGGGTAACCATCATAAAACGGCCTGTGCACCAACATGTTAAATATGGGGATTCTTACACTGTGGAATGTCTAAAGATTGCTTACTCTGTCATTTTTAAAAGCCTGTAATTCCTTATAAAGCATATATAGCATCTGAACAAGAAATATGACACTAAGTCTCGGATTAAATAATATCTCGGGGCCGCTACCTTATGCATTTTCAGCAGTTTGGGAACTCCACTAAGTGCAGGTTAACAAGACCAGAGCATCGTAAATGAGCATCTGTCCCGTGACCCAGCTGGAGACCCCTCCGATTATTCATTCCAGAAGCACGTGCTGTCACCAAGTTCAGCCCTCTGGGCTCTCCCACTCTCCGTGGTCTTTTGAGATTGGCAGGAGGTCAGATCCTTCCACCCCTGCGCTTCGTGGCATGGCTCGGTGTTCCCCGGGTCTTGCTTTGTAGCCCTGATAGCGCTATTTTCAAAATTAAAGTAAACCAAAGGAGACCCTGGCCAGGGAGTAATCCAACCCTGAATGTTTATGTGGAAAAGGGTTTGTGTTTTGTTTTGTTTTCAAGTGTTTTAAATGAGAACAGGCAGCTCTGGGAAGAACTTGTTCGATTAGGCACCGCTGCTGTTTTGCCTGCTGACCCGGACTTTTGCAAGCCCAAGTTCATCCTTCCTCTTCAAAGGCCTGGCTCTGAGCGGATCACACATTTTCCTTGATGACAAATTAATCAAACTTGATTTCTTGGATGAGATGGATACAAAAGAACTACAACTCCCCGAGGCCCGAAAGTCAATACAGCCCTTCTGGCTCTGATTAGAGTAACAAAAGGATATCTGAGAGGCATCTTCCTCCCGCTTGCGGCTGTGGGACGAGCTGAAAGCCAGCCGAGCTTGTAAAGGAGAAAGGCCTTATTAAAACACATTTCAGCTGCGACCCAGTGAACGGCGAGCCCCCCTGACAGAGAAAATGACTTCTTACTAGATGCTCACCTTTACTCAAGAGCAAAGTTTCCGCTTAAAAAGACCGAGAGGAAGTAGTATATTATGAATCTGAAATGTTTATAGATCTCCCCTTTTATGTTTCTGCTGTGAAGATGAGGTTAAAAAAGAAAGAAAGAAATCTGTCTGTGATATCTGGCAAATGTTAGATATAGCCCTGAGTTTGGATAAGGAAATTGACTTCTACCTGGTTAGAAAGGAAATTCCCCAAGTCAGGGGGATTTATGTACCTGTGGAGCTAGGCCCAAGCCAAGGTGAAGGAATGGGCTTCAAGATGCAGTTGTTGTGGGTCTGCTCTGACAACCCACTCAAGGGAGAGAGCGAGAGAAGCATTCTGCTAAATCAGGGAGCGCAACGCAAACCCCTCTTAGCAGCTTTGTCATCTGCCTGTTCTGTGGGGCATCCAAGGACACTGCTCACATCCTTCTTGTGATTGCTCTGCCTTCTAAATTTAGAAGAATTGCTGTTTCACAAAATATGGTCCCCTGACTGTCCTGGGCCAGATTTACACTTTCCCCCAAATGCCTGCACAAAATAAAGGGTTCATACCTTGCGATCACAATTTTGAAAAGAGGTCTGGGAAGGTTTTTTCCTCCCCACTTTAGTAATGGAGGCAAGACACACACATCTACACACTGTTGGTTCCCCTTCTATAAGTTTGTAGGGTCTGCTAGCCCACAGCCCCAATGTGGTTGGAGTGAAGTGGGGTCATGTAGGACCATCTCTCATTTATGACACTGGGTTTGAAGATCCCTCCTCCAAGTATTTTTTCTGATCCTGACAGGTAGTTTTCAAAATGTCTGTAGCATTCCTGGACCCTTAATCACTCAAAGCTGTCGTTGAGATTCCAGCAGTGAGCAAACTCTACAGCAGTTCTGCCTGCCCCTGTGAGCCAGCTCCAGTGCCCCCTCACCCCCGCCCTCTGACATGTGGGTTCCCAGCTGCGGCATTCCAGACCCTCGCGTCTCTAGCCCTTCACCCCAGTCACCCCCTGCTCACCTCTTTCTGGTGCTCTGAGGGGGTGCCCAGGTACCCTTGCCTGTCAAGCCTGTTCTGATCTCTCCAGCTCGAGTGGAGCCCTCCTCTCTTTGAATCTAGGAGATAACCTGCATCTCTTTGACTCCCCACCCCCCTATGGCCCATGGCTCATTCTGGGGCGTGTGTGTGTGTGTGTGTCCCTTGGCAGGCTGGCACTAACTTGAGTGTCCCTAGGCATTTTCACATCACAGCTCACCCCCGGTCCTAAACACTGAGGCTATGCTCTTGGTTGAATGGAGGAGCCACTTTGTCAAAAGCCCATCAGACATCCCTTCTTGAGAAACCCATGCACCGTTCCTAGGGGATCGCTTTTGTGGCTGGAGAGATGTGTTTGGAATGAGAAGACCATTTCCCACCTCCCTACAGCCCAGCCTGCCGGTTTTGTGACTCTGAATGAGCTGCCTGACTTCTGAGCCTCCGTTTGCACATCTGGGTAAGAGGAAGGATGATCGCCCCCATCACTGGGTGGGAAGAGTCAATGAAAAAATTATGCATGAAGGCTCGTGAGAAACTGTTAAGCGCCTTTCTTGTGTAGGTTTTGATGTTAATGTCTCATGATGTGTTTTGGTCAAGTTAGTCTGGGGTTTTTTGTTTGGGTTTGGTTTTTTGTTTTTTAAAGTATTTGGCCAGTTTGGTGTTTTTTTTTTTTTAAATCACACTCTTTAGTAGAGTCCAGAAAGCTTTTATCTTTTATGAAAATTCTTTTTTCCCCCCCTTTAGGATAAAACTAATGCATGCTCACTTTTAACAAATATGAACAATAATAATGGTAGCTGGCCACATCCCCCATCACCTTTTTTATTCCTAAATGATTAGTAGGAAATAACAGTGTCTATGAATATCTGAAGATAGGCAAGAAAACTGGGCCAAAGTTGGGGCGAGGGGAGAAGGCAAAGAGCTGTAGAGAAAGTAAGGGACACTGTGTTGGAACAAGGAGGCACCCGAGCAAAGCGATATGCCTGGCGGAGAGGCACCGCCTGCCCCCAGGTGGGAGGAGTATCAGTGATGAATGAGTACCACGTGTCTCGTCCACGTGTTTGATTCCGTCGACCACCGCGCTCCGTCAGCGTGGCTCCGCCTCCTTGACTCTGCTCGGGAGGTCGGGGTTTGAAGGTGGAGAGAACCCTGGGGGAGCCCCCTTGGACTTTCAAGAGTTTAGACCGCTCCCCGCACCCTCCGCCACCCCAGTAAGAAACTTAAGTCGTCCCTCACCCAAATCGACAACCTTGCAGCATCTTCCCGCCAAGAGGCAGAGGTGGTTGCCCCTGAAGAAACTTGAGTGGAGGTTCGTGGTTTTACGGCTCATTCTTCGGCTCCTCAGAGTTGCGTGCTGCCTGCCCGAACGGCTGATGCCTCCTGGGGTCCTGTCGCGGAATTCTAGTCCGGGCGAGCGTTGTTGCTGTTCACGGCTTCTGCTGGACGGGGGGCTGGAGCTGGCGAACGTGGCGGCTTCTGAGAGTGGGAGAGTGGGCGTTGCTGCGGTCTTCTCGGGATTCGGGCTTCCTCAGTGGCTGTTGCGAGTGTCGGCCCACGCGGGGCCCTCGGACGGGGCAGCCCTAGAGTGTCTTTCGGATGAGTCGGTCAAGGGGAAAGTGGTGTGAGGGCTTGCGGGGACCGCGGGGACCGCGGGGCCCGGGGAGCGGAGGCGGCGCGCTCTGCTCGTGGAAAGGCATCCTTGACGCCTGGTTGTAACAGGGGCTGAGTTGCCTCGGTCGTGTCTGACTCTTTGCAACCCTATGGACCATAACCCCCCAGGCTCCTCTGTCCATGGGATTCTCCAGGCAAGAATACTGGAGTGGGGAGCCATGCCCTCCTCCAGGGCTAGTTATAGCATATGTTTGTTCTAATGAAGTGCTGTTGCCATTTCTCGTGTCCATTTCATTTTGTGTATTTCAGGTTTTATAAAATTTTAAATCTCACGTTGCAGACGAAAAATACCTAATGAGTTTCTAGATTGAGCTTGTTGGGGGACATAATGTATTCACCTGGGACCAAACGCGGGTTTTAAAAGCAATTCGCGGGGGCTTCTCTGGCAGTCCAGTGGTTAAGACTCCACATTTCTAATGCGAGGGTTGCTAGGTTCGATCTCTGGTAAGGAAAGGAAGATCCCATATGTGGCACGGTGTGACCAAAAAAAAAAAAAAAAGCTGCTTGTGTTCAAAGTCTATTACAGTGACGGTCTTCTTATCTCCAGTTCTTAGAGATACTTTCTTCATTGCATGGAGTTCAAAAGTATCTATTTTTAAAAGCTGTAGCACTTCTGAGGTTCATTTGTGGCAGAATAGGTAAACAGAGCACTCAGCTCATCAGTTTATTTCCAAGTCACTCCCTATGTGTAACACCTCAGCATCAACCCTGATGAAATAACCAGTGTGGTTTCCCGAGACCCTCGCGGGCCTTCCCCAGATACCTAGATGGAGTGTTAAGAGACAATTAAGACCAGCTGAGCTTCGGGGACTCCAGTAAGGGACTGATGTAGAGAGATTCCACGGTGGGGATAGTGAGCCCAGGGAAGAGTCCTCTCTCTCAGGCAGCTAGGTGGTGATGCATTGCTTCCTGAGCACAGTAGGACTCAAGGCAGTCTGGAGACCCTCTCCAGGGGCTGCCATTAGAGATTTCCAAGATTGGTACAAGTTAGGTCCTCTAGAGACTGGCAGTTACATAATCCCACCTCTGTGAGCACAAGTGCAATGTCACTTTTTTTTTAAACTTTTTCAGCTGTGTGCCAGATACAACAGGTGTGGGCTTCCTTGGAAGATACAGCTCCATTTACTTTTGTAGATGAATGGGCTTTCTAAATGTGTGCTGGTCAACCTTTGATGATTTAAGAACAGCCTGTGAAGCAGTCACTGACCTGAATCAGGATCGTATCTGGTGACACTTATTTAATAGTGGGATCCTGAAGCTTAGAGGGGAAAGGTACCTTGGCCAGGGTTACAGAGCTGCTGAGCCTCAGAGCAGGATCTCTACCTCCCTGTAATCCACATCCAGTTTCCTTTTCCCTAGGCAATTTTAATTTTGCAGTTGTTTAAGTAACGCATTCCTCTTCTCTACTCTGCCTTTATTTTCTGAAATCTGTTTATTCCAAGCCTGAAATTTTCACTGAGAAAAAGCTTCATGAATTAAGCAAAACACCAAATTAACTTCAGTGGTTTAAAATATTAGGAGTACAAAAAAATATATTAGGAGTACAATGAGAGAGGGTCACCATAAGCATCATTGCATGAGGACTACTCCATTTCAAATGACAAGAAGATGAACTCAGACGGTCTTAAAGAAAAAAAAAGAATAATGTAACTGGAAATTTGTGGAGAAATGGCTTCAGGCAGAGTTTGATCCAGGAGACTATTATGCTGGTTCTTATTTTTCTTTTGTCTTCATTCTTCAGGATTAAACTTGCATCCTCCAGTTTTAAGTCCAGAAATACAGACTTTGCCCTCACTTTCCCTCTGGCATCCCACTAAATCCAAAGGTTGTGTACCATTGACTCTAACCGGTTCTCATTCTTATTCCTGAGTCAGTTATTTTGGACAATAACAGGCTTAAGTAACACACCCATCCCTAATGCAGAAGTGAAGTCATGGTGGTGGCTCCCCAGACAAGGGGGTATTGATACTGGGTAACAAAACTCCAAAATATCCAGCCTCAGGTCCCAGTAGCTGGATGACATAAGGCAAGTTACCTAAATGCAAAGCCTCCCTTTTTTCAGCTGTAGAGTGTAGATGATAAGGGCATTGCTCTGATTTTGTGAAGTGTTCTTGACTGTATCAGGATCAGTAACTTTTACTAATCAGCATAAACTTAGAAGCCAAGGGGCTGGGATTGGGTGATGCAGTGACTCCCAGTTGCAATAAGAATAAAGTCTTGATTCCTTGCTTAACCCACGGGGAGCGAAGTCTCCAGCTCTTTGTGGATACCCTCCTGTTTCCTTTTCCCGCTCCCATTGCCCCTCCATGGAGGTGAGTGACCACCTAGGGGCCCTGGCAGCCCTCCGCCTCCCTCCCCTGGAGAGTCCTCCCCTGGAGTCTCCCATGGAGACTATGATTGTCACTTGAAAATAGTCACTGGCTTGTCACCAGTATTCAAATGCTCTTTGGAGTGTAAAACTATCGGGGCTGAACACTAGGCCAGTCCACGGAGCATCTCCTAGGTGAAGGCCTGGTTGGTTCCATGGATCTGGTTCCCCAGTGGAGGAGGGGGCTTGGCTCTGGCCTATAGTTGCAGTCCTCATCTCTGGTCAAGTCTAGGCCACTTGCCTTGCACAGCTTCCTACAGATGCCCAGGGAGAGTATGCCAGGCATGAAATGGATCATACCCACCATTGGAAACAAGTCCCCGGGGCCCAGCTCATAGTCTGGGAGCAGTTGGCTTTGCCACTTGCACAGACTCTTAACAGTCCACGTCTAGGTTTTAAGGTAAGGTTGTTCTGAAGTAAATTCTTGTTTTGAAATGATGAGCTGCTGCTTGATTCAAAAAGCAGATTTTAATCCACAAAAGAACTTTTCTGAAAGTCAAGATTTACTTTCTGTGTTAAGGCTTAAGAGCTGCTCAAAGTAAAAATGTCCCTGACTTTATGTTAAGGGAAATTGGGAGGAGAATAAAAAATGTCAAAGAAATACAAATTTGGAAATCACCGGATGGGTGCTGAGACCCATCCTCTGCTGGCTGCCCCCTCCCCATTCTCAAGGGTACTATTCTCAAGCCTCCTGTCCCTAACTTTCCATGCAGGTAGCAGGTTGCAGGGAGGGTCTTGCCAATGGTGAAGTATGGAATATAATTCTTTCTAGTCAGGTTGGGGTTTGACTACTCACAGGCTAGAAATACTTCTTGCTTGAAGTGCTGGAGGTGAACTGAAGGATTAGACCCCAGCTGCAAATGTGCGCCTTATGTCTGAGAAATGAATCTGGGCAACTGTGCTCATCAGCTCCACTTGCAAGCCCACTTCCCTCTCTTTCTGCTGCCAAATTTCCTCTTGTGGAGCTGGTCTCTCTCTTATTGGAGTATTTCCCATGTGTTTGCTAAAGAGACATCACCACCAAGACATCTGCAAAGTCTCCAGGCTTTGAAGTACCCGCAGGAAACTCGGCAAAGAGAAATCCAGAGTTACTTTGAGTCTCCTGGGTGGATGGACATAGTGTTTGTTTGGTTTGGTTTGAGAGCAGCTGGGGGCAAAGCCCAAATCCAGGGTGCTGGCACCACCGGAAATTAAAGTGTCTTCACTCTTCTTCTACCTGAGACAGGAGCTTTAAAATATTTTTATGAATATTCAAAGGAATGAAAAAAAAAAGCACACATTAAAAGGTGTTTAGTTTCCTCTTGTTCAAATGTGTGTGTTTCTGGATTCATAACCTTTCAAATGTAGGTAGCATGTAAGAGTTGACAAAGGGCGTTTGTGTACATTAGTTCAAGTCACCTTTGTAACAAATCAGTGTCGTTAGCATATTACCATTATTTTGCTAATGAGAGAGAGATGGAGAGACTTGCCCAGCATTGCTTAGCCAGTGTGAGTGGTATCCTGCAGCCCTTTTGATGCCAGAGGGAGTGCTGTCGAACTGAGAGTCTCTTCCAATTCCTGGGGGAAAGTGGTCTGATATTGAGCTGTTTTCCCCTCCACATCACCCTCAAATTGTGGGGTAATCTCTTTCCTTGGGAGTGGAGGTCGGTCTTCATGGCTCCCCCAGATAAAATTAAAGAAGTTATATAATTATCATAGTATGATTAATAATGTTTATGGAATTCTGTGCCACAGTCTGTTGTAGATTACATCTGTGAATGTCACTAAACCTCACAGGAACCTTCCTCATCCAGTGAGGTGAGGTGACCAGCCTGCCTGGGGTCAGTAGAGCCAGAATTCAAATGATCCAACAGCAGACTCCTCTCAGCCCCTCTCTTTGTATAGCCTGTACCGAGTGCCTACTAATGCCAGGCCCTTTGTTTGCACTATCTCACTGACTCATCATCACCACCCCCATTTTATAGATAATGAAACAGAGGTTCAGAGCTTTAGTCCTAAGACTTAGGAAGAATTAGAGTCAAGAGCCATCTGTAGGACCGGGTCTCAGAGTCTCTGCTTCAATCCATGCCCCCAAAGTGCCGTGGATGCTTTCATTGCCCAAAACAGCTGAACAGCACCGTGGAGGGCAGACTCCAGAGGCTGGGCCACCCAGCACAAGAGGGTGTCCGCTTGGAGCCTGCCCCGAGCAGTGTCATTGAGGCGTTAGACAGGGACGCTGATCCCCAGGGAGGCTAAGTCATTTGCACAAAGACACATCCACAAGTGAGGGCCGGCATCAGGATCTGAATAAAAGGTTTGTGCTGAAGGCCCTGGTCTAGGCAGTGGTGGCGACTTGAGCAACTTTCAACTTGAGAGAGTTCAGGATCCCGGTTTCCATTTCTGCCCCGTCTCTGTTACCCCTGAACCTTCCATCTCCCTCCATTCCTCCCTTCTCCTCCAGAAATGCAGAGAAACTACCACCTACTTCTCAGGAATTTTGCAAAGATTAATAGGATCATTTCAGAATAGTTCTTGGAGCGGCATATATGAAAGGTGCCATACAGAAGAAGAAAGTAAAATAACAATAATAATTATTCTGTTTCAGTGTATTTAGGTAAATCTCCATAGGGGCAATTAAGAGAATACCGGCTTGTACTTGTGGAAAATTCACAAGTTAGTAAAATACCCTTGTCCCTGTGAGGCTGCTTGGGTGGATGGTGGAATGGACAGGGCCATGGTACCAGATCTAAACCACCCAGGCTTCTGTACAAAAATAACTTGCCTGCCCATCTCAGGTCCACAGAGACATTGCTTTGCCTGACCGCAGCCTGGTTAACTCAGAGTGCTCACCCAGCTTTTTCCAAAAAGCTACATTCCCTGGTCATCCACAAAAGATAACTTGCTTTTGGAGGCTTCAGCGTCTGTCCTCTAATTAATTCCTACCCATTTACCACAGGGACAGCTCGGGGCCTCCACGCACTTCTCCCAATCTGCTGGTAGAAACTGTGTTTGTATTTAGTGGTGGGCCTGGCAGATAATGAGGTTTTGATGCCACAGAGCTCTTGAGGTGAGTTTATTCTGGGCTCTAAGGAGCCTGGCTGGTAACATCTGGTCTGTTCAGATGTCGCCCTCTCTCCATTCCGAGGGCCTGGGTTTGGTGGGTAAGATGTTCTCATTTATGATCGACTTGCCTTTGATCTTTGAGACTGGCTTTCTCACTTAAACACCTGGCCGCGCTTCGGCTCTGCACCAGCCCGCACTCCTGCGTGGTGTTCCTTTTCTCCTGATACACAGATGGCCAGCACACTGCGTGCGGCCGCAGCCACGGCCTGCTCAGCATCCCACCCCGGAGATTTTTTCCCTCTAACTGATCGGACAGGATAACCTCTTAGGCAAACACTCGGGTTCTTTCCCATCTCTTACAACTTCATTTTCTACTCCATAGCACCCCCGCCCCCACCAACTCCTCTCCACCTAAAGTGAGCAGAGGCTGGACCCTTAGAGTAGGGCTTCTCTTATCGTCTAGGCATCTGATCATAATAGTGATTCTGATCCATGAACCAGGGGTGGGCCTCAGATTCTGATTTTTGACGGACTCTCAGATGATGTTGATGTGTTTGGTCCATGAACCACATGTTGAACAGCAAAGTCTTGCAACACTTCTGGGATATTCCCCACTCTGGCCTCCCCCAGTCATGTTCCTATCTCTTCTGTTTTCTCATTACAAACTTAACTGCCTTATATTCTGTTCCCATAGAAGCACCTTCCTGCTCCCTTATAAATACTTCATACTCAAGTGATAATAGCTGGTAGATAAACAGAGTGTAGAATCAGAAGTCTGTATCTTAGAAACCAGGGTGCAGATCTATGCTGTAATGACTCTATGAGAATCACATTTCCAATTGGTGAGTCATTATTGTCTTAAATATATCCTGACACTATTCTATCTCACTCAGTTCAGTCGCTCACTCATGTCCAGCGCTTTGCAACCCCATGGACCGCAGCACACCAGACTTTCCTGTCCATCATCAACTCCCAGAGCTTGTTCAAACTCATGTCCATTGAGTCGGTGATACGATCCTCATCCTCAGTTGTCCTTTCTCCTCCTGCCTTCAGTCTTTCCCAGCATCAGGGTCTTTTCCAATGAGTCTGTTCTTTGCATCAGGTCGCCAAAGTACTGGAGTTTCAGCATCAGTCCTTCCAATGAATATTCAGGACTGATTTCCTTTACGATTGACTGGTGTGATCTCCTTGCGGTCCAAGGGACTCTCAAGAATCTTCTCCAACACTGCAGTTCAAAAGCATCAATTCTTTGGCTCTCAGCTTTCTTTATGGTCCAACTCTCACATCCATACATGACTACTGGAAAAAGCCACAGCTTTGACTAGACGGACCTTTGTTGGCAAAGTAATGTCTCTGCTTTTTAATATGCTGTCTAGGTTGGTCATAGCTTTTCTTCCAAGGAGCAAGTGTCTTTTAATTTCATGGCTGCAGTCACCATCTGCAGTGATTTTGGAGCCCAAAAAAGAAAGTCAAAGCCCAGAAAAAAGTTTCCATTGTTTCCCCATCTGTTTGCCATGAAGTGATGGGTCCGGATGCCATGATCTTAATTTGAAGAAGTTTTACAGAAGTCACTTTATTGGCAGTATAAAATTATAAATCTGGAAACATAATTAAAACATTGTCATTGCAACTGGATTTAGGCTTTTCTTTTCTTAAATAGGCATGTTAAAATGTCCATGCACACGTCATTCTAAATGAGTGTAAACACTTGAAATCTAGCTGAAACAGTGGCTCTCTCAAGGAAGGAAGCTCCTTTATATTATGTTTAAATGGCTTCTTAGGATTCTTACATTGATATATCATAATCGACAGACATGGAGCTGAAAATTCAAGTCACCTATATTCATACCCTGGTTCTATGGTTTTCCCCACAGTGTTAAACTTTGGTTTTCCACATGTGTATAATAGGCATAGCTATCATTATTATTTATTATTTTTATCATTATTTATTATAATGGTTAAATATGGGGCTCTGTAGACTCTACCTCTGTCCCTCGGACAGCCCTAGAAAACTGCCTAATGACTGATGGTCGTGGATACCCAGCACTGAAAACCAACCAGCCTTTGTCACTGGCCAGGCGCTAGAGGCCAGGCTGTGCACACATGTCCCTTTACTTTCGGGATTGCAGGTTGGCCCACGATGGATGAGCAGGGTACCTGGGAGGGGCCGGTTCAGCCAGGACAGTGAGTGTTTGCTCTCTGGGGTTTGAAGGCACTGCTCCTGACTGTCTGGTATGAAAGGATTTCAGTTTTTAACTGGTCCGTCCCCACTTGGCCTGTGAGAATCCTGAGTGTGAAATGAGGCAAGTTGTCTGAGATTGCACAGCCAGTGAGTGGTGGCCCAGGGATGTCTCACTCTGGAGCCCATGGCCTTACCCACTGAACAGCCCTCCCCAACAGGACATGAAATAAGGCATGCGAAAGTGTTTCCTGTAGTCTCTGGCATGTGGCCGGTGGGTACTCAGTAAATCTGAGTGTTCCTTGCCCTGTGTCTACACTTGGTTCCTGCCTGGAGCTCCATGGAATCCAGCGCTGTTCTCGTATTTGGGGCTGGGAGGGTGGACGCGGCTGCCACCTCTGACCTCCGTGTTACCCAGCAGAGCCTGGCTGGTGCTGTGACTCACGGTTTCCAGCTCTCCTGGCTGCCCCACGGTGCACAGGAGTTTTCTAGCTACAGGTTGGTGAAGTATTCCAGGGCAGGATGTTTACATCCCCTGGAGGAATGGGCACAGAATCAAGCCAGCCCTTGCTTGGCAACCCCTGGCTGTTCTTTCCAGCCTAAGGCGCCCTGCCAAGCCTTCTCAGGAGAGGCAAACATAACAAGTGCTGATGTGCTTCCATTTTATATAGAACATAATAAAAGTTTTCAGGATGATTTATTGTCCTAAACAAGAAGATACAATGGGCGCCATCCATTATTCAACATGCTAATGATAACCTTTACTCTCTTGTCGAGGATGATCTGAGGTAGTGTTCGACGGAAGTACAGAGAAGACACAGGGAACACACACACACACACATAATCCAATGACATTTCATGCCGTGACAGTTGGAAAATTAATTGTGGAACCAGGGGATTTAAAACCAAAGGGAAGGGTATTTTTCCACGTTTGCAACTTTCTGAACATCATTAAAATTAAAAGGATTTTTAAAATTTTAGGGGATTGACTTGGAAATGTCCCCCCACACAAAGTGAGCATTGAGAACTCATTGAATGCTTTCTTGTGATGTTGGTTTTTTTGCTCTTTTGTGATTTTTAGAAAGTGTATTTCTTCCAACTGACGTTATTCAAGCCATATGGAGAAGAGGGCCAGAACTGTATCATTTCTTGAGATGCTCGTTCGTGGCTGAGTTAACACCTATGCGTGGGGGGTGAGGATGGTGACCTGGCATTCCGCTGTTCCCTTTACAGGGGAGAAACTGAGTGCTTTTCCCCTGAGAATTACAGTTCACTGGAAAACAGAAAACTTGGTTTTGGCTCCAGATGTTTTTGATAGATGGGCAGAATCTTCCCTTTCTGATGCATGAGGACTTTTTTTCCTTAAGTCAAGAGGAAAAGGTGATCAAACTTATCTCCCATGGTGCTCAATGAGGCTATGTATGTTTCAATGGATATCAGTAAAAATTAAATCAGTACAGATTGCTTATTTAGATGAACACCATAACTCAGGTATTGATATCACCAGAGATAAGTTCATTTCTGAATTTCCTCTTTATTTGAAGCTTTTCCACTAGTTTGTGGACCGGAAGAGTCTTCTGATAGAGAGGAGAGCCTGGAGAGAGATGAGAGCTAGGCTTTGGATGACTCTTTCTGTCTTTCAGGGGACTATTTATTAAAGAAATTTGATAAATAAACAAAAGCAAACACTTTTGCTGATTCCCTTAAATGGTTTTTTGGCTATTAAAATGAAAGCATCCCTAAAAAATCTTAATGCCCTCAGCGATTCTCCAAAAATTTCCTCCATCGTGATTTTTAGATTTATGAGTAATAACAGAAGGCAGCATTTTTCAGTTCTGAATCATAGCAGAACAAGCTGTGTTTGGGAGCAGTCAGGACTTGGGCTCCAGAGTAGGTTGGCTGGGTGACCTAGACAAGCTGGTTAACCTCAGCTGGGTTATAATTCCACTGTAAGACCTGAAAGACTGTTGGTCATTTTAAGATTGAAATAAAGCAACATAGGTAAAGTATTTAGTACAGTATCTAGGACAAAGGAATCCTTCAAGAAATATTGCCCTTTCATCTCCCTCTGCCTTCCTCCCACCCCACCAGATTGCTTAAATATATGTCAAAGTTAAAAAAAAAATGCACAGCTTAATGAAACTTTCTCAAATATTTCATAGTCATATGCTTAGTATTAACAAAAGAAAGTCTATTTTTATTTGTTCATCCCTTTAATAAATGTTGATTGAGTGCCTATTGTGTGTAGGTGCCAGGAACAGTTGCCTTCTACTCAGAAGCTGGTGCAACCCAGTTATGCAAGCACTCAAGTCAAATTTTAAAGGTTTCTCCAGGAGGTAAAAATGGCTCAGGGCGATGCTACTAAAACCAACTGGTTATAAAGTTGAACCACTGGGTCTCATTCTAGAGTTTTCCAAAAGCTAGCTCTAAAACTATGTTCTTCTTTATTGAGGGATTTCTGAAATTCTTTAGGCTTCTCTCCACCACTGCCTACTTGTAATATCATGTTTAGGATTATTCTGAAGGATTCTGAGACTTTCCACAACTATGTCTATTTCAAGTCTGTTCTCGGAAGATGGAACTCTACAGAAGGCAGTTCACATGATTTTTTAGTCCGAATCTATAAATAATTGGTATATCCATTTTAGCCCCCCAAACTCCCATCTGGTTCGCTGTTCACACGAGGCACTAGGCCGAAAACTTGGAAGGGTAATAATATCTCAAGATGCATAAATATCATAGGATAATTGCAATGATAGTAGATGCTCCTTGCCTCTGATTTTTTTGAGGACTGGAGCTTGGGCTTTCCCAAGGTAATTAACTCGAGATCAGCAAGCTGGACTGGGGGGAGCATCACTTGGAGGAAGGCAGTTATTTCGTCTTCCCTGTTCACTTGTCCTGTGTGCCTTCAGGCATCCAGACTCCTGATTCAGAATCCAGAAGGCTTGACCTGGTCCTTGCTCCTATGCAGACTTTTTCTAATTCCTGCCTGTTAGAGAGGCAGAAGAACACAGCTTGTTTGGGGGATCCCAGATGGAGTTTGCAGGATGGATATTAGAAAAAGCATCTCGTGTGACTGGTAAACTGAGAAATTTAAATTGGAACAGCAATGAAAAAAACCATACATGTTGGGAGGTGGGGTGGGGGTGAGGCTACCCATGAAGTCGCTTTTGCATCTGTAAAGAGTCATTTTGTAGAGTGATCTGCACTTTAAGAATTCCTAATGGGTACAGTCAGTTCAGAGTCTAAGCTCAATGTGTTGGAGTCTCTGATCATGTTCTTCTGATTCGGGGGGGGTGGGAGGGGAAACAATAACAGACACACAAACACACACTCAAAAGATGGGGAAAATGTGAGCACCAGGCATGTCCCTGCTGGTCTGGGGATGACAGTTGAGAGAAGAACATTCCAAGTGCAGGGACAGAAGCAAGAATAGCCCCCCAACAGGAGAGGGAAGGAGGGTCAGCAAAGGTAAGTTTGTGAGCCAAACAGAGGTGGGGGAGGGGAGGGGCTGAGCGAATCGGGAGCAGAAACCCAGCAAACCCAACCTGCCATGATTTATTGCAGATATTTAATTTGAAATTGTGATCCCTACAATTACTGAAAATGGAGCAGCTAAAAAGGAAAGCAGTTTCATTGTGACAGGGCAGGAAGAACCCGAGACGTATTTGACATTCGAATTCCTTTTTATAAAATTGCCTTTGTTCCAAAGTTCCCCTTTTGGATCTGGTGAGATGCATATTAATTTTGCTTCCTTCATCATGAATCACTGTGTGCTCTCTGTCTTCCTGATGGAGAGAAAAGGAGCATCCAGCGATGGAAGACCACCTGGCACCAGCAGTTCAGACACGTCCTCGGGATCCTATAGGAGTGACGAGAAAAGAAGGGAGGCAGCCTGGGAGGGAGATGTGATGTGACCAAGGATTTCCTGGAAGGGGAAAGTTGGAGGTGGATTGCTCTGTCAGGTCTTAGACTTTTTGTCATGAAAGAGGGTAGGGCATTACTTTAGTAAAAAACCCGGTGTCCCATCCTGTAAGCTCATTTTATTTACTCCAAACTTTCCTCCCCCCACCCCCTGCCCCAGTAAAAACCAACCTAGAATTGAAACCATCTTTCCGCTGAAGGGTCCTCCTGACAGTGACTGGCAGTGGCAGTCACAGAACTAGCAAGTTCTGATGAAATCATTTAATTCAGACCCATCCACCATGTACATTCTCTCTGTGGGTGGAAAGAAACCTGGAGAAGAGAGAGGAAACACGGCTTAAAGCCTCCAGAAATTGGCAGACAAACTTCGGAAGGAGGCTCCTCCAAGGAATCTTCTTGAATTAAACCTGGATCTGAAGTACATTTGTTAATGATCAGGCTTAAAAGTGGGGTTGGGTTTCCTTGTATCTTACTGATACAGGTCCAGACACTTTGGAGTGGGGGGGGGGGGGGTGCAGTTAAAGATGAGAAGGAAGAAATAAGGCACCATGAGAACACAGAGCCGAAAATTCCAGGCCACAACTCTACTTAGACTAGTCTATTCTGATTGCCTTCCCAAATACATAATGGCTCGCTGCTTCCTAAATATTGCAGTATGCAGTAATAGTCACTGCATGAGAACAGAAATGAGTTTAAAGAAATATTTGTCTCTGAGGTTTGTGTGGCTGTTCACGTATTCTGTCAGTGTCCAGCCATTAACAGACTGCACTGAAACAGCTTTTTATTTACATTTTTTGAGACACATACTTGGTGTGGTTAATGATAGGTGATTTTTAATCCCATATCTATCTTTAAAATACTGAAGAGGCAGTCCAGAATTTTTCCATCCATAAATGGTGGTCATAAACTACCATAAGATGGCACTGTAACATAAATTATGGGAAGAGTCAACTATATGGTATAAGGACTGAAAGAATGAAAAGTCAAGCACCAAATTTGCAGGTGAGCAGACGGGAATTATTCCCAAAGAGCTGCATTAACTAGGAGACTAAAAGCAAGTTATACTAACATTGGATTTTAATCAGGGAGATGCTATCCAGGAATTCAATGCAGAAATGCAGACAAGCCCTTTTATATTTTCAGAGAAAATGAATTCCAATGTAACCTGAAAGAAAGGATTTCAAAAAATACTAAGAAAGAGGAATCAGTCTGCCACTGCAGGTAGAAAAAAAATGGCAAAGTATTTTTCACTCTTAATTCTGTCTCAGGAATATAATAACTAAGTTCAGAATGAAAAGCTTGTTGAACTATTTTCCCGTTCTTCTGACTTCCCTGACATCCCAGGAAGGGGAGAGAGACAATGTTAGTGAAGTGGCCAATCCCACAGGGCCTGGCTGTAGGGTGTGAATGCTGGTGCCAGCACATTTATCCTCTTGGTTTTTTTTTTTTTATTTTTTAAGCAAAGCAAGAATTGCCTTTTACAGATGGGCACTGGGGAATAAAAGTATTCTGGGATATTGATGCAGCAGGCATCGTTGGTTGTGGGGTTCTTTTTTTCTTTTTCTTTTTTGGCCATGCTCTGTTTGAGAAGGACTCAAGTCAGTGCTGCCTCTGCCAAAGTAGCCCTTGTTTAGTAGCAATCCCTTAGAGATTATAGAGGAAAGAGGGATGGAGAACATCATCCAGATTCCTTTGTAGGGGCTCTATAGCTTCAGATGTCGTTGAAAACGGCAGTCCCACCAGTGTGTTCTCTGGCTCACAGAAAAGCTCTTAAAAGAAAAAAAAATCCATTTCTTGGAGATCTCAGGCTATTGTGATATCCATTGAGTACTCTCTTTGGCTTGGCATCAGAACAGGTACATGCTCCTCTCTGCTTAGCAAGCAGGTATCCAGGCCTCATTCAAAACTGTACACTCAGGGGTGAGGTATCGAATGCTGCTGGAACCACGAGATGGTTTTCGGAAGCGCTTGGCATCCCTGCAAACAGCGGACTACATTTGGCTGAGAGGAGATCACTGGGGAGCCTGGCTTTATGTGGAACATTAGGCTCTTAATGATTTTCCCCCCACTCCAGTAGAGGAAAATAGGGGGAACATCAGGGAACTGACAACATTGGTCAAAGATCAGTCAGAGGTGCGTCATAGGGGATGTTGTAGTCTAGAAAGCCCACGCCTGTTAATGTGGTCTCTGAAGCCCACTGAGCCCAACTTGTTAGCAGATACAAAAACAGATGGTCTTCTCTCTGGTGAGGTAAGCCTCCTCTTGGGGGAAGACAGGCTTGGCTGGTCCTTCTGGCAAGGAAGCCAGAAGAGTCTGCGGAACAGACATGGAGTCATGAGCAGTCTCACTCTAGCAAGTAGACTTGAGGACAGTTGCAACCTCTCACCTCCCTTGTAAAATAGCTGTGGTATTAAGATGTCTGTTTTTCGGAGTATGCAGAACATTAATGGAGGTTTGTGTGGGGATGGAGCAAAGGGAAAGTACGTGACTCCTAATACACTGGCGTCCTCTGTTTCTGTTGGCAAAAATCTGTTGTGAAATCTAATGCCTGCTTTGTTCGTCTGATTACCTGCTTGGTTAAGAATACTGAATTATCCCTCCCAACTCCTGCTAATTGTCTTCATAAATATTATTTTGGAAATACTGTTTTTGAGACCTCCCCCGCTTTTCTTCCAACAGGATACATTTTTTTTTCTCAAATGGGCAGAGTTACAGCTTTGTTCATAATTATGTGAAAGTTGTATTAAGGATCTCAATCCCTTTTCTGAAACCCTTGGTGCCAGAAAATAGAATTGGGGGGATTTTATAAAGGTACTGTGGTGTGTGGACCATACATCATGTACCCAGTAACTGGTACATTAATATTTCTGCAGTGAAATGTGTGGATGTTCAGGTTAATGGTCTAAATAAACTCCATAAAGGTCCTATATCAGGTCAGGCTTTGCCAACATTGAGTTAATTAAAAAAATAGAACTTAGAGTTTCTGAATTGTGAATGAGGGAATGCCGGTCTGTCTTCATATTATGTAAGTGTCTTTATATTTCAGAAGAAATACAATGTGAAAGTTATATTCAAAATCTATGGATTACATAAAAAGGTGGACTTTGACGTTTGGCTTTGAAATTGTCTCTATGCATAATTTCTTACATATCCATTGCTTTCTACTTGTCCCTTCTTCCAGACTAATCAGAACCTCCAGCTATGAGGTTGCAAACTCCTGTGTTTAAGGAGACCACAGAGATACTATGAACTGGGTGGGTTGGTGTTGACAACTGGGAAAGATGAGGACTTGGGTGCAGGAGAGCCTGCAGTGTCCGAAGGAAGCACCACAACAGGCAGCCCCTGATGTCTGCTGCCGAGGGGTGAGGATCCCAGGCCATGCCCTTTATCAGGATAAATCAGGGAGAAAATGGGTGTGAAATACTGTCAATTTTTAAATGTTAATGATTCAGATTTTCAAACTTTCCATGCAAAACGTATCACTTGCACTGTTTTCACTAGCACTCAAAGTCATTTATATAGCAAAAGGCGGGGGGAAGCAATTCGAAACTCCATATATATTCCTTATCTTCCTCACCCACCCCAAATTTTTCCCCCCTGCTTTTTAGTGGTAGTTGTCATTTCCACTCTGGCTTTGAGGGCCTCTTACTCAACCTTGACACCCATGGCCATGTATTTAAATTGTGCATTGGATACAATAAAATCACCTCTTTTGCCTAGACCTTGTATGATTCATGTTATCCCACTAATTAGCTATTGAGGGCCTCAGTCCTGGGATGCCCTTATGCTCCCCTATTTTCTCCTTTCCTACACTTGCCCATCTCTCCAAAGAGCCACTCAGATTATGCCTCTGCATATTGTCCTGTCTCCACATTCTCATTTTTAAGAATTGTAGTATAATTGACATGTAACAGTATATTAGTTTCAGATGTACAGCATGGTTCGATATTTGTGTATACTGCAAAATAATCACCACAATGTTGAGTTAACACCTTACCATACATAGTTAGAAAAATTTTTTTCTTACAATTTTTTAGATTTTTTTCTCTCAACAACTTTTGAATATGCAATACAGTATTATTAACTGTAGTGGCTATGGTATGGGCCTCTCAGATGGTGCTAGTGGTAAAAATCCCACGTGCCAGTATCGGAGACATAAGAGATGTGGGTTTGATCCCTGGATTGGGAAGATCACCTGGAGGAGGGCATGGCAACCCACTCCAGTATTCTTTCCTGGAGAATCATACATTACATCCTCATGACTTATTTACTTTATAACTGGAGATTTATACCTTTTGACTCCTTTTCCCATTTTGCCTAATCCCAGTCCTCTGCCAGAGGCAACCGCTGATCTGTTCTCTGTATCTGTTTATTTCTTTTTCCTTTTTCTAATTCCAGATACAAGTAAGATCAAATGGTACTTGTCTTTTTCTGTTAAACATTTCACTTAACAGAATGCCCCCAAAGTCCATCATCCACATTGCTGCAAGTGGCAAGAATTCATTTTTTATGGATGAATAATATTCCATTTTCTATATGTACTACATCTTTATCCATTCATCTATCAGTGAACACTTAGGCTGTTTCCATCTCTTGGCTATTGTAAATAATGCTGCAGTAAACTTGGGGGTGCACGTATCTTTTCAAATTAAAGTTTTTCTTTTTTGCAGATAAACACCTGGAAGTGTAATTGCTGGGTCCTTTTGTTTTTAATTTGTAGGAACGTCCATACTCTTTTCCATAGTGGTTGCACCAATTTACATTTCCACCGATAATGTACAAGGGTTCCCTTTCTTCCCGAATCTTGCTAACCCTTGTTACCTCCTGTCTCTTTGATAATAGGAGTTCTCTAACAGGTGTAAAGTGATACCTCATTGTGATTTTAGCTTATATTTCCCTGATGATTAGTAACATTGAGATTCTTTCATGGACCTGTTAGCCATCTATATGTTTTCTTTGGAAAAATGTTTCCTTAGATCTTCTGCCCATTTCTAAATTAAATTGTTTGTTATTGAGTTGTGCTAGTTCTTTATATATGTTGGATGTTAACCCCTTAACAGATAAATGTTTTGTACATAGTGTCTCCATTCAGTAGGTTGTCTTTTTATTTTGTTGATACTGATAAGTTCTTTTGCTGTGCAAAATCTTCATCCATTTTTAATCTGACCCAACAGAAATAAACCAAACCCCTAAGTAAAACATCCTATGGATTTTTTCTGATTTTCTTTTTTTTTTTTTTTTGAGTTTAAAAAGTCAAACTGTAATTTTTTTTTAGTTAACTTTTATTGGAATATAGTTGATTTTCAATGCTATGTTAGTTTCAGGTGTAGAGCAGAGTGAATCCATATACATATATATACATACACACACATTCTTTTTTCGATTCTTTTCCCATATAGATCATTACAGAGTATTGAGTGGAATTCCCTCTGCTACATAGTAGGTCCTTACTGGTTTTCTGTTTTGTATATAGCAGTGTATATATGTCAGTCCCAGACTCCCAGTTTATCTGTCACCCTCTCCCAGTTTATCCCTCACCCCACCCTACCCCTTTCTGTCTGAACTGACTTCATTATTTACAACCTCTGAAGACCCCTTCTCCCTGTCTGCTGCGTGCCTGGGGTTCCCTCCTTCCCCGTCTCTTCACTCACCATTCTCCAGGGCTCTCCCGGTACTCACAGCCACTTTGCTCTTGGCTGAAACCTGAACGGGACCTCCAGCCCAGCCATTCCACAATCTAGACTTTGAGACTTGGCTTCCCTTCAGATATAAAGCCTCAGCTACCAGTTGGGTATTCCACAGGCGACTCAAACTCAACCTTTCCAAAAGAGAACCTCACACATTCCTTTCTAATCAACTCCAGATCCTCTTCCTCATCTCCATATTCCTGCCCGGGAATTAAAACCAGTCATCTGTGACCCGACGCACTTAGCATCCCAGTAGTCACTGACATGAGTAGGGTCCGTCTTCCTCCCGGTTCTTTTTCAGCCACACTGTCGGTGCCTTTCTTACCTTCATTACCATTATCTGCACTCATGGGCTCTCACCCCACTAGCCTGTCCTGGGAAATTGGAGGTGATGGTTCCTAAAGCCTAACAGCCACCTTGGTGTTCACCTGATTGTCCAGTGGCTTCTCCAAAAATTGATTCTTATTTCCAAGCTGTTAAGACTATCAAGAACCCTAACCTAAATGATTTTCAGTCTGACCGACCATGAGTACCATTAGTACACAGCGTACATTTGGTAAACCAGACTGGATTTTGAAACTGTCTTATTCCTCTGGAAGGAAACATGCTCTTCGTTATCTACACTGAAGGCTTGCTTACTGCCCAGAGGCTAAGGTACAGTTGTTACAGTTTGACCAGTTCATGGATGGTGCCACACAATGTAAACATTTTTACCATCTTCATTTCAACTTCCTTCTACGTGTTCTGCCTTGTAGGTACTCCTGGTGATAAAATGGAAGAAGAGGAGTTCATGGCCTCTGAATATATTTAAAACCCTCTTTATTGCACTAATTATTTCTTGAGCAAGTGCTAAATAGCTGTGAAACTTGGCCAAATAAAAATAACCTGTACATCTAAGAGTCAGCAAATTAGTAATAGATTCTGAATACACTGAGCTATGGTAGCAGGAAAAGTCAAGGTTAAATTTTCCACTAAGAGTTATCAGCAGCATCTCATAGGGCCATGAAAACTAAAAAATAGTTAAAAATGGGACACTTACTGAACCAGGTTTTGCATCCAATATATGTTTCATTCAAAAACCCCAAGGTGATTGATCTTATTCGTTATCTTTTGGAAAGTTTTTCTGGCTGTCAGTTTTGCAATGTAATTTGTTAGAATATGCTATTGGTATGTAGTGAGAGACATACTAGTTTTTTCCATTGGTTCTCACTAGAAAGATTATCTAAGTCCCTTTTATTTTGTCAACATTCATGCACAGCAATTTAAGCATTTATTTTGGTTCTTAAGTCTGTTCATGATATAATAATATCAAGGAAAGTGCTTTATCCCCCCCTCTGTTATCACTGAAGACAGATGAAGGTTCAGGTACTGCCTAGGAAGTTTGTTTTCTGGTGGAGGGTAGTGATGCCTCCTAGTACTAGGTTAAGAAAGCATTTTGTGGAATCCATCCTGAGTATCTTGTTCTACTCTGGAGAGAGAATGGAGAAATACTGCTTCCTTTCTCCTCTGAGCTTATCAGTAAGGTCCAAACCCAATGATAAAATTTGGAAGAGAAGGTTAATTCATCTTTCCCCATACAATTGGAGTTGAATAACCAGACTTCTTAACTAAACAGGTTCTCTCTTTTCAAAGTGGGCAAATGTATCCTAGCTTTCAAAAGTTCAAATTCCAACTCAGGTAATTGGAAATTGTCACATGCCCTCCAGAAATTATTTTGTTTCTTGAAATATTATTAATGCCATAGTCAGATACTTTGGCATCCGCCAACACAACCACTGTGGATTGGGAAGGTATGATGATCGAGAGAAAACACTAGAATGTTTTCACTTTGCAGTGAAACACGGACATTGGGGTATATGAAGACTGCCCATCATGTACTTCTCTACATAGAGTTTCCAGGTCTCGATGATGTTCACGAGTTCAAGGTGAGGTTCGTAGCCATGGTGCTAGTGGATGACTGTAAGCTATGGTTAGTTATATAGGTGACAGAAGCAAGTGTCAGGAGAATATAATAAACAGCTGAGGCTTTTGAAATTGTCCATGCCAAGTTTATATCCCCAAATTTCTGCACTTAGAGCTGTGTGGCTGAAATAGATGATTCCAACATTATTCTGCAAAGATAAGTTCCAGTGTCTCCCACACCCCAAGGATGTGTGCCACGCTTCAGCATGCCCAAGGGTTGCTGCACACGTAGGATCAGCAGCTCCTAAATGCCTGCCCGTAACTGAGACTTTTAAGACCTGGCATTTGAAGATTATTCTGTGTATCAATAGAAAATGTCTGTTGGCTCAAGATACATCACTGTCTGAATCCCATCTAGGTAGCCAAAATTTTACCTCTTTTCTTGATCACATTTTTCTTCAGAAATCACCAGGGTAATATGAATAGAGGTAGGTGATTTTGAAACACACTTCAAACGCCTGGTTAAGACAAGATGTCTTCTCTTACTTTTCAAACTCATTGATCCTCACTGTGACACATCACATCTGGTTGCGTCTTTCCTGTTCTGTTTATGTAACATAGCATGGTGTCAAGTGGAACTGTATTCTGGCACAATCATCAGCGAAAGAGATCACAAACATTATTTCTGAAAACTGCAATAGAAGTGTCAGTGTATTTTAAATTTTGTTCATGAATTTTTTTTTCAAAAAATAGAGGTGTTGATTTTAAAAGCTTGTACTTTTAAAATTTATTGTTCAAAGAATCGCTGTGTCGGCAAACTGGAAGGCAAAGAGTTCAGTTGCTCAGGTGAGCAAATACTTATTGAATGATTACTTTATGTCAGACAGTCTGGTACCATATTCATTCAGGGCTGCACAGGAGTGAGAGAAACTAAGTTAACTACATCAAACACCCAGTTCAATAAACGGGAGTTGTGTGCTGACCGCTGCATAAACTGATGACTCCCCAGTTTATGTCCCTAGCTCTCATTTCTCCCTTCTACCCCAGAATCAGTGTATCTACCTATGTTCCAGTGTCTTCAGGGGGTTGCTCCTTAAGCAGCTTACACTTACGTGTCCAAAGGTAGAACAAAGATGGCCAGGGCCTGGTAGGAGGGGAAATGGGGAGTTCATGTTAAGTGGGTACAAAGTTTATGTTTGGAATGATGGAGAAGGTTGGGAAATGGATGTTGGTGATGGTTACAGCATTGTGAATATACTGCTAACTTCAACAATTAAAAATGATTGCAACGGTAAATTTTATGTTTTTTTATTTTACTGCAATACAAAGAGTACACATCCAATACCAACCTCAGTTTCCACTCCTCAAACCTATTAATTCCTGCCATCCTCTTTGTCTCAGAAAATGACACCTCTGCTCATGGTGTCATCACCATTGATTTTATTTTCCTCACATTGAACACTGGCTCCATTCTGAAAACCAGGTGGATGGCTTACCTTCAAAATACATCTAGAATCTACTTATCACCCCATCTCAATTGCTTGATTGACGTCATCCTTTGCCTAGACCACTATAGCCTTTTAGTTAATCTGTTTTGCTCTTGCACTTCTATAGTTCATTCTGCACACATAACTAGAGTGATTCTTTTCATATGCTCCTTCATGCTATTCTGCCCACTTGCACCATTGCTTTCCTATCAGAGCACTGTCAAACTCAGGGTTTTTCTGGCCCCAAAACAACCCAGATGATCTCGCCTCTGGCTACCTTGCTGAACTCATCTCCTGCCACTGTTCTGCTTGCTTTGTTCCGGCCACACTGGTCTCCTTGGTGTTCCTGGAACATGCCACGCACATTCCTGCCTCGAGTCCCTAACTCCCCTCTGCCTACAGTACTCTTCTCCATCTAGTGCCAGTATCAGCTTGAATATCACCTCCTTGGGGAGCTTTGTGGGCATTGTCTAAAATAACATCGCCTCCTACACCATTTTCTTTCACCTTGCCCTGATTTTATCTATTTTACTTATTGTCTTTTCCTCTTTCACTGGGATATAAGTTCCATGAAGGCAGGAATTTTTTTTCTGGTTTGTATACTGCCTTATCTCCAGAAGCCTGGGACGTCATGGGTTTTCAGAAAATATTATATGATATGCAGGGTACATGACTATTTTTTTCCTAACTATTATTCTAGTACATTAGTTTGGTTATTACAGAGAATTGAGTTATCAAATAAATTTCCATGTGGGAATGAATTACGTTTTCCTTCTTTCTAACATTAAAACTTTTGACTTCAGGCAAAGGAATTTTAGGGCATTAAGTTTTTAAAATAGAAAAATTTTAAAAATTAGTAAATTTCTTCAGCTTAAGGCTTAGATATACATGGGAGCAATTCAACGCAAATAAATGTAATTCCAAAATACATAGTTGAGTCAGTCATATTGCTTCAGGTTCTTTTGCTTAGAAAATTCAGGGATGTAACAAAAGGCGGCTTCTGTCTTAATTTCTAACCTCAAAGTCCAAGGCCTGGACTTCAGGTACAACCGCATTCAGGTCCTTGAATGATGCAGTGAGTTTTCATTCTTCTGTTTCTGGACAGTTCTGCCTCCTCTGGTATTGGCTTTATTCTCAGGCAATTCTAGGATTCTGTCTTTCTTGTCTGTGGTAATCTCAAGGGGAAAAGGGCTTCTTCATATCATGAGTCCAGTAAAAGCCCTGGGACTCAGTCAGATGAGCCCATTCGGTGGCCGCCTTTGAACCAAATATTGGATCCAGGGAAATGGAAGACGGTTGTTTGGCAGACCTGTATCACATGCTCATTTTGCAACTAAGAAGAGAGGAGGAATTAGGGTCAGCCCCACCCAGTCACACTGACCAAGCATCAGAAAGGGCTTATTTAGAGGGGCACCAGAAGAAGCGGAAATGGGTGTGTGACGGCAGAAACATCTGCTCTTCACTAGATCAAAAAAAGAAAAAAGATTGCGCTTGGCTCTGTGATGCCATACAATACATTCCTCTTTGACTTAAATATTTTCAGTTGGTCTTAAAATGTTGTAGTGGGTTTTAAGTTGATTGTGAGTGGATTCGTATCTATGTAAAACATGAGAGGGCTTTCCTTAGGACAGGAGAGGTTGCATGTGCATGTCAGACCATGTGGCAGAAAATGGGAGACATTTGGAGCACTGGGAAAGCTAGGGGAATTGGGATGATTCGGCCAATTTCTCAAACCTTTATTGACTCAGGCTATGTTTCTCCTTGAATGTTGTTGTTGTTTAATCGCTAAGTCACGTCTGACTCTTTGTGACCTCATGGACTGTAGCCCACCAGGCTCCTCTGTCCGTGGGATTTTCCAGGTAAGAGTACTGGAGTGGGTTGCTGTTCCCTTCTCCATCTCCTTAAATGAGGCAATTTCTATTTAATTGAAAAAGTTACTGGATAGTGCAGTGTATAGTAAAAGTATGTATGTAAAAAGTGTATGTAAAAAATACTTGCTCCTTGGAAGGAAAGCTAACTATGACAAAACTAGACAGCATATTTAAAACCAGAGACAGCATTTTGCTGACAAAGGTCTATATAGTCAAAGCTATGGATTTTCCAGTAGTTGTGTATAGATGTGAAAGTTGGATTTTAAAAAAGGCTGAGTACTAAAGAATTGAAGCTTTCAAATTGTGGTGCTAGAGAGACTCTGTAGAGTCCTTTGGACTGCAAGGAGATCAAACCAGTCAATGCTTAAGGAAACCAACCCTGAATATTCATTGGTAGGACTGTTACTGAAGCTCCAATCCTTTGGCCACGTGATGGGAAGAGCTGACTCATTGGAAAAGACCTTGATTCTAGAAAAAATTGAGGTCAAGAGGAGAAGGGGGTGACCAATGATGAGATTGTTAGATAACATCACCAAGTCAATGGACATGAATCTGACCAAACTCCAGGAGATAGTGGAGGACAGAGTCGCAAAGAGCCAGACATGACTTAGTGAGGGAAAAACAGTAGAAACTTAGTTGGTGGTTGTCTCCATCTCTTGACTTGTTTGACCCACGTAGAACTCAGCCTCCATTCAGTATTCCTGTTCCCCTTTGCACAAGCTCCAGCAACTGGATTTTTTAGCCCTATCAGTGAGCTAGGCCCCCAGTCCACTGGAGACTATAGGGTAGAATGGTGAGAGCAGTTCTTTGGCCTCAGGAAGACATAATATTCAGTCCTAACTGTGCCACTCCTTGTGTTTATGATCTTGGGCAAGTTGTTTAACCTCCTTGAGCCTTAATGTTCTTATCCCTCTTAGGTCCTAAGCTTTCAGCACTGCTCCGTGTCCCTCTAATTAAACTTTCTGGGTCTAGCCAGATCATGAATGGTACAGACAGACAGAATGCAGGGTGATTTGGTGGGCAATACAAACCAACTCTGGGGCAGTTAAACAAAAAGGGAATTTGTGGGTCAGGGGTAATCTCAGGGAATGAAGGAAAAGGTGAACCTGAAAAGCACAGAGTGAGGTCCAGGAGAGAGGTGGTAGCTCCTCTAAGGCAACAGAGTAAGTATGAATCGGCTCCGAAAGCTTCTGTTCATGGGTAATTCCATTTACGTGTCTGGGGAGCGTGATTGGTCTCGAGGACTGAGGACACTTCCTAACCACACAGCTATTGTAGAAAACATCATATTAATATATTCTACATCATATGATATGTTTGTTTGTTTGTCCTTTGACTATTTGTTGAGCACCTAAGTTGGGCACTGGGCTAGAATTTGAGATGGAAAAAACCCAGTGCCTGCCCTTGTGTATCTCATACATAGTCCCAACAATTGACTGAACAGATAGGATCTTTTGGTTCTAGAATTTAAGGTAGGTCCTTTGTCCCACCAAATCATTGTGCAGAAGAGCAGAGTGGTTCTCCAGAGGGAAACTGAGAACTGTGAGCAGAAGGGGGAAGAATGTCTGCTGGCAGGGAAAAGCAACAGCTATTCCACTACACCTAATTAGTATATTACTCCAATTTTCAGAGCCTTGGTTTCTTCATCTGTCAGATGGGAATAGTAATGATACGATACTCACAGGGTTATTTTAAAGATTGAGTAGGTTAGCATATGTAATGTTCTGAGAGTAGTACCTAGAACAGAAAAAATGTCCATAAGTGTTAGCTCATCATCACCATCATCATTACATTGTCATCATCCCAAACTCTTGATCTCCTATGTCTTGTTACATGCACTTTTCATAATGGGGCCCACAAAAGTGGGAAATGCCTTTCTATCCCCCAACCCCCCAAGCAATAGGACTTTTTGAGTAGTAAAAAAGAAGAGGAAGAAATTTGGCAACTTCTCCTTCTGTAGTGACATAGCCAGTACCTTCTCTGATTTCCTCTTTGCCCGGGGATCTGCAGCCTGTAAGTGTTGATTTAAAGGGAACACTCTAAATGGTGACTTGTGCAGGAGCCCCAGGCTGTGCAGACAGAGTCCTTCTCTGCAGAAGGTTCCAGGCTGGTGGCTTTGTTCCAGCCCTAACCCTGCATCTACTCATAACCCAAAACTGACTGAAAGTGATTGAAATGCAAGTTTTTGTTGAGCTGAGATGCTAAATCCAGGATCAGGAGCATATGGATCACTCCATATTTGTTTTCTGCATATCTGATGTTAGCAATTTAGAACATCACTGGGACGCTCCCTAGAGAATTTCAGTTCTGTAAATGAAACAATTATTTTGGCAGTTTGGGAAAGATATATTCATAACTTTCATGGTATTTAAAGGGGAAATACACCTTCCCTGAGTCCCTTTTTCCCTTGCCAGATACGAAGAATGAAATCAGAATGCAGAGGGAATAGATGGCATAAATAGAAAAATTGACAGTGTGCTGCATTCACAATTAGATTTCTAGGATTGACAGCGAGACAGGAAGTTAAAGGGTTTCTCCAAATCTGGGCACAGGAAAGTCGCAGAGAACACCATGCCTGGGGCATTATGTTCATTCATTCAAACACTGGTTGTCTTACAAGCACCTCCTATGTGCTTTTGGTAAAGTCTTAGATTAAGATGACTAGTGCTTACCCTTGGTAGTATGTTCACAGTTTCTAATGCTGTATAGTAGGATTCTTTGGTTGTAAGTAACAGAAAGCAACTTAAAACAAGCTTGAGGGAAAAAAAGAAAATTGTTATAATGATGACCGGGTGTCTTGTGGAATCCAAGCCAAGGAACTCCTAGAGCTTTCAGTAGGACCTGGACCCAGGAATTAAAAGCTGCATGACCTAGGCAGTCTGTGTCCCTCATCTCGCATATTTGGTCAGCTTTTCTCTGCTTCCTGGTCTTCCATTTTCCCCATCCACATAGTAGAAAATGCCTTTCCCCCAGCTTCTGAGTCATTAGATTGCTCCACATTTGAGAGGTCATCCCAGAAGGAAGAAAATCTCCCTATCCCAAGGCTAACTGTTTGGGAGGGAAACCGATTGGCCTAGTTTGGCCAGGTGTTCATTCCAGGTCCAGTCAGCTATGGCCAGGGAGTGGGGTTATATACAACCTATCACTCAAAGTGTGGTCCCCAGATCAGCCACACCAACACCGTTACTGGTATCATTACAACACGTCATTAGAGATGTGGTCTCTGAGACTACCTCAGACGTGCTGAATCTCCATGTTTTCAAGATGCCCAGATGACGGTATGCACGCTGAGCTTTGAGAAGCTTTGCCGCCAAACCTACATGGCTGTCCATGGTTACTGTGTAGGAGGTGGGCAGAGAGGAAGGTTGCCATGATCTGAGCAGACAGCCCAGAACATTTCTATGACAAATAACATAAAAATGCTCAGTTCTGGGGGCCGCTTCTGAAACATTAGTTCTTGAGAGTATCTATAGAGGAGAGTGACGTAGAAATTTATCTTGATATAGATGAAGTCTTCCATGTCTGTGTGATGCTTCTCAATAATTGCTTGATGGTTTCTTGCCTCTTCTGGGACTGTGGCAGCCCCCTCAGGGCATGTCTATTCTCAGATGAACTCTGGAAAGTTCACGCTCCCCAAGCTGACAGATGGGGTTGGTTGGTGAACATGTTGTGGACAAAGTCCAAATGTGGGAATCCCATGGTACACTGGGTAACTCTGTAACAGTGATCATGATCTTGTAGGAAATGCCCTTGGACACAGGCTGAGAAGATCTGAAATGTCCCCGGGCAGTAGCAGGGGAGGGAAGAAGGGCAAGCTTTGGCTGTGAGTCTTAGAGCGCTAATGTAGAAGAAGACTCTGCCCATCTTCATGACAGTCTGTCTTTCCCTGGTAATATTTGCTCTTCAGCACAGACCCTTTATCATGAATCGTTGAGTATGAGGCTTGTGGCCAAGTTTTGTCTTAGCTTCTGAGTTGTGTTTAGGACCATCTTGTATTTTTTTTCCTGTCCCCGAGGCACACAGTAGATGCTCTTTTCATGCTTGAGAACACTCAGAGGATCTCATCTTGAATGAAAATGGACACTAACAGTGAATGGTCCCTTTGCCATGACTTTTCAAAAGCCTTCTATTTATGATCAGTCAGGCTTGTCCAACTGGTTTCACTGGTGATTGAGACAAGCTTTGGGTGCTGAGCACCCTGAGCTCAGGACATTGGAGGAGAATCAAAGGAATAGATCTAACTTCACTCTCTGTTCATAGCCATACTTTATGTCCATCCCAGAGTTGTCTGCACACCTTAAAACACATTAGAACAACAGTCCATGTATGTATACAAGCATATGAACATGGGGATTACATGTTTAGAATTTCTTTTCTGATAAGGATGTATGGTCAGAAGATCTGGAGATCCCGAGTTTAGGGCTATAGTTGAAAGAAAATTTAAAGGCAGCGTGGAACTTTTTTACTTAAACCCATGTGTGAGGTTTGCACATGCCAAGCACTGTTCTGAGTGTGCTACGGATATTAATGTATTTAGGCTTGCTAACCAGTCCATGAGGGTAGGTACTGTTTGGAATCTTATTTGTGGAAACAGAAGCCCAGAGAGGTTCAGTCCCCCAGTGAGAAAGTGGAAGTTAGAAAACACACCCAGGCGGGCTGGCTCCAGGGCGCAGGCTCTCACATGCTAGTTAGGCTGTTTCTTCAAACAGACTCTGATGTGGCGCCAAATGCACAAACGGAAGTCAGCAAGCAGTGTGGAGATCGAGGAGCTTCTTGGTCTTCCCCGCAACCCTTGCCCTCCCCCTCAACCCTTGCCCTCCTGCTCGCCTCAGCTCTTTCCCCCCTTCTTCCTGAGGTGCAGAGTACCCCAGGGACATGGTTTGGAAATCAACCTAATCCAGCCTGTTAATTTTGTCAAGTGGTTGCGTTTTACCCTAGGTCAACCAGCTTCCTAGTGGCCAAGCAGGGAGAATCGCACTTGTAATTCAGGCCTCTTTCTGCCTGCCCAGATTAGACAGGTGGGGGCTGTGCCTTCATGAAAGCTCCCTTCCCACCACCTCATTTTTAGGAAAGCACATTTCATATACATATAGGTGTCCTTACTGCATTATAGTTCTTCCCTTCTTTATCCTTGTTGAGTGTTGCATGATTTACCTTCCAGGTATTTCTTTTTGTTCATTTCACTGATTTTACCAAGTTTCAGTCTTGAGCTTATTTCAGGCAGCTACATTTTGAGGAGGACAGAGTGGGCTGTCTTGAGACACGGTTGTGATGCTTTAGGTCCACTCAGGCTGAACTGGCCTTCAGCAGCTGCTTCTGCTGACACAGTGGGACTGGGAATACAGCACATACCTGATGGTCTCCCCTGTGGCAGTGCTGGGGCAGCCCAGGACCTGTTGGACTTGACTGCGCACACTGTGACGGCCCACTTAAAAGAATTATTTGTGATTTGCACTCGGCTATCAATGGAGATTGAGAGTATTGATCCCAACTGATTGCCGAGGACCAAAATAAAGTGAAAGGGTAATTGACTGCCGTGTCCCCCATCGATCGAGCGCCACAGTTCATCACCACTGAAATTATTTTCAAGTACCTTGGTTTATCATTCCTAATAAATACAGAAATTGAGTAATCAAAATGACTTACATTCACATCGAACCGAAAGCTTTTAAGGAAGTGTCTATGTTTAAGTGAGTCCATATTCTACGCCGGTTTTCCAGTCAAGCCCCCAGGGTCTGTTCTGACAGTGCCGGGATAAAGCTGGGCTCAAGAGAAAAAATAAAGCGTCATCTCTCAGAAGCAGGAATCCCTGCCCCTGGCTCTTTTCCAGTGGTGTCATGGTAATAGCAGCCCCTGAGATTTTAAGGAGGAGTCCTCCATGTAGTCACACTGTCCATCTCATCCATCAAACAAATATTTTCTTCAAGACAGCAAGATTTCTTATTTATTTCACTCCCCCAGCACTGTTCATAAAAGCACCATGGTGGTTTACATGTTTATAGTGATGTTAGCAGTTATGTTATTAAATCAGAGTAATCATTAACCATGTTCATATAGTTTATGTGGCATTTGACCCTTTAGTACTTTGGAATAGTGAACATCCTGTTAAGCAGGTGTCTGAAGAGTGGGACTGAGAGGCTAGTACTTGCTTTGGGAACCAAGGTTCTGTAGCTCAACCCCGTCCAATAGAGACAGCCATAGGTGTGACTTAAACACACTGTAAAATGCAAAATCTCACAATAAAAATGGAAGGACTTATGGAGAAAGTGGGGGGAGGGACGTAACACAAAACGTTGTCAATGACACATTAAAAAAAAGAACATAGTAAAAACAGCCCAGTTTCGCATATGTTCACTGATTAAGATTATGTAAGTACTATGCTATATATTGCATTTTACCTTGGAAAAGACCTGGAGTTTGCTTGAGGAGGTGGCGTCCACAAGCAGTGGGTAGCTGCCTGTGAGTTACGGTAAGTGGTGGAAGGCAGATATTCTAAAATTGGATGGAAATTTGTAGCACCAGATGTGAATGCATGTGGTGCATGATCCATATGGTGAACTGGAGTAGCTGGTTGATGTTGAATGCTGTGTGCACGTGTGAGCATCTTGTGTATTCCCACGCCACTCAGTTCAGCTGGGTAGAGTTTTCTGGATTCACCTCGTATTCCTTACAGACGTAAGTAGAGACAGTATTTGTATTATGCTCAGATCACTTCTCAGTGTATCAATCATGTTGGAAGAAATTCATATTTTCAAAATAAACATAACTTATTTTGTGTAAGCTATATACAAATTAGTAATACATGTATAATATATATGTGTATTTTTGTATGTAAGTATATATATATATACTGTATATTTAACAATGTAAGTAGTAGAACTGCCTATATAATAGAAACCACAAATATGAGCCATATATATGATGTTAAATTTCCTAATAGCCACATTTTAAAATGCAAAAAGTACCTGCTTCCTCTTTAGGTGAAATTAATTTTTATAAGATCTTTTATTTTTGTATGCTCAGCATATTATTTCAGCATGCAGTCAGTATTAAAACAGCTAATGAGATATGTTGTCTTCTTTTTTATACTAAGTCTTTGAAATTGTGTATGTCTTTAACACTTAAAAAACCATCTCAATTCAGACGTCACATTTCAAGAGGTCCATAACCACATGTAGCTTGTGGCTACCATATAGTGGAAGTATTTAGTATAAAATTATTGGATAGCATCACTGTAGAGAATAAGTAGAATTTGCAGTGTAAAGTAGAAATTCATTGTAGGGTGTAGGATCTCCCTCTTTTTTAAAAAAAAAATTATTGAAGTATAGTTGATTTACAATGTTAACTTCTATACAACAGAGTGATTCAATGATACATGTATATACATTCTTTTTCATCTTCTTTTCCATTATGGCTTATCATAGGATATTGAATATTGTTCTCTTTGGTGTACAGTGAGACTTTGTTACTTATAGGATCTCCCTCTTTCTGTTGACCAAAGCTAAAGATCAGGCATATACTTTAAGATATATAAGCATATATATTTATTTAAGAGAAATTGAGACTGTGTTTAGAAAGCAGATCTCTGTGTGTAACCCTTACAATTCCACTTTGTTTGTAGCTCACTATTTTTTGAGTGTGCGCTGAACAAATGTTTTAATGTTTTCCTTAAAAAAAAAAAAGTAAAAAACATAAAATTGCCGTCTTAACCAGTTTGGGTTAAAATGTGGTAAAAAAAAACAACAACCCAAAATTACCATTTTAATTGTGTTTAAGTAAATAATTCAAGTGTTAAGTATATTCACATTGTCCTGAAACAGATCTCCAAAACTTTTTCATCTTGTAAATCTGAAACTCTGTACCATTCTTCTCCTTTCCTCAGTCCTCGGTAACCACCACTGTACCTAGGAATTTGACTATTTTAGATACTGCATGTAAGTGGAATCACGCGGTGTTTTTGTAACTGGCATATTTCATGTAGAATAATGTCCTTAAGGTTCATCACCCATGTTGTAGCATGTGTCAGAATCCCTTCCTTTTTAAGACTGAATAGTATTCCATTGTGTATGTGTGTGTGTGTATGTATCAGTTTGTTTATTCATTCATTCATGGACATGTCTCTGATTACTGATAACTGAGCATCTTTTCAATGCATGTTGGCCATTTGTATGTCATCTTTGGAGAAAAGATGGGTTCTTTGCCCATTTTTTAGTTGAATTATCTGATTTTTTTATTGTTGAGTTTTAGAAGTTCTTTGTATATTCTGGATATTAACCCAAATATTTTTTAACGGGAAAATATTTTTCCCGTTCGGGTAGGTTGCCTTTCACTCTGTTGATTGTACCCTTTGATGCACAAAAGTTTTTAAGTTTGATGTACTCTTCTTTTTGCTTTTGTTACCTGTGTTTTTGGCATAATACCCAAGAAATCATTGCCAGGTCCAGTGTCATGAAGATTTCCCCCTATGTTTTCTTCTAGGAATTGTGTAGTTTTAGATCTTGTGGTTAGATCTTTAATCTGTTTTGGGTTAATGTTTATGAATAAGGGTAAGGGTCCAGCTTCACCCCTTTACATGTGGATATCAGTTTTCTCAATCCATTTGTTGAAGAAACAGTTCTTTCTTCAGTGACTGGTCTTGGCACCCTTGCTGAAGTTGATGGGATGGCTCACTTTCGACAAGTCATTTATTAATAAGTGTCAGCACAGTCTTGGATGGTCATGCACATGTCACTTGCATTTGTGAATTTCTTCAGGTCAGGAGCCAGCCTTAGAAATCTATTGCAGCTGCTTAATTGTCACGTGTTTGGCTTGTAGTAAGTACTCAGTCAGTGTTTCCTGAGTTGAGTTTAACTCATTTGTCAAGTTGTCATCTATGGTAGAGTGTAAATTCTTGAATGGCAATATTGAAGGACTGAAATGTTAGATTCGAATTGTCTTCATTTTGGCTTATGTTTCTGACCCACCCATTCATTCATTCACTAAACATTGACAACCTACACCTTGTCTCTCACCACCTGCATTCTTATAGCTTGACCAGACTCCGTTTTTCGGTTCCCTTGTGCATAGCATGCAGTTTCCTCCTTGGCCTTTCCACATGAACTTCTATATCTGGTTAATTCCTATCCCCCCACTCTGGCCTCCGCCTCCACATTTCTCCCTAACCCTCTCTAGGTCTGAGTTTCCAGTCTCCCAGCTGCACCAGCGTTCTGCTCTACCGTGGAGGCCCTGTGCTATCATTACGACTGCATTTTCTGCCTCTGTATTTGCTCATGAGCCCTGCAGGCGTGTAGATCATATTTTTGGTGCTTGTCTGCAGCTTGCACACTTTCACAGGGAGAGTTGAAGACCCTGGAAGTCTTATGGGCAAGCTATGATGGGTCTCAGGATGACCCCTGAGGGCAGCTGGGTCAGATTACAGGAACCTCTGTACTTCAGTGCTTGCAGGTTCCAAAATAATCCTCATACAGCAGGGAATTTTTTCAAATCTTAGCATAACATGTTACACCCTCACTGAAATCCTTTCAGTGGCTGTTAGAATAAAATCTAAAGTCCTAATCATCACACAGAAGGCCGTCCATGGTCTAACTGGCCCACATCTCCTCCTTTATTGTGTACACTCTTGTTGATGCCCGTCCTTTCTCCCCTTCCCTGTCCTTGGACCTGCAAGCTCCCTCCCTTCTCCAGCTCACTGTCTGTGCTGTGCCCTCTGCCAACAGGACCTTCCTCCATCCCCCAAATCTTCCTGTATTTGGTTTATTCTCCACATTCCAGCTCCCACATTGCTTCCTTCTGTGCCCACTTTACTGATGATGGCTTTTCTCAATTTCTTTATCTCGTCATCCTCCTTTCTTTCTTTCATAAAATTCATCTCTGCAGGTGATAATATGTTGCTTTATTTGTCTTTCTTTCTATCTCTCTTTCCCATTAGAGTTAAAGCTCTTGAAGGCTGGGCCCTGACTGCCTTGATCACAGCTGCATCCCAAGCCCCTGGAGTTTTAGGTTCTTGGTAGTAATTTTGAATGAATGAAGAAGATTGTATTTGGTGTATTTGGGAATGGGGGGAAAGGGCCAGTTAGACGTGTATAAGAGCAGGTATAAAATCTAGCTAGGATCAGTAGTCATTTTGTCTCAGTTTGGCTGTCCCCATAAACAGGCCCTGATGTGAGGATTCCTATACAAGTAGTTTATCTGGGAGATGCTGCTAGGAACCACTGCACAGTGGTGGGGAAGTGAGTCAGGTTAGGGACGTCAGCCAGTTATCAAGGGTGTTGCCGCTGTAGTAACTGGAGCTTCCTTGGGTGGCGCGTGCCTCTGTGTGATCCAGGGGGTTGAAGGCCATGCCTCGGGGGACTTCGTTTCTGGCACCCTGGTCCACCCTGGCCCATCGGGAAGGGTGGGCTTCAGGTGTACCACACCAGGTGAGGCCCCCAAAATATGAGCTGGACACCAGTAGCATCTTCTGCATGTATCTGTCACGAAACAGGGCCCGTGAAAGAGGATCATCCAGATGGCATATACTGTATCAAATCTGGGGAACTTGCAGGCATTACCTACAGGATATCCAGATGAAGATAGCCAATGGGCAGTTGCAAGTATTTGTGTAGAGCCCTCACTGAGGAGGGGTTGTGACTGTAGGATGTGTTTGACAGTTGTTGCAGGTGAGGGCGTGCTTGAGCCGTGGGGTTGGGTCAGGTGGTCGTTTTTTACTGAGCCACGTGGCAATATTTGTCATCATTGATCTTTTTTTTTTTTTTGTCTTGAGGTGATCTTTTCATGTGTCCTTGATGATACTGTCACACTGTTCTTTCCCTTCTGCCTTTGTAGCATCTGACAGATAATTTATGGAGTGGATGGGAAGAAGGTTGTGGAGAGGCAGGGGGAAGAAGCTGCCCCAGAGGTGTAGGAGAAGCAATTCGGGATATATGTGAGAGTGAAGGAAGCAAATGTGGTAGCTACAAGCAATGGAGGGAAATGATCGATTCGAGTCCTTTATGAAATCAAGAATTTGGGTTCTGAGGTTTCTCTTTATCTGATTAACAGACCTTTTCTGTTGCATTTCAAAGTTTAAAGGTGTTAAAGAGAGGGAGGGGTGCATCTTCCTATTGGGCAGGACCTGGGAATGCAGGATGAGTGCTGTCAGAGACCAGTTGTGTTGTTCGCTATTGCCGGATAACAAGTAGTAACAAAATGGTTAAGGAAGGGCATCTGTTTAGCTCCCGTGTCCGCATGATGGCTCGGGGTTAGGTGACCAAGGTTGGAGCTGGCTGGGTGGGTGCCCTACTGCTGCTGGGATCCTTTGGGCTACTCGCTTGGGAAGTACCAGAGCGCACGCAAACATGCCCAGCCTCACCGGTGCTTTTGAGCCTTTGGTCTTGTCATACGTATTAACATCCCTTTGGCCAAAGCGAGTCACATGGCCAAGCCCGAAGTCAGGAGGTCCCCACTCTATCCGTGATAGGGGTAGGAAGTAGGTATCTCTGAATGATACTCTGATCTACCTCATAAGAAGAAGGGTCAGAGAGAAAAAGAAACCAAGGGAGCCCACAGCTAACTTCTTTCTTGGGCTACACAGCATTATTTTTCTTGTACTCTTGGTTTTCCAAGCCCTAGAAAGGGGTGCCATTGATTTGCTTAGGGTTAGCAGTGTGAGTGGATTAGACAGAACTTACAACAAGGCTTGGCTTCTTCCTCTTCAGAAGAATGCAGATAGGGACATCAGTCAATTACGGGGGGACCCACCTCACAGGGGACTTTAGCTTTGAATCCCAACTTTTGCATGCCAGCATCATGGGCGTAATTTGAGAGGCCTTGCAACTTCTGAGTACAGTCTCTCTTTCTCCACAGGGCTGAAGAGCTGATAGAGAAGGTATTGGCAAGGTGAAGAAATAGAGAGAATTGATGATTTGGAGTAGTTGTTATCTCCTCATTTTATCACAAGCATTCACAATTCTTTATCTTCTAAATCTTAAGTTTATTAATCAGCCTGAGGCAAGGAGATAAAAATACGCTGATACAATTACAGGGGGGTGAGCTCATAAATATCATCAAAGAGTACAACTGAAAACACTTTTTATTTAAATATTTATCTTAGAGAATTTCGGTTTGTGAGTTTACAGTGCTTCTAGGGAGCATGGCAGTTTGAGAGACAGTGACCTCGTCCTTCTGGTTCTTTTGATGACTGTCAGAGCCTGGAAATTTTCTTCCTGGAATCTATTTTCCCCAGCAGTGCCAGGCACATGGTAATGACTCGATAACGTTTTCATGGAGTGAATAAACTGTAAAATTGGAACAGAACCGTCCATGGATATAGTAAGGATATGAATGAAATGACATTTAGAAGATTTTTTAGTCTTAAAGGTAACAAATTCTGAATTCTTCCTGCTTTGAATGGGATATAAATTCAAGAGTATGTGATTTTGTACAATGTAGGGATTGTAAATATCCCCTAATTATATAAATAAGCTTTTTCTTACCCCTTGCAACCTCAGGTACAGGATGTTATGGGCTCTTCCAAATACAGCATGTTTTATGCACAAAGGGTTTTGGTTTTTGCAGTATATATTTTTTATTGACAGCTTTGATGATTCAGGGCTGATTCCTATGTTAAGACAGTGTCAGTTACTTGGTTAATTACATTTATCACCCAGGATCCTTTGTCTCTACATAGCCACTGAGTGTTTGGAATTTTTGTGTGTTACTTGTGTATTTCCCTCACTGCAGTGAGTATGGTTTTTATACTTAGGTGAAACTGCTAATGTATTGCTTGGTAGATCATGAGCAATGGGCTTCTGACAGCTCTGTTCATTAGTCAGTGTGGGGTAAAAAATAAAAGAAACCACATTGATGTAGAAACAGAGTGTGAGCCAGCAATTACCATCAGAGAGCACAATTGAAGCCACATTTTATTTAAATATTTATCTTGTGAATTGATTCATACAAAACAAGAAGCCGTTTTTTTATTTATGAATGGCTTCGCCGCTGAAATTTGAAGAGCGAGATCGCTATTTGAGTTGGGTTTGATGCAGTCCATGGCTTAGTGTACAGAGAGCTAAATAACGCCAAATTATTCATTGTGATGTATCATTAAGATTGCTATGTGTGAATGTGTAGAAAGATGATAACGCCGTGCAGCTGTTCACTTTGGAATCCCAACTTTGCATAGTAAGGAGGGAAAAAAAGCTGATACATAACTTTTAGTACCAATAATAATAGCAAATATCCAGAGACGCTAACCATGGGCCAATTGTATTTTATATATTAACCTGTGAGGTGAGTACTGTTAACACTTTACAGGTGAGGAGGCAGGGGTACAGTGAGATGAAAGGATTTAGCCATGTGCACACCAGAGTGTGGGACAGGACTTCTGGGGGTCCTTGGCAAAGACCCCACTCCTTGCTGGCCCTACTTCATGTTTGGTAGCTCTTGATGGGGACAGACTACCTCAGCTTATACATCAAAGGGGACGAATCTGTGTTCTCTGTCTTACAAGGACTTCCAGTAATGGCAATTGCAAAAATATTCCAGCTAGCTGGCATCCATTTCATTAGCCTATTTAGAAAGATCAGGTCAGGAGAACTCTGATGCGAGCACTCACCACATATCTCTGTTTATCACCAAACGGGGTTGTTTGACCTTCCCTCCCCTCCTGACACTCCATACACAAGGGAAGACCTTCCACTCATGTCTGACAACCAGGTCGTAGACCAGAGCTCATTTGCCAAGTACATTATATAGGAATTTCCATTACTGTAGATAAAGGAGCTCCAAGCATCAGTTTGTGTGAGCACTTGGGACCCGTGGGAGACACCTAAAACAAAATCTTAAAAATAAATATTGGCCTGTGGAAGGGATCATGAAAAAAATTAAGCACTAACTGTATATATTGTTTAGAAGATGAAAGATGAAGGAAAAGGAACAAAAAGAGATAAACATGTAAATAAAGTTATAAATGAGGAAAACAAAAGATCCATTTTTCTATTGCGTATATTGGGAAAGATCTATAGACTGACTGGGTTTAAACACTTTTTGCTATTTAAAGAAGTCCTGCCAGAACACAGTGGAGTATGGATGTGGCATCATTTTGCTAAGTATACCCAGATGTGTGAAAATCTGAACACTGACTCACAGTAACGAAACTCACAAGAGATGGATATAAAGCGGGAATGTAAGTCGTTTATGATGCTCTCTGTCACTACAGAAACTATCACATTCCCCTGCTCACTGAGTTCTGTACTGTCTCCCTGTGGACAGAGCTTCATGGAAAGCAGTATTAGGGATTGGAAAGTTGCTTTCTTAAACATGGTCATAGGAAGGAAAATTAGTCTTGGGACCTCAAAGGATGGTGTGTTAGTTGAGGCTGTCTCCAAGGCTATTAGAAATCAAACTTCAGTTGGCTTAAGCGAAAACTACCTTATATGCTCCTGGACGAGGAAGTCAAAGGGTTCTGACACAGCTGGATCCAGGAGTTTGAACAGTGTCAGCTAGGTTCTGCTTCTCTGTCACTTAACATGCAGTTGGGCTGTAGGCTTTATGATGGTACGGAGACATGTCTCTTAAAAAGGTTTGCCCCTTGGCCATTGCTTGGTGAGGATTTGTTGAATATCCAGAGAACAAGTTCTTGAGCCAAGACACTTTCTTCCCAGGAAGTTCTGGAAAGTAGCTTAAATTTTGTCCCTCTGTAGAAACACTGTAGAGTTTCTTCAACCTTTTTAATCCTCAGAATCACTTTAAAATATCCATTCCCAGCCCTTTCTCCTATGGAGTTGACGCAGTGGATTTGGTCGGAGTCAATAACCTGTGCTTTTAACTAAAGGGGCAGGGATTTCTATGTTTAGGAGGGGAGAGGCACTGGTGTGGATCGACACTGATCAAATTGTAATGTACGTAAGAATGATGTGGGTGGGGATCTTGTTAAAACACAGGTTCATTACTTAAAAAACAGAGACCGACAGAGAACGAGCTCATGGTTGCCGGTGGAGAAGGGGTAGTTAGGGAGTTTGGGGTGGACATGTGCACACTGCTGTATTTAAAATAGAAAACCACCAGGGACCTGCTGTAAGCACATGGATCCCTGCTCAGTGTCAGCTGGCAGCCCGGACGGGAGGGAGTTCGGGGGAGGATGGATGCATGTATATGTATGGCTGTCCCTCTGCTGTTCACTTGAAACTGTGGCAACATTGTGAATCCACTATACCCCAATACCAAATAAAAAGTTTTAAAAAGTCAGTATTAATTGAAAAAAATTTTTGAGTGACTTGTTCTACGTTAAAAAGAAATGGAAGTTACATAACAACAACAGAAAACACAGATTCACATGTGGTAAGAGATGGGGCAAAAATTCCGCATTTCTAATAGGCTCCTGGGTGATATGAACGCTGCTGGCCTGGAGGACACACATTGGAAACCACTGATCTCAGACTGGAGTTCTGAGATCTCAACTGGAGTCGGGTTTGCACAGCAGAGGACACGAGGCAATGTCTGGAGGCTTTTTTGATGATCACAACTGAGGGAGGCATTCTGCTGGCACCCAGTGGGTAGACACCAGCAGTGCTGCTGAAGATCCTACTGTGTGCGGCACAGCCCCCAGCCATAGAATCATCCAGTCCCAAACGTGACACGGCTGCTGGTGAGGAAGCCTGCTGAGGGCTGTCTCCTCTGTGTAACACATTGCGGTACCTGGTTAGCTAAACTTGCTATACTTGGTTAGCAAGCATTATTTGCTGCCTCCATAGTCTAGTCTGGTCCCCTCCAGGTTCCCTGATGATTCCTTGTTTGGATTTTAACTATTGGTTGAAGTACTTAAATCATATACTGGCCCTGAAAACAGTAGCCAATGTGATCACTCCTTGAGACCTTTTCTGTGCCAGGCGTTGTTCAAGGCATAGCATGCACAGAGTGTAAGGTGCATTTGACCCTTGAACAACACAAGTTTGAACTCTCTGTGTCCACTTGTATGCAGATTTTTTCAGTAAAGACATACTACAGCACTGTACAATCCAAGGTTGGTTGAATCCCCAGATGTGGAACTACAGATGGGTCAACTGTAAAGTTATACATGGATTTTCAATTGCATGGGTGGGTTGATGCCTCTACCCCCCACATTGTTCAAGCATCAACTGTAGATAATATTATTATCCCATTTTCTCAATGTAAAGTCTGAGGCTCTGAGAGGTTAAGCAGCTTTCTTGGGTTATTTCTGCAGCTGACCCAAACTGTAAAAGAAAAAAAAATCAATAATTGTAAAATCATTGGTTGTTACATAAATAGCATGTGAATGTAGTATAAGACAAAAAAACACATAAAAGCACACACAGAAAAAGAAATCTGTTACTCCTCTTGCTGCCTGCCATAGCTCTCTTTCCCAGAGGTATGTTTGTTCTCAGTTTCTTGGGTGTCCTTTCAGAAAGAGTCTCGAATTAAAAGATAGATAGATATTAATAATTTACACAGAATGATAGGCTACTGTATTAGTTTCCTAGGGCTGTCATAACAAATTACTTCAGACCGGGTAGCTTGAAACAACAGGAATTTATTGTCTCGTAGCCCAGAAACTGGGAGTCCAGTTGTTGGTAGAATAGGTTTTCCTGAAGGTTCTGAGGGAACATGTTCGTACCTCCCCACTAGCTCCTGTGGCCGCATCACTCCAGTCTTTGCTCCCATCTTCACGTGACCCTCTATGTCTGTATCTGCATTTCTCTCTCCTTATAAAAACACCAGTGTCTTGATTTGAGCCTACCCTAATCCAGTAGGACCTCATTTTCTGCAAATAAGGTCATATTCCAAGGTACCAGGGATAAGGACTTCAGCATGTTTTTGAGGGGAGCAAAGTTCAACCATCAACAGGCACCAAATTTTGTTTGTATCTTACTTTTTTTCACTTAATGTGTGTTGGGTATTGGTCCACGTTGGTAGCTAAAGAGTTGGCCTTTCAGTGGCCATATCAGATTCCACTGTATGAGCATACCATAATCATTTAATAAGTTCTCTGTTAGTGGATGTTTAGGTTTGACAGATCTTCTATTTGGTACTCATTTTTATTTCTTTCCCTTTATTTTTAGAGCATCACCAAGCAAATGGGAAAACAAATTACTCCCCATACATTCGTATGTCTCGATTTCTCAGTCAGGAATGACCAATAAAAACCTATTATAGAAAGTCCAGAAATGTCTTTTGTTTCCTAGCATGGAGGAGCACAGTTTCACAAACTCTTCTTCAGTGATGACTGTTATGGTTCACAACGTTTGCTGGACATCACCAGCACCATTTGGGGAGCTGCTAAAAATGTAGATTGTGCATTGCAGGCAGATTCCTCACCATCTGAGCCACCAGAGAGGCCCACAGATTGTGGGGCCCCACACCAAACCATCTCCCAAGTAGGTATGGCCCTGGGAGGCATATTATTAAGACACTACCCTGTGGTTCTAGCAGATAATTCAGATAGAGAGCCCCCAAACTGTGTGCCTTTAATTGTGTCTTGTACTGGGAAGCTGGTGATAAATATAGTTCAGTCCTTGACCTCAAGGAACCTGTGGTTTCCTAAGGAAAACAGAACCTCGAACAAGAGTGTTATGATCTAAGAAAACACAGGGAGCCATCCGCACAGCCCAGGTGTAGAGGCTGGATGGGATGCAAGGGAGGGAGCCGATGCCTTCGCTGAAAGTTGTAACAGTGAGCTAAGAAGCATGAGGGCAGTCTGGGCAGAAAACGCCGCGTAAGCACAGGCAGAGTGCAGAACCACGTTTACGTGTGGGGAGAGCCTCGTTTGTGGGTGTCACTGAAATGCGGTGACGGAGGCGGGAAGGGAGGATGTGGGGGCGGGGAAGGCAGCCGGTGTGACATCACACGGGCCTTTCGTATGCCTCCTGGTCTTCTCATGACTAAGATGAAGCAGCAAGCTGATACACGATTGGTCTCTAAAGTCCCCTCGGGCAGACTTGCTCACCCAGGAGGGTAAACCCAGAGGTCTGAGGAGACTGATCAAGTGTGTCTCAGTCATGCCCTTGACAGCCTGAGCCCTGGGGTGGAGATGGTGACGGAGAAGACCCGAACCCACAAAGGTTAGGTTGCCATCAATAAGAGCAAAGGAGTGAATGGGGGAACAGCATCCCTTACAGTCCCATCCTTGTGTTTTAAGGAAACTGATGATGCAGACATTGGTAAGAGGCTGGGGGAAGGTGAAAAGAAACCAGAACCATGGCTATATGGAGGCTAGCCATCTGGAGTCAAGTCTGCCTCATCAAACAATCCCTAATTGTTTTTAATAAGGTACATAAGTTATGTTTGGCTTCCTCTGCTCTGTGCAGTCTCCCTGTTGAGACTGTTTTTTATTTTCTTATGAAACAATAAGGCCAATATAATTAAAGAGCAGTGAACATATTCGCTTCCCAGTGACTGGTGCAGGTAATTATGAGCGCCTTCTTGGAGGAAGGGTGGTTGTTTTTCTTCTTCATGTTGCAATTTTAATAAAGAAGGAGATGGCAGGGTAAGATGAGCACTGGTGAAGTTCCAATCTTCCTTCGTCCTTCCATTTACAGAAAAGAAATGTTCCAGAGCAGACTGGAAGAGGGCCAAGATGGAAACACATGTCTGTCTGGCTTACCGTACGTCCTCAGGCCTCGCACAGTCCCTGGTACTTAGAGGATACTTGGTAAATAACAATTGACTGATTATATGAGAACTGACTGACCATCATCAAGAGAAGGAAGGACACAAATATTCTTGGATTACCAACTCAGCACCAGGCACCATAGAAAGATGATCGTGATTGTCCTGTTGAACTTTCCCCTGTAGAATTGGGGACCTTTTTAAAATTGCCAAGGTTGGCAAATGGAGACTAAAAAAACGGAGAGTTGAATGTCCTGGGACAGCATGCTCAGGGTCAGCATCATGATGTAAAGGAGGTAAAAGGATGGTACAAAAAGATTTTTAAACAGTCATTTTCAGAGAGAACAAGGGAGTAATACAGTGTACAGAAGTGAAAGACTGACATTTCCAGACCTAGGAAGAGCTGAAAAACAAATAAGCACCTGAAATATAATCCTCACGGACTAGGAGGACCAGTGAAGTAGGGAGGGCAAACAGGAAATCACCCTGCGCAGGATATGGGGTCACAGGCATTTTCCTTTGGCTGCTGCTTCTGGAACACATGCCGCTTGTCACATGGTGAAATGCTTCCTGTGTGCTGTAATGTTATGACTCCTGAGACCCCTGTGAGACATATTCTAGAAACCACAGTTTACCAGTGAGGAAACAGATTCTACAGGATAAGAAGCCAGCCCATGATCGCACAACAGAGACAAAGCCAAGCTCTAAGACCAAACTGAGTTGTCTCCAAACCCTGAGTCCCGATGTCAACACTTAAGTTCAGTTGTTCAGTTCAGTCACTCAGTCGTGTCTGACTCTTTGCGACCCCATGGACTGCAGGCCTCCCTGTCGATCACCAGCTCTTGGAGCATACTCAGACTCATGTCTGTTGAGTCGGTGATGCCATGCAACCGTTTCATCCTCTTTTGTCCCCTTCTCCTCCTGCCTTCAATCTTTCCCAGCTTCAGGGTCTTTTCAAATGAGTCAGTTCTTCGCATCAGATGGCATCAAAGTATTGGAGTTTCAGCTTCAGCATCAGTCCTTCCAATGAATATTCAGGACTGATTTCGTTTAGGCTGGACTGGCTGGATCTCCTTGCAGTCCACAGGACTCTCAAGAGTCTTCTCCAACACCACAGTTCAAAAGCATCAGTTCTTTGGTGCTCAGTTTTCTTTACAGTCCAACTCTCATATCCATACATGACTATTGGAAAAACCACAGCTTTGACTAGATGGACCTTTGTTGGCAAAGTAATGTCTCTGCTTTTTAATATGCTGTCTAGGTCGGTCATAGCTTTTCTTCCAAGGAGCAAGTGTCTTTTAATTTCATGGCTGCAGTCACCATCTGCAGTGATTTTGAAGCCCAAAAAAAATAAAGTCTGTCACTGTTTCCAAGAGGTGACTGTACTTGAGTTGCATTCCATTTTACCTACACTTCTCACTTCATCTCACATGCAGCCAAGGTGGTTCCTTATAACTAATTCTGTGCCTCCATCTCATGATTTCCATATTGGCAATATGAAGTCACATGCTGTTTTTAATAAAACAGTAGCAGATATCCATATGTGATCATAGTCGTTCAATAGCTTATCTTTTTAGTGCTACAGGGAACTAAGAATGAATGAGACATGGACCCTTGAGAGATGTAGTATTTAGCAGCTGAACCAGGGAACTGGGCACAAAGAACCAAGTCACCTGTGACTATACTGGTAATAATAGCATGTTCTTGATGGCCTGCTGTGGGCCTCCACACTGAAACACACTTTCCCTGTGCAGAGAGGAATATAGGCAACAAGCCACAGGAGCTCAGGTGAGGAGCCATGGCGTTGAGCTGGTGGCATCACAGAAGACTTGTTAGAAGAGGTGACGTTGAGTGGAAACTGGAAGACTGGTGAGAGACCCTAGGACAAAGAAAGGATGGACAGGTCATGAAGGGACTGGTGAGGGGATTCTGAGCGGGTGCAGGCAGGAGTATGATACCAAAAGGGAGGGGCTGGGAAGAGGCTGACCAACATGAGTCACACCAAGTCACCACAAGCTTGAAATGGCAGACTGAGGAGATGGAGATTTAATAGGTGATATGGAGCTGGTAAAGTCTGTAGCCATCTTTTTTTAGGACCCCAAGGAAATCAAGCTGTTCCGAAATACTCAGTGAATTTGATAAACAGCAAATGGTTCGGAAGAGCCCCATGTCTCCTATACCTGCTGGACTACTTCAGTTAATCGGAATAGGCGCTTACTCCAAATTGGCCTAGATATGAGGAGCTTAACTGACTACAGTAAGTTGTGATTCTGGAATAAGTTTGATGACTTAAGACAGAGCCGGATTGGAAAGCCATGCCAGCTTGTGGGGTCTGGGCCATCCTCCATCTCGTGGTTTCTCTCTTCTGTAAGATTCTTGGGTGGCTCCCCTGGCCCAGCCCAAGCCCTGTCCTTTCAGCAGTATTTGTTACAGGAGTCCATCTCTTTCAGCAGGAATGCCATCCTCCTGGAATCCAGCCTCTCGGCCCAGGTAGCCTCATGTGCCCATCTTTGAACCAGTCTCTGAGATCAGAGTCGCATGGTCTGCTGAGCCAACCCTGAGTGTTGCTTCCACACCTGGTATTAGAGGTGGAGGTCGGCCTACCTGCGTCTGGAGGACTGAGAGTGGGGAGGAGTGGTTCCTTAGAAAGCAAAAATCTAGGGTGTGGTTACCAGGACGAAGAGGAACACTGGCTTAGCAGACGGACACAACCCATGTCCATGACAGAAGCTCCAAGGGACCCGGCAGAAGGAGGACCTTTGGGAACACATGGTGATAGAGTCAGTTCTCTGAGGCACGCGAATCAGAAGCATCCTCCAGGATCCCTGATGGGCTGCTTGCTTGACTCCTGTTGCTGGGCCCCCTGTGGGACTATCGACCGCTAAGAGGAGTCTTTAGAGAGAGGGAACTTGACCCAGAGTGGGATGGGGAAGTGGAAAGCCAATTGCAGAAAGTAGGAGTTCTGGTTTTTCTCAAGGTTTAGGAGCTGTGAGCCAGAGGAAGCAGTTGATGTAATCACTTCTGTAGTGTTAGGCCTGCAGTTGCCAAATCAGGGTGAAATTTGCATGCCGATTTTCTATGCAGAATGTTGTTCTCATGCTAATAGAGTTGCTGCAAACACATCTGCCCACCTTATGAATAAATCCTGTATTTCAACCAGTCGCCTGCTGTTTGAATCTCAGGAACACCCAGGTCTTCTTGGAATGTGGGTACTGATGGGAGAAAGGTGAGGGTTTTTTGCTTGACCCGAGATATATTTGAGAGCTAGGACTTTAAGGGTAGAGGGGAAGTCGTTCTTTGTCACAGACTGATCCTGGTGAGCAGTTCTTCCTGAACACAGTCTAGAAGTCATCCACACAGGCTGTAGGACCACTAACAGCTCTTCAGAGATTCTGGTCTAAAGTGAATCTCCCTGTAGATCCATTCCTAGCCTGGACCTGGCTGCTTATAGAGGTGTCAGGGGAATTTTTTTTTTTTTTTTTTAAGCAGCATTGGAGGTAGGGAAGGAAGGATTGGGAGTTTACGATTACCAGATGCAATGCTAACTATTATAAATAGGATGGATAAGCAATAAGGTTCTACTGTATAGCATAGAGAAATATATTCAGTATCCTGTGATAAACCTTAATGGAAAAGAATATGAACAAGAATATATATATATGTATATATATAACTGAGTCCCTTTCCTGTACAGCAGAAATTAAATAACATTGTAAATCGTTATGCTTCAGTAAAATTAAACAGACAAAAAACAAAAAACAAAAACAGTACCAAAGCCTAGGCTACCATTAAATCTAGTACTTCAGTTAGATAGTCCATCTGTCTTGGGCCTCAATTTTCTGATCTATAAAATTGATAGGCTTTGGCTACATGATTCCTGTTGGTACAGGCTGTGTGTAAGTGCTCTCTCTGAGACTGGAATTTCTGAAGTACAGCTAACCCATCTGGAGGAGCCCACACAGCAATAGTCCTCAGTAATTGAGCATCAAGTATGTGTATCTTCCTCGATTTCTGGTGAGATTGTGTCCCAGTAAATCCACCACAAACTGAAGATACTGTAAGTTGAAAATGGATTTAGTACACCTCACTTACCCAACATCACAGCTTAGTCTAGCCTACCATAAAAGTGCATGGATCACCCATGTTAGTCTACTGTTGGGCAAAATCGTCTAATGCAGAGCCTGTTTTATACTTGTATTGAATATCCTGCCATTTATTGGATACAGTATCAGAAGTGAAAAGCAGAGCGGTCGGATGGGTACAGATGAATGGTATCGATTGCTTACCCTCATGAGCACGTGGCTCACTGGAAGCCGCGGTCCCTGCCTGTGCCTAGTATCACAAAAGATTATTGCTAGCCCAGAAAAAAGGTCAAATTTCAGAATTCTGTTTCTACTGAATCGAATACCACTTTTGCACCATCAGTTCAATTCAGTCGCTCATTTATGTCCTACTTTTTGTGATCCCATTGACTGCAGCATGCCAGGCTTCCCTGTCCTGCACCATAGTAAAGTCAAAAATCATTAAGTGGGACCATCATTAAGTTGGGACAGTCTGTAATTCAAATTCAAACCTGAAATCAGAAGTTCTCGCCTGAGAGTGATTTTGCTACCAGGAGACACTTGACAAGTCTGGAGGCTTTCTCGGTTACCATGGATGCCGTGCTCTGGGACTCCAGAGTGGAGAGGCCAGGGATGCTTCCTGCAGCAGGTCGTGTTAACATATCCCCTACACTCAGCATGAGCCACTGTGCTTTTCTTGTGTTGTCGAGGTTGAGAGACTTTGCCTTTGGGAGTTCAGATTTGTCTTCCACAGTCAAAAGCCCCACCTGTGTCCCGTGATATCATCAGTCTAATCCTCTAGGGTCACACCTGCTTGGTTCAACTGAGAAGCTGCTAGAAGCTGTTTTTCATGATATGCATAACCTAGCTACATATTTTCTGGTTTTTCATTTTGACTTTCTCTTAATATATGAACCACTTTCCATACTGTGACACATGGTTACCAAAGCTTTTTTCCCCTTCTTCCCTCTTGTGTTTCTTCACACCACAGCAGTTTGAAGTGGGGGCGAGAGGGACATCTGTTTGGGCCTGAGCCTCTGGGGGAGGCCCTAAAAATGTCTTGAGAAGATCTGAGTTGGAGACCAAAGAGGCGGCTGTGTGTGGAGGCCCTGGGCAGCCCTCTCAGCTCCCGAAAGATGATGCTGAAAGAAGCGCTAAGTGCTCCCATCTTGTGTTTATACTATTCCTGTTTCACAAAGTGAAAAAAATAAAGTTAAATTAAGAGGTGCTCACCAGCCTTTAGGAGTTGGAGATTTTTTGTAATTTTTCAGAGCCAATCGGCCGACCAGAAGACTTTGGCATACATTAGATATGATGGTGTTTGAGGTACCAAACTATTTATTTTATGGAAGGTTTTCCCATTTTCCCTGGTTGATGAACTGTTCATGCATGACTTATCTTGAGTTTGCTTTGACAAAGTGAGTGTTGCTAGAAAAGGAGGAGAAGAAAACTAATCAATAACACAGTGGGCTCAATCTGCAAATGACCCATCTCCTAGCCTGTGATTCTAGGAGGGTTGCATCTCTAACAAGAGGTGGTGATATCATGACTTTAGTTTAAATGCACTTTTGAAAGATTACATAAGGAGACTTTCTCTAATGGATAAATAGGAGCAACTTAGAATTTTAGTCTCATGACTATTCAAGGAAAAGGATTTTCTAACAAGAAGTATGTATGCTAAATCAAGGTCTCTATGGAGAGCTTGTTATATAAAATAACTGTAAAATTTTGAAGAACTCTAGAAGGAATATAGTTGCTACAGACCATTTTGAAATCAAGACACACTTGTGAAAATTAGTTTCATCACTTTTAGGGTAATGTATAATCTCCACATGGAAAGGTACATTTATAGTATAACTTGACTTTGCTGTCATAGAGGAGGGAAGGAAGCAGTTTGGCCAGAAACGTCAAATTTCCTAGATGCTGAGGTTGTTCCAGATGAGTGAGTGATGATTCCAACTTGTTCATTTCCTTGAAGCAACTAACCAATCAAGATGCCTCCTCTCCTCTCTGACAAAGCGCAGAGGCATCGAGCCGGGTGTGCCCATCTCAGGAAGCACTGGCTCATTTTTGTTTTTTTTCCCTTGTCTTAAAAAATTTTATTGAAGCTTAGTTGACATTGTTGTGCTAATTTCTTCTGTATAGAAAAGGAGCTATTATACGTATACATTCTTTTTCGTTTTCTTTTCCGTTATGGTTTGTCATAGGATATTGAATGTAGTTCCCTGTGCTGCACAATAGGACCTTGTTTATCCGTCCTGTATGTAGTAGTTTGCCGCCGCCAATCCCAGCTCCTGTTCCTTCACCCCCCTCCCCTCGGCAGCCGCAGTTCTGGTCTCTGTCGGTGGGTCTCTTTTTGTTTCGTAGCTGTTGGTTTGTATTGTATTTTAGACTCCACATGTAAGTGGTACCATGCAGGATTTGTCTTTCTCTGACTTACCTCGCTTAGTGTGATAATCTGTAGTTCCATCCATAATGCTACAAATGGCATGATTTTCTTCTTTTGATGGCTGAGTAATAGTCCATTGTTCCATTCCATTCCAACGCGCACACACACACACACACACACACACACTATGGAATCTCTCTCTCTCTCTTTATGTATATATCTATATATAGGTAGGTATCTATATATATAGGTGTGTGTGTATATATATAGGTGTATATATATATAAGTATCTGTATATATATATATATATAGAGAGAGAGAGGCATATATATAGGTATCTGTGTATATATATAGGTTTATGGATATATAGGTATCTCTATATATAGCTATCTGTATTTATAAGTATTGGTATATATTTATAGGTATCTGTATATATATATAGGAGTATATATATATAGGTTTATGTATATATAGGTATCTCTCTCTATATATAGGTATCTGTATATATATATATATATGTGTGTGTATATATAGGTATCTCTCTTTATATATAGGTATCTGTATGTGTGTGTGTATATATATATAGGTATCTATGTATATATATATACACAGGTGTGTGTGTGTGTCTGTGTGTATGTGTGTATATATATATATAGGTATCCCTCTCTCTATATATAGGTATCTGTGTATATATATATAGGTATCTGTATATATATGTGTGTATATATATATAGGTATCTGTATATATAGGTATCTCTCTCTACATATAGGTATCTATATATATATATATGTATGTATGTATATAGGTGTGTATATATATATAGGTGTGTGTATATATATATATAGGTATCTATTTATATATATAGGTATCTGTATAGATATCACATCTTCTTTATCCATTTCTTTGTAGATGTTTAGATTTCCATGTCTTGCTATCTTGGCTATTGTAAATAGTTTTGTTCTAAACATAGGGATGCATGTATCTTTTTGAATTATAGTTTTTACCAGGCATACTCTTGGTATGCCCAGGAGTGGGATTGCTGGATCAAACGGCAACTCTATTTTTAGCTTTTTGAGAAACTTCCATGCTATTTTCCGTAGTGGCCACACCAGTTTACATTCCTGCCAACAGTGTAAGCAGGTTTCCTTTTTTTCCCCACTCTCTCCAGCATTTGTTATTTGTGGACTATTGATGGCCATTCTTACTTGTGTGAAGTGGTGGCTCGTTGTTTTGATTTGCATTTTTCTAATAATTGGTGATGTTGATCATCTTTTCATGTGCCTATTGGCCATCTGTATGTTTTCTTTGGAGAAATGTCTATTTAGGTCTTCTGCCCATTTTTGTTTTTTTTGATTGGCTTGGTTTATTTTTGTTGTTGTCATTGAATTGTCTGAGCTATTTGTATATTTTGGAGATTAAGCCCTTGTTGATTGATTTATTTGCACATATTTTCTCCCATCCCATAGCACTGACTCTTTATCAATGGATTTCTTTCTGTGAGTGCTCTTAACCAACATTTTCTGATAAAACCCCAGTTTTGAAGGTATCTTGTCCAACAGCCATGCAGTTTCCAAGTCAGATGTTTTATAAGTGACATCTGTCTTGATCAGTTTGCATAAGCAAATGACTTGTCCCAGATTGGTAACAAAATTTGCTTAAATATTTGAGAGGGAATTTCTCCTTTGAAACATCAGAGTCCCAAAATTATATGCCTTATAAAAAAAAGTCTTTTTTAAAAAAAACTTTTGTATTGGGGTATAGCCAATTATGATGAACCTAAACAATGTGTTGAAAAGCAGAGATGTTACTCTGCCAACAAAGATCTGTATAGTCAAGGCTATGATCTTCCCAGTGGTCATGTATGGTTGTGAGAGCTGGACTGTAAAGAAGGCAGAGTGCCAAAGAATTGATGCCTTTGAACTGTGGTGCTGGAGAAGACTCCTGAGAGTCCCCTGGACAGCAAGGAGATGAAACAAGTCAATCTTAAAGGAGATCAACCCTGAATATTCACTCTTAGGACTGATACTGAAGCTGAAGCTCCAGGATTTTGGTCATCTGATGTGAACAGACAACTCATTGGAAAAGTTCCTGATTTTGGGAAGGATTGAGGGCAGAAGGAGAAGAGGGTGTCAGAGGATGACATGGCTGGATGGCATCACCAGTGCAATGAACATGAACTTGGGGCAAATTCTGGGAGATGGTGAAGGGCAGGGAGGCTTCTGTGCGGCAGTCCATGGGGTCACAACAAGTTGGACACGACTGGTGACTGAATAACAACAGTAATAGTCAGTTATGGTTTCAGATATGCAGTTGACACCACCCTTATGGCAGAAAGTGAAGAGGAACTAAAGAGCTTCTTGATGAAGGTGAAAGAGGAGAGCGAAAGAGCTGGCTTAAAACTCAACATTCAAAAAAACTAAGATTGTGGCATCCGGTCCCATCACTTCACGGCAAATAAATGGGGAAACAATGGAAACAGTGACAGACTTTATTTTCTTGGGCTCCAAAATCACTACAGATGGTGACTGCAGCCATGAAATTAAAAGACGCTTGCTCCTTGGAAAAAAAGCTATGGCCAACCTAGACAGCATATTAAAAAGCAGAGACATTACTTTTCTGGCAAAGGTTCATCTAGTCAAAGCTATGGTTTTCCAGTAGTCATGTATGGATGTGAAAGCTGAACAATAAAAAAGACTGAGCTCTGAGGAGTTGATGCCTTTGAACTGTGGTGTTGGAAAAGACTCTTGAGAGTCCCTTGAACTGCAAGGAGATCCAGCCAGTCCATCCTAAATGAAATCAGTCCTGAATATTCATTGGAAGGACTGATGCTGAAGCTGAAACTCCAATACTTTGGCCACCTGATGCGAAGAGCTGAAAAGACCCTGATGCTGGGAGAAACTGAAGGCCAGAGGAGAAGGGGACAACAGAGGATGAGATGGTTGGGTGGCATCACCAACTCAATGGACATGAGTTTGATCAAATGCTAGGAGATAGTGGAGGATGGAAAGCCTGGTGTGTTGCAGTCCGTGGGGTCACAAAGAGTCAGAAACAACTGAGCAACTAAACAACAACATAACCAATTAAAAATGTTGTGATAGTTCCAGTGAAGGGACTCGGTGATACACATACATGTGTCCTATCAAAGAAAGTCTTAAAGCAGAGATAGGAAAGTTGTCACCAATAAGCCAGACTTTGCCAGAGATGTCTGTTACCAGCTTGCCTCATGTTCGGCTTTTTAAAAAATTGTGGCAATACTTAAAACCCAGGATATTGCATGCAACAAGCTGGAAGTTTCTGACTCTGCTGATAAAGTAGAAGCCCTGGTATTGAAACCCTCCATCCCATGATGGGAAGGAGCTGGGCAGCTACTCCCTTGAAGTGGTCATAGTCTGTCCAACATGTCACATAGTCCCCACCCTTCTCTGTTGTTTTTCCAGAGCAGTGCTTGTTGTCCTTGATTGTCTTTAGACTGGTCCACTTTTCTCGTTGCTCTTATCTGCCTGGTTTATCTGTATACTTGCATTTCAACCACCACCACAAGGGAAAAGATAAAGAAAGGTGTTGATTGATGGTGAGAGGGTGTTTTCATAACAGTTTTGGAAAGTAAAGGCAGATTGATAAATTCTGTCTGTAATTTATGTTTGATTTTTAAAAGTACAATGACTTGTCCATTATTGGACAGTAAAAGATAATTTGTGTCTAGCACAGTTTCTATTAGAAGATGCATATCACTTAGCCATTTGACACCAAGATGATGTGAGCGGAGCTGGCTCTGGACTGAAGTGTAGAGTATGCCCAAGTGGCTTTGTATTGCCTCCAGCCAACCTCTTCCTCATGTTCCCTCCTTCCCACTTTAATAACTCTGTGTCCTTATTACTTAATCCACCCACCTTGGATGTAGCTGTTTTTAATGATCTTTAAATTTAAATGACTCCATTAGAGAAAGATTTTTCACTGAAAGATATCTAATTGTACATTACTACTAAGGGAGAAAACTTAAATTATTTCCTGTTGCTTCTATCCAAGGATATTAGTATTTCAGTTCAAAGGAGAACCTTGAAACTTATTGGGTATATAGTTGTAGAATTTGGGGATTGGCCGGAAGTTAAGGACCCTCAACCACTTATTCCTGAAGTTGACCCTAAGTGTTACTTGAGTCAAAACCTGGATTCATATTTGGCCAGTGTAGATTAATTACAGTGCATATGAACTTGGGTATTTGTCAGGCTTTACCTTGACCACTCAGTAGTGTCTGACTTTTTGTGACCCTGTGGACTATAGCCTACCAAGCTCCTCTGTCCATGGAACGTTCCAGGCAAGAATCCTGGAGGGGATTGCCATATTCTACTCCAAGGGATCTTCCCAACCCAGAAATCAAACTTGCGTCCCTTGTGTTTCCTGCAGGTGGATTCTTTAGGATTTAGGATTCTTTACCACTCGCGCCACCTGGGAAGCTCTCCTTTGATCAGTAGTCAGAGTAGAAGCTTTGGTTTTCTTCTCTGTAGTGTGGGAGGGTCGAGTAGATACAGCGTTACAAGTTCAGGGTGCTGGTGTCACTCACCTCGGATCACTTGCTCATGTACCAAGCTTCCTCTAAGATTCCACCAGCTTTCCATCAGAGACCTCTAACCAGTCAGTACTAGTTCATCAGAACTGGTGTTTGTGGTGGAGCCAGTGTTGCACTCCCAGGAGGTAAATGCAGAGGTCCCTGTCTGCTCTCACATTCCACGAGTTCAAGGACCATAGGTGGGTCAGTGTTGAATATTCAGTAGGCAAAAGCAATATTCATTGAACATGAGGCTCCTTTTACAGTCTAGAGAAGTTAAAGCAGTGCTTTCCCCTGAACTCTGAAGAGGGATCTCTCAGCTCACACAGGTTCTGACCGGATGAAGTGGTCAGGTCATTTAGAGGAGGTTATGTTCTCAGGGTGCACCTTTAAGACAGGCTGTTTCTGAAATCACACCCTAACAATCTTGAAAATTGGGCAGAAACAGCCCCAAAGAGCTGTTTCTACTTCAGGTTCTTTTTTTAAGACTAATGTGAATTGTTTGGGACAGATATTGTCACAAGAGACACCAGAGAGGCCAAAGCTTTAGCTGCTGCTAAGATTTTACCTTTGAGTTTCAGAGTGAATGAATGAATTGAGGGGACGTGGAGCTGGGGGTTGGATCTGTGACAAAGCACATGTCCACAAATAACAACTGAGCTGAAATCTGATGCCCAGAGCCCCATCCTTGTGTTACTCGTCCAGATGTTTCTCCTCGGGATCAGGGACAGGCTCTCACAGACAGCCTTTCCAGCCATCAGAGGCACTGCTGGCTTTTCCTGAGGGCATTTTAAGCTATTCCCAGCACTGTTTGGATTTCTCATGTAATGTATTTGTAATAATTGTTGGACCCTGTCTTTTATTTGCTCAAAATGCTGCAGAAGCTTCTGTCTCGCTCACAGCGAAGCCAAAGGCTTTTCTAGTGGCCCACAATGTACTATGTGATCTGGCTGTCACCTCTGTCTTACCTTTGCTGCCCTCTTTCTTTTTTAATATATTTATTTTGACTTTTAAGTTGTATTTGGGGTTTTTACATTTTTATTTTTTAATTTTTGAAATAGAATTTTTATTTTTAATTTTTTATTGAAGTATAATTGATTTGTAAGGTATTAATGTCTGCTGTACAGTAAAATGATTAAATTATATATATATATATATATACACATTTTTTAATATTCTTTTTCCATTATGGTTTATCATAGGATATTGAGTATAGTTCCCTGAGTTATACAGTAGGGCCTTGTTCATCCATTCTGTATATAATAGCATACATCTACTAACCCCAGCTCCTCTTACTTTTTAAAGTTTTAAATTAATTTATTGTTTCATTACTATTACAACTGTAAGTATACAGTATACTTTTAATTGAAGTATAGTTGCTATACAACATTATATGTTACAGGTGTACAATATAATGATTCACAGTTTTTGAAGGTTATACTGCACTGATAGTTACTATGAAATATTGACCATATTCCGCATGTTGTACAATACATCTTTTTGGCTTGCTTTTTACTGATTGTTTTGTACCTCTTATTCTCTTACCCCTGTATTGCCCCTCCCCCGCTTCCCTCTCCCTACTGATAACCATGAGTTTCTTCTCTAGGTCTGTAAGTCTGCTGCTTTTTTTGTTAGATTCACTAGTTTTTTGTATTTTTCTTGTTCCTTCTGCTGCAGCCGTCTGCATCTGTTTGCTGTGCCTCTAACATAGCAGACCTTCCCCAGGACCTTTGTACTTGCTGATCTCTCTGGCTAGAATATTCTTTCCCAGGTATTTTCGTGGATTATTTCCTTGACTAGTCCAGTGAGGCTTTCCTTGTCTACACCAGTCAAATATATTATGTACCCCCCGCCCCAGTGTATTTTTCCCCGTTACTACTTTGTATCATAATATAGATTTTCCTTTTGTCCTCTTCACTCTCTGGCTCTCCTACCTCAATGTAAGTCTCATTATGCAGGGATATTTTTGGACGGCTCACTGCTCTATTTCTGGCAGCTAGAACAGTGACTGACAGTTAATAGGAGGCCAATAAATACTTTCAGAATGAATGAATGTTTTCACATCCTTTCAGTACCTTTCTCACTGATTTTTATTAACTTTTTAAAGTTGTAAGCAACAGAAAGTCAAAGCTATGGTTTTTCCAGTAGTCATGTATAGATGTGAGAGTTGGACTGTGAAGAAAGCTGAGCGCCGAAGAATTGATGCTTTTGAACTGTGGTGTTGGAGAAGACTCTTGAGAGTCCTTTGGACTGCAAGGAGATCCAACGGGTCCATCCTAAAGGAAATCAGTTCTGAATATTCATTGGAAGGACTGATGCTGAAGCTGAAACTCCAATACTTTGGCCACCTGATTCGAAGAACTGACTCATTTGAAAAGACCCTGATGCTGGGAAAGATTGAAGGTGGAAGGAGAGGGGGATTACAGAAATGAGATGGTTGGATGGCATCACCAACTCAATGGACATGAGTTTGAGAAAGCTCTGGGAGTTGGTGATGGACAGGGAGGTCTGGTGTGCTGCAGTCCTTTGGGTCGCAAAGAGTCGGACGCGACTGAGTGACTGAACAGAACAGAAGCAACAGAAACCTAATTCATACCAGTTTTAAACAAAAATAGGAATTCATGGGCTTCTGTAAGTAAGGCATGATAAAGACCTTGATTTTTCTACTACTGTGGATAGGCTTTCTCCATGGAGTATGGATGATGTTTGTCAGCAGCTCTAAGCTTCTACCTATAGAGTTTGTATCCAGAGGGATGAAGAGCCCATCTTCTAGTCAAAAAGAGTGGTGTGGGGACTTGTATAGATTGACTCAGCCAGACCACGTGCATCCTTGGACCAGTCCCTTTGGCCAGTGAAGCCTGAATAAAAATGATGAGCCCAGCCTGGGCCATGGGCTTCCCCTTACAGCCTGGAAGTTAGGGCTGTTTACAAAAGCGCAGAAGAAAGTTGTGGCGTAAATGTACTTACTTGGGAATTGTAAACTAGGTACCCATGGATATCAGACATAGTCACTCTTCATAACTTGCTCTAATTTGTCTACCTCCCTCCTATAACAACCCAACATAGCCTTCCAGAAATGGGCTTAAGGGTTCATTGTTTGTATACATGGTTTCCAAAGTGTGGTATACACACCCCACAGTATATGCAGTATAAAGCATTGAGGCATAGAGAGAATATATTAGAACTTCTCTTAGTCATATTTAATCTCTGTAAAATATTCATTTTATGTATGGTTTTTATAATGCTCAAATCAGCAGTTACTAGTAGTACTTAGTAGTACACTGGTAAAGGAGTTCAAGTTCATATATATATATTTACATATATAATTTATAAATAAGTAAAACCCCATACATTTGGCATACTCATACTCAATAAGATACAATATGATACATTTTTAAAAAATGGAGCCTGAGATCACAATATTTTTTCTTAAAGGATACAGTTTACTACTTCAAAAGCTTCATCTTAAAAGAAATTAGGCAATTTTATCTCCAAATACTTTTCAAATGTTGCCAGTTTTCTGCAGTAATGTGTTGTCCAAACACCTGACAACAAGAATGAAGAACATAGGTTGATTGTTTGTTTTCAGTTCCCAGGGATAACACTTTCATGATTTTTCTCTAAGTTTGAATGACAACGTTAGAGACAAAGTCTTTTCCAGATTAACACTATGTCTCTGATATACTTGAAATCCAGAAATATTTTTAAAGAAGGCAAATATAATTATGCAGTGAAAGAAAAGTTGTGGGGTAAGGAGAAAAGTGATTAAGAAAAAAAGGACAATTAATGAAGGCCCAAAACAGAAAGCAAGAAATTATTCCAGAAGGATGGAAAATATAGTTAGAGAACAAACCCATATTCAAGTCAGGAATATCTTCTGAATTATTGAAATCTGAATGACTCTCATATTCTATTAAAGAGGAAAAATGGTATTGGAATAAATATTAAAAGGAGTCAGAATCTAGGAGGCATTAATCTTGTCTGAATATTATTAGCTTCCTTCAGTGTACGTATCTGTCCATCCTTTTCCACAAACTCTTACATTAACCCCCCACCCTACCAGTATTTCTACACAGTAAATACTAGTAGGATTCTGGTTAAAAAAAATATGTGTGTATATATATACACACACTCGTAACTGAAGCTATTTCCATAGCACAGCAGGATCATAGAGTGAAAAGTGAAAAGTTAAGCTAATGATGTACTAAGTTGATATTGTGTTTAGTCATTAAGTAGTGTCCGTTTCAGTGACCCCATGGACTATAGCCTGCCAGGCTCCCCTGTCCATGGGATTCTCCAGGCAAGGATACTTGAGTGGGTTGCTGTTTCCTTCTTCAGGTGATCTTCCTGACCCAGGAGTCAAACCTGGGTCTCCTGCCTTGGCAGGCGGATTCCTTACCCTCGAGCCATCAGAGAAACCCAAGTTTATGTTAGTTGTTCTAATTTCATTTCCGCCAGTGTGATTTCAGCCTATGACAGTGCCAGGCCTGTATTTGGGATTGAAAATAGGTGAGACCTAGTTCCTGTCTTCAGACAGCTGACCAGTTTGGGCTGGAACATAATAGCTCCATGAGATGCTGAGTTTTCCCCCAGAAAAATGGAAAAAGAGCCAGGGGTCGAAGGTGAGGGGCTGGGGGCAGTGAAAAAAAATCTGCCTGGGAGCATCAGGGAAGATGACCTGTGAATAAGGCCTTAGAGGATATAAAGGATGGTTTCAAATGAAAAAGCTAAGAGAAGGGAGAAACAGCATGAGTAAAGGCAGGAAAGTAAGGAAGATCATTGGAGGAGGTGTGAAGAGACCAATATAGGAGGGAAACGGAGGCAGAGTTTGGCCTTCCTCTTGGAGATGGTGGCGCATCATTAGAGGATATTTTAGTTTTTTACAGTAAAAGATGGACATGTACTGGCCTAGTGACCGTTCGGAGGACAAATTGAAGCTGGGAGCAGGGTAACCATTTAGGAAGCTACAAAAAGAACTGGGGAAATCACAGTGGGTTGAGCGAGAAGAGAACTAATGTAAAAGAAATTTCTGATTTTAAAATCAACAGAACTTGACACCTTTATGCTGAGATGGTAGAAAAGAACAGGGATTCAGAGTTGGCTGGCTGTGTGCATTATAGAAATCATTGCAGTGGGAGGGAGGGAGGAATGGACTGTCATTTGGTTTTGTTTTATTTTGATGGTTGGGGTAGCTGTTGTTGACGGGTTTGATTTATTTTTTTATTAGCTGGGCTTCCCTGGTGGCTCAGCAGAAAAGAAACTGCCTGCAGTGCAGGAGTCACAGGAGACCTGGGTTCGATCCCTGGGTCGGGATGATCCCCTGGAGGAGGAAATGGCAACCCACTCCAGTTTTCTTGCCTGGAGAATCCCTATGGACAGAGGAGCCTGGGGAGCAACAGTCCATGGGGTTGCAAAGAGTTGAACATGACTGAAGCAACTTAGCATGACATCGTTTCAATAGTCATAAACCATAAGTTTGACTTTTTGGGAGTTATATCATTCCATGAGTTTCAACACGTTTATACATTCATGTAACCACCACCACTATCAGGATATGGAATAGCTCCATCACCCTCAAACAATCTCTTGTATTGTCTCTGGAGTCCAATCTCCTCCCTGCTCTCACCAACTCCTAACCCTTGGCAACTAGTGATCTGCACCATTCCTGTATTTTTGTCTTTTCCAAAATGTCAGGTAAAATAATCGTATATTATGTAACTTTTGAGGTTGGCTTCTTACACTCAGCGTTCATCCCAAACATGTGCATCAGTGATTTGTTGGCTTTTATTAATGAGCAGTATTCTATAGGATGGATGTACCACGGGTAGTCTGGCCATTCCCTTTTGAAGGACATTTCGATTGTTTTCAATTTGGGGGAATTGTGACTAGAGCTGTTATACAGATTTATTTTTCCTCTCAGCAGAGATGTAGTTTTTCTCATTATTTTAAAAAGGAGAGGTAAAATGCGCATAGAATAAAATGTCACCATTTTCAATAAAAACATTTTACTAAGTGTACAGTTCAGAGGCATTAAATTAAAAGCATCTTTGTGTAGGTCTTTATGTGAACATATGTTTTCATTTATCTAGGGTGAGAAAGCAGGAGTGGGATCACGCAGCCATTTGAGTAAGTATATCTTTAAATTGATAAGAAACCGCTAAACTCTTTTCCACAGTGGTTGTACCATTCTGCATCCCTACTATCAGTGGATGAGAGTTTTAGTTGCTTCATATTCTTGCCAGGAATTGGTACTGAGGAATTTTTCCCCAACCATAGGATGTAGTGATAGCTCATTGTGGTTTCAATTTGCATTTCTTTAATTGCTAATGATCTTGAGAACCTTTTCATGTTATTACTTTTGTCAAGCGTTTGTGAACTGTCTCTTCAGATCTTCTGCACACTTTAATATTGGATTTTAAAGTTTAAAATTTGTGCTTCTTATGTTGATTTTTTCAGAGGTGTTTATATATTTTGTATATAAGTTGTTCAGTGGATATATGACTTCCAATTATTTTCTTCCAGGTAGTGGCTTGACTTATCATATATTTTGCTTAGGAAAAGTTTTAAATTTTGATCAAGGGCAATTTGTCAGTTTTTCTTAAACGGTTGAGGTTTTGATGTCATACCTAAGAACTCTATATAACATAAGGCCTCAAAGATATTTCTCTTCTGTGGTTTTCTAAAAGTTTTATTATTTTACATTATTTATAATCCATTTATTTTAAATTAATTTTTATTGGTTATAGTAAAATGGGATTTAAAAATTTGGATTCGAGTTGTTTATTAATAATTTGTAGAAGTACAGTCTTTTTTTTTTTTTCTTGTATGTCGATCTTGAATCCCATGACTGTACCAAACTCACATATTCTAAGAGGATTATTTTGGTTGTGTTGATTTCTTGGGATTTTTCTGTGCTCATATCATCTGTAAATGTGCAGCATTTTATTTCTTCCTTCTAATCTGGTATCTTTCATTTCTGCTTCTTAAGGGAAAACTCTGCTGAGTACTCCCATTTGATACCTTGTGAATTATGAGATTTTCCACTCTGGCTATCAGGAATCATCCATTATTTCTGGTAGGAGGTGAGCTCTAGGAATTGTTCTTCTAATCCTTTTGCGTGTTCCCTGCCAACTCTGGGTTTTTGGCAGTTTGTTCATATGCCTGTAAGATCAGGTCTCACCTGAGGATCCTTCTCTGGAGTGTGCTGTCCATGCAGCTCTCTGTCCTGGTACCTTACCCTCCTTTGCCTTCTTGGACTTTCCTCTGTGCCTCAACTCAGGGAATCTGCCGGCTCTGCCTCAGTTCCCCCTTCCTATTATCAGTGACCTGATATCTTTCTGAAGACAGTAAGCTGGGGTGATCAGATCATAAGGCTTATCTCTATTCTTTGGGTGATGATAACATACAGGTTATTGCCCTAGAAATGTTTGCAAAAGTTTCTGGAAGAGGTCAGTTGAATACAAGAGAACAAGGATCTACTGGATTAGTTCACCAGTAAGGAATTTGCAGCTTCTGAGCATGAGTGGATGAAAACTGTGAGTCACATTCCCAGAGTCTCAGTAAAGTGGGAATAGTAGTATCATCGTCGTCATCATCTTCACCACTGTTATTCACAGAGCTCTTGCTCTGAGATGAGATGGCGTCTCCCATGCATTGCCGCATTTAAGCCTGGTGGTGGCCGGGAAGCAGCGCCTCTCGGATCCGCAGCCTGCGGAAGCGTGACTGAGGAACGGCCCCGCCTCCCACCCTCCGGTCTGCTTGCTTCGCTGCACCTGCTGCAGCCTTTTCCGGCCTCTGACCCCATGCAGCGTGGACATGAGCGCATGCCTCTTGTTATGAGACACGAGTGACTTTGGCTCCAAGGCTCTCCATCGACCTCGCTGAAGCTCCCTTCGAGCTGTACTACCATCTAATGCTTTCCCTGCTCCAGGCCCCTGGTTTCCTGCTCGTCTCCACAGCGTCAGTCAGTCCTGCACTCTGGTCGGACACCTCTTTTCCTCTGGCTTCTCAGTTTCCCTTGCAGGCAGTTTCCTCATTCAGGCTCTGGCAGCACCATCTTGGTCTCTGCTTCTCAGAGGTTCTGAAATAACATTCCTGAACTAACTCTAGGAGGCAGGAATACTCTTTGTTATAAACTAAATTGTGTCCCCCTAAAATCTCTGTATTGAAGTCCTAATCCCCAATTTGACTGTATTTGGAGATACAGCCTTTTCAGGAGGTTATTAAGGTAAAATGAGGTTGTGAGGGTGGGGCCGTAGTCTGGTAGAGCTGATGTCCTTAGAAGAAGACCATGAGAAACCAGAGATCCCCCTCTTGCTGTGTGCAGAGGAGAGACCATGTGTGGATGGAGTGAGAAGGTGGCCACCTGCAAATCAGGCAGAGACTCACCAGGAACCAACCCTACTGGCAGCTTGAGCTTGGACTTGTGGGCTTTAGAACTGTGAGAATATAAATGTCTTTTATTTCAGCCGCCCAGTATGTGGCATTAATCCAGGAAGCCTAATGCACTATTATTGCATCCAGTCTACAAATATTGGCAACTGAAGATTGAGTCACACAGATCATTGTTGGCTGATCCAATAGTAGATCCTAGGGCAGTGTGGCTATGAATTTAGCCCATCCTCGCTGAGCTGTCTTGTCACTCCCTGAGCCTTGGAGGATGGGGAGATGTGTTCCCTGTGGGTAGAGGCTCTAAACACGGATGAGTTTAGATGGAAGCTTGGAAAGAGGTGGAAGGGAGTTTGGAGATCTCTCACTCTGCCTCCTGGCTTGGGTAGAAAGGCAGCGTTTACTTACAAATGAAGCCATTTCTCTCGGTTGAGCATTTGGAGGCAGGGATGGGGTATCTAAGTGATATTTCTTGTTGAACTCTTAGAAATGCCATGACAGAATCTTAGTCTTTGAACAGAAAAAAAACTATTTTGCATTTAAGAACATTCCTGGAGATAAGACTTTGTTTCTGTACACCATTAGCTGTCAACATGGGGGGTCCACAAACAGCCTAACAGAAGTAAGTTACCAGATGTGGCTGCGAGGAAACCTGTGCTGAATTGTAGCAAGGAGCACATGAAAGCCAGGGGAATGTGAGCCCACAGAGGAAAGTGTGGGAAAAACCCTCTTTGTGAGCTTCTAAAAATGCTTAGCGAGAGAGCCAATACTGAGAAAATTCCAGCTGTTGGTGCCTAGACATAATATCTGAGCAGTTACTGACTTTTACTTTTCATGACAATGTTTTTGTGCCTTGTAGACACAGCTAAGATGTGATGAATGTAAATAATGTAGTGCATGTTGTCATATCTTGCTGAGTTGCTTTAAGCTCAACATTAGCAAAATCCATCTTGTTTAAGTAGAGTTTTCAATACTTATTTGCTTTTGTAGTACAGAGATAAATTATTTTACTTGTAAGATGATTTGATAAAAAAATTCTTATTTCATGAGAAAAAATGATGTGTTAGATATTGTTTTATGTCCCTGTGTCTCGTCATCTTTTAGGCAGAGAGAAATGTGATCCTTCAGTGTTACTTTTCCACTCCTGTTGTAAAAACTACACCGGTTCATCCATCAGTGATAGAGATAGTTTGGGGAGAAATTATATTCCTTTGACGAAAGGAGTCCAAATGTTGTTTTATTTAAATATCTAACTTCCTGGAAAATTTGATGTGGGTGGTGTGTGTGTATGTGTGTGCCTGTGTGCGCACGTATGTTGCTGTTAGTAAACAGGAAGGCTTTGAAGTGATACACTACAAGGATTTAAATCCAGACTCTCTTGCAGTTTCTATTTGACTGGGTTTTATTTTGTTAGTGTTCTTATCCTCTTCATTACAGAGTCCTAAATTAATTACCCCATTCTTTTTTTAAAAAGATATTCTGAAGTGGTACCCCACAGACATAATGTTATGAATTTCAGTTCTTCGGTTGACTGCTTGCAAAATTTTATTTGGACAAGAATGCAGGACATTGGCTTTTTTAACACAGTGTATAGCTTTTCTTTCTTTCCTTCTTTTTTTTTTTTTTAAGAAATTACTTGTGGGAAAATAGTTGAGGGTATCTTATTAATGATTTTTCCTCTTGAACTGTTTATTTCCCACCCCATCCTTCAGCTCTTTGTAACTAAAAACAAGCTCCAGTTCCTCATCTTGGTTACAGTGGTTTAGATGTTTGTTGGTATGTGAGTTTGTTTAGAAAAGTTTGTGTGATTTCTCTTCTTTTTTTCTTTCTTCCCCTCAGTGATCTCAGTTTGCTAAACATTGCATAATTTTTAAAAAATGTAGTCGATTATTTTTTGGCCTCCCTAGAGTTTGTAGTCATTGCTGTTTTTTACTTCAGTCACTCAGATTATTTTATGAAACCAGTCCAACCTCCAGAGTTGTTTGTTTTTGGCTTTGGCCCTGGGTGAAGGTGGGCTCTGATATTCATGAACTTTGATTATCTTCTGTCTTATGTAGGCAAGGACCTGAGAATTTGCAGCAGTTTGCCTGCGGCCGTGGAAAACTGTGTTCAATGAAGCCCTTGCTACACACTGCTCAGCCTGCAGTTCTCTTTGATGTACAGAACTCTGCAAATGTTTCTTAGCCAAGAACTGAGGCAGTTCATTGCAGGGGAGTCAGGAGCATAAATGATCGACTCTTTTTTTTTTTTTTTCCATTTATTTTTATTAGTTGGAGGCTAATTACTATACATCATTGCAGTGGTTTTTGTCATACATTGAAATGAATTAGCCATGGATTTACATGTATTCCCCATCCCGGTCCCCCCCTCCCACCACCCTCTCCACCCGATCCCTCTGGGTCTTCCCAGTGCACCAGGCCCGAGCACTTGTCTCATGTACCCAACCTGGGCTGGTGATCTGTTTCACCCTAGATAATATACATGTTTCGATGCTGTTCTCTTGAAACATCCCACCCTCCCCTTCTCCCAGAGTCCACAAGTCTGTTCTATACATCTGAGTCTCTTTTTCTGTTTTGCATATAGGGTTATCGTTACCATCTTTCTAAATTCCATATATATGCATTAGTATACTGTAATGGTCTTTATCTTTCTGGCTTACTTTGCTCTGTATAATGGGCTCCAGTTTCATCCATCTCATTAGAACTGATTCAAATGAATTCTTTTTAATGGCTGAGTAATATTCCATGGTGTATATGTACCACAGCTTCCTCATCCATTCGTCTGCTGATGGGCATCTAGGTTGCTTCCATGTCCTGGCTATTATAAACAGTGCTGCGATGAACATTAGGGTGCACGTGTCTCTTTCAGATCTGGTTTCCTCTGTGTGTATGCCCAGAAGTGGGATTGCTGGGTCATATGGCAGTTCTATTTCCAGCTTTTTAAGAAATCTCCACACTGTTTTCCATAGTGGCTGTACTAATTTGCATTCCCACCAACAGTGTAAGAGGGTTCCCTTTTCTCCACACCCTCTCCAGCATTTATTGCTTGTAGACTTTTGGATAGCAGCCATCCTGACTGGCGTATAATGGTACCTCACTGTGGTTTTGATTTGCATTTCTCTGATAATGAGTGATGTTGAGCATCTTTTCATGTGTTTGTTAGCCATCTGTATGTCTTCCTTGGAGAAATGTCTGTTGAGTTCTTTGGCCCATTTTTTGATTGGGTCATTTATTTTTCTGGAGTTGAGCTGGAGGAGTTGCTTGTATATTTTTGAGATTAATCCTTTGTCTGTTGCTTCGTTTGCTATTATTTTCTCCCAATCTGAGGGCTGTCTTTTCACCTTGCTTATAGTTTCCTTTGTTGTGCAAAAGCTTTTTAAGTTTCATTAGGTCCCATTTGTTTATTTTTGCTTTTGTTTCTAAAATTCTGGGATGTGGGTCATAGAGGATCCTGCTGTGATTTATGTCGGAGAGTGTTTTGCCTATGTTCTCCTCTAGGAGTTTTATAGTTTCTGGTCTTACATTTAGATCTTTAATCCATTTTGAGTTTATTTTTGTGTATGGTGTTAGAAAGTGTTCTAGTTTCATTCTTTTACAGGTGGTTGACCAGTTTTCCCAGCACCACTTGTTAAAGAGGTTGTCTTTTTTCCATTGTATATCCTTGCCTCCTTTGTCAAAGATAAGGTGACCATAGGTTCGTGGATTTATCTCTGGGCTTTCTATTCTGTTCCGTTGATCTATATTTCTGTCTTTGTGCCAGTACCATACTGTCTTGATGACTGTGGCTTTGTAGTATAGTCTGAAGTCAGGCAGGTTGATTCCTCCAGTTCCATTCTTCTTTCTCAAGGTTACTTTGGCTATTCGAGGTTTTTTGTATTTCCATACAAATTGTGAAATTATTTGTTCTAGTTCTGTGAAAAATACTGTTGGTAGTTTGATAGGGATTGCATTGAATCTATAAATTGCTTTGGGTAGTATAGCCATTTTGACAATATTGATTCTTCCAATCCATGAACACAGTATATTTCTTCATTTGTTTGTGTCCTCTTTGATTTCTTTCATCAGTGTTTTATAGTTTTCTATGTATAGGTCTTTTGTTTCTTTAGGTAGATATACTCCTAAGTATTTTATTCTTTTTGTTGCAATGGTGAATGGTATTGTTTCCTTAATTTCTCTTTCTGTTTTCTCATTGTTAGTGTATAGGAATGCAAGAGATTTCTGTATGTTAATTTTATATCCTGCAACTTTACTGTATTCATTGATTAGCTCTAGTAATTTTCTGGTAGAGTATTTAGGGTTTTCTATGTAGAGGATCATGTCATCTGCAAACAGAGAGAGTTTCACTTCTTCTTTTCCTATCTGGATTCCTTTTACTTCTTTTTCTGCCCTGATTGCTGTGGCCAACACTTCCAAAACTATATTGAATAGTAGTGGTGAGAGTGGGCACCCTTGTCTTGTTCCTGATTTCAGGGGAAATGCTTTCAATTTTTCACCATTGAGGGTGATGCTTACTGTGGGTTTGTCATATATAGCTTTTATTATGTTGAGGTATGTTCCTTCTATTCCTGCTTTCTGGAGAGTTTTAATCATAAATGGATGTTGAATTTTGTCAAAGGCTTTTTCTGCATCTATTGAGATAATCATATGGTTTTTATCTTTCAATTTGTTAATGTGGTGTATTACATTGATTGATTTGTGGATATTAAAGAATCCTTGCATTCCTGGGATAAAGCCCACGTGGTCATGGTGTATGATTTTTTTAATATGTTGTTGGATTCTGTTTGCTAGAGTTTTGTTAAGGATTTTTGCATCTATGTTCATCAGTGATATTGGCCTGTAGTTTTCTTTTTTTGTGGCATCTTTGTCTGGTTTTGGAATTAGGGTGATGGTGGCCTCATAGAATGAGTTTGGAAGTTTACCTTCTTCTGCAATTTTCTGGAAGAGTTTGAGTAAGATAGGTGTTAGCTCTTCTCTAAATTTTTGGTAGAATTCAGCTGTGAAGCCATCTGGTCCTGGGCTTTTGTTTGCTGGAAGATTTCTGATTACAGTTTCGATTTCCTTGCTTGTGATAGGTTTGTTAAGATCTTCTATTTCTTCCTGGTTCAGTTTTGGAAAGTTATACTTCTCTAAGAACTTGTCCATTTCTTCCAAGTTGTCCATTTTATTGGCATAGAGCTGCTGGTAGTAGTCTCTTATGATCCTTTTTATTTCAGTGTTGTCTGTTGTGATCTCTCCATTTTCGTTTCTAATTTTGTTAATTTGGTTCTTCTCCCTTTGTTTCTTAATGAGTCTTGCTAATGGTTTGTCAATTTTATTTATTTTTTCAAAAAACCAGCTTTTAGCTTTGTTGATTTTTGCTATGGTCTCTTTAGTTTCTTTTGCATTTATTTCTGCTCTAATTTTTAAGATTTCTTTCCTTCTACTAACCCTGGGGTTCTTCATTTCTTCGGTGATTGACTCTTAAAGAGGAAGATCTTAAAAAAGATCATTTGGTCCCAAAGTATCAAATATGTGGCATGAATACCACTGCTCTTCCCCCCATACCCATTGCAGACATCAGTATCAATCATGTCTCTTTCTGTCGAGTCATCCATAGTCACATGACGTTTCAACATGGTATCCCAGGGCTTCTGTCAAAATGCCAGGGGCATTGGCATATGAGATGGGATCTCTATCAGTAGATTGTATTATATATTTATAAACACCTGGACACACAGGGAAGTTCTGAGCAAGGCTGAAGAGCATTAGAATTAAGAACAAACGCTCGAGAGTGAAATGATGTGAGCCATGCCTGTGTGACCCCAGGGACTGCAGCCTACCAAGCTCCTCTGTCCATGGGATTTTCCAGGCAAGAGGACTGGACTGGGTTGCCATTGCCTTCTCTGCAACATCAGCATTACTGAAATTTAAATGGTCACAGACTTACTTGTTATAGCGGCTGTCCTGTGCATTGTAGGATAACGTTCATCAGCATCCCTGACCTCTACCCACTAGATGCCAGTAATCCCATCCCACATTCGTCCCAATTCTGACAAATATCTCTAGACTTTCCCAAATGTCCCTTTGGGGCAAAATTGTCCCAGTTAAGAACCACTGGACTAGACCCAAGTTCACTTATAGATTGTGTGTGTGAGTGTGTGTGTGTTTATATTTTGTCTGGGTTCATTGAGACGTGCGGACCCATTGTGTAAGTTTGAGGTATACAGTGTAATGATTTTATATATATGCATATGCTGTAACGTGATTATCATGTTAAGATAACACATTGATCACATCAGGTAGTTACAGTTTGTGTGTGGGTGTGTGTGTGGTGGCAGCTTTTAAAATCTACTCTCCTAGATACTTTAAAATACACAATACAGTATTGTTAACTGTAGACACAATATCGTACATTACCTAGAACTTACTCATTTTATAACTTGAAGTCTGTATCCTTTGACAAACATTACCTATTCCCCCACCCCTGGAAACCACGTCTGTTCTCTGTTTTTATGAGTTTTGTTTTTTTAGATCCCACATGTAAGTAAGATGATACGCGTTTTACCTTTAAGTTTGGCTTAGTTCACTTAGCATTAACACCCTTAAAATTCATCCCTGTTGTAATAATGTCAGAATTTCTTTTTTATTGTTGAATAGTATTCATGTGTGTGTATACTGTATTTTATTTACTTATTCATTTGTTGGTGGACACAAGTTGTTTCTGTTTCTTGGCTATTGTAAGTAACACTGCAATGAACACATGGGTGAAGATATCTCTCAGAGGTAGTGATTTTATTTCCTTTGGATATATGTATACCCAAAACTAGAATTGCTAGATTATATAGTAGTAGTCCTTTTAATTTTAAAAGTAATCTCTATACTGTTTTCCATAGGAGCTATAGTTTTTTGGTTTTTTTTATGCTAACATACTTGTGCCTGAACCCATTGTCAGAGATACTGATTCTTTTGGCTTTGTCTCTAAGCTCCAGGAACTTAAAAAAATTTTTTTTTGTATCTGTGGCTTTGACATTCCTGCCTTCATGTCAGGCTACAACTTTTCCTATTTACCAGTCTGGGTACAGTTTTGAATAGCAAAGTAATAGCTCCAAGTTTTAATTATGTTTTTGTAATAGAATTTAAAGTAATTTCAAGGAAAATGTTCACAATATAATCTTCAGTGAGAACAGCTATATTCTAAATTGTATAATAGTAGTCACTTGGGTATAATTAACTCAAGTCCTCACTGTGTGTTAGATGCTAGGCTATGAACTTAATGTTCCTCCTGTCATTTCGTTGTGACAGTGCACAAAGGAAGCACCATTCTTGCCATTTTACAGATGACGGAACAGAGGCACAGACAACTTTGCCCAAGGTCCCAAAGATACTGAGTGGCAGAATAGGGCACCGATGCTAGGCTTTTTGACTGTGTAGCAGACAAAAACATGCATGCTAGAGAAATATCTAGAAGAATGTTTGCCCAGATGTTTACCTTGATTATTTATAGATGATAGGATTTGGGGTATTTGTTACTATATGCAGTATTTTGCAATTTTTCTGCTTTGTGCATTCATTATTTTCTTAAAGTATTAAAAAACAAAGTTAAAATTATGCAGTCCTGGGACTTTTATAAAACAAGTGATTATATTTACCACAGTTTACTTCCTATTTATTTGGGCTTGCTTATGATTGGTTGAAAAACAATAGGAGTTACATTTGAATTTTTTATTTTGGATACCATAATGGAAACATGTAGCCCCTTAATGTAATGCGTAGCTATTTAGAAGTGGGGGTTGTACACATTTGTAAGGTGCTTTTCCCATATAAGTTTGTTTTGTTAAGTAATCGTATGGAATTTTAAAATAAACAAGATCCAAAAGAATGTTGCTCTTCAAGATTTCCAGCCTTAGGAAATTACACGCTGTTTCAAAGATGCTACCAGTGAAACACCTTCTCTTGAATTTCACTTTTGATTATGGCCTTTAAAGCTACTTTCTGAACCAGACAAGAAAACCAGGCTTCATTACTTCAGCAAATGCCAGGAACTACCTCTTTGATTGCCCCCCAAGGCATGCTCTGAATTTCTATTTGGTCATTTTCAAATATCAAACAGAGCCACGTGGGTAAAATTTACCATAAGAGGCAATGCTTTAGCTAATGTCTTGTTTTCTCATGGAAATTCCAAAAACGGAAATCGAAATGGGCTTTGATGAATGGAATCATTGTCAGCATAAGTGCACAGACCCTTATGGTGACTGCTTTCCGTGTGCTGCCTTCATGTGATGCATACATTCAAATGTTTGTGTTCATTTGCATTATTTTAGAGTTCTTCATCATGGGTTTCAGTTCTGAATGTGGTATTTGCCTGGCTTTATTCATCATGGCATACGTTTCCAATTTTAAATAACTTTGAAGGATTCCTGTGTGTCTGCTGTTAAAATTAAGAGGTCTTGGTGATTCTGGGGTCCAGGTGAAACTACGTCTGAAAAAATATGTGCAAATACATACGTTGAGCTAGGAGACATAAAGGTCATCAGAGGCTCAAGGTTTTACTTTGCTAGATCTGACATGTAAGATTGGGCAGTGGTGGAATCCCAAGTGGGTGGTGATTGCCCCTGCCCCTCCCACCCCCTCACCCCTCCACAGGGTCTCTCTCAAAGCTTTTCCTGGGACATCCATGAGCTCTCTGTCAGCATGTCCACATTCTTGTCTCTGGAACTCCTGTTAAGGAAAACTTAATTTCTGCCTGAATCTCTCCTTTCTAAGTTCAGTGTCATTATCAATATTTTACATGAAGGAAGGAAAGGCCAAAAGAGATGGGAGTCTTTGAAGATAGGGTGATCTTGTCACTTGATCATTGATTTGTTTGGTCATTCATTCATTCAAATATTTAAGTGCCCATTATATGCTACTGAGGAATATGCACTGCACAAGAGAGACAGATCTCTGTCTTCATGGAGCTTATTTCTAGGGAAGGAGATAGATGATACATGAGTAAATAAATCAGGAAACAATCAGAACTGTACATACTAATTTTGAAGGAAGAGGAAGAGGGGGAGGGGTGTCTCTGGAAGAGGTCAGGGAATGTTTCTCTGAGTAGGTGATATTTCAACTGAGACACCAAGGCTGGAAAGATCTAGCCATGCCAAGAGTCTGAAGAAGAAGATCATGCCAGGCAAGCTGAAGGCTCCAGCGCTCCGTACACATCATAAAAGACATGGAGTAATTGTACAGTCGGTACATCAAACAGGTGTGAAGTAGTACTAGCCTAAATAAAGCTGTCCTGACATAGGTAAATTTTGGAAGAATGTGTAAGGACACAGGCTTCCCCAGTGGTTCAGAGGTGAAGAATCCACCTGCAATGCAGGAGATACAGGAGACGTGGGTCCCTTGATCTGTGGGTCAGAAAGATCCCCTGGAGGAGGAAATGGCAACCCACTCCAGTATTCTTGACTGAGAAATCTCATAGACAGAGGAGCCAGGAGGGCTACAGTCCATAGGGTCGTCAAGACTTGGACACGACTGAGCACACACGCACGAGACAGGATGGTGATCTAAACTCTATTTTCTTTCACAATAAACCAGAAAAGCCAATTTTCACATGGGCATGTAACCAAGAGCTGTTGTAGGAGTTCAAACTGTGAGAGAAGCCAGGGTCTTCCGCTTTAAGATTCCCTTTGCCCTAGAAAAATCTGGCTTTATTGGATATTGGAACAGAGCATTTTTTGAGTGTGTGTTTGCTCTGCTCACATGATTTTTTTTCCCCAAAAGGAGACCAAACTGTTTATAGGGAAGATAGAAACAAACAAACAACTGGGTAATACGCTTCTAAACATTCAGAAACATGTGACCTTTCAGCCAGCACAGAGATCCAGTGGGTAAACAGCAGGCCAGCCATGCTTGATGCTTTTGGAGCACACATGCTTCTGCTTCCTTGGGGATGACAATATAAATTATACAGACCATTATCGTCTCTTCTTCAGAATTCTAACTTCTGAATACTGACCCAGAAAATGCACAGTTTGTTCCCCTGGAGCATAAGATTCATGCTGCCCCGACACCTGCTGGAAGGATGAAAGAAGATTTGATTGGCCCCTTCTACCTTTTGCTGTTCTGTGTCCTAAGACAAGCATCCAGAAGAGGCTATTTTCTGTTGCCTGGAGGAAAGACTGGTTCTGTTGTGCCAATTGGAGTCTTGTAGATATGCCAGAGTCATAATCTTCCCTCCACCGTTTCTCTCTAGGCCCTGAACTCTTTTCAGTGGAATGCCACAGTTTACTTGGAACTAAGAGATGAGGTCTTGCTCTTTCATTCTCTTTCTTTCTCTCTCTCCCCCTGCTCCCCATCTCCTGAAAACAAAAATTTTGGTGTCATTTGGTTCTTTTACTCTTTTTAGGACCTCTGTCCTTCCAGCTAAGCTGGTATCTCGGATTAATTTACAGAGTGCCCTACTCTTTTCACTGTTGGTAAATCAACCTTCAGATTTCTTTGTGGTAGGTTCTTAATGCCCATCTTACCATTATTACTCATTCCCCCCCCCTATGTTTACCCACCGTCTCAAAATACACAGAAGTTTTATTTGGAATTTTCTTACAGTTTAAGCGATAACTTTGTTTTTCCTTTTGGCTGTGCTGGGTCTTGGTTGTTGCGTGCAGGCTTTCTTTAGTTGCAAGCAGCAGGGCCTACTCTTCATTGTGGTGCCTAGACTTCTTGGGGCAGCTTCTCTTATTGCAGGGTATGGGCTCTGGAGTGCATGGGCTCAGTAACCGTGGCACACAGGCTCAGCTGCTCCGCGCCATGTGGGATCCTTCCAGAACAGAGATAGAACCCATGTTCCCTGAACTGGTAGGTGAACTCCCAACCAGTGGACCACCAGTGGAGTCCCCGAAGTGATAACTCTTAACAGGATGTACCGTTTTTGCTGACTTGGTCAGTTTACATTGGTAGCTACTGCTTTTGGTTTCTTCTAAAAAAAGGTTCAGTTGAAAAATTACACATAATTCATGGAGAAATTAACCAGAATGTAAGCTCCACGAGAACAAGGATTTTCATGTTTTTTTTTTAACTCCTCTTTCCTAATGTCTCATGTAGTGCCTGGTACACAGTATAGCAAGCAGCGAATATTTGTTATGTGAATGACTGAATGAAGTTGACATCAGGCTTGCATGTGTGAGGGAGGGGCCCTTGCAGGTGCCCACTTGTGCTTCTCATAAGGTTCCTCCAACGTTAGAATGAATCCTTAGAGTCACATTAGACGTAAAATCATCAGGATGCCAAGCTTAGCAAAAATCTTGGAAATAAACATTTGTTTTTTCCCCCCAAACTGTTCTATGAATCTGGTAATCATTCAGACACTTCCATCTTTGATCATTAAAACAGCAAGCTGGGCTACATAAGTTGTTCAGGAGCTGTGAAGAGAGTGTATGAGCTAGTCCTGAAAAGGTGGACTTGGTGACAGTCACTGGCCCCTCCACATAATAAACTGTTCCAAGCTCCCTGCACATGAGATGCAAATGCCCTTGGATTCCCAGAAGAAGGGGAATTTTAATTAGGAATCCAGGTGAAGTTTCTGCCTGATGTAAATCCTATGCATCATCTTATGAGATGCAGTAACTTAAAGTTCTGATTCTATTCATTGCTACTTCTTTTATTGCATTTTGTTTTTAGCCTGACAGAAAGCTGACTACATAGATGACATTGTTTATGGAGTCTCAGACTCTAATAATTAGTCTGCTTGATCGTGATGGAATAAGGGTTGATGCCAAGCCTCCTTTTCTCAGAAACTATAAAAGCAGTGACAAACCTAAACAGCATATTAAAAAGCAGAGACATTACTTTGCTGACAAAGGTTCGGCTAGTCAAAACTATGGTTTTTCCAGTAGTCATCTATGGATGTGAGAGTTGGACCATAAAGAAAGTTGAGCACCGAAGAATTGATGCTTTTGAACTGTGGTGTTGGAGAAGACTCTTGAGAGTCCCTTGGACTGCAAGGAGATCAAACCCATCCATCCTAAAGGAAATCAGTCCTGAATATTCATTGGAAGGACTGATGCTGAAGCTGAAGCTCCAATACTTTGGCCACCTGATGTGAAGAACTGATTTATTAGAAAAGACCTGGATGCTGGGAAAGATTGAAGGCAGGAGAAGAGAATCACAGAGGATGAGATGGTTGGATGGCATCACTGACTTGATGGACATGAGTTTGAGTAAGCTTTGGGAGTTGGTGATGGACAGGGAAGCCTGGCATGCTGTAGTCCTTGGGGTCGCAAAGAGTCAGATACAGCTGAGCAACTGAACTGACCTGAGTAAAGAGGTTTATACAGTCAGCAAGAACAAGACTGGGTGCTGACTGTGGCTCAGATCATGAATTCCTTATTGCAAAATTCAGACTTAAATTGAAGAAAGTAGGGAAAAGCCCTAGACCATTCAGGTATGACCTAAATCAAATCCTTTACAATTTTACAGTGAAAGTGACAAATAGATTAAGGGATTAGATATGATAGAGTGCCTGAAGAATTATGGATGGAGGTTCATAACATTGTACAGAAGGCAGTGATCAAAACCATCCCCAAGAAAAAGAAATGCAAAAAGGCAAGATGGTTTTCTGAGGAGGCCTTACAAACAGCTGAGAAAAGAAGAGAAGTAAAAGGAAAGATATATCCATCTGAATGCAGAGTTCTAAAGAATAGCAAGGAGAGATAAGAAAGCCTTCCTATGTGATCAATGCAAAGAAATAGAGGAAAACAATAGAATGTTTAACAATAGAATAGAATAGAAAACAATAGAATGGTTCTATTGAAGAGAAGAAATCTCTTCAAGAAAATGAGAGATACTAAGGGAACATTTTATGCAAAGATGGGCACAGTAAAGAACAGAAATGGTATGGACTTAACAGAAGCAGAAGATATTAAGAAGTGACAAGAATACACAGAAGAACTGTACAGAAAAGGTCTTCATGACCCAGACAACCACAATGGTGTATCACTCACCTAGAGCCAGACATCCTGGAGTGCGAAGTCAAGTGGGCCTTAGGAAGCATCACTACGAACAAAGCTAGTGGAGGTGATGGAATTCCAGCTGAACTGTGTCAAATCCTAAAAGATGATGCTGTTAAAGTGCTGCACTCAATATGCTAGCAAATTTGGAAAACCCAGCAATGACCACAGGACTGGAAAAGGTCTGTTTTCACTCCAATCCCAAAGAAAGGCAATGCCAAAGAATGCTCAAACTACCACCCAGTTGCACTCATCTCACACGCTGGCAGAGTGATGCTCAAAATACTGCAAGCTAGACTTCCACAGTATATGAACTGAGAACTTCCAGATGTCTAAGCTGGATTTAGAAAAGGCAGAAGAACCAGAGATCAAGTTGCCAGCATCCATTGGATCATAGAAAAAGCAAGAGAATTCCAGAAAAACATCTACTTCTGCTTCATTGACTATGCTAAAGCCTTTGTATGGATGACAACAAACTGTGGAAAATTCTTCAAGAGATGGGAATACCAGACCACCTTACCTGCCTCCTGAGAAGTCTCAATGCAGGTCAAGAAGCAACAGTGAGAACCGGACATGGAACAATGGACTGGTTCCAAGTTGGGAAAGGAGTATATCAAGGTGTATATGTTCACCCTGATTATTTAACTTATAGGCAGAGTAAATCATGTGAAATGCCCAACTGAATGAAGCACAAGCTGGAATCAAGATTGCTGTGAGAAATAGCAATAAACTCAGATATGTGGATGACACCACACTTAAGGCAGAAAGCGAAGAAGAAGTAAAGAACCTCTTGATGAAAGTAAAAGAGGAGAGTGAAAAAGCTGGCTTAAAACTCAACATTCAAAAAATGAAGATCATGGCATCCAGTCCCATCACTTCATGGCAAATAGATGGGGAAACAATGGAAACAGTGAGAGACTTTATTTTCTTGGGCTCCTAAATCACTGCAGATGGTGACTGCAGCCATGAAATTAAGACGCTTGCTCCTTGAAAGAAAAACAATGACCAACCTAGACAGCATATTAAAAAGCAGAGACATTACTTTGCTGACAAAGGTCCATGTAGTCAAAGTTACCGTTTTTCCAGTAGTCATGTACGGATGTGAGAGTTAGACTATAGAGAAAGCTGAGCGCTTAAGAACTGATGCTTTTGAACTGGGTGTTGGAGAAGACTCTTGAGAGTCCCTTGGACTATAAGGAGATCAAACCAGTCCATTCTAAAGGAAATCAGTCCTGAATATTCATTGGAAGGACTGATGCTGAAGCTGAAGCTCCATTACTTTGGCCACCTGATGCGAAGAACTGACGCATGGGAAAAGTCCCTGATGCTGGGAAAGATTGAAGGCAGGAGAAAGGGATGACAGAGAATGTGATGGTTGGATGGCATTACTGACTCCATGGACATGAGTTTGAGCAAGCTCTGGGAGGTGGTGATGGACAGGGAAGCCTGCTGTGTTGCAGCCCATGGTGTCAGAAAGAGTCAGACATGACTGAGTGACTGAACTGATAAAGAGGTTGGTGGTGACTGAGCAAGGCTGTGGAGCCTGTCTGGGGCTCTGTTCGAGTTACAGACAGCCTCATCTTGAGCCCCTCTATTTTGAAAAGAAAATGATTTGGTTACTCAGTTACCCATAGAAATGAGATTGATTTCTGCTTTTCCTTGTGGGGGAAGTTGTCATTTAAATGGCAGTGGCAAGGCAAGTTGGTGACCCAGAGGGAGTCCTACCTCTCTGCCCTGATGTTACCTGGAGTAGCATATTTCATCAGAGTGCAATTTTGCCTCCTAGGGGACATTGGGCCCAGTCTGGAGACATTTTTGGCTGTGCTGACTGGGAAGTAGGTGGGTACCAGTGGCATCTAGTAGGCAGAGGCCAGGGATGCCACTAAACATTATACAATGTTCCCTGCCCCATCCCCAGCAAAGAATTATCTAGCCCCCAAAGTCAATCGTGCCCAAGTTGTGAAACCTCGTTTGAAGGAACCCCACTCAGTTTTATGAGAATGTCCTTACCTGGTAAGGTGATTCTCCTGTTGCTATTTTCCTGTTCTGACTTTTAAAAATCCCCATTTTATTCTTGTACCAGAGTTAGTGCCTTGAAGGCAGACCTGATCTCAGATGTGGGTGGGGCAGGCAGCATAAGTGGCATGATTTGAAAGGCACTGAGAACATCCGGACTTCAAATGTTCCTCCACATCAGAGCTCCGAGACCCATAATTCTTTCAGTGAAAACTAGAGAGGCCCCCGCAAGGAGCCAGGATTCCTGGATCTCTAAGTGAGCTCTGCTACTTGGAAATGCCTTGTTGAGCATCTACTGTGTGCCCAGCTGAGTGTGTTCTCTGGTACCATCCTCAGCAACTCAGTAAGCTGTAATGCCAATTCTACTGCTGTTTCCCCTAAGTAGCATAGGTGGGTTGCTTGGGAACCTGTCCCAAAGTGACAGATTGGTGGGCTCGGCACTGGGATTTTCCAGCCAGCTGTGTCTCATGCCCAGGACTTCGCCAGGAACCAAGGCCTTACCCTCCTGACCTCTGAGACATCTCACCTGACCTTTCTATGACTGTTATCACCTGTGGAAAACAAGGGCGTTACACTCAGTGACTTCTAGGAACCTTTCATAAGGCTATGATGTCCGTATTTGTTTCTTTGTCTTATATGTTGCCCTCTTTAATGGTTCCCCTTTAAAATGGAAACAGAACTCATGATAGGTATACTGCCATTGGAAATCCCCATAGAGGGATTCCAAACCTCACGGCATATCATAGCCGTGACATGGCTACTTCTAAAAAGGTCCACTTCTAAAGGTGGTCCACTTCTAAAAAGGTCTGTTTCCAGAGCCTCTCACCAGCACTCTTCTTTAGCTGGTTTGAAGTGGGCTCTGGGAATCCTTGTATTAACCTCCCGCCAACCCCCTTCATCCTTGAATTAACCACACCAAGGTGATTCTGATGTACAAGGTCTGAAGACCATAATATTGCAGCCCTTTTGGGGGGGAGTCAGTGTAATCAGTTGCTTTCCTTTCTGTAGGATGCTGGCCACAGTGACAGTTAAGAGTGTATTGGGTGACTGTGGTCCTCACATCTCTAGGCTAGCAGGGCTGTCTGACTCTTGTCCTCTGAGACTCACTCTCAGGGTATGTGTGTGAGCGTGCTCAGTTGTGTTTGACTCTTTGTTACCCTCTGTCCATGGATTTCCCAGGCAAGAATACTGGAGTAGGTTGCCATTTCCTTATTCAGGAAATCTTCCTGACTCAAGGATTGAACCCACATCTGTATTGCAGGTGGATTCGTTACCGCTTGAGCCATCAGGGAAGCCCAGGTCAGGAATTCCCAAACACTGTTGCATATTAGACTCACTGGGAAGCTTTTAAAACTCCTCACCCCCAGATCATACTCCAGGTCAATTAAATCCCAATGCCTCCATTGGGAGTTGGCTTCCATATTTTTCTTTTAACATCTGCAGATGATTTCCATGCTCAGCAGTTTGAGAACCACTGTCGTGGATGTTGCAGATTCCGTACCTTTGCCACTGCTGAATTTTTACCTGTAAGGCGAATCCACCCTCCCAGCTCCACAGACAGAAGTCTTACCTACTTAGTGAGATACATGGGCAACCCACTCTTTTTCTCCGTTGTCCTTCCAGATGCTCCCTGCTCAGTCCTCTGCTTTTAAGGTATTTATCTCACCACCTTGTTTTTGTTTACTGCATGTCTTCATGGGGGAGATGGCATCTTCCATGAGGGAAGAGGCTCTAATATATGTGGCTCTGGGCTGGTGGGAGCAGAAAGAGTAGACGAGGGTAGATGCACAAGACAAGACAAAGATCAGCTGGACTTTCTGCCATGGCTTTCTTCATGACAGCAGAGAGAGGGTGATAAAATGGAGGAGAATAATAATGATAATAGTAATGCAGAAGGTTGCCCTGGCACTAGACTCCTTGAACAAAATATCCTAGTAAAAATTTTGAACTCACTTTTCTGGAGAGTAACAAAGAATCCTAAATAGAGCACCTTCCAAATAATTACATTTGATGGTTTGATATTTTGAAAATGTGACTTCTGCTGACACATGCAGGAATCATTCAGATTGCAAACCAGCTTTTCTAACCAGAATGTTTGAAGTGACTAGTTAATACTTGGGAAGAAATTTAAGAGTAAGGAAAAGTACTCTGCAGGTTTCCTTTCTTCTCTGTTTATTTCCACTTTGCTCACTTAAGGAACAAGCCCTGTCATTCTGGACTGACATGGTGGCTGCCATTGTTTTCCCAGCAATGGGAGTCGTATAGGCGCGGCCTGTGCCCTTGATGCTCCCTGAAGCTATGCTTTGATTGGCCTACCTAAGGTTTAAAACTGAGGACTATTTGGGGAAAGATCTGGATTTTTTTGTCTCTCTAAAATGCAGAAGCGCTTTCTGCCCTGAGCTCGCTTTTAAGGAGACAGCAATCAGCCTCTGTCCCTTTCAGTTGAGACGCATGTGCTCAAATTGCCACAGTCCCCACGCCTCCCTAATTACACTCAACCCACTTCAGTAATTTGTCTGGTAGAGTTCTCTAGGTCATGGTATTAGCATCACCTCTTAAGACATAAGACATCAATTGCTGGGCCCCACTGATCTTCTGTAAGGAAGAGTTATCACTTTCCCATTTATTTATGTATGTAGATATTAAACACATATTTACATCTGCATGCATATATGTGTGTAATTTTGTGTGTATGTCTGTCAGTATGGGCTTCCCAGGTGGCACTAGTGGTAAAGAACCTGCCTGCCAAGGCAGGACACATAAGAGACCTGGATTTGATCTCTAGGTTGGGAAGATGCCCTGGAGGAGGGCACGGCAACCCACTTCAGTATTCTTGCCTGGAGAATCCCATGGACAGGGGAATCTGGTGGTGACAGTCCACAGGGTTGCAAAGAGCTGGACACGACTGAAGTGACTTAGCATGCACCCACATCTGTTAGTATGGATTCATGTGTATTTATTTCATTCTTTGGGTTGTAATCTATTACTATTATTATTTCTTTTCTTGCTCCCAGTGTCTCAATTTTGGGTATTGGGGAGCTCTTCAAGATTGGCTCCTGTGGCTTTTCAGTGTCTCTCCACTCCATGCCATTATTTTTTATTTAAGTGCTTCTTATAGCAATTTCTGGTACTACATGGTGTTCCAGGCTTATCTTGTATTTTCTCTACTCCATCACTGGAATTGACTAGTTCTCCAGGGAGTTCTGATTGGTTTTATTGCAGTGAAAGTGAAAGTCACTCAGTCGTGTCAGACTCTGCGGCCCCATGGACAATACAGTCCATGGAGTTCTCCAGGCCAGAATACTAGAGTGGATAGCCTTTCGCTTCTCCAGGGGAATCTTCCCAACCCAGGGATTGAACCCAGCTCTCCTGCATTGCTGGTGGATTCTTTACCAGCTGAACACAAGGGAAGCCCAAGAATACTGGAGTGGGTAGCCTGTCCCTTCTCCAGCAGATCTTTCCGACCCAGGAATCGAACCGGGGTCTCCTACATTGCAGGCAGATTCTTTACCAACTGAGCTCTCAGGGAAAGAGGTTTTATTGAAGAAAGGTATTTAAAAGCGAAGATCTGAGTAGGGGGTGTGCTCATTGCTATTGGGACATCACTACTTCTTGCCTTTGTCAGTGGATACAGCTCAGAAATATATGTATGCATACTAACTGGGCCACCTGGCTCAGATGGTAAATAATCAGCCTGCAGTGCAGGGTACCTGGATTCGATCCCTGGGTCAGGAGGATCCCCGGTAGAAGGGAATGGCTATCCTCCAGGCCAGTACTGTTGCCTGGAGAAGTCCATGGACAGCGAAGCCTGGCGGGCTACAGTCCATGGGGCCGCAAGAGTCAGACACGACTGAGTGACTAACACTTGCACTTCAGGCCTTCACATAGATTTATTTCTGTGTTTATTCACCTGTAAATATATGTGTTTATGTTTTACATTACTATATGTACATATTTATATATATATGTATATTTAGCTGTCCATATGAATACCTTCAATTCTAATTCATTACCATTAAACTTGAGGATACCAGATTTTTATCTTTATAAAGCTTTTTAATGTCAACAGTGGCTCATGAACATCCTGAGGGGAGAAAGGAAACTTCAGTTGATAACTATTTTATAGATACTACTAAAAGAAACCCCCCCAAATCTCAAGTTTAACGTAACAGAAAGATCAGCATATCCCCATGTTTAATATCCTTCCGTCCCTTCTAAAAAATTCTATAATTTGCAACTCAAGACCCTGGTTTGATTCCTGGGTCGGGAATATCCCCTGGAGAAGGGATAGGCTACCCTTTCTGGTATTCACCGGCTTCCCTGGTGGCTTAGATGGTAAAGAATCTGCCTGCAATGTGGGAGACCTGGATTCGATCCCTGGGTTGGGAAGATCCCCTGGAAGAGGGCATGGCAACCCACTTCAGTATTCTTACCTTGGAGAATCCCCTTGGACAGAGGAGCCTGGCAGGCTACAGTCAACGGGGCCGAAGAGTCGGACACGACTGAGCACACCTCTCTGGTTCCTGAAGATGGGTAGACCTGCTTTATTTTCCTTCTCATACAAATAGAGTTTGTCTCTAGTCTTACAGAACAATGCCCTTTGTAACACTGAGCTGGCACTTGTGGATTCTAAATATAAGCCAAGACACTTCTCAGAGATTATAATCAGAATTTTGCTTTACGTGTGAAATCTTATTTTGAATTCAGGTACACAATTACTCAGAGATTTAATTATACTGCCTTAGGATAGTATAAAAACAACAGTTTTAATTTTGTGTGTGTGTGTGGCGGGGGGTGGGGGGAAGGTTTACAAAAGTAACCTGTTGTTAGGAATAGAAGGTGACTACAGTCTGAGAATTTCACAGATAGAAATTAACTATCAGCTGTGAGATTTGCCTATGATTCCTTCATGTTTATTCAGAAGTAAACATACTTGCATAGGGTCCCCCCTCCTCTCATTGTACTTAATGTAAATCTAGGGGTGCTTGCATGTATCTTTAAAAATTGTAGAGAAGTGGAAAGAGAATCCAACCAGGATGGCTCATGGGCCACTGGAGGTGTGGCCCCCTCAGTGCTTTGGAAAATATTCTGGGTTTTGAACAGCAACACCTGTAATTATGGAGGCGTCATCCTTTCCATAAAAAAGAAAACAAAACCAAGAAAGCAAAGCCCTTCTACTAACAAGATGTAGTCATAGCATGTGTTCAGCCTTCCCAAAACCTGTCTGGCATTTGTTTCTGGCCTGGTAGGGAATATCTTCCATCTTTCTCTGAGCACTCATAAAACAATACAAAGGTAAACAATTGGAGGGCAATTAGCAGTCTCCTTGGGGTAACAGAAGAGAGAAGTCATCCTGCTATTAATGTTAGAGGAGTTAATCATGGTTTACATAGGTGACTTACTGGCTTAACTTTGCAAGTGGTTGAAACACAAGAACTCAACAAAGTTTACAAAAGACGCTAGCTTGGAGAACCAGGTATGGCGGACAACTTACAGAACTATCTGTCAAGTAGTTGAAGGTGTTAAAGTTGTTGAGATGGTGCCTGTTTTGGAAGAGGCCATGTGCAGTGCAGATTTGTGTTTCTCAAACTTTAGTGTGAGATGTACCTGGCCAGCTTTGTTAACATGCAGATGTTGGTTCAGTAGGTCTAGGGACTGGGCTGTGATTCTGCCTTAAAAACAAAAACATTTATGTACTTATTTGGCTGCACCAGGTCTTAGTTGCAGCCTGAGGATCTTCAGTTGTGACATGTGGGATGTAGTTCCCTGACCAGGGATTGAACCTGGGTCCCCTGCATTGGGACCATGGAGTCTTAGCTGCTGGACCACCAGGGAAGTCCCTAATTTTGCCTTTTCAACACATTGCCAGGTGCATTGCCCATGCTGCAGGCCAGCACATCTCATTTTGCATAGCAAGGCTGTAGATTGTTCTTGTACCTGTGGTAGGTAGGATCAAGCTGCTCATACTCCCTTTAAGAATCTCCAGATTATCAACATGTTGCACTCTGTATGTTCACGGCTTAAGGGATCAGAACAGCTTTTTGGAGTGGAGGTACTTGGCCAAATACTTCATTGTGCATATCAACAACTTCTTTCACAAGCACCAATTTAAAAAAAAAACCATAAAAAAAATATTTACAGGCCATGTTTATTTACATTTATTGAACTATACCCTTAAAAGAAAACAGGAAATACAATCTCTGTAACTAAAGCCCCTCTCTGTGATTAAAACCTCAGAAAATGCCCTATTGTCTCTGGTTTGAATGCTGAGCCTCTTAACAGGTTTTGGCATTGGGGAAGCCCCTTTGAAAGCTGGGCTGTTTTACCATTGCTTGACTAGTTTTTCAAGCCATTCAGTTATCAAATGTGGTTTGTTTCAGAATGCCTGATCGTGTTGTATAAAGGGGTCCCTCAGTATCTGAGGAGACTGGTTCCAGGACCTTGCTCAGATACCCAAGTTAGGTGGAGGCTCAAGTCCCTTACAGTACATCCTCCCTAGGGGCTGGTTCTGCATCCCCAGATACAAGCGGCAGCACCCACTAACCCGTGGGTTGAATAGGTGGATACAGAACCAGTGGGTACTGAGTGCCAACCGTACTTTATTTTTAAACTTGTTTTTGGTGCCAAATACTTCCCGTGCTTTAAAAACGGAGATCCTCTGGTTTTTGGTATGGACACAGAGCCACATCACAGCACAGAACACACTTCTTTTGCCTCTTGCTGTGAAACATGTGATTTTCATTAGCCATTTTTCTCTTCTTGGAAGGAAACTTAGGAGTATACGCCTTCTTTAGAGTATTCTGAACACTTTTACTAACCTTTCCCCTTTCCCCATGTCCCTCTTCTCCTCCCTTTCTCCCCTTCCCTCCTTTCTAAACGGTGTTTACCAGTACCTGGATGTCTGCCACACCTAGGGTAGGGGAGAGGGAGAAGGTAAGCGGGGGATCTTGATTTTGACTCTCTGGTCTCAGTTGTCCTGTTTATAAATGGCTATTTGTGAGAAGGTTAAGTGATTTCTGAGGAGGGGTGGCACATCTCTTTGGTAAAGTGAAGAGTATGAGATGGGAATACAAAAGGAGCCAGGACACCTGGTTTCTAATCCTTGTTTAGCCACTCACCAATTATTTGGCCTTGGAGGGCAATGTCACCTCCCTGGGTTTCAGCTTCCTAATCTGTAATTTGATATACATACTTGGTTATGCCTATTTCTCAGAGTGCAGGAGCCTTATTACTGGGATGGCATTAGATAACATTGAGTCACATATTGAGAACTATACTTCTTTGGCAGTCACTTTCAGTTCTTTCTGGTTGTTCAAACAACATCAGCAGCATCAAAAAGAAAACTATTCTCTGTTGACACTCATTAACATTTTCCAGGACTTGTCACTTTTCTGTTTAAATTTTTTTTAATTTTAGTTTTTTTGACCTCTTTTTCTTTCTAACAAAGAAAAGTCAGCGAATTTGTCTTTACTGTGATTGTTTTTAATTTATGGAGACTGGGAAATATGATTTCCCACTTAATGTAGTAATAGAAAAATAAAAGTTGGTTGCTTTACAGAAAAATATTTAGTATAGTTATAATAACTGTACTTCAGTGAGTGCAGAATATTAGTTATTCAATAACTATTATGTAGATATGGTGAAATTAGGAAGATGGTGAGTGTAGTTAAAGAAACACTGAATTAGGTGATTTTAAAGTTTCTGTTTAATTCTAAACTTAAAAGAGATTCCGGTATCTCATTGACTGGTTGATGTCCACACAAGTTTCTGTTCCCTAAAAATGTGCATATATTCATTGACAGTATTTGCAGAACAAAGTTGGTGTTACATACAATGAACAGTATGCGACAAGGCACTCAAATGTTCTGATGCCATTGGGGAAATTTTGGCTGCAATTAACTATAGTTTGCTGATTTGGAATTTACAGTTTTTTCCTATTACTTAAAATATAACAAAATGGGGACAAGCACCTTTGCCTTAGTATAATTAAAAATGAAATTATGTCAGGAACATCTGTTTTAAAAAGGAATTTCTATTTGTTTTACCACCAAAAGGTGGCGTCCTACCCCCATGCCCTTTATTTAAAAACCCTTCTTGCTTTAATTTAACAAAAAGAAACTTCTAGTTGATTACTGATAAAGAAATTAAAATGTGCTCCTTATGAATGTAACGTGACAGTGTTGAAAATGAACTATATGTTAAACTGCAGTTAAGTTTCCCTCTAATGCAAGCCAAATGGGCATGGAAGTCTTTAATACGGCAGCACATTAGACAGTATTATTACAAAATTGGTTACAATATATCATGGGATTTACAGCCAGGATTTCCTTTTGTCTGCAAAACTTGTTGCCAGCCTGATTTTGACCCCCACTTTCAAGCGAATGTAAGAAACTTAAAATGGAGAATAAGATCGCTGGCAACCTAAACATCTTCTTTAGTATGACAATGCTAATAATTGTTTTGAAAAAAAAAAAAACTCATTATCTGACCTGAAAACAAGATCAGAGCATGAACTGTTCTTTAGAGATGATGAATAAATTTGTCACATTGAGATACATTGCTATTCCCCTGAGTTATAATTTTGTGACCCAACATATACCATAACATGTTATATCTGGCATAAACACTGTAGAAATGAAAAACATCATCACACCCCCAGCCAACAACCCTCCATAGACTGGCTACTTTGTAGATTTCCATTTACTTCCATGTGAATTCAGCATATGGAATTTCCAGAGATGGTAATGGGTGGTAAAGAGTTGTTCATAGTGTTAACTGAGAAGACAAAGCTTTTATATAATTGTCTAGTTCATGGTAAGGATTCAATAAATATTAGATGTTGTTACTGACAGATGTAGACTGTGAGCTCCTCAAGGGCAGAAATTGTATTTATTTTTGCGTCCCTCAGTGCCTACTAGAACATAGTAGGTGTGCCATGTCTTAATGTCTTGAGTCAAAGAACACAACTCTAGCCTCTAGGAAGCTAGGAAGTGCTGCAGGAACTCAAACACATTTTCTTTATCTCAATTCTAGTCTAAAGATCTGATGGATGGTTTTGCCTGGATAGCCTAGAATCTTACACAGCATGCATTCAACAAGAATTCTACTGTGTTGTAATTACTTAGCGTGGTCTCCCTGTCTCTGGCTTTATTCTGTTGCATGAGTGAATGCTTTTTATTTACTTGCAAAACAGATACAATTTTAAAATGGTAGTCTTATGCTGTTATTGAAATTGAGATTTAGAATTCTTCAGTAAATGAATGTTTAAAAGTATCTGTATAAAGACAGTATCCAAAAAATTGATAATAACTCTTTTTCAGAATATTGGTTGTGTACAACTGTGCCAGGCTAAAGACCAGAGGGATAAGTATGCTCTCCACCAGGTCTCCCCCCCTTCCCCATTGTCTCCTCACCTCCCAAGTACTTTGTAGGAATCCACAGGACGGCTGTCAATATATTCTCATAAAGAGTTATCCTGCTATACCACCCAACCAGTGGCTGAAAATGCTGGTATGTTAGCAGCATCTGGGGTTAAGAGTCTGAAAAAATTATTTCTGTTAAAAACAATAACAAACCATACAGCCATGTATCTTTCCAAGTCAGTGTGGAAACAGAAAGTCATCTTCCTTCTCTATTTGTATTGATGATAGTGAAAGAAATGTTTGTGTCTTTTGTTTTGTACATGTATATTTCAAAATATTTAATCCAGGCTCCTAATTTACTCCTTCAAATTTCTAAATTTCACCAAACTTCAAAGCAACAAAAAGAAAAAGAGTCTCACCTTTTCAAAGAATTGGACAAAGCTTTTTACATGTGACTGATCTCTGGGAGAGAAGGTAATTTGTGTTAAACAACTGATTGACATTCTAGCCCCCTGGGCGTTTTCCTAAGAGAAACCGTGGCAAGAACACAGCTCCCAACGCAGCCACTTTCGCCTGAAGTGGATCTAACTACACATTCCTGCAGTGACTCTGACAAGGAAGCGTCCCACATTACACTCTCCTGCTTCAGAAATACAGGGGGAAAAACCCCTCGCTGGCTGGTTTCTCTTTCTTGCAAACAGGGGTTTGTCCTTCTGCTGAACTTTCACCTTCCGAACTCGCCTTCTTTCATTGGACAAAGTACAGAAAGAAAGAGGAGAGACCGAGGGAGGACGGGAGAGAAGGAGAAAGGGGGTTGAAAACACCACCCCACCTCCCCCTCCTTCAACTGTCACTGATGGCAAAACACTTTCACTTTTAACTGGAGGAAACTCACATCCCTGTCTATCCTCTCCTCTTCCTTCTGTATTTTTAGCTCAGAAACCAAGCAGATAGCCATCGCGTTACCATCTTCGGCCCTAGTTGCTAACACTCTTCCTCTCGTTTCCCCCCCCAGTGTCTGAATGGGCCCCCCTTTCCCCTTCTTCTGAGGAATCCCCCTCCCCCATGTCCCTTGTTTTCCAGGTCTTTCTTGCCTGATTCCTCTTTGGCCAGGGACTGCTCTGGCGTGGCCCTCCTCTCTCGGATCTGCAGGCTCGGCCTCCCTCTCCCCCATCCAGCCCGGACGCCCCTCACTCCCACCTCCCTGTTCCCTTTGCCCCCAATTCCCACCTCCCCCAGGCCTGCTTTGGCAACTGCGATTTTTTTTTTTTTTTTTTTTTTGCTGCAAGCCTTGTTGTTTACCCAGCAGGTGGATGTGACGTCAGGGACGCACAACAGCAAAAAATAACAACATCTCCCTCCGCGACGTGTTGGCCTCGCGCGCGCCTTATTTATTTATTTGTTCCGGGGGTGGGGGCGGGCACCAGCGCCTAAGTGGCTTGGGGAAGGAGGGTGAGCAGGCTCAAGCCCGGGGGTGGTTTGTGGGCGCGTGAGGTGGAGAAGGGGCCCAGGCTGGATGCCAGGGGTGGGAGCAGGCTGGGGAAAGCCCCCGGCCCGACGCCGTCCGCGCCTCTGTGGCCGCCGCCGCCACTGGCGCTAGCTGGGCTCGGGGAAGCTAGTCCGGAGCGGAGGAATCTATTGTTATTTATTGTGTGGCGGTTTCATGCTGTACTCGCTCGGCCCGGCCCTCGCCCGGGAGTGCGTGTGTGTGCGCGTGTGTGTCTGTGTGTGTGTGTATATGCGCGCGCGTGCGTGTGTGACCAAGTGAGTGTGTTTGCGGGGGTGCGCGCGCGGGCGGGAGTGGGCGCGCTCGGGGAAAGGCCCGAAAACACCTTAGTTTGCACCGAGAGACCATTTGCAGCGGGTGAGTTTGTATTTTTCCATTTCTGCTCCACTTTTTCCCAAGCCGCCTCCTGCCTTGTCTCCGACCACTTTAAACAACAACAACAACAACCAAAAAAAAAAAAAAGAAAGAAAGAAAAAGAAAAGAAAAAGAAAAAAATCTACTTTTCATCTCCCGGCTCCACGTGCATCTCCCCCAGCCCTCCCCAGAGGCAGCCTCTCTCTTCCCAGGGTCAGGGCCAGGCTCTAGGGTGGGTGGGGGCTGTGAGTCGCCTCGGGGGTGGAGGGGTTTCCTGGGGCACTGCTCTCTCGGGTGTATTTCCATAAGTCAAATGGGGGGTGGGGTGGCGAAGGCAGCAGCAAGGAGGCAATCTCGCCTTCCCCTCGGCCCCTTCACGCGTTCTGCAGTCGCTGTGGGGAGAGAAATCGATAAGCCCAGGCGGCCTGGCGTAACTTTGGTGTCCGTTGTTGGGGTGCCTGCCGAGTAAATGCCGGCGGGGCGCAGGGCCCGGGGTCAGGTCCACGGCGGGAGGGGGGCGCGCTGCTGGGTGCTTCTTGAGCCCAAAGTTTGGACTTGGAGCAAACTTTTCCCCTTCGCTCAACTGCTAGTGTTTTCCCCTCTGTGCCCTGGGGCTGCTCCGTGGGCCTCAGCGGAATGACTGGGGACGTCCGCGCCCTAGGCCCCGCGGCTGGGGCCGTCTCTAGTGCTGCGCAAGCCATGTCCCGACCTCGATGGCGGGGGCACTCCTCTGTCGCACCCCGGAGCCCAGAAAACTCAAACACATACCCGCGCACCTTCAGCTAGACACGTACCCCTCACGCGCTCGGCCCAGTGAACTCAGCCTCCCTGCCAGGGATCCGCGACTGCCGTGGCCAGCTCCGCGAGTGAGAGTGGGAGCAGGGTGCGCTGCGGGTAGTCGCCGCGCGCGGATTCCTCTCCACTCCATCACATGCACTTTCTGGGTGTACTCCCCTCTTAAGAACGGGGGTGGAGGGGATTTCCCAAGCCTCGATATGTCCTAAGACGTGCGCGAGTCGCCGCGTCCCTTTGGCGGTGTCCCGGCAGCCGATGGCTCTCTGTTCCTCGTCTGCGCGCCGCCTTCTTCCCGAGCTCCCGGCGCTCCATTCGTGCCCGCAAAGAGGATTCAGCTGAGCCAGCCCGCAAGCCGGGCGGCCGTGCGCCTCGGGTGGGGACCGAGGTGGCGGTGCCGGGAGCCGAGGGGTTTGCCAGTTGCCGCGGGGTCGCGGTCATTCACTGCCTCCGCCTCCCCTCGCCCCCGCCTTCCGCCCCCCTCCTTCCCAGACGCTGCTACGCTTGGAAACTTTGATTCCTTCTCCTTTTTGGCCCTAGGCTAGTCCCCCTCCCCACCTGTTGTGAGTTCCACCTTGGTCCCTGGAGACTGGCGGTGACACAGGCGGGCGCAAGGGAGCTTCGCGCCCAGAAACAAAGTCTCATGCCCCCCCCCCCCAAGTGTTTGCTAAGAAATCGCTGCCTGCAACCCCCACTCCCCCATCGCCCCCCAGTGCCTCGCAGCTCCCGCCCCCTGTTAGAATAAGGACTAAATAAACAGTTGTAACTCCAAACCTTGCGACTGCGATCTTATCCCGATCCCACCCCTCCCCCTTTCCTCCCCCCTCCTTTTTTGTTGTTGCAAGTTTGTAAGATCCCGGGTAAGGTGCTGAGACTTTGGCTCCGTCCGTTTCCCTGTCTCGGGATCCTTGCAGGAGTCCCTGAGCCACATCCTCTCTTCCCTCCACGCGCGCTTGTGGGTCCTTCGGGCCCGACGCCTTCTCAGCCTTGGCCCCCCAGCTTACTCATCTATCCCGCCCCACTCCATTTCCCCCAACCTGCACCGAGAAGACTTGCTGACGGTCACCCCGGTTTCTTGTCGACCGCAGAACCCGAAAGTTTGCAAGAGGAAGAGAGCGTGTGGCGAGCAAGCGGGCCAGGGGCAGCGGCAGCGGCGCTGGGGACCATGGTGCTGCCGGCGCCTCCTCCGCAGGCGTGAAGGCGGCGCTCCCACTCCCTCCCGAGTCTCCGCGGGTAAGTCGAGGCGGCTGCGGCCGCGGGCGGGTGCGCAGGGTCTAGGGACACCCTAGAGCTTTGGGTTGCGCCCGGGGGTTCTCTGTGCCCAAAGCCTCAGCATGGGCGGCGCGAGCGCAGCGATCTGGCGCCGGAGCCAGGAATGCGCCTGTCCTCAAGCCGGTAGGTGCTTCGAAATATTGGACTTTCTCCCTTTTCCCCCTTTTCTTTCCAAAATCCGAAAATCTAGAGATCAAAGTTTAGCGTGGAGTATAAAGTGCTCTGATAAAATATGATGACATCCCTCGCTCCCCTTCTCACCCTTCTCCCGCCCCCCCTTTTTAACTATTAATTATTTCCAAGTCATTGTGTCCAAATACCCTTGCCGGGCTGATTACAAAGTGTATTGATTTAGTCTAGGCTCATCCTACGCGTTCGTTTTAATTCCTTTTCTTTTGCTCAACCAGAAAACCCGAAATGAAACTTATTTGTCCCTCTGTGCACCCCCCGCCCCCTACCTTCGAGGCTTGGACAGAATAATGAAATTAATATAAACATTTCATTTGGTTGCATTTGAGCTTTTCCAGCCCACTTAGGAGGGGCTGGTGTTGCTCTCGTGTCTGGTCACAGGTATTTTCCAAGTTTGGATTTCCCTTTTTGTTACTGTTCTGTAGATTGGAATGTTGGAGGGCCGTTCTGTATTCCCTCTGAAAGGAGTCTATACATTGAAACTGTCTACACTATACCTTTAGTTGTCGTAGGCTTCAGGATTTAGGGCTTGCACAATAGCTGAATTGAAAAAACCTAAGGGATAGTTAAGAGATTTTTCTCCTGCCGAAAATATATTGAAGAATATCTCCAGTTTTTCACCTTACATGTTGCTTCCACAGTGAGAATCAATTTAGGGAAATAGCTTAACTAGAATTTGAAGAGAAATGGTAAGAGTTCTGGTATTTTCTATCAAGGGTTATCCTGTATAACAGAGACACAGAAGTTCCTGTTATTTTCGGTTCCAGAGACAAATGTATCAAATCTTTTGAGAATTCCACTAGAGTTTTGATTCTGTTAAGTGAAAAATACCCATCTCTTTGAGGCCAGTAAATTAAAATTGGGCTCACAGTTTCAGAGGTTGGGAATGAGTCCTTTCTGTCTCTGACTTTCGTGCTTGAAACGTCATATAATTAAAGAGTATTAAAAATATAAAAAGGAACTCAACCAGTTACCATTAAAAGGTGTTAGCTAAAATCTCACTGCAAGGAGGGGGGATGTTTAACATCTTGTCACTAGCTGCATCCCTCCCCCCTTTCCCCCACACCCTCCTTAGACTTTGGATTAGTCATTGTATGGGGGGGGGGGATCAGTTTTTTTTTTTTTTTTGAAAAAGTAAAGTAAACAGCCTCCAACTGCTGAACCTTGACAACCCAAATTAAGGAAGCAGGAGAGATCAAACAGAACTGCTGCTGGGTTGTTGTCAGGAGCTCTACACGAAGAACCCTGGACTATTCGATCTAGCAGCAAAGCTGTATATTGACTAATGCAGAAATGGACTATTGCAAATGCTGATCTTTGTTGTCCAAGCAAAGCCTCGCTTGGAAGGAAATATTCAGCCCCTCTCCAGGCAGGATCTGAGTTCCTTACAGATGCTGAGTAGGTAAACAAGTTGTTATTTTTATAATGCATTCTTATTTATGAACAAGACATACCCAAAAGGGCATTAAAAGGCTATTAAGTCTTCCAGAGGCAGTCTTGCTACCCAGAACTGTGCAGTGGAATTCTTTTTTACCAACATTAGACTCCTACACTAGAGTTAGATAACATTTTCTCACATCAAGTTTAGAAGATCTGCCTTGTCAGGGAAGCCAAGGTTTTGTATGTGAGGGTTTAAATCTGATGTGAAGCTCAAAAAAAAAAAAAGAAGAAAATCCTGGTGATGAAGTTTTGTGTCAGCCCACTCTTGGAATTTAAAAAGGCGAGAGGGAGCATTCTCCAGATTAGACATAACCTCTTTTTTTAGATTGACATTCAACATGACCACGTTGCTACTTTTATTCAAGTTCTCTGTAACTTGTCCTTGCTTGTTGTCTAGGAAAATTTAACTGCTTTACATTTTTAAAGGGAGTAGTAACAGTAATTACTTTAGCATTTTGTTTTCACAAGTTTATCAAAGTATAATGAAAGAAACATCAACTTTTTAGATTAACAGCCTCAAATTAAGGGGGTTGTGTTGCTGGAGACATCTCAAAGATTTTGTGTTTATATTTAAATCCTGGAGTATAAACTGTGTAACACTTTTTAGGTATAGGCTATACCCAAATTAAATATCATTTTAATTAGGTAGAGCAAAGTGGGGTAAAGGACAAATAAAACACATAGAGAAGGATAAAAAAATTGTTGTTTAAGGATTGCATTTGTAATGAACAAATGTTGATCACATAGTAAGCACTTTGTGTTTTTTTAAGTCAGAGTTTCATAACCAGAGTGCCCAACATGTTTCAAAGTTTGTAGCTTTTATTGGATATACCTTTTATTGTATCATTAAACAATGTGAGTTAAACATACACATGGATGCTATTAGGCAATTTTCTGCAATATGTAATGTTTTTTGAAAAGCTATAAATATTTTCTAGTTAAATCATTTGTACCAACAATAACAAAAGTTAACTGGGTTAATATTGAGCCTGGGCATGGTTTTCTGTTACTGACTCTTTGCCTGTTTCTCTTAAGACTCTACCCCCAGCCTTGTATATTTGCATTTGTAGGCTCTATTGAAGGCTGTGTCTGTTCTCAGCAGTTGTTTAAATTAACAGAAGAATTGTGATATTTCCTCAACAAATATATTTCTACCACAGCAATGCCAACATAAAGGAAGAGAAAGGAGAATAGAACAGATGTGACAACTTCTTTTGAACCCAGCTTCCTCTTTGCAGCCAACCTTATTGTGCTGTTGATTTGGTTTTCAGGTTTTACTTAAGATGCAAACTCACTTTTAAAATGTTATCTTGTAAAGAATCTGCATCCCCAAAATGTATGTATGTTCCATTTAGGTATTATAAAGTCTTGATTACTTTTCAGTGGGTATGCCAAGAATATTTACAGGGCCTTGCAAGGGTTCTGTCTTTTAAAAATAATTTTAGGCACCCGTTAATAAAATTTAAATAGATTGCAGGCTGTCAGAAAATAGTATAAATTTTGTTTATGATTCAGTTACTTTAAGGTACTTACATTAAAGAAACTCATTTAACCCCTGACTGAAGAGCATTAAGTGGGGAGGCAAGCCCTCCAAAGAGCTCCCACTGCCCTTTGCTCGCCCGATAATCTTAAATTACTACAATTTAATTGCAACTTCAAGGCACGGGGCATGGGCTGTTTCTCTGAGGCTGAAAAGAGGTTTCCAGAGCAGAGCTAGATTTGCACAGGTGGTATTTTTGTTTTTCGAAGAAATTTTTTTGCTTAGGGCTTTTTTCTTTTTCTTTCTTATCCTGTTAGGTGTCATAGTCCCTTTATAGAATTCCTTCATAGTAATGCCATTTTTGCTAAGCCAGCAGTATTGTTTTTTTTTATTTTTAAGTATGATTTTGGACTGAGTGTATATGAAGGTCTCCAGCAAGTAGAGGTTTGTTTTTTAAAGAAAGCAACCTTAAGAGAGGCATCTGCTGAATAGACAGGTGAACTTTACATGTGAGCCAGCATAGACTTTTACCATTTGTGGGATTTTTTTTTCTTCTTAGTTGATGGTAGTCAGCCCACCGGGTGATCAAACACTGAGTTTGTAACTCAGGCCAGCAAGCCAAGTTAAGTTTGCAATTGGGTTGGTGTAATTTTCTAGACAATCTTTCCCGTGCCTTGTTGCACTGATCTGTGTCACTTTACCATACGTGTGCTATCCGAGGAGCCGTCTTAAACTGATTTTTAAAAATCTTTCTCTTCCTTGGTGCTTGGCTGAATTAAGGTTAGAGGTGCTGAAAGCTAGAACATCAGCAGGCCATGAGAGGAGACAAATTCCTGAAACAAAGGAAAACCTGGCCAAATATGGGGTGTCTTATGCATGGCACTTAATCCACCCCTCTGGACCCACGTAGTTTATTTCAATGTGCACGTGATGATGTAGTTAATGGAAATTAAGCAGATTTGGCTTGTGCTGCCAACCTAAAAATAAATGCTGTAAGGAACGTTTGATTTCAAGAAGTGCTTTGGTTTTGCATCCCATAGATAATGTTCTTGCAGTAATGGCTCCAAGGCTGGTATTCTGGAAAGAGGAAGTACATTGGGGTAAAGTGCATGGCAGCCAGGGAAGACAATTAGACAGTGTTCTTTGTTTCTTTAATAAATTATTTTTGTTAATTACAGGCAGTTGGTACTGAGGCACTTTTCGGGCCTTGTTTAGGAGTCTGCTCCTGTTCACGAGAAGGTTGTGCCAGAAGCTGCATCCTTTTTCTCGCACTGTTTTACCCAGTCTTGAAAATCTCTTAGCCAGATTAGCTTGAGGATGTCTCTGCAAGACTTGTTTTTCTTTTTGAACTCCCCTGACGCCCGTTTTTAATACATGCCCTGCCTTGTGCACAACAGGTGTTTGGTAGTGATTTTTATGGGATTGAAAGTGAGAAAAACATTTCCTACCTAGCCAGCCACTGGGAGAACGGGCTGCCTGGAAGAAAAAATCTGGAACTTGAATAAGCATACATGGGTTTTTCTGTATTACCATCTGCAAGGTCTTTGCTTTTAAAAAAGTGGGGGAGGGGCTCACTTTGGTGCCTCAGTATTTGCCGTTAGGTTGTAGTAATTTAAGATTCCTGGGAGAGTGCAAAGGGCAGTGGAGGCTTTTTAGTGGCCTCATTTTAATGCTTGAAGCTGTGGACTCGTGGGGTTAAATAGTTTATTCAATCAGAGTACTTAAAGTAGCTAAATCATAAACAAAATTTATATTAGATCCTGACAACTAATAATCTATTTAAATTGCATTAAAGTATCTGGTCAGAAATTTAATTAAAGTCAGAAGTAGTGTCAAATCCTGTAAATGTCTTGACAGGTCTACTCAGTTGGAACAGATATCACGAAATATTTACATATGTCTGGTGTGTTCCAGAACATCTCGGCAGGTCCTGTGCAAAGCTAATTGTACTTTGTTCCAAATGACAATTTTAATAAAATAGATTTTTTTAAAATAAAGGAGCATAAACATGTACAAAGTTGTTTTCAAATATTCTGTTTACTGTTTAGTTATCTCTACTCATGACCCCTCTGTGATGGCTTTATTTCCTGCTGCTGCTGCTAATACAGGCAAAAACCTGAAATGGAGGAGTCACTGGTTAGGAAGCTCATGTCATTCTGTTTTTTGTTTCAAGAGTTTGGAGATCTCAGAGGTTAGCATGTTAGAGGACAGTTTACTAAGGGGAGAAAAATGGACCTGAACTTGGCATTATTGAATTCCTGTTCATATGAAATAGGAGACATTCACTTAGGATGGGACAAAGATGTTTTCCCAGGCTGTATTTTTGGATGCAGATTTATTTATTAGTGGTAATTTAGGCGGACATTCACAGTTGGCCAGACTCTCTGGTTTTAGCTGATTTTGTCACCGACTTTATCAGCTAGGACACTGAATAGCAGTTTTAGCATCAACTCAAAAGCAGAATTTCTGAGGTTTCCTTTTCTCCCTCCTGCTCTGCAGTTGAATCATAATGTGACTTTTCGTGCTCCTGGTTCCCTGTCTGCGAATTAGGGGAGTGTTTAAGGTATGTTCTTTGAGCTTAGAGACCTAAGGACACTGGGGCTGTGTGTTGTTCCTCAGACTTTTGAAGGTGTTCTTCATACTGCCAGGAAGTAACCACAGCTCTTGGGGGCATGGAGTGATGTGAGTTTGACATGAGTTTTCTCTGTCCCAGAGCCTCTCCCTTGAGCTGGTGGTACCTGTCAGAGGAGCTGGAGGCTTCTCTCCTGGGGACAGGTGAGCCCGAGATGGAGGCGGGTACTCATATATGAAGTGGTAGAGGGTTGCTGTTGATCCAAGCTCAGCATGTTTCAAAGTGAGGTTCCTTGTTCACCTGCTTCCAGACACTGTGTGTGTATGTGTTTGGGGAGATTTATTAAAATACAGATCCTTCAATCAGAATTTTTGCTGACTGATGTGCAGATGTACATTTTTCACAAACCTCTCCTGGAGTAATTCTGATGCACACTAAACAGAGGCCCATGGACCAAGTAATTTCTTCTCCTAAACACTGTGAAACTGAAATCTTTATCTTCATGTAGATTTTACCAACTAGTGTTTTGTTTTTGTCTCGAGACCTGCTTTCTTTTTAATGTGTTTGGATTTCTATTAAGAATCAAAGCCGATGGTTTTTAAGTATGCATAAGGATTGGAATCACAGCGGAGCTGTCATTCCAAACACAGACGTCGTCACAGCGCGCCTGGATGTGCCATATCGGGGGTGGTGCCAGCTTTTGCATTTTTGAAATGCTCCCCGTATGATTCTGATGCCCTCCATCGTGGGAGAGCTGGACTCCTCAATGATCGGCATTGGAGGAAAGCTTACAACTCTCCTTAAGGGTTTAACTTTACTGTTTGGACTTCAGGAAACTTAAGAAAGGAATATGAGTTTCCTTCTCAGAGTCTAGCACCAAAAGGAACATTAGATACTTAGAGAAATGGAGGCAAAACAAGAGCTTCACAGTTCAGCTGAGTGGTAGGAACAATGTGGAACATCAGTCGTTTTCACTACCAGACATTTCTTTTCAAATTATGCCTTGCTTGCGTCCATGTTTCGAATGGGCGTTGTCATGTTGTAGCTACCAATTAGTGTCAGATCGCTTGCTGTAGTTTTTTTCTCTGCGTATTTTGTCTTAATTTAAAAATCTGAACTGTTTACCCACTAGATTAATTCTGCTGGCATAAGTATGTTGATTTCCCTAGGCATCTTGGGAAATTCTCTCATTGTATGTGATAGGGCCTGCAGGAATATTGATGGAAGTAACCTCGCCAAGAGTGCCACACAAATAAAGCAAGCAGAATCCTAAGACGAATGCATCCTCCAAGATTATGAGATAAAGGAAGATAAAATGCTAAGGAGGCTTGTTTAAATATTCAGGGCTTCAGCTAAAGATCTCTCCAGTAAGATCAAAAGAGTTATTTAAATAAAAGTTGTATAGAGATTTTTCATCTGTATTAGTAATGTGCCTTTTGAAGTTACCCAGCAATAAAGTGTTGTTCCAAAATGCCCTCACCTAAAAAAAAAATTCCATTTGACTTTGGGTGTGGCTTGATTTTAATAGATACAAAAAAGTTGGCAATTGTTTTTATGTTTAGAACTTCACAGTTGCTTTGACTCTGGGTTTGTGTGGCATTTGAAATATTCCTGTAGTACAGAGTTCTTTTATTTTTGTTCAGACCCTGAAGGGCTTAAAAAACAATCTCTGATGGGCCAAGTTTTCAATCTAGAGTGTCTCTAACTGTGAATAGAGGATTTCTATAAAAAGATGAAAAACGGGACTGGTTGAAAAAATAGGTGCATCGTGGAGGCTACAGGGTCTTACTATTATGGCTACCAGTGGGTGAAATCTACAGCATGATGTTAAATCCCTCCGCCTTATTTATTGAAAGGATGTTTATCATTTCTTTAAGAAAGTTAAGTAATTAGCTGATTTGTCATAAGGGAATCAATGACAGACCCTTTTTAATGATGTATTACAGAGATTTTCTATTAGAAAGTTTGCTGTGTTTAATTATTTGGAAGGAAGCTAGTTGAATCTTGAAAAGGGGGGGGCCGGGGATTGGGTGAGGTCTCTCTGGAGAATATCACTGTCCACGTGCAACTGCCAGTAATTACCGAGAAGGTAGTCTATTTAAATGGACAGTGTGCAGCCTTGGGCTTTCTCTGATGGGCTTCATCAGGCATGTTGTTGCAGACCTGCTGTTTTGCCCACCTTCTCTGGGCTTAGGAAGGGTTCAGCCACTTCAGCGTCTTCACCTTATTTTCTAAATCATGGCTTTTGTTGCAGTGTGATGCCTGTTGACAGTAAACGCACCGTAGTAACTTGGGTAAAGCTTACACAAATTCTTACACTTGTAGGAGCAAGTCATCCTGCCTGCTGGCTGGGGCTGCTTCTCCCTTTTGTGTCCTTAAGGCAGTGGTAGCACAAGGCTGAAATATTTTGGGATGGGGATGGCAATGTGGATAGGGTGGGGGAATCAACGCCCCACCTGACAAAAAATTTACCTCAGACCCTTGTATTCCCGAATCATACATGAGATGTTATTCTAGCTCTCTCTCCCTATGCATGTATTTGTATCAACTAAAAATTTAAAAGCTACTTAGAGATGTCATTTCTGTATTATTTTTTTGTTTTCAATTAAGAAGCAGGACAGTGGCTTTTGCTAGCTACGGAAATCATCTCTGTGTCAGAGAGTACTTTCCCATGGCAGAGTACCTAGGTGGGAGACTTCTTTACAGTAGTTGTAAGCGCTTAGAAAATGGTACAAATGGATTTTATATTGGGGCTGTAGTATTATAACAAGTGCCCTGATTGTGGAATAAAATGCAGTGCCTTGGCTTCAAGCACTTTGATCTTTGAGTTGAGAGCAACTTTTGAGGAAAGCAGTCTGGCAGATATATACAAAGCGATTTCTCTTAAAACTATATGCTTACAGATTTCAATTTTTGTTATGAAATGTGTAAGACACCAAAAAGATGTCATTCAGAAAATAATTCAGCGAGCCCCCATGTACCTGCAGCTCAGCTTCAAAAAGAACATATTTCTGATCCTGGTTGGAAAGTTTCCTGGCATGTTCTTATTCTTTCCTTTACCCCTGGAGGTAAGCTCTGCTCTCAGCTGACTTTTTCTGCCCCATGGCTTTCGTTATACTTCTAATACATAGGCATATATTCCCCCAAATATAGGGTTTCCTTTTGCATATTCAAGCTATGTATTGGTGGTATCCTCCTATATGTGTTCTTTGCTAAGTTGATTTTTTGTTGTTGTTGAACATTGGTAAAATTCATCCATGTCAATACAGGTGGCTGTAGTTTATTCATTTTTCCATGTGAGCATTTTAAAGTGCTGAATATTAATTTAAGACAAGCTTTTTACATGTGAATTTAAAACCCAGCAGCATTCTGTAGTCCCATACATTGAAAAGGTAGGATGGATTTGAAACTGGCAGTCTTGGTCCTGTCTTCATAATGTCTTCATTTGCCAGTGGTTTTTTGTTTTTGTTGCTGCTATTTGTTTGTTTGTTTTGTGGGTAAAGGGAAACACTTTAAAGGCAAACATTCCCTGGTGGGAATTTGATTTTAAAAAATAATAAATCAAGAGGCTGATCTCTTATATGTGAGTAGGGGGAAGGGGGGAAAGCAGATGAGGTATTCATTTGAAGGAGCCTAGCCATTTTCTCCTTATTTTAAAGACTTGGCTTAGAACTTAACAGTTACATATGCAGGGTAGCAAGTTAAAAAGTGATTTTTAATTAACAGCTACTTTATACTTCTGCATATGCTTGTTATGTATGGTACAGGCACCTTGTTCTTCAGTGTAGAGAGTGATTTCTGCATATTTTCAAGGACTGGCATCTTTAATGGTATGAAAGCCACACAAATAAAGATATACTCAGATGAAAATCGGAACATGTTTTTAAAAGTGTGTGTGTCTCCTTTCAGCTGTCTTATCAAACTTGCTGCCTAAGCTGGAGCTGGTTCTCTGTGATTATGCTAATGACCAAAAGAATCGATGATGTGGAACTAGATGAAATCAGTGGTGTAATCAGAGAGAGTTATCAGGTTTTTTTGTCATTAAATATTAGTGATAAATAATACACTGTTCAGTTTGAGCAGAGAGAACATATTTAATTTTGATGTGTACAGAGTATCGATTTAGTTAGGTTCCTGGCTGAGTAAAATGATGATCTTTTGTAATTTCAGAAGAAAGATAAAAAGACGCTTGTGTTAGTGTGTCTGACTGACTCAGGCCATAGAAATGTTTACCTTGACCAGCCAGGGAAGGGTGGAAAACTTTTTTTTTCCTCCTAGGCAACTTGGATATTTGTACTGACATTTTATTAGGAATATCAGATACTCAGTAAATAGCATAAATGACTGGGGATGTTAAACAAAGTGAGTGTAAAGGTAGATAGTGTTTCGCTCAGGAATGGAGGAAAATATAACAAAGGGGGAATGTTTGGACAACGCACTTTTTAAAAGACGGGTGTGTGTTATACAGGGCCCATTAGAGCCAGTGTTATCCATTAAACAATGGCTTTAATTTAAATTTTTTTTTTTTTTTAAGTTTCTCATGACAACATTGTACTTGGTAACAGTTTATTTAAGGAGAAGTCATCCTTATAACTTAGCATCTTTTTCCAGGTTCCTGAAATCTTAGGGAAAAACCTAGACGCTGCTTCCTGTGTTGCAAGTTTCTAACGCATTTATGCCTAAAACACATGATCCTCTGGATAGAGTCAGCAGTCCTTTTACTACTGTATAGCAGTACCAAGTGATAAGAGAGAAAATGAAAGAGTAATTAGCTGTGTTTTATAGGATGTAAGGAAGGGGGGATGGAAGTGTGTAAAAGAAGGCAATCAGATTGAAGCCTAACCATACTGTTATTTTTTTAAAAATGCAGTGTAAAAATGGATCTCTTGATAGCAGAGACACCCCCCCCCCCCCCCCAACACACTCTGTCTTAGCCAGTTATGTTCTGCCATTTTTCTCTCCACTGTCCTGGCCATCCATTGTTGGTTCTTACCAGCCATACCATCTGCCTTTCCAGCGGTGGCCTTGGTGGAAAACCAGGCCAATTGGGTCAAGCTTTGTGATCTGGCAGGAATCCACTGGGAGCGTAGATCAGGCCAGGTTCATTTTTATTTGTGTCCAAAGCCAAGATTTCAACTTGGTGAAAGGCTGTGGAATTTATTTCTTAAAATCGCTGCCCAAACTCTTCTTTTTTTCCTTCAACTGCCTCCTTGGGCTGAGATGATTGCTTAATGCTCTTAATTATGCTGGATCCCTCTTCTATTTTTGAACACCTGTGCGTAATTCAGATCATGGGTGGTCAAAGAGCCTGGCTCACTGCACAGCTTTGACTTCAGAATGGGGAAATCCAAGAAGTCTGACCAAGGACTGTGTGTTAGGGGGCTGAGGAGAGGCTTAAAAGGATGGAATGTTTCTCTTGAACTTCCATTGTGCCATGTGAAAGAACCTGAGTCATTGGGTTGGGGAGAGTCTGAGGATGAATACCTCAGAAACAGTGTTTTTAAAAATAAACTCTTTCATTGCTTGTGGGAATGCAAAATAGTACAATCACTTTGGAACACAATTTGTTGGATTCTTATAAAACTAAACTTACTCTGTGATCCAGCAGTCACACTCCTTAATATTTTCTTGGAGCAATTTAAAAACTTATATCTACTCAAAAATCTGTGGGCAAATCTTTGTAGTGGCTTTGTTCATAGTTGCCAAAACTTGGAAGCTGCCAAGATGTCCTTCAGTAAGTGAATGGATAAATAATAACTATGGTATATTCAGACAATATTCAGTATATTGGTGCTGATTCAGCACTAAACAGAAATGAAGTGGAAAGCCACAAAGAGATGTGAAAGAACCTTAAATGCATATTACTAAGTGAAATACATGTGTGCGTGTGAGGCTCAGCGGCTTCAGTCCTTTCTGACTCTTTGTGACCCTGTGGACTGTACTCTGTCAGGCTGCTCTCTCCGTGGAATTCTCCAGGCAAGAATACTGGAGTGGGCTGCCTTTCTCTCCTCCAGGGGATCTTCCCGACTCAGGGATCGAACCCGTGTCTCTTGCATTGCAGGCGGATTTTTTACCCACTGAGCCACCTGGGATAAGCCATTTTGAAAAGGCTGTATACCATGTGATTGCAGCTACATGACATTCTGAAAAAGGCAAAGCTGTGGAGATAATACAGATATCAGTGGTTGTCGGGAGAGGGAGAGATGAATAGGCAGAGCTCAGAGGACTTCGGGATAGCAAAAATACTTTGTATGTTACCATGATAGTGGGTGCATGTCATTGTGCATTTGTTCAGACTCACACCAGGAGTGCTATTGCACACTAGACTACAGTCTAGTGTAGACATCCCATTGATATGCACTGGGAGACTGAAAAATTTGTGTGACTTGCTTTATTGTAATACTCGCTTTATTTCGGTAGTCTGAAACTGATCCTGAAATGCCTTTTAGGGATGCCTGTACTTGGTCTACAATGTATGCATCTGTATTTTCTTTGTCTGCAAAGAAACCCCATTTGAGAACAGCACCATCACAACGAGCCTGTGTGTCTGATGTTTGTAGCATCTGTGAGACCAAGGATACTTAACAGGCCTCTGAAGCTGCAGGATTTTCTCTGAATACTTGTGTTATATGCCATGTGTTTGTATACATCTGTGTGTGTGCATGTTTTCGAGGTGTGTATTGTGAATGAAGTAGTGTTAGGTTGATCTGAAACTGATTTTCAATCAGTGGCTCAGATTTTCTCAACCCTGCAAGGTCACAGATGTACAAGTTTCATCATTTGTTCATGAAATCCACTGGTGACATCTTTTCTTTTCCATGGACTCTGATTGTTGTACTGAGCACATTTTGGTTTGCAGTTTGGAGCATAAGTCAGGGGTGTGGTGAATACGTGCTTGATCTGTGTATTAAATGTTTACTTTTGGGAATCTGTGACAACTAGCCCAGGTTACCTGAAGTGTAAATGGCCAGGGAGACGTAATCTATAAAAAAGTACAAGTAAAACTGAAGTCTCAAGAGACCTTTGGAAATTCACAGAACAAACGAAAGGAGAGTAGGCCAGCTGCACGGTCTGTGGTGCCCAGTGCAGACTTAAAATGTGGGGTCCTTGTGAAATAGGAAGAATTTCAAGATGGTAACAGCAAAGCTTTCACCAAAGTTTGGGCCCTTTGGAGCAAGGGGCCTTGTTTGGGATTCATACACTGTCTTGAAAAGCTTTGCTTTTTTGCACCAAGGCTTCCTCTCCTGCAACATAGGAGGCAGGCGTGGCAGGCTGAGCCCCTCTTGTGGCACTCAATCAGCAGTCTTAGCTTTATCTATATTAGTGAATCCAGATTGGGCTGCGAATCCCTGTTAAAGCACATTCCTCTTCCTGGGTTGTAAGATCCATTGAGTGTAAAATATTGGTGATCCTATGGACGAGGTGTTCTGTGTGGGCGTTTTGCAAGGTCCTGTGAGGGAAGCCAGTCCTGTGCCTGCTGGCTTTTCTTTCCCTTCATTCTGTTTTTCTTCTCTAGCCCTTCTCCTGGAGTCTTGCCATTTTGACTGTATCTTTGGTCCCTGTCACTTTCATTGCTCTTCATTGTCACTTGCTCTTGGCTTCATCCTGGGAGAGCGTGCTGGACTTAAAATCTGAACGCAGCCTCACAAAAGAGATTTTGCTCTTTTCCTGTTTTTATCTCAAAATGTTAGTTATTAAACAAGCAGATTTTGTCTGGAAGGGCATTGGTTGACTGACTGTCTTCAGGAGTTGCAGCAAACCAGGCCCCATGTCACAGGAGATGTGGTTGGTTCACGCCACACAAAACACAAAATTTTTTTTGTGGCCTGTGGTACTTCTGCTTCGATTGGGACATCCTTACTGATGGAGATTAAGTGAACTTCTCTAAGGTGGTTCAAGTTCAACAGGGTTGGGGAAAAAAGAATTTTTTTTTTTCTCTTGTACTAAGTTGTAGAATTTCAACATAGTTGGATGAATCTGGAATGTCTTGCCTTGAGTTAAGTGGTTTTTGTTCTCTACTGAAATATGCATAGGTCCCCTGCCCCTTGGTAGCTTCAGCATCTGGAGTGAGTACCTGAGTCTTTGGGTATCAGTGTATCTTAGCGGGGATGGTGGTGCTGGGGTTTGGATTGATAGGAGGAATAAATCAGCAAGCGTATGCAAAGCACTTAACAGAGCTTTTGGCTTGTCATAAACACTTGATTTTTGGTTAATGATTTATTATTAATAAGAGTGAGTCCTCATATCTGAATTTGTGGTTTATTAGAACTTGGTCCTGGCAGTTCACTCCTTCCTTTAAAAGCTAAGATAACTAAAAGTTGGGAAGATTTAAAACGTCCCCTCCCATGCCTTCCTGCTGCTTCCAGTTTTCCGCGTGTTTCTGTCCCCGCCAGCCTCTGCTGTGCTTCCCTCTTCCTTCGGGCACAGTAGCTTGGTGGTTTGAGGGGCTGCGAATGCTGAGAGGATGTTGTTGGAGCCAACACAGGCTGCCTCTGGGAGCCCAGGGAGATGATGCGCACGTGTGTTTCTGGGGAAGGTTTGATGTGTGCTAGGAAAACCTGGGGAACCAGGCTGGGGATGTCACTGCAGCCTTCTTAGAAAGCCAAGGGTTGCCAGTGTTTGTCCACCGCCTTTGAGAGGATGCTTGTTCAGAAGCAGTTGCTGGCTCAGGCATTTTTTCCTTAAAGAAGAGCATCGGCTTGCCCACCCGCAGGTATGGTAAGGAATGAGGCAAGGAAGGGAAAATTAAGTTCCCGTGAGTGCTCCCCTGTGGGGCTCCTGCCCCCCTGATAGTCCAAGGCTGTGGACATCGTAGCCTTTCTATGTGGCTTTTCCTCAGATTGCCTGTTGAATTGCCTTTTCCCACAACCTTAATTTTTACACTACCGGTGCTGGAAATGATACTTTATTTGGGTCAAACATTAGACTCCACCAGGGTTTTTATAGTCAGGTTTGGGATTTGAGTGTGTTTACATAGTCTCTATTATTTTTCCCTGGCAAGGTGTCTGGTGTTTAGTTCCTGGGGGGATCACAGAGGGTCCCGCAGGGGTTCACTCATGGTGAGGGACAGGGAAGCCTGGCATGCTGCAGTCCATGGGGTCGCGAAGAGTCAGACACGACTTGGGGGCTGCACAACAACAATCCATGCACCCTTGTCCATGTCCTGTTTCCCCGCCTCTGTCAGGGAGGTTAGAGAATGAGCTAGCTGTGCGCTCAACAGGTGGGGAAAATGGGCTGCACATTTGCCAACTAATTTGCCCAGAGTGGTTGTGAACCATGTTGGCAGAGCGGTTTCACCTCTGTCCAGCCACACCTGTATGCAGACTAGCTTGGTCAGAATTTTTCACGATCGCTATCTATCATGGTTGATGGCGGATGTGGGTGGGTGTTTGTGTCTTTCTTATTTTTTAGTGACTGTGTAGAATAGAGTAGAGAACCAACTTTTTTCACTGACCATCATGGAATTAACTCATGGGTTCATCTGTTTACTCATTCACTTATTCACTTGTTTATTATCCTTCGTCTGTTCCTGTGTTGACCCAGCATGACTACTTGGCGGAAAAGCATTGCTTCCTGATCCCCTGTTCCCCTGGCTTACCTGTGCACATTCTCAGGTAGATGTTCTGATACAGCATCTTTTAGATTTCCGAGAGTCATTTTTCACAGAGGTCTTTATGGGATTTTTAAGCTTATGGGATTCATCTAGTTCCACCTTCTATTTACTAAATATATGGCTGCCCAGAAGCAAGTGAGTCATCTACAGACATAGTTACCATTCCTGCTACAAATAGGGCTTTCAGTCGCATTTTGACTATCAACACTCTTCTAGGTGGTATACCAAGTATATAAGCAGTGTCCTCTTCTTTCTAGCCTGAACACTTAATTAAAACCTGACAGATTGATTTTTCCAGTAGGCCAGAAGGCAGGTGTCATCTTGAACAATTCTTGATTTGAATTTCTTATTGAGTCTTCTTAGATTCTCATGGCCACACAGCCTCCCTCCACCCCAAATATGTGTATTTGGTGAAGGCTCAAACAGTGAATTTTATATGATGAATTGATAAAAAGCAGAACAAAATATCTTAGTAGTACGTTCCTGTTAAAAAGGTGCAGATAGGGAATTGCTTTAATGCCTGCTGTATTCTTAGCATCTCCAGGGAATGCTTCCCTTTGAGTGATGTTGAATGGCAGTCTGAAGTTCAGGAAGCTGTTATTTCTTTTCTTTTTTTGAAAACCCCTAATGCTCCATCAGGGACAGAGTGACAAAGACATGGGTGTCCACAGCCCCTAGCCCCTTGTTGGATGATTTGATTTCTTTCCTTCCCTGTTATCAATGTCTGTCCTCCCAAAATGACACAGAACTAACTGTCCAGAAGCATTGTTAGTCTATTCACTGAAATATAAATCCCCACCTAAAATAATACAACAACAACAACCTGCCTCTGCAGAAGTCATTTAACTCTAGTGATAAGAGTTTGATTAATTCTAAGAATACTGACTAGGTGTGTGGTGCTGACTAACAGTGTGTCCAAATCCCGTATGGGTGTCGGTCTCGCTGTGGCTTGGTGGTTAAGGGCAGGGACTCTGGAGTTTGGCAGACTTGGGTTTAAAGAGGTTTTTTAACACTTGTTGGGTGACTTAGAGCCTGTTAATCTTTCTAATTCATAAACGTGTGTGAGTGTGTGTGTGTATGAGAGGATATAATAGAAATTACCTCATCTATTTGTTCTGTAGGTTAATGAGATATACATATATATATGATGCATGGTGTCTGACAAGTATAGGAAAGTGCTGTATACATGATTGTGATTATTATATTTATTGGTTAAAAGTCACACTGGATAGCTAAGATGGACAAAAAATGTGGAACTTCGCAAAGATCACAAAAACCAGAAGGAGGCATACTTTGCCTGTGTGGAGTGAGTCTGAACCTCAGGTTAATTACCTTGTTGTTGTGTTTTAGGGTTTGTGTTGATTGCATTGGTTTGGTAGCTTCGCTTTTGAATAAGCTCCTAAAATATGGTTTTGTCCGATGTTTTTATTTGCTTCAGAAATTGGTGCAGGTGCAGAAAACAGGAAGCAAAACTTTAGGCAGCCCGAGGGAGCCCCATTCAAATCGTGCCAGGCAGGTATAATATACAAGTGTTATCACCTTACTGATAATCTGGCATGCTGTGGGTATTCCACGTGCCATGTGGATTACAGAGAATGAAATCATACGGCAGCTTGGCACCAACTTGCCCGGCTCCTTAGGAAGGGTGAGAGAGAGTAAAGCCTTATTCTCATTCTCGGAGGCGATGTTCAGCCCCGCTCCACTGGTCCAGAGACACAAGTTTGCAGTTGCCGCTCTGTCCTTCGGCACTTAACATTATCTCTGAGGCTACACCTCTTGAGAGCAAGCAGGGTGTCTTTCATAAATGAACTGGCCCCATGTCTCTGGAGTTAAAAAGCCCACTCCGGGTTTGAGAGTATGTTACACATTGCTCTCTATTCTGACATGGAGAAAAATTCGAAAGTTGAAGACCCATGGCTAGAATACCAAGCTTTCCAAATATTTTTTAAGTGTTCAGATAGCCCAATGGTTGTTTCTAAAGAAAGAGTTTCTTTAGAAAGTTTTCTAAGGAAAAGTTGTTTCCAAATTCAGGCGTTAAGGCTTAATTTGATTCTTTGTCCTGGAGAGTTTAGACAGAGACCATGGCTGCCATGCCTGTGTGCAAGGAAAGCACTCTTTTTTTGTCTTTGGCCAAATGCTCATCTTCACAGGTAACGAGCCCTTGGATGTGCATGAAATTGAATGCGATTTGCCCAGAATGGCCCACTGTTCTGGAGGAGCCGCATCACAAATATTTCTTTATTGAACCCAGAAGCGGGTCACCATGTACTCTCTTAAGATATCCATCCACTTCCTGTCTTTGGTAAGAGGGCATCTCAGATAATTTCTCTAGTCCCGTGAAACAGCCAGAACATTTAGAACTCTCCCCCATCCTCCACTTGGCCACACTTTGTTTCTTCTTATTTAACTTGATTCTTTATAGCCACTCTATGAAACCACAGACACACACACGCACACACACACACACACACACACACACACATCCCCCTCTAATTTGTCCCTACTTGACACAGCCAGCCTGTCTGCCTCACTCTGGTCACATCCCATATTTTTCAGAAAAAGGTATCTGCCAGAAGCACAAATTTTCTCTTCTCTTTGTTCCTAAAGAAATGGAAGGGGCTGGGGCAGGGAGACTATTTGGCTGGGCAGGAATACCAAATAAAAGGAGAATTAAAGATATCTCCTGTGTATCATATCTGTGAAGCCCTAAGTCATTGTTTAGCTTCCTGCTGAGGAAGACCCAACTCCACCAACAGGAAGACCAAATTATTTCATTACTGACAAGATGGGTCTCTAAACCAGGCAGAACAAGGTTGGTCTCAGTGTGGTCTCTTAGGGTTTCGTGATTTGGGGTGGGTTTCTTACCTTCAGTTTGCACTACTGTAAAATGGTTCGGTGGTGATGTTGTGATGATAATTCACATCACATCAATGTCCAACACATCCTGAACCTTCAATAAAGATAGATAGTACTAGCCCCTACTCTTCTAATGCTTGGAGGCAGCAGTTTGATTATGCCCAGTTGAGATTCTAACTCAGCATCAGTCTGGTTCATATCCCCAGCCTTGGCACTTACAAACCATGTGACCTTGGACAAGTTAGTAAACATTTCCACGGTTCAGTATTGTTACACACAGATGGTGTGAGAGCATCTACCGCCTAAGGCTGGTGTTGACAATTAGGTAAGTTAATGCGTATAATTCACTTGGAACAGGCAGGAGTCTAGAAGATGGGGAGTCCTCAATAAATCATAGTAGCGACTGTGGTTGTCTTGTTATGCCTGTAATGATTATTATTACTCCTCCTTCCAGAGAGAAACAACCATTGAGAGGACTCATCTAGAACTCTTACAAATTCTTCCATCTCTTGACAGCCTGGAGGCAGCCACCCAAAACAGACTTGGTTGAACAGTCTTGGTTTAAAACCCAAACTCCTATCATCAGTCCTGAAAATTTGGCCCCTTTTCCTTTTCACCTCAGATGGAGACACATGGAAATAGTTTGTAGCAGTTGGGTATCAGGCATTGGTTTTGCCAGTGGAGGATGAAAAAACACTCCTTGCTATAATTTTTTTGCATTTTCATTCTTTCTGTCTCCACCCTCCAGGAGAAAGAAAAAGTGAAACTGATGTGGGAATACATCTTTGTGATTTCCTAAGTTAGCAGGGTAGTGAATGAAAATAGTTTACGAGGCACATACCGGTGCTTGATAATGATGACTTAAATGGAATAGAATTTGACTTGCATTGTGTGTGTCTGGGACCATGTGTCAGGGGCTAGGCAGCAATTGCCAAAGCATGCAAAATGCTTAGTATGTGCAGGTACATTTGTAATGCTTTTATATAAACTCAGTCTATTCTGATAATCACTTTCCCAGGAGGTAAATGAGAAACTCCCGTGTTTAATCCCATGTAATAAATGAGAAACTTGAGTAACAGAGAGATTGAGAGCTTGTAATAAATGAGAAACTTGAGTTACAGAGAGATTGAGAGCTTGCTCAGAGTCAGATAGCTAAATCTTTCCTATTTCACCTAAAATTCTATAGCAAGTCATAGTGGCAAGGACCTTTGGCTACCATCTGGTTAAGCTGACTTTTTTTGGTAACAGGTTTATTGAGATATAATTCATAAATTCACCAATTTACAGTGTACTGGCTTGTGGTTTTTAGTATAGTCGCACAATTATGTAACCATTACCACAATCAATTTTTCACCTCCTGCAAAAGAAATCCCATACCCTTTAGCATTCACACGCCTTCCCCCCATTTCCTCCTCACCCCTTCAGCATGGGCAACAACTAATCTATTTTTTATCTGTATAGATTTAGCTGTTCTGGATATTTCATATAGATGAAATTATACAATATGTGATCTTTTTTATCTGACTTCTTTCACTCAGCATATTTCTCAAGATTTATCTACGTTGTAGTGTATTCAGTAAGTTGGTCTTTTTCATGACAGAATAATATTCTCCCATGTAGGTATACCATTCATCTGTTGATGAGCACTTGTTTCACTTTTGGCTTTTGTGATTTAAGGGTACTATGACCACTCATAAACAAGTTTTTGTGTTGACATATATTTGTAATTCGCTTGGGGATATACTTAGGTGTGAAATTCCTGCATTCTATGTTACCTTTATTTGCTTAACTTTTTGGAGAACTGCCAGACTGTTTTTAAAAGCCGCTATGCTACTTTACATTCCCATTGGCAATGTATGGGGCATTCATTTTCTTCACATTCTCCCCAACATTTAAAAAAAAAATCTTTGTGACTAACCATCTTGTTTTTGAACATAGGACTAAGGCTGGGTGGATTTAATGACTTACTTCAGCTACCATACCTGGTAGTACATATGGGCCAGGTTCTTTTCTAGGTATGAAAGATAAAGGATAGAAAACCTGGTCCTTATTGCAGAAGCTCACTATATATGGGAAAGTCAGACTCATAGTCACAGGGCGTGGTGATGGTGACTATTTGGTGATAAAGTATCATGGGGGGATTTGGAGCACCTTATCTTAGACTTTAAGAAACAGGGGATTATTTAGTGACTTACAGAAATGAAAAATCTGGTGGTGGTAAGCTTTAGGTAAGAATGGATCCAGGTGCTGAAACAGTGTTGTCTCTCTTGCCCTTGATCTCGCACTGACTTCTTCATTCTTATCCATCTCATTTCTCTTTTGGGAAAGATGTCTAATTAGTAGACCTAGGCTTATAGTCTACCATGTAACCATCTCCAACAAAAGAGGAGTTTTTGTTTCTCCGTAATTCTAGCAAGATGCTTACACAGGTTCCTAATTGGCCCAGTATGTTAATGTAACAGCCTTCCAATCAGTTAGACCCAGTGTTCTGACTAGCTATATTTGCTTCATTGCCTTACCTGTGCCTTCAAGTGGGGAGGGGGTCACTCACACTTAGACCATGGGACCTGAAAGTGGGTAAGGTGTAATTTCCAAAGGGAAAACCAAGGTTCTGTTTATAGGAGAATAAGAAATGATGTTTGCTTGGTAAAAAAAAAAAGCAGTTGTCCATTCTACCAGTTAGGAAGTATTCATTCACACATGACAGAAATCCTTAGTCCTTCTGGCTGAAGTAGTAAGGGGAAGCATTAACTCATTTCACTGGAAGTTCAGAGGTAGGGTAGCCTTTAGGCCTAGGTGAATCCAATGATGTAATTTTCAGTGATTACCTCTTATTATCTTGGAGGCAAAGTGGCTGTAGCAAGTCCTGACTGCCATAATACCCAGAGGAAGAGAGAGTCTGTCTGGTCTAGGAGCCATCTTTTATGAGTGAGAAACTGCCTTCTCAGCCACCTCCCAGCAAACTTCCTTACTGCTGTCTTTGCTGAAATTGCCCATTCCCATAACCAGACAGATGTCATCCCTTGCTTGGCTTTAACCTGGGCTTTTAAACCAGTCGTGATCATCTTTCACATCCACCTCTGGGGGTAGAGATGGGGCCAGCTTTCCCTGAGGCTCATGGGTCTTATGGAAGAAGGGTGCATGTCTACATCAGATGAAGACCCCCTTCAGGAGGAAGATGGGAATGGAGAGTGGAAATCTAGTTGGCAACGTCAAGCCTGCTTGCCTGAAAGAATATAGGTTCCTAAGGAGATCCTGTGGGTGTGGAAAGCAGACGTTTCAAACTAAAGGAGTAGCATAGGCAATGCCATTCTTTCCTAACTTCATATACAAAATTAAAGGTATCTTGGCTACCTATACCTTTTATCGTATGAATACAAAACTTGAAGAGTGGAAAGTGAGAAGCATGATTGGCACACAACCTTGTCACCCTCTTCTCTTCCGTGAGGATGGGACAGGCAGTTGGATATGAAGGGACAGCCTCACGGCTTTCTCCCTATTGTTGGTTTCACAGCAGAATAAACTAATAAGCAGGAGGATTTCTTCTTTCTTTTTTCCCTCGGCTTTTGGTTCACAGCTTTTTTTTCATGGCTTTGAGAACCATGAGTGTGGGGGTTGATATTTTGTGCTGTACACAATAATTTGGGGACATAATGTAATTTATCTAATAATCAGATTTTTCAAAGGGAAAGTCATAAGTTTACCGTTTGCGATCTGGAAGATAATATGCAGGCATGTCAGCTTTTAATTATTTTTTTCAGACATTTTACTAATTCCATACGATCTCTTACACTCTCTCATCTATAGAGTAAGCTAGTCATTTTCCAGTTACTTCTTCAGAAAGATACCCTTGTGATATACCCAGTTTTGAGGACTGTGATTTTCTGAAACTTCCTGGTATATCCCCCACCCATAAGAAAAGAGTTTAAATAGCCAAGATATACAAACAACGTTAAGTACCCCTCAGTGGCTGAATGGGTAAAAAAGATACGGCGTGTATGTGTGTGTGTGTGCGCACACATGTGGAATGCTACTTATCCATAAAAAGACGAAAGCTTGCATTTGTGACAGCATGGGTGGACCTTGAGCATATCATGCTACATGACGTAAGTCAGATGGAGAAAGACAAACACTATATGACTTCCCACATTTAAAAGATGTAAGAAACAAACAAAAAAAAAACAAAATAATGAGTCAAATGAAACAAAAAACAAATACGTGAATACAGAGAATAGAGTAGTGGTTACCAGAGGGGCTTCCCTGATATCTCAGTTGGTAAAGACTCCGCCTGCCATGCAGGAGACCCTGGTTCGATTCCTGGGTTGGGAAGATCCCCGGGAGAAGGGAAAGGCTACCCACTCCAGTATTCCAGCTTGGAGAATTCCATGGACTGTATAGTCCATGGGGTCACAAAGAATTGGACACGACTGAGTGACTTTCACTTTCACTACCAGAGGATAGGAAGGGAGGGGCAGGTGGGAAGATGAAATGCGTAAAGAGGATCAACTGTGTGATGATGGATGGAAACTAAATTTTTGATGGTGAACTTTCATGAGGGTATACAGAAGTAGAAATATGATTTTGTACATGTGAAACTTACATATAATGTTATAAGCCAGTGATACCTCAATAGAAAATCTCAAAAAGTACATGGGATATAAAGAAGTTATATACATATATAATTACATAAAATCACATGTAAAAATATCATTCTAGATCGACATCTAGTGATTCGTGTTTCTGAAAAACAGAAGCTTATATTAACATTTTCAGTATTTTTAAACTTAATCTTTTTTCCATTTGTGTGAATAAATACATGCAGGTGAGATTGAACAGTTTCATTTCTTGCTTATTTTCTTTTAACATATCTTGAGTGTTTTTTTGGTATCATTAAATATTCTCCAGAAGCATGACTTTTAAAGATTGCTATAATCCCATTCTATTTATAGTGCACCATAATTTACTTAACCTTTATCTTTTTGTTGGATGTTTACATTGTTTCCAGAGTTTTGGTACTATAAATAATATTGCAGTTAACATTTTAGTACATAAATTTATTTGCATCTCATTATTTCCTTTGGATACATTCTGTAATTGGGTTTACTGGGTTAAAGGATGGTGAGCATTGACATTCTCTTGGCTGTGTCACCAATTTTTTTGACATAAAAAGTTATGACAGTTTCTACTTAATAGCACCAGGGACAAAGCTGAATAAACTAACCCTCTACCCTTTTTATATTGACAGTTGGTTTTCTAGGTGAAAGATGGCATAGAATTTTGGTAATATGCTGTTCTTTCAAAACTAATAAAATGGTACTTTCTATATCTTTTCAGTTTTGACTGTCTGTAGCACTTTCGTGATTTACCTATTGCTGTTATATACTGAGTTAACAATATGATGTTTGTATTAATTTTATTGATTTATAAGATACCTTTTTACATTATGGCTTTTAATATTTTTACATATTTTTCTTTTCCTTTTAAATATTCTATATAAAGTATTTTCAGGGTAATTAATCCCATTTTGTTCTTTATCATTTCATTTATTTTTTCCAACTTTCTCTAAAACTTGGATGTTTTTCACCCAACACATTATATTTTTTTTCCTTATTATTACTTTATGGTTTCTTCCATTTCTTTCTTCTCTCTTTTCTTTTTCTCTTTTTTTAAATACTTAACTCTATTTGCCTTAGTTTAATTTCAGTATATGATGTGAGACAGGGTTTTGATTTGTTAAAAAATGAACATACAATTGCAGAATTATTTGCTGAATAATACTTACACATTACTGATTTAAAATGCTCTAGTGTATGCTAAATTTTCATCTAAAAATTTTGTTTCTATGCTTCCTATTCTGTTTGCAGATGAACAGTATTATATAGTAGTTAAGTGTTTAGAGTCTAGTTACTAGGTTCTACCAGCAATAAGGTTCATGGCCTTGGACAAGTTACTATACAGCTCTAAGCATGTCTTTCTTAACTGAAAATGGAGAGAATCATGTAAGTATCTAATGGAGATGCTCTAAGGGATAAATAGGATAATTGCATAAAGGGGGTAACCATTTATGTCAGTTTGTTAAGGGTACTCCTAATTTTATATCCATCATTCAAGAATTCTGTCTAGCTTTTAACATGTCTCAAATTTTTCATTTTTTAATAAAGCATAATTATAAGTAGACCTTTACTCCATAGGCTTTTTCTTCCTGTGCATGGTCTTACCTTGTAGTGTGTGAGATGCCTGTGCAGTGACCTCTGAAAGATGAACAGCGATACTCCCTCTTCTTTTCTCTTAACCCTTTCTGTGTACACCGTGACATTAACATCTCTGCTTCAAGGAATGTGTGCTCTGGGATGAGTGGCTCGGGACCTGTAACTCCATCTGGTTGGGTTCAGGGGAAACAGGAAGTTTCAGATTAGTTTACGTGAAATATATGGAAAACAGTCTGAGGAGTTACATTGAAGACTATATGGAAGTAGTCTGTTCCTGTTTGCAACAGTAATTTTTATGGGTTTTTCATTTATTAAATGGCATAAATCTACAGCTATTTATTTTAATGGTTGTCAAATTTAAAAAAAATTTTTTGGTAATAAGCATTATTAGCAACAAAGAGAGTTACAAAAACTAGAACTTATTTAATGAAATCATTTTTTATTTTCTATTTTCAACAAAGTTGACCATGAGCATTTACTTCCATAAAATGCTGTTGATATTTATCATCCATTGAGTGTCATAGTAGAATCATTGAACTTAGAAATATCAGGAGATCTGGTTTTTTGCTTGAAAAAAACTGCACATTTTTCGAAGGTAGTACTTGAGTAGACTGTGGCCTCAGACAGTTGCAGAACATGCATTTATACTTAACAGTGTGAAGCATGACTTTTCATTTAGATCAAATGACTCCTTCTACATTAATTTCACTCATGTTGGAGTCCAGATTTTTTTTAGCATGTCCAAAAAGTGAATTTATATTTGTTAATGTGGTAGGTAGTATGTGCATAAATACTTAGTAAATAAGAGCAGTCTTAGGTCAGTGTCATTGTATGCTTCAAATAGAAAATCAAGGTGATTTTCACAGTGACTAGATTTTTTTGTCCAATTTATGGCATCAAAGTCAGGCTCTTGAAATTTCATTCTGCTGAAGGTAAAAACCTCTAACATTATTATGGATGCTATTATATATTCTGTTAAGGAGTTTAACATTGAAGGTAAAATGATTTTTTTTCGTGGCGATGATTTATCAATTTTTGTGAAGAACATATGGTTGTAAAACTATTTTTACTAGATAAGCCAGTGGAACAGATACATGCTTGAAGGTGATTGTGCTGAACCTGTATCATGTTCAATTTTAAATACATGTCATTTGAATAGAAGCTATAGATAGCAGCATTCAGAAATACACACACACACACACACACACACACACACAGTCAAATAAAAACATTGTCTAGTTGAGGGTAATACTGGATACAAATACTTTAGTTGTCAGTTAGATTTAAGAATTTTTTAAATTTTGAAAAGCTATTTTGTATGTCAGTATAAGTGTTCCAAGATGGTATTAAACTTCCATAAATGAGTATTGTAACTTTTGGTTGTATTTTATTTAAAATCACTTGGATATGTTAATAACTCAAAAGGTGGATAGTATACACACACACACACAACTTTTTAGGAAATTTTAGCAAATTACAGTTGTTGGTGAAAAATATTGCAGATGAAACATTATAATTCTTTCCCTACAAATGCAAGGGAATAACTGAAAAAATTAGATAATGAGAACTCAAAAAGTAAACATGTTTTAATTTTAAAATTCTGTAACTTTGTAATATTGCACCAGTGGGAAATGGTGCTTCTACTTTAAATTAGATAATGTAAATTTTATACAGAAAGTAAATGAAATTTGTAAGGCTTGTAATTTTACAGTATATTGTTGCTCACACATTCCAGGAGTCATAAACCAAATTTATTTATTTAATGAGGTTTTTTTTTGTAAAAATATTTGTCAAAGGAAAGTGCTCAGAATGGAACTAATATAATGTACTTGTAAGATATGTGGGCTAAAATATTTCCACATTGCAATACAAAATCCTAATATTGAGAATATCCTCCATTTAATGGAATTTGCTGTAGCTAAGGACAGAGGAGCCTGGTGGTCTATAGTCCATGGGGTCAAGAAAGAATTGGACACAATGACTATACAACATCAACAACAGGTACGTTAGTGCCTGTAGAGAGTATATTTTCTCAGTTAGTGTTCTGGACCAGAGATACTGACATTTGAAAGATCAGAAATTCATATTTATCGGTCATAAAATACAGCTTTGAGGGCAATTGCAGGCCATATTATGAAAGAAGTGAAAAATATTAGAACCAGCAGGCTTCCCAGGTGGCTCCGTGGTAAAGAATCCACCTGCTCCTGCAGGAGACACAAGAGACATGGGTTTGATCCCTGGGTCGGGAAAGTCCCTTGGAATGAGAAATGGCAACTCAACGCCAGTATTCTTGCCTGGGAAATCCTATGGACAGAGGAGCCTGGCAGGCTACAGCGCATGTCATCACAGAGTTGAAAATGACTGAGCATCCTTGAGTTAGGACCAGCATTTTTCCTAATTTATTGGTGATGTGGTAAAAGAGTTAAAAACAAGAAGCTGATGAAGATGCAGGAATATCTATTAAGAAAATTATTCTGCTTATGTTGTTGTTAATGTTAATTATAAATGAATCAATTTGAATGATAAATTAGTTATTCTAAATATAAAACACTTGGCATATAGTGGCTATTATTATAACTGTTGTCAATATTACTATATTTTTATTGATTTTTCTTTTCTATTTCTTTCTTGATCCCATGCTGTTTTGTTTTTTAATGTGCACAACCGAAAGGTTGAGTTGTGTCGTTTTAGTTGCTAAGTCATGTGCAACTCTTTTGCCACCCCATGGACTGTTCCCAGCAGGCTGTCTGTCCATGGGTTAATACAAGGGTTGAGAGTTATTTGGTGGGAATGTTTAGTTACCCCCCTCCTCAAGTTTGGGAGGCAGCATCTCAAGTAACCCTGAGAGGACTGCTCCCCCATGTTTTTTCAATTATATGGGTTTATGTTTAGTATTAAATGTTTCATAATCCTAGTTACACTTTAAAGTTTTATTTTTGCTTTTTTGTTTTTTTATAAACTATCTTCTGAAATTTTTAGCAATAATTTTCTTATATATTTTGATTGAAATTCAGAATAAGTTGTCTCAAAAAAATTAACATCTTTTCTGTCCATGTAGAAAAATAGTTTTTTTTAATTTAATTATCTTTTTATCCAAGTATTCCTTTTTGTTTCTTAGGAAAGTTTTGCGGCTACATATCTGTACCTGGAAAGGTAGAACATAGTTTTTCATATAATATTACTGATTATTGTTGGTATATAAATAGTTCTGTGTTTATATTGGACTCTCATTACAGTTTATGTTTTTATTGTTATATTTCAAAAAACGGAACATTAAACAATTCATAGATAACAGTGTTACTTTCTTTTTCAATATTTGTTTTTCCTGCTTTTTTACACTAGTTTTGTTGTACAGAACAGTGATCAATAATAGTGGTGGTAATAGTTGGTCTTATGATTCTCTTTTGGGCTAGACTTAACTCTCTCCAGGGCAGGACTTTGTCTTATTTCTCTATCAGCATGGCTTCTTTACAGAGAGATAGGTATTCAGTAAAGGATGAATATATGCATTGTAGAATACTGTTTCTGAGTTAGAATAAAATAAAGATACTAAATGCTAAGTATTTAAACGCTTCTGAGATGGAATGGTTTAGAGGTGATGCATTTGAAAGGATTAAATAATATGGAAAATAATAATATCCCCCTTTAGGGGATGTGCATTAATAGTATATTCTATCCTTTGAATTCTTACCATCTGAATTGTACTAGAAACCATGTCATTAATGGTAGAGATCAAAAGATTTAAAGGTTTTATGTCAGAGGTAGTTTCATTGCATCACAGTTTATAATCAGCTACACATATGTAGGAATGATTCCTTCTCTATTTTTGCGTATTCCCACTGCAAAAAAAATCAAAGATAATTATAATTGATTTTTGAATGAAACAACTAACTAAAGATAGAATATTTGTTTCTTTTGTCAGGAATATATATGTTGAATCTAAACTATAACTTGAGGATCCTGGAAATATTATGCATATGAATTGTGACTGTAGTCTTTTTGTTCAGGTCACTGCCATGGTTATTACTTTGGTTTCTATTCAGCTTCTGAAGTTTTCTTTTGACCAGGAAAACATCACTCACCAAAGAGGAAAATAATTCTTTATGTCCTACCCTTGAATTTGAGTAATCCCAGTAGTATTTTGGGGGAAAGATAGTTATACGTTGTTGTATTCAGAATCAACAAATAAAAATATACTATAATTTATGTCATTTTGTTTTATAGCACACTTTACTCTTATAAATGACTTGATGTTTTATAGAATGTTGTTATGGATAGAGCCTGATGGTTTTATGCTGTAGCAGTTGTTTCCTTTGGAAAAATTTATATTTACTCCTTTGAGAGTTTTAAGCTAGAACACGTATGCCAAACTCAACACTGAAACTATCCATTTCAGGCATTATTCTTCTCAGAATCTCATTCTGAAGTGCATAAATATTAGAGAAAACAGCTTTCTCAATGTTTGTTGGTAATATTTTTGAAGTGAGCATGAGTTTTTGTGTCTTTAGTTCTATGATTTGTCTCTTGAGAAAAATCCAAGGATCTAAAGTCTGAGCGGAAACCCATCAACAGTGGCAGCTCATGTTGTCTCTTGAGGAGCTGCAGGGAGAGCTCGTTCGCATGAAGGGGTGTGTGGAGCCTGTAGTGGCGAAGCAGGCCTGCTGCTTCTATCTCAGCTGCATGCTGAGGGATCATAACTGTGCAGTGGGTACGGAAAGCTCGAAAAATGCACTTCTCTACCCAGTCTTCAAATGGATAAGTGGACCTGGGACTAATCTTTGTAATTCAAACCTAAAATCCAATATGGAGACTAATAAAAATGGACCCTATCTACCCATCTGTGGGATACTTGTAGATTTATAGAAGCAGAGTCTATTTTCCTTTCTTTGTAATAGTTTTCTTGTTTTCATAAATTAAAGTTGCCTGAACCCTTAGGTACATGCTTCTGTGGAGTTAATCTTTTTTTGCTTTTTATTCACCAAATATTAATTTATTTAAAAAGTACACGTTAAAAACACCAGATAGAACTTCTGTGCCTGCCATTATTCCAGTTGTTTTATAAGTATTAGTTCAGGTAATTTACTTACCTATCTACCAGGACTTAGTGAGGTAAGTGCTGCTGATATCCTCACTTCACAGAGTGGAAACTGAGATACAGAGAGGTGATGTAACCTTAGGTCAAGGTCCAGCAGCTTGTAAGTGGAGTGGAAGGATTCAAACCCAGGTGGTCTTGTTCAAGGGTTTTTGCTCTTAACCAGCTTGTGTGATACATAATAATTTTACTTTGGGAGGCATAGGGGATTGGGGGTAAGTAATGAGGATTAGAGAGAGCTAAGGCTGTGCAACCCCCCTCCCCACTTTGTGGCACTAGGGATGTGAATATTTATGAGAATAAACTATGTTAAGAGTTGGCAGAGAGAGGGGGAGGGAGGGACGCTTTTGATTTATTTATGCTCTGTTGTTTGAAACGGTGTTATAAAATGAACTTCCATGAGGAAGTATATTACATCGGTAATATAGTTTTTAAATAAAAGTTGTCTTTGAAAAATATTTGTACTTTTAGCAGTTACACATGTCCTGTGGACATGGAGACATTTATCTTCAAAAATTTATTTTGTTGAAGTATAGTTGATTTACAATGTTGTGTCAATTCCTGCTATTTGGGAAATGATTCAGTGATATATATATGTATATACATATACATAATATACATATATGTACGTACATTTTCATATTTTTTCATTATATTTTATCACAGGATATTGAATAGAGTTCCCTGTGCTATAAAGTAGGACCTTGTTTATCCATTCTGTATATAATAATTTCCATTTGCTAATCCCAAACTCCCAATCCATCCTTGCCCCCACCACTCCTGAAAATCTTTTTATATGCAATTAACTTCTAACTTTTGAAAGGTGTATTCTAAATACAAAGAAGCATAAAATATTCAGAAGTTTACCAGAGAGGCTGGGGATGCAAGGGTGCAAATATGGAATTGAAGTGTTCTTAATATAATTTACCATTTCTTTCATCTTAAGGAGCTGTTAGTAAGGTTCAGTTCATCTGCAGATTAAGAGAGTCAAACCTGAGAGGCAATTTCATTCCCATTATTGTATCTCATTTGTGAAATAAAATATTCTGGATATAGATTATTAAAACATAGGTGTTTTAGTATCTAAAAAACTCATATTCAGTTAGTACAGAAGTCAGAGATGAGACAAAAGACCAGTGCTGAGGGGTTGCCATGGAAGAAACAACAGCTGGGAGAGAAGGATACTTAATTTGTCATTTTTTCCCTTATTAACTGTAAGCGGTGGAGGCTTAGCATGTTACTATGAGTTGCATTGTATCATATATAAAGTCAGTGGATAAAGCTAACTAAGTTAACATTAACCTTGGAAATCCAATACATAACCAACTTGTGGACCCTTAGCAGCTCGAAAGTCAAAAATTAACTTCTCTGGTTAATACATTTTTGAGGCAGTATAGTGCAGTACATAACTTGCTTGGGTTTGAATTCCAGCCCTGATGCTTACTAGCTGTGTGACCTTGGATAAGTTTCTTAAACATTTTGCTTTAGTTTCTAAATCTGTAAAATGGACGGTTCATCTCATTGTGTTCTTGTACTGATGAATGAGTCACTGTAATACAAATTAAACACTAGTATTAATAGTTTTACCTAGCAAGTGATTATTATTAGTACTCGCTTTATCTTTTTGTTTTGATTGACTTTTGTCTCATTTCTTATGGACCAGAAGAGGCCAAGTCTAGTTTGAGGGGAGTAGGGAATGTGGAGGCAGGAAGAAATACAAAAGAGAACTGGAGGAGAGGAGAAGCACCTTTGTTGATTTTCTATAGCCTGTTACTTTTTTGATGCTCTTGGGGAGGAAAATAATTTTATATCTTAAAAGGAAAATTTCCGATGTGTAGGGAGTGTGTGTGTATATGTGTATGTGTTAGTTTTAAACTAGAGGTGAGATCTTGCCCTCATTGCTTACCTAACCTGCACTCACATGAGCCTTTAACATAATAGGGCTAATTTTCTTTTTAAACATGCACACTTGTGGTGATCAGTGGTCTAAAATAATCTGCATGTCACTCACATTTTCCAGTGTGTGTTTACCCACGGGTGTGCCCTCCGTGCTGGAATTCAGATCTCTTCCAAACAAAGGGTAGAGCTGCACTGAGGCCCCAGCAGAAAAGGAACTTCGGGGTTGCCTCATCTTCTGTCCCTGTTCACTTTTCCAAACCACCCTTTGGCCTCTTACGAAATTGGCTATTTGTGCTGGCCCCTCACTAGGGACTGGATAAGTTGATTAGGTCAAAGAGGCCTTTTCTGATTTGAGGAGGAAACCTTAGATCTTTTCTTCCAGCTAACAAAGATGTCTGCAACAGGGTCTCAAATATGTGTTGCCAAAAGAGCTTGTAAATATGGGAGGTGATGATGACCAGCCAAGGATTGAAAAGTCCAGCAGCTGACCGTTGTCTCTCTCTGGACCTTGCTGGAATGTGCCGGAATACTTCACATGCTACTGATAAGCAGCCAACCAGGTATTGGGTTGAAGAGGGTGTTGGGTAATTGTGTCAGAAATAATAATTCTCCACAAGAACTTACTGTGTTTTAATATTTAATCCGTATTCATCTGCCTCATGCCGTTAAGAGCAGCAGCTTGCCTTTTGACCTGACAAAAGGAAGAAAATATATCTGTTGCCCCTTACTGGTGTCGCTGAGTGGTCCTTGCTGGGCCAGTTACTGGACTTCCTCTGTGGCTTTCAGAGCCATTTAAAGAAAAGGATGTTGACCTGCGTGTGTAGGAACACAGGCCCCGGAGCCTCACCCTCACCCCGCCTCAGCCATACACCTGAATAAAGCCTGAAATGTTTGTCTACCTGCCAGGCTCTTCTTTCCCCAAATAAAGAGCGTTTTCTCTGGGTTTCCACAAGCCTCCTCTCCATCCCTGAGCCCCGTGCGCTTTGAACTGGCCATTGATGGCTGCTCTGGTTCCATTCTGAAATCTTAGCAGGGTCAGAATGCAGGAGCATGGAGGTAGAAACCTAGACTGCTGGGGAGAGGAGCATTGCGTAATCCAAATGGTTGTAGCAGCTTGTAATTTTTAGTTTATGTGAAGCCGAGATATATTCAACTCCCCTTGAACCTTTTTGCCTTTGATAAGAGTTTATTTCCTCACACTGACAGTGAAAACCAGTTGGGTTGGAATTCAGCCACGAGTATTTATTTCTACATTTTGCGAACTGTTTTGTCTTCCTGGCGAGAGATTTCCTTCCTCCCCCCTCCTCTCCTTCTGTCTCTCCCAAGACAGAGCCATGCTCTCTATCTCTTTCTGTCTGTGTCTCTCTGCATCTTTCCATGACTTCCTTTTTTTCTTCTTCCCTTTCTTCCTTCTTTCCTTGAGTTGCTAATGAAGATGGATCCTGAAGTTTTGGAATCAGCTGAAGCGTAAGGGGGGAGCACCCTGCTGGCCCCTGTGGTACCTGAGTCCCCGTGTCTGTCTGCTGAAGAGCGGGCCGCGTGGGCCGAGAGCCTGGGCTCTCCCCGCTGCTGCCCAGGAGCCTCTTCGCGGTAAGCAGAGGAGCCTGTCTGCCCTGTGAGAGACCGAGTGGCCTTGGCCCTGGCGCCTTCGTTCCGTGAGGCTTTGGGGGTGCACTTCACTGCCTTGAGGTTTCTCAGCAATAGCAGGTGGATGTCAGGTAACTTACACCTCGGCTGGAAGGGTAGCTTTCCTTTTTCTGGATGGACTCAATGTTGAGGGCTTATATCATCAAAGTGGTGTGTGTGTGTGTGTGTGTGTGTGTGTGTGTGTGTTTTCTGGGACTCAAAATTGAGGGCTTATATCATGAAGTGGGGTGTGTGTGTGTATGTTTTCTGGATAGACTCAATGTTGAGAGCTTATATCATGGAAGTGGGGTGGTTGTGTGAGCGAGATGTGGCAGAAGGAAGGCTCACTGTCCAACTTCAAAAGTCTCTTTAAAGAGACCTTGTGAAGGACCACATGGAATTTATAACTGGATCGCAAAATTAGTACCATTAAGGACCTGAAAATAGCTCTTCAGGTTTGTAGGTCACACCTTTCTAAGCTGAGTTAATGAGCAAGTCTTTATTCTTTACAAGATTAACCAGGTGTATTTGGCTAATGTTAACTTTAGTTTTGGCGGCCGAGTCCTCTTGCTAATGAGGCCGAAGTGGGAATTCCTGTGTCTCGTGGACCAGTTACCTTCACTCTCTCTCCTGGCCACTGACTGCTAACTCTCGCCAGCTGGCTTGTGCGTTGTGAGCGGCTGCACTTGGATGTCTGAGGGGGGGAAGTTGTTGGGCAAGGTCCCTTGTGGATTAGCACCAGTCCATAACTGCTCCTGGGGAAACGCTCACACACAGCAGGCCACCGCCCAGAGGTCAGTTCCATTGTCTCCACTTCTCAAAGACAATAGAGTTGATTAGGGTTAACTGGAAAGTGCTGATCTTCCTGGGATTTTGGACTTTTGCCAGGACATATGCACCCTTTAAAGCGTTTTGGGAAAACTGTGCCATGATTCATTGGTAGAAGAGCTTAGGAGAAGTAGAAAAGTGAAAATCAACAAAAAGAGAATGGTTAGAGTTAAATATGCTGCATTGACAGTGGGCTTGTCAGCAGCTTAAAAATAAGTTTCCTGGGCATGCACTATTTTACAAAATCTTACCTTGTACCAAACCACGGTTGTATTGTAAGTTCTTTAGATTTTTAACTCTTGATTCCTCCCTATTGCCAGAATGATGTGCTGGGTAAGTTAACTTTGTATTATATTTAATTTATTAAGAAATTGCATATTAAATAGAAATCTTCCTGTTACTGGAAACATTTTGGATTTTAAATAAACGCCGAGGAATATATAATGTTTTGGAAGATAAATATTTGTTTAAGGCAGTTCAGTCCTTCAACATGTGTATTTTTAAAAACAAACAAAAACCCCAGCAATATTTACCCTAAGTGTAATTTGCAGAGAAAAATGAGAGTAATTTTGAAATCCTGTAGAACTTGGATTCATTTATTTTCATAGGAAGGATTCACATTTTGTAATGATGAATATGCAATGAAGAGCTGTTAGGAAAACCATTATTTGGCCTAGATCTAGGGAATTCTAACCCTGTCCTTGTTACACATCAGTACTTTCTAAGAAAATTAGGTCCAGAGAGATGGGGACCTGCCCAAGGTCACACAGCTAGAAAGTGACAGAGCTTTGGTGAAAGCCAGTTCTCCCAACTTTCATGTCAGTGATATCTCCATGACTGTTTGCTGATTTTGACTGGGGCAAGGAGATGTGTCTCTTCCTGTGTGTACTTGTGCATGTGTGTGAATAAAATGACTAATTTGCTTCTTTTTAGCAAACTGATTATAAGCTCAGTGACTTGGAAATAATCATTTTCTTTCTCATCCTTTCAAGGAGCAAATTCAGCCTATGGCTTTGTAGTCCTAACATCTTTGGTATCTTTAGATATATGAGTGACTTAGTCTTTGCTTTGTAAGGTGTTTAGAGCAAGTAAGGATACAACAGTAAGCTGAATCTGGGAGGAAAAAACTATTACCTTTCTTGTCTATCGTCATTCCCTTGAAAATAACTATGACTCAAGTTTCACTTAAACATGTGGTGACTTACAAATGTTGTGGTTTATAAAATACGTAACAACTTAGTCCTGCCTTTTTCTCTCCCCCGCCTTGGTGATCATATTCTGCCTGTTTTAATGTACAAACAGCCAACTGTGTTATTTTCAGAAGGACCACCCCACTTATAAAATCAAGTGGTCTTTAATTTGTTTGGGGCTTTGAAAGATTGTTTAGCCTTTTCCTTTCAAATGCAGGAGTAAGGAAAGCTTCGGGTTTGGATTTTGTAAACATGTATTTTTGCCATTAACATCAGGGCAAAGGCTTTCCTTTTTCTTTTTTTATTTGATTGAACAAACTGTTCACTTGCACTACTTCACTCTTTTCTTTCCTACTTTATTCTCTCTTTTGATCCAATTTTCCCTTTTGTTTCTGTTTCCTTCATTTTCTGTGTCTTTGAGGAAAATCAAGGCTGAAGTATGTGTAAGTGACCAATGCTACAGAAATTTTTTAAAGCTATAGATGTATTTTTTTATTTCTTTTAGTTATTTGTATCTTTTTCTTTTTGAAGTCTCTTAGGAAAATTAAGGCTTAACTATGTGTAAGTGACCAGTGCCATAGCTGTTAATAAAGATACAAATAATTAAAACACATGAATTTTAAAATAAAGTTTAAAAAAATGCCATAGCATTAGTCTTTTAGGCATATTTCAGTTCTAATTTTTTAAAAACACTTTAAAAAAGTAATATGTATGTGTGTGTATGTATATATGTATGTGTGACTATATATGCACACACAGTATGTAGTGAATAAGATTTCGTATCTTTATAAATACATTCAAAAGAGAACCATTTCAGACACATGGACTTTTCCTGAAGATGACATCTGTCTAAGGGGTTCTGGCATTTTCTTTGTTAGTCAGATTGGAAGCAGTTGAGTAAACCAGAAAGAAACGTGCCGCCTGACTGCTCCAGGCACAGAGTTGGGAACCTGGGCAGGTAGCGCTCAGGTTTCCTGTGAGCCTGCTCACCCACTTTGTTTTGAGGCAGAGACTAGGGGATGTGTGTCCAGACAAGACTTGCCCAGCCGCATCTGCGCCATGTAGATGTCAGTTGTCACACACACCCTCGAGTCTGCACCTCTCAAGGGCACTGTTGCACATCACAGCCTGGTTTTTGTGGCTCAGCATGGCTGGTGGCTGACCAGGGCTTGGTGTTGACCATGTTTAGGGTAACAAGGACACTTGAAGGACATAGAGATACCGTGCACCCGGAGTCACTGGTGTTCACAACCAGAGCTGGGTGCCCGTTTCGCCCTGATCCTCCTCAATCCCTTTTCAAGTGGAAATTTTGCAAGTCGACTTCTGCAAGCATGCGTAGTACGATTTGGCTGACGGCAGTTTCTGGCAAAAGAAATAACCAAATTATTATTCAGTCATGGGTTTTTAACAGCCGCAAAGCAAGTGGATGTTAACTAAATGATGCAATTTATTCCCTTCCCTCTTATTGCCAGCTTGCCTATTACAGAACGACTGCCAGTTTTCAATAAGTGGTACCCAGATGGTATTCGCATGCCGCCCACTTGGTTACAGAGCCGAAGCGGGGAATAACTCGGCAGACACTACAAGCTGTGGGTCAATTGAGGGGGAATGCCTGTTGCTTCACAGTTTTGCATATGTAAATCTGTTAATGTTATGTCAGTATTGTGCGGGCTAAACACAAGCATTGCCTTTCTCTGGGGGCCCAGCTGAACTTGGACCGCAGCCCAGTCCTACCGAGGCTCGCAGAGCGAAGCTGCAGTTTGAGGATGCTGCGCAGCCTGCCTCCCTCCACTCCAGCCTCGCCGCTCTCGCGGTATCCACCGCCCGACTTGGACGCAGGAAGTGTCTGCCATAGGCTGACTCCATAATAGGACAGGCGGGCCGGTTTTATGAGGTTGGATGCGGAGGGTGGAGGAGTGTGAGCGCGTGTCTATTTTTAGGCCAGTCTTCAAGACAGCTCCTCGGGCCCAGCCCGCGCCTGCCTGCCTCGCTCACACTCTCCTGTGTGTCTGCCACACTTCTGCTCTCCATTTCATCAACTGCAGATGTGGCACACAGCCGTCTTAGAAGAGTCATGAACTGTGTCGTCTGCGCGGCTTAACAGCCAACATCTGTTGCAGCAGGCTGAAGGGAGAGGCAGGGAAGTCATTTTCGGGAAGGCATTCAAGTGCCTCAACTTAGCCTCTTCTTTGGCCTGTGCAGACAATTATTTTACACTAATTGCATCAAGATAGCAGCTATAAAAACTAAGTTTGAAGCCCTCTCTTCCCCCACCCCCACCCCCTCATGAAAGTTGCAGCTACAAAGGGCAGTCCTTTTTTCCCCCCCTTTTTATTGTGGTTTGTGTCTTGTTCTCAAAAGCTTATTACATTGGGTGCAAACAACAACAAAAATGCTATAAAAAGGCAAGAATCGTAATATGCTTAAGAGCTAAAAAGACCTATGGTGTTGGTGTAACCTATGAAAATATTCCTGCAGGTATTGTAAAATTTATGTGCCATATGAAAAACATTAAGGGTGTTGTTTTTTCGTGGAGGAAAATGTTCATCGTTGAGCCATTTTGTAAATTATTTTAATGCTACATTTCTGCTAAAACCTCATGATTTTGATATATAAACCAGTTTAATGTTTTCTGCACAGACCCTGGCTTTTCGTAAATTTTATATATTGGAAAGCCCGTGTTTGTATTGGACCTTCTGGTTTGTTTCATATTGAAAATCCGTCTTGCGTGGCCCTGTGCCATGTGGCTTAGGAATAGTTTGACACAAGTCAAGCCTTGAATGTTGACTTTTGAGTCCTAAAAACTAGACAAGACTGTGTTAATAAATATAGAGAAGTTTGGTAGTTTTTTTTTTTTAAGGAGTTATTTGAAGACAATAATGTCACACGTCCACAGGAGGTGTTTTCTGATGTGTTGGCCTGTTCTCAACTCTCATCCACTTGTAATAGAGGCAATGTTGTGTTTTGTACCCAGGTCTTAGTTTTTTTAAATGCTCTCAGTAAATTGTGGTTAATTACACATTCCAGCATCTCTGATTCTCTTGAAAGATTTGTTTCCGTGACATTTTGCCGTATCTGCTGTGCAGCTAGAGAAGCATGCTTCCCTCCTCACATTTCAAGTCTCTAGACTTTGTTCTGAAGAGCCAGATGGAAGTATGCAGATTGTTTTTATCTTTCGTCCTTCACACTGTAACCTGATCTCCAGCATATCTAGACATCTAGCAGAAAATTTACTATGTGAAAGCAAGGAAATGATTTAGAATATGGACCAGCCAGGGGAGGAAGGGCTTATGATGCACTTTATCAAAGCAAATCTCCCCACCCACCCAACCCCTGCACCCATCTTTTTTCTCTTCTTAAGAAATGGTTTTCTGATCAAGGGTACTTTTAAGTGTGCCCAAATAAACTTCTTCCCACTTACCCTGGGCTGAGAACTGTAATTGCCCAGTGGGTTTGATAAACATGTAAATATGCATGCAATGAAAGTTCATTACCTAATGATTAAAAAGCTTAGAAGAAGCGTGAATTGGTAGAATGATAGACTGGGCAATGGCCTTGCAGATGAGGCAGGGCAGTTTACTAAGACAAAGGACATTTCCAGAGTTACATATCTGGTCTGAGACACATCCAGGACTCAAACCCAGCATTCCCCCAATGGCCGCAGGAAAAAGCATAATCTCAGGCTTCATAATATGTGTGGTTTTCATGGTAAAATATTTGTGAGCTTTTTGTTATGTGGTTCATATGCCTTGTTGGCCTAAAATGATTAAGGACAGTTGTCTCCTTCTAAACTTTGATTTCTGTTTGGAATCAAATTCATAACTATTAATAGTATGAGAATCTTCAAGTTAATAACTGTATCAGGGTATCAGATATTTGCTACACTCTTGAGTAAGTATGTAAAGTATCTGTTTACACACCCTGCATAATGTTTACATTTTGGATTCACGTGACTTAGGTTTAAAAACTAGCTATGGCCTTTGTAAAATATGAAGCCTTGGGTAAGTTACCCTAACATCTCTGAGTCCCTGTTTTCTCTTTTCTGTGACAGTGATAATAATAGTACTTGCCTCAGAATCGTCCCAAGAAGTTAATGAGATGACATACACATACTTAGCATGGGGCTAGCACAGCACACAGTGCGCTTTCCTTAGTGAAACTTTATTATTTAAATTGATTATCCCACTGTTATAGTAGGGATATTTTCATTACTCTAGGAGGGGGATCAAAAAGGATCTTGCTGTGATTTATGTCCAAGAGTATTCTGCCTATGTTTTTCTCTTAAGAGTTTGATAGTGTCTGGCCTTACAGTTAAGTCTTTAATCCATTTTGAATTTATTTTTTTGTATGGTGTTAGCAAGTGTTCTAATTTCATTCTTTTACTTATAGCAGTCCAGTTTTCCCAGCACCATTTTTTGAAGAGAGATTGCCTTTTCTCCTTTGTCTAAGATAATCGTGCCTCCTTTGTCAAAGTTAAGGTGCCCATGGTTGCATGGGTTATCGCTAGGATTTCTGTTCTGTTCCATTGATCTATAGTTCTGTTTTTCTGCCAGTGCCATCCTGTCTTGATTACTGTAGCTTTGTAATACAGTCCAAAGTTAAGGAGCCTGATTCCTCCAGCTCCATTGTTCATTTTCAAGATTGCTTTGGCTCTTCGAGGTTTTTTGTGTACCTGTGTAAATTATAATTTTTGTTGTTGTTGTTAAATACCATTTGTAGCCTCAAGTTTCCACTTTTCCTCCTGTAGAGTAGGTTCCTGCTTCTTGCCTTCCTTTTCTCCTTCTCTCCCACTCTCTTTCACCCCACTGGCACCCTCTGAAGCATTATTTATTTTACCTTTGGGTGTCATTATACATTGTTTACATCATTGTCAAGAGGACCAGTTCTCCTGCTTCCTCTACTTTTACCCTATTCTCATCCTTGTTTAGTGATACTTTCTTCAACTTCTTAGCTGGAAAAACTAAAGGGGAGTTTGCTCAATGGCTGGGAGGAGGGGAGTTTTCCCCAAACTTGTTCTCTTGTCTGACTATGTTTCTCATGATTGTAATCATATAATCCATACCATTAGAACTAGTCTATGGCTCGAATAACCTAGTATTTAAGGGCATATTTATTGTCTAAAATAGAAAATAGAGTAGATACCTTCCATTAGTATTAAGAATTTCATTCAGGTGTTTCTTGAGTGCCTACTATGTGCTCAGTGTACATGGCAAGCAAGACAGAGACTGTGCTCAAGGATCTTGGAGGCTGGCGTGAATCCTGACACGTTGTATCTCCTTGAAGTCCAGCTTCAGTTGTATTTTTGTTACTCTTAAGCTTTTGTTGTTGTTTCTTGTGCACTTACCTATGAACTTTCCAAGTTAAAATTTATACTAAATCAAAAAATTTCAAATAATTCTATTTACTTTAGCATCACAAAACTTACTTAGTAATAGAGGCAGACTTTAGAAATAAGGCAGGTTTGGTTCCAGACCATGGCCACAAAGTAACTCTTACGGTAAAATGATCCTCAGGAGTATTTCAGCTCCCAAATGGGTATAGAAGTTACGTTTACACTATACTATAGTCTGTTAAGTGTACCTTGGCATTATGTATAAAAAAGTATATATTTTTATTTTTAAACGTATTATTGATAAAACAAAATGCTCACCATCACCTGAGTCTTCTCTGAGTTACAATCTTTTGTTAGTGGAGGGTCTTGTCTCGTTAATGGCTGCTGGCTGATGAGGGTGGTCCTTACTGAATGTTAGGGTGGCTGTGGCAATTTCTTAAGTAAGGCAGCAATGAAGTTTGCAGCATTGGTTGACTCTTCTTTCCAGTTGAACATGAAGAGGCCATTGTCAGGTTGTTAATTGGCCTCATTTCCATGTTGTTGCGTCTCAGGGCATAGGGAGGCCAGAGGAGAGGGAGAGTCAGGGGAACAGTGGGTCACTGGAGTTGTCACAGCACACGCACCATTTATCAGTTAAGTTCACTGTCTCATGTGGAAGTGGTTTGTGGTGCCCTGAATTAATTGTATTAGTAACATCAAAGGTTGCTGATCGAAGATCACCGTAACAAGCGTACTAATAATGAAAAAGTGTGAGATACTCTGAAAATGAGCAGAATGTGAAATGGAGACAGAAAGTGAGCAAATGCTGTTGGAAAAGTGGTGTTGATCAGTTTGCTCAATGCAGGGTTGCCACAGACCTTCCTTTAATTTGTAAAAGACACAATAAAGCAAAGCAAGATAAACTTGAGGGATGCCTATAAGCTTCATTAAAGAGGTACAGAATTTATGCTCTGAAACGGCAAAACATTGTTGAAAGAAATGAAAAAAGACCTAAATAAATGGAAAGATACCCTGTGTTCACAGACTGGAAGACTTAAATATTGATATAATTGTGGCTCTCCCTCAGTCACTCTATACTTTCAAAGCAATCCTTGTCCAACTTCTAGGTGTCTTTTTATTTTTTGGCAGAAATTGGCAGTTTCATCCTATATGTCTTATGGATATGCATATTATCCAGAGTAGCCAAGACCCTTTGGCAAAAGAGCAAAGTTTGAAGCCTCACACTTCTTATTTTTAAAACCTACGGCAGAACTACACTAGGGCTTCCCAGGTGACTCAGTGGTCAAGAATGCAAGAGACACTGGTTTGATCCCTGGGTTGGGGAAGATCCACTGGAGTAGGAAATGACAACTTACTCCAGTATTCTTGCCTGGAAAATTCCATGACTAGAGGTGCCTGGAGGGCTACAGTCCATGGGGTCACAAAGAGTTGTCAAACACAACTGAGTGACTGAGCACACACACACACACATATGCATGCACACACGTGCACACACACGTGTGCATGCACACACACACACACACGAAGCTATACTAATTAAGGGAGTGTGGTACTAGAATAAAGTTAGATATCCAGATCAGTGGAATAGAATTGGGAGTTCAGAAATCAACCCTTAAGCTTATAGTCTTGATTTTCAACAGGGTACCAAACCAATTCAGTGGGGACAGGGGGAGAATAGTCTTTCCAACCAATGGTAGAGGGATAACAGGATAGCTCTGTGCAGAAGACTGAAGGTGAACCTTTACATCACAGCATATGTATCAAAAACTTACTGTGAAAGCTCAATGTATAAGACTCTGAAGAACTCATAAATCTTTATGATCTTGGATTAGGCAGTAATTTTTTAGATACTACACCAGAGCACAGCAGCAAAAGAAAAAAAATAGATAAATTGGACTTCATCAAAATTAAAAGCTTTTGTGCTTCAACGTATGCTGTCCAGACTGAAAAGACAGCCCAGAGCATGGGAGACAGTGTTGACAAATCATACACCTGGTACAAGCGTAGCGTTCAGTGTGTGTAAGGAGCTCTTGCGGCTCAACACTAGACAGGCAGCTCAGCTAAAAAGTGTGCCAGAGATCTGTACAGACATTTCTCCAAAGAAGGTAAAGAAATGGCGCAGGCACGTGAAAAGATGTTTAGCATGATGAGTCACTGGTTGTTGTCGTTCAGTCACCAGGTTGTATCCTACTCTTTGTGACCCCATGTATTGCAGCACACCAGGCTTCCCCGGTCCCTTACCATCTCCTGGAGTTTTCCCAAGCCCATGTCCACTGAATCAGTGATGCCATCCAACTATCTCATTCTCTGTTGCCCTCTTCTCTTTCTGTCTTCAATCTTTCCCAGTATCCGGGTATTTTCCAATGAGTCACCTCTTCAGGTGGTCATAGTATTAGAGCTTCAGATTCATCACCAGTCCTTCCAAAGAATATTCAGGGTTGATCTCCTTTAGGATTGACTTGGTTTGATCTCCTTGCAGTCCAAGGGACTCTCAAGAGTCTTCTCCAACACCACAGTTCAAAAGCATCAATTCTTCAGGGCTCTGTCTTCTTTATTATCCAACGCTCGTGTCCGTACATGACTACTGGAAAGACCATAACCTTGAGTATACGGACCTTTGTTGGCGAAGTAAGGTCTTTGTTTTTTAACACACTGACTAGGTTTGTCATAGCTTTCCTGCTAAGCAGCAGTCGTTTTCTAATTTCATGGCTATAGTCACCATCTGCAGTGATTTTTGAGCCTAAGAAGAGGACATCTGTCACTGCTTCTACCTTTTCCCATTCTATTTGTTAAGTGATGGGACTGGATGCCGTGATCTTTTTTTTTTTAATATTGTATTTTAAGTAAGCCTGTTCACTCTCCTCCTTCACCCTCATCAAGAAGCTCTTTAGTTCTTTTTTACTTTCTGCCATTAGAGTGGTATCATCTGCATATCCCTCAGCAATTTTGATTCCAGCTTGTAACTTGTCCATCCTGGTGTTTCGCATGATATGCTCTGTGTATAAGTTAAACAGGGTGATAATAAACAGCCTTGTCATACTCCTTTTCCATCCTGAACCAGTCAGTTGTTCCATACACATTCTGTTACTTCTTGATGTGCATACAGGTTTCTCAGGAGACAGGTAATACGGTCTGATATTCCCATCTCTTGAAAAGTTTGCTGTAGTTTATTATGATCCACAGAGTCGAAGGCTTAAGTGTAGTCAATAAACAGAGGTAGATGCTTTAATGGATTTCCCTTGCTTTCTCTGTGATCCAGCGAATGTTGGCAGTTTGATCTTTGGTTCCTCTGCCTTTTCTAAACCCAGCTTGAACATCTGGAAATTCTTGGTTCACATAGTGCTAAAGCCTTATCTTGTAGGATTTTGAGCATAACCTTACTAGCATGATATATGAGTGCAATTGTCCAGTGATTTGAACATTCTTCAGTGCTACCCTTCTTGGAAATTGGGATGAGGAATAACATTTTTCAGTCCTGTGGCCACTGCTGGGTTTTCTAAATTTGCTGAAATATTGAATTCAGCACTTTGATAGCATCAAGCTTTAGGATTTTAAATAGCTTTGCTGGAATTCCATCACCTCCACTGGCTTTATTGGCAGCAGTGCTTCATAAGGCCCACTTGATTTTACACTCCAGAATGTCTGACTCTGAGTGGGAGACTACACCATCGTGGTTATCCAAGTCATTAAGATCTTTTTGTATAGTCCTTATGTGTATTCTTTCCATCTCTTCTTGATCTCTTTTGCTTCTACTAGGTCTTTACTGTTTCTGTCCTTTGTGTCCATCTTTGGATGAAGTAAATGTTCCTTTGATTTTTCCAAATTTCTTGAAGAGATCTCTGGTCTTACCCTTTCTGTTGTTGTTCTCCATTTCTTTGATTGTTCATTAAAGAAGGCTGTCTTGTCTGTCCTTGCTATTCTCTGGAACTCCGTGTTTAGTTGTGTGTCCCTTTCCCTTTCTCCCTTGCTTTTTGCTTCTCTCCTTCCCTCAGCTATTTGTAAAGCCTCCTCAGACAACCACTTTGCCTTCTTGTGTTTTCTTCCCCATTGGGATGGTTTTGTATGCTGCCTCCTGTGCGGTATTATGGAACTCTGTCCACTGTTTACTAGATCTAATCCCTTGACTCTATTCTTTGCCTCCACTGTGTATTCATAGGGGACTTGATTTAAGTTGTACCTGGCTGGCCTAGTGGTTTCCCCCACTTTCTTAAGGTCAAGCCTGAATTTTGTAATGAGGAGCTGATAACCTGAATCAGCTCCAGGTCTTGTTTTTGCTCACTGTGTACAGCTTCTCCATCTTTGGCTACAAAGTATGTAATGAATCTCATTTTGGTAATGCCCATGTATAAAGTTGTCTTGTGTTGTTGAAATAGGGTGTTTGCTATGACCAGTGTGTTCTCTTGGCAGAATTCTGTTAGCCTTTGCCCTGGTTCATTCTGTACTCCAAGGCCAAACTTGCCTGTTCCTCCAGGTATGTCTTGATTTCCTACTTTAGCATTCCATTTCCCAGTGATGATTAAGACATCTTTTTTTTTGGTGTTAGTTCTAGTAAGTCTTCTAGGTCTTAATAGAACTGATCAGCTTCTTCAGCATCGGTGGTTGGGCATAGACTTGGATTACTGTGATGTTGAATGAGTTGCCTTGGAAACGAGCCGAGATCATTCTGTTGTTTTTAAGGCTGCACGCAAGTTCTGCATTTTGGACTCTTCTGTAGATTTTAAGGGCTACTCCGTTTCTTTTATGGGATTCTTGCCCATAGTAGTAGATATAATGGTCATCTGTGTTAAACTCACCCATTCCCATCCATGATAGTTCACTGATTCCAAGATGTTGATGTTTACTCTTGCCATCTCCTGCTTGACCACATCCAATTTATTTTGATTCATGGACTTGACATTCCAGGTTCCTACGCAATACTGTTCTTTACAGCGTCATGTTTTGATTTCATCAGCAGACACATCTACAACTGGGTGTCATTCCTGCCTTGGTCCAGTTGCTTCGTTCTTTCTGGAGCTACTAGTAGTTGTCCTCCTCTTTCCCCCAGGGGGGCTCATCTTTTGTTGTCGTATCTTTTTGCCTTTTGATACAACTCATGGAGTTCTCATGGCTAGTGTACTGGAGTGGTTTGCCATTCCCTGCTCCAGTGGATCCCATTTTGTCAGAACTCTCCACTATGACCTGTCCATCTTGGGTGGGCTTACACAGCATGCCTCTTAGCTTCACTGAGTTATGCAAGCCCTTTTGCCATGACAGGGCAGTGATCCATGAAGGGGCATTAGGCACTAGGCAAATAAAATCAAATCACCATGAGATGCTACTTTGCGCTCACTGGGATGGCTATAACCCAAAAGGTGGACAATAGCAAGTGTTGTTGAAAATGCAGAGAAAATGAAACCCTTGTATGTTGCTGGTATGAGTGTAAAATGGTTCAGACACTTTGGGAAACAGTTTGGAAGTTTCTTAAAACATTTAACAGTTACCATCCAACCCAACAGTTCTACTCCTTGGTGGGTAACCCAAGAGAAATGAAATTGTGCTTATACAAAAATGTGTATACAAGTGTTAATAGAAGAATTACTCATAATAGCCAAAAAAGTGAAACAACCCAGATGTCTATGAACTGATGAGAAAAACAAAATGTGCCAGTCTGTCGATGCACCATAGAATAATATTGAGCCATAAAAACGATTGAAGTACTGATACATGGAACAGTCTATGGGAATCCTGAAACAGTTGTGCTAACAGAAAGAAGCCAGACACGAAAAGTCACATATTAAATATTTCTGTTTATATAAAATGTCCAGAATTGGCAAATCCATAGAGACTGAGAGCAGATTAGTGGTTACTGGATGCTTTGGAGAAGGGAAAATAGGGAATGACAGCTACATTGAATGATGGCTACAGGTTTTCTTTTTGGGGTGGTAAGAATATTTTTGGTAGGATGTGGGGTTGATTTCACAGCTCTGAATATGCTAGAAGCCATTCAGTTGTTAACATTTAAAAGGGTGAATTCTATGGTATGTGAATTATATCTCAATAAAAAGATTTCAGTATCTCTGTCTGGATTTCCTTATTCATAATGTGAGGCACAGCTAACAGTTATTGAATGTTTCCTGTCAGCTGATGCAAGAGTCTTCAGACATTGCTATAGAGGGCCAGATAGTAAATACTTGAGACTTTGCCAGCTACACAGTCTTTCACTCCTGCCCTTGTAGTGAGAGTGGCTGACAATACGTAACTGCATGCGTGTGTGACTGTGCCCTGATAAAACTTTATGTAGACACTGAAATGTCAGTTTCAGTGTAACTAAGTGTTGCTATTTTCATTTTTCCCAAACACATAGCTGTGTAGAAGTCATTGCTATCTTGCAGGCTGTGAAAAGCACCTGGTCAGAGGAATTTGACCATTGGGCTGGTACTTTGCTGACCCCTGGGCTAAAAATGAGCTTTAAATGAGTTTCAGTAGCCTCATGAGGGAGGGGTGATTCTTTCCCCTGTTTCACAGATGAAGCAATCGAGAGTGTCAGGAGCTGAAGCCAGTCTCACAAGGCTGGGCCAAAACCCCATTTCGTTCCGGAGCCCGTCCTCTTGAACCGCTGTGCCCCGTCCTCCTGTCTGCACCCCCCAAACCCCTTCCCACCCAGTTAGTCATGCAGCCTAGAGCCTCCTAGCAGTGCTGATCCTCCTGCTTTGCCTGCCCCTGTCGCTGCCTGTTGCCCGCCAGTATCTTGAATCCTCCATTTAGTCTGGCATGGCCATTTCCTTTCTTCTCTTCTAATGCTCTTTTCCATATTGTGAAGCCAACACCCACATTGGGCCTTGGGAAAAATAAATCCGCCACCTTGCCTCCCTTTCAGACTTTCCTCGTGACTCACTTCTTCTGGGAAGACCATGCCTCAGCCACCTTTTGACCCTAAATCCAGCTGGAACCGAGTCCGCCTTCCTGGCTGCGGTGCTCTCCCCTTATCATCTGTCTTTCGGCAGGCTGGCTGGCTGAGTACTGTTGCAACCCTCTGCGGTGACTTTTTTTTTAGAGCCTCTTTGTTTAATCTAGTGCCCAGAACTTGGTTAGGACCTTCAGGGAAGTTAAAACGCCGAGGGTACTTTTCATTGAGAGGGCTCCCTCTGGCTCAGTCTCCGTGCGGTGCTAGCCTTTCCTGCTCTGTCTTCCATCGTTGGACCCAAGCCAGACCATCCCTTCATGGCACAGGTGGGCGAGAGGCAGAGGCCTTGGAGAGGTAAGTCACCTTTCTGCCTGCATGACTGGTATGCTTCCTGCTCACACGTGCTGCTCTTGGGGAAGATGGGGCAGTGTGTGTGGGGCCTCTCCTCCTGTGGCATCCTCTGCCCTCCCACAGATTGTTCCGTCATCACCCTTCACATGATGACACATCAAGAGCTTGTTACGTGGGGCCATAGGACCTGTTCCGCAGGGGGCAGAAATCCTTCTTGTGCCTCTGCTAGGATTCATTTCATCTCTCAGACACCCATGCTTTACACATAGCCTTCCTCTGGGAGCATTTTCTATACTCTTCTAAGACAGCAATATCTGCCCCCCACCCCCAATTTTTTAAATTAATCAATACAAGTAGAAAGAAAAGAAATAATTTAGAAGTGCTTAAGTGATTAATGTAAGCTGTTTGTTTATGACTCATTATATGGTTGAGAAAAGAGTCCTTCTGACTTCAGCACTGGTTCCATTCCAAGTAGCTTGAACTTTGTTAAGTACGAAAAATCAGCGTCTCCAGAGAAGTCTCTGCCAGTAGCTGAGCAGGGTGAGTGGACACACTGATCCGCAGTTGGGTAAGGGATGATAAAGATGGTGAATTACATTCTTTTGCAATTCCTCGGCTGCATCTGAATTATTCAGAGGCCAAAAACTTTCCTTTTTTGGCCTAAAATATTTTAAAAATCATACTTGGAAGGCTCGTTTGGTCTTAAGGAACAGAGGGAAATAAGTTGGAATGATTTAGAGTTGTGTCATGGAATCTATGGGGAGAATGGGGGAACTGACGTCCTCAGAAAACAAGGCACCTTTCTCTGTGCGTGGCACTCCTTGTGTCTCGGTGTATCTCTGCTGTGTGTTTCCTCACTCTCCGTGCAGATTGCTTGACGGTTAGTCTGCAGATGGCCCATTATGACTGCCCCCAAGGGTCACCCTTGGTTTCCAAGGCTTGGAGGATGCGGATTCTGTCTTATTTATGTCTGTCTGCTTCGTGTTCTTGCTAGGAGTCTTGGTGTTGCAGATAGTTAGCAGACACACCAGGAGGAGGTGGGAGATACAGTGGTTATTGGAAAGATCCTGGAGTTAGGAGGTAGCCATCTCTCTGAAGGAATCCAAACCTAGAAGTAGAATTATCGGAACTCAGGGCATGTCTTCTGTTTTTCTCGTCTCTTTCTTGCTGTGTATCTCCTTTGCCTTGTTCTCCCTGAAGACTTGCTCTCTGCTTCTCAGGCCACAGTCTGCTGGCCCTGGTTTCTCAGTGGGCCTGCTGTGTTCTTACCTAGTGAGACTGCGCTTTACCTGGAGGTAAGGTTCTGAAGTCAACACGTCAGGTGAAAATTGCTTATGGCTAAAATTTCCTTTGCAAGTCCTGGAAATCGCTGGTAAATGAGGAGAGATGCTTGGAGTCTGTGGGCATGTGGGAACAGAGACCCGCTAAGGGAGCATCAGCTTTTGAGCTCCTGTTGCTTCAAAGCATTTGTTCATAATTTGCACTATTAACAAAAGTGCTCTCTCTTCCCCCTGTTCCTCCTCCGAGCACTGGTAGTTGCCTTTGTATTAGTTCAGTCTGAACACGATATGATTTCACTGTATCTTAGTCCTGGGGGAAGAATTTAATGCACCTGATTGGTCCTGTGTGTGGGCTATGTGTGTGTCCCTAACCTATCAGTTCTGGCTCATATGTGTCAGCTCCATTCAGGAAATAGTCACACTTTTAATTTAGGTTTGCCAAAAAAAGAAGAACAAAAAGATGTGGAATGAATGATGGGAATGAGACAAATAAAACCACAACCCAGAAGAGTGACAGTTGGAGTCTGAATCACTGGCTCTGGTAGGACCTTGAAGACAGTATATTCCACAGTCTTTGTCAGAATCACCTATATGCCATTGTTCAAATGGAGCTCCCCTGATCCTATCCCATTTCTCTTCAAATGGTACCTAGAATTTGCATTTTAATTTGGGCTTACCAGATGATGACTCTTATCCACCCCAAATTTTGAGAATTGTTTCCTTCAAGACAAAGCTATTGGGCTATTTCAGCTACCTTTAGAATAAAGTGTTGTAATCCTGCAGATATACATGTTCTCATTTTAGAACGTCTTAGGCCTTCACATGGCACTGAGAGTTAGGCTTTTTCTTCCGTTCATTATGGGTTGCAACTACTGTTTTGAGCAAGGTGAGTTGTAAATAAATTTAGGCTTCTGTTTTTATTTCTCATATGTCTTGACTCTTTGGAGGATCCCTTCATATTAACTGAGACTCTGTGCGTGTGTTTGTGCATGTGGTCTCAATTGTGTCTGACTCTTTGCCAGGCTCCTCTGTCCATGGGGTTTTCCAGACAAGAATACTGGAATGGGTTGCCATTTCCTACTCCAGGGGATGTCTCCTGTATTGGCAGGTGGATATTAACTGAAGACTTCCATTCGTTAAAAAAAAAAACAACAACACCTTTACGTTTACTTGAAAGGCATTTTACATACCTTCTCAGCCCATGGTATTAATATAAAAAACTTATTCTATAGAATTAAAGAGTTGGGTAAGGGAATGGATTTAAAAGTGCCTGTAGAGTGTGCATACCTTTGGAACACATCTTGCCCAATTAAAAATTTCATATTATGAAAACCAAAAGTTTGTTTGTAGCAGTTGAGTTCTCACTGACTGCAGTTAAAGGGCTTTTGAAAACTGGTATGGTAACCTTAACTTCTGGTAGATTCTAAACTCCTCTGATTGTTGAGACAAGTAGAATGTATTGCCAGGGTCCTATGCTTTGATTGAAATTGTTTAGGTATGACTCATTTTTGTTTCCTTCAAGGGTGAAGAATGTACATTTCAGAACATCTTACTCTCTCCCCCCAAAATTTATGCTTAGAAAACATCGCAAAGTTATTGCTAGGTACGTGGTTGGAGTGGCCAGTGTAAACTTAGTTGTTGCTTAAGGCACTTTCTGTTCTCTTTCTGGGTGGAAGAGAAGGGCGGGGCAGGTGGGGAGCCTGGAGAAGTAGCTTCCCCTTACTTTTCCTGCCAAAGTCAGTTTTAAAAAAAAGGCGCCGCACCTTTTTTTTTTTCCCCCCTTTTTCATCCTCCCAGCACAGTGGGATATGAATTGGGAGGAGATTTTGGCACCAATGAGAGTTTTAATAAGAAGTTATTTTTGTAGTGGTGCTTTTTTTTTGACCACACTGTGTGGCAGTCAGGATCTCAGTTCCTGGATCAAGGATGGAATTTGTGCCTCCTGCAGTGGAAATGTGTGGAGTCCTAACCACTGGACTGCCAGGCAATTCCTGTAGCTGTCCTTTTAGATTTCCTCCCCTAAAAACTCGGGCCCTTTAAAAAATCATTCAGTTAGGACCTGTCTTGCCGAAACGCCAGCTGGTGTAGAGAAGAATGTGAGATGATAGGCATCCAGTGAGTGGGTTTGGTTGTGGAGCCATCCACTTGGCGTTTGTGTGTCTGCATTCTCTACTGTGCAGGTGGGGAGCTGGGGGGGAAATTTTACAGGAGAGGGAAAAAGAAAAACTCTGCCTATAAATTCTATGGAATCCTGCAGGACTTGAGACTTCATAAAAGTAAAGAAATAGGATACAAGGTAGATTTGAGCACATGGAAATCACATAAATGACCATCTCTGGCTATAGTGTTCTGAAATGCCCAAGTATACAAAGCTTGGAGTCGGGCTGTAAATTTCACGTGTCCTCCATTAACCTGCATAATCAGGTAGTCATGGAAAATATTGTGTGTGGAGGAGGCATCTGTCCTCCTCCACACACATCCATTACCAGTGAAGCCCTTTCCATGTGGGGTCCAACTTGTTGACCCATCCTGATACTTGTGGCTTGGGATTATTACCTTTACCTCTTCAGAACTGGTAAATCATTTTTCTGCTAAATGACTGTGCTGGAGATAACCCCTGCAGTTAGGACAGCGAAAAGAAAATGGATTGTCCTGAGAACATTGTGTGTAATTTATTTCCCTTTATTTTTCTAACAAGACAGTGTCTTCTCCCTCTTGTCCTTCCTTCCTTTTTCGCTTTTCTTTCTTTTCCTTTGTTCATCCCTCTTTAGATTTTTTTTTCTTTGCCCCTCCTTCCCTCCCTCCCCCCTCCCTCCTATTTCTCTTTCTTCTCTTTCTCTTTTTGATTGTCCCCCGACTCGTTCTGGCCAAGCTGTTCCTCAAGCAGAGTGCCCCTGATCGCACTGGGGCGGACTGCAAATGTGTTGCTCTAAGCGCTTTTCCCGTTGAGGGTTCCAGTGCCTTCCACACTAGCGGTCCACAGCTGGAGCCGAGTGGCTGGTGAGGCAGCTGCCTGGGCCAGTGGAGAGGCAGCAGGCCCTTCCCAGGTGACCTTGGTACCTGATCTCTCTGTAAATCCCACCGCACCAGAGTTCAAGAAATGAGTCCTGAGCTTCAATTTGAACTGCTGTCTCCTGCTTTGCCTGAGCGTTGCATTGAGCCCTGGGCTGGGAAGAAATTCTGTTTATCTATGTGTGTCCCTCCACAGAGGTGGAAATAGTGGTACCAGAGAAGGATTTTACTCACACCTGAACTCAAGAGTTAAACATGAGGAAGTGAAGGACAAGTTTCAGTGGTGCTGTGTAAATTGCACTATAGGAAAATCTTGACGGAAAAGTTGCAATCTGTTTTTATGTGTTTGCTAAGGGGGTCCAGTTTGGGGACAGAATTACAAAAGTAGGCTAAGTAATTAGCTCTCTTTCCTCTTCTCCTTTCCTGTATGGTGGTCCTTTCTTGGGTGTTTGATTGACCGTACACACATCCTGGAGTCACTTGGCCATGGGTTCAAATCCCAATCCTGTTAACGTACTACAGCACCTTTTAGCTGAATTTCTTCATCTTAGTTTTCCTGTTGTAAAACTGGGAGAAGTGACATACCCGCTTTGTTTGGTCGTCATGATAGTTGAGCGAGGTCGTGTTTATAAAGGGCTTCTCGTAGTGTGAACGGTGTGTAATAGTAAGTACTGATCTCATGAGAAATTACCTCGTAACCAACGGCCTCTGGTCTGTCCCTTCCCTTTCAAATAGGGAGTTTGGTGAAGTTTTTCAGAGGGTGGAAGAGACTTGGGCAAGATAATATCCACATGCGTTCTTTCTTTCAGTATTGGCTGTACTTCTAAATGTGAAGAGAATATTGTTTCAGCTAGTATGTACATGAAGTATTGATGCATAATAACAGGCTCTAGTAAATTAAAGATGAAAACTGTAATTTGATTATTAAACTAAAAGCTGAAAGTTACTTCAGCCTACAGCTCAGATCATTAGGCTGAGAGGGAGGAGGACTCATTTCCAACTTATTGAGTCTGATGTTGGGAGGTTTGGTTTTTGTTTTCCTTCATATCAGTCACAGAAAAAAACCTCCTGCATTCAAATCTAAGTTATGTCTTATAATTACACCTGGGACAAAGTCTCGCCTTATATGGTATTCTCTTTTAAAACCAGGAATGTTTCTTAGCTCAACCCTACTTGGTTACTTATTTCACAATCACCATTTGTTGGAGATACTTAGGACTGGAAGACTTTCTTAGAAAACAGCTTATAAAGAGAACTGTCTCATCTGTCTTTTGCACCTCAGCCTCCCACCTTCAGATCAAAATTTTCTTTTTAAATGCTATAAAATTATCCGTTCCTTTTTCTTTGGGGTAAGCTATCATAGATATCACCCATGCTTTTGTAGGTCTGCTTCCTCTCTTCCTCTTTTTTTCTTAATCAGGTAGTCAACCCCCATATAATTTTGTTTTTCCAATGTAAGTGTTTCTTCAAATTGTACCCTTTCCATAAATCAGGGTAAATGAGTCTGAGTCACTAACTTCAAATTAATCTGTGACCTCTGTGTTCCCTGACAATGTTGGAATGGAATGCCAGCGGTCCACATATTTCGATATTGTGAATAATTTTTGAGGACATTAGAAGGTCAAACATTATTTATGATTTCTCTGGGTTTGCTTGATGGCAATCACAGCTCTGTAGAAGTCAATCAAGTCTCTTGATAATTCTGTTTAGGCAGTATATAATTAGGAGTTTAAAATTAGTTAAGTGTCTGTTTTGCTATGCATTTCACATTCTCTTCGGGAAAGCATGTTTACCAGATGACTTTGGGGACATCTTTTACTTCAGCTTTTGCTTTTCCCTTGAGCAGAGAGTTTGAAAGTTAGGGAATTCTTTCTACTTGTATTACCTGTTTGTCAGCAATTTACTAGAGTTGTTTTTATTTAACACTGAACAAGTGCCGGGAGGTGTAAGCACAAACATGTTTTTATAAAGAGAACAAAAAAGAAACCACAACAGTGCCTACATTGTTGGGGATCTGCATTTTTAGGTGTGTGATAAATTTTTTTTAAAAGCTGTACACAAAGTCCTTTTGCTTTTTTTCCTGGCATCTCAACGTCCTGAAAGTACCATGATCTTTCTCTTTGAATGACCCACACTTTGTATCACTTTGGCAGACGTGCCATTGGCAAATCAAGAAAAGCTGAGACATTGAGCCAGTGAGGATGGCAAGCTATAATTTAAAAGGAAAGGAGTTTATTTGAAATCAAAGTGTAGGCAGTGCAGGATGAACTTGTTTAAAAGTCAGGATAATTTTTGAGTTTTAAACAGCAAGCTTCCCCTGGCATGCTATGATGGATTCTTTGTCAAAGGAGGGACCTCACATAACACCAGTGTATTTTTTTTTTCCCCCTCTGTTATGTTTCCCCCCTGTTGCATGGATTGTCCTCTCATGAAAAAAAACAAAAACAAAAACCAACCAAGTTAATTTTACTGTGGTAAGGCCTTTTTCTCCCTAAGCTCAAAGAAAAGGAGCAGAGGGACCTGGAAGCTGGTTACTCTCCACCACTTTCCTGTTATTCAGGCACGGCAGTTGATGGGTTGGACTTGAAGCCAGGTCTGTATAGAGCTTGAGCTCCTATGCATTGCTGATGACTTTGCGCATAATCTGTGCTTTTGAGTGGGCTTATCTCACTGAATCTCCAGCTTGGATGTGGGCACTAAGGGTCTGCATTGGTTAAGGATACAATGATGAGGGTCCCTCAGCTTGGGGACAGATCATCAGAACAGGGCTCTTTCTGATCTGCTGGGTGAGAGTGAGCTTTTAGAAGGCTGTCTTAATTTTCAACCAGCTGGTCTTCCTGGTGATCCTGGAGAGAATCATTAGCCATTGTTAATTTAGTAAATCTTTGCTGGTGTAAAGTTGTCTAGTATCATAAATTGCCTGTTCTGTTCCGTTGGGCTGCCCTGGTGTGAAACTGTTGTCTAGTATCATAAATTGCCTGTTCTGTTCCGTTGGGCTGCCCTGGTGTGAAACTGGGGTTGTTCACTGTGTAAATGTGTCCAAGGGCTGAAAGCCTCTGTTTGCTCTTGTCAGGCCCTGGCCCCTGTCGACATCAGCCTGGAGAAAAAGGTGCCTTTTAAAAAATTGACCATATTGATCTGCTCATCAGGCCTTGTAGGAATACCTTCCTTCAGAGGGAACTCTTGTGATCCACACAGATGCATGGGTGGGGTGGCTGAGACATAGTGGATGAGGCAGGATACTACCATGGTGTCACATTCAGTGTTTTAAAATAAATACTGATTGAAATTTAAGACTCAAAAATGATTCATTTGCATCTTAGAGCCCTGTTTCTGCTTTGGATGGAATTCTCTTACTGTATTAATTTACCCTCAATTTGTATATCTTATAGGCCTCTATATGGCATGCTATTTGTATTTAGACTGTTACTAACTGCACATTTTAGCAAGGGTCATTTGTATCTCTTGACCTAGTTTTCAAGATTTCCTTGGCAGAGAATGTCTACTTTGTCAGCTAAGGGATGGATTTGGGCCCAAACTCTGGATTCTTACTTTGTGTGCATTTTTATGGGTCCTGTTAGTGACCCGAAAGGAAAGGACTGGTCCTGTAGTTAGCTCATCATGTGTCATTATCACCCTATATTCAGTAGTTGTGTTGACTGACATCAAATACTATCAGTTCTCTCATTGTTTAAAGTAATAGTTTCTTTTAGTACCTGACTTTGTTTTTATATTGAGGTATAGTTAATTTACAATGTTGTTAGTTTTCAATGTATAGCAATGTGATTTACTTATACATATGAGTGTGTGTATGCACACGCACACACACACACACACATGTTGTTGTTTAGTCGTGAAGTCATATCCAACTCTTGTGACCCCATGGACTGTATAGCCCACCAGGCTCCTCTGTCCATAGGATTTTCCAGGCAAGAATAATGGAGTGGGTTGCCATTTATATGTTTATATTTCTTTTCAGATTCTTTCCAATTATAGGTTATTCCAAGATACTGAATATAGTTCCGTGTGCTATACAGTAGGTCTTTGTTTATCTGTTTATCAGCAGTGTGTATCTGTTAATCCCAAACTTCTCATTTATCTCTTCCCCTCTCATTCCCTTTGGTAATGATATTTGTTTTTTACTTCTCTATTTCTGTTTTGTAAATAAGTTCAATTGTATCATTTTCCCCCCAGATTCCGTGTATATATTTGTCTTTGTCTGACTTAATATGATCATCTCTGGGTCCATTCATGTTGCTGTAAATGGCGTTATTTCATTCTTTTTTATGGCTAAGTGATATTTCATTGTGTGTGTGTGTGTGTATGTATAAAATCCCATATTTTTTTTAAGTAAATCATTTTACATTGAAACGGAACTGCATTTATTATTGTAATAAGAAAATCATCACTTGCCATAAGTAGAAGGTGCTGATAGAAATAGAAGGGCCTCAACAGGATGGAGTAGTTGGAGATGGAAGGAAGATGCTGGTGACACCCTCGTGTCCCCATCGTTTTGTGAAGTGAGACTTTGTCCCTTTTATGTGCCAGGATTTTCAAAAGTGATTGTATGTGAGAATCATGTGGAAGTTTTATAGTAATATGATTTCCTAGGACCACAGAATAAGGCCCTGAAATCTTTAACGTTTTTAAAGTTTTCTCTGTCACTGAAAGGTTTTTTTTTTTCCCCCTGACATTAACAAAAGTTAGGATTTTTCTTAAAATAGGTTACCCCTGTTTCATACTGGTCGATATTTTCCATTGCTGTCTCTAGCCATGGCAGGATAAGGTGTTTCATTGAACACTGATGTTTCCTTTTATTCCTAAAGCTATTTTTTTCCGCCCCAGTTTTGGTGAAATTATGTATCACTTGTGATAATTCATTTTAAAAATTCCTGAGCTGTGTGGCGTACTTTCATGAAAATTCATTTAGATAAAATTAGATATTATTGTTTAATGAGGTGGCATTTCAATTTAGACCTTGCATCAGGCATATACCAAGAGTTTTTTATGGAAGAGTTAGGTTCATTTGAGTAATAAAGGCTGAATCATGGGGGCTTTAATTCTTAATCGCTGTGAGGATTGTTATCCGTGGGATGTGAGCTGTCTTAGTGGTATTCAATCAAGTGTCCACTTAGCCATGACTGGAAGTAATTGCTCCCAAGTGGGCCACACGGTGACCTGTTAATACTCGCTCTGACCCTGTGACCTTGTCTGCCCCATTGTTTAGGATTTTATAGCAGGCGAGTCTGCATTTCTGTGGGGTCAAGTAGATATCTCGAGGTCAAACATTTTCTGATTACTGCCTCGTCCACACTGTAAGTCAGCCAGAAGCTGTTGGCGTTGCTAATAGTCATTGCTTTGTAGCGGGACATGAACAGTTTGAAAATTGTCTTCCCAGTCTGCATGTAAACAGTTTAATATTTTACGGAAAGAAGTTCATCTTGTAAATTAGGTATGAATAATACATTTGTAATTACTCCTTGTGTCTTTAAACACTTGTGTCTTAATTGGCTTGCCTTTTTTTTTTTTTTTTAATGTATTTGCATTTGCTAGCAAGTTAAATTAACTCTTGTTAGAGACCCAGTGAAGTTAGGACAGTGCACATCACGCCTTCTTTGGTCCAATCAAGGCTTAAAACTTGAGGGGGTTTTTCATGCACCTGTGAGGCCATTCATTCTGTTTTTGAACTATTTGTTTTTGTTTGAACAGTCACTTGAAATTTCTTTGATTTTTTTTTTCCCTTTGTTGTTTTATGACACAAAGTTATTTTGTATTGCTATTTTTTGATTGGCAACATAATTAAAATTTTCCCAAAAGTTACATGACACTTCTTCCATGTCTGTGATGAGTTAAGGAATCTAAGCTACCAGTCTCCAGCTCTGTGGGTGATGCTTGCTGTTGTGCCCTGCCCTCCATTTTGGCAGAATCTTTAAATAGGGGTGAGAGAAGGAGTTAAGCTTGAAAGGTGATCTGGTCCAACTTGACTCACAGTTCAATCACATCTGAGTCATTTCAGGGCCTGCTATTAGTGTTATCTTTACCTTATTTCTTTAGCTTGATGTTGAACCATTCATGTCCTAGAATTTCTACAAATGTTTATGTGGAAAAGTACAACTAGGAAGAACAGAGGAAAACATAGAATCAGAAAAGTTGTCAGGTCGTGAATTTAGAATGTCACCTAACGTGACTCTGGATATCACCTCAAAATAAAATACTCATCTTAAGAAGGATTAAGTGACACTTCCTATTGTATTGAATGTATAACTGAAAGTAATTTCTTAGCATTGTGGCTGCTGCTTATTAATCTCAAGTTAAAATATTTACCTGTAGCTGGGGTTAAGAGAGCAGTCTTATATTGCAAAAAATTTCAGGACTATTGTTTCTCTTAAAAGTATATAAATTGTTTCTCTCCGCATTGCAGCTATCTGTGCTATTGTGTTTAAACTTTCTTTTTGGGCCAGTTTGTGAATTAAAGACATTGTCATTAAACACCAGATGAAAAGGATGGCTCCTTTGTCCCAAAAATGTGTACCCTCCTTGGCTTAATATGAGAAAGTTTATTTTGCTAGTTTGGAAAAGGTTAGTAAAATCCCAAAGATACATGTGCACAGGACTGGGTGAATATACTGAGAAGCAGTTCCCAAAACTCTGTTCTGAAGCACCCTGGGCTGCACACTCTTAGGGGCTGCTGAAGGGAAGCACAGTGGGATGCAGCATCATGGGACACTGTGCAGACCCCTTGGTTATTTCCAGTTTCATTGTTAGGTTCTGTTCCCTTTGATAGTATGTATTTTTGCATAGCTGAGTTTTTGACACTTGCCATGATAAAAAGCAGTGAACCATTCGAAAAACCCACATGGAACAGAAAACCATGGTGGCAGCATCCAATCTGATTTCAAGGTTTGAGGAACTGTGCAGTGTGCAGTGGGTGTGTGTATCCCATTAGTACGTATCATATTGTTTAAGAATGAAATAAAAATACTTTTCCATTTGATTTTTTTCCCGAATAGGTGCTAAGTTGTTAGGTCTAATAATAATTGCTTGGACCTAACTACTTAATAAATGGAACTGTTAGGTATTTCCTTGCCCTGGGTTGGGGAGCTGGGGAGAAGAGGAATGCCATGAAAAAACTTCTAAAACACTAAGTGCCATTAAGTCAGAACATTTGAGAACTCTGGCATTGACACAAGAAATATATCTGTATTAAAAATGGAAAAGTAGTTGTGGTAGGCAGTTTGGAAAATGTAAATTAGCTAAACAGAGAAAATAAAAACTGCCCTTGATTTGCTGCCTAGAGATATACACTCAATTATTTTGGTGAAAAAAATTTTTTTCTTAGCTTGCAAGTATCAGAACCCAGAACCAGTTAATTTAAGATAGAACATTTATTTGAGTGATAAAAAGGTATCCCATGCAACCCCAATGCACAAATGGTTGAGAACTAAGATCTAGAATGCTTGTCCACTATAATTCCTCTAGTCCTGTATTTTTTTCCTGCAAAAATTATTTTATATTTTTAAATGAAACTTGGTTTTGGCAGGAAGTAGAATCCATTTTGGAACAGTCTCCTAAGTTCCTCTCTCACACCTACTCAATTTGAAGTGCCCAGATTTCAGCTATTTTGGGTCTCTCCTCCCTATTCCCCACACCACTCCAGCCGGGTGTTGGGTTAGTAGAAGTACCTATGGCAGATATACTTGGTCTCCTTCACTGTCCGCTGACTCTGGTCTTAATCACTCAAGGCAGAGAATGAAGGATGCTAGTCATTCTCCTTGTTACGTCCCTTCAGTACCTGGTAGGAAAAAGGAAGGGGTGTGGTCAACGGTGGAATCATCCCAAAGTGGCCTGCGTAAGTAAGCGTAGCTCTTGGTGTGGTGTGGTGGCCATTCTGAAGTCACTGCTCAAAGGATCACTCTTTCCCCAGCATTCCCTCTTTCCTTTCTCCTTCACGATGGAACAGTGGAAATGTATTGTCTCACAGTCCTGGAGGCCTGAAGGGTGAGATGAAGGTGTTGGTTTAGTTGGTTCCTTCTGAGGACTGTGACTCTGTGGGAGACCTGGGTTTGATCCCTGGTTTGGGAAGATCCCCTGGAGAAGGAAATGGCACTCCAGTACTCTTGCCTGGAAAGTGCCATGGGTGGAGGAGCCTGGTGGACTACAGTTCATGAGGTCACAAAGAGTCGGACATAACTGAGCGACTTCTCTCTCTCTGTGGCTTCTGGTGGTTTGCTGGCAGTGATTTGGCTTGTAGAAGCATCACTCTGGTGTCCTCCTCCATCTTCACATGGTGTTCTTGCTACGTGCATGTGTGTGCTCACATGTCCTCCTCTTATAAGGGCACCAGTCCTCTTGGACTCGGACCCCCTCCACTCTAGTATGACCTCATCTTGGCTAATTACATCTGCAGTGACCCTGCTGCCATGTAAGGTCACATTCTGAGCCACCTTCTCTTCCTTCTCTTTCTGCATAGCTCATATAGTTGAATATAGGAAAATTAAATATGCACGCACTGTGACTCTTCAGAATATTCTGGAGAAGAATGCAAAACCCATGGGAACTTGAAAGGAAAACCATGCCAGCATCTCTCTTGTTTACTGAAGGCCTCATCCTGCATGCCACCATCGTACCTTCCTTTGTGCAAATATCAGATAGGAACTTGTACAGTAGGTGAGTCTGAGTCATGGGTCATATTTTTCTCCTTCCATATGACATCAGTGCACAGCATTTTGATGAATTTATACCAGAACATGGAATGATTGACAGGGGATGGTGCTGGCCCAGAAGGATTCTGGGTCATGGTAGCCATCTTGCTACTGCCACCTGCTATCTTTGAGACACTGTATATAACCAGTTGACACTGTATATAACCAGATTGACAACCAATCTGGGCCATGGCCAGTGCCTTTTCCATCTTGGGGATGAGGGTGCTGAGGATCAGGCCAGTCGTTTCCCTTGCTCAGGGTCATGTAGCAAATTTAGGATTGAAACTCAAGCTTTTCAGATCCAGGGTCTATTTTCTTTCTGTCTCTTTGTCTCTGACTTATTAAGTACCCCAGTTTCTTAGCCTATCTTGGAAAACACCATCATAGGAAATGTAGTCTGGTGGTATTTCCTATCTTTCAGGTCTGTCTGTCTGTCTTTAAACAGAGTAGAGCTTACCCCGAGAAATATGAATATTCTGAAAAAAGAAGTTTCTCTGGATTGGATGGATGTGCCAGCATGGACAGACGAGCCTGGGCACCTTTGCCCCCCGTTATTGGACAGCTGCCTGCCGGGAGCTCAGCGTTTCTGGTGCCAGTGTCTCTCTTGGATTTCTTGCCAGGCCCAAGGGTTTGCTTTTGCAATTGCTGGTGCATGGTGTTTGGGATGTTTGTGGGTGGCTGTTTTTTATTTGGGTTTTGTTATCTGCCCTTTGTAGTAGTAGCTCTGGCATCATTTCTTGCTGCTCAGATGTTCTGTGGCTTTCAAGCAGGGAGACTTGAAAAATGTACCACGTTAGAGGGCTTTATAAGAAGTTCGGGGTCTTGGAATCAAGGCCAAGCTTATTAAGGGCCATGAGTGGCCTGTTAACGTAGCCTCTGGGCCTGTGTGAGTGTCATTCTCTCTACCTAGAAGGGGGTTAGAGACTTGGCAGTGTGCAAGCAGACAGGTGAAAGGGCTCTGTTGAGGTGTTCAACCTCTCACCACTTTGTTGCTATAAGAGGAATGTTAGCTGGATTCAAGTGGTCAGGTTGCATTTCCTTGTATCTTCTAAAGAAACAACTTGAATAGACAGTGTTTAGTCTTGATTATTAAAAGCTGGAATAAAAATAGCACTGATCTGCCCAAGGCAAGCATGTCTTTGGACCACCTTGGGCTCTCAGGTCATTGATTCACACTCTCAGGCCCCTGGCCCCTAACCACCTTTTTCGTTTGTTTGTTTCACATGACAGTTTCAGGGAAGTAACTGTCTCTGCTCTGGTCTGTCCATGCACTTTCCATTGAAGTTAGGAGCCTTCGTATGCTGCTGCCCGCCTCCACCCACCCTGACCCTGCGTTTGTTTCCCTGTATTTCAGTTGTTTGTGTCCTCGTCTGTGACTCCTTCCTTGTGATGTCCACCATGTTGGCCTGGAGTGGACACGTGCATGGACACTGAGTGGTCACTGGGTGATCTTTGGTGCAAGTTGGGGGGTGGGGGCAGGGCGGGGAATGGTCCTCGTTTCTCCCCTGGCATGCTCCTCTCTCCGCTCTCATTTGCATGCATTCTGCTTGGTGTGGGTGGCAGAGTCAGGTCATCGTTCTGCTCTCAGATGGCAACTGTCATTGTTGATTATGCCTTGCAACTTTACCTGAGTTGCTTTAGAGAAAAAAATAATAAATGTCACAGAAATTTCAATTGACTTGTCAGTGCTAACCTGTTTTGATTCGTGGAAGCTAAGTAGAGACACAAGACCGACAGGTTTCTGATACACAGTGTTCTCAGCATTCGGGGGATGCCTGGCTTACTCATCCCTGTGCTAGAACATTTTAGATTTGAAGCCATTTTCTCAAGGGCAGTCTCATGCTGACATTTTTAGACCACATGGAATAGCATTTTGTTGCCATACTGGGAAATGTGGGGGGAAGGCCCCTTTATATCCATGTAAAAATGTCCTCAAATCTAACCTTAGTGACAGACGGGGACGATTTTTAATGAGCCGCCAAGAGGTTTGCCTCTGATATAATCCTGCAAGGATTCCTGTGGAGTTACATAAGATGGGCTTTCCCTCCTATTTGGAATGAGAACATTTAAAGGGGTCAGCCAGTTTCATGCTGGGAAGTCAGTCTGCACATATGCTAAGAAATGGATATATATTTTTCAAAAATGTGAACTCTTTTCCGTCATTGAAAAGGAATGTAAAATGATCTATTTTTCAAAAAGGTGTAGAAATTGATGAGGCAAACAGAAGTCTATGAGTGGTTCCTTTATGGGTTAGCAGAGAATATGTTCTGTGTTTCAGACACTCGTAATAAGATGAAGAAATGTCCCAAGGTGATTGGGGAGACGTATGGAGTTAATAGGGAATGGTGTGTGTGTTGGGGGAGGGATGCACGTGTGCTTTTCCCCTGCTTTCTTCCTGTCTGTCTGTCTGCATTTTTCTCTTTCTGTTCTGGTTTGCTTTTCCTGTGTTGGTTGGAGATGTTTATCTGGTTTTAATGTTACACTGGAAGGCTGTCTGGTCACCTACCTGGCTCTTAGAAAATGGAATCTTAGGAATATTTTGACATGTGTTTGTTGCATCTAATACAGACTCCTTCATGGAAAACATTGTATTCAGCAGGCCCTGGCTACCACATTTGTGGGAAGGTATTTTGGACCCTAGAGAGAATAGAACATTTGCTTATATCTCACAGCAGAGCTGGTCAGCACCCTTACAGGGATTTAGCAGCAAATGCACATTTTGTGATGTATTTATCCCACTGTGTCATTCTTGACTTTATGAGTTGTGGAGGAATTGGGCTTTGGACTGGTTTCTTTGAGGCATCCCAAAGACTGAGTCTTTAATTTTTTAAGCCAAAGACTAGAATTAAAGTTACCCCAAATTAGATAAACATAAGGATCTATTGCTTGAAATAAGAGAAACTGTGGGAAAATGATAATGAAGAACTCAGGAAGGAGGGCTGAATGAGTAGAGATGGGCTTCTGTCAAAGTTCACAGCTTCTCAGGAAAATTCGGATTCTAGTTGTCACAAAGTGAGGAGGCTCTAAGACCTGGCATCAGACAAAGCAGGAGATTTAGAGAGTTAGGTTGTTGATCTGCATAGCAGAAAATAAGGCTGAAATGGGGAAGTTAAAGCCATAAGGCTTTTCTGTGATGCTGGACTATAGGACATGTATTATCTTAGTATCCCTAGCCTTCTGCACATGCCCACATCTCTTTGTTTGTCACTCTTTTATCCTACATCACATCACTACCCTCATATATGCAGAACCCCTGCCAATTCTTTCTCCCCAAGTTGTATCCCTCATTGCTTTCCATCGAGCTCAGTGTTTAGTGTAAGCTTGATATATGTTGGTGGAACTGCTTATGAGGTCATATAGGAAAGGTGGGTATATTAGCTAGTGATGCTAGCTGCTATAACAATGACCCCACACATGGATAGTGGCTCAAACCCCAAAGATGTTCTGTTCACTGACAGGGCTTCTCTTCCAAGCACTGATTCAGGTACCTTTTCTCCTTCCATCTATGACTCTGCCATCTTCTACCTGTGGTTTAAAAGTTTGGCAGCTTAAAAAAAAAAAAAGTGGAAAAAAAAGCAAAGAGGATCACTTAAATGAAAATTTTATGCATCGGCCCTGAAAGTAATACACATTGGGCAAATATTCTATTTAGACAAATGAAAAGCATTCAAAAAAGGAGAGAAAAGAGCCCAAGAGGAGTCCTTTATGAATCTGTGTTCTCTCGTAGAGCTAGTCTATAATTACCTGGAAAGCAGGGATCCTGTTTTCTATACATTGTTTTCTTTCATGGCATCAGCGTATTTCTAAACAAATAAAGGTGGGACGATATTTTGCTTGACGACCTTGAGTTTGAGTTTTCTCATCTGTAGAAGAATTCTGTTTGCCTTGCAAGGGTAGAAATCTGGAGTCAGGGAATCACTGCTGCTGGGATCCGATGAGATCATTGAATCCAGCTGGCTGTTTGTATTAATTTCTTAGATGCATGTACTTAGATAAAATACAAAAAAGCAATATAAAATGTCCAGCAAGATTTGTTCTTATCTCCCCAAGTATTTGTTGGTTAAAAGAGAGTAAGTTGTGAGTTTTTCAGTGGGGAGAGTTTGTTATTCTAATGTGCCACTGTACCATTTTAAAAATTATGTAAGTTACTGATGTGCAATATAATATAATGATTTATAAGTAAATTTCAAAGTTTATACTCCATTTATAGTTACTGTAAAATATTGGCTATATTACCTTTGTTGTACAATAGATCATTGTAGCTTATTTTATACCTAACAGTTTGCACTTTTAATCCCCTACCTATCCCCTACCCAATCCTCTTCCCTCTCCCCACTGGTACCACTAGTTTGTTCTGTAGATTTTGTGAGTCGGCTTCTTTTTTTGTCATATTCACTAGTTACTGTATATTTTAGATTCCACGTGTATTATCCTCCAGTATTTGTCTTAGTCTGTCTTGTTTCACTTAGCATAGTGCCCTCCAACTCCTTAGATGTTGCTACAAATGGCAATATTTAATTCTTTTGGAAGACGAGTAGTATTCCATTATATACTTGTACCACATCTTCTGTATACATTTATCTGTTGATAGACAGTTAGCTTGCTTCCATATCTTGGCAACTGTAAATAATGCTCTCATGAACATAGAGGTGAGTGTATCTTTTTGAATTAATGTTTTCTTTTTATGTATTACTGGGAATAGAATTGCTGGATCATGTGGTAGTTCTATAGGTACATGTAAAAGAATGAAATTAGAATATTCTCTAATATCATATACAAAAATGAACTCAAAGTGAGGTAAAGACTTAAATGTAAGACCAGATACCATAAATCTTTTAGAGAAGAACGTAGGCAGAGACCACTCCTTGACATAAATTGTAACAATTTTGTTTTGGATCGTCCCTTAAAAGAAAGAAAAATAAACAAAGCAAAAGCAAAAATAAACAAATAGAACCTAGTTAAACTTAAAAGGTTTTGCACAACAAAGAAGAAACTATCAACAAACCAAAAAGACAACCCACTGAATGGGAGAAAATATTTGCAAATGATATGACAGATAATGGGTTAATATAAAAAATATATAAACAGCTCATACAACTCAACATCAAAAAAACAAACAACCCAATTAAAACATGGACAGAATACCTGAATGTACCATTTCTTAAATAGCTAGTTATTGATTGGACTTGAAATTTTGAGGTACCATCCAGTGCACTTAATGTATTTCTAGGAAAAATATTAGAGAGCTAATATTGTCCCTTGTATACCAGAAGGTTGTGACAGAGAGAAGATGAAACAATCACTCAGTGTAGGTAACAGTAGCTTCCAGTACTTTGCTTAATAATTCCTTTTTATATTTGCAATAACTCATTGAAACTCTCTGCCCATTTTACAGTTGAGGAAAGTGATTGCAAGAGTGGTTAGTTAGCTTATTCAACATAACTTAGCTAAGTAAGTGGGTGATCTTAAACTAGGAGCAGGCAGCCTGCTAATAAATTAGCCAGTACTCTATAAAAGAAAAAAACTTTTCATCTCTCTGATATGAGAGAGAAGCAATATTATCAGCTCAGTGTTTCTAGAATGCTGGCCATTCTCTGGGAATGATCAGATGAAAAGTCTTGATTCGGATTGGCCAGGTTGCTCTGGCGGTTGTAAAATAAACATTATTTCGCTGACAATTATTATAATAGACATTTCCCTGACAGTTAATAAAGTGGTATAGATACTACTTGATAATATGATCCCAGTTGCCAGTTTGGCTGCTAAACTCAGGAAACCCCTGGGCAATGGTAGACAAATGCATTCTCGCGTTGTTACTTATTTAACTCATGTCACACATGACTAGACAGCATTTCCATCATTTGAAAGCATTTGGTTATTGCCCTCTTGTTGATGCCGTGAGTCTGTAAGGGCTTGGACTTCAGATGGATTGTGATTGTCAGCTGTGTTTTGCACAGCCAGGTCTATTTTTTTTTGTACATCACCTTCAGGTTGGGCTAATATTTTTAGCCAAAGTAAGACACAATATTTTGATCCTCTTTTTCTGACTTCCTAAAGCTCTGTATTGAAAATGGATTATTTTCTAAGTACTAACTAACATGGCTGACCTCATTTCCAAATTGGGAAGCCATTTTTTTCTTGTGCCAGTACTGCAGCTGTTTGAAATTCACAAGGGGTAAAACAGAAAGTGTCTAGTCCATTCTGACATGCAAGCCACGTTGGGCGCTGGGTACGTGCTTTGCAAATGTTTGTTGAGTGACTAAATGAAACAAGTATGCAAACAGAAGAATGCATCTCATTCTGGTTAATTTGTTTTGTAAAAAATAATATATTTCAGGAGTGAGATTAGGATGCAAAGTATGAGTTCATTTTTCTTTTGATATAATTTCAAACTTAACATAAGTTTGAATAAGGAATCTCCATGTAATCTTTAGCTAGATCACCAGTTATTTACACTAGGCTCTATTTGTTTATCATTTTCTTCCTCCTTACCTCTCTCCTCTTGTTCTCAGATAGACACACACACACACACATACGCTTTGTATGTTTGCATGGAATTTTCCTAAATCATTTGAAAGCTAGCTTGAAACTTGAAAATACTTCAGTGAGTATTTCCTAACATAGATGCTCTGTTACATAGCTATAGTAAACTTTATCGTATCAGGAGGTTTAACATTGATACAAGACTGTTGTCTAGTTTTGTGAGTGTGGCAATAAAGTCTTTGATAATTATTTTACCCAGTCCAGGATCCAGTCCAAGATCACGCATTGCATTTAGTTGTCATGTCTCTTTTATAAATCTGTATTTAATGAACATTTGATTAGACAAAACCTATAATATTAATAGAATCTCAGATGAGCTATAGTGGTCATCCTTCTAATCCACTCTTGGCTGCAGACAGAATTACTTCTAAATATTGGAGACACAAGGCATTCTGACCCCTTGTTCCTTCCTTTCAAAGATGAGGGTTTTTTTTTTTTTTTTTTTTGTCGTCGTTGTTTTGGCAACTTTCCTTAATAACATGTCTGTGGATCTCACTACCCAAGTAGCATAAATATTTTTCCTTATGTTGAATCAGTACATTATATAGAAATTACACGAAACATGGTTCTCTTCACAGTGTTATATCCTTGTGTGTTACTGTTTTTCTCTTCTGTAGCCTCCCAGCACAAAAGTCCCCCTTTCTCCACTTTCTTCCTCTTCCTCCTCCTCTCTAGACTTCTTTAATTTCACAGCGGGACGTTGCAGTAATGTTAGATTGGCTCTGGCAAAGGCATTTTGATGACCCCTGTCTCCAGTCATTATAGTAACTAATAAAAGCTTGCAAACGACTGTTACTCTGTAAGCGTGATTCCAGTGACTTGGGGCCAGTTCAGCTGTATAAATATGCAGAGTTTTTTTGCCATGTAACTTTTGATCACAGGGAAATGTATATACCATTCCGTTGAATGTTTCTTTTAAATTTAATCACGTCTGAGTGTAAAATAACAAGCAGAAATAAAATGGCATTGTAAATGTGAGCTTAAGATTCAGAAAGAATGGACAAATTCGTCTGCATAAAAGCATCCCCTACCATGTTCTGCAGAGCATTTTGGGTGAATTCAGAAGGCAGGGGATGGGTGGCATGAAAAGCAAGCCCTTGTTTAAGTATTCAGCTGAAAGGCTGAATCACAGGCCTGATATTCTAGAGGGACTAGAGATGCCAACTTGGACCAGAGAGAATTTTTCCCTAACATTCATGAACTGAACTTACTGAGTTAAAATTTGAACTTACGTAGTATGATAATCTTTATGTTATTGAATTAAAATTTTGACTTCTAGAAAAAAGTCATTTATATATATATATACTTTTTCTAAGTTGCCTGCTGTGGATCTGATTAATTCTCACTGAGTTATAGCTTTACATGTTTGAGCTGCATTTTTCTTGTCTTCGAGCTGGGCATCTCGTAAGCACTGGAGTGTGGAGCTTTGTAGGAAGTGTGGGAGATGGCTGGCTGTTGGTCTTTCCTGGAGGTGATGTAAGGGAGAGGAATTCCGAAGCTGTGACTAGGCCAGTGGCCAAAGGAGTCAAGCTGCTTACCTGGGTCTGCTCCGCGTACAGGCGGCAGTTCTGTGATGTCTGTGCCAGGGCTGTGGATGTGTCTGTCTACTTTCCCTCCTCGCCTCTGGGAGACAGAGATACCACACCCTTCCTTTCAGGAGAGCAGGTCTTCTCAGGGGGTCCCCTCCCCTGGATTCTTTCCCCTATTCAGTTATTTGCACAATAAATGCTTACTAAGTGTTTTGTATCTGGCAGCATTTTAAGAATGTGGGAAAAATTAATAAACAAACGAATTTCCACCCCTGTGGATGCTTATATTCTGGAGGGAGACAGGGATGCAGTTGGGGGTGGGGACACACGATGTAATAAGCATGTTATATAGTATGTTAGACGGTGCATGCAGGGGAAGGAAAAGTAGGGTGATGAGGATTGGCGGTGCTGGGGGTGGGAGTGGGTTGTCCTTTTAGACAGAGTGATTGGGTAAGTCTCTTTAAAGGTTCTGTTTGAGCGAAGACTGAAGGAGGGAAGGGAGTCAGTCCTGTAAAAGATTCCAGGCAGAGACAATAGTTAATGCAAAAGCCCTTTGGTGCAGGGCATACCCTGCATGATTGAGGGACATTCAGGAGGTGGACGCGACTGGGGGTGCTGAAACAGGGGAAATGTGGTGGGAAGTGGGCCCAGAGGGCTCCCTGGGTCTTCTCCATGAAAGGCTTTACGTCATACTTGAGTAGCCTGATGCCATTGGAGGTATTGACGTGATTTAAGTTTTAAAGGACCCCTGTTAGTGCTGTGTTGAGAATAGACCATGGGCGGGGTGGAGGTAGGGGTAGTGGAAGAGCAAGCAGACATGTAGGAAGGTTCTGCAGGAATCCAGGGGAGATATGATAGTGGCCATGACCAGGAAGTTGGTAGTGAAAGAGAGAAGCAGTGGTTAGATTTGAGATCTGTTTTGAAGGCAGCTTCCACAGAATTACCTAATGGAATAGATTTGAGATTTGAGACAAATATATGAGTCAGGATTGACAAAAAGACCATTAGCCTGAGTGGGACTGAAGGATGTAATGACTATAAATTGTGAGGGGGAAGGATGTGTGTGGAGCCTGTTTCAGAAGGAAGATTAAGTTCTACACCTTTTGAGTCTTGAGCTGTCTAGACATCCCAGAGGACACGTCATGAAGGCAGATAGGTACCCATGTCTGCAGTCGAGGACAGAGTTGTGGGCTGGCCTGGGAGCCTGAGAGAGCTGGAAGTGCCTGGTAACTGTTGCCAGGGCTGATTATTTTTACATTGTCCTGAAGCTGACCTACTGATTATTCAGGGGTTCTCCAGTGTACTGCTAATCCTGTGAGCACATAAGGAGATGTTTAGTTTAGCTCTTGAAGCTGATGCTTCCTTGGTGTTAGGTGTTACCTCTTGAGCTTTGCTGGGTCGGGGTGCTGGTCGTCTACTCTGGAAGGAAGCTCTGAGAATCGCAGAAAGCCTGAGCTGAACATGGACTTGGAGATTGACTTTCTCACTCCTCACTCTAGGAAGAGGGGATTGGTACCTGGTTGTGGGCATAGTGAAACTGGAATCCAGGCTCTCTTTCTGCTCCGCTGAACAGTGACCAACTCCTGTCAGAGGCATTCAGAGAACAGCTGATGCCAGGCTCTTGCTTCTTCCGTGTGTTTGCTCACCTTTTATCACCCAGGAAAAGTTAGATCATGCTCTGTAGAAAGGAGAAGACTGCTGCTGCTCTTCTGTCTTAACGGTGTGCTCCTTGAGTGTTTCTCAACAGGGCAAACGAGACTCTTCAGGAACATTCATATGATGGTTTTGATAGCAAAGCAGTCAAGTAATAGTTGGGGAAGGTTAGGGATCCATTTCAGGTGGGGATTTCTTCCTCTCTGTCCCTCTGGGAGAGGAAGGATGGAACTCTTTGGGCTTCCTACCTTACTTGGAGGGGACACCTCCTCTTGGACTTTCTCCCGAGATAGGGCTTGAGCTTTGCTGCCTGTCCCTAGCCAATATAAGAGATCATTTAGGGCCAGGTATGTGACCCTACCCTCAGCCAGGCCCCATATCCTGTCTCTCAGGCACCACTGGGAGGCAATATAGCACAGTTTGAACTAGATTCAAATCCTGGTTCCTCTGCTTTATTGCTCTGGGACTTGGAGCAGTTTTAACATTTCTGAACCACCATTTCCTTATTTGTAAAAGGAAAACATCCCACATTAGAATGTTGTCACGAGGAGACAGATGAGAAACATGTATGTCAAGGGCTGGGCACTGCACTTGGCACATGTAAGTACTGAATTCATGGCAGGTGTTATCATCACCGTCATCATCATTGCTGGCGCGTTCTATGGTTCCTACCTGAGGCTTTGGTTAAGCTTGGTTTAGGCAGTTTGGTTAAGCTCAATTTAGTTTCCAAAAAGGATGTGCTAATTGGATTATTATATTTTCATGCCTTTATATTTATGTATATATATGTGCATGGATTTGGAATCTACACATGTATATATTTATCCATTCAAGTTTCTCTTTTACAGATCTGTAAGAATTACATTTTTGTGTCATTGAACCATGAGAAAATTGTTTTTCAAAAAAAGATTTCATAAGTGATCATTATGTAGGCCATCAAAATGGAGACTAATGTAGAAATGAAAGTTAGAAGAAAACATAAAAACAAGAAAGAAGCTTGGTGTATTAATAGGGCTGCTAGTAAGAGTACATATTGTTATAACCTGGATATTTTAATATATCTGCACTTGCCTGTCTTGTTTTGGTGTTGGATGGCACAGACCAGGCTGTTTTAGGCTTGTGATAAATATTTTTTTTTATTTAATGCTACCACTTGTAGGCTTGTAATCAGGAGCGGCTTATCAGCAGCTTTTCACAATCTGACATTCCACATGGAATGCCCCGATGGAGGAAAGTTAGCACTCTGAATGCTTTTACAGTTGAATTCCACACACATGAATTATGACAAGTGAGGCGACTACTCTGTGGTTTGTTGTGTCTGGTCTGGTTCCTACTTTTAAAGTTGTAGTTGCGTTTGGTCATTTGAAGCTTATTTTCACAGTCTGGCCAAGCCAGCAGGGTCCCGGGGCTCTGTAGGGGACATAAACCGCCAGCCTTTAAGTTTGAGTGCTCAGTAGATAAGCATTTCAAGACTTCATTGCATCATACAAAAGGACTTATGGGCTTACTTAACATACACTATTTGACTTCATTTAGATATTTAATGGAAAGAAAAGCCTTTTATTATCACTGAAGGGAAGAACTGCCAAATGTAGGGAGGCTGAGTGGAAGTATTGTAACGGGTATACAGAGCACAGATATATTTCACTGCCTTTCATAATGGGGTATTTAATAATAGTTGTTTCTTTAAATTTAGCACATGTATCTTAGATATTTGCACTTGGTAAATTACAGGCTGTGGTTCAAGGAACTCCATTTTGTGTGTGTTTAAAAATTTGGATAAGCATGGACGGATTCTTAAAAATGACCATCATCAGTGGCGATTTATGTTTATTTCACGAGCTCGGATTAGAGTGTCCACGAGAGGAATGAGCGCCTTCCCTCCTGTCTTTGAACATGGGTAAACGTGAGCAGTAGCCGAGATTGCTGACCTGCTTGGCCACAGAGTTGTTGAGTGTTTGTTTGATGGGCATTAGTCTCCGGTGTATATCGGGGTTCCGGAAGGAGAGAGCGGGAACCGTTATGCTGTGGGGCAGGCATGCCCGGTTGTCTAGGAGGGAAACCTGCTACCTTGCTGTACCCCTGGCCTGTGAAATCCTCAGGAACTGTGCCTGCGCGGACGGCCAGGGCTCAGGGACAACTGATTCTCAATTTGAGGTCTACTCCTGTTCTTCCAGCAAGGAGCTGTTCGGAACTGAACTGTGTCCCCCCCAGATTCCTGTGTTTGAGTCCTAACCCCTAGCACCACAGAGTGTGACTGCATTTGCAGAGTCTTTAAGGAGGCAGTTAAGTCAAAGTGGGATCATTAGCATGAGACCTAATCCAGCATGATCGGCCTCCTCAGAAGAGGCAATGAGGACACAGACACGCAGGCAAGGAGAAGACAGCCATCCACCAGCCAAGCAGAGAAACCTCAGGGGAACCAGCACTAATGACACCTTGATCCCAGACTTCTAGACTCCAGAACTATAAGAAAATTCTGTTGTTAAAGCCTCCTGATCTGGGATGCTTAGTTGGGGCAGCCCGAGCTAATTAATAGAGAAGCAAATCGGAATCTACAAGAGGGCATGTCTCATTTGAACAAGTCTATTTCACATTATGGAATTTATATCATGGAATATCCATATTCATGTGGAATTCATATTATGGAATATTATGGTGACTCAGATGGTAAAAGAATCTGCCTGCAATGTGGGAAGCCTGGGTTCAATCCCTAGGTTGGGAAGATCTGGAGGAGGACATGGCAATCCACTCCAGTGTTCTTGCCTGGAGAATCCCCATGGACAGAGGAGCCTGGCTGGCTATAGTTGCAAGAGTCGGACATGACTGAGTGACTAAGCACATTTCATATTATAGTACAGTGTTTAAATTTGGAAGATCATGGCAGAAAAACCTGTGAAGCTTGGCCGAATCCACGTAAAAACCTCTAAAGCTTAGCCAGATCCACATGGGAGGTAGCACTCTTATTAATGCTTGCTGAAGGAGCTATTTACACTGATTTGACTTAAGATTTTTCAACTTTATGATGGTGTAAAAGTAATCATCATTCAGTGGAAACCATACTTTGAATTTTGAATTTTGCTCTTTCTCTAGGCCAGCAGTAGGTGGTACAGTGCTCTCTGGTGATGCTGCCTTCCTATCAGCCATGTGATCACTAGGGCAGACAACCAGTACACTTATAACCATTCTGTTTTTCACTTTCAGTATAATCTTCATTATATGAGATACTCGCACTTTATTGTAAAGTAGGCTTTGTGTTGGATGATTTTGTCCAACCATAGACTCTTGTAGGTGTTCTGAGCACCTTCATGGTAGCTAGGCTAAGCTGTGATGTTCCATAGGTTAGGCATATTAAATGCATTTTTACTTGTGAGGTTTTCAGTTTACAGTGGATTTATTGAGATGTGGGCCCATCATAGGATGGGGGAAATCTGTGCTAACATGTAATACTTATTAAGCACTCACAGTGAGCTGGACCCAGGGAGAAGAGTCTTGCCTACATTACCTGTTTGAGTCTTCGCCGCAGTCCTGTGAGGATGGAGCCATGATTATCTCCATCTTGTAAACGGAGGAAACCGAGAGAAAGCAAAGTGACATCTGTGGGATTCAGAGCCAGGTGGTCCTGCTACAGGCTTGTCCATGTTTCTGCTTCACCAGCCCTGGGAGTTCGAGGGAGGGGTAGTTATCTGATCCATTATCACTGTTGGTTAAAAGATACTGAAACTTGCTCTTTTACACCGTGTTTTGGTCCCACCTCAAGAGAGAAGCTGTCAAGTGTGTCTAGTGTGCTAAAGATGTTGCTAGTCATAATAATCACTGATTACAGAGCACTTAAGTCTGAGGCCAGTCTGAGCTTTGGACCTGCCTATTTGACCCTTACAGCATCCTAAGCCATTGTGCCACAGTCTCCCAGTGGCCCACCCCCAGTGATGGGACTCTGGCACCTGAAACCCTCATCACTGAGCAAGACTCCCTCCCCTACAAGCCCAGCAACTGCATTTGTCAGGGGGAAGGGGAAAAAGGTGGCTGACATCCACGTTTTAAAATGGAAGAAACCTTGTTCTTTTCTCCCTTATTACGGAAGCATTTTATGATAAATGTGAAAAAATGTTTAAAGCAGAGCAAAAATAAATAAATCATCTATAGTTCCACCCCCTAGAGAAAATGATTGCTAGTGTTTTTCTGTCTGCTTTTCTAGTCTTTTTCCATGGAGATATACTTACTCTAGCTATAAATGTACTAATATTTTTATGAGCAGCAGTGCTAGAAAAGAGCAAGGACTTGGGCTAATACTTGCATTAATATCACAGCTTTCCCTTCATAGCTACCTGACTTTGGACACGTTATTTGATTTCTGTCTACATTTTATGTTTTTAAAATGGGGATAATAAATAAAACTCACTTCCTTGAGGTTTGCAGTAGCCCAGGGTATGTAATGGGTTCTTTTGTAGCATCTGGCACACAGTAAATAAACCAGAACTTTAGGAAGACTCAGTTTTTGTAACATATCTCTGTTACTTAGCAATATAACGCTCAACATTTGGTGAACAGGTATAATTTGGGGATCGTGTTTCCTTCTGTGTCTGTGTTTATTTTTCCAACCCTTTTAAATGACTGCATAGTATTTCACCATCAGTATGAATCATAATATATTAAATTTTTATTGGATATTTATTTTTCCCAGTTTTTATATATCATAGACAATGCTGTGATATGTTTCCTCACAGCATTGTTGCTTATTTCTCCCCCATTGGTTACTGTTTCATTTGAATCAATTCCAAAGAGTAAGTGTTTAACAGGATGTGCATGCTCTAAAGGTTGCTGAAGCAGTGCTAAATCCTACCCCCCCCCCCCCCCCCTCCCCCCCCCCCCCACCCCCCCCCCCCCCCCCCCCCCGCACCTAAAGGCTGTGCCAGCTTACCCTGAACCCAGCCATGGAGGAGAGTGCCCATTTCTGTTTGTGAAACTTTGCCATAATGTTAAATTGATAAGTTTAAAAGAGAGGCTTAATTATGCTCTGTGGATGACTAACTCAAATCTGGTATCATCAAGGATAAGCAATGACTCTGAACTGAGAAGGGAGGACCAGTTGGATACTGATGTTCAGTTAATTGTGGGGTCCAAGCAAAGATGATGACAGCTCTCATATCGGACCCCCGGAGGGTCAGAATTTCTATAGAGGGTTCTCAGCCCATAGTGAGATTTAATTTTCACAGCAGCCATTTGAGGTGAATTGTCAACCCCATTTTATGGATGCAGAAAGAGAGGTTTAGAGAAGTTACATAATTTGTCCATAATCACCAATTAGGTTACTGTGTGGCTGGCTGGGAAGTTGAATCCAGGCACTCTCTCAGGTTCTTTTCCTTGTCCTGAGGTGCTGGAAATGGAAATATGGATGCCGGAGCCAGCATGGAGACAAGGCGAGACCACGCAGGGTAGCTGGCTAAGCCTGGGGTAGGGGCAGAGTAGAAGGCCAGCAGGGTTTCTAGCTTGTTGGAATAGAAGGCACAGCTTCAGCGGCAGACACAGGGAAGTGGAGAGGGAGCCCGCGTAGACCGAGTGTGCAGATTCAGATGTATGTATGGGGCTGTGGAGTCTGGGGCTGGAGATCTGCCAGGAGATACAGTAACACCTGTTGCCCTGTTTTACAGCTTTATACGCATCATCCTGCTTAATCCTTTTACCACCTCATGACATGTGACCTGTCCTTACCTTCATCCTATGGTTGCAGAAACTGAGGCCCAGAGAGTTTGAATAACTCATTCCACCAGTGTCAGAACCAGAATCAGACCCCAGGCAGCCAGACTCCTGGGGCCAAAGAAGATGAGGAGAACTTTGTGAGGAGTTTGCACCCTGGGATGTATTGTTGGAGGTGATCGCTCCCTTCTTTTGAACTTTGTAACAGTTATGATCTGTAGAATTCACCTGGCAATTAATCACATATTCCCCATGACACAACTCTCCTTGTCCTGAAATGTTATTTCAATCACATACTGTTATTTAGCTTCTTGTGCTGAGAAGATAGCTGAGCCTGGATAACCACCTGACCCAGCTCCCAAACGTGCACCACAGTTCCTCAGAGGGGGGCTACATAAATGTGTGACTGAATTATATTTGAGGGGCCTTGTTCTGGAGACTTTTGGACAGGCAACATTCATGGAGAGGCAGGGAGAGGGAAAGGAAGGAGTGCGGACAGTGCCTAGGGTTGTGAGCAGGCGAACTTGGGAGAACAAAGAGGAGAGTGAGGACTGGAAAGCATCCTTCTGCGCAGGGAATGGAAGCATGGTGCCTCGGCCACGGGCATGAGCCCCACTCCCCCTGTCGCCTTTCTCCGCGGGCCTGAGCCCCACTCCCCCTGTCGCCTTTCTCCGCGGGCCTGAGCCCCACTCCCCCTGTCGCCTTTCTCCGCGGGCCTGAGCCCCACTCCCCCTGTCGCCTTTCTCCGCGGGCCTGAGCCCCACTCCCCCTGTCGCCTTTCTCCGCGGGCCTGAGCCCCACTCCCCCTGTCGCCTTTCTCCGCGGGCCTGAGCCCCACTCCCCCTGTCGCCTTTCTCCGCGGGCATGAGCCCCACTCCCCCTGTCGCCTTTCTCCGCGGGCCTGAGCCCCACTCCCCCTGTCGCCTTTCTCCGCGGGCCTGAGCCCCACTCCCCCTGTCGCCTTTCTCCGCGGGCCTGAGCCCCACTCCTCCTGTCGCCTTTCTCTGTGGGAAGGCCTTGCTGCTTCTAGGTTGGGTCACCAGGGCTCGCTTGCTTCTGTACTTCCCTCCTGACCAAAGTTGCCCGAGTGCATGCAAGAAGCTGAGGGATTTAGACTGTGGGAGGTAGTGTGGTGCTCCCGTTCTAACCCTGTATTTCCAGTGGGGCTTCATCTTGAGGACCCTTCCAGATTTCCCTTTTGAGCTTTTGGAAGAGTAGTAGTCTGTTGTATTGGGTAATGTGAAGGGAACATACTTGGATTTCAGATACAAGTGCTGGTATCACTTACTAACCCTGGCCTTGGGTAGAAGACTTGGCTTCTCTGATCCTCAGTTTCCTCGTCTGTCAGATAGCCGTATTTACTTGTGAAGATTATAAGACCCTGGATGGAAAGGCTCCGTCAGGACAGAGTGCCAGGCGTGGACAGGGCTCCATGCATGCTGGCTGGTCTTAGAATTGGATGTCCTTAGGACCTTATCCAGAGACCTCTCACTCTGTTGAACACCAAGGTGAAAGGTCAGTGTGTTCTTTCTTTCCCTGTATTTATGACCGATATTTCACCACTTTGACCCTTTGATAATTTTCCCTGATGATTTGGTTGTGATCATCGGCTCTTCTCCTGCTCTCCGGAGGCATTTCCAAACCACACCATTCCACCCGTTTCTCAGAAGGAAGTGTGGCCATCAGACATTGGACCACTCTGAGACTGGTCATATTCATTTACCAGGCTGATTATTATTATTATTTTAACTTTGTAAGAATTATCTGGATGTTCTTTTTTAGTCATTTTATTAGTCATTCAACTTTCTTAGTTTTTTTGAGATGGATGAAAGACAGATCACTTTGAGGCAGTGGGTCAGATGGAGATGGCCGACTGGGTAACTGTAGCCCCGCTGAGTCAGCTGTCTGCTCAGACAGCTAAAAGCTGAAGAATGCTGATGACTTGTCACCAGCCAGCGTCACATTAACTTGAAATTCCATTTCTGCTCCTCGGTTGTGGGAACTTGGATGCCTTTGGTGGATTGTTGGAAGGCACTCCAAGTATTGTATTGATTGGATTATGGAGCCTGGTATGGTCAGTTATCCCCTAAAGTGGCATTTTCCATTCGAGGCTGAGGCATAAAAATTGTGAAATGGGATGGTTCAAAAAGGTAGGATTCCATGCTGTTTATTTTTAGAAAGGGAAAGCCAGGCTCTGACAAACTCTCTGGTTCGCAGAGGCTCTCCAACAGTTGGCAAAACGGGGACAAGGTTTGTATTTCCTACTCGTTGGTCATGCATCCTCCGACCCCCTGAGCCTTATTGCCCTTCTGCTAAAACTGTCTGGACAGCTGTTTGTTTTGGTTCTTCTTCCTTGATTGGAGAGACAATCTCAGTATCAAGGGTGATGGCTGCCTCAAAATGCCCTTGGCCCCTCATCCCTTCATCATATCTCTGAATCACATTATAACCTTGGGAAAGAAGTCTTGTAAGTATGTTTGTTCTCTGATATCTGTGTGTTCTGCACATTAGGTGTCCTGAGTGATGGATAAGGTGCCGTATGGGGTTACTCTGCCTCCCTACAGTACCGTACATAGTGAAAGAATAAAGCTTCGTAAATGGGGATGTTTATCTTATTATGCTACCGCAACTTCAACTTCCTTGTTGGTTTTTTTTGTTTTTACTTCTTTAAATTGGGCATAGGCTTAGAAGATGATTTGAAAGTAGGGGGCAGGGATGGGGGTGGTATTTGCTTTAACAAAGAGTTTGGCCTCTTGTATTTTTTTAAGTAGGGAATACTGGCCTTCCTCAAAGACCTGTGGTAAGAAGGCTTTTGTTGCTAGTTGAAATATTGGGACCCAGAGAATTCTCTGGAAGAGAGCTTTGACCTACTTCTGGTGGGATTTCATGTTTCATCCCACAGACCAGTTGTTTTAAATAGTACTTTTAAACCAGCTTCAAGACCGTTGGTTTTTTCAAAAGTTATTTCTCCCTTTTTACTCTTGTGTTTCCTTCCCTTTTCAATAATAGAGGACTTTTCTGCTTCACAGTTGAAGCTACTACCTTTTTCTTAATTGTAGAGCAGGCAGAAATCATCACTGACTAGGCATCTCACAGAATTACAATTAATATTGTGACCTAGTTGGTTTCTTCATTTTTATAAAATTTTGTCTTATCTTCCCCCCAACATCAGCTCTGTGTGCTGATTTTGTAACCTGAATATCTCACGGAAAGTATGGATCCTATCCATTCACATGACGACGGTGTCTGGTTTCACCATGTTATCACTTCCCATGGAATATCCCCACTGGGGAAACTGAGACTTCAGTTTGCTCCTCTCCTTCATCTGCAGGACCCGCCATTGTCAAAAATTATAGTGACAAGTTTCTTGTTAGTAGCCTCATCACTGTGAATGTGATTCTTCTTTTCATCCAGTAGAGAGCCTTGGTTACCCACAACCCACTTCCAGCTTTTGATCAGATACATAGGGATCACCTATCAAGTGTGAAGATGAAATAATATCATTTGTTTACCACCTTGAGTTGTTTACCACAGGCTGTGAAAAATATGTTTTGAATTTAAAAGTGCAAAAAACAAGTGTACCAGCTATCAAAAAGTTCTCCCTGCAAAGTAAACATGTTTATAGAGCAAGACTCAAAACAAAATACTTGATCACGATAAGCCCAGCCAATGAAAAGAAAGTAAACATGTTTACCACAAAAACCTTATAAAGAGTCCAGATGGCAGCCAGCCCTCTGCTCACTTGACTGTTCTTCACTGGAGCGCCCAGGCTCCCCTGGGCTTGAAGGATACATGAAGCATTTGCCCTGCCAGTAGGCGGCTCCCTTTTCAAGCCCTGCTCTCTTAGCATAGCCCAACTTGCCAGTGAGGCTGGAAGGCTTGTTTTTTGTGCCACTAAGCTGAACCTCTAGTGGAAGGTATTTGTGAAACAGCCTCAAGTTCCCATAAATCTTAAATAGCAACTTGTCATAGATGACTGCCAAGTAGGCTTATGGGGAATCTTATCTTCCTGGCTCCCTGATGGAACCAAGATGAGTATCACATGTAATAACCTTCTGTGTCCTGGGCACTGTAGTGAAGACATCTAGGATGTAAACCATGAATCACACCAAAGCCTGGTTTCACCCAGCTCACTCAGGTGAAGGAACCAAAGGGCTCGAGCAGGAAGTTGGTAGAAAAGACATGGTCATCCTGAGTGATAACAGGGATTTGGGGGGTATGTGGAGTGAGCCTTAGATGCTGTAAAAGATAGAAAGCTTAGAAGGAGGATGATGAATTGTGCATGTGAGAATTTGAGTTATGGTGCCTTTTCTCATCGCAGTCAAGGAGCAAATTCAGGAGAGATGACCCTGTAAGTGTTGGCTCCATGCAAGGTCATTAGTGAATTTCAGAGTTCAAGGTCTTTGAGGTGGAACAGTTCTAAGGAATGGTGAAATCAAAGTTTTAGCCATGCCTTCAGGTATAGAGGAAGTGGTAGTGGTTAATTAGAACTTACTGCACCCTTACTCTGGGCAGCTAGTATCCCAGTTTTCAGGAATGGGGAAAGTTGCCCAAGGTTATAATTGGTAAGTGGCATGGCTAGGATGGGGCATGAATAGTTAGCCTGAGCTCTGAACTAGTGCGGTATACTGCTTCTTAAACAGACTGAAAGCTTTTAGGATGCGTTGAGATAATCCAGTGTGTATTCATTCACTTGAACAGTTGTTGGTAGTTTTTTTCTTTCTTTTGGGTGATACCTTATCTGAACCAGGCCTGATGTAAGCCTTGGCCAGGCTGTTGGAAGGGCCATCCTCATGGTTATTGAGCTTGATAAAAGTGGTCACACTGAAGCAATGTAGACCAGAACTGTGAACCAGATACTGAAACATCTGAGACAGGTGTAGAAGTGCATTTGACATTTAGAATTAAAAACTGTATGGCTGGGTTGGAAGCAGTGGTTCCCTCACATACAGTCATCAAAAGAAGGGTTCCGAAGAATCAGGGAATCACAGTGGAGAGGAATGATAGTATTCTCCATGGGGGTAGATGGCAGGCAGGGTAGACTATTAGCAGAGCCATAACTTGGCTGTAAGAAAAGAAATGAAAGAAAGGCCAACTCTTCCCTCTTTGCATGAAGTCAGGAATGTTGAGTGAATGCCTTCTGGGAAAGGTGAAAGGGATACCTTTAAGGAAAAAGGAAAGTCTCCATGTTGTTTGTGATGTTACCCTTGGAAGGCGGTGGAAATGAGCACTGGGCAAAGGGTCTGCTTGTCAGTGCGGGGCCCCGGCTTTCATCCCTGCTCAGGGAACAGCCTACTTGCCACGGGGCAGCTAAGCCCATGCACCACAGCTGTTAGCCTGTGCTCTAAGCTCGGGAGCTGCACTGCTGAGCCTACAAGCGCCGGCCCCTGAAGCCTGCATGCCCTAGAGCCTGTGATCGACAGCAAGAGAAGCCACTGCAATGAGAAGCCTGCGTGCACAACAGAGAAAGCCCATGCAGCAACAAAGACCCAGTGCAGCTGTAAATGAACATCATTCTGTTTTTAAAAAAGAAACAGTGTTAATGGATAATTTTTTTTTTAAAGTGAGCATTGGACCCAGGATGTAGGATAAAATGGGGTTCTAGAATGCCTGGGAGACAACAGGATGATGGTTGAATTCACGGAATTCACACTCGTTGAACTGGGGGTGACGGTTAAGTCACTTGTTATCAACATCAGGTTCAGACAGAAGTTGGGTTCTTCCTGGGGATATGGGGGGAGGCAGACAAATATAGCAGGAGGGCCAACCTTTAAGTTTTAAATGGGATGTTTAGGAGATTTTCAGTGAAGAAGAGCAATAAACAAACAAAAAAGGTTGCTGGTTAAGCCTCAGTGAACTAGAAAAATAATTACTTAGCAACTGTATTCCCCATGTGTTCTAATTAATCTAATGGGTTTACTTAAAAACTTGTTTTTGAACATAGATACCAGAAAGTCCTCTGGTGAGTTGGAGTAAATCTTATTAGTGAAAGTTAAGTAAAAGTAACAGTGATTAGTTCTAGGGAACTTAGTTGAAATGAAGTCACCTGGGCCCGATGAAGCCACAGATGGTGGTGGTGGTGGCCCACTTGGTTTAAACTTGGGTGATGGTTTTGATTAGAACTTTAGAACTTAGCTGTTCAGATACTTATTTAGGGTACATGTGAGGTTACAGTTTTTTAAAAACAGATGTATTATTTGTTCTTCTTCTCCAAGCCTTATTAATCAAGGCAGATTGGCATTTTATCTGTGAGCTGACAACACGCACCTTTTTTTCCGCAGCCGATTTGCTTTCTGAACTGGGTTCAGCGTTGTCAGAAAGTTATTCACGGGAGTTGGTGATGGAGTCTGCTCCACCCACTTCTGTTCCATTTCTATTTTGGTGCTATTTGCAACAAAGGAAACTAAGTTAGTAAATTAGAGAAGGATTGAAGCTCTCACAGATGCCCTCCTTCCTAGCAGGTTGTGTAACCGATTAGACAGTGGTCCCACTCTGCCTGTGGAACAGGGCACTGAAGGAACACAGGTGCAAACCTCAGTAGGTGGCCTTGGCCGTGACCCCCAGGTCTCCTGACCTATCTGATGGAGCTACGTTAAGTCATCTCTAAAGATAATATGTATGTGTATGTACCTTCATTCATACATAGAGATTTGTGTGTATATGAGTGCGTATGTACACGTATACTTACTTATGTGAGTCTAAAAGTTCCACGTATAGTATTCTAATGGATTTGAGTTGGGGTCAGCGTTCCTGCAGAAAGTAGGTGGCTTGTCCCTCTCCTGGGTCTGAGAGGACAAGGGAAGGGACACATGGTGGAGCCTGGAGAGAGAAGCTTCAGGGGTAGGGCTGCCTGGCAGGAGCTGTGATCTTTCATAGTCAGCCTTCAGTGCCCCGGCAGGGAGAAATCTGGGCAATAAACGCCCCATCTTCTCTGTCCGCCTGAGATGAGACCTCCATTGGTTGTACCAGCTGGAAGCTAGAGGATAAGAGTACTTGTTGATGCATCATGCACGGTAGCTTTCCAGGACACAGGGCAAGGTGAGGGATTGGGGCAGTGTGGCAGGTGGAGGATCTGAAGAAATAAATGGAAAATCGCCTATCCAGTACATTTTGTTCAGTGACCTCCTTTGGGTATGACTCTGCCAGACTTGTTTGGGTAGTGTGTGGGAGAGGGTGATGTCGGACACGGGGTTCCAGAGCTCCAGAGCAGCCAGAAGCACCTAGTTCTCTACAGCTTTGCTTCCCACAGCGTGGTGTCTGGACCAGTAGCACCAGCATCACTGTGGGCACTTGCTGGAGATTTTCAGGCCCTGCCGTGTACCTACAGAATGAGACAACCAGGGGGAGGGGCCCAGCAATCTGTCTTTTATTAGCTCTCCTGGAGATTCTGCTGCATTTCCAAGATTGAGAACCACAGCTGGATGTCTCGAGGTGTTGGATGGCCAGCAAAGTATGTCAGTTTGCTCAGATGACCACTATTATCTTGCTTGGAAAAGCCAGTGACAAGCATGTTGTCTGTTTGAGTCCCCTGCTTGGAAACTCTGCAGACTCCTAATCTTTTTAATTCTTAGGATAGGCTCTCTTCAAAAGAAGTGGAATAATGGATGACACACAGGCCATGGGGGCTCATACCCCCGGCATTTCTTGCCTTTAATTTCCAAGTCCTCCTTTCAGCCATGCAAAGAAGTACCCAGCAGGCCTCAGACTTTGGAGGTTGTTTTTGAAAAACAGATGCAAATACTGCCTCTGCTGTTGTTGTTTTCCTGGTGCCTGGCAGTGTTTGGTAAACAACTTGATTGCTAGGTCTTGGCCTCAGGGAACCACAGCTGCTCTTTCCAGCTCCCTGCAGACTTTTGTACCGAGCAAGGATTGCTTCAGGGAAAAATAAACAGGGGAGAACAAAACAAGAAAACAGCACTGTTGTTTTGTGGCTGCCTCTACCTGTTTTCCTGGAGCTGTTTTGCAACCACAGGCCCTGAGCTTTGATTCCTAACTTGAAAACACAAGGCAAAAACCCCAGGGCACCACAGGCTCCTTTCTCTGTTGGTTAGAGGGCAGAGAGGCCGCCTCTGCTCAACTTGGAAAGCCTGTTGTAGTAGCCACTGGAAGGATCTGTGCATTTTGAAATATGTAAATTGAAAAAGGAGAAAGCTTCATTCTTTCTAATCACCCCCAAGATGGTAATCTGGCTTTTCAAATCTCCAGGAAAACAGATTGAATATGGCACAATTAATTGTTCAACACTTCTAGGATTTTCTGAAAAATATCTTAATGGGCTTTTAATTTATTGCAGCTCCTGACTAGCAGGCTTGAGGCAGAGTTGCTGCTGACCCCTCGAGTCCAAGGTGCTCTCTGAGGTGTAAGTGAAATAGAAGAGAACAGAGGCCAGCTGGAGAGTCTGCCTTGACCTCTCTGGGCTGAGCCCCTGGGACTTGCTGGGTTGCTGGCCCTGCAGTGGTACAGGCCGGGGCGCATCTTCATCAGAGTTCCCTGGAAGATCTGGTCGAAATGCAGATTCCCTGGACTCCAGATTGAGACTCTCTGGAGTCTGGGGGCAGGAGTCTGCATTTCATGAGTGTCCTCATTGTGTATCACGTTTGTAGTCCAGGGTCTTGGTGATTGACAGCCAGTGTCAACCAGTGAACCTGGGTGGGAAGCAAGTGATGGTTTTGCCAGACTTCTTTAAATTTCGAGACCTACATGTCATTATAATGCATTAACTTTTATTTACTCACGAGTTCTTGATTTTTTGGCTCCCTCTTCTTAAATCAGGCAAGCTTCTTTCTGCAGTCTTTCTCTTTGAGCCTGAAATGCATCTTTTTGAATGTCCTTGTAGAGAGATTGTAAACTTTTGATTGTCTGAAAAGATCTTTATTTTGAAAGATAGTTTTTCTGGACATGCAATTCCAGGTAGATAGTTTTTGCCTCTGGGTGGTGGTCTGGATAATTTATTTGGATACTTGTTTTCTGATGGGTTTTCTTTTTTTTTTTCCCCCTTTTAAATTTCAGTTGCTATATATTTCATTTCTAGAGGTCAGAGTTTTGGTTAGAGTTACAGAGCTTGATTTTATAGTATATGTGTGTTTTGCATGTATGTGTATATTGTATGTATTTTATAGTATATGTACTATAGATACATATAAAACTATAGTTTATGTGATGTTTTGGTTAGAGTTATTCAACTTGTATTTTACAGTATATATGTATGTGTATGTATGTATTATTGTTCAGCCACTAGTGCATCTCTTGCATTACAGGCGGATTCTTTACTGCTGAGCCACCAAGGAAACTCATATATGTATTATAGTATGTGTTTGTGTATATTTATATATATATACACACACACACATATGCACATGTGTATGTGTGTGTATATGGGGCTTCTCTTATAGCTCAGTTGGGAAAGAATCTGCCTGTAATGCAGAAGACTTGCATTCAGTTCCTGGGTCGGGAAGATGCCCTGGAGAAGGAAATGTCAACTCACTCCAGTATTCTTGCCTGGAGAATCTCATGGATAGAGGAGCCTGGCGGGCTACAGTCCACAGGGTCACAAGAGTCGGACACGACTTAGCGACTAAACCACCACCATCAGTTCAGTTCAGTCGCTCAGTCGTGTCTGATTCTTTCCAGCCCCATGAACCGCAGCATGCCAGGCCTCCCTGTCCATCACCAACTCCTGTAGTCCACCCAAACCCATGTTCATTAACTTGGTGATGCCATCCAACCATCTCATCCTCTGTCATCCCCTTCTCCTCCTGCCCTCAATCTTTCCCAGCATCACCATTTTTTCCAATGAGTCAGCTCTTCGCATGAGGTGGCCAAAGTATTGGAGTTTCAACTTCAACATCAGTCCTTCCAGTGAACACCAAGGACTCATCTCCTTTAGGATGGACTGGTTGGATCTCCTTGCAGTCCAAGGGACTCTCAAGAGTCTTCTCCAATACCACAGTTCAAAAGCATCAATTCTTCGGCGCTCAACTTTCTTTACAGTCCAGCTCTCACATCCATACATGGCCACTGGAAAAACCATAGCCTTGGTAGATGGACCTTTGTTGACAAAGTAATGTCTCTGCTTTTTAATCTGCTGCCTAGGTTGGTCATAACTTTCCTTCCAAGGAATAAGTGTCTTTTAATTTCATGGCTGCAATTACCATCTGCAGTGATTTTGGAGCCCAAAGAAATAAGGTCAGCCACTGTTTCCCCATGTATTTGCCATGAAGTTCAAGGACCGGGTGCCATGATCTTAGTTTTCTGAATGTTGAGCTTTAAGCCAACTTTTTCACTCTCCTCTTTCAGTTTCATCAAGAGGCTATATTTAGTTCTTCTTCACTTTCTGCCATAAGGGTGGTATCATCTGCATATCTGAGGTTATTGATATTTCTCCCGGCAATTTTGATTCCAGCTTATGCTTCCTCCAGCCCAGCATTTCTCATGGTATGCTCTGCACATAAGTTAAATAAGCAGGGTGACAATATACAGCCTTGACGTACTCCTTTTCCTATTTGGAACCAGTCTGTTGTTCCATGTATTGCTTCCTGACCTACATAACAGGTTTCTCAAGACACAGGTCAGGTGGTCTGGTATTCCCATCTCTTTCAGAATTTTCCACAGTTTGTTGTGATCCACACAGTCAAAGGCTTTGGTGTAGTCAGTAAAGCAGTTCAGTTCAGTTCAGTTGCTCAGTCGTGTTCCACTCTTTGTGACCCCATGAACCACAGCCCACCAGGTCTCCTTGTCCATCACCAACTCCTGGAGTTCACCCAGACCCTTGTCCATTGAGTCAGTGATGCTGTCCAACCATCTCATCCTCTTTTGTCCCCTTCTCCTCCTGCCCTCAATACAGCAGAAATAGATGTTTTTCTGGAACTCTCTTGCTTTTTCAATGATCCAGTGGATGTTGGCAATTTGATCTCTGGTTCCTCTGCCTTTTCTAAAACTAGCTTGAACATCTGGAAGTTCACGGTTCACATATTGCTGAAATCTGGCTTGGAGAATTTTGAGGATTACTTTACTAGCGTGTGAGATGAGTGCAATTGTGTGGTAGTTTGAGCATTCTTTGGCATTGCCTTTCTTTGGGATTGGAGTGAAAACTGGCCTTTTCCAGTCCTGTGGCCACTATATAGTGTTTATTTTATAGTGTATGTATCAATACTATAAATACATACAAAAACTGTATATATTATATATAGTATTTTGGTTAGAGTTATAGAGCTTGTATTTTATAGTATATGTGTGTATGTGTATATGTGTATTATATGTATGTGTATAGAGAGTATATTTATAGTATATATACACTGTACAAATATATATAAATTGTATATCATTTATATAGTATTTTGGTTAAAGTTACAGAACTGATATTTTATAATGTATATATGTGTTTATGTATGTATTATATGTGCCTATAGAGAGTGTATAGTATATATAATGTACAAATACATATAAAAATTATATATAGTGTATATAGATTATGTAGTATTTTGGTTGAAGAGCTTGTATTTTATAGCGTATTGGTGTATGCATATGATTTATATATACTATATACAGAGTGTATTTATAGTGTATATCCTGTGCATATACCAACTGTAATATGTCGCTCATACAGTGTTTTGGGTAGAATTATAGAACTTACACTATATATATGTGTCTGTGTATATATGTGGGCTTCCCTGGTGGCTCAGATGGTAAAGCGTCTGCCTGGAATGCGGGAGGCCTGGGTTCAATCCCTGGGTTGGGAAGATCCCCTGGAGAAGGAAATGGCAACCCACCAGTACTCTTGCCTGGAAAATTCCATGGACTGAAGAGCCTGGTAGGCTACAGTCCATGGGGTTGCAACGAGCAGACACGACTGAGCAACTTCACTCTCACTTCACTATGTATATATGTACTGTATGTGTCTGTAGAGAGTGTATAGTATATATAATGTAAGTACATTTAAAGCTTAGTATCTGTCATTCATACATTATTTTGGTTTGAGTTGCACAGCTTGATGGAGATGAAATTTAGTCTTGAGTCAGTTGAATTCTTAACACACAAAACCAAAAAATTTGCACACACCACAGTGGTAGTTTGTCCTTTATTTTTTTAATATGCCTGGTGACACTAACATTTTAGGAAGTCAAGCTGGATAACACTAATGATACTCTTAAGCTTTGTTTAACCAACTTATGTCTTAGCTGAAAGTCAGCCTCTGTGTGTATCCAGAATGGAAGTCCTGCCTGGTCCCTCTCTTCTCAGAGCGGTTCTTTAACCCACCTGTAAACCTCTGACTGGGTTTCACAGATGACCCAGTGGTAAAGAATCCGCCCGCCAGCGCAGCAGATGTCAGTTTGATCCCTGGGTGGGGAAGATCCTGTGGAGAAGGAAATGGCAACCCACTCCAGTGTTCTTGCCTGGGAAATCCCATGGACAGAGGAGCTGGTGGGACAGGCTGTGGGGTCACAGAGAGTTGGACATGACTTAGCGACAACACAACACCGCAGAGCCTTTTACTCCGATATTCTGTTTTGGAGGAATTCCTTTGCAGTCCCGCTTTCATTTCCTTCCAAAGCTTGAAAACCTCCAAATTCCTCTCAAAATCTCTTCTCTGCCCAGATACCTACTGTCTTTTTATGTGCTCACTTGTGTGGCTTCTCTGTGCTTCCAAATCCCTCTTGAATCACAGGCCAGAGCTGTGTCCCCAGCCATCGTTTGGTATAGCGGTTGCAAGGGTTCTTTTTCTTGCTTTTTTCCCTTTAAATTAAATGTGTTCTATTAAAACGTTAGCTGCTATCTTTTAAACGTGAGGAAATTTTACAAAATAGTGGTTTGGATTCTTGCCTTTGATTTTAGAATTGAAAGCTCTTATAGCCTGGGGTTTATGTTGTCACAGGGCAGTCATGGGCTTGTGGGGCCACTGGCTGCTCTCTTAGCTCAGAGAGCCTGGGGCCTGCAGCCTCCCTCACCACCCCCTGGATCTCACACCTGGTCTGTCTTGCTCACTCATATTATCTGCCTGGTCACTCTGGATGCCTTAGCTTTCCCAGTATGAACAAGGAATCTCAGGTCGGAAAGGTGTATCCTCTACAAGGCCTTACAGCCAAAACTCACTCAAGCAAGGTCCAGTCAGAAAAGTGTCTAGTGCAAGGTAGGCACATAACATTTTGTGTTAATATATTGACGAGAAAAAGACAGATTTCTTCAACTGCAAACTTTGTTGAGTCAAGTTCCTAATAGCTATGTGATATTGGGAAAGTTACTAAAACTTCCTGTGCCTTGGTTTTCTTATCTGCATGTAAGAGTGTCTATGAGGTAAGAATAGAGTTAAATGAAATAACTGTTGTAAAATACTGAAAAAAATATCCAATGCAGTGTGTATTTTCAATGAATGGCAATTGTATGTTTATAGGATCCTGAGAATTAGTTCTTTAAATTGTTGATTTGTTTATTGACTCAGTCTGTCTTGAGTGGTTGCTATGAGCCAGGCATTTTTCTAAATTTTTGGAGGGTAATGAAGAATACAACAGAGAAGTTTCCTTATCGTTTGGAGCTTATACTCTAGTGAAGAGAACAAGTGAGGACATGAGAAAAAAGTTTATAGGTGATGATAAGAGCTCTGAGGACAGCAAATAGAACGATTTAATTGGGGTGATAGGAAACCTAGCTTAAGTACGTTAAGTGAGACCGCATGCTTGAAGGGACCTTTGCCCAGAAGACCCTGTGATGAGAAGGAGCCACTTGTTTAAGGAGTAAGCTCACAGCTTTCCAGGTACTTGGGAAAGCCAGTGCACCAAGCGTGAGGTTGGAAAACCCTTGGCTTCTTGAAATGGATGTGCACCCAAAACGTCCATGTTGTAGTTGAGGATTGAGTTGGTGGCTGATTGTGGTGGCAGAGAAGTAGAAAGTGACCGGATGATGGACGGCCTTCTAGGCCAAGAAGAAAAAAGATTTTGTCCTGAAGATGCTGAGCATTTTCAACCCCTTTCTTTTTGCTACGTGACATCGACTTAGTAGGTTTGTAGAGCTTCCCTGAGTCTCGAAAATGCTTCTTATATCTCAAGGCTACTTGGAGTTTGGACACAGGGGCTTTATCATTTTGAGATAAACTGTGGTCTGTGATTGGCAGTATCCAGTTTCCTGGTACTTTGGTAGAAATGCAGAATCTCAGGTCCAATTCCAGAGACACTGAACCAGTGTCTCTGGCAATGGCCCTGGAATCTGTATTTAGAAAGGTCTTCTAGTTATTCTTACGTATACTGAAATTTGAGAAACACTTATCTATAACACATGTGGGCACATTTCCATAGGAGTTGGAGCTGTAGTCTTGGGAGAGGAATGGAAGCCTTCCACGGGCACCCAGTGGGTGTTGTTGGCTGCAGAGGGTGCAGGTATACCAAGGTTTGGCACTAGTGCCAAGGTGAGAATTCTTCTTTGCATGTGCAAAATCCTCTGCCTGCTGCTCAGTTTTGCTGTTGATGGAAGATTCATGGTAAAAACCTTCTTTTTTAATCTGGAAGCCTGGAGGAGAAGCTAATAGTTTAGGTTATTTGACATAATAGGCTTTATCCAAAAACACCAAGATGCTATGAGGTAGAAGGGACATGAAAAGCATCAGTTAGTGACCTGACCTTGCAGATGAAAGGGCTGGGATCCTGAGGTTTTAAATGACTTTCATGGAGCCACATGATTGATAACAATGCTGGGTCCAGAATTCAGGCTTCTCCTCTTGGTCATCTGCACATTACATGATGTGTTTTATCTTGATGGAACTATCTCCAGGAAACATCTCTTGCTCCTTATATATAATTCACAAATATTTGTAGAATTATTTTGGAGGAAAATGATTATAGTTACCTATCTTCCTAGTTTTGATGTTTATTATTATTTTTGAAACAATTTTTATTTTTATATGTTCTTATCTTCTAGCAAAGAGAGTTACTTAATATGAATCAGTATGTTTATCCATGTCAGATTTGAGTTAAAACAGCTTATTGTTACTGAGCACTTTATAATTGGACAAAAATGCTATTTTTGTTACGCCAACATATGTAAAATATTTGGCACAAAGTCTGCAATAAACAACAACCTCTCAGTGTATGTGTTGAAGTAATTGGTATCTGTATCTTTCAAAACATTATTTCCGGTTTATATTTTACAGCATCACACTTGATATATCGACATACCTCATTTGAAAGGTGTTTTCCCCTACCTCTAGGTTCTATGTCTATAGTGCTGTTTTCAAGTTTAAGGAAGTGGTGGTTTTAGAAGTTACATCTTAGTTATGTGTAAAAAAATATTTTTGTATTGCAGTGTCCCAGGAGCTTTTGCTGACAATTCCAGTTTCCAAACGAAACACTTTGGGCAATGGTGAAGGCTTCAATACCTTCTCACATTTGCTGTCAACAATGAATGGATGGATGTGATGCCTGCTGGTCGAAAGGGTGAGTGAACATTTAAGATTATTCGTCTGAAAATTCAGAAGGCCAAACATGGGCTGAAGGGGTCCTGCCCGATGCAGGAAACTGAAAAAACTCCCAAGTTCATCAGCACAGCTACGATGAAGATGAGAGACTCACTGAGAAAGAGCAGACACTGTCACTTTTTTCTGGTGGAACCTTTTGGGGTAACTTGTACACTGATCTGAGGATTTCTAAAAGGCATAGTAGGACACAGGAGAACTCTTTTTGCTTGTGTGATTCTTTTAAGCATACTCTGAAGGACAGACTATCTAAATTAGGAGCTACATGCACAGTTGAAAGAGTAATTGCATATTTTTTGTCTCCTTACAGTTTGCTGATAAAATGAACTACCATGACATAAGACCATAAAGACCTCATTTTGAGTGGTGGGAGGGGAATTTAAGTCTGATTTGTTCATTGAGAAGGTCCCATCCCAAGACTTCTACATGATTGGGGTTCTTGAGAAAGCGGAAGGGTTGGAAATTTTGGACTCAACCAATTTGCAGATAGACTTACGAGCATTTATTCCTATCATAGTTCTCCTCATCAGATTACTCATTGTAATTTTTAGGGGAGGGTGTCAGGAGAGGTTTGACGATCTTTTCCTGTTACATGTGTTTTCCTTATTTGATGGCGTCTGTCACGTTCCTCAGAACTTGCTGGCTACCCTTAGTAATGAAGGAACAGTAGTGACTTGCCTTTATCAGAGACAAGAATTGGCTGAGGCTAGTTGTTCTGGGTAAAAACTCTGACGTGATTCAATGGTAGCTTTGTCATAAAATGAGGTCAACTTTATGGGGAATCTCTTGGTTTCAATTTTGTAGTGAATGGCATTTAATAATAAGAAAGAACCATTGGTATGAATTCAGTTTGTCTGTCTTAGTGGAGCTATATTTGAAACAGATTCTATTTAATGGAGGTAAGTACAGTGAAGTAGAAAGAGCACTGTATTAAAAATTGGAAGACCTAATAGCTAGCTGACATGGGACAAGTTAGTCTCTGTTTTAATTTACTGTATTTAAAATAAAGCAGGTTGGTTAAAGTGTCGTATTTGTCATTGCTAATAAGGCCCTGGAAGATGTCTGTTTAAGTCCTCATTTTACAGGTGGAGCGTCTGCAGCCCAGAAAGTCTAATTGAGTTGCCTATGTCCCTGGGCTTGGTCAGAGCCAGGTTTTTTTTTTTAATCATCAGTGATTCTTTCTAGCTTATCTCAATTATAGAGTGTGACATCCAAGCTCTGCAGTTTTGTAAACCTCCTTTGCTGATATGTGTCTCTTTAAGCTGTTGTTTTGCATTCAGCTGCTTTGGGCCATATTTTTAAAGATTTTACAGTTAGAGGTCATTTTGACAAATCCTTCCCATTTCGTAGATTAAAAGAGCTGTGGTGAAGCATCCAGCCCAAGTATCAGAGACCAAGTGATCCTCAAAGAGCCTGTGGGCTTTAAAATTCACTTCACTTAGGTTCCTTTGGTATCTGATTACTTATCACATTTCATTCTGCTGGAGCTGGAGATAGAGGAAAAACAGAGCCATGTCTCTTCCTGTTATAGTATTCTTTCACTGGCAAGTAATAAAGCAAGTAGAAATCAATAGCACATAAGGCAAGGATGTACACCATGAAAAGAAATGGTTAATGGAGTCATGGAATTTTAGATCTGTTAGGGTGCTATGATGATCTTGTGGGATGGTGCTGGGCAAGTCCTATGGTTCCTTCTCCTATGAAGCTCTTCTGAGGTTTTCGATTGCTGAGCAGCTGTGATAGACTTTTATAAGTGGTCGGTAGACCAGTGAGCAACTAGCAGGCATTATAAAAAACTATATCTTTGGGGATTCAGGTAGAGTTGAGAAGAAAGCCTGGGTCTGTCTCATGTAAACATGAGAATTCATAGAAGTGGTTGGAATTGTGAAGGTATTGAATTAGCAATAAACTCAGGTTTGAGGTTACCTGTCATCTCTGTCTTCAGTATTAAGAGAGTCTAACTCAATCTCACTATCATAAATTAATGTATGAAATTGAAGAAAACTACATGAATGGATTTATTGAAGACTAGGCTCATTTTGTTCATTAATTTCATTTGGGTAAGGCCTTCTATTTGAAAAACCAGTCTAAAGAACTATAATGAAAATGATATCTCTTGTATTGATAATAGGCCCAGACACATATCAGTTTTTTTCTAAAGAAGGAATTTGCTTCATATTTATCAGATTATGATCAATTTGCCTTCATTCTATTTTTAGTCGGAAGTGAAGATCCCTGAAATCTGATGAGCTGGGGTATGTTTCCTGATTCTCTATCCTTGTTTAGCCTCAAAGCATACCTTCAAGATTTGTTTAAAGGACTGATTTTCTTCCTCCATGATGCAGTAACCTGGCCTGTGATGCACTGCATAGCTGACAGCTAGTTAATCCTTCTATTGTCAAAAATGTATTCATAGTCATACATTCAAAAATGTATTCATTCTTATGGCTTTTAGAACTTTTAGAACAATTAATTGAGTAGCCAAAAGAAGCACCAGTTAATTGTTACAGCTGATAATTTGGAGTCTTTAGGCATGAAATCACCTCCAGTTCTGAGTGAAATGTTTTCTGATAAGTGACGTCATGATAGAACAAGGTCCCAGTCACAGGAATAGGCAACTAGACAACAGATTCCTTACTCCAGTGCATGGAAGTGTCACCACATGAGAAAAGGTTTGAACAGCTAGATGATTATGGCAGAATTTTACGTTCAGAAAACAGGTAGTTGGGCAATGTACTCAATTTGTATTGGTGATAACCATGCTTGTGTAATAAATTAGCTTAGGGTCAGGATCCAGAGAGCGAAAGGCTGAGCTCTTGAAGAGGTCTCTTTGTGATGTGGTTCTTTAGTGCCATCCCTTGCCAGCAGTAGATCAGAGCTGACTCCTGCTTCCTTGGTGTGAAGCTTTGTTGTTGGTACCTATCTGATGCACATCACGAGACTCTTAAGAGTGAGGAGCAGGTAAGTCTGCTGCATAATTAGTAGGCAGTTAGCCACAGTGTTATTAATAAATGTGATAATAACAGTCTGGATTTGCATAGAGTTTTCCTGAGAAGAGTTGACTGTAGATGGCAGATATGCTGGCTGTCCGTCTGTCTCCTAGCCTTGCACTCTCCCTACCAATAAACTGTCCCTCGCTGGTGGATCTGAGATAAGGGCATAAATATCATGCAGCATTATTTTGTCACCAGTTATTTTTGCTTACTTGTCCATAGTTTCTCTTTGGATCTCTTACCAAATTCGTAGCTTTTGACCTCCTAGAAAGAGGTTAAAAACAGGGAAAATAATCGATGTCGTTTAAGGTTTGGTAGTGGACTACTTTGTGGCTTGAAGTTTCTGGAATTTTTTAAAACTCAAGAATGTGGATTTTTGTCATTGGTTCTGAGCTGGGGTGTGCTGGTGGTGCAGCTTCTAGGAGAAGGTGAGGACAGATAGCAGGCATCTGGGGCCAGGAAAGCTGGTCGGTGTGCTCCCCCTCTGAGCTGCCTTGTGCAGGAAGCTGGTCAGTGGGCCAAGGCACTGGCTGCGCTGAAACTTCCAGTCCCTGAAATTTTGACTTTGAGAAGTAATTTTAACAATTGAATAAACTACGTAATATGTTTTATAAGCTGGGGCGAATGATCTTAAGTATTTTGGTCTCTTTCATAACACAGTGAACCTAATATTGGTAAAAATACAGATCTTCACTCACGCCATAAAGAGAGCCTAGATTTAATAAGCAGTTATGAGTGCTGGCAGCTGCCTATCAAACTGTATAACTTGGACTCCAGCATGTGAAGACAGTGTCAACTTACATTTTATCTCGGAAGTTTTTTGAAGCGTTTATTTTGCCTTTCTCTCCAGTCTCTAACCTAATGCAAGTAATGTAATTGGCTGAATATTTTCCACATAGCTAATTGGCTAGGGGCCAAGGGGGAAACCATTGTCTGGCTTGATGAAGATCAGAAATTAACATGACATTTACTTGAAGGTAATGGAATATATTAGTAACCTGGTAATGCAGGATGGTGAGAGGAAGAGTGTCCATCCTTTCCTGCCCAAAAGCAGTGGGAGGAGTTCTGCTGACGGTGAAAGAAGCCCCACTACCCGCCACCCTGAACCCCCCAATAGCTCACAGCATGGCCAGCCGGTCCCTGTGTCACTTTGACTTTTAAATTCTTAAGACAGAACTGCAAGACAAACTAATGAATTATTCCATTTGTCAATTAAAAAAGAAAATCCACCAACTACTATTGTAAGATTAAATTCCAATTAGAAGATTGCATTTAATTCAGAAGCTATAACATTGTTTTAATGAATTCTCTCTGAGGTGACAGTTTATGTGAGATAAATTTATATGGTGTGGGTAGGTATAAATTCATTGGATAATGTTAAACATGTTACTTCATATATATTAGCTGTGAAATTTATTTCTTCTCTAGTTATGTCCCCAAGGAGGTAGAGTCAGAGGGAAAAACATATCTTCAAAGAAAGAACCCTTTCTGTCCTTTTAGATACTTGCTCTAAAACAGCCTTTTCTCACTTTTATTAAAAACAAAAAAAAAACTGTTAAATTTCTGCATTAACTGAATTTATGATTCTTGGTGTATGCTATTTATAAAATTGAATATAGGTTTTATGATATAGGAAATTAGTCTAGGAATGAGAATATGATCCAATTTTGTAATAAAGGTAATCTGCATTTATATTGCAGATATTTTCCATTTTTTCTCTAAGCCCCTTATGGGATTATACACACATTTCCCTGGACATACAAATTCACTGTAAACTTTTAATGTAGTGGGCAGGCTTTTGTTCTTCTGACATCTGCACAAAGCATCCAATCCTTTGCCTAAATCAAAAGTGACAAACATTTTGGACATACTTTCGATTTTGTAATTCCTTCATCTCTTCTGGTTCCTGTGCTCCTGGCAGACATCACTAATTGATCACATTCTCTTCTCCGCTCAGTGTGGATGTGGCCTGAGAAATGACTCCATTTAAAACCTTGGAGCTAAGCTCGCAAATTCAGCATTTACATGAATGTGCTCACAATCATGTCAGGCAAGTGATTTGTCTTTGAGTATAGTATACTTACCCCAATATATGTCACACAAGGCAATTTTGAGAAAATTTGACACAATTCTGGCAATTTTCTCGTTGTGTGACAACTGGATTTTGATATGTGTGCACCATGTGTATATGGTTTGGTAGGCAGTTTATTTTGTACCTTTTAACTGGTTTTGGTGTTGTGTGTCTGAAGCATTATAGTTTTCTAGTTTTTTTTTTTTTTTTCAATTTCTATAACTTTGGAAAAGATAAGAGAGTCTGTTACCCTCTTGTTACCTGCGCATTAACTCAGGCTCAGACACAGCACGGAAGTGGTGGAGTGAAAACTAAACCTAGACTTTGCCCGTTCAAGTGCAGTTTCTCTCTTAAAGGGAGGGGCATATACACATACCAGGTGCTGACCGGGCCGAACAAGTATCTTGCAATTTCCTTTTGCCTATTAATCTTGGTTTTTATCGATACGCTAAAGCAAGCTATACCAGGGAGGAAGGCATTCAGCTATTATATTTCAAATGACATCTTCTGTGATGTAAAATTCTAGGAACTTCAACTACATGGCATGTTGTTTTTGAAAATAGTAGGTTTTCTCTTCACTTGGTTCAAGTTATAGCACAGAGGTTAAGAGAAGGAAATTTCCATTTGGCTTATGTTCAGGCTGCTGCCCTACCCTGTGGGGAATTGACATCCTTTTAACTCCTCCTTAAAAGAAAAATGAGCAATTAGCATATCTACGTACCATTCAGTTAACTTACATTTCAATTTTGTTTCAACGTATTATTTGATTGTTTAGTCATGGTAACTAGAGTTCTGGAAAATGGTTGAGAGTTAACATGTGGATTGGTAACCTGTTGAGCCACATTTGTAGGATAACATGATTGGCTTTTGTCAAGGATGCCAAAATCTGTGAGCCCTGTTATGGTCTGACCAGGTGGTGGCTCTTGGATTCTCTGTTATACATTGTTTATTCTATATAGCTCCAACCAGTTGACTGGAAGAGGCTCATGAGATGAAATCTTTTTCATCCCTCCTCATATTCTGTGAGGTTTTAGTAATAATTGTACCAATAATTACTTGTACCAAATAATTATAGCAGCCAGTCATTGAGCATTTATTTTGCCTGTAGTGGTTTGGATATCACATAAAGTATTTCATATTATCCTAACAGTGTCTCTGTATATTATTATTCTGTTTTTATTGTTGAAATGACAGAAGCTCAGTGTCTAAGTGACTATTCAAGATCACAGAGCAGGTTTTACAAGTGGGGTTTCCCTGAAGGTGGGCCAGTTTCAAAGCCTGTGTCTTAACCAGGAAGGCATACAACTTCCTTACCTTTGATTCCATGGTTCTCTATGGTTTTATTTGATTTAGGCAGGGAAGATTTCATAGCTTCTAGTTGTCTTTAGGAAGAAGTGGAATCCAACTCATTTAAATCCAACTCATGCAGCTTAATCTACACACAGGATTTTTATAGGACAGTGATAAAAAAGGGAATAACTTCTTCCAATTTTTTTTTTTTCAAAAATATTCCTTACTTACTGGCCTTTTCCTCTAAATCTAAAATCTTCCAGATACATGTAGTTGGGCTTAGTGTTGCATGCTTCTTTCAGGTCCTCTTGTAAAATAAAATGCTCTAGGTGATGATGGCTCATGGAATCCCTAACATCCACGTAGATGAGTTTTCTCCTTTGATACAACATGACCAGACATAGGGCCAGCAGGCCCACTGCTCCAGAGAACATGTGAAGAAAGGGAAAACCTGGGCTATTGGGCTTTTGTGCCCAGGGCTAGAGCCAGGCAGTGGCAAGGTCAGGCCTGCCACTTTGTCACATGTATGTAGATCCCTGTGTTTTAGCTGCAGGGACTTCTGCCCATCCAGGATGCACTTGCAGGCTGGAGGGACAGGAGGCTAGGTTCAGGTATGCTTTGTGGAGTTTTTCTTACAACTTGTGCATTCAGTTGTTATTAAGGGAATTTTTCTTCCCATATGTTTTAGTGTGGCATATTGGACTGTTTAAGGGTGAGATGCTATGTTATTTTGCCATTTCTTTTACACATTTTCAGAAAAGAAAAAATGCAGCAGAATCTTGATCGTCTGGAATCTGGGTGCTGGGTATACGGGAGTTCATGGTACTATTTTCTCTACTTGTTTGTATACTCTACCACTCTATGATGAAACAAGGTGTGTGTGTTGGGAGGAGGGGCATCAGTGAGGGGCTGATCTGGCTTGTTATCTAGCCTGGTGTCGGTAAACCAGTCACTGGGTAGAACCAGGTTTCTACTCCTTTGTCCTCCGTACCACCTTGGGCAGCTTGCAGCTGCTGGTGTAATTGAATTGATACGGAGTCTTAGGGCAAGGAGATGCTAACCTAATCAGCCAAGAGTTGAAGTAATTTTCTGGACAATATAGATAAAATAACTTTACCTGACATACAAGCATTCCCTGACTAACCTATAAAAAATGACAGTGGTTGAGTAGCTGTCATAGCCGATCATTGTGACATGCCAGGGGCTGTGATACACCAGTTAAAGAGTTTCTCTCTAACCCTTCCGTGGGCAGCGTTTGAAAAGGTGCAGAGGGGACTGCACCAGGGCCCATTGGACTTTCTTCTGCTCTGCTTCCAAGTCCTTGGAGCCTGTTCTTCAAGCATGTGATTCAGGGGCTACCTGAATTGTGTTAAATACAGATTTCCAGACCCATACCCAGGTATAGGCCTAGAGCTTGGTCTCTGAACCAGAGTAGATAAACTCAAGTCCTCTCCCGCAGGCTTCACTGGGAGGGTTACTTTGGCCACATCAAGGCTGCTCTCCAAGCTTGAGTTTCTTCCTCTGCAAAATGTGGACAGTGGTAGCACCTGCCTTGTTTTCTGTGAAAAGTCCTTAGTACTGTGCTTGGCACCTAGGAAGCACTAGGTATGCATTACCTGAAATGGTATTTTAACCTTTTTGAGACATTTACAAATACTCCGACATAACTGGAAATCTTAAGGATGTAGCAATTAATGCTCCAGGTGGCATTCTTTGGTGGATATAATTTAAACCTTACATATCTTAGAAGTGTTTTTTAGGGTAATTATTAAAAACACTTTAAAAATCAGTGTTAGAGTTTTTTATGTAGGTATCTGAAAAAGAATTCTGTCACCAAAGTGTATAAGAGTTGACAAGTGTAAATATGCAGTTAGACAGTTTCAAAAAACGTGTATTATTTACTGATCAATGTAGTGTCTCCTCTGGAGCCATTACACTCAGTCATTTCCTGTCAATCTCTCCAGGCTGTTATAATCAGACTATGGATATGCATATTAAAATACAAGAAAGTTATTGTGCATGTGTGGTGGCAGCTTTTTAATTGTTAGTAATGTTGCTGCTTTAAAAAGATATCAGGATAGTTTTCTCTTATGATGGTGAATAGTCATCAGAATTGAAGGAGGGATTAGGGGAGCTGAAATTCAGGGTGGGTAAGTGAACATGAGGCCCGCTGGTGCCGATCGGTATCTGTGCTTCCAGGCAGTGCCTGGTGATAAAAAGGAAGAGCTTTTTATCTGATTTTGGTGCTGAGTATACGGAGATTCCTTTTGCTCTTCTTTCTAATGTGTTTTTGGAAAAGTTTTATAATTTAAAAAAAAAATCTGCTTCTGTATGTGTGTGCTGGTAAAAGAGTCATTTAACTTCTCTGTTGATAACAGGCATCAACAAACTTTCTGATCCAGAGAGGAAATATTTTGGGCTTTGCAGGCTACCTGGTCTGTTGCAGCCACTTACTGTGTTGCATGCAAACAGCCATAGGTGACTAGACAACAAAGGTCCATCTAGTCAAAGCTATGATTTTTCCAGTAGTGATGTATGGATGTGAGAGTTGGACCATAAAGAAAGCTGAGCGCTGAAGAATTGATGCTTTTGAAATGTGGTGTTAGAGAAGACTCTTGAGAGTCCCTTGGACTGCAAGGAGATCAAACCAAGTCAGTCCTAAAGGAAATCAACCCTGAATATTCAGTGGAAAAACTGATGCTAAAGCTGAAACTCCAGTACTTTGGCCACCTGATTTGAAGAGCTGACTCACTGGAAAAGACCTTGGTGCTGGGAAAGATTGAGGGCAGGAGGAGAAGGGGACAAAAGAGGATGAGATGGTTGGATGGCATCACCGACTCCACGAGTTTGAGCAAGCTCAGGGAGTTGGTGATGGACAGGGAACCCTGGCGTGCTGCAGTCTGTGGGGTTGCAAAGAGTTGGACATGACTGAGTGAGTGAACTGATATGTAATTCATAGTGAATGGTCATGGCTGTGTTTCCACTAAAATTTATTTACAGACCTTTGAATTTCTTATAATTTCCATAGAATCACTAAACAGTAGCAGTAGATTAATTTTTTCCCAGCCCTTTGAGAATGTAAAAACTATTCTTAGTTCGTGAGTGTAGGGTTCCATTTGGCCCTGGGGCCTGTGGTTTTCTGCATCTTCTTGCAGCCTGAAGCAGCGTTAAGGACGCAGTCCTTTGTTGTAGTTCTGTCACTATTCTTGTGCCTGATCATTTGCTCTCCAGTTTCTGATGAAATAATAATGTCATCATGTTTTCTTCACATCTCATCTTGAGATAGGCTTGTTCTGTGTGATTGGACTATTTATTGATTTAGAGTGAAATTTAGTGAGGGTTCCTCCTCCCTTTTAAAACAAGAGAAAGGTGAGCCTGAAGTAAAAATGAGGCAGAGGGTAAAAGATGAAGTGAAAGGGAAAACAAGTCACAGAAAATAAATGGATTCTGAAACTGGTATGTAAGACCTATATTCTCTTCAATACAGTGTGTTCTGGTATGTGTTGTGTATCTCACCAGTGGAATTAAGATGAAATTTTTTACAGTTACAAATGGACATTTTTTAAAACTTGAGTTAGGTATTATTTGTATACACACACACACACACACACACATATATATGTATATAAAATATGAAATAGGTAGCAAAATACTATTAGCCCATCGTTTGGTTTCTCACTATTGCTTAAATGCAGCATTTAATAAAATTGAGAGCTTTAAGGAAAAATATAAGAATTACTTAAAAGTGGTTCTTGTGCACACCAACACTCTGAGTGATTAAAGCAGAAATTTTTTTCCCCTAAATATCCCTACTTTATCTAAGGAAGAATAGAGATCAGAAGGCCTATAATGTGTGTCATTTGATTTTCTCCAAAGAGAAAATAGCATATGGAACTCTATCAATATGTTCTAATAACCTTTAGTGAAAATGAATCTAAAGGAGAAACACACACACACACACACACACACACACACACACACACACAGTTGTTTTTCAGTTGCTCAGGCATATCTGACTGTGACCCCACAGCACTTCAGGCTTCCCTGTCCTTCACCATCTCCTGGAGCTTGCTCAAAGTCATGTTCATCGAGTCGGTGATGCCATCCTATCATCTCATCCTCTTTTGTCTCCTTCCCCTACCCTCAATTTTTCTCAGCATCAGGGTCTTTTCCAGTGAGTCAGCTCTTTGCATCAGGTGGCCAAAGTATTGGAGCTTCAGCTTCAGCATCAGTCCTTCCAATGAATATTCAGGGATGATTTCCTTTACGATTGACTTGGTTTGATCTCCTTTCAGTGCACGGGACTCTCAAGAGTCTTCTCCAGTTCAAAAGCATCAATTCTTCATTGCTCAGCCTTCTTTATGGTCCAACTCGCACATCTGTACATGACTACTGGAAAAACCATAGCTTTGACTATACGGACTTTTATCTGCAAAGTGATGTCTCTGCTTTTAAATATGTTGTCTAGGTTTGTCAGCTTTTCTTCCAAGGAGCAAGTGTCTTTTAATTTCATGGCTGCAGTCACAGTCTACTGTGATTTTTGGAGCACAAGAAAATAAAGTTTGTTTACTGCTTCCATTGTTTCCCGATTTGTTTGCCATGAAGTGATGGGACTGGATGCCATGATCTTAGCTTTGAATGTTCAGTTTTAAGCCAGCTTTTTCACTGTCCTCTTTTACCTTCATCAAGAGGCTCTTTAGTTCCTTTTCACTTACTGCCATTAGGGTGATGTCATCTGCATATCTGAGGTTATTGATATTTCTCCCGACAGTCTTGATTCCAGCTTGAGCTTTATGCAGCCTGGCATTTCGCATGATGTACTCTGCATATAAGTTAAATAAGCAGGGTGACAATACATAGCCTTGATGTACTCCTTTCTCATACAAACACACATATACATATTTTACACATGGGTGTATATGTGTGTGTGTGTTTATAATTGAATCACTTTCTTATACACCTGGAGCTAACACAACATTGTAAATTGGCTATATTTCATTAAAGTTTTTAAAAAATTTTAAAAAGTGTGAACATTCTGGAGAGAAGTTACCTCATATTGAGTCCCCTCTCCCCTTGCTGTGAAAGATTTTAATCTTTTACCTTGTAGACAGGTTGGTGAGTCAAGGCTAGGCAAACTGAGGAAGAGTAGGTTCGTTTAGTGGGCCTTTTTCATAGCACGGAGGCCAGGGTATAACAAACACAGCATCGAGTCAGAGAAAATGTGGGACCAGAGAAGAGACATGAACACGGATATTTTTCAAGAAAGGCCTAGGAGAATAATTTAGAGGATTATTTCTTTCTCAAATATCATGATTCAACTTACTGGGATGTGAAAGGGAATGGGTTTCTGGTTTTTAGCAAGCCATCACTTATGAACCAGAGTATCATTGTTTTAGTTGGGGAATAAACATCTGGAAAGGACGATGTACCTCTAAGAAGCAAATGTTTTTACCTAAATGTAATGTAAAAAAAAGGGAGAAAGTGAGAGAGAGAATACAACAAAGGTAGAATTATGTTGAAAGCCTTGCGAATAGAGTTAGTTTCTCTTTTTTGTTTTTGCTGCTGTTGTTAAGTGAAAAAGAAACGTATTCCAGGATCCAGAACCAAGACCTTGAACCTTTAATGTATAATAAAGAGCTGAACACGGCAATTAAGAACACCAGATATTAGCCAGATTTGAATCCTGGCTCTGTCACTTGTTATCAGTATATACATGGGTAAGTTACATTGCCCTGGGCCTCAGTTTCCTGATCTTTAAAATGTGAATATTAGTAGTATCTATCATAACTCATAAATTATTGTGGGTTAGATGAGTCAATACACATAAGTTGTTCAAAGAGTTGGCGTGTAGTGATTTTCAGGGAATGATTTAGTTAGCTATCAGCACTAAACTATTTCTTAAATAAAATATGTGGCTTGAGATCATTATAGCAAATTTGCCATTGTCTTTCTGGAGTGTTTCTGCAGTGTGGATTTTTATGTGTATCTGTGCACATCAGTGATATCCATCATATACATTCAGAGACTCCTAGACTTTTAGTGTTCACAGAAATAGTAAAAAGCTGGTTGCTGTCCACATGCATGCCCCACATCTTTGAGGCCATATTGGTTCTACATGAACATCCAGCCTATTTGAGTAACTCTGAGATGGTAAACTTCTATCCTTCAGGTAGCCCATTTTATTATTGACCAGCATTTAGGACTAGGAAGTTCTTTCTTCCACTGGACTAAAATCTGCCACTCACAGGCATCCCACTTAATCTTTTGGTGCTTTGAAATTCTGCAAAACCCATTTCTTCTACGTGACAATCCATCAAATATCTTCAAATAGTTAACAGATCCTTTCTTAGTCTTCTGGCTAAAATCCTTTGCGTTTTCTGCTGTTCCTCTCTCGTTTGGTTTTAAGTGTCCTGTAGCATCTGTGTTTTTTCTCAAGGCAGCAATAGCCACAGAGGTGTATTTTTTGTTATGTGTCTACATTTATGTGAAATTCACCTAAGAGAGCCTCTTTTCCACAAAAATGTCTTTATCATTTGGAGACATTTTGACTTGTCTTAATTCGCCTCTTAAATCCCAGACATGGGAAGCTGGCAGGTAAAGAAATTAATGCTCAAGAATCGTTAAGTTTTTCCTTGTGAGTCAGTATAGGCTTCCCTTTGTTCTGAGCCAGGTAGCTGTATGATGGTTGTAGCGACTGCAGGAGCAGCTTATTGTGGGCCTACTATGTGCCAGCTACTCCACTCAGTCCTCTAGTGGCAGTAGATGATTTGATTCTCATGACTATGAGTCTGTTGAGTTTTATTCCTATTTTCAGACTACAGAAGCAGTGTCAGGGTCAAGTTGGAAGCTCATAATAAAAACTCAAGGATTTTTTGGTTAGCGTGATCAGAATTATTCATCCATATATCCTTAATCCATATAGTTTTCTAACCTGCTTAAGAAATTGTGTCATTTTGGGTGTCTTTTGCTTTATCTATTTTAATGCATGAGAAGGATACATGTAACAGAAAAATCAGCCTGCTTTGTGGGGCGAGTCTACGTTTATTCTATCAAAACTGTCAAATTATTTTTCAAGATACTGCTGTTCTGAATGGGCTGGAGCCTACAAACACAGGCACTGAGGGTGGAATACTTCTTTTGCTCTTGGCTTTTCCCAGATGACTTTCTCCCCCTCCTCCTCTTCCCACAAGACTCCCAGAGAGGCAGCCAATCCCAATGTTATCGGCAGTAGGAAGATTTCAGAATACACTCATGGGCATGGGTAACTTGGGGGATGGCTGGGTGCCTCCTACAAGACTTAACACATTTCCTGAACATGGAGCCTCACCATGGCAACAGCCATGTCACATGACGCATCGGTGACACATGTAAGGTGCTGCCACAACGCATCCCAGGTTGAACGCCTGTGATTCATTGTTTCCACTGACACAGTGACTGCTGCAACTCGCAGTTGGAAGGTTCTCTGCCTTTCAGTGCCATTAATGCACACTGCCTCCATGGCACGTGGAGGGCTCAGGGAAGGGAAGCATCAATAAATAAGTGTGCGTTGTAAACATTGCCTTCATTAGCTCTGCAGAGAGATACATGTTCGTCATTCAAACCCCTTGCAACTCGAATTCTTCTTTTTCTAAGCATATTTTGTTGGTAACACCTTGGAAGCTTGAAAATGATTTTATTTTTAATCATAGTTGTACCCATTTCCACTTGGCAAACTTCAGAAGAGAGTTCACGATGGCCCCCTTTTAGTATTTATTTATATTCTTCACATGTAGCAGATTTATTGATGAAGGCATGATTCTGGGAATATTATATGTTTTTTTCTCATTGTGAAATTTGCTGAATACTTTGCATAAATCAGTTGATGTTATTAGGGGTCCCTGACACTTGTGGAGGGACGTGGAGGTCGTACCATATCAGAAGACTTTTCTGAAGGTCCAAGATGAGTTGTATTTTTAACATATTTTAATTTCTGAGTAATTCAGTGAGTGATTTAAAAAAGTAGATGTGGAATCTGGAAGGCATTAAAGAGATGTCAAGGACAGACGGATTTTGATTTGTAGCCTAATGAAATGTTTTGCCAACTTTTAAAGATTTTTTTGAGAGCAGAACTTTAATCATTTGCTTGTGTTTCTGGCATGGTAAGGTTATTCCTGTTTCTGTTACACGAGGAATCCAAAGTGAAATGGGATAATTTTTAATTAGCAAAATTATAAAACCATTTGCAGCCAAATGTTTCTTGTCTTGTATAAACTGTGAGGTTTCACATTTTACTTTAATCATTTGGGGAAATTTCATTCTGAAGATCTGTTTCAGTTAGTACTTTATGTATGGATACAAAATTTCAGTATTAGAAATTAGTTTTCTGATTTCACTTAAATAATCTGACAGGATTTCAGTCATGTTTATTGCTTGTGCCTATTTTGGAGGTGTCATGGTTACCTGAATTGGCTTTTTCGCTAATATTCAAATCAGCATTATGTATGCAAGGCTAAATAAATACTACAAGAGAAATAGCATTGGGGTGTTAGTAATGTTTCTTTGTTTTTAGGTTGTATGATTTGTATATTTCCAAATTGTTTTTGTTGAGGTAATTATTTAAATCAAAAAGTTATATTTTTACTATAAATATATGAATAGAGAGTTATTTTAAAAGTGTGTTTTATTAAGTAAATGAGAATAGTGAGCCAAGTCCTGACAGCTTACACACAATTCTCAGAGTTTTTATTTTATGATGGTTCAACTGCATTTGATTATGAGAGTTTTACAGTTTCTTGGAGCTTTTTGAAAACGAACTTGGAAGCAAAAATTCTGTGGAAATGAGAAGGGATTTAAGTGTTCAGAATTTGAGGATGTTACTGGACTAAGGACACTTCCAGCTCCTTGAACTTCAGCATACTTATTATTAAGCTCGGGGAGAAACGGAGCATCTTATCCTGTTTCTCTGGGGTCCCCCCGGGAGGGGATGCGGGCACTATGTCGCACCCTCACAGTGCGCCAAACTCAGCAGGAAGAAAGATGGTGGAAACCGTCAGAGCAAAGTATACCCATAGCACTGGCTCAGGGGTCTGGAAGTACATCAGTGCCCTCATCTTTAGCCCTTTGTAGAAGTCAGAGGTGTCACTTACCAAGATCAAGAGGGGAAATGCGATGTGTCAATAGTTGTCCTTTAGACTGAGTAATTCCTTAATGAAACATTCTTAAACCTATAGGATGCCCCAGGAATGTCATATACGTAATCATTTTTTATTGAACTGTCAAAAGACCAAAGGACAGGAACCTTAAGTTTAAAACAAACAGAACAGATTAATGAGTGCTGATTTTGTATAGAATTTAGGCAGGCAATTATAATATTGGAGGGTGAAATACATGTACTTGATATGGAAATTCCTTAGAACGCCCATCTAGATTTAGTTAAGCTGTCTATGTGCATGTAGAAATATAGTCAATCTGGACAATATTGATAGTCTTTTAAAACAGAATCAGATAAGAATTTCTTTGGGAAATTGTGTTTATTTTTGTGGGACATGGCAATATGGTCGTCTGGAATTGTACTTTCCAGCATCTAGCACTAGCCTCCTGTGACTGCTGGGCCCATGAAGTATAGCTGTGGCTAGTCTGAATTGAGATGGGCTAAGTGTACAAAACAGACTGAATTTCAGAGACACTGATTGCAAGTTGAAGTGATAAAATAAGGTTTTGGATATACTGGATTACATAAAAGATATCATTAAAATTACTATTGTCTGTCTCTTCTTGTTTTTTTAATATGGTTAACTGGAAAATTAGAGATTACATATGTGGTTCACTATTGTTTTCCTCTAATTCTTTGCATTGATCTCTGAGGAAGACTTTCTTATCTCTCCTTGCTATTCTTTAGAACTCTGCATTCAAATGGGTATATCTTTCCTTTTCTCCTTTGCCTTTCACTTCTCTTTTCTCAGTTATTTGGAAGGCCTTGTCAGACAACCATTTTGCCTTTTTGCATTTCTTTTTCTTGGGGATGATCTTGATCACTGCCTCCTGTACAATGTTACGAACCTCTGCCCATAGTTCATCAGGCACTCTGTCTATCAGATCTAATCCCTTGAATCTGTTTGTCCCTTCCACTGTATAATTGTAAGGGATTTGATTTAGGTCATACCTGAATGGTCTAGTGGTTTTCCCTACTTTCTTCAATTTAAGTCTGAATTTGGCAATAAGGAGTTCATGATCTGAGCCACAGTCAGCTCCCAGTCTTGTTTTTGCTGACTGTATAGAGCTTCTCCATCTTTGGCTGCAAAAATATAATCAATCTGATTTTGGTATTGGTGATGGCCATGTGTAGAGTCTTTTCTTCTGTTGTTGGAAGAGGGTATTTGCTACGACCAGTGTGTTCTCTTGGCAAAACTCTGTTAGTCTTTGACCTGCTTCATTTTGTACTCCAAGGCCAAATTTGCCTGTTACTCCAGATATCTCTTGACTTCTGACTTTTGCATTCCAGTCCCCTATAATGAAGAGGACATCTTTTTTGGGTGTTAGTTCTAGAAGGCCTTGTAGGTCTTCATAGAACTGTTCAACTTGAGCTTCCTCAGCATTACCGGTCAGGCATAGACTTGGATTACTGTGATATTGAATGGTTGCCTTGGAAACGAACAGAGACCATTGTGTCAGTTTTGAGTTTGCATTCAAGTACTGCATTTTGCACTCTATTTTGGACTCCAAAGAATAGCAAGGAGAGATAAGAAAGCCTTCCTCAGTGATCAGTGCAAAGAAATAGAGGAAAACAATAGAATGGGAAAGACTAGAAATCTCTTCAAGAAAATTAGAGATACCAAGGGAACATTTCATGCAAAGATGGGCACAATAAAGGATAGAAATGGTATGGACCTAACAGAAGCAGAAGATATTAAGAAGAGGTGCAGGAATACACAGAAGAATTATACAAAAAAGATCTTCATGCCCCAGATAACCATAGTGGTGTGATCACTTACTTAGAGCCAGACATCCTGGAATGCAAAGTCAAGTGGGCCTTAGGAAACATCACTATGAACAAAGGTAGTGGAGGTGATGGAATTCCAGTTGAGCTATTTCAGATCCTAAAAGATGATGCTATAGAAGTGCTGCACTCAGTATGCCAGCAAATTTGGAAAACTCAGCGGTGGCCACAGGACTGGAAAAGGTCAGTTTTTATTCCAATCCCAAAGAAAGGCAATGCCAAAGAATGTTTAAACTACCACACAATTGCACTTATCTCACACACCAGCGAAGTAATGTTCAAAATTCTCCAAGCCAGGCTTCAACAGTACATGAACCGTGAACTTCCAGATGTTCAAGCTGGGTTTAGAAAAGACAAAAGAACCAGAGATCAAATCGCCAACATCTGCTGGATCATTGAAAAAGCGAAGAGTTCCAGAAAAACATATACTTTTGCTTTATTGACTACGCCAAAGCCTTTGACTGTATGGATCACAATAAACTGTAAAAAAATTCTGAAACAGATGGGAATACAGACCACCTGACCTGACTCCTGAGAAATCTGTATGCAGGTCAAGAATCAACAATTAGAACTGGACATGGAAAAACAGACTGGTTTCAAATAGGAAAAGGAATATGTCAGTATTGTATATTGTCACCCTGCTTATTTAACTTATATGCAGAGTACATCATGAGAAACACTGGGCTGGAAGAAGCACAAGCTGGAATCAAGATTGCCAGGAGAAATATCAATAACCTCAGATATGCAGATGACACCACCCTTACAGAGGAGAGTGGAAAAAGTTGGCTTAAAACTCAGCATTCAGAAAACTTAAGATCATGGCATCTGGTCCCATCAGTTCATGGCAAATAGATGGGGAAACATTGGAGACAGTGAGAGAGTTCTTTTTGGGGCTCCAAAATCATTGCAGATAGTGACTGCAGACATGAAATTAAAAGACACTTGCTCCTTAGAAGGAAAGCAGTGAGCAAGCTAGACAGCATATTAAAAAGCAGAGATGTTACTTTACCAACAAAAGTCTGTGGTGTTGGAGAAGACTTGAGAGTCCCTTGGACTGCAAGGAGATCCAGCCAGTCAATCCTAAAGAAAATCAGTCCTGAATATTCATAGGAAGGACTGATGCTGAAGCTGAAACTCCTATACTTTGACCATCTGATATGAAGAACCAACTCATTGGGAAGAACCTGATGCTGGGAAAGATTGAAGGTGGGAGGAGAAGGGGATGATAGAGGATGGGATGGTTGGATGGCATCACTGACGTGATGGACATGAGTTTGAGTAAGCTCTGGGAGTTGGTGATGGACAGGGAAGCCTGGCGTGCTGCAGCCCATGGGGTCACAAAGAGTTGGATATGACTGGGTGACTGAACTGAACGGATGTGGTTCACTTTATGTTTCCTTTGGATACCTCCGTTAGAGAACGTATATGCTGTAGAGTTTCTAGGTGGCGCTAGTGGTAAAGAACCTGGCTACCAGTGCAGGAGACTTTAGAGGCTTCAGTCCCTGAGTCCGCAAGATCTCCTGGAGAAGGAAATGGCAACCGAGTCCTCCAGTATTCTTTCCTGGGGTATCCCATAGACAGAGGAACCTGTCTGACTACAGTCCGTAAGGTTGCACAGAGTTGGACACGACTAAAGCAACTGAGCATGCACAACATATAAGTTCCATATTTCTAAAGGCATCAATCTTGGAGGAATTCCTTCCTTAAAAAGGGAGTAAATTGTTGTTTCAAATGTTTTTCAAGTCTGAAAAAAAAACTAATTTATTTTCATCCATTTATTGTCCAAAAAGACAGCTAATTGATTTCACTGATTTATTTAATCAAAAAAGTGAGACAGAGTGCTTTTCAAATTAATCCATTCATTTCATTTACTATAAATGCAGTGCCACAATAAATATTCCCTCATGGATTATAATCTGATTGTCATAAAGCCTCATTCCATCATTTTAATTCTAGGTACCCTGTACTGACATTAGCTGATGAGTCAAATAGTTATCAAACTAGTGATGTTTGACATCAGATACTAGCAGATAATCTATTTTTAAAAGTTATCTTCTGTTTTGTCATGGAGACCTGTAAATCTCAAACTAGGATGTATACACCATTAGGCTTATGTCACGGTAGTTGGGATCTTGCTAAATCATAGAATAATTTACTCTGGCCTACTGTGATGCACAGGCACTTTCCCCCTGAAGATTTCTGTGGGAAAAGACATCATTTTAATATTTTAAATGGCCAAATTTATGTTGGCATATAGTACAAGGTTTTGAATGTTCACAGTGACATTCCTCCATACTTAAGTCCCTTTTGATTTGTGCTCCCAGATTCCCCGCCTTTTTCATGAATCAACTTGAGCCATCTTCCCTCTTTCCCCCACTGCCATTAAGGTAGTTTTTGGTAGAAATGTTTGAGATCAAAGTTAGTTTCTGTACTGATCATTGCCTTAAAAAAATCATAGCTGCTACTTCTGTTGAGAATTTTGCACTGTGTTTTGCTTATCTTAGCTTAATAAAAATATTGGGAGTTGCTTACACATAGTGGGAAACTGACTCCTCTTTGGGGAGGAAATGTAAGAAAACATGATGGCAGCTTTCAGGAGAGAGAGATCTTGAATTTGGTTGCTAATATTAGGAATAGAAAGGGGTAGGGACAGATGGTATAGACGTTGGATCAAAGGCTAGGAAGATAAGGGGAATGTTGGGGACAGGAGGCATGAGGTGGAAAAAAAAATTGTCTTCAAACTTTGAGCTTGCCTGACATTGGATAGCAGTGTGTTTATCAGTGATGAGAAATTCAATGAGGAAGATTTTGGTAGGCAAGGACTGTAAACTTTTGACTTTACTCTGAATTTGGAGGTGAAGGTGAAAAAAATCTAGAAATACCCAGATGACCACCTTAATTTATCTTTCTTCAGAAACACTTTGCCAACAAAGGTCTGTCTAGTCAAGGCTATGGTTTTTCCAGTGGTCATGTATGGATGTGAGAGTTGGACTATAAAGAAAGCTGAGCACTGAAGAATTGATGCTTTTGAACTGTGGTGTTGGAGAAGACTCTTGAGAGTCCCTTGGACTGCAAGGAGATCCAACCAGTCCATCCTAAAGGAGATCAGTCCTGGGTGTTCATTGGAAGGACTGATGTTGAAGCTGAAACTCTAATACTTTGGCCACCTGATGCGAAGAGCTGACTCATTGGAAAAGATCCTGATGCTGGGAAAGATTGAAGGCAGGAGGAGAAGGGGACGACAGAGGATGAGCTGGTTGGATGGTATCACCGACTCAATGGACATGGGTTTGGGTGGACTCTGGAACTTGGTGATGGACAGGGAGGCCTGGCGTGCTGCGGTTCATGGGATCGCAAAGAGTTGGACACGACTGAGTGACTGAACTGAACTGAACAGAAGCACTATCACACTCTGGGCTATATTTTTATTTAGGGGTTATTGTATTCCAGTATTCTTAATTCTAGGTATCTTTTGGCCAACTAAAAAATGATTGAAATTTTCTTTTCTTTTTTTTTTAATCATAGAGTATGTCCCACTTAAGCAATAGAGGGGAATATCACTAATTCTCTCACTGGTGTGAAAAAATAAAAATGAACATTTAAGCATATCCTTCTGTTTGTTTAAGCATATAGTCTGATCATTTTTTTCACTAACCTGGCAAGACAAGGGGAGAAGGGCAAGCCCCGAGGGGCTCTGGGGCTCTGGCTTCTACCAGGTGGGACCTGCTCTGGGGAGGGGACGGGGACAATGACAGGTGGTGAGTTTGACTGGGGCAATAATGTCAAAGTGAAGAAGTCCAATGAAGCAGTAAATGGTGGGAGTAACTATGACTCTCTTAAGGTAGCCAAATGCCTTGTCATCTAATTAATGACGTGCATGAATGGCTGAACAAGATTCCCACTGCCCCTACCTACTGTCCTTCTAGTCTTGTCTATTTTACTATATTCCCCTCTAGTCTTTTCTGAATGCAGAATTTAAATATGTAGTTGCAGTCATCTTGTGCTTGTAACTTTCTATCTTGCTTTTTCTTCATGGTGACTGTTACCATGCTGCCATATTATATTTATGATAATTATTCTTTATTGACTGTCTATTATATGATCTAGTCACTGCACAGATATTTTTTTGAGGTGTCTTCTAGGGGTTGGAGCCTGTTCTATGTCTTTGAAATGAGTGAAACCAGTTTCCTGCCTGTGTGGAGATCACTGTTAGAGACATAAAAGTTTTCTGTGTGTTTGCCATACCTTGCAGCAGGGTGTTTAGTGTTTTGATGCCCAGCAGTCACTGTGCAGAGAAGGCAGTGGCACCCCACTCCAGTACTCTCGCCTGGGAAGTCCCATGGACGGAGGAGCCTGGTGGGCTGCGGTCCATGGGGTCTCTAGGAGTTGGACACGACTGAGCGACTTCACTTTCACTTCCATGCATTGGAGAAGGAAATGGCAACCCACTCCAGTGTCCTTGCCTGGAGAATCCCAGGGATGGGGGAGCCTGGTGGGCTGCCGTCTATGGGGTCGCACAGAGTCAGACACGACTGAAGCGACTTAGCAGCAGTAGCAGTCACTGTGACAACCGGAAATACTCCCATACAGTCCCAAATACCACACTCCCCAGCTCCCCAAATGATCACTGGTTTAAACCATAATTTGGTTAGCAGTTTTCTTTCCGGACAGGACATTAAGTTTGGGACATTTTAGGTTTTTTTTTTTTTTTTTTAATTAAAAAAAATTTTTTTTTATTGTGGTTAAAGTTACATAACGTGAAACATACTATTTTAACCATATTTAACTATACAATTCAGTGGCACTATGTACATTCACATTGTTGTGCAACTCTTTGCCATCATCCATCTCTCGAATCTTTCACCTTTCCAAACTGAAACTCTGTGCCTGTTAAGCACTAGCTTTTCAGTTCCCCTTGTCACTTCCACCCCCTGGCCCCTCACATCTACCAGTGTACTTTCTGACTCTGTGAATTTGATTTGACTATTCTTGGTACCTCGTATAAGTGGAATCAAATAGTGTTTGTCTGCACCTGATGTATATTAGAGTGCATTTTTAAGGTTGATTTGATATACATCCTACCAGCAGATTGTACCTCCTTTTTTTTTTTTTCCTTTGCCATATTAACACATTTATATGAAATCTAGGTTGGGTACCTTTTGTTCTTCTTTGTTTCATTTGGTGGTAGACAGTTCTACATGAGTTGTATCTATGAGTACCATTTTCTGGTAGAGCAAGGCCTTGAGTGGTGGGGGATTTCATGCTACTTTGTGTCTTTTTTTTTTTTTTTTTCATTTATTTTTATTAGTTGAAGGCTAATTACTTTACAGTATTGTAGTGGGTTTTGCCATACATTGACATGAATCAGCCATGGATTTACATGTGTTCCCCATCCTGAACCCCCCTCCCATCTCCCCATCCCATCCCTCTGGGTCATCCCAGTGCACCAGCACCGAGCACTTACTTTGTGACTTTAAAGTTTTGCTACTTAAGATTTTACAACAACTTTTTGACAGTATTGGAGAAAGGGCATATAAGATAATCTTGGTTAAGATCTCAAGTGGAAACCCGTTGTTTTTGCCTCCTAATGGTTGCTTTTTCTCCATGTCTATACCATTCTGAAGGTAAAGTGAAATACACTTAGGGGCCTAGCATTAGAGATGGTTTAAAAGCTCATAATTCAGAATCCTAGTTCTGACAATTATTGACTGTGCGTCTTTGGGTAAGTTACTTAATCCAGTTCTATCTTTTCATCTTCTATTACAGGACAGTGTATACTTCATAATGATCTTGTGAGAAGCAATGAGCTTTGCTTACATGGTTAGTTTGTTAGCTGCAGTGGAGACCATTTGAATAGTAGTTGGAAGCATAGGCTCTGGTGCCAGGCACTGGGTTTAAATCTTGATTCAACTACTTATTAGCCTCTGACCTTTTTGTAAGTTACTTTGTCACTCTGAGTCTTGGTTTTCCTATCTGTGAAGTAGAAATACAAAAGAAGAAACTCCCCTTTTCTCCATTGACATGAACACTGAGCATGGTTGTGGGGTGGCGGTGGTGGCAGTCTGTGCTTTCGTGCAGGACCCGCATGTAGTGCGAATCTGTAAATGGCCCCTCTGGGCACAGTAATAGCCTCGGGAGTGTGAATACGTGGGGTTCTATATGTTAGTCTTCTCTATTTTCCCTTTTTTTGTTTTTGGTTGCAGTGGGGCTAATATGTCTGCCTATACATTTTTCTTTTCTTTTTTTTTTACTTTTTTCTGACTTACATATTGCCTTAAGTGTTAGCAGAATTAAAATTAATACCTTTTCATAGGTATAACAGTGAACTGCTGTACTCTTATTTCTTCTTTGGACTTGGGTTTCCTGTTAGAGTTTTGGGCTGATTTCAGAGTCATGAATGCTGGTTAAGGTAGGAAGACATTTCTGCCCCAGGTATCTGTCTTTACTGAGTCCAGATATCACATATTAAAATAAGTGGAACAAACACCCAAAATATTTGTTGGACAATGTAATTTAAGATGAAGCATAGGGAAAAAAAAAAGAAAGCATTTTCAAAGTTCTACTGAATTCCATTGGACTTTATTGATATTTTTCATTTTGGGGGTCATATTTCATGTACTTTGTATTGGGTGTAAATTGAGTGTGAACAGTTCTGCATGTTGTATCTCAGAAGTCCAAATCTTTATTCTTTATCAAGCATAGTGTACCACACTTTATTGGGGAAATTCCACTCCTCTGGTGTGAGATTGATCTCGTGGCCTTGAAAACAAAAACCCTGACAAAATAGTGTGTCCTCTACAAAATAAGTATTCCATGCTTACAACTCCTCCCCCAAGAAAAATATGACCCTCAAGGCAATGAAGCACACAATACATAATGAAAAACAATAAAACCTAAGTTCTAGCTTGTACTTTTAGTGACTCACTGACTTCATAATAAAATGTGAATGCAATTACATTTGTGCGTCCTCAACCATTAGGCAAACGGTAGGAAGAAGTAAGGGAAAAGTCTGCTAATAGGGTTGTAGAACAAATTCAGATAAATCTTTAAACTCGGGAGTCACCTGGTGTCAGGCCGTGGAGTCTTTCCTGGCGTGGCCGGATGGAACCAGTGTGAGTCATCAGCATGTGGTGCATTTGTCTTGTTCACCCGGCTGCTCTGTAAGGCTGCGTCTGTATGTTGTGTTCTTATGATTGGAGTGATTTTGATGATTCATTAAAAAAAACACGGGAACAAGGCATGTTGAGTCTTTGACAGGATGGCCTTAAGAGTGGACTGTTTCATTTTTACCTTTTTTTTCTTTTCCCCTATCACTTGAGTTATTTCAGCTGGCATATCTGTTGTAGACATAAACTTAGCCTCTTTTTCCTCAGGGTTCAAAAGAATGGAAACCTTGCTCTGGTTTTGGCTCGAAGTAAAACCTGCAGGATATTGAGTCCTTTGTGGAAAAGACTAGAAGGTATGTTCTCAAAATTTCAGTACTAGTGGCCTGGGAAATTGTTGGCAAAAATAGAGCATTTTTGTGTTATTTGGGTTACAGAAGAAAAAGTGTTTACAACATGACACAGTATTGTCATTGATAAACCTGAGTCATTTTCCCCTTTCTTGTCTTTCATAACTCTTGTCAAGATTTGTGGTTATGCAGTTATTTATTTATTTGTTCAGCATAAGTGTTGTCATTTGGGCTGTAAACTGAGACCAGGCCATGCGAGTTTTTTTAGCCACACACCGACTTGCACGTGGTGGCACTGTCAGTAGTTGTTCAGTCATGGTTAGCATGAGCAGATAAATGCGGTGGCGGTGACGGCCATGTGTGTGCCTAGCCTCGCAGTCGTGTTTGATTCTGCGACCCGTGGACTCTAGCCCGCCAGGCTCCTCTGTCCGTGGGATTCTCCAGGCAGGAATACTGGAGTGGGTTGCCATCTCCTACTCCAGGGGATCTTCCCGACTCAGGAATTGAACCTGGGTCTCCTGCATTGCAGGCAGATTGTTGCCTGACCAAACTGTGAGGGAAGGCCTTCGTAGGCTGACATATATTTAATGTTTGAAGGTAACAGATTCTTTGTGAAACGCGTACAGGCATTCTCCTACTTCAACCTTGCCACACATCTTTGGTTATTCTAACTGCTCACACTGTTGGGATATGAAACTGAGGCTTATGGAGGTTTCTGAGAGAACTTGAGGTCACGTGGCTGTAAGTACCTTTCAAACCTTCTTTTGTCTGACTTGGAAACACATGGCACCCATGACCAGCTGGTATGCCAAATGGTTGTAGCTCGTGAGGTCTCCTGGTGAAATTGTTCCAAAGATATTTGATGAGCAGTATTTTTCTTTGCGACTTGAGCGGTGTTTTCCAAGGAAAGTACATCAGAATTTGATTCTAGTCATTAAGAAAGAGGATTCACTTATAAATAAGAATAGCAGTAGTAACACACGTTCTTTTTGTTGTGTGTTAGGTATTCTAACCTCCTTTTATGGGTTAGTTCCTTTTATCTTTAGAACATGCCTATAAGGTAGATACTTTTATTCCCATTTTGCAGATGAGAAAACTGAGACTCAGGAAGCTTAATGAAAGCTTAACTAACTTACCCAAGGTTACACAGCTAGAACGTGGGAGAAAGAAAAATACTAAATGACTTTAAAACTTCTTTCTAAAGTACAGTTAGAGCCAAGGACTTGAAATAACCCTGATTTTTCATCAGTTCACATGGATGCTTGTGAGCCACCCAGCACTGTTTTTAAGTACCTCCCCTGGTGCAATATTCATTTTTACATTTTATGAATATTTTATTTTTATTATCTAGAGAGAGAGGGAGATTGGCCAGCACTGTGAGTTCATGGAGTTCCCCGATGAGCCCCATTAGCCTGATACTGTCCTGGAGACAGGATGCTGCCTACAGAGGTTGCCTTGAGTTTTATCTACAGGCACAAGACCTACAGGACTTGAAGGGATGCAGGTGAATGGCATCCATGTGTAAAATTCACTGGGGGAAACTGAAAAGAATGTTTCATTGAAAAATTTGGCTTTTGACTGAAGATGGTCTGCAGCTTTTCTGGTGGTGAGCTCTCTAGCTTTGAATTTTGGCTTTGCTTTTTTTCCCCCCTTATTACATTCTCAGTGAGAGAATGGATACTTTAGTATGATGATCAAAGCTCACTTTAGGTTTCATCATTACCAATTGGTAGTTAATTTGCATTTCAGTGTGTGCTAAGTCACCCAGGAAATGTTATTGTCTTCATCCCAGTCCCATCTGAATCTCAAGAATGACTCAAGAATTTTGCTTCTTTCCTCAATGAAGATGGAAACAATTTTGCATTTGTTATTTTTGCGGGAGCTCCAGCTTGACAAGAAGGTAACTTAGATGAAGCTGGTTTCTGGGAAAGAGCTGAAACTATAGAATGGTCCTAAATGTGTGTTTTAAATAATGCTGACATATTTTGTTGATGCTGGCTATTTTATTTGATTGCTATCCATTCCGAAGTCTCCCCCTCCTTTTTTCTTCTTTGAAATCTGTTGGTTACTATGGAAACAGTGTTGTTTTGGGTTTGGGTGGAGCTGTATCCACAAATGCAATATAAAGTCATTTATAAAATGGGTTAATACTTATTCTGGCTGGTCATGTATGGGACTTGATGTAATGATAATCACAATCACACATGCAGAATAAATTTGCACTTTTATTGTTATTTTCTTAAGTCTGTCTAAATATGTGCAATTTTGCTTGGAATGCACTGTCATTTCCTCTCTGATTTGGATATTGCCATTTAAAAGCCAACACCCTGTGCTGGTGAAATTGCTTGGAGTTGAAAGTATTCGGCAGGTCTCAAACATCCCTGCGATCACATTTTCATTTAGGGGAGTGACTTCTGGGATATATTGTGAGACTTGCTCCAGGACCCAGCTTGCCGTTTGGGCCTGCTTCTCCACCTTCTCTTCCACGAACAAGTCCTCTAGCTCTCATTTGTCTTCAGTAATGCAGAATCGTATAGTCCCTTTCACACTGATGCTTGTGAGCCACCCAGCACTGTTTTTAAGTACCTCCCCTGGTGCACAATGCATTCATAAAAGTAGGTGAAAAATGAAAGGACTGGGTGTTCTGGGCCACCCTCAAGTGGAGTCCAAGAAAAGGGGTAGGGATTTTGGAAAAGTTTCCAGGGATGATCAATGAAGATGATGAAAGGCTGAGCAAGGAGGATATTGGGGAAAGGTTCAAGGAATCGGTACTATTTAACATGAGTTTGAATAAACTCTGGGAGTTGGTAATGGACAGGGAGGCCTGGCGTGCTGCAGTCCACGGGGTCCCAAAGAGTCAGACACAACTGAGTGACTGAACTGAACTATTTAAAGTACATAGGAGATGTGCTGGGGCATATGTGTTAAGTGTGGGGGCATTTCATTAAGTCTTTTTACCCAGGAACATGTTTGTAAGAAAGGGAGTGTTCACTCTTTGGTTCTCTAAAAATCTACCATTAGGAGGACGTTAACCATGAAGAGCAGGTGAAATTGTTGTATGAAGTAGACAGATGGCAGGAGTCTTTTAAAGATGGCCAGACTCTGGAAGAGGACGCCACTAGGAAGAAGTGGTGGAGGCCCTCCCCTTGATATCACTTAGGCATACATTAGATACGCAATTTGTTGACTGGTTTGCAAATCCTGTTGGAAGCCAAGCAGTGACTTAGATGACCTCACAGAATTTCCTTACAGGCCCGTGAGTTATTGTCTTATTGTGAAGGAATTTTCAAAATTCATTTTTCCGTACCTTTTGAAAGACCTTTTTAACTCTCTAGAAATGAACATGGGAATATAAAAAAATTGCTTTTATTTAGACCAAAATCCTACAGAGAGAGGTCTGTTGGAATGATCAGGGATCCTAATCTTAAATTTTGCAATGCTCTATACCTTTGTGATGCCTCTAATAGTGTTGGGTGTACTTTTCAAAGTCCTTTCAATCCAGAAGAATTTTGGTAACTCATGAATGGACTTGTGATCATAGAGTTCGAGGAACCTTTGAGATTGAATAGGTCAGTGGTTTTCTTGTACATCAGCATCACCTGGAAACCTCTTAGAAATGAGAATTCTTGGGTCCTATCCCAGACCTACTGAGTCAGGAACTCTGAAGAAGACAGACAGTGACCTTTGTTTTGGATATCCTGGATGACCACCTTGGGTCTCCATCATCCATCATCCCTTGTTTACTTAGAACATTAGCATAGTAAGGCAAAGTTTGGGGCTAATTGGTAGTCTGTGTCATTGTTGACAAGGTAACCAATTAACCTGGCATAGGAAAAAGAAAGTATTTTAGTCACAGGTTGCCCCCACCTGTCTTGTAAAAGATACCCTTTTCTCTCTACTGGAAGAATGGCCATACCATGGCTCAGGACAGCTTCAGCAGGAATGAGGAGAAAGTCCCTATGATGATGGGCTGTGATAATGGGCCACCACCTTGCAGGATATTTATTAAAATAATTTTTATCAGTTGTTTCCTTTTTGTGGGGGCCCATCCATCCATCCATCTTATATTCCCACACACCCACCCATGTATTCTTCTACCTATTCATGCAGCAATTCTTTCTTAATATTCCACTGTGTTCTTGGCACTGTGTAGGGAATGGGGCAGAGGGAGAGGGTTAGCGTCCTCTAAGTATGACTGGTATCTTTTGTTTTCTTTTCCTCAAATTCACACCATATATGTTGCCCAAAGCCCAAATACCCAGTTACCACCCTAACATTTATTTTCTCCTTGTATTTTTGACCTTGGGCTTTCTAGCTCTAGTGAGTGAGTGAAGTCGCTCAGTCATGTCCGACTCTTTGTGACCCCGTGGACGGTAGCCCACAAGGCTCCTCGGTCCATGGAATTCTCCAGGCAAGAATACTGGAGTGGGTTGCCAGTTCCTTCTCCATTTCTAGCTCTACAACCCACTAAATTCTTCTTCAGTCACATAAGTTTTCTCATTGAAGGTAAGTGTTCATTAAATTACAAAGACAAACAAAATATATCCAAGAGTAAGTGTCACTGAGATGTCATCATTCCATACATTGTGTATTATATTTGGGCCAAAACCTCTCCTCTGTAGAGTTACATGGTGAGGAAAAGGAAGACCCAGCCTCTCCTCGAAGCAGACCCTTTTATGACTGTCCACATGGTGGGAGGTTTCTTTTTTTTTTTTTCTCTCTCGCAGCTGACTTAAGGGTGGGGCTTAAGTACCCACACTTACCACTGACTCAGCGTCACTCCACCTCTATTGTCTGGGGTTGTTTTTCTGCACCCACCCCTCAAGCTATTTTCTCTGTGGAAGAGGAAGGAAAAAAATTCTGCTGAAAACAATCCAATCCTGATCAGTTTCCCATTGCATAATAAACGCTTGTTTGGACATTGCTTGGACTGTCATTTTAGCAAGAATCTTCTGTTTGATTAAATAACTTCTCTGTTATGTATTGAACAAAATGAAATGTATGTCATAACAGATATAGCTAGATGATGACAACTTTTCTTGACTGTGAATTTCATTAAAGATATACATTTGTGTTGTAGCCCTCTGAATGACAGAAGTTGACAAATAGCTGGGGAAAGTTGTTTTCTAGAGGAAAGTTAGCAGCTCCCCTCTGTTCAGATTTTCCCAGCCCTCAGACAAAAATCAGAAGGAATCAGAACATCAGGAGAGGTTGGGGGCTGGTGAGTGGGATGGGAGTGTAATCACTCATGAAAGTTCTGGCGGTGCTTAGGAGCATCTGTTTGTTTCAGGTGACTGTGCAGATGTGTTCATTGTAGTCAGTGTGCTAAGGGCTCAATTTCCCCAGCCCAGCATGCTGCCTTGATGGATGGACAGATGGATTTGTTCTCTTTCTCACTCTGAGCACCTGTGCTGAGTCTTAGACAGTGTGCATGAAACCAGGACCAGTGCCCTGGCTCGTGGAGTATGCAGTGAATAAATGGAAGACTTCAGTGCCATCTTAGATGATCCAAAGCAGAGGCTAGTGGGCCCTGAATGGAGGAATGTGAATAATATTCAGGGTGCAGGCTCTGGAGTTATTTGGACCACTCAAGCTAGAGCCCCTTGTAGCTCTTCCATCTTGGGCAAATTCCTTAAGTACCTTGTGCCTAGTTTTTCTCATCTGCTAAGTGAAGATAATGTTACTACCCACTCTGTAGCATTAGTGTGGGGAAGATGAGACGATGCAATTCTGGATTGACTTATAAAAAACACTGATGTATAATAACTTATTTGATACACTCATGATACCAAACCCTATGAGACAGATGTTATCCCTATGTTACAGATGAGGGGACTGAGGTTTAATACCACATAACTCCTATTGGGCTTCCCTGATAACTCTGTCTTCCAAAGCAGGAGATGCGCATACAATACCTGGGTCAAGAAGATTCATTGGAGAAGGAAATGGTAACCCACTCCAGTATTCTTGCCTGGGGAATCCCATAGACAGAGAAGTCTGGCCAGCTGTGGTCCATGGGGTCGCAAAATCACTGGACACGACTTAGCGATTAAACACAGTGACAAACTCCTATTGATAATGTGAAGAGAAAGGGGTAGAATGGAGATTGGAGCTTGGCAGTCTGGCTTGCGGCGGCTCTGCTTGGTACAAAGTCAGTCCTCTGTAAGTGCCACCGTTAGAAGACACCATCAGGGGTCAGGCTTACCCACAAAAGTTACTATGGCTGAGATCAGAGAAGCCCACTTGCTTCTCCCAGGAGTCAGAAGGATAAAGCAGAAACAAAGTGGATTCCTGGCATCGCCTGCGAAGAAGTGCCATTTCGGCAGAGTCAGGTGGGGAGGGCGTAGCCTTGTTTGGTATCTTGATTTTTTAGTTCCCGGGAACCGAAGGAATCCTAGCCCCATTCAATTCCCTGAAGAGACCAAGCAGGAAGAGCAGTAACTTGGCGTCTGATTCACCATCTGTCGTCCCGAGAGAGCACTCTGACTGCGGAGGAGCCTGTCGGGGGCCTCCTCTTCAGAGGTTGCCAACTTCGGCATCCACCATAGCACCCTGTCATGGGGTGAGCAGGGCATCCCCGAAAATTCTGATCACCTGCTCCCGCCTGTTAGACCTGTGTGCAGTCAGCTTGTTTCCTTAAATAATGTCCTCATTTACATATGAGTAAATGGACTCTCTAGCCTTTGCGAAAATGAGTACTTGATGCCACTTGTGAGTACTGTTCAGGTGGGATCACTTTTTTCCAGTTCGTTCTTGCCATCATCCGTACTTCTGTTATTACAAAATACACGCCTGCATAGCGCCTGTTCTTGGTTTCTAGACTTTCCCATATCAGGGGTAGCTAGAAAAAGCTTCAAGAAGATGACTAATTGAACAGAGTTATGTTCAGGGGTCAAGACACAATAACAACAGTTACCTTCGTGACTGCTTCTGTGCTTTCATCCAACATTGCCTTTAGTCCAGGCGCCACAAAGCCTTTTACAGACAGTAATTGAAACTGCAAAGCACTTGTGGGGTGGGGATTGTTGTCCTCATTTCTTGTGGGGAGCAGACCCAGTCTGGAGGAACGTGGGGTCTCCACTCCCACGGTGCCCCTGGGAGAGGCAGTCACATGTGGCCCTGAGTGCGGGATGCTTTCCTGGGCCAGTGTGTCCTGAGCAGGGCGCTGAAATACCCTGAGTGCACAGACACTGCTTAGGCGTAAGTTTCTCTTCTTCAGAGGTGACCTGCTGGGAGACTGCCCCCTGTCCTGCCCCAGTATGAGTTCTGAGGTCTGAGAGTAGCTGAGCCACAGAGAGAGGCTTCGTAGCAGACGTGCAGAAGCCAGGAGAGGCAGCCAGGGGCTGGCTCCATAAGGTGCTGAATTTCGAGTCAGGCACCTCTCAGGTGAAAATGCATGATGAGTTGATTTATCTGAGAGACAGGAGGTGGGTTTATCAGTGGTGCTGGTGGGTGCTGGAGTGTTGGCTTTGGCGGGGTTATTTGTGGAGGTGGCCAGTCTGCTGGGCCATTTTAAGCAGTGAACTCAAGTCATCAGGTTACATTTGGGAGTCCTTAATTTGGGCCAAATGAAGCTACATCACCTTCACATTTAAAAACACATAGTCAGTGGTGACTGGTTTGAATTTTTCATCATTGGATGACTGTGGAATACAAGGGAACTAAATGGAGTTTATTCTTAGATCAGACTTCCAAGGCAGATGAAATGATTTCCCTCTCACATCTTAACGGATTTTTAAATCCTATGGAGGATTTGGCTGAAGACACTCTGTGAAATTTCAACTGTACAGGAATGGGTTCTCACCTATTATATCCTGTCTCAGCAAGTGAGATGGTGACTAGAGCTCACCAGAAGGAGAGTGGTACCCAGGGGGCTGGCCTGTCATGACAGCATCATCCTATGAGCTTTGTTCTCCTCTGAAAAGCATAGCGCCCTCCTGAAGTCAGGTGAAGGGTGTTGTTTGAAATGAGCCATATTTTATTTTTTTCCAGAAATTCTTAAGCTGATTGTGTGACATGAACATCTAAACAGAGTAACCAGATTCCAGTGGCATGACCGACATTAGTTTATACATTCTTTCTCTGCCCCTTATCCTTTCAACAAAATGGTAAATAATTTCATTTGCAGGCAAATATCATGGGCATTTTTTTTTTACCCTGGCAGTTCTTATTTAAATGAGAAATTTGCTTTATCTGGTCATACGTTAGCTGAGTGTGTCCTGATTTTATGTAGCAGGTGTTTATGAGGAATTCTGGAGGGTCTCCATCCTGATGACTTCCTCTCTCCAGTGATGAGCTGGAAAGGTGGACACTGTTATGGGAGGGCCCCTTAGCACTCAGGTCATCTCCACGTCTCACTCCGTCTAAAGAAAGCATTGGCATTTTGGAAGAGGGGTGAGAGCCTGTCTTCAGTCTCTTCCCCACGAGAGTACCAAGCTCTACCAGGCTCCCTTGGGGAGAATCACTTTGACACTATGATACCACAGACCTGCGGTCTCTAATTTTGACTGATGCTATAACCTTGCAGCACTCGCGATGCGGCTCTTGCGTCGCGTGTGGTGGACCAGAGCCTTTGGTTCTGTGTCATTTGTCAACTTGCGTTCTTAGACGTGACGGATGAGAATAAGATCATCAACCCACTTCATTCTGAGATGAAACAAAAGCCATTGTGACTGAAATAGAGAGTTTGGTGTGACTCACTCTACCATCAAATATGCTTTGTACACAGAGTTCCAAAGAGATTTCTAACTTTTAGGCACCATTTTATGGTCTCGAGACCTGATTAAACTCGAGAATGGACAGAGGTTTCCTTGGCTTTCCCCCTACCCCCCCCCCCCCCCCACACACACACACAAAATAGAAGTACCACCTCCCTCCCCGCCACAAAACAGATTCCAAGCATTTGGGTTTAAAGTCGCAAATTCCTCGATGATGCAGTTTTGTGCGTCTCTTTGTTGTAATTGTACCAGCTGTTTCCCTCCCTTCCAGCCTGTCAGAGCTACTCCCAGCAGTCCAAGGCAGCACCATCAGACGATTGTATGAAGGGAATTTGATTTAATTCTCCATATCGTGCTTTTAACTAGAGACGGCGTAAAATCAAATTTGGCTAAGCTTATAAGGGTGTCGTTTAGAATGATGGATTTTCCCAACTACCAGTGTACAGTGTAAAACTTTTATTTCCCCCTTTCTTTATTTTAGGTTAAACGCATCTCTCAGAATGACTGTGTCGTTGACAGTATCTATTTCAAATAGACTAGTTATGCTCTCTGCTGTAACTGAGACTTCCATAAATGGGCTATACTTTGACTTTTAAAATATTATTTATGACCTTAAAACTCTCACTTTTCTAGACTAGTTAAGTGGCTTACTAATATCAAGAATATCGGACCTGATTTATTAGGATACACTAGCATGTTACCTCACTTCTTACATTTTAATGGCCAAGAATGCTGTAGAAAAGTGAAGCAAAGCAGCTTTCCTTTTTGGTGAAAATTGAAATCAGCTTAACTCACAGATTAATTATCTGATTTCTCTGAAATCATGCATGCTTCAGTGTGTCTTTCTTCAAAACATTGGAAGGCAAGCATTTCATCCAGGAAGTGCTTTAATTCAGAGGCGAAAATAACTTCATTTTGAGTGGGGGTACTTATTTGCAATGATGAAGTTTTAAAAATCTATATCTATTACATGAGGAGCAGAAATAAAGAGGGAGATAGCCTGTTGGTGTTCTGTTCCTGACAATTACAAAAATCTTTATTTATTGGCAATGGAAGAAAGAAAGCTCTGTTAGAAGGACAAATAGAGAGATCCCCTCATCCATTCCCCTTTAGGGGTAATTTTTACACCTTGCCCAGTATTTAAATACCTCTTAACTGCTAGATGTCCATCTGTATCCCCTTCCTGGGTCTTCAGAGTAGTGTATGAAGCATGACCTTGTAACTTGCTTTGTTTATACATCTGTCAGGACAATATGTTATCTTCCCTTAAAAATGCAAATGCGCTCCCTGCAATACAGAGCTCTTTAGTCAACAAATAAATTGAGGTAAAGACTTTACCTAATACCCATTTAATTTAAATTCATTTTATAAACATAAAGACGCCTTTTAAGAGAAGCTTTAATTCCTACTAGCACCTTGATTTGTGGTTGCCATGGAGAATCAAATCTGTCATTTGACAAGAAAAGTCACCCATTTATGACAGCACTTTATCTTGTCTCTCCAGGGGAAGAAAATGTCAAAAGTGAGAGCAGAAAAAAATAAAGCCTTGAAACACCAGAATTTCTTGATTTCATTTTTATTATTCAGCTATCATATCCTTTCTGATAATAGCAACTTGGTGAAAATAAATAATGTTCCTACAGTAAAATCAAATATTTCCTATTGGAATGGACAAGGTTCTTTGTGACTGTCAGTGCTGTGAAGTCTGGCAAGAAATAGTGTTATTAGATAAACCTGCGGTGCCCAAATCCCATTTTCTTTTCATTATAGTGTCAAAATAATTATACCTGTGTAATTTGGGTAAGGAATTGCAGAATAAGTAAAATGGCCCATTGCAAGAGATTGCTGCTTTACGCTTGTGTTCCTTTCAGGGTGGGGTTTCTAAAGGAATGAATGCCAGGGGTAAATAAAGAATTTTCATTTGAATAAAGACATAGAATAAGTGTTCCATATTATATGCTAAATGGGTAGGTAAAAGCTATATTTTGTTTTTTTGCCCGAATACCTGTTTTGTAAATCAGAGTTAAAAAGGCAGAATATCTTACCTGGTCATGAACTGGGATATTACATTTTGCCAAAGACTTAAAAAAATATTTCATCCAATCTGATGTTTGTTTGGGTTTTTGAAAATGGTGTGGCACTCCAAGAGATGAAAAATTTAAAGTTCTGATCCAGATCTGACCAGTGATTCTTTATAGTTTGCCTGTGCCTGAGTAGTGTGTATGTCAGTATATATATATGGACACATATTCACTGGAAGGATGTTTGCCTGCCTGCCACGTTCATGGTTAAAAATCTCTTTTCTGAGATTTGCATTAAACAAAAATGTTGGTGTTATGCTCAGATAAGCACATGAAAATAATCTGGGCTGCATCTTTCTTGAGGGGCAGTGTTTTTGATTGTTGGAGTATTATACATCTTGATGTGTTTCAGAAGTGAAGTAATCTTGTATCGATGAGATAGCATTGTAATAGCACGCCCGTTAGTGAAGGTTTAGTGTAAATATCTGACTGGTAGGGGAGCTGGTTTCTGGAGCAGTTGTGCTGTACAGGATTACGAAAATGGAGAGAACAGAAAGGGCTGAACTCTCATCTTTCTGAAATTGGCACTCAGCGCCAGAATGGTTGCCAGCGCTGGTGGGGATCTGCTGTGTGGAAGCCTGCCGCTGCAGAGTTCCCGTCCGTCCTGTGCACCCCAGCCAGGGACGCGAGCTAGGCGTGTTGCTAAAAAGGAGAACGTGGGGAGAGGGAATGGCTATGACTTGTAAACAAACCTACCCATAAATATCAATAAAAATGTGTTTCATTGGCATATCTTTTGATTTCCTGGATTGTGCATGTTGGACACACTGCCTATTTTTACCCAGTGGTTGAGCCATTTCCCTACTATTTGCGTGCCTGGGAGTTCTCAATTGCCTAAATGTGAGACATCAGGCCCTAAAGTACACTTAAAGGTGTAGGCACTAAACACAAACCTGCAGAGGCACTGTATTTCTGAATTAACGCTGCCGTGTTATTTAACACTCAGGACTCTGTTTGGCCCTCTACTCTGATAAAATTGTCACTTGAATTTTGTGGAGGTGAGAATAGCAATGTGGATTGTCTCCACATCAGGACTCAGATCATTTTTGTGATTACTGAGGATATTGGATGTATGTACTCAGCAGAATATGTTCACACCAGTTGATAGTAAAATTGCAACATGGCATAATAATCGCAATTTACATAGGATTGTGTGTGTTCTCCGGTTGTGTGTGCAGCACCACTGTAGATTTTCTGTAATCCAGTGTGTGTAAATGTGTTGGGAAGACTTTGGGTCCGGGGCGGGGGGGAGGGCTTTATTTTATTGTATTTTGAACTTTTTTTTTTTTGGGATTTTGAACTTTTAAAAGTGCATTTTAATTTTTCTTAACATAACTTTCTGTGACTTCTGATTTGTATGAATTTGTGAATGCTTTTATCTTTTTTTAAGTTTTATGGTGAGGATTAGCAGAGACATTTAAGAACATGGTAGGGATGTGTGAATGAGTAAACCCTGCCATCATAGCCTAGCATTCTGTCAGCACACTCTCACATACTTGTCTTTATATTCTAGTAGGAGAATTTGTCTTTGTGTGTCCTGCTTTCTTTGAGGGGCAATGATACATCTCTGAAATAAGTTGCCAGGGCAGTCTTTTATATGCGGTATTTTCTTTTGCAGTAACCTGCAAACACTCTTTCTTTAAAAATAAAGCTGCTAATACTAGTCAACGCACATTTTTTTTACAGGAAAAAAAAAAAACCCAGAAGCAGTCTGACTCTTTGATATTGTGTGAGTTTAAGATTATTGTTTTGTAGTTAATAATAAAAAATACTAGCATAATATTTAGCACTTACTATTTTTCAGTCACTATATAGTTTTGGTATCTCACAGTATTTCTGTGAAGTAGGAATTGCTATAATCTCTACCTTCCAGAGAAGAAATTGATGTGTTAAAGAAGATACACAGTCCTGAGTCCCAAAGCTGGTTCCTGGAGGATATGGGATTTGAACAACCTGCTTCTGTGGTCTCCAGAGGACAGAAGAAAAGGCTGTGGGTCAAGGAACACTTAATATAAATTTTGGTCCCCATTGTGATGCTATCAACTTGTAGATATGAAATATCAGCTCACTATATCGTGCACTACCTGTCACGTCTGAAAAATTATTAGTTTACAAGAAAAACCAGCACCTTTCTTTGAATGCAGTTTCTTTGCCGCCTCAATAATGAAAGTAACAGAAAACCTTATTTACATCTCAGAAATCGTTTCCTCAAATTTCCTGTTTTGCCAGACTTTTGTGAGTCCCTTTCTCTTTCTCTTTCTCTGTCATGCCTTCTGCCCACATGCTATGCTGTAAAGCGAGACCCGCTAGTTTGTCGATTTCATGAAGATGTCTGTCCATTGTCTCTCCACTGGGGAAGGATTTCAGTAATCAGTTAAGGGCCACTGTCCTTTCCACGGGGCGTTCACTCCTTTCCCTCAGCAGGGCTTTATGGCTGTGCTTTTTGGAAGTCCTTTGTCCAAGTTACTTTACCTGAAGGCTTGCTGTATTCTTGTATTAATGTAGTAAAATTATAGTTGTTTTTAATAACTTAATTGAATGAAGAAGAACACATGGAACTGAAAAGTAAAATGGTAGTATTTATTAAGCTGTTCTTACATAGCCCTGCAGATTTGCACTCCCCCTTGAAACTATTATTAATACTTCTTTTCTGTTTTAGGTTACCTGCATCAGGAAAACCAAAACTGTTGGAAGTGCAACCCTTAAAAACATTTTGACTCTTCCTATGAATGAAAAACACTTAGGCTTCTTTATTCTGCAGATTTAAAACTTGGGCCTTTAAAGGCACAAACTGAGAGAGAGATTCAGAAGCAAAGGCCTCTTCTTTTTCACTTTGTAATTAGTTAGCTCTTTGAAATCCCATCCCATGCAATATTTTAGTTTTCTTCATTTTATCCCAATTGTGGCAAAAGCAATGTTTTCTTAAACATTTAAGTGAGTTTTTATTTAGGACCCCTTTGAGAGCTAGTTTTCACGTTTTCTTTAATGAAAAGGGAAGGGTGTTTAATGACAAAAAGCTCACATATAATGGGTTATTTACTTGGGTTAGTCCTAGAAAAAGTGAATATTAGATTTGAGAAGTGCTCTTGCCTTCTGCAGCTGGTCTCTTTTTGTTTGAGGGTGTCTCTGCACAGGGCTGTACTCTGTTGTGTGCCTCGGTATTTCAGACAGAGGGGGAATGTGTGCTCCTGCAAACATTTCCTCGTTTGCCTCTCACTTTCTGTTTGACAAGTGTAGCACTGAAGGCATGTGTGTGCACGTGTGTGTCTGCATACACTTTCTTTTACGAAATTGATTATTTGTTAAGAGATGTGTATCATTCATAAGAATTCCAGAACAGTGCCCCTGCCCCCATTCAGTCTGGGGCATATACAAAGCTATGATACGGTTCTTGGAAGTTTCGTTAGGTTATACTATTTCAGTGGGTTGGTGAGTTTAGCAGTGGATCAGAAGGAGCCCATAACAGCCCAGAAGTGGGTGTACACGTGAAGTTGTACGACAGCGCTGAGACAGTAGTAAACTGCAGGACTGCATGAGTGTTGGTCGTTCTGATTCAGAGAGTCTGGAATGGGAACCCGGGAATCTGCATTTTTTAAAAGCAAACTCCTCTGATGATCGGCATCCAGGTAGTGCATAGCCTAAATACCTGTGTTCTTGAAGTTGGGGAACTCTCCTTATCATCCCCCCATCTAGAACACCTCCATCAAAATTCTTCTAGAGCAGTGTTCCTCATCCCTTGATGTGTGTTGGGATCAGCTCTGGATTTTGTTAAAATGCTGGTTCTTATTCAGTAGATCTGGGAGGGGGTGTGCCTGGACCCTGCACCGTTAGCTAGCTCCCAGGTGCTGTCCTTGCTCCTGGTCCAGGGCACGCTGAGAACATCACGGATCGCTGGTTTCTGTGGCACAGTTTTCGGGGGAAAAAGGAAAAAAAGCAACTTTTGGTGTGCTCTTTGTCTCTGTGGTTTTCTGTCGAACCTCATCTCGTTCTCTCTCCCTGTCTTGCCTCCTATCTCAGTATGTCCCCACGTCTGTGAACATTGAGGAGCGTTTTCACGGGGACTACGGGTGATGCCCATCATGTATGCGCAGACGCAGAGACTCTAACTAGCCCAGTGACCCCAGCTCTGACCACCCTGTAGGAGTCCAGTTCTCTCTGCTGGATGGAGGGCATGTAAGATTCTTCAGAGACTCTCTCTCACCTCTGCTACTGCTGTTATGTAACGAAATAGAGGCAGCATAGTTGCAAACTCCAGGGTCACTGGAGAGGGGCACCTTGCAAAGCCGGGTAAGAGAAGTAACAGTTTTACCTCTGGATTTTCCTGCTAAGATACTAATATTTGCTTTATAAAGGCTTTGACAGAGAAGAGGTGATTTGCTGGAAATACTTGAAGTCACAGCAGCTCTGTTTCAGAGTTGTGGCCGCTTTCAAGCTTGGTCTGTTCATTGTCTTCAGTTCAATGTTCAATGTCTTCAGAGATTACCAGCAGAGATGCCTGGTTCATAATGAGTTTGAGGACTTTATCTCTTTGCATGAAAAGAGATGAGGTGAGTCCTTGAAGACTTTCTATCTTTGGCTGTAGAAGGCAGATGTAGAAGCTCTTAGGATGTTGGTGTCTGAGCTGGGTACATATTCATGAATTCGCTTTCTACCTGGGCTTTCAGAAAAGGGGTGTAATCAGTGGGCTCAGTTCTGAATGTCATCTGTAATAGTACAGATGAAGGTACTTCAATGACAGTACGACTTTAGATCCTGAAGGTGGTGTTGATCATCTCAGTAACTTGCGACAAGATCTCAGTATTGGGGATGGGGGAGGTTGGTTTCATTTGTCCAAAAGCGGGAGTTAGACTTAAATGATCATTATGAGTCCATCAGCACCAGAGATAGTTTTCTCCTTGTGTTGAAATCCTTGATTCAGGCGGTCGGGCTGCCTGGATCACATATGTGAATCTCCTTTAGCTAACAGCTAAACAGGTTATCCTAACAGGATAATCAAGGTAACCGGTTCTCAAAATCGAGCCATTTGCCTGTGTCCTTCAGATTGAAGAATATATCTGAGAATTCCTGTTTTGAACCAGTAAACTCCTTTACCTTGTAGACAGTGTGAAATTGGAGGTTGAGAGGAATGAGGTTGGAGGAGGGACCCTGCTTTATTCTTGTCTTTGTTTAGCTAGCAGGTCTTGGCCTTATTTTATGAAGCTCTGTACATGCTTATTCTTCTCCTGATTCCTGTTAAGAAGGTACGAAGTAGGTAGCGTGGAAACATTCAGTGATACTCACCCAAACACCACTGACTGTTAGGATCGTAGAATTTTGGCACTAGAAGTAACGTGCCTCGAGAGTCTCACACTCAAACTGTAACGGGGCCACACAGGTACTTATGAGGAAGTCAGCAGATTTAGTGGGGAGAGTAGAGATCCAGACAACACTGAGGATCCAGTCTGTCCAGTTGTCACCAGGACTTTGGGCTGTATTGCCAGGTTTTCTCAATTCTCTAGAAATGCCAGAAAACGGAGTGGACTTTTAGGAGTCCTTTGGAGATGTGTCTGTCTTACCCAATGGGACTCCACTGAGTGAAAGGGGGAGAAAGAGCCAGTATATGGAAGTCATTTCCATTTTCTGGGACACCAGCTGATTCTCTCAGCGACTGAAAAGCTACCCAGTGATCACGTTGCACTGCAGTTGACTTGGGAGGGAGACAGGTGCTCCTCTCTGTGACCATCAGATAATGACAGCTCTTGACCAAAGCAGTGTCCACATTCAAAACTGTGTGCCTCATCCCTCCAAGTTCAACCCTCTCAGATACTCAAATATAACATGAGCCTGCTTTGGGTCAGTAAGCCTGAACCTCATCATTTATCCCAGAGAGAATAAAATTATATCAAGCAACTCATCTGCTATAGTGCCAACTCTGAATTTTCCCTCTCTTGCCTTGCTCTTTGGATTTGTCCATGTTATTGAAAAATAAGGTATTGTTGCATGGAGATCACCTGGTTTTCTGAGGTGTTTACCATTAAACAAAACTGCTGCAGAATAAAAACATTTGCCTCCTTGACTTGAGTGGGGGAGAGGTAAAGGGAAAAAAAAAAGAAAAACTAAACTTCTGAGTTATTTAGTCTTGAGACTGATTTCCGTATTGTGTAAGGTATTTCAGTATATGAGAGTTTTCCGTGTTCTTTAGAGTTCCCTTTGATGACATTATTTCAAAAGATACAGGGTGGTAGCTATTAGAAATGGATATCAATTCACCTTCTGGGGGCTTCAAGCGTGTTTAGTTTTAGAGACCTAGCAGGTCACATTTTTTAAATTGCACACGTATCTTTACCCTGTGGGCACCGACTTTTGCCACAGAGAGGTATGTGACCACCTACGCAGGAGATGCACGCCTTCGTAAATGAGAGCGGCATAATTCTCTTCTCTTGGAAAGCTGCACCCCAGAAACCTATTGTTTTACCTGTGGAATTCCCAACTTGGAGGTAGCCTGGAGTGAGCACATACATTTTTATTTGTGATTTTGGCAATTTTTCTAGCTGGACCACCCCCCCCCCCCCCCCCCCCCATTTGTCTGTGGTTACACAGGAGAGACCAGTTTGTGTTCCTTTGTGGTTCCAGTATGTTCTCCTTTTCTGTGTTTAACATAGAGGCTGACCACTTGATGTGTTTGTCCCAGTGACAGAAAGGCAGTGTACCCCTCGTACCTTCTTGACTCTGCCTTCTACTTAGCCTGAGCATTTCCAAATTGCCGGTGTTTTAATGACTGTATTGTTCTTCCAGTTCAATTGTATTTAATTGGCTTCATGTTTTGTCTTTTTGTTTCCATGAAAGGATTATTGGGGGTGTGAAAAAAAAAAGCCCATTTAAGTGAAGCCCCATCATTTAAAACACATAAAAATTCTTTAAGATGCCTTTTTATTCAGGATCTCTTTATCTTCCTTCACAAGCTTTCTGAGAATAAGTAGTGCATGTTGAGGTTTATCTTTGCTTTTATGTGCTCCAGCCACATGCTTAACGTTGAGCACATTTGAGTCTCATTTCACCGGCTTTCACAATCCTTTTATAAAGGGACTGATCTGTTAACATCACCCTCTTTAGATCTAGCAGACAGAATGTCCTTCCATACAAAGAAGGGCTCCCCGTCTTTCTGGCCGGCCAGTAAGTGAATGATTTCAGGCCTGGTGGGCAATACTCGTGTCCATGCGTCACACAGCCCGACCACAGTAGTAGGCAGCTGCATGTAATTTTGAACTCCACTCATTGAACTGTAATAAAACAATATAAGCACTGCTTGGGGGGAAGATTGGATGCAGTTATCCTTACACAAGGCTCGGGCATATGAAAGCAGTGCTGGCTGACAAGAGGATTTTGAGATTTGATTTTGATTGAATTGCAGAATTGAACAGGCCAGGAATGTCAGTGGAAGGCTAAACGCCTGTAGTGCCATAAAGTTTTATTCATGTGAGGCTTTCCAATATCAAGTAGATGGATTATTGGAAAAGGTGTCAAGGGACATGAAATGGAAGAGCCCCAAACATAAAATGTAGGCAGGAGGGAAAAATTACTTCTTGCTTAGTGTATAATTAGGTCTCAAAAAAAAAAAGAAAAGAATATTCCATAAAATTGTTTATTCTTCCCTCTCTTCAAAGAAGAAAAAATGATTCTCTTGTTATATCACTTGTTATTTATTCAAACAAAGTTGAATTTAGTATTTAAGATGGGATCTATGTCACTCTTTTTCTTCCTTCCAGTTTTAATGAGATATAATTGACATATAGCACTGCATATGTTTAAGGTGTTCAGGATAATGGTTTAACTTAAATACATCATGAAATGATTGCCTCTAAGTTCATTAAACATCAATCATCCCATGTAGAGATAAATTAAAGAAATAAGAAAAAATTTTTTTCCTTGTGATGAGAAACCAAGAATTTGAAAAATATCAGGATGGTGATTGCCTACCATGGAAAATGGCAGGTAGAGCATTTTGTTGAGTGATAGAAATGTTTTGTCTTAATACGGGTGTCACTTGTACTGTTGTACACATTTGTCAAAATCATTTGATCTCTAACACATAAGATATGTATATAAACTTTATGTAAACTACACCTCCATAAAAACTGTTAGCATACTACTAGCAAGAAATCTCATATATGTAGACATGTAAAATAATTCATAATGAAATACAGATTATTTGGAATTGACAGTGAAGCACTCCTTTTCTACTTAAGAAAAGCAGTCTTATGCTATTCTTTTTGATTTTGTTCCAAATTAACACAGGGTGATAGTTTTTGTTGAAAAGAGAGGGGAGGGTAAATCAAGAATATCATGTGCACTAGACACCACGAGCTCTTCTTTTCAGAAATGAGAGAGAGGCTGGGCTTCACGCATCCTAACACACTGGCTTGTTTCATCGCTCAGCGATGTGTATAGAATCATGCACGCATTTGCCTTGGGCAGCTGGTATCACCATTCATGCGGGGTTGGAGCGTAGCATTCATTGGCGATGAGCTAGTAGTTCCCTGGTGAAGTTATATAGAAGGTTGGATGGAGAGGGCCATGTTTTTTGCGTTTGCTGCCCTGGTTCTTTATCCATGTGCAGTGTTTCTATTAAATTTGTGAATGAAGCATTTCTAAAATTTGCCAGGGTGGAGGCAATACCTGTAACTTTTTAGTTTTGAATTCAGTGGTTTAGCATTTCTAACCAGAGTGGTTTTGGCTGAATAATCAAAATAATCAAAATTAGGAATATATACGCTTTGACTCCAGCCTGCAGGTGTGATTTTCCTTTGTCCTCCTCCTACCCCTTGTTCTAATGTAGTCTGTATTTAGAAACATGTTTATTTGTAAATGAGGCTTTGTGAGGTTAAAACAGAAAACCAGAAAGGACATTTTGAACCTTGAGGGGTTTGTGTTTTTCAAGCCCCCCTTTTCCTTTAATGCTCAACTTGAAAGAAAGGGCCAGCTTTCAGGTTGATGTTACCTCCCTGAGATTTGTAAAACTTTTCTTTACCCCATGTTCCATAGATCTCTGTTAGAATGTATTTAGTTATACTTTATTATTGTTTAGTTTTTCTAAAAATAAACTCCATGAATATTTATCTAATCAAACAATGATTCATTTACAAGCAGCTTTTTGAAAGAAAAAGGGGTCCTCAATTGGAGTGGTCAGATTGCATGATCTCTAAGTGGCCCCTTTTAATTTCATATCTCACCCCCTCATTCTGTAAGGTTGAGGCAAAATTGATATGAGAGCGGAATTTTCTGCTGTTGCTGGAATTAATCCTAATTTGCATTGAAACAGGAGGGGAAAGGGTTGTTTAGGGCGGATGAGAGGAAGTGCTCACAAAGTTGCAGAAAGCTGCCTTTGAACTTGGTAAGATTCAGGGAAATTTGCCTGGTCTGCTCCCAGTCATGCAGTTCTGATTTTCAAGAGGAGAGATGTTATAGTGTTAGCTGTCAGTTTACCTTGTTATTCTTCCTTGGAAGTTACTGCCACACACAGATGCGTGAATCGAATTTCACTCCCATGTCTCTTTAACACTGTGCTAAAGTGAAGCAAGGTAGGTGCCTAAAGTACAACATTTAAGGAGGAACACACACTTAGGTGCTGAAACCTCGAACTTGGACGACTCTGAAAATGAGTGCCTCCTTTACATTTTGAACTTGAGGCCCCTTGCTTGCTTTCTTGAGTTCTGGGCCCTGCTGTAACACTATTAGAAGGTGGTATTTGGGTTGCATTTTTTTACAGTAAAAAAAATACTCTATCTAAATAATGCATATCCACCTTTTTGCTATTGCTATAACCTCCCCTATCTTTCTTACCGAAATTAAATAAATGAAGAGAGTGATTATACAATATCATTTGATTCCTGTTTCCATGCAGTTTCCCCAAATTGGCAAGCATGCTGCGTCTGAACTAAAATGCAGTTTTGCATCAGGTCTGGTCATGACATGTATTTTTTTCCTTTGATCCCAGTGGAGCTGGAGTTTGACATTGGTGAGCAGACTTACAGGCCACACACCTTATTAAGTGATACAGTTGCAAGTGCCCTCCGTTAAAAAGACACGTGCCGGCCTTGCCAGATTGAAGTCTGCTAAGCAGGTTTCAAAGGATTTAATACTTGGCAATTATTTGGCTCTGAATTTGTGGAAGTGGTAATTTGGTGTTCAAAGCAGAGAAGTTAACTCGGGACATTAAAGCAGTTGATGAGAACAATCTTTGTTTCTGGCACTACAGCCACCACCTACCTACTAGTCAGGGGATTCTCAGGAAGAACTCCCCTTGAATTCCTCCCATTTCGTCCGCAGGAAAGCCTAGTTTGGCGGGTGTCATTATTACCTACTGTTTGACACTTGAGGGAATCACCGCTTGGAGAAATGAAATCATTTGCCCACGCTCACAGCTCAGAAACAACAGAGCCTGGCTCTTGAACTCTTAATACCACTGCTCTTCACCCTTGCACGACACTCCTGTTGATTGTCCGAGGATATTATTATAGGTACAGTCTACCTTTTGAAAGAGCTACCAGAATTTCCTTTGTACTGTCGCTTATCCTTACAAGTTGAGCATTCGTTTGCAGAACTGTTAAGGCGTTCAGTGGCCACACTAAGTTTTTGCAGACTTAATGGTGCAAGATTTTGCAGATTTTGTCCATTTGCAGAAGCCATCCGCAGAGGAGTGTGCAAGCAGAAGAGAAGCAGTGGGAATCCTTAAGTCTGGCTAGTGGGGAGGGCTCTGCTGGTAGAGCAGGAGGTAACCGTCAGTCACTAAGACTAAAGTCTTTAGAAGGAGCCAGATTCTACCCTGGGGTTCCTCCCCGCTCCCCAAAGGCTGGCAGCATTTGCCTTACTTAGCAGGAAAGCGCTCTTTGGATACCTGAAACCATTAGGGGTTCCTTGAGGTTTGGTACTGTGAATGAATGAAGCCTCTTTCCTAAAAGCTGAAATCGATTGGAGAAAACTGGAAGAATGAGTCATTAGGTTCTCTTAGAACATGTCTATGCTTATTTCTGGCTGACTGCAAAGCATCGAAATTTGTCTGTGATCCTGAGTAGGACAAAAGGGAGAGAAACGGATAGCCACCTCCCTCCGACCCCCACCCCCATTCTGGTTAGTATGCAAGTTTAATAGAAACATATTAAAAAAGGCTAGCTTCTCTTAGAAGGAACCTGTTTACAAGTTATACCCTCCATCTTAACAGATAAAGCACTCGGAGCATGGCTGGCTTTCCTCTTAATAACCTTGCTGTTGGCATGAGGCCTTGTCCGCACTTGTCTTCGGTAGTTCCTCTCAGTTTCTAAGAGGTGACTGGAACACAGACCTTGATGGTTTCAACTCTCCGCAAGTGAAATGATAATGGACAATGGAGCCAAGTGGTATTCTGGAGCTAGGCCACTCACAGATCTCCTCTTTGGGCTGCAGTGATTCCCGTTTGGATCTGACCCTAACCTCGTGGTGTCTCCTTGCTAATCACGGCCAAGGTACTGTCCTGCCTGTTTGTTCATCTGTTAAATGAGTATTCTTCTCTGTATGCTCTTTGGGGAACCCTGGTAATATTTGATGCTGATAATAACTTGGTAATATTTGATGCTGAGGACCTGGTCCTCATATGGTAGTGAGATATAAATAGCAATCATGGTTGACATATGTGTAGACGCAGGTATTCAAGCCACAAATACGTTTTTACTTCTGTGGTGTTCTATGTAAAATATTTGAATTCATCACTTCAATTTAGTGAGGTTCCCTTTGCAAAACCCAGATTTCTGGCTTCTTTTCACAAATCAGAAGATGTGGAAGCACCAGCCTTTCTCCCAGGCTGGAACACGGGTACCCGTTTGGATGGGGCTTGTCAAACTGTCACGTTAGGGCTGCTTTCCCACACTCCCTGGTGTTTGAGTCCCTGTCTGCTTCATTTGTTGATTCAGTTGCCTGACCCCCGTGAGCATCTGGCTTTGCAGCCCTGGTCGAGTGTGTCCTGAAGTGTGTGGACCACCACCCACGCGTATAGACAGCATCAGCCTTGACAGTTGTTCCTACTGAGGCATGTGCAGTGAGGTTTCTGGAAAGTCATTTTTTTTTTAATCCCTTAAATGATTTAAACTTTCTGGAAGCTGTGGATCTCATATAAACAAGGGGACCCATAGAAAAACATACTCATTGGAGAATTACGAGGCATATAATTTTGTCTTTAAATTCTTACAAGTGAACTGTAAGAACATGACTTCATAGGAACCTCTGAGACATTATAGCGTTTTAATTACACTCTGCTGCTCCATGGGATGCCTCATTTTTACTTTTATTAATTTAATTTTTTTTCCTGTTTGTGGCAGTGGGTGCCTTGTCTCCGGCCCCACCCCTGTGTGCCTCGGGGAAGCTGCCTGGTGCCTCCCTCTTTGGGGCAGAGGCTCCAGGGCCACGTCCTGTCTGCGAAGAGTTTATGAGGTTTCACCTGCTCCTTCATTCCTGCTCATCACCCTCCCTGCTTCCTCTTGGGCTGCCAGCAATGCATTATATCACCTCCATCTGCAACCAGAGCTACTAGCATCACTCTGCCGGTGTCTGTATTTCCCCAGTGACTTAAAGAAAACCATTAAGTGCCCATGAGTGGCAGCAGCTCATGGAAGCCAGTCTGCACAGCCCGCATTTCTCTGTGGGGCCCACGCTTCTCAGAGAAGGCAAGAGCTGCCCTCTGTTTCTCCCTGTGGCAACCAGGTTGTCCACATTGAATACCTGAATCCATCCGTGCATCAGTTCTTTTCAGTAGATATTGACTGAGTGCCTCTGATGTACCAGGCATGGGTGTTTTCAGTACTCTGTGACAACAGGCTTGTGGCCTGATCCCATGACACAGATGCAGAGGAGAAATTAGAACCATAGGGAATGAGACTGAGTGAGGCCCTTCTGAAAGGGGGAACTGACTTTGTAAAACACCATGGAGTTCAAACGCAGAATCTTAGAACTTTTTTTTTTTTCCAACTTTTAATTTTGTATTGGAGTATAGCAGATTAACAATGCTCTTCAGGTGAACAACAAAGGGATTCAGCCATACAGACAGATGTATCCATTCTCCTGCAAACTCTCCTCTACTAGAATCTTAGAACATCTTGAGAAGCTTTCTGGATGGAGCTCATTTTTCTTTTTCAGAAACCTCAGGAGGCAGTCTGTTACCTGGATGAGATGTCTTCTTTACCAGCTGTGTTCTGGTTCTGACCCAAACACCGGGGACTGCCATTAGGTTGCCAGTAGTATACATGGCCCCTCTTTGAGTTGGGCAGTGCACACTCTTCCCAGCCATCCGCAGTGGCCTCGATCCAAACAGATGTGCATTTGAGTCTTGCTTTTATCATGTACTCTTTGTGAGCTAGCATGTGTTTCTTAGGCTCTTCCAAATTTAATTTCTTTGCCTGCAAAGCGGTGGTGGAGTTACAGTGCCTGCCTCTCAGGCGCCATAGTGAAGAAGCAGGGGAAGAGGCCTGTTAAAGGCCCTGAGTGCCTGCTGCATGGTCTGCACTCAAGAAATTGTCACCACTGCTGTTACTGGGATGACTGACGGCCTTCCATACATCGTCTCCCCCTTCCCCAGCTGCATGATGCACTTTGAAAGGGATAGCCTTCAGATTCCTTTTCCAGAACATTGAGGTTTCCTTCCTGACCCTGCAGCCCCCAGGCCATCTCCCCCTCCTCTGTCCCTCAGGCTGAGCTCCGGCGGCAGCATGTCCAGAGCATCCCTGGCGAATGCCCATTGCCTTTCTGTCTGCAGCAGGCCTGTGCGATTTTGGCTGCTTGTCTAATCCAGGGAAGGAGCCACCACTCCTCTGCCTTGGGTAGGCCAGTTGCGGGCTGGCCCATAATAATACAGTTATGAAGGTTAACAGGAAAAAGTGGGGTCCAGGAGCAATTCCAGGCTGCTGGCAGCCTGGCTGAATTGGAAGTGCCCCACCAGTGAAAACTGCAGCGAGAAGCAGATTAAACCTCCTATCTGCCATCTCACGCTCTTCTCTCCCCTTTCCTGTTTGGACTTGAAAGACGATTGGAGCCAGGGCCCTGACAGTTGACGGAAGTGCTGCAAGGGGGGAGTATTTATTTACAGTGAGTCGTGGCGATGCTTGTTCAGGATGCGGTTTCTAGCAGGAAGTTCTGTCCCCACCCCCGGGTTTGATCATTTCTCCAAAAAAAAAAAAAAAAAATCCTTGATTGTTTGAGGCCTCCGCACTGACATGGAGCAGCACAGGTAACCTGTCTGTACTTGGAGGGTGTGCCAGCTGCACCATCGGAGGAGGGCCTAGAAAAGAGCAGCAGGCCCCGCTCCCCCAGATGTGTTGAGGCGCTGTGATAATCATTAGGCATTTAAAATAGGGAAGTGGGCCGCGCGCACGTGCTGTAGGCTGTGGTTGGCGTGGGCCATTCCATTCGTTAACAGAAACCAGTGCCAACTGAGGATGTTGTGCTGGGTGTTTCAGAGAGAAATCACTTTGAGGCAAACTCAGAGGCAGCAATGCCTAGGAAGCAAGTATCTGAGTTATATCCAGTCGGCCTGAGGACGCTGAAGCCGCTCTGAAGCAGAGCGCTGAGCTCTGGGTTCCAAGTTTGGGGTGCCTCCTGCTTTTTCGAGTCTTGTAGAATGATGGAAGAAAAGGGTGGTGAGGGAAACGGGATTCCATCATGGAGTTTATTTTGGTATTTTCTTAAGTCTTCAGAAGACCTTGTAATACTAGAGAATTTTCTCAAAACCCACAAATATCCTTCATTTCTTACTTAAAAAAAATATAGAAGATGAGGAAACATTACCAAAGGGTATAAAATGGGAATGAAATCTCCCTCCACCAGGGGCTCATCTCCCTTCTTATTACATCTTTTAAGGCCTGAGGCACCAGCACCATTAGCATCACTTGGGAACTTAATAGAAATGCAGGTTCTGGGGTACTAGCAGAGACCTAGTCAGAGAGGACCATGTAGCATGGAAATCTGTGTTTTAATGAGTCCTCTGTGTGGTTCCGAATGGTCACTAATGCTTGTGAACTGCATACTTAACTGTGGGTTTAAACGTCAGTGTATTAACAGAATTTGCTGGTTGGCTTTTAAACGACAGATGCTTGAGCTGGACACCCAGAGGCTCCGATTTGTATGTTGCTAGTGGGACCTGAGAATCTGCATTCTTTATTTTTCAAGGAGAGGGGCAAGCGTCCCTTTCTACCATTTCCCTCCCCACAGTGGTTCTGATGGAGTGCTCCTGGATCTCTGATAAACCCTGACTTTGGGAGTGGCTCTGATTCTTTAGAAAAAAAAAAAAAAAAGCAAAAATCATGGAATGGAGGAAGCAGTGCTTATTTGTTGAGGCCACAGCTAATTTAATGCATGAAGAGACTGACAGTAAAGAGGACCTTGACACCCATGTACATTTCCCCAGCTGTCCCAGATGCCCAACTCATTGCAAGAGACTTTTGTGACTAATTTCTGCAACTAAGGAATTCATCTCTCTTTTTGAGAAACTCTTGTCAGTCTGCCAAATTTCTTGGACCTTGTCAATATTCAGAGGAAGCTGCAAATGTTCTCCTGTAGGTGTCTCCCCCAGTCTTTTTCTTATCTCTTCATCCATTATTTTTTGGCTTCTAAAGGTGTTTAGCCATCTTTGAAAGGTGTTAGTGATTGGATGAGATTTTAAGCTGATGGACTTTATTTGCAGACTATGGCAGTAGAGGTGACAGTCTTCATTCCCCTTTAAATGTTTCCCTTTAAACGTCTGTTGACCAAGTGTTTACAAAGATGTATGCAGTCTTTGTGTCAAGGAGCTTACAGTTGAGTGGCTGATGGTTTATACAGAGAAACTATGTGTAGAATAGTAGCCCATTACAGTGTGGAACTGGTGCAGAAGGAATGACATACTGTGGGTCCCACAGAGTTTCATAGAAGTGGCATACCGTGTTTAAGCAGGGTTTTGAAGGATGAATAGGAGTTCTCCAGGTGACTCAAGAGGAAAATATTATTACAGGCAGGGACAGTCACTAGAGTTGTATCCAGATCTGCCTCCTGAGACGTTTCACATTTGGGAATCTTTTGGAGTTATTTAGGAGTGACTTCTGAGTTGGAAGATTCTGGGGAAGATAGCACTTGGAACTTACCTAAGGTCATCTTGATGCAAATAACATTGGAGAATATGGAAGAATTTTGTCATGTATGAAGCACAGTAACCTTTATAAAATAAAACAATTTTTTGTGTGTGTGAAGTTTCCCCCTTAAATCCCAAAGTTCCTCTATAGTCTGGATAGGGTTGACAGGCTGCCAAGATGCTTGGGGGACTTGGGTGGGAAAGGGAGTTGGCTGGTTTCGTGGTTCCTGGTGCCAGCCTTCTCCACAGTGTGTTTTGTTGAGCATTTGTCCATTGACATGCTTCTCACTGAGTCTGAAATCGTGAGGATTTAGGCAGGAGGAGTAAGAACACCCCTCCGGAGGTCTGCCAGACTTATTTAAAATTCCTCTAGGAACCGTGACTTTGGACACGTTCTTAACCTTTGCCACTGTGTTTTCCCCAGTAAAGCTGGAGTCATAGTCCTGTCACTCTTCTAAGAGTGAAAGAATGAATGGCGCAATGAAGTAACACAGAGAGAGCGTTCGGCGTGGTGTCTGGCAGTTCAGTAGCCACTTGCTCTGCTTGAAAGCAGGTGTAACAGAAAGAACGACACACACCACAAACTTGGTCTCTGAACTCCCAGGCCAATCGAAAGCAGTTTTTCAACCTGGGTGCTCTTGAAATTTGGGCCCAGAAAGTTCTTTGTTGTGGGGGCTGTGCATCATGGGATGTGCGGCAGCATCCCTGCCTCCACCTGCTAGGTGACGGTGGCATTCCCTCCTGCCCCCCGAAGCCTGTCTAGGAGGAGCAACATGATTCGCGAAGGTGTTTATTCTGACGGAAGCACTGCAAAACTAACTCTCTAATGTAGAAAATGGAAAAGAACACACAAGAAGCAGCTTAAAAAATGGTTTCATACTGTTTGCAGCAGGGAACATGGCTTTAAGAAAGCCATCAACCAGTACTTATTAAAATCCTAGAACATCTCACAGGGAAGAATTCCTGACCTACATGTGGTCATTTTCTTGATTTTTCATCTGATACTGATTCCAGTTTAAAATACGATGGAGAGGGTCTTGGGGCTGTTTATTTATACAAGACTTTTTTTCCTTCTTTGTAAAAAGTTTTCATGGTGGTAAAATGCATGTGATAAGAAATGTGCTGTCTTCACCAGTGTGAAGTTCAGTACTGTGAAGTATCAGTGTGGTCACGTTGTTGTATCTCCAGAACTTTTTCACTTTGCAGAACTGAAACTTTGAACCTATTAAACAGCAGCTCCCATGGTCACTTTGGTCCAGCTCCTGGCAATCAGTTGGACTTTATATCTCGGTGAATCTGAGTACTCTGGGCATCTCATATTGGTGCGGTCATTCAGTATTTGTATTTTGTGAATGGCTTGTATCACTTAGCATAGTGTCTCAAGGTTCATCCATGTTGTAGCATGCATCACAATTTCCTTCCTTTTTAAGGCTAAATTTCTTTTTCAGTGTGTGTATATACTACATTTTGTTTATTCATCTGTCAGTGGACACTTGGTTTGCTTCTACCTTTTCATCTTATTAGTAACTCTGCTTTTAATAGGGTGTATGATACAAATATGTCTTTGATACCCTGCTTTTCATTCTTTTAGAGCTGTATTCAAAAGTAGAATTGCTGGATCAGGTGGTAGTTTTTTACCCCTTCTTTTTAAATGATCTTAGCTGAGGGAAATGGAGTCCAGTGTCCTTTGGACCCACCCTTCACCCTTTCTTGAAGTTTCACCTTCCATTCCTGCTGACCTGATTCTTTGTCTCACCCCATCTTTGTGCCTGCAGACACCCATCGGTGTTACCAAGGACCAGCGTAGGGTCAGCATCCTCTCCATGAGCCCATGGTCCGAAGCAGCATCCAGGTGGCCGAGAACAACCACACCTTGAAAACTTCATCTCTGGAAGCTGTGCTCTTTCTTCAAGCTGTGCGTCTGCTCATGCAGGAGACCTGGCTCCCATCTTTTCCTGTCTGCTATCTGCATAGACAGTCACATCCTTAGGCAATTTAGTGAAGTGGTGAAGAGACAAATGAGTTGTGAGAAGGCGAGGTGGTGTCTCCTTATGAGTGGCACTTTGGGTAGCGTGTTGTAGCTCCGACCTTCGGGCTCCGTTCACTCCCCGCCCCTGGACAGCTCTGTGTCCCAGCTACCTTCCATACTGCTCTGTGGTCTTCAGAATTCCCATCTGGGTGTCACCCGTCGGGTTGCGGAAGGATGGGTGGAACGCGTAATTTACTTATAAAAATATTCCGGTTCTGCATTGACAGTCTCAGAGTAAGAAAACAGGAGAACAGAAAAGCAGTATGTTGAAAAGCTTGTATCTATGGAGACTGCTTTTTTCTGTCCATTCTTTTTTTTTTTTTTTTCCTAATTAGTCTGAAACCTCCCTAAAACTATATAATTCTATTTGCGGGGTAGGCTTACCAAGTCTTGTGCCTGAGAAAGAGATCTTGACTGCTGGGACCTGGGGTGCGTAAGGGAGAACAGAAGGTCCAAGGGAGGGCCAGTCTCAATATTTGGAGACCAAGATGATGTTCAACAGCAGGGAGCCTGCAGAAGGTGGCACTCAGTTGAAGTCGCCATGTGTGTTGTTATGCAGTCCTTCTGTGAACCAGGGCTTCCTCTGCTGCTGGCCAGGAGGATGGACAGTCAGCGGGGATGGTGAGATGCGGGGGGATTCGTGCAGCAGGTGACTTAGAAGTGTATGAATAGATGGAAATAGAACTAGTCTTGTCATTTCACATTTTAAAAAGTAATCCCCAAACAGCAGCTTTTTCAGACCAGGGTAGCTCATATGAAACTGGGTTGTCAGAAAATGAAGAACATGGGACATCGTTTATTCATTTATCCAGATTTTAGAGCCAAGAATCCAGTGCTGAGCAAATTCAGACTTGCTGTCCTTCAAGCCTCCGTATTGGTGCATCTCCTCTAGTTTCTGTGCATAATTACACATGTGAGATGTGTGTGGTTTCCTGAACTTAATAAATTGTTATGTTTGTTTTACTTGTTTTTATCCCGTTATTTTTGTAGAGCTATTAGAGATAGCTTCTAGTGCTGGAATCGCACGGAAACACTTTTCTTCTGAAAATAAACCAGTTACTGTTCGAATTCATTTTGGTTTTCTGCACCCCTCTTCAGAAGGTCATGGGAGCTTTCCTTGGGTTCTCGTTGACTCAGGCTCACATACCGAGCTCTTCACTTCTTGGACCAGGCCTTTGTCTGCAGGAAGATCCTGTCCTCTAGGACAGCTGCTCTTTGATCTATCACCTCTTTGGTTTGGGTTCCCTGTGCCACTGCCAGAGGAATCGGCTCCTGTCCTCAGCGTTTCTGTCTTTCTTTTTATCCCCAAGGGTCTCACGGGGTTGTTTCTGTGAACAGATGACAATCCCAGGCTTGAAGCTCCTGCTCTTGCACCCGCTGGCCTTGAGTTTCCCGCTTGAGGGGAGGCTGTCGGGCTCTGGTGGAGTTGCGGGGTGCCCTGTCCTTTGGAGATCACTGGGAGAGACCTGGGTGTTTGTGTGCGGAGTTGCTGCCCCGTTCCCTGTCTGCGCCCCATCCAGCGCCTCTGCCACACCATGTGAGCTGGGGGAGTCCGGGGGAGAATGGTTGGCTTCTGATATTCTTAAAATCTGCATGTGTCATGGCTTGTTTACCTGCTGACACATTCTTAGAGTAGAATTGTTGCATAGGAGGGAGGGCAGAATTTTATTGCCAGCATTGTTTTCCAGAATGGTAATATCAAGTGTGTTTCCTATCAGCATTGTAAATGAAGGCCTATTTACCTAAACACCACTAAATAGGATATTATGTATGCAAGTATTCCTGTCTTCATTGGCATTGACTTGATTGGTAGTGGGACTTCAGTTTTTATTTCCTGTGTTTTACATGGATATCACAGTTACATAAAATTATGTTATTAAAACAGACATTTTGCATTGTTTCTGCATATGAATCTCCACTCGGTGCTAGCCGAGACTCAAAAGCAGAATTTGGTTTCTAAGTATTTTGATGTATTCTTGTTATTACTCTTTGAGAACAGGGTCTAGACTTGGTTTATGACTGCTGTTGGTTTAACGCCCTTGGGGTGATGAAGTTAATTCTTGAAATTTTTCCCTTCTTCTCTTCTTCGTATTATATAAGAAGCTATGTGAGGCACTTCATAAGGGTTTTATGGAAATACATGGCATTGTAATAGGAACCATATTTTATGAATCTAAAACGAGGATTTCTGATTTTATGAGAATGAATCAGATTTATGGGGACAGTGGGTTGGGATATTTGAAATGTAGACTCTCATGTTAAATCTAGAAGATCTTAACGCCATACCAGCCAGCATGGCCCACACTGAGTTCCTGAATGTAATAATTTGTTTCATGCAGAAACCATTCTCTGGTTAAAATAAGCTAGGAAACACTGACTTATACCAGACTGAATCTCTGTTTTATTTTGGTTTTAGCTGTAGGACTTTTTAGACATTAGTGTAGTAATGTGCACTGTTAATCTCAGAGGCAACTGTGAACATATGTAGTTTTTCAGATGAAACATTTTTGGTGGGGGTTGAGGGTGGGCTCAGGGAACAAAGCCTTTTCACGTTTTGAAGACCTCACACTATGGATACAGTTTGGGAAATGCCCTATTGGAATAACTGTAAATTTCTATATAGCATAAACCTACACTCTATACATTAAAAACCTGGAAATACTTTTTCAATTGTGGGATAAGGGAATGCTAATGTATATAGAAGGTTCTGTTCCTTCCTTTTCCTTTTTTTTCTTTCTCTTTTGGCCTTAAATCTATTACTTTAAGCTCTTAAGAGAAAGATAATGACATAACAAAAAAAATTGTTGTACATCTGTGTGCGTGTGTGTGCATGTACATCAAGGAAGTAATTCTTGCTTTGGAAATGAATATTAACTGCTTTTGAGAATAGCTTTTTTTCCTGCCAGAATGAAAGTTAGTGAAGTCAGTCTCATTGCTACAACCATTTTATTGACTGTTTTGTGCAAGGCAGTGGGCTAAGGCAGAAGGACAGGTGGAAGTTATGTTTCCTGACTTCCGAAAACTTACACTTTAGTTGAGGAAAGTGAAAGTCGCTCAGTCGTGTCTGACTCCTTGCGACCCCATGGACCTTACAGTCCATGAAATTCTCCAGGCCAGAATACTGGAGTGAGTAGCCTTTCCCTTTTCCAGGGGATCTTCCCAACCCAGGGATCGAACCCAGGTCTCTCGCACTGCAGGCAGATTCTTTACCTGCTGAGCCACAAGGGAAGCCCTGTGGTGTGGGTAGCCTGTCCCGTCTCCAGCGGATCTTCTGACCCAGGAATCGAACCAGGGTCTCCTGCATTACAGGTGGATTCTTTACCTTCTGAGCTGTCAGGGAAGCCCAGGAGAGAGAAAAGCTATGGAAAAGTGAAGTGAAAAAGGTATTAGTAATATATAATTACCAATTGAGAAACTGAAGAAATGTCACAGAACTGAACATAATTTGTTGTGAATTGGTCATCAAATGTCTACCTGTAGGAGATGAGAGGAGAGAGAGAGATAGAGGCCCAGGAAACTGAAAGTCAAGGGTTATAAACAGTTATAGGGTCATGAGAGCCTTTGTGAAACTGAAAAATAAAACGAATGTCCACTGTTTGTTTTTTTTTTTTTACCATCCAGAATTAATAACTGTTTATATCTGGCCATATTTTCACCTCTAGTCTATGACCTTTATGAAATATAATCTTCATGAAAAAAGAAGTCTCCTCTAACCAGATATTTCAGGACAAGCCCCCCCCCCCCCCCGCCCCGCCCCATCCCAGTCCCATACATCCACACAAAGTTCTGTCCCTCTCATCAAGTTCATCCATAGCTGTCTTCTGTGGTGATTATTTTATTTTCATAAGTGTCCATAAAGGATCTCTAGTGCTTTAGTGTATTTCTTTAATTGGAATAAATTGTATCATAATGTGCACAGGCACAAACTTTTGTAAATGTCCAACCATAGGTACTTCCTGGACCCTGGAAGCCCACTTCTAAATTCCTGGTTTAGAGGAAATTTGTTCGTGAACCCAGGAAGCAAGTTTGAGAAGCTATGGGGTAGGGTGCAGCCTGCACGTGGACTTAATGGATAAGCAGGAAGGGAGGGATCTCTCAAGGCTGTCACCTTGCCTAGGGTGGGGGTCCTGTCCCCTGATGCCTTGAGAAACTCACTTGCAGCCATCACTCTTTTCAGCGCCTTTCATTTTGCATTTACCGCGTACTTCCTCAGATCTAGTGATTGTTTCTGATGTATAGGTCCTGCTTCTTCACCTGAACTGTAAACTTCTTCAAATCTTGCCCTAAGTCTTCATCCTTTTCCCTCTCCTCTTGGTGCCTTACCTAAGAAATGCTTGGTGGGTTGTTGTTATCCCCCCGCCTTTTTTTTTAAAGTGCTGTGCAGTAGAAACATTTATTATGGTGTTAAGTCTTTAAATAATTCTCAGCAACTAAACTTGAGGCATGTGAAGATAAACGATGACAACTTAAGCCAGCCAGGAAGCTGTAACGTGGGCTCGGACTATCGTTTGGCACAGATCTGTGTCTGCTGACTGAGCTTCCCTCCTGCCATCAGGAGATGGCAGACAGTACAGGTCAGTGCAGGCACACCTTTGCTCAGCTGCACATCAGAGCTGTCTGCACTCCTCCAGCCCACCAGTCAGGGGAGTGAAAGCTCACACAGGGGCTTGGCAGCTGCTTTTTGGAGTCAAGGGAGTCAGGGCTAAACAGAGATCCAGGATGCACAGCCAGCAGGAGAGAGCTTATCTCACCCAAGAGGAAACTATCGCCCCTGTGAACCTGTTTTATTTTCTGTTTGTATGGCATGAATATGCTTAATGCGTGTTTTATTTTAGTTTGCAGGCCTTACTCCTTGCACATGCAGAGATTATTCCAAGTTTCCTCTGCCTGCCCTCCCTCTGCTGTGTGATGTAGATACCTTATGTGTCGGGCAGTCAGAACACTGTCGTCACTCGTGGCTGACCCTGTAAAGTCTTTCCCAGGTTGACTGCATGCCTGAGAGCACGAGACAGTGCTCTGTTGTGATGGACACATGTGGAGTGTCTGTATATTTCAAGAAAAGAAGATATATAAAAACTCTGGCATCTACTACTTGGTTTTATAGCTTAAAAAACAGTGTCTAAAGTGGGTAGACTAGTTTAGGCTGACTTTGTTATCTTTAGGGTCCTTGAAGAACCATACTTTATGACTTGACTTTGCTTATTTGGTGGGTGGATTTTTACCAAGAGATCTACCACTGCTACTGATTTGCTTGTTATTTGTCAGAGAGTGGGAGATTGAGGATGAAAAAAGTCACTCATGTCACCAGATTCTGTTTTGCTTTTTTAATACCTAAGGATCAAAAAAATCAATGCAGGTACAAGATGATCGGGGTGTTCTGACCACTGGAATCACTCAAACCCTCTGTTCTTTTATCCATCTTAAAGCTCAGACTTTGGTTCATCCTTGGAAACAGTGCAAAGAATAGCTCCTCAGCCAAATCATGTTTTCAGAAATGATTTTTTTTTACATGTTCACATTTCCTGTCAGAGTTGAGTGTTGAATTGCTTTGAAGGGTAGACTTAGGAGCTCCACACTTCAGCCTGAAGATGAATGTAAATGCTGAGATTTCCGGGGTTTTTTTGGTGGGGGAGGGGCTGGTGCTTGCGGAGGGGCTGAGGCTGTGATGAGTAGCTCTGTGCTGGAGGCACTCCATGTGCCAGGCACAAACCATTCAAAACCAGAGCTGAGATGCCAGAGCCAGCTCAGGCTCGGCCTGTTAGGTGGAGTGTCAGCCCAGGGGGACCCAGTGGAATAGGAGCAGATTATTAGACAGGGAGGGACAGGAAAAGGAAGCTTCCACAGGGACGGAGAGAATGAGGGTCATTGGGCCAGGGCCTGGGAGGGGCACTCCGATTGTACTCTGAATGCAGGGAGGGGCGCAAGGTCAAAAGCCTGGCTCGCAGAGGGGGCGAGGCCGGGACAGGGAAGGGGAAAATGCTCTGGGTCGAGCTTGGGAGGAGATGGAAAAATCTACTAGACAGATGCAGGAAAGTCTCAGGGGGCAAGTGCAGGGCTAGACTGGCTTGTTGCTGGGCAGGGCTTTGCACACCGGGCTCCTGGGGGCCACACACACACAGCGGGGCCTCCTCACTCTTCCACAGGGTCCCAAGTTCACTGAGGACAGGGCTCCAGGTGTCAGCCCTTCTGAGATGTCCCTCTTACACAGTGGTTTGACCTGAAGAAATACTTGCTGCTTAGAAGTCCCCGAGACTCTGCTGAAGTGTCTCATGGCTTCTCAGGGGTGCTACCCACATGGCATCAAGGGAGCAGGGATTGCAGAGAGGAGGGGTCCAAATTCAGTCTTTTCCTCTTGGTGGCTTTCCCATGTCACACACACAGTGAAGTGAGAAGAAGCAAGTGCAAAGAAAAATAGGATCGGGGAAATGTCAGAAAGTTTGGGTTCTGAATTTGACCCCAGGTCTTAGAGTGGCTTTGTGGAAAAGTCAGTCTTCATTCCTATGAAGTGACGACTTTGCTGTAAGGAGCTATTAAGTTGCTGTCAACTCTTGCATGTACCTTTGTAAAATGTGTTGGGTTGAAATAACCATCCAAACCAGAGAGTGAGGCCATCTGGAACCACATGGGCCAGGGATCTAATCCCTAGTTTACTACTGACGATCTTGGTGCCTATGGCAGTTAACCTCATTTCTCTGAACCTCAGTTTTTCCATCTGTAAATGTGAGGGGGTCGTTGTGAGCATGGAGTACATGAAGCCCGTGGCTTAGCCCGGTGCTTGCAGAGTGTGAGCATTAAATTGTGTCAGCTCTTACCAGCAAGCTGTACTCTGCTGGAGTGAAACCCGTATCACCAAGAACATTAGCTACCCGGCACTTCCTGGGCAGGCACATCCGAGCAAAGAGTTTCTTATTCTTCATGGCCTTTCTTTTTCTTGACACCGTCCCTGGTTTCTTCCTCACCAAACAGAGGAATGACACGAGCTCTTTGCTCCCAGTCGTGTGACCTCAGGTCACTGGTTTCTTCCCGTCTGTGTTGTCTTGACCCGGCTCCTCTGCATAGCCATCTTCTTCCGTAGATAACGGGAGCTACTTGTGGGCAAGGGATGGGATGTGACTCCTGCGTTCCCCCCCCCCAAGGCTCACCTCTGTGCCTGTGTCACAGTGTTTGGTTGAAAGGAGATGAAAGTGCTGGGGGAGATGTTCCATGTACATAGGAGGGGCCCTTTGGCCCAGGACCACTGCTCTCTGGTGCTTATGGCTGCTCGGGTGCTTCAAAAGCACTTGGACCAGTGACCTCTAAGGCATTGCCCTGTGTACGTTCTCACCCAGAAACATGTGGTTACCTCCCCCGCAGCCCAGGGAGCTTAGGTGACAGACAGACACCATAAGGCTGAGTTCTGAGCCTCTCGTTCACAGTGGCAGAATGCAGTGCTTTCTCTATTTCCTTGGAATCTGAGCAGGTAGGTTCATCTTTTAGACATAAGCCTGAGATCTTCAAGGATAGACTACCCCGAGATGGAACATTAAAAATATAATGTTGTTTTAAATAAAAGCGCATTAAATAAAGAATGAAATAATTTCTAGGGTAAATGGCAAAGGGTAGATTCTGCAATAAGTGAACTACTGTGCTGATAACTACTCCTGGGTTTTTTGGTGGTGGTTTTTTTTTTTTTCCCCCCCTTGAACTTGGGATCCCTGCATATCACAGACAAGTATCAAAGCCCAAGATTCAAATCTGTTACTGAATCCATTCCAGGAAAGCAGAGAAAAGCTACCAATTTGTCATCTGTTGTAAAATTTTATAACCTTTCTCTCTCTCTCTCTTTTTTAATATTTTTGTACTATTATTCACTCGGCTTGTGATACCGTGCCAGACTTGCGCCTGCTCATTTCACTGTGTGTGCACGGCTGTGGTCTCTCTTTTCTACGTGAGGACTGGTGGGTTGAGTAAGTAATGCTGAAATCGCACACGCTGCGCTGTCCTCAAGTCAGACTCTATGTGGCTTAAATCGCACATGCTGCGCTGTCCTCAAGTCAGACTCTATGTGGCTTGAGGCTGGCTATTTTGAGGTATGGTCGGGAGAGAGCCAGTTAAAAACCTGAACTGCCTCATTCACAGGGTGGTCCTTCTCTGCTGAGATTGTGGTCAGCGTAGCAGGAGAGCAATTTGCCCAACCTCTCGTATCACTTCCTGTCTGGACGGAGAAGAAAGAGGAATCTTCATTTCTCCCAGTTGCCAGTTTTTGTGGCTTCCCGGTAGAGCAGGAGTAGCTTGGAAAGATTTCGAATTTTGTTTTTCACTGGATATGCAAATATGTGTTGCAGAATACTGGTGATGGGCTTGTCTTGGGGTTGTGGAATGAGAGGTAGGCTTTACACATCATTTTGTACTTTCTTTGATTGAGTGAGAAGGCCGGCAGCCAGGTGGGTCAGAGAGGGTACCTCGGAGCCACGTAGCAGCTATCTTGAGATCAGATCGCTTTTCAAAGACACTGACTTCCTTAGAAAGTCTTATTTTGAGGGTTTCACCAAATTCAGCTCAATATTTAGTTAACACAGACGAATCATTATGGAACATGTTAATTCTGTTTTTCCATTTTTATACAATCAGTCGAACATTTCCTTTCGAAATACAATACTCTTTCAGGTTTTGCTCCGAAGCAGTTTTTTTTCTAACTTTCTATTTCTATTGCAATATTTTCTGCCGCCCAGACATCACCAGATGGACAGGGACATTTCAGTACCCCCTCCTCCCACCCCCACTCCCTAAGTTCTCACGAGCCACACACACAAGTGCTGAGTTCCGCCTGGCTGCCTGCCTTGGCACAGGCCTTTGATTCCTGAAATGCTAAGAGTAGACCAAAAAAAAAAAAAAAAAGTGTTTTTCAGGTGAGCTTGTCCAAGAATGCCTTTTTCCTTAAAAAAAAAAAAAGTCCTTACTGCCCCCCCCACGCCCTACCCACCCCAAAGCAGTGAAGGCAGATGCAGTTCCTACTCCTTTATGGTTTTCCCTCAGTGTCCCCTTAGAAATGATGTCTCCTGTGTCTGGGGGCCCCACCTCGAGCAAGGTGACTGTGCATCCGTGGGTCGCACGGTGCGTGGGGACAGCTGGACTCCACATCCACCTTCCTGCACAGCCCAGTCTGAGGCTTCCATGTATTCTCCTTGGTTTGCTGGCTGTAATCACAGAAATAGCAAAATATGTCAGCCTACTACTGTCTGCGAGCCGGCACTAGTCCAGCGAGTCTCAGAGGGATGTTTTATTGGTTCTGTAGTGCACAGTAGAATGGACGAGCTGAGTGCAGCCTCGGGGCCAGGAAAGCCCCCGCTCCACCTGCAGCTCCCCCAGGAGCCGGGGTCTCGATGGGGCTCACAGAGCAGACGCGGGTGAAGGTGCAGTGTGTATTAGCCCTTTCTCCAGCACACCGCTCCAGCTTCCTTTGTGTGCACATGTGCCCAGGCCGCAGCTCTACAGGAACTTATAATGTCTTGATTTCCTTTGCGTCCTGTTATTGTTTTATGGCTCTGCCTCTCGAAGGGCTGTTGTCAGACCTTGGGTGTGAAAGCCAGTTCATACAGGAGCCTCTTCAGAACAATGCGCTTTCAGTAGGAACTTCTCATGAGATGAAAACCGTAAAGCAGGCTTCTGAACAAGACTCGTTAAGATACAGTAGCCTGTTCTCTGCTAATAAGCTGATTGCTTTCCAGACCTGAAGGGGTGGACCAAGCTGTTTTGCCAAAACAATGGAAAATTAGCTCTGTAAACTTTTACTGCTGCCATATTTTGCACTGGCATTTGTATCTGCTCTGTTCCATTGATTGGTTAGAACTGGAAACAGTTGGAACCAGGGTATTTTTTAAAACCAAAAGGGAGTTGTGAGTCTCACTTGGAGGCGGGCTGGAGACACCTGACAATTTTCTAAATTGTTTCACAGGATTTCCCTGGTTGCTGAAGACCTGTTGGGTGAAATTGCTTGATCTTTTGCAGCTGTCTTCATCTTCTGGGGGATATGAGGACTTTAAACGTAGATGCATGCCTGTGTGCTCAGTCATGTCCGACTCCTTGTGACCTCATGGGCTGTTACCATTTCCTTCTCCAGGGTATCTTCCTGACCCAGGGATTGAACCCGTGTCTCCTGTATTTGCTGGCAGATTATTACCACTGCACCAGTTGGGAAGTTTGAATATAGATGGGACAGTCTCAATCTCTTGCAGAAAGAAAAAACTATACCTCCATCACATAGTATTCAGCTTGGTTAAAAGCCATGATACTGGTACACAGAGGTGGGACTTTTTCTCAAACTTAATGAACCCTTCAGGCCGCCTCCTCTCTCTTGGTTCTGCTCTTCACCTCAATGTGAAAGGCTCCAGGATATCCCTATTTTGAGCTAATCTTTTTTTTTTTTAATACTCCAGGCACTCGTTTTCCGGTTGCTGGAATTTATTTTCACCAAGACCACCACCCCCAGCAGCCCACCCGAAATCTCAGATCTCTGAGCAGACATTTGAGCATACAATATGTCTTTTCTTGCCCTCTGTTTCCCCTCCTGCATTCCCTGTGTCTTCTAATTTCATCCCCAGTCTGCGAATCTTGCCTGAAACCTAGGGTGGTTCTCCTGGCCCTCAGTCTTCATGTTGCCTTAATCACTAAGGTCTGTAACTTCTGTCGTTTCTATATCATCCTTTCTGGCCATTCTGTTTGTTGGGTTTCTCTCTCATTCAGGCCCTCGATCTGTTTTGTCCTTATTATTTTGGCAGCTTGATACTTCCGCCTCTGTTGGAGCAGCCTGAACTGTATCACAGTTGTTTTTTCAGAAGCTTCAGTAGCCGCCTTGGTTGACAACAGACACCTTCTCCTTTGCCTGCAGTCTAGGCCTCCCATGAGCTCCTGCAAACCCCCTCTGCCGGCTGGTCTCTCCTCTCCTTCATCTCCTTTCCACACCCTCCACTCCAGGCCGCCCTCCGCCAGCACCCTTGCAGCATCCCTGGCGCTTCACAGACAGCGTGTTACTTCTTTCACTCTGTGTGAAATACTTTTTCTCCCTTCTTCATTTTCTCTTCATTTATTTGTTCACATATTCTGCAACCATTGATTGAGATATATCTTTGTGCCAGGGTCAGGCTACGTATTAGCTATATGGTGATGATGTACACAGTTCTGGCTCCTACCTTTATGGGGAGAGTAAGAGAATAAATAAACCAAGAAACACATGTGAATAAAACAGGGTGATGATTTGGAAAAAATACATCTGATACTTTAAGAGACAGTGATAAAGGAGACTGTTTTAGTTTTTGTGTTCAGAGAAGGATTTTCCAAGAAGATGACGTTTAAGCGATGGTGTGGAAGATAAGAGGAGAACCACCATGCACAGAGCTGGGAAGAAACCTTCTTGGCAGATAGGACAGCGTGTACAAAGGCCTTGAGTAGAGTGAGCGTCAGTCTTAAATGAAGTGAGAGTCTCTGCTCCTTCATTTATTGAAGTTTTGTGTGGCTACTGTATTCCTTCTCTTGCCAGGTACCATCAGTAGTTGGCTCAGCTAGACTCGTGTCTCCCTTCCCTGAGCATCTAACACTTCGGTCTTCCCTTGAAGTATCTCTCCATCTGAGCTCGTGTTGAATTCACTGAATGAGCATCTTTGAATTCTTTGAGGACAGTGACTATGTACCATACACTCCCGTTTTACTTCGTGCTATCTGCCAAAGGAGAGAGACTTCCATCTAACAAAAATTTACAGATTACTCGATGAATTATGTGTTGACATTGCACATGTAACTCAGAAATTAGCTTACTTTTAGCCAGTCATGGAGCTTATCTTATTGACTCCCTCTCCTGATTGCTGACCCTGCTGGATTTGTAGCAGCTTTTGAGTCCTTAGACTTAACCTGCATTTCCACAGGATGCCTTGTTTTCCAGCTCAAGAGGAGTCCATGTTAGTTAGTATCCTCTTTCAGTTTCCCAGGGGGTCAGGGATCTGGCACACTCTGAGGCTCATGCATTGAACTTGGAGTTTCTTCTAGGGTTTTTCCAGTTTTGGCCAGAAACTCGGGTGAGCCAGCGTGTTGGTCAGACCCAGCTGCCCTTCAGGCTCTGGTCTTAAACAGGCCACACTATTGATTGATGTGGCTCAGCAATACGTGGATAGCTGAATGTGGTTGTGAGCCTGGAAATTTGTTAAGAGTTTGAATCAGCCCGATTTACTGGCCCTGTATGTTGGATGAATGTCATGGTAGAACAAGAAATGGGGCCAAACGTAGAGATATTCATAAATCTCTCTTTTTTTTTTTTTTTGGTTCTTTTTTAAAAAAGTGGTTTGGCTGCCTTGCCCAAATGAAATCTTACTTGGAACCCAGTCCCTCCCCTCCCTCTCTCCCTCCCCGCCCCCTGTTTAAAATAAACAAAGGTTGAGTTCTACTGGTTGACTAGGGGCATGAGTTCAAAGCTCCTTCTTTTTGTTTTTTGATTCTGCAGATACTTATTAAGCACTTATTTTGCCAGGGACTCGGCAAGGAGCTGAGAAGACGGTTATACACCAGGAAGTTGAGTGACTTCCAGCTCAGAGCAGCTGGTGTGTTCTTCCCACCTTCCACACCACAGGGGCCCCTTGGAACAGAGTTTGCAAACCACAGTCTGTAATAAGAACAGTGAAATGAGGACACCTTGTAGGTTATTATCTGACATTTACAAATTAGTGTATTCCTGGTATATTAATACAAAGTCAAAGTAGTGTTTTAAAATTTTTTTCTCAGTGAACACTTGGAGTCGAGCAGCTGCCATATGCATTTCCCCCTGCCTGGAAAAGCTTTCCCTTTTCTTTCAATCTCTCCTGGCCTCTTATGTATGACGTGTCCCTTCCTCCCACTCCCAGCCTAGGATGGTTTTGTTTCTCCAGGTGGACCTTGGTCTTTTGAAAGCAAAGGTTGTCTGAGATTTGAAAGTTTTTCTAATTTTAGACTCCAGTTAAGATATTGTTGGGGTTCCTTGGTGGCTCAACGGTAAAGAACCTGCCTCCAGGTCAGGAGTGGCAGGTTTGACCCCTGGGCCAGGAAGATCCCCTAGAGTAGGAAATGGCAACCCACTCCAGTATGCTTGCCTGGAAAATTCCATGCACAGGGGAGCCTGCCATGCTATAGTCCCTGGGGCTTCAAAGAGCCGGACACGGCTGAGCACACATTCTGTCTCTGTCCCTTGTCATTGGGCTTTGGCAGCCGTTTTTAAAATTGCAGTACAGTTGCTTTACAATGTCGTGTTGTTCTCTGCTGTTGAGCAGAGTGAATCAGCTATGCATATATACATATATTTCCTCTTTTTGATTTCCTTCCCCACAGAGCCCCGAGTAGAGTTCCCTCTGCTATACAGTAGGTTCTCATTAGTCATCTCTCTTACACATAGTATCACTGGTGTATATACGTCAATCCCAGCTCTTCCCAACCGCCTTCCCCCCTTGGTATCTTTTGCTCTCTACTCTGTGTCTCTACTTCTTAGCAGCCAATTTTGATTCTTAAGCTTGGTGGTCCTCAGTGCTATTAAGTCCCCAGAACCCTGGAAGAAATAATGGAAATATCATGAACCGAGTCAAGAGAACTAGACTCTAAGTACTGTTGTACTTGCCGTGGGGTGCCAGCCCAGGGGCTTGTCTCAGCATCTTTCCTCATCGGCAACTTTACAAGGTTATGGTGAGAATTATGAATAGGCTCAAGAATGTTTTCCACGCAGTACCTGAGACACAGCCAGAGCTTACAAAAAATGGACATTTCTCTTACCGTGATTTGAGAGTCCAAATGAGGAAATTTAGGATCTCCCCAGTTACATGGCAGAGGAGATGATTCTTCCATGTGCCTGATTTCCAAGGTTATTGTCCCTTCTTTACTATCATTGGTCAGATTGTCATTGGAACATCTCTCTGCCCTGTTCATAGTTACTCGTTAAAAAAGGTGTGTGTTCTGGCAGAGATGTTAACATCTGTTTTTTCTGGTATGTCTTTATAGACTTGTAGTTATGTTTAGGGCCACACATAAAATTCTGTGACCCAGGATAATTCAGTTTAATGTATTAATAGCTAAAGACACCTCAGGCTCAGTTAGATCCGGTGTAGAATGGGATGGGCGGGTGGGGAGGTGGGGAGAGCATGGCCTGGCTTTCCGATCAGGTTCCAGCGGGACTCTTTGAGGAAGGAGAGCACAGGGACATGACTGTGGGACACACACAGGCCAGCCAGGCACGCCTCTGGGATGGCCCCGTGGGCAGCTACCCCTCCAGTGCTGGTTCATGTCTTCTTTGTACCATTTTAGAAGCAGGTCCCAGCACGCCAGTTGGCAGGAGAGGATCCTTGTGTTAGCAAAAGCTTGCAGAAATCCCGGATGCCCTGTAAGTGCAGCACTTTGTGAGGGGAGGCAGAGGGCATACCTTTAGGATTAATGAGTTTTTTCTTGGTGGAAATCCAGGGAGAGTCTCTGCCCTTGCCAAAGGAACATCACCTCCAGGCCCGTGACTTGGATGTTCTGAGCGGCTGGTCGGTCTTAGGGAGGGAGCCAGGCGCCTCCTCCTCATCGTTGGTTGCCTGCTTGGACTTGCCAAAACTCTTTGTGTGTCTCTACTCGCTCATCTGTAAGATGGACTTAATTTTAATAACGGCCATGGAAGGGAGAACTCATCGGTTTGTATGGACTCCTGAATTCACCTTCAAGAAGCACTTTGAAGATGTGAAATTGTCTCCGAAGGCTTGGAGGTGTTGTAAATGTGTGTGACAGGAGGTGTTGCTGTCTTCCATCTCTGGTTGGCCTGTGAACACCGGGCTGTTGAAGTCTTCAGATTCTGGGGCAGAATGTTGAGCCTCAGCTTGTACTTCGCTCGCTCTTGATCATGTTTTCTTTTTCTCTGACTTGTTTTAGATTACACACCAAGACTTCTGTTGGAGTTCTGCTTTGCTGCTCCGTCCAACTGATAGGAAGGAGTGTGTGTGCATGAGTGCTAACTTCTGCTGGAAGTGAACTGAAACAATTTCAAGATTCACTTAGCCAAGAAAGGCCAATTACCTTTTTTGTCTTTTGTCTTTTACTGTTAAGTTTGACCACTAGCTCCTTCCTGGAAGTGTGATAACTCCACAGTTGTATCAATTAGCTGCTTTCTTGTGTCATTGGAAAGGCTTGTTGCAACTTGGGTGAGTTTTCTTTTTGGTTTTCTTTTCGATTACTTTTCCACACATCAGTGCATATGAGACAGGTTTTCAGCCTGGGTCAGGTGGAAACCTGTTTTAAGTTTTGGGCTCTCCTGACCTCACTGGAAGGGTGAGAAGACAGGTGGAGATGAGGGGGAGGGACCCTGTGCCCTCACCTCTCAAAAGTGCGATTCCTGGACCAGCAGCATCAGCATCAGTTGGGTGCTGGTTACAAATTCAGAATCTTGGGTCCTCCCACCACCACCACCATTGCAGTTACTGAATCAGTCTGTTTTTACCAAGATCACCAGGTGATTCATATCTGTGTTAAGATTTGAGAAGCCCTAGAACATTCTAAATAATTATATATATATTTTCTAATAGGACTCAAACATGTTGTGAGGGAGAACGATTCTGGGTTGAGAAGTTCATGTTTATGCTGATGCTATTACATGCTCCTTTCTTCCGAAGCATCTACATTATCACTCCCCTTGATTTCCGACTTCCTTTATGTGTTGTCCTTGACTTGTGTTAGAAAGCTGTGAAGTGTGACTGAAACTAGCAGTGAGTTAATGTTTCCTGTTCCACATCACACCATTAAAATGTCGAAGTGTCTCAAAGGAGAAGATGCTGAGGACCCAGATTGCTCAGTGACTGCAGGCTGCCTTAAGAGCTTGGGCTGGGTGGTTTGAAAATTTCAAGAGGAAGCCGCTCATGAAATGATGAAATAGAGAACTGAGGCCACGTCAGGAGGGGATCAGATTATGACTTGTGCTCCTGACTTGCACAGAAGGAGGTGCTCCATCAGCAGTGCGGGGGCAGCTAGGATACTAATCACAGGCGGGTGAACAGGGCTTTGCTTTTATTTAAGAGAATTGTGGTAGGTGGGGACAGTTTTACGAGGAAGTCTGCCTTTCTGAGAGAGGGCTTTGGATAAGTGGCTTGGTGACATCATACCACTTGGATGAAAGAAGACTCAAGCCAGCCTTTCTTTGGGCAGGAGGTCCTGAGACCAGCAACTTCCCTCTTTAGAGGGTGAACCATTCCATTCTGCAGGTGTCTCTGTCCTGAGTCTGGCTGGTGACCGATGTTTGCATGTTGCGGTTTTTCTAAAATAGGATGGACTGCAATTTATTGTCATGCATTGGGGAGATGGCCCTCAGACCATTTTCCCCCAAAGAATGGGAGAAAATGTCAAATTGTATAAATTCAAGATTATTTAGGAAACACATGCAATTTTGGTTGCCTTATTGAATAAAAAGATAACTAGATTGCCCTAGCACAGAGAAAATATTGAAACTATGTGTAGCTTTATTCTTTTTTCTGAAATTATGAACAGGGCATAAATTTACCTGAGGGTAGAGGATGGCATTGCCTTGCTAAATTCATCTCTAATTAGTTTCATTTTTTTTTTTATCCTGATGTCAGATTTGAGGAAAATTATATTCATTCACTTTCTCCTACAGTTCCATTCTTCCTTTGCTTACTCTTCTGTGATTTTTTCCTCCAAAGAATACATTGCTCAGGGGTCTTCTTTAGGAAACACCTGACTTGGGGAGTGATAACAAGTTATCCTTTGTGCGTCTGTCCCTTGCAAATTCATAGCATCCTTTGTGATGTGGGCATTTATAGGCTTATCTCCAGGGACATCCTAGGATCAGGATTCATGGAATATTGACACTGCAGAGTTGGATGGGAGTAGAAAGCCCTTCTTAGTCCTGTGATTTCACTTGGTGGATCAGCGGCAACAGTTGGGACAGGTGGTAGAAACTTAGATGTATAGTGTTAGTCAGCTTGATTTGTACTCACTGTCTGCTTTCCTGATCAGCCCCCACCTTGGGTAGGATCTAGTTTTACATACACATATAGGTGTAACAGGTACAGTGTATGTATATGCACTTGACTCTTAAACAATGTGAGTTTGAACTTTGCAGATGTGCTTATTCATGGCTTTTTCTCCATAGTAAATGCACTAGTACTACAGGATCTGAGTGCTACAATTGATTGAATTCACAGTGTGGAGGGTCCTCTGACGTGGAGGTGCTGATAGTATTAATAAGGGATACACAGACAAACCCCCTAGCTGTTCAACGGTCAGCCATATGTATTTATGTATCTTTGAAAAGGTTTGTTTATATCTCTGTATATAAATGTTTGTGACCTTGTACAGACATATACCTTTAGAGATATATATATGTCACTGTGTCTATACGTATGTGTATTATTTAAAAGCATTTTAGGACATATCATGATAGAAACATTCGGGATCCATTTGTTTAATCTACTATACAGACAAGAACACCGGAACTTTGAGCAGGAAAGTAACTACATGGAATCTTGGTAGCATTAGACAGCATGGCTGGACTTTCCTCCTATTTGCTCTAAAAGAGTTTTAACTTCCCTGTTAGCTCTTTATGCAGCTGCACATCAGACCCTGCACCCTGAGTTTTGCCATATCTTTACAAGTTTGGAATATAATGTGCTTAACATTTTTCCTCTAAATTGCTTTTAAAATATTTACTTATATATTTTAGTTAATATTTTTTATAAAAGAACATTTCAGAATTTGTCCATTATTGGATAGCCAGTATGATGGTGAACCCTAAAGGAAATAAAAAGGTAAAATTAAATACCTGATTATTAAATATGTGTGTGTGTGTGTGTGTGTGTGTGTGAATGCAGGCATATTATATCTCCATTTGCCACCTAAAGCCATCCCACGTACCACCCAGGGCACTCAGAGCACACTTGGGGAAGCACTGAGTTAGACCAGAAACCTCCAAATCAGTTTGCAAATGATGTGGCGAGTGAAGAGACCAGTCTGTAAAGGTCCCTGCCCTGAGAACACTGCTGGTGGGAGGAACAGGGTCACTGGAAAGCCAGTTTCTCTCTTACCTTTTGATAGCAGGTGTTAGCTACAACCTTGAATGAGATCAGACTGGTCTTACCCAGGACCTAAAATGTCTTAAACCTCCACTTTAGATTTTTTCTTCATGGTTCTGCCACAAGGGTAGAAGCTGTAATTTGGGATATAGTTTCCCTTTTCCCTGATGTATCTGTCATTGACTTCTGATTCTTCAGTTCTTACATTAACCTTTTAAGTATATATAGAACTGAGTTCATAGATGTTTTCTTCATCCTTCATTGAAATTAGCCTCGAGTGAATAACTGGAATAAAATAATAAGATTGTGGTTGCCCCAAATTAATCTTCTGGTTGAGAGTATTCATGTTATCCATGAATTTGGGATCCAAGGGAGGCATGAGAAAATGTGGTTCTGACAGTTAATAATTCCTTTTGTATTTGGTCTTTTGAGTGGAGGAGAGGATTGAACTTTTTTATCACTTCAGAATAATAATAGAAAAAGAAGCATCAAATTTGCATGTTACATAAAACACAAGATGGAAACACATTGCTGTTTTCTGTCCCTGTCATTTGAACCCAGCTCCCTAAAATGAATGGTGCCTTTAAGTTATTGAGCCCAAGAAGGAAAAAATTCAAGAAAAAATGCTGCTTACCCTTTGCTTTGCTGTGTTTCATTTTCCTGTGCAGGAGAATATGCAAATTGCCTTTCTATGGATGCTCTGTCACATCCTTGTAAAGGTTCTGTGGGGATCCATGCATCTTGCTGAGTTGAGCCTTGTGCCAGCTTGGAGAGTTGGATTGTTTTTGCTAATAGAGACAGATTTTGTCATTAGAGATACTCAAGTGCAATGCTGCCTGCATTCTTCTGAGTCTCTGGTCACAGAAATCTCTTTGGCTTTAGGTGCAATTCAGTGGAAACACACACACACACACACATACACAGGCATAGAGAATTTGACTGCGGAGTTGGCAAGAAATACGTGAGCCAAATTTGGCCTGTAGAAATTAACACTGGCAACTTCATGAGTAAAAATTACATGAAAAGCACTCATGAGGGAAGGAAGAAGGGAAAAAAAAAATCCTAGGATAACAGTGCAACAGACCACATTTCCTATCCAGTCTGTCTTCTCGAGGCTGTTTGTCTAAACAGCATTGCCAGTTTTTCTAAACAGTACTGCTGGTGTCCTCGATCTGTAATATGAAGTGAATTGACTACACGGACCAAATGCTCGTTGAGTTGAGAGTTCCTTTATTTGGCCAAATTAAACCCAACAACCTCAGCTCTGTCCAAACTTGTGCTAGTACAGGGCCAGCTAAGGCGCCTGTCCCCATTTGTAGATGTGTAGAGAAAAATGAAGTGACACGTTAACTGTTTCCTGTCCCTTGGATGAAAAAAAAAAATTAGCTCCACATAAAATTTCATGAATTTTTGCCTCCGAAAAGGTGGAAATTTAATTCTTTGAGATTGCCTCCCATGTGAAAAAATAATACATCACAAGGTGCTTCATGTGGCTTTTAGAAAGGTAAGTGTTGGTGGTATAATCTTGTATGGATGGTCCACAGTTTTCCTACATAGCAAAAAAAAAGGGCGGGGGGGGGGGGGCACAATCCAGAAGCACAGTACTCATTTTTAGGAAGATGTTTGCAGTGGTTTATGGTTTTGGTATTGCTGCCGAGTCTTACCCCTCATAGTCCATAAGATCAGATACAGAGATAATTGGGAGTCTAGAATCAATAATGATGGAACACAGCCAGTGTGAAACAGATGCCAGGATAAACCATCTGTAAATTCCATAGTGGGTTGGCTTGGGACTCAGCAATGTTGATTTGCATCCTGTGGACCACTGTACCCGCCCTCAGGATGTGTGTCTTGTGTGTGTCTGTTACATGTATTTGAAGAATTGCTTTGGGCACTTTTTAGAACCTGCTCTAATTTTTGTATATGTTGTGAATCCAGTGAATGAGATTGGACAGTTTGGTTATAGATGACCAGCACGCCTGCAGTCTGACCTCTGTTCAACAGCGTGAGTGATCTTTTCAAAATACGGTTTTGTCCCACTCACCTCTTCACCAAACTGAAGCCCCTTCATTGGTCTCCCACCACTACCCTTGTGATCAAGACATAATGCTATCACAGAATCTGTCCAGTCTTTCTAGTATGAATCCCCTCTCTTCTCATTTTGTGCTGCCCTACCGCTATCCCCTTTTGCTGCTGCAGCCACTCTGGTTATGTCGCTTCTCTGATCCTTGGTGCCAGAGTCTCTACGTATTCTGTTCCTTCTAACCATTGTGTACCTCCCTCTCTTCTTCAGTTCAGTTCAGTCGCTCAGTCGTGTCAGACTCTTTGTTACCCCATCGACTGAGGCACGCCAGGCCTCCCTGTCCATCACCAACTCCCAGAGTTTACCCAGACTCACGTCTGTCGTCGAGTCAGTGATGCCATCCAAGCATCTCATCCTCTGTCATCCCCTTCTCCTGCTCTCAGTCTTTCCCAGCATCAGGGTCTTTTCCAATGAGTCAGCTCTTCATATCAGGTGGCCAAAGTATTATTGAAGTTTCAGGTTCAGCATCAGTCCTTCCAGTGAACACCCAGGACTGATCTCCTTTAAGATGGACTGGTTGGATCTCCTTTCTGCTCAATAGTCTTCTCCAACACCACAGTTCAAAAGCATCAATTCTTCGGTGCTCAGCTTTCTTTACAGTTCAACTCTCACATCCATACATGACTACTGGAAAAACCATAGCTTTGACGAGATGGACCTTTGTTGGCAAAGTAATGTCTCTGCTTTTTGATATGCTGTCTAGGTTGGTCATAACTTTCCTTCCAAGGAGTAAGCTTGTTAATTTCAGTAATTTAAGTAAGTCTGTTAATTTCATGGCTCCAGTCACCATCTGCAGTGATTTTGGAGCCCCCCAAAATAAAATCAGCCAGTTTCCCCATCTATTTGCCATGAAGTGATGGGACCGGATGCCATGATATTAGTTTTCTGAATGTTGAGCTTTAAGCCAACTTTTTCACTCTCCTCTTTCAGTTTCATCAAGAGGCTCTTTAGTTCTTCACTTTCTGCCCTAAGGGTGGTGTCATCTGCATATCTGAGATTATTGATATTTCTCCTGGCAATCTTGATTCCAGCTTGTGCTTCCTCCAGCCCAGCAGTTCTCATGATGTACTCTGCATATAAGTTAAATAAGCAGGGTGACAATATATAGCCTTGACGTACTCCTTTTCCTATTTGGAACCAGTCTGTTGTTCCATGTCCAGTTCTAACTGTTACTTCCTGACCTGCATACAGATTTCTCAGGAGGCAGGTCAGGTGGGCTGGTATTCCCATCTCTTTCAGAATTTTCCACAGTTTATTGTGATCTATGCAGTCAAAGGCTTTGGCATAAAAGCAGAAATAGATGTTTTTCTGGAACTGTCTTGCTTTTTCAATGATCCAGTGGATGTTGGCAATTTGATCTCTGGTTCCTCTGCCTTTTCTAAGTCCAGCTTGAACATCTGGAAGTTCACAGTTCACATATTGCCGAAGCCTGGCTTGGAGAAATTTGAGCATTACTTTGCTGGCATGTGAGATGAGTGCAGTTTTGTGGTAGTTTGATCATTCTTTGGCATTACCTCTCTTTGGGATTGGAATGAAAACTAACCTTTTCCAGTCCCGTGGCCACTGCTGAGTTTTCCAAATTTGCTGGCGTATTGAGTGCAGCATTTTCACAGCATCATCTTTTAGGATTTGAAATAGCTCAACTGGAATTCCATCACCACCACTAGCTTTGTTCATAGTGATGCCTCCTAAGGCCTGCTTGACTTCACATTCCAGGACGTCTGGCTCTAGGTGAGTGATCACACCATTGTGATTATCTGGGTCGTGAATATCTTTTTTGTATAGTTCTTCTGGGTATTCTTGCCACCTCTTCTTAATATCTTCTGCTTCTGTTAGGTCCCTACCATTTCTGTCCTTTATTGTGCCCATCTTTGCATGAAATGTTCCCTTGGTATATCTACTTTTCTTGAAGAGATCTCTAGTCTTTCCCATTCTGTTGTTTTCTTCTGTTTCTTTGCACTGATCACTGAGGAAGGCGTTTTTATCTCTCCTTGCTCTTCTTTGGAGCTCTGCATTCAAATGGGTATATCTTTCCTTTTCTCCTTTGCTTTTGGCTTCTCTTCTTTTCACAGCTATTTGTAAGGCCTCCTCAGAGAGCCATTTTGCTTTTTGGCATTTCTCTTCCTTGGGGATGGTCTTGATCCCTGTTCCTATATAGTGTCACAACCCTCCATCCATAGTTCATCAGTCTATTAGATCTAGCCACTTAAATCTATTTCTCACTTCCACTGTATAATCATAAGGGATCTGATTTAGGTCATACCTGAATGGTCTAGTGGTTTTCCCTACTTTCTTCACCTGTCCTTAAGCTCCCTGCTCAATAGTAGAATTCTGAAGGAATCATTTCTTGATTTCTCTGCCTTTGCCACCCACCCCCCACCCCCCCACCCCCCCCCGGCGCCATTAAACTTTCTCCTGGCCTCATTTAACTTGCTTGTGTGGCATCCCAATATAGTTTCTAATGTATCTTTGTTTCTATAGTGATTAATGCTAGTCTTCTTACCAGCTCCCACAGGCAAGAATATAACTTTCTGGGTACTATTTACTGTATTCTGGTCTCTAAATACAATGCCTAGAATGAAGTAGATACTTTGTAAATACTACTTGGGTAAATGGCTATAGTAGTTGGTCTGTTTTTTCTATTTTGAAACATGCTATAATCTAAAGTTTTGATTATTTTGAGCCCTTTTGAAGTCCTATTTTAAAACCAGACCAAATGGTTTACTATAAACTAAGTGGTTGCTCTTTAAGTGGTTTATGTTATCAGTTTTTTAAAGTTCTCTTTGTGTTACAGGGCTGAGTTTCTGTATTGTTGGGGGGTGTGAGTCTATGTTTTGGGTTAAGGGCAGTTTGCGGTCATGATTATTTTATAGTCAAAGACCTCAGCTTTAGTTACTAATGCCTATAATAGGGGAAAAAAACCCCTAATCTTTGAGTTTTTCTCTGACCACTGTTTTCCTAATAATGCCTGCCCCCCACCCTCTCCATCTCTCTCTCTTTCTCTATAGCTCTTCACTTGGTGTTCTGGGATCATTTATGGCCCCACAGTCACGCATAAGCCACTTAACATTGCTCAGTGTCCTTATGTATGAAATGAGAGAATTGAATTACATGATAACTAAGTTTCCTTCTGGTTCTGACATTCTAAGTTTTATTTGTATAAATACTGATTCTTACATCAAAGACTCAGGTTCAGAAAACTTTTTATGTATACATCCTACAAAGTTTCATTGATGCTTGAAACATTTTGTTATCAATAAGACTTAAAATTATACTCACAACTTACAGATTGAAAAGGTATTATCCTGATTAAGTATACTCACTTTTTAAAAGTTCACTGGGATCCTCACGATTTTTCATGAGATTTTATGAAATCAGGTGATTACGGACTAAATAACTTTCTGTAGACAGACCAGTTAGGGCCAGGCTTGGCTTCTTTCTCAGAGCTTTGAAATACACGTGTGCCTTATGAATGTCTGGTGGGGGGAGTGGTATAGTATACTTATTTCTGATTACAAACCTACTTCTGTGGCCTGGAGTGCTAATCTTTAGAATACATGTGTGTATATGTGTTTTGAGAGTGAGAGGAGAAGGTGCTGGTACAAATGACTTAAGATATGAATGAAAACATAAGGCCGTATTTCCAAATATCTGGAATTCTCATAGTATGTGAACATAGTATATTTTGGCAGTACCTTTTATTTTATTTTTTTAATGAGTAACAAGAACAATGAGAAAGTACCAGAAGAGTAGAGCATTCTGAATTAAAAGTTGACAGTAGATTATTAACATGAAGCCAGATGCAGGGTTTGAAGACTAATGCATGGTATTATTAGCCTTTTCTGCTCCATCAGCCACTACTGTTTAAAACTTAGAATGTCTGATTTCAGGCATCATTTTTATCTTGTGTGCTCTGTGACTATTTTATTATCCCTTATCCATGCTGTTGTCATAGGGATATCCAGTCTTTACAAGCAAGACTCTAAAGAGGTGCCTTTGAAACCCAGGCCTTCAAATTCTCCTTTTGTTCTCCTGGGCCTTCTTGTGACCTCCTCTTTTGACCTTCATCAGAGGGCTAGAGTGTGTCTAGAAGGTTCTCTCCAAAAGCTGCTGTCAGAATAGTCTTTGGGGCAGAGGAAATGCCCCTTCATTTGTCCCACTCTTTTAATAAATGGAAATTAGACCTTAAATCTTATCCAGTGAGTCCTTAAATTGACAGACAAATGCATTGGCAGAAAGATATAGGAGTGGGGACAACATAAAGTGATGTCTGGGGTATAGGATGTGCTGCAGAGCTGGACAGCCCTGTGTCTGGAATGTTCCTGCCTTTCCAGAGCCGAGGGCCAGGCCCCGGGTAGATGCTGCCCAAGTGCTTCCTGGTAAGAAAGCCCCCAGATGGTATGGAGGCCAAAAATGGGGGTCTGTTTAACTTCTGTGTTATAAAACTGATGTAGTGGGTTGTTTATGACAGCAGGTGCCCACTAGAGCCTGGAATCAGGAAATCCCCATCACTTCCCACTGATAGTCTCAGGGAGGTAGTTGGAAATTGTTCTAAAACTCTATCTGAAAAGTATCTAGTCTGCTTAGGAAAAGACTTGGATGGCCATCAGGAATAGCAGAGTTGGGTTCCTTCTCTGTTGACCTTCTTTGGCCTTCTTGGTCAGCATTTCCGCTCAGGAGTTAGGCACTTGGCTTTTCACAGAGCTACTGCTATTGATGGAGGGATATGATCATGACTTGGAGTATTTCCTTTCTTCCCTGCCTCCTTCCTAGCTGTTTGCCCTCTTCTCATCCTTGTACATATCTGTTTATTTCACAAGGAATAAATGTTGCTCAAAAAAAGTGGGGGGGTGTGCGGCGGGAGAGGAAGAGAAGAGAACATAAATGCATGTGTGGTAGGCAATGAGAAAAAAAGAGTAGACTGTTAATAGTAACATTTTGTGGTATTTCCTTCCATTGTGTTTTCTAGGCATGTGAGTGCACACACCCATATATATTTTCAAAAGTGAGATAGTATTGTGCCTGTGCTTTGGTAGTTGATCTTTTCCCTTTAGAATATATCATGGAGCTTACTCTGATATATAAGATACAATAGATGACTAAAGATGCATGGTAAACTAAGCTGAGCAAATTGTTAATATGTAGCATCTTGGAGTTGGTATATGACTGTTACATGAATTGTCTTTCTTAACTTTTCTGACAAAGTTAAAGTTTTACTTTCATTAAAAATTGTTGAGGGGGATAAAATCCATTGAGGGATGAGAAGACAAAAATTAAACAAATAGTAAAGGTGTAGTATATATAGAGTGGACCTCTTGCTATATCCTTAATACAGATATATGACTTCACATTTTAGTGGCAGCCCCCAGCATTATCTTATATGGGTGTATTGCCATTTTTTTTAGCCACTTCCTTATGGGTTGGATATTTAGGGTATGTATGTGGGGGGGCGGGTGGGGAGGGAGGAGGCATTTTGAATTTGGGCAGCCTTTCTATCCATCAGGAGACAAAGCACCTATTGAAATTTCTGTCTTAAGTTTTTACTCTTACTAAATGTGTGGACAGGTGGCACATTAATTTCCAGTCAGTTTGCCTGTATTAAGCAGGACAATATTTTTAATTAGTCAAACATGTTTAACCCCAAATGTGTTTGTTCTCCATTTTCTTTCTTTTTTAAAATTTGTGTATGCTGTGAGTTGGTTGTCATGGTGCCCAGGTGCTGAATCTGAAGGTGGAGAAGGGGTGGGGTCGATCACAACCCCTGTGTGAGACCCACCTTTTATTCCTATGTCATTTCTTTCTATTCTTTACTCAAAGAGAAGACTCGGTTGCATCATTTTGAAGTATTCGGAGTGACATCTGTCTTGGTTAACATTCACTTTTGGGGTAGCTGGACTTTCTTGTGCTCCATGTGTGATTACCTTTTGCCTTATCTTTCAGTCCTTGGTCTAGGCTCACTTTGACTCTAGCGGCGTCTTGTTTTACCCCCTTAACATGTTCATTGTGTTAAGAACACGACAGACAAAGCATTGGTGTCCCTATGACCAGAGTGGGGAGTATGACAGACATTTTAGCCCTGTAAATCTGCCTTTACCCCGACTGTGTAGATCTTGTGACGTTACTGTGAAAGATAGTCTGGGAGGTAGTTATTTAGAACCCTCATGGAGTTTCAGGCAAGGCATTTGATACTTTGGGACATGAAATAACTTTCCTAAGGGTGCCCAGGTGCAAGAATCAAGTCTGGACAGCTCCATACCCTGCAAGCCACACTGCCTGCCCCTCTCCTGTTCCTAGGCATTTGAATTGATTGCCAAACAGGACTAAGAACCATTAGTCCAGGCATGACAGGTTGTTTCAAAGATGATAGGAGGAGACAGGCGCCATCAGGGCAAGAGACTGACCGCTCTGTATTGAAGCACTTCCATTTTCTATAGGAATAAGAGCATTCATGGTCAGTTTTGAGAGTTTGGGGCTTTGTATATCAGTCACAGTGTTGGGCATTCTGATGAATGTGATCCTGCTCTTAATCAGTGAGATGGCTATTTCGACCCCTGTTCTTCCCTCCCTCAGATTATCCATGACAAATGAAAAGAGATTGAGTGACTTGCCCTAGATCACAACTGTGAGTGGTGAGGCGGAATCGGGACTGAGGTTTCCCTCAGTCACAAGCTGGTGCTCGTTTGGTCATCCACACCGGAGGAGGCACGAATGCACGCTTGTTTCCTTGTGTCATTCACGTGTCAGCGTCAGGCAGTCAGAAGATACAGTGAAAAGGTCATTCAGTCTCTCCTTCCTGTAACTCCTGGACAGATGTGTCTCCTCTGCAGGGGGACCTGGAGTGGATTCATAAGCTGTAAGCAAGTGGGGCGAGGAGTTACAGATTTGTAGAAATCCTGTACACTGTTTCTGTCATAATGTAAGCACTTGTACTTAGTCTATGTGAATTTAAAGAATTATTTTGCATCATGTGGTATCTGTCCAGTAACACATCACTTCTATTACATCTTCTATGCATCAAACCATAGAGCCTCTAAGACATGCCCTCAACACTGCATCTCTTGGAGTAAAAGGCTGGTCATCCTGCCTGGTACTCGTGTGAAGCTGTGCGTGGTAAGAATTAGTATCCCTCAGTTGACTTTCAACATCAGCAGTGGGTGAGAAAAATAGACACGGTACCAGTCTTTCTTGAGAAAAACCGTATCAAAGATGTTTGTTCTGGGAAAAATACATTTATTGCTTTTTTTTTTTTTTTTGCAGAGGGCAGCGATGTATAGTTCAGCTTTGGAAAAGTCAGGTTTCGAGGAATGAAGCAGACTCTAGTTGAAGTCCTGAATTTTTCCATGATGCATTCCTCAAAGACTCAAGAAGCATAAATGTCTGCATTTGGAGAAATGTTTTAAAATGTGTTACAGCAGGTTTGGGCATTTATTTGATAATTCTTCTGGTCGTATATGCAGAACATTGATTCAGTGTAAGGGCAGTTTTATGAACACAGATTAATTTTGGGGTACACAACAACAAAGATGCACCTTTGGTTGAATGAAGAAGGCTGTGCCTTTAATGAGTAAAGTAACATCAGGGGGAAAAAAAAGAAGTTACACCAGGAAGCATATTGTAATTTCTTGAAATAAAAAAAAATTTTGAAACATAAAAATAATAATCCACCCTAAAATTTATAAATGCTGTAACTATCTCAGAGAAACAAACTTTTCATGTTTTTTTTTTTTAATTGTGAAAAATGAAGTAGGAAAAAAGTATCAACAGTATCTCCAGATCTCCTTTCAAGACTGTTAATCATTTGAATTTTTGAAATGGAAAATCACTTACAGGAATAATTAGCATTATGTGCCTGACCTGGTGCTTACTTTAAGTCCCTGTTGTATCCTCACTAAAACTTTTGAGTGGTGAGGCCCTATCATTGACCATCTTTTATAGCTGTGGAAGCTGAGGCCTAGCGAGGTGAGAGTTCTTACTGAAACCACGTAGCTGTTTACCAGAGAAACTGAGACTTGAACCCAGGCAGTCTGACCCCAGAGTTAAGGTACCTAACTGCTGGGCCATACTGCTTTTTCAAGGCTTTTGTTTTAGTTTTTCCTATTACTTGTTTCATATTAGCCTGAACTCGCCCCTCCCCCCCGCCTTTTTTTAAGGGAAATTAGCTCAGACTCAGCCCCTTTTCATTGGAATGATAGACGAGCCTAAGTATAATTGTACTACTATAGATTAATGTGCTTCTCGGCCTAGTGCCTGCTGAAGGCAACGTTTAGGCTGTTGTATTGGCACATTCATTCACTCATTTGCTTGTTCATTTGTTCCCTCAGTAAATTTCTCAGAGTCAGTGACATTCCAGGTCCTGTCCCACACACGGGGCATACAGCTGTGGACAGAACCATCCCCTGGTCTTAGGGTGCCTTCATCCCAGTAGAGGAGACAGAAACCAAATTAAGTGTGTGTTTCATGGTGGTAAGTGATAGAGAGAAACTCATTCCGGGCCAGGAAATGGGGTGTGTGAGTGAAGGATGTATGGTTTTTGCTTTAAGGAAGAAAAAGACAGTGAGACCTGAGGGGGCCATGCAGAAGCTTAGGGGAAGGGCATTTCAGGAGGAGATCAGCAAGTGCAAAGGCCCCGTGATGAGAGCCCACTCATAAGAAAAGCCTCCCATTTATATTAATCTTACATGTATAATATGTATGTATAAATATGACGTATTTCTTCCTGATTGAACTATCACCCATTTCTCTGGGGAATATCAGTGTCAATCTGTATTAAACGAGAAGGTGCCAGATAATGTAAACGTGGCACTTCTGGTTCCAAAGATTCAGTCAACATGGAATGGGGCCTGAAAGATTTGTTCAGTGATTCTGCGTCTAAGATACATCCTTTTGTGGCCAAATGTGTGGTTTATTTTTAGTGGGCTGTAGTCTTATCATAGATATTAGAAACCGAGTTTCTGTATGTTCTACTGTGCAGTGATTATGTGGGGATAAGAACTGGTCTCCCTGTCTTTGGTTACCCATTTACAGCAAATAAAAACAATTGCCTTTATGATTTGAAAATGGGTAGCTGTTACATCATGTCAGAGTAAAACATCCTTTAACTGTTTTAAAGTCTTACTGAAAAGGTTCCTCATTAGTCAAAGTATCAGATGCTATATACTTCAAATTTACTTTGCAACACCATTGCCAGCTGTTGGTATCAATCCACAGGAAATTATATTTTCTTGAGGAAAAGTCTTCTGAAATCCACAATTTCTTGCTGGACATTCATAGCAAAATGTTTATGTAAAACCCTTGTGAATGCACATATGGTGACAGTTCTGTGAAAGCCTGATTAGCTGGTTTTCAACTTGCTGGATTATTACTTAAAAAAAAAAAACAAAAACCATCCTTTTCAGTTAAGGGGGATATAAAGGCATCAGAAACCCTCTCACACCATTTCATTTCTGATATCCCTCAACATGGGGTAAACAGTTAAATTGATTTGAGTATGAATTGTCTCCAGAATACTTCCTTTCTGCTTGGCAGCCCTATGTAGAAATCTTTGCCTATTGCAAACGGGAAGTCTTCAACTCACCAGCCCCCTGAAGAAAGGTTTTGATGGTTGAGCTGTTGTCAGACCCTGAGCTCTGCCACGTGGCACTGGGGGCCTATGCAGCGCGTTGGCTGTCGCTGTCGGAAGGGGGGTGTTGGCAGCTGTGAGCACCCCTGCCTGACCACCTCCTTTCTGACCAGGAAGAAGAGGACAGTGATCAAGCAGAGGGTCTCAACAGAGGTCTTAAACCACCAGGTAACATGAGAATGGATGCATACAGGCTGCCAGGGAAGTGGGCTCCAAGCTCCAGAAGTGTGCAGAGACTGAGAATTCCTATATGAACACCTAGGTGACTGATGACTTAAGGAGTAAGTCAGTAAGGATTAAACAGGACCCAAGTTAATTGATGCTAATAGGACATACCGAAATGGAGATATTTTTGGTCTCTGTTTTTTTTTGCCATTTATGATCTGCTGGCAGGAATATTTCATGACATCAAATACATGGCAGAAAGCAAGAAAATGTATATATATACATATATATATGTACACACACACACACACACACACATCTTCCGTATCTTACAACCCTGCTATCACATATGGCCTTTGCGGACAGAGTATTGTGTGTTGTTTAGTCTTGGAAATTCTTTTAAAGATAGGATGTCATTTACAATCTTCAGGCCATATGTTTACTTAGACTTAAGAAACACGGGCTAATCTTTTTCTATTTTGAGGAGTAATAAATTGAAAAGATAATTACATAATATGGTGCATAATGTAACTCTGGCTTGAGCCATATGTGTTTAATTTTAGAGAAACATGCGTGATGACAGGTTATGAAAGGATGAAACTATTTTAGTCATTTTAAGGATTAGAAGCATGATTTCTTTCTTTCTTTTTTTTAAAGTAAGTGTCCCTTATTTCTCCCCACCTTCTCAACAAAACAACCCAATACACAAAGCCAACGAAAAACACCCTCCTGAAAGCAGTTTGTTTCTGTGGTGACCACTGGCAAGGAAGATTCAAGTTTGAGGGCATATTATTTCCAAGTTCTTCTACAGTTTGATGCAAGCTTCTGTGTGCTGAGGGGAGTGGGTGCCATGTAGTTTCTAGTGCCGGAGCAGAGTGGAGTTGCTGGATTTAGAATCCAGCAGAAATTGTTCATGTGAATATCCAATTAGATTCTGGTTATCTCTTTCCTTATTAAACTTGATAGGATATCTGATACAAAATGCCTTGGCGGAGAAATGCAAGACCCTTTCTTTTCTTCCTTCCACAGATGTCTCTTGAACACCTTTTATGCTTCAGCCACTCTGTCGTTGTGGTTTAGTCACTAAGTTGTGCCCTGACTCTCTTGTGACCCCATGGACTGTAGCCCGCCAGGCTCCTCTGTCCATGGGATTTCCCAGGCGAGAATACCGGAGTGGGTTGCCGTTTCTCTCTCTAGGGATCTTCCCGACCCGGGGATCAAACTCACGTCTCCTGCACTGAGACGCCTCCTTTACCGCTGGGCCACCAGGGAAACCCCTGGGCTGTTACCTTGGTACCTAAGTCAGATAAGATATTCCCCGTAAAACTGTGAAGTGAGCAAGAGGCTGATATGCCCAGACCACATTTCACGTCACCTTTAGAATGTACTCCTTTAACCATGATCCTGCCCCAGAGGTAAAATTGTCAGGTGTGGTAGGCAGTGTAATGCTGCCTGAAGATACCTGTTTCTGGATCCCTAGAGCCTAAGAATACATTAGATGGCAAAGGGGAACTAGATTTATAGATGATATTAAAATTGCTAATCACCTGACCTTGCATGTGGAAGATTATCCAGGATTATCACAGTGGACCCAGGGTCATTGTCAATTCAGTTCATTTACTCAGTTGTGTCCAACTCTTTTGTGACCCCATGGACTGCAGCACGCCAGGCTTCCCTGTCCATCACCAACTCCCGGAGCTTGCTCAAGCTCATGCCGATAGAGTAGGTGATGCCATCCAACCATCTCATCCTCTGTCGTCCCCTTCTCCTCTCACCTTCCGTCTTTCCCAGCATCAGGGTCTTTTCCAATGAGTCAGTTCTTCGCATCAGGTGGCTTAAGTATTGGAGTTTCAGCTTCAGCATTAGTCCTTCCAGTGAATATTCAGGACTGATTTCCTTGAGAATGGACTGGCTGGATCTCCTTGCAGTCCAAGGGACTCTCAAGAGTCTTCTCCAACACCACAGTTCAAAAGCATCAGTTCTTCGGCCCTCAGCTTTCTTTATGGTCCAACTCTCACATCCATACATGACTACCAGAAAAAATATAGCTTTGACTAGACGGAATTTTGTTGGCAAATAATGTCTCTGCTTTTTAATATGCTGTCTGGGTTGGTCATAGCTTTTCTTCCAAGGAGCAAGCGTCTTTTAATTTCATGGCTGCAATCACCATCTGCAGTTATTTTGGAGCCCCAAAAAATAAAGTCTTGACACTTGTTTCCACTGTTTCCCCATCTATTTCCCATGAAGTGATGGGACCAGATGCCATGATCTTAGTTTTCTGAATGTTGAGCTTTAAGCCAACTTTTTCGCTCTCCTCCTTCACTTTCATCAAGAGACTCTTAGTTCCTCTTCACGTTTTGCCATAAAGGTGGTATAGTCTGCATATCTGAGGTTATTGATATTTCTCCTGGCAATCTTGATTCTGGCTTGTGCTTCTTCCAGTCCAGCATTTCTCATGATGTACTCTGCATATAAGTTAAATAAGCAGGGTGGCAGTATACAGCCTTGGCGTACTCCTTTCCCGATTTGGAACCAGTCTGTTGTTCCATGTCCAGTTCTAACTGTTGCTTCTTGACCTCCATACAGATTTCTCAGGAAGCAGGTCAGGTGGTCTGGTATTCCCATCTTTTAAAGAATTTTCCAGTTTGTTGTGATCCACACAGTCAAAGGCTTTGGCATAGTCAATAAAGCAGAAATAGATATTTTTCTGGAACTCTTGTTTTCTCAATGATCCAACAGTTGTTGGCAATTTGATCTCTGATTCCTTTGCCTTTTCTAAATCAGCTTGATTATCTGGAAGTTCATGGCTCATGTATTGTTGAAATCTAGCTTGGCGAATTTTGAGCATTACTTTGCTAGCGTATGAGATGAGTGCCTTGAACATTCTTTGGCATTGTCTTTCCTTGGGATTGGAATGAAAACTGACCTTTTGCAGTCCTCTGGCCACTGCTGAGTCTTCCAAATTAGCTGACATATTGAGTACAGAACTTTAACACCATCATCTTTTAGCATTTGAAATAGTTAACTGGAATTCCATCACCACCACTAACTTTGTTCATAGTGATGCTTCCTAAGGCCCACTTGATTTCACATTCCAGGATGTCTGGCTCTAGGTGGATGATCACAACATCGTGATTATCTGGGTCATGAAGATCTTTTTTGTATAGTGTTTCTCTATATTCTTGCCACCTCTTCTTAGTATCTTCTGTTTCTGTTAGGTCCATACCATTTCTGTTCTTTATTTTGCCCACCTTTGCATGAAATGTTCCCTTGGTATCTGTAATTTTCTTGAAGAGATCTCTAGTCTTTCCCATTCTTTTCTTTTCCTCTATTTCTTTGCATTGATCTCTGAGGAAGGGTTTCTTGTATCTCCTTGCTATTCTTTGGAACTCTGCATTCAGATACTTATATTTTCCCTTCTCTTTTTTGTCTTTCACTTCTCTTCTTTTCTCATTATAGTATCCTTAAAAGTTGAAGTGGGAGATTGAAGGTATAGAAAAAAGGGATGATAGCGGGAGAAGGCCCTGCCCATGTGCCTGGCTTTGAAAATGAGAGCTGGAACCACGTGCCCAGGAGTGCAGGCAGCCTCTAGAAGCTGGAAAAGACAAGCAAGTATGTAGATATTTTCCTGTGGCCTCTGGACGGAGCACAGGCCTTCCAACATTCTTGGTTTTAGCCTGGTGACTCATTTTGGACTTATCTCCTGCAGAACTGTAAGACTATAAATATATACATTTTTAGTCCCTAATGGATGGTAATTTGCTATAGTAGCAGGAAGAAACTAACACGTTGGAGAAGAAGCACACTGCTGGTGTTAGATAGTGACTAGAACAGTTGTTCTCAAGCATGACTGTACCTGGAACTTCAGAAATGCTAATACCTAGAGCTTAGATACCAGAAATTCCAATTTAATAGGTCTGGCGGGTGGCCTAGGTGTGAGAATTTTGCAAGTTCTCCCGGTGACACATATGCACAACCAGGGAGGTGAAACACCGGTTTAGGGGATAAGCTTTGGCTTCAGATAAACCTGGTTTCCTGTTCAGCATCAGTCTTGGACCAGCTGGATGAGTGAGCAGGTTACTCATAGTTTCAGATTCCCCAGCTGTAATATGGGGTTGTGGGGACTTTCTACCTTGAGTTGTAGGATCCTGACATGTGGAAGGGACATTTGTTTCTGGCATGGTGTTTACTCCATAAAGGGAAGCTGTTGCCGTGGCTATGTGATCACGACTTGGACACGCCCAGCTGGCTCCCTGATGAGTTTAGTGGACACAGAGCCTCGCTGAGTTCCGTGCCTTGTGCTCACAACTGCATTCCGCGCCCAAGTCTGTTAGGAGACCCATTGCATGGAGTGTCGAGAGGATCAGTAAAGTTAGGGAGCTCTTCCATAGTGACACAGGTAGTGAACCTTGGCGTCTGATCTTGAACCAATATCCCGCTCTGAGCTGAAGGCTGTGTCTGCTTGCCCCTGGGTAGACCTCCAGGTAAGGCTTGCTTGCTGGGCAGCAGTGGAGGATTTTGGAAGCTGACGGCGTCAGACTCTTAGCCTTTGGAGGCGTTTCACAAACCATTGCCTGCATCAGCCCTCAGCTGAGGGTGGCACTTTGTATCGGATTCAGTCTCTGCATGATAAACCATACTGCCCTGTTGCCTGCCGTCAAGGCGCAGGAGGTTGAAAGCCATGGGAATGATGATTCTTAATGGTTATAGGCTGTTTGCCTCTGTCTGCCATTTAATCTAATCTTGGGTTCAGTTGATACTATTGATTAGGTTCTTTTCAAAACTGTATGCCGTGTATGGGGCTTCTCTGCATGGGGTAAAATGTTATTCTTCTCGTATGTGAGTTGAGAAGAAAAGGTGAAAGTATACAATTAATTTGCCTGCACTTTCTCGCAAATTGTATGCTGGATTTCTGTGAAATGCTGTATGGAACAATAATCCAAGCAAATTATTGTTATTTACTGTGACTTTTGCCTGCATATTTAAAGTCAACAATTATGTTTCCCTTCTGTACTTAATGGCCTTTGTACAACATTTTTAGAAACCTGGTCAACTGTCAGTAAGAAAACCTGCACTTTGACCCCGTGATTCTTGGGGAACAGGTTAACAATATCAGGCCTAACAATCAGGTCTGGTTTCCAAAAGAATTCACCCAACTCATTGGGGCACCCTCAACCATCCCTTCCTTTGAAGAAATTAATAGGCCATTGTTTTAAGTCTTATTTTTTGAAAAACACAAGGTCTCTTGTCATGGGTATTACTGTTATTATTGAAAGGAAATAATGTCACTGACTTTGATCTTAAACTTTTTTCCTTCACATAGCTTACATTTGGATGGACAGTTTGCTTGTCTTTGGAGTTCTGTCATTCCTTGGGTCTTTCTCATGAAGGTAGGGCATATGTGTATCACATCAGTCACCCTTCTCTCATCCCAGTGCAGGCCCTGATGGTGCCCTTGATTTTGTGTGGCCCTTCCTTCCATTTCCATTTAGCAGCCATCAACCTAGAGATATTGGTGGGAAGCACAGGTGTTTTTTGTTTTTTTTTTGAAAGGTGTCTCCAGTTTGGAGGTTCAGGCAAGTTTTTGTTTTATTTAGGACTCATCACCCTCACTCCGAATGGACCCAAGAAGAGCAGCTGATGGTCAGCCACGTGTGAACAAGCTAGGGTTCTGTGAATTTGAAGAGGTCCAGCTTCTTTATTCCCTATCTCCAGATACTTTGGGTTATGATATTTCCAACAAAACAAACCAACCTACCCAGTAAATCCCCCAAACTAGGCTTTCTCTTTCGAGAAATGAGTCTGACTTTGCTTGTAAAATCTCTTCATCTGATGAAGAGTAGGCTTGGTCAAGTGTATGTAAAAAGACCCGCTAACTGATGGAATGACTTTCAAACCGTTCTCAGAACTGTATTTGATCGGTGGCTGGAGCAGGAGCCCAGGATATGTAAAGTGAGAGGAAAGCACAAAGGTGAGCGGTCACCTGCATCCTCTGCAACCTGAGTGACAGTCGCCAACACTGAGTCCTGTTTGCTTGTGTGTGCTCAGCTCTGTCTGACTCCTTGCGACCCCAGTGGACTGTAGCCCTTCACACTCCTCTCTCCGTGAGATTTTCAGGCAAGAATACTGCAGTGAGTTGCCATTTTCTCTTCTAGGGGATCTTTCTGACCCAGGGATTTGAACCCGTGTCTGCTGAGTTGGCAGGCAGGTTCTTTACCACTGAGCCACCTGGCAAGGTGCCCCTGTTTGCTTGTAGATCTATTTAAAGGGAATAAAAGGTTTCAGCTCTAGCAGGATCCCCTTTAACTGTTCTTCTCACTCCTCAGAAACACTTTTCATTAGGAGTTTGGAGTTCCTTATTCTATTCCACTTTTATATGTGTATTGACATAGTTAGCCTTTTTGGAGAGTTTATAAGTTTAGCATCAAGATGTATTTGTCTCCTAACTCCTTCATGCTTTGTTATTCATCCTTGATTTTGAGAATGATGTAGTGTTAATATGTATAGATCTAGCTTATTCTGCCTTCTCTGGTGTCTCAGACAGTAAAGAATCCGCCTGCAATGCAGAAGACCCGCCTTCGATCCTTGGCTCTGGAGGATCCCCTGGAGAAGGGAATGGCTACCCACTCCAGTGTTCTTGCCTAGGAAATCCCATGGTCAGAGGAGCCTGGTGGGCTCTAGTCCATGGAATCGCAAAGAGTTGGACACAACTGAGCAATTTTACTTCACTTCAGCTTACCCTGCTGAAATTGCCCACTGTATTCTGATGATGACTTGTGCTTACTCATTCCAACATTGATGGATGTTTATAATTTTTTTGACTGCCATAAACATTTTGGCATGTACAGTAGTTTCTTTAGAGTCAACACACAGAAGTAGAATTGCCAGGAGTTAATTGGACTTACTAAGGCATACTGGTCCCCCGTTTGGAACTTGTCATCATGGAGTGTAGGAAGGTACTATTGTGTCATTCCTTTCCTCACGAACTCTCTCATCTGGAGAAAAAGTGGCGGAGAGTAGTTCTGTCTTCAGAATAACTTTATTCCAGCTGGATTTGACTCCTCCTCTTGAGGATAGCAAATCCTCAAGAGGAGGCAGTGATCTGATCAGGTCCCTAATATTTTATAACAGATGGTTTGCATTATATTGTGTCCACTGATTTCATTCATTTAAAGGGAAATATCACACTCCATTGATTGACTAGCAGTCAGCTTCATCTTCTGTTACAAGTAGGATCATGGTTTGTAGAAGGAAGGCATTAACCAATTAATCCAGTGAGAGAGAGGTTCAGAGAGGTTGAACCATCAAAGGCCTGTTTTTTTAAGCTTTCTCGACCATCGCTTTCAAGAGGCTAATGGAACTTTCCAGAGCATTGTTCGAAGCAACAGCACACAAAAATAGAATAAAAGAAAAGAAAGTGTTAGTCGCTCAGTCGTTTCCAACTCTTTGCAACCCCACGGACTGTAGCAGACCAGGCTCCTCTGTCCATAGAAATCTCCAGGCAAGATTACTGGAGTGGGTTGCCAGAAAAGAAAAATATAAGAATAAACAGGAGGAAGAATTTTGATGTGAAGGAGGCTTTCCACTATTCCTTCTCATCCTGAGGTGTGGTAGGTAGGTAGATCAGTCCTGACAGCTTTTGGGGACGAGATGAATTTTTCAGGCAGTATGAGAAATGCCATCCACACCAACTGATACCTTCCCCTGGCAACCGCCTCACACTCTATCTTTTATCATTCCTCTTGATCCATCATCTAGAGAATGCTAGAAGGCAGGAGAATGTAAGTTCCAAATAGGCATTGGTGCCTGTCTTCTATCTTGGTTTATTTTCAAAAACCTTTTTGAACTTTTGAACTGCTAGTACCCACGGGGCAGTGTGCAGGGGAGTTGATAAATAAAGATAATGTGGATGTGAGTACAGTTTCTTTCATATGTAACCAAAGAAGCATGTGAGCTCCAGATAAGCTTTTCTTAGGGAAAAAAAAAATTCTAAATGTCAGAGTTTTTTGAGTAGGGGTAGGGAGGACTCCAGCGTTAAAAGACATCCTGAGACCTTAGACTGATGAAGAAAAAATCAAGCCGACAGCTTGTAGGGAAATTTGGCTGAAGGCTCTTTGGTTTTCATTAGGTTTAGAGTTCTTTCTCCCGTATGCGTTCTCTTACAGCCTCTGTTTACTATTGTAATTGTACTCTCTGTTTTCGTCTGTAATGGTCACTTTCTTATTCCTCCTCCAGTAGATTGAAAAATGAGGGTGTCTGCAACTTATGCAATTTGTTGGGTGGATATGGGACTTTGTTCTTTTCCTAACAGAACGTCTGAGGAAAAAAAAAAATTAGCTTTTGTTATTTCTGAAGCATCTTTGAAAACCTGAGGTTTTTATATTCAGGTGAAAGTAAACATGAAGCAATAATTAAAAGCTAATTATCAAAACAGAAAAGACTGTACTTTATAAAGACCCAGTGCAATTAAATACCTGGTTTTTAGATTGTTTATTACCATTTTTAAATCAGTGGCTTCATTGCATTTCTGCCAATCCTGAGTTGAATCAGCCAGCTGATGATATCGACAAGATTTACCCCAGTATTAGAGATATAAGCCTAATATTTCACTTACTTGCCAAAAAGTTTTTTTTTTTTTTTCATTAAGGAAAAGATAGTTCAGCCTCTGACACTCCCAGAAAAACATACACTGCCAAGTGCAAGGGGAAAATTGAGAGCTTATTATTATTTAAAAAAAAAATATATCCCCATCTCTGCAAATCATGGTAGTAATTGTTAATATTAGATTAGGTAGATTGGGCATCAGTGTCAAGTTCCAACTTTTTGCCCCCGTATCTACGTCTTAATTATCCTTGGATTAGCAGATCAATGTGGAACACAGTAGACATTGTCTCGATAGTTGTTGAATTAGCAAACAGGGAAATTTCTAAATGACTCGATTCAAAGCCTGTTTCACGTAGAGATTTGACAGTGAAATGAAATTTTGTAAGAAGTGCAGAGGTTCAAGTGGCTGACTGAGATTTTGTATGGAATAACCTTGCTCTTGCTGGAGTCTGACCACGTGGACTTCTGATACAATTTCTTTTTTTTTTTTTTTTTTTTTGACTTACATTTCTCGGGTAGATGCACTTCAGGTGTGGAGGCATGGTGGGAGAGGACTCTTCATCTCACTGTGTTCCGTCTCGGAAGGCTGCCGGGCATTGAAGCTTCCACCCTGAAGCCCTCATCTCCCCACTCATCTCTGTCCCTTTGTGACTAGTGCTTCAGCCTTGGTGGATGGTAGGCCCCTGTTCTGTGCAGGATCAGGCACTATCTGATTTTTTTACTGATACTGGAGAAACATATAGGGTTTTAGAACTTTAGGGATACCCAAATAATTGCTTATTTAAAACCTGCTGGGGTGCCTTACTCCTAGATGTCACAATGAGAGAGATGGTGGGAATCACAGTAAATGCCACATTTTCTTAAATCTCTATGTAGTTCCATTTTCCTTCATGATTTGGGGGTCCTTAGAGAATGTATCACATTGAGAAGTTGATTGAGCCCTGTGTGAGTGTGTGTATGTGTGCACATGTGCGACACATGCTTAGATGTAATGTATTTGTACTAGTGCACAATACATGCGTATGTGATGTATCTGTGTCTGTGTGCACCATAATAACATGTGCCCACACATGTACACCAAAGTGTATATGCACGACACCCATGCGTACGCCTGTTACATTTTCTCAGCTCAAATAACTCAAGTTTCTTACCTCACAGAGAAAATCACTTCTATGAAAAGTTGAAAAATAAATATTATAATCAGCGAGGCATCACAAATAACTTTTTATGTCTCGATCAAGCTATTAAATGCTTTTTTATTTTTAAGTAGATAGGGGGATAAAATTGCTACATAGTTCATAAAGTGGTATGCCATTACTGCCTGCTGTGCCCAAGAATTACGCCAGCTTTTTACACTCATGAAGTAAAAGCGGATTGGAACTGTGATCAGTGTATTATCCTATATTTCTTATTGTGCATTCTCTTTCCTCTCTGAGCACCTTTGTAGACTAAATGGCTACTAATGACATAATTACAATTGTTTGTCACCACCATAATGCGAGATTTCCGATCTCATCATGAAGATGTAAGTTAGATAAAGGAGGAGTTTTGGCAGGAAGACAAAGTGCAGTGATTTATTAAAGGCCAGATGTGGTTGTTAAAAGCTTTTCTACAGAAGGCTCAATTGAATGATGGGAAATAGGAAAGAAAGCGCTCTGTACACCCAGCCCGTGGTTCTTGGTGTGAGTGACACAGTTGCTCATGGAAGCATGACAAATGAGCCACATATTTTATTGTTGTGTACAAGTTTTATGTTGGAATTTAAACAGGGTGAGAAGGGTTCATATTAGCTTACATCCGCCAAGTAGGTGTTTAAAGGAAACTAATGAGACTTGAAGTGCTGGCGATATTTTCAATTCGCTTAGTGCCTCATAGCAAGAACTGAAATATCTTACGTTTCTGTCAAGTTTCAAAGAGGGAAAATCCCAGCACTGTTAAAATAGAGACAGAGAGCACGAGAGAGGTTAATATGAGAATTCAGAGAAATCAGAAGCAAGTGGAGACAAGATATTGCTTAAGCGCTGTTGACATACATACTGTACACATAGACTACATATATACAGTCAGACTAGAGAGCTGCTTCTAGGGAAGGGGCACAATTTCTGATTTTAGTAGTATTTGCACACACAAAGCTCTGTTAAAATAATGTTAAGACCCTGTAGTGATGTAGGCTGTGAGTGGTTCAAAGAGGGTTTTTGAGCTTTTTGTAGGAGGAAAGAGGAAAAAGAAGAAATGGTTCTATTTTAAAGCCATTCTCTGGTCTCAAGGGAGTGATCTGCTTCTCTTTTCCTTCTGTCCTTCCTTCCCCTCTACCCTGCCTCCCCCACTTTCACTTTCCCATGTATGGAGAGTGACGCCGTAGGATTGGGTCTGCATGGTATGGAGCCTGGAACTATACTAGGCTCTCTCTTCCAGGGTGGATAGCAAAATCATTTAAAATTGTCTAAGTTGAAGACCTCAAGTATTTTTGCTTAATTCTGAGTCCAGCGAGAGCTTTAGTGCAGTGTTCATAATACTGTGACCCCCCTGCCCTGGCCTGTCAGTGGAGACTCTAAGATCATGTTCATTTGTTTTCTTCTCTCATGGTTCCACAGACTTGATAGGTCTTACCACACTTTGTGACTTCATGTGTCTTTGCATGTTACCTGACATTTATTCCCAGTTTTTGGCCCGTTAGTTCCACAGAGGCAGGCAGGCATGTCCCTGGGCCTGTCACATGACTTGGCACTTGACGCACATTAGGAAGGTGTTTCTAGAATGACTCAAAAGAACCACACGGACAATGGCTGAGGATGTCACTGGAACACTAGCGACTCTTATTTAGACGAAACTTTCTCAAACTATCAACCCTTGTCCACCTAATTAATGGCGCAGTTTAGATGCCTTGCTTGGCATCCCCTTAAGGTGTCTGGCCTTAGAGCCCAGTCGGATCTGCTCCTTTCCAGATTGAGTTTTGTCTCCTGGGGCTCATCATGCAAGTCCAGGGGCCGCCACTTGGTGTCTCATACCCAACCCTTGCATGATTTAGAATAAAGTCAGAAAAATGCACGTGCTTTCTCCACCCCTTGATTCTCTCTTCCACTTTAAATATTATATTTGTCCTTTGTGACTCATGTATTGTTCTTTATAAAGAGATGAATACAGTTGAAATGCAAGGAGTAACGTTTCGAAGAAATGAGACATGCAGAGCTGGGCTGCCTGCAGGGGCGGGTGTATTGCCCGTACAGAAGGAGCTGTACAGCAAGGGCCCTGTGGTCGCTTTGATCCTTTGCTGCCGCCATCTTGAAGTTCTTATACTTCTGAACAAGGGGTCCCCTGTTTTCATTTTGCACTGGGTCCTTCAAATTATGTAGCTGGTTGTACCCACTGGTACGTGTTTCTTCTTTCATTGTAGTCACCTGTGACTTTTCAGGTTCCTAACGTTCCTTCACTGACCAGAATTTGTGTTATCTGGAAGTAGGTTACCTCATGCCTGATCTTACCTGACCATATGGCCTCTCAAGGTTTCCTTGAGTGTTTGGGAGGAAGTTGGTCCTCATGAGACACAAGCAAATGGGATATGAGCTTTGGCTTTGACCCACACTTGTGGCTTCAAATCCTGGCTCTGCCATGGGCTGGTTACTTAAGCTTTCCAGGTTCAGCTTCCTCATTTACAAAAAAAGAAGATGATGGTAGTGTGCCTAAACCCTTGGCTTGAGGTAAGGATTGATGTAGAACGAACTTCCTAGATGCCTGACTCAGGTGGGAGCACTCACTGCTAGGTACTAGAGTGATCATTGGACACCACATTTCTGGTTACACCTGACACTTAACGAGCTTCCTACTCTTTGTGGTTGCTGCTGCATTGAAGTTGCAGGATTCTCACTGTGCTTTGATGCTGTGACATGCCAGCAGTCGAGGTTCTGTGTGGCCTGGTACTAGAGTTCAAGGGAAGACTTGACTCAGCTCTGCTTACTCCCTTTCCCTGCCCGAAGCCCAGGCCACTCCCTCTGCCCTGTGCTTCCTCATTTACTCAGATGATTGATTGACATAGAAGGGATTTGGATAACTGGACTTAGCGTCTTGTAACCCATTTCTGTTTCCCAGTGGCTGCTCAGTTCATCATTTAAGGAACCAACCTCTTTTCTGCAGAGCATTTAAAACACATTTTGAAGCAGCTAAGTAACTCATAAGTAACCTCATCCTCCCATCCAGGAAATTTGTAAAACATTGCGCTCGTCATGGGGACTTGTGTTCTTAGAGAGAAAGCCAATGTTATTGGGGACTGTAATGGTGTGGTATATGATGCATTTATTTATTGAACAAATATCTATTAAAGACTGTGTGCCAGACAGCTATTTACAGCGCCATCAAGAAGCTTGCTGTTGTGTGGCTGATACTATGTGTGTTTGTCGTTCAGTCATGTCCAGCGGTTGGCAACCCCATGGACTGTAGCTCTGCAGACTCCTCTGTCCATGGAATTCTCAAGAATACTGGAGTTGAGTTGCCATTCCCTTCTCCAGGGGATCTTTCCAACCCAGAGATTGAACCCAGGTCTGCACCGCAGGCAGATTCTTTACTGTCTGAGCCACCAGGAAAGCCTGCCTGACGCTCTAGGTGGCTGAAGTGTTAGACCGTGTAAAGGACGGCGTCAGATAAAAGTGCTGCGCAGGAATATTAAAAGAGGTGATGGAAGAAGGGTGCCTCTGGGCCACTTTGGGGAGACACACAGGAAAAGCCGCTCAGAGGAAGCGACATTTGAGCTGAAGTTTGAATGGCAGCAGGGAGGCAGCCAGGGGAAGGTTGGAAGATGCATATTCTAGATTGAGGAGCAGCCAGTGGGTTCCACGAGTGTGGTGGATTTGAGAAAGAGAAGGACGACCAGTGTGGCTGGAATGGGGTGTGTGAGAGGGAGAGAAGACATTGGTTGGTCAGGAGAACTACTTGGGGCCTGATCTTGGGCTCTGTAAGAGAGAGTCATGTGATCCCTGAGCTCTAGTGCTCTGGCTGTTATTTTCAGGCTACATGGGAACAGGTTTGGGTGGATTAACCTGAGTTTATCCACCTCAGTTCTCTAATTAAGGGGCATAACACTGAAAGAAACACAAGAATTAGAGTCCCAAGGCAAGTCTTAGCTCTGTGGGGACAAACTGTCTCATTTCCCTAATGAGTCATTTCAACCGTAAGACACTAGCTTGGTATAATAAATTAATTATTTAGGGCTTGTGACAACTACTTAACAAATGCAAAATCATATTTGAATATTAGATAGCTGTTATTATTGATAACCTTTCATTTGATAACCTTCCCTATTGAAAGTCCCTATTTTTCTTAATTGCAAAAATGCATTTTTCTGTTCATTAAAAAGATTTTATATTACTTATGGAGAAACCTAGTAGATACATTCTTGCTGGGTATAGTTACTTTATTCCTTAAATGGTTCACAGGTACTGGTTCACACTCTTTGGTAACTTTTTGACCTTCTTTTTGAAGGCCTGGGATGTTAGAACAAGTGGCTACCACCTATGGAATTCTGTCTCCTGGATTCCATGTCTCTTAACTGAACTGACTTTGAAATATGGGAAAGCTTAAAAAGAGGGGTTAACTGGCGATTCAAAGGACGTTCCTTTAGAGGGAACTCTCCAGAGTTACTGTAAGACAAAAATCCCATATCTCCAAAAATAACTGTTGATTGCCTTGGAATTGAGCTTGTGGATATAAGCAGTTTACATGCTGGTCTATGGGAGCGGTAATTCTTGATGAAATTCTTGTTGAAATTCAGTCTACATAATTGACATTTTGGTGAAGGAGTTGACTTTTGTCTGTCTGCTTCTCAGAAGCTCTTGCTGTGCTCATCAGGACTTTTGTGTCTGTCAGAGAATCAGAGAGAACAGGTTCTGTCCGTCCAGTTCTCTAAGATTAGTTCTCAGGAGCCATGTAAATGGTCCCAGAGAATTTGAACTTTAAAATCAACATTTGCTTGATTTCGTAGACATCCCTTGGAAAGATTATCTCAGATTACTGGAAAACTTTATTGTTCAGGGTTAGAGAATTTTGCATTCTGCTTTGGAGTCATTTTCAAGTTTTATTAGAACATTTACTAGCAATGGCACTAATTATTTTAAATATGACCCTGGAAATGGGCTATGTCAGCTTGAAAAGACTATTTTTAACAGAATTTGGTTTTAAAGGCAGGTTTTATAGACGTTATAGTAATACCATTGTTATCTAATTAGCATCCACTGTGCAAATGTACGTGATATTAGAGAAGCGAGTATACATAAAATTATAAATTGTGACATTTTATGAGTTTTTTTGTCATGAGTCTTATACAGTCATCATTACTTAAGGGTGTGAATTGTGACCTTAGACATTACATCATGTAAAGACCAGGAGACAGAAAAACTGAGGATCAATTTTTGATTATAATAAAGTTTTAGTATGAGGCACTTCTGAATATGTGTCACGAATATGAGTCATGAATTTCACACCAAACCTGACCTAGTATGATTATGTTTCGACTTCAAGGGGTTTTCAGTATTTCAAGTCTAAGCCTAATTCTAAGGTTTCAAAATGATTCACATTCAAATCTACTTTTATGTTTTATAATTAAATAAGAAAATATTGCTTATACCTACATTTTTACTATTCTTGGACAGATTATAATTATTTCTTTAATTTCACCAATAAAATAGCCCATTTCTTCATTAGTAAATTACAAGGCTATCTCAGTAAAAAAAAAAAAAAAATTAGTTTGAATGTGGCTTGCCATCTCAGATAGTCATTTCAGCTTGGAATTTTCTCACTTTTTTCATTAATTCTTTTTGTAAAATGTGAAGATACTTTCTAGGTAAATTAATCCCTTCCAAGCGGTAAAATAACTTCCTTTTTGGAAGAGTTATTAGAGTCTTATTCTTTATAATCTTAAATACCACTTATGTTCAAGTGAACAATACATGAAAAAATTACACTAGTTAAAAAAAGAATGATTACGACCTAGGCCAAGTACATTGCAATTATATGTTCATGGAAAAGTGAGCTTTCTACTGGGAAAAGCATGATATAGATGCCCAGGAAATTTCCAAAGTTTTAAGTATTTTTGTAAATTAGGTTGTTCCTAGTTAAACAGGTGGCTTTAAAGGCTGGTTTCACTGTTGTTTTAATCATAGTTTAGTTACCATGGAGAAATATGCAAGTTAGCATTTATACACAGAAGTGAAATTTATGCTGCATAGATAATAGCCTAAATTTAGCTTGACTTAAGTTTACCACTTCCTTTTTTCAACCCAAAAGAATAATAATATATCCCATAAATCCATTAACAAGTTAATTTCTTTAAACACTATTGTTATATTTTTAGAGATTTTATTTCTTAAGCTTCAATGGACACTTCTGTCAATGCGACTTCTTTGAGCATAGTATGTCATGTTACATTTGATTTGCTCTAACTGTGTCACTCTTAGGTTTAATAAAAGGTTCTGCTAAGTTTAAAATCAGTCATGTGATGAAAAACTAATGTTTGGACACATTGTATCTCGTGGGGTTTTGCAAAAGACTTTTGTTTTCATTCTGAAAATCTTCAGAAAATATACAGTGGTGTTGGGACTGACCTGATTTCAGAGTCCTGCAATAGTTTTGATGACCATTCAGCTATATTTTCTGAGACAGGTCTTCATAATGCACTGTTTGGATCTCATTGTCCTCTTAGCTGGGTGATAGATTTTTTTCACCCTGAATTAAGAGGTTCATTTGTGTGGAATACGGCAACTGGGAGCTGCCTTTGCTGCCATTTGCTCTACCCAGTACCTCAGAGCGAAGGCTAAGTTTTCAAGGACAAATGTAGTAAAAGTGTCCTCATCCAACATGAGGTCCCCCAGCACAGGGAGAGAGCAGCAGATCCCTTTCAACACCAGCTGTTCTCACAGATATAGATTGCTGCAGTGAAATTTTCTTAATATAATTCAGGAAGCTCTAGAGAATTCTCCAAAACAACTGTGCCAACAAGGAAAATGTTGAATTTTTCATCAGCTGCCCAATGCTGAGAGTTACTAGGCAATCCGTTCATTCATGACCAGATGTTCAGTGTGGTAACGCTCTGCAGTTAACTTGAACCCTGTGGCCTGTTTACCATTGGCTGCAAGGACATTGGCAGCAAGCTGGCATTGGAGAATTGAGGCCCGTACAAGCAAAAGACCGAAGTGCGTGTCTGTGGCTTCCTGGTTTTCACCAGCGACCAGACAAGGTAGGGAGTGATGAAAGAAAGGAACGCCATCACATCAGTCATTCTGGAGGCACAGAGTATTTGCTGTAGGATTGTGTCCTGGGGGAGCAGTTGGCACATTCTTACGCTCCTTTTTATTTGGGAAGAAAGGCAGTCTTTGTTTAGTTGAATAGATTTTTTTTTTCAACCTGTGTCTAAACCATCAAACTTTTTGTGGTGGGGGCAGTAGGCGTGGGTGGTTAAGACAGTAAGAAAAAGGTTTCTAATTTTAAACTAGAGGAAGTCAATAAAAGTTGACTCTTAATATTGAAACCTTACGAGGTCCAATCTGGAATTGGAAATATGTGATATTTTTGCCCTGGGTAAACTTTATTTTTATATGTGGGGAATATTTAGATCTTCCATTCATACAGAGTCACCATTTCCTTTATATACATGTTTTGGGCCCATGACATTTTTGTGAACTGTTTTAAGTCATAGTGTTTGGGGAAAGAGGGGACTTAGATGAAGGAGGAGTTTTGGAAAAAACAGTATAATTTTCCACCTTGAAAAGGATGCTTCCTTAAATGATGAACTGTGTTTGATTCTGAAACTGAGCATGCCAGGCACAGGGAGGCAGAATTTCATAACATATAGTTTTGTCTCAGATAGAGGGCTTTTCTTCCCACCTCCATGGCCCTGCACGGTGATTTATTTTATTAAAATACGCAGGACATGAAATTGACCATTTTAAGCAACTACACTGTAGTTTAAACTGTTAGTTCAAAGCTGTATGGGGAAAGAAAAGCGGTTTTCTTATTTAGCCATTTTTAATTTGGAGGTCAAACAGTGCCATCCCAATAAGAAGATGGCCTTTGTTTCCATGAAGAGAAAGTCATCATGAAATAAACCTTTTGCCTTTCGGAGACTTGCGCTGTTTTTTCTTCCTGTAGAATTCCTGCTCGCCTGGTCCATCCTTACTGACACCAGTCCATCAGGACACAAAGGGAGCTTGGAGGGTCTTTGGAGCAGCAGAACCCTTGCAGTAACGATGTTTGCTTTGGCAGAGCCTTCTGCCTTTGGTTTCTAGGGCTATAGTCAACACTTCCTTTGCATTTCCTGCTTGCAGAGAAAGCTGGTTACATGTTGTGCCGAGATATGGAAATTTCTCAGTACTCCATTTAAACCTGCATCTCTCTAGCCCTTCGAATCACACCGAGCGAGTCTGTATTTCATTTGTCTGGCTGATTTTCCCCCCTCTTCTTTCTGAAAAGTCCCTTGGCTTGTTGATTTGGAAAACCCAGGTTTTGAATTACAGCAGGTACTGACGTCGGGCTGCCGGGCTGCGCTGTTTTCTGGGATGCTAAGTTGCTGATAGAAAAGCGAGAACCAGTTTACAGTAGCTCTGACACCACTGTTACCTTTCTGCAGTCCCCTCCAGCTGCTCCCAGCCCTTCGGATGCCTTTGCCGTGCACACAGTTTGTTCTTGGGTGTGAAAGCAAACAGTATTTGAGTTGGCAGCAACTTCTCTTTCAGTGGAGTTTGCTGCCTCGGCAAGAAACCGCAGCGTGAGCTTTCTGCTGCTGAAGGTTTCCACTGGCAGGATGGCCTTTTCCCACATTTCCTTGGTTTAAGGAAACAGATTTCTGAACTTTTGTTTTTTAAAGACAAAATGCCAACATTTAACAGCTGGAGTTAGTATATAATTTATGGTTTTCACTTTATGTTCTTGTGGATGTATCAAAATTAAAAATCTGCAATTATTGTTAAATTATGCAAGGTTTTGCAAAAAGAGTGATTAAAAATAGACTCTCTGTTACGAGGAATTCAAGAAAGTCATTGTTACCCAAACAGGTATTCTCAATTATTCTATCTTTAATGGTTTTTAATTGTTATAATTTACTCATATTCTATTACATCTCTCAGAGGTGTTTCTGAAAGCTCTTTGTTTTTCCTTTGAGGAACAAGTAGGAGTTTGTTCATTTGCACCTCTTCAACTTTTTTCCCCCTCCAAATTTTATTTTTGGTTGTTTTTTTTTTAAAACATGTCAGTGTTAATCCTCACGTTAGGTAACCCTTCTTGTCATAGTGGTTTTGTCTGGAGAATCTTGCCTGTGTGAGCAAAGCAGACAGACCTGCTGCGTGTCAAGGTGACTGTCAGCGGGTACTCGTGTGCCGCTCAAGGAGGTTATCCAGGTCTCTGCTACCCCAGAGAATCTGCCTTCTAGGCCAGTGTCGGTGTGGGTTTTGTATATTCCTTTTAGGAAGAATTTACAGCTGCACCTTACAGACTTAGTATATATATTCCTCATTGGCTGGAGGCCTTGCTACATTGGTAAAATATTAGAATCAGGAAACAAATGCAGTCAACCAATTAAAAAAAAAGTGACTGAATGTTGCCTCCAGATAGGTAGTATTTTCGTCCTATTGGTACCTAGAGACTGGTGGTTTTGTTATTTCTTTTTCTGTGGATAGAGGCGGAGATTCTGAGAAGCTTTATTAAATCTCCAAAAGCCACGCCTTTAATGAAAAAGTGGCTCTAACATACATGTTTTCCTGATTTCTCAGAAAATAAAATAGGAAGTGAGAAGGCCGTTGTCCTTGGTACACTGTGAAACTCTAAAGATCATTCGATCTACATGTTAGATTTAAGATCAGAACATTAGCTGTGATAAATAACAGGGGACAAAATTTTTCTTTTCTTTTCAAGGATAGTGGCAGTTAATCATTTTTATCTGCCCGCTTTGTAGACTTGATTAGATTTATTATGTATGCCGCATGTTTATGGCATTTTTATTATATGTTGTTAATTTGTTGTAACTGCCACCACATTTTTTTTTTTTCTTCCGTTTTCTCCCCGGAGGACCCTTGAGAGCATCTTAAGTGTCAACTGTTACCTTGTGCTTTAAGAAACTTTAATTTTTAATTTTAAAAAAGGCATAATAGTCTACCAGTTATAAAAAAATTACCAGTGTTATAATGAGTCGTCATATAAAAGGAAAATTTGCAGTTGTGTTCTGCTAAACACTTAAGTTTTTTATTGCTTATGTAGTGCTATACGTTGGGGTGGATTTAGAGAATGCACGGTTTTAAAAACACTTCACCTGAAACCCAGAAGGGAGAGCCGTCAAACACACACACTCAACTGTGATTTTCTTTATTACTGGAAAGTCATACATGTAGTTTGCAAATCACTAGTAGGTAAGACAGTCGCGATGTGCATCACTTCATCAACAGCCAAACACTTAGGCTGCTTCAAAAGTCAGGCAGTCGAAAGATGCATTTTAGAACAACACACTCTTTTTTAGCTTACTGGCACTCAGAATGGATATGAAATCTGTTAAATATAGAGGCAATTCTTTAAATAAGGCCGACAGTTAAAATTGGGAAGTAGGAGAATTAGATTGGAAATGATTTACGATGAGTCTACAGGACATTCAAAAAATAAAGTTAGCAAAGGAAATCCACTGGCTGTATTGGCTACATTACAGCAAAGGATTTTTACTTTTCCTCCCTTTTGAATTGGCCGGGTATATAGGCAATGCAGAGAAACAGACTTGCAGGCGGAAAAATTGACAGCATTTTTCTTTTTACTGTATGTTCTGGCATTGGTTTGGTATTGGCATTATAAGTCTCTGACTATAACTAAGTCAGTTTCTTGTTTTGACAGTTACAAACTTTTCAACAACAGAGAACCACCCATTCTCTTAAGAGTATTTGATGTTGAAATAAATAGAAGCTGGATTGACCAGCAGCTTTGTTTTTGTCATGCATCCTGAACATGTGGGTCCTTAAAAAAATACCATTTGAAGATGACGTGGGTGTGGTTATTGAGCTTGTAATGTATAATAATTACAGATGCATAGGTCACTTTTAAAAATTGGTATGTATTTGTTCATACTCCTCTAGAAGAAGTTTATACATTTCTATGGAACAAACTATGAATTAAGAGAAGACAGATTAGAGGCAGTGTTAAATCCTTTAGGTATGAAACAGTTCCACTGACAGCTAAAATTTGTTCTTATGGTGGCTTATTAAAGCCTTTAAAATTCTTATTTATAATGGGAGGTGAGAAAAGAAAATTTTAGGAATTTTAGATATAAAATCACCAATTATTCCAATCATAGCAGTATTAAATGAACCAAGAAAAGGTTGTGTGCATATTAACTAGTGGTAGAGGAATTCAAGGGGCTGAAGTTGTTAAGCCAATTTTTGACTTTAGTGTTGTAAGAAATGCAGGGTGTCTTATATGTATGAGATGATCATTTGATTCCTTCCTCCTCTACTCTAGTCACTACTTAGCTCAGTAAGTGTTTAAAATTGCTATAGGAAATTTTGAAAGAACCAAAAGTTCATGCTGAAACACTGTATTTAGGAATAAAGTGCTAAGAGAAATGAGATATTTGGGGGCCCCCCCCCCCCCCCCCCCACAGAGAATTTAAGTTGCAGCTTGCTAAAGATACGAACGTTAGATATTTGGGTTAAGGGAAGAGAGATGGCTTCCTGATTGATGGGAAATAGAGTGAATAAAGAACAAGGGCCAAAAAGCTTAGTGCTTGAGGAGAACAAGCACTAAATAATTCCCTTTGGCTGGGACATTAGAGTTTGTAAAGGGCGAGAAAGAAAAGAAGAAGGTAGTTAGCTGACACATGACCACTGAGGACTTCAAATTTAGGTTAAGAAGCAAGGAATTTATTCCATAACAGTAATTAATGTTAATAATAGCAGGCAACATTTGCTGTAGCATCAGGCATACTGATTTACAGTTTGTTATGATTTACTTCTTGTAAGCATCTAAGGAAGGGGGTACTGTTATTTTTCACAGTTTACTATACAGATGAGATTGGGTCTTAGAAAGAATAAGCCTTCTTACCATGGGCACATAGTCGTGAGATGGAGCCAGGATTTCAAGTTGGTTCTGTTTCAAGGACCAACCTTTTGTAGATTCTGATGACACAGCCAGTAGGCATGACCAGGGTTTTTATGAGCACAGTCATCGCTCAGTCAGAGGTAGGCTCTAGAACAGTCCGTCTTTCATTGTTTTATAGAATATAGTGAGGAGCCCAAGTTAGAGAAAGTGGCCATATTTCTGAAGAGCCACAGTCAGAGTCTTCAGTAGGATCATTGAAGGGATTGGAAAAGAGATGACAGGGGGATAAAAACCCTCTTGCATTTTTATTGGTTGAACTTGGTGTGAAAGAGGTGGACAGTTGGAGAAGTAGGTGGGTGTTCCCAGTAGTTGATTCTAAAAGAGGAGAGGAGGCAGACTGGGGAGTGATGAGGTGAGGTTTGGATGTCGTTTTAGGTCCAGTTACCAATCTCAGGCGGAATTTTTCTGAAGATGATGAACAGCTGGGAAGGTAGAACAGCTGAAGATGGAGATGTGATGCCAAAAATGTATATACAGAGAGGCAGACTGGCTACATTCAGTGAGTGGGGTGGGAGGAGAGAAGAAAGAGTGGCTGGAGAAGGCAACCAGGAAATAAATCAGCCTCATGAGATAAAGAAAAATCCTTCTGCACATTGAACATGACAGATTTGTAGGCCATGCTTCAGACACATACCTATACATATTCATTTTTGTATACATATTCATGTACATATTTATATACGTATCCTTATATACATTCATATGTATCACTGTGTGTATTTGTGTATGTATTGTGAGCATGCGCCGTGCCCTCATGCACACAGATGCAGTACTTGGGAGCCTTTCCCACGTCCGGTGGGCTGGGTACCCCTCTCTCCCTGGAGCTGCCCACTGGGGATGGTTCAGCTCCATGGGGCTGCGGCCTGAGAGGTGGAGTTTACTTCTAGCAGGTGTGAGGTTCAGACCAACACGCAGAATTTTATGCCCCCCTCCCCCCAGTGCGTTCCAACTCAGAAGCCTTGCTGCTTTAAATGCTATGGTAAATGCTAAGTGATCTATAATAGGATTTTACAGAATTCAGCAAGATTACCATTATGTTGTGAAATATGGGCTAAGAGTGTGGTCAGTAAATGTGTTAACTTCTCATGAGGGGTGATACTTTTTCTCCTTTGAAAATCCATTCATCTGCTGAAATGTGTTTGGGAAGCTCATGACTTACACTGCTATGGCCAATGCAGGATGGCAATTCAGAATTTTTTTGCTTCCTTTCCTTGGGCATCTTCTTAATTTCTAACAGGGTTCACAGGGACGATTTTCAGTTCTTTCTTTCTTTCTTTATTTATTCCCCCAAAGTCAACAAAATACTGTGTTACTGCTACAGTCTGTTTGTGTTATCGATTGAAGAGTGAAGCTGTGTCCTTTTGTCAAGATGCCACTTAAGTGATTCCTTTTCAGGGTTCTTTAAAATGTCACCCTGATGAAAATTGCCCTCCCCCTTTAGTAAACTTAAGCTTCTCCTTCTTCTTTCCTTACGTGGACGTTGACTCCAGGAACACCTTAAATTCCTAAAAGCTTGTGTGGCACCTACTCCACACACTGTGAACTTCATAAGAACCCTTTACAGATGGTGATACTCATTTTCAGAAAGTAGATTTAACAAAATCATGCCAGTCTTCACACAACTGTCACTTGGGATGTTATCCATGTTTCTCCCAGAGGCCCCCAGTTGGCCGTGTGGCTGAGGGCTTTGTTGTGATGGTTAAAGAAGTAATTTATCAGTAGAGGTCACCCTGACTTTGGAGATTCTGATAAAATTGGCTTGAGCTTTTATCTTATTCCCTGTGGGACTTCCAATGAGAATTTTTGGAGGCTTCATTTTCATGATTGATGTTGGCTTAACAACTCTTGGTAGTGTCTCTTCTCATTGCTGTGTCCTTTTCTCCTCCTCGGATTGTAAATTAGCTCCTCTCCATGATTTCCTTCCAACGCAACTCACATAGGGCACTGAACTTGAGGGACTTCTCAAAAGTTTGCATCAGAGAAATTTAGAATCAGATGTTCAGCACGCTTGTTCTTAAAACATATGTTTTCCTGTTCTGAACCTGTCCTTGGCTGGCTTTCTGTGTGGATCACGACCTCCAAGTTTGTCCTCCCTTCTCGCCTCTCATTTGTTTTGCTTTCTGTTACTGACTCATACTTCTTAAAAACAGTGGCTGACTTTTCACTTTCCGTTCACCATCTCCTTCCAAGTTGGGTAATTGGGAACCTTGTTTTCTGCATTTCAAGTAGTGTATCAAGAAGGACTACTGACCGCATGGATGGACCATGGATTGTCATACTGAAAGAAATAGAGACAAATCTCATGTGATATTGTTTACTGGTGAAATCTAAAACAAGGCTGCAAGGAAACATCTATAAAACAGAAATGGAGGTATGGACGTAAGAAACAAATTCATATTTACCAGGGGGTAAGTTGGGGATAAACTGACATATATGTACTATTATATATAAACTAGATCACTAATAAGGACCTACTGCATAGCACAGGAAACTCTACTGAATACTCTGTAATGGCCTATATATATATACAAGGATGAGCATGATGAAGAATGGAAACTGTATGGAACTAACAGAAGCAGAAGAGATTAAGAAGAGGTGACAACAATGAGGTACCATTACACGCCAGTCAGGATGGCTGCTATCCAAAAGTCTACAAGCAATAAATGCTGGAGAGGGTGTGGAGAAAAGGGAACCCTCTTACACTGTTGGTGGGAATGCAAATTAGTACAGCCACTATGGAAAACAGTGTGGAGATTTCTTAAAAAGCTGGAAATAGAACTGCCATATGACCCAGCAATCCCACTTCTGGGCATCCACACCAAGGAAACCAGATCTGAAAGAGACACGTGCACCCCAATGTTCATCGCAGCACTGTTTATAATAGCCAGGACATGGAAGCAACCTAGATGCCCATCAGCAGACGAATGGATGAGGAAGCTGTGGTACATATACACCATGGAATATTACTCAGCCATTAAAAAGAATTCATTTGAATCAGTTCTAATGAGATGGATGAAACTGGAGCCCATTATACAGAGGGAAGTAAGCCAGAAAGATAAAGACCATTACAGTATACTAACACATATATATGGAATTTAGAAAGATGGTAACGATAACCCTATATGCAAAACAGAAAAAGAGACTCAGATGTATAGAACAGACTTGTGGACTCTGGGAGGAGGCGAGGGTGGGATGTTTCAAGAGAACAGCATCGAAACATGTATATTATCTAGGGTGAAACAGATCACCAGCCCAGGTTGGGTACATGAGACAAGTGCTCGGGCCTGGTGCACTGGGAAGACCCAGAGGGATCGGGTGGAGAGGGAGGTGGGAGGGGGGACCGGGATGGGGAATACATGTAAATCCATGGCTAATTCATGTCAATGTATGACAAAAACCACTGCAATGATGTAAAGTAATTAGCCTCCAACTAATAAAAATAAATGGAAAAAAAATTAAAAAAAATAAAAATTAAAAAAAAAAGAAGAGGTGACAAGAATACATGGAACTTTACAAAAAAGGTCTTAATGACCTGGATAACCACGATGTTTTGGTCACTCACCTAGAGCTAGAAATCCTGGAGTATGAAGTCAAGTGGGCCTTAGGAAGCGTTACTATGAACAAAGGTAGTGGCAGTGATGAAATTTCAGCTGAGCTACCTAAAATCCTAAAAGATGATGCTGTGAACGTGCTGCACTCAATATGTCAGCAAATTTGGAAAACTCAGCAGTGGCCATAGAACTGGAAGAGGTCAGTTTTCATTCCAATCCCAAAGAACAGCAATGCCAAAGAATGTTCAAACTATCATACAGTCTGCTCATTTCACATGCTAGTAAGGTTATGCTTAAAATCCTTCAAGCTAGGCTTCAACAGTATGTCAACCGAGAACTTCCATATGTGCAAGCTGGGTTTAGACAAGGCAGAGGAACCAGAGATCAAATTGCCACCATTTGTTGGATCATGAGAAAGCAAGGGAATTTGAGAAGAAATATCTACTTCTGCTTCATTGACCACATTAAAGCCTTTGTGTGAATCACGTCAAAGTGTGGAAAATTCTTACAGAAATGGGAATACCAGACCACCTTACCTGTCTTCTAAGAAACCTACACATCAAGAAGCAACAGTTAGAACTGGACATGGAGCATCAGACTGGTTCAGAATTGGGAAAGAAGTACATCAAGGCTGTATATTGTCACCCTGCTTATTTAATTTGTATGCAGAGTACATCATGAGAAATGCTGGACTGGATGAAGAACAAGCTGGAATCAAGATTTCTGGGAGAAATAACAATAACCTCAGATATGCAGATGACACTACCTTAATGGCAGAAAGTGAAGAGGAGCTAAAGAGCTTCTTGGTGAGGGTGAAAGAGGAGAGTGAAAAAGCTAACTTAAAACTTAACATTCAGAAAACTAAGATCATGGCATCCAGTCCCATCACTTTATGGCAAATAGAAGGGGAAAAGGTGGAAACGGTAACAACAGATTTTTTCTTTTCTTGGTCTCCAAAATCACTGCGGACAGTAACTGCAAGATGAAATTAAAAGATGCTTGCTCCTTGTAAGGAAATTTGTGATAAACCTAGACAGTGTGTTAAACATCACTTTGCTGACAAAGGTCTGGTCTAGTCAAAGCTGTGGTTTTTCCGGTAGTCATGTATGAATGTGAGGCTGAGGACCAAAGAATTGATGCTTTTGAATTGTGGTGCTGAAGAAGATTCTTTAGAGTCCCTTGGACTGCGAGATGAAACCAGTCAATCATAAAGGAAATCATCCCTGAATGTTCATTGAAAAGACTGATGCCGAAGCTGAAGCTGCAATGCTTTGGCCACCTGATGCGAAGAGCTGACTCATTGGAAAAGACTTACTGGGGAAGATTGAAGGTAAAAGAAGGGGGTGGTAGAGGATGAAATGGTTAGATAGCATCATGGAATGAATGGACATGAATTTGAGCAAACTCCAGGAGACAGTGGATGACAGGGCAGTCTGGCGTGCGTGCTACAGTCCATGGGTTCACAAAGAGTTGGACACAACTGAGCGACTAAACAACAACAATGGCCTATATGGGAAAAGATTCTAAAAAAGAGCGGATGTATGTGTATGTATAATAGATTCACTTTGCTATACCCCTGAAATTAACATATAACATTTGAAATCAGCTATGCTCCTGTAATAATTTTATAAAAAAGAAAAAGAATGACTAGATGAGTGGGAAAAAAGACTGCTGTGTTCGTTGACTGGTAAAAGAGTCATCTTTTCACCTCTGCACGTGCATAGACACAACTTCTTTTCTCCCTCCTCCCTCTCCTTCACATGTAACATCACTGGGACTACTTTGCATAGAGAGAGACATATTAGACGTTTATTCCAATTCTGGCCCTACCCATCCAGCTCTGAGTCTTTTCAATTTCTCCCCTTTACTAAGCCAAAGAAACAGGTTTTGTCTTGAATTGCATAGAGGCCTTCAAAGTGTAGGCTCTAAATACTAGTATCTTCTCATTGATAATTATTTTCTTATACTAGATCAACAGTCTGTCTTTCAGTCTTAGGGCAATGAAACAAAATCTCAGCCTTCCAAACACCTAGTTTATAGGAATACTTAATAGCATTTTATTTGTTCCTTTGATCATTTCATCTTATTCATAATGTCTGCCACCCATCTGCCATTCTTAAAATGCACCTTCTGAGGTCATGAATTTTCTCTTTTCCCCTGAAAGTGAAGGCTGTTGGTGAAATGGTTAAGTGATTCCTTTTGCTGCAGACCTAGCTGGAGGCGTTTGCGGTCATTGAGCCACGTCTCCTCATGTCACTTCACCCTAATTGTGTCAGCCAGCATGGCCATCTTACAATTAGATGAGAAACATCAGGCAATTTCCCAATGTTTTATCTTTTGTAGTTTTCATGGCAATGTGCCCGACCTGGGGTTACAAAAACTCTGAAAAATATCCACCACCCTTGAAAAGCACAATTACTGATTATTTTACACTTTCTGATACCTGCATCTATCTATCACTGGAGCAGTAAATAATAAATAAATAATAATAAGTAAATAAATCTATCACTGGAGCAGTAGTTCCCAATGCCTGGTATCTTAGAATTCCATGGCTTTGGGAAATCAAAATGTGAAGTGTTTCAGAATTTAAGCTAGTAGGATTTTGGTTGTAAGCAACAGAAAGTCCAGTTCGGGAAGCTTCAACAATGTCATTGGCAAGTACTTGGTGGACTTCAGGAAAGATTTGATCCAGCTTGTTGCCCTGTTTTCCTCTGTGGAGCTGCTTTATCTTCAGTCCCACCCTATATGTAGTCATAGGACAGTTCCTAACAATTGCTGGGCTGTAGATTTTCTTGACCAAGTCAAGCAGGAGAGCACAAAAGGGAATCTTAAACTTTTGAAAAGATTCTTGAACTCTAATTGGGTGAATTTCCAACACATTCTACTTTCCTGATGGCCAGGGATATGGGATGTATTAATATCATAGTTAATATTTTTCCATCAGTGCAGCTGAGTGTTGTCAGCCTCCCTGGAACCCTATGACTCCTCACTGTCCCTTGGTTCTGTGTGAGAGGGATTTGAAGAAAAGGATGCTGGGCCCACAGCTTCAAATGTAAACCTCAGCGAGCTGTTTTTTATGTTTCAAAAGGCCTAAAGTTGATTCAGTACTTTTCATGAAGAAGCACTTCAGGCGTTAAGCAAAATGTCAAGTTCCTTTGGCTTTTGGCCATGAATATTGCAATCAGTGAACTCTGATGGGCAGTTTGGTAGATACTGTCTTAATTCTTAACAAATAAATATTAGTTGGTAAAATCTTCTGAAACTTTGTGGATGTGAGAGTGCTTTAGAAGTTAATAAAGTAGTTCATTGTGGTTAAAGAAGAATTTGGAAACTTCACCCTTCTGAGTTGATAGATAATAGATTGAACAAGTTTGTAATCCACCTAAGAAGTGATGACCAGTTGAAATACTATGCAGATATAGAAAGAAAAAGTGACCTCTAGTTGTACTAGTTTTATTTCTACAATTTAAAATTCAGCCTTTCAAGTTTTTCTTTCCAGATACAGGAAGTTCTGTGTTTTACTAGCACGTTTTTTGAAAAACATTAATCATATGGAAAGAAAGAGATGATGAATTTTAACACTGCTGTGATAGAGTCCATGACTCAGCAACAGAAATTATTGTTTGTGGAACCACCAAAAAGCATTTCTCTCTTAGGGGAAGGATGTTTAGTTGAAAGTCTTCAGAAGAGATGCACATTCAGTAAGAGTAATGAGAGGCAAATGAAATAATGAAAGATTGTTTCGCAAAAAGAAATCTCTAAAAAGAAGATAGCCAAGTTGTTGAATAAATGTCATTGTTAAAGAGTAAACGTTGTGCTCATAAAACATTGAAGCCTGTCAACTGTGTTGATGGTTATGTGAACTTACTCTAAGGTGCAGGAAGTCTTCCATGCTCCATGCATCTTGGAAGCATTTCCATCAGAGTGAAGAAAGCTATGGGAACCTTCTGAAGTCACACTGGATATTCTATCTGTGCAGAGTGATCTCTGTGAAGCATTTGGCCTAGCTCACGCTGAGCCGCTTGGCCTTTTGCTGTTGTTTTACCTGACTTACCAGCATTGGTTGTTTTGGACTGACTGTCTTACCCATTGCCAGACGAGGAATTCTTGGCCAGTGTGTCCGGGTCTTGTGAATGTAAAACAAGACCCTGCTGCTCCTGATGGGGATGCTGGCCGCCCTGGTGTTCTTGGGTAGCCTGTCTGACCTCCTATCCACTAGGGGTCCACAGCTCAGACTCCACTCTGACCTTAGAAAACAGATCGCTACATCTGAATATCTTATTGACATAGTCTTTAGTTTTGTATCCCAAGCCTCCTGACTGCACCCATCTTCTTGGTTTATTATTTTTCAAACATCTTTGCTTTTCTCAGGCGTTTTTCATGACTTGGCTTATGGTTTCCCTGCTTTTGATATAAATACCTCCTATACTTTATGAGCTTTAACTTCTTTCACTTGCTAGAATATAGATGAGTCTGTTTAAAAAGGAGATTTTACATCATTCCTTTAAACAAAAGGTGGTATCAGTTGCCAGAGTTCGATCGTAACCTAAAATAACCACTATGAAGGTAAAATGGTAGTTACACAGGAGTTGGCAAACCTTTTCTGTAAGGGAACAAGTAGTAAATATTTTCAGCTTCACAGGCCTTCTTGACTTTTTTTTGCAACTGCTCACTTCCATTGTAACCCCAGATCAGCAAGGAAACAACACATAAATGAGTGGACATAACTGTGTTCCAAAAAGTTTTATTTTTGGACATCAAAATTTGATTGTCATAATTTTTTCATTTAATGTAATATTATTCTTCTTTTGTTTTTTTTTTCCCGCCAAAGCCTTTAAAATATAAAATGTCTTCTTATCTCATGCGCTTTACAAATACCAGCAACAGGCCAGGTTTGCCCACAGACCATCATTTGCTGATCCCTGATATTAGGTTGAATTTTAAATCATTATAACTAGGCTCAAACACATCTTTCTTAATCAAAATAGGAACCATTATAGTCAACACCTTTTGCCAACGAGAAATAAGTTTATTTATTGCTGTGGTGTAAAAATCTGTTCTTCGAGACCTGAGAAACTCGTGGAAAGCATCTTCTGCCTCCTGCTGGTTGTGGAAGCGTTTCTGTTGCAAGATGTTGTTGAGGTGCTTGAAGAAGTGGTAGTTGGTTTGCGAGAGGTCAGATGAATATGGCAGATGAGGCCAAACTTTGTAGCCCAGTTTGTTCAACTTTTGAAGCATTGGGGACATGTGACATGCAGTCGGACATTGTGGTAGAGAATTGGGCCCATTCTGTTGACCAATACTGGCCGCGGGCATTGCAGTTTTCAGCGCCCCTCACCAATTTGCTGGGCATACTTCTCAGCTGTAATGGTTTCACTGGAATTCAGAAGGCTGTAGTGGATCAGGCAGGCTCCAGACCACCAAACACTGACTGTGATCTCTCTTCAGGACAAGTTTGGCTTTGACAAGTGCTTTGGAGCTTCTTCTCAGTGCATCTAATGAGCTGGGTGTTCTCAGTTTTCATATAAAATCCACTTTTCATCACTCATCACAATCCAGTCAAAAAATGTTTCATTGTTGTTGTGTAGAATAAAAGAAGACTACACTTGAAAACAGTGATTTTTTTTTTCTTGGTTTGTGGTCAACTCACGAGGCACCCATTTACTGAGTGGTTTCACCTTTCCAGTTTGCTTCAAATGCTGAATGACCATAGAAGGGTTGACACTGAGTTCTTCGGCAGCTTTTCCTGTAGTCGTAAGGGAATCAGCTGTGATGATAGCTCTCGGTTGTTGTCAACTTCTGATGGCCATCCACTGTGCTCCTCATCTTCAAGGCTCTTGTCCCCTTTCTGAAACTTTTGAACCACCACTGCACTGTATGTTCATTTACAATTCCTGGGCCAAATGTGTTGTTGGGAGTTGCCTCTGCTGCTTGACCCATTTTCAACTTGAAAATTGCTCGAATTTGCATTTTGTCTAACATCATTTCCATAGTCTTAAATAAATATAAAATAAACAAGTAATAGATCATTAGCAAAAAAGAAGCAAGAAATGCCCATTAAAATGATGTATATAACTACATTTATTTATGAATGTATCCCAGTATCAAACAGCAAAGTTCAACAATGCAAAACTGCAATTATTTCTTCTCATCATATCCTGTTGCCTCCTTCTCCTTAAGATACTGAGCTGGAGGGGTTCTATCTCTACAACAATGGACTTCCGCATCTGTGAGGTGTCTGCATGAATGTGTGCACAGTTGCTTCAGTCACGTCGGCCTCTCTCTGACTGCATGTACTGCTGCCCCTCCAGGCTCCTCTCTCCATGGGATTATCCCAGCATGAATACTGAAATGGCTTGCCATTTATGTTTGAGGTGTCAGTTCAGTTCAGTTCAGTTGCTCAGTCGTGTCTGACTCCTTGAAACCCTATGGACTACAGCAGGCCAGGCCTCCCTGTCCACCTCCAACTCCCGGAATTTACTCAAAACTCATGTCCATTGAGTCGGTGATGACATCCAACCATCTAATCCTCTGTCGTTCCCTTCTCCTGCCTTCGATCTTTCCCAGCATAAGAGTCTTTTCAAATGGGTCAGTTCTTTGCATTAGGTGGGCAAAGTGTTGGAGTTTCAGCTTCAACATCAGTGCTTCCAGTGAACACCCAGGACTGATCTCCTTTAGGATGGACAGTTTGGATCCCCTTGCAGTCCAAGGGACTGTCAAGAGTCTTCTCCAACACCAGCACCCAAATGATCCTGACATGATTAGAAGGGTTGAAATGGAATTGAAAAGAGAATAACTATGTAGTTCAGTGTCATTTGTTGTAATGTCTGTACTACCCACAATCATCAGAGTGGTTTAAGTCCTGAACTTCAGGGAGTATTGCCTTGTGTCTTGGTTCTACCCAGTTCTTCTAATCATCACCCAGATAACATCAAGGGAAAGATACAGATAGCACCAGAGTGAAATGAAAGGCAGGGAAAAGGAGAGAGGTTCAACATCATAGTTGGAAATAGTCAAAATTCATGATGAGAGAGGAGGGGGTGAGAGAATGACTTTTTTGGATAAGGGATCAAATATATGAAAGAGGGAAAGAAGAACTTCTTAGACCAGAAGTTGATAAGAATTTGAATATCTTGCCAGCCAGTCCATTACCGTGTCTCATCTTGTTGATAGTGTCGCATAATGGAATGGTACAGGATTTGTGTATTACCCACTCACCTCCCATTTGTGTATTACCCATTCACCTCCCAGGAGTAGCGTCTTTGGTGTTTGTGTGTCTTGTTCTATTCCAGAAATTTCTGATGTTAGTATTTCATCTCCCTTGGAAAAAGGAACAAGGGAAATTTGTGACCCAGGATAATATTTCTTTATTCAACACTTTCTGTTCCTTTGTGGTAGCCCATTGAGTGATAAACCTTAAATACAGGCTTTTTATTTTCTTGGCCTGTATTGATTCTGTTTTGCATATGACTTGCACAGGATGCCTGATGTATTTCTTGACAAAATTCTGTATTAAAAAAGTAGAGCTAGTGTGACTTGTCATAACTTGTGATAAACATCTCAAAGGTACAAGAATTTAGGTGGTAATGGTATTGGACTATTTTGCTTTCTATTGTGATAGATAAAACCAACAAATTCTGGGGAAGCATTTTTATATAGCATTTGCAGAGTGATGATCATTACTACTATAACCTGAAAAGTAATCAGTGTTCATGTTATCAGTAAAAGAATGATTTTTATTTCATAACAAACTTCTTAAAACACAGTTGTTTTTTCAAGTTGCTTTACTTTCCAGGATCAACATGAACCAGGAAACCTTATACATGGGTAATAGTTGATATGTTCTTAAGTGTGGTAGTAGAGCTGTTAAGTTATTACTCAAGTTGGAAAAAGAGATCTGGTTTCAGATTCTGGCTAAGCTACTTAGTAACTTTGTGACCTTCAAAAAATTTTTTAAGCCTCAATTTTCTCATTTGAAGATGCAGGCGAAAAGTCACCTACCTTACTTCAGGAATTGAACATAGTCTAGTTTATCAGATGCTTTGGGGTTGAATGGGCTTATGTAAAAACAGTTTTGCATAAAACTGTTGCAAAAAAAAAGGCAGTGCATAGTATGTAAGAATAATATTTCCTTTATGTGATATTTATTTGCCTAAATAGATAAAAGTAGTTCTGATTATTGTTCTGTTTGGATGCCTCAGTTAAATAGTAGAAGATATTTAAATCTAGGAGTCAGAAGTGCTTTAAATATCCATCTTTCTGCATTTTTGATATCTTGTTTAAAATTATTTTCTTTTCTCTAAAAGGAAAGTGGGTGTGAAGTCCATATGGGTCAGAATTTGGGTACCTTTGCATCAGTGATTGTGGCCCACTGAAATCTATTAAAGTTGCTTAAATCCAGGAAACGTTGACTCACACATTTTAACACCTTAACATCAGTTCAGTTGTTCATGCTTACCCATTCACCATTTCATTTTTTCCTCCAGTTTTTATTAATTTTGAGAATGAAAAAGGATGAAGCATCTATTCTGAATTTCAGTCAGTTTCAAGTTTCTATAGGTTAAAGATGAATAAATACAACAGATAGCATTAGGTCCTTCTCTGTCTTCCCTTCTTTTCCTAGCTTCACCTTTTTTTGGTTTTTTGCATCAGCTTCTACATCTGGAGGGATGTATATGACCTGGAAAAGTCTTCCTCCAGCCCCATGGTTCTCAGCTTCTGTCTGGACAGTGAAAGAGGCTCATAGCACAATGCCATTGAAGGATGCTAAGAATTCATTTATATAAAGTTTGAAGTTCAAGACAGTGGTATGATTGTTCTTGGGTTCTATTTTGGAGTAAAGCAAATTCTAGACATAACTGTTTAATGCCGCTTTGGGTTCAGAGGATCCCAAGCTCTACGTTGTTGTTGTTTTTCCAAGTGGATAAGCCAACAATTCAGATCAAAACTTTATACACAATACCTTATACCATTAATTTGGAATATTTTAACCAGAATGCCTGGTAATTTTTAAGATACCAGTCACAACTGTAAGTACAATGATGAATGTATTATTCCAATACTGTATGTGAATTGATTTAGTGGGGCCCAGAGACATATTTATCCCATTCCAAGGAGAACAAATGGTTCTAGTGCTGTAGCTTTTGGGAACTCGGCCATACCAGTGAGCTACCTCCAGGCCTCACATTGCTTGTAATACAGTTCAGCTCAGTTGCTCAGTTATGTCCAACTCTTTGCGACCCCATGGACTGCAGCATGCCAGGCCTCCTGTCCAAGAGCTGGTGCTCTTGAGGTTTACTCAGACAATGTCCATTGAGTCGGAGATTCCATCCAACCCTCTCACCCTCTGTCATTCCCTTCTCCTCCTGACTTCAATCTTTCCCAGCATCAGGGTGTTTTTCAATGAGTCAGTTCTTCGCATCAGGTGGCCAAAGTATTAGAGTATCAGCTTCAACATCAGTCCTTCCAGTGAACATTCCAGACTGATTTCCTTTAGGATGGACTGGTTGGATCTTCTTGGGGTCCAAGGGACTCACAAGAGTCTTCTCCAACAGCACAGTTCAACAGCATGAATTCTTTGGTGCTCAGCTTTCTTCACAGTCCAACTCTCACATCCATACATGACCACTGGAAAAACCATAGCCTTGACTAGACGGACCTTTGTTAGCAAAGTAATGTCTCTGCTTTTTAACTTGCTGTTTAGGTTGGTCATAACTTTTCTTCCAAGGAATAAGCATCTTTTAATTTCATGGCTGCAGTCACTATTTGCATTGATTTTAGAGCCCAAGAAAATAAAGTCAGCCACTGTTTCCACTGTTTCTCCATCTATTTGCCATGAAGTGATGGGACTGGATGCCATGATATTAGTTTTCTTAATGCCGAGCTTTAAGCCAACTTTTTCACTCTCCTCTTTCACTTTCATCAAGAGGCTCTTTAGTTCTTCTTCACTTTCTGCCATAAGGGTGGTGTCATCTGCATATATGAGGTTATTGATATTTCTCCTGGCAATCTTGATTCCAGCTTGTGCTTCCTCCAGCCCAGCATTTCTCATGATATCCTCTGCATGTAAGTTAAATAAACAAGGTGACAATATACAGCCTTGATGTACTCCTTTTCCTGTTTGGAACCAGTTCGTGTCCATTTCTAACTGTTGCTTCCTGACCTGCATACAGATTTCTCAGGAGGCAGGTCAGGTGGTCTGGTATTCCCATTTCTTTCAGAATTTTCCACAGTTTATTGTAATCTATACAGTCAAAGGCTTTGGCATAGTTAATAAAGCAGAAATAGATGTTTTTCTAGAACTCTTTTTCTTTTTTTCTTGCTTTTTCCATAATCCAGTGGATGTTGGCAATTTGATCTCTGGTTCCTCTGCCTTTTCTAAATCCAGCTTGAACATGTGAAAGTTCACGATTCATGTATTGTTGAAGCCTGGCTTGGAGAATTTTGAGCATTACTTTACTAGCGTGTGAGATGAGTGCAATTGTGCAGTAGTTTGAGCATTCTTTGGCACGCCATTCTTAGGGATTGGAATGAAAATTGATCTTTTCCAGTCCTGTGGCCACTGCTGAGTTTTCCAAATTTGCTGGCATACTGAGTGTAGAACTTTCACAGCCTCATCTTTTAGGATTTGAAAGAGCTCAACTGGAATTCCATCACCTCCAGTAGCTTTGTTCGTAGTGATGCTTCCTAAGGCCCACTTTACTTCACATTCCAGGATGTCTGGCTCTAGGTGAGTGATCACACCATCATGATTACCTGAGTCATGAAGATCTGTTTTGTACAGTTCTTCTGTGTATTCTTGCCCCTTCTTCTTAATGTCTTCTGCTTCTGTTAGGTCCCTACCATTTCTGTCCTTTATTGAGCCCATCTTTGCATGAAACATTATTTGACTATAAGATGGAAATAATCTTATTACCCCAATGGTTTGTAAGGATCCAATGATAGAGTCAGTGTGAAATAGTTTTGTGTTATTCTGTAGTATTACCTAGCCCATCCAGTACCACACAGTGTCATCTTTGAAGTAATTGCTTTTAGAGGTTTCGTCCTCCATACATTCAGCCAGTGAGCAGAACAGTGTTGACTGCTCTTTCTTCCTTGATAGCTCATTCAGCCGCAAAGAGACAGACATTTTAGTTTTTATTCCCTGAATGATGCATCAGAGCCCCAATTCATGGTCACCTTCCTTTCCTCCGTTCCTACCGTATTTAAATTTAGCATCCTTTCTAAGTATGAGAATTGGAAAAAAAATTATTTTCTCTTTTCTTTTTTTCCTTCCGTTGGTTGAGATACATTTGACACATAGCACTTAGTTTAAGGTGTGCAACCTGAGTTGACTTACATACATCATGAAATAATTTCCACAGTTAGTTTAGAAAACATCCACTTAATATAGATACAAATTAAAAGGAAAAGCAAAAAATTTGCCTAGTTATGAGAATTCTTTGGACTTACTCTCTTAGCAACTTTCATATATAGCAACAATACTAATTGTATCAATCATGTTGTAAGTTAAATCTCTAGTACTTATTTTGTAACTCAGTTCAGTCACTCAGTCCTGTCCAGCTCTGAAGCCCCATGGACTGCAGCACGCCAGGCCTCCCTGTCCATCACCAACTCCTGGAGTTTACTTAAACTCATGTCCATTGAGTCGGTGATGCCATCCAACCATCTCATCCCCTGTCGTCCCCTTCTCCTCTCACCTTCCATCTTTCCCAGCATCAGGGTCCTTTTCAATGAGTCAGCTCTTTCCATGAAGTGGCCAAAGTATTGGAGCTTCAGCTTCAGCATCAGTGCTTCCAGTGAACAGTTAGGACTGATCTCCTTCAGGATGGACGGGTTGGATCTCCTTGCAGTCCCAAGAGTCTTCTCCAACACCACAGTTCAAAAGCATCAATTCTTTGGTGCTCAGCTTTCTTTATAGTCCAACTGTCATATCCATATATGACCGCTGGACAAACCATAGCCTTGAGTAGATGGACCTTTGTTGGCAAAGTAATGTCTCTGCTTTTTAACTTGCTGTCTAGGTTGGTCATAACTTTTCTTCCAAGGAGTAAGCGTCTTTTAATTTCATGGCTGTGGTCACCATCTGCAGTGATTTTGGAGCCCTCAAAAATAAAGTCTGACACTGCTTCCACTGTTTCCTCATCTATTTGCCTTGAAGTGATGGGACCAGATGCCATGATCTTAGTTTTCTGAATGTTGAGCTTTAAGTCAACTTTTTCACTCTCCTCTTTCACTTTCATCAAGAGGCCCTACATTTCTTTTTCACTTTGTGCCATAAGGGTGGTATCATCTGCATATCTGATGTTATTAATATTTCTCCCATCAATCTTGATTCCAGTTTGTGCTTCATCCAACCCAGCATTTCTCATGACGTACTCTGCATGTAAGTTAAATAAGCAGGGTGACAATATACAGCCTTGATGTACTCCTTTCCTGATTTGGCACCAGTCTTTTGTTCCATGTCTCGTTCTAACTGTTGCTTCCTAACTGACATACAGATTTCTCAAGAGGCAGGTAAGGTGGTCTGATGTTCACATCTCTTTAAGTATTTTCCACAATTTATTGTGATCCATACAGTCAAAGGCTTTGGCATAGTCAATAAAGCAGAAATAGACATTTTTCTGGAATTCCCTTGCTTTTTTTATTATTGGCAATTTGATCTCTGGTTCCTCTGCCTTTTCTAAATCCAGCTTGAACATCTGCAAGTTCACTGTTCACATATTGTTGAAGCCTGGCTTGCAGAATTTTGAGCATTACTTTACTAGTGTGTGAGGTGAGTGCAATTGTGTGGTAGTTTGAGCATTGTTTGGCATTGCCTTTCTTTGGTTATTTTGTAACTAGCAGTATGTTTTGACTATTTTTATCCTTTCCCCCCTTCCCCTACCTACTACCCACCTTCTCACCTCTGGTGACCGCAAATCTCATATTTTTATCTATGAACTGTTTGTTTTTGAGGTGTAATTGACGAACAGCACTACACATTACTTACTGGTGCACAACATCGTAATTGGATAATTCTATATATACATTACAAAATGATCACCACGATGAGTCTAGTTACCATCTGTCACCATACAGAGATACTACATTATTATTGACTGTATTTCACACACTGTACATTGCATCTCTGTTACTCATTTGTTTTGTAACTGGAAGTTTGTACCTCTTTATCTCCCTCACCCATTTCACTCATCCCTTCACCCCCTCTGGTTAAAATAGAAAAAATAAATTCATTTTGAAAGTTAATATTCCAGTGCCCATCAGGTAGTGTAAATTTTAAGGATAATTTTACAAAGTCTGCTTCCCTACTGCGACCTTCTAGCCTTGTTTTTATCAGCAGCTAGAGCAAGTGATTTCTTCATCTTTGTCCTTTTCATATCATTTTATTATTTCAAAGTGTGAAGTCAGAGTATTTTAGTTGGAGAAACCATTTCTGTTCCTCATCATACTTCAATCTAGAATGTCTCCTTGTACTTTTTATTCTTTACTCGGGGAGATATCCAAGTTCTCAGATATAGAACATTTAGGACCTAATTTTAGTGTGATAAGCTGAGAATTCACTCAAAGGTAGCTTGTAGTTCCTTGTGTGTAGATTTTTCCTATTTCCCAAGGTAAGATATGCTATACAAAAATGTGAAAACGAGACCAAAAGCAAGTGTATACATCATCGCGTGACACTGAAATCACCTACCGTTTTTTCCCCATATCACACTGTTTAGTCTTGTCTGGATTCCAGCTGTTTCTTTACTTAGGTCAACTTGTTGTGTCTTCCTTTGAATTTGTCTGAGGAGAAGAATTGAGAGAAAACTTTACGATTTCCCTCTCAGAAAGGACCCCTGACTTGTTCCCACTTCTCTGCAGATATTGGTGAGCTCTTTTTTTATTTGTGAACACATTTAGAGTTTATAGCTTTCGGCTTGATCTGATAACTGATGGAGTCTTCTCTCCTCCTCAGGGCAGTTCTGGTTTAACTTCTGTGGGGATTTGACTCTTGATATGGCTTGGGATATTCTCACTCTGATTAGCAGGGATGTCAGCTTTTCTTTGAGTGAAGGACCAGGTGATCTTTTATTGTTCAGTATTTTAACCTTTGGGTATGAAAAGAAACAAACTCACAGACATAAAACACAAATTTATGGTTACCAAACAGAAAAATGGATGAGGGGATAAATTAGGATCTTGAGATTAGCAGATACAAAGTACTACATCCTAAATAAACAAACAATAAGGCCCTGCTGTATAGCACAGGGAACTTAATTCACTATCCTGTAATAAACCGTAGTGGAAGAGAATATGAAAATATATACTTTCTAATATATGTGTGTGTGTGTGTGTGTGTGTGTGTATAATCACTGGATCACTTTGCTGACACCAGAAACTAACACATTATAAATCAACTATACATCAATTAAAAAAAAAAAAGACTGGTAGACACAGGGAGAAATCAGAGTAAAAGTTAATGAAGCCAACTTTGATACAGTTGCCTCTCTGTTCAAGAAGTGCAGGGAGTTTGCCATTTTATTTGTCCAGGATGTTGTTTAGTATCTCTTGCTCTTGAATATTGGCAAGTAGATAATTGTGTCATCAGGTTATGATACTTGAGGACGGTGCTGTTACTTGGGTCATTGCACAATAACAACTTCTCAGCTTTTTGCTCCTTGTTGCCCTTTGACGGTTCAGATCCTTCCCGAAGTTCATTTTCTGACTTGTGTATGTGGCATAGAATGAGCATACTCAATAAAATACTTCCACAAGAGACTGTTAATAGTATATGTACAAAATATTTCTGTATTTTAGTGGAAGCTACTCCATTATGACCCTTTATGCATGCTCCCTGCCGAGAAAACATTCTAGAAATGGATGTCAACCAAGGGAGATTCATTCATTCCATACGTTTTCTAATTTCCAAAAATGTACACCGTCAATATTTTTTCTTAATTGAACAGTTTGTTGAACAGACGGGTGCTTTAATTATGGTGGTCTAAATTTACACACATTGCAGTGGTATTTTGCTACATTAATTACCTTACTTGTCAAGAGTAACAGGTAATTACTACATCAACTCACCCTCCTGCAGTACATGGAAACATAACTTTATTTGAACAGATACAATACACCAGATTATAGCCACCCCACACCCTAGGTTGTGATAAGAGATAACCGTGCTCACAGTATTTGTTTTACCATGAAGAGGGGAGAGAGGTAAGCTGACCGTTTTCCTTGTGTCTGTCCCCCTGAGATGGAAATCCAGAAACGATGTCATGGATTCAAAGAATCTGGACTGGAAGGAACCTTTGGAATAATTGAATTCATTAAACCTTCTCCTTGCAATGTGTTTCAGAGAGTGACTTTTCTAAGTCTGCACAAGAAGTAAAATTAGTGTCCAATCCAGAATTGGCACTGATTTCTGCCCACCAGGCTGCTAAAAAGCTTAGAAACGTTAATGATTTTTAAAAAAAATAATTCTAGAAAAATCATTTGGTATAAGACATTTTGAATATTTGTTCACTTCATCTCCCTCACTTGAACTTCTCACCATTGCTTTGGCTGCCTCGTGAAGAGTATTTATCCTGTATTCTGTTGGACTGCCAGGTACAACTCATGTCTTTTGATTTCCTCTTCAATGTGTGGGTGTCAGCTTTTATGACAAGTTGTGTTAAAATTCTAGTTTAACGTATTTTTTTTTGTAAAGGTGTGAACATTTTTGAGCATATAGGATGCCCTTAGCAAAAATGCAGCATTACCTCTCTTGGTTGCCATGGCATAGAAAGAAACGATTGTGTTAGCTTTTAGGTGTGGCACGGAATATACTCAATGACATAATAGAGGCGGTCTGTCTTGAAAGGCTTTGTCCCCTTTTTAGTCAAACACCTGTGACAAAATTACGAACTGTGGTTAACATACACCACTTACAAGTGGTTTTTCAGAGTCAACCAGGGTAGAGGAGCTCAGCTTGCAAAGAACTTTCTTTCCCTTTGCACATGGCAGTGGGAGTGGGGTGACATGAGGAGGAAGTTCAGGACGTCTAGGGGTTATGGACACAGCCTTGCAGAAGTGACAGGGGGTGGTTGGTAGAGGATAGAGGGGGTCTCTTGGGGGATTTGAGATGTACTACCAAGGATCTCCCCAGCCTTTGACCCACTTCAGTTTCTCAGGCCTGCAATTGTGAAACAGACTCCTCATTCTTGAAACTGTAGTTCACGAACCATTACACATCTCCCTGGGCTCTGGAACTTGTGATATTATAGTCTATGGTTACTGACTTTTTCCTTAGTTTTTTTGTTTTTTAATTAAAAGATTGCATAGGCTAATTATTATAATTTAGTCATTTGTGCATCCAGCAAATATCTCTTGAATGTCTGCTGTGTGACAGTCATTGTGCTGCATGTGGCAGCGAGGAGCGCTTAGTGAGGAAGAAAGTAGAGCAGATCCTTGCTCTCATGGAGCTGCCCTCCAGTAGAGGAAGCAGAGAGTCAGTAATGCAGTGTGGTGGAGGGGCAGTGTATTTACATAGGGTAAAAATACGCGAGGGAAACAGTATACATCCTGTACCTTCACAGGGTCATTTAGGATAGTCAGATCAGAGAAGGCAGCATGAAAGCGATGGTATCTGATTTAAGTTACAAAGGTTAAAAATGTTCTCCGTATACAAAGAGCTAAAGGAAGACCATTTCAGGCAGAGAGGAAGGTGAGGACTAAGCCTCAGGCATTAGGAGTGAGAGCAGATACTGGAACAGAAAGCGGTCAGTAAGAATGGGGGTGAGGGATGGGGACGGTATGGGAGAAGTTGGAGCTGGACGCTCGGCCCTGCATGACAGAGCAAAGGGCTGGGTGTTACTTGAGACTGATGCAAAGTCCTCCAGGGCAGCCACTTCCAATTCAGGGTGCAGAACAGACCACACGGGTGGCTCCTGGGGACAGGATTGCAGAGCTTCAGGTATTTTCCGGAGAGTAGCCTTCTTTGGGGCAGAGGCTAAGGCCTTGGTCCCCAGAGATTGGGCATGGAACCCTGCAAGAGGCCCTCCCTAAAGCAGACTAGGCTGGTCCTTGTTTGGAGAAGACCAGCTTTCTCCTGGGCTAGCGTCCAGATGCAGATGGACAAGCAGCTTGGAAGCAAAGGGCTCCTGGGCGCAGTCCTCCAACTTCAGCTGTGGTGGTTGAACCTGCAGCAGCTTCACCTGGGGACAGAAATGTGAATTTTCTGGCCTTACCACAGCCTTAGTGAATCAGAAACTCTGGGGTTAGGACCCAGCAGTCCTGTTTTAATGAACTTTTTGGGTGATAGTGATGAGCATGCAAGTTTGAAAGCCCCTCTTTTTTTTTTTTTTTTTGCTTTTATATGTGTTTTGTATTATTTAAATTGTTTATGTATATCTAGACAATATCTCGCCCCCACCTGCCGCCAACCTCTTTTATCCTCTCTAGTCCCTCCCAGAGTTTTTTTTTTTTTTATTTTTTTTTATTTTTTTTTTTCTCTTTTTTTTCAGTTTTTATTAGTTGGAGGCTAATTACTTTACATCATTACAGTAGTTTTTGTTATACATTGATATGAATTAGCCATGGCTTTACATGTATTCCCCATCCCAGTCCCCCCTCCCACCTCCCTCTCCACCCGATCCCTCTGGGTCTTCCCAGTGCACCAGGCCCGAGCACTTGTCTCATGTACCCAACCTGAGCTGGTTATCCGTTTCACCCTAGATAATATACATGTTTCAATGCTGTTCTCTTGAAACATCCCACCCTCGCCTTCTCCCAGAGTCCACAAGTCTGTTGCATACATCTGAGTCTCTTTTTCTGTTTTGCATATAGGGTTATCGTTACCATCTTTCTAAAAGTCCATATATATGTGTTAGTATACTGTAATGGTCTTTATCTTTCTGGCTTACTTCGCTCTGTATAATGGGCTCCAGTTTCATCCATCTCATTAGAACTGATTCAAATGAATTCTTTTTAATGGCTGAGTAGTATTCCATGGTGTATATGTACCACAGCTTCCTCATCCATTCGTCTGCTGATGGGCATCTGGGTTGCTTCCATGTCCTGGCTATTATAAACAGTGCTGCGATGAACATTGGGGTGCACGTGGCTCTTTCAGATCTGGTTTCCTTGGTGTGTATGCCCAGAAGTGGGATTGCTGGGTCATATGGCAGTTCTATTTCCAGCTTTTTAAGAAATCTCCACACTGTTTTCCATAGTGGCTGTACTAATTTGCATTCCCACCAACAGTGTAAGAGGGTTCCCTTTTCTCCACACCCTCTCCAGCATTTATTGCTTGTAGACTTTTGGATAGCAGCCATCCTGACTGGCGTGTAATGGTACCTCATTGTGGTTTTGATTTGCATTTCTCTGATAATGAGTGATGTTGAGCATCTTTTCATGTGTTTGTTAGCCATCTGTATGTCTTCCTTGGAGAAATGTCTGTTGAGTTCTTTGGCCCATTTTTTGATTGGGTCATTTATTTTTCTGGAGTTGAGCTGGAGGAGTTGCTTGTATATTTTTGAGATTAATCCTTTGTCTGTTGTGAAAGCCCCTCTTTATAAGATATATTAGTGCCACCAGAAAGAATTCAACAGTTCTCCAGACTCACTGTTTTCAGTCTGCAGATGAGGGGACCCAGCTAAAGACAACAACTTAGTGGTGATCCTGTGCTGATGAGAACCTGGCTCTCTTGATCTTATTCTAAGTGCTCTTTATTCTTGGGTTTATGGATTTAAAGAATAAACAAAGCCCACTTTGTTTTTCTTGAAGGATCATTGTGATATTTATAAAAAGGAGGAGACAGATGGATATTTAAGAAGGAATAGTGCTGCGGTCTGTGAACTGAGGCTACCTCATTTCTCCTAATATTATTTTCTCAGATAATTTAGAAAAGCAGTTTTAGTGTGAATAACCTGCTCCTTTCTCCCTGTCAGTGGTAGAAAAACAAGTATTTTGTCTTAAGTTACACCATTGAGACACTTAGCAAAGTGTAATTGCATTCTTTTATTTTTTCATTACTCAATATACTTGGCCTTGTTGTTGGATTGGAAGTCCTGGTACTCCCAAGTTATAGTTATAAAGTCATTGTAGAAGGCAGAAGGTGGATTATTTTAAGGCCTGGTGTTTGTGCTTTCTCATTTCAGTTTTGATCAAGAGAATCATAGGATTGCCCTCTTCCCTGGCTAAGTCCTGTTCACTTTTGATGTCTTAGGCTTCCAGATCATTTGTAACGTGCAGCCTTTTCTGACCTCTTGTTGTGTAGGTCACATTTCTCTGTTGATATTTCCCACTTGCTTGAATTGTTTCCTGGTAGACTGTGGCCCTCATCAGGGCAGAAACCTCATTGGTCACAATTTGAAGCTACACTCAGCTTTGAACACAGTATCTGGCCCAGGGTAATTACAGAAAAAGTTAACCATCACGTGAATGCTTGCCCTCTTTTTTTTTTTTTTTTTTGCCCTCTTAATTGATTCATCATTTGTTACTCTCTCAACAAAACCCAGTTCTCTGAAGACACGGTGATAGATCTTTTCTAAAGGGACAATACACAGAATATGAAGACATGGTCCCATGGTGGAGACAAAGCTAAAAGTAACTATGTATTCAAGGAAATCTAATGAGGGCTGTTATAAAGTGTGAAGTATGCTAGTCGGGATGTGTCGTGCTAGCTGCCGTGACTAACAGCCCACAGGCTGCGGAAGCTTACCATAATAAAGATGTATGTCGTGGCCCATCTTGTCTGTGGGCCCATAGAGCTGTCTCCATCCTCTATTGGCCATGAGAACGTGGGCTCTCCATGCTCTTGGAGGAAGAACAGAGAACATGGTTGGTTTTTTGGGGGGTGGTCAGGCTTAGAAGTGGTGCACCTTGCTTCTGCTCCATCCAATGGACAAGAAGTCAGACACATGGTTCTAAGAGTCAGGACAGCAGGGCAACATAATCTTCCTGTGTGCCCACGAAGAGGAAAATGAAATGGCACTGGTTATTATGTGATAATGCCGAGCATCATGTTACTTTGGTTTTGGCTGCTAATGTTTGATCACAATAAAGCATAGCACCTCTTGTTTTTGTAGGCTGCTCGTCAATAAACACCCTTGTTTTCCCAGAGATCAGGAAGAGCCATGACCTTCAGAGGACCTTGATTGGTGTGTGTCACAAGGAAGATGTCTTTTATTTCATTCTCAAATGAAAGCCCATCTTCCTCTGGGGTGGGGCAGGGTGATTTGTTGATGATCCAGCTGTGGCTTGCCTTCATTCCCCTGTAAGGTGGAATATTCTATCCCAGGTGGGAGTGTGACTACAGCCAGGTTGGGTTTCCCATGGCAAGACCTGTTTGCGTTTGTTCTGCAACTGGCCCTATCTTTTTCTTCTCCTCCTCAAGTTGACAGGTTTGGAGAAAAGAGCTTGCTGCCGGTAAGGACGCACAAAATTTTCCCCACTTACTGTTGCTCTGGGTTTTCAGAGGACCTGTGGGCAAATGCTTACGTCATAGGGAGAAAACTGAAGTTACTTTTAAGACTTCAGTTTTTTGTGTAGGTCTCCTGCATTGCAGGCGGATTCTTTACCATCTGAGCCACGAGGGAAGCCCAAGAATACTGGAGCGGGTAGCTTTCCCTTCTCCAGGGGAACTTCCCGACCCAGGAATCCAGCAGGGATCTCCTGCACTGCAGGTGAATTCTTCACCAACTGAGCTATCAGGGAAGCCCACTGTGTACTCAGATCAGGTTATTTTTATCCAGAAGATAATATGGGGATTTTTTCGTAATACATCTAAGTGGAGGAAAATATGTAATAAAGTGTTTACGATGCCCTGTATTCTTTTGTTTTTTTAGAGTGAGAGGCTGGACAGGGCCAGTGGAGATATGTAGTTGAGCTAAAGTCTGGAGAGATGTCCAGTGGCAAGATCATGAGGGCCTTGTATGGGCTAAGGGCAAGTTTTGATCTCTTTTCCCCCCAGGCACTGGGGAGCCATTGAAAGTATGCAAGTGCAGAATGAGTGCAGGGTGAGTATACCCTCATGCGTGTGTGTGTCTGAGAGGGAGAACAGTGATGAGTGATGATTGCCTTTGTCATGTGTTTTTTGACTGCTGGGGAAGGACCTCCACAGGTGAGGGTGAGTGTGGAGACAGCATGGAACCCTCTTCCATCTCCTCCCTCTTTCTGCTAAGTTACTTGTCAATCAAGAGCTCACCATTCCCATTTCAAAGCAGGGTAACACATTGGAGTAAGGATTTATGAAGTGCCAAGGTTCATGATCGATACATATGTTGTTTTTAAGGAGCCAGTGACTTAGAATGTTTCAAGTTATTGAAAGACAAAGTTATTGTGTGCCAGTGTGGAAAGAAGAGACAAAGTATAATTTTTGTATCAGGCAAATGATTTATAGTTATAATTCTCAAGTAATCAAGCTCTTTCTACAAAATTGTTTTGTTCTTTGAAAGACTTAAAGTATAAAAAGTTAATTTACTTATAGAATCTCATGAAGAGGACTTTTTAAAAGTAAGGTGGACAGTTCAGAACGTAGCTTTGAGGAATCTTAATTCAGTGCATGAGATTCTGTAACTCCGTGTTTGGGACGTGAGAGATGTCACGAATCTCTGCTCTTAAGACATTTCTGGTCTGAAAAAGAGGCAATCAAGCCATTAATGAACGAGTGTCAGTGAATGCATGACAAATGTCTTCCTCTTTTTGAAGTTCAGATAGCTTTTTCATATTCTATAACCAATATTGGAGAAGTTGCTTTGTTTTGGAAAATAAAAATATAAACAATTTTAAAGAAAAATAGCACCTAATCCCATTTCCTCCAAGGCAAACTCTGTCCATTTTATTTTTTGTTTTTCTGATGCATATATTTAATATTTATGCAATTGAGAGTCTACTTTAGTTATGATTTTTCTATCTTGCTTATTTCATGTCACATTATAACAATCATCTGCACACATTTCTCTATTCCCATAATTATTTTAATGACTACAAGATACTCTTTTTGTCAGATTGGTTGGGCTATCATTGACTTGCTTTTTTTATTCTGTTGGGATTGACATTTTAGGTAAAATAGATTCATAAAGTTTATCTCTTTTATGTCTTGAACCATCTTGTATACTTCACTGTTGTCATAAAACATTAAAGGGGAACTGAGTTGGTTTTTTTTTTTTTTTAAAGCATTTCTCTGTCTGTATATGTCTGTGAACTTTGCCATCCAAAAAAAAAATAGTGAACCTTGTTACAACAACTTTACTTTCTTAGGAGAATAACAGAAGATATTTGATGAGTTTTTTTATGGCATATCCTATCATTGGACATGTAGCTCCTATGCTGAAGTTGGTTAATAAAGAACATCCTCCAAATCCAAGAAAACTCTTTGATTCTAATGTGGAATCACATTAGAATCCACATGTAGAATCTAATGTGGATTCTTTGTGCCTGATTTTGGAATTTCCGAGGTTGCCATTTCTTGCTCCCAGCACACCTTTCTGCAGTGATATTTTAAATCTACAAATTATTTATTTTTCTTAGTTTTTTTTAAAAAAAGTTCTTATTATAAGGTTATTTTAAAGTGACTGTTGTAACCTTTACCTTAAGACAAGGACTTGATTATGCTGGTTAAGAAGAATCATCAGCGTTTTCTTCTGTTACAGTGGCACAATTTCCCATTACTTTACATAGGAGAAATGGCAGTGTGTAAAACTTCCAATCAATTTCCTAAGGCAGAAGTTAGCCTTAGAAATGATAGTGATGATCGCTTTGTAATACATAAAAATAGTGTGTTTAACAGCTGAAACTAATAAAATAAGTCAAATTATACTTCCAACAAAAGGAGGGTGATGAAAAAAGAAAAAACAGTTGGCAAATTATGGCCCTGGGGTCCCATCCACCCTACTACCTGCTTCCGTAAATAAAGTTTTATCAAAACACAAAACCCATTTGTCTACTTTTCCCCTTTGGTTGCTTTCCTACTGCAGTGGGAGAGCAGGGTAATTGTCAGAGGGAACTTAGAGCAGCTGCCAAAGCTACGGAGTCTAAGTTATTCACTGTCTGGCCCTTTAGCGAAAAAGGTTGCTAACCCCTGTTCTCAAATATGACCAAAGTATAGTAAAATACCTTATATATACTTCATAACCATCACATTAAGAATGTAAAAATGTTTAAAATATTGATTTGTTACCAATTAATATGGCCTCAACATGCATTTGTTATTATTTTTTTTAATGTGGATTTTTATTTTAAATCACCAGGAGCATCTGTGACACTTACCCTTTTGTTGCTGGCTTTTCAAAACCTCTGTAGAAGTTTCTGGCGTTCTTCTGATTATATTGGCACTGGGCACTTTCTCCTCACACTTTTAATTGAAAATATTGTATTATATTTTAGAGCATGTCATGAACTTTGTTCTTTTATAAGCAACAACTAAAAGTGCTTGAGTTAGAAATAAGTGTATTCTGTAAATTTTGAATATTAAGAGCCAAGAGGCATTCACCTAAGATAATGTCTGCTGAATCGACATTCCCTGACATCAGCTCATATTTTACTTCTTAGAGGCTCAGTGTTCTTATCCATAAATTGGGAATTGGATCTCTTCACAAGGCTATGTGAAGATGAAGTGAAGAAAGATACACTTGACACATTTGGGGACACATTAGCTGGCTGTCCCCTTTCTCTTTTCTACACTTAGCATAATTAGAGGAGCTGCTAATCACAATTGTAACATACCTTTAGGGATTTTTCCAAATTTACCAGTTTACATGTGGTATTCATAAGAATCAAGTATAACTTTGGAACCAGGTTCAAATTAGAAAAGGTCTGTGTGTTTGGATATGAGATACTTGAAGTTGTAACGAACATTTCTGAGTCTTGGAGGCTTATCTTTTTTTTTTTTTTCCATTTATTTTTATTAGTTGGAGGCTAATTACTTTACATCATTGCAGTGGTTTTGTCATACACTGACACGAATCAGCCGTGGAGTTACATGTGTCCCCACCCCGGTCCCCCCTCCCACCTCCCTCTCCACCCGATCCCTCTGGGTCTTCCCAGTGCACCAGGCCCGAGCACTTGTCTCGCGCTTAATGGAGGTGTATTTGTGAGCCACCTCCATCTAGTGGGGTGGGGATTGGCATGTGGCGGTCTGCTCCATGTGATGTTTCAGGGACCTTGACTTTTATCACCCAGTGACTCTACCGTCTTGCAGGCGCTGGAGTTCTGCCCTGGGCCCACAACCCAGGACAGAGAGAGGGCATTAGGATAGTGCAGGAGGCTTCGGGGTCAGGCTGAAGTCACATACCCACTGTCATCTATTTGGCCAGAACTCAGCTGCAAGGACCCACCTAGCTGGAAATACATCCCATCTGTGCACCCAAGAAATGGGTGGAGATTTGATGAACATTTAACCAGCCTCTGCCAGCCTGACCACATGTTCTTGAGTTATTCAGCAGGACACATACTTAAGGCCTAAACTGCACAAAGATTGACGCTAGTAATGCCAGAACCCTTCTTTCACAGGTACCCGTGTAAATAACAAAGGGAGACAGTCATGCTGGGTAGGGGCAGTCGATCTGTATACTTGTTTAAATAAATTTTTAAAATTCACCTGGGATCTGAATCTTTCCCCACATATTGTATGCCATTTACATAGTTTGGCATTGTGAAATTGCATCTATCTATCGGTTTAGAGATACATGCATAAGAAATATTGCATGCAGTGACATTTTCATTCCCAAAGTGGTCTATGTGGACTTGTATTTATTTTGCTGTACTGTAAAAGCAGAAGTCATACACAGTGTTGATTGGAATTTTTATCCACATGGACAGATAGAACATTTGTTGCAATACTACCGCTATCATTTACTTCAAAGTGCACATCTTACAATGAACCAGATCAGGACCATTTTCAATTTTTTAATACCTCTCGTGGATCTGTGCACACCTTTTTTAAGTTATTCCTTTTAAATGATGATTGTATGAATATTTTAGGATTATAATCACCATTAAACGAAGGACAAAATTTATCATACCAAAATAGAAATTTAATTTAAAGTAGAAAGAACTTGATTGCAAGGTTTAGTAGACTGGAAACAAGACACATGAGAGGATATTAAAGCACACTTTTTAAAAGACCCTTAAGAGTACAGGTTTACAATAGATTTGGAAAAAACACAGTTGTATTTAGTAATGTTTGCAAAGCTCATATTTGAGACAGTCTCATCAAACTTTTGTAAGGTTGAAAAGAACACTAAGAGCAAACAAAATTTTTGGTCATTCCATGAAAAAAAGTAGCTTTAAAAAAAATATTCAGTACCATAAAAGTGGTGAAGTGTATTTGAGAGAGAAGTTGCTCTGAACCTTAAGGTGATTCTGTGGCTGTGGTGTAGAGTCAAGCTTGTACATGGCCATAGGTGATTAAAAATATTCCTTTCACTTTTCTTGGAACTCTTGGCATTTCCTACTACCTGTCACTTTGTCCTTGACGAAATTTGAGGCCGAAAACAAGTTGACAAGGATGGTTTTCCAATCAGCTGTTCCTCATTTTTTCTTGGGCGATCCTTTGTTATATTCAAGTTCAGATTTACTATTCATGAACCACATTTTAATCAGTGACCATATCCGACAAATGGAAGCTAAGCGCTGGTTAGTATGTTGAAAATAAACACAAGACTCTCATTAATGTCGCAGTCTGAATAATTAGTTGAGCACCGTGTACCGAGCTGTGGCGAAAGCAAGCTGGCTTCTCGCCGGAACGACAGGCTGACAGCCGCGTCCTGGAGTGTGGTCATTAGTGTGCCCCACCATCAGCATCGTGTTACTGTGTCAAATTAGTCAGTGTCCCCTTAGGAGAGGAGCTGGACCTGCAAATTATCCTCCCACATCCCTGCAAACCGTGTTTGCGAAACCTGCGATCAAGTGCGGGCAAATTATTAACATGGCTCATAAATTAACTAGTTTACAGGCTTATAACATTTTACAAGTAGATAATAAAGGGTAGAAAAGTTTTCCAATTGCTCTGCCCTGATGTGAGGGCTGTGATCCGCCGACGTTTCCCAGAGAAGCCCACAGCTGATGGGTTTTGAAGAGGAGCAAATCCATGGAGTGTCATACCAAATGTCTGGAAAATGTAGGCCCTGAAAGGAAGCCAGTGTAAATCCATTGGAAACAATATAATTAACTTCGTTATCTCATTGCTCTGATGAGTCCATGACAACAGTCCTCTTTCTTGTGGTGGCAGTTGCTCATTAATGAGGTCACCAATTAAGTTTGAACTTTGCCAACTGAAATTATCTGGAAAAATATTTTTGATGCATTCTTATCATGCTCTTAAGCTGCCTTGTTGAAGGGGAATAATGCTAACACAGCATGTTAAACTCATATGAGAATGATGACTGAGGCTGTAATGTATGTGACAAACAGTTTATATTCACATTGATAGCTAATACCTAGAAAACAGAGTGTGGACCCATCTGGCCTGAGTTTATCTCTTATCAAGAAGAAGCAGTCGCTGGGAGCCCCACCGCTTAACTCCCCTCTGAGCCCTGGTAGACAGACAGCCCACAGAGTTTCCGGACATACACGGCTATTCAAATCGTAAAACTTCATACATCTCCTTTTCGGTTTCAACTTCTCTGTCTGATTAGATGAGAAGACACGTACGTTCACAGACTCTTGTCTGAGTTTACTGTTAGGAGGAAGCAACACACACACAGGGAAGAGGTCATGCTTTTTGCTCCTGTAGTTCCATTTCCCCGCCTGACAGCGGGACCCTCCTGTTGTCTTCAGGTTCTGCAGCTGTCATTATCATCTCAGGGATCTAAGCAGAAGCGGTCTGGCATGTAAAACCTTGCTACTGACTGCTATTCACAGAAACTTCCTGAACCCGCTTGAGGATGAGTTAACTTGTCTGTCAGCCTCTTCAACTTACTTGGCAATGGGTTTGGTGAATACTCGTCTCATAAATACCCACCCCAGCCATGAAGAGGCACAGTCTCTGCACACCTGAGCATATGCTCAGGCTGATGGAGTCGCTGTGTCACAGCCTTCTTCTGCAGTTCAAATGCAGTGGGAAAGAACTGTAACCTTTAGCAAGTAAGAGTTGGTGTGTGGATGCAAAGGAGATAGCTTGTCTTTTTTTTTTTTCTTTTAAATAAGGTACTTATGTACGTGTGTGTGTGCACATGAGCATGTTACACACATGTTTGGGTCTGTGTCTTCTCTGGTGCTTCTACTGGACGCATTGGGAGAGACTAAAGACCAAAACCCAAAGGAAAATCTTCACTGGGACTTAGGGATCATCTTACCCTTATTTGTCAGGATGACGTAACATTGGAGTTCTGAGAAGTTATACCCGCAAGCAAGAAATGTTTGAAGTTAGAGGAACCAAACTTCCTAAGTGAATAAAAATGCCTTCGAGAGCGGCAGTTTTACTTGGCTCTATGTTTCACACTTTTCTGCTATAATTGTGTACAGGGCTCAGATTAGGAGCTAACAGAGTGCTGATTCTAGAACAGAAAGGACAAAATAGATGCTTGTATGTGCAGATCCTCAACTGTATACTGAACGTAAAAGCCATGCGTCAATAAAGAAGACCTGAGGCTTACACGAATGTGTTACTTTTGAGGCATTAAAGTTTTTCACTTCCTTTGCTTAACCTCTTCTGTTTTTTTTTTTTTTGCTTTCAGTGTCCCTCTGTATGTTACAGTCCTGTGGCATTATGCATGCCCTCAACCAGTGACCTCCAGACTTTTTATGGCTGTGAGACACATTAAAAATTCAGGGTAAGTGACAAAACAACACTTGTATTGTGTACTGATCAAAAATTGCCATCCACCCTTGCAGGTGACATGATATTGGAGGTAGTAATCCCTCAGAAGATAATGGAATGCTCCATTATCTATCATGAGTTCCAAAACCAGCAGGAATAGGTTTATTGCATTCCATGATAGCTTTATGGCTTTGCAGTATAGGATTTGTAACTTGGATCATGTGTGTGGAAGTGTGATGCAATAAAGGGTTGGCAAATTTTGTCTCTAAAGGGCCAGATAGTAAATATAGTCAACCTCATGGACTGTAGTCAGCATAGAGAGTAGTATATTGTAGAGTCTCTTGTAGCTAGTAGTCTCTTTTGCAGCTAGTCACCTCTGCTGATGTAGCACAAAACTAGCCATATATAATAGATAAACAAATGGGCATAGCTGTGTTCCAATAAAACTTTATTTGCAAAGCCAGGTCAAGAGCCATATTTGGCCTAAAGGCCATAGGTTGTAGACCCCCGATCTAATGGCAAATAGATGAGGAAACAGTGGCTGACTTTATTTTTCTGGGCTCCAAAAACACTGCAGATGGTGATTGCAGCCATGAAATTAAAAGGCCCTTACTCCTTGGAAGGAAAGTTATGACCAACCTAGACAGCATAGTTAAAAGCAAAGACATTACTTTGTCAACAGAGGTCCATCTAGTCAAGGCTGTGGTTTTCCCAGTGGTCATGTATGGATGTGAGAGTTGGACCGTGAAAAAAGCTGAGCGCCAAAGAATTGATGCTTTTGAACTGTGGTGTTGGAGAAGACTCTTGAGAGTCCCTTGGACTGCGAGGAGATCCAAGCAGTCCATCCTAAAGGAGATCAGTCCTGGGTATTCATTGGAAGGACTGATGATGAAGCTGAAACTCTAATAGTTTGGTCACCTGATGTAAAGAGCTGACTCTTTTGAAAAGACCCTGATGCTGGGAGGGATTGGGGGCATGAGGAGAAGGGGACGACAGAGGACATGGTGGTTGGATGGCATCACCGACTCAATGGGCATGGGTTTGGGTAAACTCCGGGAGTTGGTGATGGTCAGGGAGCCCTGGTGTGCTGTGGTTCATGGGGTCGTGAAGAGTTGGACACGACTGAGCGACTGAACTGAACTGACTGAACTGAACTGATCTAATGCATCAAAGGAGGTAAATGACCTAGAATCAAGATAGCTCACTGGGTAGCAGTCTTGAGCAAACAATTTATCAGAATGAAATGGGAATTAAAAAAAACACCTGCATTTACTACTGAGGTAAGAGTAGGATGTAGTTGTAAGGATGAAACATCATATAATGTACATGAAAGGACTTTGAAAATTTTGAAATTCCTTACAAATGTAATGGATGCTCTAGACCATCATTCTGCTTCACGCTTTTAATCACATTGGGCTTTCATGAGCTAGATCTGTGAGGGAAAGCTCTTTTATTTTCCAAGTCATGTGGTTTGTCTCTACGTTCCTTCAGTTTTGAAATATTGCTTTAGTAGCAAATATGAATGAGGAGTTATATGGATACATTATGGAAGGCTAAAGATCAAATGCCAATGAGGAACTATTAAATTTCCTTTAATCATCAAATTTGGAGAGTGTTTTCAGATCTTCCACCTTTAAAATAGCTTTGGATGTCTCCACGTGTGTTTGAATTTCACAAGTCTTGCATGTCAAAACATAGAGACAGGTTCAGCAAATATGCTTCCCTGGACTAGTGGTACTAATTAAGAGAGAAAGTCATACTTAAACAAACAGTTTGATGAATAGAGGGGTAATCAGAATCTCAATTCATGAATTTTCTAGTTTTTTTTTTTTTCTGACAAAATGTAGGATAATCTTTAGCTATGTTTTTATGTCTTTATATCAGATAAGAATGATTTTCTAGTAACACCTGCAAGTATGTAAGTTTTAAAAGGTTAGTAGTATTTTCTCTGTCATAAAAGATATCAAGGGGAGAGCAATCTGTGTTTCCTGTCTTCGTGCCATCTCTGCTTGCTTGTTCAAATGTTGTTTATTTGCAAGGTCACATTGTGGCTGCTGCCTCTCCAGTCATTACTTCTATATCCTGAAAGAGGCAACATTACAGCAAGTAAAAAGAGTAGTCTCCCAGCTGAGGAAGTCCTCTTTAGACAACTTTCCGTGAAGTCTTCCTCGATGGTTTCTGCTTACATCATTTTAGTCACCATTAACATAAGGGTGTCTGATAATTACATTCTTAGACTTGAAGAATTTGATGTCCTAGATCAGTTCCAGGTTCCAGTAGTAATGAAGAAAAGGTGTATTGATTATTGAGCAACAACTGTGGTTACTTACATGAGATCATGCTATCAGTTTTTCTTCCATGTCTAGTTTTTATTTATTTTGATGAATGCCTTCTTTCTCCTGCTAATTGGGTGTGTATAACATCTTACTTGAACTTTATATGTTTGAATTCCAGCTTATTCAATTCTAAGCAGAGATATGTATCTCAGTAAATATTTTAGGGCTACAATTTTATTACTGCAAGTGCCATGGCAAATTCTAAGAAAGAAATTTCTGTCTCAAGAGAGCTATCAACCATAATTTAAATAGCCAAATTTGTGAGTGGATTTTCTGTCCTCTGGATGAAAGGTTTTGTTAAAGCCTGAGTACTAGTGTGAAATCAGAGCTGAATATTCAATGGAAAGGCTGATGCTGAAGCTGAAACTCCAGTACTTTGGCCACCTGATGTGAAGAGCTGGCTCATTTGAAAAGACCCTGATGCTGGGAAAGATTGAAGGTGGGAGGAGACAGGGACGACAGAGGATGAAATGGTTGGATGGCATCACCTACTCAATGGACATGAGTTTGAGTAAATTCCGGGAGTTGGTGATGGACAGGGAGGCCTGGCGTGCTGAAGTCTATGGGGTCGCGAAGAGTCAGACACGACTGAGCTACTGAACTGGACTGAGTGCTAGTGTGAGGTCCTTGGACATACTGGCCCTCACTTAATTGTGTTCTTCCCAGTATGTGTGCGGGCTGTCACTGATGACTTTATACTGTCTCTCAGAGTCTGGACAATGCCATCTACTCTGCATCTCTGATTTTGCTGTTTTGCTGTATATCTGGTGAAAGCTTCCCTTGGAGGATGGGGGAGACATGTGAATCATTCCCATTTCTCTATTCCAGGTTGGTCTGGACTTTATTCTTGTGAAAATCACTATCTCGCTGAATGAGACTTCCCTTTACTTCCTAATGTAGTCTCTGCCTATACTAGTGGTAGATGCTCATGGGACATGGTAGCTGATGCACTCCTAGACATTTACTGAATGCCTGCTGTAGATACAGGATAGCAACATGGGCAAGAATGTCTACATTGCAATTAAATCAGCTGAGATTCAAATTCTACTTTTTCCATTTACTGGCTGAGTGAACCTGGAGGGTAAGTTACTTAACCTTTCTGGGCCTTGGCCTCCTCATCTGGGAAATGGGGATACAGATAGGAGATAGATTCCTGTATGTAGCAAATTACTGAGATGGTATGTGTAAAGAGCTTAGTACAGTTTCTGATTGGTAAAAAATGCCAGTGTTGTGCCACACACCCTGGGTGAGGTGGTGGAAATCCCTGTCTTTGAGGAGTTTTTACCATCCTCTGGTTAGTTCATTGCTTCTTATTTTACTGGCAGACAGTGTATATTTCACAGTCATCACGTCTTGCCTAGCATACACTTGGAAGTTTAAGTAAAGCCCCAAGAGGTGACTTTGATGCCCAGTGTCAAGTACACTGCAACCATGTATGGAGCAGACAGCGGCTAACAGGACTTAGATCCCTGGGTCCTGTTTTGACAGTTTCCCCTGAGAGGCATGCAGTGGTTTTTTTATTCCATTTTTTACTTACTCAGACAATGGGCCTGCCTAGCAAGCAGAATTCACTAACTGATTTCAAGTTGGTATTGCTGATGATAATCTGAAACTCAAGGTTTCACTCATGCAGGCTGACACTGCACAAGGTTGGTCTGGCCTAGCCTCCTCCCCGGCCCTGCCTCTGTGCTGAGTCTACGGAGCGGCCTCTGGTCCCTCACACATCTTCTCGGGACTGGCCCTCGGAGGATGGCGGTGTCTGCACACAGCAGCTGCCGCGTGACGGTGACCGAGACTGTCAGCAGTACTCATAGACGGCTCAGCTGGCTGTGTGTGCCAGAGACTTGACCGTGGCTCTCTAGTGAGAGGACTTCCCAGGTGGAGCGAGTGGCAACCAACTTACCTGCCAGAGTGAGGAACCTGAGAGACACAGGTTCGATCCCTGAGTTGGGAAGATCCTCTGGAGGAAGAAATTCTCCAGTCTTCTTACCTAGAGAATCCCATGGATAGACGAGCCTGGCAGACTATAGTCCGTAAGATTGCAGAGTCAGACAGGACTGCAGCGACTTAGCAAGCATGCCTGTCTGTTGAGTAGTTGATTCTGTGAAAGAGGTGACTTGAAGATCTTGCTTTTTCAAGAGACTGTTGGAAACTGCACTTTTGCTCTGTGGTTTCAAATATTTTATTTAGATACTGTTACCATGTTCAGATGTCATAAAATCTCTCTTGCCTCTGGACCATGGGATTCTTTCCCTGGAGCAACTTCTGTGTTTCACAGGGCTAACCCCTCTTCTCATCTTTTTCTGTTCAGTTCAAATATCAGCTTCTTGAAGTGACCTTCCCTGACTACCCACATTACAGTTGATTTCCCTCCCCGCCCCCCAACCCCCTACTCTGAGGCATCCAAGACCCTTGTGTGTTTGATTTACTACAGCTTCTGGCACTTTCTGAATATACCTCTTTACCAGGCAGTAAGCAAGGGCAGGTCTGTCTGATTCAGTGTGGCTTCCTTGTGGCTGACAGTGCCCAGTCAATAGTAGGCAGGCTGGCAGTCAGCATTCATTGAGTCGGTCAGAGGATATTTGGGATCTCCCTGTGGATTTCTGTAATTCATAGTACCTAAGGTCAGTTTTCATTCCAGTCCCAAAGAATGCTCAAACTACCGCACAATTGCACTCATCTCACACGCTAGTAAAGTAATGCTCAAAATTCTGCAAGCCAGGCTTCAGCAATACGTGAACCATGAACTTCCAGATGTTCAAGCTGGTTTCAGAAAAGGCAGAGGAACCAGAGATCAAATTGCCAACATCCGCTGGATCATCGAAAAAGCAAGAGAGTTCCAGAAAAACATCTATTTCTGCCTTATTGATATGCCAAAACCTTTGACTGTATGGATCACAATAAATTGTGGAAAATTCTGAAAGAGATGGGCATACCAGACCACCTGAACCTCCTCTTGAGAAACCTATATGCGGGTCAGGAAGCAACAGTTAGAACTGGACATGGAACAACAGACTGGTTTCAAATAGGAAAAGGAGTACGTCAAGGCTGTATATGGTCACCCTGCTTATTTAACTTAAATGCTTAGTACATCATGAGAAATGCTGGGCTGGAAGAAGCACAAGCTGGAATAAAGATTGCCAGGAGAAATATCAATAACCTCAGATATGCAGATGACACCACCCTTATGGCAGAAAATGAAGAGGAACTAAAAAGCCTATTGATGAAAGTGAAAGAGGAGAGTGAAAAAGATGGCTTAAAACTCAACATTCAGAAAACTAAGGTCATGGCATCCAGTCCCATCACTTCATGGGAAATAGATGGGGAAACAGTGGAAACAAGTGTCAGACTTTATTTTTGGGGGCTCCAAAATCACTGCAGATGGTGATTGCAGCCATGAAATTAAAAGAGCTTACTCCTTGGAAGGAAAGTTATGACCAACCTGGATAGCATATTAAAAAGCAGAGACATTACTTTGTCAACAAAGATCCATCTAGTTAAGGCTATGGTTTTTCCAGTAGTCATGTATGGATGTGAGAGTTGGACTGTGAAGAAAGCTGAGCGTCAAAAAATTGATGCTTTTGAATTGTGGTGTTGGAGAAGACTCTTGAGAGTCCCTTGGACTGCAAGGAGATCCAACCAGTCCATCTTGAAGGAGATCAGCCCTGGGTGTTCATTGGAAGGATTGATGCTGAAGCTGAAACTCCAATACTTTGGCCACCTCATGCGAAGAGTTGATTCATTGGGAAAGACCCTGATGCTGGGAGGGGTTGGGGGCAGGAAGAGAAGGGGACAACAGAGGATGAGATGGCTGGATGGCATCACCGACTCAATGGACATGAGTTTGAGTAAACTCTGGGAGTTGGTGATGGACAGGGAGGCCTGGCGTGCTCGATTCATGAGGTCGCAAAGAGTTGGACATGACTGAGTAACTGAACTGAACTGAAGAGGTCTGCATTGGGGTGAGAGAATAAGAAAACAAAGAAACCCGTCCAGGTCGCCTTTCTTATAGGAGTGGAATCCTGGCCCCGGGTTTTCTCTTGGCAGCTTCCTGTCTACATTGTTCGAGGTTTGGGTAGTCTGTGTGTCCCATCCGGAAAGGGTTATACATTATCTTCCCCATGAGGACAGAGTCATTTGCTGTCTGGTCCTAAAGCTTATGGTGGGCGGTACAAGGTAATTAAGGACATTGAATTGCAAGCTCAAATCCCAGCACTCTCATTCCCTGGTTCTTTGTTCTTGGACAAATGTCTCTCCCTGCTCCCCTCTAAGTATACTTACCTGAGGCTGGGGAACTAGCATGCCTCAGCTCATGGTGTTCATGCAAGGATTAAGTGAAATAATATGTGTACAGTGCTTTGTACAGGGACTGGAGCACAATCATGATGCTGTTGACTTAGAAAGATTATCAAAAGGGTACTGGGAACCTCACTGGCAAAACCCATATTGCACTCTCTTGCGATCATTTTAATGGAGGAGAAGATGATGAAGAGCCTTAACTCCCTACTAGAGTCACTCATTTCATGCACTGAGTGAACTTTAAAAGGTGCGACATGAGCAAGGAGTGGGGTGAACTGTCTTACACTTGTTGTTGACGTGTTGACTCTTGGATGTTAGGGATCTGTTTCAGATCAGGCCAGTTATAAACCGCAGATGCTGGGACGGCTCAGTGTTTGAAGCCTGATCCACATCCAAAACCCATTGTGAGTTTGCGGAGTTCAGGGTCCTGCAGTATCCGTACACTGCCTGCCTGGGGAGATGTTTCATCCTTAAGTTAATCAGAGCTTGTTTGATCCCCTGCCTTGTTATAGACCATGTCTTAAGTTGGCTGTAAATTCTAATTAAAAAGGAAATTATACTGTTGATGGGTTGGTCCTAAAAGTTTACATAGCTCTTTTTTGATAGAAAATTCAAGTCTATATGGATTGAAAGGACGTAGAAATATATGTCTTTTATTGAGCTCTGACTTCTTTCACTTGCTTAAGGCAGAGGGTGTGTTAACAGTTGTGTTGTTCGCTGGGCCAGATTGAACTGTGCTGTTCATTGTGCGTTTGCTGGGTGGAAGCCGAAGCACAGAGACGGACTTATCTCTCTCTGTATCCCACAGCTTTTAGTGGTAAGAGATGGCGTTTATGTAGTCATACTCTCTCTTCTTTATTTGTGGAAAGGTTATCAAATAAAAGAACCATGAATTTTTCTTGATTTATAATTTGTACCCTCTCAACTTGTGGGGAAAAAAAAAAGCATGAGTGAAATACAGTTTAGGGCATCAGATTTGCTTCCTAGTACCCTTTTTAGAAACAAAAAAAGTAAAGTTCAATAAGCAAGAGTTAAGTGAAGCAAATGATTAAGGAAGAACTTTTATTAGACTTTAACAACCCTTGGAGTGGCAAAGACCCAGGATTTTTCCATCTTGAAAAACATGCAACATCCCTGTCTGCCAAATACCATTTCAGAAACTAAAACAGCAATCACAAACGGGGAAATCAATCCATGTAATTGGAGACTTCATTCATGTTATTTACATGAGGATCCTGGTAACCTGGATCAGCCCGTATGCAGCCCTCTTCTCAATATCCTGATGCGTGAGTGTTAGCAGGAAAGACTGAGAATGTTCTGAGGGTTTTTCTCTGATGTTTTGAAATGTTGCTGTGTTTTTTCTGGGTCCAGTTCAGTGTACCTCTCGGGGCCTGGCGAGTCTGGTTATGATGCTCTGGGGCTTGAATTTCTCTTTACTTCCTCTTACAGTCATCATTCATCTTTTACCCTGAGTGTTCCAATTAGAAGAGATGGTACCTCGTCTTTGCCCATATCTGTCCCAGATCATTCATTACCCGTGACATCAATGCATTCCTCCACTTCTGACTCAGTTCTTAAACATGATAATTAAAAAAAAAAAATCTGGGTAATATTCCAGTGTGTAAAAGTCCCACGTCTTCTTTATTTATTCATCTGTCAGTGGGCATTTAGGTTGCCTCCGTGTCCTGTCTTAATTGTAAACAGTACTTCAGTGAACCTTGGGATGCATCTCTGTTTTGAATTATGTTTTTCTCAGGGTATGTGGGATTGCTGGGTCATATAGTAGTTCTGCTTTTAGTTTCCTAAGGAACTTTCATACAATGGAATATTACTCAGCCATAAACAGTAACAAAATTGGGTCATTTGTAGAGATGTAAATAGACCTCGAGTCTGTCGTACAGAATGAAGTAAATCATGAAAGAAAGACCACATATCATGTATTAATGCATATATATGGAATCCAGAAAATGGTACAGATGGACTTACTTGCAGGGCAGGACTAGAAATGCAGATGTGGAGAATGGCCACATGAACACTGTGGGGCAGGGGTGGGATGAATGGAGAGATTGGAATTGCCGTGTGCACTCTAGCATGTGGAGAGCAGACAGCTGCAGCATAGCACGGGTAGCTCAGCTGGGTGCTCTGTGTTCGCCTGGGGGGGGATGCAGGTTGTGGGAGGATGTCCAAGAGGAGGGGATATATGCACACACACATAGCCAGTTCACTTCATTGTACAGCAGAAGCCAACAAAATGTTAGAAAGCAACTATACCCCCAAACAAAAACACCCAAAAGAGGGGAAAAAAAGCAAACCTAGAATAAAGCACGCTTAGACCTTCTTGGCTTTCTGTAGCTGTAAATGCCCAGAAGAAGGTTGCATTTCCTGTTATTATCAATCCTTGTGTGTGTAGTTTCCCCATTCTCCCTTCCAAGTAGTGAGACAGAAAAGGAGAATTTTCAGGACTCTGGAAAACTTAAGAGTGAGAAAGTCTAAAAACCAGCAGTGAGGAGAAACACTCTAATTTGTGAGACGTCTACCCTGTAACAGCTGCCTTTACTGGGAGCTTATGTATAAACTCACACAAACTCCATGAGACAGGTGCAATTCTAAAAAGTCCGTTTTACAGAGGAGGGAACCGAGGTGTTCTGAGGTGAAATGACTCCCTCAGACGTCTCTGCTTGTTAGAAATAGAACTGGGGTTTGAACCCAGCTGCTCCTCCTGTCTTGCCATGGCTCCTAACCACTACGCCATACTGTCTTCACCTTGTAGGCGTCTTCTCAGGGTATTAGTTTTGCAAGCATGGTTTTGTGTTAACATGCATTTTTCACTCTGGGGCTGCTTGTACACTGCATGTTGAGACTTTATGCTTCCGTGTCATCTAACTGGATCTGTTTAATCTTGGTAGACTTTTTCAAATGCTTTAATTCTTTTTGCTAGTACAAGAGCTATGGGAAATAAAAGCATGTCCTGGTGCGATTCAGAACAAGGACAGCCACTTAATTGGCGTTCTCCGGTCTCTAACTGGGCATGCCTGTTAAGACATTTTCTCTAGATCTTTGAGTCATTTTTCTCTGGTACATTATTTTAATTAACCTCATCCCTACAGCCCTCATTTTATTTCATGTTAGCCTCTGACCACTCAATGATTGATTTATTCCGCTCAATCACCTGTATGGGAAAGTGTGGCAATCGAGAGGGTCCCCTTCCCAAAGCAGCAGTCTTGTACCTGGGACTTTTTCCCAGCAAGCAGATTCAGAATTTGTTTTGTTTTTAGTTATTGAGATACATTCACTTTGAAGGCTGTTAATTTACCAGGGTGAAGATTTGGATACTTAGAGGTAACACTGGCCAACAATTAGGAAGTCTTTGGCTACTTGGTCAATAGAGTCCCAGAGGCAGAAGCCGTATGCCAAGGACTTTGATGTTCAAAAAGTAAAATATTTAACTTGACACTATATATAAAAGCCAGTTGCAAAAGACCAACAATTACGCTGCTTTTACTTAAGGGGTTTGAAGTACCTGTAATCTCTCTGTTCACACAAACAGCAGACCATTTTTAATATCTGTGCCTTAAAGTACTGAGCCCACCACTTGTTAGATCTCTTGGGTGACACTTGTGACCAGCTCAGGCATAAAGAGGAATTAACTGGCTCATGATTCTGAAAAGTTGGCTAGTAAAATGAGCTCCGGTGCATCTGCAGTAGGGGTCAGATCACGCTCTTGAGTCTTGGTCTCAGAATCTTGGCTGCGCGATGCTCTGTGTTGCTTTCATTCCTGGAAGTGTTGACCAGACTGTGGCAGATAACCATTCTTCAGTCTGCTTTCATACAAACTCCAGCAGAAAGGCATCTTTTCCGACGAGTTCTAGCAGCTCCCATAAAATTTGGATCTTGCTGGTTCTGTGATTGACCCCTTGTGTACCATGTGCCTATCACAGAAATGCTCTCTCTGGTTGGATCCGGGCTAGACGGGGGGAGCTGTGAGGGGTCTGTAGCATGGAGCGGGTCATGCGCTTGTCTCAAGAGTGGTTAATGACCTTTTACCTGCACAAGATGATGGAAAGTGGGTGAAAGGAGTGCTGATCTCAGAAGAGGGGGACAGTATTTTAGGAAGATAGAGTGCATATTGTACTTTTTTTAAAAAAAAACACAGAGGCCCCTTTTTGTTTTGTAGTAATTTCAAATGTACAGAGATGTTGCACGCGTAGTTCAGGAACTTTCCAAAAGGAATCCTTTGCTTGGATTCAACATTTTGCTCCTGGGCTCTACGATTTTTCATCATTCTGCCTCTAGAATTCACATACACATATTTATACTTATACATAACTGATTTTCAGAACCATTTTAAGAATTGATTACAGATGTCATACCCTTTTATTCCTAAATAAATCACTCGGTTTTTCCTAAGAACAAGGACATTCTTTTTCATAACAACAGTACAGTGATCAAAAGTGAAGTCGCTCAGTTGTGTCTGACTCTTCGTGACCCCATGGGCTGTAGCCTACTAGGCTCCTCTGTCCATGGAATTTTCCAGGCAAGAGTACTGGAGTGGGTTGCCATTTCCTTCTCCAGGGGATCTTCCCAACCCAGGGATCGAACCCAGGTCTCCCGCATTGCAGGCAGATGCTTTACCATCTGAGTCACCAGGGAATGATCAAAATTAAGAAGTAACATTGATGCAGTATTAATAAATTATAGTCTAACGTCAATCCCTATTCAAATTTAGTCCCATTGTACCAGTCATGTCTTTTATAACTAATTTTTTTCCTTGTCCAGGATTGCTCAGAAAGGCACTGTACTTGATGCATAGTAAAGACACAGAATTACAGAGTTGGAAGGTACCTTTAAATATCTTATAGCCCAGCTACCCATGAGTGTCATCTGAGATGTTCCTCATGAAGGTGTCTGTCTAATACTTGGGCATCTCCACTGACATTCACTGTGAGGAGGTGTGTTTTACCTCAAAAATACTACCATGCCTCTGTCCTCAAGGAGCCTGGGCATCATTCATTGCTTTACTCCTATCTGCCCATCTGTCCAACCATCCGTCTACCGTCTGTCACTGTTGTAGGTCCTAAAGCAAGGTCTTTGATTTCAACATACTTATATCTACGAAGTGGACAGAAAGGTCAGTTAAAATACAGTGATAGAGGAGGCGCAATATTGTGTCTATGAGGTTGGGGAGGGAGGTGTGGCTGGGACCCTGAAGAATGAGTAGGAGTTGCCAGCTAGCCAAGGAAGAAATGGTCAGATTGGTGGACTCACTACCTCCTCTAGGACTGATTTGTATTGATTGGATTGGAATGACTTGGGGAAAATGGCTTATAAAATATCTTAGCCCATGACTATATTAAAATATATTCAGTACATGTCTTTTAGGCCGTATCAGTGATATTAGTGATGGGAAATAGTTGTAAATGAAAGATCTTTGTATAGACTAGCCATATGGCATCTTTCAGGTTACCCAAGTTTTCCTTTTTTCTAATAAGTACATGAGAAATATGAATTAATAAAGTTTCCATGGGTAAAATTTTGGTGAGTTAAAGTAATAGAGTTTTTAATTACATTTCTCTAAGAATTTTGAAAGGATTAGATATTATTAATTAGATATATTTATATATTTAATAAATGATATTAATTAAGATATATTATTCATATATTCTTGTGGACAAAAAGAGTAAATATTCTAAATTTCAAATTTACCTGAAGATAAAAATAGTACCTTCTCAAGCATTAGGTCATGTGGAGAATAAACATATTGATCAGTGTGAAATAGTGAACATGATGCCAGCACCTAGTAAGCACATAATGGATATTGCTTATTTTCAGGGCTTGTCTGTGATTTTTACCCCTTAGGTTGTCAAAGGCTTATAAAAGTAATTTATTGTATTAGTGACTAATAACTAGTTGATCTAAAAATGTTTTTCCATATTACTCTGAATATATTTTTTATTTTTACATATTCTATTATAAAAATTAAGGATGTTAAAGATGGTAAGATTTAGCAAAGAACTTTTAACTCCACATGCTTTTAATGCTTTCCTGAATTAATAATTTTCATGTCCATCATATTTTCTCCTTGGCCCACAATTCATCCCATATTTGGATCTTGGCAAATGATGACTTGGTTAATTAGGCAGTCTGTTAACTCTGATTACTAAGTTATAGCAGATCAGCATAGAAGCATCACTGTGCAATTTGGATTAAAAGGCTCTTCATTTTATCAAAACAAATTTACATTTAGGGATAAGTATGTAGAAATGCATTAAGTTAAAGTGATGCATTTAATAAGGAAAATTTTTATAGGATAAAGAATTATTTCCTCCAACAAAGTTATTTTTTATTATGACATTCGTCACATTATCTTTTGCTGGAAATAGACTTAAAAGCTTGGAATTTTCTTTTAAAGCTTGAAAATTATAACTGATTTAATCCCTTTATTATACAAATATGATGGATGCATTGCATTTTTATTTAAGCATAATTTAGTGTAGCGATACATGGTTATATTTCCAATTCTGACCACAGTGGCCTCTGATCCTGGACTTACCTGTGGAAATGAATCTTGACTGTGTTGGGGGGAGGAATTAGTGGGTTACATTAAGGCTCGCTGTCTTTCATGGCTGAAGGCATTGACAGTTATTAAATAAGATTGGGCCTCCGTAGTCTTTCCTCTCTCTTATTTAATAGTTCATCATCACTTAAGGGCAGTTGGACTATCAAAACCTTGCTAGCTTATTCCAGCTCTATCTCTGCCTGCCTTCTTTCTTTTCTTAGCTCATTAACACTGAGCCTTGTGGAAAATGAACAAATAAGTAAACCCGAGAATAATTTTCCAGATGCAGTAAACCCTGATATTTATGTTAATTTCTCCTCAAGATTCTGTGAAGTGTCAGTTATAGTCAGAAGACAGCATCTTACCCTTCAGTCTCTCCTGCTCTCCACACATAGCCACATGTGCATGTGTCTGTGTGCATGCACGCGTGCACACACACACTCACACACACCCACACACTCTGAACTCATCACAGGCATCTGGGAGGTGTTGAATAGGTATTTGTTGGAGTCCGATTGGTGGAAAAGTCAAAACAGTGACAGCCTCTCGCCTCCAGGCTGCTCTTAGAGCTAGTTCAACAGCTGGGACCCTGGCCGATGTTGCAACCATGAGAGTAACTGGAGCTGATGAACTTAACATTTATTTTTTTAATAAGCTTACTGAATCCTGACCTTTATGAGTTGCTGTGTTCTAGTTTCATGGGAAATAGAACCAGAGAGAAAATATGTATTCTTATATTCAGTGAACTTAGTATCTTGTTGATGGGCTGTGTTGAGGTGACCATAGATCAGAAATAGGAAACCTTAGCTCTTTAACTTGATTCAGTGAAAGCAACCAGTTTATGCAAAACTGGCTTTTATAAGGCTAGAAGACCCTCTGACTTTGTAGATAGAGCAGAACTTTGCTTAACTCAAAAGGGAAATTGGGTTTTTAGGCATTTGATTATTTTCTTTTAATTGGGAATATTTAGTAATAATTATAGGTGACACTTATTTTGGAGGAGCTTGTGGCTGGTTGTTCAAAGGTAAAGTGATGGTTTGAGCTCCAATTTGACAGATTTGAATGACGGCTTGAATAATTCAGTTTCCCTACCTCCCCATTCCTTCCCAAAGAACAAACCAAATAAGGAATTTTTTAAAACTCACACCATTCTAGAGTATAGGAATTCTTAGTCATTTTCAAAAGAGGTAGTTTGACAGAGAGAAGTCTTCTGGGACTTTTATGTGTGAGGTAAACCCATTGGAATGTTAATTTTTTCTAATAGGACTTTAGTTACTTAAATAATGCATGTATTATAATAATAAATTGCCAGTAGAGTAAAAGAACCTCCTGAAAAACAGTTGCCTAAGGAATGAGATAAGAAGCAAAGTCCAGTTATATTTTCAAGTAGCTCTTGAGACAGAATATTCTTGCCCCACATCAGTGGGTCCTCACAAAGTATTAATGGCAACGTCAGAGAACTTTCTCAATTAAGTACTTCTTTAATAAATAGGTCTGTGGGCAGAAGCAAGTAGCCTTATTGGAAGGTTGGGTACTGTGACTCTGTGGTTTTATTAATTACATTTATTCCTTTAAAATGACCTTGGATGAAAACAACCACCCCTTCTGTGGTCATGGTTAGCAGATGTTTACCGTAATTCTTTGGTTGGTGAAAAAAAAAAAAATGCCTCTTCCACCCAACAAAAACAGCCACGTTTGCCTGGCTCAATCAGAACTTTGGCGCTTGGGTCTTACTTTATATATCATGGCTCCAGTCACACAACCTTTCCAAGTGTGAGGCTTAGGTCACTCCCTCCAACATCTGCAGGAGCGCGTTGCTCACAGTGATCTATTATGTGAGTGCTTAATTCTTACACTGTTTTTGGCGTTCCTTCCTCATTGAAACCAATATCCTATATGCAAGGCTTTCTTTGTTTTTCTTGTAGAAGCATGCAGGCCCCTCCTTAGTTTTTAGAGCTTTCACCTAGGCCTGATGGCCATTTTTGTGAGGATTTTGAGCATACAAATAAAGGCAAGGTTCACTTTCTTCATCTGAGAGTTTAGATTTTCCTGGGTTCTCTCTGAAATGAAAGGCATCTCCGTGTCACATATTTTTTGTTTGAAAAGCATCTTTTCCTATTGCATGTTGTGCCTATTTAACCGCCTCACTCCTCATATTTTTTTCTGGCCAGTTCTTGTGTTTTTAAGAGCATGTAGTGATTGTGAACCTTTAGGTGGTCCTTAACTACACCTGCCATTCGTGATTCTAGTGAGTATTTCAAAAGCAGCCCCGTTTTTTTTGTCCTGAATTTCCCCACTGAAGAATGCCTCTTGCTCTTCGGCAGCGCTGAAAGGAAACACAACAGCACAACTTTGCTTTTCTTGGGAAGCTCCTCCCTTTGGAATGAAGAACTCTGGGTGGCTCTTCTTATTTTGTCTCTATCGCCAAAATAAGCAGGGATCTTGCATAACACCAGGGTAGGAAAAAAGAAGTAATTTTAAGGGAAGCATATGTTCATGTCGAGAAAAAGGGAGTTAGAACTGGACAGAGGATAGTGGCCCACAAAGCTAAAGACATCATCTTTTTAATTCAGGTAGGAGACCAGGTTTGATCATTTTGGTATATTTTATAATATAAAAAGTTGCTTCCACATATTGCCAGGTCTTTTCTGATCTTGAATAAATCTTGAAATCAAGAAACCAAGATTTATAGGTTAGTTAGTTGATGTATGTGGAGTTAGATCAAGTCTTTTATTTGTGAAATTATTTTCCTGTGATCCTATAATAACTAACACTAAGGGATTTCCTTGGAGATCACTTGGTTAGAGATGCTTGCTCTAATCTGAAACCAGTGCCAGAACTAGCCAGATAGGATTTTTATTTGGTCTGACTTTAGAAGCAAGGAAGACACATCTGAGTATTAAAATGAACCAAAGATGCCTACTCTAGCTGTTTGGCTGATTAGTGGACATATTATTTTGTCGTTTTAAGTGATTCCAAATAATGTCTGTTGATAGAAACAGAGCAGACACTTCAGTATTTCAGACTGTTTGTGGGTGGCAGGTTTTGAAAATGCAGCTGATTTGCAAAGAGAAAAAAGAAAGACAAAAAAAAAATCTTTAAAGTTTCTGTTTCATCCATTCTCAAGGTTTGAAAACTTCAACGGTGGGGGAAAAATCCAGTGAAGTTCTTCTTTCCTCATTATTAAACACAAGTGTTTAGACTTGTGTCCTTAAAATATAGCTGTGAAGGAGGTAGGGCCCCAGAGCATTGTGGGTGCTGGCATATGTCTGCAGCGCCAAAGCCAGGAGGATCTTGGATGGGCTCACACAGGCGCTTGACAGGAGTGTGGATGGCCCCCAGATTGGAGAGCCTTGAATGTGCCTGGAACTGGCTGTTTATATGTGAACCCTTTTCTCACATACACAAAAAAGTGATCCAAACAGAAGCCTAGTCATGACCTATTATAGAGCTCGCTTCTTAAAGAGCCCTGTATCCCCTGTGTTCACACAAGTAGTCTTGGAAACTGTGGTATGGTGGACCCAGGCTGGTGTCCAATCTGTGTGATTTTTTTAAAATGTCTCAGTAAGATTTAAAAACATATATTAGAAAAAAATTCCAAACTTACCCATCACCCCCGTGAATAGAGAAGCAAAGCCATTTAAAGTAGATTATTCTTAGATAATGGTTTCAGGTTCAGCTATTTTAATTCATTAGTCGACTCCTTCTCCCCCCAGAGACTTCAAAAAGCATCCTCAGTAGTACTTGAGTCATTCCACTGTTGGAAAAACCAAGTTTCTAAAAATCCAAGTATGTGCACACCAAAAGGAATTTTGAGTTAGAGTTCCTTTCAAGCCTTAGAGTAGGCTACATTCTGTTATTCTTCTCGTGTTTTGTCCTTTGGGTTTAGTCAAACTATAAATGGTGGCAGATGCCGTCTCTTTATTAGTGGGTAGTAGGAAAGGCCTCAAGGAATATGTCAGAACAGAACTAGAAATCCCAGAAGTCTTGTTTAATATTTATAATACGAACATGGATCATGCTTCTCTTGTGTGTCAGCTACTGCTGTAAGTAATGTATCAGCACTAACTTACTGAATACTTAAAGTATCTTCAAGTAGCTACTCTTTTTACTTTTGTGTTATAGATAAGGAAACGAGGATCAAAGAATTTAGTACATTAAACTTCCTGGAGTTATGGGGGAAAAAGTGCATGAAACTGAATGAAGTCTAGAGTCTGGTTAATAGCAATGCACCAGTGCCATTTTCCTGTTCTGATATTGTACTCCAGCTACATAAAATGTCACTATTAGGGGAGGCTTGGTAAAGGGTATATAGGACTCTTACTATTTTTGAAATTTTCATTAAGTCTGTAATTAATTCAAAATAATTTTTTTTTTTTCAAAATGGTAGATTTTACACTTGAGTCAGATCTCCTTGCTTTAGAAATGCAAAGTATTCACTGTTATGCCTTTTTAGATCATCTGACCAGCAAGGAGGTGGCCTTTGCTCCACTATCTTTCTAGTTAAAAATTTCAGGTTACCCAGGCCATCTCGTGTGGTCTCCCATAACTCAGTGAAGTTTTGGGAACTAGAATTTATCCTTGCTTCTCTTACTTTCTGTCTTTACCTCATTCCTCCTTTCCCTTTCCCAACTCCAGATCATCTGTTATGATTTGGCAGGGACAGTAGAGGTTATTTGTCTTGTCGTTAGAATATTTCAGTAAGTGCTTTGTTGAGGAGAGATGACCTGATGTTTTTGATGAGTTTCAGAGTAGATTTTTAATTCCTTATGTGTACATGGAAATGCATGTGGTCATCTGGGAAGGAGAATGGCAGTAGTATAAGCCAAAGGTTTGCCTGATAACAGCATGTTGATATCATAAGCCATGAAAAACTTATATTCACAAGGCTAGTTATTTGTGTAGCTGAAAAACTACTAGACTCAAATTCAGAAAACTGATGTTTAAAGCTGTGTTGTTGTTCAGTTGCAAGTCGTGTTGGACTCTTGACAGCCCCATGGACTGCAGCCCGCCAGGCTCCTCTGTCCGTGGGATTCTCCAGGCAAGAATGCTGGAGTGGGTTGCCATTTCCTCCTCCAGAGAATCTTCCTGACCCAGTGATCAAACCCACGTCTCTTGCAGTGGCAGACAGATTCTTTACCACTGAGCCATCAGGGAAACTGTACATTGTGTTAGCTTGGTAGGTTACCTCAGTTTCTTCATTTAGGAAGTTATTAAGAAGAAAATCATGTTCTACCGAAAGCTTCAACATGTAAGTAACTTTCTGCTAGATAAAACTTCAAACCTATATTTTTACAGTTAAAAATGCCTGCCGTGAAATTTACTTAGTCTTACAACGGGAGAATCAAACTCTGGAATATATTGGTGGATTTAATCAGTTGATTAACTCAGGTCTTTATTTGAGATCTTCACAACCCAGGGATTGAACCCCAGTCTTCTACATTATGGGTGATTCTTTACCTTCCGAGCCACCAGGGGATTACTGGTTTTTAATCCATCTAATTTTAGTTGGAGCATGTACTTTATTTCAGTCCTTTGAAATTTATTGTGGTCCATTTTGTGGCCTAGCTTATGATCTTTCCTGGAGAATGTCCCATGTGCAGTTGAGAAGAATATGTATTCTATTGTTGTTGATGGGTGGGGCTTTCTATAGGTATCTGCTAGGTCTGTTTGGTTCTTAGTGTTCATGTCTTCTGTTTTCGTGTTAATCTTCTGCCTAGTTTTGTCCATTATTGTCAATAGGGTATTGAAGTCTCCAACTATTAGTGTTGAATTGTCTGTTTCTCACTTAAGTTCTGTTAGTTTTTGTTTCACATTTTTCAGGACTCTGTTTTTAGATGAAGACTTTCTTAAAAAGTGAACACTTGTTATGTCACCTCTTTTCAGGACCTCATTGAGCTCTAGGGTTTAAAAATTACACACACTGACAAAAAGGCTTAGTTTTATAATGGGATGACTTTCTGACATTGATGGAGACATTTAGGCCACATTTACGTTGGTAAAGAAAAATGAAGGATGGATGTCTTACTTGTCCCATGCATATTATTACTGTAGGCAAGCAGTAGAGTCCAGTTGAGGCCAAACCAACATTGTCTTTAGTAGCAGGTTGACTGGGGCTTTGACTTACCCAGATGTAAATTGGTATTGCATTTCTGTTCTTCATACTCTGTGTAGACATGGACTAACTCAATACAAACATGTTCCTTGACAAAAAAAAAAAAAATATGCTTTTTTAGCAAATAAGAGTAAAATGCAATTTTCTCGTTGTTGCTAAACCTATGACTCTGTAGCCTTTCTGTGTGTGGGTCACGTGGCAAACTCCAGGTGCATCTGTCATACAGAAATTGCTTTTCCCCCCAAATACAGAAATGTGAAATAAACCAATTTGGGCACAAGTAGTGTATGCTAGATTTACTTAGTATCTATCAAACAGCTCCCTACACTCACTGTATTAGGACTAATCAAAGAGTTAGAACTGCCTAGTTTCTGCAGAAATACACATATAACTTCTACTTGGACAGTGATGCTACTGAGTGATTGTTTTTGCTAACAATATTATGGCCAAATATTTAATTTTTTTTCTTTTCAAGAGTACCATAAATTTGTTCTAGACGTATGTCAGTGGGAAAGCAGGGGGCGGGGTAATACACAAACATATGCACACACTCATATACTTAGATATGAATAGGTCATTTTCATGGAATAAAAAATTGAAAAGTCATTTCTGTTTCTTTATTTCTTTAGTCATTTTATTATCCATATCCACATTTTGTTGTTTATCCATGAGTGATGAAGTAGTTTAGCCATGATTTTAAGTTCCCTATAAATGAATATGGTTTTTCAGAAGGGATTTTGCATTTAAGTTAAAAAGCTATTTTCTTTTCCTGTCATCTCTGTGAATAGTCCATAGAGTTGATTGTTAGTGGAGAAAACCATGTGGTTCTGTATCTGAACTTTCTGTGAGAAAGGAATTATTGTCTTTGTCATTTTGTTTCTACGTGTGACCTCCTTACCTGCTGAGTTTCCCAACAGCTGTCAGCTAACTATTCTAGCACCATACTGCTGTCTGCTTTCCTGGTTCACAAATATGAAGTAAACAGAAAATCTTGCTAATTTGAGCCCAGTAGGAACCTTAACACTATAATGAGGGACTAATTTTGAAAGCAGACAGACATAGCTCATAAGATTAGAGCCAAATTTTTAAATGATCTTAAATAACTAATTGAAAGTAAGAATGGCACTTAAGAAAGAGTGAGATTCTGACACATGGAGGAATTAACAAATGGGAGAGTTGAATCCTCATGGAGTCTTCATAATTATGCAGGCTTCCTTGGGTTACCACTGCTGCTAATCTAAGTGTGGGAATGATAATGTACCTTAGAGGACAGGTTTGTGGTTGAAAGGCTCTTGATAGATTTTGACAAATTAAACAGTGGTAAAAATGTTTGGAAGTTATCCAGGTCCTTACCATTATTTATGTCAGTGAACTCGGAATCAGTGGTTAATTTGCAGTTCTTATAATTTTTATGGTACTCCTGTTGTTGTAAATTTAGCTGTGTGAGGCATCAACTCAGCGGGGTACGTTTTATGTTGTCAGCTACCTTTTGACATCATAATAGATTTCAGTTGCCAAATCTTTCTCGATAGAATAAAATGTAAAAGAGAGCTGTACAGAATATTTGGATCATATCCAGATATGAGTAAACATGTAATGGACTTTCTGAGATGAAAAGTCTCCAGTTGGAATGGAGCAAGGAGGAATGAGATCCTGTTGATTTTTGTTTTCCGTGTCTCATCTGCTCTTACCCCGTTCTAGATCATTTTCCAGATAGGCGGTTTTTATCATGACTCAGAGCTATGCCGCTCTTTGGTGAATGGCCCCTTGTGTGACAACCGAAGTGTAATGTGAAGTTACTGATTTTCCACATCTTTTGACTGTTAATGTGCCTTTATGCTCTTTTTATTGCACTGGATCACAGGTTCCATAGTCTTATACTTCTCCTCATTATGTTTTAGCATCTTTTACATGGTTTTAAAGAAAATATTTATATTCTCTCTGTATAATTATAGATTTGACTGGAATGGTATTTTGTAGTTGGAATGTTTCTTTCCTCCCTTCCTTTTCTCTAGTTCATTCAGAATGCCTGTTTATAATTATCCTGTCTATAGCGTGCCCCTTGAGCTGCTGACAACTAGACAGGATTAGTGGACACCTCTGCCTTTTTAAACCTTCATTCTCTGAGGCTCTATGTTTTGACCTTGAAACTATTTATTTTTTGGCTCTCTGCTCTATTATGTCACATATTTTTGTAGATGTCACTTTGATCTGTAGGAATGTCTAGCCTCCCATTTCTCTGATGTCATTTGCTCTACTTGAAAACACGTAAGGACTCCATTGGCCCGGCTTTCATTTTATCCTGTTACAGTCCTCCTTCCCATCTCTTCAAAGGAACTTCCTCCCTCATCCTTACTGGGAGCTCAGCAGTAGTACAGAGGTAGATGTCTTTGACCTAAGGATCTCAAGCCCTGTGGAAGGAGCACTGTCTTGTCCTCCTCCTATGTAATTGAGTTATATATCTTAAGTGCCTTGTTTGAAGTGTCCATTTGGCAAGAAGTCTGCTACTGTGTTTGGCCATAGTCTTGCCTGCTCCTGCTGTCTAGTAAATGTTTAATGATAATTGAAATGATCTGTTATCAATCCATCCATCATGAAGAAGAGCTTATTAACCTTTTCTAGGCACAACTACCTTGTCCTTAGATAAAAGTTTCTTGTATTGTGTACCAGCAATTTCAGATCCACTGCACTTACAAGGTTTCTGCTCTTTAATGTCATAAAATGATTTCACATTATTCATCTCTCTTCTGGAAGCTGTATACACACTTGACTTTTGCTTCAAAACATAACCAACATTAGTATATTCTAAATAAGTTCAAATAAATTCAATTGTGTAAAATATTTTGGGGGCATGCACTTTGAAATTTTCATTATAAAGTAAAACAATTATAGAAAATTACAAACACACATTTGCACGCACAAACCGATTCTGTATAATGTGTTCTATTTTCTGCACTGTCTAAAAGGAAGTCGTTGACAACTTGAGTACCTGAAATTTGACTAGGATGACTGAGAAACTAAATTTTAAAGTTATTTCATTAATTTATACTGTAATAGCAACATGTGACCAGTGGCTGCTGTATTGGACAATGTTCATATAAATGTGTATATTTGTATGTCAGTTTTATAGTGAATGACTTTGTAATAGCCATTAAGTCAGGATATCAAACTTTGCCAGTCATGCAGAAGCTGCTCAGGTACCTGATCCCACTCATCGCTGCTTCCAAAAGTAACTAGTACTTGTGTAGTAATCATAACCCTTTGTTTCTTTATCAGTTTATTACCCACGTGCACATCCTTAGATGTCATAGTTTACTGTTGCCCATGAAAAAAAACAGATAGGTCTTTTCAGTTTCTTACTTTCCAAGTTTCCCCTCTATTCCTTTCTTTTCTTCACACTTTGTCTTTTAGAGAGCCCCCGGCCACACGAGCTGTAGTTTCCAAGAGTCTGGATTTGGCTGTTTGCATCCAAGGCTCACACGTTCCTTTGCCCTCTCTATTTCCTGCAAGTTGGCAGCTGGGTCCAGAGGCTGTTTTTGATCCCTTTGGCAAGACTCTACGTGGTATTGTGTGCTCTCATTCAGGAGGAACATAATATCTTATTGTCTTCCTTTTTGTGATGTTAATAACCATTGATGCTCACTGCCTAGGTCCATTAATTCAGTAGGAGTCGCAAAATGTTGATGTTCTAATTCTACTGTTTATTAGCTGGAATGCTTTTGTAATTTTACTCTTCATCCACTCCTTGGTTACCCAGTAGAACTGTTTCTGTGAGAGATACAGGGGGGAAAAAATGCCTGTTTTTTCCTCTCTATTTACCACTTTTGAAAATAACGCTCAGTTCAGTTCAGTCGCTCAGTTGTGTCCTTCTCTTTGCAACCCCATGGACTGCAGCACGCCAGGCCTCCCTGTCCATCACCAACTCCCGGAGTTTGCTCAAACTCATGTCCATTGAGTCGGTGATACCATCCAACCATCTCATCCTCTTGTCGTCTCCTTCTCCTCCTGCCTTCAATCTTTCCCAGCATCAGGGTCTTTTCCAGTGAGTTGGTTCTTCATGTCAGGTGGCCAGAGTATTGGAGTTTCGGCTTCAGCATCAGTCCTTCCAATGAATATTCAGGACTGATTTCCTTTAATATCCTCCTCTGAAGCATCCAGTAAATTTTAATGTATTTCTGAACCATGAATTTAAATATTAGTTTCAATCCACTTTTTTTCTTTTTTAAATTGAAGATCAAATTGTCCATCTTGAATGATGGAACTTCTTTGCCTCTCTTCTCCTGAGATATTCCTGCTGGTCTTTGGTCACTTCTTTGCTTACTGCTACTATGTGATGCTTCACATTCACATTGTATGCTTCTTGCCTGAGGACTGAAATAGGATATTTGTCCACAAAAGCTTGATTTCTCTTAGTGGAAATTTGTGTTTCAAGATGATTATCTTAGTATTAATTAATGCTCATTGTTGCTGGGTTGGTCATTATATCTAAGCCCCATGAATTCAGTTGATATTTCCATCTCATATTCACAATTAGAGGGCTTTTCAGTTCAGTTCAGTCACTCAGTCATGTCTGACTCTCTGCGACCTCATGGACTGCAGTCATGCCAGGCCTCCCTGTCCATCATCAACTCCCGGAGTTTACCCAAACCCATGTCCATTGAGTTGGTGATGCCATCCAACCATTTCAACCTCTGTCGTCCCCTTCACCTCCTGCCGTCAATCTTTCCCAGCATCAGGGTCTTTTCAAATGAGTCAGCTCTTCACATCAGGTGACCAAAGTATTGGAGTTTCAGCTTCAACATCAGTCCTTCCAATGAACACCCAGGATTGATGTCCCTTAGGATGGACTGGTTGGATCTCTTTGCAGTCCAAGGGACTCTCAAGAGTCTTCTTTAACATCACAGTTCAAAAGCATCAATTCTTCAATGCTCAACTTTCTTTATAGTCCAACTCTCACATCCATACATGAGTACTGGAAAAACCACAGCCTTGACTAGACCAACCTTAGTTGACAAAGTAATGTCTCTGCTGTCTAGGTTCATCATAACTTTCCTTCCAAGGAGTAAGCATCTTTTAATTTCATGGCTGCAATCACCATCTGCAGTGATTTTGGAGCCCAAAAAAATAAAGTCAACCACTGTTTCCACTGTTTCCCCATCTATTTGCCATGAAGTGATGGGACCAGATGCCATGACCTTAGTTTTCTGAATGTAGAGCTTTAAGCCAACTTTTTCACTCTCCTCTTTCACTTTCATCAAGAGGCTCTTTAGTTCTTCTTCCCTTTCTGCCATAAGGGTGGTGTCATCTGCATATATGAGGTTATTGATATTTCTCCTGGCAATCTTGATTCCAGCTTGTGCTTCTTTCAGCCCAGCGTTTCTCATGATTTACTCTGCATATAAGTTAAATAAGCAGGGTGACAATATACAGCCTTGACGTACTCCTCCTATTTGGAACCAGTCTGTTGTTCCATGTCCAGTTCTAACTGTTGCTTCCTGACCTGCATACAGGTTTCTCAGGTGGCAGGTCAGGTGGTCTGGTATTCCCATCTCTTTCAGAATTTTCCACAGTTTATTGTGATCCACACAGTCAAAGGCTTTTTCATAGTCAGTAAAGAGAAATAGATGTTTTTCTGGAACTCTCTTGGCTTTTTCCATGATCCAGTGGATGTTGGCAATTTGGTCTCTGGTTCCTCTGCCTTTTCTAAATCCAGATTGAACATCTGGAAGTTCACGGTTCACTTATTGGTGAAGCCTGGCTTGGACAATTTTGAGCATTACTAGTGTGTGAGATGAGTGCAACTGTATGGTAGTTTGAGCATTCTTTGGCATTGCCTTTCTTAGGGATTGGAATGAAAACTGACATTTTCCAGTCCTGTGGCCACTGCTGAGTTTTCCAAATTTGCTGACATATTGAGTGCTTTTAGTTAGCTTCTTATTTGTTGCACATATATATCCCCTTCTTTCTGCTGAAAATACCAGTTCTCAAGAATATGAGAGTTGATAGAATATAAAATTTAAAATTTTTCCATAATTACTAATTTACCTATTTATCCACCTCATACATATAACAGTTTCAGAATAGCAATACTAATACTGCAGTCTCCAGTTATGATTACCAAGAAGTTAAGCATTTTATTACTAATCTGTACTGTTTTTAATGGCTTACTCTGTCTGGCTTTTCAGAGCATATAGCCATTTATACAGTACTTTCCTCTTTTAATACATTTTGATCTTAGTTCTATATGTATTCAGATCTCAACACAAGTCCTTATGTTGTCATCTCTGGTCATTTTCAAAAGCTCATTTTCTATTAGATTTCTAAGAAAGGGCTCCTGAATTTGTGTATTTTAGTGATAGTTTTTCACTGTAAACTTTAAAAGCAATTTTTGCTGGTTGCAGAATTGATATAAATTTTTTCTCTAAGTATCTTGGTTATGTTATTCCGTTTTCTTCTGGCTTAAGTCTTATGTCCAGAAATTTTATGGACTGTGTCTTGCTGTTTATAATTTTGGTACAATGTGCTCAGTTATCTAGTGACCTCTTTCAGCATCTAGTTTCAGATTGATTTTTTTTTTTTTTTAATTTCATGGAAGTTTCTTTGAATATAGTTTTAGGTATCTGGACATGTCCCTTTCATTTTTAGGGTTTCTATTCTCCATATGTTGAATCTTCTTTACCTAACTTCAATATTTGACATATTCCCTTAAGTTCTCTTTATCTGTATTTCTTCTTGATTTTTAAATTTTTACTCCTTTTTTTAAAAGGAGTTTTAAGGCATTATTTGTTGTATTTATTAACTCTTGTATCCTGTTAGTATATTCTTTATTGTGAAAATGACTTCTTTTCCCTCAGATCCGTTCTTCCTTCATGTCTCTGTTTTTCTTATTCTGATGATGTTGTCCTTTTTTGCTTAATACTATATTCTTAATGTCCTTTAGCTCATTTTCAAATAATAGGTTACAGTCTCGGTTTGCTATATGGGATATCTTTCTGGTATGTGGTTTCATTTTCTCTAGGATGTTATTTTCCCCCTAATTAGCTCTTAAAATTTTGTGTAGTGTCTGATCAGAAAATTTTTCCTGTTGCTTATTTTTCTGGGTAAGTTGTTTTTCTGAATTTTTAATGTAAAGGTTTGATTTCGATAGCTCTTCCAGTTTCATTGAGCTCACTCTTCTTGTCTGCTTTCTACTGCTGGGCTTCTGGCTTCCTTTCTGAAATATCTTCACTGTCTTCTTTCCCAGTTTTTTTATCCTTCTCTTTTTTCCTCTTGATTTTCTCTCTTCTTTTCATTTTTTGTTCTTCTGTTTCCAGCAGTTTCTCCTCAGTGTGTCCTGTCCTGGACCGAGTCCTGGAAAATCAGATTTGAGAGAGTAACTGTACTTATGCTACTCCAGTCTCTTCAGAGCTCCTTACGTGAGCCTTGGTACTGTGTTGTTCTTAGAATGGGAACAGTTCCTCCTAGGTTCAACTGCTGTTTTAAATTGGTCCATCACACTTCCATTTAATACTTCCTGAAATCTGGGGAGTTTCTTTCTCACGTCCCTCAGTTATCCTGTTGTTTCCCCCGCTTTGTTCTGTGCAGAGTTTGTTGGTTCTCATAATCACTTCTGGAGTCTTCACGGTTTTCTATGTGTAGTGTCAGGTATTTGCAAAAAGTGACAGTTTTACTTTGTCCTTTCCAATTTGGATGCCTTTTATTTATTTTCCTTACCCAGTTTTTGTGCTGAATAGGACATCTAATACTGTGTTGAATAAAATTGGTGAGAATGGGCTTCCTTGTCTTGGTCCTGATCTCAGAGGAAAAGCTCTTAGCTTTCAGTCATCAAATATGCTGTCAACTGTGGTCTTGTCATATATGGCCTTTATCATGTTGACTTATATTCCCTTTAAACCCACTTTGTTGAGAGTATTTATCATGAATAGATATTGAATTTTGTCAAATACATTTTTTTGCATCTGTTGAGATGGTAATATGATTTTTGTTCTTCATTTTGTAGTTTATCACATTGATTTGTGGACCTTGAACCATCTTTACATCCTCTGAATAAATCCCATGTGATAATGAGAGGATTCCCTTTTAATGTATTGTTGAATTTTAATTTGGCTTGTTAACATTTTATGAGGATTTTTGTTTATCAGCCATATTAGCCTGTAATTTTTTTTCTGTCATCCTTGTGTTTTCAGTATCTGGGTAATGATGGCCTCATAACATGAGTTTGGAAGGGTTCCCTTTTCTTTTTTTGGAAGAATTTAAGAAGGATTGTATTAATTCTTCCATGAGTGTTTGGTAGAATTCATTAGTGAAGCCATCTAGGACTTTTATTTGCTGGAAAGGTACTTGGTTTCTGCTTCAGTCTACTAATGAGTAACTAGTCGGTTCAGAATTTCTGTTTCTCCATTATTTAGTGTTGATAGATTGTGTGTTTCTAGAATTTTATCTATTTCTTCTAGGTATTCTAATTTGTGTTTAATTGTCCATAGTAGTCTCAGAATTTTGTATTTCTGTGGTATGATTTGTAACTTTTTTTTTTTTTGGTGAGCCTAGCTGAAAATTTGACATTAAAAAAATTATATCTTTTCAAATATCTAGCTGTTAGTTTCATTGACCTTTTCTGTTTTCTTTTAAATCTGTATTTTGTTTATTTCTGCTCGATTTTTAAAAATCTCCTTCTTGCTAACACACTTTGGGCTTTAATTGTTCTTTTTTTAGTTCTTTGAGGTGTATAGGTAAGCTATTTATTTGAGACGTTTTTGTTTGAGGTGGGCATTTATTGCTATGAACTTTCCTCTTAGAACTGCTTTTGCTGCATTTCATAAATTTCATTTTGTAAAATTATATATTGCATTTTCATTTGTATCAAGGTATTTTGTGTTTTCTGATTCCTTCTTTGATCCATTAGTTGTTCAGTGGCATGTTGTGTAATCTCCACATATTTAGGGGATTTTCCATTTTATTTTATGTAGTTAATTTCTAGTTTCAACTGCTATAGTTGGAAAAGATGTTTGATATAATTTAAATCCTTTTAAATTTATTAGGACTTATTTTGTGACTTAATGTATGACCTGTCTTTGGAAGATGTTCCATGTACACTTGTACAACAATGTGTATTATGTTGTTTTTGGATGGAATGTTATGTAAATATCTGTTCGTCTAGTCTAATGTATCACTAAGGTCAATGTTTCCTAATTGATTTTCTGTTTAAATAACATGTCCCTTGATGAAAGTGAAATATTAAGTCCCCTACTAATACTGTATTGCTGCCTATTCTATTACTATATTAATGTCACCTTTATATGCTCAGGTGCTCCTATATTGGGTGCATAAAAATTTACAAATTTTATATCCTCTTGTTGAATTGACTCCTTTATCCTTATGCCGTGCCCTTCTTTGTCTCTTACTTCAGTTTCTGTTTTAAAGTGTATTTTTTCTGATATAAGTAGCTTCCCAAGCTTTCTCTTGGTATCCGCTCCATGTAATATCTTTTTCCATCCCATCACTTTCAGTCTCTGTGGGTCTTAAATCTAAAGTGAGTTTCTTGCGGGCAGCTTATTGATGGATTTTGTTTTTTTATTCATTTAGCTAGTCTGTGTCTTTTGATTGAAGAATTTATTTCTTTTACATTTAAAATACTTATATCTGTATGCTTATTGTCATTTTGTAATGGATTTTCTGGCTGCTTTTGTAATCCCAATATTTGGTACCCTGGGGCAGTTTAGTGTTGTGATGTTTGAAAGGTCTAGACTTTGTTAAAGGAGGTTGCGTTGTTTGGTTAGATTGACCTTTCCAACTGTTTCAACCTTTGTAACCAAGTGGATCGTTAAGTCATGTTCCAGCTGACCAGAGATTCTTAGGCTGATATTCAGATCAAAGAAACCCAGACAGCAGCAGGGGGAGGTTGGTGTTGTTAGTTGCTCAGTCATGTCCGACTCCGTGACGTCATGGACTACATGCCGGGTTTCCCTGTCCTTCACCATCTCCTGAAGTTTGCTCAAACTAATGTCCATTGAGTCGATACCATTCAACCTTCTCATCCTCTGTCATCCCCTTCTCCTCATGACCTCAATCTTCCCTACCATCTTTTCCAATGGGTTGGCTCTTCACATCAGCTGGTCAGAGTATTGGAACTTGAGCTTTAGCATCAGTCCTTTCAGTGAATATTCAGGTTTGGTTTCCTTTAGGATTGACTGGTTTGATCTCCTTGTAGTACAAGGGGCCCTCAAGTCTTTTGCAGCACCACAGTATGAAAGCATCAGTTCTTTGGTGCTCAGCCTTCTTTATGGGCCAACTCTCACATCCATACATGACTACTGGAAAAACCATAGCTTTGACAATACAGACCTTTGTCATCAAAGTAATGTCTCTGCTTTTTAATATATTGCTAGGAAAAATGTTTTTGTATCTTGACAATAAAAATATAAACATATATATGCACCTGAGTTTGAAAGAGCTGAATATAATTATCAAAAGAGTGATTTCAGTTCAGTTCAGTTCAGTTGCTCAGTCGTGTCCTACTCTTTGTGACCCCGTGAATCGCAGCACACCAGGCCTCCCTGTCCATCACCAACTCCTGGAGTCTACCCAAACCCATGTCCATCGAGTCAGTGATGCCATCCAGCCATCTCATCCTTTGTCATCCCCTTCTCCTCCTGCCCCCAATCCTTCCCAGCATTAGGGTCTCTTCAAATGAGTCAACTCTTCTCATGAGGTAGCCAAAGTATTGGAGTTTCAGCTTCAATATCAATCCTTCCAATGAACACCCAGGGCTGATCTCCTTTAGGATGGACTGGTTGGATCTCCTTGCAGTCCAAGGGACTCTCAAGAGTCTTCTCCAACACCACAGTTCAAAAGCATCAATTTTTCGGCACTCAGCTTTCTTCACAGTCCAACTCTCACATCCATACATGACTACTAGAAAAACCATATCCTTGAAGAGATGGACCTTTGTTTGCAAAGTAATGTCTCTGCTTTTAAATATGCTATCCAGGTTGGTCATAACTTTCCTTCCAAGAAGTAAGCATCTTTTAATTTCATGGCTGCAATCACCATCTGCAGTGATTTTGGAGCCCCCCAAAATAAAGTCTTGACACTTGTTTCCACTGTTTCTCCATCTATTTGCCTTGAAGTGATGGGAGCAGATGCCATGATCTTAGTTTTCTGAATGTTGAGCTTTAAGCCAACTTTTTCACTCTCCTCCTTCACTTTCTTCAAGAGGCTTTTTGTTCCTCTTCACTTTCTGCCATAAGGGTGGTGTCGTCTGCATATCTGAGGTTATTGATATTTCTCCCGGCAATCTTGATTCCAGCTTGTGCTTCATCCAGCCCAGCATTTCTTACGATGTACTCTGCATATAAGTTAAATAAGCATGGTGACAATATACAGCCTTGATGTACTCCTTTTCCTATTTGGAACCAGTCTGTTGTTCCACGTCCAGTTCTAACTATTGCTTCCTGACCTCCATATAGGTTTCTCAAGAAGTAGGACAGATGGTCTGGTATTCCCATCTCTTTCAGAATTTTCCACAGTTTATTGTGATTCACACAGTCAAAGGCTTTGGCATATAGATTAAATGTATTTTGTGAGTTTCAGATACAATTTGTCATCAGTATGTTGTATGACATTATGTATGTTTAACCACGTACATGCATGTGTTCACACTTAAATATGGTAGAATTGAACTTCCCTCTATAGTAGGCCATTTGTTTTGTTTATAACTTTGAGAAATTGATGGTCAGATGTCATGATTCATGGGTACTTGTTTAAACATAGCCCAATTCTCTTGCAGTTGGCCAGCTGAGAAGGAAAGCAGGTGACCTTCAAGTTGCAGCTGGGAAACCCGCTTCAGTACATGATTCTACCTCACTTCTTTCCTTGGAGTGACAGCCGGGCTCTCACTTCTCCCTGTTCTACTTCTCCACCTTTAAGAGGACTCAGTCTTTACAAGAATTTCTGAAGACATCCTTCTTGTCCTCTTACTTCCCTTTTGGTCCTTACCTGCTTTTGTTCAATACTGGCCTGTGTCCTGCAAGTTTGAGAGGCAGCAAAGCATGGTGGTTGGGATCTTGCATTCTAGATAGGACAGTGGGATTCAAATCTGTGCCACACTGTTTATTAGCTGTGTGACTTGGGCCTTGTTATCTTGCATCATCTTAGCTTCCTAGTCTGTTAAATGGGAATAAGAACAGTGTCGTGTTGGGACACATCAAGTGTTCCTTTAATTACCCCTTTTCTTCCAACTTCCACTGCTGCTGGGGAGACTTTATCACCTCTTTCTGTCTTTTCTGGGAGTCAACCCAGGTTTAAAATTCATTCTCTTCCTGTACCAGACAGCCTCATATAACCCAACTTCCTAAACTCTTTCATCCTTTGATTTCTCCTTTCCTCTCAGTTGCTCATGGGGGTTTGGAATTTGCTTAAAATTTATCCCAATATTTGCCCACCTAAGACATATGCCTAGAGAACTTGACCAGAAAGGCTTTCTCAAAGCAGATAATTTAAAGAGGAAGACTTTGTTAGTTTTTACTTAGACTGAAATCATGTGCTATAATCTCTCACTTCAAATTCTCATTTACTCTTTTCCACCTTTAAAAATACATTCCCTGCCCCCCCCCCCCCCCCCCATGAATTACTGTTGCACATTTTGTGTTACAAGTCCGAGTGCCATCACCTTACTCCAGCCATCACAGCCATCATAGGGTGAACTCAAAACTCACGTTGCTACTGGCTGTTTGGGGGCATCATTGAAAGCTTGATTACAGTTATTACTGGATTGTTGTTTTCTATGTAGTCTTTCTGTGCTTTTGCTCATGAATTTCTCCCCCCTTGAATCCATTGGGTAGTACAAGGCAGCTTTCCTGAATACAGACTTCTTCTTAGCAGTGCTTCTCCTTTGCAGTGTAGCACTGGTTTTAAAGTGATATCTGGTAACAGAAGATTACATTTCTTTATGCTTTGAATATGAGGGTAATGGTATATTCCATGTACAGTTGGCCTCTTCCTCCTAATGTGTGCCAGTTTGCTTAGTATTAACATTAAAACAAACAAACAAACAAACCAACAGTATAATAAAAAGAGAAGGGTTTTCCCCCTGTTTGAAAGCAAGAACTAGAGCAATATTGCTGCTAAATAAAGTATTTTTCTATATTGAATACACTCAGGGCTATTGGCCACTGTCAGCAGAATCAAAATCGTCACATTCTTATCTTGAAATGTTAAAGTCCACCTGATATTTGGTGCACAAAGAATTCATTTACCGAGGGTGATATTCTCAAACCCCTCACAGACGTTTCATGAAAATTAATGTATTTTGTAGGAAATTTTATTATAGGACCTCCGTGTAAAGGAAGCTGCAAGTCCCAGGCTGGTGGTGGTGGTCTGACTTGCTTAGCCTACACCCCGTGGTCTGAGCTGTCTTAAGGCCTTCTTTCGTGCTTCATGCGTGCTTTCTGTTTGCAGGTTGCAAAGTCACAGAAGGTGGCACACTTTCTGGCAGGGTGTATCTAACAGCTCAGGCCAGTTGAGTCGGTATTGGTTTCCAGTGTTTAAATATCAACAGAGCACACCTTAAACAGGCTGGGTTTCTGGGTTTTATGAAAAAAGTAGAACAACGCTGGGTCCGCAGTGGAGTGACTGCTCCTTTTAGCTGGGGCCTGGGCTAGAACTTCTCATTCTTCTCTAGGCTGCTTTACTCATTAATGTAAGCCTCTGTCCCTGTAGGCACTGGAATTACCTCAGCGTTGGAGAAGAAAAATAATTGATATTCAGGACTAAGCAATATGTTGAGTATGTCTTTTCAATGAACAAATTTATCAAAAGAAAATACGTGTGTATAACTTTTTTGAAATCTGTATAATTTATGAATTGTATGTATCTAATCTCAGGAACAGATAGCATTTCTGGAATATAAATTAAAATGTTATACAAATTAGTGCATATATAAATGCTCAAAGTTATAAATTATATGTACAATTTCTGCTCTTCAGAATGTGATGTATTCATAGAATCTTCAAACTGGAAGGACCTCTTAGTAACGTCTAGTTCCAGTTCAACTCTATCCTTTGAGTGTTAAGAAACTGAAGCCCCGATCCTGAGTCCATTGATTTATTCAAGGCCACACAACCAGTAAGTGGTGCTGAAACAGTTTGCCTGTGACCTATTGGTGATGCCAGGTCAATGGGGGCATTGATGTACAGTGTGAAATAGATATTTTGGGATAGAGCTGAAGTTTAAAAGTTACCTCTCATTATACTATAAACCACACAGTTTTTATTTTTGTTATGTCTGTCAGTATTTACTTATATTTTTCCTCCACATTTATTGAGATATAGTTGACATACAGCACGGTGTACATTTAAAGTGTATAAGCTTAATGATTTGACTTACATGCATCATGAGATGATTATCTTAAGAAATATAGTGAACATCTATATCATCTCATATAGATAAAAATTAAAGAAGTAGAAAAAAGTTTCCGTGATGAGAATTCATAGGATTTACTTCTTGACAGTTTCATGTATAATATAGTTTTAATTATATTTATCATGTTGTACCTTACATTCCTTGGTAGCTGTCTGTCTCATAATTGGGAATTTATATCTTTTGATCACCTTCATCCAGTTCCTCCTACGTGACACATCTTTCTCTGACATTTTTATTTCCGGGTCTCTGAAAATATCAATCTCAGAGAGAATGTTCTGTTGCCTTATTTGTTAATATCCCATCTGGTCATTTCACATTTCCAGAGGTTGGCTTCCATCCTTTCATCACTGAAGTGGTGCCGTTTCTTGAGTCTGACGCTATTGTTGGCTGGTGCCAGGATCTTGTTTTAACACCATTACCAGGTCTGACCCATCATGGCTGTTCCTCTACCAGTGTTTTGAAGATTGATTGTAACGTTTGCGCTGCTGGAGGTGGGATAGGTGATGATATAATTAAAGCTGAAGTTTAGCAGATGACAGATCTGGAAGAGTGAATGGCATTGAGGTTCATCTAAGACCTGAATGTAAAACTGTCTTATAACCTGAAAGCTTTTTTTTTGTGCGAGTCTAAATTAGGGCATTGTCAGTAGGGGGAGGGTAATTGCATTTTGGTGGATAGTGAATCTCAATTCTTATTTATAAGAAGTCTATTTGATTAAATCCTTATAGCTTCCCTGCTCATCCTGTTTCCTTTGAAGTGTGTTATGAATAGTAAGGTGATTTTACTTCAACAGAACATAGGATTTTTTGTCCAGATTATATCTCAGCCATTCACATAATTATCATCCATGATAACATTTCTAGTATCTTCAGTGTTGTGAACAAATATTACACCGATGTGATCTGCTTGACGTCACCTTGCCGAACAGTTTTAGTGTGGAAAGGAATTAAGAAGAGGCGATTTTATGAAGGAACCATAGAATTGTTGTCATTGACTTTGTTTGTAGAATTTATCAACTTTATTCCTTCAAGGAGAGATTAGTTGTATACCTGAAACTAACATAATGTATGTTGATTATGCCTTAATAAAAATTTTTTAAAGGAGATATATGAAGTGGTTTTAAATAGAATGATCATCCAGGTTACCAGGCAAAACTATTGATTAGACAAAGCACCGCAATAAAATGGAATCATTGCTATACTGGAACAAACAGTGTATTCAAATGGAACCAGTCACAGGGTCATAGATCTCAAGAGAGAATAGAGAATACTTCTTGAAGGAAGTGGCATTTGTTTATGTGTGAGTCAGTTGGGACAGGTGGGTCCTCTCTAGGAGAAGCAGAACAGAGTGATTGGTGGTCTGTGCCAAGACTTTGGGTGGGAGACTGCAGAGTATGCATTATTATATGTTATTACAGTGTCTGCTGATGGTAGGATAGAAGTCAGGGTTGCAGAAAGAGGTGCAATCAGTCAGGGCCACCAACGCAAAGGGTGTTCTGAGTACCTTTGTACATTTCACCTTGACTTCCTGGCTTTCAGGACACTAAGAACTTTTTAAGCAGGGGTGGGACATGCATCTGGGAAATCTGTGGCATTAAAACTGCTCCATCAATTTTGACATCCCTCCCAGTGTCAAAATAGTAAGATGAAAGTAAAGGAAGCTATCTGAGAATTGAAAAAACTTTGCAGAGTTGCATTTTAGAAGATCAGGTGTCTTCCATGTAGATTGTTTTGAGGATACTAAGTAGAAAGGCAGGAAAAAAAAAACCCAGAAGGCCATTGTAAGAGTTGACATAAGGCTCTCTTGTATGGGCTAGTAAGTCTTGGTCAGGATGAAGAAAAGGAAAAATACAAATGAACAGATTTGGTTATTGAATGTGGCAGACGAGGCATCAAAGCTGCCTTGGTAACGTTTGGCCTCACTTACTGGGTGGATGGTGGGGACATTCCTTGGGGTGTGGAAGGGGGACTTGGGGGCCAAAGAAGCTGGCGGGTAATGCATGGCCAGGGCCCAGAAAGGACCCTTGGAGAGTTGAAGGATTTGAGGAGAGAGAGTTGCCCAGCGGACCAAATCAGGAGAGACTTGAAACTCAGTAACCTCAGCAGCAGAGCCGCGGCGAGGACCAGGGGAAGTGTGGGAGGTGAGCCCGTGGAGAATGCCAGTGTAGCCGGTGCTTTCCAGAAATTGTGAAGGGGAAGAAAGTGAAGGGGACTCGGGCACTGAGAAGTGAATCTCTGAATTTTGTTCTGTAAGCGAGAGTTCAAGGTCTCACCAAAATCTCTTCCTTAAGTGTTATTTACATTTCCTAAGGTTCAGAGTTTTTGATACCTTTTTAACTGGCAGGAAGTTGGATGTTTTGGGGAGCAGAGCAGAACAGGCGTGTGGAGGCCCAGCAGGTTGGGAAGACCCACACCTGAAAATAACAGCGTTGTTATGGTGGTCTGGGGCTTTCGGCATAAATAGAGTTATTAGCCTCACACCAAAGCTCTGAGGACATGGTGGGTATTAAGCACACAGTGGTTATTGAAAGTATATGTGTCTGACAGAGATTTCCATCAAAACGTGAGGGCTAAACAAGTTGTGGTGCCAAAGTGATCAAGTGGTTTTCTGGAAAATTCACTTAATGGCAGTGTCACTGGCCCCAATGCAGCTCTAAGAAATGCAGTCACTTTAAAGTGTCTCTGCCCTCTTTTTGGACACCATGTAATTCTATCCTTTTTATGAATGTCCTTCTCACCCCTGAATTTGTGTGTGCTTCCCTAATGGAACACGTCTTTACACTCAGGAACCTTGTTAATTTATGGTGTATTTTGGGATTCTAAGAAGTGAAAAATGGGGCAGTAATCCGACTTCTCTTTGTTTTACTCTGAAGAGGGTTTTACTACCGGGTTCTTGACATCTTCCACCTTAGTTTATCTTTAATTTATCTTTAACTGGAACCATTTTGTCCATTAGCTGTATTCTAATTACCTCTCAAAATGGTCAGATTTACAGGCAACACATGACAGAGAAAATGCACAAGAAAATCAGCCAACCTCTCCTGACATTCAACAGCAGCCCACGTCTAAATAGTGGAAAAGTTTATTTGCTTTTTCTGAGGATGTGCTAAGTGATTTTGCAATGTGAGTGGTATGGCCTTCTAGCTCTTAGGCCTGCATTTATTAAATAAATTTGTTCTCTAACTCAAGTGTTAAGTGTGTATTATGAAACCTCAAAGCCAATTTCGGTGATTGCAATGTGCAAATATTTTTTAAATTATGTAATTAAATAGGACTTGGCCTGTGAGGTCCACCGAAGTAATTTATTAATTGAACAGTCTGATTTAATTGTATGTTATTTTCGTTTATTCAGGGAAGGGCCTGAATCTCTTGCATAGAGAGGAGGCTCTTGTGCGCCTTGTCACTGGAGGTGCAGAGGTCTCTCCAAGGAATCTTTAGCACCCAATTAAATATTAACCAAGAAGAAGTGACTTGTTTCTTCTGTCCCCGAAACTCTGTTTTGATGTCTGAGTCTGGTGATTTTAAAGGAAAAAGGAAAAAAAAAAAGAATCTTACTGGCTAAAAATTATTTGTTATTCTCTTGATTTATCATGACATTATTTAAAAGTGACTCTCTCTTTTCCTCTTAATTGTGCCAATGTACAGGGTTATATAAAGTAAGTGCATAAAAAGAAAAGCCCCTTGAATTCAGCATTAGCTTCATCCAGCTACGGCTGCAGCCTTGCTGTATCTGTTTCCTTAAAATGTCATTTTAAAGGTATTGTGGTTTTAGAGCAGCAGCTGTGACTGAAAAGTATGTAAACTAAGCTGTTCTTGCTCATATCATTTTTATATTCTTATGTCAGACCAGAAGGCTGCTTTAAATTTATTTTTCATTGTGTATTAGTTCTAGAGCCCGTTTTTTTTTTCCCTTCCTTGGGAACATATGTTCTTTGGGACTTGTGATACTCAAACGCTTAAGAAAATAACAATTGTTGGTGGGGGGAGGAAAAAACAGCCTCAAAATAGTTTTTTATTTGAGTATTGTATTTGGGAGAAGACAGGTCTAAAAAGTGGACTCTCACAAGGTAGAATTGGGGGGCCTCGCATCTGTGTTTTAGGAAGTGGAAGAATTCAGTCACGTGAAAGGCAGTAACTTTTAGAAGCCCAAATTGCTTTCCCAAAAGGAAAATATTTTTTGTTACTATTAAATATAGTTTATATTGCTACTTCAGAACTTTTTTTTTTCCGGTGAAGCCATTTACTCAAATTCTTAGTTAATATTTCTATATAGAAACGTCTTTGTCTCCAGAGCTCGCCTTTGCGAATTCCCATTTAATATGCGGTTGTGGATAAGTATTTATTCATACCATGTGGTACCCCACACCTGATCAGGTGACAGAATGGCGTCATGTCAGCCAGCAAGATGTTGGAGTGACTTTTGAGTAATGGTGGCAAAGAAGGCACGGAGGGTTGAAGGAAACAACAATAATGGGAATTTTTTTGCTTTCTTGTACGTTTCACTTTGTTTAATGCCTCACCTCTGCTGTAGAAATTTGGAACATTGGGTAGAGAACAACTACCTGTAAAGAGTTGTAAAAGCCGAGTAGAAAGTCTGAGCTATTAGAAATTTCCATGGTAAATATAATTTGATTACATGTTCGTAATTTCCCTCAGAGCTCAGGATTTTTTGAGAGCTGTTTCACAATGATAAATTTCTTTCTAGGTTTTGAAATCAAATTTAGCCCTCAGGTTTGCCTTAAGGTTCCACTGATTTGCCTCCTGACTGCAGGCCCACATCTGTGTTCCAAGTGGGGACAGTAACTTGGGGAGGAAGGTGGGTCCATCATAGGTATATTGTTCTGCTTGTTCCAGGACTCCCATCTCTCACTGGGGCCCAGGTAGTGTCTTCCTCCATCCGTAAGCTGGTCTTCATGGTCCTTACATCATATCCATGGAGACGGACTTCTCGGAGCATCTGGGCTGTTGGTCAGTGTGGCTAGCAGGCACAGCACAGACGCTGGCCGCCCAGGAAGGACACCAGGCGTAGCCCTGGGGCACACTGCCAGGACGTCGCTTCCGTGCCTCTGAGCATCCCAGGAAGGCTAGTGGCCACGTGTGGACTTGGAGAGGCTGGGGGCAGAGAGCCACAGGCTGTTTCCCAGTTGGTGTACGGCTATTTCAGTATCTGAACAGCTCCGTCAGGCGACCGCTGAGTACCAGTTGAGTTGACACCCTTTTCCCAACAAGGAGACAGGTCTGGAGAAGGGAAGGGACTTAGAAATTCTAGCAGAGTCAGCGGTGGATAAATTGGAGAGTAGAAACCACTCTTGTTGTCTAGTGAAATGTTCTTTCCCCTTCACTTTGACTACTCTTACCTACGGAGGGAAAAAAAAATCTCTTTTTCTACTTATTTTAAACCAGACTTGATTTAAAAGGCATTTTCTTAAGAATAAAACTAAGGGAGGGAAAAAACAAGATGCCTGGAGCACTGAAGTGAATGACTTTCTAGAAGAAAGTTAGCTTGTTTAAATTCAAGTTCAGAAGCAACAAAATGGCACGATTTATAGGACATTTGTGATGCCTGTGTTCATATTCTTACACCCTTGCTGTTCACAGAATTCTACTCCAGCATCTCCTTTTAGCATGGTTGATGTTTCCAACAGCCATTGGAGCCGTTGGCTTTTCCACACTTGCTGGGAGTCAAAGGCTCTTGTCTCTGCTTCTGGCCACACCACGCACTTGGTCTCAGTCACACTCTGAATCCACTTCCCAGGAGGGAATGTCTTGACTGGACCCCTCCCCTGCCCGCCCCCACAGGTGCCTTTCAGCTCTGCAGAGTGTTTGCTCTTATATCTCATCTCAAATTTTTCCCATCTAAGCCTTGTTTCTTCCACTGAAATGCCTGAGTCATACAATGGCTGTAGAAGAAACCTGAATTTTGATATGAAGATACAAGACATTTTATTTGGCCCCCAGTCAGTTTTTTGGGGAACATCCTTGTCTTTTGTCATTGGTAAAGCTTGGTCAAGGAATTTCTCCTAAAATAAATTTATCACTTTCTGTTCTAAGTGGGGTTTGTGCTTTATCATCATCATCATCATCCCTGGTAAAGCTCCTTGGTGTGGCTGTTTGGGGGTCCCATGGCCTTTTCCCCACCCACTGAAGAAGCTCATGAAAGATTGTGTGGTGTGGAAGGTGCCTTAGCAATTAAATAAAAGAAAGCCTGGTTCACATAAAGAGACTTGTTTCTATATGGAAAATATGAGCCTTTTTTTCTTTTTCTTTTTTTACATGGACCAGGTGTGGATTAGTTCACTGAACCTTTCACCCAGCCCTATTCCCGCTTGTAATTCTTCTGAGGCATAGTTCAGCCAAGTCAAAGAAACATGTTATTAAAGGTGAGCTGAAAGGCATTTAAAAAATAAACAAACTGTTTAAGATCCTAAATCAGTAACAGAATCTATATGCACAGACTTGAAAAGTACTAGAAAATGTGTTTCAGTATCTCTGGGTTTCAGGCCGGATTCTTCTCTTACCTTCTTTAAACATCACCCCAAAGTCCTTTTTGGTTGCTGGTGGGTTGAGCAGTTGCCTCTTGCTTGGATGGCAGATCTCTTGTAGCTAATGATTTACCCTCCACCGGGGTAGGTGAGACCCCGATCTTAAACCTGCAATTCTCCAGCTAATATTGAGAGGGAAGAATAAATACTTTGATTTTATTTTAGCACTGTGTCATTAAGTTTAAACTTGGATATACATTCTCTCTTTTCTTCTAGCTTGTAGCATGGCACAGAATCAGAAATGTTTAACAGCTTGTAGAGATGGTAGAAATCAAGCATGGGAAGTTTTAGATTTAGTTACATTATCCCTGGTTAATAATAAAGCAATAATATCATTGCTTTATCGCTCATTATGTGCCAGACACATTTTTTGAAGCACTTTTGTATGTTAATGCATTTATTCCTCAAAAGCACATTTTGTATTGTTATTCAGCCCATTTAGTGGGTAAGGACACTGAGGAAGAGAGAACTGAAGTTTTATAACTTGCCTGAATTCACAAGACCAGTAAGCAGCAGAGCCTAGTTTTGAACTCTTGGACTTGAATCTGTTCTTGTGAGGTCTGAGTTGCCCAAGACTAAATAGTACCGTGGAGTGCGATTCTGTAGAATACTGGGTTTTAACTGAAACAGCCCAAGGAAGCATTAAGAAATAAAGCTATTCATCTTCTACATGATGGGCCTTGCCACCTTTACCCTGACCCCCCGCCACTATCACCAAGGTTTCCCCGTAGTTTAATTGGTTTTTTCTGCTTTCTTTTGGTTGTTTTTAACAGGATAGCCTCTTTCTCGCTAAGGACCGCTGGTATCTTTTGCATCCTGTTGTGGTGCTTCCCCTTTGATTGTCTTCAACTCTCCTTGTGATTGTGGGTTTGTGGAAAGGCGTTCTCTGCCTTTTAAAGTCATTGCAAAAATCCAGAACAAGGGAGGAGAGTTATTTTAGGGGTATTCCAGGGGTCTTCCTGGCCCACCTTTTTACACGGTGAGCTGTTCCTTCCCCAGGTGATGAGAACCCCCAGTTGCCCAGCATGGACTTATGAGCTTCTTTCAGACCCTCAGACTCAGGCGAAAAGGCCCCACCCCACCCCCACCACCGCTGCTTTCCATGAAGGGAATGGGAGCCGGAGTGGCTTCAGGCAACAGCTTCAGCTAGTGCACTTCTGAGTAGCTTTGCTTTGTTGAAGACCATATGCTGAGCTTGTCAAAGTCATCTGCCTGTTTGAGCGATTCTTGTTTTAGGAAAGTTAAGTTGCTGTATTGGGAAAGGAGCATCACATGTAAGCAGCCACGCCACGCCCCTCCCAAACGTCCCTCCTCCTCTATCGGGTTCTGGGGGCATTCAGCAGAGCTTTACTGTCATCAGGATGAAGGGCTCCCTAGCGTCAGTATTAACATAGCGTCCTATATGTGTCAGAATCCTTTCCAGCTAAGGAGCTGAGAGGGTGAGCCTCATAGGGCTCTAAATTATACCAGCATTTCTGAGTCTGTTTCTAGTTGATTCGGGTAGATGGTGAGCTTTGTGAGATGGGAAAGTTCTATGTCAGTAACATTGCAGTGGTGATTACAAAATTGCTTTTGTCAAGACTTATGAAATTGTACACATAAAATTGGTGAATATTGTTGTGTGTAATTTAAGCCTTATACTGATTTTAAAAACACCTTAAAAAAAAAAAGATGAGTCAGAGTTGAATATAGAAGTGATCTGGGACCTGCGAATGTCAGAGAATTCAGGAAGAGTGGCATGGGAAAGGAAATGGAATGAAAAGGAGCCAGGGAAAGTTGCCTCATCGTTTGGCATTTCTCTGATGGCCAAAAGGTAAGCTTCTACTTTCGGGTCAGTTGTAAGCACTGGGGGCACAGAGCTGCCAAGTTTTGTAGTTTAAGGGCTAAAAAAGTCAGGGTGTGGGTAATACTGAGAGAGGGGTTGTTTTCAAGGAAAGATCGCTGGGAGGTCTTCCCACCCTTCGTGACTGTGTGAGCAGGTTCACCCTTGAGTGTCTTTCTCCCTGGGTCAGTGTGCCTGCAGTAAAATGCAACTCTGGAGCCACTTTGAGGGCCTTTTCTACGTGCACCCAGAGTGTTTACCGCTATACATACAATAGAGGGATAGAGGAGCTGAATTGAGGTACAGGATTGTTTTTATTTAACTTACATGCTAATTCATAGTATTGATTACATATATATTTATTGAACAGTGACCATGTGTAACTCATGTTTTCTACTAAGATGCGACATGCAAGACAGATGAAGTCCTTGCCTTCATGGAGTTTATATTCTGATATTTTGTCCCAAACTGAAATGCATGCAGTCAAGATTAATCTGACTGGTTTTATCTATTGCCCAAACTTTCCCAGAAAAACCAAACAAAATGTTTCACCGCAGATGGAAGCCGCCAGGAGCCAGATGTGGCCACAGAGAAGAATGTCTTCGAGAGCTTGTCATCTGGCTCCAGCTGTGCTAACCTAGGCCTGGTAGGCAGCCACGAGCCGCATCTGCCAACTGGTGGCCAGACGTGACTGCAGGTTTAAATAATTAGCGGAATCCCTCACCCGGTGGCTGGATTCGCTGTGTGTGTCCTAAGATTACCAGGGCTGTCCAGACCAGGAGCCTCTGTGGTCCCAGGCAGAACCCACAAGGGAACCGAAAATCAGTCCCTTGAGAAATGAGCCGAGGCCTTCTTATCCTGGAACGTGGAGAGGGACGCAGGGGAAAACCCATTGTCAGCAAGAAAGCAGAAATAAACCAGATGTGGCCCCCACCATGCACGTCTTAATTCTGGCCAAGAGCTCCTTCCTGGCCCAGGATTGCTGCCTGGGGCCTGTCCCTGCGGAGTAGCAGAGACGGGAGTTGGCCTGTGAAGCTATCTCTTTCCTAATTATTGTGATTTTTAATTGTTGCCTGTTTGTGAGGATCATTTATGCTGGTCTGTATTAATTTTACCCAAAAGTGATTTGCTGAAAATCTTAATTCCTTTCTTTGAAAGCAGTTGGATACTTACAGATGTGCCACGACTTCTCAAATCTAGTGTATCTGCTTGCCCAGATAAGTGTGTACATAAATACAATGCTTCAGCATACCTGGTGTGGAAGATTTTTTTATAAAATGTGGCATTCTTGGTTTCATGTAGCAGGCAGTCTCTATTATCATATGGGAATATGGCAATTTAGGTCACTCATTGTCCGGCCAGCTCCTGACACCACTGTAGTTGCTCAGTAAAGTGTAGAATAAGCCGCAAGAATAAGGAAAGATTGCAGTGGGCATGCTGACATTCAAGGAGAGTGACTAAAAGTGAGTCTGGTCATCTCAAATAATCAGTTAGGGAGACATCCTTCAATGTAGAGCAAAACGGGGGAAAAAAGTAAAGATTTAATTGTGATATTTTTAGGGTTCTTTTTCTCAGATGTCCATATCTAGTATCTGATTATCTCAGAAAACACAGAATAGTGGAGATGAGGGTTTCGCAGGGGGATTCTTCTGAGTCTAAACCAGTGGATCCAGGTGCAGACATCTTTATCACAGTGAGGTTCTGCATGTTTTTTTGAAGAAGGCCTGCACTGAATAAGTAATAACAAAATCATTCAAGTGAGGAAAAATGTTAAGACACTAGTTTATGTGTAAAAAACCAACTTTTGTATTCTGAGTGCATTGTGTAAATTTGCCATGCAGGAAACATAAGTGAAGCCATTTGGTTTTGTGGCATTGGTGTGGGCTGGCTAAGGGGGTGGGGGAGAAAGTTGAGGCATTGATAAAGTATGAGGCGAGCCAGATGGTTGCATTACACATCTTTTGTGTTCTTGTTTGCTTCTTAAAGCAGTTGCAGAATTTGGCCCTTGGCGATATTTTCTTCATGCTTGTATGTTCTGCTCCGAATTTACTTTTGTCAGAGTCTTTTGAAAGAAAAGCCTTGCTCTTAAATTTTTTTTTTTTTACTTACATTATAAACTTGTGAAGTCAACAGTGTGTTCATAAAAACATTTTAAAATGTTAAGTATGTTAGTAAATAATGAGATTAGCTCTTCCTTTTTCTTAGCACAGTGACTTCAACCATATTTTAATTCCATTCAGAGATTTTTGCAAAATTAGGAAGGTAGAATTGATGGCAGATGGGTGGATGCAGACAGTACAGTTACATTGTTATTCCAGTAGGAATGAGGTTTATCTGATGAGAGATTTTAACTTTTTCTCTTATAGCAGGTTGTCAGGTTGTGGTTTACCTATTGTATTTTATCTGCAGGTCTGACTCGGTGATATTTAAGTTAAGTGGGAATGCTGTGGTGTTGGTTGGTAGGTTTTTGCCTTCGTGTTTGCTTGGCATTTATTACAACTTTTTCACACCATCATTGAAATTTATATTTATTTCCTACTGAAAGCAAATTATATTTTGCAGTCACCAGTGGCAAGGAATATTTAAAATGTTCTAAATGTAAGTAAAGGATGATATTTTATCACTGAATGCTTTTAATAAGGAATTGCTTTGGAGTTCTTTTTTCCCATCGTGATGGAATGCTTCAGAATAATTTAATGTCCTTTTCACAGTCCCAGTTTGTGTGTCTCTCTTTTTTTCTTTTCCTTCTGCTCAAACAAGAGAAGAGCACAAATGTAGGATACTTGGGTGATGTTTTATTCTCCTCTTGTGCACAAATTTCCAGTTTTTAGTTGGAACCTGCGGTCCCCAATGAGAAAACAGGAAACTTAGAGTCCTAACCTTATTGAAATCTCTGCCTGGTTTAGTCATAAGTCTGAGGCAACTCCTTCCAATAATGAAGCCATTGTACGCATCATATCTGATCAGTTCTTGAAATGTTTTAGTAAGTCTATCTTACAACGTTATAAGAAGATAATCAGCAGCCTTAGAAGGTCCCCATCTGGACCGTAGAGTTCTTTTACTGAAAGATGTTTTGCCTTTTTGAGATAGCTCTCGCGTTTCATCATCTGTTCCGCCGAGATGAAGTGCATATGAAAAGTCAGTGACTCTGAATCCATCTGTTGTTATTATTTTCCACTGATAATTGGCTTGAACAATGAAATGTCTGTGTCTGCAGCCTTTGAAACTGTACACCCTGTTTATTTTCTGGAGGTCTGACTGCAACTCCTCCCCCGTCCCCCATTTTCCCCTCTTCTTTCTCTCTCAAGCTTACAGTGAGTGGCACTGGCGTGAGGATGACATCTTTGACTCTGTGCATCAGTATGTGTCACTCAGCATCTGAAGCTTGCATACAGATCTCTGTCACAGCCCCTCCGTCTGTGTTGTTTGCTCGGGGATCCAGCACTGTGGCGGCAAGGAGCTCAGCTGGGGCCACAACGCATGGATCCCTTACCTGAACTGTCGTCTTTATTTCACTGTCCTCATTAAAATATTAATTTCGAGGACAGTATCTAATACCTATGGAATTAGATACTACCTATAATTGTATAATATATTCAGTTGCATCCAGGTTTGCACGATACAGAGCATTAATATTGGATTCCACTAACAGCATTTCCATTAGCTTGCTCAACCAGTATGAGATATAGATGAGCTGGGAAGCATAACTACCCGCCAGAACTGCCAAAACAGTCATTAGAAGCTCCATTGGGATGGACAAAGGCTTTTCTCACAGTGATATACTGATTAAATTTTGTTCTATGGTTTATTTGCATCAAGGTTAGATCACTATCGTCTATGAAAGTGGGTTATCTAACACCTGACTTGGAAGGTCATTTCAAGACAAAACAGGGAATGGAATAGCATCTTTAGTTTCCTGGGGACCCCTCTTAAAGAACCTGTGTTTTATTTCAGGGGGCTTTGGGAATTTTCAGATTTTCTCTTTGTGTTATACTGTAATATATGTTTAAGACTGGCTTTTTGGTTTGTGACACAATTAAAAAAAAAAAACTTTTCAGTAATATTCTCTTCCTTTTGGGGCAGAGTGATATAGCTAGGAAACAGCGTGGTGTTAGTAAAATAAAACTCACTTTGAAAATAGAAAGCCACCTTGTTATTTCCCTTAGCTGGCATAATTATGGTACATCCTCTGAGGCTCTGAAAAATCTGTGACCTACCCTTTTTTTGGTCCAATAATAATATAGATACATCCTATAGAGCAGCAGTGTTAGATTTGCCCCCAAAGTCATATGTGGCATTAAAAGGAAGTAGGCGAACATAATCTTATTTATGTCCCAATCGAAATCATTTAATACTGCAAAAGTTATTAAAAAATAATTAAGTTACTAAGACCAACACGTAGCTGGAACATGCAGTCAGAGGTTAGAGGTGAGTGCGAGTTAACTCCATAAGCTGAGAAAATGCAGTAGTGAATTCCTAGTGCCCGCATGTTTTTCCTCATGTTTAAATTCCTCGGTTCTAAGGACAAATTATGTTGAGGTATGGCATATTTTCTGCCGAAATGGAGAAAATTGTTGACTGTAATTATGTTATTTAATTGAAATTATAAGTGGTTGAGGCCACTCAGTTAAAAGCATTCTTTCTAATATATGGGTAATGTTTTTAAATGAGTGGTCATGGATTGATGACATTTGAAAGGCAGACGTTTGGGGTGTATTTTTGGAAGACTCAAATTATTTTTCTTAAATCATTAGTGAACTATAAAGAGTTTTGTAAAGGGATACTTTTTTGTTTTTTCTCTTTAATTAGATATGAATGAATACTATATGTGAGAGTATGTGTATATGCCTGTACATATTTGTGTATGTATGTATATATTTTATATATGAAAATATTTATACATAAATGAGACAGATTTTTCTGTAGGTACAGACTCACAGGGATTGGTTTATAATGGGGCAAATCAGAGAAACAAGAGGTGTATTTCTGACCTTAAACTGTAGCTGAAAAATATGTTGATTGTTTAAACCTCTCATTGAATATTAGAGACCTAAATGCAAGCTTCAGTAAAACTCCACTGCTGTATCTTAAGCCAAGTTCTTTTTGGAGTATCTGGAGATAAAAGAACCCTGCATTCCCCCCACCCCAGCCCACTCCAGCCCCATACTGCCCCCCCCCCAGGGGTGAGTTCTTAATTACTAATGAATGCAATTCATTTTAATTGTTATTATAGCAACAGAACATTTAACTGCCTCTGTTTAGTCCTTGTCCCCTGGAACAGGCGGTGTCTCCTGTCGGGGAGGACAGGTAGAAGGCACAGCGGGCGTCTGATTGAGCCAGTTATTCATTTGCTGAGTGTTTGTGTTTATGCAAAGGGGCCTCTTCCTGCATATTTAATCTAGAGTAAGGCAGTGGCTTTTGTTGTGTTTAGCCCACATACCTTCAGTCCTTGCTCACACTGCCGCCAGCCCTGGAGCCCCGAGAGCCCGCAGGCTTCCCAGCGCCTGCACTTTCTCCCTCACCAACTCTCAACTTTCTTCCGTTGTGTGAAAATCGCCTCTCCGGCCCCTTAAAGCTTCCCTTCCTCACCATGAACGGGTAAGTGTGTGCGAAGCCAAGGCTCATACTTTTGTTTCGTTTTCCAAATGTTGAGAGGCTACTTTGCCGCTCTCCGGATCTGGTTCCTGGGCCGTTTGTCAGTTGTTGGCGGCGTTGAAATAGACAAGTACAGGTGCCTCCTAGGAAATGGGGCTGAGATGTGCGACTGGCAGAGAGAGGCTTGGGAACTAGGGTGGGGGGGCGGGGGAGAGAAAAGGGAGAGAGGGAGGAGAGAGAGAGGGAACAGCTTTATTATTCTTTGTCCTAATCCTGTTTTGTAACTCTCCTGGAGATAATGCTGCCATTGTTTGCTAAAAGCTTTCAAACAGTGTGCGAGACCGAACTATAAGAAGGCAGGGAAACTCTGCCGCTGTATTGTCTACACCCGGGCCAGGGTCCTCCCCGAAGGTCTGTGCCGGAATAGGAAGGGTTTTCTTCAGTGGAAATCGAATCGGCTCTTCATTGATATTAATAGCACACTGGAGATGTTGGCCGTGCTGCTCAGAGAGGCGGTTGGGGGGGAAGGAAATCTGATCTTGCTGTGGGGAAGATGACAGCCTCTTGGCCCCACAGTGGAGGAGACATCCATCCAGGCTCAGCCTGCATAATGGCATCCTGGCTTAACTGTTTGCTCTAGGAATTTTAATCTTGAGCTGTTTGTTTTACTATCTGGGGTCTTGCTAGTTTTTGTTCCTATACTGTCTTTAGAAAGCACAATATTCAGGGTCTCATCCAGTCCTTTTAAAAGTGAATTAAGAAAAAAAAAAAAAAGAGGCATACACTGTACGCTTTGATCATTCTGGGGAATGGTGGTAGAAATCGTGTGATAATTTCAAAAATAAATTGCCACAGTTAAGAAGGATGAGCCGTCCAAGGGAAGGTACGTCCTATGTAAAGATATTTCAGAGACTAGGAATTGTGTCCAGGGTTGGAAAGGAGTCTTCATTGCCAGTTAACTGTTGCCTCTGTCTGAGTAACTCTTTTCAACAGAAGAGTGTGCTGTTCCCCCGCAGGTTGGAAACTGTGAGAATTTAAATAAAATTTCATCAACCTTATTAAAATATGTAGGGACTTGGATCTTCATAGGTACAAATCAGTCTCGAGACTTAGAAACATTTATTAACAGTGAGGCTGCTGAAGGTTTTCAATAATAAAATTACAAATACCTTATCTAATTGTAAGTATATGACTTTTATGCTCTGTTTTTAAGGGGAAAAACACTTTTTTTAAATGAGGAAAAGTAACTCCGTCAGAGCACCTTCTGTGATTAGCGCTATTGTATTCTTAAATTTTGATTGATAGAGATAATAGTTTTCACTTAAAAATACAGACAGGTACTTTAACTTTCCATGACAATAGCTATTTGCATTTCTTTTATCTTTTTGTTTAACATTTGTGGGGGTTGGGACGGATTTGATTATTAACTCTTATTGCACACACTCAAGGTAAATCTAAAACAAAGGCTTTGTTAGAGCTTCAAAGAGAAAACAGCAAATATTGTTTTTAGGTTTCAACATTTAAAGCCTGCTAAAGGATACCTATAAAATATTTTCACATGACCATGACCAGGGTTTTACTTTCCTTTAAGGTAAGAGAGTGGTTTTTTCTAAATGAGATGGGCCAACGTGGAGTTGCTGGGGGGCTGCCAGCCTGAAGTCATTTCACGGGCAAGCCTCGCCAGGTTCGCCTGCGCCGTGTGGCTTACTTCATATAGAGTATTTCAGATTTTTCTTACTAGAATGGACCCAAAAGTCAGTCCCTCTGATTTAGTTGAGGGTCCCAGATGGTGGGAAGAAAGGAAACACAATGTTCCTTGCAGCAATAGGAGGGGACAATGGGTAGTGGTGGAGCCACAGTGGTAGGTTTCTTTGACAGAGAGAAAAAGAAAGGACGTGGTCCTTGTAAACCAGCAAACCTGGGTGATGGCCAAGGTCACCTCTGGTCCCAGAGATTTCTACTACACAATAGTTTTCCTTTTCTTTCTTTTCTAATTTTCTTCCTTCCCGCCTCCGGCTTACTCTCCCTGTTTTTCTCCCTTCTTTTCTTCCTTCGTTTCTCACTTTTCTTTCCCTCTTTCTTTCCTCTTTCTTTCTGTAAACTTGACTCAGTATTTGAAATATTTAAAGCAGGAAGCGAGGTGCAGAAACACTTTGAGCTTGTTTTCTAAGTGGATTTTCTTGTCTTGAGTGCAAAAATATGAAGCGACCCTTGCGTTATCATTTTTCAGCTAGTTGAGTTTGTACTGAGATAGCTCTGTTATTCTAGGACATCTTTGAAAAGCAAGACAGAAAAGCCCACATGAGTTAAGCTTTACGGGTTAAAGAGATCAGTAATCTCTTGGAAATAGGCCCCTTGAGACTTTCTGTTTTCTCAAATGAAGGATATGTCATTTCATGGGGTATCTGGAAGGATGGAAGGTTTGAAACATGCTTCTGGACTTGAAGAGGAGGTTGCTCTAGCCAGAGATGAAATTCCTAACTGCCACCTTCATCATGGGGCAGGAACTCCGTGCATCTCAGGGACGCTGACACACAGTAGGTTCTCAACTGGCAGTCACTGGATTGAAGGTTGAAATGAAATATGGTGGCTGGCTTTCACAGTCTCTTGTATACGTGTACAAAATAAATACAGTGCTGAAATCCTGATGCATATCATTTCCTTGAGCTTCCATGAAAGAAGAAGGAGAAATATTTTTAATGGGAAAACACAGAGCATGTGTCGTTCATTTAGCTTCCTGTGAAATAAAATCACACGTCCATGTTTACCTGTATCCCTGTTCCAGTGAGGCTCTACCAACTGGCAAAATCACATTTGTTAAATTAGGGGTCAGATATATATATAAATTATGAAATTGAGCACTGTATTAAAAGGGGGTCTACAGAGTGAAATTCCCAATGGAGAATAGGGGGAGATTGGGGACGTAGAGGAAGAAGAAGGTGCGTTAGTTTTCTAACCTAGCCATCTTGGCTGAAAAGTCATTTCTTGGTCAAGGTCTTTATGGTCATCAAACAACTTTAGGTAAATACATTACCGCATACAGTAGTTAAGAAACCACACTTTGAACAGTTTCTGGTGTCACAGGATCTTGCCTGTGTGGAGAATGACATGGAAAAAAAAAAGTAATTTCTATTTACTGTGTTCCTGGTTTACTTTTAAAAACCTAAAACTAATAGGGAACTTGCAAAAAAAGGGGAAAAGAAAAAATGAAATTTATTTTTCTGACTCTTTTTTTGAGAGGTGACAAGTAGGCTGCAGGGCAATCTTTTTCTTTCATCTCTTTATTTTTTTAACTGAAAAGCATTACTTAATAATTTTATTTTAGTTTTGGTGCTTGTGCTGCTGGTAAACATGCAGATATGTATTTGCTATATTTAATAAGGCCTAGTGGTTTTTTATTTTAATAGCAGTTTTGGAAATGAAAGTTTTATGTTTTTGAAAAAATGAAATACAGATTTTTCTCCTAGTTGTTGATTTCTGATTTTTCTAGGCTAGTAATGATACAGACTCAGACCCCAGTACTACTCCCTAATTTTCTTGTCTGTTATATTGACATATTTCATTTAATTTAGCCTGATGGCAAACAGCTGTTGAACTATTAATGTTTTCTCAGCAAAGCTGGAAAAATATCTTTTAGATTACTTTGCTAATGTATACTAAAAAATAAAATCAACAGAAATAAATTAATGCATGGTCAAATGTACAATGCATATTAAAATTTTTGGAACTTCAAAATGGAGGAAAATAGGGTTTGTATTCCACTCCCAGTTTTTTGTGTCTAAGTAAAAATTAAATGTAGCCAAATTTATATTCCTTTAGTGATTACAAGATGGAGGGTCAATGGTATGATATTGTTATTAACTTTAGTTTCCTCTGGGGGAGTGTTACAGATCTGTGAGGGGGAACCAGCTTATGCTTTTGCTCTGTGTTCACTTACCTATCTGTGTAGATAGGCAAGTAGAGAAGCAGACTCAGTACTTACCTGGAAATGTTCTGCAGGCTTGAATGTAACACTCAAGACAACTTTATTCAAAGTAGGCATTTTCATCAGTTTTTAAAATTAAATTTAAACAAGGTGCAGTTATTTACCAGGCCTATATAATCTTTGCAATGCAATATTATCTGCATTGCTAAGTCTGATACTAGAGACCCAACTGCCAAACATGCAAAAATAGATGCAACCCGATAGACAAACATGAAAATTAGTTTAGAGCGCACACGTTGGAGAACATCTCAAATAAAAGGGAGGGAGAAGGGCATTCTTGTCTTGAATTGAGTAGGGTCTACCAGAGTTCACTTACTTTCCATTCAAGATCGGATAAGTGGTGGAGCTGGAAATTGCTCTTGTGGGAGATGGTCTCCTTGCCTCTTGTCTAATACGCTCTTTCTATTGGTGTGGGGCGGGGCTGCTCTAGATCACAGCATTACCTCGAGGACCGGACCATCACTGCTTTCTCTCTCTTTTTTTTAATCACCGTTTGCCCTCTAACCAAGTTCTCATCCCTGGAGAAACCAATCCCTGGTGACACACCTCAGCAGTAAAGCACACGATTTTCATTTTCAATTTGAATTGTTTTGTGTCAAAATAAAAAGATTTGGGGCAGGTTGCAAAATAGTAATTTCAAGTCCCAGAGCTTAGGGTTTTCCCCCACCCAAATGGTGAACATTTATGGTGAAAACCTCCAATTTCCTCTTACAGTAAACATGAAAATTATGATTTCACTCAAAGCCTGCATTTTTTCCCAATCTTAATGGCAAGAATCTGCATACACTTGCTGGTGGAAATGTCATAAATTGGCCTCCGATCAATTCCTCAAAGATAGTACACACCAAAGTACCACTTTCAAATTTTTAGCCCTAGTGAAATAGGATTTAACTCTTCTCAATGATGTTTGTCTTTCCACATTCAGGGCCAACAGCCGAGCGATGAGCAGAGATATATTCTGTATAAAATTTAAATTACTTCATTACATATTGTTCTGAAGAGTAAGCAAAAGGATATTAACATTTCAGTAAAAGAATGGTATGACTTCACCATCTTAAAAAAAATTATATGAGCATTTGGTCAATTGATGTGGAATGAATCCTGTACCCTGTTGGTAACTTGATCTAAATTAATAAACAAATGTTTTTCTTTTCACTTGTGCCATATGTTGATCCCAGTTACATGGGCAGAAAGAGGCAGCTTGTAATGTTTCTTAAAGGATTATACACTGTTTTGCATAAGGGAGTATGCAGATGCAGGAGTTAGATGTCTTCTGTGCTTTCTTTGTGTTTTAGGAAACTTGATTTGAATTGTTTATTTCATCTGACATGAACCGTTTTTATTGAGCTAAGTAGATCTGGTAGATATATTCTAAGTGGAAAACATTGTGAGAACAGCTTTCACCCACTGATGACCCCCCAAACCCCTCCCCAAGCTGAAAATTGTGGTGCTTTTATTCATTTTGAAAAGTCCAGAGTGGCATAAAGCATCTTGTCTGTAAGAGCTAACTCACTTGCAAGAGTGGGTGGGTGGCGGGGGGGAGGGTCTGTTTTAATGAAATTAGAGATGTTGTGAATGTTAACCAAACAGAGACAGGTTCAAGTAGCAGACTGGTTTCCCAAAGTCCTGTGACTCACAGGTTATTCCACATGAAATAAATGAATAGACAACAGGATGAGAAAAAGTTCATAAGCAAAATGTGAAATGTTTCACCTTGACTTTCCCAACATCCAAGTTGTTGTTATTGTCTTGAAGAGCTCAAAGGCACATGGTCCCGTAAGCGGAGGGCTTGGCACTGGTTTTTATTAACTCCGAGTGTCTTTCGCCATTAAATAGAATTGAGTTCTTTCATTGTTTATCTTGCGTCTCTCCCAGGCAAATAGGTGGTTGCTGCTTGTCTTGACATTCAGATTTTTTATATTCTCTTTTGTTTTCAGGGTAAGAAGTGACCTTTTGAGGTGACTGTAACAGAAGATTGCTTTGCAGAAGCCAAAAAAGGTAAATGCAAATATAATTAGTGGAATTACGTTAAGGACTCTATCTACTGCCTTCTCGGCATCTTAATTCAGTTCTTTTCAGATCTCCTAATTATCAAATTTGCATGTATTTATTTGTGTAAGTACATATGTAGCATATTTTTGGAGGCCTTTAAAGAAAAGATTGCTCTTAAGAAATGGTTCACATAGTCACATTTTCCCCTCTAAATATTGTCAAACTTTCCCCCTGTTTGTGGGAGTTAAACTCTTTTTTTTTTTTGGTAGTTGACTTAGTAGTTTTGAAGTTAGAAAGGAATATTCACATCACAAAAATGGTGATTCATAAAATTAACAGGCTGCAAATAGGAGTAACGCATATCAGTGTTTTGTGCTGAAGTGGTGTCATCCGATGGATGTTCATCTGGCGGCTTTATAATCACCTTCTTTCAGAAATTAATAGTCAGGCACCATAGCAACGCGTCGTGTTGATGTAACTGCTGTGAGGCGTGGGGCATGTCCCTGTGATGTCAGTCCTCAGCTGTCTTGTTCTCTTGACCTTACTTGAAAATCAAATGAGTACTTGATTTTAAAATTAGAAGTTTTCAGAGAGACTAATGTAGGTTGATGAATTAAAGCTAAATTAAATTTTCTCAAACTCAATTTTTGGGAGCAGGGGTGGAAAAAAAAAGCACTTTGGTTAAAATGGTTATGGAGGCTACATATTTGGTTTTTTCTTTTTTTTTTGATACCCAAAGTATCTCCCCATTGAAGGAAGCGGGTCACCTCACTCACGTTCATCTTGCAGGTCATTTTCAAGTCTGATGTTTCTTAAGGAGCAAACATCTTCATTTTATTTTTGAATCTTGTCCAATGGTACTTCCATTTCACTGAGTAGATTTGTGTCAATTTTAAAACAGGTTACTTGCCAGCCTGGTTGCACAAAGCCTTTGTTTAGATCTTAACCAACTTAAAGTTTATGAATTTGTAGGATACAGACTTCTTTACTCTTTAGTTGAGCAAGGTTTTTTGTGAAACTTTCGTAATGTGAAGATTCTTAGATCGGTTTTGTTTTTAATCTTACTCAGGGCTTGGGGGTTCTAGAAGGTATTATCAAAGTAGAAATTTATTTTTCTAGTTGCATTCTGGCACATTTCATTTGGACTAAAAAGTCCAACCAGCTTGCCTCACTTCACCATCTTTGTTGTTTAATTTAAACCGTGTGGGAGACACCTAATTGTCCTCCAACGAGGATATAGTACCTTTCAGATGTCCCGGCGTGGGAAGGGGTGATTCCAACCAGTAATTAAGGTTATCAAGTCATACCTAGAGTGCTTTTCGGCAAAGCACTTCCCAGTTTCCCAGTCTTCATCTGTTTCAGGGATCTGCAGCTTTTTTCTGCAAAGGGTCATCCAGCCACTACTTCCTGTTTTGTGGGCTGTTTTATCTGTGCCTCAGCGGCTGATTTGTATGTACATTGTGTCCTGTCTCTGTGATCCCTACAAGATCTCAGTCCAGAGCGTTGCTCCTTCAAATCCATGCCAGGTGCTGAACTCATTTCATGCTGGTAGCAAAAGTGTCTCGTGAAACTAAAGATTAAAGCTGAAAAAGTGGTTGAAAATAGAAAATATTTAGCTTGAGAGTTGAGTTATTCCTACAGCTCCAAAAATGGACTTAATAGTAGGTTTTCATTGTTTTATTCGGATTTATGTATTCAGATACATTTACAATGTATCTGTAAGCATAAATTATTTTTCTCCTGGCTTATGTCTTTATGATGAATATGGTTATACCCATAACCTGAAAATGTTTGAGTTTGGATAGAATAATTTTTCCCAATTTCATGATATTGTTAAAGATATTGTGAGTCAAGGGCATGTTTGGGGGAAAGTAAAGTTTCCAGGAATGTGTCATTACTGTTGACTAAGAGAGGTAGTCCATAGGGAGAAAAAAATGCTTCTTTGTAAGTACCATCAAGAACATGGTGTATTACGGTATATGCTATCCTGCAAGTCAGGAACCCCTTGTCAAATTTCAGGACCATAGAAAAATTTTGTCCTTCTGTTGTCTTCTTTCATAAAACAAAGGAAACTGAACAACACAGTCATCTAATTATTCTTTTTCTCTTGACAGCTTGGAATCTCAGAGTAAGAGTTTTTGCTTAATGTTAGTAGTTTTTTTCCTAACAACTTCAACTTTTTGTTGTTGATACTTTTTTTAAAGTCAACTTCAAATTCCTGCTCCCAATTAATATTTTATTATTTAACTGTTTTTCTTCAACAATTTAAGTTCGGTTTGTGTCTGACTCCATTTTCCATTATGTTTTCTTAGAAATAAGTTATATAGACAAATAGGCTGCGTGTACTTTTCTTACTTTTTATCAAGCTTAAGGGTCCTTCGAAAATTAATCCTTATATATAAAGGGGGGGGGAAAAGATTTGTTAAAAATAGAAACTCTTTAAAAATATGTATAAAATTGGACAGAATGCTTAGTATTTCTTCCCAGTGAATAAACCTTAAACAGAGAGACCATGCTTTTTAGTGATGTGATGATCACGAAACCAGCACCGTCTTCTGCATCACACAGAGGATGCAGATTTCAGATGCCCGGAGTTCCTCAGTCACTGCCATGCTCAAATGTGGCATCTGGGAATCATTAACAGTCAGCATAAATACAAGTAAATGTCCCTACATTGATACTCTGGAAACAACTGGTTATATGCAGGAAAGCGGCCAGGCAAATTCTGAAAACCAAATGAAACCTTTTTTCACAGTGAGGTTCAGAGTCTGAAGGATCATGAATAACTGTCATCCTGCTTGGTAGTGATTAACAGTTTCTTCCAAGTCGATTTGAGCACTTTACAAAATGGATCTAGTTGCTGGCATTCCTTAAAGGTAGCTGGTAATTATTATAATCGCCACTTTACAAACTGGGAAACTGATCACATTGAATTAGTAACTTATCCAAGGTCATGTAAAATGTCAAGACTGGGGCTAAAAAGACAACTTGCTCTGGTCACAATTATATTGTTGTCATTCTGTCATGGCTGCCTTGGTTTGGTGGTTTAATATAGGTATGTATGTCATTTTTTCCCTGCTTCCCCCAAACATTTGCAATTCACCCATATAGATTTTTGCTAAAACTTAAAATCTAATTTGTGAAATTCATTGTTTTTGATTCAGTTCTGATTAGCACTGGGAGTAATTGATGATAATTACAAAGCCTGTATAGGTGACAAGTTAAATGGTTATTTTTAAACATTGGTCATCTTAAAGCTTCGTATTTTGTGTTGGTTCAGTTTTACAGTCAACTTGTTGATGAAAAAGTTTTTTAAAAAAGAAAGAAAATATAAAAGAAAGTGTAATCATTTCAATTTTTCTTCTACCCCCAGTTTGAGCTATTTTTTGTTAGATCAAAGAGTTATAAGGTGTCTTTATATACTTTACTCATTGTGTCTTACATGTTACAGATTATTTCTTGGTTACAAATAAAGTTGAAACTAGCTACCCAGCCATTTTAAATATATTCATTGGTTCTTCTGAAAGTATATATTTAACGTGATTTTAAAGTTTACTTAATGACAACAATATTCTGAGTTTAAATCCTTTCAAAATGACCTCTTTATAACACTCAGCATTTGACTTATTTGCCTGTTCAGGAAGTTGTTATAAAAGACACTGGAAAAGTGTTTTCATTGAGCTACCAGCTGACCACTCTGGCTGAAATGACTAGTCAGTCAGTTTAGTTAGGCAGTGAACTCCACATTACCTCCCCTTCGCTCTCAGCCTACCCGTGCCCGGGATGTAACACTCAGGGTAAAGACTAGGCTGATATAAAGACTCTTGCATACAATGGCTTAAATCAAATAGAAGTTTACTTCCCTGTCTCATCTAATAATCTGGCCAGTCCAGCTTGACTGGATGGGTTCTTTCTCTTTCATTCTTCCCTCCTTTGGGCCTTTGTCCTTATCTATATGGTTGAAATACAGTGAAGTCCATGGCAAGCAATTTTTTTTGAAGCAAATGACTTAAAAATTGCACACGTCACATCCACTGACATTTAATTGGTTAGACTGTGATCATTTCACAAGAAGCTGCAGTGGCTGTTGGGGAATGCCTCTAGCTGGGGAGCCAGGAGCTTGGGAGTATTGGAGAACAGATGTAAGGGGACATTTAGCTCTCCAGCAACTTGACTGGCTGAATTGCCCCAACCCAATATTGCATTCCTTCATTCATTCATTCATACACAATATAGATGTATATACTACATATGCTATTCGTCAGTTATTGCTGCAGGTGTTTATTGATGACTGTGTGCCAGATGCTAGGATCACAGCACTACATGAGAAGGATACCATCTCTGTCCCCCTAGAGTCTATGTAGCAAAGGGGAGGACAGACATTATGCATGATGATGATGACAGGTGTTCAAAAGGGCAGGTAGTGGTGGTTATGAGAAAGTATTCTCTAACAGGGAGATCAGGGTGTCAGAGCTTTATGTATTTTACCATGATCTGAAAGCTATCCTTGACTAATTTGATTTTCTTGTGTGTTTCATGCCAGTATTGTGGTGAATGTTATCAAGCCTGTTAATTTTTTGTTAATAGCTTTATTGGGATATCCAAACTATCCACCTTGAGCATCTTCAGAAGAAGTTATCAGTTTAGTTGAAAATGTAACAACTTAACAGATACAGGAAGTCTTACCTTTCTTTGGCAATTCAAAAATCTCAGAGAAAATCTGGAGCTCAAAAATGTACAAAAACAAAACTCTGTTTAGGGTAGCACATGTTTGATAACCTTGACTGCATTCATACACATTTGAAATGAACTGTCCAATGGCTTTAGTATGTTCAGAGTTTGCACCCATCATCACAATCTAGTTTTGGAACAATTTCATCACCCTGGAAAGAGACCCCCATACCCATTAGCAGTTACTCCCCTCAACCCAACCCTTGGCAACAACAAATACAAATACCATCATAGAGTTTTGCCTCTTGTGGACGTTTTATGTAAACGGAATCATACAATATGTGGTCTTTTGTGACTGACTCCTTTCCCATAGCATAATGTTTTCAAAGTTCATCCAAAGCATTAAAATTTTTAACTTTCTTACCATCTCAGAGTTATATGAATTCTTACTCCTAAGTCCAACACAATGGTGCCCTGAAATACTCTCTCCAGGGATGGAATTGGGAGAAAATTACCCTTTTCATGTTGTTTGTATTTCCATAGAAATAGACTTGGCCTCCCAACAGTTAAACTTCAGAATTTAAATGTTTGCATTTTAAGTTAGCTGTTTTTAAACATTGTTAACCATAATGCTAAACTAAGTAACTCTGTAAACAAGAGCTGTCTCTCTTGAATGTTCGTTTCAAAGAAAAAAATTTTAAATATTGATTTCCAGAGAAATATGCTCAATAGAGTTCGTTTTCAAGCAGAAGTTACTTGTTGAAACGTACATGAAGGCATGTTTTGTAGTAAAGACAATATTTGCAACAGTTATCAAGTAGCCATATTTTGCACAGTAAAAAAAAAAAATAACAAATGGTTCTAGTCATCTTTTTAAAATGATGTTTTGGCTCTTTCATCTGCCAAGGGCACAAATATTCAAACTATCCACCTGGAGCATCTTCAGAAGAAGTTATCAGCTTAGTTGAAAATGTAACAACTTAACAGTTGTAGGAGGTATTACCTTTCTTTGGCAATTCAAAAATCTCAGAGAAAATCTGAAGCTCAAAAATGTACAAAAACTGTACATCAAAAAATGTACAAAAATGTACCCAAAACTCTGTTTAGGGTAGCACATGTTTGATAACCTTGACTGCACACTTCCTAGTATCTAGTATCATCCAGGACCTTAAAAGAGTGAATGGTATACCAGTGGTAGAATTCTTGAGTCTCTTAAAAGTTGACACCTTCTGCCCAAGGCTGAGTATGGATTTGAAATTCGATGGTATCTTTTAAAAAGTCTGTTGGTGAGTAGGACTTTTCATAAGTGGCAAGTGAAATTACTCATTTAAGTTTGCACTGCTCTGTCCTTGATCTGAGCTGGTACTTCCATGGCCTTCGCATGCGTTGAGAGTGAGGGGAAAGAAAAATGAAAAGCTTGAAGTCTTCATGCTCTGTTTAGGTACACTCTTTTTGAAGTGTGAAGATCATGTAGATTTTCCCTTGAATCCTGTATATTAGCAGGTATATGGTGTATAATTAAAGGTAATTAGATGTTTTGTTAATTATCTGACAGTGGAGTGAGTTATTTAAAAATATTTTTTTAATTAAAATCTTGCATCATTGGACAGACTGTGATGATTTCAGTTTATAGATTGGCATGGATCTTTACTTCCTCACTTTTTCCTCCAGGCCTCTTTTTTTCTGGAAGTCAGTATCTCTTTCAAAGGATTGTGAGCAGCCTCTGGAGACCAAAGGAAGTGTCCTAAACCATTCATTACAGGTGACATTCTTTAAAGTTTATTTAGAGCAGTGATTTTCAAAGAGCATATTGGGACCCATTTGTGAGTTAGGTAATCAATTCACTGGACTGTGCCCAAGAATTTGAATGATAAATAGGATAAGTATACAAAGAGTAGAGAAAAATGCAATAGACTAGATCTACACTGTCCAATATTGAAACCACTGGCCACATGTAGCTATTGAGCCCTTGAAATGTGGTTAGCCCAAACTTACGTGCTATAAACTTGAAATCCACAAAGCCTTTCGAAGAATTTGTATGGAAAAAAGAATGTGAACTATTTGAATAACTCTCCTTTATTGGTTACACATTAAAATGAGCATAGTTAGTATATATTGAATTAAGTAAAATATTAAAATTAATTTCAAGGTTTCTTTTTGCTTTTCCCGTGTGGTTACAATTACATACGTGACAGGCATTGTATTTCTATTGGGCAGTTTTGCTCAAGCCGGTGGGGAATAGAGCAGTGAGTGACAGCGACAAGGCCTCTGCTTGTGGCTCGAGCAGGTGTGGACAGGTAGGGCAACCTGATAAGTAAATATGAGGTGATAAGTGTGGTGAAGAAAATATAGGTGGTAAGGGAGGTCAAATTGCCAGAGGGAAGGAGTTGCAATTGTAAATAGCCAGGATAAGTCTAATTGAAGCGCAGGCATTTGAGCCAAGAAGACATGTACTAAAAAAGAGTAAGTTGGCCACTGTGGCAAAAGTGAAGTCTTCCAAGGGAAAGGGTAGTAGCTGACAAGGCCAGAAATAACATGGCCAGATCTAGTAGGGCATTAAGGCTCATTGGACTCTTATTAGTCTCTTAGTGAAGCAGAGAGCCATGAATGGACTTTGAGATGAGACAGGATTTGAGTCACATTTTAAATGGATCACTCTGGAAGTTGTTTTGAAAGTAAATGGTGGGTGGGTGCGGTGAGCAGCAGGGAGATGCGTTAGGAATCCACTGTCATAATCTCAGTGAGATCTGGTGGCCAGGATGAGAACGGCAGTGGAAGCGGTGGGAATTTGTGAAATCTTAACACATGTAGTTTGATATTTAAATTTTTAGCTTATCTAGGAAGAATCCAAGGAAGTCTGGTAAAATAGATGTGAAGTTTGAAAACAGTTACATAGTGGATGACTCCCAAGATTTTTGTCTTAAGTGATGGGGTAGTATCAACTGATGGATTGCTTGTAGTAATTAAGAAAGAAGTCAGAAGACTGAGGACTCTCAGTTTAAGCAACTGCTGAAAGGATGGGGCTGCCCTTGAGAGAAACAGGGAAGCCTGTGGGGTGAAGGTTGATAGTATTAAAGGAAACAGTTCTTTAATTTCACTTGTGGAAGATGGTAAGGTGGACTTTGTTCAGGACCATCGCGGTAGGTGTAGGGAATACCGCAGTGAGATTTTACAGGAGGGAGAAGACGTTGAGCTCACCTCTATATACCACATGGGCAAGTGAGAATTTATAGCCAAAGTGTTAGGGAGTGGCAAGGGGTCAGTAGCTGAAAAGTTTCTGGAAAGAAAACATCAGGAGTAAGGGGGGATTCTGGGTAAACTGCTCTAACAAGATTCTTGCTAAAGATAAACTAGGGTGACCCAACATCTCCTGGGGGATGGTGGAGAGTGAGGAACCCTATCAGATCTCTAATCCAGTGGTTTGGATATTAAATATGCATAAAAGGCAGAGGTAAAAGGAGATGTATACTTAAATCTTGAAGTTAAAATGTAGGCTTTAATCATCTAAAGTACCTCAGAGCTTGGTGTGGTTAACCTGGTCTCTAGATTAGTAAAGTACTAGGAGGTGCACATGAGTCTATTACCTTTACCTTATACTAATATAGGTAGTCTTTGATGAGTTCATCCGTCTTTCAAATTAACTAAGAACATCAAAGATTCTGGCTCATTCAAAAATTCGGAAACAGTTGAACATTTTCAAGATTTCTAGGCTGATCCCAAATCTTTGAGCATCTAGGAAATTTTAGGTAAAATAATGAAAAACATATATTTTCTCTGTTTAGATACTAACTACCGTTAAGGTGGTATTGGGTGAGGTAAGAATATCCCCTCTTTGTGGAAGATGATAAATGTACTTCTCAATTTGTTTTCATTATAAAATGGCATTAAAAGAAATCAGAAGAGCATGAAAATATAGAAAGAAAAATTTCACTGGTGACCTCATCTAAATAGTTCAGCATTTTATCTCCATCCTGCAGTGTTTTGTATGTACAGATTTTTTAATATGTATTGTACCATATATACTATTTTGTTTCCTGCTCTTACCCTTAAAGTGTCATAAGTATTTTCCCAAGTTATCACTGTTACCAGTTTAGTCGCTCAGTCATGTCCAACTCTTTGCGACCCGGTGGACTGCGGCACTCAGGTTTCCCTGTCCATCACCAACTCCCAGAGCAGATTTATCCTGGAATAGATATATCACTGTTATATCTCAGTCTTATTTTTAGGGTACATTGGTGACTTCCACTGATGTGTTATCTGTTCCTGCAATGATGGGTCTTCTGATTCCCTCCAGTTACTAATGATGGCCAGTATGCCTGTGTAGGATGTCTCAAGATAACTTAGTATCTTGAATTAGTCTTATAAATATGATATTGGAATTACAGATTATCACTCAGTTTCTCCCTCTACTTTTAAGTAATATTAACATTAATCTGAGGCACATGAAATCAGCCCCTAGCATCAACTACATGTGTTTTCCATAATGAGGTACATTTTGCATTAACTTTGATTTCAACATTTCTGGACTTTAAGTTGCTCGACGTTTTTCTTTTCTGATCTGAATCATCACTTGATATTTTTTCACTTTAGCAACTTGATTTGCAGCATGGGAGCAGGGAACTTTGCATTCTTTCCAGGGGCAGCCATTCATCGTCTTGTTGTTGTGTTATCCCAAACATCATTCCTTCTCTTTTCCCAGAACAGCCGTGAATTTACTTGGTCTAGATTTGTATTTCCAAAATTTGTTTCAGTTGAGTTTTGGTCTACGTTACCCAGGAAAACTCAAATGTCTTGATAGCTTTTAATGTTTAGAAGTTTTAAGTTTTCTTGCATGCCAGACAGTAAGTTTTCTTGCATGCCAGACTTCAGCAGTATTGTCGTTAATTGTTTAGGCAATACATATTTATTGAGTTCCTGGGAGGCTGTGTTTGAAATTGAGCTGTCTCTCTCTGTCCTTTGTGCCCATTCCCCTGTCTAGCCCTTAGATTTGTAGCTTCAGAGAGAACCAAGAAACTTAGCCTTCTCTAGTCCATTCTTTATAAGTTATTGGAGATGAGACTAAGACTCAGAGAAGGAAAAAGATGTTCTCGCATCAACCGTGTAATTGTAGCCAGCTATGTTGGGAGTCCTTGTCTCTTTAATATACCTCTTCCTCCCTTTTATGATATTATATCAAAAACAAGTGGAAATATTGAAGTTTCATTGTTAAAAAAAATAGACTTGATGAAAACCAAAATGTATTTTTTATATGGATGGCCCTTCCTTAAATTTCATTTCCAATGTGCTTTCCTTTTTCCAGCTATGGTAAGGGAAATTAACACCATTTACAGATGTTTAAAAACAGGAAATATGAAAAGGATCATCTAAATATGTTCACTTCAGAAAATGTCCACTTTTCATTTTCTCTTACTCCTTCATTTTCTCCGCCTCTCCTGCTCAAGCATCTAAATCTTCTCCTTCCATCTCTCCTTCCCCTTCCTCCTCATCCTTCTTTCTCTTTTTTTTCTTATCCTTCTTTGTTTTCTTCTGCCGCCTTTCTTCTCTTCCTCCTTATTCCTTCTCCCTGCTTCCTCTCTCTCCCTCTCTGTGTCCTTCTGAGGCATGATTATTTTTATACAAGGATATTTAATGAGTATGTGTGTGATGTTAAAATGTTTCTGCCAGTTGACAACTATTGGGAATTTTTTAAATAGTTGAGTATTTTACATAGCATGAGAATTTAGATGTCTACTGTGTCTCTGTCTGACTGGTTCATCCCAGTCAGCCACTCCCTTGTGGCATGTGTTTTTCCAAAGACTGAGACACAAAAAAGAACAGCAAGATGTGTTGGTCATTGTTTTTGAGGCTCACACTGTGTAACTGATTGGAACTGCTTAGCTCTGAAATCTTGTTCCCCCTAGTTCTGGAATGGGATTGACATCCTCTCTTTATTTTCTTAAGTAGGATAAAAATAAGTAAAGACCAATGTAGACTTGTCATCTGGAAGGGTCATATGAACTCATTAATTAAATTCTCATAATGTTAGTAGTAATAGAACATAGACAATTCTTATGAGCTTCTTCTTCTTTTTTTCTTTCTGATTACAAGTATAAAAACCAGCTCACTATAGGGAATTGTAGGAAAGTTGACCAAATAAAAAAGTAAAAGTGATCTAGAATCCTGACCCTGGGAATAACATATAGTTTATTTTTTAATTTTATGTACACATATTTAACATAACTGCAGTCATACAGTATATAGAATTGTATATTTTTTTAAGTTTAGCATTACATGGTAAACATTTTCCCATGTCATGAAGACATCTTAAATGACTGCATACTAATCATTTTTTTGTATATAACAAAATTTAATTCTTCAATGTTGAGTGTGGGAGTTGTTTACAATTTTTCTATAATATGTTACAGTGGGCATATAGGTGTACATATGTTAATCAGTTTCCATTTCTTTAGATACAGTCTACAGGGGGAAATTTCTTTAGATATATATTCTATAGGGGGAAATTCCTAGAAGAGTTTTGGAATTGTAACAGATTTTCTATATATGCTGTCATCGTACATTTCAAAATGCACCAATTTATTCTGCTAATACTGAGTGAGAATGTTTATTTCACTGCAATTTTGGCAACACCGAGTTTTAATATTTTTTGTTATTATCATTTAAATTGTAGAAGAAAAAAGTGTACCTCATTTTTTCTCTTGTTCAATTCTGTTGTTGCAAATGAAGTCTAGAAGTTTTGTCTCTTGAGACTCTTTATATTTCTTCTTTTAAATTTTCATAGTTTGGGAAGCAGTCAGGGTGTGTAGGAATGGGGATGGGGAATCCAAGGTGTTGGGCAGCTAGAGAAGGGTCATTGGAATGTTACTTGACCATTGGTTCTTATGCCAGAATGTACAGAGTAAGTTCACCAAGTGCTATGTTGTAGCTTAGATTTGAGTGTAAAATACTGTAAGACCAAACCATTGGCATTTTGATGCTCCTGAAATCCCATGGAGAGATCTGGGGCTCACAAGCTTTTCAAAAACTTTGATGCTTTGAGTTCTTTCTTTATTCAGTAAATAATTATTGAGTGCTTACTTATTCTGGGGCAGTATTGAGGGCAACAGGGAATATTTGGTAAACCAAAAAAGGAAAGTTCTTCTGTGAATGAGGTGGATATACCTCACTGCTTAATGGTGAGCACAGATTGACAGATCTGTATAAAGGACTTAGCACAGTAAGAGCAACTAGCTGCTGCTCATCTTACTCTATCTGCTAATGCTCTGTTTCCATCAGCATCTCAAATTAAAAACCAAAACACAGTGTTCAGCCAGGTCCTATCTCCAGCCCCCTTATCACACCTCGGAGAGTAGGGCCTGTGTTCCCCAGCCCACGAAGCTTCTGTCCATTTCTTTTAGTCCCTTTATTTAGTGAGCTAGTATCTTCCAAGTAGGTTCCAGAAGTTTCCAGAGAAGCATGGCTGTGTCCAACTAAACAGTAAGATTCTGGGGACAGCCCCGTGGGCTTCAGGGGGCCCCTCCCATTTCCTGCAGTTGAGTAGGAATGTTGCTGACAATTGAGCTCCAAAAGGGAGTGGGGGCACTGGCAGTGACACCCCCCACCCCAGGCGTTTTGCTCTGTTAGTCTGTAAGCCCAACAAGCTGATTCTCCACAACCCTGAATCTACAGATTAAAAATAAATGCACACACACATGCACGCACACATACACTCTTCCTCCTCAAGACTTCCCGCAGTCGGGCTGATGGAGGACAGGCAGGTCCCAGGCCAGGGCCACCCTGGGCCCCCCTTTGGCGTCCCCCACTCCCCAGAACACCCTTGGAACCTGTGCTCCTGTCTGCGTGCCTGCTGGGTTACTGTCATCATCGGTTCAAAACATGACCAGTTTTAAATGGAAAAAATAAGCATTTCTGATGCTGAAGTGAGGAAGGGGTAGCTCTTTGTTTCAGACCAGTATGTTCCCCCACTCTCACCCCAAGAAGTGCGGTTTGGGAGAGGCTGTGTCTGACTTAAGACGTGTCAATTCTAGGGCCTGTTTCTGACTTCCTCGCTCATAGGTCCCCACAGGGGACAGTGAAAGGCCCATCTCTTAGGTGTGATGTGAAGATCACAGAAAGGACCATTGAGTTAAGTGTTCCTTTTTAGAGTTCTGCACTTAGGCCCTGTCCTGCAACTTTTCAGCTTTGTGATGTTGAGAAATACCAGATCTTTCCAAGCCTTTTTTCCCCCTTCCTTATCTAAAAAAATAGGGACTACACTAGTACCTCCCTTGCTGAGGTAGTTGGAAGATAAACTGAGTTACTGCAAGTCACAAGTTCTTAGAGCAGTGCTTGGTGTATAGCAAGTGTTCTAGAATGTCAGCTCGTTTCACTGTGAGCATAGCGCGTGGAATGTAGTAGTAGGCTGTTAAGGATGTTAATAATTTTTCTCTAATTTTAAAAATAATGAAAACATTTTTAGATGTCTGTTTTTATCAGTGAGCCTAGAGGAAATAGGAGTGAAATAGGCTTCCTAATACCTTCCCTTGGTCCCAAAGAGAAAAGAAAAACAAAATCTTTAAGGTCCCTCTTAGAAGGAAATGGTTTCTGAGTGTCTCAGGATAGCAGTATAAAAATCATCTTCCTCTCCTTCTCATCTCTTACCTGGGATCCACAGGTGAGGAGTTGGGGTCATTCAGAGGGGTCCAACCAGCTGATTTTTGTAGGTTTTGAGGCAGCCTCTGAGCTACACTGCAGCTTCCATCTAGGTGCTACAGTTATCTAAGTCCAGGCCATGGACACCCAGATGCTCCTGAGTTCACATGGAGAGGTCTGGGACCCACACGCTTTTTGAAACCTAAACCATGTGACCAAAATAGTGTGAAAAGATTTTCCAGGGCTGTGCTGAGTGAGATTCATTGTCTCGGGCGTGATTTTATTGTAGACCTTAAATATGGAGACTGCATTAAAGGAGCCTTAGGCTCGTGTCCCCAGCACTTCACACTCAGGAACCTATGTAGATACTGCCCTGAATGTTCTCTGTGTCCGTGACCAGTGAGAAAGAGGGAAGGGAGAGGGGAAGAGGGTGGGCAGGGCAGGCACCAGGAATTCCTGTCTATCTGGGAGAAAGTGAACTTTCCAATGACTTAGATGTGGGAGTGGAGGGTTGGCTCTTTGGAATACACTTGGTTGGAATGACCTTGACCCTGCTAGGGCGTGCATGCGCACCCGTGTGTGTGTGTGTGTGTGTGTGTGTGTGTGTGTGTAGATGTGCACACAGGGGAGATGGTGGCAAGCCCTTTCCCTGAAAACTCCAGAATCTGTCATTTTCAACACAGATGTGGGAGGTCACCCAAAGGGTTGTCTTATGCTCATGACACCTGACGAGGGGTTCTCTCTGTTGCTTCAGACTTTGTGCAGTTTGATTTTTCTGCACTTTTACATGGCACTTCTCATAAAAACAAAGAGTAATAAAGGCCACAGTGAGAAAGTAAACATTACTAACTGCATATTCGCCCCCAACCTCCGCCCCAGAGTAAGGGCCCGGACCACTTTGGAGACAATCCTTCTAAACATCTCGCTCCTTCCCTGTTTGTTACTGAACACGCCTGGGCTGTCCAGTATGGTAACCAGTTCCCACCAGCAGGTCTGGAGCGGTGAAATGTAGCTAGTCTGAATTGACACATGCTGAAAGTGTCATAGCCACTCTAGATGTTGAAAAATGAGACTGTAAAATATCTCCTAAGTTTAGATATTTCTTACATGTTGAAATGATAGTATTTAGATATATTGGATTAAATAAAATATACTATTAAAATTAATTTGCTCCATTTTACTTATGAAAGGTAGCTACTAGAAATGTTTAAATTACTTTTATGGCTCACAAATTATACTCCTCTCTGGCAGTTGGGGGCAGGCACATGATAGTTTTAATAAAATAATGCTACATTTCCCCTACTTTTTTAAAATATAAAAATATGTTGTCAATATCTTTCTGTAGAAATTGACATATGGCAGCGTTATTATCACCTTATAGCTGTGTGTTGATATATCATAGTTTATTTAACCTGTCCTATTTTGTTGAATGTATAGAGTTGTACACAGTAGTGCTGGTGATCAAGCTTGTGTATTCATTTTTGCAAGCCCATCTGATTATTTCCTTAGTATAGGGTTTCCCAAGTAGAGAATTGTAGACATTTTGGTCTGGATCATTCTTTGTTGTGGGAGACTTTGTTATACATTGTGGGATGTTTATCTGCTTTCCTGGCCTCCTCTCACTCACTAGATGTCAGCAGCGTGTCTGTCCCTGTCTGTACCCCCTTCCCACCCCAACACGCGACAACCAGAAGCACTCCGGGACATTGCCGTGTGTCTCGTGAGGCAAAAGCGCCCCAGTTGAGAAGCACTGACACAAAGCGAAGTACCGGAATGCGAAATGCTAGATTGAAAAGTATACATATTTAAAATTTAGATAGATTTATAGGCATTGATATATATGGAGACTGTTAGTCTGTTTTCAAGTTGTTTTCTTAGAAGAATAGCATCAGTTTATATATCTATCAAGAGTAAAAGTGATCCTCATTAAATGCCTGTAAGACATTTAAGAAAGAAGAGCTGTGTATTTGTTAATTTATTTGTTGACAGTTTGTTTAACCAGCTTTATTTAATTGCCTTCCTGAGATGAGCTCTTGTAAGGACCATGATGGAGGCAGTCTAGGTGTTTTCTGTTGGAGACCAGCTTGGCAATGAGATTAGCTTAGCATAATGTACAGGGCGTCTGTGCTCTTGAAGGGATCAAAGGTGGTCGAAGGTCAGAGAAAGACTCTCCTGTTACTTTGCAATTTAGGACTTTTCCTTATAGTGAGAAATGGGAATAATAGTAAATGACGTTAATAGTCATAGCTGATTATTGAATATTTGCTACGTATCAGGTGCTGGGCTAAGTGTTGTTACATGTAATTTTATTTAAACTTAAGAAAAACCTGGGTTTTAGGTAAAGGCCACTGTTTTCACTGTTTTCACTAGATGAAGGAAGATGGGCTTAGAGAGGTGGCCACCCATCAATCTGGCATGCCCAAGGTTACAGCCTTACTATGTGGTGTGGCCAGGATATGAAGTAGGCAGTCCAGGTGACCATACTATTCATTTATTCACTCTTCCAACACATATTTGAGTTTCTCCTATGTGCCGACACTGTGGGTTTTTTTTGCTGAGTTTATAGGAGTGAGCCAAAAATAACACCGTTGCAACCTCATGCAGACTAATGGGAGCTGATAAAAACTATTCTGATGAGGACTAAGAAATGGAGGTACGTGATGCTTTGAGAGTCTACATTTGAGGGACTTGGCCTTGTCAGGAAGTTCAGGGAGGGCTTCCAGGAGAAATAATGGTTAGAATGAGATCTGGAGAAAGAGCAAAAGGGTGGAGGTTATTGGGGAGCCAAAGAAAAGAAACATCATGTCCTGTGTGTCGAGGTGGACTGTGGTATGTGGAAGGTTCTGGCCATGTGGAGAAGGTGTAGCCTGAGTATGCAGCCAAGGATGCAGGTTACAGGCAGAATATCCATGGATCTGTGCTTTCAAAAGCAATTTTGTTTGCTTGTATTTGTAGTGTGGGGCATGGGAGATGGGGTGGGGTGGGATTAGAGGGATGGAAAACATGGTCACATTTGTGTTTTGGGAAGATCACTCTGTGACGTGTTAAGAAGGCCTAGGGGCAGCAGACAGTAGATACAGAAAACAAGAAGGTGTGCAGTTACTGATTTGCAACAAAGAATGAGCATTTCTACTTCAGTTGTTTATGGATGCATCACAAACTCACCTGAAACTGGCTTAAGCAGCATCCACTGGTGCAGGATACTTCCGTTTGGGCAGGGCTTGTTCCTGTCATTGTTCAGTCGCTCAGTCATGTCCAACTCTTTGCGACCCCGTGGACTGCAGCACAGAAGCTTTCTGTCCTTCATCTCCTGGAGCTTTCTCAAACTCATGTCCATTGAGTCAGTTATGCCATCCAACCATCTCATCCTCTGTCGTCCCCTTCTCCTCCTGCCTTCAATCTTTCCTAGCATCAGGGTCTTTTCTACTGAGCAGACTCTTCACATCAGGTGGCCATAGTATTGGAGCTTCGAGTTCAGCATCAGTCCTTCCAATGAATCTTCAGGATTGATTTCCTTCTCCTCTGCACAGCTGAGCAGGGGTGGTTTTTCCCTGCTCGGCATGGTGCTGACTCAGGAGTGCACTCACCGGGGAGCTTAGCTTTGACTGGAACATTCAGATGGCTCTCATGTCTGCACTTGACACTTGGCGCTGGCCATGACTTGGCTCCCAAGCTGACTGCACCATCATGATAGACTTAGCACAAGATTGGACACTGCCAGGTTCCTGAAGGTCTAGGCCCAGGCCTGGCATAGCGCTAGTCACTCCTTTGCATTCGTCTAAGCACTGCCAGTCCACACTCAAGGAGACGAGGAAAAGATTCCATACTCTTGATGGACATGTGCACACACAACGTGTGTTGCTGTGTGCCAGACCCAAATCAAGACCCTGAGAATAGAGCACTGTAGGCTCTAGGCTGCATTCTCACTTGTATGGCCTTACAGAGGGAGACAGTAAGCATATCAACTAGAGCAGTGTCGAGTTTGGGTTGGAAACATCTTTGGTTGCTCAGGTTGGAACCACTTTCATTTATGTTGTAGACTGAATGTTTGTGTTCTGCTCAAATTCATATATTAAATCCTTCCACCCAATGTCATAGTGTTTGGAGGTGGGAACTTTGGGAGGGGTGAATGTGTCATTGGGGGGGAGTGGAGCTCTCTTGAATGAGATTAGTGCCCTTTAAAAGAGGTTATCAGACAGATCTGTCACCCTTCCCTACCATGTGAGGACATAGAAGACCCTTTCTGAACCAGAAAGTACATCCTCACCAGGTCCCAGTTCTGCTGGCACCTTGATCTTGAACTTCCCAGGCTCCAAAACTGAGAAATTTCTGTTGTTTATAAGCCACCATGTCTATGTTATTCTATTATAGCTACCTCAGTGGACTAAGATAGTGTGTTTTTTCTCTCCTGTAACCAGAGTCAGAAATCGCAGGAGCAAAACTGAACCCATGAACTGTCTTTGGGATCATGTAGTTACTCAGAAACATTTAGGCTTACCATGTGCTCTGATATTTCGTTCAGAAAATATCACTGCTGGAGACCATGTAGGGGGAAAAAGTAACCCTATAGCTTAGAAAAGAGAGAGTATTAGAAAGCAGCCAAGTATCACTGCTCCATATTTCCTCACAAGTCTGAGGAATTTGCTTTTAAAAATAAATGTGTATTTCATAATGCGCCTATTTGATTTCTCTTTAATCATTGGCTTTTTTTGTGTTTGCTGATTTTTCAGGCTTGCTAATTTGTGCTGTGTCTACCCATCATTTGTGCAAATTAGCAAGGTTTAACTAGAAATGAAAATGTCAAAGTTATTATATTATTTAAAATTAAAGAATAATTAGACTGGAGGAAAACAGGCTGAAAGAATGCTCCAAGCTATGTTAAAGGTGGGAAAAGACAGGGGGAAAATGCAGAAAGGATAAGTGTGAGAGGATGGGGGACCACTTGTCCTGCTTCCAGGGATCTGGACTTAAGATCACACCACATGGAACTCCAGGGATGTGGAGTGGACTCAGAGTTCTCACATATACCATCGGGGTAGGCCAATAGGGTTTTCTAACAGGTCTATAAAATGTATTAATTTTTTGAAAAACTGGTTGGTGAAATATTTTACCAGGTACTTTGGGATATTCTGCAGAGACTCTTAGCTGGTATTCCAGAATTGTGCTCTTCTTTTTGTTTCCAGTGTCCCTCCGGGGCATCTGAGTATCTGATCTTATCAGATGAATGCCAGGAAAAGGAAAGTGTTGGTAGAGGGTGTGTGAAAGGTGATGGGGATTTCTCTTTCCAACTGACACAGTTGCAGACTCTAGTGGTAAAAATCAGCTGTTGCTTCTTGGGATTTACATTCCCCCAGCTTATCTCAGGTCTGTGTACAGGCATATAACTTGTAGCATTGTTGTGGGAGGAAAAGCAGCAGAACTCCCTCAGTGTTTGACAGGATGCAAAGAGTCTGTGGTCTGTCCATGGGGTGAGGGTGGGAAGTACACGGGGACTATGCTCTGCAGCTCTCAGAAAAGGATGTAGAACCGTATGTGCTGATGTGGACATATCTCCAAGATACCTTAAGTGACTTGAGGGTAAATATACTAGTCCTTGGGTAGAAGGCAGAAAAAAAGATATACACACAGAATGCTATTATTGTGTCTGTATAGGATATTTTTGGAAGAGAGAGACAAGATATTGGTAACACTGATTGCCTTTGGGAAGGGAAATTGGTGGTTTGCACGGATAGAATTTATAGTCCCTATTTACCCTGTTTGTGCTATTTGATTATACATGTATGGGTTGAGTACCCTTTTGAACATAGCTGTTCCAGGATGCCAAAGTGTTATTACCTAAAGGGCAGCAAGCCCTGCGGGAAAGGATCAGATACTGGGTTTTGATGATAATCTTTTTAAATCTTTGCTTTTAGTAAATGTGAAAATCAGGTGTGATTGCTGATTGATTTCAAAACCTAGTGATAAGAAACAGTTGATTCAGCCCAAATCAACCACGTCCTCACTCTGGATTCCCAGCTCTGCATGGCTTGTCACGTGTATAATGTTTGCTTGTGTTATCGACTTGTACTATCTAAGTATCTTATAGAACAGTTTTTTTTTTTTTTTTTAAGTTGCATATTGCTAAGACACTGCCTATCCATACAGACTTAAGCAAAAGGAGACTGCATTTGACAACATAACTGAATAGGTTGGGTATAGATCTGCTGAGGCTCAATCTAAGCCCTAAAGCCTCATCTTTACATTTCTCATGTCTCCCCTCTGCCTTCTTCTAAAGTGACCCCCTGTTAATGGGACTCCCCTTCCTGAAGGTGAGTACCCCTGTAGCTCCATCCTTGCAAACTCTCAGCTCCCAGGGCAGCAGGGAAGGTCTCTAGGCCCCCCCTAACCCTAACCCTCAGGCATTTGTTCTCAAGCCTTCCTGTGGTTCCAGTGCTTCTGTGGGGGTGGGGATGGGGGTTGGGGATATTGCAGGCTGATTTGCTTTTGGCAGTTTGGTTGAAACTGATCAATACCAAGCTCCTCCTATATTCCTGATTCTCTCAGCCTGGAGACATTAAGATGAATAAAATTCTTGGGCAGATTTTGGGGAGCTTATACCCTGTTAAGGAAAGTACGGAAGCTCATGTGGGAACCCTTTTTGATGTGAAATACTAGACTCAAAGGAATTCTAAGGAGGGCTCATGAAAGAGGTGACCCTGACGTGAAGCCTTCTGTGGGAAGAACTTTTGCGTGCGGACAGATCCGAGAATGAGGCTGAAGGCATTCCAGTATAAGATGCCAGAGAGCAGACAGTTCTAATTTTCATCAGGTTCTGCTTATCAGGCTTCAGAATGGCCAGTGCACTGTCTTCTTGTCATCTTGAGGCCACCCTCACCAACCTGCATCAGACCTTCCGCAGTAAGCACTCGTCCTTAGAATATTGCAGCATTTTATTTCTTTGCTCTCATTTGGCAGAGACGTTTCTTACTCTGCGTGTTACTTACCTCTGTCTTTTCCCCAGATCCCTTTTTATGTTCATTGTCTTGGCCACACAATTAGTACCCTATTGTCAAGCAGTAGTTCCCCCTCTAGCAAAGGGTTTGCATTTCAAGGACAGACTTTGTCACCAGAAACTTTGTTCCCAGCTACTGCAGTCATACTGGCAGTGTCGGGCTATGTTCAAGGAAGACTGAAGGGCTGTGGATTCAGCAGGAAAATATCAGCCAACTTTTGTGCTGGAAAATACAGTGCAGTGGTCTTGAACCTTACAAAGGCAAGGAGATCAGAGGAGAGAGGAAAGCAATGTGATTTGTGGCCAAGGTAGTCAGGAGGAAGGGAGATGGCCTGGGCATGTATCAAATCAATAGAGTCAAATTTTGTTATATTGGTTTAAGGGTCAGGCACTTGCCGTGAGCCAGACGTGCAGGAAGGAAGATCATGGCAAGCGGAGAGCACAGCGTCATTTGATGGTTCGTCCTCCTGGTGCATTCCAGCACCTCATGGCAGAGAATTCTGGGATCTGAGCTTGAGCACAGCTCAGTCTTGGACCTGAGTGGATTCTCTCTTGTCCTCCTCACCGACCTAAATCTGGCCATTCTTAGGGGCCAGCAGAGGGGGTCAAATACCACATGCATGCTATGCATGCTGAGTCGCTTCAGTCGTGTCCAACTCTGTGTGACCCTATGGACAGCAGGCTCCTCCGTCCCTGGGATTCTCCAGGCAAGAACACTGGAGTGGGCTGCCATGTCCTTCTCCAATACATGCATGCATGCTGAGTCGCTTCAGTCGTGTCCGACTCTGTGCGACCCTATGGACAGCAGCCCACCAGGCTCCTCCGTCCCTGGGATTCTCCAGGCAAGAACACTGGAGTGGGCTGCCATGTCCTTCTCCAATACATGCATGCATGCTGAGTCGCTTCAGTCGTGTCCGACTCTCTGCGACCCTATGGACCACAGAGAGGGGCGAATCTGTACCCGTGGGTGTGTGGCTTTCCATTAGTCTTCATCTGTACTGGGTTCTAATTTGTATTTAGCGAGAATGGAGGCGACCCTGCGGGCCAAGGAGCCGAGCAGGTTCCTTTCTGCAGGTCCTGCATCTGCCAAACCAAGGAAGCCGTGGCCGTGAGGCAGTTGGCTCCACATTCAGAAGTAAACTAGAACTGAGCCCTTCCTCAGCAGTTCTGGGAAATGATACCCTTGAAAGGGTATCAGCCAGAAAGTTGGGAAGACTGTGCTCCGTTGATGCCAAACCCTAGGCACAAAATGCAGCAAGGTAAGCCCTTTAATAACGGACAGAGTTCTTCACCTCAGAGAGTTGTCGGAAGCTGACAGTGTAAGTGTCTTCTCTTTGGTATAGCACTTGACTGCAGCTTATTGAGATTGAAGGGTTTGTTGGTTAGTGGGAATGAAGGCTATAGGGGGAATTTCTGGTTTTGAAGGGGAACAAGCATGGAGACCTGTGTGAGAGAATGAAACAGGGGTGGTGGGCATTAATGTGGAACACAGACATGGAAACTTCTAGGTCTTCTCTACTGTTGCTCAGGACTCTCGTTGCAGCTTGTCCCCCCACCCCAGCCCCGCCTTGCATATTGTGAGACCCCTGGAGTTGAGGACCAGATTGGTTTTTGTTTGCAGCTGTTGGATGCAGTCGTTATGCTTAGCTCATGTGGACAGTGTGGTCCACTCACCCATGATACTGAGGCAGGAGCAAATTATGCATATTATTTTTCACTGTTATATAAATTTTCCCCTGTGATATATTTGTCAAGGTTTTTACTCTTCACTGTCATAATTGGAGACTATTGCGCACACACACAAAAAAAAACCCATCATTCACTGTGTATAGAATGTTGTCTGATACAGTACTGCCTTGTTCAGGGGTTATTTTGGGGGTGTATTCCTTATCTTAAAGTCACTCTAAAATCCCAATGGGTAGAAAACTTGTCTTTTAAGAATCTTTTGATTCCTCATTTAGAATATCTAATAGGTGCTTTATAACTGATGATTTCCCCATGAGACTCCTAGGCTTCCTTGATTACAAGAACAATGTGTTAGATGTATTCATCTCCCTTGTCCAGGTTCCACACATAGTAGGCCTTGTTTTAGAGGCAGAAAGAACCATTAGGAACCGCAGTGTTAATGAGGCAGACACCTAGTAAGATGATGCTCCTGTAACGATGCCTGGCTTTGGACTTAAGCCCAGTGAAAGCACATTAATGGATATGAGTTTTTCTCTGTATGGGTTTTCCTCTTTGTCTCCTTTCTATTTTTTGGTCCATGAGCAGGCTCTGTCTCTCTGTGGGGAAGCAGCAGACAGCTTCAGTGAGTATAAATGTTAGCAGCTGCACGTGGAACATAGCCCCAGAGATAATCACATGTACCAGTGATCTGTCAGTAGATTCTATTACACGTGTGGGTCTTTTATCAAAGGAATTAAGTTTTCTTGATATGTTAGAAAATAGTACTTTTTTGGCCATCTCTGGGATGGATGAATTGATGTTTTGGGTATCTATCTAGATTGACAGCTTGCTTTTTTTTTTCCCCTCTGAATTTTGGTAATTCTGGATTTGAGTATATTCTTTCTTAAGTTGTGGTTTTAAGTGATCACACTTTATTTGTAGACAGTAATTCTTTCTTTCTTTTTCCTAAAAAAGAAGTCAACCATATCCTTGCACTTTTTTCCAAAAAATCTGTCTTTGAGAAGCACTCATCTGTTTTTTTTCTTTCTTTCTCTTTCTCATTCTCCTACATTTGTATTTGTTGAGAAAGATCCTCAGATGCATTTCTGTTTGAAGAAAGTATTAATAGATGGATGCAATAGAATTGCCACTTTATGTCTTGAATTTGGGAGAATATTACTTGCGTAATGGCATAATAATTGATTTTTTTCACCTCTTGTCACCTTTAAAACTCCCAGAAAAAGTTGGAGATGAACTGTGACAATCCAGGGAAAGTTATTGGCCAGCTCAGCAATACGCCCAAACCCTAATTATGGGGGCCTCTGATCTGGGGTTACCTGTTCTGTGAGAAAACAAAGATCCAACCAGTCACAACACACTGGGCCCCATCCTTGCTAAGACCAGGTACCAAGATAAAACCCTCCTCCTCCTCCATTGTTAAGATGGAATTTCCATTCATTGAAAGCATAAATCCTTTGCATAATATTTTTACTCTTGTTTCTCCCTGGGGGTAAACCTTTACTTGGTGCCTTCCCTCCTTCTGAGGTGAGATTGACTTTTTAGGGCAGATGACAGTTTGGGGCGTAATTATTCCGCGCCTCCATTCCTGTGGCTCCAACAACTGCCAAGCCCCAGTGCCACTTTGATTAAAAAAAAATCCAGAGCTGCTTGCCTCTGTTGCCTCTGTCTGCCTTGTCTTAGAGGCACATCATTTTTGCACATCAGTATTAACAATTCAAACATCCTGAAATGCTAATAGCACTAGTAAGCTTTTAATTCCATGGAATTTATTGCTTGCTGTATTTCTATGAATTTATAACGCTTTGATTCTTAAGAGCCCCATTTAATCAGTTTTGCCTGGCACCGAACATAATAAACAACTTGCCGGTGAAAAAGTGCCACTTGGGGGAGGCTGCTAACAAGGAAGTTAAATGCCTCTGCCACTAGCAGTCTCTTCGCTGTATTTTTCATGAGCTGTAATGTACTTTGCTGGCTTCTGAGCGGTGGTTAAATGCTGGGACAAACGCAGCCCCACTCTCACACTTAGAAGCTCAGACTTCGCTGGGCGTCATTGCAGAAAGCCCAGAAGAAAAGCCATGCTTTTAGCCTTATTTTTCCTTTCTCCTCTAGCTTAATGGCTTCTAATACTTTTTCATTATCTTTACCTTAATCTCTTGGCATATGATTTATGGACAGGAATGGTGAGGGATATCAGTGGGCAAAAACAATCATTAGAGGCTGTTAAGGAACATTTATTGTTTATTTGGCTGCCTGTCTATAAAAGTACACATGATGGCCCTAATAGCAAAATATCAAATTATCAAGTGCTTTAAAGCAGAAAATGTCATTTGTTTCTCAAAACTGCACCAACTTTATATAATTGCCCTTTTAATTATCCCTAGTGGCCCATGAAATTTGCAAAATAGAGCATCAAAGGTTTGATTTACTTACATGTTGCACTTTGGTGGGATTCTTAATGAATATTGTTTAGTACTAATGCTGAGATGAAATTTGTAAATGTTTATAGTGAGGGACTTAGAAGTGGGTGGGAGCCTAGTCATAAAACTGAGTCAGCTGAGTTCCCCACAGGATGAACTGTATGGCCACATTCTTGGACCTACTTTTTGAAACTTTCTTCTTAGAGTGGAATTTTATTTCTAATCCAGGTCAAGTGAATATGTGTTAAGTTCAGTTTTGCACTTTGGTTTTTCCCTACCCAGTTAAGTGATGGTCTGTCTCCTTGTTACTTTCGTGGGGCCTTGGAGGGGTCCTTTCTTTGTTTCCTGGAAATCTTGAATCGGGATCAGTTGTTTCTTCAGAAATGGCAGTCTATAAGATGATGCTCAGAACTGGATCTCTCTCAAAGCTCATCTTTTGGAGAGGATTTTTGCAGTTGTAGATCTGCGAGCTGATTTCTGACTGAGATTGGGAGCCCGGAGTCCACGTTGGGTTTGAGGCGTCCCGGGATTATGTTGTCTCCTTCCTTGACGTACGTGCGCACCGCCCTGTGCCGATAAATGAGCAGAAAAGCCCACTCTGAGTGGCGGTGTGCCCGGCAGGGGTCTGCACGACGGCAGCGCGGCAGTGTACTTCTGCATCTCTCCGCCTTCGGTCACCTGCCCAGAGTTTTGTCTTCAGTCTGCAGACATGAAACACGGGGCTACATCTTGGGTAATAACAGAAGTAGTGATAGAAGACAGCGATAGGGAGACCCTGGGATTTGATTGCAGGCTGGTTCTCTGGGCTCAGGAAGCTCTCTCAGCTCTCAATGATAGAGATATTAAATAATCCTGGTGGGAAGGTAGACACCTGTGGAGTGTCACTTGTTAGACGTCCCCAAGTTGACAGTGCACCAGTGATAAGCACCCCATGGGTGTGGCTGCCTCCTTGCATCTCCCTCGCCCGTTGATGAGCGTGTCACGGGGACAGGATCGGGAGACTAACAGAAGTCTGTAAGATTACATCTCTTATTTCCCCTTGGTCCACCTGACTTGTCACTCGGTCGGAGGGACTGGCAGGGCATGTCTCCAGCAAACCCTGTTGGTTGTTGCCTGGTAACTTGTTCCTCTCAGAGTGATGGCAAAAAGATTGTTTCCTCTCCATATCTCCCTGGCTTGGAGGGGAAGAAGAGCAGTTTTAATTACTTGGCTCATTGTTTTTGAGGGGTGCTTCCTGACCCTTCCCCACCTCTCCCAGTCTTCTGGGGCTTTCCCAGTCCTTCGGAATCTCTGAAATAGTATTTGTAGGTTTCCAAGTGCCTCGGGGGTACTTAGTCTTAAGTCCCTGTGATGTGACTGTACCAACTTTTCAAATTACTTTCTGCCTCCTTCATCTAACTGATGGCAATTTAGAAGCTGAAATAATTTCAGAATTATTACATTGCAGGCATTTCTCAACAATCCCTCAGTCCCATCTACCAGAAGTAGTCCTCTCTGCCTGCTTCGACGTCTTTTGTCTTCACAGTGGAGTCCCCCACCCATACCCATTGTCTCTTTTGCAAATTGTACCTCTATTATTGCTTTTCGCTGCATGACCTTGTCCTTCCTTCTCTAATAGTTGTTGTGTTCTGTCCTCCACATCAGCCAAGTGATTTGTACATCTGATGTTTCCATCTGCATATGCAGTTCTGTGTGCAGTCACCTTGCAGCCCCCTTTGAGCAGATTTCTGCATCTTTCTGTTGCCTCGCTTTGATGGCCCCAGAGCATCTAGATTTTGGTCTGTTCCCTTTGGTTTTCCTTTTGGTTTCTCTTCATCTGAATCTACTGTACAGCCCTTTGCTGTGTCTTTAGTCACTCAGTCGCGTCTGACTCTTTGCGACCGCATGGACTGGAGCCCACCATGCTCCTCTTGTCCACGGGGTTCTCCAGCCAAGAATACCAGAGTGGGTTGCCATGACTTTCTCCAGGGGGTCTTCCCAACCCAGGGATCAAACCCAGGTTTTCCACATAGCAGGCGAATTATTTGCCGTCTGAGCCAGAGGGTAGCCCATACATCCCTTTAAATGTTTCTAATATTGTGTGTCTTTCACACACATGTATGAAAGTAGAATCTCTCAGAAGAGAGAACTTGGACTACTTTTATTGCTCCAAGGCCCATGATGTACTAGTACATAATGCAAATACAGATTTAGGATATTTCCCTTATCTTTTCAACGTTTACCTTAACTAAGTTAATGTTTGCACATGCATACAACATATAATGCATATGATATAATAGCGGGACTCACATGATTTATCCAAAGTACTGCTTATGATGTGTCCAGATGATATGATCCAGTCAGGGTGCTGAAAGTTAGATTTCTTTGATGAAGAATTGGATTCCATCCTGTCTTGGTGTTTCTGTCACTGGAGGCTAAATCTCATTTGGAGAGAAAATTAAAAGCCCAAATTTGTGACCCTTTGTGCATGCGAGTCATGGAGTAGCTGACTTCCTTACCTTTTCTCATGATTTTCACCATTCCAGGCACCTTAAATGCTACTTCCTTCCTTCCTTCCCTGTTTTTCTGCCTCTGTCTCTCCTTGCAGGTCTAATAAATCCTTCCCTGTTGTAAGAATGAACTACCCTGTGGGGGATTTCACAGCTAGCAGTGTCCCCTTACTCTGGGCCTTGTTTTGGTCCAGATGACATCGGGGTCATTCCTTCCATCTCCGCGTCCTCCATGTCCTCAACTTCGGTCCCCTCACCTGTTTCCTGAGGTGTGCTTTCAACGATTTTGATACCCAGAGTGTGACCTTTGCTTTTCACTCCCTCCTTCCTCCGTGATCCTGATGAGGTTTTCTCTTCACGTGTTGGTCATGCTTGTTGGTATAAATCATCATTGTGCCGTGAACGAACTCACAGGTCACTGGGACAAGAGCTAGCCTGCCAGCCCCAGTCTGCTACTCTTCTGCTGTGTTCCGTGTTTTCTCTCCTCTGCCTGTCTGAGAGAAACAGGGACAGACAGACAGAGTACTTGCCAAGTCACCTAGTGTCTTAGGGTTTGGGCTCACATTGGGCTGTTTCCTCCTAGAGGAAATCCTTTTCACTGACTCTCGGGGCTGCAGCTGAGCTAATGGATGAGTGAATATAAGCAGAGGGTGCTGCCTGTTGTATAATAGATTTGGCTCCAGTTTTACTCCCAAGGGTTTTCTGGAGCTCAGAGCTTTTTTTTTTTTTTCCTTCAATTTTCAGGTCTTCTTTGATATAAGGGAGGTGAAATAATCCCTTCAGAATCTTTCTTACTTTCTGGACTTTTTCTCCCAGCTGACTTTTCATCTGGTCAGTTGTGGCAGGTCCCTAGCACAGCCCTAACACCGTTCACTCTAAATGTGGCTGATCATGTTGCTTCTGGCCAAAATTCTGGTGGTGGTTGTTAGACCAAAGAGAAGCAGTCCAGAAAATTCTTGAGAGAGAAAAGAAGGCAGACTTTTTCTCCTCTTCCTCTGTTTCCTTGCCAGCCACTTTTGGTTTCCTGGAGTTGGAGCTGATACCCCACCCAGGAGGGCGGGTCTTGTCTGAAGCTCACGGAGGGAGCTTCTGGATGTAGAATTGGTGAGGTGTGTGGTTTCTGAATCGGATGAGCCGGCTCTGCATCCTAGCTCAGCACGTTTCATTGTGTCATTCTGTGCAAGCTAGACCTCTGAGCTTTTCTTTCCTTATCTGTAGAATAGGGAAAACTACCCATTTTTTTTAAAGATGCTATGCAAATAAAACGCGGTAACAAACATAGAAGCCAGTGCATAAAATGGCACTGTTATTTTTGATCTTGTTTAGAGTACCTAATAAAATCAGTTGCATTGTTCTGTAATCCAGCTGAACAAAAGCGTTGTAACTGTTCACCAGACAGCTTTGTGCTTAGAAATCCAGAGTGAGGAGGCCGAGGACAAGAACACTGGGAGCTTCCTCGCCCTTCTAACACGTTGTTGAGCAAACCAGCTGAAGAGGCATGAGGGGAGGCTGCCAAAGCAATTAGAGGACCCAGTCAGATCCCCGCCAAGTGGCAGTGTTTTCAGAGTCATTAGAATGTAAGGTTTGAGCTGATTTCTCTGAAAGGCCCTTCATGGCTCTCCATTCCAGATGTGAAAGTTTGGGGGATCTTGCATGTCTCATCCTCACTGGACTGCACTCTGGAATTGCAGCTTTTATATTTGTTGGTGCTTTACTGTAAATACTCCATGAATCTTCAGGATTAATGTGTTTTGGAAAACATCACTTTTGCTTGCTTTGCTATCACCCGGTAGTCTCTCTTCTCTAGAAGCCGTTCCAGGGCAGTTCTCAGGGACTGGTGGGTGCCCATGGTTAGATGACAGGTGTGGGTGGCTTGATCATGGGTGTGCCAATACAAAAATTACACTGAAGATTAAATTTTTTATTGGGTAGAGATGCCCAAATGGTTTTTCCTCTTGAAAAACCATTGACTGGACTTAACTCATACAAAAGTGTTAAGTCACAAAAAGATTTTTTTCCTAGAGAGATGCCTTTTCAAACTCTGGGTTTCCTTTGAGTGTGCTCTAGCTGCTGTTATAAAATAGAGTTGCAGTGGAGCTTTGAAAAGGACCTAAATCTCCACCAAGGAGCAGCTGATGTGTGACCAGCAGCTGGGTGAGTGGAGCAGTTTTATGAAGAAACATAGGCAACTGTAACTTTTTGTTTTAAGTGGGTGGATTTATTTACGTATTTATTTGTTTTCAGTGTTTACTTTAATTTTTTTTTTCTTTTTTTTAGTGGGCTACACAGCATGTGGACTCTTAATTCCCTGACCAGGGATTGAATTTGCACCCTCAGCTTTGGAAGTGCAGAGTCTTAACCTTTGGACCACCAGGGAAGCCCCGACTGTCGTTTTTTCAAACGATTTCCCTAACTCTTCCAGATTAGGTTAAGTTCCCCAATTACATATTTATATAGCATCCTGCACTTATTTTCCCCTAGCACTTATAATTATACATGATTATTTTTAAACCTATTAGTATGTTACTATCTCCAAAGATGGCTGATTCCACAAGAGTCAGGAACCATATTCACTTCTGTGTGTCTAGCACATCACGTAGGACCTGGCCCATGGTGGGGCTTGATGTATTGAGTAAGAGAGCAAACGTTTTTATTCTTCACTTACTGGGAATTTTCCATGATTGGCTATGTTGCAATTAGGATTGAATGTGGGTGCACAGAACAAAAACCTAACTGCAGTGACTTAATCCAAGGCTTGGCAAACCTTTTTTGTAAAGAGCCCGACAGCAAACATTGTAGCTTTTGCAGCTTCTTCAGTCTCTGCCACAACTGCCCAGCTCTGCTGCATGGAAGTGGCCGTAGATAATGCTTCCCTCAGCAGTGGTGATTGTGTGACAATAAAACTTGAGTCAGTCAGGCTCCACATTTGGCCCACAGGCCATAGTTTCTGGTCCCCTGCTTAATCAAATTGGAGTACTGGTTGGTGGTGAATTTCGTTTAACACAACAAGTCTAGAAGTCTCGAAGTAGGCCCTCCATGACTGGAGTCCCTGTGTAAGGGGGTCCTCTAAACCTGGACTGCTTCTTGCTTGTCACCCCCCATCCTCTTTAGCATAGCACTTCTATTCTAAGAGTCACAAGGCGGCTGCTTAGACGTCCAGGGTGTGTTTGACATCCAGGCTGTTAGACATCCAGGCATGAAAGTGCAAAGGACAAAGACATTCCTTCTTTCCAGATGGTGCTTTTTCGTAAAATGGAGTAGATCTTCCTGGATTTGTCTTCGTTGGAAGACATGCCCTTCCTTATAAGTCATTGGCCAGGACTGTGTTGCTTGCCCATTTCCAGTGACATGAGAGCATAAAACTGCAGGTATTTTAATTGAGCACATTGCTGCCCACACAAAGTTGGGATGCTGGTGCTGGAGGAAGGAGGGTGAGTGAAGTTTGTATAAGCAGCTAGCAAAGTCCACTTGGTGTGGGTTTGAAACTGCCCCTCCTTATCCCATCTCCAATCCCCCTTTCCAACTTCTTTCTATTCAGAGTTAATTATGTGGTCGCTTCTTGGCCTTTTGGCTAAGATCAAGTGCAGGGTTAATTATGTTATGGATTAAGTGTAAGAAGTTCTGGTTAAATGCCTGTTTGGTAGTTTCAAATCTCAGCTCTTCTACTCTGTCCCTCTGACCTTGGTCTCAGGTTTTCTCAACTTTAAAAAGAATAACAAGAGTAGGGCCAACCATAGAGTTGGGAGAAGCCTGAGAAGGTATGTGAAGCATTTAGCCCTGAACGAGCTCATAATATACACCCAATAAACAGTGGCTGTCATCGTTAGGACTAATATGAATGTACAAAAGAGGTTTTATCTCCACCTACCCTTTATAACACAGATACATTTATTAGAAAACAGGAGAACATTAAAGAGTGATAAATATAAGCTTTCCAACTAATATAAAAGTGTGAGGAAGTCCTGGGTGGCTCTCTCCATGATCATAGGCATTTCAGAAGTTTGGGAGCTTTTCAAAACAAGCCCCAGCCTGATTAGGCAGCAAAGTTTGTAATAAACAACAATAAAACCCCAAGTCACCAAGTCCTAACTATGGTTACCCTTGCCCACCGGCTGTTGAAATTCCCAGCTTTCAGGATATTTCATAGACTAGGTTCTTTTGCTTTATCTCAGTTTTTAAACATATTTAAGTCCCCCTGGGCTGGTATTCCACCAGACAGGAAGTCTGACTCTGTCCAAGACCGAGTTCCCTCTGCCGTGTGTACACAGAAGCAAACTCCAGGCTTTATCTGCGTTCACCCTGACCTACTCTTCCCACATTGTTTTTGGTGAGGTGATCCGGAGAGCGGGGCAGGTGGTAAATGCTGATCTTGAATGCTCCTTGCTAAAATCTTCCTGATTTTAAGGGACTCTCTTTTGGGGTTTCCTTAGCTCTTTCAACCACTGTGTGACCAGTCCTTTCCAGGTACATTGGGCAGGGTCTGTGTTTTCTTTCCAAAGTCTAGCTCTTTTGTAAAGGGTGTTTTGAGACCATGCCAAGGATCCAGCCTGAGGCTCATTAACCAGGTACGTTTGTAGTGGCTCAAGATGTCCCAGGTCACCTCATGAAAGCAAGAACCTTACTGAGAAAAACACTCAGGAGGTTTAGTTCTAAAACCTGTCACAATACTACAGTAATAACCCAAGTGTCATTTTTAAAAAGCAAAAGCCAAGCCTCAAATGAGCAGAGCCCCAGCGGAAATCTCTTCTCCAAATCCATTACGCAGGAGATGAGCTGGGTAAATACCAGGGACTCTCCCATTTAGACTCTGACCCTCACTCAGCAAGGGGAGTGATTTGTTTCCCACGTTGGTTCTGTGCCCACCTTTTTGCGAACCTTTTAATTTAAAAGAGACAGTGATTAATGATGCTTTTGATCCACTGACTTTTTTTTTCTTTTAAAGGGCACCCTCTTTCTCTAATACATAAATTTGATGTTGGAAGTAAACCATGAGTATAAAAATTATATTGCTTATTTATTTCTCTCTCCCACTCCACAGCTTTGACAGTCAAGGTGCAACCTGGGTTCATAGCTTTCTTAGAGTCTTGGCATTCTGTGTCTGATATGTAGTAGACATCTGACAAATATTTGTTGCATGAACAAATAGAAGAATGAAATAATAAATGTTACTTACTAATCAAGATTTGTGCAAGGGCAGTTCCAAAAGTATATTTCCGGGTAATGTGTGTGCGTGTGTGTCTTCTTACTGAGAAATAATGAGTATTCTATAGTCTATGCTATTGGGCTTTGTTTTGAACCTGTGATGATCCAGATGAAGGTAGTTCACAGCATCTTTGTGCCTACATCCTCTTGGTAACTACAGTGGTCTTTCTGGCCTGAGCTGAGTATCAGGCCAAGAGACATAGTTATTTTGAAGTCTGTGAATATTTTTCTAGTCATCATAGATGAGGTCTCAGAAACACAGCTTTAGTCTACAGAGCATGATGATCTGTCTTGCTAGCCTGTGTTTCTTTTACTGTGGGCAGGTAGATGTTGATACCTAAGGAGTGGAAAAAAATATCCTGTCAATCACAGAATTCTATCAAACCTTAACAACTGTTATATTGTTATATTACTTGGGTCCATTTCTTTCGGAAGTAAAAATATTTTTTTCCTGGGTTTCAACCTTTTGCTCAGTTTGATGTTTTCCTACTTAAATGTGTGAAACTACAAGAATTGGTCTTAGTTGCAAATTGCAGAACTGGAAACTAAAGTTGGGGGGAAAAAAAACCTAAGGTTTTCTTTTGATACTGTGTTTTATATTGTGTTGAAACTTGGTGATAATTTATAAAAAGTAGCATTATTTATATAGATTTATTAAGTATAGGATACAGAATCAACTGAATTGTGCAGTTTTGAGTCATAAGATTTTTCACAAGGGCCCTACATTACTTTAAAAGGTGTAAATGATACGTTGTGTAACACCCATCTTATCTTGAACTGTATTATCAGGGGCTCTCTCTGTGTTACCTTAATGTGCTCAGGGAACTCCTGCTTAGTTTAAAAAGATAGCCAAAAGAAAGAAATGCAGTTAATGGTTTAACACATTCCAAACTTTATAAGCAGTTTGCGCTTAGATGGTGTAGAGTTGAAACCTCATAATTACAGAGAGGTAATATATCTAAATTCTAATTCAGGTTTTACCTCGCCTTTCCGGTTATCTCTGCTGTTTAATAAATAGGAAAGTGGACGACTGCTGGCCCTGGATTCTTTTCAGTGTCCTTTCTGACCTCTAGCAGTTCGATGGCACCTGAAAATGATGACGTTGCTGCACCTCCAGTGCGCCATCTCCAGTGTGGTTCATGTGCCCATTTCACTCATTCTCTGTGATGAATTTCTGCCCTGGGTGGGGCAGATCTCATTTCAAATTTAATGAGACCCAGTGAATCTCACCTGGTGTCACATTTCCTATATTTTAGGTGCATTCTTGCTTATATTTTCAGTGTGGAGAAAAGGAAAATCAACTAAATTGTACATTTGAGCCTTGAGATTTTTTTCATTTTCGTGACCACCCATACAGGTCATGCCCAAATCCGGGGTCACCTTTTTAATGACTGTTGCCTTGTTGTGGTTTAGTTGTTCAGTTGTGTCTGATTCTTTTGCGACTGCATGGACTGTCGCCCTCCAGGCTTCTCTGGCCATGGGATTTCCCAGGCAAGAATTCTGGAGTGGGATGTCATTTCCTTCTCCAGGGGATCCTCCCGATCCAAGGATGGAACTTATGTCTCCCCCACAGGCAGGCAGATTCTTTACCAGTGAGCCACCTGGGGAATCCCTTTCTTACTATTTATTTTCTGTTAAGTTTCGATCTTACTTTCACCCCAAATCGTGGGTTAAAAATATAGTCCAAAAACCACTGCAATGATGTAAAGTAATTAGCCTCCAACTAATAAAAATAAATGGGAAAAAAATTTTTTTAAATATATATAGTCCAAATATGATGTGGAAATAATTAAAGAAGTTAACTTTGCACCCAGTATTTAGTAACATATGAACACTTAATGAACTTCTATCCCAGAGGGTAAAACACAGACATGGAGAGGAATTGACAGAAATTGACCATTATGTTAATTTTTTGATAAAACACAGCCATGAAGCCCTGTGATTAAAACACGAACAACAATCAGCCTGACGTGAAAGCCCGTCCCCTCATTCATCTCTTCCCTCTGACTTGAATATTAGAAAACATCCTTGGCTAGTCCCCTGTTGTCCCTTCCTCACCGTGTCCTCCACCTTCCCTCCCTAATGGGGTGGCTTCTGAAGCCTCTAGCAGAGCTCTCCCCCCTGCAGCCTCCACATTTGCTTTCTTGGGAAGTGGATAAGCTAGGCTCCCTTTTCTTAAAGGACCTGGACATGACTCTCAGGTCGAGTCCTCCTGGGAGGCACTGCTTGGTTTCTTGGGTTAATATGCAGCTCTCAGTGACAAGACGCTGTCTTGTATATAGACATTCTGTTGATATGTGGCCACTTTGGTTTGACCATAAACCTGTTTGTGTTAGTTTTTCTTACCGTGGGCCGCTTCACAAACCATCTATTCTATCTGCACAAAGTTGGGAGTTAACTGGAATCACCAATGCCAGAGAAGTCACTTTTCTTTCAACAGTTGGATCCTAGAGTTGGAAACAGTCATTTGGGAGCCTGGGACCTGTTCTTCCTCATTCTTGGTAGATAACCATAAGGAAAACCATTGGAAAAAAAGCAGGTAACGTTTATGGAGCACGTTGCCTGTGCCAGGAGCCATTCTGGATCCAGCATGTCTGTCTTCTCTCTTAGTCCTTACAAAGCTGTGTTGCTGTTGACCCCATTTTAAAGATAGTAATACGAAAGACACAGAGAGCTGAAGTAACTTGCGTGGGATCACGCAGTCATGCTTTAAGGCTGAGCTCCTCTGATTTTCACTGACAGGCTTTGGATGACATGCTCACTCTATCTGGCGGCAGATCATGCCATTCTTAGGGTTCTTGATGGAAAGGTTTCTCTGTGGTCAAGCTGTACTTTGCCAGTATGATCAGTGATAGTTCTGGACCCAGAATCATTTCAGTTTAAATAAATGAGTTCCCAGACTTAAAATCTAATCACAGCTCCCCCCTTTTCTCATGTCCCCACCCTCACATGCTTGCAGTAAAGCCCTGTTTCTTTAACCTCTGAAGTCTCTCTCTTGTTTTCTGTTCTTGTCATTGCCTTTTGAACTGCAGGATGGAGACTTGGCTCCTTAGCGTGGCCCTCAAGGCTGTCTGCCTTGGCCCCATCTGTGGTTCTAATGTTCCTCTTCTCAGGGCCTCATGGAATAACTAGGTGCCTCTTGTGGGACTGGCCCTCTTCTCGCAGTGATAGACTCCAACTTGGTCCCTGGCCCTGTGGAGCTTACATCAACCCATTTCTTCTGCCCTATTGTTGCCCTGCTCTTGAACTTGTGCAGCTCATGTTATTGCTTCCTTTGGTTTTGGATGCCAGTCCTCCTCTTCCCACTCCCACCTCCCCCTGCCTATTAACATCCTACTCATCCTTCAAGGCTTGGCTCAGATATCACTTCTATGAAGCCTTTTCAATTGAACCCAGCCTGTGTGACTCACTCCTTTGTCTGGGCGCCCACAAGTGTGTGTTTGTATTTCATTATAACCTTTGTTCAAGTCTGCTCTGTAGTTTAGTGCATTCTTTTCAAATTTGAAAGCCACAAATTCTTGCCTGAAGGTAAAAACCTATGTAACTTTATTTTTGTGCACCCCAGTGCACGTGAGATATAGAGTAGGTGCTCCATAGATCAGCTCAGGCACAGTTATCATTATTACCATTTTGTTGAGGGCTTACTTTGCATCATGACTACTAGAGTTTTGTGTTTGAGGTCACTTTTGCTCTTGCTGACTAGTTATGAGTTACAAATAGGGCCACTATCCATTTTGTAGATTGGAAAACGGAAGTCCAGGAGGATGCTATATCAATCATTTGCTCAGAGTCACAGAACTGCTAAGGGAGAAGACAAGCATTTGCACTCAGGGCTGCCTGGTTCCAAAGTCCATTTCCTTTTCATCATGACACCTGAGAAATACACAACTACACATCGGGGTTGTGGTGGCTTCTGGAAGTCCAGATGAAGAATCTACATCCCCTCACTAAATACTCACATGGCTCAATCGCTTCATCTTTCCACATCCTATAAACTTCCTCTTTCAACTCATTTTTTAGATTTTGTATCTCTAAAACTACTGCAAAAAACTGGAAAGAAGATTCCTGATTTGCAGATTTGAATGCTAGTCTTTTTTTGTTTTGATCTTTAAACAACCTTTGGTTGAAATTTTACCTTGAATTTAAGAACAGCCATAAATAACACAATATCACATCTTGTCCCTTACGCTGAGTGTGGGTTCATTTAGCTCAGCTTTCTTTTTGAGCCAGTGTCAAGCAAGGGTCTCCCCAACATGCTGGCTGAATTCTTTGGTTATATGCAACAGAGTTGATCTCTGGCCAACTTAAAAGGAAAGGGTTTATTGGAGGAGTAGACAGAAGGTCACAGAATGGACAGAACATTGAGAAAGGATAGGGGATAGTTCCCACATATAGGCAGTTTGAATGACACTGCTAAAATCAGTGTTCCCCAAACATTTTTCTGTCCGTACATCAGTCTACTGAAACAAATCAGATGTCCTAGTTTGTGTTATCTCCCCATGGCTATGAGAGGTCAGGGGATCTGACTGAGGAATTCCACCTTGCTTGCAACAAGGGTGGGGAGGGGTAATTCCCCAAAAAGAAATTGAAGTACAAATGGATTCTGGATAGCTCCCCAGATTCAACAAGTACCAGCTGTCCCTGGATTCTACATGAATAGGAGGGTTTATTGAAGAGTTGGAGAGAGTTTTGTTCTTGCTTTTTGTAGCTTTAGGACCTCCTTTCTAACCAGGATCTTGAGTCTATCATTGATGAGGTTGGGAAGCCTTCCAGCTTTACATCACAGGAAGTTTGATGAACCTACCTTTATCTTGTATGGCTCATCTAGTAGTTAAGTCCCTGGGAAGGATGTAATAAGATACCTAGACCTCTGGCTAGCTTACTACTGAACACCTTTCTCCAGCGAAGTTCTAATAAAACCCAAGCTCTAAAACCCCATCATCAAATAATAAAAGAGAAATAGAATAAATGCACAATTCATGAGATTAATATAGAGCAGGAAGACAATCTTTTTTTTTCTAATAATCTCTTCTTTTATATCCTACTTTATGGGGGTGCTGTTTAATTTCATGTTCACTTACTTTAATTACTTTTTGCATGTAGTTTGCGAGGAAGTTTGCCATTTTCTAGCGTCTAAAAGATGGCTTACTTGAGTTTCTTTTCAGACCCTGTTAGAATTAATATATAATAAAACCCAATGTGGATATTTCTCATTTTTCACCTCAAAGGATTATTCATCATAATAGAATCAGTTTTTTGCAGGGAGATTTTATCAGACTTACAAGTCAAATTAGTCAAATGCATTTCTTCTGCTAATAAACAGAGAACCTTTACCCTGGAAACATCTCTAGACTGAGTTCCAATAATTTAATGTTTCCTTGCCTCAAGAGATCAACCTATAAATGACCTGGGAATAAAAACATAAATTTATTAGTCTAAATGGAGATTGTTAAGATGGGAAAATTTGAAAATAAAAGAAAGGTCATAAAATAAAAAAATAAATATTGAATATATGTTACACTGAAAAAATGATTTTAGAGGGATAGGCTTAATTTCTACCCCATGCCGAGAATTTTGGGCGAACAGATTGGTATATGTGTGTGTAGTTGCATGTATTTGTGTATGGCACAGGAGAATCATGCAGGATTAGTAAGAGATCATTATGTACTTCCCTAAAAGAGTCTTGTGTTTCTAATTTAGAAGATAAACGCAGTTGTGTTAGAATCAGGCCAAGCTGGAAGGTGCCTGGTTTCATCACTGCCTTCGTTTTGATTTGCCTCGTGGTCTGTAGGTCCAAGGTTAATTGTGGGAAGATTTTGGCCATGAAACTGTGACAAGCCCTTACATGAATGGAAAGGGGATGTACTTTCTTTCAAGTGCCTTTATTAGGGGTAGGTGTGATCCTTGACTCACTGCTTGATGGGAGTAAGCTCATTGGTTCTTGGGGTGAGTGAGTTCTAAATCCCCTTTTAAGTTCAGTCCAAGTTGCTGTGACCTTCTCAAGCTGCTTGCTCACAAGCATTTCAAATGTTGAGGTGCTGGGCATTTTGTCTAGTTCAAAACTGAGAAATGCTTTCTTCTCTAAGATATGGCAGATTTGATCCTAGAGAGGAGAGAGGAACGTGGCTTTCCTTTCACCTCCACAGATAAGATCTGCTGTTGGGAGAGATGCAGGTGAATAGATTGCTTACGCAGAAACTGTGGGAATCCAGTGTATAAATGACAAGAGAGAAATTTTTCAGGGCTAATAGTAAAACCCTCTTCAGTGTATAGTTGAGATCCACTTTCTTTGGTATTTTTGCACAAGATTGAGAATAAATGGTTATGATTGATGAAGCATTCAGTGTATATCTAACTGTAAGTCAGACTAGAGGGACTTTTAAATCACCCAAATGAAAGATTGTGTTATCATGAACATTAATATGTAACAGTTAAGTATGTCATTGCTTATCCTAAGTCCTGGCATTCACAGGGCTCTCTGAGGCCAGCCAACCAAAAAGGAGAAACTTTAAGCAAACGCCAGTCCACAAAACCTCCATGCATAAGGTCAGTCCAGTGGCCGTGACTCTTAGTGGGTTATTTATTTCTGCATTCCCATCCCATCTGTAGATTTGATTCACACCACAAAGGACTTAAAAATGTCCCCTGAGATACTACTAGGGCAAGAAATGTATGGTTGAAACCAAGGGGAAGAATTTATTTCTGGTTGAGAAGAGGAAGTCTGGAAGGAGAAAAAACAGTGAAGGGCAAGGGGATTAGGTTAGTTAAATGTTTAGAAGTTGTTTGTTTTTTTCTTAATTTCTTACAGATTTGTTGCCATTTATGGTCTTGGAAATTAGACATTTTTAATCTTTTTTGTCTTTTAAAAAAATACTATCTTTTCCTCCAAATTTTTTAAGGAGTCCATGTTTATAGCAAGAAATTTGAATTAGGAACAAATATTTTCTTTTTTTAATTAAAATTGCATCCATTCGCAATACACAGAAATTCAGTAAATAGAAGGGGTATTTTTACATGTATAATATAGGAAAAAAATGTAAATGTTAATATGACATAGTTAATTGTATTTTTAAGTAGACACATATATTCTTTGTTTAGCATATTTGCCATGTAAAAAGCTTATGTCAGTTGATGCTCTATCTTTGTATCCAGCATAACATCAAGGCCAAGACCATTTTAGTGGGATGCATTCCTTAATAGTTTTAAAAATTGTAATAGATACCTCACATTAGAATTAAACCTGTGAGTGATTTGTAGAGGGAAGAGGGGTGGAAAAACCAGGGAAGGAGCATTTGTTGAACATCTAGCATATGTTAAATACTATGCTAGTCCCTTTTGGGCTTCCCAGGTGGCGGTAGTGGTTAAGAACCCACCTGCCGATGCAAAAGATGCAAGAGACATGAGTTCAGTCCCTGGGTTGGAAAGATTCCCTGGAGGAGTATATGGCAACTCACTCCAGTATTCTTGCCTAGAAAATCCCATGGACAGTGGAACCTGGCAGGCTACAGTCCATGGGATCACAGAGTCAGACACGAGTGAGTGACTTAGCATGCACGCTCACATGGTAGTCCTTTGTGGTAATTTTGCAATTCCTTATCATTTGGTATGACGATGATTGTTATGATGAGGATAACTAATTACTGAGCATGTACTGTGTACCAGGTGAGAACTTTGGCATGTATCATTTACATGTAATTTTTGCAACACAAAAAGTTTATCTACTTTTATTATTTCTGTATTAGAGATGGGAAATCTGAGGTTCAGAGATGTCAAGCTAGTTAACTGAAGATCACAGAGCCATGAATTTCAAAGCCAAGCAAGCTGTCTGATGTCTCTTAATTCCCCTAGCTGCAGGCTACCTATGCATGCCCCATCCCCACATTGTGTCACAGGCCCTACCTTTTCCCTCCAGGGTACGGTGACAGTCAACACCAAAGTGACATCTCTGCCTCTTCCTGGTGGCTTCTTTGGTGTTTGTGCTGCTGTTAGCTCTAAGGGAGCATCCCTTGTCCTTGGCATCTTGAGCTGAAGAATCAGTTACAGCTGAAGCATCTGCTCATCAAGGCACAGGGCAAATGACTATGTGTGGCCTGTGCTCTGAGCTCAGACGATGCTGTTATGTCTTAGAACAAAAAATGATCAGTGGGTGGGGCTGTCCACGTTGTGCAGTTGGGGCCATGCGTAATCATTTTCCTACCCAAGTTTTCTGTAAATCTGTTGACCTAGGACATTTTGTTTCTCTCTCTCTACTCTTTCTTCTACTCAGAAGTTGGGATGATCCTTGTACCTACCATGTAGAGGGAGTGTGAGGATAGTAAATCACTTGAGTCAAAGCTTTGTGTGGAGTTGGCATGCAAGTAGATATGAAGTGGTGGTGTTTCTGTTTGAGATCTTCTAAAGACTAAGAATCATACTCTCTAGTGATACGGTCTCAGGTGAAATGGGAAACCATCTTAGATTCCAGGGAAAATGACTAATTATACTTTGGTTAGTCCAGTTTCCTCAAGGAAGGGGTTTCTATCATTCCTGGGATTTAGGATATAAGCATGTTTTCACCTATTAGTGATAGGAAACCTCATTAGCAGTGGCTGAAAAAAGGCTATTTATGATTTACTTGCTTAGAAATCTGTAGGTAGGCCATCCAAAGATTGGTTCCTTATTTCAATAATGTCTGATTGCTGGGTTGGCATACTGGTGATTCCTTTAACTTTTCCCTCAAGGCTACAGGATGGCTTTTCCCTCCAGGCATCACCTTTGTACATATTTACTTTTAAAGCACTAAGTGGGTAAGAAGACAACCAAAGAGAGAGATTTGTTCCCTTCTAATCAAGGAGGAGAAAAATATTTCACACATCCCCCCTTCCTATCTTTTGGCCAGAATTAAGTTAGATGTCTGTCCCTAGGTGCAGAGAAATCTGGGAAGGAGACATCTCATTTGTTTCAGCTTGAAGAGTAGTGGGAGGGTGGGAAGAAGTTTACAAATGATGTTGAGTAGCTATCCAGAGCTGTCTCTATGGAGTAACATTTCATACCCGACCACCGAAGGCCACCCTAAAATCTAGGCTGTGCCCAGCTTAGGATATGGATTTTATTATTTTCAGTATTACTAAGAATGACAATGCATTTTTGGATTCCCACAGTATTGCTAAAGGTGAAATTGCTTGGTATCAAGAGATGATGAGTATCTCAAACTCACTGTTGTTTACTTTCTTCATCATCAGGCTTTATCCCATCTCAAGCTCTCTGTTTATCACCCAAGAAATGTTTCGTAGATGGCTCAGCTTTCTGTTCACAGCCATAGTTCTGGACGTTTCACACCCTGCACACGGGTTTGGGAATGACTAACCCCCTGCGCGCCACCCCCACCCGTCCCCCCCACACCCCCGCGCCAAGTGATCTTTGCTTCTATATTTGTCCATTGTGAAAGAAACATCCTGACAGCTGTGATGTATTTATGATGTCGTCCAGCTGGTTTTACAGTCACTTTGTTACATCAATACTAATCTTTCTCCCTAAGCTGAAAAATTCATCACACTTGGAGCTACGGGGGGAAGGCTCCACCTGAATGTGTGTAGTTTGGAGTTTTCAGGGGAGCGATAAGGTAGAGGGATGTTTCTGTGTAAGAAATCTTTCAGAATGTCACTCTTGTTTGAGATTGTGTGCATTATTTGAGTTGGTGGAGAGGGCACTTTCTCCAGGAGAGCAGGCATCTCCCAAAACCTGGTTTACAGGCAACGTGTCTTGAAGAGAGTAGCGGTTACATGTTTCTGACAGTAAAAAAAATTATCTTCCAAGTGGCTACTTAAGGAGTATGCTTGGTTCAAATCCACAAGCATAAATCTCCCACTCAAGTTATTGACTTAAATCTGCACTTCTCATCAAAATTGTGATTAGAATTTATATAAAAATTAAGCAAAAATTTGTATAAATTTAGATTCAGAGCAAGAATGGATTTTTATTTATTTATTTATTGGAAAAGACTAATGCTTTTAAAAATGGAATTTTTGCTTTTTTAAGTCAGGACCAAAATGCCAAGTTTGAGAGAGTTTGTTGATTTCCATGGAGGAGAAGATATGATTTTTAATTAAAAATTAATATATAGAATCTTGAACTAGGAACCAAATACCCATCTGCTGAGGATCAGATTCTCATGAATATGGAGAATTTGTGACACTTCTAAAATTGCGCAGTCCAAGATAGAGTAGCCCCTAGATGTGTGTGGCTATTTAAATTTAAATTAATTAAAATTACATAAATTTAAGAATGTAGTTCCGGATTTCACTAGCCATATGTCAAGTGCTCAGTTGCCTTGGGTGACTCCATTGGATAGTGTAGGTCTAGAACCTTCCATCATTATAGAAAGTTCTATTGGGCAGTGTTTCTCTTGATGAATGCTTTCTACAAGGAGCAGTTTTTCCCACCTAAGAACATTAGGCAATACCCGGAGATGTTTTTGGTGTCGCACCTGGGGTGGCAGTGGTTCTGCTGGCATCTAGGGATTCTGCCAAACTCCTCCAATGCACAGGACAACTTCCGCAGTGAAGAGTTTGCTTCACCAAAATATCAATAGTGCTGAGGTGGGCAGACTGTACTCTCCATGGCAGTTGGACCCCTGTGGCCCCAAGCTCATCATCTGGAGTTTTAAAACAATTCCCACCACCAAAATTTCAGGTAGGCTATGGTTTTGATATAGTCCTGGTGCGGAGCAGGATCGACGAGGTTATTTCTAGAGAAGGCTAGTCCCAAGTTCCGTGGCCCTCGTTAGAGGAAGGGGAGAACTGTAGGGCTACCCAGAGAGCCTAGTGAATGATAATACAGCAGAGGTTGGAAGAATAAGGGGGCCGTGGTGCTAATGCTTCTCCTTCCTCAGCCTTCTCTGCTCCTAAAGGTCCCTCACTCTGCAAACTGAGCGGAGCCAGTCATTCACATCTTTATGTCTTCGAGTTCGGCGGATTGCCCTTCCATTCCAGCATCAGGATTGAGACTCCAGTGTGAGCATCTGGGGCTCATGCTGACAGTCATTCCTGACAGCAGGTGGATGCCAATATGATGCGCCAGGTGTCCTGGTCAGAGCTGGGTTTGGGTTTGTACTCCAGCACTTAGCTTCAGTATGGCCAGGAATGGGTTGCTTAACTTCTCTGAGCCTCATTGTCCTTACCAACTAAAGGGAAGTAGAAACTGTATGCATCTTCTAGGCTTATTTTAATGGTTTAATGAGAAATGCATATAAAATGACTAATGGGGTCTCTGGCACATTAAGAATAAAATAGCTTCTTTTTTGTTGTTTTGTTCTTGTATTGCAGTGGTTGCTAGTCCCAGGACAGGCTGGTTGTATTGATCTGGGGTGTACTGCTGCCCAGGGAGGAAGTCATGACTGTGGTTTGCCAGTCTGCTTGGCTGAAGCCAGGGCTAACAGCCAGGCATGCAGGCTGGACCTCACCCCTTCTACCTTGACTTAAATGTCACTTATCCTGTTCACCTCATTTAAATACATTCCCTCAGACCCCACTCTTATTTTATCATTCTTGACTTACGACTGTTTCCTTTCTAAAATGTGGTACAGTTTAAAGCACATTTGTGTTTTTACTGGTTATCTTTTCTTCTAGACTTGGAGTTGATATTAGGCATTAGGAATTTCAGGTTTAATGGTGTGGTATTGTGAAAAATTAAACTCATGGAAATGAGGAAAGAGGAGGAGACAAGAATAAAGCAGCCCATGGGTTTTTCATGCTGACTAAGCTGAATTGAAATCTCACTTTCCTTGTTACTCATTTTGTGACCTTATGTAAACTATTTAACACAAGTCTCAGTTTGTCATACCTGTGAAATGGGGAAAATATTGTAAGAATTCCATGATAAATATAATGTCGTCTACTTCAGTTAATTACTCAATAAGTGGCAGTTTTTATAATGATTAAAGAAGCAATATGGGAATAAAACTAAAGGATTTTTAATGTATTTGTCACTGTTCCTTCCCTTCTATCAATATCATTCATAGAACTTTAGCTGTAACATGTGCCTTATTAGAATATTTTTATGTCTTCTTGAGTAATTTTATTTTTTCTCCAGTGGACTCAAACCTTGACAGGCTGAAGGTAAGATAGCTAGAAATTTTTATACGAGTGATAGTATGCTCCAAAGAGATTCAGAAACTATTAGGGCCAGCGAGTTTGTGTTGGCCTGTCTTCAAGGATCCACATAGCCCTTGATTCTTCCTGACCTCCTCCTCTCTTGTTATTTATGATCAGTGACTAAGGACTGGGGCTTAACCAGGTGGCAGTAGTAAAGAATCCACCTACCAATGCAGGAGATCCTGGAGATGTGGGTTCGATCCCTGGATTGGGAAGATCCCCTGGAGAAGGAAATGGCAATCCACCCCAGTATTCTTCCCTGGGAAATCCCATGGATGGAGGAGCCTGGCGGGCTACAGTTCATGGGACCACAGAGAATCAGATATGACTGAGCACACACACGACTAAGAACCACTGTACCCTGCCTCTGCCTCCCATCACAAGTTCTGTCAGGATGAAAGACTGCTTCTCACCCCTTGTCCTTGAGTCTGATCAGGAGATGTGACGTCTGCTGTGTGAGCTCACAGGCTGTTCATCTGAACTGATGGGTTGGTCCATCCTGACCTGAACCACCATCACCACCAAGGACCTAGAGAAGAAAGTGTATTAAGTCTGTGTAAGCTTGCATACCGGATTGCTTTAGAACTGTAGTGTAGATTGCTTTGAGATCAACTTGAGTTCTTTCCAACTGTTTGTCCTGATTTACTCTCCTAACTCTTTCTAGTGTTAGCAAAAAAGAAAATATAGCTGATGACCTGGTTACATAAAATGTAGGAGGTCTACAGATTGAGGGTTGGTTCTGGGAAATTACTGTTTTGTGTGTTTTTTTTTTTTTTTTTTTTAGTTGGTTTGCTTTCCCATAAGGGGTAAGGCATATTATAGAGTTGGAGAACTACGTGTAGAATGCATATATATTTTGAATTCCTGTATTGTACCTGCAGATAACCCAAAATCAACTGTTCCAGTTAGCTGAGCAAATTTGGGAATTTCAATAGTTCATGTTCCCTGGTGACTCGGTTGGTAAAGAATCCGCCTGCAGTTCGGGAGACCTGGGTTCGATCCCTGGGTTGGGAAGATCCCTTAGAGAAGGGAACGGCTACCCACTCCAGTATTCTGGGAGAATCCCATGGACTCTGTAGTCCATGGGGTTGCAAAGAGTCGCACTGAGCAACTTCCACTCTCATGTAATGAAGTCCGGAAGCAGGGTGGCTCCCTCTGGGCTTTGCTAGGACTCTGTCCTGCTCTTGTGCTCACCTCTGAAGTGCTCCAGCTTTTAGTTTTAGCCAGCTTTCTCTTTGTGGGGGCAAGCCAATCCGTGTTCTTAAAGCCTTGGAAAAGCTAGCAAAAGAACTATAGTTCCTATAGAATATTATTTCCTATGGAATACTAGTAGTTGAGTACGATTCTCCTTTGGCACATGTCCGTCCATCAGCCCCTCAGCGTGACTGACAGAGCAGAACATGCTGATTGGTCAGACCTGGTTTCTGGCTCCACCCTCCGGAGGTGGGAGATGCATCCACCTTCTGTGCACCAGAGAGAGCGAGAGTGGGGAATGGGGTGTCTCTCCCAAGAAGAATCGGGCTAGTGTTCAGAGGAGGAGCAGCGTGGATGTTGGGCAGACAAAGACTACCATCTCCCCAGCTGTGATCCCCGTTGATTTCAACGGTGCTGGTGACTCAGGGAAAATCTCAGGCCTTGCGGTGTCTCCATTTCACTTCCAGAATTGCTTGCAGGTCCTGGGCCTGATGTCGTTTACAGCATCAGCACACCCCTGTCTTCTTCCTTGCAGTCATGATACCCCCGTCTTTCCCCCGGAGGTTGCAGTAAATGGCCTTCTCCGAGCCACAGTCAATGGCATTTCGTAAGGTGTGACAGAAGAGTCCATCTGGCACTTGTCGCGTTGTCCTTTCTCCCTGGCCAGGGAGGAGGCCCGCTGGAGGCAGGAGGTCGCGGCTCAGCGAGGCACTGCTGTCTCTCACTAACCGCCCCCCGCCCCAGACCTGGGGCCGCAGCAGAGAAGCTCCACAGAGTCACACACCTGGCAGAATCCCCCTTTCCCTCTGTGAAATTTCCCGTCAAAATTGATTTGTGGATTAATCATCATAATGAAAATGATTTTCGAATACCATTATAAGTTTGAGTGTTCCACACAACACTTTCCCAAATATTGGATAGATTTTCTTTTCTTTTTTTTTTTTTAAGATGCCAGTGTGGAGATCAGTGGCCCATTTCAATTTTTATTGAAACAAATAAACCCAATAAAAACACTTATGCTGAGAGCTGTAGTGCCACAATAAAAGAATCACACTGTATTGAATTTATTGATTTATTTATTTACTCCAACTGGAAAATCGAGTATTGTGTTAATGTATTTTATAAGAATCACACTGCTCGATGAAATGGCTAATTTATTTTAGCGTATACATAAATAGCTAGCAATTTTCCATGAGACGGCCTAATGAAAATGATGCCGATGAAATTGTCTATACTATGAGGAGTGACAGAGACGAGTTATTATTGGGTGAGTGCTAAGACGCATTGAACTGGCCATCATATCTTTGAACTTTTGAACTGCTACTTGTTCTGTGTGATTTATTGATTTTACTATCTCTCTGTTTAGCTCAACTTTAGTTTTTGCCCAGCAGTGCAGATAAGTGGCATAGGAGATTTAATTTCATGGGTATTTGGGGTTAAAACCTATCTTTAAGAAGAATGCTAAACATGTTTTAATAAAACATGAGTTGCAGGGGTTTTAAGTTTCTGGGTGATATGGATCTGATAAGGAGCAAAGCAGTTTAGAGGCCAACCCAGGGGTTCCAGGCTGGGGAAGCACTGTTTTTCTGAGCTGTGGAAGTCTCAGCAGGGCCATGTGCATTTTACTTGCTCCATCAGCCCGACTGCAGCCCAAATTGCATGGAACATTTCTTCCCCGGCCTGTGCCCTATCTCTCACACCCCGTCTTTTTCCCGGGTGGTTTCTGGGGTTCTTGCATGCAGCAGCGAGTTGCCTCTCCTCTCCGTGTGCACTGAGGGCTGGCCACTCTGTAAACACCCTCGTTTTTGGCAGCTGTCTTAAGGAAACCACTTTTAAGAAACGCCATGGCTCTCACCTCTGGGATAAAGACATGCTCTCTCTGCGTTGGGGCCAGGCTGGCTCACAGCTGTCCTCTCTCTGCAGACCCACTCTCTGGGGTCCTCATCTGTGAGGCTGTCCTCCTCGGCCTGCCCTGACCTGGGAGCAGGAGGGTTCACTGTCTGCCTGGGAAGGGGGTGGGAACCTCATACTGTCTGACAGTGGCCAGAGAGCAGCCGTACTTATTATTGTTGTCTTTAATGCAGAACTTTTAAAAAAATGTGTAACATCTTGGGGACTCATTTCTGATATTTTTCTTTTTGATTAGCTAATTTCTGTAGAATGACTTGACCACAGTATTTTTTGCCTGCCTTTTCCCTTTGGGGAGGAGGGTTGGAGAAGGTGGGAAAGAGCTTTATCATGTAAAAGTAACCATCCTAGAAATTCCAGGTAATAAATTTTCAGGCGCATGAACGGTTAAGACTCCTCACTCAGTAACACAGTATGTGACTGTGGAATTTTTATGAAGGTAACGGTCTCTTTCTTTAAAAATCTGATTTATTTAGAAGGTACTTTTCAATGACCAAGTAATTTTAACCTTGGGAGAAAGATTGGGGTGGGGGCATGGGAGGAGTGAGGAAAGGAGGCTTGGATTTCTGCAAGGGCTTGAAAACTCACATCCCCTTTAATGATTAAACTGGCAGGATCTTTATTTGGATGTTAAAAGCTTTTTCTTACATTGCAAACATTCTCAACGAATTTACAGTCAGATATTTGGAAACATCTAACACTTAAAAAAAAAGAGGAGGAGGGGGGCCTGTTTGAACTAGGAAACAGAATTAGTGAGAATGACTAAAAAGACAGGACTGACCCCAACACCATTAGCTGGAAAAAAAAAATTCCATTTCATTGCAACTATGTTATTGTTTACTTTACCATACACATCCTAATATGGTTACCTCCCTGTCAGAGGCGGCCAAGCCCAGGGCTTGAGAGGCCCCCTCCGGGAGAAAGCTCCTAACTGCCTCCCAGACAATAAGAAACAAACGGTACAACTCCACAAAAGGCTTCCCGGAAAATAAGTGTCAAATAAATCCTACAGAACTCTCGCTTCTGCCACTGAGCTCCGTATATGCAAACCTGTTTTTATGCTTTCGCTGCCCAGGCTGAGCTGCATTTGTTTGGAAATAAGCCACTGCATTTTCTTTTTTCTACCCCCCACCCCCCCGACTTTTTTTTTTTCTTTTCTCCTCACTTCATCTGAGGGCTCTGGATTAATTCCTTGAGACATATCTTTGCATACATGTCTCATGAGTTATGTTTCCTGGAGCCTTTTACTAGGAACATTAAGGTAAGAATGTTGATTTAGCCCGGGACCTTTGTCACTCAAACTAAGGCTCATCAGTGATATAGACATTGTAAAGAAATATTGCCAAGGTCTTTTGTGGTCCCCCTCCCAACAGAGAGGTGCAGTTGCTTTTAATTGTCATGCATGGATTCCGGGAAAAAAAAAATGCCACCAGTTGTGGATGAGATGGAGCAGAGGTGTACTCACTGGTGTAAACACTGGTGAAGACACCCCGATCCTGTGGCAGCCACAACAGTTTCACAAGAAACTGTTTCCTGTTGTTTCTTCCAATTCTTCTCTACTTGTGGTGTTTCTTTCTTCTTCTTCCCCCCTTTTTTCTCTTTCAACTCCCCTGCTTTCCCAAATCCTCATGGTCTTGAGGCTTGTCTGTTATCATCTGCAACTCCAGAACAAAGGTAGGTTGCTTAACTCTCTGCTTCGGGGGTGGGCCAAGTTATTTTGGGAGGGATGTCTTCCTAATGCATGAGTGGCTGACCTAAAAGGGGGGTGGCAGGGAGATCATGCCTGGAGCCGAGGGACGGGAGAGCACGCACTGTGGCAGCTTTTATGTAGTGGAGTTTATTTTTATGGAACTTAAAGAAGCAGCAGCATCTTCGATTAGAATGGACTCCGTAGCTCCTGAAATTCTACATTTGATGTCCTTGATGTCTACATTGCATTACCAGATTGGGGTTCAGACTCTTGGGGATGCTTGAATCTATGACAGCAGATAAGGTTTTCTGGTTAGCTACTATATCCAGTTTATCAACATTAAAGGAAGGAACTAGAGTTTTTTTTTTCTTTCTTTCTTTTCTTTGAATTTTAATGTAAAGGTGTGTTTGGGTGACTGGCATAAGTACTTTTTCTCTTTTTTTCTTTTTTTTAGTTTAATTGCTTTAATTCCCTGGACACCTTCACTTATTTCTCAATGACTGTGTTCTCTCATTTTGCGTTATCTGGTGCTCTGTGGAGGTTGTGGAGGTGGAGGTTGGCTGTTTTTAGCTAATTGTGCCTTGCTGGGTGGCAATACAATAGAGTACAGACCACAGGAAATTCATCTCCACCTGAAAAAGGGACAGGAATAGAGTGTGCAGATTCATAATGGAAAACAAGAGCAAATTAAGCCTTAGTGAGGGATATTACAGGCTATTAATCATAATAAATATGTTTGGCAGTCTTGGGTTTGCATTCTATAGTTTTCAGTTAAAAAAAAAATCAGAATCGGTGATTAGAAGAGGAAATAGTTCTCTGGCTTGTGAGAGGCTGGGCTGTACTTGTTCATTAGTTCAAACCGCATTAAAAGTGAGCAGTTTGTTCCAGAATCAAGTACGTTGTTCCCAAGCAGATCTGAATACATCCTCATCCAAATGCAATCTCGGGTTCATGCCACGATTGCTTGGCTTTTTCTGAGCATCTCCGCTTCAGCACGGAACTCGAGTGCTAAGAATTTTATTTTACATTATTACACTGCTCGCACATTCCTGCTGGTTTCTTGGCTGAGGATCATCTCTGTGCATGCACTGTAGCCCCGTCAAGGTGACGCTCTTTGAAAAATAGAAATCCAGTGCATTTAACTAAAATGAGCTCGAACAGCCTCAAAGTTTGTATCTTAGAAAGCTGCTAATTATGCTTGTCGTAAAACATATCTGAGTGGAAGGTTCTGAGTCCAAACAGAATCGAGGGCTGCTTTAGAAATATAACTGTAGTCTGTGCTTTTAAAGAGGTTTATTTTTACTTTGGGGCCATGGAGGGGGTGATCGGAATTAGTAGCCTTTAATTAGACGGGGAGATATTCAAATTTTACAGGGATTTATGTTAGAACATGGAATGGCGGTGGCTCTTTCCTCATTATGAATCCTCCCTGCACATAATGAGGTTCATCATTAGTTGATGGAGTGAATTTGCCCTAGCTCTACCTTGAAAGGCACATAATTTACATACTACTTCAGAGCCTAAGCTTTAATGGATTCCTCGATGAATAAAATGAAAAGCTACTTTCTTTAAATTTTTGAACACTGTTTAGATAATACGATTTTAATAAGACATTCAATTTGCTTGTTAAGTATATTTGAAAGTGCTTTTTTTTTTCCTTTTTGGGAGAAACATATTTTGGCTTGCCTTGTTGTATATCACAGTGGATGGTTACCCTTACAGATAAATCGGAGAACATATGGGGTACGTCATTAAGAAATGGGGAGAATCTTAGGCAGAGAGCTTTCTTTTTAACATGTGAGCCTCAAGGTTATTGATTTTTGTGTAGAAACTCTTCTGACATGAAATTATTGTAACAAAAAGGTTGAAAAACAAGCTTATTATTTGTGTATAGTTTTGCATATCTAAAATGTGCGTGCATGTTCGTTTCAGCTAACACTGACAAAATAGCTAGCTGCACCTTCTGATTTATTTTAATGATGGAAGAACAGAAACTTCCCTGGTGCAGCTGCACATTTGAAACTGCTTCAGTGTAACTATGATTCGATGAGGGGGGACATGGAGCTGAAGGCCTTCTGCTGGGTTATCAGGTCATCAGCCTAGGAGTGTTCTGGTCTGCACCATAAATTCAGCAAGTTTCCTGGCTCTGTCACTCTCCCGTCTTTTGATTGGAATGCGGAGAAAATCAGCTTTGACTTGGCGAGGTTTGAACACGGATGTCTTTTCAGTGAGCAGGGGGTTTGGTGATAGCATGTTATTGAACATGTCCTTTGCGTGTTGGAGACAGGTCACCCCAGCGTTTGTATAATGGTTGAGGGAGGAAACAGGTTTCTGGTGGTGTGTCACATTCAGGAACACGGAAGGTGTCTGAGTATAAGCGAAGCCTTGTTTTGATAGAATGCTTTATTACTTGAAAATTATCAGCATATATTAACATTAATAGAATAGTCCATGTCATTCTTTTTAGGTAATTTACCTCTGCTACAGACCTGTCTGCTGGAAAATAAAAAAAAAAATCTTCCACTCTTCTAAAACATATATTTGTTTAGAGAGTTTTCACTGAAGTGTACATGACAATTACAGCTGTTCATTAACAAAATTGGGTATTTGTTTTAAACTTTAACCAATCACTTTGATATGCTAATTATGGTGTAATTTAATTTGAGCCCTGTAATGATGATGCCGTTATTATGGACATAAATGATGCAGTTAAGCTGAGAGTAATCTCATTTGCATACTGTACATGCCAGTAAATTAAGCCCTTTCTTCGACTGCTTCAGCTTTAATTTTCCACTTCTTTTCACACAGCTCCTTTTCAGCCCCTCTCTTATAAGCCCACTTTGTAATAGTCCTGATGACTGTTTGATGTGAAGAGTTTCTGCACCACAATAATGCAGGACAGAAGATGTAACATTTAAAGGATTCATTATCTTGCTGAGTGTTCCTTTAAGAAGGAAGGATTAGAAAGGGTGTGGGGAGAAGAAGTGTCCTTGCCATGGAATATGACAGCCCTTCTCTTAGAGTCACTGGAGATGTCAAATGCTGTCCACTCACCCCACAACTCAGACATGGGACCTCTTATTTAAAAATGTTTCTTCCCCCCACTATGCTGCTATTTACTGTCACAAAGTATGTTGTGTACAATAGCAGTGAACTTCACGTGATCTCTGATTGTAATTACCCCATGCTAGTTGGAGGGAAAAGTTTCATTTAGCCTTCATACTACAGTTCTTCGAATCTGGGCTTGTGTAGATGAGATTCTAATTTTTAAACAATTCCAAGATAGACTGCCATTTTCAAAAGGAACTTCTCTCTCCCCACCCCTCCCACTGCCTGGGTTGTCAAAAACAGAAAAACAATAACAGCCAAACAAACTAACCAGAAAATCCAGGAGATCCAGCCAGTTGTGTGAGAATCCTTGGGAGTGGAGAGGGATGTTTGCAGAGGGGGAACCTCTGGCTTCCGCTCTCGTGAGTCTGGATGGCTTTCCAGAGGCTGGGTGATCCAGTGGTCAGTCTATCTGGACCAAAGAATGCTAAGAGCATACTGACCTGTTTTAACTGTTGAGCGGGTTCTCCCGTGGCCTGCGCTGAAGCCGGTGGGAGTTGAGTGGGTGTAACAGAGGACTGAATTTAGCTCTGGCTTTTTAAAGAGGGTCAGAGGCCTAAAAATAGTTGAAGCTGCTTAACTCTCCTGCAGGCTACTTCCTCAACAAATGGGAAAGTATTAAAAAAAAAACAAAAGAGTAATAGGCTGTGTCCATCCTCATGTCTTGAAACTAAAAGAGTTTTCCAGTCCTGTATCCCTTGACCCAAAGTTTTGCCAACTGATGTGCATCGCTTCCCCCAAGCCATCCTCCATGGAGAGGCTGCGCTGCTAGTATCACAGCAGGTGGTGTGGTCATGGGCAAGCATGCACAGGCTTCCTCAGCCTGGTAGCAGTGGCAGTACAGAATTTCTGCCTTTTCTTTTTTTTTAAACAACCAGTTCTTATGCTATTTTTCTTTTGACTAGAGATTATGCATGTGTCAATAAAGACCAAAGAGAATATAATAAAAGGTAAGAACAAATTTCCAAGAATCATACTATCATTGCATTTAGAAATATTTAGTGAGGTTTGGTTTTGTGCAGAACTGAAATTAAGAATCTGGAATAGAGTAGAATAAGAAAGTAAAAGGGCATTACATTTTATTACATTATTGTTATCTGGCAAGTGTAATGAATATGTATTGTCCAGTACAAATCAAAGTAAACTTTTGAGAAAAATATATTACTTTACCTTTGATAGGTGAGAAAAGTTTTAGAGGGTAGCATGGGTACTTGCTGGCAAATCCAGAGCTGAGAATCCAGTCCAGTTGAACCACACAGATAATATGTTCCCCTCAAAACTTGGTAGGATTCTAGTTCCTCATTTGGTGCTGGGTTCACTCCCCACTCACTGGTTGAACCCAACTTTAAGAACCTAATATATTTGCTAGACACTCTGCCAGTAACTAGAGATGCTGGAGGCATTCGGGCACTGTTCCCAGCAAAAAGAGCTCTGATTCAGAGGACACAGAAGAGACGTGCGGTCAGACAAGTGCCTGCCTAACTTCGGACATCCTGATGGAGGTGAGCATCTTCTCTCCCAGTTGTTCTTGAGTTAAGAAAACGCTACCCCACTGTAGATACGATGTCAGGCTGTTGCTTTCAAAACAGTTTAACTTAATGAAAAGTCTAAACCTTTAAGGGCTTTTTCCTCCCTTTCCTCCATCTTGATATAATTTCAAAATTACTGTAGGATGCAAAAATGTACAAAATGCTTGTAAACAGACTTTTGTGTGGGTATCATGCTATATCCAATATTTTTCCAAAATGAAGAACCTTCCTGTTTTCAATATAATTTAGGGAGACCGGGGAAAGGATACAATTTTGTGTAATACTGTAGAACTTCTTCATTTTCATTAAATAATAAAGACTAGGCTTTCTTTGTTCAAACCAAGCCCCTAACAATGCATTCATCCCCTCTGTCAAACGTCCTGTGTTTAGGAAGGCAAGGAAATAAAGAATGAAGTTCCACAAGAATGTAAGTTCCCTGAAGGCCAGGGATATTTATCTGAATTTTAAGCACTTGGAGTCATGCCTTGCATATTAGTAGGTGTTCAAGATGTAGTTCTTGGTTGAAATCAGTCTGCTTACTCCCTTAGACTTGTGAGCATCAACTAAGAAAATGAAGAAGAAACTGCTTTCTAAAAGAAAACTTTTACATATGCCTGATGGTGTTTAGATGGTAAACCTCATCAATCCATCCTTCCTCTGGCCCCTGCCTTGTCTGAGAGCCACTCACGAGGGTTTGCAGTTAGGCGGAAACAGCCCTCGATGGGACGTGCTTCACCCTGGCCCCCTGATGGATGCCAGTGATGACGGAAGCTAGTGTGTACTGAGCAGCTGTGGGTCGGGCGCAATGGGCAGCGCTTGTCATAGGTGATGACGTTGGATTCTCCCAACAACCTTCCCAGCTTCGCACAGTTAGTTTCGTCTTTTTAGTTTTTAATTGGAGTAGAGTTAATTTATAATATTATGTTAGTTTCAGGAGTACAGCAAAGTGGTTCTGTTGTATATTTGTGTAGACCTATTTTCTGTTTTCAATTCTTTCCCATTACAATTTATTACAAGCTAATGAATATAGTTCCCTGTGCTATACATATATAGTAAATCTTCATTGTTTATTTTACATATGGTAGTGTGCATCTGTTAGTCCCACACTCCCAATTGGTTACCCACCCACCTCCACTTACCATTTGGTAACCACAAGTTCGTTTTCCATGTCTGAGAATCTGTTTTGTAAATAAGTTCATTTGTACTATTATTTATTTGCATTTGTGTGATATCATGGAATATTTGTCTTTGACTTAATTCACTTAACACGATAATCTCTAAATCCATCAGTTTTGCTGCAACTGGTATTATTTCATTCTTTTTCATGACTGAGTAGTAGCTCATTATATATATGTATACACAGACACACACACACACACACACGTATACGACATTTATGACACATAAATATCTCACATCTTTATCCATTCATCTGTTGATGAATGTTTAAGTTGCTTCCTTGCCTTGGCTTTTGTAGATAATGCTGCTTTGAACATTGGGGTGCATGTATTGTTTCAAATTTGAGCTATCTTTTTGTTACATGTGCCCAGGAATGAGATTGCCGGATCGTATCGTAGCTCTGCTTTTATTTTTTTAAGGCATCTCCCTCCGGTTCCCCGTTGTGGCTGTTAACAGTGTATATTCCCCAAAGTAGCCTCGGAGAGTTCCCTTCCCCTGCCTCCTCTCCAGGACTTACTATCTGTAGTATTAGTCTCGTCCTTTAGAGGTGGTGCTGAGGTGCTGATGCAACCCTGGGTCCCGCAGCTGTAGGGTTGCAGCCAGGACTTGTCCACCTTCAGGAAACCTCCAGGCCACTGCACTTCAGTCCTGGTTTTCACTGTAGAGACACACGCACACTCTATTGTAATAGATAGTGTTACTGGGTAGTGTGTGCATAAGTATATATACTGTGTCACTATATCTTAAGTGTGTTTGGTATATAAGTTTCTTGAACGGCTGAAGGTAACATTTTACATGTTTCATTTGCACGGAGGCCTGGCAAGGTAACTATTCTTTGCCCCTACTTTCTGATGAGAAGACCAACCTTCACTGAGATTAAATAACTTGCTTACAGAGGTAGGTAGAAAGAAAGAAGGAAAGTGAAGTCGCTCAGTCATGTCCGACTCTTTGCAACTCCATGGACTGTAGCCCACCAGGCTCCTCCATCCGTGGAATTTTCCATGCAAGAGTACTGGAGTGGGTTGCCATTTCCTTCCCCAGGGTATCTTCCTGACCCAGGACTTGAACCCAGGTCTCCTGCATTGCAGGCAGACGCTCTACCATCTGAGCCAGCAGGGAAGCCCCAGAGGTAGGTAGGAAGTGACCACACTGGGCTCTGATGCCAAGCCCATCAGCCTTCAGAGCCCTTGCTCACTTAATCACCACTGTATGCTCCCCATTCAGTTGTGTTCCTTGAGAGCATTTACTGCTCCCAAGACAGTTAACTTATTTTTGAGTGCATGTAGTATTTAAGGCATTTCTTATTTATCTTGTATTTTAGGGGTTTTGATTTTAAATCTGTGCTCTAAATAACTGAGACATCTCCTAATTTCCCAGTCATTGTGGGATGTCAGTTCCTGGCAGGAAGCCAACTTCTCTTCACACCTACCCCCAGCCCCAGCCCTTACCCCCTCCTCAAACATACAAACTAGGATGTTGTTAAATTCTTTTATTTTTTTTTCCTTGGGGGAGGAAAATGCTGTGCTGCTCCTTTCCCTGTGATTGAAGTCTTTTTTACGTTTTTACTTTTATCTTGACAGGTGACAGAGTGAATATCAGCTATAGAATTTACAGATATGTGGGTCTGTAGATGTTTGCATGTCTCCCCATGGACATGTGCAGATTCACAGCTTATAGTCTTATCTGTATTGCAGGCCACATGGAGAGAAAGAAGTGGGACCGTTTCAGGGACACTCTCTACTTCCTTGTCCCTAATATTTCTCTCCCAGCTCTGAACCTCTGCCCCATCTTGCCAGCCCCGTTTCAGATATCTAAAGTGATAATAGTATGGATCGTATCCTTTTCCCTTATATTCAGAAACCCTTCCAGAATCTTGAAGTGCTCTTAGACCTGCACTGTCCAGTAGGGAAGCCACTAGCCAGAAGTAGCTGCTGAACCCTTGCGGTGTGGCTAACCTGAATTGATGTGCCATATGTGTAATATACATACGAGTTCAAAGGCTTAATTTGGGGGGGAAAGAAAGAGAGAGAAATGTAAACTGTCTCATTACTAACTTTCATATTGATGGTATGTTGAGATTAAAATATTTTGGCTCTATTGGGTTAAATGAAATACATTTTTTAGAGTAATTCCCACTTTTTTATTGTTTTAAATATGGCTAGTAGATATTTGTAAATTGCATATGGGACTTGCATTTGTGAGCCTCATAATGTTTCTACAAGACAGTACGGTTCAGTGTGTACATCCTGCCTCTCTCCATACGTCAGGACTAGTAGACAGGTGGAGGACCCAAAGATGTATCCCCCAAATGGATAGAGAGCTGCTCTGAATATGCTCCACAAAACACCTGGCCTGCAGCAGAGGCTCAGGAAATGTTTGGGAATGCAGCCCTGGATAGCAGTGTGTCTGCATGGCAGGCACTAAGCAGGTAGTCTCTCTGGTTGTTTCAGTATCTTATCCTTCCTCATCAGGCTAGGGATATAGCCGCTACCCCTACTGTCTCCAAGAACTTAGACTTGCGCAGTGTCTCTGTACCCAGCTGGAGCCCCTGATACTCATAGATGTTGGCTCTTCTAGTCCAAAGATTCCATTGGCATCGATGGTCCGAGAGGAGGGCTCCTTGAATGTTCCAGATGGCTGGATGTTACCAGCCTGCAGGAGCTGGTACATAGGGCCCTGGTGCCCCAGGTTCCTTGGGCTGTTTCCTCTTATTCTGTTGCTAGATGCACTTGTCTCTTTGATATTCTCTGATACTCCCTCTGATAAACATTCTTTACCTAGCACAGATGTATCCTGCCTCAAGTAAACTTTAAGTATTAGTTCAGTTCAGTCGCTCAATTGTGTCTGACTCTTCGCAGCCCCATGGATGGCAGCACACCAGGCCTCCCTGTCCATCACCAACTTCTGGAGTTAACTCAAACTCATGTCCATTCAGTCAGTGATGCCATCCAACCATCTCATACTCTGTTGTCCCCTTCTCCTCCCGTCTTCAATCTTTCCCAGCATCAGGGTCTTTTCAAATGAGTCAATTCTTTGCAGCAGGGGGCCAAAATATTGGAGTTTCAGCTTCAACATCAGTCCTTCCAATGAATATTCAGGACTGATTTCCTTTAGGATGGACTGGTTGGATCTCCTTGCAGTCTAGGGGATTCAAGAGTCTTCTCCAACACCACAGTTCAAAAACATCAATTCTTCTGTGCTTAGCTTTCTTTGTAGTCCAACTCTCACATCCATACATGACTAATGGAAAAACTATAGCCTTGACTAGATGGACCTTTGTCAGCAAACTAGTGTCTCTGCTTTTTAATATGCTGTCTAGTTTGGTCATAACTTTTCTTTCAAGGAATAAGAGTCTTTTAATTTCATGGCTGCAGTCACCATCTGCAGTGATTTTGGAGCCCCCCCCAAAAGTGTAAGTATAGTTATAGTTTTAAGACAGAGACAACACTCTGTGAATGTACAGTATTCAATACATGTTGATTAGGAACCTGTCTTATTAGGTATGATGGGCTCTCTGAAAGCTCGTTCACTGTGTAGACAAGTAAGAAAAGTAAGAAATGTCACAGATAACTTTTAAGACATGGGAAGTCACTGATGGCTGACCTGGATCAGTGTTGTTTGCCTCTTCAGTTTATTTTTTTCAAAAGGATTCATAATCAGTCACTATTTAAGAGTCATGTGATACTTGTATTTGCTGTGAGGTGATTTAGGGAAAGTATGGCTTTAATTGTAAGTTTTCAGTAACTCCAGTTCCTCTGGAAAAGTGAATTACACACTTAAAAGTATTTTTTTTTCCCTCCCCAAACATCTGTGTGTATGCTGAGTCACCCAGTGGTGTCTAACTCTTGTGACCCTGTGGACTGTAGCCCACCAGACTTCTCTGTCCACGGGATTTCCCAGGCAGGAATACTGGAGTGGGTTGCCATTTCCTTCTCTAGGGGATCTTCCCAACCCAAGGTTAGAACCTACATCTCCTGCATTGGCAGTCGGATTCTTTACCACTGTGCCACCTGGGAAGCCTGTTAAAACATCTGTGCCAGTTCTTAAAAACCCAGGGAAGCTTGATCTGCAGTCTTTTCTAAAATTTTTTTTTTTAAATTTTACCATCAGAATAGATGGAAGCCTTCACTGGAATGAACGTATGAGAATTAGAGCTATCACCCCATCCGTTAAAAGCAGGCATTGGTCCTTAAGTCAAGGGGACAGGGTATTAGCTGTGAGATGGTCATTGGAAGACTGGGGCCTGTCAAAGATCAGTCCCCAGCATTAAATGTTCCCACTTCCATGTTAAGTGCTGAAATTGCTCACCCATCCCTCTGCCCTCATCTGCCTTGAAGCTGCAACTTCATTAGTATCAGTTGGTTTTTAGGGTGTTTATATCTCTGGGCCACTGGCTTCTGACAATGATTATTGCTTGAAATTTTCCGTACACTGCTTCCGTTTTCAATTACCTACCCAGGTTGGCCTGAGATCGAGTCTTTGAACTTCACAGGGGAATCATGTTAATGGTAAATTTTGTCCTTTGCATAACTGGGGAGGAAAATGCCTTCCACTCATCTGTACTAAACAGCTCTTTATGTAGACACCTTGGAGAGGAGCACCTATGCCCCTGCACCAGCCCTGCCCACCAGCAAATCATCTTCTGAGCAGAAGCCGACAGCAGTTCTGGGGATGTCCTGGAGCTGCAGAACTCTTCACAGGTGTTGAAGCTTGCAAGTCTAAGGTTTTGAAAAACAGCCGTGATCCCCAGCCCCTGCCCTTCTTAGGCGGTTGCTGTCAGTTTCCCCCTCACGGACAGGTTCTGGAAAAACAGCCTTTGGTCCTCCTGGGTTGTCCATTTTGCCAGGAGGCCTCAGGTGCAGAAAGTGAGGCATGCTGATTGGATTAGTTTAAGAGTTGGAGTGTGATGATTGGTTCATCTCCTTCTATTGTGTTTTATTTTGAGGTATTTGGCCCTAAGAGCATTTGGCATATCTTCCCGTTGTTTAAAATTATAATTTTTTTTTATCTAATAATTCAAGCATTTTACATTTAAAAAAATTGGTATTGATCCAGTTATACACATGAAAGGTATTTCGGGGACTTGTAATTAGAGGCAGACCCTTCTGTCTGCATCTCTCCAAATGGATGTGCAGAAAACGGCACTATTGAACATTCTGGAAGTAAACTTACAGCACTGAAGGTCAGTAATGGTGTATGAGGGCTAAGGCTAGGAGCAGCTCTAACATCAAAGATGGGAACTGCGATCCCAGAGAACATGTACAACACAAACCCCTAGAAAAAGGACAAGAATTTTCTGTCACATAATGGTGTTGCTTTGGGCTGAAAGAAGCGTTGATGTACGAAGGCCTTAAATTCTCTTTCCAATCCCATTTTTATGCGTTCTAAAAGTTTTCTTAGCTCTCTTCCTTGCGTTCCAAAAATTTCCACATGCTCATCCTTTCTTGTCCTCCGTGGCGTACCTGGGAATCCACTGAGAGGTACATTCTGTAAAACCTGTCGCGTGCGCTCACATTTTATTGCAACCTTGATAGGCTGCGGACTTTGGCATTCTTGGATCCCTCTCTTTCATTGAGCTGTCAGAAACTATTTTCTTGATACAACTTTGAAATCATTTTTTGTTTTTTCTTTTTTTGAATTCTGTTTTTTATTTTTTTGAAAATGATTTTATTTACTTACTTTTGACAGTGCAGTACTGGGAGCTCGCTGCTGCGTGGGCCTTTCTCTAGTTGTGGCGAGCGGCGCCTGCTGTCTCGGTGCAGAGGGCAGGCTTCTGACCGAAGGGGCTCCTGTTGCAGAGCTAGGCTCTAGGGCGCGGGGCTTTCCATAGCTGCAGCGCAGGGCCTCAGCTCTTGTGGCTCCTGGGCTCTCGAGCACAGGCTCAGTCGTTGTGGCCCATGGGCTTAGCTGCTCCACAGCACGTGGGATCTTCCCGGACCAGGGATCGAACTGCAGGTGGATTCTTTACTGTGAGCTACCAGGGAAGCCCAGGAATTCTGTTTTTTATATTCAGGAATCCTGTATTCTATTCAGGAATTTTGTGTTTTTATATTCAGAAGAGAAACTAAAGAGCCTCTCGATGAGGGTGAAAGAGAAGAGTGAAAAGCCTGGCTTAAAACTCAATATTCAAAAAAACGAAGACCATGGCATCCAGTCCCATCACTTCCTGTCAAATAGAAGGGGGAAAAGTGGAAACTGACAGATTTTCTTTTCTTGGGCTCCAAAATCACTACAGACGGTGACTGCAGCCATGAAATTAAAAGATGTTCCTTGGAAGGAAAGCTGTGACAAAACTATACAGTGTATTAAAAAGCAGAGCCACCACTTTGCCAACAAAGGTCCGTAGAGTCAAAGCAGTGGTTTTTCCAGTAGTCATGTATGGATGTGAAAGGGACCACAAAGAAGGCTGAATGCCAAAGAATTGATGCTTTCAAACCGTGGTGCCGCAGAAGACTCTTGGGAGTCCCTGGACTCCAAGGAGATCAAACCAGTCAATCCTAAAGGAAATCAACTCTGAATATTCATTGGAAGGACTGATGCTGAAGTTCCAATACTTTTGCCCCCTGATGTGAAGAGCCTACTTGTTGGAAAATATCCTGATACTGGGAGAGATTGAGGGGCAGGAGAAGAGGGTGACAGAGAATGAGATGGCTAGATACCATCACCCACTCAGTGGAGATGAATTTGAGCAAACTCCGAGAGAGAGTGGAGAGCAGAGGAGCCTACCGTGCTACAGCCCATGGGTTACAGAGAGTCGGACACAACTTAGCGACTGAGCAACAAACAACTATTTTTGCTCATTTTTAAGATCTCTTGGTGTGGATAAGATTCCTCCCTTTGAGAAAGCATATTTTTTTGGTTTAGCTTTTGTTTACTACCATGGAGATGACATGAAGCGTGAGCACAAGGGATCCTGAGCAGCAGTCTCCAGCAGATGGGTAGAGTGGCTTTTACCCCTTTTCCTTTCCATCACTTCTCACGGCAGACATCACTAAGCAATTCCAGCGCTCTTGCTCGGCAGGCCTGCTTGGAGCCTGTGAGTCTTCCTCTCAAAGAGTGCCAGCCTTTGCTGATCGATGGTGCTTGGCATGAAATATGTTTGCCCTTTTTGGTCTGTTAGTGTTTAGTGTATGTGAATTTGGTTGATTATATGGACTTCCCTGTGGCTCGGGTGGTAAAGAATCTACTGGCAATGTAGGAGACGTGGATTCCATCCCTGGGTGGGGAAGATCTCCTGGAGAAGGGAACGGCAACCCACTCCAGTATTCTTGCCTGGAGAATCCCAAGGACAGAGGAGCCTGGCGGGCTACAGTCCATGGGGTCACAAAAAGAGCAGGACACAAGTGAGTGACTAACATTTTCACTACTTTCCTGCTAGTAATGCATGGTGGCACATCTTTTATCATAGTATTATCAGCTTCCCTTTATATTATCTTGGTTTGCTAAGCCACTTACTTACCCCTTCAGAGTTAGCTTTTTAGACACATGCTTTTTTTCAGATGTAATCTAGGATACATCAGACAACTCCCAGAAATTCCTTACAAGGTGATGATTCTGAAACAGGTCAAGTACCGGTTCCCCTTTGAGCTATGTCACTCTTTCTCGGGTACAGAATTTCTTGTGCATGCAATTGAAGGATCACCCAGGAAATGGATATGTAGGAGATAACATTGACGTATGAACTTTTTGCCCTGTGGCATTTTGTCTTGTTCTCTCGTTATAAACTTCTAGGGTTCTAGGTCCCGACACCCCACATTCTTTGCTGTTTCCATGGAGCACAGTCCAGTTAGAGTCCACCCAAATTATTTATACACCAGAAAGGGAAAAGAAATAGGCTTTCTTTGTCTACTCATCTTCTATTCTTTACTTCTTTTTCCTGAAATTAAATAAATCCATATTTTTAAAAAATTGCCTGATAAATATAATGCTTGTCATCTGTTAATTATTTTCTAATGCATAAGGAGAAATTTGTAGTGTCCAGATCTTACTACAAAATAACCATTAGGCATTGAGTTGGTATTGTCTCTAAATCCCCCACCTTTTGGCTATTGGTGGTAAATTAATTCTCTTTTAAAAAGATAAGAGCTCTCCTAGTCTTTTTTATAATGTAGCTATGGGTAGTTTGGTTCTTCCTTAAGTATTTGTGTTGTTAGAAGTCTTGTTTTTCAGTCCATTGAACTTACACATTGTAAAATGGAGAATCAGTTCATTTTGTTTCCCTTGAATGTGAAGAAAGAAGGAAGTGTATTTGCAGGTGTTATGATGCCTAAACATTACTGTGTCTATGTTTAGTTGTTTTTTAAAAATGTTAAAGCCTACATTTTCACTTTACTATTGTAGGATGAGAAAAATGGATTTATGGTTCATTTATGTAAAGAAGCTATATTCAACCAAACTGTCCTTGTTGAAAGAAAAGGGGGACTTTTGCTGTCAGCTGCAGAAATGGGGTTTTTCACCAAAATAATCTATTACTGAGCCAAAGTGGATTTGCAAATTTGCTATTAAAAAAAAAACCCTCGTATGATTAAAGAGAAAAGCAAAAACCAAGTATCTGGGATTCAGAGTCTGCTGGGAATTTTCCCCTCACTCTGGCAAGCCTGCCATACTTGTAGGTGTATCTCAAATGGAACACAATGTGTGAAAGCCATTTAAATGATTATTTGATAATTTAATAAAGGAAAATGCTTCAAGCCACCGCACCCCTCCTACAGTTGATAAGTGATGCCACCTACTGTGAAAATATTTTACAAAACACTTTCATTTGGAATCAGTATCAAATAGTGGTTTTAAAATAAAACATGTGTAGAGTTTGCTCTTGGCTCTTCCCAGTTTTGAGAGCAGACTGTCAGCTCCCCACCCTTGAGTTTATGTCCCGTCTTTTTTCCTCCCCCAGATATTACTCTACCCACAGGTTTGGCTTGGCAGGTTTTATCTCTTGATTTTTAGCTAGGGATTGACTCAGTATATATCATTTAATTTTTTTTTTTTTTTTTTGGTGCTTAGTAGTTGCACTTAGCACTTAAAATATTATTTGCGTACTCTCAAAGGTGAAGCAGATTTATTTTTCCCCCCCTTCTGTTTCTTTGTTTTGAGGGGGCAGGATGTTAAAGTCTTCACCTTGCATGTGAGAGACGCACAGTGCTGATTCTCTGAGGGCGATTTTGTGTGCCCACGGCATTCTGCTGTGCAGGTATCACTTTCTTGGCACCAGAACTAGTCAGAAGCATC